>NW_026991715.1:68332084-71321251 GCF_029215605.1 Mirounga angustirostris
CTGAGAAAACCAAGACAAAATTTGCCCTATACTTTTCTGTCAGCTGAAGTTCAGTCTGATATACTCAATACATATGTCACTTATCTCTTAAGCCTGCGTGAGATCTGGTTTAAATAAACAATTAAATGGAAAATTAGGTGGGTAATTTCCAAAGAAGGGGGGAAAAAGTCAGTTAAGCAGTGCAATGAAGCTTGAATAGATCAGAAGAAACTAAAACCCTGGCTTGGTAGATGCCAATACTGGTTTGCATGGAGGAGTTTTTTGCTAAAAGGAAGTAAAACCGCTTTGTAAAATGTGTTGTCCTGTGATATGACAAGCACTGGGCCAGTGTGTGAAAATGGAAATGCTTCACGGATGCTCGGAGAAAAGTGTTTTTTTGAAAATTAAAAAAAATTTTTTCTACAGTAAACTCAGAAATTCCAACAAAAGCCTACATCTTTCTGCCCACATTTGATGATTTAGGGCAGCAGGAAAAAAAAAAAAACCAGTAAACATACATTATAGTTTTTCATCCAATAAATGCCTCAAAACTAAAAAAAAAAAATGGATTTGAAAAGCATTCTATTTTTCTCTTGGAATATTTCCTGTTATTTGGAAATTATGCCATTTTAGAAGATTAGTCACATATTTTAAGGTGTTTACATACTGAATATAAAATATTTTGAACCACGATGACACTTCTTAAATTCATATTTTTAGAGCATAAGGTTATTTTTAAGAACAAATAAATTCTGCCTTTTACCGGTGAATTTCTGCTGTTTTTAGCATATTGTGCCAGCTAGCATTTTGGAGCTGTATAATAACCATTTCTGTTTCCAGCCACCAAGTTGTTATTCTTTTGGCATAATATAGATTCAGGAATGCAAGACTGTGGATCCTAAACCAGCGATATAGAAACCTATCATTTGAAAATCAATGATGAATACATGCGTGTGGTTTACTGCTAAGAAGAGCCTGCATTTAAACTGGCTTGGAAACCACGGGCCTCCTCCTCACTCCGAACGCTGTGGCCTGCTCGAGGCTGTTGTCCTACCTTAAGATAAATTCACCAAAGAGAATGGTCTCATTCAAAGTCAGGGGTCAGGGAAGTGGGAAACGCTACCTCTCAATAACCTTCTAATATACATATTCAACCTTCCTTCTTCATGCTGTGTTTTGAAGTTACCCTCCGCCTGGACAATGATCAATTCAGATGTGACTTTATGCAGATGTCACAATCCTCTGACCACTTAAAAGCACAAAAATTAGAAAGCATGAGTGAATGGATTTCCTGATTATAGATTATAAGAAAATGAAGAACAGACTGACTTCAGAGTCAGTTCGTTTTATAGTTTGATTTGATTAAAAATATTGTTTCACATAAAATAAAACAATTTAAGCATTCACAGTATAATTTGTATGAAGGATAACAGAATCGGCCTCGACTGGTTACGGGTTTCTAAACATTCATATTAAAACTAGTGTAAATATACAAAACTTGAAATGTGGTGTTAGGAGAAAAAAAATTTTTTTCTCTTCAGTTAACTTGAAAACACTTGCTGCTTTTTTTTTTTTTTTTTATTGACTCCTATTTTAAGAAGTTGTAAATTCAAAGAACATATTCCTGGCTTAAGATGTTGTGAGGACATTTCGCCTTGTTTCACAGAGCTCAACTGAGCATGTAGCTCTCTTTGAGCCCAAAGTTCTAAAACTTTCTCTTACTTGGATGTTTAGATGTGAATCTCTTCATTTTTCCCCTCAGGACTTTCAATTATAAATACAAGCATACAAAACTAATATGCACAAAACAGATACTAGGCTTTATGAACCAAGACTAATTTTTTCACTGGCAAATTTTTTTCTTTAGTCTCCCGAATTTGTCATCTTTGACTGTTCAGCTTCCTCTTCCAGCTCCCTATCCACAATCACATACCAAATCTTGTTTTCTTCAGAAATACCTCTCTCCATCCACACTGCCACTATCCTAGGTAAGGCTTTCATCGCCATTTGACTAGGTCTTTTATCAGGGTCCCTGGTCTCCAGCTGAAGGGTTCTTCACCAGACCAGACCTTAAGACAGGCTTCACAAAGGTTGTGAGCTCCTTAAAGCTGTATGCAAATTTTTGTGCACATGTGTGATAATAAATCTAATGTACAGTCTCAAGATTTTCTCTAAAAATCTTTCTCAAGTGCTACTTCTGTTATGTTACTTTTTCAGACCATACTTAACACTTGGGGTCAGTGCCCTGGTTGGCTCTCAGAACTGCGCATAGTCTGGCCTCCTCTATTTCACCTAATTCCCAATGTCCACAGCCAAGCTCACAGTCCTTTGGATATGCCTGAGTCTTTGCTCTAGCAGAGTTTGCTCTCTTCTTTTTTTTAAAGATTTTACTTATTCATTTGAGAGAGAGAGAGAGAGAGCATGAGCGGAGGCAGGGGGAAAGGGGCAGAGGGAGAGGGAGAAGCAGACTCCCTGCTGAGCAGGGAGCCTGATATGGGACTCGATCCCAGGACTCTGGGATCATGACCTGAGCCGAAGGCAGACGCTTAACCGACTGAGCCACCCAGGTGCCCTGCTCTCTTGTTTAATTCAAATTCATTTTTAAGAATCAGCTAACACCCCAACTCTTTCATGAGAGTTCAGACAACCTTTCAGACAACAGCCCACCTTGAACACATTCCCTTCTATCCTGCTGCAATTAAGTCAGTGATACACACAGAGGATTAGCTCTTTAAGTGTTTCAGATGCCTGCAAAACCGATATACAGACTATGCTGGAAAAATTAGGAATTATTCAGGAATGGCACTAAAAGTTAAGTTACCGAGGGAATGTGAGATGAGAACTGAAAATGTAATATGTAACTTGCTAATTTCAAATATCGAGGGTCTCTCCTCTATGTGCTACTTGAGAACATTTCTTATTTTAGATAATGATTACACACTGATGACCAAGTACACCATTGAGACAAACTGCTCATCAACCATATAATACTAAAGTCAGGAAATCACGCAACTGCCCAACTACTAAATTTGTTTATAGAGAGTTAATTGAAGCTTCTTTTTCACTTGTTGCACCTGTTAATCATTTCACAGCACATTACCTTAGCTAACTGCAAGTGGTAGAATCAAATAAAGTAGAAATTTTCCCTGATGAAAAAGAAAACTCTGAGGTACTGGATCTTTTCTTCTATACTGATGAGCGCTTACACTTACTGCCACAGGTTGTCTCTATAAATCTCAACAATAATTTACTCTTACAGAACTTTCCACCAAAAGATGGGCTGCATGATATCCCAGGAAAAAGAACGGTGGAAGGGTGATAAGTAAGAATGAACAGGATTTTACTAAGTGGTCCAGAGAGAGACTTCCCGGAGACAGGGAATGCATGAAAGATCTCAGAGTCACGACTGTACTGGAGAAGGATGAGCATTCCCATGAGAATGGAACACCAGTGGTTTTAGAGTATGCAGTTTTCAGAAGCTGGAAAATTAAGTTGGACTAACACAAAACTCTCAGATCATGTTAACTTTATACCCTGAACTTTTAGTCAACTTCATACTAGAGAAAATAAGCAAAGTTATAGTTTGTGAGTGGTAAGTGACATCCTTAACTCTGCTTTAGGAAAAGAGTGTCAGTGGAAGGGGTAGATTAGAGGTTAGACTGCCATAGAGAAGCTTGTTAGGACGCATCTGCCATAGAACACCTGAGAAAGGAGGCAGCTGAGACAGGAAGATCTACAAGGCAGAAGGGAGTCAAGGACAAAGGAGGATAAAATAGATAAATCCAGGTTCTGGTCTTGAGGTCTCCATTAGAGTTCCTCCAACCATACTGAGCCTTAGTTTTCTTAGCCCTAAGCCATGATTTCATTAGTTTGAGAGAAGCATAAAAGTAATCTGAATCAGAGACTCTCACATACTTGGTTGAGACAGCCATCCCCAACATGACCACGCAATCATATTAACAATATCAAACACTTTATAGAGTACTATTTATCAAAAGTATCAACAACATCTAGCATACACATTGAGGACCTCGAACAGTACCAGGCACTTAGTAGCCGCTATATAACTGTTTGCTATTATATGTGGATATAAAACACCTTGAATCCTTGCAATGACATCCTTGTCAGGTACTAATAGGATCCCTGTGTTACATAATAAGAAAGCTTAACAACAGAGAGGTCCAGCATCTTGCCCAATGTCAAACAGCTCTCAACTGGTGGAGCCATGATATGAACCCAGTAGTGTGTCCAGAGTCTATGCTCTGAAGGATAGCAGTGCCCTGCTCCCTGCGAATCCTTCACACTCTGGGGATTTTGAAAACAGTTCTGTGTCAAATCTCATTCTAAAATTACAAGAATGTGAAGGAAGAGAGGAAGCGAGTGAAGTGTGAGACCAAAGGACGTGAGACCCAAAGGGCTTTCCTGAGCCAGAGGTGATGCGGGAGCTTCAGGAACACAGTCAGCCTGGCCGTCGTAAATGGCTTTTCTGGTTGAGAAAATGCTGAACTTATACAAAGAGGCACAGAATGGTGATGTTCTAAACTGTATTTCTGGTCTCCTGGATAGATAAATATTTATAAATAGGAAATATTGGGTTTAGCAACACTAAATGCCAGAGCAACTGTTTAACTTTCAGTGTGCTATTTCAAGTGGATGATTAAATATGCTCTTAAAGGTAGCTTTTGTAATATTTTAGTCAATAATCTCCCCTGTAATGGAGGGTAAAGATGTTTACCTACCTATTGTCAATTTAAGAGACCAGCTTCCATCAGAACCACTTAACACGACAGTGAAATGCTCAGTATTTTATAGTATCTGCTATTAGTTGTTACCTGGAAAATAATTTCTAATACGTAGGTGTATAAAAATGACTTTGTTTCGTAATTTGTTAATGGTATCTTATTTTTTGGAATTTGGGGCAAACTGCCACAGGAAAGCATTCAGTTGAACCTCTGATATATTCATTTTCTGCTTTTACTTCAGCAAAAGGCTTTACCAACCTAGGTTTTTTTTTCTTTCATTAGAACAATTTGAAAACATTTATAGCATACCGTCTTGTTAAACTAGAGATGTCACATACATAATAATGCCCACTACCATTAATTTTATATCTGAGTTAGTTAAGTTAGTTTCCAGTATCAGGACATGGTTTTGTATCTCAAACATAATTCTTTTCACAGTCATTTGAAATTACTTTAAAACTGTATACAGTAAACTTGCTCATACAACCCACTACTCTACTGGAAGTAGTAGAGTAAAATAGTTTTTAGTAGAAAATAGTTAACTTAAAATAGTTTTCAGTAGAAAAATATTATGAACTTCTAGAATTCAGTCTTATATTCACTGTGCCCGGAATGCCTGAAACCTTGTTAAAAGTGCTAGAAACTGTTATTTAGCTATTGTGAATCACACTTTTTTTTTTTTTTTTTTTTGGAGGGAAAAGGAGATCTTTTTCATGGGATGGCTCTAAGGCAAAAGACAACCACAAAACATGCGGAGGTCAGAAATCTGGGAATGATGAAAATTTTAATATGCCTACTGTGGACTAGAGGCAAAGCAGATTTTCTGATTCTTAACCTGGTAAAGACTCCTGATTATAGATTCTTAAACATAAAATCAAGTCTCCACTCTATCTGAGGGTTTCTTAGGGAAATAATATAATAATGTATAATGTTAGACTATGAAGAAACTCCTGTGAAACCTCAGTGTCTTTTGTGGTGTATTCTTAGAAAAATACCCCAAGAATACACAAAAGCCAAGACTATTCTTGGCTGTACCAGTTAGAGGGCAGTAGACATTCTAAAAAGAGCTTGCCTCTTCTGCTTGACCATGTCACCCTGATGCTGAATCAGACCTTCATGTACTTCATATCTACCCCACTTGTCCTTGATATTTCTTGGACCTGTTTTGTTTAGTATCTTTTGTGAAATTAACAGTCTATCTGCCAACTAGATGATACTGAACATTGAACATTCAGCGCACACAATAGGCTCTGGATTGTGAGGCAGAAGTAAAGAAATTTTACTTATTACTGAGTTGTTTTTCCAAAGATTGAGAGTCCATGTCACAAAACAGGTTTGTTTTGGCAAACCAGTCTCTCATTTGTCCCAACAGTCATGTGGGTCAGGCATTATCATCCCAATTTTTGACAGATAAGGAAACTGAGGTTCAGGGAGCTTCTGTGACTTGTCAGTAAGTGGGGCAGTTTTGATTTGGATCCAAAACACAAGCTGCTTCTATTACTTTATTACAAAAGCCAGATGTTTCAAATTTAGAATGCATCCTTGTACTTCTCTGAATAAAAGCTCCATTTACAAATAAGGAAGAATTTGACAACCTGATGTTTTCAATGCACAAAGGCACTCAAAATATCATTCTACTTGGAGTACTGATTTACCGAAGGGATAGTTTTTAATTGCACCATAAAAATGATACTGAACCTTGCTATCTTAAAAAAAAATTCCACTTAACAATGAATGATAGATTTATGACTCACTTAATTGTTCACTTCTTGAGATTTTGGGGCTGTCTCTTTGCTAAAAATGAGGGGGTGTCTTCATTATTGACACAATCGCTCATTCTTTCAGTCATTTTTATAAACAAAAATATTGAGACAGTACAAATTAGAGAGAACGTGATGGAAGAGAAAGAATAATTACTTGTGGTTTTAACATTTACACAACTGCTGCAAACACATCAGAAGATGGTAATGTTCAAAGTGAAATGTGTTGCACTGCGCTGCATTGCACTCCTGTTCTGCCTCGGGTTTATTAATAGATCCTATTAATCCCCAGCCTTGAGGGTAGGGGATGCAGCACACATCTCTGTGAAGCCTACTTCACAGAGGCGCTCTACTCGCTTACTACACATTTAATAAATATTACTAGGAGTGCATTAAATTAAGCTTCATTTTTTGCTTAGGAAATCAAGAATATAGATAATTGTAATACTGGCAATGCTGACATTTATTAACAAGCACTTACTCTGGTGAAGAAACTGTGCAACGTGCTGCCTTGTACCATTACCTCATTTAATTTTCACAACAATCCTATAAAATGGGAATTCAAAGACTTTCCAAGGGCAATAATGTCATCCCTAAAATAACTTATATGTCATGTATTTTCACTGGTTATTTATTTGTTTTTCCTGAATATCTGCCTCCGGAGTATTTCCCCAAATTACTGCTTGTGCAAAAATTTTGCGCCGTGATTTTCTAGATATCTCTGAGTTGCTTAGTATTAAACTAAAGGTTCATTTTTCATGATTGTCATGTAGATTAATGTATCATGTTTATGTAAATTGACCACAGATTTAGATTTGCTATTATTACTACATTAATAACAACCTATATTAATATAGCAGGCTGTTCTCCCCCCCACACACTACAAATAGAGCATAATCAGTTCTTTACCATAACTGGAGGTTGTAGATGGAGGGTAAGGTCAAGAAATTGTGAAAGGGGGGGCACAGTGTTTGGTAAAACAGTTAACAAGTAAATATTAAATTCAGTTAAAGTGATTAAAATAGAACAATAATAAGTAAACCCAGTGAATACTAAAGCATCCTGTGGACACATCCACAGATTATAAATTGAAATTGTTTATCCAGGTTTTGGTACAATATAGCTTCCTTTAGTTTAAGATAAGCTAAAGGAATATATTTGATTTACTCTTTTAAATACGAGACTTTATCATGACTATAGTACTCTTTGAATTGAAATTTGAGTGAACACACCGTGTAAGTCCAACTGTAAAATTTAAGTGATTGGCAAAACTTTGTCTAAAAACAGCAAATTATACTCTTGGCCAACAGCCTTGAAGCCCCAAAAAGTCCCTGATAGGTAAAAAGTTGATTTCCAAAAGAGGGGCTTTTTTGACCACATCCCTTCTTCAGCATCTACTGTCTATTGATGCACAATTTCCTATCAGTAATGATTTTGAAAAGACCTTTTATTTCTGTATTATCCCCAAATAAAATCTTATGGTGATGCCAAAAACAAGGAGAAGAGAAACAAATTGTGTATGAGGAAAAAGAACTGCTAAGAGAAAAAAAAAAAAAAAAAACGCTGAGTAAAAATATTTTAGGAGGAAATATTAAACCGCTTGTATTAATATTAAAAACGACCAATGTTTTATCAGTCACACTCTCAAGTCAATGGGATATGAGCAAAGAGACAAATTTTCACATTGTTTTACTGAATATAATAGGAAGATGGGGATAAAAAAGATACAAATTGTGAGGTCAGAAATATACAAAGGGCTCTAAAATCTGCTAGAACATTCTTGAGGAGGCTGTTAATTTAAAGAAATAAGACAGAGGATCATAGGGGAAGGGAGGGAAAAATGAAACAAGACCAAACCAGAGAGGGAGACAAACCATAAGAGACTCTTAATCTCAGGAAACAAACTGAGGGTTGCTGGAGTGGAGGGGGGTGGGAGGGATGGGGTGGCTGGGTGGTGGACATTGGGGAGCGTACGTGCTATGGTGAGCACTGTGAATTGTGTAAGATGAATCACAGACCTATACCCCTGAAACAAATAATACATTATATGTTAATAAAAAAAAAGAATTAAATTAAACTAAAGGGGTCAAAAGCAGATTTTACGATATCCTGACCTAGCCTGTAATATTCTTCATTTATCCTCTCTTTGACCTGCCTCTCCCACAGTTAAAACATTGGCCCCAGGAAATGGCATCAAGGTATTTACAATTTTCCAGGTCTTGTGTATGGGAAGTGGACACTGATTTTTTTTTTTTTTTTGCAACTGCTAAGTATCATATGTTGTAGATCATTCAATTAAGAGGACTAAGTATTTTTTTTTCCTTTAATAAATCTAGATAATAACCTTGGTTTGGGTTCAAAATATCACTGTTACTTAATTTCATAGATAATAATAAAGCAATGCTGATGGATCTCTATTCATGTTTTGGGTGAACTCCCAAGGTAAAACTGCAAATGAATTCAGAATTTTTATTTAGAATAATTCAAACTAACAGAATAATACTTTCAAAACAAGAATCTGACTATTAATTTAGATTTTTTTTTCACATGCTGCTTAAGAGTATTTAAAAAAGCAATATAAAGTTGTATTTTATACTAATAAAAATAGTTTTCTTGTCTGAGAGCAACTAAATCGTATCCATCTCTCTTTCTCAAATGTTAACATTGTCTGAATCTGTATATTGTTCGGTAACAAAAATGTAAACTTGTTAAAGCCAATCCTTTTAGACTGAATTTTTAACTACTTTCCTGATACTTCAAGTCAGTGAGTAAGAACTGCAGAGAAGTCTTTTTGGCTGATAAGAAAGTCAGCCAAGAAACTTTTGATAAGTATCCTCAATAACAAATACTTGCAAAACAATGGTACTGATACAGAATAATTAAACACTGTATGACCTATGACCTTTTCCTCTTCTCAGTTCTATTTTATAATATGCTAATTTTTTTTTCAGTACTAAATGAGTTATAAAAAAGTCATGTAAGTGAAGTTCTATGATTATAAAATCATAAAATGTTTCATGTAAAGATATCTGTGTGTTATCCCCAACGTTGAGTACTGAGTTCAAAGGTTCAAAGTCACAGCCTCAGGTCGTGCTAGATGGAGTCCTTTCAGAGCCTGGAAGCTAGGGCTCCTTCCTTACTCACCCCTCAGTGATTTATCCACAGCAATACTCTGCCACCATCAAGTCTCCATGTATTTAGCTGATATAAATTAAGCATTCCAGAAGTGACAATGCTTGACAACCAAACGCATAAAATAGTAAACAATTAACAATCAAAATAAGGAAACAGCTGTTAGTTTCTTTTTTATAAAATTATATCTAATTTACAATAAATGCCAATTAAAATTATTAGCCAATATACATAAATCTCCTTTCCCTTATTGTCAAATAGCTACGTAGACTGTAAAATTCTCTTAAATTTTCAAAGCGATTCCTGAAGGGTTTTCCTTTCTTTCTCTCTCTCTCTCTTTTGTCTCAATCATGAATTCTTGAGCATACTGGTACTTCGTACTCAATAAAAAGCAACTATGTTATCAAAGTGAAAACAAAGGGTATTAATAGGATAGTGAAAAATCCAACACAAGGCATTGCTATGCATGTACCACATCGACTGGTACATGCACAAGAGGCCCTGAGAAGGAGCCAACACAAGGCATAGCTCAGAGACTGGATGGGAAAGATGCTGTATTTCATTATCAAGTTGAGCTGAAAAAGAGAATGTTTACCTTTTATTTCTATTAAATCTAATGATTACAAAAATTCACCTGAACTTAATCTTCAATCAACAATAACCACGAAGATTAGCACGTTAAAAGCTTTAATTACACAGCTATGACAAAATGTAATTTAAAAGCAGGGACTTTTGATTTTGGCTGTTGAGAGGAAAGGACTAAGCACTGGATGAATAACTGTGAACTGAAACCTAGAAATGTCACCACTACTAATGTATTATAATGATTTGCTGTATACTTCCCTTATACCAAGAGTACAACCCCATCCTGTTACTTCTTTATTACCATTTGCCTTCATCTTTGAAATTGCTTCAATTTAAATGATAAGAGGTTTATTATTTTAAGAGGTGATTTGTGATGGTCTGAGGTATCAACCCACATTTCATTTACTGCTGTGTATCAGTTCTTCAGGATTTCTATTAAGTATGTTAGAAAAGTTAGTAAAACTTTATTGGCCAATGGTGTTCAGTCATTTAATCAAATAATTCACTATTCTTTTTTTTTTAAAGATTTTATTTATTTATTTATTTGAGAGAGAGAGAATGAGAGAGAGCACATGAGAGGGGGGAGGGTCAGAGGGAGAAGCAGACTCCTGGCAGAGCAGGGAGCCCGATGCGGGACTCGATCCAGGGACTCCAGGATCATGACCTGAGCCGAAGGCAGTCGCTTAACCAACTGAGCCACCCAGGCGCCCATAATTCACTATTCTTTGTATAAGTATCAGAAGAATGTATTATTTTTGTGAATTACAGATCGAGGGTTTATTTTTTCATACTAAAAATTACATTATTTCTTTGAAGTATTCTTTCTTTTTTCATATCAACATTATTAAAAATTTATGACTAGCAGATTAATTTTTCCTTTATTCAGCTAACAAACATTAGCTGAGTATCTGCCATGTACTATCTTTTATGTCTTGAGCTGGGAATACAACCTGAGTAAGAAAGACACAGTTTGCCCCTGGAAGGCTGAGTGCCCAGGGGAAAGATGTGTGCCCAGACATTACAATTACAATGCAATGAGGTAAGTGATGTGGGCGCAGGCTTCCATGCGAGGAAAAAGAAGAGATGCATAATTCCTTCCGGAAGAAAGGATTTCCTGAATGGCTGTACTGAATTCTGAGGAATGACAAGAGTGCGCAGGAGCAAGAAGAAGCTGAGGGAAAGGAACTAGGAATGCACACATAAAGGCAAGCGGTCTCAACAGTTTGTAAAGCAGCATCACAAGGAAGTGGTTAAGAGCATGGGTTCTGGAGACAGACTGCCTGGGTTCCACCTTGGGCATTTATTTAACCTCTCTCTGTCCCAGTCTCCCCATCTATAAAAAGGGCAGAGTAGGCATATCTACTTTAAAGAACCATCATGAGAATAAATGAGTTACTTTTGGTAAAGCACATAGTAAGGGCAACTTAAATGTTTGCTATTATTTGAGTGCAGGGTTCTTGCTGGCAGTGTCAGAAAGGAAGGTTTAAGACTGCAGAGGGGGGCTGGGCTAAAGATTAGAGGCTCCTGGTTAATTCTAAAAGAGATGCGAAGCCATGTCTGGATTTTGGGCATATGAAGGATGACCTACAATTAGTTTAAGGAAAGGCTAATTAGTCATGGGGAAAGTGGAGGGGGTATGCAATGTGAAGCAGGGAGACAAATTTGAGGGCTCTGGAAATAGTCCTGGAGTGTTGCTAGGAGCCTGAACCAGGGCACTGGGACAGGAATGGAGAAAGAAGTAGATTTAGGAAATACCTTGGAGGCAGAACTGGTAAGATTTAATGATTCACTGGATGATGGGATGAAGGAGAGGTATAGTTCAGGGGCTGGATGGGTAAGTTGTTATATTTTATCATCGAGCTGAGCTGAACAAGAGAATGCTTATCTCTTTGGTCACTTGGTATTTATAAGCACATGCTAATTGTTAAATTTACTTCCTTTCTGCATGGTGCTATCCCCTCCCCCCCCTTTTTTTACAAGTTGAGAGGATCTGATTTTGAAAAAAATACAAAGACTGAAAAGTATTTAAGTATGTGCACTTGGCCTCAGAGTTTCTAGCTTTATCAGAGACCTTGAATTTCAATGACAATATTCAAAATTTGGAAGATATCTTTTGGCCATTTTGCCTTAGTCTTCTTTTCTGAAAATGCAGAGACATTCTGGCTGGCCTTGTTTCCCCTGGTGTTATGTGACTCTCTGACATCAGCATAGATATATTTCGCTTTGACACATGATACCAGCGGGTTTGAGATAGAAGGGCAAGACGGCTGAGCCTGTAGCAGGACATGACAGAAAAGCTGGACTCTACTAAATGGCATCTGCAACAGGTGTTCTGTGGAGCCCGAGTCAGGAAGGGCTTCTTCCTCTCTTTTTAAAAAGCGGGGAGGTAACTCACAAATATATAGAAAACGGGAGAGTTATACGCTCATGACTACGAGATACATTCATCCGGATAGAATGTTTATCATCATCAGGGTGGAACAACTGAGTGTCTTTCTTGTTTCCTTCTATTTTTGAAGTAGAAGATTCTCACATCTGTGGTAGAGGTCTTGATGTAGGAAGATAAATTTGCTATGCCCATAAGATTTTTTTTTAGCTCCATGATGCTATGTGGCTTTTACACTTACAAGACTGAGTGTCTTCTCTGTCCCTGGAGGGCCATTAAACCTAGCAGGCTGTCAGAGAATTGACAATGACAGCATAACTGAACAACCAAACACTTCTTATTTTCAAGAGAGAATCCCAAAACATTCTAGCTATTAAGCAGAACCAAGAGTCTATTTCCATTAGGACTGAGTAACTCATCTCCCCCCATATGTTTTTTACTACATCTAATAACTTTTTCCCACCACTGTTGGCTGTTCCTATAAAAGCACTGAGATACTGGATAAAATATCATAACATCTAAACCATTTTTTAAAGTTATCTTTTCCTGGGTCTTTGTGACAACCCAGTTCTTAGTCCCTACCATTCTCTCTAACCAAGACTTGAATCCAAGCAACACTGGTCTGGCTTTGATCTGGTTTTGTAATTTTGAGGCTGCAAGCCTCAAAGTATGTTTTGAGGGAAAAAAATGAGCACTTCGTTTCAATGCCCAGAAAAATAGTATATTGAGTTTAGTCATTAATTTGACTCTACCTAATTTTTAAAAGGCAGATAAAATAGGAAGCTAGTACCATTGATTCTGTTTAATTCACTGTGTAGTCCTAATACTTTTTCTTCATTACTCACTGAATTAGTGAAGAGCCAGTATCAGAAGGAGAAACATTACCCCAAATGGATATATTTATAAAAATGTTTTTGTATGCTGATTTTCTTTATCTTCTTTCTTATAATTAGCAGGCTATTATATTTGACCTTGGCAAAATATCTTAATTAGGTTGTCCATGGATATTTCAATAAGCTTGAATTTTTTTTTGACATTTCAAACATAACCTTGTATCATTCATGCCTGTCTGCTACTATTTTAAATGTATATCATGTTCCAGCTGCAGGAATTACCATGGTTACTTGTTATGCCAATAGTGAAGTGTGGTTTGCATTAAAAACTACTGTGCTGTCTTACCTCTGCACTGAAAATGACATCAATATCTCAATAATCACAATAATATGAATTAATATGGAACCCTGGAGAAGTGTGACTATAAGATGATTGGACATAGTGGAAGAAGTTCTTAAGAGCTAAAATATATTTAAATGGCTTTTGGGGGGTACACTATGTTCATATTCTCTAAGAGCTCGTTTTAATGCCAAAATTGGCTTTATTTTATTAACAATATTGTTGAATGGTTATAATCTTGCTCCCTCCTTTTTATTTATTTATTTTTTAATTAAAAAAATTTTTTTGAAGATTTTTTTAGAATTTATTCATTTGAGAGAGAGAGAGCAAGTGAACAAGAGCAAGTGAGAGCAAGAACAGGGGGAGGGTCAGCGGGAGAGGGAGAAGCAGACTCCCCGCTGAGCAAGGCCCCCAGTGCGGGGTTCAATGCGGGGCTCGATCCCAGAATCCGAGATTCATGACCTGTGCTGAAGGCAGACGCTTAACCGACTGAGCCACCCAGGCGCCCCTCCATGCCTCCTTTTTACTTATTTATTTATTATTTTCCTATTTATTTATTTGTTTTTAATTTAAATTCAATTAATTAACACATAATGTATTATTCGTTTCAGAGGTATGCTCCCCTCCTTTTAAAAATGTATTTTCCTTTAGAAACGTACAGGACTTTGGTACTTCTTTGGGTGGAGAGAGAGTTCCATTTAATGTGAAATGATTACCAGAGAATTCAATTGGCAAGTCTTGCCAAAGATACTTTTGTGTCCAGAGATGGTATCTAGGATTAAATTTGTTTGATCAGAGCCCTCACTTTTGATTACGTGGACTAGCTGAAGTTTGATTAAGAAAAGTTCTAGTTAACAGTCTTCTAAGTTACCATCCATCCACTTCTGCTTCATAAAAATGCTTGAGAAGTTCTGGGGGCCATTTTCCCATGCATCTCACAGATCTCCCTACACTGTTCAAAGGACTTACTCCCGGCACATCGCCCAGTAAAGGAACCCTGAACAATGATACACGTTGTGGCCCAGAAGTCTCCACTCACCTGCACTGGTGCCTGCACCGGATGTGAGGTCTCCACCCATCAGACCACCTGTGGATTAAAGAGAAAGATAAGATGGAGGAAAGGCTACAGGTCCACAGAACAACACACTTTACCTTTAGCAGCCACAGTATTTTGGCTCTCCCAAGGTCCTAAATTTATAAAATATTACCTAAGTTGGAAGACTGACATTTGTTTTATTATGACATGCTGAGCTCAAACTTTAAACCTACATTCAATCACTGACATTTTGCAGAATCTTTCTTTCTAAGAAAGGTTACATTTAAAAAATCCAGTGTTTAAATGGTCTCTGAATTTTCATTTTTGGATGTTTTACAGAAAGTGAAAAAAAAGGACTAAGGTTTGCTGTATGTTCAAATAACCATACATTTGATGTTTAATTCTTTGTAAATATATTTTATATAATTAATTTTGTAAAATGCTAATTGTCCAGAACTTTGGTCATTTCATGAATCTACCCACAGTGAATGACCTCATTTACTACCTGAATTTTTCTTACTGACACAATAAAGTAGGTTTCATTGGCTACAAATTTAGAAAGGTATGCTTATTCACTGCTGACTTAAATTTGGCAATGTTAAAATATGACAGCTGGGATGTTTCAATAAGATACTGAGTATATTAATTACTGTTAGCTTTTAAGGAGTAAGATTTAGCCAAAAGAACAGAATATTAGCTGGATTCTTTTCTTTCTTTCTTTGTTTTGGAGAGGAAGGTGGGGGGGCAGAGGGAGAAGGAGAGAGACAGTCTCAAGCAGGCTCCACACTCAGCATGGGGCCTGACGTGGCACTCTATCTCATAACCCTGAGATTGTGACCTGAGCTGAAATCAAGAGTCAGGTGCTTAACTAACTGAGCCACCCAGGCGCTCCTCAGCTGGATTATTTTCTAACTGATCCTAAGTGACAGTCTATAATTATTAGTTTGTTCTGGTTTTGGAATTTGAAGAAAATATTCATTATATTTTAAGAAATGTTTGTTATTTCCAATCAAATAATATTTTGGAAATAAAGTATGAAATTAAAAAAAATAAGCAAGCATGAATTTATCAAACAGGGAATTCAACTGCGTTTGAGTATGATCTGAAAAGAATAACATATGGTTATTGAAAATTCTTATGAAAAATTTCAATCATATTCAAAAGTAGAGAGAATGGCATAATGAAGTCCTTTATACACATCTCTCAGACTCAAGATTTATTATTTGGTTGATTTTGATTATATTTTCTATATAAAGTTTCTGTACTAAATAGTAATACATGTTTAAATTATAAGGCAGATATTGAAGTATTCTCAAGGAAAAATTCTTCCATGAATAAACTGCTTTTAACACAGTTATGTGTGCTTAAGACATATTAAAAATTTCCTATGGAGCGCTTTTTTAAAAAATAAAATGTAATAGGGGCACCTGGGTGGCTCAGTCGGTTAAGCGTCTGCCTTCAGCTCAGATCATGATCCCAGGGTCCTGGGATCGAGCCCCGCATCGGGCTCTCCGCTCAGCGGGAAGCCTGCTTCGCCCTCTCCCACTCCCCCTGCTTGTGTTCCCTCTCTCCCTGTCTCTCTCTCTGTGTCAAATAAATAAATAAAATCTTTAAAAAAATTAAAAAAAAATAAAATGTAATATATAATGGTTTGCTAAAAAAATATATATATATATAATGGTTTGCTATATGCAATTTAGAAATACAATTATTTTTGGTGCTTCTTTTGGAGATATAAAGGAATTGTTTGGTTATATTCAGTATACATTTACTTAGTTCCAACTGGGAAGCTGGCAAACCAGGAGGAATTTCTTCCCTTCAAGATTCTTTAAATCCAGTGGGGAAATAGACACATATTCAATAAAGCACATCATATTGTATTTTGCTTGATCTGAGTATGAAGAATGGTTGAACTTTTCCTGAGCAATAATTTCTTTTCTCTGGGACACCGTGAATTGCACAACAATAGGGATTTCTTAGAAATGTTGAGACAAGTTTGTGGCAGGTATATATGTTCTTATGATGTACTCTTAATTTCATTTCTGACTAAGTTTTGTTTTTATTTCACACTTCTTAAGTTACACTATTTTATCATATTTCTTTTCTGCTTTAAGTCCTTTGTGGTATAAGTTTCTGTATAAACAAATAAAAAACGCCCAGAATAATAAATAGCTAGATGGCACAAATGCTATCAGAGGATACAGGGAAAGATTTCACGGAAGAGGTGATGTTTGGCTAAGAGGAAGAAGGAAAATGGCATTTTAGGCGGGAGGAGAGCAGAAGCAAAAGAATGGAGACAGGATGTTTGACTTTCTGTTTGAGAAAGTATGTGGTTAAAATATAGCCACATGAGAGATTGGTGATAGTCTGAATAGATAAATAGCAGATTATGAAAGATTTCAAAAGACAGGCTGACGAGGTTGAAGACCTAAAAGGGGGTGGATATTAAGCAATGAGGGAACATAACAAATGGAAAACTGGAAAAGTCTACAGCTTGATGATAAAATACCCTTTTGGCCAACAGTGGCTCCTTCCAATGATTTCTAACACTGCATCTCTATGAGGACATACCTGTGTTACCTGCACTTGGAGGTCGATGTGTCACACCAGGAGACATACTGTTTCTCTGCAGAGAAGGGTGGGCCAGCGGCAAAAGGTTGGGGTTTCCCAGTGAGCTGACGGGGTTGCTGTATACCAAACTGTTGTGGCTGGACACCGGGATGGAGACTGGCATCTCAAAGTTGGGAGGGGGAACAGCCTGTAGGAGCAGAAAAAAAAAATATGGGTAAAAGGAAAGAAGAGAAACAGAAGTCCTCAAGTACAGATAAGACTTTACTTTTCCAAGAAAAGTTTCAAATTCCAAGCCGCTTGGTGTCTAGAAGACCATTAAGAAGAGCTCTCAAGATGTTCAGATCATAAATTGATTTCTTTAATGTGCTTAGAACTCTTTGCAACTATTAGAAAACGTTTCACTTTTGTTTAAAACAAAGCCCCATTTCATTAGACTCCATTGTCTTTGAATTCCATTCTATTAAGTAATAATTGTTCATTTGTGATGTCTGAATCTGGTACCAGAAATGACTGCAAGATCAAAGGTGCATGATTGTGATGACTTCACAGAGAAAAAGGAGGATTAAAATGCAAACCAGAGTCTTCGGTTTAATTGCTTATTGAAGCATATTTATGCAGAAATTTAATGATATAAAATCATCTCCAAGCATGTGAGTAGCACATATACCTTAATTATTATTTTTAAACGTCTGTCTTTTGAGATTAACTCTAAAGATAATAGACATTTTAAGAGACAGAATTCAACAGAGCATGTATCATTCAATAGTTCATTTTTTAAAATGATAGTTCAGAATATATGTTACACTTTATATTTTGGGGATGCACGGACACTGACAAATGGCAAGACCTCTAACTCAAAGGAGAAAGCTGGCAAATATCGAGTGAAATGAAGTCGTGTGTATATCTAATTAGAGTAATCAGGTCCCAATTATTGATATTTTGGTATTATTTTAACAATTTAAGCAAAATCATGCTTATTTCTCTGCTTGCACTAACTAAATAATCATACCTACAACTTCCACCTTTTTAAAAAATGTTCAGCATAAATGAAAGTACTGCTTGAATATATTGCCAGAGGACTCATGGTGTCAGAGCATACTGCATTCTTACTATAAAATGGGTACGTGTGTGTTTGTGTGTATGTGTGTGTGTGTGTGTGTAACTATCTAATATATCTATTGGAGACAGGGTTTATATAGAACATTCCTTCAGGATTCTCAGATAAGTCACTGTGTAAGTTTAAATGCCTATGTGCCTGTGACTCAAAGGTTTTTATTTTTATTTATATTTTTATCGTTTTTCCCAGTAATCTTAACATCATCTTTCCTTTCCTGGTTGATTGGCTGGCCTGCATCAGATGTCATGCTCTGCAAAAGCTGTTTATCCTGGTGGTGAGTTCAATACTACTCTCTGTTTAGGCTTGTGCTCTCTTATTCTTTATTTTTCCTGTTTTCTTTTCTTCCATGATCTGGACATGTTGATATTGACAGAAGCAAATGTTTCATAACTCTTTTACATGTCTTTTACAGGGAAATGAAAATGTTGAAGTGCTTTATTAAAACAGTCATTCTTTATTAAGACTTTATCTATTTTAAGCAGAGTAACAAACAATAATTTTGGATAAACATCATGATACAATGAAATATCAATGTTGGATAAGACATCTAGGAATGAATTTCCAGAGGCTCAAATTTTCAGAGCCTTTTAAACAACAAAAAGTATTAGTGTATGCTGTGAAATAAATGTCTGTAGAATGAATGAAATATTGCATTCCTGTAGTAAAAGGCCAAATAAGAATTACTTAGAATACCTAAGAAAACAAAGGTAAGCAACTGTGGTAGGTCTCTATTTGCCTCTCTAGATCCACTCTCCGCCCTCTTTACTGCTCTGGGCCCAGGACGCTGAATCTCCAGACTGCATCCACCGGGCTCCCACTGCCCTCTGGCTTCAGCTGGGCCAGTGGAGGCACCAGCAGAAGTACAGAGAGTAGGAGAGAAGTCAGGGTGTTTTGCTACCGTAGCATCCTCCCTGCGGAGCCACAGGTTGGCAGAGGCTGCGTTCCGCTAGCGAAGGTCACGCCTCTTTTGGGGTCATGTCTTCTATAGACTTAGATCTTGCTGTGCTCTGGTATCTTTTCTGTCCTCTTGCTCCTTCAGGCCTAGTTATGGTAACAGCTTCCAGGTTGCAAGCCTTAATACACTTCACCATTCCTTTGGGTTTCACTGAACCCTACCTATCTTCAAACAGTCCTTTTACTAAACTCCCTTCAATGACTGTGTTTCCCCCCAGAGCCATAATAGTGACTCTCTAGATCTAGAATAGTGGTACTCTACAGGGGTGGACTCCCTCCCTAGGGAGCACTTTGGAAATCTGTGGAACAATTTTGGGGTGTCACAATAACTGGGGGGTGTGGCTGGTATTTTCTGGGTAGGTAGGCAGGTATGCTGTAAACTCTGTCATATGTGGGACAGTTCAACACAACAAAGAATCATCTCATCCCATTCAACTTTCAAAAGCCCCCACTGGACATTTATTGTGTGAAAAAACCCATTTACAATGATGTGAGTCAGAACTAACTTTGTTCTACAAACACAAGGTATTTTTATACATTGAAACATGGATTTTGTTATATACTGAAATCTCCAGAAATGCAATTACTGTGTGCATTGAGGGAACATTCTACTTTCTTATGTAAGGAACTTCATCAAAAATTTTTCACCATCTTGGAAAATCATGTCACCAATGGCAATTCTGCTTTTTAATTTGGGTTGTAAATATAGCATACTGTTTTCTCTTAACTCATTCCATTAGAAAGTGTTCCTCTACCCCTTCACTGAAAATCCTCTTGTCATAGTCATTATTAACCTTCAGGTTGCTAAATCCAATGGAAACTCCTCAGTCTTCAACTTGGACATGGCTGTCACTCCTTCTTGATAAACTTTCTTCCCTTTCAAAACTCTGGACTTTCCCCCCTACCTTGATGGTTGCTCCTTCTCAGCTTTTGTTCCCAGTTCTTTCTTTTCTCCCTGATCTCTGAATTTAAGAGTAGCATGGTTCTTTATCTGCGGCTCAGATCTCTCTCCTTATTCAGCCTTGCATATCCAGCAACAACCTCAATATTTCTACGTGAATGTCTAATAGACATCTCAAAATCAACTCCAATCTACCTCCACTCATACTTTTCTTCATCTCCAGCTGATGACAGTGCTTTCAATGGCACAGAATAAAATCCTTGGGAGTCCCCCTTGAATCTTCACTTTCTCCCACACCTGACATTGAGTCCCCAGAAATCCTATTGGTTTAACTTCCAAATATAACCACTCTCCAAACACCTCTCATTTTAATGGCTACCATTCTGGTTCCAGCACCTCCTGCCTTGATCACTGTTGTCACCTCCTAAGAGTTGCCTGCTTCTATCCTTGCCCTCCTTCTTTTTATTTTCAATCTAGCAATTGAATTGATCTTTTAAAAGCACAAATCAGATGATGACACCCTGTGAGAAGCTCCCACCTTACTCAGAAAAAAGCCCAACTTCTTCCAGTGTTCCATAAGGCCCCATAAATTCCAGCTTTCACCAGGCTTCATGATCTGATTTCCTATTGTCCTCTTCCCTCACTCCCTCATGTCCATGGCTAACTCTAGCACTTCCTTCAATTTTCTGCTCAAAATCTGACCTTCTCAAGGAAGGCCACCCTGACTACCTTATTTAATTGTACAGCTTGCCTTACCCCCCATCTCTCTCCTGATCCCTTTCTCCTGCTTTTCTTTCCTTTGTAACATCACTTATGATGTTGGCCAAATAATGTTCCCTTTCATCAAGCTGCTAGAGCTCTTTTGTTGTAAGGGAATGCAGTGCCTAGTCTACATTTTATTATATGAATTGAATATTTTTCATCAAAGGAGAATTTTTAGGAAGACACTGTACTAATATCAAAATACAAGCTTACAATTTACTGTATATTATTTACTGGGCAGGCACCATACTACATAATTCACACACATTATGTGATCCAACTCTTTCAACATCCCTTCACTATGGATATAATCCTTTCCTTTTTAAATCAGTAAGATTAAGTGGCCCAAGGTCATCTAACTAGTAAGTGGCTGAGCCTGTTGCTTTTTCCATTAAATGGTTGTGTAACACAGTATAAGTTTTTGGATAGAAATAAAATACTGCAGTCAGAAATCATACTGTGAAGTGAGTATGGGCTTCACGTTAGCAGCTTATTATTTGTGAACCATGAAAATAATGAACTAAAAGGGTTCTCATGACATGTGGCTGAGTGTCCATGTTAGAGTGAGCTCTGTGCTCATAACTGCCAGGGTGTGACTGAGGTCTCAGGAATAAAATAAACCTTCAAGACTCCTCTCTTCCGTATTTACTCAGGTTTGGTATTTTAAAGCTATCTTTTAGCTACAAATATTTTAATCTGTATTCACTCTTACTATTTGTAAATGTTTAACTATGATTGGGTACTTAAGGATCTGCTATAAAACTACTTCTCCCCTTGAATATTCTACAGAGTGTTGATTGTGTCTCAGTAGAGAGCAAAGCCCATTTCCTCTGACTACATGGACATCCAAAATAAGAAAAATTATCAATAGTTTTTTCATAAAATCTGAACCACCTTAATAACTGGTTCAGTGAAAATCTCTCTGCTCCTCTCTTCCTCTGACCGTCATCCCAAAGAATTATTCAGTTTCCAGCATTCTGCACTGTAAACAATTTGATAAGTATCAAATTCTCTTGTGATTGGTTAAACAGCAGTCAGATATAACTCTGATACTGAAGCATATTTCAAAAAATCACAATTTATAAAATATGCTAACATCTTTTTGCATTCTATCTTTTGCTTTGTTTCTTTATATGTATTAGGAACTGGCTAAATCGTTTTAAAGTCGAATTATAAGCTTAAAAATGACCACAATGAAGAGATAGCTCAGAGATTCAGAAAGAGCAACAGCCTTTATATCAGAAATCTCAGTTGCAGTCCAGTTGTGTAATAAATTGCCATTTAACCAGGCAAGTCATTTAATCTCCCTTGACCTGATCTGAGACATGAATGCAAACATAAAGAGACTAGTAACTAGCTCTAAACATTTTAGGGAATGCAGAGGCTACAAAAATGTATAAATGTTTACAGGAATTTGGCATTACTTATTTTCTTCTTGATCTTTCAAAATTAGGGAACTTAAAAGCATCTCTTTAAAAAATTTTTGTCTAAAAATTGGAAGCCAGAAAGTAGTTAAAAGCTCCCAACTTGCATATATCTCAGGGCTGGGCTCCAAATTTTAGAACACTCAAGACAGGTAGTAAGAGGGAATTTCAGGTGATTAAATAAAATGTTGTAGGCGGGACTACTATGTATTTGCAGGGCCCAGACCAAAATGAAAATATGGGGCCCCCTCTTGAAAAATTATGAAGAATTTCAAGATGGCAATGGCAAAGCCTACAAGAGCAGGGCCCTGTGTAATTAATTGCACAGGTCAGCCCTGCTTTAAGATACACAGGCATGAGAGCTAAAAAGCTTTTTAGTGTCTATCCCTGAACAAAACGGTCATGGTTACTGAAGTGAGTCATCATGGTCAGAAAGGTATCTGAACTCTTACCCCAAACCCACTATTTTCCCCAAACTTACCACAAGGAAAAGTCCAATAAAAAGTTAAATAAAATATTTTTAATAAAATATTTTTAGTTAATAGGCCCTCTTTTATTTAATGTGAATGACTGAACTGAATCCTCTTTTTGGGCCACTGATGATACTCCCTTTCGATCAACCATTACCAGGCTGCTGAGAACCGACAGAGGGGGAAAAAGAAATCACACAACTCCACTTGCTGATATCCACATTCCCTCCAGGTTGCCTGACAACTCTGGCCTGTACTCCCTCTTTCCCATCTCATTCCCGATTTCTTCCAATGTCTACAACTTCATCATTCTTGGTCCGCTCTCCAGCACCTACTCCCTCACTATTTATAGAAGCTGGGTTCAATATAAAACACAGAAATCACTAGGTGGTCACATACTAAACTTCACTCTACCCATCTACCACCTTAACTAGGTCACGGGTCTACCTACAACTCTGTCCTGTTCCAGGCCCCAACCTCCTTCCCTTCCTTGAGTAGCCCACCACTGTAGCCCCACTGCACCAATGCCTTTGATCTTTTCTTCCGTGCAAGCATTTGTCCTCTGCAGATAAATAATCTCCAGAGCTTTTCCTTTTAACTCTTTCCTTGATCCTAGTTACAGCAGTATTTCTCTCTTCACAGTCTGTTACTTGAAGAAAACACATGCTATTTCCACTTCCTCCCTTCCCGTTCACTTTCAACCAATCTTGCAACCACGTCTCCTTCCTTCAGCCCATTTCCTAATTCCCGGTTCCTCAAATGGAACTGTTTTTTTCTTGCTGTAATGCCCAGCATGAACCGTGGCAAACCCCACATGAGGAAATGCTGGTCAACAAGATTCCAAATCATCCATGAATTATTTCATGTAATTGAGGAATATGGGCATAAATTATATTGTAACAGGTGATTGCAATATTAAATTTTCTATTTTAAAAGGGAAACTCTTCAAACTGGGTCTCTGAAATAGAAAAACAGTCTTGTAATGTTTTTAAAGAGGTGGAGACACTCTCTACATACAAAGGGCAGAGTGTCCTTGCCCTGCTTTAAATGTTTTAGCAGCTGTGGAAACTTTCAACAAAATTTACTTCCAGCAACTGAAAGTGATGTGCGAAAACTGGGCTTTTCATCGTGGAGACTGAAGCACTTACTAAAGAGATGAAGACTCAGAGGCACAGCTAGAAGCTGTGTAGTCCTTCTCACAGCCCGGCCTATAAACTCTCATGTGGTTTTCATCCCCCGCCACACACCACTGCACCTCTTAAGAAATCATGTATCCTGATTTTGAACTCTTTACAGGACAGGATGAAATACTGTGAGGGACTCCAGGTATGCATCACACCTCCTTCTCCTAAAGCATGGGAAAAACGATCCAGTGTGCAAATATGGGCATTCTCCCAGAGCCTCGACGGGGGGTAGGGTGGGTGGGTGGGGGAGGTTAAAGCTTCAGACATTTAGGATCGCGGCCATGGAGAGTGATCTGCAGTATTACATATACTGCCCTTTCTTAACTGTGCAGGGGATTCCTCCCGTCTGAGACACCTACAATCTTATCTTCACAAACCTTTATGCCCAGCAGCTCTAAACCAGTGTATCGTATAGCAAGTGAAACTCAGCCCGTAAGAATTAAAAATTGGCCCAAAGGAGGGATTTCTTTCCTTATTCTGGGCAAGATAAAATCTCAATGGGCATTTTATCATTCTGGGTATAACAAGTATGCATCGCTGCATCTGATAGGAAATATTTTATTTTTGATAAAGTGCCACTGTGGATGTGTTGTAGGTAGTACTTAGTTTTATGAAACCTTTAAGAATTTAAGCCACTTAGCTTTTTTCATGATACCGTGTATTAATAATTCTGATTCAACAAAAGCTCTACTTGCTGACATTATTTCATTTAACAAAAGAAGCAGACATATTTATGAGGATAGAAAGTTTAATATTCATACATTTTATAAATGAATTTAAAGTGTTCAGTTTAATTCAACACAGGTTGGTTGTGCACTTACTACGTGTAAGGCATTAATTTATCCTGTGAGTGCAGATGTGGACTCGGCCTAGAGCACTTGTCCCCAAATATCTGCACTTGTAATTGCTGAGGCATATTTTCACTGCAGAGTCCCTCCCAATCCTCAGGTTGAGGGTGTTTTGCTAACTTACGAAAAATGTTCTTTTCTGAGAAAGGAATTAATTACCTCCTGAAGAGCTGGTACACAATGAGGGTTTCAGACTCTAACATTAGTTATTCAGAAAGCACGTGAACCTCTGAGTTGCATCACTTGATGTCACAAAATTAATATCACTTGACTGATGACAGAGTATATAATAAAAGGTATGTACTTTTCCCCTCTCTATGTGGGCAAACAAAATAATACATGCAGAGTTATTTCTCTTAAATATCTGGCAAGGCATATGATTGATTGTTAGACATCTTTTGACTTGGTTAAGACAAAATTTAGCCAAATGTTAAAGCATGGAAAATGTTGGTGTAGGCAAAGCGAATATTCTGATAAAGCTTTAAAATCACCCCAGCACACAAACATGTTGAAGTCTTACCATTAGGTTTTCATGCAGTCTGTTTCCCTGCAGCGAGCATTAGCTTTAACCCTTCAGTGCTGTTGCTGAATGTCATGTTTAGGGAAGGGGGCTGAAGCTTTATTCAGAAACAAGCTTCTCTTTGGGTGAGGATCGGCAGTTTATGTGAGAGAACTGCGGATCTATTCGTGTATCCCGTATCAGGACAGATACGTGTATGTTTTAGAGTAAATCCTCAAGCTTGTTCAGAAGGAGATTCCAGCATTTTACCAGTGCATTGTGATTCGTGTGAACTGTGTGTTTAAAAGATTGGGTAAATTCAGGGTGTGTCGCATAGATCTTTCTCTTCCACCTGTATACCTTCTGCCTCTGAATGGACTTTTTGATGGCAACTCTTAGATTACATAAGTTCAGCATCCCTTCGGGTTGGCTTTATAAACGCACTGTCTGTGGGATGAGATGGCTATTTTATTGGTTTGACTTTCCAGTGCTTCTTAGAGAAAGTCATCACTGAAAGGGTTAAGGTATGTTACTGCAGCAGTTACCAGCAGACCAGCCATCTACCTTTGGTACTTACAGGAATTTTATGACTCTTGATCATATTATCAAATTCTTCATTAATTTTTTTGTATTTTTCTTCAGTGCGTGGGGTGAGTGCATAAGAGGAGTCGGGATCGGGGCTTTCACAGCCTTTGTTTTCTTTCTTGTTCAAGGCCTGCCAGGTTCAGAGAAATATCAAGAGTAAAAAAAATGAAGGGTGTTCCGAGTACTTACACACAATCTTTGCCTGCTGATCATTAGATCAATATCTTCGTTAATTTTCCTGTACTTGTCCTCAGACTCAGGGCTGTGACCTACTGAATCGTCTGCATCGGGATCTGGGCTGTCACAGCCATTAAGGCCCTTCTTTCTCAACGTCTGAAATACATAATGTGGAAAGTTCAAACCTAGACAGAGGCTGTAAGAGACATTCAGGGGTGTTAGAGAAGTTCGAGCTGTCTAGTACGTCAGGTTGTTATTACATACGCTTTTTTACATTAGGGTAAAGAAACCATAGAGAGAACCCGTGAGTGATTTCAATAGCGTGCCCATTACCAGTTACAAAAAAAATAAAAGGGCAATATTCCCTTTACAACTAAATTCAGTCAGTGAACAAAGACTGGTACAAGGGCTGAAATTTCACTGTACGGAATTCATACATGCTTCAAATGTCTAGTGACAGATACTTACAGAAGAATACAAGTCAGGTGGCAAACTGCAACACCATCTTCCCACAGAAAAATTAGAAGCCAGGGCATTACACAATGATTTCAGAATTTGCGATCGTGACAAAAGCAGAAATGTCGGAAACGGATCTCTGGTTTGAGTTTAACCTAATGGTTGGTGCTCTTGGCGTCCTGCCACCCCTTTGGATGTGCGCATGACAGCAAAAGGCCATAAGAGAACCCAGCTAATATTCTCACGAAGCACCCGGTAAAAATGTCCCAACACTGTGATCATAAGGGAGAATCACCTTCGTCTAGTCTGGTTAGGCGTCTATATTTGTGAAAATCTGTAATGAGATTGATAGATACTGAGAAGCTATGTGCCTAAACACAGGCTGAAAGAAAAGTCAAAACGGCTGAGCTTAACTTTCTGTAAGCTGAGCAAGGAAGCCAGAGGACACTGAAAATAGATCGATAACTATCAAACTATCGAAAACCAAGTCGATCACTACCGAACTAGGAAAAGTTCCTCCTGGTTCCAGCTCAGTAGGACCACCCTGAGACTGTCTGCTGACACATGAAAGTGAAAAGTCAGTGCCTTCTCCTGAACCTCCTGTCTCCCTAACGTAGGTCTGGTCCAGTCACAGCTGTCACAGAAGGATAAATACGGACATAACACTATAACAGGAAAAGTATGAGTCAGGAGTCCTGAGTTTTACTTTCCCTCTTTTTTTTCCCCCTTTTAACTGATGGTTGTCAAGTTAATTGTACCCCCTCTGATTTACAGAGATAATGTTATGTTTTTAGAGATCATAAAACTTCTGATTAATCACACAGCTTGCCATGTCAATTATTAATAGACTAGCAACATTCCTGATTTTTCTTGATACTCCCCACACCGTTTATAAAGAGCTGGGTACCTAAGTGTCTCTCATTAGTGGAAAGTTCAGCAGAGCTCATCTTTATTAAAGACAGAATTCACATACAAATAAAGCAGAAGCTGCGACATCAAGCTAAGGAATTCAAAGCTGAGATAACACTCCATCTTTAATTCATGCAATTGGGGAAAATAAATAAAACAACATGAGTTAAAAAGGGGGTGTCAGTCTTAACAATTTAAACTCTTTGGCTCTTATCAATGTGTAACAAATATAACATTTAAAATTAGTTTCTGAGGCATGGGAGATTTTTCACTTAAAGTCAAATTAAGAGAGTTACCATTTTTAATACATCTACGATACACTGCAGCTCTGTAAATATTTATTAATGTTATAGTGGTATAATATAACAAATAAACATATGGTTACAGCTTATTATGTGGTATAATGTTTGAATATTAAAATGAATATTTTGACACAAGATGATAATATATACATTTACAATCTTGGGGAATTTATAATCGGTGGGGCCACCTGTCCCCCTACCATGGATCTACGCCATCATTTTTACCCAGAATAAGTAACCCTGGTGGGGGGGGGGAGTTCTTAAAATAATACTACAAATAATGTTACAATACGTTACAATAATAGTTTTATTCACTAACTTAATTTTCTGTCTTAGGCTGTTTTGTTAGCATTATCTCAACTACAAGAGTAGTCTTCCGGGTGATAACTATTTGCTGTATTATGATCTGTTTCTGCTTTGATCTCCACATATCCTTGAGCTTTTGAGAATAATTTCTGAGTGTCTTGCATCATAATCCACATATATTTCATGAAAATTCACTTATGTAGAGAAAGATGTCAGATCAAGAAAATATTATCTGATGATTTTCAAAATTCACTTGCCTATATTTCTATGAGGCATGATAGGAATATTATTACATAAACCCTTAATTTAAAGTCTTATATAACATTAATTTATAGTCTTATCTAGAAAGTAGATTTTTCAGTGTATACCCAAATCTTTTAGCCAATAAATCATATTGTAAAAATTATAGTTGTTTTGATGTGCAGATTTTTGACAACAGAACGCAAGGGCTAGGGGAGGCCTATCAACTGTCATTGCAATCCATCTGGCACATACATGTGTGCTAAATATTCTTATGAAGCTTTCAAGGGTAGATACTGTGTTTGGTTTATAAAAATTCAAACATCAATTACAGTTTGTTGAAAGATCTCCACAAATGTTAACTCATTATCTCTCACAAGTCTTCCACGAAGATTTTAGGAAACCTTATGCCAGGTCTCAAAACAGCTACGCAAGCATGAAGGTCCACACCTCTGGCCTCCTGCTGGGGGGAAGCATGGGGCCACCTTCCCCTGCCCAGGCTTTCCCACACTTGTAAGATGAGGGATGTGGAATAGATCGCTCTCACTCACATGCAACTGCAACAGTAGAGTGAACGCTGAAATAAATTAAGATAGAAAAATTTAAAAATTGGGCTGTGGGAAAGCTTTAAGTATGAAAATATGGTTAAAATATTGGTATTTCTAAAGGTCAGATTTTAGAGTGGGAATGTTTATTAGTCAATAAAGCAATTATCAGTTTTTGGATTAAAAAATCATTAGACCAAGAGCTCATTTTTGTACCTAAAGAATTATATAAACTGTTAAGCAAACAAAGCAAGTGGCATGAAGTCACAAAGGAAACAGCAGTGAAGGGGGCGGAAAACAGTGGCTCATTTTCTCCTTATAAATTCTTCTTGTTTCTGACTACATTATCTTTCAGTGAATATCACCAGTATTTAAGTAATGAAATATCTCTAACACTGAAAGATATAGTACAGTCTTATTTCAAGTTGAACTGTATTGTTTAAAAAAGGGGGCAGTTGAGATATACAAATACAAAACCCAAGGACAAATTAATAGTGAGTTCCAAATTCCCATAATCACATAACTAGAACATTGAAAAAATTGTTCAAAAATATTATCCTCAGCTGAGAGCTTGTAGAACACGTTTCTGCCAAGAACAGATGATTGTGGTAGAATTATAAGGCTCTGAAGATGGATGTGATGGCATAAACTTAAATACTATCATGTGAATGTGGAACTCTTATCTTTATTATATTAAAAATCTATAGCTGTTTAAGGATGACAAAAGAATTACTGTTAGATCAGCCAAGACTGTCTTTATTGTAGCAATAAATAGTCGGTATAAACTAAAGGGACTGTTAAAACTGGATAAATAGGGGCGCCTGAGTGGCTCAGTCATTAAGCGTCTGTCTTCAGCTCAGGTCATGATCTCAGGGTCCTGGGATCGAGCCCCGCATCAGGGTCCTGGGATCGAGCCCCGCATCGGGCTCCTTGCTCAGCGGGAAGCCTGCTTTTCCCTCTCCCACTCCCCCTGCTTGTGTTCCCTCTCTCGCTGTGTCTCTGTCAAATAAATAAATAAAAAATCTTTCAAAAAACCCAACTGGATAAATAAGCATTATTCCTTCAGGCCTTTTTCTAGAATAAAAAATCAAAATCTCTGCCTCTGGCCTTTGAAAGCTTCTCTGATCTTTTACAAATGTTATTGGTCAGGTAATGCAGGTGCTTAAATCAGTATTTTTTTACAGAGGCTAGAAGTCCGGGCTGCATATATTGTGTCTCTCAGCTGACTATGTTGTGAAAAGACTGATTCTATCTGTCAAGACGAGGCAAGAGATCTACTGAAACCAGCTTCTCCTGCTACGTATCTAAAGAAACTCTTCCCTCAGAGAACTCTGTAAATCTTGAGTGCGTCTGTATACTGAATTCAACTTTCCATGTGACAGTGACACTTTTGGGGTAGATCAATTGACGGCAGAGGCTTCTGGGATGTTTTCACAAGGCAGCGATTGTCATGCAGTGAGCTGAGAACAGCCGTTTCTCAGAGAAGTAATTAGATTGACAGAAGGTGACATACTCCAAACAATAAATGGGAAAGGGAGTCCAGACAGGTAATCCAAAAACCACGTGGAATCTCCCCTCCCAGACATGTGGACATATGGACCCTGCATTATTACATTTGTTCATCAGGAAAACTTGAAATACATATAAACTGACGATGATAGGTGACAGGTGCTTCAGAAATTCTAATGAAATAGATGTAGGGAACAGATTCTATTTCGTTACTGAAAGGAATATAAATGAAAAAGAATGCCACATGGAGCTCTCATTTCTCGTCTTAGGTATTATGTTATCATCTACAAAATTCCTTCTGTATAAAATGGTTAAAACTTAATTACTTCTTTTTAGTAAAAAAGAAATAACTAAATCATTGGCCTTTTTCAATTAAATGAAGCTACATATTTTATGTTACTGCTATTTACATAAAATTAAGCTTTTTTTTTAGAGAGCCACCATCACAGATTAAAGCTTCCAACCATTCAACTTCTTTCCATTTTGGCAATCTTAGTCCTCAAGAACATCTATTTTCGGGGTGCCTGGGTGACTCAGATGGTTAAGCATCTGCCTTCGGCTCAGGTCATGATCTTGGGGTTCCTGGGATTGAGCCCCGCATTGGGCCCTTCGCTCGGCGGGAAAGCTGCTTCTCTCTATCCCTCTGTCTGCAGCTCCCCCTGCTTCTGCGCTTGCTCGCTCTCTCTGTCAAATAAATAAATAAAATCTTAAAAAAAAAAGAATATTCTCATCATCTTTCTTTTTCTGTACCTACCCACTGTACAGCAGCAATTTCAAATCTTTTTGCAAAAAACCCATACACATCCATTAATTTTTCTCAAAATCCAAATAATCAACCTTTTTTGTGCAGCTAGCATTACCCTTACTTCAGAGGGTTGATGTGTCAAGAACATATGCAAGAATTATCTCTATTAGTTGCATGAATGTCATGTTCGCACAAAAGCCAAGGGGAAAAAAAAGCATCAACTTAGAAAAGGTAGTTTCCTTTTCTTTAATACTAAATCATTTTTTGTGCTTATCTTTCATAGCTTTATGAAAATAAGTGTCTACTCTTAACAAGCTGAATAATCTTTAGAAAGCCGTAAATCCACATAGGAGAAGGAGATGCTGTTGAGATGGATACTGCCTGTAAGCGAAGTTTCTGAGAGTATTTCATAAACATCCTCCCAAAGCTGTGTGCAGCTACCAAGCTGCTGCTTTCGTCCCCTCAGCCCTGGGGGGTGGCTGCCCTATGGAATGACTTCTTTCACTTAAAATATCGTCAGCGGACACTTACTGAAAACCTATGATACACAGATACTGTCTGGTGCCCTTGTGTTTTAGAAAAGCAGGCAATACAAATTTAAAGGAAAAACCTCTGAAATGGCCTACAATATTATATATGGTTTTTGTGTGTGTGTGATTTCTAACACAGATTATAGGCTGGGGGAAGATCACATGCCAAGAAATTTCTGTATAGGTTTTAATTACCAAAACTGTAAGCATTGTCTGCACTATCTTTCCTGTTCCATAGTTCTTCTTTGTTCTTAATATAGAAATGAAAAGACAATTAAAATACTGCAAATTTACTACAATCGGTAGGTAGACTTTAATTAGACAAGCAAATCATATCTAGTACAGACTATAAAAAATTAAATTTTACCCCGAATTATTCATTTGTGGTGAAAATTTTAATAAAAAATTAAAAATATAAACTGAACACTGTATTTCCTCCAGGTTATTAATGCTTATTCTAACCAGATATTAACTCCTACTGAGGAAAGGCTGGGTAGAGCTGGAGATTTTCATTGTTTCATTTTATTCCTTTCCTCCAAAGATAATCTTAATATTGGACTTGAAATTTTTTTCACTGAACCATTTTTCATCTTTAAATAATGGAAATAAAAGACACAGTTAAAGATTTGAAGACTTTTAATGTATAGAACATAAAGAAACACCCACCCATGCCTTTTAGTGGTCATGAATTATTTCATATAAACATTCAGATGGTGATGGTTCCTATAATTACTGGTACTCTAATCCTGGACTAGACCACCAAGGATCATCTGGCCTTTCCTCATGTCTTCCAGAGGGGAAGAATAACGGTGCATAAGCAACTGGCCTTTCATACCTTGCTCAAGCTGGGCTTCTAGAATGAGTCCACCAATATCTCTTCCCTGGACTTGGGACAGTCCTCCTTCAAGGCAGAGCTAATTAATACATCATCTCCTCTTTGTAGACTTCCCTGATCACCAGGGTGGAATTAATTTCTCCCTCATTCATGTACTCACTTATTGTATACATTTTTCTATTAGAGCCTTTATCACACATTATTACTTATGGGTCTCCCTTGCTAGCTCATGAGGCAAGTAACAAAGCACCTTCCTCTATTCACTTCTGGAGTTTCAATATAGAACTTGTAAAGTGCTCAATACATGCTTGCTGAATGAACAGAACACACATCTTCACTTTAATGTTAGTGTATACAGAGGTTTCAAGACTGGACCAAAGCTGTCTGCCTAGTTGGAGGCAGAAATGGTAGTGGGATTCAGACCTCTTGATATATATTTACTAAGGGCTACTATGCGTCAGGTGTTGCCTGTCAGGGTTCTCTGGATGCAAAGATGCATTCCCAGAGATATGATTAAGAACTTTTGTTTATATGTTTTTCTTCCCATGAGTGAACTCTTGGGAGTTAGGGATTGTTTACTAGCCATTTTGTATCAATAGGACTTCGCACAGGGCCTGGCACAGGGCAGAAGATTAATAAATGTCTGCAGCATTAATGAGAGGCTGAATGGATGGATGAACACAACAGGAAAGAATGCTCAGATGCTAGAGGGAGAAAGAGGAGTCTCAGTGTAGTATTTTTGCAACTGTAATTTCTTTTTCACCATTTTATATTATTTCACATTGTGTTAAAACTCAGTTATTATTTTGTTCTTTTTAAGTAACTATTATAAATTGACTATTTTTTGAATGTGTCATTTTAAAGTTCAAAAACAATGCAGTATGAAACTGGTTAAAACTCAGGAGATTTATATCACTGAATACTTAAAAATTGGGGTAGGGGCTAGATATGGAATGTCAGAAATAACTAGGCACTCATGAAATCTTTAAGGTCAAAAAGCCATGATCATATGATACGAGTAGCAGGAAAAGGCACAGGATTCAGCATGGAAGAAGGAAAAAGGGAGTGGTATTTTAGGCAGAATGTGTAAAGGTAGAAAAGGAAAAACAGAAACCTTATAGTCAAGAGCATGGGGAAACTTTTGTGAATGTGAGTCAGATACTATAAATTTGAAATAACCATGTTTTAAAATTCTTGGTCAGAGTTCATCTTTTTTCCCCATTTTTGGATGCTGGTCTACTGCTCCACTGTTCTCCTGGGCTTTGACATTGGTCTTATTCTGGGCCAACCTTAGCCTGGAGGATTCATGGAAAATCAGGGTGATTCTAAGGCCAATCAGATGATTCAGGCTGCCTCAGGATAGGTCAGTGGGTTGATGTTTTTGTTAAGAATTCTTCCACCACAACTCTTCTGGAACCTGGACAGGGCATGCATCATGAGGCTGGCCCAGAACAGGACTGAGATGGGGAAGTTTGGCACACTTAGCCATGAAATGCTCCCTGACATTCTGAATCCAGGAGAGATCTGAAGTAAAATACTAAGCAGGGAACATTTAATATATAATGACTGAAATGCATGCTAAAATATGCAGTTAATCCTAATAATATCTATAAAGCAAGCTAAAAAATAAAAGATGAGATAAAAAACAAAAAGCTGGAATATGAATGATCACACTGGAAGTGGGTTTGAAGGATGAATGATGTTAGTGACTTCTTAAATAAGGAAGAAAAACATAGGACAGAACTAATAAACAAAGTTTGAGAAAGAGAGGAGAAGAGTAAATTAACAAAGATCAGGAAGCAGGATTTTTGAAAGTCTAAAATATAAATGTAACTTTACCTACTAACGTTTTTCAACTATGGCATTTTACTTGCAAATAGGTTATAGGGATGACAAAGGCAGATTATTGGGAGCACTGATTCTTTAAAAATAACACACTCAAGCATCTTTTTAAAACCATTAATGCCTTATTTTAACAAAAGAAGATGTATATATATATGGATAGGTTAAATCATTATTTTTGTTTCCATGTAGGCTCTTATCTAGTTGTAAATGCCTTTTTATTGAAGTTGGGTCAGGGCATGATTAGTCATGAAGTGGGAGTACCCCACACTGCCTATATTTATCATCAGCTCAGGACTACCATCTCAGTCACCATGCTTCCTCATTTCTACAGGATTCCCACGATCTCTTCTTCTTATTTATTTTGTTGATTGTAACCTATCCCTTTATCCATTCCCCTTCCATCGTTTCTTTCCTAGCAAACATCACACCCTAGTTGTTCAAGCTGGAAACCCAGAAGTCACCCTTGACTCCACCATCTCTTGACTCCATTACTATTTTTTCTATTTGGTCTCCCACCCTTAATCTGTTTGTCCTCTGATCTCACCTTCCAGCCAGTCATCCTTCCCACTTTCAGCAGGGTCTCATTACAATGCAAATCTAATTTTATCACTGTTCTCCATACAAACGCTGGCGGCTCCCAAAGGCCACAACCCTGGTTTTCACAGCAAGCCCTCCTCTTCTTCTCCAGCCTCATTCTCTCCCTTCTCCCCCAGCACTCTGGGTTTCATTAGCGGGGAAATTCCTACCATTTCCCAAGTCAGGTAGGTCCTGTAATAACGCTGTTTTGATATGTGTCATTCATTCCTGTCTAGAATATTGTGTTTGCTTCTGCTGTCTGTTACACAAACCTTAGTCATCCTAGGTTACGTATTACCCAATGCCATCACTTGCTCCATGAAGCTCTTTCCTAGCTCTTCTAGGCATTTAGGGACTCCCTTCTCTGTCCGTGACTTTTTGTGTGTGTTTGATAATAGGTGGTATATTATATTCTAATTTATCTTCTCACATGTCTGCCTCACCTCTAGACAGTGAGTTCTGTAAGGACTGGGTGTCTCTGGTTCCTGCCATGGGGCCGGATTAACACATGTGGGCTCAATAAAGGTTCTCAGTAACCCTTTACTGGATAAATGAATAAGCAAACAAACTTGACAGTCATACTTTCTAACACTGACAGACTAACTGAAATGAGTTGGGTGGTTTCCTAAGATGACAGCATTATTTATATGTTTTAATAAGATTAAGTAAAAAAATGCAAGGAACACAAGTTCTGGTAAGTTAAAGCAAGCTCTAGAATCACTTCATGACTGTGGCAACAGAATATCGCTGTGGGAGTGGAAACAGCGGAGGTGACACAGACTATTATATACAGGGTACAAATGGTTGGTTTTTTTCTGTTAGTTGGGATCTATAGTTTATCACTAGTTTATCTGAAAAGCAGAGTGTACACAGAGCCTCCAGTAAGGGAACACAAAATAAGATGTGAGGTTCACAACTGATCGACTCATGTCATGACAATTTTGATCATACCAGAGAATGGTACTTGAGATAACCCAAATCCTCATTTCTGAGATAGCCAGGGACTCCCAGATGAAGGTTAAATTGCTTCCTTGCCTGACCTCCCTCCTACCCTGGGCTTCTGCCAGGCTGCAGAGAGGTAAGAGCTCCAGCAGCCTTGACCCTAGTCTCCTTCTCTCCTGGGCTAGTCTTTGGACTGATGGGAAAACCCTCTCTTTTTCATTCACTCCGGGTGATTTTGGTTATTCGATAGTGATTGGACAGCAACGATGGGAGAGGGCCCCTTATTCTTTGCCTTTCCAGCTGGTACACTCTGGGAGTATGTCCTGTGGAAACTAGCCTATGTGTTAATTCTGAGGGTTTTGCCTGAGCCTGAGCCGAAACCATCTGAGAGAGTGGGTTAGCACATGCTGCTCAACACCCATATTGTTCTGACATGTTAACCTGAGGTATCAGGGCCTCAGAGCATCACTGGGATTCTGTGAGAACAATATGAACAGCACAGCTACTGTGGCTGCATTAGAACCAACCTCTATAGGAGCAGAAACACTGTCTTTTTCACCTCTGTACCTACCGCAACTTGAATGTGCCCACCGCAAGGAGGAGACCCAATAAATATTGTTGTTGCTAATAAAAGAATAATGGAATCCAAGGTTGCAGTGACAGAGGTTCTTATTTGAGATGGAATCACAGTGGAAGCTGGAAACACACAGGGGGCAGTTGCTAGATTTGTGCTCATAGTATATGCTGTTTTTGCCCCTACAACCCACTCTCTCTAACCCCACCTTCTCCCAGCTTCACACATAAATTTAAATTATAAAAGGAAAGAATCCTGTGGACTGGAGAGGTAAAAGAATTAATGTGTCTCTCTTTTGTGCTGCTCCAGAACTTTGTAATTAACATTTATTTCATAATGTTGTTCTCCGTATTCTCGCTTTTGTCTCATTTTCTAGATTATAAGATCCCTGTAGACAAGAAATATCTCTTGAAAGCTTCCTATCCTTAGCAACTAGTGCAGTATCTGACAGTAGAATATTGCAACAAATTGGCTGGCTCTTCTGGACAGCCAAGGAGAGCCTGATGACATATAATAAGGAGGCTCAGAAATACGAAGCCAAAGTTAGTGGGGATCCAAGCTTTCCTTTTCCTTTAACACTGTACCTTTTCTCTCTTCTTTCAACATCAGTAATGTTTGCTAGGTCTGCCAAAGCCTAGCAGCCTGGGTCTCTAGCCTTATTACTTGTCTCTTTTGATGTAAAATCCCCGGGGATCTGGTTAATGCAGTATTAATATTTTTATTTCATTGGCTGAAACACTGGAAAACTTCCTGTTTAAAGAAGAGTGCCCAAGATATAAGGGGTAAGATGGTCACCGATCAGGGGCTGGGCCAGTTAGACCAGTAGATGGAAGAACACTATGGGGCTCTATCAGATCTGGTCTACGAACAGGAAACCAGGCCAGCAACCCTGGCTGGAAGTCAAGATCTGGGAAAGAAAGACTTCTTCTAGGTTCGGAGGGTTGTCCTGGAGGTAGTGGTTGTTGTACGGGATGTTAGGTTTATAGGATGTAGTCAATTGATCAGGGAACATACGTCTATTCACATTCAGAACAGGCGATAAGAAAGTCCCTTAGATTAAATCTCCAAAATGCACAGCAGGACACTTACAATGCCCTTTTCTTTCTTTTCTGCAAATAAGTTTATATTGGTGATATGTTTTATCTCTTCTTCCACATTAAAAATTACCTGCAGCGAAGGACAGGGTCTAATCTATTTATTGTCTACAGCTTGTATGTCATTACCACAAATCTTATATGTGGATTGTTAATAAGTTGTGGATTTTATGCTCAGTTGTCTTGGGTAGGTGTCCAGTGGAAGAAAGTTTGTTACAACTGTGCCTTTTAATAATCAAAGAGCTTCAGGTAAATAAAAGGTGCTTAAAAATAAAAGTGCTTCAAGTTCCTTAGGCAGTTGCTCAGTTTCAGTTCTCCATTTGAGACTTTTGCTGTATTTACAAAGCACACGGACACCATTCCAGTCATTGTCTGCATTTAGATTAGCCCTCCCTGCAGTCTTAACACAGCTGTGCTCTCTGTGGGGCGACTGTTAGCCTGCCTCAGTCTCCACATGACCAAGGAGCATTAGAGCCCTCAGAATTTCATAAATTAATGGGAATTTTGGGTTCATTGATCAAAGTGCCTCTATTTGCTTTCCTAGCAATGTAGTTATTTCCAGCTGGTACCAGAAACATAACGAGAGCATCTATAGGACAGACATCAAAAGTACCAGTAGCATTTTGGCAGTAGGACCCTTTACTCATTTTGCCACAAGGACTTGCCCTCTGGATTCCTGACTTATTCGTTATTGCAGGTTGCTGTCTCCTGACTCACACTGGAGGTTCTGCTATTTTATTTAATTTAATTTTATTTTTTTAAAGATATTTATTTATTTATTTGACGGAGAGAGAGACAGCGAGAGAGGGAACACAAGCAGGGGGAGTGGGAGAGGGAGAAGCAGGCTTCCTGTGGAGCAGGGAGCCTGATGCGGGGCTCAATCCCAGGACCCTGGGATCATGACCTGAGCAGAAGGCAGACGCTTAACGACTGAGCCACCCAGGCGCCCCAGGTTCTGCTCTTTTATAATACTGCTATAAAGGGTCTGTTCTCACTGAAGACAAAAACAGACATTTCTCCAAAGACACAGAGATAGCCAACAGACACTTGAAAAAATGCTTAACATCACTCATCATCAGGAAAATGCAAATCAAAACCACAATGGGATATCATCTCACACCTGTCAGAATGTCTAAAATAAAAAACGCAAGTAACAACAAGTGTTGAAAAGGGTGTGGGGAAAAAGGAACCCCTGTGCACTGTTGGTGGGAATGCAAACTGGTGCAGCCACTGTGGAAAACAGTATGGAGGTACCTCAAAAAATTAAAAATAGAATTACCATACGATCCAGTAATTCCACTACTGGGTATCTATCCAAAGAAAACAAAAACACTAATTTGAAAAGATACATGCACCCCTACATTTACTGCAGCATTATTTACAATAGCTAAATTATGGAAGTAGCCCATGTTCCCTGATAGATGAATGGATAAAGAAGATGCGGTATATATATGTATATGATAGAATATTACTCAGCCATAAAAAAGAATGAGATCTTGCCATTTGCAACAACATGGATGGATATAGTTTATAATGCTAAGTGAAATAAGTCAGTCAAAGAAAGACAAATACCATAAGATCTCCCTCATATGTGGAATTTGAGAAACAAAACAAATGAATAAAAAAAAAAAAGAGACAAACCAAAAAATACTTCTAACTCTAGAGAACAAACTGATAGCTACCAGAGGAGAGGTGTGGGGGGATGGGTGAAACAGGTGATGGGGATTAAGAGCACACTTACCATGATGAGCACTGAATAATGTATAGAATTGTTGAGTCACTGTATTGTACTAATATATTGAAGCTAATTGAAACTAATATAACACTGTATGTTAACAATGCCAACATTAAAAAGAATAAAGGGTCCTTTTTCATTAGCATAGACAATAATGAATTGAGTATAATCATTAAAAATAAATAGGACAAAAACTATCTACAAAGAAGATTCTGAAAATACCTAATATGCAGTCCATTATAGCAAATAGGGGTCTTTTTTCCTAGATGAAATACTTCCAAAGAAAATAAAATTCATAAAAAATGTTTTGGAAAGGTTAGTATTATCAATATCAAATGCTGATGAAAACCTACATAGGCTAAGCTACCTTATTATTTTTGTGTAGGTTTAAATTTTTCTAAATTTATGTTTCCAAATTCAGTTAACCAATAATTAAAATCAAACTCATTTCAATTTATTTTCCTTATGCTATGAATGTTATCCATATACGAATCCATGGTCTCAGAATCTTAGAGCAACTCATTCACAAAATCACATTTCCCATGACTTCATACATTATACAGATAAGTAACATTCTTAGGTTTTGCATTCAGTCACTTTGGATTTCATAAGATGCTACAAAAGCTAGGGAGAGCACTAAGAAATGAAAAACAAAGTTATGGAGAGTATATGCTTAAGTAAAGTAAGGACAAGAAGGAGAATGAGAAAGGATAAAATGACAGATGATGGATAGATGACAGATGAATGGATATGGGGAGGGAGGAAGGGAATGAGAATGAGAGAGAGAAGCTGAGGGTCTGACGAAGGACAAGGAAAAAATAAGCCAGTGAGCACATCAACTGATCCCCCAGTAGGTAAGCTGGCGTCTCTTCATACCTAGGCTCAGCATTTTATGATCTAACATAAAGCTTTACCACGGGCCATCAGCAATCTTGCTCATCCTGCTATTTGCTCCTGGCAGTGGCTGGGCACCTGTTGTCTAACTCAGTGAGGCCAAGTGGCATCTGCCAGCCCCACAGACTGCTCTGTCCTCCGGCTCTGGACAGCCTTCTCTGGGGAGTCTCTGTGGCATTGGCCTCCCGGTCCCCGTGGCATAGCTACCTGCTTTTGTCATCATGAGGGCCTCAATAATTTCAGGCATTATCAACTGAAAATGTACTACAACCCGATTTTTAAGTTTGGCATACCTTATGGATTCGCAGTGATTTTGTTAGTTCAGTGGTGAGCTTAAAGTTTTCATTTGCACAATAATTTCTTCCATATTATTCATTAGGTAATTATAAAAACAACATTTCCTCTTCTATGGCATGAAAAGGAAATTAAACCAGTCTTCCCACACTATCAAAATATTAATTTTCCCCTTAACCGAATCTGTTCTTCAGCAGTAACACCTCCCATTAATGGAGCATTTCCTATGTGCCAGGGACTGAGCTTGCAGCTCTGCATGGATCTCTTTTTAAACCCTCGTAACTACTCTCCCCATGACCGCCACAGGTGAAGAAAAGTAGGTGAAAGGAGGTTCAAGCACTTGCGAAAGTCCGCAAAGTTAGTGGTGGAACCGAGTTAACGAACTCATGTACAAGGCTCCCGGGTTTCCTTTGTCAGTTATTCTCCTATTCTGCCTCTGCAAGTCATCCGATTATAAAGATTGCCTAAGTTAGGCCAGTGTTTTCTTTGAATACTTTGTTCTCAGATGAAATTGGTGAAATGTTTGACAAATCTTATTTTTTCATGAAGAGATATATTTGTAATAGAACTCACTTTCTGATGAATAATTTTATCTAAAATGTCTTTCCTGTTGTATTATTGCAATAGCCACTGAAGAGAGGGGAAGGCCCCTTCCATAATATTTAGGTTGTAGCTACCTAGTTAAAATGAAGTGTAGGATGTTGAAAACCTAAGGCAAAGAAAGGTTGCTTAATTTTTTCCACTCCTACATTTTTAGGACCAGGAAGGAAGTCCTCTGCATTAACATTTAGGCTGTATCTATCTGGGTAAAATGAAGTGTAGGTTTGTCCCAATTATTAAAATAATACTAGCAAGAACTTCAAGTCTCTGTTAATAAGAGAAAAAGTTTGCTTTATATTTTTTTGGTGCCTCTATTCTTCAGATTCCCAAGCTAACTGCCCAGCTCTTCAATTTGCTTGGGTAGATAAGGGATTCCAAAGCTGGTAACATTTTTGCTGGGGTGATGGGGGTAGGTAGGGGAAAAGAGAAGAAATGTATACTTCTATGGAGGGACTACTGTTTCTCTCTGGCCAATACTATGGGATCATGAAGAAATCGTGTATGAGCTATAAAAATTCTCCTTTTAAAACATGGGTACAGAAGCTCTTTCCTTTCTTTGGTTTTCAAAATGATATGGATAATACTGTGTTACTTTATAGCCCAGAAGGGAGAAAAAGTGAAGGGAATGACTGTAAAAGTTCCCAGTTTTTTTCAACAGTTATAAGGAAGACATAGCAAGATGGGATCTTCTTAAGTGAAAATTTCCCCAAGTCCCAAGGAAAAGGGAGAAACTGCAGGAGAGCTTCAAGAACCGCAAGACTTGGGTTTTTGCATCTTGTCAGAAAATCCACACTGTTAGTAAAAGCTGAGGGAAGGCCTGGCACAAACCTGACTCAGCAGAGAAATGCCACCCACAGTCACCGACGCGGCTTCCGCAGTGGCTGAGCTGCCCTGTTTTCTCTGGAGGCTTCCCCAGCCTGGCCAATACACAACTCTCTTAGATGGGAAACTGAATTTTTTGAAAATTGAAATTAAACAAAGTTGTGTAACATTTAAACGAAGTTTACGATTTTGATTCTTGGCTTTTTACATGGGTTTAAAGTCAGTTTTCTGTTGAATAAATAATATTAACCACACATTAACCAACTAATAGTTTTAAAATGCCCCAAACTGCCATCACCATCATTTTGAATAGAATCCCACTTCTTTTTAAAGACCACGGTTAAAAGATGAGGGGAAACGGTACCATTAAAAGAGGAAGCAGACCATGGTTCAGAGTCTGTTTCCATGAGGTAACGCACACTACTGAGTAATGGCCTGAGGAATTCAATCTATACTGACATAAAGTATGAAGTTAAGGCAGGTGGCTCAGAGACGTTAGAAGCCCTCCCCTCCCAACCTCCGCCTCCACTTTCTTGCATTTCTTTATTGCTGAAGCCAAAGGGTCAGACAGAAATCAATGAGTTTGTTGATCTGACACAGGAACTTGTGTACAGTGAGATGGAAGTTATATATCTGAGTTCATCTGCTGGAAATTGCCAGTCTCACATTAACTACATGAGTTATGTGTACATATCTGTGTGTATGTATGTGAGCGAGCAAGTGCGTGTGCATGTGTGTGTGCCCACACAGCATGAAGCTAAGAATTTTGAAAGGATCTTCAGAATTATTTCTGGATAGATATATTTCTGCACAGCTATTTTTATCTTTTTTTCCTCCAGAAGGAAATAGTTCAGTTTCGTAATTTAGACCCCAGAAAAGTTAGGTTGTTTTATTGTGGTATGTCTGCAAACTGAATGACGGCTTCTAATAGAAAACAAATTCCTTCCCCTAATCATAACAAATAATTTCTAATAATTTATTGTATTTTTCTCTAGTAGAAGTAAAATCTCTCATATTTGTAGGAACTCAGTTGTGGAAAGCTCTAAGTTTCCCTTCTTCTAATGTTGAGCAGCAAGTACTTTGATCTCCATAGCCAGACATCAGGTGCAGAGTCCAGAACTATAAATTTGCTGCACCTCCTATCAGTAAAAGTAGGGCTCTCACGGTCATCCCTCCTTAAACCACAGTTCATCTTTGCTAAATCTTCAGAGTGCAAAATAGGTGTGGTTCAGAACAGAGTCAAACAAACATCAGTGGTTCAGAAATGATATCCTTTCCCCAGTAGCAATATACATTGTGGGTATGTGACTGGAATATTTAAAACACCTGTTCATTTGGAACCAAGCCAAATGTATAATGCGTTAGCATGTGCTTGGCTCATTTCCAAGAGCATGTATCCTTACTGCCATCAAAATACTGAGGGAGCTAGGGCAAAGATACAAGTTAGAAGCAATGTAAGATAGATGTATTTTATCATTAACAATATAATCACACTAGACACTGTTGGCTGGCTAGTATTTTAATAAAAATCAATTATTTGTTTTTGCATCAGAGAAGAAACTGGCAATGTAGGAACACTCCTGTCTTAGCTTTGCTAATTACTTTCATTGTCTTAAAATCTTAATCAACCTCCCCCTCCTCCTTCCCTTCCTCCCTCTCCCTAACCCTCCCTTTCATTGCCTAACTGTGCTCTTCCCTGGATACATAGTAGTCCAAAGGGAACACCAGGGAATAAATGATATCCTAACTATATATCAGAGTTCACCAACAGAACTTGCGCAAGCCTCTCTGACAAAGTTCTACCAATTTTTTAAAATCAATTCTGTTTTGACTTAATAGAATCCAAGTTTTTACTTTTCTCTACCTTTTCCTTAGTTCTAAAAGTATAGTGAATCTTATCTTTAAAGAATTTCATAACTTAATTATGCAAGAAATAGTTACACATATATGTAACAATTTCTAAAATGTGACATTTTGTTTGAACATAATCAGAATATACTCTGAAGATTGCAATGTCCAAGGGGTGTGTGTGTGTGTGTGTGTGTGTGTGTGTGTGTGAAAGTAGAAAGTTAGAAATTTTGCCTAAATTTACACTTGCAGGAAGGAGAAGCAGGAAAGGAAAGAACATGTTTATGATCATCATGTTTTCAACATGTGGTAATGGATATATTATGTACATGGTATAACTTGATTCTTACAAAAAGACCAAAAGTGAGATTTACCATCACTATTTTACTGCTTAGAAAGCAGAGATGTGGTGAAGGTTTAGAAACTTGCCCCAAAGCATGGAATTTATGAATGTTGTAGAAACCAGGTTTGTCGGAGTCTAAACTTGTCTGTCCCTTTTCCTATACCACATTGTCTTACAATGAAAAGGCTGGGCATTTAGATTATAAACCTGAAAGTGTGAGGGTAGTTTTTACATTTGGAAGTATTGTATCCAGAATCCTGACCGTTTACGTGGTCACTGAAAATGCACATAACTCCTTAGGAACTTCTGAATTTATAGATTTTGATTTCTTCTTCAATGTAATCTAAAGAAGATTATATAGTTTAAATATACCCCCTGAGGTCTCCATAATTTGCTCCTTTAACATACTGTATATGACAAACAGTCCTTAGCCAGAGAAATGCATGTGCATATTATCAGTGTACTGAAATTGTATGCATACTTCAGAAACAACTTGTTTTACATTATGATTATTATATAATTATATTATGATTATCATATAATCATAATTATATTATGATTATCATAGATGTTTATAGAATGATGTAAATGGTTTAAAATATATAAGTATAATGAAAGGCTTCAGGATTTTTAGCATGCACACATGTTACTATAAAATTAAAATAACTTGGCATTTCCACTTTTTACAACTAAATTGCTTCCATCTAGAGATAGTTATATTTTTCCAGTAGAATTTTCCTCAAGCATTGATTGTCATTATGCTATTCTACTGCTTGAGGCCATCCAGTATCTTTCTCATACCTACTGTATTGCATCTAATTCCACACCAAACATTTAGAGCACTTGATTTGCCTGTCCCCCTCTTCTCTATTTACCTTGCCATCTTTCTTATAACTCCTACTGTATGTGAACATTCTAGTCATACCAAGCTACATTTTTTCATGCCCTTGATCATTTCTTCTTGTGGATCTTTGCATAATTGCGCTTTTTTTTTTTTTAAAGATTTTATTTATTTATTTGAAAGAGAGTGAGAATGAGAGAGATCACAGAGGCAGAGGGAGAAGCAGGCTCCCTGCTGAGCAGGGAGCCCCATGCAGGGCTTGATCCCAGGACCCTGAGACCATAACCTGAGCTGAAGGCAAACTCTTAAAGGACTCAGCCACCCAGGTGCACTCATAATTGGTCTTTTGAAAGATTTGCCCACATCCTCTTCATCAATTTATATCCATCTTTCTGATCTTCATTTGTTTGAGACTAAAAATGTCTACTCATCACTCACCTCTCCTGACTTTTTAAAAAGATTTTATTTATTTGAGAGAGAGAGAGAGAGAGAGAGAGAGCAGGGGAAGGAGCAGAGGGGGAGGGAATGAGAATCTGAAGCAGACTCCTGGCTCAGCACTGAGCCCAATGTGGGGCTCGATCCCACCACTGTGACATCATGACCTGAGCTGAAACCAAGAGTCAGACGCTCAACTGATTGAGCCACCCAGGCGCCCGTCTCCTGACTTTTAAAATTCTACTTCCTAGAGATTATTACTTGATTTCAAGCATCAGGGCATCATTGTCATCATCACAGTCATCGCCAAGAACCTATGTGCCAGACCCCATGCCAAGCATTTTATAAATGTTCAATAATTTAATTCTCATAATAACTAGATACTAGGTGCTATTATTAACCCCATTTACAAACGACGTAAGAAACAGACAACCTAAGTAACTTGTCTGGGAAAATACAACCAGTCAGCAGGGGAGATAGGATAAAAACTCATGCAGTCTAGTTCCAGGCTGATGTTCTCACTGCTATTCTGCCTCCCCCCAGATATCTTACAGTGCCTCTTATGTTGTTTTGTCCAGTCGATTTGCATGTATATTTTTTATCTTAGCTAGACTGTTAAATTTTGTGATGTCATTCACTGTATCTTTCAAACTTCTATCTCTCCTAGCACCATTATGAAGTTCTCTATATCCTTGGAATCTAATGATTATTGCTAGAATAAAAATATCCACAGATAAAAGTGGAAGTAAATTTATAAAATATAAGGTCACTTTTAAATTTGAAGGTAAAAATGGAATCAAACTCTTGCATGCTTTAATTAATAATTCACAAAATAAATTTAGTGACATTTGCTATTGCTAATGAAATGGCCTTATTAATTTCTTTGTTACCATATTTAATAGTTTTTAGCTGTCCTTATAAACATTTGATGCATAAAATAAACATCCCTTCTCTTGTTTAAACCAATCTGCTTACATTATTTTGGCTTCTATTATAGATAAATAATACTGTAAACATTTCAAATCCCCAATGATTAGGACGTAGTCAAATCAATATTGGCTACATAATACATAAAGGATGGATGCAAATTTTATAGCAAAGAAATTAATTATTAATTTATATCTGTTTACTGTAACAAAAATTCATTGTCAGCTTTTTCTGAAGTTTAACAATGCTTGAGCCAAAATCAATAAATTATATATGAAAATATCACCATTTAACACTAAAATACTGCTAAAACAATCATATTATTTAATGTTTATGAATGCTATACAATCTGTTATATGTAGTGATCCATGCACTATTCTCTCTACATGATAGTCTAGCATAATTATTACATTTCACATCACTATTATATCTAGCAATATTAAAATGATTTTTTAGCAATTAAAAATAGCAAATAGTTTCCATATTACAAAGGTTTTGCTGAAGAATCAGAAATGAATATATCAGAGGTAATTATTTCCAAAACTGAATTTATCCTGCATAGCACAAATGACTCAACAATGAAAATTTTGTTTAAAAAGTGTGCAAATAAAAGGCTTTGTCCGTGGAATGTAGCTCTAAATGGTTCACTATCTAGGTTGAAAATGTCTATGCAGGGTTGTATGTCCTATTTTTCCATGCCTGCAGTAAAGATACAATATGGGAATTCAGCTTGGTAATTACTAATACACCACACAGACACAATTACACCCTGTATGCTGCATGAAGGAATCACTTGTGGTCTGCATCTATTACAAAGAGCAGTAGGGGGCCACCATGCAAGACGACAAAATGCTTTACAAGACGGAAGGAGACCAGAAGAGTAGATGTACACAGATACAAGGACCTTGATTCTTCTAGCAATGATTTAAGGCTCTTTCCATCAATTATCGTCCTTTGTCTCAAGAGTCTTATCACTAGCATCATTACAGGAACTGAACATAACAATGCTTAGACCCCTATAACCCCATGAACTGTGCTGACATTTCCACACCCTGTTGCTATGTTTGACCTGATTATTCGGATTACTTAAGTAAAACAAAATGAAAAAAAAAAAAAAGCGTTACCATTGCAAAACTGGCTTATGTATTTTTTTTTTAATGACTTAGTCAAAATTCCATTTCTCTAAACTCCAAGCCATCCGACTCTTGAAATGTTATTTTTGAAGGTAGTTTCTACTCCAATTAAAAAATTGAAAGAGAAAATCTGCCTGGGTGAAAATTCTAATTGTAAGAAAGAGACTAAATACTGGTTTATCAAGGAATATACGCTTAAGAGAATTTCTGTATCTAAGGGAGTTAAACTAAGTCAGCTGTTCTCTTTAGCTACATGAGTCACAGGAATAACTTTCTGTGAAACTTTAAAGTTTTGAGTTTAATTGCAAGCAGTAAGCGGTTTTTATTGTAACAGTTTTCTCCTAAGTATTACATGATGTACATTATTTTACAATACTTTCATTTAAGATGCTCTTTTAAAATATATCTTACAATTATGAATTTTTAAGACCTTCGGAAAGTTAGTTATGGCAGTTTGTCAGGTTCTGTGAAACAAAGCCTTGTCTTTCAGAAAATGTTTACAACCTATGAGAAAAAAAAATGTATCCTGGGGCTAAAATGTTTATTGGCACCTAGAAGTCTGAAGAGAGAGTCAGGCCTGTGGTTTTTTGAGGGCATTTTATCATCGCCCGCATTCTCAAAGGTTTCTCTGAATGAATAGAACTGGATTACTCAGCCTTCTATTCCACGCCTATTCCTCTCCATTTTCCTTGGCACGACTGAGAGCCAGGCTATTTTTAGTTAGGCAGTTTTCTATTTTTAGACAACTACCAGTTAGAAGACATTTGTTAGGAAAAAATTTAAACACACACACACACACACACACACACAAAGGGAGGAGGGAAAGAAGCTTCCCTTCACATATTGTAAAGCAGCCTTCAACCTGTAACTCCAGGCATTTCAGCTGCTTTCAATCTTGGAAAAATAAAGAAAAATTCAGAGTTCAGGGTTTTAAAAATAAACCTACCCTCTGGCAAACAGACCAAAATACAACAAGCTGTTACTATGTGAAACAGTGACTACAAAAACAAAGAACATTCTCCAATGATTAAACTGCGAGAAAAGTTGTAGAACGATTAGGTTATAAGAATGTTACACAGGCATGTAACAATTTTCCAGTCTCTCAGCCAGATGTATCATGTTTTAGAATTCACGGGGGCGGGGGGGACCTCATCTGTAAAGTTAAAACCAAGGATGTGGGATGTAATCTTAAGGTTTCCATTCTTAGCACCAGAGAACCTTTTATCAAACTTAAAGGCAATCGTATTCACTGCATTTTCCTAACATTTGTATTCTATGGATTTTCTCTAAAAATTATAACCACATGTTTACAGAGAAACCATATATCAAAAAAATCCAATGCCAACCAGAAACCAAAGTAAAGCCTGCTACACAGCATACATATACACATAAATGTGTGTGTGTGTATATACGTGTGTGTATGCATTTATAAGTCTATACACTATTACCTTTATTAGTCTCGCTTTTATTTTAATTGGGAATAAATGACTTGCAGATTGGTTTAGCCTATCAACTTATCTACTTATCATCTATAACCACTATGAGATGTTTTCAGGTCCTCACAGCAATTACTTTCTTTTGCCTCAGATACCACACTGTACTAGATCTATGTCTTTGGTTCAGACTGCTGGGTAAGACTGTCACAGATACATCACCAATAACTAGCACAATGTTTGGCATATGGGCTTCATGTTCATCAATATCTGCTGAATGAAAGAACAAATCCTGCGTATGTTTTGTCCACACTGGACTATCGGCCCTTGAGAGTGCTGGACACATCATCATCATCGTCATATTTCCCACTCACCTTGCACATAGAGAATATTTTACAAATGCTTGGGGAAAAAAAAATTCACTGGCCTTTGTTCTATAAATTTATATAAAATAATTTATATAAAATACCATTATTTAGGGGCGCCTGGGTGACTCAGACGGTTAAGCGTCTGCCTTCGGCTCAGGTCATGATCCCAGAGTCCTGGGATCGAGTCCCGCATCAGGCTCCCTGCTCCTTGGGAGCCTGCTTCTCCCTCTGCTTCTCTCTCTCTCTCTGTCTCTCATGAATAAATAAATGAAATCTTTTAAAAAAAAATACCATTATTTATATAAGAATGGTATACTTATATACTTCTTAATATAAAATGTTATAGATTTATTCCCAAATTAAGAATTTGCTTCTTCTCTTTCCTTTGGTTAAACAACTTTTATTATCTAAACTTTTCCCTTGATATTGAAAATAAAACGCCGTATATAACTTAACAGTTTACAATGGACTCTGACATCTTTTATAGCCTCTAATCATCACAACAGTCTGTGAGGAAGTCTGGGTCAGGGTTGACAATACTGACTGAGAGCAGGAACCTGAAGTCAAGATGGCTAAATAACTTGCCCCAGGTTAGAGAACTAGTGGGTGATGTTGCTGTAACTAGAACTTAATTTCTATCCAAACCTGTGGGGCTTTTGAAGTTTTATTTCCTAAATGTAAAATTTAAAAGGTGAACTCTCACGATAATGCTTCAACAACATTCTTCACGAAAATCACTCTGCAGCTTTCTTCCCCTCCATCCCATGGTGTTCATTCAGAACCACCACACTTTAAGGAGACCCCAGTCATTAGCCTGGATGAAGATAAAATTCTCACATTTCCAATGAGGAAAAATCAGAAGAAACTGTGTGCATGTGTGCTCTTTCCTTTCTTGTGGGAAAGTCCAGAATTGACCTAGCTTGTTTCTCTTTTCCTACAAGTCTTCTTTCCCATCCCTTCCTCCATTTTCTCTTATTCCTTAGGGGAATCCCAGCCTTGGTGTTCCACCTCACCTCACTCCACAAAATCACATTTATCTTAACAAATGTTCTACTCCTGGGAATAAACACTGACTGAGTGGCTCAGCTTTCCTGATTGGGTTTCTGTGCCCTGACCCAGACCCTGATACTCAATGGGCATGGAGTAAACGTCTGCTCAGAAACAGAAGATGAAATGGCTGCACGCATCCTCTCTGGTTGATAGGCCTTTTATTAGGTGTATCCATCAACCATCATGCAATTACTTCATGAACAAGAGCACTGGATTCACCAGTTTCATCCCTTACAGCAGTGCTGCCCACGGGAAGGTTTCTAGGGTGATGAATATTTCTATACCTCTCCTGACCAATATGGGATCCACCAATCATATGTGGCAATCAAGTACTTGAAATGTGGCTAGTGAGACTAGGAGCTGAACTTTTATTTATTTATTTTTTAAAGATTTAATTAACTATTTTAGAGAGTGAGAGAGAGAGAGTGCTCGCACTAGTTGGGGGGAGCAACATGGGGGGAGGGAGAGGGAGGGGGGAAGAATCTTGAGCAGACTCCTCGCTGAGCTTGGATCCCAACACAGGGCTTGATCTCACCACCCTGAGATCATGACCTGAGTGGAAACCACGAGTCAGACACTCAACCGACTGAACTACCCAGGGGCACCTAGGAGCTGAACTTTTAAATTTTATTTCATTTCAATTAACTTAAATTAAAAAGCCACATGTCGTTATTGGCTACCCTACTGATTAATGCAGATTTACACCATTTCATTCTGAAATCTGGTTATATTATCCAAAGAGAATTCACATGACAGAAATGATTGGGTTTGTGATTGTCAGGCCATAGGCACTAAATATATCACTTATTTACAAGTGTGTATAGTAACTCTGAAAGGAGTTTGGTTTCTGGAACCACAGAGAGTTTTTTACTAGTAAGTAGCTCATTCTCAGGGTAACTCTGACCTTACTTTTTCCTCTCTGAAATGGTTTTCTTGAGGTTACACTGATGGCATTTGTTTATGACTAAGGAGTCATTTGCATGCAATTTTGAAAAATAAATTATCGAATTCAGAAATTCTAGAATAAAAGATACTATCACCAATTCACATATATCAGTTTATTTTGTAATCATGCTTTCTCAGATGTGAGAAAAAACCCTAAATACCCATTGTATAGTTTACTGTTTACAGTGTTTCTTATCCTAAAACAGTAGCTCTAAATAGTTACTGAGTTTATTTACTAAAACATAAAGGTAAGAGATTTAATTGATATGAAGAGGCTTTCAGAATCTAATTAACCTCCCAGCTAGTCATTAACTCTATGACCTTTAGAAATAATTGGCAGGATTTTTTTTTTCCTTATAAAGAAACTTCCATTGGGTGGCTAAATTTCAGGGTAACAGAGACTACAGTAAATGTCATTGAGACATGACTGGATAATATGCAAAACAGCTATTAGTAAAATGACATATATTTCCAATAATATAATCTATCCACCCAATCTGTTGTACACATTTGCAGCACTTGCCTAATTACAGTCCTTTTAGTGATCAAGTCTGAGGTCTTTTCCCACCATGTTCTAGGAGTTATTTGCCTCTGAGGATACGGAGGAAAGCATGGCCGCCACTATTCTCTGCACCCATAGCACACACACAGACCAATCACATCCCATGTGCCCACCCGCCATCTGCTTTCAGACTTAGAATCTTCCTCAACACGTGTTCCAGTCACTACCAACTGACAGGCACTCACAAGGGCAGGGGCCAGGCCAGGAGATGCAGTGCTCATGACATGCAGAGTCACTCAACTGATTGGGCCTTTTACATCATACTTCCGAAAACCTAACACACTTGCTTTCAAGAATTAGTTTCACCAAAGATCACTTAAAAAAAAAAAAAATCTACTTTATGGTATTATTTTAGACCTCAGTAAAACTACAAAGAAGAAATGTTTAAAAATGTACTTTCAAACTCCATGCTGGAGAAAACAGATGTTTGGAAAGGGAAGTCTAGATCTTTGTTGCTCAAAGTTTAGTCCACCGACTAGCAGCATCAACATCACCAGAAACACAGACCTTTGGCTTTGGCCCTGCCCCATACCAGTGAGTCCAAATCAGCCTTTAAGCAAATGATTCAGACTAGACTAGAGGCAGGCATTTCATTTGAGACCCACTGATCCCTCTTGTCAGATCCTGGCTAAAGTACCAACAGGTTGTTTCTCTCTTCCCCTGGAATCAACGTATGTTGGTCTTTTACTTTCCACCATGACTATAGGTAGTATTTCTATGTGGTTTGCTGTGCCTATTTTTTTTTCTTACACAGCAACAACTTTAGTCGTCTCGGGTTCACTTGAAAGATTCTCACCTTTTTTATTATTAGAACATACCTGCCTTCAACAAGGAAAACTTGGTAAAGTTTAATTTTATTTATGCTATAATGCGCATCAGTAAGTTCTTTTATATATACATATGTATATAAACACACATATATATGCACAAATACATATGTGTGTGCATGTGTGTGTGTGTATATATATATATAAAATATTTGTTGAATGTCTACAATGTGCCATTCATTGAGATGGCCATTAGAGTTAACAGCGATAAATAAAACATCATTATGTCTTTCAGGGAAGGGAAACAGACTTACAAAAATAACTTTTTAAAAATTCAGTGAGGTAACTGAAATAATAAATACCATTTGATTAAAAGACTTATCTTTTATTCCAACTCTAGGCAAAACTCTGGAGTTGTTTCTAAAACTTCATTTTTGAATATTCCATGGTGATATATTCAGTAACCGATCCTGAGGAAGGAAGGATGTTCTATCCTTTGATATCTGATTTCATACTTACAAAGCCAAACAATGCTACATTTACTGAGGTGCTATCAATCACTAGAATGATTTAAGTATGTTGCCCAACACCAAATTCCATATGCCAAGAAATCTGTAAATATCACTAAAAAGTGACCCTTATGATCCCGGCTAAATATTTTTCCCTTTTCACTTTCAGATACTGGGGGAAAAAAAAAACCCCAAACATGAGAACTTTGGTTTGTTCCAGTTCAAGAATGATCATGTAAAATAATGATGATAAAGTGGTGGTGATTAATAATGACAAAGAGGTTACATTAGTGAGAAAAAGGCTGTATTTTGAAACCTATTGTCTTTTCTACTATTAAATAATTTTCTGCCGACTCTGTTAGTACTAATGCCTAGATGCTATTAGAGCTGTGCAGTAACAGATGAGAGGAAATTCCGTTTTACTGCCTTGTGCATATAATTTAAGTAACTAACATGCACTTTATTTGTTCAACAGTGATGTTCTTTTTTTTTTTTAAAGATTTTATTTATTTATTTGAGAGAGAGAATGAGAGACAGAGAGCATGAGAGGGAGGAGGGTCAGAGGGAGAAGCAGACTCCCCGCCGAGCAGGGAGCCCGATGCGGGACTCGATCCAGGGACTCCAGGATCACGACCTGAGCCGAAGGCAGTCGCTTAACCAACTGAGCCACCCAGGCGCCCAACAATGATGTTCTTAATGAGATGTGAAGCAGCTTTTCATGTTTACAAAGTGCATGTAAATTAAGCAAAAAATCTTATTTTTAAAAAGAAACGAATCTTCAAATTTGATATATAAAAATCCACTTGGTAGTTATGACAAATATGAATACATTTTTAGGCCCATTTCTTCTCTTAGACTTTGGGAATAAATATAAATATAAATGTGATTTATAGGAACTATAAGGTTATATAAACAAAAATGAACATTACAATTTAGTAGAAATGTGCAAAACCTTGTTTTTACAAAATCATTTTTTTCCCCTTTTCCTCGGAAGCCTCAACACCGAAAGTTTAAATCCTTTATGGGATATACTAAACCTTTCTTCATTTTTCACTACTATCTATTGAAAAGCAATTATATACTTGGTTTAACAGAGGACAGAAGAGAGCTACTGAGCTACTTGCAGTAAGAACTATTTTAATTATATTTTATAGTAACGTAAGAAGAATTTTTAATGTACTTCAAGAATATTATTTCTCTAAGTTCCTTCATAAAGAAAAAACCTGCTTTTCTGAAGAAATGAAATTACTAACTATAAAGTTAAATACCGGTTCATGTTGCCTCAAGTAAATTTAAAATAGTAACAAGAAAGGTCTAACCCCTTTCCGTTCACAAGCTTCACATTTAAAAAACAGCACACATTGCCTTGCTCCCTGTCAGTCTGGACAATTTGCAAGTGCTTTCTGACCAGGTAGTAAGTTTACCAATTGACTCTGTGGTTATTGGTTTAGGGGTAAAATATGTTTTTAGTTTTACACTGAGTGTTTAGCTCCAAATTGGTGCTCTCATAGTGAACACTTATGCTCTGGACTCTAAAATCTCAGGGTTACACGGTTCTTTACTTCTGAAATGCACTCCTCAAATTTTATATTGAAGAACTAATCTTGGTGTTCATTTGAGAACACAATTAGCTTAAATGCCTCTCTTTTCACATTTCAATCTAGACCAGCGCTGTTGCATGGAACTTTCTGTGATGATCAATGCATTTTACATCTTCCCTGTCCCATTTGGCAGTCATTAGTTGCATGTGAGTACTGAGCCCTTGAAACGTGGCTAGTGCAAATGGGGAACTGAACTGGACATCTTATCTAATTTTACTTTATTTTTTATTTTTTTAAAGGTTTTATTTATTTATTTGACAGAGAGAGAGATAGCGAGAGCAGGTACACAAGCAGGTGGAGTGGGAGAGGGAGAAGCAGGCTTCCCGGTGAGAAGGGAGCTCAATGTGGGCTCAATCGCAGTATCCTGGGATCATGACCTGAGCCGAAGGCAGATGCCTAATGACTGAGCCACCCAGGTGCCCCCATCTTATCTAATTTTAATTCATTTAAATGTAATGGTCATATATTAGCTAGTGGTTACTGTATTAGCATAGATCTGGATTTAGTTTCTTGATTGTGCTTTGATAAAAGTTGCCAAATTTTAATGAATTTCTTTGGAGCTATAAAAGCATTTTTCATACTTTAAGTTTGTAACCTCATGCTATATGATAGTTACTCAGACATAACCTGTTATATCTGCTCCTGTTTATTTATTCTACAAATATATTCTGAGGGCCTAATATTCTCTAGGCCTCACATGAAGTTCTGGAGATACATTGGTAAACAAAATGTGCATAGTCCCTTCCCTCCAGGAGGTTAAAATCTACTGTGAAAGAGGCAACTGGATAACATGGTGCTTTGATGGAGAAAATACAGTTCTAACTCTAATATAGAAAAAACACTCCATGAGGTAAACAGGACAGTTCAAGGATGGCTTTCCAAAAGTATAAATTGGGATCTGCCTTGAATAAAGGATAAATAAAAGCCAAGCAAAGGCCTAGTAAGGAGTGTTAAAGACAAAACAAATCAGGTTTGGAGAAGCTGAGGAAAATAAACATGTTTTGGTGGCTCAAATATAGGATGGCAGTGGTGGGGGGAGGGAAATAGCAAAGGGGGAGGCTGGAGAGGAAGATAAAAACAGGGGCCAGATCATGCATGGCCTTGTGAACAATCTTAAGGACCAAGAGTCCTTGAAGGCCTTGTTTATGTTTGTATCTCTAGGCATTCCAAGGCACATACAACATGGTAGGAATTCAACCAATCTTTGTTCAGTGAATGCATAAAGAAATAAAAATACAACAAATAACCAGACAGATAAGTGAAAGTGCTTTTACTCTTAAGTACCCATGATGGGTGTTAAGAAGGGCACCTATTATGATGAGCACCAGATATTATATATAAGTGATGAATCACTAAATTCTACTCCTGAAACTAAAATTATACTATATGTTAACAAACTGGAATTTAAATAAAAACTTGAAATGAAAAAAAAGAAGCCCATGGAAAGAGCCACATGCTACCTCATTGCAAAAAAAAAAAGTACCCATATGCAATATATATCTATAAAGCATGCATAAAAATAATTTTCTCTCTCTCTATATATATGTATGTATATATATACATATATATATATGTATTTTTTTTTAGTAGGCTCCATGCCCAGCATGGAGCTCAATGTGAGGCCCCAACTCACAACCCCAAGATCAAGACCTGAGCTGAGACCGAGAATCAGACGCTCAACTGACTGAGCCATTCAGGTGTCCCTTATGTATCTATATTTTGTAAGTATAAAATTGGAACCTACTTAATTAGTTTAGATAAAATGAAAGCTCAAGTAAAATAAACATATTTTCATATTTTACATCTATTCCCAAATTTTATAATACAGGGTTTGTAAAAAAGTCCATTTCCACTATTTGCTGCATTTGGTTTTCAACAAAAATTGCATTCCTCAATTTTCACCAAACTATGCAAAAGTAGTTAGCTTATTGATAACCTCCAGGAGCATTGGGAAACAAAATTTATAAGCTATTTCAACGTCTTTCCAGGCCTTAATTCAGGCCTTAATTATTACTGTGCAAGGAAACATTTTGGTGGAACAACTGTTCTTAGAATTCTTTAAATCCAAACAAGATTCAGATGACAGAAAATAAAATTTCATGTAAATATCATCTCTCTCTCTCTTTCTCTCTCTCTCTCTCACAGACAGACAGACACACACACTTCTTGCCTGTTTGTGCATCTTAAAAAAAGTAATCCTTCACTGAGACAATTGATATTCAAAGATTTCTTCTGCAGGAGTTATGTCCATCTTCTTAATTTCCTAGGGAGCAGCAGTGGGCCCTGTGTTCTATTCCCTTCCACACTTAGTCACTTGACTACTGGTCCAGACTGGATAAGCAGCTCAACAGAATCACTGAATCACTGAGGGGTGACAGCTTCCTTCCTGGCCAGGTGCTAAGCGACACTCACATATGGGCTTTGTGGTTAGAAAACATGTGTTGGATATGGAGGTAACCTGTCTGGGACTTCTGTCACGCCAAGGCCCTCCTGCAATGATCTGGTGATCAATGACCTGTTTGAATGACTTTTGTTCAATTGTTCAGCTTATGTCTTCCTTTCGGTAGCTTGTATTACATTAATGAGGTTATTGCTCCTTTACCCTCCAACTGTTCCCAAGCTGATTTTCATATATGTTCTACGTCCTTAACAAGAATACCTGTCTTTTGCTGTTTCAGAATCCCTTGTACAGTGCTGACTGTAAGCTGACACTTGCTAAGTCACTGTTAAGAGAAGGATGGCCTGTAAGCATGCCCTGTGAGCCTTGCATTCTTCAGGTCATCTTGAAGTGCTCAACACCACATCTTCTTCCAGGAATAGAGCCCAACATCAACTGTGAGGGTAGGAAGGCAGAAAGGAACCAGGACTGGAGCTAAGACCAGCTGGAGGAGACGAAGGGGACAATTCTCTTAATATCATCAGAATCCCTACTGAATTTCAACAGCTTCATAAGCCAGCATTTTGAGTAAATATCCAGGATACTTGTCACATAGTTAAATAAAACGGACTTTCTTCAAAGGAAGCACTTTTAATACAGTAACTGTTTTTGTTTTTTTAAAGCAATGGATTAAAAATTTAACACATTTACTAAATCTGGCATATTTATATATTGTATCTAAACAGATATTCAAGCTGCATTATAATATAATAATAAAAAAAACCTATCTCAGTCTGTCTATTAAGTCTTTGTCTTTGTGCCATTGTAACAGTAGTGCTAATTATCAAGCAAAGACATGATAATTACGCAGAGCTTTTTTGCTAAAAGAAGGAATCTTTTTCAACACCCACGTGCTGCACAATTTCCTATGACCCTGTAACACTGCTCTGGTATGGCCCAGAAATTTGTATTTTGGTCTAAATGCTGGGAATCATATTATTTCTCTCTCTGTGCCAACCTTTTTTTCTTGTGAGTAAACTGTTTTTGGAGGGTTAAGGGAGAGGGGTAATGGTCCAAATGGGAAATATAAAACTAACGACCCTTCATGAAACATATTATGCTCCTCATTAAACTTACTCAGTTAAATGTATTCCATTAAATTAAAATAAATAGGATTTAAAATTTTACCCAGGAGTAGTAAACTACCTTAACTCTCAACTTTGTGTTAGATTCATTCTAAGGATGGATTCCTCAAATCCCTGATGTACCCCAGGTTCTTAACCTCCAACACAATTTATGTCTTTTTTTTTTTTTAGAGGAGGGGAGGGGCAGTGGGAGAGGGATAGAGAGAATCAAGCAGGCTTCATGCCCAGCACAGAGCCTGATGCAGGGCTCGATCTTAAAATCCTGAAATCATGACCTGAGACTAGATCAAGAGTCCGATGCTTAACCAACTGAGTCACCCAGGCACCCCCAATACAATTTATGTCTCAGTGCTGCAGAGGTTTTCAAACTTAGCATATGCAAGAATTACCTGGGAAACTTGTTATAAATGCAGTTTTCCATCCAGATTCCCTCTTCTCCACCAAGTATTTCAAGCATAGTGATTTCAATAAGCTGCACTTTGAAAAATACTCTAGGGGCGCCTGGGTGGCTCAGTTGGTTAAGCGACTGCGTTTGGCTCAGGTCATGATCCTGGAGTCCCGGGATCGAGTCCCGCATCGGGCTCCCTGCTCAGCAGGGAGTCTGCTTCTCCCTCTGACCCTCCTCCCTCTCATGCTCTCTGTCTCTCATTCTCTCTGTCTCAAATAAATAAATAAAATCTTTAAAAAAAAAAAAGAGAAAAGAAAAATACTCTATGTGGGGGTGATATAAATTTATTAAGCTTAGGGATCCCGCTTTACTTCTTCCTCATTTATCTCTGTTATTACTAAAGTGGAAAAGCCAAATAGGTGAAGAATGTGTGATTCAGGTAGTTGAGCAGGACCGACTTAGAACATGTTCATCCAAAGAATCAAGCCATCCCTAGGTTTGGTCTAGGAGCCCCAGACTGTCTCTTTGAGAGGTTCAGAGCTTTCATTTACTGATATCAAATGCAAGATAATGGAGCTGCTGCTTTACTCTCTTTTAAAAGTATTGCTTTTTAAAGAATTGTGTTGCAAAGGACTTCCAAATTCAATTCCTTCATTTTTAAGATGAGGATACTTCAGCCCAGAGAAGTAGCTAACTTAGTAAGAATGTGCAAGACAAGGTTTCAAATGCAAGCCCTCTGACTTGCAACCCAGTGCTCTTCTCATGGCCTTTAAAGAAGTCTGGCTCAGATACCCATCTGTCCAAGAATATGAAAGTCTTGAGAATGTGAATTTCTCAGTCACCTTTAAATCACACAGTATATTCCTGACTAAAGCTCTCAGAAAATGAATTTTCTAGATTTTTAACCTTTAAGAAAGCAAATTTTAAAAGGCAACACATTTTTCAACTACTTTACTATGGTTCTACAGCATTTCACATCATGTTAAGGACTAGAGCAGTTTAGGTCTAATGACAAATTCCAACTCAACTGTGTTACCCTGAAATGTTTGTTGTAATGGTTTTGGTAATGAGATGGAGTCTTGAGTATAGAGTTGTTTTGTGTTTGAGACTTAGGTTAAATGTGTGTGAGTGCACATGCACACAAACTCACATACACACACACACACACACACAAAAGCACCTATGAGATTTGACGACGACCAGTTCTGTTCATATTCATGTTTGTTTATGTATTTTCACAGTTATATGTATACATGGATAAAATATCATCTGAAATACATAGTAGGTTAAGTTTTATAAATGACCTTAAATTTCAAAATCAAGGCACACAATTAAAATAATGCCAATGAAAAACTGAAGTGATGTTCAGTAATACAGATCTGCAAGTATTTTAAACATATACCACATTAAGTTTACTTATTCACTTTTGTTTTCTGAAATTATTTGGTTGGCCTTGTTAGGCAAAAAAAAAAAAAAAACCCCGATCAGCTCAATACTTTTATTATTTTATTTTATTTATTTATTAAGTAGGCTCCATACCCAGCAAGGAGCACAACATGGGGCTTGAGCTCAACGATCCTGAGATCAAGACCTGAACTGAGATCAAGAGTCGAATGCTTAACTGACTGAGCCACCCAGGTACCCCAGCTCAATACTTTAAAAAAACTTCCAAATAAAGGCAAAGAAATGAGAATCAGTTTTAGGCTATTATAACAGGTAAAAAGAAGATGAAAGTGAGAGGTTGATTAATTTGGTAAGGATTAGTGCTACATTTTTTCATAATATGGAATAGTCTAAGGTAATGGCAAGAATAATCTGTACTCTGGCAAACTGACTCTGAATACATAGTTTTGAAACATTTATTAATTTTCTCTTAATTCTGGGAAAGCAATCATAATCATAATCTAGGTAACCATGAAGAGCTAGACAGGTGAGGGAAATAGACAGATGGGGATAGTCCTCATTGCATGTCTTTTTTAGTTTAGTATTCACTATTTATGAAGGGTACTATAAGGCAATAACATTTAAATAGGATACGTGCAGGAAGTGTTTAAAACTGTATGGCAATGTACTTACGCTAATGAATCAAAAGCATTTTTGAGTTTTAATGTGATGCTTATTTATTTCTGGCACAATAAAATGTTTTAAATCGAACTTGGATAAAACACCAAGCTAACATTTAGAAATTCATTTTCATCAGATTTCTGATTCCATGTATATTAACAATGCTACACTAAACAATGTAATTGGGGGAAAAACATTTCTAGCAGAGTAATTGTCTTTTACCCTTTCAGTAAGAATGCATTAGGAACAATGAATTAGAAAGAAGAGACAAAGTGAAACACTGAAGTATAAGGCTGGGGTGAGTTCATTTTTAGATATTTTTTTTTCTTTGACGATGCCGCGACACTAGTCTATACCTAAAAGAAATCATCAAAAGTAAGTAAGCCCTGTGTTGGCCACAATTCCCAAGTCTCGTTGCTGATACAGCCGAGGGCAATGATGACTCATGGAGGATGAGGTCAATAACACCGGTGCCAGATTTCTAGCAAGGACCAGGTATACGTTGTCCCTATTACCATATCGCTCTAACTCGCTTTTTGCAGGAATAGAAAAGGTGGAGTAATGTTGGGGTGATAACCAGGGGGTCATCTGAGGGGATAGGAACACCTTAGGAAAAGGAAGTGGGGTGTGTGTGTGTGTGTGTGTGTGTGTGTGTGTGTGTGTGAGGGGGAGGTCCAACCACCACGCTGCTCTGCCGGTTGGGGTTTGCCAGCCATGCATGCGCTCTCACCTCCACGATGTCTGAGTTTGTCCGGCTCTCGTGCGGCTCGTTGTACTCCGTGTACTTGAGCAGCACCTTGTCCATGTCGGTGCTCGCGTACTGGAACAGCTTGTTGGTGCTGTTGAAGATGATCAGCGCGATCTCACAGTCACAGAGCACGCTCAGCTCGTATGCTTTCTTCATCAACCCAAATTTCCTCTTTGTAAATGTCACCTGGAAAAAAAACAACAGGCAGGTTTTGTTTTTTTTTTTTAAAGGAAAAGAAAACGCATTTTTTTTTTTTTTTAACAGTACTACTTCTTTTCCTTTGTGAAACAAAGTGTGTCATTGTCAGAGCCCTTGGGGACTAACACATTTGAAAAGAAAGCAAATAAATCTAAAACTAATTTCTGCTTAGGATCTGAATAGTGTGATTTCTAGCTTGTTGCTGAATGTGAAACTGTAAATGCCAGATTTAATGTAGGGCATTTTAATGAAGGTGGTTTTTGGAGCAATTTAAGATTTGAGAAAATTAATTTCAGCATGGTTAATATCTTTTCCAATTATAAGTTTGGAGCTCATTTTTTGACCACGTGAGGACTGGACACAACATTATGAACACAGCATTTTAGATGTGTGTTCAGAAATTCTTTGTGTGTGCGTTCAAAAGTTTAAAAAAAATGTTTAATTGAAAACACTCGAAGGGATAAAACTGTGCTTTCAGACAGTGCTGTATTACGTTTTCTAGAAATACAGCAGAAAGTTGGGAAGTACTTTAGTCATAATACCGTTAGGGTTCTGTTTTCAATCTTTTGTGTATCTTCCTCTCGCAGGCCAGAAACTGTGTGGTTATCTTTGCCTTTTTCTTCTTTTTATCTAATCTATTACCAAGTCCCGTAATTCCTTCCCTCGAAATGCTTCTCAGCTTCACACTTTCTTGTCTATTTCCCAGGCGGCTCTATCATTCCCATCCTTATCAGTTTCCTGTCCTAGATGATCTCCCTGTCTGAAATCATTCCCTTCTCAATTCATCCCCAATCTTCAAAACTCACTCTTCACACTGCCTTTCTCCTGATGAGCTGTCTACAGCAGCTCTGACTCTGAATACTTCCTACCTGGCAACAGTACCAAATGCAAATAAAAATTTCACTATTCCTAATTTCATTCCTCTCTTGATTACACTCTAGTCTGTCCACCAAAAACCATGGATATTGTTAACTGTAAGCCTTTATATGGCCCAGCATTTCTCAGCAGGTGTTCCGTGGAATATCATTTCTATAAAATACTCTTTAGGACAAAAATTTCAGTGGCCCCGTACATTTGGGAAATGAGGCATGTTGATACATTAAAGGCTGGAAAATCTTTTAAATTTTGTTTAACCTCCACCCAAACCTATTGCTGACAAAATGTTTCTAAATTTATTTATTTAGAGGAGCACTTACTATCATTTTTCAAAGCTAGGTTTTTTGAGGCATATACTCTGGGAAATGCTGACTAACTTAATTTAGCTGATTTTTAAAGGGACAACTTAAATTTTTTTCTCACCTTCAAATCTAACTCATCTTGCAGAGGCCAGCCCAGTTTTATCTAATACGTATTTGTGTGTAATTCCCAAATCTAGATTCCCACTCATCTTTTTTTTTTTTTTTGTCTCCGGACACCCAAAGTGTGTCCTCCAGTCCTATGTCTATCTAAACGTCCTAGGAGTCTCTTAAATCTCCACAGCTTAAACTCATTATCTTCATCCTTGAATCTGCTCCCCCTCCTGGCTTGGCCATCTCACAATAAATTCAGTCACCCAAACTAGAGACCTCAGAGTGAACTTTGAATCCCACACACCTAAATAAATGTGTTGACAGGAACTGTGGGTGAGCAGACAGAAAACCTGACCTCCTGGTCTCCTCAATCCTCCACACTTTGTTAATACTAACTGTTTTACCTATTACCCTTTATTTTTCCTTAATAGCACTTATCACATTTATCATAATTTGTATATTTTTGTGTGTGATCATTTGTTTAATGTCCATCTCTTCCTCTACCGTGCATGTTCCACAAGGCCATATGCCGTTTTTATTTTGCTCACTGTTGTATGCCCGGTGCTTGGAACAGCAGACATGTATGGGCACAAGGTAAAGATCTAGAGTATAAAAATGAAATAGGGAAAACTGTTATGTGAAGTTTTTAGAAATATCAAATTGATATGTTATCTAAAATTATGTGATAGCTTTTCCTGTGAAAATTTTTTTATCAACTCATGAGTAGAATTTTAAAAAGATAAATCTGTACTTAATGATTATATTGTTTTATCACATTTGCATTAAAGGCAGAATGATAGAAAGGGAAGAACACAGGGCCTGGATTAAGAGGACCCCAGATTTGAATGTTGAACCTGCTATGTGTTAATCATGAGAAATTCCCTTAACTTCTTTGAGTTGGGTTTTTCTCTGAGTTTGATTTTTCATCTATAAAATAGAGAGAATGCCTACTTTTTTTTTTAAGATTTTATTTATTTGACAGAGACATACAGTGAGAGAGGGAACACAAGCAGGGGGAGGGGGAGAGGGAGAAGCAGGCTTCCTGCTGAGCAGGGAGCGAGATGCGGGGCTTGATCCCAGGACCCTGGGATCATGACCTGAGCCGAGGGCAGATGCTTAACGACTGAGGCACCCAGGCGCCCTGAGAGAATGCCTACTCTTAGGGTTGCTGTGAGGACTGCACAAAGTAAACAAATGTACAATATTAAGCACAGTGCTTAACACTGAAGCTCAATAAACCTAGTACCCATCCCTCACTTGGTTGATGTACAGAAAAATGACTTACAAAATATGTCTATGTTGGTGGCTTTGAAGAGTCTACTGATTAAGGCTGTTTGAGGATCTCATTATTCCTAATACAAAGATAAAGCTGATGGGGCACCTGGGTGGCTCAGATGGTTAAGTGTCTGCCTTCGGCTCAGGTCATGATCCCGGGGTTCTGGGATCTAGCCCCGCGTTGGGCTCCCTGCTCTGCAGGAAGCCTGCTTCTCTCTCTCCTGCTCCCCCTGCTTGTGTTCTCTCTCTGGCTGTCTCTCTCCCTGTCAAATAAATAAAATCTTAAAAAAAAAAAAAAAGATAAAGCTGAAATATGGAATTGCCTCTGATCATTCTTTGGAAAATATGGTATTTATCATATCACATCAGCTAGTCAATATCTACTCAGATACATTATTTACATTTCAACCTGGGACAATCTTTCTTTGTAATAATTGCCAGCATCTCACCTTTTGTTTTACGATTATTGATCGTGTTTCTAAAATGCTTCTAATAAAATATAACTAGTGTTTTATTTTCATATCTGATTGTCACACTGTTTTAGAAACTTTTATTCTAATTCATTCAGATGAGTTATGACTGGTATTAATAATGAGTTAAATAAAGACCATCTCTTTGGAATGGATAAAGAATCATAATAATTACATAGATTTATATAAAATGTCTTTTAATATTTATTTTAGATGCAATTTAGTTACCTAGATGTACTCGCACATTGGTATTTTATTTAGTGAAACAGTGTAAGAGTAGGTTCAATACAGAAGGCACTGGCCCAAATACTTTCATATATCTAAAACCACTTTTAATCAGACTTTCATAACCACAAACTGTAGGTGGAATGTCTCAATACAGTATGGTTTCTGTTGTACTCAACCTCAGAATTTAGCACGTTACAACATTCACCATCAAAGTACATTTCAGCACAGAAATACCATTAAAGCTACTATTTGTGTTTACTTTTAGGTACTCCTCAACTTTTGTGTAACCAAATAGGCTTCTGGATAATGCATACTTATTTGATAATACCTGTCAAAAAAGTCAGCGCATATAGCTTCTTTTCATTAAAACTGCAAACTGAAATGGTGCTGACTCTATTAAAGCATTTAAGAAAATATCTTCAAACTCTACTCTTAATTGCTCTAAATTTAATTCTGTATTATGTTCATATTCTTCATAGCATATTCAAAATGTATTTTATAATGCTTTTTCTCTCATTGTGCATAGTTAGATAAAACTGTTTTTAAGCATTAAGCTTTCTAAAGAGATCTGGAATATTACTCTTCGTTTAAAATATGCCACTCAATGACAAAGATTGCAGTTCAGAGCTTTTATACTTAAATATAATAATGTATTGTAATGATTACATTTTTCATAACTTGACAATAATTTGTAATGGGGACAAGTCCATTTCTATTTAAATAACATATTTTTAACCCTAGGTGAGATAGAAAACTTTTTATAGTAGTTAGGCAAAGAGATGCTCTTTTCCACTGCTTATATCAATCAAGGTGCACTGACAAGAGAATAAAGCCAGTATTGTTTAGTGGACACTGTAACTCAACATTTAGTTTTCAGAATTAAAGAAACTTAATATGTAATATATGCATGGAAAGCAAAATTACTCTGTAAACACTGACCACTTTATTTTTTCCTTTACTTCTTTTTTTTTTTTAATTTTTATTTATTTATTTGACAGAGAGAGACACAGCGAAAGAGGGAACACAAGCAGGGGGAGAGGGAGAGGGAGAAGCAGATTCCCAGCTGAGCAGGGAGCCCGGTGCGGGGCTCGATCCCAGGACCCTGGGATCATGACCTGAGCCGAAGGCAGACGCTTAATGACTGAGCCACCCAGGCGCCCCTCCTTTACTTCTTGAAACAGCTCCAAATATAATGATGATGTTGCAGTAAGAGGTTTTGGCATTGAGTTTTATAGGAACTTCAAGTTTTAAATTCTAGCATAAGGGCAGGCATCACACATCTTATATTTACAATTACTTTAGAACTTACTAGGTATGAATCAGGAATTGAAATTAGAATTTGAAATTGAGAAAAGGCACATTCATTAAATACAGCTCCATACAACTCAGTTATAAAGAAATTTGGTGAATCTGCTCACAGAAACAAAAATAATTCAAACAATTTTTATTGAGCATTTTCTATATGCCAAATGCTAAGCAATATTTATTGACCATTCTCCATGTCAGACATTTGTGCTAGGTGCTGGGGCTTCTATTGCATATATATATATCTCCCTTGTTCATGTCTCTTCCTCATGGCTGGAGAAAAAAATAGTCATTTAATTCATTAAGGCTTAAAAGCAATTTTCTTTATTTGAAACAAAGTGTTTTACTTAGTTAATAGCGTTATATTTTCAGTCATGTGTAGTGACCTGAAATTGTATTTTTATCTAGAGTTAGAGGTGAATTCAGTTTTTGTTTTCTGACCAATCTTTTCTCTAGACTGAACAAGAAAAATAACAGTAGATGTCAACCCAATCAAGATGAATATGAAATGAAACCTACCATATTGGTTACTTCTTATCTTGTACTCAGTGAAAGCTAACTGTGGTATTATGCCCCGCCCCCTTTCCATCTGGTTGCTGGCAGGCTCCCAATCAAGCTGCAAGGCTTAAATTAGTTTAAATGCCAATTTCTTCTACGAAGCTTTCATTGTTACATTCAGATAAAACTCATTCCTCCCTCATTGTCGTCCTCTAAAACTTTTTACAAACCTTTACTGTGAGACTTATTCTAATATTATAGAGTTGGTTGTTTATGAGTCTGCCTCTCCTATTGGCTTTCAAGTTCGCCAAAGACCCCATCTGTGGTTTCATCCAGACTGACCAGTGGACACTCAATGAACATTTGCTGAACCAGTGGATTATGGAATGAAAATAGTCTATTTTAAAGTCTGAATATTTGGTTTGTGGCCAAATTTGATGAAAAAGATGAGGTTCTAAAAAATGGTGGCATGAAGTCAAAGACCTTCTCCTTTTTTTGTAGAAATAAAATAATCTTGATTTTATAGCTTTTGAGCTAAGATAACTTTTGTAAAGCTTAAGCTCATTCAGATTTTTATTTTTATTTATTTATTTATTTATTTATTTATTTAAAGATTTATTTCTTCATTTGACAGAGAGAGACACAGCGTGAGAGGGAACAGAAGCAGGGGGAGTAGGAGAGGGAGAAGCAGGCTCCCCACTGAGCAGGGAGCCCGATGCGGGGCTCGATCCCAGGAACCTGGGATCATGACCTGAGCTGAAGGCAGAAGCTTAATGACTGAGCCACCCAGGCGCCCATCATTCAGATTTTTAAACAATCATTTCAGCAGGATCTGCTGTAAGGGTTTTGTTGTTTCGTTTGCTTACTTTTAAATTAGCCATTTCAAGGTTTGAATACTTAAGGCTTTAGATGGAGAAACCAGTTTTCAATTATGTTGACTTTTTATAAAGCTTGAGCTATGTAGGATTTCAATAAAAATTTGCTACCAAGAAAAAAAAATAGTCAGAACAAGTATATTGATTGAATAAATGTTTAAGTAAAATTTTTAAAATTTTCAAATAAAATTTTAAATTTCAAAAAAAGAAAAAAAATAGTCTTTATGTCTCAATATAATTTTCTGCTAAAAGTACTTTTTTTTTTACTTGACTTTTTGATAATTTAATCTCTCAAAAGTAAGAGATTTTGGATATATGTATTTGTTTTACTAAAAAGTTTACATGTTGAGGAACCTGGGTGGCTCAGTCATTAAGCGTCTGCCTTCGGCTCAGGTCATGATCCCAGGGTCCTGGGATGGAGTCCCACATCGGGCTCCCAGCTCAGCAGGGAGCCTGCTTCTCCCTCTCCCACGCCCCCTGCTTATGTTTCCTCTCTCGCCGTGTCTCTCTCTGTCAAATAAATACAATCTTTAAAAAAAAAAAAAAGTTTACATGTTAGTGACAGGGATCTTGAGAGAAAGTAATTATACCATTTTGGACTCTGTAATAGATAAGCTAGAGAATGTCTGGAGAGAAATACAATATGTAGATATGTTTTAGATTTCAAGAAAAAGATATTTCAAAAAGTTCAGAGAAAAGTGGTCTTTATTCCTTGCCTAGATGACTCATCATGAAGGATGATAAAGTGTGAAGATAAAAATTTAATTTTATAGTCACAAGATAAAGGGGCAGGATCTAAGAGTTCAAAATGACTGCATTCTTTGAGCAAGAATTTCTTGAACCTTCCAGTTTAGATTTTCAAAGAATATGTATTTGGCAAAGTATTTGATAAAGTCTTCATCTCAATATTATAGAATTGAGACTGGCTCGTAGTAATTTAGATGATTTAAATATGAATTGATCGATCAGTGTTAAGTTTAAGGGAAAGTCTCTAGTAAAGGGCCACAGAGTTCAGTAACTTTTCTGTCTCAGATATTTCTGTCATTGGTTTAGATGAAGATGCTTATCAGACCTGTGTATTAACATAAATCTGGTAGAGTCTCTATCCATAGCTCCTGCTACAGACTAGAAAGCTGGTCACGAATAACATGATGAAACAGGTAATTTTAAAGTCTTCGTTCATATTTTAAAAATACAATTCTATAAGCTCAGGTTGGAGGAAAATTAATGTAGTGGCTGATTTGTTATAGTGTTCCATAGTAGAAATTAATAATTCTAATGATCTTTTGTTAGTACTAATTAATCTTAGGCACAGTATTCAGTTCTCAGGATTGCATTTTAAGATGACACTGACAAAATCAGAGTATCTATTGGATGGCAAAGAGGTTGATGTAGGATCTAAGAACATTTTGCATTAGAAATCACTGAGGGAATCTGGAATGTTTAATCCAGAGAAATATAGTTAAAAGTGATATGCTGAACACTTTCCAAGATCTGAAGACTTGTGGCCATGTGAAGAGGCAAATGAGTTATTCTGTTTTATTCTACAGATCAGAACTAGAAAGCATTGCTGAAAATCTTTTATTTTTTAAAAATGATTTATTTATTTGAGAGAGAGAGAGAAAAAAAGCGTGCACGCAACCATATGTGTGTAGGGTGGTGCAGAGGGAGAGAATCCTTGCAGCAGATTCCTGGCTGAGCGCACAGCCTGCCGCAGGGGGCTGGATCCCACAACCTAGTAGCCGAAACCAAGAGCCAGACGCTCAACCAGCTGAGCCACCCAGGTGCCCCTGCTGAAAATCTTTTAAAGAGGCTGAAAATTGGGGAAAATCTAGTGAGGAGAACTGCCAAGGAGTCTAGTCTTATAAAGTAGAAAGCAGTTCATTCCTGAACATGTTCAAGTAGAGCTGCTTATCGAGGAAGGTGTAGGTGTTCCTGAATTAAACAGGAAGCTGGACTAGAGTAAGCTTTAAAATATTTATTTCAGATTTTAGGTGTTCAGAATCTATGCCTAGGTAGCACAGACTTCTAGGTCAAGGGGAAGATCTGAGTGAATGGTAATATGGTTCAAAACAAGAATCTATTTTTGTAATTTCATTCTATAGAATGCCTTAAGTTTTGGGTACTCAGTCTCATAAATATAGTATCATAATCACCTCTAGTTTCCATTTTCCAAGAAATAAAACAGGGTCACTTACTTTTTGTAGCTAGATGAGATACAAAGACTGTAAAGAATTTGAGTTACAATATTAAATTTTGGACAGTGCTGAAAATGCACAGAAAAATAACTGTAGAGGTTGATAAAATAGAAAATTCATCTTATTAAAATATTTTTAAAGAAGCAGTGTGGTATAGAAACAAAAACGTGGGAATTGAAAATCAAGTCTGAGGTCTGCCACTTACAAGCTGTGTGCTCTTGGGTAAACTGTAACTTATCTGAACCCCAGTTTTCTCCCCTATAAAATGAAGGTTATACGAAGCATCTTATAGAGTCTTGAGAGCTAACCTAGGGCCATAATGAAAGTGTAAGTGACTTATTGACTGTGAAACACTAACCAAGGCAGGTAGTATTTTTCCTCTGATGCATTTAGCTCAGTTATTTCTTGTTACCTACTGTAAAAGATTGCTATCCTAGAAGGTTCTAGGTAACAACTTGTGTTACCATTATTATGTCTATACTCGAGTTTCTCTCTCAGCTAGACCTTGAACTTTCCTTGACAGCCTAGAACATCTCTTTTCCAATCTTGTAACCTGAGGTCCCAGAACAATACTTGACTAAATATTTGTTGAATGAATGAATGGATAGATGGATGGAGCAATCCAAAATGAATGGCTAAAAATAAATTTCTGTGCATGCTCTAACTATGTTAATAGGAAATTTGCCACTGAAACAGGAAAATTTCACATTGTTATTTTCCTTTTTTGTCATATTAATTTATGGGGAAATATGCATTTGGTAAAACTGAATAGTAGGGAAATCTGACTGGGTTAAATTTTGTGTGTGGGTTTGTTGATGAAATTATCCTCTTCCTTATAATTGTTTTTAGATAAGTGTAGACTTCAGTTGGTGACTTTTTTCTAAGGAGTTCAAAGACCTTATAATAAGTTATCTCACTACATTTGACAGTGTCTCTTTGAAGTTAGGATAAGGCACAGTTCATCATCCCCATTTCTCAGATGATACTGTAAACAAAGACGTTTATCCAAGGTCACAGAACTAATCTTGGATGAACTAGAAACAGAACCCTCTTCACCCAAAATTCATTCTTCATTCCATTAGTCAGTGTTCCCTCTTTCAGATAACTATGCATTTCAGGGGCTGATGTTCAGCACAGCATGGATCCCATCAACTAACCGTTCATTGAGCAGCGTACAGGTACATTAAGGATTGTCAGCAATTCTGATGTGTACAAGCAGAGTAGTACATAACCTATTAATTAATGTAAGGATAGCTTTCTAGGTTAAAGTAAAAAAATATTAATAATACAAAAATTGAGAAGAAGCTGGCTTCTACATCCTGACAATAAATCAAAGCTCCTTTTGTGTGGACACTGTAGCCAATTCTGCCCTCAAGACCTCCAGCCATTCCCACTAAAGCCAGTGAGAACCACATGCATGACCTAGTGGGCACACACTAGTTCTATATTTGTGGATGTTTATTTAAATTTCAGAAAATGAGAAACATTTTGGTTGGTAAAAAATACAGGTCTGTTTACAGGCAGAATAAAAAAGGTGGGACTCCGACTTACACACAGGTAATGTAAATATCAAGTTCTAAAAACAGAGGACAAGTCCTGTATCATTTCCTACAGGGCAGGGAGATTAGTTTGACTACTGTGTAACGGAAAGGGCATTTAATAGTAAGTCTCTACACCACATGTGTGCCGGCTCCGTTCACCCCCTATCCCAGCTCTGTTCATCCCAGCTCTGTTCATAAAGTTACCTTAGAAGAACTTTCCTGCCATAGTAACTGTGGGAGTCCTTGCACCTTACAGGAAAAAGTTCCGAATAAATGAAAGAAAAGACCTTTGGAAACTGCAGCTGCTCACATCTATGAGAATAACTGAGTCCTAAACTCTAAAGAACTTGCGATGCATTACTAAGGGAAGAAACAATAATTTTATCTATGTGTCCCTAACACTTCTTTCCACCACCCAGAATACTGTCAGCTGAATCCTAACTGAATTGCTCAATGAGTCTGCTCAATGAGGGGAGAACTTTTTACTCATTTCTTTAACTCATAAAGTAATAATTAGTTTCTTTGTTTTACAATGTATTTGGGACTAATGTATCCAAGGAAGCCTTCTTTCAAAGTTTTGAGGTTTTTATCTTTTTTTTTTTTTTGTCCAACTAGAGTCATGATAAATATAACCCTCATCCTATGAAAATATTTTAGATCCATTCCTCCTCACCCCCAGCATAGATAATTTCTCCTCCTGGTTAAGGAAACAGAGTGGCTAATGAGGGATAAGATGGACAGCTCATAGATACAATGCACTCTCTAATCCAGAGCCACGAAGTCTTCCTATGTGTTTAATGGGTTAGGGATGGAGTCAAGAGTCTGCAATGACAATCTCTAATTGAAAAAAAGGGAAATGCCCTCTTAAATGCTCTTTTTCTTCCCCTGGCTTGTTCCTGACAGTAAGTAATGGTACAACTGTTCTAAACTATTCCTCTTCAATTTTATTTTGTTTAATTCAGTCTGTCATTAGAAAGGCTTGCGAGCTTTAGGCTTGATGATTACTCTCGGTGGGAGGAAGTAATACCACTGCAGACTTGTGTTCTAGACAAGCGCTCCTTTATACAATGACGGGGCCTGCCATCGTAAATGAAAGGCTCTTTAAAAAGCAGTGAGGGACTCTTTTAAGCAGACTGCTACCATGTGCTTGTAACCCTCCAGCATAACTTGCGAGGATGAGACAGCAGTGTGTTCTGCTGCAAAGAGGACTATTGTCCTTGTTAGCCTCAAGCAAATTGAGCCATGTTTCGCTGCAGTGTAACAAGATTTCCAAAGGGTTTTCAAGCAGTAGTTCCTAAAATTCTGAACAAAATAAAAGGATTAAAATAGGGGATGAAGAGTATGGAATTTAGAACTCTACCAGCCTCTCACCTAAGGTCAACCCCAAGCCCCAAAATAAAACTTTAAATTTTGTGCACTGCACACTACTTGAGGAAGAATATTGAATAATGAGTTAGATTACAGTTAAGTAACTGAATGCATATGAATAAACCTGAGTGTTTACTCACAAACTCATAGGGTCTGGGTTTTAAAACTTGTGGTAGCTGATTTCTGATACATCTGTTTACATGACAAAAAGGAAGAAAGATGATCTACATTATTAAACTTACCAGGATTTAAAAGATTTTATTGTAGCCCATTTTTAAGCCTAAGAATGTTCTGGATTTTAAAAAAGAGAAGGCTATAATGCAGTATGTTTTTATTTTTTTATATGCGCCATTCAGGTCTGCTTGGTTTGTTAAAAGGCTGATTTACGTTCTAAATTCAATCTGTGGATGCAGTCATAAAATAAATACCTCTGTTTCTCTATACCTCATATACATAAAATGAATCTGAGAAGAAACAAATAAACCAGATTAATATTTTGGGGGCAAAAACATGTTTACTAGTTTAACAAAGCCAAAATGTACCTAAGGTAAAGGTCAAAGACTACTTCATTCCCTGCTGAGCAAATGCTCAGGAAGCACATTTGTCTACGTTTCCTGTCATAACAGGAAGAGTGTAACTTCTTCCTTTCCACGATGGCTTCAGTTTTACCTCCTAACTCCAATATTTTCTCCCTCAGGGCCTTCCAAATCAATCCTCGCAAGACAGAAGGCAGGAGGCTGTCTCCGCTGTAGTTTCCAAACAGTTGCATTTGTTGAAATGTTATTTAAATGTTAGTGATTTCTTAAGCTAAACTGTTCCAACTTAAAATTAAAAGTCCAATTTCCAAACATTTAGAGTGGTTCTCTTATTCCTATTAGTGGTTCAACATATTTCAAAAGAAATGCAAATATATATTCCATATTATGGAAGTTCATTTATTTCAATTTAATTATGTTATTTTGCTTTTTAAACCAAAGCTTTTATTCTGGGGGTGGGGAGGGGGAGTTGCCATACCGTCTCCAATAAGAGTATGTGAGGATGTAAACTTTAAAAATACTTTCATCATAATAATTTTTGAAGGAGCTTATTTTAAATGAATAAATTACAATGTTAGAGGAAGTCTAGACTGCAAAAGACATAGCTTTTGAAAAAATTAGCAACATTGTTCTTTAATCTACAGTTTGGAAGAAACTTCTTGGTTTATGTGGTCTATTTATAATGTTAATATTTTTAGGGTTGGTTTCTCAGTAATACAATGTCACACAGTTTGTGCCTTTGCAAAGCAAAAGGTGACTTGTAGCAGAATGGAGTGTGCATGCGTTTGCAGAGGTGAAAGGTGCCATTCAATGCCAACTTTCTACACAAAATGATTGAGATACAATAAATACAAGCATCGGGATTTTTCTAAATGATAAATGGAAATGGAAATGATATGAGATATTCAAATTAGAACTGAAACAACAAAACATCTTGAAGCCCTCAGGTACATGGAAGAAATCGTTACCATTTTCCTTGTGAAACTTTTTGGATTCCCTATCAAAGGAAAGCTAATGAATGAGTTTGATGGCATTTGAGACAATACTTCTCTGGTAGTAAAGGAATAGATCTATTCAATACAAATATAAAATATCCCACATGTATGGGATGCATAGCAAATGTGTGGCACGCTATCTCTATGATTCAACCATAGAGTGGGGAGACCATTTGTGAATTGTTTTTAAATTGCTAGGAATAGAAGAGAAATGAATGGCCTGATGTCATAGCTGTTAAACGTACATCTGAGCACTCTAGCTACTTCTTTCTTTGATTTGGAAACTCACAAAAGTACATTTTTTTCCTTCTGGTTTCCCTTTTCAGTCTCTTCAATCACCAGTAATTCCAGCTCTCTGAAGAAAACTTTTCCCCTTGGTGATTTTAAGATTAATGAAAGAATGATTTAACTTATGTGCATGGTGAACCTTTAAGTAGGCATCCACAGGATGCATCAATATACCTTATAATTCAATTCTGAAATGTACTACTATGTGCTAATATATTACTATGATACGCCCTAATTTTATTTATTGAAACCAAGTTTAGGGGAGGCAGTTAGCTGTTAAAGAAATGACACTGAGGGGGAAAAAGGCATAATAATCATCATTATGAGGTATTTGTGGATTTATTTTAGATTTAAATCAACAGTTTTGTGATTTTTTTGAACTTTTTATTCACTTGATTTAAAAGGCGAAAGATTTATACGATCTGAAGAGAAACCAGAGTATTATTCACTTGATTTAAAAGAAGGTTCCAGACATTCATTGACGAACATGGATAACTCTGATAGTATTTTAATTTCCTCTCTAATAACATATACTTGCTTTGTATACATACAAACAACTAATGATACTGGAAGTTCTGTTTGTGCAAATGACAAAATAAAAAGTATATGACTGGATTACTCTGTTCCGTGATTCATGGTTCAGAATTCATCACAAAGTTACTTCCTGAAGCAGTTTATTTGTCTGTCTAAATTATCTAGTTCCTTACACTTAAAGAGTAAGTTAGTAGGTTGTTACTCTCAAGTTTAGAACTGTAATTAGCCTTTTATTTACTGGTATTCTGGATATCACCTTGGAGGAACACTACAGTAAAAATTCCCCTGAAATTTTAGCTTAAATTCTAAGAACTGCCTAAAATACTAGAAAGCAGGAGAAAGTCACAAGTAATATTCATTTCTTTTTAAAATAGAGTCATTTGAGGAAATCAATAAATCTCTTTTATTCAGTTTACTTTAAAAAATATCAGATTTAGTTTAAAAACATCTGTATGTAGAAACTGTTCAGAGGTTGTATCTACACTGAACATATTTCTCCAGGATTATTTTCTGAGCCCATTTAAGGTAATTTATAAGTCTTATAAAGAAACTGACATAGGGGCATAAGAAAAGAGAAAAAGTTAGAAAATTTAACAGCTACGATCTCTGAATTCTTTTTAGTCATAAGGGGATTCTCTTGTTCTATTAACAGGAGAATGCTGCTAATTGTCTTTAATTTGTGCTCCAGTTATTGCACTGATAATTACATGAAATTTTGTTTGCTGGCAAAAACTATTAGTGTGCCAGACCTGATGGAAGAGAATTTAAGACATTTAAAAATCCTTTTCCCTTAACTTACTATATTAGGCCATGACTGTGTTATTTGGCAAACATTTTTTCCCTTACAATTAGTCAAACATTTAAATGCCTTTTTATAACAAGTCACACAAATGCATTTGGATTTACCTCTCTTATCCTTTCAAAGTGGGGAAGCTGAGAATTTAAAATGCAAACATACACATATAAACAGGGTTTAGGTTAGACAAGCCTAATTTTTATGTATCTGTCCTCTTGATACAACTGATATCACAGATTTCTAAGTCTAATTTGTTTGTAAAAAGAGTCATACAAGGGCAAAACTCATTTAAAAAATCTGTTTTTTTCAGGATCGTATTTACTGGTACCATATGAAGGAGGGTAACATTATTGCCCGATTACTGAAGGTACTTAAGGGGTAAAAACAAAGAATACAGATGGAGACACTGAAATCGTAGTGTTAGAATAAGCTGGAAGCTGGAAGGGATAAAAACGGTGATAAGTAGCTCAAAATAACTTGGTCAGTAACATAATTGGAAAATAAGTCCCACAAGCTTAGAACTTGGAAAACTACTTCTTCCCATCCTTGTCAAAAGCCCTGCTCTGCAAATGTCTGTGATTTTCCTTTGGGTCCACAAGCCATCCTCTGCCATCGGCTTCTGCCCCGAAAGGATTCTCTTGCTCCCTGTGAGCTTCCAAAGCCTCCTTTGTGCTCCTGCTCTGCTCTGTTCCATTTCTTCTTCCAGCTACCCAATAGCCTTTTAAAGGTAAAACCCTCTTGAAATGAAGGTTTAGGTATGACACAGAGCAGGAGTTGCTTTGACGGAAGTCACATTAACTCATAACAGCTAATGGTTTAGAGAGCCTGAGTCTTAATAGGAACAGCTAATAGGTACATTTATTGGGCATGTATAATACGTTAGATGCTTTACATTTATCCCCTACTTTAATTATCCCAATGACCTGATGAGGTGGGTACTATTTTTTAACCCTTACTCTACTGATGAGGGAACTGATAAGGCTCAGAAGGGTTAAGTCACTTGCTGGAGGGTCATACAGCTAGTAGGTGGGCAGAACTGGGACCAAAGCTAGGTTCTTATGTGTCTAAAAACCATGCTCTTCGCCATTATGTTATCCTGGATGCAGTATGATGTAACTGGGAAAAAGCAAAGACACAAAACCATGCTCTTAGCCATTATATTACACAGGATGCAACATGACATAATTGAGAAAAGCATGTTTTGTTTTGTTTTGTTTTGATCTGAAAGATGTGGGCTCTAAATCTTGGCCACCACCTAGTATTACTATCTAACTTCAAAGCTTTGCATGATCTGGGCCCTGCCTTGCATCTAATCTTTTCTCTCATCTCTCTAAAGTCATACACATCAGACTCAAGTTCCACGAGCTTTCCCTTGGCTCCTTAGCAAGCTCTTTCCGTTCTTAAGGAGCTTTGCAAATATTGTTCCATCTGGAATGTTGTCACCTGCCTAACTCTGACTCACGTCTTAGTTCCCATCTTTTAGCATTTCCTCAGAGAGACCTTCATCTAATCCCCAATCTAAATAAAGCACCTCTTGTTAATACTTTGATAATTTCACTTATAGCACATTATTGACAACATTTTTATTATATATTTGCATATCTCATGTCTGCTTCATCCCACTAAGCCAGGGATCCACAAAATCTGGCCCACAGGCCCAATACAGCCCATCCCGTTTTTGTCAGTAAAGTTTTATTCAAACACAGACACATTCATTTACACATTGTCCATGGCTGCTTTCGTGACTAAGGAAGAGGTGAGTAGTTGAGACAAAGACCGTATGGCTAACAAGGTAAAAAATATTTGCTATTTGGCCCTTTACAGGAAAAGTTTGCTGACTTCTGTGGCAGATGATAAAACTGTATGAGATTCGTCTGGTTTACCACTGAATACTTATTGTCAGGCACATTGCAATCTAATACTATTTGTTGATTTAATAAATAAATGAACTATTCAACTGTAAATGGGGTTAATAAGAATTAAATGAAATAATACATATGTAATTCTTGGTACATGTTGCTTTTATTAAGTTAACTGGAAATTTCTTTAAGATAAATTAAAAATTCATGATTTTATTTATTTTAACAAGCTAGCTTAAGTAATCCAACCAGTTTAAGTTAGAAATTGAGAAATAAGTAGTTTTCATAAACTCAGAAACTCTGGAGACAAATTTTGAACAATAAAAGAGCTGTTAATTTTTTTCCTTCTCTTAAACTATTTTATGTATACAATTGGAGTTTCTGAATTTTAGTTGTTCTCCTTACTTCCATTATGAAAAGCAGAGGAAGGGCAAAATTCAATTTAAACAGATAGCTGCTCTGTTTTATAGCAGCGTTAGTTCTTAATGATATTCAACTTATACATTAGCTTTGTAATATTTCTTTTTTTTTTTTTAAAGATTTTATTTATTTATTTGAGAGAGAGAGAGAGAATGAGAGACAGAGAGCATGAGAGTGGGGAGGGTCAGAGGGAGAAGCAGACTCCCTGCCGAGCAGGGAGCCCGATGTGGGACTCGATCCTGGTTCTCCAGGATCATGACCTGAGCCGAAGGCAGTCGCTTAACCAACTGAGCCACCCAGGCGCCCCAGCTTTGTAATATTTCACTTCACACTTTCAAGTCTCTATTTCTTATTCTGTAAAAACACACCCTGTTTTCTGTAGAGCCAAATAAACACCTGAAAAGGCAGAGCAGACTTTTAGTACTTTTTAAGAAAAGATGACATTGAACCATTGTGTGAGGTTCTATTAGGGAGTCTGCAGTGGTGGAAGCTTCAGAAAGAGCAAAACAGTTCACATTTTTCTTTTCAACCTGTGAACACACAGTTTAAAGGAAGCCCAGGCTGGGGGTGCCTCCACACTTGGGATGATTTGCTCCTGCCGGTTTGCTAGTGTTGATTATAGAAGTGACCTACATCTTTTAGGTTCTCATGACCGCTCTTGTAGTAGGTGAGTGGTACACATAACAAACATTTATAAGTAGATGGATGTTGGGGACTGTCAGTAGCCATCTAAAACAATCACTGAAATATACATTAAAACATGGCAGTTTTCAATTTTACCAAATCAATTTAAGAGGATGAGTGAAGGGCCTGCTGCGCCTAAAGTGTGGAGAAGACTACATAGATCTGAAATTTCTATAGAATAAAATCAAGGAATTCACCTTCAACATTAAAAAAAAAAATCTAAATTTAACAGAATTCAAACAATTTTTCTTCTCCTAAAATTATGATGACTTCTGACATGGATGAGAGTAACAGCAATTGTAGACACAACCATATTTAAATTAAGAAAAGATATTCAATTATTAGCTCAAAACCATGTGCTAAAATTCTTGCACCCCTGTTATGAGTTTTATGTTCCTTTATGTAGCATGATGAAAACTCATGAATTCAACCTACAGAAATTTTTTTCTCTCTTTGTAAGCAAAAGGAAGATACAGTGAATTTCATGAACCTAAAAATTACCTGGCATTATTAATGAAATGTAGGTACTAAGTCATATAATTTCTAACTACACTCAAAATAGATTCTAGTCCAAATGATTGGGTCTAAAGAGTCAATGGTACATGGTGTTCAATATTTCAATCTTAATTTCAATTTCAAGTTATAAGCCAACTAAAAAATATTGTGGTTTTATATTGACAGAATTACTACTTTTTGGCTTGACCCATAGCAATAAACAATGTGTAGGAAAACAATAAAGAAATCCATCATAAACCTTTATTTATCCTTTAGCTCAATTTTCAGCCAAAAATAGTTCAAGTCGTACGTACCTTAAATACAATAATTTAAGGGGGTATAAACTTGAAAATCTAAAAAGTTTCTTTATCTCTTAATGACATACTGGCTTTGATGGCATAAAGAACAACTTCTATTCATTATAATTTACACAGGTAACAACTTAAGTGTCCACTGATGGATGAATGAATACAGAAGTGGTTATACACACACACAATGGAACATTATTCAGCCATAAAAAAGAGGAAATCCTATCATTTGCAACAACATGTATGAATCTTGAAGGCATTATGCTAAGTGAGATAAGTCAGACAGAGAAAGAAAAGACTGTATGATCTCAATTATATGTAGAATCTAAAAAACAAACAAACTCATCAAAAGAGATCAGATTTGAGATTATCAGAGGGGGAGGGTGGGAGGAGGGAGAAACAGATGAAGGTGGTCAAAAGGTACAGACTTCCAGTTACAAGATAAATAAGTCCTAGGGATGTAATGTACAACATGGTGACTATAGTTAACACCAATGTATGATATACAGGAATGTTGCTAAGAGAGTAAATCCTAGGAGTCCTCATCACAAGGAGAATTTTTTTTCTTTCTCTTCATTGTATCTATATGAGATGATGGGTGTTAGCTGAGCCTATTGTGGTAATCATTTCGCAATATATGTAAATCAAACCAACACAATGTATACCTTAAAATTACACAGTGATGTATGTCAATTACTTCTCAATAAAACTGGAAAAAATATAAAAAAAACTTAAACCACAAATCAGTTCTAGTCTCACTTGCAGTTCCAAAAAGACAGAAAGGGACAACCGGAGAGATAGAGTGTCTTTATTTGGGGAAAATGAGTCTGGTGAGGGCATCTCCAAGGCTATCCTCTTAGCTTTCCTCAGAGTAAATGGCCAACAGGTAAAACATTCTTCTCTCCCATGGTCAAGGAATGCCTGTTTTGCAGGTTCCATTATCCATCTGAAATGGTTGGGATCTGGCAGTACTGTAATTTCTCCCATATTTTGTTATTTAACATTAGAATGCATACAAACCACCCAGCTATCCTTATATCACCTAACTAAATGCACTCTCCCCAAGTGTGAAGAAAAATAGTCAAATCACAGATATTCATGATATACAAGTCTTTGCTGAATAGAGCATTTGGATATATAAAATCTTTAGGATACATTAATGGGATCATACAGCATTATCAATGGAGTTGTAGAAAAAAAATTGTAACATCATCTGCCTCTTTGTTTATAAAATTCATGGTTTAAAGAAGATGGTGTGAATTAACTAATAGTTTTTGCCTATATGTTTTAAGTTACTAATACTTGGCGAGGGTGTTTGTTGTTGTCAGCACAATGCTAAATATTTTGAATACATTTCAAAGTCTCTTTTACTGTGAATACAATGAAAGCTATTTTTATAAGCCTATATTCTAAACCTTTAAATGGATGACCACAAAAGGCCTTGTTTCCATGAATATAAGAATATCTTTGTTTGATGATGCATGCAGTGTAGCAATGTTATGCTTATTAACTCTTAATTATTAAGCTATTAGTATTACAGAAGTACAGTTCCCATTCAAAATTTATGTCGAAATAAAAAGTGAACAATCATGAATGTGTAAACTATTTCTCTAACAGACAAGGTAATTTTTTTCCCCTTTACATATGATAGAATATTAGCATTTAAACTGGCCACATTTAATTCACTAAAACTTCTCTTAATGGATGTTTGTAAGTTCAAAATGTTTTCAGTATCTTTAAAATAGCTGGGGGCAATGTAATAAATAGTCCATGTAAATAATGATACAGGAAAAAGTTTACCCCACTCACCTGTCTGTTACGTTCATCCATAATCCTCGTAATCTGAATCTTTTTTCTCCCCATAGTCCCCGTTTTTCTTCTCTCTCTCGTCCCTGAAATTATGTATTTTTTCCTTCCTTTTCTTTCTCCTTCCTGTTTCCTCCAAACAAATCTCCTTCTTCAGCACTTGCACTGCTCAGTTCCCAAATTCCTGCATTCGTTCCTGCTGGACAAAAGAGAAAAATTAAATACCACTTTAACAGAGAGGCGGTTTCATAAGAGCGATCATATTCTAATTTTTTAAAAAAGAGAACTATATGAAAGTAAGCCAATCAAATGAATGAAAATAAGTAGTAAAAGCACATAGTATATCCCACGCAGGAGCATATCAAATAGGAACAGTTTGTTTTTATAATTAAAATAATCTCATAAGTAATTTAACAAGTCATTTAAATGACAAAAACTATACTTCAAAGCCCAACACTTGAAATGTATCTTTTGCAACGAGTTCCTTAATATTTTTTAATGAAATTAGGTGACTATTTTCACCCTTCTATTATGAAAAATTACCTAAATCAGAGAGTTAATGAACCTTCATGTACCTGTGTATGCTAAGTAGGGCAGCTAATTCATTTCTGAAGGGAAAACAATCTCGTGTTTTGACAGCAGAGGTGATAACGTCCCCTCGTTATGCAAATAGGATGGACTATTATGAAAGTGCTATTTGATATATGTAAATGTCAACTAATTTAAATCTAAATCCTTTAATCTTATTTTTAAAAAGTCACTGCCATGAGAACACTGTAAAAATAATATGGGATATTTAATCTTACATAATAAGCAGCTATCAGCAGTGAGATCTCCTTTTCCTCTTGAAAGCCCTTAAGCTATATCTTGAATACAAGAATCAAAAAAGATAATCATTCACAGAAAAGAAATGGTGCAAAAAATTAGAGTATTACTCCATTTATAATGATACTTTTTTTTATAACTACACTTTTTATAATAAGCCCTCAGTTCTCTAAATTTAAATATTTTAAAAAGACATATCATATGTCTTTGGGGAGTAAGATACAAAATTACAGAAGCCTGGTGTTATATACTAGATACCTTTAGGTCATGAATTAAAATTAAATAAATGATCATCAATAATATAAAATAAACCCAGAGAACCCTAGTATTAAAAGTATATATTTTACTTTGCTTTAAATTATATCTGAAAACACTTGAACATAATGAAAAAGAATTGCCGTGAAATGTGGAAGTTAACAAGAAAGCATTCCACACTGGATTCTTCATTTGTATGCCACAGCTTCAATCATTCTATCCAGTTTTATGTCAAAGAATGCTACTACTTTACGCGTTGCTCAGAATTTCCCTGTTTTAGTTGGTGTCTGATCAGGGACCTGAGAAATTCCCACATGTATTATGTAATGTTAAGCCAATGTCCTGGCTATTTAATAGATTATTTGGCTTCAGTTCAAAGTTGTTGGAACAGGAAAGCTGTTATACACTTGGTCAGATCATCAGCTGTCTTTTGATTTCTTTAATTTAATTTCTAAATTCCTTATCACCTTGAGTAAATTTCTTTAAATGAAAATTTTCTGTGATTATCTAATTGCAGAAGCTATTATGATATAATTAGTTCTGGTGGATTAAGTGCTGCTTAAATACTAAGACCATCCATTCTCTTTTGCCCAATGCCTTTCTATGAAACTGCAGCTCACTTGTGCCTTTGGGAATACTATATATGTTGAGTAACATCATGACCACACAGTGCTCATCAAAAATTATTACTCCAGCGGCAATTTTAAAATGTTGGAAGTAGTTCAAAAGTTTTAAAGAGTTATGTAAATAACACACATTTGACAAATACACATGAAAAAATTAGCTATAACAAGACATTAAAATCACATTAAAATATGAAACATTCACGAAGCACAACTGCATTATATATTCCTTGTTGCCACACACTGTCCATCTATTTATTTTTAGAAACTGTCTTAAATATCACTCAACTGGGCAACTTTCCTGTGTTTCCTATAGTCTTACCTTAGAAGCAAGCGGCACGTTAGAATGGCATTTCCCATGCATGTGCAAGACCCCAAAGAAACAGACAGGCTTCCTCTGTCACAGAAAAGCCAACCCATGGATCCACAGCAAACACATATGGGACAATTTCCTTTCTTTTCATTTGGCTAAGGCCGGTGGCACTATCGGCTTACAGGACTATGCCTGCCTAAGCGCTTATTCACTTTAAGGTGGAAGGTCAGGGTGAACAGATTAGAGTGTGGTGACAAGGCGGGGAAGACGAGAACTTCTACGGATCCTGGTTTCAAAATACAAATAACCAAACAAGCAGAGAAGCATCCCTCGAGAAAAGTCTCTTCAGAAAGGCAGAGAGAGAACTCCTCATGAGCCAAACTTAGAAGAGTTCGTACATATCACCACCCTGTATTTCACAACTTTGAAAGGAGAGACACTTTTTAAAAAGAGCAGAGCAAGGATTTTTTTTAATTCTTAAAAAAGGGTGGGAAATATTTTGCCTGAAAAAATTTGTATGCGTATATCAAATATATATATATATAAAACAGTCAGTGAAAATACCATTAGATGTATTTTCCTTTTTGAAATATGCAAGGTAATGTAAAGAGAAACAAGCTTAAATTTCAGTAAAATTAAAATATTTTCTTGTTTTCCATAAAAATGAATATTTCTAGAAGTGTAGCCTTCTGAACATTTTTAAAATGCAAAACCTGATATTATTATGTACATATGCAGAAAACTACGTGATGATGATGCGATTTTTTCATGAAGTAAAATATGTCACGAAACGTGCCTTAGAACATTTGATTATGGATCACCACATTTCAAGGCTGTCAGTAAAAACTCAAAGAGTTAGGGTCAACAATAGCTCAGTAGTAGTTTTCTTAGTGTAACTACTTCTCTAAGCTGATTTTTATGCAAAAATTATATTGTAAGGTCAGTTTTAAGTATTAATTTGTAGGAGGCCTAGAGAAGCTGCAAAAGAGATTAAATAACTTTAGTTTTTAAACTTTGTTTTGTATGTATATGAAGAAAAGAATACCTAAACTACATGTAGTAGAATTTCAAGTTATGCTGAGAACTTTCATTATGTACAATCAACCATAAGCTTAAAATAATTCCAGCAGCCTTGCCGCTACTTCTTTCCACATGAAAGAAGCATTCTTGGAAAATGACAGAGCTACATAGAAACAATCAGTAATTAAAAAAAGAAAAAGAAATGCTCTACCACAGTTACACTCTATAGAGCTACAGTCTTCTGCCTTTTTTTTTTTTTTCTTTTTGTCAACCTAAATATAAGAAAAATAAAATCAGGCTGCTTACTAAAAAGGGGAACTTCATTATGGCAGGCTTCTGTTCACTTTGAGTCTGGCATAAGCAGACAGATGAAGGCAAAGTGGTTTTGAGACCCAAGTTGAGAAGAATTTCTTGTGGACAGATGCTAAAGATCCTTCTCCTACCCCAGCTCTCTCATTTACAAACAAGTTCCCTTGAGTGACACATACCTCCTCCCCCCTTCCCTGCCTCACTCTTTCTCGCTCCCTCCCTCCCTCCCTCCCTCCGTCCCTCCGTCCCTCCGTCCCTCCGTCCCTCCGTCCCTCCCTCCCTCCCTCCCACAAATCCCTCCCTGTAACACAGAAGAATCTTGACAGAATGGCAGGAAACACGCACAGACTGGTCAGGGAAGGATATGATGTCAGCAACCACGAACAATAAAAGGTGTAAAGGTGCTTCCTTCCCTAAACTGTTCCAGAAGTGTAAAATGGGAACCAAAACTCTTCACTTCCTTCTCTGAGCAGAACTGTCTGAGTGTGCTGTCCTGCACACCACACACAGAGAGGCCTTTGAGAGGTTCAGATAAGGGACAATGACAGAAATCCAGACATGGGGATGCAATTTTTTATTTCTAGTTTTAAAACACCTAAGAAAAATCCATTTCAGTTCTGGGTTAATATTTTGTATGACTTCTTTAAGAAATAAAAATAAGAAAACAAGTTAACTTCGGTGAAGTAGGAGATATATCATAATTACCTTTATCATGCCTCACAAAAATCATCTGACACAGCTAATGCAGCCGTATAATCTTAATTTACTTTTTGAGGCAAATGAATTCTATACAAAGAGCCAATGCCAACTGGATAAATTTTATTTTTGGTAAAAAAAAAAAAGAATTCCAAAAACTGTCCCCCCAAAATATATCAGTGTTTGTTAGTAAGGCACATTGGTTACTTCTTTGTACCCATAGTTTAAAAAAAGATATAGTGGGTGCGGAGAATAGATGCCTATGTTACTGAAGGTCTCAATGTTCTTTTAAAAAATTCAGAGTAAGAACCAAAGAAACTAACATAAACTTTCAGTACATAGTGAAACTATTTATTTCAATCTCGTCACTATTAGGTTCCTTCTAACATGGAAATGGCAGTCTACCATAAGTTTTCTGTAGGAAGAAAACCACATATCAAGTGGATCTGAGTCATCTTCAGATTTCAATCATCTTCCCACAACACTTTGATTTAGAAATTAAACACAACCTTCAGTTATGTGTTTTGATCGTAGAGTGAGACTGCCATGCCACATTAAAAGATGTGGGAAGAAATTAATTCTCTTCTGCTAAACTTATCTTTACAAAGCATGTATTTGCTATGATAAGCACAATGCAGTCACTTAAACAAAAACAGCCCATGAATAATGATAAAACATTAAAATATGTGATGTCAATTTGCAAAGAAAGAATTCTGGTTTTCTTTTCCTCATATTAGCAAATAACTTCTTCACTGACTCACGTATTCAAACACTAGCATCTCCATACAATGTTTTATAAAAACTCAAGGCTGAAAACCAAGAACACTGTATCACACAAGAAATACTGTTAAATAAATACAAACTGGATTCTTAGTAAGGGACAAAAATGATATTAAGCCCAGCTGCTGCAAGCCCGGTATTACTAATTCAGATAATTAAATGATCCAATATTATTTTAAGTGGAAAACTTTGCTCATTATGGTACATCTAGATACACTTAACTTTCTACCTTATGATATATTTGAAAGACATATGAGACATGTAATTATATTTTGGTTAAAAGGAACAAGTAAAACTTTTACTTTTTTTTTCTGCTTAAGAGGTATTTTGAACTTCAAAAGATATAATAATTATTATTCTTATTGTTACTCAACTATGTGATGTCTTACGAATTGGGGGATATTTCCTTGGTCCTGAAAGTCATTCTTCTACTTCTCTCTAAGTTTATGATGTTCTATATAGCATGTTATGTTACCCTAGCTATGAATGCAAGCTGAGTTCATTTTAGACACATAGCCAAAACTTACTCTTCTAAAGATAATAAAAAAAACAACCATTATTTACCACTGGATAAGTACCATCATGCCAAACACAAGGTTATTTCCTCAATTCATTTCAATTTAATGTTAGTATGATGGGATTTTGAGTCATCTTCAAGTCTATGTAACATAATATCACACACAAATAATAATGTCATCTGTCTGTTCCTCACACATGCCATGCTCCTTCCTATCACAGGGCCTTTGCATGTGCAATTCCCTCTGCCTGGAATGTTCCTTCTTCCTCTCTGTGCCTCCTTAACTTCTTCCTTTCCTTTCCATCTCAGCTCTAATTTCACCTCCTCAGGAAGCACTCCATCTTTTCTTGACTGCAACAAATCCCCCATTAAGACACAGAGCACCATGTCTTCCTTTGTAGCACTTGTCATAATTGAAATTGCCTGTCTTCTTCAACATCTGTGAGCCAACTCTGTATTGTCTCACTTTCGTATTCCCACTTTTGTATTCCCAGTATCTATCCCACTGCCAAACCTATATAGTAGGAGCTAATAACTTAGTTGATTAATGATTTTAAGATTTTCATCTCTCAGGTGTGTTTTCTTCAGTTATTATTTTTAATGACTACTCCTGAGAACATTTTCGTATCTATAGAAGCAGGCTGATAACCTCACTTAATCTTTTGTCATATTTATATAGCACCTCATATATGGAAGAAGAGTAATTTATACTGAGGAGTGGAAGTAGAAAGAATTTTGAAGTTAGGAAGCTCAGGTCTGAACTTCAGCTTGTTGTTCCCTACAACGAGTTAGGAACAAACTTTTTTAAAAAAGATTTTATCCATTTAACAGAGAAAGAGAGAGAGAGAGCACACAAGCAGGGGGAGTGGGAGAGAGAGGAGCAGGCTCCCCGCTGAGCAGGGAGCCTGATACGTGGCTTGATCCCAGGATGCTGGGATCATGACCCAAGCCGAAGGCAGATGCTTAACCAACTGAGCCACCCAGGCGCCCCCAAACTTTCTTTTTTTAAAAGATTTATTTATTTTAGAGAGAGAGAGAGAACGAGCAAGAGTGGGGCGAGGGACAGAAGGAGAGGAAGAGAATCTCAAGCAGACTCCCTGCTGAGTGTGGAGCCCAACATGGGGCTTTGATTCCATAATCCTGAGATCATGACCTGAGCTGAAATCAAGAGTAGGATGCTTAACCAAGGGAGCCACCCAGGTGCCCCGGGAACAAACTTCCTGAAGTGCAGGATGGCTATGGTCATTAAAGGTGGTATTATAGCTGAAGTGGGTCTATAGCGGTACTGGGAACGTGACCTAGTACTTGTAAGACTGCTTCAGTTTTTTTTTTTTTTTTTTTTTTTTTATCTTTTTTGGAAAACCAATTTTCTGGTTGTTATTATTATTATTTTTAATATTTATTTTTTTTATTCTTATGTTAATCCCCATACATTACATCATTAGTTTTAGATGAAGTGTTCCATGATTCATTGTTTGTGCATAACACCCAGTGCTCCATGCAGAATGTGCCCTCCTCAATACCCACCACCAGGCTAACCCATCCTCCCACCCCCCTCCCCTCTAGAACCCTGTTTGTTTTTCAGAGTCCATCGTCTCTCATGGTTCGTCTACCCCTCCGATTTCCCCCGCTTCATTCTTCCCCTCCCACTACCTTCTTCTTCTTCTTTTTTTAAGACTGCTTTGAGACATAAAATGAAAACCATATTATACCACGAGGCTACCAAGTGAATCAAAGACCTTACATATACCATGAAGACTTCACTTTGCAAAGCTAATGATGAGCAAGTTCTAACATATAATGCTTCATTTATTCCTTAGCAATAATCATTATATGAGGAAAAAATTTATAGTGTTATAAAAATTAAGAAGTTTCTCTTAAGTATCAGTCATGGAAGAGCTTCAGGCAGCAAAAGTAGAAATAACTAGGGAAATATATCAATTTTCCCAATGACCACGGCTGCTGAAAACTCTACATTAATGCTTCTAGTCCTACTTTAACATCTTTCCCCAAGGACAGAAGGAGATGAAATGTATGTCAGAAATATAATAAGGCTAAAAAGGAACTCGTTTTGAAAACCTCTGCAATTAATTTAATAAGTGGGCCTAACCTGCCATTATCACTGACATAAATCATTTTATTTACACAGTTCTAGAATTTAGAAGACACATACCTTTAAACAACTGTGTTGCATTAGAAACAATTTACTAAATACGGGGGAAGCACAGCTTTCCTGTCATGGTTTTCCATGGTATATTTTGTCTCGAACATTTTTTTCATAATGCAGCTTAAACAGCATTCTCCATTCCCCATGCCAAAAAAAAAAAAAAAAAAAAAAACCCTCCAAATGGTCTAAATATGTCAAGAGCCTTATGCTGTTGAACCACACCACAGTTTTTTTGTCTTTCCATATCATATTAAGTAATTAATTCGTGGTTCTACCATGCCTCTGTTTTCCTAATTTTTCACAACAGTGCAGCCACCACGTTTTCTTTCAAAGGCCACTTAATGATGTGGCAGAGCTTACCACAAAGGTAAATCCTGCACTGTCTCATCACAAAGCAAGAGCTACTATTTAGCATCACAGATTGTGTTCTGTTCCCCAGCTGTAACCTCTCAGTAAGGATATGCAGCTGGATTTTTTGTTGCTATTATTGAACAAAGCAAGTAAAGCACTATACAACACCAATATCAGTGAACACAAAATTGTCAGCCCCAAATCAAGCTAGGCTTGAAAGGGGAGAGGCTGCTATTATACATTATCATATTATAATAAAATCTGAATTCCCAGGCATCTCATAATCCTGTCAGAAAAAAATTTTATGTTCATTATTTTCTTAATCTTTAATGTATCATATTTCATTATTAAAATGGAAAGAGTCTATAAACCTCTTTCTCAAAAACCTGTATGTACTGGACCGAGTTTTCAGCCTTACCGATACATCAGTGTGTGTGTATGGGTATGTGTGGAGAGAACATTTTCCTGCAAAACTGCAGCAAATGGAAAAACCACATTTTAGTCTTTCATAATGTGATGATAAAACAGTAAGAGTACATTTTAAGACACCTGAGTAGTCATGAGTATTATAACCAGTAAGTAATCACAGTATTACTAAGATTGTGATATGAATGGTTAACAAGACATTCTAAGTAAAGGCTTTGTTTTATTCTGTATTCAAATATACGTTAAACAATTGAAAATTATGTCCTTAAAAATAATCTGCCTCTGTTGTTATTTATTTTCCCCTCTTTATTTAATACTTAAAGATGAGCTTTAAATGGAAATACAACTGTCCTCCTGTCAATGTTTTTGTTATACATTAAGCTTGATAAATCACCCAGTATTTTCCAATGAATGTCATTTATTTTTGTCTCTAGTTGAACTTCAGAAATTTAGAAAGTTTACACAAAAGCCTTCCATCTGATATATGTAATATTCAAAATACTGTAATAATGTCTCTCAAAATATAGATATTTGATCTTGCTGTTACATGTGGCTCAACATGGAAACCAGTGATTCATCAATTTTTCTATTCTCTTCATCTCTTTTACAGCATCCTAATCAACCTAATTAAGGCTTTGTTCATCTGAAACCTCTGATGACAATTTGTTTCACTCTATCCCACTGTGGTCTTCTTATAAGGAGAATTAAATCTGATCTTCTGACAGCAATCATTAAATGATCCCAACTGGCCCCAATTAAGCCACATGGCTCACGGGCTTCCATACCGTCAAGTACCCAGTTCTCTGTTTCATTTGCACGTCATTTTTTACCTTGGTTTATTTTCCTAAAGCCAATTAAGTCTGTGTCTTATCAAGTGGAACTAAATTTCCTTGTGTACACTAGCTTAAGACACAGTGCATCAATTGACTTTGCAGTCATACTGAAGTATACCACACAGCGTTCCTAAAGCCATGCTCTCTAGCCGTAGTACTATTAATGAAAAAAACAAAACAAAACAAAACCAAAAGCAACCAACAACCCACTTTAGATTTACTTACTCATGCTGAAATCGACACATGTACCTTCTCAAAATAATATACATATTCAAACACTTCTGGCTAGCATAAATCGATAATAACGTTCCCTTGGCTTATTTACAGTGATCTTTTAATAGAGTAGTGTCTGCATTTAGTAGGGTTTAATATTCTTTAAAAAAAATTTTGAATTATCTCTTTAAGACCTTCTAAAAGAGCAGTACCAAAGTAAGACTTCTGAAGTTAACCTTTCTTACCCTTAATTTCTGCTCTAATTTTTTCACATATGCTCAATTGTAAGTTCTGTAATGATGTTCGCAGGCCTTCCTATGAATGCAGGTAGCCTCAGGATTTAGAGCTCATTGATTGTGTGCTACTCCAGGGAAATGGCTGATTAAAAACAGCCTCATGAGGAGGAGTAGCTCCTATTCACATCTGGCTCATCTTATTCTAAACGCTAATACCTGTATGGAAATTTGACCCCTAGCTTCGGGTTTGGAGAACCACACTTTACAGAGTCCTCTACCTTAGATGTGAGGGCAGAAACACAGTTAAATTAATCTCAGTATGACTGGTGTTTGACACAGTTTCTGAAGGCCTTAATCAATTATCTTGACTACTTTTCTGAGAATATAAACAAATGTGCTGTATTTTTACATCTATTCTAATTATAGCTATCGCTGATCATCTGTTGGTATCTGATGCTGGCTATCTGTCACAGTTCTCAGAGCAGATGGATTAGAACATATATGTTCATCCTAATCATATATTAAAAACTGACATTAGGATAGAAAACTGAAATGGATACTATGCATCTTATTGGACATTAACCTTGACGGAACATGTAATTCCTTTTATTCCTTGACCAACAGATGTAACTACAAAGAAAAAAGAAAATATAATAGAATCTTTAACATACTGACATTTGGAAACACCTAGAAAAAAATGGTACGTGCCTTTTCTTTATGACAGCTAAATAGTCATCTACTCAATAAATAACCGTCCTTCTCTTCAAAAGAGAAAAATTCAAAATATTTATTACAAAATGCTGATGATTTAGAAAATACTAACAACCTAACAACTGATTAACTTTAAAAAATGTATAATAAATATACTAAAATTTTAGCAATGCAAAACAGATGCTGGGGTGATGTATTATGAAATATTTCTCACTGTATTATAGTAATCTCCAATAAGGTTTGATGTTAATTTTAGAGCATGCTTCTGCTAAAAAGGGCAAACCCTGCAACAGATTTAGTACAAAGAAGCTGAAAATATCCTGTGGAAAAAAAAATCTGTAGTGAAATCAGCCAGCCCAAATCCTGCCATTACTCAGCACTGCAGTGACGTGCGGATGTTTGTAGTGGTTTGAGGAGCCAGCAGGGGTGGAAACTCTACGTACTCGACTTCAACATGATTGCAATTGAACCTCATCAAAGTAAGAGCTCATAATTTGTCACAGAAAACAGCCAATTAACATATGTTAGAAAAAGGCTTCATAAAGATAATATATGATTAAAGACCCAGTGCAGCTGTTGAAAATCAAAACTATGCATTTAAAAAAGAAATCTCAGCCTGAGCTTCCGTATGGTTAAACTGATAATGGCTACTATGATTTTTTTTAAAGTAGAAAAATATAATTACAGTGCTTCTCATAAGTTTGGGGTTATGGCAAGGGAGAACTGGGTACTGTGGTACTATTTACTATGCCTTACTTAGTTCTATAAATAGTTGAAGCCCTTGCCAAAACTCTGTAGTTACTTTGTTATAGTGCTATTTTAAAACACAGACCTTCATTGTGAGCTAAATGGCCTTCAGGATGCACTTTGTAGTTAGAGCATTCCTCTCAAAACTATATCCTCCCTTTATCTGCGCAAAACTCCAGGACAAGAGGACTCTACACGATAGCCCTGCTTGCTGTAAAACACACTAGGGCTGTGTAACACACGGTTTTCATACTTCAGAACTTCTGTCAGGGTTGTTGGTCAGGAATGCCGACGGTTAAAGGTGAGAAATGAGACTGGCGCACGTATGTGGTACGTATCTCCTAGCACGATGTATTACAGACTACCTGCTACAGCTTTGGAGCAGATGAACTACGTACAACTGAATGTACATGGTATATTCTCCTCAGAGATTTAAACTAAACTTTAGCTTGGACCATGTGGGCAAATCGAACCCTGGTGACACTGATGTCATCGGAGACTATGAGACAAGATCATGATGCTTAATCTTACAGATAACAATGAAAAAGTCTGGTCTTAAGTTACAGAGACATAAATGTGTCAAGCATGATGCCAGGTACCAGGGACACCGCTGTGAACAAAACAAACAAGGTCGTGGTGTTCACGAAACCTACATTTTAAAGGGAGAGAGAGGCCATAAAGAAGAGCACTAATATGATGATTATAGATACAGAAAGAAAATACCAGAGGTGGACAGTGCTGTCAGGGAAGATGATATCTGAGAAGATGACATCTGAGGACAGACCAAAAACACGGATGGAGCCAGGCAGTATTTGGAGGATGACGACTCCAGCTTGATTACACCATGAATTCTCTGCCTGTCACGGTTGCTACAAATGGCTAATCCATAGTTTCCGAAACCTCAATCTCCTCATCTACAGAATGGGAATAATAACATTTATATTCTTTGATAAGGTTGTGAGGCTTAAATAAAAAACAGCACTATATTCATTTGTAAAAATTCAACTGGATGCAATTCAATTTCATAAACTAATTGTGTAAAACTGTTTTCTTCATTTCAGTATTGTATAATTTCATAAAAATTATAAATACTTTGAAGCACCGATAATAGAGTATAATGCAAAAGTTTTTTAAACTGATACGAACTGAATCCAAAGATGTGAAAGGTGTGAAAGGACATTTCATTAAATCAGTGTCCACTGATTGAAATAGTTCTTGGGCATAAAAGTTCCTTTTGCAGTGTTAAATATGCATAGTGCCATGAACAATCTAACAAATACAATGTAAAACTTTTGCAAATGTGAAATACAGAAATATATATTTTAAACTGTACCTTCTTTCTTTTAGAAATAAACAATCTTACAACATTACTAATGTACCTGAGTCACGGGGGTAGGTTGATTTATTTCCTCTCTCACAGGACCCAACTCCCAAGCAATCAGCACAGTTTTGATTAAGATCTCAGCGATATTTGAAAATCCCAGTGTCTCACTGTATGGGAAATGTTCACATCTTTGGACATACCCATCTAATGAGAGTAAGCTATGTAGCCTCAAGCCAAACAGATTAATTTCCAACTTGGAATGAATAGACAAATTGAATCATCTAGTATTTTTTAAATTAAAGCATTTTTAAGAGGAAAAATACAAAATTAAGGATTGTGAATTTTAATAAATAAGAAATTACAGCAAAAGGCAATAGACAAACTTTAATTTTAAAAGTTGTTAAATAGAAATGTCTAACGAAAAACCAGTATTTTAAGTAAAGAGAGGGGTCTAAATTTCCTGTGCAACCAAACTTTAAGAAATAATGGGTATATACTTTCAGTTCTCCCTCCCCTGTGATTTTTGGGGGGAGTAGCATAAATTTGATCATGTACTGCACTAATTTCTTTTTATTTCCTATATAGTGAACATAATTTATAAGTTTTAAAATAGGATAAGTTGTATAATTTACCATGAAGCCTAAGTTAACACTGATCTATTATCATTTATAGTTGATCTAATGCCCCAAAAAAGAATCATAAATTTGAAAAGGTTTTTTTTTTTTTAAATCAAAATGTTCTTTCCTTCCCTAAATGAATCATGATGTATTTATTCTAATAAAAATCAGCATAGTGTTTGATTCTATTCTCAGTGTTGACCAATATTTCACACTGCATGCTCATCTCCCTTCCTATCTTGTAAAATGACCTTTGGAGGACACTCACCTCCCTCTCCTAAACCCAGTCATGATTGCATGCAAAGCAGGCATGTAAATCTGAGTTTCTTCTCTCTCTTTGTAGCCTTCCCCACTCCATTTTTTCATTTCATCACCTTCCTTTATCTCTTTTCCCACATGTTTAAAACTGAGGGGATATGGAAAGTGAAACTGTCAAAGAGCTAGGAATAGAGGTGTTCTCAGACGAACAGAATGTTTCCTCCGTACACCCAGGCAGGGCAAGTGTGCTGCGTGGGCCGGCCGTGGGCCTGGGGTAAGCTAAGTTGGTTCCTACGCTGAAGGCCTGGCAGGGGGCTCCTTATCTCAGCATGTCTACACATTCTGTCCCAGGCTATTTTCAAGGATAGCCCAATCATCCTTGGCAGATACTAATACTTGGAAAGTATTACAGTACTTCCCCTGTAAAAAAGACCATGCTACCACAGATCAGAAGTTTACTGAAATGAAGTTTTTAAATCCTGATTCTCTGAAAATGAGGATCTAAAAGAAAGCACCCATCAGTGGAAGCAAGCCCATGACTCTCCTTAGAAATCCCAGCCTGGATTCCAAAGATCAGTGGTTCGTAAGGATTATAACAAGCTATTCTTAAAAAAAAAAAAAAAAAAAAAAAAAAAAAAAGTCAGGAAATTAAAAAAAAAATTGAGAGAACAAGTTTCTTTGCTGCAGGACTTTTCATATTTTTCAGTGTGCTAGATGCCAGAATCTGGAGTATTTCCAAATGTATCCAGAATATGTTTTGAGAAATGCTAGCTTTAAAGAAAGGAATAAGCTTCTTTTCTCTGACTACCGAATACACTGAAATGCCCTAAACCAACACACTGCTCAGTGCCTGGCTCAAGAAAAACATAACAGTATTGTTGAATAATTGATAAAACAATGGAAAACTGTTCTTTTAGCTTTACAAAGAAGTACAAACATGATATCAAGTGCAGAATATTGTTGTTCTTTTAAAGTAAAAATACTAATAAAATATTTAGCAATTAGTGCAATATATTTCCAAAGCACCAAGAAGTGGTAGAGTATGGTGAAAAGAAAGCTCTATTTGTAATCAGATTCTTGGTTGGGTTCTGCTACCCACGAGCTGCAGGTCTTTGGGCCAGTCAACTGTTTTGAGTCTCATTTTCCTCAGATACATAAAGAGAGCAAGGTTCAATTTCTAAAGACCTCTTTCAAGTTCCTAAATGGTAGAAATTTGGTAAAGGTGTAAGACAAAATGACGTCAAAATGTTTCTCCAAAGATATAGTCCTAGAGAAAAAATAAACTGACAAAGATGTTTAATTGCCTGGGTAAACAGAATTGTTTTTTCCATACTTTTTGCTTTGAAAAGTTGGTTCACATCAGCCTCAAGCACTATAAACAGTTAAGACTAAGGTTACATTATGCACTTTGAACCACTAATCATATTTAGAAATTTAATAAATAGCTATGAATTATAAAATACTTCCTATAGCACCAAAAGCTTTACAAATACAAACCCCAATCCTCACGGTAACCTATGAGGAAGGCTATTTTAATCATTTCTCTTTTACAGAAAGAAAAGCTGGAAGACAGAGAGGTTAAGTTACTTGTCCAGGGTCACACAACTCCTGTTAGGGTATATGTAATTATAGACTACATAAATCTAGTCCCAGACTCAGTACTCGAACCACATACTCTGCTACTTCTCCATGCAGCAATGTACTATTCACGAGAGTGCTTTCAAGTTAAAATTCTTTGCAGAAAATGGGATGTTCAGAGGGTTTTAGTGGAATCTAAGAAGTACTTTTAAAATCAGTGTTCTTTAGGGGTGCCTGGGTGGCTCAGTCGGTTAGGCTTCTGCCCTTGGTTCAGGTCATTATCCTAGGGTCCTGGGATTGAGCCCCGCATCGGGCTCCCTACTCATCAGGGAGCCTGCTTCTCTCTCTCCTCCTCACTCATGCTATCTCTGTCTCTCTCTCAAAAAAATAAAATCTTTATAAAAAAAAATCAGTGTTCTTTAATTCATCTAACATTTTCTTATTTTTTTAAAAAAGATTTTATTTATTCATTTGAGACACAGAGATAGAGAAAGAGAGAGCATGAGCAGGGAGAGAGGCAGAGAGAGAAGCAGGCTCCCCGCTGAGCCAGGAGCCCGATGTGGGGCTCAATTCCAGGACTCTGGGATCATGACCTGAGCCGAAGGCAGACGCTTAACCATCTGAGCCACCCAGGCGTCCCTAACATTTTCTTATTCTTGATGGCAAAAAGAATTTACTTCACTATGCCAGGTAGGGGAAAAGAATGACACTTGAGTTAGTTACTTGTTATTAGCATAGCATCAGCATCAGCAGGTTCCCCCCTCCCCTTTTCTACAAATGAATGTGGTTGCTCACAAGGGAAACCAGGTAAATGTTTATGAATAAGCATATATTCATCCCGAGTCCTGGGCAAAAACATGAAAACAGGTGTCTTCCTGAGGATGGGTCAGGAGAGTCAACTTTATTCATGATTAAGATGAGTATTACAAAGAATATTACAGATATCTTGTCTCCAGGCTTGAGGCAGTCATCTTGCTCTCCTTTACAGTACCTTGGGTAGGTTTCGAACCCAGATCTAATTCATTCTGGTATTACCTTGGTCATTAACCCACCCCCACTCCCCTTTCTGTTCCTCCTCTTGTTCTTCCTTCTCTTTATGCTTTTCCTTCATCTCCTCAAATTATGGTCTACCACAACATTCTTCTCTATGCAGTGCAGTTTCCACTTTAGAATTTTATACATTTACCTACTTCTTTAGAATTCTTTGTGTTTGAGACCTCTGGCTATAACTATGCAATTCACACTCTTTAAATATATTATTTTAGAAGTAATTTTATGTATATCAGCTTTATAAGACACACACCTAATAAAAGATACTATTAATTGTATAAAAACAGTTGACATAATTGGCAATATATTTATAATTGTTGAAGAAAAATCACAGACTTTGGTGTATTACAGAAGTTCACATCAGTTTTTCCACAATGTATCACAGAGCCTTGCTCTGTCAGAGACTACATAGTGTGAGGAAGTAATAGTTGTATATTTTCAGCATGTATCAGACTGTTCTCCTACTTTCATAAGGAGAGCACTGTGGTACAAATATAGGTACACATATATTCATTTATGTATTTATATATGTTATTGTACCAGCTGATGAGCACACTGGGTCAGAGCCATTCAAAAACTCCATGACTGACAATGACCCATTATATTCAAGCTTGAATTCAATTTAAGATGCTGGGCCGTTGACTGGGCAAAGTGAAAGCTCAACATGGCTGTTTCTATAGCCCATGGACTTGAAGAGGGCTTTCGGTAAACAGGAAATCTCTGAAAATTCTAATCCAGTAAGAAAGGACCTGTTGGCAAATATTGCCTTTCACAGTGAAGAGACGTCTGGAATAATTTTTATATCGGAGTCACTCATGCCTGTCGGTGAGTCTGGCAATAAAAGAGTTCTGAGAAGTACAGAGGTGACATCACTTTTACATGCTAGAAAAGTGAACATTGCCATCAAGTAACTAGTTAACATACCAAATCATTATTTGGTCACTTTTCTGATGATCCAAAATTCAAAATTACATAAAAATGGTTGTCTTATATATTTTATGAATTGGAAAACAATGAATATAGCACAATTTCTGTTCAGTTCCTTAAAAAAAGTAGGATAAATATTTAATAAATGTTTCTCTAAACTTATTATGGAGAACTTCAGGATGGGCTTGGAAATTTCACTTTCCTTAAACTGGATCTTTAGGAGATCCATTTTAAAATTTATCTAAATTTTGCCATGTTAGAAAAGAGCAAAATAATCTATTTTTTTTGGTTGAAATATGTATCTATATTTCCATTCAACCAAGGTAAGAGTAGAAATGCCAGACATTAATACTGGCAGAGGCCATGCAAGGTCATACATTTTCTCCTCCTTCAGATAATACCATCCCCAAATTATTTCACAAGGATTCCACCTCTATTTTTAAGGCCTTCCGGAAAAGAAGCAACATAACCTTCCTCAGTAACCTATTTTGATATTTCACAACTCTCACTCAGGAAATTCTGACTTATAGCTAATCCCTCACAGAATACTTTATGCCCACTCCTCTTGTTCTACCCTCTATACAGAGAACAACATTTGATGATCATGTCCCTCATGTCAGACACTTCAAGACTGTATATTGAATTATACGTGTTTTTGTTATCCTGCCCTTGCTTTGCTTTCTATTTCCCCCCATATTTGCAGCTATTCATTTCAAGTCATATCTGCCTTTCACTCTCTAGTCCAAAAATATATGTAGTGCTCAAAACAGGCTCTTGTTGTATGTTCCCATCAAATACATATTTTTAATTATCTACACAATGCATAAATTTTAAAGCCAAAGTTTATCTTTTCATTTACGTCCATTTTGCATTGTTTTCCCTTGCCAGATTTGGTTATAGCCAACTCCTCTACATTTTGTATGTAAAGAGTTAATTTGTATTTCCTTAGCTTCATAATTTCTCACCGTTTTTTCAGTTTACCAATTTTACCAAGGTCACGCTGGCTTCAGATCCTATCTTTCAAGAGCCAGACTTCACACTCTTTATATAGGACTAATTAACGTTTTTAAATTTAGTGGATAAATTATTTCACTATTCCTTCAGCTACCATTCAAATCTGTATGGTTTAGAGAACATTTTTCTTTTTTTTTTTTTAAATATTTTATTTATTTATTTGACAGAGAGAGACACAGCGAGAGAGGGAACACAAGCAGGGGGAGTGGGAGAGGGAGAAGCAGGCTCCACGCAGAGCAGGGAGCCCGATGTGGGACTCGATCCCAGGACCCTGGGATCATGACCTGAGCTGAAGGCAGACGCTTAACGACTGAGCCACCCAGGCGCCCTAGAGAACATTTTTCTAATTTATGAATGAATATGTCGTACAGGACAAAAACCAAAAGCCTTGGAAAGTTGAGATTATACCTATTTCTTCTCCTTCACACCCTATACTGTAGTTTAAAATATCCTCCTAGGACCAGTTTTTAATGATGCTGTGTTGGTTCATACACCCAGGGTGTTACAGAATGTATACAAAATGTATAACAAGTCATTCTGATTTTTCCTTCTATATTTTAACTCTGTAAGTTAGTTACAAACAGTGGTTCCCTGGGCCATCCTTTGCTTTCTTTTAAAAATATTATCATTGATAGTTACCTTCTAGTTTTTATTTAAAAGTTCTTAAGAATAGTACCTGGTAGCCCTGCAATGGCATTTGTTACAAGAATTCCTGCTACTAAAATTATCTTAGGTTTAGCTAGACCTGCCCAGGAATTCCATATTTGCTTTGTTTCTTAGTATCACTTGATTCCACAGGTCGTAGGTACATATGTTACATTTCCTATGTACATGGACACAAGCATGAGTTCATTTGTTGCTTAATAATGATAAAAGATAAAGCAAAGAAACATTTCATTCATTCCTTCATTCTAAAGTTTTTTTGTTTTTGTTTTTGTTTTTTTTTTTAGTGCTTTAGTACGTACTGTGTTTTAGGCACTATTTTAAGGGATAAATCAAAGAATAAAAATAAAACAGATAAAAAAATCACACCTTTGTGGAACTTACAATGTTCCTGGCATTATCTATATTTACTTTCACCTCCACATAAAAAAATGGGCTTTATTTTATCCTTTGCTGTTGTTCTTGTTTGCTGGTTAAACTGAATGAATTTGTAAATACCATACCTTAATTTCTATTCTCCTTATCAAATTTTAAGCCTTCACTATTTCTTAGACCTTTCACTTCCATACTGTTTTTAATTTCTTCTTTTCTCATAATGCTTTTAAAATTTCCATTCTTCATATGGGTCTTTCTTTAGCCAACCAGATACTCCCCTCTCTTTTTAATGTTTGTGATACTAGATGAAGTGATGTTTGACCACTTGTGCAATCTTCCAACCTATATTTTAAATTTTCTAAGAATACTTTAAAAATATTTCCAACTCCTTTGAAATATGCTCCATTAATAGTCATCTTTTTCTACTGAAGAATTCTTTGGATCTTTAATTCCTGCCTGTGATTAGATCCTAAGAGATTATGAATCTTTGGTTAATCACCAGGTTTGACAAAAAACTAAACTAATTAATGAATAATATTGTCTTAGTTTTACTGAAAGAGAAACAATTCTAGTAAATCAAGAATGACAACTCACTTTCCTGTTTCCTGCTATATGTCTGGGTAGTCTGTGACTGTAATATTTAGGTACTTCTACTATACAAGGATGAGAGCAAGTGATCAATGATTCCCTATTGTGTAATAAAAGATAACATTAAAAACAGAGTGCAATTACAAAAATCAACCATATGGAAAAATATAAAGATACACGGTGAGAAAAATCCTTTCCTGAGAATTTATAAAGATAGCATTAGGCATCAAAATTATAGTAAATAAAGAAGTGGAAGATATGGTGATGATTTATTTGTCACAAATTTAGTTTTCATTAATACGTTGAAAAAAATTCTCAGGAGGAGAAAACAGTGAGATAAAAAAGCAAACAGCTTTGATATGTGGCTAGGTATATGCCAATATGCCAGCTTCTAGGTAAATTTTTCATGTATTTATGAGATCCTAAATAATATTTTTAAAGGTGATATTCTTGATTAGGATCTCAATGGCTTTTGAAGAAAAGCAACTTATCCTCTTCTAGAAGCCTTGAAATTAGGGATGGGTGTCATCCTACAGTGTAATGTTTGAACTGGAGAAGGAACAGGACAATGCTCAGCCATCTACCCATAGAAATTTCTGCCCCTTTCCCAACCTTGTCCTAGAAATTGGAAAAAGGTATGGTGCAGAGACAGGCACATCACTGGCAACTGGCTAAGAGTTAAACAGACGGAGTTGTTTTAGAACCTAATATATCGGCTGGTGATGCCTTGTTAATGTTTTCCTATCTCATTTCTTTTTGGATGCAGGGCTTTGTAAAATGTCTCTTTATTGGTTTTTTTTGTGCGTTTTTGTTAAGTTTTTTTTTTTTTTTTTAATCATGACATGAAAAGCATTTCCTATTTGGGTCTTTGTTCTATTAGCTATTTGCCTTTCCCCAAAACTGTATTTGAAGCTTAAACACCGAAACATAGACACACTCCATCACTTAATACTGTGTATGTCATTTAAATTCTATTTGAATTAATCAATGGTGTACCAATGGGTTGCTAGAATTGAAGTTTAGAATCCTACTGAGACATTGTACAAAAATGATACCAATTGCTAGGTAGACCATGTATGCTACACAATCACATTTACATAATTTTAATATTTCTGAAATTCAATTTTTGTATTTCATTCAATTTTTTCTAAGACTCACTTTCTTCACTACCAAGTAAGATATATTAACTAGGTAATATACATGTTTCTTCTATGTCTAATGACAGATTTTATGAACTACTGAAACTAATATCTATGATTTTCTTTAATCCATAAATTATCATGTTGGGAGATTCTATTTCAGATTGGCAACATGGAAAAAAAAGATTTCTAGAATAAAATTTGGAATTCTGGCAAAAGTCTTCATTTATGTTTGATATTTTATATCTCTGAAATAATTTTTAGTCATCTTAGCGAGAATGTTAACATTGAATGAACATGTCCTAGGAATATTATTTCTATTATTTCAGTTGGATTTCACACTTGGATAAGTTTGTAATCGTGTGTCCTATTACACTTCAGTTCAGAAAAAAATCAAGGAAGAGAAAACATATGAAACTTCCCCAACTTTTTACTGCAAGTAAGTAGCAAAACTAGGTTTTGAGACAAGGGAGCCTGACTCCAGATTCCAGGTTCTTCTTCCTCTGTTAATGCTGTCGCATGTATTAGGAGGCATCATAAAATCTTAAGGAACTATTTCACCACCAAATTTTCAAATTTTATGTGAAAGTCCTAAATCACCTGACAGGGAATATGTCTAATTCAATGCATTGAGGATCTGAGCTTTTATCTAAAAATAAATTTCAACCTTTGGTTCTTAGTAGATTAGAGAAGGGTGTTTCATTTTGTTTGTTTGGCTTTTCTACTTTATTCTTAAAAATAGGGTTTAAAATATATTGCTATTTGTAGTTTAAATATAATGCACCAAAAATACTAAATTTTTCTCTGATTTAAGTTATATTTATTAATGTGCTTCTATTTAAAGTTATTTAAAGGACAACTTCAATAGTGTTATAGGCTACTAGCAGCCATGTATACTTATAATTTATAGCCAGAGAAAAGATACCTCTAATTTTCCATTTGGTGTATGCCTTAGTAATGTAAACATAATAAGGAATTCTGATTATATAGATCGACAATGAATTGGAAATAGGCGCTGGTAAAGATTAAATTTATAGGTGAACTGATGAGAAGTGCAGTATGCTGTAATTTACTGAACTTGCCTTACCTCATAAATTTCTGTGTCCTTCTTATCAAATGATTCTTAAGGTTCTTTGTATGAAAATAATTCACTTTGTGCACTTAGAATGACCCACTAATTGGAAGCAGCTTTCTAATACTCTATATACTTGTGATACTCAAAAATGTAATGACCAGTGAATTTGCTTTAATTCCAAAAATTAACTAATTTGGACTGCTTGTAAAAGTTTAAACTAGAATGAACATTATAAAGAACTGAATCAAAATGTCAATAGCTTCTATAAATGCTTTTGTCAACAGCTGGTTTAAATTGCAAAAAACAAAACAAAACAAAAAAAACCCAGAAACAATTTAGGAAGGAATAGTTTTTCAAAAATGGATCCATATTATGGAAAAAAATGCTCTTCCTTTAAAGCCATTGTTCATTTCCTATATTGAAATATGATGTTGAAGCAAGTGTAAGAAATTATGATCTTCTTAGAGGCTTTTAAATAAGCCCTGGGTGGCTCAGTCAGTTAAGCATCTGCTTTTGGCTCAGGTCATGATCCCAGGATCCTGGGATCAAGTCCCACATTGGGCTCCCTGCTCAGCAGGGAGGCTGCTTCTCCCTCTGCCTGCCACTTTTCCTGCTTGTGCTCTCTTTCTGACAAGTAAAAAAAAAAAAAAAATAAGCCCAATCTCCATCACATGAAATTTCCTTATCACAGGCATTTCAGTACACATTATGACTAAACATGAGATTGTGATGGGCAGGAGAATGTTTTAATAAGATAACAACTTAACTATTCGTCGTGGTCTTTTCCACTCATTTACCTGAATCTTCTATGCACCTCAGTTCCCTTCTTGTGTGACAAACTCATCTGATGTAGGAAATAAGCAATGATGCACTTGAATCTTCTACTGCAAAATCTCAGAAGTTGTGATAAAAATATGCATTTTACTTTAAATAATCTAAATAAATCCTAAATAGTAATAATAATAATTGTGGTGCTGGATTTTTTATGAAATATATAATACAGAATTTTCTTCAAAATCGAGTTTTCAACCTATTATCTTCTCTACATATGCTTTCTACTTTTTAGAACTTTGATTATGAGTGGCCTAATAAAATTTGACTACAGATTTATACCTGTAATAAAAAATAGAATCGAATTCAACCCTTCATGAAAGTGCTACCAAATATATAGCAGTCCCCATAACGACAGAAAAATGACAGCAACAATGCCTGGAAGTAAACTGTCATTTGAGAGAGCAAAGGTAAAAAGAAAATCATTAAGGGGTCAGTTAAAAATATCTTTGTTAGGATATAAGAAAATTAAGTGGTAGAATTCCAAAGAGAACACTCTTTGTGCTTATACTATCATTCAAATAGTTTATCCCTGCAAGGAGATTACCTGTAATGTTGCCAAGGTCACTGCCAAGTTGTATTAATGGCCATGTTCAGTATATGTCAGTCACATGAGTTAGAGCTGCCTTCTTCTTTTTCTACTGCATAATGACCTACCTCTCTTAATGCACACTGACAAATTGAGGTGAGTGAATATGTTTTTCCAAAATATAGATGGAAGAGTTCCATTCCACCAGTCTTCCATTTTAATTGTACCAAACATGTGGAATGTAAAGTATGGCAGGAAAGAGGTTTTAAATATTCTATTCTGAAAATTGAACCATTTTTGAAAATGGCACTTTGAGTCTTACAGGGAATTATTTGTGGCTGCATTGTGGAATTTCTTTCAAATGCACATTTGCTTACATTGCTGTAAAGGCACAAAATATTTTTTAAATGTAAGAATGACATTTTTTTAATCTAGAAAATGTCATTGGAATACAGAGTTAGTAACAGAATGATTTAGTATTCAATAGTTAAGCTCTATTGCAGATTTGTAATTTTCATTTATCAATATTATTCATCATTTACAGAAGAAATGTGAGAGTGTAGGCATATTGGCTTCTGAATACATCTACTGACTAGAGTGTAGCAGACATATTTATGTACTTAGAGTAAAAATAGATTAACACATCTCCTTTACAGGGCTTATATTTAAATAGAATAAATCACATCCTCAAAGAATAAATGATATTCTAGTATGTTATAATAAGACTTGCTCGTGAGAGACATCTCCATTAAAAATTTACCACTTTAGTCCTGGAATACCAATTTAGTCCTGGTCTTGAGATTAGCAATATATTAAAAATATCTGGGGAATTAGCAATTTCAATTCTTGATTTGATATTAGAACTTTGCGCTGATTTCTTTGTTTCACTTATATACTTTAATTCATCAAAACATTATTGAAATAATTGGGAAAGAAAGAAGACATGAAGAAGCACTCCACTGCTTACATCAGCTGACCTGAACAATATTTTATAACTATATTTAGAAAAAGATAAAAAGAGCTGAATACAGCTACAATTCTCCATGCCAACTTCCTCTATCACCACTTTTTTTTCTTTCATTTAGTAACTCATCTATAAAACAATGACATTAGAAAAAAAGAGAGAGGGAATAATTCCAGATAGATTAGATAGAATTTTAACACACTGGTTAGATGCATAATTAGTTAGGAGACCAGACTGAACACCAATCTAGCTTCCACTTAAGGTCACTATTGCTAGGGGCGCCTGGGTGGCTCAGTTGGTTAAGCGACTGCCTTCGGCTCAGGTCATGATCCTGGAGTCCTGGGATCGAGTCCCACACATCGGGCTCCCTGCTCGGCGGGGGGTCTGCTTCTCCCTCTGCCCTCTTCCCTCTCGTGCTCTCTGTCTCTCATTCTCTCTCTCTCAAATAAATAAATAAAATCTTTTAAAAAAATCACTATTTCTAGTTTGTTTATCTCATTTATACTCACACAATTTTTGGTAGTGACTTGGGTCACAAATGCATTACAAGGGAGTTCTCAAATTTGAAGTTGAATAATACAAACTATTATCTAAATTTGAAAAATTAGATTCAAATATATTGCATTTATAAGGTACATGAGTAAAAACTGGCAATACACAGAATGTAAATAAATACATTCTGCAAACTTGCAATTATAACCAGTAATTGGGCACAGGGTAATGTGACTAAAAATCATATATAATACTTTAGTTGAGATTTATAATCTTATTATTAAAACTCTTAAAAAGATGATGTAGAATAATTTCCTATTTTAAAAAAAATTCCCCAAAGGCAAATAGCAGGAGGTGACAGAATCTGCATGATTTAAAAACCTAATAATGATCTATATTTGCAAATCCAAAGCTACAGTAGCCAAAAAGTTTAGTAGAAAACAACAAACCTAGTTCTAGAAGTGTGATTGAATGGATACAACTTCTCAATTATGTAATATCTCTTACTTTGTAGAATACTGAGTAGCCTTATATTGATGAAAACCATCTCATTAAAAATATTTACACACATTTACATCTTTCTACATAGTAATAATAATAGGCAATATAAGTGCCTCATATTTATTATTTAATTCTTGTTGTAATTATTTTAGTCATGATAAGGTAGATAAACTGAGACACATTTTAAAAACATAAGCAGTGTAACTTCTTACTCCATGCTGTTAAGTAGTTGTCATTTGGGTAAGCCCATTATTAAAAAAAAAAAAGGCCATAATTCATCCCCATACACTGATGACTGAAGTACACTGATGAGAAAAAACAAAGTTCAGATTTTGGTTAAAAATTGACATCCCTGAGGATAAAAATTCTGTTTACCAATGTCACTGTTCTCTGTGAAAGAGTTGTTTAAAAGATTCCCTGTATCAATGGACAGGTCATTTAGAATTTTAGTGGGTCATGTGAGTGCATTTTGTTTCCTCAGATGGAAAAAAAATTCTTCAGTTTGGTAAAGTATTTCTTAAAAGAATGATTGTTCTAAGCACTTTAAATACCTTTAGTTTACTTGCTTCTAATTTGAAAATCAAAGGCATTCATAATTTCACATACTCCAACTGCCTAAATCTTAAGATTCACATATCTAAGTCAGCCCCACATGATTTTTGGCTATTCTATTGAATTTATGGGAAACCTTTCATTTATTGTACAAGAATTGTGAGACTTGTTTGTTAAAAAAAAAAGGTTATACACACATGATAAAATACACTGAAAATAAGCGTCGATATTTGGCTAGTGCAAAAGCTGTCTAAAGCTTAATTTAAAAATCTACAATAAAAGTTTCATCACGTTTATCTACTTGACTTTTGTCTAAATGCTTAACTTTATAACAATGGGATTAACGATTGACCACTATTAAAGTTCAGTTTTCTCTGATGTTTCAGGGAGATGAATCTGCAAATTCCTTCAGGAAATTATCTATTGTTAATCAACATTTCAAAATCAGAAAATTCCAGAATTTTGTAAATCTGGTATTCCCTAGTTCTATTTTTAATTTAATAATATGAATCAAGATGATTAAAATTCAAACATGAATTTTTTTAAACTTTGAAAAGATACAAATAGTGAAGTCACCTTTAATGACTTTAACTTGAGTGTAACATAGGCGATTATAAAATCTATTTCCTAGACTTTCTGCCCAAAAGGCAAAGAACAAAAACATTTCAATACAAAATTTGATTGTAAAAGTTTAAAAAGGCTAAGGATCGTTAATCCTTGTTCTGTGTCAGGCACTGTTGTAGCCTTATTGTAGCATTATTACATACATTTTACATAGGGAAAAATTTAGGCAAAGAAGACTTTTCTTGCCCATGGCTTTGGGACTGAAACCTATGCAATCTGACTCCAACATCTGCCTTTCACGTCATACTAAAAAACCCCAGCATTTTAATAAAAAATGATGGCTACTTTGATTGCTTTAAGAATACAACAAATGAAGAGTAACTGCCAAAGTAGATGAGAGAATGGAAGAATACAGAGTCAGTACAGACCCTAGGAGGCCACTGTTCTTTAGGAGCACCATGATGTCTAGGATGCCCTTCATTCTAACACGGAGCAGCAAATAAAACTTCCAGACCTCATGTGCTCACTCTAACTTTGGGGATCTCTTTGACATACATTGATATATACACACACAAATATATGTACATATATATATTTGTATGTATATATTTGTATGTTTATATGTATATATATATTTTTTTAAAGATTTTATTTATTTATTTGAGAGAGAGAGAATGAGAGAGAGCAAGCACATGAGAGGGGGGAGGGTCAGAGGGAGAAGCAGACTCCCTGCCGAGCAGGGAGCCCGATGCGGGACTCGATCCAGGGACTCCAGGATCATGACCTGAGCCGAAGGCAGTCGCTTAACCAACTGAGCCACCCAGGCGCCCTATATGTATATATTTATGTGTGTATGTATGTGACCTACATATCATTAAGAACTTCCATATAATGAATTTTTAAATGAAGAATACATATATTTTAAAATATATTTTGCTTTGTCTCATTATTAGAATAATGCCAGGGCTTTGCACTTTGTCTTCTAGTAACATTCATACATTTTGATATCAATCAACCTATCTTAACAAGTATTGGATATAGATACAGTGAACACGTATCTGCTGAGATTTGACTAATTCTTCTACTAACTTCTAGCTTCTACATGTTAACATTCTATAAATCAGCAACAATTATTTCATATTCTGATTGTAGAAATTCAGTATTTAGTAATGTATACTTCTCTATCTTATTAAATTAAAATAATTTATAAATTTATAGTTATGTGAATAGACCATAATATTTATCCTAGGTTCTTGAAATTACAAAATGTATTTTCGCCATCTCAAAAAGATTTTAGCATTCTAATTGTATTAAAAATGTACTGGAATGATTATTATTTGAAACTTTATAATGTAACCAATGTATACAGACTCAATCCATAAGTGTTTTAGATACAAAAATATAAGCAAACTATCACACTGTATTTAAATTTCCATAATGACAAATGGAAATTTAAATGACTAAAAGTGATTGTATATGGAAGTATTTTATGCAGAATTCTCTACATTCTTTAGTACTACAATGGCAAATGAAAGGTTACTGGTATCTTCTTAGGCATGATAACACATTAAAACCATTTTAGAACTGTATATTGCAGTGTGTGTTCAACATTCACTAGCAAAGGGCACCTGGGTGGCTCAGTTGGTTAAGCGACTGCCTTCGGCTCAGGTCATGATCCCAGGGTCCTGGGATCAAGTCCCACATCAGGCTCCCTGCTCTGCGGGGAGCCTGCTTCTCCCTCTCCCACTTCCCCTGCTTGTGTCCCCTCTCTCGCTGTGTCTCTCTCTGTCAAATAAATAAATAAAATCTTTTAAAAAAAAATTCACTAGCAAAGGTGAAAATTTATGTTTAAAAAAATCACACCCTTTTATTATGTATTCTAAGTATGTATAACTGAAAAAGCTAATTTTAAGGCTATTTCTATTTCTATTAATAAACACATGGAAGAATATATATCTAAAAGTACCAGTGGTAAAAATAAATAGAAGTACCAGTAGTAGAGATGAAAGTTGAGTTGAAGAAGCACATGAAATAAGATGACAGGAGGTCATCACAATTGTATTTTAAAGTCAATTCCTTATAGAAGAACATTCAAGGCAACATTCAATTTATTGAAGCACTGGCTTCTGGTTGTATTAATCCTCATTTGAAATAAGTATATCATACAACAAGAAAAATTTTTTAAAACGGATTTTTATCACAATTATTATATTTTCCAAGTGACAATTAAAATGTTATATATGTGGCTCTTAAGAATGTAGTGTTAAAATGTAGCTCTAAGCTGAGGTGGGTACCTAACAGATAATGAGGTCTTCCAGGCAGGATTGGTACGCCCTTGAGAAAGAGTCAATTATCAAACAACTGAGTACACTTGGTAGCCAAATATCTTCCATTAGGACCACTAAGAAGAAACGCTCTTTGGATACATAATGCCTAGACATTCAATAAATTAAAAACAGTAATAAATCACTATACTTAAAAGGATACAGATAATCAGAAACTGCCGAATAAATAAAATTTATGCAAAATAGAAAGGACTATCATTTTAGATAATATTATTGAAACTATATCATAGAGATTGGCTAGTGAATAGTAAAAAGTCATGATTAGACAATCATATTGTTTTTCTTATTCCCACCACATACTGATGCTAACTAGTGGAATAAAGATTTGAGTTAGTTTTTGTTAGAAGTCCGCAAAATGGATTTATAAAAGCTAGAAACCCTTCCAATGTACTTTTTTCTTCATATATTTAAAGGAATAAGAGATCAACCTAGTCAAATGTTTATCACAAAAAAAATCCAACTTACATGAATGAATTAAATAAAACTTAAACTCCACACAGGGCCAATAAGATACACTATGTCTTTTAATGAATCATAAATGTGTCTTTCAACATTGTTTTATCAGTTACGACAGTATTATCTCATGACTTTCACTCATGACATACAAAAGAACCAGAAAAATTCATAATTTTACATGAGGGGGAAAATCTGTGAAAGAACTATAATACTAAAATTTAAGAAAGTACAAAATCATTATTTACCTATTACCTGCAAATGAAATGAAATAAAGCCACCGATCAGAGCTTTTTGTAGCTATAAATAAGAACCATGTTTTCTAATTATGTGACTTCTAAACTTCAGTTTCCCCAACTGTAAAATGTGTATTAGTATATAATAAATAGATATTATTACCATGGGTTCACAGAATAGTGGGCAATAGCATCTCACAATAGGAACTGAATGCCTACCCAAAGGGAAGATCTTTAGTAATGATCAACATCGTTTAGCCAGTCAGGTGGTATAGCAAATCTGGTGCAAAAAGTAATTTGTTAATTGAGAGATTATTAATCCATTAAGGACTATATCCTGAATACAAAGTCCAATAAAACATAATCCCTGCCTTCCAAAGAACTTGAATTTTACTAAATTGGGAAAGATACTTTAAATATTAGCTCTAGCACAAGACAGATATTAATAAATACTATAAAATAGGTACACATACAGTCCTCCAAAAGTCAGATGTGGGAAAGATAACTTCAGTGGGAAAGGTCTCATGGTGGAAGTACTTTACGAAATGTTTTTCCTAAGTCTCTCATTTGAGTTAGGGACAATTATTACCCTTCATTCACCTGTTCCAATTTAATTCAACAAACATTTATAGGACATCTATTATGTGTTAACAGGCTCATTTAGACAAAAGAAAAAACAAAGATATATGAATATGGTGCAATCCCCAAGCTCAAAGACTTTACAGTCCAATGTAGGTTAAGAATCAGTTACATTTGTATAGTATTTCCATTTTATGATGTCATTGTATATACCTCATTTCATCAAACCTTTGAGACCATGGTTACTAAAGACACAAAAGTTGACATTCTTTCTATTTAGATAAGAAAAAAGGACTGCAATGAACCATAATTTTCTTCAGCAGTTTTTAGGGTTTCACTTTTCTGTTTCTGAGAACACATTCTAATTTTAGTATTTATGTAAATGGAATGACCCATTCTAGAACCGTTTATGTGTGGTTTATTCTCCAAAGTGGCTCTATGTGCAAGAAGGGAGGTGAGCAGCAGGATACGAGCACCCTGGAAGGTGAAGAAACCTGAAGAACAGACACAAATTTATAAAGGACCTTGTATTTAGAAAGGACTTATATTTTATTTTTAAATTGCCATTATTAAAATTTTGGAATTTGAAAGAGTCTTAATGAATGCTTTATAGAATATTTAGAGAAACATTTAAAACTATATTCCATATTCAAGTTTATTTTGTTAAATAATCTGACCATTTTTTTATTCTCAAAACAAATCACTTCATTTTTTAAAAAGCATCATTAACATTTTAAGGACAGTACTACCTATAGTAATAAGAGGACACATTTCTTTCTAATAATGTTGGATCTTTTTCTTAACTCTTCACAGACTCTTTTTCTAAGACGGAGGAATAAAATACTTAGTTGAGCTGATAAGTAACTTAAAAGGTAGTGAATAAAATAACGCACTTCATGTTGCATGAGTTTTCATTCCCTTCCTTCACATTTCCTGTAAAGTAGTTGAATGTGTGCACAAAGTATGGTCCAATCTAGATAGTGCAGAGAAACATCTCAAAGGAGGATTTTAAGAACAAAGTTAATTAAGTACCACCAACAAAAACTCTTTCTGTTAAATTCACGGAGTATTGTTTTTAGACTCATAAAACTATTCAGCAGGGGCGCCTGGGTGGCTCAGTCGTTGAGCATCTGCCTTTGGCTCAGGTCATGATCTCAGGGTCCTGGGATCAAGTCCTGCTTCGGGGACTTGCTCAGTCCCCTCCTCTGCTCAGCGGGGAGTCTGCTTCTCCCTCTCCCACTCCCCTGCTTGTGTTCCCTCTCTTGCTGTGTCTCTGTCAAATAAATAAAATCTTAAAAAAAAAAAAAACTATTCAGCAAATTATCCTCTTTCTATGAACTCAATCTCAACAAATGTAAGCATTTCCTGATCATGAAATCCATCTTGTGCATGTCTAATTCAAATAAACTTAATGCATACATCTCCATTTCCCTCAATATGAAAATCACCTCATGACTAGAGCTTATAAGAGATTCTAAATTCAAGCTCTACCATTTCTTTTCTTAATTCAAGTCAATTCATGTGTAGTATCCACCTCACTATGTTGGAGGCACTTTCCCACTCATATCAAGGGACCCTAAAATGAACAAAACTCCACAGAGATTATAATTCAGAAGGAAATGAGTGGCAGAATTCATTTGCTTATTCATTTAATAACCATCTATTAACCATGTGCCTGGCAGAGTCCAGATTTTGGACATGTGGGCAATAAAACTCAAAGTCAGCCTGAGGCATCCCTGGAAGAGGCAGCCCAGTAAGAATTTATTAGGGGCGATCGCAGGCAGCGTAGTGCAGCAGCTAAGGTATGGCATCCGGAACCCAAGTGCCTGAGTCCTAAGGCTTGTTTAGTCAAATCCTTCTCAGGCACTCTCATCTATATGCACATCCTTGTTTTTTTTTTTTTTTTTTTTTAATAAAGATTTTATTTAATTATTTGACAGAGAGAGACAGAGCACAAGCAGGGGGAGTGGCAGGCAGAGAGAGCAAGAGAGAAGGAGAGGGAGAAGCAGGCTCCCTGCCGAGCAGGGAGCTGGATGTGGGGCTTGATCCCAGGACCCGGGGATCACAACCCCAGCCCAAGGCAGACGCTTAACAGACTGAGCCACCCAGGCACCCTGTGCACATCCTTGTTAATCCCCTTGTGTCCTCTTCTTTAGTTCTTGCTCTATTATCCTTGGGGAATTCTCTTTCTAGTATGTTCCACATGTTAACTAACCTTAACTAATAAATGTTTAGAGTGATGCTTATTATATACCTGCATTAAGGAACAGAAAAAGCTATTTTAAAAAGAAATTATAAACTAAGAATACTGCAATCTTTACGCAGTAATCTTCAAATGCCAATAACACTTTAATCATCTAAACACATGTTGTAAGGTCTCCCCAAGAAGGTGGTGGTGGGAACTCTGCACTTTGAAGGAACACTGCATATGATTCTGAGGTCTGTACATGGCAGACTACATTAATTAATTAATTAATTATATATGAGAGAGATAGCAAGAAGAGAGCACAAGCGGGGTGGAGGGGTACAGGGAGAGGGAGAAGCAAGCTCCTGGCTGAGCAGGGAGCTGGATGTGGGGCTCGATCCCCAGGACCCTAGGATCATGATCTGAGTGTGAGCTGAAGGCAGACGCTTAACGACTGAGCCACCCAGGTGCCCTGACAGACTACATTTTAAAACTTTGAAATTGTTTTCATTATTTCCACAAAAATTCCTGCTTGTCAAAGAGTGCTTTTGCTAAGCATTACTGGTTAAGGACAACTTGAACAATATAATTTAGTTATTTATATTACAACACCTGTAGGGCTTCTTACTATTTTAAAAAAAAATTTATTGTAACTGTACAGGGGGTTTTTGTGGGCTCATGTGAGAAGCTAATAATCATTTAAAAAAAGTTTCCATGAAAAATAAATTCTAGGTTTCCCAATATTAAATCAAATTTTGGGGACACAAATTATTCATAAGTTGGGGATGTGCTATTGGGTGCATAGTGGTATGCCAGAGTCTATACTCAAAAGGCAAGACATGCGGCGACAAGCCATGACATATTCAAGCTCTTCCTTTAAGATCCAGCTCAAGAGTTTTCTCCTCTGTGAATTATTTACAGAATCCTCATACAGTAACAATTGAGCCTTTTATTTCCCGTGTTATCAGAAAATGTAGAACCAGCATACAAGAAAAAGCAAGGAGAATGTTGTTTAACATATGTAAGTTCCTATATTAATGCAATATTCTATAGAAGAAAACATTTGCTTTTTCACATCTCCTGCATAATATTCCAGTTCAGTTCAGAGAAGATAGAATATTATGTATCCACTGCTTCTTCATCCTAAAAGATATCAGTAATTTGGTAACTAGGCTGATACAGTTAATTGTACATATTGCAAAGTGCTGGAAAAGAAAAACTTCTTTTTGCAGATACGGCATAGATGTAAAGCTAATGGCTACGAAGGCCTCGGCAAGACATGGTCTTTAGGAACAAGTCTAAAAATTTGAGGATTTTTTTGGGTGGGAATAAATTTAGTAGTGTTCAACAAGAGATATACTTCAGTTTTTTTTTCTTTGAGAACAGAATATATAGGATACTATAAGGGACATTAATATTTTCCTTACACAACTCAATGAAGTTCTTGAGTGCATTCTGTAATAAAGTTTTTAAAAATCTTACAGGTCTTATCATTTCATTAAATATTTTCTTCAAGAAGGAAAGAGTATAAATTTCCTTTATGTAATGGAAATAAGTTACATTTTTATGGCTAGTTCAACATTCAAATAATGAATAGAAACCAATGAAATGCTATGTTCTGCAAGTAGGAAAAAAGCAGCAGTTTCTTCTACATAATGGAAATATATTGCATTTTGCAGTAGGTTCAACATTCTAATAATGATAAATGCCAATGAAATGAATGAAGTGCCTTCTAATTTTCTTCCACATCCCTCAAGGCTGGAAAAAGAACAATCCTACCACTTCCAATGTGAACAGGTGACTAAATGAATGAAACTATTACTTTGTAGGGTGTTTTTCTTTCTTCTTTTAATGGTAAGGTAGTTCTCTGGCAACTTTCTCCTAATTACCAGGAAGCCATGCCTGCCGGCCACTATGCTAGATGGGTCCATTCCCTGTTTTCTCGAATATTTCCCCCCCTCTAGAATCATAAGACAAAATAAACTGTTTTGTTGTTGTTGTTTAGAAAGTGTAAACTTTTTCATCTTAAAAAAATGCCGTATTCCACAGCATACCTTTCAGACACAATCTTAGGTCATATCTGTATGCCAATGGCAGCCTGAATGGGGTGGTCAGACTCAAGTCAGCGGAGCTGGCCTGCTCAGCAGAGTTCTGCAGTCATGATCTGGAAGCGCCAGCCCCACCACGTGCGTGACATTAAGATGATCCACAGCAATCCTGTAAGACTACATTTTAAGGAGAGCTTCCAATTTGCTGTGGTTGGCATGACCTAATTTTGGCTCGAAAGGTACATTATTTTCTCCTCTGGGTTTTACTGACTACACATTGGAGGAAAAAAAATTATGTTCTTAAAGGTATTCTTATTCTTCCCTTTCTTAAGGAAATTTAGGGAATTCAACAACTGCTGGCCTCTGGCTAATATACACACTAAAGTCTTTTTCCAGCTTCGCCTACATCTTGACCTCTCATGCCAAATATTTTAGAGTCTATTTATAAAGTTCATCACTTCCCCCGTTACTTCATCTTTAGAAATGACAATAATTTAGAAACTGGAATGATACAGCTGGTCTCATAAACTGAGAAAGGGAAGATTCTATGGAAGAAATAATGTTCCTGTTGTAACTTAAGAAATCAATTTATTTTCTTCTCAATTTTATAGTTAAGAGGGAAGTAATGCTAATAATGTTCTGTATTTACTTCACCCTAGTGTTCGAAGATGATTTCAAAGTTCTAAAGATTTTGAATGTTAACAGTAGTCTTTAACCCTGACTGCACATTTGAATCACTTCAGATATTTTTTAAAAAGTCCTGATACCTAGACCTATCCCAGACCAATGAAATCATAATCACTGGAGTTCATTCTCCAGAATTTTTTTAAAAAGCTCTCCAAGAAGTCAAATGTGAAGCCGGATTTGAAATCCACTCTATTAAGTTCTCCTAGAAATGTAACACCACAATACAGCTATGTTATAGCATTATCTTATTTGAATGTAGTATGTTCTTGAAATTTACTAGTTTATCCGTTTATGAGCTGATTCCCATGAAAGAGCTTCTCAGCTATTTCATGATGCGAGAGAAAAACTCATCTGGATAACCTCACTGACTCTCAATAGTTGCAATCATAGAAAGCTCTGCCTTTCTGAGATAAAATAGCTCTGCTAAATATGTCCCATTCCTGCACCAGCGTTGGGAGACTTTCAAGGGCTTAAAATCACTTGTTTTCACCTAGATCCTACTGAATCTTTGGAGGGTTTCCAATTGCATTTAAAAAAATTAATCTCACCTTATGATATTTACTGACTTGTAAATCTCTAATAACACACTAATTGAATTCAATGCTGTATACTTAATTTACTCAAGGTGATAATTTTCTAATTGTATGTGTGATGTTAATGTATTATCTATTTGAGATCAAACTCAGTACATTTTATGACTTTCAAAAAGTCATACCCTTTAGATCAAAGTTCTCATTTTTCATAACTCATTTAATTCTCTACTCTAGTCAATGGGAAATGATATAATCAAGCAGTGCAGCCCTGTTCCCCCTCCTTCCTCCCTATATGAAATTGGGCTTATTTTCGTGAAGAATCTGGTTTGTGGAGGTAATGTGGTCTAGTAGCTGCAATGAGAAGTTTGTTTATAGATTTGGAATTTTATTCCATTATATAATCAAGACCACCATCTAACCTTCCTTACATAAAATTGCGTGTGGCTCACTTTACAGTAAGGCTTCTTATGAAATGATGCAACTTTCTTCTAATACAACTTGTGGAACCAGTGTATTTATTTTCTTATCTTGTCTTCCCTTTTCTGTCTTCTGACATACATAGAGAAACTGGCGTGTGTGTGTGTGTTATATGTTTGTTTGGCAACACAGAAAAATCAAATAAAATTTCCTGGATTCTATGTTTCTTCTAAGACCATGGTTTGCTATGTCCTACAGATTTATTCCCTTCTATTAGAATCCCTTTAATAGAGCACTTTTAAAGTACATAAGATTTTTTTCCTAGGGGTATGACATCTCTAAAGTACTTTTATTTACCTATTTTTGCTTTTTTAGAATAAGGAAAAAAAGATAAATACCACTTGAAGTTTTTTTAAATTAATTTTTGTAAAAGATAAATGTTTTGAGTCTCCACTATATAAAGTATCCTTGTAGTGGTACCTCACTGCTGGTGCTCTTCTCCCTCATTCATAACTTATTTCACGTCCTTTGTCAAAAGAGTGAATTGCAGGGGAGGACCTGGATCAGGCCATCCTTCCTTTCAGCTGTGTCTAGGAAATAGGGCATGAGTGGGAGTGGAGGAGGAGCAAGTCCTCCAAGTTACCTCAATATCCGTAACAGTGAGGTTTTCTGTCATGCCAGAGAATGGAAAGGGGATTAGCTAGGTTCTTCCCACATCTGGTACCATCCTCATAGCTTCATCAGCTGCCCTCAATATCAACAAAACCTAAATTCCTGGACAAGGCCTGGGCAGCTTCTCCAAATGTGGGGGCAAAGTTGAGAATATGGCAGGTCATATAAAAGACTCATAAAAGTCTGTTATGCTTTCAGAGGGGAGATGGATCAAAAAAAATTCCCTTTTCCAGGAAATTGCCAGGATTTGACTCATCATTTAAGACTCACCTAAGGTGTCCTTTTCTTCTACTGAAGACTGGCCTGACTGACCAGTCATCTCCCCCCAAAAGTTGAACATTTCATCACTGAAACATCCACTTTATTTTCAACATATCTGCATTGTAACATCTATCCCATTACACTCATAATTGCAACTTTGCATGTTCATCTCCCTCATCAGACTGAATTCCTCAAGGGCAGAGACTCCATCTTTCACTTTTGTATCCCTAACACCTAGCAAGTCACCTCCCATTAATGTACTGTAATGTAATGTACATAATGCTGAATGTACTGGCAGATTAATTAATTAATTTGTAGTCGATGTCCAAAGGGAAATGTTGAAAATAGCAGCAGACATCTTATGGGCAGAGTAATATGCTTATTTGTTTCTTTAACTTTCAGGATGCACGGAGTTTTATGACTAAGTTCAAGATTCATGTTTATCTTCTTCTAAATAGTGGCTCTTACTCAGGCCTCACATCAAAATCACCCAGGCAGCTTTGAAAAACAGCAATGGCCAGACAGCACACCAACATAATCTAAATCTGGAGGTGGGACCCAGGTAGCAGTATTTGCAAAATAAAATCTACCCCCCCCCAACAAAAAAATCTCCCCAAAAGCTCAACAGCCAGATTGAGAACCCCCTGCTCTAAATTAACTGTATAAAGGACATCCAATGTTTTATACCTAAGACTCTGTTACTTAACATATGCCCAAGATCAATTTCAGCTCAGTTTTTGAATGGATTTTGTTTGTAAGAAATTGTTAGTTGATTTTAGTCTTTAGATGATCAAAAAATTTTAAAAGGCTTTTGAAATGCAATATTAATTATATCACAATCTTCTTCCGGAAATATTGCTAATAACCTTATGTAATTATCTTTTATAGAATTAGCCAACCGCTATGACTTCCTCCTCAGTGTTTGGGTAATCCAGGCCTTTATAGTGAATACTTGTTTCCTGTATATTTAGAACTCAAATGGATACTAAATATAAAACCGTTGTTTCATGAAGTCTTAAGAGTGTGCTTTACAGTTAGAAGATTCCAAAGAGGGAATTCAAACAACTGTAGTCAAAATAACATTAGGAAGTAGGCATAACTAGCCTCGGTGGTTTCATTAGTAAGAGGAATGAACACTGAGCATTACCAGTGGCACTTAATATTGCATAAAGCACACAAAGCTCTCCTTATCAGTGGGCACCATAAAATGACACGGAGGCTATTTATCACTGTAACCAATTAATTCCAAATCATCCATCTAATTCCCAAATCCTCAAGTCACATTTCTAATAAAAGCATTTTAAAATACAGAAAACACAGGTTATTTTGCTGTTTGTACTGTAATCCAAATAGCATTTGATTCTCTTTAACAGTGAAATAAAGCAGTACCAAATGCAGTTACTAAAATTCATTGGAAATTTGGCAAGGAAACCACGTCTGTAAAGATATGGTAGCTATTAATTTTGAAGTCTAAAGTGCATACATTTGGTAATTCAGAAATATCTGAGTCCAGTTTGACCTCTGGCCAGTCTTTCTGTCCTCACATCTAGTCAAGAGCATGGTAAAACTTTTCTGAAAAAAAAAAAAAGAAAACTGCTTATGAGAGGAAAGGAAGTTAGTATTATTCCTCATAATAAAAATTCTAAAAATGATCCCTTTACATTTTTCAAAATGTCTTTTACTGAACACAGAAATATTCACCCAAAACTGAAAGCCATGCATTGGATAAATAAACTTGGTATAATATTTCTTAGTTTTCAAATATAATGGAAGTTGTTCTAACTTGTCAGTATTTATCTCACATCTGTCTCTGTTTTTATGGTATTGTTTGTTTTCTGTTTCAACTAAAAGAAGTTAAAAGGTATGCTCCAATTCAAATTCTCCAAAATACCCATCTGCACTAATTAACTGGATAACTCCTAAAAAAATTTATTATCCATTTATGAACTCTTGTCATACAGCTCACATTCTTAAATTAAAACTCTATAAATTACTATGATTCCTGCAAGTAAAGATTAAAAATTAAGACAGCTCAAAAAGTGAGAAGCAAACTGGAGGTTGGTAACAAAACTAGATGTTCACATTTCAATTTAAAGCTATTATTGTAATGAGAAAAACAGATTTTCACCAATAGGAATAAGACATTGCTTGTGAAAAAAGATCTATCAAATAGTTGACAAGACATATTTTTTTCCCTCCAGGTTAACAATACAGAACTATATCACAGACCAAGAATTAATTCACTTCTTTTTAAAAACAGTACTAACATATCTCATAAACGGAGTTTATGAACATTTCATTCTAGGATTCCTGAATACTTTTCCCCAAGATGCCATGCAAAATTAAGTATCTATAGTTGAGTCATTTTTTTTTCTTATCTAATTGCTGAGATCATTTATGTGAGATTTTGGCTTAGTGGATAAAAGAGTGGACTCTGGAGGCTGACTATCTGGGTGAGGTTCTAGCTTTGCCATTAACAAAGTGGATAACTTGAGGTAAATGGCTTAGTTCGTTTTGGGGTTTTTTTGTGTTTTTTTTTGCCTCAGTTTCTTCATCTGCAAAATGAGGATAGCAACGGTGCCTATCTCATAAATGAGTTAATGTATATAAAGCCTCAAGGCCTTAGAACAGTGCCCAAATACACAATAAAACTCTCAAAACATGTCAGCTGTGATCATTACTATAACCTAAAAATAGTTGTAATTAAGAATACTTCCAAATTAATAATACAAGCCTTTTACACGTATCATAAAAGTTATTAGAATTATTAGTGATACCTTTAGTAATGATGCTGGATAAAAGTGGAATTCCTAAGTCATAGTTGAAAGTATCAATATATTTATAGAAGATCAGTCTTACTTCCAACCACCAAGCCAGCATGAATTGAAAACCAACTGGTCAACATATGTTGATGCAGATGGAAAAAGGATACAACTGTCTTTAAACTCCCTAAAGAAAGCTGAGTGGAGAGCCTTCTGGTCACTGCAGTCCAACCTATCATTACCAGTGCAGTGAGACTCTTTGAAGGGTTTCTTAGTCTATGAATAATACATATTTTGGGGACAGCTTCACAAAAATAATCTGTCTTTACCCCAAAAAGACCTATGACTAAGCAAATGCAAAGAAAGAATTACCTCCCAACCACAAAAAAGTGTGGCACCCATGTCAGAAATTGAGGCAACTGGCAAAATTAAGTTTGAATAAAAAAAGAATAGAAACCAAAAAAAATTTTTTTGAGATAAACTGGCCCCATAGTTCACTTTCTAGAGAACCAGGAAAAATTTAAGTTTCAAAACCACATTTTCCTTAATTTTTAAAAATAAAATTAGGAAAAAAAAATCAGATTTTTTTTTTTATTTGAGAGAGAGAGAATGAGAGAGAGCACCTGAGAAGGGGGAGGGGTCAGAGGGAGAAGCAGACTCCCCGCCGAGCAGGGAGCCCGATGCGGGACTCGATCCAGGGACTCCAGGATCATGACCTGAGCCGAAGGCAGTCGCTTAACCAACTGAGCCACCCAGGCGCCCAGATTTTTTTTTTTTAAGATTTTATTTTTAAGAAATCTCTATACCTGATGTGGGGCTTGAACCCACAACCCTGAGAACAAGGGTCACATGCTCTACTGACTGAGCCAGCCACGCGCTCCCAGATTATTTCTTTATAAGGCATCATTAAATAAAAGAGCCTACCTTTTTAGAAGATCTGGTATTTAAAAGTATTTCAGAGGGTAAACCATATTTCCAAATATTCTTTAAGTTCTGTGAATCTCACTAAGAGGAGCAAGCTTTTTTCATTCCCAGTGAAATTTAGGATTGTATTTACGCTTTGAGTGATAGAGAATTTTAGGGATTAGTCATTCAGAATACGTATAATTACGTTTGCCCATGGAGTTTTGTCTCCAAATGATTGTATGTATAATCAAATTGTGGCAAAAGAAAAGATTCTGGTGGTTCTCTAATCCCTGACTTCTGTCCTAATACCGGCAAGTTAGTTAGCGAGGCTAAATCTACCATTTTGTAATATGCAACAGCAATTCTTCCCCAGACCCACTACTGATAGCTCTGGGAAGAGAAGAGGCTCTGACATCCCATGGGAGTTGACCAAACATTCTTTTAGTTCACCACCTGTGATTCTTGGTGTAGAGTAGTGCTTTTATCCCTAGGGCAAATATTCAAGATTACCAAAAACAAAACAATTCAAGTACCTAGACTAGGTAAAAAGTAAAGTTATCTGACATATAAAGTCATGGATAGATTAAAATGTTCGCAGGAAAAAGTGAACTCCAGAACTGTCCTTTATCACTCATCTTACATACATGTACCCTCAAAAACATTACAAAATCAACTTATGATAGATATGATTACATTGCTATATTTGAAATATAATAAACAAGGATTCCTCTTTCTTTAGGCATTATGAAAATTTCCTACAACAATCATTTAATACAACTCTAGAAAGAAAATTTATTTAGCAATTAATCAAGATGATGTGACAACAGAGCCAATGAGTTCTAAGTAAATTATTTTCTTGCTAAATGTGCAAAGTGTTTGCAAAGAAGCTTCTTAATTTATATTGCTTGCATTGTCCATGTGACAATGTATCAGTTTCATAATCAGAAAATTTTCGGACAGAAATTATGCCTTAAAATGTATTTCACAAATTTTCTTTATGCAGAAATCTAAGAACTAGTTTTCCTATATAAATACGTACAATTAATGCTTAATTTGTATAAGTGACCACTCATTAATATAGCTTCTGTATTTTCAGTTTTAGCTCAAGTGAATTATAATTTTGATTAAAAAATATTTAATTCTCCTGAACTCTGAACTGCTTTTCATATCAAAAATTGTTTAGAAAATCTAAAATTAGCACTTAGGTTCATTTTTAAATCTTCAATTCTGGGACATATTTAAATATCATGATCTGTATACATAAAGTAAATGTGTCCATTATCTATCTGCATGTGCATATATTTATGCAGTATGTACTTAACAACACATACATACCTAAAAGTTCAAATTGTGCTAGTGAATGAATGCAAGTTTCCATTGCTCAGATGTTGTTAATTGTATAAAACCAGAGAAATTGTTTTCTATGGAGACAACTGAATTTTTATTTAGAATGGTTGATAGTAGTAGAGATACCCTAATAAATAAAAATTAAGTTCAGAAATATTTACCTACCATGCTTTTAGAATGATGTGAATATCTTCAAAAGAAAAATGTCACAGTATTTTGAGATTATACAGTTTAATGTGTCTCTATACAGAATAAGAATTATTCGATAGTTTAAATGCTTTTGGTCTAATTTGATGATGTCAAAGACTTAAGGAAACTAGTATTATCTTTCAAGTCAAATAACTGGTATTTATGATGCTAAATAGTATATCACAATATTTTTAAAATAAAGCTTGATTAGAGTAGGGAAGTAGGTTTGGTTTTAGTATAAGGTATGTATGTAATGATTATGAAGTAAATTTGATAATTGAAAATTTGTTTTTTTGTAAAAAATCTGTCTTATTTTAAACCTTCCTATAAAAATCTATCCTTAAATTTAAATACAATACATTTTGTTCATCATTAAAGAGGTTTATGAACTTTAACAATTTTATTTTTAATAAAGAGTAAATATTTGGTCAAAAATATGTTTAGAAGAAAGCTTTTGGTCTATGAATATTATAAAAGTTTCTTAGAAATCTCTTAAAGACTGAGTACAATAAAACTAGGGCAATGCATATATTCTCAGTTACTCTTAAAAAAAACCTGTAAAAGTGACTATAGTGGCATGTTCTGACACATTCTTTTCATAAACCGAACCCTGTTAGTGACAGCGGAACAGATTGTGTGCATCTGCTGGGAATGAGCCAGATGACAGTGGAAAAACGCACATGGATACCTTGGCACAGCAAATAAAAAACGGAGAAAAAAAGACCTGGAAGAGAAAGTGCTCAACTTTAATTGAAATATTCTTTCCAACATGATGAACTTCATCCAACCACCTCTTGTAGCTTGTCAATTTTACATATAAGAATGTGTTTTTAAAGGGTCCTTTGTAAGTTAGAGCTGTTTTGTCCTTTTTTTTTAGCACCAAATATTGACTCAGGTTTTAGATTATTTCTTCAAATTATGGCACATGTAATAAGTATTAGGGTAGAAAAAGAGGCCAAACCACTCTACCACAGTTTGGTACAAGAATGTTAAACTCCTAAAAATCCTGTCAGGTTGAAGTCAAATTTTAAATATCTAGGTTAAGTTTTGAATTATGTGGGTATTACACTGCCAAGTACTAGAGATGCCACAATCCAAATTTCTGCAAATGTGACTATTGTAAATGCTGCTTACACTCACTAGTGCTACAATATTTTATTTTATGCTGATCAACCACAGTATTGTTTAAACAGTTGGCTCAATGGCACTAGAGGTCCATCCATAAAAACAAATGTGCTTCTATAAATCATATCAGGAAGTTCTCTTGGATGCTCTGATTACAATGAAAATTTATTCTATACAGTATACAATGCAAATTTTAAACTGGAGACAAAGTTGTTTAATAGATTAGTAGTCTGACTGAAGCAGCTGCAGTCAAAAAAAATCTGGTGATTAACAGCCATTTTCCAGTAATCATAACCCTGGAAAGGGCTACTAAGCAGGGGGAGGGGGTTGCAGATGGGAATAATTCTCTAAACCCATGTGCCTTAGAGGGCTCCATCATCTTCATGCAGACTTATTATTATTATTATTATTTTTAAATTAAAGCTTTTAGAGGCATCCTTGATTGCAGTGTTGGGAGCTGTCCATGCTGTTTTACCATAGGGAAGTCCACTCTGCAAGTATTCCTTGCACTGAGCACTCTTTAGCCCTACATTAAAACAGGGCTAGAAAAGAAAACTGAAATGCAAGGTGCACACTAGAGGGGCATTATTCAAGAGTGTGAGAATAATTCCAAGTGGATGCAACTCCACAGGCTGTCTAAACTGGACAGGCCTCGTTGACATTATCAGTCATCCAAAATATGAATTTCTTCGAAAAATTAAGTGAATATAAAAGCTGAACAAAAAAGTGGTGAACAGCCTCTGAGACCAGAAATAGTCCCATTTCATCAACATCCAACCCAAATTTGTTTAATTGTGTTATCAGAAAGTGTAATTCTCAGGTAAAATTCTGCATTTTCTGTACTACTTAATATTTCTTCTCACATGTAGAAAAATACTCAAGATAAGTTCATTTGTTCATCCTCTCACAGTTGATAAACTGTAATTAAAATAAATAATCTCTTAAATCTGGAAAAAAAAGCATGATAGGAATGTCATTTACTTATTATTTAACTATTTGAATAAAAAATGCATTTTATCTTTACAAATAAATACAGTTCATTAATTTATTCAGCGAATATCTCTAGAATATCTATTATAGGCAAGAGTGACTGTGAAGGAATAGAAAGACGAGTAAAATGATCCTCACTCTTCATTAATTAATTCTGTCTCCATATGCAATCAAAATTGGGTAATAAAAAATAAGATAATAAAAAAACAGAGAATACTAATGTATCCCTTAAAAGTGGATAATACTAATGCAAAAAACCCTAAAAAACCCATGACAAAAAAAAAACAACCCAAAACTTTAGAATTCTTGGTGAGGCTGTCTTTACAGTTAAAAACCACCTAATAACTCTATGTACATCAAACTCTTCCTCCAAACTGAACTTTTATCAAAACTAAGCCATGATCTATCTGGAATTCAGAACTTTCAATAAATGACTTTTAAAACTCATAGATGAGGGGCACCTGGGTGGCTCAGTTGGTTAAGCACCTGCCTTCGGCTCAGGTCATGATCCCAGGGTCCTGGGATCAAGTCCTGTGTTGGGCTCCCTGCTCAGCGGGGAGCCTGCTTCTCCCTCTCCCTCTGCTGCCCGCCCCCCGCTTGTGCTCTCTTGCTCTCTCTGTAAATAAATAAAATCTTAAAAAAAAAAAAAAAACAACAACCTCATAGATGAATTGTTTTTCTTTGGTCCCAAAAATAATATATTTAACAACATCTGATCTATGAAAGATTTTGAGTTTCTTGGAGAAAAAACTATATTGTTCCTTAGTAGTCATTAGCATTGACCTAACAGAATCAGAATTAGATTTGCCTTGAAAGTAACCCAATTTTAATGGTATGAAAGTATTATCGACAAAAAAGTTCAAAATAATTATCCCATCAAGCATTTCCAAGTGATCATCATTGGGAGGAAGATAAAAATGATTAAAATATCGTGTAGTGCTATGATAATTTACTAATTACTAACCACTTACATTGTGCTTTTATATGTATCATCCTGTTTAATTCTTACAACTCTAAAAGGTGGGTGGTATTATCATCCCCATTTTACAGATGCTGCAACTGAGGTTTTCTGGTGGTTAAATAACCTTCCTAAAGCCATAAGCCAATAAATGGGATTTTGAACCCACTTTGGTCTTTGCTCTTAACCACTACTCTCTATACCTTAAGGGCTTGTTTCTTCAAGAGCACACGTATGTATATTTAAACAAATGATATTAATATGGTACTGAGTTTTCAAACTTTTTATGTTTGCAAATCAAGAGAACTGATTTTCTCTTTCTCTTGCATTCATCTCAATCTCTCATGCTTTCTGTCTCTCACTCTCTCTGCTCTCCTCCACTTAGCACCCCCCTCCCTTATGCACACACTCACATCTTGGAGTTTTGGCCCAACACTTCACAAACATCATGAAAACCATAATTTGGTTCAACAAGTCCGATAACTATACCACCTCCTGAGACTACACAACGCTGTGCATTTTTGCTGTGGCTATGCCATCCACTGACTCTAAAGCTGTTGGCGGTTCCTTACAAAGGTATCATCCTGTAGCCTTAGCTGTTTCAACATCAGTGTTTAGAGATCTTTCAAGACACAGCATTGGGCTTGATGAACCACATCAATCTTTCAAGTGTAAGGAGACATTCTACAATCTCATGTGCAGTCAAATCCAGTTGAAAGTATACTTGTTTTATCACAATACCAAATGTTTTGAAGCAAGACCGGAACTCAGGAGAGAACCCAAAAACAAAAAAACTGAGGGGAAAAAGGGATGAAGTCAATTCTTTAAGTTTTGAAGCTATAAAATGAGAGAAGGAAAAAAAAATCACATAGAGCTCACACTAACTCAAGAAAGATCGAACAGTCCTAAAAGGGACAATGACCATTCATTTCAACCAAAGGGCCATAGGAAAATAAGCAATGGGACTGAGTATCTTACCTGGCCCTTTAGAAATCTATTAATGTCATCGTAGGAATTTCTTTTTGGTTTATGCAAGGGGAGAAAAACTCAAATGTGAAAGAAAAGAAAAAAGTAGCCAAATTTTTTCCCTTAACCTATAACCTATACAAGACTCTGAGACATCTTCGGACAAATACTAGAAATGATTGAATGGATAAACTTTTTTTTTTTTTTAAATAGCTAGGTCGTTAGTCTTCACTTAGTTAAGAAAAATAATCCTAATGGAATTAGGACTGGATTTATACCTTTTTAACATTTGAACTGTTGCAGAAGAAGGGTGAAAAAACCTACTTTCTCAACCATAGAACCTTTACTTCAAGGCCACCCAAAACTTAATGAGGTTCTTCAAATGTGAATGGAAATCAGGCACCTTAAAAAAGTACTTGGTAATTTATTGGTCATTTAAAATTTTAAAAATTTTTGCCCAGAGAATTACCTACTACAGAAATCTCCAAGAGATTCATGTTTTAATCAGGTATAGTTTTATAATTTGAATAGCAAAATGATCCATTTTCTATTTAAAATATTTTATTCAGTACACATATTAAACAATTGAACTTTACAATGTGTCTAACAATATTTATCAAGTGGTGATGATTCAAATTATCCTACAGTTCGGGATAATCCCAAGAAGATAAAGAAGTCTCATACCATATCCTAAATGAAAGCATAATTTTAAAGGTTGAAAATGGATTTTTAAATAGAATGTCTAATTTTGTAAGAAATAAATGTCAGAAAATTACAGAGTCCTATGTAAATTACTATATGCAAAAAAAAAAAAGTTTAACATATTTTCTCCTTGCTAAGGAGCCTTGAAAGTGTGCCAGGTATAGGGCCTTTGCTCATAACACCTTTGGCAAGAATAGGTCATTGTGATCATGTTGTTATGAGCTACCTTTTACATTTTAAGATAATTTCTTGATACTTTTTTAGGAAACACTTGCAGCCACAGAAAAATAGTTGCTAGATATTTAAACATAATTAAAATGATCTCTTATCTATTTTAAAGAGAAATAAAATTAAATTACATGTAACTGTTGGTCTACTTAAGACTCCCACTTCATACATTTCTACAAGAGGAAGCTAGTTTTAGAGAGGTGTTCTGGCAATAATTTGTCTACTTTACACAAATGAGAATTCTGCTACTAACTGAAAGGAGCCATGACTGCTAAAAATTATTTTTTAATGAGATATTTAAAAATCACATTGGTATCGGTTGAAAATGTAACTGGTAATTAAAGACTGTTATAACAAATTTTTCATTTTACAAGGAGAACTATGAGTTTTCAGACTAAAGTTTCAAATGCAAAGAATACTAATGCAAATATTTAGAAGTTGATTTATTTTGTATGGTAATAAGCACATAACTTACATTGTACTTTTCAAATGAAGAACATAAACCAAATCTGAAAACTAAAACCCACATTTTCTCTCTTTGTACTCTGTATTTTGACCTAGTAATCATTAAAACTGGGAGTGTTTATCAATAAAAATTACTGTAGTGTCACATATTGTGGTAGAACATTGCTATTTCCCGAGATAAGTACAAAAAAACCACTCCACATTAATTTGCATCACAAAATGACCTAACATATCTGGAATATAATGCACAGGCCTTATTGAAAAGAAACCATTATATTTTTCTCTGCAAAACAAAAAAATACAGATATCTGACTAGGTCTGCGTGTGCTGGAAGAGGGGGTTGGGAAGAGGTCTCATTTTCTATCTTACACCTATTGTTTTATGCATTCTACACTGCTATATGGGAAGAGAAAGGAAACATACTGAATCCACTTTGCAGTTAACGTCTTAGTGATTTAAGAGGCAGAATTTTTAAGTTAAAGAGGGGAAACATTCTGCTTTTCCTTTCCCAAAGCCATTGCCCAGGAAGAAGGCCCTCTGCTCCTTAGCCTACGCAAGGGGAAAAAAGGACATTATTTCGGGCTGAAATCACTCCGAGACAGAAGAGGGGAAGTTTATGATGTGGCACTGTGCACTGTATCTGGTCTGCAGCCAGGAAGTTTTCATTTTGTCGCTCTGCAGCCAGTACCTGCCCTGCATATTCAGAAATAAAAATACACCCGAGCTCTACCTCAGAAACTGTGGATGTTACAAAGAATTAAAAGAGTTTATTTTTCTTTCTTTATCCTGAGTGTAATTACTGTTTTTAAAAAGAATGAGCTGAAACTATAGTAACTGGAGGGTTTTTTTTTTTTTTAAACTCCTCAAACTACCTTCCCACAAAACCATTTAAGTTAAATGGTACATTTACAGACTCACCTACATGAAGGATATAACTTAAAACATCTGCTTAGACATGTACATTCTGATTGGATATAAAGAACGTGGCAAAATAATTGAAAAATACAGGGCCATTATTTTCTTAAAATGTGTGTTGTTCTCTGTGTGTGTGTGTTCATTCATTAAAGAGATTTTTGACTGCAATTAGGTAGTCGGTCCTATAAAGGCTTCCTTGTGTGACCATGGTTTCTAAAAATAAAATGCTCCAGTGAATATTTCTGCTAAATAATCACATCTTCAAAATTACTTTAAAGAAATCCCAATGCCTCATGTTACATTAAGCAATAATACCAGCCTTCCATACTAAGCCTTGGTTGCACATCTTATGCATGGTCAACAATTAATTAGGAGGTTTAAAGAAGTCATGTTTACTCTATTAAATAGTAGACTAATTTTCTTGTCTGTCCCCACTTATTTACATTAGTAAATCTACTTTCTAATTTTGCAAATAAATAAGCATATCTAAGCCAAAGCTGCCTATCTTCGCGGTTCGAAGAAAGATGCATTCTCTTGCTATCATTCTAACTTGCTGAAAACACAGATGTGTGAAAAAAAGAGCTGGTTGTAGCTATTTTAAAAAACACTTCTCATTCTATCAAAGGACCATATCCATCGCTTTTTAAATCCTGTATGCTAGAGACCCATAGTATCTGAGAACAATTTTTATGAATTCTTCACGTGTATCTTATCTATGACAACAAGGTACAAGAGGAAAACCAGTCCATGCTCAGGATGCTCTTTGGAAAAAATAGGTTCTCACCAGGGATCAGTTTCTCCAGTCTCTAAAAACAAGTTTAAGGTACCTCATTTAAATCATTACAAGAAAATCTGCACTGTCATTCTACATGAATCGCAACCACTTGCAGGATGAACAACATTGCTCCATTCATTTAAAATTTACAGCATTAAGAATTAATAAAGTCTCTATAACATCTGCATTATTAAAGAGTAATGATTCCTGTAGAAATCTGCCTGTAATAGGTTTACTGTTTTTATCGCTTATAATGTCACCAATTTTCTTTATAATGTCCTCAAAAGATTCTCTTCATATGTACTTTGAACTTTATTTACACTGGCTATATTTAAAAAATAAATACATAGATTTAACTTGGGTAATATAACGACAATGTACAAAAAGTACACTATGGTGATGACAAATGAATGTTACTGGTATTATCACCTGACCAATACATGAATTTATATAACGGGTATAATTTCCATACTCAATAGTAACATTACTTTTCTTTTTGCAGTTAATGTTAAAATAGTATCAAAGAAATAAGAGAGAATACTATATTGCATAATCTTTTTTATAATCTTATTTTTTACAACGGTCTTCTTTGTTACAGAATTTTAATTATTTTTCTTGCACAGACAAAAACAACTAACATAAGAACACTGATGATATCTACTTATTCTTGAAAGAGAGAGGTAGGGAATGAGTTCTTCTAGCTCCCGTTATTTCTTTATGCCTCAATATATCTGTGCAATAGTTACTATTGAATTCTTGTTTTGAGCAAAATTAATTCTAGTGCACTTTACAGAAGTTATTCAATATTAAAATTACAAACTTTCATAGACTTTTTTCAGCATTCAGTGTGAGAAAGGTTATCAATAAGAACTGCTTTAAAAAAAAAAAACCTAACAGTTTCTTTGCTAACTATAGCAGACCATTAGAAATTATTTTCTTTCTCATGCTGTTATTCACTTACACACTGCATATTTGCTTCAATTCTCCAAGGGAAGAAATCTGGCTCTTGTGGGAAAAGTCCACCCCTTTCTACATGTTTGCTTCCTTAAATGAAAGGAACACACCCCCTTACATTCTTTGAAATGTGTCCAACATGCACAGAATTGTAATAGCACTCTATTATTGACCAAATTAGAAAATCTTAAATGAGAATCAAATATTGTTAAAATGTTATGTGTTTTGAATCAGGAGAACTAAATGACACACACATAGGTAATAGAAATGAACTATGTTCACTCTAGTATCTACATTTGGATGCTGAGACCACTTGTAAGTGTCAGTGGAAGAAATCTGTCACTATTTTTGTGCACATGTATGTTGTATAACAACTCAAGAAGAGACCCACAAATGCTACAGGTTTTTGAGTGTATCCCTTGAATTTTAGACCCATTAGGGGAATGCCTCCTTCCTTTCATAAATATTTTAAAGAAAAAATATTCAGAAGTTAAAGTATCCATCTAAATAAGTACAATCTGAAAGCTGTTAGAAATCATAGAAGGGCAGAAGTATTGAAAGTCTACGCTCATGACACTAATGACAGAAAACTCACACCAAAGTTGATATCCACTAACTTCTACCTCATTAAGACAATCTGCTGATCATGAGAAGTTGTGTTCTAACAAGTCTTCCTTCTATGATGTAGAATAATACACTCGCTAGGCACGTTTTTTTTTGTTATTTTCTAATAAAGTGATATACTCCGTATTTGTGGGAAATCTGTGCATTTATCTTTAATTTTATTTTTCTAAACTCTTTTTCTTTATTCCATTTCACATAGAAATGTGCAAGTATAAAGACACAAAGTAGGCAAATTTTTATATATTTTAAAATATTTTAATGTTTAAATAAGATGGTTAGTCCCCTTGCAGTATGTTCATCAGGCAGTCCCCGACAAACTCAGCTATACAGTTTCCAGGCCTACAAAATGGAAGCTCTACTATTCCGCCTATGTCTCTTCACTTAGAATAAGAGTGAATATAAACAGTGAATATATAAACTGGAACTCAAGGTAATAAACTTATTAAAACTTAGTAAGATATTGTTATGGCCAAAGAAAAGCTGCAAGTGTGTGCCACAAATCCACTCAGATGAAACATCTCATTCAATAGAATTTCTTATCTTATAATAATGCACAGAAAATTAAACACATAAATATTAATTTTATGTATCACAGAAAATGTAGGCAATGAAAATGCAATGTTTACATTTATGGGTGACTCATTAGTGTTTTATTGTGTGAAACACTAGGAGGCATCAGTTGGGTAAAAAAGGACTTCAATTTTTAAAGAAGCAAGAAATTACTGTAGAGTGGATGTGTAAGAAGTTGGGGTTTTCAAAATGTTATTATGTAAACCAAAACTTGATTCTCTGAAATAAACTCTCAAAACATCATATTTTGTTGTAAAGAATAATCTGTACATCACATTCATGAAATACATATAATTTGACCAATAAACACCTATCAAGATATATTTCAAATGTATGGATTCATAACTATGTAATTACACATTTTTATGAAGAATGTATTTGGGAACAGAATAACATAATGGCTATTGACTACTATGAATTTTCTGCTCAGTTATTCAATATCATGAGTGTATGTTTTATTTCTGGCAAATTTTGTTTTGTGCTCTCTAGAACGCCTCTGAAAATGCCTACTGCATTTAAACCTTATGATAACTGCTTCAGATAAGCAGCCAGAACTTGATGTCTGTTCATAAAGAAGTGATGGAACTTAAAAATTTAAGCAATGAAGGTATATATATAAAGGACATGTTTTCTCTTTCTTCACTACTGAAAGCCTGTTACTTGAAAACTGAGTTTTCTATTGTTTGAATGGCTCTTCATAATGATGAAGCAACAGGGTTGTGGTATACTTATCTAGCAATCATTTGAAATTGGAGTGTCTTGCTATTCCTCAACAATCAGCTTTTATCTTTGACCTATCAAAATAACATGTGAACTGCGTAATCCGCCTTTTGTAAGGTGCACAGACTCTGTTGTTGCTCCTGGTTTTGTGAATCGCCTCTGTAATCTGGTTTGATTTCCTAAAGATGACAGATCTCGGTGAACAGTCAGGCTTTACTGAGTGCAGGGCAGTCCACGCGCCCATGAGATTAAGGTACAGTGCTGAGGTCGGGGATCTTAATCACCTATCCTTCCACATGCAGCACGCAGAGTGAACATCAGTGATTAAATCTTTTCATTGTGTCCAGGCAATCACTATATTCATAAAACGAATATGTGCATTTTTATAAATTTTAGATATTAATCTGCCTGGTGTGATCTAAGGATGTGCTTTTGAAAAAAAGTATAACTTTAGTAATAATCTCTCTAAAGTCCATTCTGTAACCCTTAATTGCATAGGAAATTCTCCCATGTTGTTTTGAATCATGTCCCTGAAGCCAGGGTTCTCTGTTTAATAACTATTTTTTTTTGTTGTTATTATGAGCATAAGTGTTGCTGCACAGTTATTTCCCCATTTTTGTCACTTTCTGAGATTTCATAGACTGAAGATATACCGCATTTAGTGTTGGGAAATAAAACCACAAAACATAATACAATAAACAGAAGAAAGTTTTGAAATATAATGTTAACATATGCCAAGGAGTTATTTAGCTCAGCTTTTTATAAAAGAAATTTAATACAATAAATCATTTATTAGAAAGATATGCTTGTAGTGCTATTCAATTTATTTACTCGGTGTAAAAGTGAGGGCTAAGGAAGAAATACATAGAAATCTGAAAAATATAAAACATGATGCCTTTTCAGTATTCAATTTTGAATCAATAGACAGTCCTTTTCACTATTGGAATAAACCATTTCCACCAAATTTTGAAAACCGAGTATGTTTCTAAAGAATAAAAGACACAAGGTGCAGTAAAGTCCTTGTTATTTAAATTTCATGTATTTAATGTTATACGTTTCTATTTTGAAAAGTTAATAATATATGTGACTGCATACTTTTAAAGTATGAACAGCTCAGAAAAGGTGGAAAATTGACTTTTTAATATAAAGTGTTCATTGTTATTTAAACCTAAGAAACAAATTAATATTTAATAAAAGTTAGGTCTTTAATATTGTCTTTGACATGCATACACAGCAATCAGAATGTAAATAGCGTAATTAATGAGTGAAGGAAAATACTGTCTTTTGTAAGAAGTCTGGAAAATATGTCACAAATACTCCAAAGCTTTGTGAATTGCATTAGCAAATAACAGTAAATTTTTATAAAGTTTAGTAAAACTTGAAGCAAAGATAACTGCCAATTATTGTCTCCTTAACATGACTAGGGAATCATATTTTAAACATTGAGTTTAAAGTGTGCTTTGATGAAAACTTTTAGAATTGAGTTTGTAGTCTACTATATAGCCAAATGTACTTTCCAACAAATAGATTGAGATTTTTGATTTTAGAGATTTTTTTTCCTCTTGAGATGGGATATTAGCTAGGCATATCTCATTTTACCTGTCAAGTTCTGAATCCACTTGCTTTAGAACTACTTCTTTTAACTTAAGAATTTTATGCATACATGGGGAGACAAAATATGGTTCATTAACTGCATTATATTTAAGTGAAACTGATGGAAAAACAAAAATAATGCTTGGGCCAGATTGGTACATACTGAGCATTTTCAAAGACTAGCCAAAACTGGTATTTTAAAAATGAAGTAAGATGTTTTAGTTTCAAATTGGAGAATTGGAGATTGTTAATCTATTTAAAGCTAAACTTAGTATGCAATACAGAGGTTAAACGGGGTTCACAGGTGGTCACATTTCCATGTCCTTCCAAGTCTCCAGGGATTGGAGTTATTATACTCTGCATAAACATCTTTACTCTGCAACCACAATTCCACTGCAAGGTGCCAGTGAATAAGAGGCTGGTCACTTTTTTTGACTGGTATAATGAGGTGGCTGGAGTTCCCTTTATAGCACTTAGTAAATATATGCAGTCACTAACCATTTCACAAGACAGTGACTATTAGAGTTAGTATCAGATTCACAATGGTAGAATGCACTTTGTGTCAAAGCAATTCTCCACTGAGGACCAGTTAAAGAACTGGCAGAGAGCCTGATTCTACCTATTATACTGTCAGCATTTACATATAAAGGTATTTTATGCAAAAGACACACATCCCTACACTGTGAAGAAAAGAGCTTTTTCCAAAAAATGATAACTACTGGACCTAGAATAGTCGGAAATGTTTCAGGTATAAAATTTCCTTTAAGAATTAATAGCCTTATTCTGGGAAGAAGATAACATTAGTATTAAATTTAAATCCTCACATAATATGTAATAATACAATAAACAGTGTGCTGTGTCTATATATATACTGCCTTTGTGCCAAACTTTATCACTGAGTTTGGTAACTTTCATCCAAAGTCCAAACAGAAGGCAATTAAAGTGACTTAACCTTGTTTCTTTTTAAATAGCTATGTATTTGACTTGACCTGAACAACAACGCATATACTGAACCCCAGCACGAATTGTGAAATGTAGACTACCATGGTCAGGATATTATTTTTTGTCCACACCAACTGAGAAGCCTTCTATCAAGCCAGCATTTTGGTAAGGGAAGGAGATGCACAAAGGTATACTCTGACAGACAGCCATGCTTTAGCTCAAACTAATCCCAAGAATTAGTGGCTCGGAAGCATAACCCAAAGCAAATCAGAGTCTTCGGGGGGGACTCACAGGAGCATCTTTGCACAGCCGCTAAATCTTGAGGCATGTACTTCAAGGTCACAGAACATTCTGTGAAATATTAAAATCCACCAGGCTCCACACACTCCACCATATCAAACATGCTAATGACGTGAACTAACTTCATGAAACTTTAAACACACTGGTATGACAAGAACGAGTCAGGAGTGATTTCAGTAACTGATGGCAAACAGATAAGACTATCTAAAAAGTTACTTTTAGCAACAGACCAGGAAATCATGGAATCTTAAAAAAAAAAAAAAAAAAAAAGAATGCACAACAAACCTCAACTTCAGCCTTCAAAAAGGCACAGGAATAGACCCAGTGCGATGGAATATACTGATGCAGATTTCAGAGACAATACCCAGGCTATTTCTATTTCCTCGAAAAATGTCAGAGGTACTTACATGAAGAAGACCCGATCAGATTAGTCCTTGGGATATTTTCCTTGTTTAAGAGAGAGAGAGAGAGAGAGAGAAAAAAATAACAATAATCTTTACTTCGTCCAGCCTTGAAGTGTTTTTCCACCTGATTCAAACATGCAGCCACGGCGACCCACACAGAACCTTCAAAGTCAATCCAATAGCAGCCTGAAGATGTCTGGGTGTACGCGTGTGCTCAAGTGTCTGTGACTGCGAGCAGAACGAGCAGAGAGCTGGAGACGAAGTGTGTGCGCGCGCGGGGAGAGCGCGCGCGGGGGAGGCGCGCTCGGGGCCGCGCATTCGCGCTCGCCGAGGCCGCTCGGAAGAGGAGGAGGAGGAGGAAGAGGAGGAGGAAAAGAAGGAGGAAGAGGAGGAGGAGGAGGAGGAGAAAGTAGCTCTCAGCAGCCGGCCAGATTAAAAGTAACCAGACTCGTCCAGAAAACTGCGTCCAGGAAGGAAGTGACAGAAGACGAATGGGAAAAGGAGAGCCGCTCGCAGCCTTTGAAACATCGCGTAAAAAAAGCGGGGGGGCGGGGGGGGGCGGGGGGGGGCGGGGGCAGTGGTGGAAGGATATTGGGAGGGGAGGCGGGGGTGGCAGGGCAAATGGAGCAGACGGGCTTGGGGTTCTAAGCGGCACGTCCAAAGAAGTGCCTCTTGCCTTCTTTTTTCCCTTTATTTTGTCCTTGCCCTTGCCTTTGCCTCTGCCTCGCGCTGCCTTTTCCTCTCCGTCTCTCTCTCCCTCACAATCCCAAACCGTTGACTCTCTCCTCGCGAGCTAGAGAAATCATCAGTTTCACTCTCGCAAAAGGGGGGCGGGACTAGACCTCGGAGCATTTTAATAAAACAAACATACAGCAGTTCCCTCCTCACCCCTCCAGTCTCAACTAGATTGATAAATTACTCCACTACACTACTTTAATTATGTATATGGTATGCAGAATAAATCACTGAACATCAGTACCTCAATCAAGCACTTTTAAATGATAATTGCATCTTGGTGAATCAATCTTTCCATTCCTGACATTTTGCTAATTTTAGTTTTACGGTGGGGTAATGGCACATGCCATACGCAAACCTAATGACAATTCTTTATTGCACGAAATGAAGACAACATCGCGAGCGGCGGCTCCCTGCTCTCCCCACGCTGCAGCTGAGAACGCTCGGAGAACCATCTCCGGCAGCAGCGCGCTCGCTCCCCGGGGACTCTGCGAGCCAGCCAGCAGAAAAGTCCTTCCAAAGTCGGGCTCTTTCCTCTGACCAATAGGAGCGCGACCCTAATAGTTGCTCTTGTGACTTTTCCCCCCGTTTGGAGACGCGTTAACCACTTCTTTCTTCCACCCGTCCGAGCGCTCCTCTGTTACTCACGCGTAAAAGCCACCGTCCAGGATGTCTGCAGCACTCGATTCCAGCGCGCTTTTCCTGCACGCCCAGAATACGCGGTTTTCGGCCCAGAAAGGCTGGAGGGCCAGAAAGAGTGCCGAAATACTTCTTATGTGTTAGTAATGTACAAAGTAATAAAATACCAGTTCCTGAAATCTCGACTTCATCGCGGGGCCATGAACTTTCTAATCAGTTTGGAAATATTTACCGAGGCGGCAGCTTCCTTGGAGATTTCCCCCTCCCTCCTCCTACTTCTATCTCTTCCACACCTTACTGGATTTTATCCAGAGCATTAACATGTAAACCAAACCTATTTCCCAAATGCATTAGGCTTCCCTATCCGATAGCTGATGACTTCACTTATCCTGAAGAGTTTCAGCTGCACAGGAAGCAGAAATAGGGACTGATAAGGAAGATACTTATGTTAAGATTTAAGCCCAGTAAACACTTGACCTGACCAGAAAAAAAAAAAAAAAAAGATAGGTTAATATTCAAGATTTAGGAAAGGCTACTAGGGGTTGGGCACCTTCCCTCTCTAGCCAATTACACCACACCCAATAAAGCCAAAGATAAAATACACCAACTAGTACACAAACCATGAAAAGACAAGATTGTATGCCAGTGGAACTATAGATCATATAAAATGTTTAAACCAAATTAAAAATTTTTAATATCGTGAAAGGAAGAAGGGAAAATACATTCGGGAAATAAAAACTTTGAACGTACAGGAGTAGACAATAGAAGTATACTGAAATATCTAGCTAATTAAAGATATTTCCTCACTTTAAAAAATTCCTTTCAGCACTATGTGTTTAACCCAATGACTAGTTGCATTTCCTGTGAAGTTCTGCACCATGCCTCTAGACTATTTTAATGTATGATTCAAAAAGCCTCCTGCTTCATTGTAGGGGCTATTTGATGTGAGTAGCTTTTCTCAGAAGAGTGGGCTCAACATTTAGGTGTCTGCCCCAAGGCTTCACTTGAAAGGAGAAGGTTGATTTTCCAGGCAAGCACAACCAGATCTGAACAATCTTCAGGCTTCTGGCTCATCACCATTGTGACTATCAGCACAGCTAAGATGAAGCAAATGCCATCTGAAATAGTATTATTTCTTGCAGATTAGTATCTACAATATATTTGTTTGCCTGTTTGCTTTTCATCTGGTGAGTTTGCTACTACCATGAATTCATTTTAATAATATGGCAGAGATAGTCTATATCAGGTTTTCATTTAAGGTACAACTTCTAAAAAAAGAATCCAAAAATTTAAAGGTGCACAGTCATTTTGAATACTAAGATATGTCTATACATGGTGGTAAAATGAAATTATTTTAATTTTTTCTAGATTCACAAATGCCTTGACAAAACAAAACAATTGTAGGAACAAATGTTTATTGCCATAGTGCCTGATATTAACGTAATGAATTGTAAAAGCCTATTTTACATGAGCAAATAAACATAGTCAATACATGACTTTCAACCATACTATTTTTGATGGATTATAGATTATTTCTATTTACCACAGTACACTTCAGTTTTAGATGGTTTTCCTTCAAAAATAAATTATTTTACCTTTTAACATCTTAAAGCATTATTTAATAATAAACATTATAACAAACCCATAATTATCAATGATAGTACAAGCATTCAAAAATATGTATAACCCCACACTGTGGATAATTTGGAAATAATTTGGGTCTGGAATGTATCACGGTTGGCCTTTTAAAATATAAAATATTCCCCTCAGCAGATTTAGCTTCTTAATTATGTGTGACCTAAGTTAATATTAGCATTAGTTTTCTTCCCATGAGCCTTTATAGTTGAAGCAGAACAGAAGAGTTTGTGCAAAAATATACAATAGAAAGTCACTGAGATTTAAAATTATTCATTGGTAATTCAAAAAGTGGTTAATACAAAATGTGCTTTGTATTCTTCAAATACTCTGGATTTTTTTTTTTTTTTTTTTTTTTTTTTACCGAAATTATCCTGATCTTTACCACCTAATGGTACTCGGCTATATCATAATGTTTTTTGGTGTAGGGAGGAGCTTGTACTAGGTGTTAGTAGGCCTATATTTTCTGGTTCAAGACTTGTGCCTAACTAATGAGTATGTCTTTTCAGGGCTTCAGTTTGCTTATTAATTAAGTGAGTTACGTGAATTCTCCGATCTATTCCAGTTCTATGACTGGAAAGTAGAAGATTCTTAAACTCTTTAAGCCAGTTGGACACTAGTGGCCTATCATGTTAAATAAAAGGTGACAAATCAGTTAAGAGAAAATGATGTCTGGGATTGACATACTATTTAAATAAACTTTTTTCCCCCAATCACCAAATATTTTCTTTACTAAATAATTGTCATAAATGCTTTATTATGTATGTAAATATATATTTACTTATCCCCCCCCAAAAAAAGAATTGTTTAGCAATATATTTAAAGTGCCACAGAAGTTACAGAGAGCATATTCCTTAGGACTTGAATCTAAGGAAAGCTAATTTCTAATTTCTGTTCAAGGTTGTGTACCATCTTACTCCACCCTCCTCTCTTTACTACTTCCCTACATTAAATCAGCAGTCTACTAAAACCCTGTTCACTGGGTATGCCTGCTTTTAAGCTTGGCCCACGCTGGGTGTAGCTCTTGAAGTGAGCTTTAAAAAATTATTTTAAAGTAAGCTGGGGCGGTTGCCACAGCAACCCACCCTAAGATGAAGAGAGGCTATAGATTAATCTACCCCTCAAGATTATTCAACTGTATAGTATTTGTTCTTCAGCCAGAATACTTTCAACACAAACATAATTGAACGTAGAAGTTCAGAAAAATATAGAAAGTAGTAAGATACAAATTCCAGTAGCATTAAAAATGTTGTATCTTTTTATAGTTACAGTAGAGATGACATACATTAACTTACCCTGAAATGGATTAATTGTAAAAGAGACTTGCAAAGGTAGGCCCTGCAAAGTGACCCATGAGCTTTAAGCAAAATGGCATGGTATTGCTTATAATATAAAGTATATAATGGTTGCATCACACTTTATCACTTTTATGTGTCTACATTATAGATACCTAATGACAAGGAGTTTGGCAGTTTTACCTTTATGAATTAGCTTGGTGGTAAATGATATAACAAATGTTAAGCACTCACCACATACACATACAGTCATTTGCCTTCCATTCTTTACTTCATCTCTTCATAGAAGTTACTTCACAGTTTTCAACTCTTCTTTGGCACCTTAAAATGTGTAAGTACAACAAGGTACACAGTTAAAAACATTTTTTTTTTTTAAAGAAAGCTGATATTAAAGTACATTCAAATAAATTTATTTCTAAAACTTCTAATCTGAAGTAACATCAGTATTAATTCTGATTTTAAAACGAATGTATGCTAAATACAAAATAATTAAAATGATCATTAATTGTGAAAATACTTATAGCCTTTAAAATAAATAGTGCCAAATATCTAAATTTCAAAAATTCTTTAGGTACAGCTTTAGCCTATGCACAGTATACACCATATGGACTGCTTGTGATTGAGAATCTGCAATATGCAAAGGATTTGTTATTCCAAGCCAAGGTTTAATCATATCCTTTATCTCATATCTAAAGAGCCTATATTTATCTTTATTTTTTGTACCTTTAATTTTGTATCTGATTAAGAATTACAAAGGAGAAAGTCAAATCTACCATATCCCAAGCTAACAAAATTTGTCAAGTAGGGATAATGAAGCTGCAACTGAAGTTGCTGAAAGGGCTTATTGTGTATGTTGCCTAAAGGCCAGTTATAAAAACTTCGGGATTAGTGGTGTGGATTCAGTACCCTTTATGAATTCTATTACCAATAATACCTTATGCTTCCCAGCAGCGTTTAACTATACTGAGCACAGACAAATGCTCCTGTGTTCTAATCTCTGTTTGAAACTAGCTTTCTATGACTCCAAGCACACAAATGAACTTTTCCCTGGCTTCAAAATGAGTCTACTCCTCCCAACCGTGAGACATATCAGACCATGATGGTTCCATTGACCCATTTGTATTAGCAAGAAGGCTTTTCATAGTGAAGACTCATTAAGATTTATAAAGCCTCTATATTTGGGTTGACATTCTTAAGATTTATTTTTATTTTTAAATTGCTTCAGGCAAGGAGAAATGAATTCTGGCCACTTTTATTTTAGGGGTGTTAGCTGAGAGTCTTTTAGGCTCAGGCCCACAGTGAGTGAGTTTAAACTTAGTGACTGGTAGTGAGTATCTGTTGACCTGGTGAATACCCTTTCTCCCAGCTCTGCTTGGCTTTACAGTCTGCTAAGTGTGAATCATAATACACATCTCCCAGGGCCTTTTCACCTTACAGAAATGCAATCTTCATGGAATAATGTCTGAAAGATATGCTAAGGCTTTTAACAATGCCACTACAAATTATGATACATTTCTTCCTTTTCCTGGATGAGTATGCCCAAATAAGGCTAGATCAGTAATTTCCTTGCAAATGTGTGGCTGATTAAAAGTATCCATATGCATGGCTAAATTTAATGGACTTTACCTTCACTTACAAAATCGTTAAATGTTCACTGGAACATTCATTCCATCCCATTTCTCGAAATATCACAGAAACCTTCAATTCAAAGAATGGGTTGTCACACTTCCCCTTTTCACTGTTTTTTTCTAGAAACCTCTCTATGTGTGTGCCCTTTAATTTTTAAAGATCTTTACCCGGGATCGGGGTTGGGGGTGGGGGTTAAAAATCTCGTCCTGCGTTTTGGTGCCCCCTTCTTTGTCTGGGAAGCCGAGGGCTGGAATTCAGTTCGGACGGCCTCTTAAAGACCCAGACAGGGGACGCCTCTGGTTTCAGCAGCTTACTCCGCTGAGTTATTGATTGCAGGCTGCAACAATCCCTCCGGGTGATTTGTGTGGAAAGTGAATCCGCGCTGGCTGGGCGTTCACAGAGGCGCAACAGCCGCAACGCCATCCAATTATTGCCGGTCGTCCCCTCCAACACCGCTCTCCACCTATGTACTCCTTTCTCTGCCCGTCTCCGCTTCCCCCCACCCACTTTTCTCAGAGCGGACCGACCTACCTATTCCTTCTCAGCCCGTCTCCGCTTCCCCCCACCCACTTTCCTCAGAGCGGTCGGAGCCGAGGGGGCGGGGGCTCCCTCCCGGGAGCGTTTCTAGAGCTCGGAGGCAGCTAGTAGGGGGTGAGTGCGCCACGTGCGTGCGCCACGGGCGAGGAGGAGGCGGGCTCGGGGCCCCCCGGGGGCCTGTGGGCCCGGGCGCGCCGAGGGTGGGGGCGGGCTGTCTTGGCGGGGAGTGGGCCGGCTTGGGTCTTGAGGGGGATGTCACGGCTCGGGGGCGAGGGGGAAGCGGCTGGTGGTTTGGCGAAGGGGCCGCGTGCTGGGCTGTGGAGAATGGGAGGAGGGCGCAACGGTGGTGGGTGGGCCCTGGAAACGCTCGGTGGCGGTGCCGGGGAGTTGCCCTGCTCGTCTGGTTTGGGCATCCGGGGGATATTTCCCCGAGGCTGGCGAACGACGACTCCAGAGGGCTGGGGATGAGTTCCGAGCGAGGCGCCCAGTGAACCCACCTACGCGCGGGGCACAAAGCGCTGGCACGCGGTCGGCGTCCGGCGGCCCTGGCAGCCGCCCGGGCTCTGAGCGGTTTGCGCGCCTGGGGGAGAAAGAGTGGCGGGCGCAGGTCCGGCCGCCGCCCCTGTCCCGCCAGTCAGCCCTGTTTTTCACCTGACAAGCCAATAGGAAGGGACGCGGTCCTGGAGCTGGATTTTACAGCCCAATCTCTCAGGCTCCACACGATTATTTAAAAAACTAACAGCCAACTTCTGGGTCTGGTAGTTAAGCTGCCTCGGTGGATAGGTGCGCGTCTTGGCTAGGGAGAGGCCACAAGCTACACGACAAATGGGAGACGAGGGAGAAAAGACACAACCCCCCCCCAAACTTCCTTTCCCTTTCCATCCCCTTTATTTGCTGGCACGTGAGAACAGTACCGGGGTCTCTTGCAAAAATGCCATCACGAAATGCAAATGCCTGGGCTGTTCTTTGATCTGTCTGTGGAGCTGTACCAAGGGCCCCAAGAGTGGTGGAAAGATCAATGCTCCAAAGACATTGTAAGGTACTCGGCTGAAATAAATCAAAGGTGTACAGTGTTTCTGTTGTCGTGCCCTTGAAGCTATAAGCTGCCACCAATATGGTAGCCGCTAGCCGCCTGTGGCTTTTTAAGTTTAAGCTTATTAGAATTACATAAAATTCAAAATTCAGTTCCCCAGTTATACGGGCCACATTTCAAGTGCTCAATAGCCACAGGCGGCTGGTGGCTACCTTATTTGACTGCGAGATGTTGAACATTGCCATCATTGCATAAAGTTCTATTGGAATGTGCTGCTCTAGAGTTTTAAATGAATGCTGGTTAAAAAAAAGAAAGAAAGAATCTGCTTTATGATACCAGCCAAATTTTAGGACACTCTTGGCATTTGCATTTCCTGGCACTAGTGTGGAAAGTTTTAAAGTCAGAATTTCTGTATCTTCTTGCTGAAAGAGGTCTTAGGGAACATTTAACACAAGCACCTAATTTTTTTACAGGGAAGGCAAGTGGGGCCCAGAGAAATTAACAGATGCACCCCTAAATCATGCCATAAATTTAGAAAGAAGTTAAGGTCACCAGGCAGGGTCTATTTACTGCACTTTGTGCCAGACCAGGGCACCTTGCCTGGGGTTGACTAGGTAAATTAACCCTACAGAAAGGTGACCTGACAGAAGATTTTTGACCAGGAGTACCCTTTTACAAGAGAAAATACTTCTAAACATTCTTCTAGGAAGAAATTCTAGTAAAGAATAAGGTGTGTAGGAAAATAACACTGTCTCCCAAACTAAAAATGTATTATTGGTAGCTTCATAGATTCATATCATGTCTTCTTAGAGAGAGTGGTTGGGATAACATTGTTCTTATTTATACTTAAAAAAATCTGAGGAAATGGAATTATCCTTCTAAAATAAGAGCTTGAAAAGCACTCTTAAGGTCAGGGAAGAAAAATGTTATATAAGGTGAGAATTGTTAGTAAAGCATAATCTTTTCCAAATTCGATACAGATACTATTAGGTACAAGTTATGGAACCTCCCTTTGCCTCAGTTTCCTCATCTGTAAAATGTGGAACATAAAGTGCTACTCTTAAAACTTTGTTATGGGGATTAAATGAGCCACCCAACATAAAGCACAGGGCTGGGAAATGGTAAACTGTAGTAAAAGACATTCTTATTCTTCTGCAAAGAATTTCTACTTCTACACCATTAAGTTCCATATTCACCCATAGAGGGGCTGACACAGCAGAAAAAGTTGGAGAAGTAGATTGTCAGAGGGATGGGAATTGGTTCAGGATGAGAACTGTTTGTGAGTTTTATTTTTAAGAGGTAGTGATCTCTTTAATCCTAAAATTCCCTGACCGAATGGATGTAGGTTGTCTTATTTCCCTTTCACAGGCATGGCGTATCTAGTGTACTTCCAGACTTTCATTTTGTCTTAATTTATTATTTTTTGTCTTGAGGGATGCTTCTTTATACTTGTTAGCTGCTTGGTTGTTGAAAAGGCACTGGAAACTCCAAGTCCATCCTCTTTCACCCTGGTTGACCTTTGGAATGCTGTTGTCAGCCAAGAAGACATTGATATCTTCAGTCTCCTGCTAGCCTGAATTCTTTAGGGCAGAGCCTACTCAGATTATCTCCTGATGTCATTCCAAATGTCTGATGGCCATCTATGGCAACGGGGCTGGGCCAAGGCCTGCCGGGAAGGGGGAGCCCATGGAATGCCTAATGGAGCATTCTGTTCAAGAGGGACCTAGACATTGTTCTCTGTTGGATGCATGATCAACATTACAACTATGTCTAGGGGACTGTGTTTTGCTTCTTGCAAAATAGAAGCCATAGACATTTTGCATTTTTGGTTTTAATAAAGTCCCACTTGGGATGTGTGTTCTATTGATTTCAGTTTGTGTAAATATGTATTATAGGAAGAAATGGACTCAAAGTGTTAACAAACAATTTATATCTGGTATTCCTATTCCTGCTATCTCTCCTCATTAAGAACACCAAAATAAGACAAATCTAGAAAGGAGAGAATAAAGCCACCACAGTGCAAAATGTACCTTGTTTTCTTTATCTCTCTAGGTAATTTTCCAATTATGGTATTTTACTTAGTTGAGAATTTACAAAATTACTTCTAAATATTTTATTTATGACCTAAAATTATAAACCAAGGAAAATAATACAAATTTTATTTTTTCAGGAAGGCAAGATCATGCATCGATTTATATGTTTCCCATACACACTAAATCTGAAAACAAGGAGATAAGTAATTATATCCATATTCTAATTTACCAGGAAAAGAGAGAATTGATTTTCATTGCTTGGGATGAAGTTTCTCTAAATTGTTTTGGAATATGGTGAGAATTAAAAGTAAAATATAGTAAAACTCTTAAATTTAAATCAGGCACTAAAACTGCTTTGATTTATCATTATATACTAGTTCACTGAGTCAAAGACCCAAACCAAGGAAGTCTGATTTTCTATAAGTGATTTTTTTTTTACTAACTTTGTAGTTAGATATTTCTATGTGAATAATATTCATATATATAATACAAAGATATTTGTAGTATATGTGCAAAAATAATACTACCTTATTAGAATGAGAGTTGAAATAAATAAATTTTAAAGTGCATAATATTTAATAGCCACTCACTATTTGTTAGTCTTGTGTTAACTGCTTTAATTAATTTAATTGTATCAACTGCTTTATAAACTTTTTTTCTTTTTATCCAAACTACAACCTTTCAGACAGGAACTACAATTCTCTTCATTTTACAGATTTTAAAAACTAAAGCTTAGAGAGGTGACATTACTTGACCAGGGTCTATTAGCCCCTAGGTGCCAGACAAAAGACATGAAGCTAGGTTTGTTTGTTTCTGGTGATGCCCTTAGATATGATGCTGCATTGCTTCCTTAGACTCATAACCTTTGCTCACTTATAGGGATGATGAGATCAGGAGGTGATGTAATCAATATTTCCCCCCCACCAGAAAATATTTTAGAAATACATGTCTAACCACGTGTCATCCTCTTCAGGGTAGACAGCTTAGGAGGTTATTTGCTTATTTCGGTAATAATGTCTTTGCACAGGTCTCTATAGAAATCTCCTCAGGAATTTGCTATTCAGTTTTAACAGTTTGATTGTTGGCAAATCATTATCATTAAGGATGAATTTGTTGGTGAAACTAAAGCCAAACCAAATGTAGTGAACAAGGTGCTTGATGGAAACTATGATGTGATTATAAAGCAGCAGATTATTTGGTATCAGGCTTATAAATTGACACTAATTGCAGATACAAAAGGAGAATTTCAAGGGTACTCCTGATGTGAACGTGTAGCCTTTAAGGAGACATTTTGGCAAGTAACATCATAAAATTTTTAAAAAGCTAGTTTCATCAATTAGGAGTTACATATCATATATGAACATCCTTTGCAAGGAACGTACAAGGGGCAGGGAAGGGTAAATCAGAGATGCTGGATTAGAATCCAGGCTCAGACTTAATAACCATTTGACCTTAATTTTCAAAATGTCCTTGTTAGAAAATAGAGAACGTGGCAGGACCTACATAGGATGATGATTTTCCTGAGAGGAGCACATGAGATTGTACTTCTATATTCACCTAGTGGCATGTAGAGAATGCTCAGTAAATGTTCGCCAGTATTATACTATTCCACTTTCAAGGACTGCCCCATGTTCCTGGAAAATATCTCGATGTCTCATTTATCTAACAATAGTTTAGAAGTTGTTTCCTTTTCTATCAGCTTTCATGCTTCAAAGCAGTTTTTATTTCATAATAGAACTTTTTATATTTGAAATAAATATAAAATATTTAGGATAATATGTTGATTAAACCAATGTATATTATACCAAGAAGTCTTACATTCTGGGATTGCCAATTTATATTATCCTTGTCAGTGTTCCATATTCTTTTCAGAGAAACATTTTTTTGTGTGTGTTCATATTTGATTTTATCAGACTTATGAAAGTAATTATATATCCATTTGCTTAGAATAAGGCTCCAAGATCTTATTTTTTGGTTATGGCAGACATCTTCTAAATTGCTCATTGATTACATAATCTTACACTTAAATTTAAGGAACCTTCGCATAAATATAAAGAATTAGTGGCTTTTTATTAAATCTGAGTTTTTAAGTCTTTTTAAATCAATATTATCTGTGCAGTATAGGCAAAACTGTAAGGTTGCTGAAGCTTGTCTTTGTATCACCAGCCTCCCTAGACTCACCTTCAGCTTGTCCTTCGTTCACTCTGGCATGCTCCACTCACCCAGCAGCAATTTTAAAAATCAATAAAAGCTCTTTATTGAGTGTCTCTGTCTCCTCACAGCCTTTCACTGATGTGACCCACAAGGTCCTTTCATTCCTCAGCAGCCTCTTTATATTCCAGAATTCTCTTGGACTATGTTCTATCAGAGGAGCCCACCACTCCAACCGTTTACTTCATGATGCAGTATCAATGTGTTACTCCTTTAAGTGAACTTCTCTTCAGAAGTTCTCTGAAAGGAGTTCATACTCCAAAGGAGTATCTATGATTACACAACTTCCATAAATTCCCTGTTCTGCTGATCGGGAGATGCTTCAGGGAGGAGACTTTGAGCGTGTCTCAGGTCCCTCCCACTTGGCCGACGTGTAAGTGAGCCCTGGGTGCTAGTAAGTGGGAAGCCTGGCTCTTACTTGAAGAAGAAACTTTATTATTTTTGAAGAGGTTGTGATTGGAAGATGAACTCTCTATCAGCCAAGTATCATTATGCTCCTTGAAAATTTGTCTACTTATTTTTTTTTAAATATAATAACACTTTAGTACCCGTTGTTCCAGTCTCTTTTTCTATTCCCGTCTTGCATAGGGGGCACCCAGTGGATGCATGTCCCTTGTGCCATAGCTACCATGTTGTCACGTGGTCTCACCCTGTGTGAACTCCCTTCTGCCTCGAAAAGCCATCAGAGGTGTAATTAGTGATTATTTCTCCAGAACTGTCTTGAAGGAGATCTAAGAGCCCTGTGACGAGCATGTGTATTGCTTCCTGGATGAAGGATAGAATTTGGAAGGGTTGGAGAGAGGTTCAGGGTTGGAGGGAAAAATGCATTCTGTCCTTTATCACCTCTCTGAAATCACAGATAAAGCATCTTCCTTTGTGCAAAGATGGGGCACGTAAATCAAATATCTCCCAACTTTGTATGGCATTAAACCTGTAAATCTGGAGCATCCATATCAAATGCAATGTACTTTATAATATATTCTGAAGAAATTCAGAGATGAAGAAATATGATTCTAAGTAAAAGATTTTGAATGCTACTTAAAGAAGGGTAAGGAGAAAACATTCTACAATTTTCTTATGCCTTTTGACCCCTTTAGCAATAGTGAAATAGCTAATCAATAGATTTAGTCCTGTCTTTTCCATTTCCTTCTCTTTTTTCCTTCTTTCTTCCTTCATCTTTTCTGCTTCATCTTCTCATTTTCAGTTGTAAATTTTTTATTTTCAGTTATAAAGTCAGTACAACCATAAACACACACACACACACACACACAACTGGTTATTCACAATTAGATTTTTTTTTCATGCTTTGGAAAGTTACACTTTCTGTTTCAGAACCGTAAGATATTAATAATTTTCTATTTATTTGAATCACTTCAAAATAAAATACTGCTAACAAGGGAGCTTATTTCTGAACAATTGATGTGTGCTACAGATAATATGGTCATAGAAGAGTTTCTATGATTTTTTTGTTATTAATCACTATTATTACTGATTACAACAGTGATTAACTCACAGTGAATAAGGCATGTGCTTGTGTTGTTTATCTATTTTCGAAGGATTTATGTTCATCCATCTACACCTGTTCCACACATTCTCACCTCACCCTTTGGTAGCTGTGAGACTCTAGTTTGGGTTGCCTATGGCCACAAAACAACTTGCGCACAGGAGAATAAAGCCTGTGGTTTCCTCTATGTTATTGCTGGGCCATAGCCTTCTAAACTCCCTGGGTCAGTGATGATCAATTGAGTATTCTAAAACTTGAATGTATATGCATATATACTTCTCGTAACAAGCACTCTCTGCACTATTTTCTAATGACTTTTCTGAAGAGTCAATTCAAGCCATTGTTCATATTTAAAGCTGTTTTACTCAGTGCCTGAAACTCAAGTAGAACTTGAGAATGATTTTTCGCTCATCTCTAGTGTTGGGTGAACCTTACCATTTGCCCATCTACATAGAAATAATTAAAACTATTTAAGTGCAAGTATATCTAACAATAAATAAAAATGGACCCTAGAACTTCTGTAGCTGTATCCATAGGCTTCCTTTGGTCTCCTAGGGCCTGAGATCGCTGGGTGCTGGTTTTCTTTCTTTTTTTTTTTTTTTTAAGATTTTATTTATTTATTTGAGAGAGAGAGCACATGAGAGGGGGGAGGGTCAGAGAGAGAAGCAGACTCCCCACTGAGCAGGGAGCCCGATGCGGGACTCGATCCCGGGACTCCAGGATCATGACCTGAGCTGAAGGCAGTCACCCAACCGACTGAGCCACCCCGGCGCCCAAGGGTGCTGGTTTTCTTGCTACTGCAAAGCAAGAGAACCGACCCTCTTGAAGAAGAGAAGAGGCTCTAGTGAGGACTGAACAATCTAGCACAGAGAACAGTTTATCAGAGGCCTTCAGATTCACTCAGATTCTTAGGCCCCATCTCAGATCTCCTGAGCAACAACCTCAGGAATCTGCATTGTAACTAGCTCCTTGGGTGTTTCTTACGTATAGTTTGCTTGCAAGCCACAGCCTTAGGGTAAAGGGTGATCATAAGATTTTGCTTGCAAGCCACTGCCTTAGGGTAAGGGTGATCATAAGATCTGCGAAGACTTCTAATTCCTTAACCTGACATTTGCTACATTATTCGTTCCCACGCTCTCAACTAATGGTAAGTTTTATGGAACTTCTAAATTAGTGAACTCTTTTCAAAATAGTAACAATGAGAGATCAGAGTGATATGAATCTTTCCATTGCTTGTCTTGGCTCATACTGTAAACAATCAAAAAGGACATGCGACATATATTCTGCCCGTTGTGATTAGAAGACTGATTAAGCAATGCGGGGACCCAATTCTCTCAAATTTCTGTACAGTTCTTCATCTTTACGTAACTGAGGGTCAGTGCTTATCTTTTCTTGGATGAACTCTTGGATCCCAGTATCTCAGCAAAACCTGTAAAATAGGTTTCAGATCCCGCGACCTCTACCGTTAGTGACAACTGAGCTGAGAACACATTCATGCTTCAGTGGCTGCCGGCTGCTTGAGCCTAGATTCCTGGCAACCAGGACTAGTCCCATTCACAATCACCTGAGAAATGTGGCTTTTCCCTAAAAAGACTTCCAATTAATACAAATATTCCTTATGAGCTTGATAATTACCTCTTGCCTGCCGAGCAATCATATAGGGCCTTCATGACATTGTCATCCCAGACAACAGGGGGATCCGTATTCCCAGCCTTTTAACCCCTCTGCATAGCCAGATGTTGCTGTTAACCTCTCTTGGATCCAGATATTTTTAACCCTTCAGATTAAGGGGGTTCTCTGATGAGACTGTTTCTCGTTCCAACATTTTTCTGACACGAGCAAACATGTTCTCAAGCAGGCTTACAGCAGCAAGTGTGGTGAATATTTTTTTTTCATTTTTAAAAATGTCCCGTTTTATAAAACTGAAAACATTAAATGGCTATTAAGTTTTTGTGTGTGTGTGGCAACTCAGACTTATAAAGTGTACTGAAAAGTTCAAAGCTATGTGTGATAATGTAATTTTGAAGGTTGAGACCTTTCATGTTTTGTTACCAAGGTACCCAAGTAGGAAAAATATGGCTAGCTGGTCAGTAGTGTATTGTAAAGTGATTTTATTTTCCACACTCATCTTACAGGCTAAAAACTGGTGTTAGTTTTAATTATTTGGAATGCCACCAATATGGTGGGCTTCTTATAACAGTAGGGAGGGGGCAGGGCAGGCTATTGGAGGCCGGAACCCACCCATATTGTCCAGAATTCTTTTGGGACCTCACATGAAGCAAGAGAAACACCTTCTACTGGATAAACACCTTCTAGAATTGCCTTTTCCTCTGAGTTATGCATAGCCCCGCAAAGAGTCACATCCCTTCAGAGTCCTCCCAGAGATTACATGACTTGTTTCCAGTCACAAAATTACTGAGCAGTGAAACAGAGATTGCGACTCAGAGCTGCCTACTTCTGCTCAGTGCTCTTCGGACAGTACTCTTTAGCTCTAACGAGAAAACATTTAAGATCCTTCAAAGGCAGCTGAGAGAAAAGTCATTCACTTTCACTAACACCCTTTGAGATGCAGGATTTTTTGCACATTTTGCTTTGACACCCTTGTCTTTCACAATTATTAGAAATGGATATTATTTACTGATTATTTTGCTTGCAATTGATTTGCATACTGTTATCGCATATTATTAAGTGGTTTGCTGATTAATAATGTTGATTTGGACTAAATGTAATAGAATAAGCAAATACATTTGTAAATTTAGATATTTTGTATAATTTAGGTGCTAAATGGTATCATAGAGCTGTTGAAGATTATTCTAGACCAATTCCTTGCAGGGAAATCCTGTCCACAATTTCCTCCCATATCCTATATTAATGTTTTAGGTTCCTCCCCTTTTAAAAAATTCATTTGCTTGTTTTGGTTTTAAAGCAAACACTTCTCACAGGCAAATACAGCTCCAAAGCTCAGGGTTAAAATAAATCCTTTTAAATTCAGAACATGGTAGTTATCTCCTAAATGATTTCTTTTCTAGAGGGTCAGAGAAGAATAAAATATTTATTTTGAATCTATTTTCATGACCTTGATTGAATCAGTATGATGTGCAGCATTATCAACAAATTATATTATAGCAATATAAAATGTTAATATAATTAATAATAATTTGAATAAATACAAGATACTTATATTAATACAGGATTGTTGAGTCATAGAATTTCTGAGCTGTTAGGAAACACTTGCTGATGGGGCCTCTGGGGTCCAGATAGGTTTTGTAATTAACACACACACACCCACCCACCCACACCCACACACACAGGACGCTAGTTAGTTGTTGAGTTGGTTATGTGAACTGTTTAGTATATTCTGTACTTAGGTAATGTATGTGTGCTTATGCTTTGGTATATTTGGTATTTTTAATTATTTTCTAATATTTCAGACAAATTTTTCAACCTGAACTTTTCATTTATGCATTTATCTTCTAAACATATATATTGCCATTTATTATTTTTTTCTTTCTGCTGTTTCATATACACCATAAATATTTTCAGTTTGGAAATCAGTTTAAATAGTAAGGAGAATCTAAAAAAGAGTTTATAACATAGATATTTAAATGTGTTTATGTTCTTTTTTTTAGAGCTGCATTTTAATATGCTTTGATAAAACTGTATTTCTCTAATAAGGTATTAAGTTTGGTGGCTGCAAACAGTTCCCCAATGGAATGTCACTCCCATTAATTTTCCATGTGTTCTCTTTTACTTATAGTTTTATTGTCCACATGTTTAAAGTCTAATAGAAAAAAAAAATCACTGGATGTGAAGTTGGGGGGTAGAGCCAAGTCTACATCTACATCCTCACGTTGGTGACCTTGGGTAAATTTTATTTTTGTGCTTCCATTTCATTTTTTTTTTAAATGAGTAGTTGAAAGCATCAAAGACTCTTTCCCACAATTCAAACACTCCATGAGCTCAAAAGAAGATTTGATTGAAAGAAATGTGTGGGCATCACTACCTGGCTGCCCAGGATTTTCATAGTCACACACTTGTTACATACATCTGAAGTTCCTTTAAGGAAATTAACTCTTTGTAGGTGTGAGATATGGGCATCAAGAGAAGTGGGATAAGAAGAAAAGGAAGGGGAAATAAGTTAATGACAAAGGGGGATGGTGGGTGGTGGAAATGATTCCCTTTTTACTTCTTTATATCTGTAGTCTAGTTATTCCTACTTGAAAACCTTACTGGCACCAGGTATTATCAACAGGGATGAGTAATATGTAATTTTTATCTTTACTGGGTTACATTTGGCCCACAGACAGTTGACAGCTGTCAGTCAGGTGGCTGGTCAATAAGGAGATACATTTAAAGCTGCCAAAGTATTTTTGTTTCTTTAAATACTTACAAGTAAACCATTTTAGCTGGAAGCTTCATTGTCCTGAAATTAAATAGATCGATATTCACAGTATAATTTATTGAAATTAGTTGCTGGGAGAATCAAGATTTTCCCTGTGCATCTATGGTTAAACAAAATGTTTTTCAAATGTCTTTCTGAAACAGGAGAAAAATTAATTTTTCTCCACTATAAATAAGCCATTCTTAAGATACAAAGATGCATTGCAAATAATGCTTAAAATTTAAAAATATGCTTTTAAATTAAACTTTTAGGATGCATATGAGTCATTGCAACGTCATCATAATTTCTGACTAAGACTTATTAAAAGAAATCATTTCCACATTGAGGGAGTTGGCATAGGTATTTTTGTGACACAAAAGTTGAAGGTTTACTGGAAGGTACAAACGTAGCTGCAAGTTGTACTAGGAATTAAAACTTCTTTCCATAATTACAAGAAAAAAACGTGAAATTTTAGATGAAGCCCACAATTCAGGGCATGGTTAAAATGACAAATTTTGGTTACTTGGAAATATTTGGGCTGTACCTAACATTGTCTCTAATAGGCTAAGTCACAAATAATTCACAAGACTCATAAAAAATAGTTTGGAAGAAGCTTTTGTATGGCTTGTATTGAGTGTTAATGACAAATAGTATAGTAATTACACTGTACATAAAGACTTCACAAATGTAATTCTAAAGTTGACCTGAGAGTATACGTTCAGTTTTGTTGTACTTATTTCTAGAAGTGAGTGTTCTGATTCTTTAGGAATATAGTATTTAACAGACCAGATAAATAACAAAATTATCAAGTGCATGCAGTACATAATCATTCTTTAAGAGACTAATGGAGTTATCTAAAAAATGTGGTGACCAAGTTTACTTAGGTGCCAGAGCAATATAATGAAGATGACAGAATATCACACAGAAATAGCAGTTTGAAACCATAATATATTGCTTTTTAAAAAATAGAATATACTTTAACTTTCTGAACCATATTCTACATGTAATAATTCAGAATGAAAATCAGATTTGGGTTTTAATTATGTTTTAAAAATATTAGATTTTTTGGTTGGCCGGATCATTTCTGGTAATTTTTTAAACCACAAACAGTTCATAATTTTAAACAGCAATTAAGTCAGTCTAAAAGAGTATGATACTTATAAATTTGTGGCTTATCCATATCATCATTGATCTGATAATTATTTTAGATGCAGTGGTCATTAAAAACGTCAGATCTTATTATTTTCCTACTATACAACTGTGTGTTAAGCATGTAGATTGAAAATTATTTACGAGATCATCAGAAAAAAACAATTACCTCATAATATTAGTAATTTATATTGGTAGGAGCCTTTCTCTTCTTAAGCACCAATTGTACCCCCCGCAGCCCAGAAAATTGATTTTATGGCTAATAATTTATAGCATTCTTGATCGGTGTGTGCTGTGTGTCTTTTACATTCATTAGCCCATGTTGCTTGTGAATATGGAATTTGGTTGTTAAAATGGTTTCATATGTTTACTATGTATAGTCTTTAGCTTTGAGCTCCTTACTTGCTTAAATAAATGTTTTCAATTTGTATAATACAACAATTTGTAGAGAAATGCTGTGAAGCGTAGTTAAAAGAATGAGTCCTTGAAATAGAATCACTTTTTAAAAATATATCCTGACATGTGGTCTTATTTTTCCATGTTTTGTATTAATTAAAATCCTATTCTGAAAAAAATATTTTTGCCTAAACTTTTGAATTCACAAAATAAAAATACCAAATATATAAATGTACTAATTTTGGAAATCAGTGACGTAAAAACATGCTTTAGTACTGTCTTAGTTGTTTATTCCAAAGATTTTTCTCCAAAGAAACTCTTTGTAAGGTAATGAGAAAATGTTGCCACTTTTAATTATTAAATATTCTGTGCAATACATGTATTATAAATAAAACTAATTTCATATTCTCTCTAATCATATTCTTGTCACATGCACACATAAAAAGTGTTAGCGCATGAAACGTTTGAAACGAGCATGTACCATTTCACATTTTTATTTGATTTATTAAAAAAACATTTTATTCAGAATAGATTATGACAGAATTAGGTAAAAAAGAGAGGAAATGATATTTGTGTGTTTATTCTAATAGTCTAATATCATATATGTAATTAATTCTTCATCTTTCAGATATTGGAGTTAGTAATGAAAGAGACCAACATTCAAAATATAAAGTCTTTCCTATAAAACTCTTTTTTTAAATGAAAAAAATTGTCAAATGGTAACAGCTCTACTTTCTACACCAGGCAAATCTACTGTTGGGTTAGTTGGCTCTGATTCCAATGGTCTCATCAGCTTTCTGAATGTAGGTTCCTCAGCAGTGCCTCTTCCAAGATAACAAAATCAACTTTTAAAGATTAAAAAATATATTTTGGCAATTGAAACTCACCAGTGCCTTTCTGCTTCTCCAGGAAGTTGTACCCTTCAGCACCTGCTGAGGGCTTTGTTGTCCAAACCCTGACAGGTAAAAAAATTCCTGTAGAATAAAGCCAGACCAGCTGGCTTTGAAGAGAAACCCCCCAGTTTGGGCTGCGTTTGTCTCTTCTCCTTTTCTATGAAGACCCAGGCTTTCCCCCCTTGATCGTCAAGCCGTAAGATGCGTGATCCCTGTGCACAAGTGTCTGGCAGGCCGAGGTGCACCTGTTCCTGTCACTCTGGGGTAAATTTAGCTGTAAAGGTATCACTGACAACCAGACCTTTGTCAGTGCTGGCAAAAGAACACAGAATTGCTTCCCTCCCCTCCCCCTGCCAAGCCCCTATGCAGTTAGTTCAAATGGAAAATATCAAATTGGAAGCCTATCCAAAAATCATTCCTAAAAAATGAGATTGCTTTCATATGGTAAAAAAGTAAGTTTCCTCATTTCACGCAGACTTTAAAATTACATTTCCAAGAATAATCTTGGAACAAGACAAGTTTTTGTTCAATTAATTGTGGCTGGAAACTTTTTAATGGAAACATAGCACACACTTACTTCATTTCAGATTATTAAATTGTGTTAAGCGTTAAAGTTAGTTGCCGTTCTTTGCTGTAGCTTGTTTGTTCTTTTCAATCCAGAGAAATATTAGAAGGTTAAAACTTATCACATAGGAGGGATTAATCATGCTACCAAAATTAGACAGCATGTAGTTCTGAGAGACTGAATGTCAAAATTGTGTGCTCGTAGCCCTTAAACTATTGAGAGTCTAGGACCCACTACTATATTTAAAATGATAGTTCATGTCTGTGGAAACCCTGGATGTTTAGGAGCTGGTAAAGCTGGGGTTCTCTTACTCTTTGATTAAGGTAAGGACATTTATCATTTATGTGAATTTTTTTGATTAATTTCTTTATTGACAGTTTGAGAACAATTCCTTTTGAAGGAAAATAGAGAGGCAGGCAGTGTTCATTGATTTGTCTGACATAAATATAGTAGTTAAGATATATAAAGTAGCCCAAGGAGTAATGTGCTTAGACAAAGCATTCTGAGCTTCTGCTTTAATAATTATGATTTTTAAAGTGATATTACCAAGAGTTGTGCAAAGTACCTGTTCTACCATATTATTGATGTTTACAAGGTTTGGGTATGATAAGAAAAAGAAATCTGGGTCAAAATAAAAAACTGCTTTGTAAAATAAACAAAGTTCCTATTTACTTACTATGTATAAACAGCCACTCACCAAGCCTCATTTCTCTGCAGGGCACCACTTTCAGATAAAAACATAGACCTGAATGGCATCATCCAGTATCCAAGGAAACCATGTAAGTACCTCTCTCACTGTGTACTTCTCTTATTCAGAGTTTAAAAGCTAGCTGAGTACTGAATAAGTGAGTGTTTTTATTTAATAATTATATGGGAGGTACTTTTTAGGAGCTTGCTAAAAAGAAACAGGTTCTTGATTGTTATGTGCGTCATAACAAAACCCTTATGTTTTCATCATATTTCATAAAATTATGTGTTTAGTCCCAACCTCTCCATCAATTCTCATTCTTAGGTACAAAACAGCTACTCAAAAGTCGTAATGAATTGAGAGTTTCAAACTTTTCCAAGACCCATTAGTGTCTGAGAAACAATGTTTCAGAGGCCTTATGCCAGGAGAAGTGACCTAATTGTAATAAAACCTTTTTCAATTTTAAAAATCAAGAAAAAATTGATTAGAAAATAATACTTTATTGGTAACCATTTATAGCAGTTTATTTGGTTTTAGACTTCCTTGGGGAGTGAGCAAGTGAGCAAAAAGGTGAAGTTATGGATGCAAAGAATCTTGAAAGCAAGTGTAATTTTTAAGATGTGAAAGTCTATTTGCAGAAAGGCTTGGAAAGTTGGCATATTGTGTTCTTTCTTTTTTTCCCCCAAACTCATTAGTTTGTAGCTAATTTCTATAGCTAATTTTAAGGTTCTAATTAATTTTCAGAACCATGGAATCTATTGAATCTACTGTAGAAATTGTTTCCAAACAGCACACTATTCTGGACAAAGATCCACTTCACAAATATTTGGACTCTTGTATTAGGTATTTCTTTACTTGGACTTTATTATTTTTTTCTCATTTGCACTCTCTACTTTTAAAGTCAAATTATTTTCGATACTAAATAATTATTCATTATTGTTTACTTTTTCATGAAAATACTTAAAACTCTCTATACTCATATAATTATAGATTGCTTTTTTTTTTTTTTACCATCTGGATCAGCTATATGGTTTATCTAGTCTTTTAAATACAGACTTACTACTGTTCATCAAGGTTTTCAGGAGTTGCATTTAAATGCATCTAGTTTAGCCCTGTTTAGAAGTTTTTCATACTATTTTCATTTACTTTGTTACTCTTATATTTCTGTCTTTTCATTGTAGCATGGTTCCTTGCTAAGCATAAATGGTAGAGATGATCTCACTCAGTTTCTCTGCTGAATTAGACAGACCCTTCCTATTCAGTATCTCACTTTAGGAGCATTTCACTTTCCCACATGACAGTGTGGTATTATTTATGCCTTTCCATGTTTTTGTCTTTTTACATATGTTACAAAATGCATCTTTCTGAATTGAGAGATGAGAAGTTGTGTTAGACTAAGGAATTTGTTGGTACTTTGGAAGGGTGTAAGAGCCTCCTGTCCTGGAAGGAGGACCTGAATAGGAAGTGAGTTTTCTTATGTTACTTAACAAACTTCACAACTATGTACTTTGAGACCTGAAGTACTCCCCTCTAAATAGGAATTCCTTGCCACAAAATAAAGGTTGGGCCATTGCTGGGTAAACTTGAAAGCAGCAGGGTTAGAATAGATCTTTATAAAGAAAAATGTGAATCAAAGGGGAAGAAGACTGGCTAATGCCATAATTCCCTATCTTGAGCAGGTGGAATCTTTTGAAATTCCATTCTCCTTGTGGTGAGAGGAAAAAGAATGTCTACACTGCAATGCTTGTGGCACAGTTTTAAATATTTACATGAGAATATAGATTTTCCAGAAAAGCGATTTAAATTTTATCAGTTTAATTCTGCCTCCTATACTAAAGGAAAAATGACTTGGGAGAAATAAATTGATATATGCACATCCATTCATCAGTAGTGATCTCTCTAACAAAGACCATCATTACTCAATCAAACTTTCTGACATGATGGACATTGTTCTATATCTGCATTGTCCAGTATGGTAACCAGTAGCCACATGTGGCTGGTGAGTATTTGAAATGTGGCTAGTTTGATGGAGAAACTGAATTTTGAATATAATTTAAATTTAATTGATCTAAATTTACATAGGCCACGTGTGACTAGTGGCTACTATATGGGTATTTTGCTTTTATCAGAAATTAAAGTCTTACAAAGAATTTCTAATCATTTGGTATTCTATAATACATTATCATTTTTTATATTTTCTTTAATATTTGAGTTATAATTGCAGTGGAATTTCTTTATAACACTTTCTTAGAGATGAATGTTTTTAATACTGTTGATGGGAAGACATTATAACTTTGTTTTATAAGCCTGGGGTAGCAACTTTTAAAATGGGCATTATAAGCAAGACTGCATCTAAAAAGAAAAACACTCTAATGAAAGTTGTAACAATGATGATAAATATTTCGAAAAGTTCAGTTACAATTTCTGTAATGCATCTTGCAGTGCAAAATGTAACCAACCTACAAAAATGCTCACTAGCCTTGAGTCCCCAAAGCTGATTTTGCTTCCAAAGCACACATCAGATTTTAAATCATATTTTAAAGCTCTGCTCCCATGGCCTTTTTAGGCATTTAGTGAAAATAAACATTAGGATGCATCATGATATTTTAAGAATATTACTAGTCAGTAATACTATAGACAGAATTATTAGTTAAAATATACTGAGAATTTAAAATTTATGTTGATTTTTTTTTAAAGTCAGCAAATCAGCTCATTTCTTGAGTAAGAAATGTAGGCTATAGATTACTTATAGGATACTGAACTAGAGACCATGAGGAAGTTTTTAAAATGGAAGATGTAACATTCATCTTTTTAGGAACTCCATTTATTGGCTTTGAACATATCCTTTTGAATGGGTAAGATTCAGATAAGAGGAGACTTCTTTTGGCAGAACCTTGGACAAGCTACTCACAGTGTCCTTCCTACTGCAAAAACAACTAGATTCTTGATGGAACATATTTCTAATGAATTATTTGAGTGGGAAAAAAAATTTTGGACATCTTCCTGACCTCAAAACCAAAAAATTAAAATGTGTGTTGAAAGGTGGAGTTGCGACAAGGAGCAAACAGGAACATTTCATAGGAATGGCAAGATTGAACTGGATGAGTTTGTATTGCAGGGATGCTGTTGGAAGGATAGCAGTCATATGCTCTGTTAAAATTCTCATAAACCTAACCTTATTAAGAGAACAGGAAGACATAATAGCCACATCTGTAGACCCAGGTTTTTGGTCTCCTTTGATGTCTTTTGGTGTCTTCAATTAGGTAGTCAACCACTTGCATACTGCCAGGTCTATTTTCAGAAAGAAGGTCTATCCTTGCTAAAAAGCCAGTGTTCTGTGTGGAGAAAATATGGTCTTCCATTAAGGGAATGCTACAAATCACAGTCCTCAATGTCCTTGTAAAATATCATTTCTGATATCTCCATGTCTGAGAAATAGTTTTCATCATGGCCAGTGACCTCTGAGTTCTGAATCACTGCCTCAATTTCTTATGTATTTATTGACATATTTCTAATTTACCTATCTAAATTTTTATTATGAGAATTTGAAATATACTAAAAACTAGAGAGGCTGGTATAATGAACTTTCATACACCTATTCCTACCTTAAACAACTATCATCTCATGGATAATTTTGTTTCAACATATCCCTATTTCCACTTCCTACCCCCACCCCAAATTATTTGGAAGCCAATTCCAGACATGACATAATTTCATTCTTTAATATTTCAGCAGATATCTTTATAAGATTAGGACTTGTTTGGTTTTTTTTTAGGACTTGTTTTTTAACTGAAAAAAATGAATCACACCAAAAAAATGAACCACATATAAAAGTCAGTATTTTCTTATTGTTATCAAATACGCACAATCAAAATTCAGATTTTCTCAATTGTCTCTTAAATTTTTATAATTACTTTTTGCTGTTTGAAACAGAATACAAGTAAGACCTGTACATTGCAATTGGTTATTTCTCTTCTCTTTTACTCTGTAGGTTTCCCTTCTATCTATTTGTCCTTGTTTGTTAAGGAAACTGGATTATTTGGGTGGTAGAGTTCTCCATGGTTTGTATTTGCTGATGCCTTCCTGTGGAGTTGTTTAATAAGCTCCTCTGTCCCATATCTTTTCTACTAATTGGTAATTAAGATTAGGAACTTGACCAAATGCATTTGGAGGAGGCTGAGCAAGACTACTGGTTCTCTCTCTTTTTGTGATGTTAGCAGATATTGATCATTGTTTAGATCTACTTATTCCTTAGAGTTAAGGAATACCCAGCCTTGGGAAGTTTCCTCAAACATTTGCCCTGATCAGTACTCTGCTACATTCTCAAGTGGGACCCTGCAGGTCTCAGGAGATCTTTCTCTATACAGTAGCTCTCTGCCAGGTGCTCCGTCCTGGGAACCATAGCCACCTTATCCTCCCATACTTTCAGACCTGCTTCGTCAACTCAGGGAATTTGCCACTCTTGAGTTACTGTCCCTGTGCCTCTGCTAAGAAACCCTCAAGACTATAAACAGGGCAAGCAGATTTATCTCCTTGGCTTCTCATTTCTTAGGGATCTTGTTGTTGCCTGATGTCCATGTCTTAAAAAAACCATTTTTTATATTTTTTGTCATTGTTGCTATTGTTGTGTTTTAGGAAGGAGGGTACACATAGCCCCTCTTAGTCCATTTTGGCTGGAATAGAAAGTCTCCTCAGTTGTTTCCAAAAAAAGGTCAGCTGTAGCTTATTAATCCAAACACCATCTTAATATGAAACTCAATATTTAAAGCAAACTGAAAAAGGTATGTGTGTGTGTGTGTTTCCTTTGGAATACTGTAGACTTAAATCCATGAGTGCAACTTTCAGGACCTCTTTTTTATAATTTTTTTAAATTATTGATTGATTGATGTATAATTAGCATTAGTTTCAAGAGTACAGTATAATGATTCAGCAGTCTTATCCATCATTCAGTGCTCATCATGATAAGTGTACTCCTAATAACCTTTATTTATTTCACCCAACCCTCCACCTACCTCCCCTCTGGAAGCCACCAGTTTGTTCTCTGTATTTGAGTCTGTTTTTTTTTTTTTTTTTTTTTTGTCTTTTTTCCCCTTTGTTTTGTTTCTTAAATTCCACATACAAGTGAAATTATCTGGTATTTGTCTTTGTCTGACTTGTTTTACTTAGCATTATGCCCTCTAGATCCATCCATGTTGTTGCAAATGGCAAGATCTCATTCTTTTTCATGGCTGAACAATATTCCATTGAATGTATATACCACATCTTCTTTATCCATTCATCTATCAATGGACATAATTTGGGTTGCTTTCCTAATTGGGCTATTGTAAATAATGCTGCAATAAACATAAGGGTGCATATTATCTTTTTGATTAGTGTTCTCATTTTCTGTGGGTAGATACCCAGTAGTGGAATTACTGCATCATATGGTAATTCTATTTTTAATTTTTTGAGGTAACTCCATACTGTTTTCCACAGGGGCTGCACAACTTGCACTCCTAACAACAGTGCAAAAGGGTTCCTTTTTCTGTAAATCCTCACCAATACTTGTTGTTACTTGTGTTTTTGATTTTAGCCATTCTGACAGGTATGAGGAGATACCTCATTGTGGTTTTGATTTGCATTTCTCTGATAATAAGTGATGCTGAGCACCTTTTCGTGTGTCTTTTGGTCATTTATATGTCTCCTTTGAAAAAATGTCTATGCAGGTCCTCTGCCCATTTTTAAATTGGATTATTTGGGGATTTTTTTTTGTGTTGCATTGTAGGAGTTCTTTGTAGATTTTGAGTATTAACCCCTTATCAGATATATCATTTGTAAATATCTTCTCTGATTCAGTAGGTCATCTTGTTGTTTTGTTGGTGGTTTCCTTTGTGTGCAAAGCAACTTTCAGGTCCTCTTGCTGACGTTTTCTCTCCCAGCTAATTATGTTTTTCCCACAAGATGAGTCTTATTTTATATTTTATTTAGAGGCAATTTTGTGGTTCATTCATCATTCCTTCAATGAACATTTTTGAGTACCTACTGGGTATTGTATAAAGTATTGGAGATACAGTATTGAATCAAACACTATTTATCCCCTTAAAAATCTTGCAATTTATTTTCCGACTGAAACTTGTACATGAATGCTCATAACATCTCTTAGTAATAGCCCTAAACTGGAAATACCAAATGTCCGTTAATGGTTAAACAGACTTATGATATATCCATGGTATGGAATACTACTCAGCAGTAAAGAAGAATGAACAATTGATAGGGCAACAAGTTGGCTAAACCTCAAGGAAATTATGCTGAGTGAAAAAATTGTATCTTAAAAAGTTACATTATTGCTCATTTCCAATTATACAACATTCATAAAATAATGTAATTATAGAGTTGGAGGACAGATTAGTAGTTGCCAGGGGTGAGAGGGCAAGGGAGAGAGTAGGTGTAGACATAAAAGGGTAGCACTAGGGAGTCTTGTAATGGTACAGTTAAGTGTCTTGATTGTGGTAGTGGTTTCTCAAAGCTACACATGTGATAAAGTTGTATATGGCTATACACACATACACACACAAACACAAATAAATACATGTATACAGCTGAAATATGAATAAACTATGCATTATATCAATATCACTTACCTGGTTTTGATATTGTAATTATGCAAGATCTTAACAGTGGGGCTGGGGCTAGGGGCTAGGGAATGGGTACACAGATAGTACATTTCCTTGCACTTTCTTGTGAATTTTTAAGTATTTCAAAATTTTTTTTTCTGAAAAATCTTGCGATTTCATGAAGGATGTGGGGAACCAAATAGTCAATTACAACACACTATAATAATACTCAGTTAAGGGGTGGTAATACAGAGTATATATATATATATATAGAGAGAGAGAGAGAGAGAGAGAGAGAGAGGGATGCCTTGCTCCTATTCCCAAGTCAAGAGACAATGTCTCTACTACTCCCTTGTTTCCTAAATGGTCCCAGTCAGGTCCCCTGCCTCTGTTTGAGGGGCGTGTGTTAGCAGTAATGGAATTGTGGCATGCTCATAATTGACCCTCCCTGACCTCCAGTACCCATGGTGATATGCCCTGCTCACTGGGGCCTCAGTAAAGTACCAACCATACAAGGCAAACATTTTATGAAAATGAGTATGGATAAAGTAACAGGAGTCTCGTGTTCACACAACACGTTCAACTGTAAGTTCAAAGACTCATTCCAGATTTATTTACCAATGATTTTGGATTACGCATAGCTTTGGTTCTTCTCAAGCCCTATCCTGCCATCAGCACCTTAGCCAAAGCTTTACTCTGACCATTGAGAAATAGCCTTTGTATGTGAAGATGAACACATAACTGCAGTGGGCATTATGCATGCATTGTCACTTGTTATTATAACTTACTTTAATTCAGTGACAGATTGTCACATATTTTGAGTTTTCTTAAGTTATAAAAGTTTTTTTTCCCTTGGAACTAAGTAGAAAATACATTATTTCTGATATGTTAGGGGACGTATTTTAGTTTTGTTGGTCTTTAGTAAGAAGCACTACGAAAGTGACTCAATATGAATTAATGCTCTTGTCACATTGTGACAACTCAGTTGTCTTAGAATTTTTACCAGGCTGTGTCTAAGTTTCACAAAACCACGAATAGGCAGGTTTAGCACATGTAAGCTGGAAATGTTTTTATTTTATTTGTTGTTGTTGTTGAAGAAATTCACCCCACCTCTCGGTGTCAGGAAGGCCTCTTTGGGGTTGCCCTTGGACTAAGGAGGGGATCTGAGTCTGGATCTAAGTGTGTTATTGGAACATTCCCTGGGCAGAAGTTGTTGGTATAGTTTTTCATCTCTCTGAGTCTCCCTGAATTAGAATCTCAAGGTGTGTGTGTAGAGGCAGCTCTGATTTGCATCATTTACCTTTATCAACATAGTAGCCAGTTTGAAATTACCTACATCTACTTTGTGAAATTCACACTTAGTTCTTCTGAACTCATCCTTTTTTAAAAAGTTGATGCAGTGGCAGAGTCTTGGTCCATTTTTTTTTTTTTTTAATTTTGCTGAGATAGAAATAATATATTTTATTTATTTGTTTTTAAAAGATTTTATTTATTTGACACAGAGAGAGAGAGAGCACACAAGCAGGGGGAGGGGCAGAGGCAGAGGGAACACTTGATCTTAGCCAAAAGGCCGAGAAGCGATGAGAGGCAGAGGGAAAAGCAGGCTCCCTGCAGAGCAGGGAGCCCAATGCGGGGCTCGATCCCAGCACCCTGGGATCATGACATGAGCCAAAGGCAGACGCTTACCCGACTGAGCCACCCAGGTGTCCCCAGATAATATATTTTAGATTGAACGGGTCATTTATTATTGATCAGATCCTGAGACTTTTCTTCATTTTTTTTTTTGTTGTTGTTGTTGTTGTGGCCAAATGTGTACTACTTTTCATTTTAACATTTTATTAATTTTTATTTTCTGAAATAAAAACTTTTTATTTGTGTGCTGAATCCTTTAGCACTTTTAAGAAAACATACAAGTCCATGTGAATAGTACAGTTGATTTAGAATAGTTCTTGCCTTCTGGTAATTTGTGACTGTGTGGTCCTGATTTTGTTGTATGACCATGCATGATCTTTTCTGTATCCTGTCGTGTCTGTAGATCTGAGAAAGTTCATACTTCTTTCTTTTTTTTTTTTTTAAAGATTTTATTTATTTATTTGAAAGGGAGACACACAGCAAGAGAGGGAACACAAGCAGGGGGAGTGGGAGAGGGAGAAGAAGGCTTCCCACTGAGCAGGGAGCCCGATGCGGGGCTCTATCCCAGGACCCTGGGATCATGATCTGAGCCGAAAGGCAGAAGCTTAACGACTGAGCCACCCAGGTGCCCCCTTGTTTTATTCATTTATTTAAAATGCGTTTATTATAAGGGCTCTAAAGGTTACATAACATTCCACATATTCTATACTTTTCCTACAACCTTAAGATTGTACTGTGTTAGTCTAAATCTATAACACTATTAAATAATATTATAAGCATTTCTTGGAGAGGAATAGGGATTAACAGGAAGCAGTGGATTTTTCATAAATTTGGCAAGCTTTTTTTTTTTTTTTAAAGTAGCTTAAATATCCTTGAAGCATTAATTTTAGAATAGGAGTTGTGTAGGAACCAATATTATTCCTCTACTTTATAAAGAAAGAGACACTGCCATCATCTTCCTTCCTTGCCCTGCATCTGCATGAACAAAGTTGAATTGAATGGACTGGTGCTTCCACCTGCAGCCAAGCCCATCGGTCCCTGGACCAAATCCAACAACAATAGGAAGCATATGTAGAGCCTTTGACTTTTTCTTCCTCATTGGGCACATCTAGTAGCTCAGTTACAGCTGCTGGGCTCCATATTACTGTTAATTCTCAACTGGAATCTGTATGGTCCACTAGATCTGGGAGGCCATGACCCTGAGCCTGGTCCCAGGGGCCTGTGTGGCCCCTAGTCACAGATATTATATCCTTTTGTCTCTTTATGGGACTAGGCTTCTGCCAGGTCTCCTTGGATCTTTGAGTGTGGTCTCTATGTCCTCACTCTGTGCTGTGGTGTCTTGCAGCATATGATCAGCTCTGGTAATGACCACCACTGCCTGATTTCTAGGTATTCAGATAGTTGCTTTTTTCTCTGATATGACACCATATTACTTATAGCTGCACATATGACTTAAGCACTCATTGTGCCCTTTGAATGTTGTGCCTGTCTACCTCACTGACTCTTGGTTGACGCCATGGATGGGGTCACCTCTGTTTTTATGATCTCAAATGTGAGTACCGGTCGGCTATTGCTAAACATGCATCATGCTTCACACCTGTAACAAGGAGAAGGGTCACCGATGTGATGAGTCTCCCCACTGATTACATCCTAGTAAGGATTTAAAGATTTTATTTACTTATTTATTTGGGAGATAGAGAAAGTGAGAGACAGAGCAGGAGCAGAGCTGGGGAGGGGCAGAAGGAGAGGGATCAGGAGCAGACCCCCCCCCGCCCCTGAGCAGGGAGCTCAATGCAGGGCAGGCTGATCCCAGGACCCCCAGACCATGACCTGAGCCTAAGGCAGCCCTTAACTGACTGAGCCACCCCAGGCGCCCCTCATTCACTTTTTTATATGCTATTTAGCTCTTAGTTCCAAAAAGCTTTTTTTTGTACCTTACAATAGGACCGTTAAAGTAAGGGGCAGAACCAAGGCAAGTAATAAAGAGGGGGTGGGGTAAAACTGAAGCAGAAAACCAAGGCCCTCCCTAAGAAGCCTGCAGTGGAGTAAACTGAACTTTAGGCCCAAGTGTTCTGCCAATCAGAGAAAAAGGAAGGCATAAAAACTGATGTCACTTCCTGTTAGATCAGAGTGGCACAAAGATTCAGGTCATCTAGAGAGAAGCTCTTGGTTTCCTAGCTGCGTATTTTGGGGAGGAATTGAGTGACTCATTATAGCAACATTTTTCTATCAGATAATCATATTAAAATACCAGTGCATGTTGCTGAACGTTATGCTTTCTTTCTAGCATGAGATACTTCAAAAAATTATTTTTCAAAATGACTTTAGACTAGTACTGCCCAATTATTTTCTAGTATCCAGAGTAAAAAGTAAAAAGATACATGTGAAAATAGTAATATCTATTTCCACTGAGTATATCCAAAAAAATATTATCTCAATAGGTAATCAATATAAAATTTTTTTCTATATTGATTACATTCTTTTTTTTTCTTTTTAAACTAAGTCTTTGAAGTCAAGTTTGTATTTTACGCTTATAACACAACTCAGTTTGGATAAGTCACATTTCAGGGCTCCTGGGTGGCTCAGTTGGTTAAGCGACTGCCTTCGGCTCAGGTCATGATCCCAGAGTCCCGGGGAGCCTGCTTCTCCCTCTGGCCCTCTCCCCTCTCATGCTGTTTCTCTCTCTCTCTCTCTCTCTCTAATAAGTAAATAAATAAATAAAACCTTAAAAAAAAAAAGAATGGATAAGTCACATTTTGAGCGCTCAATAGCCACATGTGGGTGGGTGGGTTGGCAGTGGGAGGGGCAACTCTTGTTTGTTGTAATATCCTGGTGATACTTTCAGTATTGAGATTTCTCAGCTGCAGTTACCACCAGGGATCTTGAAAGGAAAATTCGTCAGTGTTTTTTGTACTGGGTGGTCATTAATTCAGAAGTTACCATTTTATGTCACCGAAACTAATTTGATGAGAAGAAAAAATAACTTCAGTCATTATCAAGAAAGTGAGCAACTTACTCTGAAAACTTTTGGATGCTTACTTTCAATTCTTTCATTACTAGTAAATGCACTTATTTATGTTATCTTGGACATTTTCTTGATCTCTTTTTACACACTTCCCATGATTTTGCCAGCTTTTTCTCCTAGGGTTCCAATGGGAATTAGTTTGTAATTTTTCAGAGATACTCATGACTTTCTGCTTGACATACAGTTACTGTATGTAACAATTTCTTTGTTATCCGCTTGTTGAAAACAGATTTGTTGGCTGTCCTCCTCCCCATTAGTGCCTTGTATGGAGTAAAGTGTAGCCAATAATGCTTACTGAATGAACACACACATATATGTCTTTTCCTCTCATCTGGAAAGCAGGTACATGCATGCTTTTGACTCCTTTGGTGTATTTGTAGTTACTAGCCTAGTGCAGGCCATGCGGTTGATGCTTAATAAATCCTTGCTGACTGGGTCCATGACTTATAGTTGACTTTCCTAGTCTTGGGTCAAATCTGTATCTATCAAACTGTTAAATTACATCCTTGGAAAGAACATCGCTGTTTTCATTTGGAGGAAGAAATACAAACACTTCCACTACCTTTCCTTGTTGGTTCCTAACTGACTCTGAGAAAAGGAGAGAATCAATGAAAAGAGCACTACTACCTTTGGTTAAATACCAACAAAGTATAATATACAATTTTTGTCAGAAGAAAAAGTATGACTGTTATTACAGGTCCCAAACATTATGATGAAAGAACCTAGTTTGTGGATTTTGGAACCATTCATTCTTTCATTCAATAAAAAATTACTAAACAAACACCTGTTATGATTAACACATTGTGTTGGACATGGGATAAAAAAGGTAAGTTTTGACCCTCAAGCTGCTTACATTTTAGTTGGAAAGTCAGATCATGCCAGAGACCTCTTGAAAACATCTGTAAGTTTAGAGAAAGCTAGCTACTAATGGGAAAAAGACTCAGCAAGCCTAATTTTCACTCTGTTTTTCCTCCATTGGTGTTGGTTAGTAAGTATTTTTAGAATAAATGTGTAGATAGTGGTTTGTTTTTAAAGAAGTTACATTATTTGGCATTTATTACATTTTATTTATTTTCTTGATTGATTAATTGCAGTTAGATTACCTTAGCATGCTAGAAGAGATTTTATAGATTTTGACATATGATTAAACAGCATAAAGCATAACTAATGTAGTTTTAGTGGCATGCTATGTATTAAAGCATAAAATTTAAACACACACTTCATCAGGAATTTTTGCAGTTGTAGTGAATTCAAAAGATTCAGATATTAGAACTCTACCTCCCTGTTAGGGAGGGGCAGGAATTTTATAATTGAGATTATTATAGAAGAGTGTCCTGACATAACTGATTGACTTTAGTGATGTGCCTTGAAAGTTCAAATTCAAGGTGTGCACTTATTTCAGTCAGCTTATTCTGAATGTTTAAATAAGAAATACTATTTCTGGGTATTCTGAATAACTCGTTGTACATTTATTCCTAATAGTGAGCATTTGGACTAATGATGGATTACTAATGAGCATGTAAATGTACCACCTGATTACATTAATATATGATCTTCCATGACGAGGTCTGAAATGAACATTTCTAATATGTATTTCTTTTCCCCAAATGGCACTGTGGCGTATACTGAGCAGGACTGAGACAAGGGTGTTTTTCTTAAGAGCCACTGATTTAGTCAATTATCAAAAATCACATTATAATAAATGCTGTTCTAAGAATTTTGATTAACCTTTAAATAAATGTTACTTTGGAAAAAAATCTGCCAAATGTGTTAATGATAAATTGTGAAGTGGTAGTAATTGCAAGTATGGCTTTATGGATAATATAGTTAATTGATACCACCCTCTCAAACATATATAGCACATCAGCTGTTATGAGGCTGGGTGATAGTAATGGTGTCTACAGCATTTTTGATGCATTGAGGATGACATGAGTAAAATGGAAACTTAGAGTGCTCACCAGGGTCATTCTTTCATGCACATCTGATGCCCATGGTCAAGTAAATTTTTAATGACACATAGTCACTACACACCTTTCAGCCTTCTGGAGAGGTAAGTGTACATTGATCTGTCCTAATCAGCCTTGCAGAGTACTTCAGACATCCCTGCATGAACACTATTATTTAATAAAATGGGAGCTGTTTTTTTCACAAGCTCAGCAGTTGTTTCTTGGATGGCTATATTGTTGTTGTTGTTGTTGTTTTTTAACTCAAGTCTCATGTTCATTCTTGTCTTTGTCTGACAATGTAGTATTAATGTAGCTGCATAGAAAAGTAAGCAAAATCAAGGAATGGGTCTGATTATGAAAGTTCATTGCTATTATAAGAAACCCATAGAGCATACATCCATTCTTTCCCTAATGTATAGGGTGCTGACTGCATAAAATTGCTTGGAAAGACATTAAGGATATAGAGGCAATTCTGTTGAGGTGTGCAGTGGGATGCTTTTATGTTTGGAAATAAAGGTGGTTCTGGAATATCTGATTTGCAAAATAAAAAGTAGCCAAAGCAATTTTTTAAAAGGTTATTTATTTATTTGAGAGAGAGTGAGAGAGAGCACAGAAGGAGAAGGGGAAGCAGACTCCCTACTGTGCAGGGAGCCCGATGCGGGGCTGGAACCCAGGACCCTGGGATCATGACCTGAGCCAAAGGTAGATGCTTAACCGACCTGAGCCACCCAGGCACCCCGCCAAAGCAATTTTTAATTGCTCTAGATTGGAACACTTATGTAGGGACATCTACTTTTTCTTTTTTAAGAGTAGTTTTTATCTGAGTTTGGGGTCTATAATATCTTGAGTTTGTTCATAGATGGAGTAAATCAAGTGTTGTTTATTTAGCTAATAGGATTTGGAGGTAGGGGAATTTTTACTATGGATTCTTCTTCTATTTGTGAAGTTACTCAGTTACAAATGGGATACAGACCAGATGGTGTTAAATCCCATTCCAAGGATGTAGTCTACAGCCAGAACTTCTTAGAAGCATGAATATCACTTGGTCACGTAGTTCGCTGGTTACCGGATTTATTTGCTTTTAAGAAAATGAATAAGAAAGAAAAAGAAAATAAGTAAGAGTGGGTTCCTGTTGATCTGTAGGGCTGGCCATTGATGACAATGTCTGGAGTTGCCTTTGTGTTCATGGAAATCAGGCATCTCTTTCTGCTGTTTCATGGCCACCGAGTTGGCTCTCAGGCTCCACAAATGCCTCCTTTACCTGCTTGCTCATAACTGAAGTTGCATAATGAGAGACTAAAATTTTTAGATTTTGCAAGTATCTCTAGAAATGGCAACGTTTTGTTTAAATCAGATCCATAGAACTCAGTATGAATGAGCTTACCAGCTCTTTCTGGATAACAGGATTTGAAAGTGGGCTGGGTAGAGAAATATGAGGACACTGGGTAATTAGGGAGTAAAAGGATCTGCCTTGTGGGCATGAAGGGGACAAGAGGGGTGAGATGAAAGGCTCTGAGTAGGGAGGCTTAGAACAGCAGAGTACCAGATGTACTTTCTTTACAATATAGGAAAACCTCTAAAAATGGCAGGCTTTCTAAATACAATTTTAAAACAGAATTTGTTTTTGATTTTATTTAGGTATGAAATTAGTAATTTCATTGTTAGATATTCTCCTTGAATTACCTTGTTCATTTATTCAGGAAGCATTTATTGAACAACTCCGATGGACTAAATAGTGTGTTGGAAAAAGACAGGATTCCTATCCATAATGTTTTATTAGTCTCTCTGCTTTTGGCTATAGGTAATAGAAAACCCAATTCCAAATGGCTTTAGTACAGGGGAAATTGGTTGGTTCACACCACTGAAAGTCCAGGTGGAATTCAGGAACATTGTAATCCAGTAGTTTTGACTCAGTTTTCCTTCCATTCTTTTCCCTCTCTCTGTGGGTCAGGCTGCATCAGTGGCTAGTAGCAAGATGGCTATCAAGTGAAAGGGGCTATTTCAGAGGCTTTTTGGAGGGCTAGAAGAGCCTTCTCAGAAGCTTCAAAGAAACCTCTTCTTGGATTTTATTAGCACAAGACACCAAGATTATATAGGCAATTAGAGGACTGGTGGATGCAGATATGTATGGGTTCAGTGACAGCATTGGGGGGGTATCCCCTCTAGACTGGTAGAGATGGAGGATTCAGAGCAGAATTCCTTGAAGACATTCTACCCAAACTAAATCCAAGAGGATGAGAAGGAATGAGGAGCTGGGGAGGGCATGTAGGGAATTAGGGAAGTGGGGGCAAAGACAGAAGCAAGAAGGTACACTGCACAAAATCAGCTATCTTTACTCATTCTTCACGTCTCAGCTTCACCTTATCTTCCCACAAGGTTTAACGGAGCCTTGCATGGCCTCACACTTCCTTGTATTTATCCCATCTTAACATTCACCCACTTCATTGTTACTCATTCAACTGCCTGCTCTTCTTCCCTAGACGCTGTGAGGACAGGGTCCGTGGTCTGTCTAATTGCCCCTCTGTTCCCGGCACCTAGCAAATCATCAACAGTTGATAAATATTCATTAAATGTATGAATGAATGAGGGATTTATTATTATTTTGTTAAATGACAGCTTTTAGACCTGTTCCTTCCTACATTGATCAAAATGATAATAACTTTCATGGCCCTGACTAGACTTCTTATAAATAGTCATAAAATGTAGGCAGTAAAACTGAGTCTTGAGGATTTTGAGGAGTTTTTGATTCTCATATGATCTAACCATCTTTTTTTTTTTTTTAAGATTTTATTTTTTAGAGAACGAGCGAGAGAGAAACAGCATGAGAGGGGAGAGGGTCAGAGGGAGAAGCAGGCTCCCCACTGAGCCAGGAGCCCGATGTGGGACTCGATCCCAGGACCCTGGGATCATGACCTGAGCCGAAGGCAGACGCTTAACCATCTGAGCCACCCAGGCGCCCTCATCTAACCATCTTGAATAGAATTTTCTTGAGCATAAGTACGTGTTTTCATACACTATATAATCCCAAAGCAGGATGAGACCTTAAAAGTCATCAATACTCTTGTTTGTTGGATGGATGAGTGTTTGTTTATTGGAAGACAGAGTCTTTGCTCATTACATCCTTCAAAAGATTAACCTCATATGTATAAAACTCCAGCATAGGTGAGTTTCTGATGTTTCTTCTACTTTTATGATTTTTGAAATTTCTTTTTTTTTAAAGATGATTTATTTATTTATTTATTTGAGAGAGAGAGAGAGAGAGAGAGCTGGGGAGGGACAGAGGGAGAGGGAGAAGCAGGCTCCCCGCTGAGCAGGGAGCCTGATGTTGGCTTGATCCCAGGATGCTGGGATTATGACCTGAGCCGAAGGCAGACACTTAACTGACTGAGCCATCCAGGCACCCCGATTTTTGAATTTTATAATTAAATGATTAATACATGATTTTATTGAAATTACTCAAAAATTACCTTTCTCTTTGCTCTGTTATGTGTAATATATTAATCACAGACCCTGGGAGTTGGGGAAAGATTTTGCTAGATTCCACTACGATACATTTTCCACTGAAGTTTTAAATTAAGCCTCATATTGAAATGAATTCATGAAAAGATGTTTCTGGATAGAGTTGTGTATGGTACCTGTTGCTCATTATCATCAGTATTATAATTTGCAAATACAAAACATACCGAATATTGAAGTATGAAATGTTTAACTTGAAGAAAACGTATAGAAGAAAATATAACGATTTCTCCTGATGAAATCCAGTCCAAAATTCTGTTTGTGATATTAAGGTTGTTTGTGGGGAAGCAGGGATGTATAGTGGGCCTCTAAAGACCTCTAAGGCAGATCTTGATGTTTTCCCCAGAGTATGTCCCTAAGTCCATCTTACATTGTCTTTCTGAACACCTTTTAAGTTTATATGCCCTTATGAGCTTAAAATCTCTTAATTTAATGTATTCCTTTGGATGTCATTTAGACAGAATGGTTTTATTAAGGCCTTATTTTTAAGCTTATTAGGTTTCTTCAAGTTAAAAAAACTAAAACATGGAAATCATCGTTTCATTAATTATGAGTAATTTTTATACATTTTAAACCCTACCTGTTATACATTCAGGACACTTCCCAATGAAAAACTTTTTTGAGTAGTTTGTGGAGCATCACACAGATTTACACCTTAAGATTTCTGCTTCCTAGAAGAAATTATGGGGCAACGTAGACATGACAGTAATAATAAAAATTGCAAAAATGCTACCACTTCATTTAAAATTTAGCATCTAGTATTGTCATTAAAGATTACACTTTCCTTTAGATAAAGAAATGTCATTTTTGTAGTAAGTGTTTATTGTCATTAAGAATCAACTTTTTAAAGATAAGTTGTGATTATGCAGTTATATGTAAGAAATAGATCTTTCTAATTTTTGTTTCCCATGCAATCATTTTGCATGATAGGGAGAAGGCACATTTCTCTCATTTAAGGGTACAAAGGGGAAGTGTTATCTGAGCCATTCCGAGGTATGGTTGTTTGAGACATCTGTGCTTTATGAGCTTGGGAAGGAGAAGGAAATAGCCTTTATTGAGAAGCTTTTTGGAGGTTCTGCTGTTTGGAGTAGAATCGCAAGACTGGAAGAAATATTTAGAAAGTGTCTGGTCCATGCCTCTTCTTCTCAGGGAAGGAGGCTTGGGCTTGGCAAGGTGAAAGGACTTGCCCTGAGCCATGCATAATTAGTGAGCCTGCGAAGGGATGGGGCTCGTGCTGGCGTCTTTTGCTCCTTACACTTATGGATGTGTTTCCCACAATGTGCCTCTCTCTTGGATTCTTTAGAAACTTAACCAGGTGTGAGAAGCAAAATCCTTTTTGCATGAATTCATTGAAAAAAATACTACCCTGGTTTTTAGTTTTACAGAGTGGAGATGTATTGACTTCAGAAAACTAAGGAGTTAGGCCCCTCAAATTCGAAATTAAATCTACTCATCATTTAAAAAAACAAACAAGGGGCGCCTGGGTGGCTCAGTTGGTTAAGCGACTGCCTTCAGCTCAGGTCGTGATCCTGGAGTCCCTGGATCGAGTCCCGCATCGGGCTCCCTGCTTGGCGGGGAGTCTGCTTCGTCCTCTGACCCTATCCCCTCTCATGTGTTCTCTCTCTCTCATTCTCTCTCTCAAATAAATAAATAAAATCTTTAAAAAAATAAAACAAACAAACAAACAAACAAACAAAACTTTAGAAAACTTTTCCTAAGTTCACCAGAAGCCCAGGCTCCTCTGGGGAAGAAAGCAGGTTGAGGCTGTTCGGTGGGCTGTGCATTGTGCTGTTCTTCTCTGAGAGCTCGGGAGATTGGCATTACTCCGCAGTCGTGTCACAGCCCGAAGTCATTTAATGCCTCCTCTTGCGAGGCCAGGATTCCACGCCCAAGTGCATTTAGTAGGTCAGTACAGTAATTTTAAATGTCTTTCTTTCAATCTTTTGCCATCTTCAATTATACCTTTCCACCCTACTATTTGTGTAATTTTCTTCTGTCTGAAGTCTCTTTACTGTTGTTCTCTATTGCACAGCATGACAAATTACCCATCAAACCATATCTTTTCAGCCCAGAAATGTGCAATAACACAGAGTCATGGCATTATCGCATGTTGTGCACTTTATTTCCTCACAGTTCATTCAAGTGTGTCACTTTATTTTCCTGGCTTCCTTTTGTCATCATGGAGATTAACCATTTTATCCTTCCTAAACTTTAGAAACAATTAGAATTTCATTATAGTGGAAGGAAGCTGAGAGTGAATGCTTGCTCAGTACTATAAGGAGTATACTTTTCATATTATCAGTGGTAAAATTAAAGTCATGAATCCTGAGTCCTTTTTGAAGGAGAGACTTTAGGGATTATTATACAGCTGAGTAACCCTGGCTCTGGACAAGAGAATTATTTGAGCCTGTGGCCACCAAACACATTAACGGTTAAGAAACCATCTAGTGTGACATTGAATACCTGATTCTTCTGTTCTCCTGAGAATTACAAAATTCCCTGGGGCCCATGCGTTCTGTACACAAAATCTTTTTTTTCCTCCTCTTAACTTTGGTTAAATACCAATAGTGTTCAGTGTGCAATGAGATACAATAGACATTGCAAGTATGTGTTAGAAAATCAATTGGAATTGAGGCTCTAATCAGCAGGGCTGCAGCTGGTATGTAGACACATCACTGGAAATGGTGATTAAGATCATATGAAGCATTGAAAAAACCCCACAACACTTAGATCACTGTTTAGATAGATTTCTGTTTTACTGGGGTAGTGATGCCTTGGGTAGCCAGTGATACTTCTAGATCCTGCTAGATTAATTTATAAGATGTTTTAATAATCAATATATTTTATATGTTACATTTATAGTTTATTTTCAGTTACATATTTATAGGATATAGGATACTGGTTGTTGGTAAACAAAAATTTCAAAGTTCTTTTGCCACAGTCAACTTGCAGCCTGCCAGATACTAAATACAAGCTGCCCCAGAGAAAGGAAAGGGGTGTGGTGACAGTTTAGCTTTAGTCCCAAAATGCATTTAGCGAGGAGATTGAGAGGGCAAGGGGGGAGGGGGAAAGGGAGGGTGATGAAGGGAAAGACACAGAGACAGAGACTGAGAGACAGAAAGAGAAAGAGGGAGGGTGGGAGAGGATGATAATGAATGTGAAATACTCTGGAGGAGAAAAACCAGTAAGAATCATGGGATGGCAAAGGAGGTTTTCAGAATTTAAAGAAATGGAACAATAGCTTTCTTACCCAGGCATTTCCTACCCATGAGCAAGTAATTAGCTAAAAATATTAGCTAAACAATTCTTCTGGGGAAACTTAAGGATGAAAAGAGGCTTGAACTAGAAAGGGTTGGTTGCTTTCATAAAATTCTTCATTTTCTAATCTAGATTCACTTTTCCTGTGAACACCTTTAGGTTGTATCGAAAATACAGTGATTAAAAGTTGAACCATATACATAATTTTTATAAATAGAGTGTTTTTATAAGTAGAGAATAAGCTGGGTGTTTAAAATAAATCTAGGAACAGAGATCTTGCCTTTTTATCTCTACATTGTCTTTGACGTTTGGCAAAGGTCTAGTCTAGAAGTATCAAAGCCCAACTAGGTGATGGAAGAAGGGCACCAAAACTGTGGAATGTGAGTGTCTTTTAGAAATAGTGGCCATCAGAGAAAAGGCAAGCTATTGATATTATCCAGAGCTTGGGATTTCATGAAGGCAAACTGCTATTGAGAGAAAAAGGCTGGTACTTTAAGCATTTGACGGTAGTTTTTTTAAACTATAAAACACATCAAGCCTTCCCCTATATGATTTTAAGTAGCAGCCATTAAAAAAAGGAAAGGGAAAGTGAGGGGATTCTGGGGAATGAAAGAGGAAATAGCAACAAAAAATTAAAACTGCAGAGAACTTCCTAGTTTTCAGATTACCTTTAAATATATTTTTCCCTATGTTCGTCACAAACTGCCTGCAAATAAAATAGAACAGGAGATATTAAAGTGTTTTTAATAGATGGAGAAAACAAGACTCAATAGCAAAGGGACTTACCTGAAGCCACATAAGCTAGTGGACAAAGCAGTGCTTGAACTGAGGTCTCTAGAACTCTGCTGTCCAGTGTGGCAACCACTAGCCAGCCACATGGGGCTATTGAGCACTTGAAATGTGCTTAGTCCTATTTGAGATGTGCTGTGAGTATAAAATACATATCAGATTTCAAAAACTTACTACAACAAAAAAGGAATATTTTATATTTGTGGACATGTTGGGTTAAATATATTATTAAAATTAATCTGTTTTTACTTTTTAGTATGGCTGCTAGAAAATTGAAAATCACTTATGTAGCTTGTATTTATAGCTTGCATTATATTTCTATTGCTATTCTAGGCACCTTCTCTGGTATTCTTCCAGAAAATAAAGGGAAGGAAAACGGGAGGGAGAACTGGCTATCACAGAGTTTGAAGGATTCATTTTTCAATGATAAAAATGTCTTAATTTTATTTATCATTTCAATTGAAATCAACTCAATTAAAAAAAACCCATTGAGGGGCGCCTGGGTGGCTCAGTTGGTTAAGCGACTGCCTTCAGCTCCGGTCATGATCTCAGGGTCCTGGGATCGAGCCCCGCATCAGGCTCCCTGCTCGGTGGGAAGCCTGCTTCTCTCTTTCCTACTCCCCCTGCTTGTGTTCCCTCTCTCGCTGTGCCTCTACCTCTCTCTGTCAAATAAATAAATAAAATCTTTAAAAAAAAAAAACCCATTGAGTATCTACTATTTATAAGGGTGGTTGTACACATTATGTTCAGCATATTTTGAGGAGAAGGGCAAAAGATCCTGACAGAGGGAGAGAATGTCTTTTCTGGAATTCTCTGAGCAGATCCACATGAGAGCAAGCATACAAAAGATTCATTACACTTTGTCATATCTGTTCTAAAGGAACCATAACTAGTGTAGATGTGAAGAACCTGAGATTGTTTTGGCTGGGTGAGTACGCTGGTCTCATATCCTCAAGGGCACTTTGGCAGGCACACGGAGGGGCGGATATGCGGTCTGTCCTACAGCGCATCCAAGCGGACACCATACACGCAGAGGAGGACCTTGGCTGAGGACAAATGAGTGAAACATATTAAGGAAGAGCTATATGAAAAACACAGCTCAGAGTAGGAAAAAAGGAAATGTTGAAAAACTAATGAACCATAAGATCTCTATAATAGTCTCTTAATAGGTACATTGTTGAATAACACTGGTGTGTGCTAGGTTAGTTTTAACTTGTTATATCTGATTTCATGAGCCATGGCAGTGCACACCTAGTTCCTGAGGAAAGGACTGAACCTACTGTTGTCACTTAGAACACACCCTAGTAATTACTGCTACAGATTCCAGTCTCAGAAAATATTAATATTTTTACAATAACAGTTTTCAAAACCTGGAGTGCAACAAAGGGAAATCGAGTGATGATTGCAATTTTTTAAGGTTTGTGCGGAAGGGGGAAAATACACTTGTGTGATATTTTTAATGAAATTCCACTTTTAAAACTCTAGATCTATTTGAAATCTGTCATTTTAAAATTAATAACTGTTTTCCTTTAACGCAGTCTGTGTAAAGAAACCCAATCCACTTTTGAACAGTTCCCTGCCTTCCCAGATACATGGAAATTCACTACTGTTGCTGACAAACAAAATGCCACAAGATTTGTCATACAAATCACATTATAAGAGGTTCCAAAAACTTGACAACGTTGACAGTTGTTTTCAGCAAATGGCTGCTTTACTCTGTACTGTCAATGTTGATGTCCTTGTGCACATGTAAAAGAGCAATGTGATTAAGGCAAGCTTGTCCACGCTATATCTGAGCCAAGTTTTCCGTCTCCGCGTGGCACTGAAAGATTGCTCAGCTGTTGCAGATAAGGCAGGAATAGCTAGCAGATTTCTGCCATTTAAAAAAAAAAACATTCTCTGGGCATGCATTTCTGTAGGAATTTACCAACATCTGCTGCTGACCTAAAGTTTTCTATAGAAGTGGCATATTTAATTTATACAAGTAATTCACAATGGTATTGGTCAAGCCTGATTTCCTTGGGAAATAATGTGTTGCGTCCACCAAGAAGAAATGGGTTGAAGTTTAATAACATGTATTTTCTCTAAATTGTCATTGGAGCCTCAGCCCTCATACTTTTTTGGCCCAGCTTACATTTATTTTCTGCATGTTCTCTAAATTGTATTTCGGCAGAGAAACTTTTTAGAAGGAAGAATAAAGAGCTAAGAGGTTTTGGTGATTCCACAGAAGGCCTACATTTCACACTTATCTTTTTTTTATAGGCTCTCTGAAAATGTTTGATTTTTGGGAAGCTAATTTATTCTGGGAGAATTTTGTAGTTGAATTTTAGTGTGATTTAAAATTGTCGTATGTACTATCCTCAAAAGAACATATAGGATTTAGGTATTTCCCATTGTCAAGGTAACTTGATCACCTCTCATTACTTTGATTTTGGACATCATTTGTTTACCATTTCATTTGCCACTGCTCAGTTTTTAAATATGTTCTCGGTATGTTTACATTCTTTTGATTCAGTTTCTTTTGAAATATGAAGGCTCCTCAGGTAAAAATACAAAACCTAAGTTAGTCCTGACAATTCAGACCTGTCTCGTAATGCATTTGTTATTTGATTCATCTATTCTTATTCTTGGTCACCTTCTAGTACAGCTGCATGCTTTAACTGTCTGACTTGTCTTTGAAAATCTTAAGCCACATTCTTTGGAACAGTTGCTTCATGTTGGTTGAAATTCTCTGTGGCACTTTTTTCCATTCACAGGAGCCAACAGCCACCATAGCAGACACATAGTTTCCAAGAACTCAGGCATGGTTCATGATTCCTGAATCTCAACAATTTCTTGTAAGAATCAGAATACCATGTATAGTGTCTGAAACCTTTGTGCTCTAAATTATAATATAAAAGGATACATTTATAGTGTAAGGTTAAATTAGCATACATAATTTTTATATGTTTTCATTCTTGAAACTAGTAAAGGCACACAATTTGAAAACCCACCAATAAAATAAAATTAACCCAGTGGCCCAAGCAAGTAATTAGCTAAAAATATTAGCAAAAATATTCTTTTAGGAAAAATTAAGGATAAAAAGAATTTGAACTAAAAAGGGTAGTGGCTTCTGAAACAACTCTTTATTTTCTAATCTAGATCCATGTTTCCCTGTGAATACCGTTAGATTGTACTAAGAATATAACAATCGAAAGTTCAAGTTTTAAGTCCCAAATTACTGCCTTTCAGATCCAGTGAGGCATCTAAAAAATGGGTCAAGGTAACAATGCATAATTTGAAAAGTTAGCAAAAAGTTGCTAATGGAAATAAAGTGAAAACCGATATAAGTGTATAACCGTTAATGCCTGTCTTATTTCCATTGTCAATTAAACATATTAGGAAGCAGAAATCCTTGCGAAATATTTGCCACAGCTAGCGTCTTTATTTTCATGTGGCCAAGGGAGAAGAAAGGAGAAATTTCCCAAGGAGTGTTTAGATCCTCTGATTAAGCAACTGATTAAAAAAAAAATGAGTGGTTTATAAAAAAAAGAGCTGGAGTAAATACAGAGAAGCAAAATATGTATCAATAGAGAAGAGCATGCAGGCAGGAAAAACATGGACATGCTCTTTTTTTTTTTTCCTGCTGATTTTCATTTTCACAAGTTTTAATTTTATATACTTCCTTTAGGTTTATATTGATAATGACTTTTTATACCTGGATAACAGCTTTTGTACTGGAAATAAGATAACTGTCTTATTTAGGGGATTTAGGAAGTTCCAGTCTCAGCCTCTTCTTTAATTTTGACTTTATTTTAAATTCCAGAAGTGCATCATTTGTCAGGAACCCAGATCTTCTGGCTGCCATTATCTTCCCAAAGACTTTGGTTCAATCCATTTATACTTATGTCATTGATAGACAAAAGCAAAGAGTGTGATGGAAATAAAACCATTATTTGTGTGTACAGAATAAAAAGAAATTCCTTTTTCTTGGTAAATACTTGTAATCATGCTCTTCAGTACACATTTTGAGTCACCTCCAGACACAATAGCAGGAGAGAAGTGAAGATAAGTTGTTCTTCATGGACTTCTGTGAGCTATCAGAAATATATCATGTAAGTAGCTCAAACAATTGCACTTCCCATTACCCTATCACTTCCCAAGGCCATAAAACTCCAATTTGCAAGGTGACTGGATTTTACTGGTGGATGAAGGAAGATTTGACTGTTTCTCATTTGCTTTTGAACTTTCTCATGATGCTGAGAATTTCATGAGACATAAGTGATGTCATCAATCATGTTATAAATACTTACCTGAAATTTTTATTATGTTTTTCGGGGGTTGCAAGATGAAATCCCTTTTACTGAATATTTCTGGCGTTCAGGGATATTTTACTGGTAGTTTGGATTCTTTGTCATTTGGGTATGCTGCGAAAGAGTAGCCAGTGTTTGGGAGTGAAATTAGGTTTAAAATAAATGGCTGCCCTAGGACTGGAGAGGCTTTCTGTCCAGGGCCTGAGTCCTCAACAAGAGGCCCAGGGCCTCTCTGTCCTTGCAGTATTTCTGGGGAGTGGGGATATACAAAGACCTGTAAAGAGACTGAGGGTAAAGCATAACTAAGTATATCACAAAATTTTTAAATTGCATGTTTTGTTCTGTTGATGGATTATCAAATATTAAGAACTTACTGTGGTCTGTTGTCACCTACATGATAAAGTCTAAATTCCTCAGTGTGGCACAGAAAGATTCCATGCTGCATCTACTTTGTAGTCTCGTCTATACTACTTCTTCATAGCTACAATAAGCTGTAAATTACTAAATATTAACCATGTTTTGACCATAGCTGGAATGTCTTCTGACACAAAAATATTACCCACCTTTGGAATGTGTATCTACTCTTTCAAGATAGGGTTCAAATGACATCCTTTTGGTGAAATGTTCTCTTACCATCCATGGAAGTCAGGAGATCTTTCTGCTTCATCCTTATTTTTCACATTTATTCATGTTGTATCACACTCTACAGTACTTGAAGATACGTTATTCTTCCAAGCTGGACTATGAGCCTTTTGACTCATATTTGACTCATAGGGATATCATATTTATTTTCATAGTCCTTGGGTCTTGCATGGTACCTGGCCAATGATAGGTGCCGTATAAATATTTGTTAATGGAGATGTAGCTTTGTACAACATCTGCGCCCCAGCCTCTGATCATTAGTGAGAGCTCACCTATCATCAGAATCTCTCATACCAGACGAGTTGGGAAATCTATCTACAAATGAAAACACTCTCCATGCAAATCATTGACATTCAAGAGCCCTTACAAGGTTCATTTACCTTAAATAATGTGCTTATTTTCATGTGCAGTTCATTTTGTGGAGCCAGCATCATTGCTTTTAGCATAACACTTCATACAGAAGAACTAATTCGGATACATGACAACTGATAAAGAAGTAGCAGAACCACCTGCCCACCATTTTTATTTAAAAGTATTCGTTGCAATTGAAATCTAGAGTTCATAGAGAAAGTTAATTGTAAAGCCTGAATACTGATAGTTTACGTAACAACTGGGCAGTATTTCAAACATTCAGACGATAGCAAGGAATTAAGAAATAACCAAAAGGGCATAGAAATTCAAAGGCAAAAAAGTCCACAATGTCAATAATGGTAGAAGAATCCTTAGTGCTTCTACTCATACAGAGCCTACTGATTCTTATTTTACTGCTCTAACAAGCTTTTGTTTGTTTTGCACTTTTAGGTGATTAGAAGGGGCAAATTACTCAAATTTGGGATTATAGGACTTCTAGATTCAGGAAAATGAAAGAAATGAGAAATGCCAGCTGATAATCTGATTCTGGAATGTCAGAGAAAGCGTTATAAAAAAATGTAGAAGTGGGGCGCCGGTGGCTCAGTGGGTTGGGCAGTCAACTCTTGATTTTGGCTCAGGTCCTGATCGCAGGATTGTGGGATGGAGCTTGGAGTTGGGCTCAGCACTGAGTGCGAGTCTGCTTGTCCTTCTCCACCTTTTGCCCCTCCCCCCTCCATTTGCTGACCCTCACGTGTGTGCACGTGAGCACACATTCTCTCTCTCTCACAAATAAATAAATAACATTTTTTAAAAAAAAAAGAAAATAAAAAAAGCTTAATTGTTTGTGGAACATTCCAGTACAGTCCTAGCTAATCTAGCCTAATGTCGAATTAAGGGCTGCTCTTGTTAGGTGTTCTTTACTTCCTTTTCTACTCTCACACACCTACCCATTTCTCCCCCTCTCGCAAGATCCTTTCCCTGTCTTTGTTCTGTTAGATACACACTATCTAATGTCCCAAAACCTTAACGTGGGCCTTTAGAGGTGAGCACATATGAAGATTCAAGCATGGGGTCAATGTATGAACTAAAGATTTCGATACTTCACTACCAAACCACACAGACAGACACACACACACACACACACACACACACACAGCACCATATAAAAACTTCTGCTTCTGAATCTCTAGCTCCCACCAGTTCCTCATGTTGCTCCCAGATGTGCCCAGTCTTTACTTGACTTCTCAGTGTACCTGCAGTTTAGGTGCCTCCAGTACCTGTCCTGCCGGACCAATGGGTCTGCTGGTCTCAAGGCATGCCATTCTAGTGCTGACTAATTCTGGAAAACTTGACTATGGAACGTAACCATTAGCAACTCTGGATTTTGTAGCTGACTCACTGGAAATCTCCAGTGAAATACAGAGTGACAATGACCTTCGAAGCTCAGGGGAGTAGCAAAGATTGTCACAGAAACCATGGAATTTTCACAGCAGCATTGTCCTTTAGGCCATGGATTACAATGGAGACAATCTCCCCATCCAAAGAATGACTCTCCTCTAAAAAATGCCATATTGTGAGTTTCTTTGCTTGTCTTGCTCGCTGTCATAAACCTCTACAGACAGAATTCTTCAGCATGGATGTATAGTTCTGTGCTGTGCCACCCAAATGAAGAGTATGCCTGGGGCTTTAATTTGTGTAGTGTTGCCTTGCTGACTATGAATTTTGAACTACTATTGTTACCACCTTCCACTTAGTGATAATTTACTATTCTTATTCTATTCCACGCTTGTGTTTTAGATCAAATTCTTATGGTACAATTTAGGCGCTTTTATGTGCATTCCTGCTTGCTTAGATAAAATTACAACACATGGCTTAATTAGTAAGATGTGTACATTCATGAGAGAAGGCACACTTCCCATCGTTTTCTTGCCCCATTCTCGGCAAATTGCATCATGAAAATGTTTTGGAGAAGGAATGGAACCATTATCTGAGCAGTGTTTATTATTTAGCACTTCTATGAAGTGAACAATTAATAATTGAGTAATTCTAACAAAACTCTACCATTCATTTTGGTGGCAAACATCATCTCTATAATCTGGTAACTTTCACCCTAAGGATGATCACAAGTATGTGACTAGATGGCCACCTGAGGACAAATTTGAAACACTTTGTGAACTAAACATTATTCTCATTATTTGTCAGCTGTTTGAAATTCTCCTATTCATTTCTTGGGGTCTTGAGAGCTTGTGGTCTAAAATGGAAATACCTATTTCAGGATTAACATGCTAAACAGCTACAGTTAATGTTTAATTGGAATCATGGGTCAGTTTGGTGAAGATAAGTCTGAGGAAATAGGATACAGAAGTGTCTCCTGAAAAAAAACAAAAACAAAAACAAAAACAAAACAAAACAAAAAAACAAAAAAACAAAACAAAACAAAAAACAGAAGTGTCTCCTGGAAGAGACAACAAAAGGTAGAGAGAGAGGGCCTGAAAGCAATAACTGGAAGCTCTAAATTTGTCTATTATTTATTTTATCTAAGTTATAAAAAAAATCACTAAACACTAGTTATATAATTAATTTATTAAATCATGCTGGAGCTATCTCTATTTTTTTAAAGGACTTATATTCTCAGGGTACTTTATTTGAACTTACATATTCATTAATTTTTAAAATTATAAAAAAGTTATGATTTCTCTCTTTTTTTTAAAGATTTTATTTATTTATTTGAAAGAGAGAATGAGATAGAGAGCATGAGAGGGGGGAGGGTCAGAGAGAGAAGCAGACTCCCTGCTGAGCAGGGAGCCCTATGCGGGACTCGATCCCGGGACTCCAGGATCATGACCTGAGCCGAAGGCAGTCGCTTAACCAACTGAGCCACCCAGGCGCCCATGATTTCTCTTTATTTAATTCCATGAAAATAGGTGATTTCATCACCAGTGACCTCTAATGTTCCTTTCAGCCCTAACTCCTTATGACTCCTTCTTCATATTTTTTTGGTGAGGAAATTTCTCAGGATGTTTGGTTCTGTTCTCATTTGGGTAATGGTGCCAAGGTGGTGGCTTATCTCTTTGAGGTTGTCAGTTTGGGGACAGTCTTGGTGGAGGGAGCTGATCCTACCAAAATAACCATTTAGTAAAGTTTTTTTGGGGGGAGGGGCATACGTTTAGGATTTCTTAATTATATTTGGCTCAGCATATGGCATTGTACATAGCTTTTCTTGCCTTTCTTTTTATTGTATTTCTAAATTTTTATAGATAACAGAAAGCACTGATGCCTTTAAGAGGGATTTATTATAGACTCACTTATGTTTCCTGTTGTATTCCTGAAAACCTGTGTCAGAAAATACACTACCTAGAACTAGGCAATCGGGAGATTTTTAATTTTAAAGAACTCTGTGAATATTCATAGATAAATATTATATATATATATTTTATGTTAGAGTAACTCAGAATTTCTTTAATGCCTGTGCAACTTCCAATAAACATTTTAAAAAATGGAAATTCCTATTTAAGATGAAGAAATTTTGAAAAAAATTGAAAAATTTCCAGAAAAGAATGATTGGCCTTATAAAACTTATTTTCATTGAAATGAAGTAAAGCGTGTCATAAGTAGTAGCAAATTTGTTATGCTTTTTTATTGGTTTAAATAAAAGGATATAGTTTAAGAAACCAACCCATTAGATCTGAGGTAGCTCAAAAAAAAGTTGCATCTCTTAAAAATTTAATACTTGGAATAAAATGGAAGAGAAAAAGAAGGTGTTATTAAATGGACATATTTTCTGTAAAATCACTGGTAAGGCTGGTGAATTCTGATCGATAAAATCTTTATAATGGTGTTTCAGCAGTGAGCATTTATAAAATTGGTAGAGTCAGTGTGACTTCTTAAATATTAAATACTGTCAAAGATATAAGAAATTGTGGATGTTTAATTTTTGAATAATAAATGTGCTCTGAATGAGTGCACAGAACCAGCTCTAATATTTTGCAGAATTAATAGTAATGTATGAAAAAAAAACTCACAAGGAATGTCTATTGAAGCAAACGTTGAACTCTTCATGGAAATTAAAAATGGTTAGTCCAAATTTTTTTCTTTGGGTCTGCTACTTTATGGTGAAAGCCAATAAGAAAATACATTTTTTATACGAAAAACATTAACTTTCAACAAAATTCCTTCAGACTGTGTTGGGTGCATAAAGTGAAGTAAAGCTTCATGCTTTCCAGTCATAAGCCAATAGTGTAGGTTCCCTAGAAGGAAGACAGAGAACGAGTTTTCAAAGAAGTGAGCTTTGCCTGCAGTGGCTTAGATGACTCACTCTGTCACAGGGGATAATTTCACTGCGACCATTGAGATTTTTGTTATTTTCTTTCTGGGAGAAGGAATAGATGGGTTTATTTTAAGTACTAGGCAAAGGGATTGTTAGTGGGAATTTTGCACAAAACGACCCAAGATGTAAGCTGGACAGGATCATTCATATTCTTAAGATATGTTACTTCAAAATATGAGTATAATTACCCTCGAAATGTTACTTTTGAGTGGTTTTTTTTAAACTTTTTCTTTTTTTTTTTCTTAGAGGGTTAAGGAAACACTTAAAATAATGACTGGGGTTGGTGGTATTTATAGGCCAGAATTGTCTGGAAGTCCTTTTTTTCATCTTCACATAAACAGATGACCGTATGTAAAATAACCATTATATACTCTCGGTATTTTAAAACTGACTTTCATGTTTGGAATGCTCCTGACATCACCTCCAAAGATTGGTTCTGCTGTCCATGGAAGGCATAGAAAACTAAGCTTCGTCATATGCTCCTGCCTTTCCGTCAATAAGCTCCCCTCAGGCTAATGAATGCAGAGAGACAGGTCTGTACTGTGCCAAAGTTGTATGTAAACTGCTCAGGATCATTTGGGGCCCCACTGGCACCTCTCAGAGCATTCCTGTGTTTACAGCCCCCAGAATATCTTGGGCAGTGCTTGTTTCCCTAGCTCTGACCTGTTGCTAAGAGTCAAGCCACTGTGTAAAAAGAAGTGCCTCATTTTCACAGGGACTGCTCCGCAGAGCAAATGGCCATGAGTTCTCTTTTCCTATGACCACAGTGCTGCTTGGGTTTGCTCTCTAGAAAAACGCATTGATATATTTGCAGCTGGTGGGGGCACTGCTTTATTGCCCATTGTGGACTGCATACTAAATAAAAACTACTACGATTTGTAATAAGCAATCTTAGATGCTTTTCAGGTTACTCAGATGTTCAAACACGCATAACCAACCATCAATATAAGAAATTCAGCTCGAAGCTGTTAGCGTATTATATAGTCTGTGACTTTTCAACTCAAGGAATGATACTCATTTCTCTATCTGTCCCATTCAGAACAACTTCTCCTTTATTGCATTTAGAACAGTGTAACTGAAAGGCAATAAGGAAAGGCAATATCGTAGAGTGGTTCACATTACGCTGAATTTTATTGTAGTCTGACATTGTGAGTGAACCTTTGGAACCCTTGAATGCAGCATAAAGGCAAAACCTGCTTCTAATGGACTGAAGAAAAATACTCTGACATAGTGATGAGTGGGGTGACTTCTAGAAAGCATGACTTGAAAACATTTTTTGAACGAGTGCTATTTTTGTTGTCCCAATTCACAGAATGATATTAAAACAGCTTGCCATTGGCCAGAACTACCAGCTTTTTCCCCTAAAGGCAGGGCTTCATTTTTTTTTTTAAAAAGATTTTTTAAATAAAGATTTTATTTATTTATTTGAGAGAGAGAGAATGAGAGAGAGAGCATGAGAGGGGGGAGGGTCAGAGGGAGAAGCAGACTCCCTGCCGAGCAGGGAGCCTGATGCAGGACTCAATCCCGGGTCTCCAGGATCATGACCTGAGCCGAAGGCAGTCGCTTAACCAACTGAGCCACCCAGGCGCCCTGCAGGGCTTCATTTTTAAAGACATAAGGTGATGTACAACTCCTCCAAACTCTAGCTAAAAAAAATTTTACTTCTATTTTCCTCCGATTCTTCTCCTAAATGATTATGTCAAAAGTATTAGAATTTAGGTGCTGTGAGAATTTCCTCTTTAATCTGTTTATTTTTTTATTGTAAAATGGATACATCAGTGGTATTTATAATTATGAAATTTATATTTTTTCATAGAAAGCAAAAATTATTATCTCCATTGTTCTCTGCTCTTAAAATATATGCAGTTGTTTATTCTTTAGGCTTGAATTATTTTACAGGCTAGTGTAGACGTATTTTTCACTACTATGGGAATTTTGATGGGAATAGTAAAGAGCTCGTCAGCATGAGGCCCTTTCCCCGGAATCTTACAGTTCAAATTAGAAATGAACAGTTAATTAATGTGATGGGTAAGTTAGACGGAGAGGCACAAATTTTTAGAGGATGTCAGGAAAAGAATCTCACCTTTTGTTAATGCAAACTATTTTTTCCCTCTTTCCTCCCTCTCTACCACTGCCATATCCCTGTCCTTCACTTTTCCCCAATTAACCTCTTCTGTTGTTGTACCTGGCACATAGTAGGTGCAGAGTAAATATTTGTGTGTGTGAATGAATGAATGAAGGATGTCCAGGATACAAGAGCTTCTTAGTTCACTTGAGTCATCTGGCTCTTACCAATGCTCAGTGTATAAATTGGACGTGTTGTTGACAACTTTCTTTGCTCTTTGTGTGCATAAGCTAAGAATAAACAGCAGTGAAGGGAAGGGAGTGCTTCATTCATTGGAGGGTTACACCATCATAAACTCACCAAAGTGTACCACACAGAGCCAGTGATCACAGAAGACAGGCAACCCAGGCCCCATCATTAAATATAGAAGCCTGTCTTCACTGTTCTTATCCAAACAGACTCTCTGTATTTTGGAAATTTCCACCACACTTCCTTTTGAGTTACTTCTTTTCTCAAGATACCAAGACTGAAGCTTTACAGAGGTAGACTTGGTCAGGGAAGCTGGAAAAGCAATGGCTACACATTCCCTTGTCCCCCCTCCAGAGACTGTGGTGTTAGCGCTTTTTGGCTGACTTTTATGTCCCTGACAAATTTCTCTATTCTGGTTAAGATTTTTTGGGTCTATCTTCTATGAAAAGTGGTCTCTCCTGAGTGAAAACACCTCATAGAAGAGAAGGCTCTGTTTGCATTCAAGAGGATAAGCAGACAGGAAACTCCGACATTCAAAGGGTTGAGTTGCAACAACTAAATGATTCCTCTTTCTCTAGACCAAGTAAAAGCTGTAACACCTCAAGTTTGTATCTTTAATTGGACACCAACCATCTAAGAAAACTCATGTAGAATGGATAAAGTTATTTGTGTTTTGCCAGAAATGTTTCACACCCAAAGGCTCAGTACTTTTTCTTGTCACTAGTGAATTGTGTGTGTTTGTGTGTGTGTGTGTGAGAGAGAGTGAGTGTTAAGTACTATCTTTATGTTCTGTTGTTTAAAGTATGCAACATTTAATCCTTCATGTAGTACTGAAAATAATCTTAATATTTTATAGTTTTAAAAGTTAATAGTTAATACATTTTTTATTAAATTAAAATATTTTTAAACACTGAAAACAGTTTTTAAGTGTTTTATTGTTTTAAGTATTACCAAAAATTTACTAAAATAAGAAAGTAGGTGAGAATAATGGTGAAGCTGCAGCAAAGGAAGAAATGTGCTCCTGATGCCAAAGTGAAGGTGTGATAATCCGATTGTGTGGGTTCACAATCCTCTGAACAATCTTCCCGTCCCTGATATGTCCAGTGGCCATTTGGCTTGTTTCAAAGGTGCTTATATTCCTTACTTCCTTCTAATGCTTTATACTAACCTAAGGTAGCTTGAATATGTTTCTATTCCTTGTCACCTAAAAAAGCCAAACATACTCATGTTATGAAAGTAATATATGCACTCATATATTTTGTGGAAGTTGTTTGTAAACCATAAGCTAGTGTTCAAATATGAGGTGGGTTTGGAGAAATTTAGGATATAAATTAGCCTCCAATGTAAAGGCTTATTGAGGAAAAAATTCATTTGGTGGTCAACCTTGCATCTCTATTGTGTAGGTATTCTCTGATTTTTTGAAGTAGTCTAGAGGTGGTCAGGACTCGTATATTCCAATGACTCCTTACTTGCCTGACTACTTATCTTTTGGCAACTTAAGCTTTTGGCAGAAAATGCAGTTATATAGTAGGTTTTTATCCAGAGTCATATTGATTATTATGTAACATAAATTATTAACAAATTTAGATCTCTTTTTCCATCTCAGAACAGATTGGAAGGAAGAAGGTGAAATAATATTAGATACAGGCATAGCAGTAGAAAAGTCTTAACTGAGGATCTGAAACTGAAGGAGAAAGCAGCCAACTTTAAGGGCAAACAGGACACACAGATATGTAATACAATAGTGGAGATTCACGACAAGGACATGAAACAAAAATTTTAAAATTTGCATTCTAAAACATTTTTTATGGAAGCAAGGGCATTTAGAAAACATTTAGAAACTAATAAAAAATGGTCAAAATGAAAGCATTTAATATGTTTATATACTCAACAAATATTTATTTGGAAAATAAACATGTCTACAGCCATCTCATTAATGAGCTGGTACTGAGTTTTGAATTGAAGGCAATTTCCATCCATTCTCTCAAAAGGTGATCTTCTTTGTTCCTTTTATAGCCTCTCTGGACTTCATTCTCAGAGGTTTTGACATAAATCAGAAACATTCTTTGGTGGATTGTAATATCTTAAGACACTCATCAAAAGCACAAGAGTCGATACCTGAGATATCTGGAAAACTGTACATTTCTTCAGTTTTCCTTTTAACGCTGATCTAGTCACTGGTATACTGATGATATAAACTGCAGGTAAATCTATGCAGGTAAAATTCTATTAAAGCTGATGCCATTAACATCTAAAGAGAGAGTTTGGGGGCCCTCTGGATGTGCCCAAAAAATCTGTTTTTTTTTTTGATATTATATTGAAAACAATTCAATCTATAAATAATGTTTTATGGTAAATGCTTCTTTTTATTCCTTCCATGTAACAACTGCCCTCTGTAATGAAAGTGATTGTGCTTGACGGCTAAGGGAAGTAGAACTGGTCTCCAGCTTTCAGTGTGCTATTGTTTGATCATGAAGGCATACTTACTCTCTGCTCTTCCCACTCTGACACACCCATCATTTGCACTTGGGGAGTGTACCTTCAATACCAAGTTACTCCTGAAAACAAAATAACGCCACCCATGTGCAGAGCCGGGAGACAACTAGGACGAAAGGGATGAGAACGATGCAGACGCATCTTCCCTCCTTTCCCTTTTTTTCAGGTCTGGGCATGGATTGTCAGTTGCCAATTAGTTATAAAGAGGCTTGATTGAATCCACTTCATTGTCTGCTCTCAGATTGGGAACTTGTTTTCTATGAAGGTCATTATTATAACAAAACTCAACTGAATTGTATAGCAAAAATTGGAATGATCCATGTAGAATATGGTAAGGAGAATCAACCCATGATCCTGGAAAATATTAGGCCACTGCATATTCAGTTCTGCAGTTTTTGTAATCTTAGCGGCCTCTTCAGAGTTCCAGATCTGCAGTCTACTGACTGTATGAAAATTTGCCAACCAGATGTCTGCCACCAACAAACTGATGTTACTCCGTGTTATCCAGCTTGGCCTTGGAGACTGAAGGCCAAAAAGCATGTTGACATTTTATGGTAAAAAAGTGCATCAGGAAGGCAACTACATACTAGGTTACCCTCCCAAGTTTGACCCCTGTCTTTAGTTTTTTACTGCCTGAACTGGCACCAAAGAAACTCCTTGAAAATAACACATTCCTTGTCCATTCAGTGGTTAATGATGCTTAAAAAAGTCAGTTTGTAACTGTGACCTAAATTATGCCAGAAGCTGTAAAACCATGGTTTCTTTAAATTCAAATATGACCCCATGCTTTAAAATCACTACATTGACCCTATGGTACTGTTGCTGAGTGTGCGTGTCCTCACATAAACACACACACACACACTCACACACACACACACAACACTTGGCATTAAATGGCTCGATAAAAGAAATGGTATTTTTCAGACTTCCATGTTAAAGAAAAGGCCCATGAAAGAGATGTAAGTGAGCTTTAAGCCAAACATTTGTTTGGCTTTGCTGCAGCAGGCTGCAGGAATGTAAACTTTTTTTTTTTTTTCAATGACTTCAGCTCTTAATTTGAAAGCAAGGATTTTTAGGAGTGAGCAAGAGACTATATTTGGCCAAAAAATTCTGCTGGCTTTACTTAGCCACTCTGCACATTCAAAACAATACTTCTTTATCAAAAAAACAATAGTCTGTTTTATTCACAGCACATGTAGAAGTTGGAACATCGACTGAGTTCCACTTTCTTCTCTCGCAGTGTGTCTGTAACCAGCTAATGAGCTGCAACAGAGCCTGGCCTTCATTTTCAGCAAATTAAGTTCATCCCTCATAGGAATTGTGGTCTGGCTGTGGCACCGCTCCTAGGTATGGGTGGGATTTGTTTCTTCTACCAGCTGTAGGTTAGCCACATGGGTACGTGCTGTCACACCACACAACAGAATTTTCTCTATAATAACCAGTCTAAGTAGCCTTCTACCCCACAAAAGTAGAGCCCATTTAATTTACTTTGTGTTTATAGCACTCCCTCTCAAACCGCATCGTTGGCACAGACCGATATTTATACAACTTTTTATTTTAAACTATTTATTTAGAGTTGAGGCTTCAGTAGCATTCCCTGTCAGATTCATTGAGCATGCTTAAATTCAGGATGCTGAAAATGTAAACTGGGAAGAGTGATGTGTGTTCGTGGGATTCTTTCTCCACTGCATGGACACCCACACATCTCTCGCTGAAGCGAAGGGAGGTTACATGGGTTGATAAAATCGGCGATACAGACGACTGGTAGGACACTTTATGTTGATGGGCGATTAAAAATAACTGCTCTTGCCTATTGTGTCTCCATATTTCTTTGACAATATAGTTGATCGAATCAGTTATGTAAGATGCATCTAACAATTTCTATTTCAGAAGTAGCGGTGTCATGGGGGAGTCTCTTTTCCTACACGATGCTATATTCCATTGCTCAGTTATTCTAATGGAAGTCTCTAGTCAGATAGGTGCTTGTCACAGAAGAAGAGGGAAATAAAGTTCTCGATTTTTTATCTGACCTCCGCATGGGGCTTTACCCAAGTTATATATTTCTTAAATAAAGCTTTTAGCTTTTTAACTTTTAAAGTGAGGGAAGGGGATGTCAATTTCAAATTGACATTTACACGACATAAAATAAAGTGACATATGGTCAATTTTTCTGTCCACAGTGGACATTTCATACTGTTAATGGCACTGAACCTTCATTTTCAATGAGGTCCTGCATGTTGTTCTTAAGTCCTGTATTATTTTGTGATCTAAAAATACAAGTAAAGTCTTGCTCACGTCTTTGATCCTCTTTTACTTTCTTCTTTTGGTGAATACCTATCTATTTTCAAGATCCAGCTCATATACTGTTTCTTCAGTGAAAAATGTCTCATCTTCTCAAAGAACATCATAGCTCCATTGCAGTGGGATGACCTTTGGAGATGTTAACCAGTGCTTTTGTCCTCCAAGTATTTCCTATAACCCCTACCCTTCCTCTGCATCCAGGAAGCTAGGGGAAGGGACAAAAAGTAAAACAAGTCACAATAAAGGAGTTGACCTTTTTGTTTTTGTAACTCAAAATTAAGGTTCCGCTTTAGAAAACAGAGTTGAAGGAAGAAGGAGTCAGTTTCTGTTGTACCGTCCTCAGCCCTGCGTTAGATAAGATTTCATGGGTCCAGGAAAAGGAAGCAAGTTGAAAAGGGAAGAGAGCTTAGGTTGTGGTGCCTAAGCCCAGAGAGTGCCTGGAGTGGTGAAGAAGCAGAGAAGTACTAGAGAGGTGTGGACAGTAGCTGTGAGAGAGTGGGACTGATGAGGTCTTGCTCCAGGGATGAGGAGGATGGCCCAGGTCAACACAGAGGAGATGAGGACTTCCCCACAGAGTCCAGTGAGCAGGGGAGATGCAGTGAGGCCTGGGTTCTTCACCTCCACCCTGCTCTCCAGACTCCCCGGCACTTTTTAAGTCTCTTGGAACTTAGAGGCAACCCAGGGGAGAGGGAGCTAGAGGAGGCCATGATTTTTGCTACTGTGTGCACGGGGGTTTCAAATCAAATATAAATTGTTATGGAAAAATAATGAAATGATAAGGTTTTTCCACATCTGTGCTTGATGGCTCCAGGTTTGTATTCGTCAAAGGAATTATGCCTTCCTTGTTGTCATACTCCTCTGTCAGAGAGTGTGACACATAGTAGGCACACAAGAAACGGTTGGTAGCAACATGAATCAGTATTGTAGGGCCAGAGTTGCATGCCAACTACTCCGTATCTTTGATCTGGTTTCTCTATTGGGTCAGGGAAAAAAAAAAAAAAAGTCCTGCCTTGTTTTTGCCAGCTTGTTCTGTTTACTCCTGTGGTTTCCCGAATTCCCAAACAATGCGGCATTGCCTGAAATTACACTTCAGTGTTTTCTGGAGCATTTCTGCTGCCCACCCTACTTGCAGTTAGTCCACTTCAATTCCTTGTACGCCTGCTACTGTGATAGGTGTTACTAAACCTCTACATGCGTCCACCCCAGAGGAGTTAAGTGGGACCACATCAATGCTGGGGAACTGGCTGTCTTCCAGAGCTGCACTGTGGGTCATTCTGTCTCATGCTTTGGTGAGGTCTATTTTCTCCATGGCCTTTCAGTGGGGAGAGGGGCCTGGGATAGGGCAGAGCCCAGAAAATAGAAACAGAATGCCCAGCGTGGGTGGAAAACATCCTCTTTCCCCCTTGAGTAGAGAAGATCCATTTAGGGGACGTTCCACTGATACATTCCCTGCTAGTCTGATTTTCCCAAAATTTGGTTTGCTTGTTTCTGGCACCTGTAAACCAGATGGGATATCCACTGGCATATTGAGTTGTGTGGGACGAGGGGGCCTGTTCTGTTTCTTCCTTCAGCCCTTGTAAAATCATCCACCATTTCCCTAATGCAGTGCTTAAACCTCAGCATCCACGTCTTGTGAGTCCTAGTTGTGTGATCTAAAAAGTTCTCAAGCACTTTTAAACTTTAACACATTCATAGCAGTGTCACAGTGATGCCTTTTACACGTGTGTCTGAAGTGTGTTAAGTATAAACTGCCCTCTACTTCTACTTCTTTCATATATCAATTCATATCGTTTTGGGTGCAAGTAGCCAAAAACTCAATTCAAGCTGGCTTAACAAGAATGTAAGCGCCTTGGGACACCTGGGTGGCTCGTTCGGTTAAGCGGCTGCCTTCGGCTCAGGTCATGATCCCAGGGTCCTGGGATCGAGTCCCGCATCAGCTCCTTGCTCAGCAGAGAGCCTGCTGCTTCTCCCTCTGCCTGTCGTTCCCCCTGCTTGTGCTTGTGCTCTCTCTCTGACAAATAGATAAATAAAATCTTAAAAAAAAGAATGCAAGAGCCTCTTAACTGAAAGGTGGTGTAGTGTAGGTGGCTCCATTTTGTCAAGAAAACCTGATTATTTTCTATCTCCCCACTCTGCCTTCCAGTGCCTTCTTCGTGGTCACGAGGTGACTACCAGTAGCTGACAAAGCCAGGGCTCCCCATTTTCCTGTTCATGTCTTGCAGAGACGTGGGAGCCCCTGAGGAACCTCCTTTTCCAGAAGCCCTCAGCAAATATATCCTTAAATCGTATCTCCCCAATTTTCAAACACATGTGATACACATGCAACATATCCCTCTCCTCGTCCTTCATTTATCACCTCTAACATTTATCTGGTTAACATAGATAAAGGCAGTGAGGACAATAGAACATATCAACGTGGGCTGGATGGAACTGCAGTGAAGAATATGCTGTCAGTGACACAACCTCCAGCTGCCTGCAATTAATCACTCTCACTTAATTAATCAATCAATTGAAGCTGATTGGGATTGTGAAGAGAATCTAGTGAAGCTGCGTTCAAGCTCCGGCACTGCTGTTTACTAGATGTGTGATCGCAGGCAATTTGTTTCATCTTCCAAAAACTCGGTTTTCAAATGACATGCTTGTGAAAGCATGCTGATAATGTCTATATTCTTCAAATGCCATGTGTTGTTATTATTATTTATTATTATTTATTATTCCTGTTTTAAGTAAAACAAGGAGACTGGTCTTCATCTTTTTTTTTTTTAAGATTTTATTTATTTATTTGAGAGAGAGAGAATGAGAGAGACAGAGCATGAGAGGGGGGAGGGTCAGAGGGAGAAGCAGACTCCCCGCCGAGCAGGGAGCCCGATGTGGGACTCGATCCCGGGACTCCAGGATCATGACCTGAGCTGAAGGCAGTCGCTTAACCAACTGAGCCACCCAGGTGCCCAGACTGGTCTTCATCTTAAGAGACCTGTACCAAAAGGTTTTGTAGTGTATCAGAGTCCTCATTCATTCAAAAATAAAAGTTTATGCACAATTTGAAGTGGGCAAGACACTGTGCTAGGTGTTAGGAATATGGTGTTTATAAATAAATATGAATATTAATTATATGTGTAGAGAAAAAATAATATAAAATATAAGAGCTTCAGTTGCCTCTTCCAGGGCATATATAGAAAAGTCCAGAGGGCCTTGGAGAAAGGAATGACCAGCTTAGAGCTGAGTAGCAGTTTGCAAATGGGAGGGACTCAAACAAGAGACAGGTATTTGGTTAGGAGGTGCAGGTGCCAAAGAGGTTAAATGAGATCTGGATTGAAGGCCATGGCAGTGAGAAAGGAGATGATGGGTAAGTCTAAGAACTATTTCAGGTGAAGAACAAGGAAGACTTGCCAATTTAGTGATTAGCGTTTTTGAAATGATGGCAATGGAAAATGGAATGTCATTGGTGCTGAAGGTTTGGATGTGACTGATCTCAGAAAAGGTATGAAGATGCGGTGGGGGAAAGGATGGAGCTGAAGGTACCAGACACTGTGCTAACCAATTTACAGAAAGCCCTTAACTTAATATAAATCATCTTAATTAATTCCCCCAATAACCATGCCAGTTATTAGTATTCCTTTTTTTTTTTAAAGGTTTTATTTATTTGAGAGAGAGAGTGAGAGAGAGAAAGAGCACAAGAGGGGGGAGCGGGAGAGGGAGAAGCAGACTCCCTGCTGAGCAGGTAGCCCGATGCGGGACTCGATCCCGGGACTCCAGGATCATGACCTGAGCCGAAGGCAGTCGCTTAACCAACTGAGCCTCCCAGGCGCCCATTAGTATTCCTTTTTTTTAAATAGATGATTAAACTAAAAATGAGTGATTTTTTTGTTTGTTTTTGGTTTTTTTCCTTTAAACTGGTAATTCTAACTAATACATACACAGAAAAACCAAAAAGGAAACCCAAGTGGTTATTTGGTCAGTTAGATTAACATAGTCATTTTGTGTGGACAATTCAGGTCAAAAAAGCCACCCTACTTTCCTCCCACCAGATACCATGCTGTGATTGTGTATGTGTGTAAGAATGTATGTTTGGAGAGGGAATTATTTTTACTATAGAAACTTTCATCTTTGTGTTGGCTATTTAACATTGGCTTCATTCATACTTAGATGTGCCTGGAAAATGTAGTTCCATTATGTTGTCTATAACTACTCTGGTTCTCTTATAAATTTAAAGTCCTTTGTATTTTTTTTTTTAAAGATTTATTTATTTATTTGACAGAGAGAGAGATAGCGAGAGAGGGAACACAAGCCGGGGGACTGGGAGGGGGAGAAGCAGGCTTCCTGCTGAGCAGGGAGTCCAATGTGGGGCTCCATCCCAGGACCCTGGGATCATGACCTGAGCGAAGGCAGCCGCTTAACCGACTGAGCCACCCAGGCGCCCCATAAAGTCCTTTGTGGTTTAAAATAAGGTCCACTCCAGTAATTAAAATCATCTTTTTAGGTAATGCTGCTGCTTTAGGAAACCATGCTTTGTCTCCCAAATTTCTTAACCTTCTGTCCACTCCCAGGCACCCCTTCTAGTTGATGAATGGATGTGTGGTGTAAGGGTAAGACTTTCACGGTCTTGGGACACCTGGTTGGTGCTGTTGGTCAAGCGTCCGACTCTTGATTTTGGCTCAGATCCTGATGTCAGGGTTGTGAGATCGAGTCTCACCTGGGGCTCCTGTCTAAGCATGGAATCTGCTTTGGATTCTTTCCCTCTCCGTTTGCCTTTCCCCCCACATGCACTCGTGCTCTCTCTCTCTCAAATAAATAAATAAATAAATCTTTAAAAAGCAAAGACTTTCACGGTCTAGGAGTGGTGGGGAAGAGCTAGTATCTTTGCGTGTAGAAGGGTCATATCCCTTGTCTACTGTCTTGCTGGCATTTAGCTGATGCGGGCACCTTTTGTCTTGGCTTGGTCAATTTGCTTTTACCTTGGCTTTCTCTGCTTTATTCTCCATATTGCTCTCTGGTGGAAAGGCCCAATTGACCCTCTACCATGGAAGCATCTTGCTTGCTAGCTCTTAACTCAGCTGCCTCGTTAATTCCCTATGGGTTTAGGGTGGGGTGCTGTGGGAATGCCTGGTTTCTATCCAGGCCACAGTGAAACAAAGCAGAGTCTAGGAAAGCCATTCCTCAAAGCTAATAGATGAACTCTCAGAAAGCCTCGATGTGGGGCCACCCCAGGGTGTGGGGGAGGTTGCATTCTAGTTGATAGAGAATTTGAAGTCGCTCTTTCCTTGGGCTGCTGCTTCTTCTTCTTTTTTTTTTTTTTAAAGATTTTATTTATTTATTTGACAGAGAGAGACACAGCGAGAGAGGGAACACAAGCAGGGGGAGTGAGAGAGGGAGAAGCAGGCTTCCCACAGAGCAGGGAGCCCGATGCGGGGCTCCATCCCAGGACCCTGGGATCATGACCTGAGCCGAAGGCATATGCTTAACAACTGAGCCACCCAGGTGCCCCTCCTTGGGCTTCTTGTACCTTACCACTAAGAGTGAAATCCACAAAGGGAAATTGGGAGGCAGTCTCAGATGACTTTCCGTGGTCTATCGTCCTCAGCCCCCAGAAACAGAAGAGGTAGGCTTTCCTTCCCTTCCTGGTTGTCCTAAGCCTTTCTATAAGAAAGCAGCTAGCAGAAGGGCCTGGAGGTTCTTAGGTGGAAGGTATCCTCTCTTCATAATGAATATTCTAGATTGAGTCCTCCAGGCTGGGGGGGGGGTGGTGGGGGGAGCCTTGAAACGTTAAGTAGGAACTAAAAAAATTAGCAAATCAATGCAGTCTCCCACAAAGACTTGCTTGCAAACTAAGTTTTTATCCTTTCCTGGTCTAGGGCAGTAAGTTTTCTGGCTCTGCCTTGAAGGTGAGAAGCTACGAAGACATGTGATTTAGGGAATGTCATGAAATGCATTGGTTTAATATCTGCAAAATACCATCCCTAGTACAGTTACATAGATACAATAAAAGTCCAGAAATCAGTGTAGCTGAATATGCAGTTTAAACTGTCTAGCTTCTGGTGAAATTAACACAAGAATCACTTTCTAATCCATTTTGTCTAGCAAGTCGGAAAGGTGGAAAGCTGGTTTTATTGTGAGCTAAAAGTGGGTAAAAACTAGTAGATTTTATTTAGAATACAGCCTGTAAAAAAAAAAAAGAAATAATTACAGCCACTGTGACAAAAAAAAACAACAACAACAGGCAAACACTTCTTTTATCAATAAATAACGAATTAACAAAAAGGTGACTTTTACAGTGTAATGTTCTTAGGCTGTTTTTAAACTGGCATTTTTAGAGATTGTTTTCTAAGTGTTTTGTCAGAAAAAAAAGCTTTAGTAAATTATGAATGCTACAGTTTAGAGTTCTGTTTTATGTGAGAGCAAAATAAACTCACTTCTTTTATACTTTTTTCCCCTATCAGATTTCACTATTTGTAGCAGACCTTGTCAAATAGAGGTGAAAATTAAATTATGATAACATGAAAAGTGTACCTAGAAAATCGTGTGACTTCTTTAATAAAAGCTCTACACTTGCTTTACTCGAAGGAATATTTCCTTCATGGTGCAAACTGATAATTAGAAGTATTGAATTAGATATTTGTAAAAGAATAGTGGAAATTACCCATTATTGCACTGCATTATATCTCTTAGTTTTGGTATTCTATGCTAATTATGAGCCAAAATTTCCCCCAATTTCCAAACTCATCATAAAAGAAACACATATAATGGACCACATTTCCTAAAATAATCTCTGAAATTATGGACACATTTATTCGTGTTAATGTGAGGTTTGCATTTTAATTTAGATGATGGCGCTGTGGATTGCTTTTCTGAATAACTTCATTGAAGGACAGTTTTTAAGAACAGATAAAAGGCAATTGTAACATGAACCCTTCTCTTCTCTCCTGCATGCTCTGAACTGCTTAAGTCCAGAATCTTTTTTTTTATTGCACTTGTCAAACCTTAATGTTTAAAAGTTTTTCATCCAAATATGCATACATAAAATTACATATAATGGATGGAAGATTATGGCAGTACTTCTTATTCCCTCCTTTTCAATAATTATATGTATATCTGTTACTCATATAAAAGTGTGGATCTGTAACTGCCATAGTCTTGTTTCTTGAGAGATGACAGTTCCTCTTTTTTTCTTATGAACTTAGAAGTATAGATGTAATGTAATATTCTTACTCATGTAGTATTATTATTGGCTTTATTTTTCTGCTGTTTTTGATGACTTAATCTTAAAAATAAAAATTTAAAGATGATTTAAAAAATTTCTTCCTCTGCATGTACTAACTTAGGCAACACCTCTGGAATTGCAATTTGCCTTGAGGAATTTGATACATATTTTAATAGTGGGCAGAGGAAGAAGCATATTTACATATGATGCTTTTAATTACTTTAATTTCAGGACTGTAATTTGTCATCGTTTCTGGAAATTTTTATTTTTTACTTCTGGAAAAGGGGGTCCTGTTACCTGTGCACACATAGTAATTATTTCTTCTAATGGAAGATGTGTCTTAAATCTGAGCTTTCTAGCAACCATGCCGGGGAACTGATGACATTCTCTAACTATCCCCACCCAGCCCCACCCTGTGAGTTTATTATCTAAAACTAAGTTATGTATCATCATCAAAACTTATTTCTTAAATATATGAAAAAAAACTACATTTTCACATAGTTATGCTTTCACTTTGTAAAGTTTTATCTTAAAAGTGGCACTAATGAAAATGTGAAAATGAAGATCTCCTTTTTTCTTCAGTTTTATCGAGAAATAATTGACAGACATCACTGTCTAAGTTTAAAGCATACAGAATGATGGTTTGATTTACATATATTGTGAAATGATTGCCACAATAGGTTCAGCTAACATCTATCAGCTCATGTAGATACAATAAAAAGAAAAGAAAGAAAAAAAGGAAAAAAATTTTCTTTATGTGATAAGAACTCACAGGATTTACTCTCTTAAAAACTTTGCTGTATATCATAAAGCAGTGTCAGCTATAGTCATCATGTTGTACGTTACATCCTTATTTATCTCATAACTGGAAGTTTATACCTTTCGACCACTTTCCTCCAGTTCCCCTTCTCCCCTCCTTCCAATTCTCGTAACCACAAATCTGATGTCTTTTTCTATGAGTTTGGCATTTTTTATTTTTGTTTTTTACATTCCACATTTAAGTGAGATCATACAGTATTTTTCTCTGTCTGACTTATTTCATTTAGCATAGTGCCTTAGGTTTCATCCATGTGGTCACAGATGGTAGGATTTCCTCACTTTTATGGCTGAATAATATTCCATTATATATATATATATATATATATATATATTTTGATATATATGTATCTCACAATTTTTCTATCCACTCTTTTCTTGGCTATTGTAAATAATGCTACTGTGTACATACAGGTGCAGGTATCTTTCCACGTTAGTGTTTTTGTTTCCTTTGGCTCTATTTCCAGAAGTGGAATTGTGAGATGATATGATAGTTCTATTATTAATTTTTTGAAGACCCTCTATGCTCTTTTCCATAGTAGCTGTACCAATTTACAGTCTCAGCAGTGTGCACAAAGGTTCTCTTTTCTCCACATCCTCGCCAGCATTTATTATCTCTTGTCTTTTTGATGAGGACCATTCTAAGAGGTATGAGGTGATACCTCATTGTGGTTTTAATTTGCATTTCCCTAATGACTAGTTACATTGAACATCTTTGCATGTGCCTGTTGGCCTTTCGTATATCTTTTTTGGAGAAATGTCTATTCAAGTCCATTGCCCATTTTTTAATTGGGTTATTTGGTTCTTTCATTACTGAGTTGTATGAGTTCTTTATATATCTTGGATATTAACTCCTTATTACATATACAATTTGCAAATACTTTTTTCCCATTCCACAGGTTGTCTAAAATCTCCTTTTTTTTTTTTTTAACATATCATCCTTTATGTGGCCTAAGAAGGAATTAGTTAACATGATTTTTAATTTGTCTCAAGGCCCGTGGAAAGAAACTAGCTTTCTAGAATGTACATGTTTGAGGATTGTACAGAAATAAATATCTCCCCCTTGGAATTTAAATTGTATCTAGTAGTACTATTTTTATACCTCTTACTAGGAAATGAAATACCTCTAAATTTAGTGCTTTGGAATTTTATTTCCACTAAAAATTTCTTCAGATATGTGAGCACCATAGTAACAGCTTTGCAAGCTGATTCTTCATTACAGTTCCCCGATAAGAGCTTCACTCGAGACAGTTCCTTTGGGATGACTGAGACTAAAAATCAATTCTGATAACATTAGAACAAACTTAAAGATGGGAAAAAAACAATCAGAGAAAGCGTGCATGCTGTGGATAAACAGAGCTTCCCTTAAAAAATTTTTTTTGATCAAAAGCTAAAATGCATTTTTTTCAAAACTTTTCATTCCTCATATTATTTTATATCTAGGTAAGACTTTTAACCCCTTAAGAAAAAATAACTCTTTTACCAGAGATAGGAAAAAAATTCAGCTGAATTTATTTATGGCATAGGTACAGGTCTTTTGCCTGTTTTACAATGACAACGTGTTTACAAAACCTACCAGTAAGTAATAGGGGATGTGTAAATGTGAATGCAACGAGTCTATTTTAATAAAAAGTTAATAACATTATTTTCAAGAAAATCATTGCATTTAAAAAAACGTGTACACTAAACTGAGCTCTGATCATCTTAGAAAGAAGTCTGTCAAAATAAATCAGGTTGATAACTGATTAGCAGAACGTGTAGTCTGTCATTTTTAAATATGTGACCAATTTCTTCACGTAAATCTTACCTTTAAAATCTTCAAGGGGAAAATTTATTTTGGGCACATTGGCCATGAATATCAGTTGACATTTATACAGTGCACAGAATTTATACTGTGGGTTAGGATGTCGGCCATAATTTTAGGCTGATAGTTTGTAAAGGGAAGATTCCATTTTGTACTGTTTATAAAATGTTACTCTGCAATTCCATGCTCCAAGACTAACAAAGTCTATCCAAGTATAGTCAAGTGCTGCAGTTTAACTTATTGCATTCATTAAACTAGGCTTAGATTGTCCTAATTATATGTTATCAACAATTAAGAAATGGATCACATGCCACAGACTGGCTAAAACATTCTGTATTCTTGGCTGGATGCCAGCGGAGGTGCCAAGTTCCATTCTACCTTGTCATCAGCTGCATCTCTGCTTTTGCAGTACAAGCAGCAGCTGTGCTAGACAAAATAATCCAAATTCTCACATGTACTTTTCCTTTAGGAAATAGCTCACACTGAATTGCATTTCTGATGTGACTAGTGCTACACCTGAGTGAGTTTGTGCTGAAAACATATTTTATGCAAATATAATTTTTAACCGATATAATCTTTCGTGACTTTCAAGTGCATTTGTCCTATCAAAATAATGGTCTTACTTTTCATGCTGAAATTATTACCAAATGGATTCTGTGGGCAGCAAAGTACTCTTTGCTCGTTCGGCAATGATTTTCCTATACCTCAAATTACATAATTTTATAGGTGCTCTGTTTCAAAGGAAAACAATCTTTATTGATCCAGGCAGTCAGAGCTAATCATGGATCTCTGATCTCAAAACTCCTGGCAAAATCCTTTTATTCAGAACACCCATATGCCAGACGCTCGACACTTCACAGATCCTTGTGGGATGATGGGTTTTTCAAACAGTCTGATTGTTCAATCTAGTGTGGCTTCTGAAAGTGGAGATTCAGCAAGGCTTTCCCCTGAGCAGAGGCAGGCCCGGCCAATTTTATGAAGAGTTAAATTTGACCCAGCTTTGGGCGCCTGGGTGGCTCAGTTGGTTAAGCGACTGCCTTCGGCTCAGGTCATGATCCTGGAGTCCCGGGATCGAGTCCCGCATCGGGCTCCCTGCTCGGCGAGGAGCCTGCTTCTCCCTCTGACCCTGCCCCCTCTCATGTACTCTCTCTCATTCTCACTCTCTCAAATGAATAAATAAATTTGAAAAAAAAAAATTTGACCCAGCTTTTACTTCAAATTGTCATCCTTGTTCTTGGTAACTTAAAAATGGATTTCAGAAGTTGTTCTTTCCATGTGTTTGATAGAAGACCCTGGAGTAGTAGGTGTGCATGGATCACAGCAGGAGCAGAAGGCAGTGGTGCCAGGATGCCATGCTAGGCAAATAAACACTAGCAGCCTGAGGTCGTTTGCTCCTTGAACAGATTCCGTGAGAGACAGTCATGGAAAGCTAGCTCCCAGTAGAAGAAACTAAAGTTCCCCACAGAGCTTACATAGGAGTTGACATGTATTTTCAGGTTACCAAGTAAATTGGTTATTGGAAGCTTTACCTCAGGGGCGCCTGGGTGGCTCCGTCGCTTAAGCATCTGACTCTTGGTTTCGGCTCAGGTCATGATCTCAGGGTCTTGAGATCGAGCCCCGCTTTGGGCTCTGCGCTCAGGGAGTCTTCTTCTCTCCCTCTCCCTCTGCCCCCTCGCCCCCTTGCTCATGCGTGTGTGTGTGTGTGCACGCTCCCTCTCTCAAATAAATAAATACATCCTTAAAAAAAACGTTTTACTTCATTCTACATGAATCAAGGTGGAGGGGTCGTGCTATATCAAAAGATTCAGACAAGGTCTTTAATTTACATACAACTTCTCCTGTGCCATTTTGTAATGGCATCTGCTGAGATCATTTCCTAATGGGCAATTTAACTTTTCAAATTTTACTTTACGCTAGGAAATCCTTTACAAGTCACAGAAATATGCCAAGAAATTCTTTTGCCAGAACCATTTCCCAGAATAATAATTTCCTTTGATTTCACAAAAGATTTTCCTCCTTTTTTTCCCTTTAGTAGATCATCTATTTAGGGGTTCAGGTGAGAGCTCTCAGGAGAGAATCTATTCTGTTTGATCTGTAGAATATACTAGTCCTCTCGCTCAAAAACCAACCAAATAATCTTATTATCTATTTGCATCCTCTCTCTCTCATCTCTCTGCTTTTGGTTTAATACTGTGTACCAGGCTATAACATAAGAAACGCAAGTCTAAATAACCAATTTTTTTCCTGGCCATTGGGTAACACAGTCTTGGTGAGATAACATATTGGTAGTGGGTTTGCCTGTCACCATGGCCTCCTCGGCACCCAGAGCAGTGTCTGCCCCAGTAGGTACTTAGTAACAAATATTTGTGAATTGAGGCTCTCATTTGGCTGCTTTCTTTATACATAATCTGTCATCTAGATGCATCTTTCACTCTGCTCGTGATTTTTTTTCACTCTTGGGGGAGTTCCTCTAAAGATATTCAGCCTTTTTTTGAGTGGTTAAATTTCCCTTTCCTCTTCAGACTTACTTTCCTCCTGGTCTTTTGTTAGAAACAACTTTTCCCCCCTCCTGTACTTCTTTATTGTCTATTGCTTTTCTTACATCTTTTCTCTTTTAAAATGGACTCTCTTGCTTTCATTTGTCAGATTTTTTTTTTCCCTCCTTTTATTCTCTTTCATGTTACCACATAGGCTGGGCTGAGTTACTGGGACAGCTGCTCTCTGTGACCTCCTCCACGCTGTGCTGACCACATCACCAGCTGGCAGGGTGTGGCACCTTAAGGCCTTCCAGGAGTCTTGCTATCAAATGGAAATAATGGAGTAACATTTTTGAGTTATAATTTAGGATCTCTATGAGAGAATTCCAGTAATGTTAAGCATTTTAAAGCAGATGTACTATATATATATATATATATATATATATATATATATATATTACTTAAATGATTAGTAAAATTCTGAATCTTAAAATCAGTCTATTTCATATAGAAGCTGTGTGTGAATACACAATTCAGATAAAGGTCACTGGTTAATAACGGCATCTGAAAGAAGCCCTTCCACCTGGAAGTGTATGCTTCTTCCAGGAAGCTATTCTTAATAGAAGACTGTCTTTTAAAACGCAGAAGAATTTTTTATCATATTCCTATTGTCTTTTGACTTGTACAGTTACTGAATTGAGCCAAATCCTATTCCTCCACTGGCTTATTCCTTCTCAACTACATATACACACAAGTATATACATATGCTCATGCTGTAGTGGGAAAAATAGTGGGGTTTTTTTTGGCTTATTTGTATCGTTAGGAGGATATCTATTTTTCCCTGTCATAGGAATAGAGGTTAGTTTGGTTTTGCTTCAAAATATGTGGGACTAGAAGCAGAGTACAGTTGATCAGTGCTGAGAAACATTTCTCTTTGTTTTGATTTGAGAACCCAGTGGGCCGTTTTTTGCCACTTCCATTCTTCTCCATTTCATCACAACCTTCTCATCAGCTGCTGTGCTGTAAAAACATGTGTGGATAGTTTCTGGTACTTCCATGGGGGGAAGCCTGACTGCTTAGGGGAATGCACAGGGTAGAGGGAGGTCCTTTACACCCTGTAGCCTGCAGGACAAATCACTGAAATCCTCTTAGATTTTAGAGGGGAATATCCTGAGCTGTTCTGAAATCTCAAAAGGACTAACAAAGTTCATTCCATTTGTCATTGAAATGTGACAGTGATATAGAACAAAACCTTTCCGCAGTGGGGGCTGGCTGCACCGAATTCCTTTTGCAACAAGGAAATTAGGTCAGAAGAAATTTAGGTCAACACCTTACAGAAATGCCCCCATGCCTGAAAGGAGCCAGGAGAACTTAAAATGTTACAAACAGAAAGGTTATTGTTTTTATATTTAATTTGAAAAATGGTACCTTCCAAATCTTAGTGTGATACAAACTCAGTTATGATTCAGCAAAGAAAATTACCTCTTGCATCATTAGCGCTGCTCCTGATAAATCAAGGGGCAATCCCGAGGTACTTCTAACCAAACCCAACCCAGTCGACCCAGTTTAATCATGCAATTCAAGAAATATTTATCAAGTGTTCATTATGGTCAATGAACCTATTAGATAATTTAAAGGTTATAAAGATTAATAAGCATCCTCCTCCCCCACCAACTCCATCTTTGCCATTAAGAAGCTTATAAGCTAAAGAGGAGTAGAAAGTTAGGGGTACACGAAAGTGCAATATAACCTATAATTCATTGATTCTCTCATCATACGGTAAATGAGCTCCTACGTGCCAAAACCCATGAAAAGTGACATACAAGAGTTAAAGCAAATTGATTCTGGATGAATAGGAGGAAGAGATTGGGTCAATTTGGGGTGGGCAGGAAGGAATAATTTCTTGAGAACAGGGCAATTTGAGTGAACTTCAAGTGAGTCTAATTTCAGCAGATGGTGACCTGCAAGAGATGCCTGTGCAGAAACAGCACACGGGGTACCGGGGGCGTCTGCAGCCCAGGAGGGGACAAAAGTAGAGGCAGTGGCTGGGAGTTCACGAAGAGAGAACAGTATGTGCAAAGACAAATAGGTAGAAAAGAACTGGGAGTTCACGAAGAGAGAACAGTATGTGCAAAGACAAATAGGTAGAAAAGAACTGGGAGTTCACGAAGAGAGAACAGTATGTGCAAAGACAAATAGGTAGAAAAGAACTGGGAGTTCACGAAGAGAGAACAGTATGTGCAAAGACAAATAGGTAGAAAAGAACTGGGAGTTCACCAAGAGAGAACAGTATGTGCAAAGACAAATAGGTAGAAAAGAACTGTGTTGTATCTGAGGGACAGCTAATGATCCATTCAGACAACGCTGAGCACAGAAAACAGAAGTGGAAGTCATTAGAAAGGTAAATCGGAATCCTATTTAGAGGTACCTGGAATGCCAGCATTCATAGGGCAAACCATTCTCTGCCCCTGGATTCTGGTGACTTTCATGGCTCTTCTGACCAATTAGGTGGCTGTTTGAATAAGTCGAGCCATGTTAAACCATAAATCGTGACCCCTCCTCGCGTTCTCCATGTCTCTAGCTATAAGGTTTCTTGATCAACATTTTATGCTATAAATGTAGAGCATATATTTTCAAAAAGAAACAAGTAGAACTTTACTAAATCTACTTTTAAAAAGTATCTTAACTGAAGTCTAATTTGGTGTTTGGCCAGTTTAAACGAACAAAAAAAATGAATGAGAATTATAAAAAGTGAGCATATTTTTTATTTTCATTGCTTATGTGGCCACCTTCTCACTACATACATCAGTTAGCAAAGTCTGCTTTCAGCAGTGGAAACTTCATTATCACATCTAATTCTGGTATGGTAGCACATTAAACTTTCAAAGAGTTAATGACTCTGGTTTTCTTTCTGTTCAGCTTCACCTTTCATAAAAGTACCGGCAAGAGGAAAGAAATGACAGTAAGACTGAATTATGAACTTTAAAAAGTTGAGAACAAGTACCTACTTGTACTGTGAAAGCTGCTGTCTCTGCTCTTGATGAACTGTCTGCAGTAGGTCAGTGGTGAGCACCGCGTGCCGTGGCGATGATTGTTGTAGCAGGCAGGCAGGTGGGGGACCCAAAGAGAGGAGTTTCTTTTAGTCCTCTCTTTAATACGGGGATTATCCAAACTCTGCTTTAATAAAATGGCTTATTTCCTAGACTTGCTTCCAATATCATCTGTAGATCATAATTAGCTTTGTGTGTGTGTTTGTGCTGGGGTGGGGGCTGTGAGAGGGAGAGGTATGTGTGTGTGTATGTGTGTGTGTAAATATATGTATATATTTCACTGTATATATGAGATTATCTATATGCACAGTTTCATCTATAATACACACACATAGATACACACACATACACAGTGATTTAGATATTGATCTCCTATTGAATTTTCTCCATAGAGGTAAGTACTAATATCCCTCTCTTAGACGAACTTGAGGTCAGAGCAGTTAACTAAATTATAAGTTAGGTAACTTGCCCAAAGTCAAAAAGCTGGAAAGTAGTGGAATTCCAACCCAGGCCTGACTGAACCCCATAGTCCAGAACACACACTTACTACTCTCTTTTTCTCTTCTCCCCTTGCTCCTTGCCTTCCTCTCATTCTTCCCTTTCTGGTCTTTTACTGAAGAATCAAATGATTCACAAAGGAAATATAATAAAATAATTAAAAATGACTTAAATCCATTAAAAAGATATCACATAGCCAAAGGGAAGACTGGGATAAGAATGAAAACACAGTGAGACTAGATGTGAATTTAATGACAATGATGACTGATTTCCTAGCAGCCACGCTGAAGAAAGTAACTAGAAGAGCCATTCATCTCACAAACCAGTTACTCAGAAGTGATGAAAACAATGTCACCATTTATACAGCTTGTTTTTTATGGTGGTCTTTGGTTATGATATTTGGTACAAGCCTCGGATGATCTGGCTTAATTTCTTACTTTATCTGTATAATCTCATGTATAGGTTCATGCATGGTGCCCACACAGACATCTTGGCACAAAGAAACAAAATATTGAGGAATGGGTCCATACCTCAGACCTAGTGTTCGTCCTTCCTGGAGAGACAAGCAGTCACCTCTGAGAAATAACCGTCGAGTAAGGGGCCCAATCTAGGACACTGCTGAGAATCTTTATCGAATGTGTTCTCTTTATTTAATTGCCCCATCATAACCATGCCACAGGCATGTATGTTTGCGTGGGCCTCTGCCTGGGTGTGTCTCACAACACACTGTTCTTTGTCTTTTCTCCTTTTACCTGTCATTAACTGTTTATTATTATTCTCACTGTAGTGCATGAGAAAGCCTTTCTGCATACGTGCAGTTATTTCACACTTCTATACAGTTTTCATCTAGATCTTTCCACATTCTGGGAATGGAGTGTTTGCATCAGGAATGAACAAATCACAAATGAACGCCATTTTGTGTTTTGGTTACATGGGATGACTCAGAGAGATGAGTGTTTTCAAGAAGAATTTGCAGACTAAAGATCTGCTATATGGAGTAGAAAACTAAGGTAAGACCTTCGGTCTAATCCTAGCTGCAAATGTTGTTAAGCTTGCTTTTAGTTTGTAAAGAAAAAAGTGGACTTTAGGCTAATTTTGTTTGATTATTTGCAATAGTTTTTCAAGGGACTATGATAAGATAATTTTCTCTCTTGTCTGCCTTCATATACCTACTCTATAGGGAATAATAATTATAGGAAAAATTGCTTTTCTTCTTTATTAAATCCAATTTAATAAAAACTTGCTGTCTAGAAAAAATTCTAAAAATGAGTTTTACTGGCCTGATTTGTTTTTACAGAAATAGTGTCAATCCAATAGAACTGAAAGAGAGATCAAAATATTCTTAACATCCATTCTGAATCCAACATTCTCCAATAAATCAGAGAATCAGGCTCCATAAAAACCACTAAGCAAACTAGGTCACAGATAACAAGGTAGCAATTAAAATGACTGTATCAATTATTTGGTTATATTATTTCCTAATATTTCACTCTGTAGGATATTTTATATAGGACCTCCTTTTAATACTCTGTTTTAAAGAGAAAACTATTTTTTAACATAAAAAAACTATTTATAGAATCATTTAAAATATGATGAATGGAAAAAGAGCATCATTAAGAAAGAGGTGGGGGAAATTACCAGCAAACTCTCGTTTAGAAATCTCTTCAACTAAATTATAGTTGATGTGGTAAATAACAAATTTAATATGTTGCCTTATGAATACCATTTGGAACATTCTAGTTTCCCTTATCTCTGTTCTAGGAAATACGCTTCCTCCAAGAGATGATTTCCTGCTGCATTTTGCATCCGTGCTTTTTCCATTGTATCTTCCTTTCTTAAGCCTAGATTGACCTATTAATTTAAAAGGCTGGATCTTTCCTAGTGTGCTCGGAAACCCAACCTGAGTAACCAGACACTTGCACAAGTGATTTTATCGAGTGTGTTCTGTTTATTTGACTGTCCCTACTTGCTCCTTATAATTAAATTCTTATGCCCACCAAAGGACGACACCATGTGCTTCGTATTGTCCTACCGGACATCGAAATGGATTGTTTATAACGTTTCCACCATTACCAAACCTCTTTGTGACCTTTTGGAGCTGCTTGCCCTGAACTTACGGACATCTGTTTGGCTGTAGGATGGAAGTCAATAGGAGGGAGGGTTTCAAAACTTGAAAGAGCTGAGTAAGATTTCACTGACTTAGCATTTGTCCTCTTTGCACTATGGTTCACTGGCACAGTTTTTCTAAAAGGGAAGCATTAGGGAAAGTTTATTCTGTCAGATTCCATGCTGCATGCTGGAGCCTACAGATTTGGCCCTCGCTCTTGGGGAGTTCACGTTCTTTTGGGAAGGAAAAGACATACCCATATCACTAGGATCTGAGGTAAGTGAGGTGATGATAGTATGCACAGTGTGCAGCCAGCAAAGAGGAGAAGCTCCTCACCTGGCCAGGAGCTGAGTGTGTTGGGGGGTGGGGAAGTCAGGGACAGCTTTCTGGATAAGACCATGCCTGGGTCTTAAAGGCTGAGCTGCAGTCAGCCAGGTTAAAGGAAGGGATGAGTTATGTGCGGGAAGGAAGGGCATCTTCACTGGTGAGGGGAGGTCAAGATAGGAGGTAAAGAAGGAGAACTCTAAGCAAATAGAAGTACTTTCTTCTTCTACTACTTAATAAAGTTCTTTTATTTGATAAAGAATCCAATGAATAGTGAATAGTTTAGAAATAACACATTAGCTCCTCTTGCCTTTCTTTGTTTTCGTCTTTTCCACTGAAAAAGAAAAGACGGGATAGTATATCATCAAAATTTCTTCAGATTATATATATATACATATATACATGTATATATATATAATGGAATATTATTAAGTCATAAAAGAGGAAATCCTACCATTTGCAATCCATAACATGGATGGACCTTGAAGGCATTATGCTAAGTGAAATAAGTCAGACAGAGAAAAGACAAATACTGTATGATCTCACTTATATGTGGAATCTAAAAAACAAAAATAAAAAAACACCAGACTCCTAGAAAAAGAGATCAGATTTGTCATTCTTAGAGGCAGGTGGGAGGTGGGGGAAGGGGAAATTGAAAGAAGGTGGTCAAAAGGTACAAACTCCACTTATAAGACATAAATAAGTCCTGGCATGTAATGTACAACACGGTGACTGTAACTAACCCTGCTCTATGGTGCATAGCGATGTTGTTAAAGGAGTAAATCCTGAGTTCTCATCACAAGGAAAATTTTTCTTTCTTTTCTTTTTATTGTGTCTATATGAGATGATGGATGTTAGCTGAACCTATTGTGGCAATCATTTCATGATACATGTTAATCAAACCTTAGACTTATACAGTGATAAAGATCAATTATTTCTCAATAAAACTGGAAAAAAGTTTGGACATATAAAAAAAATTTCAGGGCTCTGATACTATGTGATTTATATATTTAATTAAAATAAGGGAACAAACCCTTACAATGTTTGCTATTAAAAAACGGATATTATCTTTGGGAAAAGAATAAAACTGCGTTTCTTTTTAGACACAATTTATAAATCAGACTATTGGACTAGTACAGGTCTTTCCCTTCATGGAATCTGATTAAAATCAGCTTTACTGCACAGAGATTTGTTTTCACAGCAATTTCCCACGAAGGCGTTTTTCCACATATCAAGCAAATGTGGCCCTATCATATTCAGAATTTGAGATTCTTTTTAAAAATGAGAGAAGATTCAAACTATTGTCACTACCAACAAATGATAAATTCCTATTGAGAAAACTTCACACATTTGGGGTGCTGTTATTATGCTACTTTTAAGCTGTGGGAGAAATGGAAGGATTTTTACCATATATTTTTGTCTGAGGCGTAGAATTGTAATTTTTATACCATAGGTAGGAATGTGATTAAGAGTAACCGACTGAGAGGAACGCCCAAGGTTCCAGGGCTAGTGTGTTGTTAGTTCCCTATTGTCACCCATGCCTTAGGACACTTTCTGCTCCACTGTTGTGACAGAGGACGTTCTATACAAACATCACAATGTTAGGCAGAAAGAATATGGAAAGGGAAAGGACAAACGTGTGTGTGCTAGCCCTATCAGCCCCACCCAGTAGCTTCTGCTTACATTTTATTAGTCATGGGGCCACCCACCTGTAACGGGGGCTGGTAAGTAGAGCTTTGAGGTGATCACCGTTGCCAAAACCAAAAACTAAATTGGTTTTGTCAGTAAGGAATAAAGAGTAAATGTATATTGGGGTGCCTGGGTGGCTCAGTTGGTTAAGCAACTGCCTTCGGCTCAGGTCATGGTCCCAGGGTCCTGGGATCAAGCCCCGCATTGGGCTCCCTGCTCCACGGGAAGCCTGCTTCTCCCTCTCCCACTCCCCCTGCTTGTGTTCCCTCTCTCGCTGTCTCTGTCAATTAAATAAATAAATAAATAAATAATCTTAAAAAAAAAAAAGTAAATGTATATTGAGTAGGTAACTAGTCGTCTCAGCTACAAGTCTCAAAATAAATAAAAAAAAAAACCAAAAAACAAATCTGGCCCAGAGTTTCAAAATAAGACAATTAAAAGTCTAAGCCGACAAAAAGAATAGAATATCTAAGAGGAAAGTTAGGCTTATTGCCTAACTATACTATGTTGTGATGATCTCTTCATATTCATTGGCTGAGTTCGTTTGAGTACCATGAAGTAGAGAAAAAACCTGGAGGAGCAGTTAGGAGAAAAGGATTCTACTCTCAAATCTGCTACTCTATTACTTGCAGTAAATTTATCTTTCAGAATTCCAGACTAGATTAGTAATTACAGACTTTTTCTTACAACACCCTGAAACACTTTGTTCAAATGATGGCACTTGGGAAGAGTTAAGAGCAGCACCACTTGGAATGAAGAATATGTGGTGGTGGTAGATCAGAAATCCCACTTGGTTCTCCTCCCAAAGCCTCTCTGGGAAGAGACAGTTTCTGAGCCTCTTCCTGGCTTTATGATTCCATGTCATTTGTAAGCAGGGACCAAACCTTAGTTGCCCTAAGAAGCCATGTAGCACCACTCGGAATACATCATACATCTAGGCTCTGTTGTAACTATACATAAAACGTACTTTTGCGGCACCTGGGTGGCTCAGTCGGTTAAGCGTCTGCCTTCGGCTCAGGTCATGATCCCAGAGTCCTGGAATCAAGCCCGGCATTGGGCTTCCTGCTCAGCGGGGGTCTACTTCTCCCTCTGCCCCTCACCCAACTCGTGTTCTCTCTCTCTCATTCCCTCAGTCTCTCTCTCAAATAAATAAATAAATAAATTTTTAAAAAGTACTTTTAGAAACATTGTCTTTTTGTGTTTTCAACAGATGAATTGAATTTCCCTTTTTCATCTGTTTATTTCTATCAGTCTCTGTTTTGTAAAACTTCCTACTACATTCTTTTCAAAATGTGGAAATGGTATGAAGCTCCTGGGAAATTCTCAGAAGTTTGCAATTTGGATTTTTGCATTTTCCCTCAATTTGTTTGGCCTCCTACATGGATTTTTAGCCTCCCCCCCGCCCGATCTGCCCAATACTTAATTCACATTTACAACATCACACATAGCCCATGGGGGGAGTAGTAATGTTTTTGCTTTAAAGGTCACCATAACAGGAGGTCAGTGAAAAACCAAACATGGCTTTAAAAACATGAGAACAGAAAGACACCCACAAGACTGGGCATGTGGATTGAGTGCTAGATGGGTGGTCAACCCAACTCAGACAAGCCAGCAATAGTCCAACCACATAACAGACCAGGAAACTCCAAAGTTGCTAACTAAGAAGGTGGTTTTATGTTATTTAATTTTTTTCCCAAGAATTCTATTTCCAGTCACTACTATCAAGGGGTAGAAAATGTGCTGATTTCTTGTGTTAATTCATATTGACTTTTTATGTAAGGTGATTTTATGAAGATACAAAATGCATTTACATTTTAGAGTTTTATGAACAGAAAGCAATACTTAATATTTTCCTAGTATACCATTTGAAGTAATCATAAATATTCCTTAATTTTTGCATAATATATGTTTAGAAATTCAAAGTAAACTTTTAATGAACTGGTGGTTAGTATAGTTTGATTAGTTTAATCTTTAATATTCTGAGTAGAATCTTAGACTTATAAAATCTTATCATTTTAAATTTGTCTGTTAAATCACGGGTTAATGGAGTATTTCCTTTTGGGGAGGGAATCACAAGTTTAGAGTTTTCAAAATTAATTTGGAAATTGGAATTTATAAAGTGTCTGAATTGCTAAAATTTTTGCATCCATTCACATAAGAAAATGTTGTGACAGTTTGGCATTTAATCATTAAATAAAGACCCAACATGCTTGTTCAGTTATCAGAACCCATTATTTGGACTCTGGCATTCACATCAAATTGATTTATTTTGGTCATTCACCCTTAAGATGGAGTTAGAGACAATACTTTTTCACATGCAGAAAGTTAGAATATGGAATAAAAAGAATGTCCATTACTTTTTCTTTTTAAATTATAATAGAATATCTCTGGCTTAGATCTTTTTTCCTCATTTCTAGACACATATATAGTAACTCCTTGACATATGTGATGGAATTATTATTGGAGAAACATGAGCAATCCAAAAGTGTGTTTATCAAAAATAATTTTCCCATAAGAAATCACGGCAAAGAACTTTATGATATAATTTTCAAAGCTGTGTAGCTGCCTGTTAATTTTCTATATGTGGGCAGACTGACCCAAAACACCAGGGACCGCATTCCTTCACATCTGGGTATGCCCAGAAGAGAAGATTCGTTTCCACCCCTCCTGCCCTTACCTTTTTGTGCCCTGCGGAGCACTGGCCAATAAACATAGCCCCAGGGAAAGATTTCCATGACGCGGTGTTTTGGTTTTTTTTTTTGTCTCCTACCAAACTTCCCAGGAAGCAAGACATAGTTTTTTCTGCTGTGATTCAAGGCTAAATCAAAAGTGATTGAAATTCCAAAAGCAGATTTTGCAGTGTGGATATTTCAAGCACAGTGCAAATTCCATCAGCCAGGTATATTACTACAAAACTACAAAATGGGAAGTCTCGAGTTAGCAGCAGGCTTACAGTGCACTGGCTGGTTTACTACTTGCAGTGGGGGCATGTGACTGAAATTAGGGCTGGGTAGCAGGGTAAATTATATAACTAAAGAAACCAAGAAGTACGGTCTACTGGATTTTCTAGTGGCCTTCTCAGCTTGCCCCAAACTGGTCCCAGTGTCTTCCCTCCCAAACAGGCTTATCTCTCAGGATTGCTTATCTCACCTGAACTTCTATGATAACCCCTCAACTGCTTCTCCTGTGTCCTTTACACTTGGGCCAGAATGATTTTTAAAAAAACCTAATCTGAGCCAGCCACTCATCTGGTAAAATTTCTGAATTCACCTCTCATCATCTTCAGGGTAAAATCTAAACATGTCATAAAAGGCTGTTGACTATCAGGGTCTGCCTGCTAGTCCAACTTCATCTCTCTCTAGACCTTCATGCACACCCCAGGCTCCAGCTACATCAAAAGCCTGAAGTTTTCTAAAAGCATAACTAGGCTCATGTTTTCAGGCTCTAGCATCTGTGGTGCTTGGAATTCCCTTCCCCATTATGGGGACTTGGCCTAACTCTTACTCATCCTTCAAATCTTACTTAAGTTTGACCTCTTCTGGGATGCCTCCTGGGAGTCATCTGTGGAGCACCCTTTCATTTCTCTAGCATCTTCCAACATAGCACCTACCTCAGGTATTTATCATTGTCTGTGAATTCACTGGAGCTCCCTGAAGGTAATATGAGTTCTTTGTATATTAATATTTACAATGTGTATCTTAGTGCTTACTCTCGGTAGAAGCTCACTAAGATTTTGTTGAATGAGTGAATGGTCAGAAACTATACAGTTAGGCTTAAGTCTCTCAGTTAGTTTGGAATGGGTTGTTCAGTAGTTTGTTTCTTGGGAGATGTTAAGCCAAGATCACAATCTATATCCAGATGGACTACATTTCTTGTGGTGTATGTGAACTGTAAAGACTAAGGATCACATATATAAGGCAACTTAAATTGATTTCTGGATTGAGCACACCCTAAGAAGATTCAATTTAATGACAGTGGTAGTGGTGGAGATGGGGAACCATTAGTAGTAATGATAGATGTTAAAAATGAAGATGTAATTGTGGTGCTATGGAAAAATTAATTTAAATATTTCCTAGTCAGTTATATTCAGGAATAATAAAAATTGTGGAGAAAGTGCCAAGTCTTTAGTCTTTGTTCTTTTAAAAAAAATAATCAAGTGAGAAAAAAAAGATACCAAGTACCTGGGTGGAGTGGTGTTTGGTTAATAATTCTTCCTGACATTTATACATTTGTATAAATTGTGTGAATTTCCAATAAGTAGAAAGCAGTCATTATTATTTTTTTCTAATCTTTTTATTACAGGTTCTCTAAACATGAGTATGCCTTTAGGGAAAGATAGAGGAGCATGGAAGCCACATGAAAAAACAAATGGAATGTAAAGTATGAACAAAGTTCAAATGAACATCATGCCAGGCTGCAGGGCTTTCTTGTCTGATTTCTCGGTTAGCTAATTGTTTCTTCCAATACCCAAGTCCCTGTAGGACTTGAACCCTCTGAACCTCTTAGGACTCCTCGGTTTCTACCTCATAAATCCTGGGCCTGATTCGCAGAGGCGAGTCAGCCAGCTCTCCTCCAATCTGCCTCATCTGTATTTTCTTCAGCATCAATTATTACAGCCTTTTTAGCAACTTACCGTTTGAGTCCCACGAAGTGACCCCTCATCGTGGTCAGTAAATATTATCACACAACTGAAACAAATTCAACTTGGTTCAGTTATTTCATTTGCTCATTGACTACAATTTCTAGTCACCATACCAGGTGCTTAATTGTTTAGAGGTAGAGACGAGATTCTGAGTAAATATTTGTTGGCCAGTACCATATGTGTCATTACGGAAGTATGGCTAAGAAATGGAATTGATATGAATAAAGATGTGATTAGTTCAGAAAGAAGAGGTGGACGTGAAAGACGTCACAGAAGAGGTGAATGTCTTAACAAGGTTTCAAAGAATGAACTGAAGTTTTGCAGGCCAATGAGATGCCGAAGGGATTCTAGGGAGAAAGGACAGCATGGTCAAAGGCTCAGAGGTTTGAAACAATGTGGTATACTTTGAGGCACTGGCGTATAAGGTTAACAAAAGAGGAGTATTTATTTTTATTTTTTAAAGATTTTTATTTATTTATTTATTTGACAGAGAGAGCACAAGCAGGGGGAGCGGCAGGCAGAGGGAGAGGGAGAGGGAGAAGCAGGCTCCCTACTAACAAGGAGCCCGATGCAGGACTCGATCCCGGGACTCCAGGATCATGACCTGAGCAGAAGACAGATGCTTAACCGACTGAGCCACCCAGGCATCCCTAAGGGGAGTATTTAAAACGGAGAATGAAGAAGTAGTTAGGAGGCAGATCATAGAGTATCCCTGATTAAGTTACTTCAACTTAACCTTGAAATTTACTAGAAACTAGTAGAGCATTCAGTGTAGGTTTGTGCCATGATCATATTAGATTTATTTTAGAAATCAGTGTAGATGGGCATGAGGACATGTGTCTAGAGGCAGGAAGCCTGGTTAGGTGACACTCTAACAGTCCAGATGTGATCTGACGAAGGCCTTCACTAGCCCCATGGCTGGTGTTTTTTTGTCTATGTGTTTGCCTTTCTTCTTGTCTGTGAACTGCTCAGTAACTAGGATGTGGTCTTCTTCAGCTTTGTTTCTCCAGTGCCTACTATCATACCTGATATGCAGTAAATTAGTATGACAGAAAAAATAAATAAATTTCTGAGTATTGTCCTAATTATTTCGTTGGACTAGGAGAGTACCTTATTGTATGACTAAAATTCTTTATGAAGATAAGCTTTTTTGTGTTAGAATTGCTGCAGTGATTTCATTGTGAGTTTCAATCATGACATTAAGAGGATATGTTGTATATCTTTGACAATTTATCCTAACATCAGCCTTTAGAATATGATCCATTATTTCTCTCTGAGCCAAACATGCACTTGAGGTTTCTTTCCCTCTGTAGTGGCAATAAATTGATACAAATTAATACATATTTTTCATTCCATTCCTGTTGGGTAAAACAGCATGCACAAGTTTGTTTGAAACACTAGAACATGTTAAGTTCAAACCTTCCTAGGATTAGCTCTTTTTCCAACATCTGGTTGAAATATTAGGTGAGTTCCATAGCTCTTGCATTCACTTTTGTATGATAAAAGAAGTAGTCTAGTTACATATAGTCACAGTAACAATCCCATTTCAGGAAAGTGAACCTCTAATTTCATGTAAAGTTAAAAGCTTCCCCATTTTGGGCCTGCTGCAGTTGAGGAAATGTCCTGGCATCCCCCTAACCCCCAGCACTGAAGTTTCACCTTTCCTTGTTGGGGTGTGGGGGGAGAGGAGAGGCACGGGGCAAGTATGCTAGCATTCTATGTTGGCTTGTCGTGGGGGGGCACTCAGAGATTGTGAGTTCCTCCGAGGTTCTCTTGCAAGAATCATGCAATCACCTCTCCTCTGCTTGAATGCTTTAACTCCTTCTCAACTTTGGCATCTGTTAGGATCCCACAGCTTCTCTGTGCTAAGGGTGGCTCATCCCTAGAAAAAATACTTTCAAAAGCTCCCCTTAGCCAGCTCCCAACTAAAGGGCCCATGTTTGGTCCACATAAACATGAAACTCTGCCTGGTTGTAAGGAATACAGCTGGCTCTGAGTACACCGGTATCTCTTTGCTCTGCCACCAAGCAGACAGACCCAAGTAGTCTTTCGCCTGACATTTCTCAAGGGTGGACCAAATACTTGTCTTCTGTGTCCTCCAAACTTGAAGGAATAAACATCCACATCTCCGAGAAGTGTTCTCGAATCCTTTCTCATAGGTGAGGGAAATGGAAAGTTGCTATGGCCTCCAACAACTTTCTCCAGAGAAATTGTTTTGTCCCTTCTCGTTTCTTCAATTTCAATTCTTTGAGACCCTTGAAGTATATGTGAGTCGCCAAGGGGTCGTTGTCCACCCCCTCTCAAGTCTTATATAGGAGGACTAGTACCTTAGTTTGGAATGTGGAAGAAATGCCACCTGTTGTTTTGGTCTTAATTTGGGGTGGCCTCCCCAAAACTTAGATAGAAGGGATCCCTCCCTAAAATCCTGTTACACGGGCGAGTATGAGATGTTTGTAAACCATGGCCATTAGCCAGAATAAAACTGATTTGCTTTTGCAACCACGTGGATGGAACTGGAGGGTATTATGTTGAGTGAAATAAGTCAAACAGAGAAAGACATGTATCATATGATCTCACTGATATGAGGAATTCTTAATCGCAGGAAACAAACTGAGTGTTGGTGGAGTGGGGGTGGGGTGGGGGGGATGGGGTGACTGGGTGATGGACACTGGGGAGGGTGTGTGCTCTGGTAAGCGCTGTGAATTGTGCAGGACTGTTGAATCTCAGATCTGTACCTCTGAAACAAATAATGCAATATATGTTAGGAAAAAAAGAAGAAGAAGAAGAAGAAGAAGAAGAAGAAGAAGGAGGAGGAGGAGGAGGAGGAGGAGGAGGAGGAGGAGGCGGCAGCGGGAGGGGAAGAATGAGGCGGGGGAAATCGGAGGGGTGGACGAACCATGAGAGACGATGGACTCTGAAAAACAAACAGGGTTCTAGAGGGGAGGGGGGTGGGAGGATGGGTTAGCCTGGTGGTGGGTATTGAGGAGGGCACATTCTGCATGGAGCACTGGGTGTTGTGCACAAACAATGAATCATGGAACACTTCATCTAAAACTAATGATGTAATGTATGGGGATTAACATAAGAATAAAAAAAAATTAAAAAAAAAAGAAAAAAAGGAAAAAAAAAAGAAAAAAACTGATTTGCTTATAGGGATTTAAATGCTTAACCTTGACATACAGAAAGCTAACAATGTTGAGTATCATTTTAAAGACATGAAATCACACAGAAATCAATCAATTAATTCAACAAAAATTACTTACCAGTTCCTAAATGCTGGTATAATCCTAGGTGCTGGATGTGCAAAAACTAAAAATATGGTTCTTTTACTCATGTAATTAACCATCTAGTGAGAGAATTATATGCTGAAATATGTCCAAAAGTAATCATAATACAATTTAGCATCACAATAGAAGGATCTACAAAGACCTAAGGGAGCACAGAAGATGGAGTATGTGAATTTAAGGAAGGCTTCACAAGGGACATTTGAATTGGATCTTGAATGAAGATTAGGGTTTCCCTAGGGAGAAAGGAGGAGAGGGCATTCCAGATACATGATGGTTTGTAAGACAGGGAGAGTTCAGATGGTGTGGTATGGGAACAGTGAAGAAAAGGTGCAGCTGGGACAGAGGCTGGTGTGGTTGTGGGATTTGAATTTGGGAATTGGAAAGACTCTGTTTTATGCCAGAGAGTTTCAACTCCTTCCTGCAGATAATGGGAAGTTATAATTATTGTTATGGTTTTTAAGTGCTTACTTAAAAATATTACACACATGGGGCGCCTGGGCGGCCCAGTTGATTGAATGACCAACCCTTGGTTTTGGCTCAGGTCATGATCTCATGGGTTGTGGGACTGAGCTCTGCATTGGGCTGTGCTCTCAGTGGGGAGTCTGCTTGTGACTCTCCCTCTACCCCCTCCCCACTCGCTCTCTCACTAAAATAAAAAAAAATCTTTAAAAATTATTATACACAAAGAATATATCAATATATAGAGGTGATCATATACATACTGTTTTTTTCCTTTTCCTTTTTCAACTTGGTCCTTTCCATTTCCCCCCTCCCCCATCACATCTTTCCCTCCCCAACTCGTATTAACACTTATTTTGTAACCCTTGTTTTCTCCATGGTTATATAATCATATTCAAGTGTACAGTATGTTATACATATATCCAGTTTCCACACATAGCTCTTTTGGTCATTGTTTGCTTTACAAAAGAATACTTTGCATATTTTTCTGTATATTGCCTTTTTTTTTTAAAGATTTTATTTATTTACTTGAGCGAGAGAGAGAGAGAGAGCATGAGCTGGGGGAGAGGCAGATGGAGAAGAAGAGGCAGACTCCCCGCTGAGCAGGGAGCCTGATGTGGGACTCAATCCCAGGACCCTGAGATCATGTCCTGAGCTGAAGGCAGACACTTAACTGACTGAGCCACCCAGATGCCCCTGTATCTTGCTTTTCTTATTCAACTATTCTTAAAGGAAATGTCTCCAAGCCCACAGGACTAGCTCATTGCAGGTTTTGGTTTTGTTTAGCATGTTTTTAATTAGGGACTGACATGAACAGAATTTTATATCAGAGATATGATGTTAGAGTGGACAATGAGTTAAAAAGAGGGTAGAAACTGGAGGTGGGCAGTAAATTGAGACATTAAGCAGGTAACAAATGATGGGGCCTAAGCCAATGTAGTCATAGTTTTGGCAAGGACATATCTTTAGTACATACAAGCTTGAAAAAGTGAATCACCATATAACACATCTCAATAAAATGCCAATGGCCACCATTGTCTAATTCTAAACTTTTTTGACATTAGATCCTCCAAGTATGCTGCTTAGAGAAACAGGTTCAATATATTTACCATGAGGTTAGTTGGAGTTTTTAGAAAGGAGCATTATTCCTCCATATGCATCCATATTTTTCTACTTCTTCCCTTATTCTGCACACGTTTTCTGCGAAATATTCCTGATCTCAATCATGTTTTGAAACTCAAATGGCTAAATTCATTGTTACTTTGGGTTTAGAATTCATGCTTACATTGTCTTTAAATAACAATATTTTCCATCTTCCAGTAACACTAGAAACTTTCCTTAGGTTTCTCAGTATTGGATGTGATTACACTACTTTTTACCCATATTGCAATTAATTCAATCATGTAATACATTACTAATGCCAACTAGTGGCCTTAGCATATTATAATATACATTTTCACAAGATCTATATATATAAATGTCTTATCAACATCAAAACTGGGTAAATATTTCATTGGAATGTCCAATGTATGATTACCAGTCTTGTTAAACAATTACGGTTATTCTGCAAATACATACCCCATTTATCATAACCATGACAAAGATAAGATGAACTACTCCAACCTCCTGAACCCAAGTGTAGTTAGGATGTAGGATGTAGGATTCTAGTAATTTGTTTTAAAAATTAAAAAATGTAAATGTTTCAGAAAAATACATAGAATAGTAGAATACCCATTTTCATAACTGACAATTGTTAAAATTTTGTTATCTCTCTTCTCCATTCATTACCAGTCTCAGTCTCATTCTACTCTTCCTGCCTCCACAGGAACTGTCTTTTATGAACTTGGTGTGCATCTTTCTAGTTCATTTTTATCTCATATATGTATATGTACCATAAATAATTTATAGCTTTTCTGTTTTGAAGGGTTTAACCTTAGTTACATCACTACATTTATCCTTTTTTTACCTTCCTTTTTCATTCAGTATTATTATTATTATTTTTAAAGATTTTATTTATTTATTTGACACAGCGAGAGAGAGAACACAAGCAGGGCTAGTGGGAGAGGGAGAAGCAGGCTTCCCGCTGAGCAGGGAGCCTAATGCGGGTCTCAATCCTAGGACCCTGGCATTATGACCTGAGCCGAAGGCAGACGCTTAACAACTGAGCCATCCAGGCTTTTTTTTTTTTTAAGAAGTACTTATGTATAGTTAAATCTATTTTGGTAGTATAAGTAGTACCACAGGGGTTATGCATGTTCATGTCTCTATGGACATATATATAAAGTTGTCCTTTACCGATGTTATGGCCTGAATGTTTGTGTTCCCTTCCTTTCCAAATCATGTTGAAGCCCTAACCCCCAATGTGTTGGTGTTGGGAGATGGGGTCTTTGGAGGTATTTAGGGTTAGATTAAGTCATGAAGGTGGGGTCCCCATTATGGGATTAGTGCCCTTTTCGGAAGAGGAATAGATAAAGGAGCTCTTGCTCTTCCCTGGAGAACAAAGAGGTCGTGTGAGCACACAGCCAGATGCTGGCTGCTTGTAAGCCAGAATAGGGCCCTTACCAAGAACTGAATTCTGGTATCTCATTTCCCACCGTTGCCCCCCACCCCGCTTTATTGAGATATAATTGACATATAACATTGTATAAGTTTAAGGTGTGTGTTGTGTTGATTTGATATGCTTATATATTGGAAAATGATCACCACAGTGGCATGAGTTAAGACTTTCATTGCCTGACATAAAAATGGTATCTTATTATTTAAATTCGCATTTTCTCATTACTGATGAATGAATGAATGAATGAATGAATGAATGAATTTAATATTTGTGGATTTAAAATTCTAAATAGAAACATTGATCTGATGTTATAAGATGAAATGAAAATTGAAATTTACTAGAGAATGAATCCACAAAGTTGGCATACCATCATTTATCCTAATAACATTTAGATTTCTCAGTTTTCTAGGTGGTAAGTATTATTTAGTTAAACTTGTACAGTCAGTATTTAATACAGCAGTAATATTTTAAAGCTCAACTTAGGGAAGAGAACCTGTATTTAAGGCAGAGGGCTATTTGGTTATGAAATAGCAAAATCATAATCAGTTTTAAAGGCAACTGACAAAAATAAAGGCATAAGAAGAGATTAATTTAGTTTCTTCTTTTGAGCAATTTGTTTGAGTTTATATAAGTTCTTAATCAGCCATACCTTCCAAATTTGAATAACTCTTTGTGTGGTTATAAAGGAGAATTAAAATGAGAATGAAAAATACTGGTCTCAAGTGGTAACTGAGTACATCTGCATGAAGTCTTTGCTTTCCTGCTTACCACACAACCGACGGAAACAGGGACTGGAAAAAAAATGACCATTTAAAAATAGTTTACATTCTATGAAGAATGCCTTGGATGTACAGAAATAAGGTATGATTTGAAATGGCATTTAAGCTGCCCTTTAAATAATAGTTAATTTCCTTTTAAATGAAGCTTTTGGTTTAAGAGAAGAAATTTTTGCTCCCATGAAATAAAAAGAGCCTGGGGAGAGTATAGGAAGTGCAGGGTGGTCCATAAAAATAATGGATCACTAAAATGCAAAATGGGACCCATTTTTCATGGGATCTGTACAAAATTTGTTGATTTCTAGAATAGAGTATTTCTCCCATAATAGAAAAACTAAACCTTTGTAGGGGGAGACTGGTGATATTTTGATTGATTTTGAATTTTAGAGAGGCATCATGAATGAGAAAGAAGTGAAAGAAGGAAGGGAGGAAAGAAGGGAGGGGAGGAGGAATACATTCTGGGATTTGGGGCACTGGAATGACCTAGGTTCAAACTCTGGTTCTATCATTAATTTTTTGAGGAAGTCACTTAAACACCCTAGGTTTTGTTTCCTTCATATAAAAAGTAGAGAAACCAATACATATCTTTTTTTTAATTATTATTATGTTATGTTAATCACCATACATTACATCATTAGTTTTTGATACAGTGTTCCATGACTCATTGCGCATAACACCCAGTGCTCCGTGCAGTACATGCCCTCCTTAATACCCATCACCAGGCTAACCCATCCCCCCACCCCCTTCCCTCTGGCACCCTCAGTTTGTTTCTCAGAGTCCATAGTCTCCAATGGTTCGTCTCCCCCTCCGATTTCTGCCCCCTCATTTTTCCCTTCCTGCTATCTTCTTCTTCTTCTTCTTTTTTTTAACATATAATGTATTATTTGTTTCAGAGGTACAGGTCTGTGATTCAACAGTCTTGCACAATTCACAGCGCTCACCATAGCACATACCCTCCCCAATGTCTATCACCAGCCACCCCATCCCTCCCACCCCCCACCACTCCAGCAACCCTCAGTTTGTTTCCTGAGATTAAGAATTCCTCACGCCAATGGAATATTATGCAGCCATAAAAAGGAATGAAATTTTGCCATTTGCAATGACGTGGATGAAACTGGAGGGTATTATCCTGAGCGAAATAAGTCAATCAGAGAAAGACATGTATCATATGACCTCACTGATACCAATACATATCTTATAGAGTTCCTATGAAATGAAATAAGGGACTTTGTAAATTGAATAACTTATGTCCGCCTCATCTTTAGGAGCTTAAAAATATCTTTTTCCACACCTACAGAATTAAAATAAAATATTTTTTCTTTTTCTTTCTTTTTTTTAAATGAAATATTTTTCACTGAATAAATTATTTTGTACAAATTCTGGTACCATGTCTAACTCTCTCAAAAGGTACTAGTATACAATCAAGTCATTAATAAAACTTTCTTGCAAAATATATTCTATTCTATACAGTTTAAATTTGGCAGCATTTCTCCAGTGTGTTCCCCAGAAAGTAGATAGTCTCATGAAATCTCCCTTATAAAGGTTTTCGTAATTTCATACATTTGGCATATGCTATACTTTATCCTATTCCCCTTTCGAGAAGCCCTCTAGTCAGAGAAGTTAATTTTATTTAAGCCTGTGTTTTTCTACTTTATTTGGCCATGGAAGGTCCTAGTATAACTTTTTCTGAGACAATGGTTTCTCCTCACCCTATTTTTTCATAGTTAAGGGAGTCATTCAGCTGACTCAATAGATATTTATTAAGCATCAACCATGTATCAGGAACTGTCTCAAGACTGGGATACAGCAATACACACAACAGATAATTTTTCTGCTGTCTTGGAGCTCATGTTCTAAAGCAGAGAAAAAGGCAATAAACAAATAATATATGTTAGCTAGTGATGGATGCTGTGAAGGAAGGATAAAGATATATAGAGTTAGGGGGGTAGGACATTATTTTGTATGGAATGGTCAATGAAACCTTCTCACCTAGTGTCTGATTTGAGCACAGAACTTGAGGACGTGATAGAGAAACCCAACTAGACATTTTGAGGGAGCATTTTCTAGGCAAAGGAAAATATGATTGCAATGAGGTGGGGGGTGGTACTTGGAATATTTGAGGAATATTCAGGAGTCTAGTGTTAACTGGATCATAATTCATAGGAGAATGATAGATGAAATTAGAGAATTTGTGCAGTAGGTTGGAGGAGATGATTTGGGTCTTGTATACTGTGGTTAAGACTTTGGGTCTCATTCTGAGTGATTTCAGAAGCTAATGGATGGTTTTCAACAAAGTTTTGACATGATCTAATTTATGTTTCTTTTTTCCTTAAGATTTTATTTATTTATTTGAGAGAGAGAGAATGAGCATGAGCTGGGGGAAGGGCAGAAGGTGAAGGAGAGGGAGAAGCAGACTCCGGGCTGAGCAGGGAGCCTGATGTGGGGCTCAATCCCAGGACACTGGGATCATGACTTGAGCTGAAGGCAGACACTTAACTGACTGAGCCACCCAGGTCCCCCTGACATGATTTAAGTTATGTTTTATAAAGATTGTTGAATACTGTATTGAGAAGAGACTGTAAGAGTGGCATGGCTAGAAACATAGAGACTGTGGTGCCTGGGTGGCTCAGTTTGTTAGGTGTCTGATTCTTGATTTCAGCTCAGGTCATGATCTCAGGGTCGTGAGATTGCGCCCTGCATTGGGCTCTGCACTCAGTGCACAGAGTCTGCTTGGGAGTCTCTGTCTCCCTCTACCCCTCCCCCCACTCACGCGCGCGCTCTCTCTCTCTCTCTCTCTCTCTCTCTCAAATAAATAAATAAAATCTTAAAAAAAAGAAACACAGAGACTCATTTAGAAGCCCATTTTAGTCGTATAGGTGACAGATGATAGTGATTTCAACTATGGTGTTAGAAGTTTTAAGAAATAGTTGGTTAAGAATATATGTTGAAGCTAGGACTTACGGGATTTACTGATGGATTGAATGTGGAGTGTGAGAGAAAAGAGAGGAGCCTGTGATGACAGTAAGCTCTATGGCATAAACAACCGAAATCATGGAGGTGCCCTTTTCTGAAATGAAGAACATTGGGGGAAGTATAGATTTTGGGGGTGGACAAGGAACCAAGAGTTTGCATTTGGGCATGCTAAATTTAAGGTGTTTTTCAGGCATTCAAGTGAACATGTGAAATAAGCATTGGATATATGAGTCTGCAGTTTAAGAGAGAGAACAGTGATAGAGATTAAAATTAGAGTCATTAACATATAGATGATATCTAAAGCCATTGAATGAGATTACCTAGATGGTAAGTGTCAATAGAGGATGGAAGCAGAGTGTTGAAGACAGCCCTGGGACATACCAGTGATTCAAGGTTAGAAAGATAAATACGTACCAGTGGGAGAGGAGGAGAATGAAAGGCAAATGGTATCCTAAGAGTCAAGTGAAGAAAGTGTTTCAAAACCATACTGGCCATTAGCTTTGACAACATGGAGATCACTGATGACATTAACAAAAGCAATTATAGTTTCAGGCATGTGTGTCAAGAAATATTGAAAAGGGAAGAAGTGGATTCAGGAAGTAGAGGCAACTTTTTAAAAAAGATTTCATGTAAAGGGAGCAGACAAGTGAAGATACAGCTGGAGGGAGCTATGGTGTCAAGGTTGTTTTTTTTTTTTTTTTTTCAAGTTGATAGATACTAATGCATAGCTGTAAGTGGATGGGAAGAATTTGATAGTGTAATACATTGATGATGCAGGAAAAAGAAGGGGAAATTGCACCTTAAACAGGTGAGAAATTCACTTTAAATAGGTGAGAAAGGATGATGCAATGCAAAAATGGTTGGGTTGGTATCAGATGGAATTCATATTCCCATTTAAGGTATGTATTTGATTGAGGGATGCATTCATTCATTTAACAAATATTTAATACATGTCTATGTCTTAGAAACTTTTTCTAAAATTGGGAATAAAATGGTGACAATAGTTACACATTCCTGCATTTTATTTTTAGTGAGATATGAGAGAATAAAAGAAATAAATACATAAATTACATAGTATGGTATATTGTCCAAGGACATGAATAAGTTCTAACTTAAAATACTCTCTGAATGTATAAATAAATTAATTTGTAGGCATATATTTTGTTATGACCATATTGTAATCTAATTTTTTGCAATGATCATATTAATTCAATAGAGAAAAAAAAGTTATAGTAAGCAGCGAGGGACGTGCCCAGTCAACATTCAATCCATAGCTGGCTTATACTTACAAATGGCCTCCTTTGTCCCCAATTTCCTTATATCACAGGACACTGCTGGAATCTCAGAGAGAAGTGGAAGCCTTGTATCTTTTGAGTTCAGAGTTGAAATAAAGGAAGAATCTGTGAAAAGTAGGAACAGTTTAGGAGACCTGTGGACAGACTTTCAAAAAAGCAAATGTGAAGTTTCAACCTGACTAGCTGTTTAAGGTTTTGTTTTTTCTTCACTTTTTAATAAATAAAGATTTGTTTGGCTTAAAAATGAAAATAGTTTATGTGTACATCTGTGAGGTCAGAACACCCAGCAAAATCTAGGAAAATTGAGAATCCTACATATTGGAACAGAAATACCTTTAAGTCAGGGGCCAACATCTTGGATTTTGTACCCAGCTCTGCTATTATCTATATATGTGACATTTTACAAATTCTTAAATTTGTACAGATTCTCTTAAATTCATTGAGCTTTAATTTTCCTATCTACAGAATGTAGGTAAAAGTACCTGCCTTATCTAACTGAAAAGGCTGTTAAATTTTCTTAACCACCAAAGTCAGTATGTTATACACATTTCAAAAAATATGAGGAAATTGAGTCTTAGGTCAAACAACTTGTCTAAGAGCACATAGCACATACATTAAGACAGATGTTGAACCCAGGCTTCTCTGAGTCTAAGCTGTTTTCATGTTCTGCAGTACCAGCAAGCATGAGCCTTCAACTGAGATCAAGAGGACATGACAAGGCTTGGTAAATACCTTTCGTTCTCATGTCTGCTTTCATATTCACTGTTGGTTGGTGTTAGAAGAGGGCTAAAAAACATCTCTTCAAACAATCTAACCATGTGGCCAATATTTCATTCTCCTCTGGAAACTGCCTTGCCTTGAATTGCTTCATTCACCAGCTTTGTAGGCCACATATGACAGGGGACTAACATCCAGTGGTTGATTACCAATTTCCCCTAAGCTAAATGGAAGAGCTGAGTAATAAGTATTTTCGATACTCTTTTTCTATTATGCAAACATCTCCGAGTTAGGCAGGGTATAAGTTAGGGCATTGTGGTGCACTTAAAGTTTGCAACATGCATTTACAAATTAGCTTGCTGCCAAAGTCGCTTGTGTTCGTAACACATCTAATGCTCTTCTGCTCAGCAGCAGTGTTACAGATGAACTTGAAAGACAGAAGTAGTATTTTTATGCAAATATGCCATAAAATGTCTTTGCTAAATAAGCAGTTCTTTCTGTAGCAAGGTTTATTTGCAGTGATACAATTTAGAAGCGTCCCCAATGACAACCTTTTTTTTTTTTTTTTTAAAGATTTTATTTATTTATTTGAGACAGAGAGAATGAGAGAGAGAGAGCACATGAGAGGGGGGAGGGTCAGAGGGAGAAGCAGGCTCCCCGCCGAGCAGGGAGCCCGATGCGGGACTCGATCCAGGGACTCCAGGATCATGACCTGAGCCGAAGGCAGTCGCTCAACCAACTGAGCCACCCAGGCGCCCCCCCAATGACAACCTTTTGAGCCATATTAGTTAAATGCTAGAACATCTACAGTGTTAAATCCACAGCAATATATTATAATGGGAAAAATGCCTGAGCAGCAGGGAGCCTTTAATACAGAACTCCATAGGCCACTTAAATAGTGTAATCTGGCTTTCAAGTGGAGCATTCTAAAGAATCTCTATGAACCTTGCTTTGGGGTTTCAGAGAATCGGAATGATATTGAGGACAAAGCTCTGTTCTGGATCTACCTGTCACTGAAACACTCATGCTGCTCTTCTACAAAGCCAGGTGGGATCATTTTTCTAGGAAACATCAATTACTTCTGCTTTTGCTCAGAAATGGCACAGTTATTTTTAGATATATTTTCCACTGGTCTACAAAGTATTACAATTGCCATAACATATTGGGTAGTATCATAATGGTGTAAGGATTCCTGAGCAAAATATGCCTCCCCGGGATATTGCCTAACTTATCTTTGAAAAATAGCAGGATTACATATTTTATAACTCCCTGTACAACTAGCAAGGTGTCAATGTGGATGGAAAATGAATGAGTTAGAATTTTATAGAATTCTTAATTCTGTAAATTACAGAATACTTAAATTCACAGGTATTTTGTCTCTGAGGGTCAGTTTGTGAAATTTATGGTTTGAAATAGCGTTATCTGAATAAAATGAACCAGGTTTTTCTAGGGGCTAATCAAATCCTGGATAGTAAATGAGCTACCTTTGGAGGTTGCATTAACACAGCAGTAGCTTAATAAATTATACTCTGCTGATTTGACTTCCACTGGTACTTAATTTACAACTGGAGATGATCCTGGTGTATGGAGAATCTAGCTAATCATGAACTAGTTACTTGTTCTGATGAAGTGCATATATCCAGCCAAGATGTTTGAAATATAGTTTTGTAAAAAATGTAAACAAATGGAGACTTCTGAGGGTAAACTTCTTGACTGAAGAATTAATACCTAAATCATGACTTCTTTCTCTTTCTTGGAATCTCTTCAATTTATCTTCCATGATAATATCTGTAATATATGGAAAATGAATTGTGTCATTATAGTCTCTTAAGGAAAAATTTCCCCAATTGCTCCCTCAGCTGTCTTCAACCTGCTGGATACAATTTCAAACCAGATATTATAAAAAGGAAGTAAAGTACTTTGGTTTTTTATTTAAATAAAAACTATATTATAAATTAAAGTCTTTGAAAATTCATCTATCCATCTATACATGCAGTCATCCACCAATCTGTTAATCAATTTGTTTTATTCTTTTAATCAATAAAGACTTCTCACTTTAATATTTTTGTAGTTTCTGAGGCTTTGAAAAATTCAAACCAGTAGAGATATAGACCATAAAAACTATTAAATCTCATCTTAGCAGAGATATTTGCTAATGATTACTTGCCTCAGTCAGCTAGACTTGGTCAGCTCTCTCTGCTGGGTGTCTGGCTAAGGTACACATTAAATTACTGTTCTATCCTAAAGATTGTTGTTGGCAAGCTCATGTAGGTAATCTACATTCATATTGTGGCTGAATATACTCTATCTAACCTTTGGATAAACAGAAGATTTTGGTTTCCAATCCTGTCAGTGTTTTAGCTGTTAAATACACACATATCATCTCTTTCTGAAGACTGTAGAATTTATGTTCAGAATTGAACACCAACAAACAAGGATGGAGTTTTCATGTCAAACTAAAAATATCACGTATACATTTTGGCAGGGAAATGGTGACATTTAAATCACTTTTTATTAGTCTTTTTAATAGGACCTTCTAACCTTTATCCCTAGCTCAATCTGACCTCCTTGGTGTCTCTATTTTTAATGGAAAAGCCACTATAATAAATGCAAAATTAATTCTAATTCTCCAAATTAAGTTGTGAAATGTATTTAATTAAGGGTATGGATGCAATTCACTAAATCAATTCACTTATTTACTTCAGTTCACTGAGTGGGGTATATTGAAGTCTTTTTAGTTTTATTTAAGTGCATCAGGATGCATGAGTCAAAGGTCTGAATCCAAGATTCTAAAGATGGTGCCAGGAGAAAGCAAATGTTGATACCAATTGCTCTTTAATTTCAGGAGACAGTTTTCCTTTCAGCTGATGTGAGACAGCTCATGTTCACTAATGGGTCTGGCTTAGACCTTTCAAGAGATGTTTATTATCATAGTCTGGACTTAGGAAATGATTCGAGACACTTGATTTCATTGCTCCATCTAGTTCTCATGCTGCAGAGTAACATCTGATCATTTGATGTGGTCATCTCAGGCAAAGGACAGATATAGTGGAAGAAAAAGATTTTATCTCATCTACCCATGTGATATGTGAACTTCAAGAATACATTTTATTCTTCATGCTATCATTCTGAATTGTGTTCCTTCACTCTGAAGGAACCTTACAAAAGCTTTTAAGTTTAGGTGATCTGAGGGGGAAATATTCCTCAATTTTCAAATTGGTTGAACAACTGAATGGGAATCATGGAAGTGTTTTGAATATGTTATATGTTTTTTATTAAGGGAAATTATACAGAGATGTAGATGTTACAAGCCAGCTGGTATAGTGTGGAATAGTGGCATTCTGTGTTCGGCATGGATCTTCATGTGTCAGTTTATGGCAAAACTCCAGGGTATCCACCAAAGATGTTTAACAATTCACTGCTTCTGGAGGCCAAATAATTTTCCAGAGGATTAGTACCTCAAACATCTTAAATTGGTGACTCAGGCTATTTAGAGATGCAGATCTTATTTCTTTTAGCTGTTGATTTTCAAAGACATGTTCTTTCTGGCTCTGGATAATTCTTCAATAACAAGAAAAACTAACATGTATGGAAGGCTTATGGAAGACTTACACATAATCTTTAAAAAGTTGGGCCATTTAGAAACATGATCATTTGCATTTTTTCTTTTTTGAAAGCTTAACCCTAATTTATTGTTCATCAGAGAGAAGGGCTTTGGGATTTAAAATTTTTTTCTTTTCCTTGAAAACTGAAACACACTCCTGTTTTTAGCATATAGCTTCTAAGGTAATGAGGAACACACTAGTACATTAAAGCAAATGTGTGTCAAATCTCCAGGGAAAACAGATGTCACGTGTGCAGTATTTCCTCCAGACATCTGAAATCCAGCATCATTGTTCTTTCAATCTGCTTTCTAAGTAAATGAAACAATGGGGAGTATACATAAATCCTTCTATATTAGAATTTAAGAAATATTTCAACTGGAGAAGTTCAAAGTTTGCATTTGATAAATCAGGATATAAAGAGCTTAAAATTAGGGAACCCAGAATTGGAAATCTGTATATTCCCACTGGTTTATTTTACAACTGTACATTTTCCACTGATTTTCATAATCTGTGATGAAGTATACCCTGAAACTCATCTCTAAGTAAAGTTCATCATTTTTTGAACATTTTAAACAATATGCTTGAATGTCAAAGATCATAAACTTAATGTGGTTTTCCTAATCTTAAGTAAGATTTATTTGTTGTTATAAATTAAGAAGACTTGGCAGTCAGCAATATATTTGGACCTTTGTAAAATACAGACTTAAGAAAATCATTCATACTGTATTAACAAAAGTGTGTTCATGTCTGTGGTGTGTGTGTGTATGTGTGTGTGTGTGTGTGTTCAGTGATTTCTGTGTGTGTTGGATAGAAAAAATACGTAAATGACCACATAAAGGTAGATTCACACCTTCTCTAGCCTCATTTAACTTTAGACATTGAAAACTTTAAACTTATAGGCTCGTTTCTGTCCAGTTTTGAGCTAAAGGGAACTAACACGGGAAAAGAAATATAAACTACATCTTTGCCGGTGGGGAAACTTGGCACTAGCCTTATTGTTCTGAGTCAGTCTGATACTTGGACTGGCTTGGGCTTGAGCAGTCCACTGCCTACAAAGCTGCAGCCATATCTCCTGATCTAATTGTGCCTTCTCATGACTGTGTTTACTTTTCCAGTGTCATTCAGCTCTATTTGCTGGAACAGGGTTCTGCCACAAGCCCCAGACCCCTTGGCCAAATGCTTACCTGTTTGATAGCTCTTGCCATTTCTCTACCAGTCTCTCCTGCAAAGCATGAGCTCTGGCATGCTTCCCGGCTGTGTAGATTCCTGTACAAAAACACCAGTCAGGATTACTTCTGAGATTGTGATGCTCTCTTAGGCATACCGTTTTGGTTCCTTGATGGCTGGACCTACAGCTAAATTAATTTTCTTAGGCTTGGCTCAACACAATTCCAGTTTACTTCATTTTTCATGTTGGCCCACTATTGAGATCTCAGCATGCCTTTGGCAAGGCTACACAGGTGTGACAAAACTACATTTAATAGGAAAGTTTGCAAACATTTTGCTTCCAAAGCAAGGTTATTACTAGGATTATTTGGATCATTATTCCTCTATGAAGCCATCATTCTGTATGTAGAGTTTAGTTGAGATGTACTACTGAGAATGCCATTTGACAGTGAACATTAGATCTTCACTATTTGGGCACTGACAAGATCAGATAATGGGCGAGGAGCAGGTGTTTTTCCAGCAGCAGGAAAGAAAGCATTAAGTATTTCATGATACCACATCTCTAATTAAAACAGCAGAGACTTTAACAGGTTTTTACTATTTTTCTCTCTCAAGGTAGGTCAGGTGTTATCTAATCTAAAATGCCTAGGCCTGCATGTCTTCTACATGTTCATGTCTCTTATGTAGCCAAAGACAAATTAGATAATGAATTGCTTTTCAATAGTAACCTGCTGACATTGTAGCAGAATCACTTATATTTTAAGGTGCTAATAATGCTTAGTACTTGTAAATGGTTCATTTTTGTTTTGGATATATGTGATGAAGGCTATAAAATTATTTCTTTTTTTAAAAACAACAAAATTAAAATTCTCTCCTTTTAGTGTAAGTTGCTAGTAATCAGCACATTTATTTAAATGGAGACATCTCTTTCACTGTAGACATTTATGTCATTTTTATATGTAAAAGTGAAAACCCAGCAAAAGTGAAAAAGCATATCCAATGATGTTATAAGTGAAAGATAGTTTCTGAAATCCATTTATATGGGTCCTTTATAAAAAAAAACACTGGAAAAAAAAACACTGGAATATTCTAGTTTGAGGGATAATACTTATATTTGAAACTGATCACTTTTGTGGAGATAAAGCTATGAAATAATCCTTCTAATTTGGGGTTATGTATTTGACACCTCTAAAGAAGTTTATTGGTCAATGCTCAATTAACTTGAGCCCTCAAATTTGCTATCCAATGAGCATTAATATTAAGTGATTTAATAATTTTTTTCCCTGCAGATGTTTTAGTTATTTATCACTAATCCTGGAGAGTAGGAGTATGTGCTCTTTCAGAGCAATGTACTCTTCCTAAGTGTGGACAAATTTGGCTCAGGTAAAATAAAAGCCTAAAAGAGCAATTCCCTACAATTCAAATGTTGACCTTTGCTTGAAAAGTCCCAAGACATATAAGTTTTATGCTTCTTTTTATAAGAATTTAATATTGGAATTTTATTATAACTTTGTGTATGTTCTCCCTGTCACTGACTAATTTTGGGGATCTGTCTTGCTGCAGAGAGATGCAATTTATGGATTCTCCTGGTATGCTGATGGTTTTGAATTCTTGCTTATCATTTATGAATTTTATCTTTCTTCCACTTACCTGTAAACTCTGTTCCTCTCTATATAGTTATGTTGCCAGTGTAGGGTAGAGAATGTAATGTGTGAGTTGGCATTATGATCGTGGGGATTCTCTACACTCATGGTGGGAGTGATTTTTGTTTTCTAGGAGTATCAGATCAGAAAAGATGAATTTATTTGATCAAAACAGTAGACTTCCATTCTCCTAAGTGTCCATCCCCACCCTGTTCCCCATCCCCAGGCACCAGAAGTTGAATGGGCTTAAGCCAAGTGGAGAGGAAGGTGGGAAGGGTACCCTCCCTTTATCCAGTTATTTCATTCTCTTGTGTGACCTCTAGTTCTACTCAGTTTTCTATAGTTTTTTTTATACAGAAGTGATATTCTGTTTTATTTTACTTTTTTATTGTCAATATTGCTTATCATAATTCTTCCCTGAAGGATACCCTAGACAAACAGAATGGAGCCCAATGGAACCTTCCTTAATTTTCTCTGAGGTTGCTGTATTTGTCCACTTGGCTGAGGAAATCTTTCTTAGAGGCTTTGTGTAGACAGGGAGCTGGCATAGGAGTAGGGAGAGCTAAAACAGAATCAAACTCCCTATTTTCTTTTTTCTCTGTTGTTCCACCTTGATGATCTTTCCTGTCTGGGTTATATCTGCAGAGCAGTTGACACTCATCCCTACAGATGTGTCTCTGTTTGAGATTGGATGTAGAGGAGGATGGAATGGTATAAAATGAGAGAAGATGAGTAAAAGGAGGAATTTTTTATATGTGGATTGTTAGAATGCTGTCATGCTAGCTTTTTTTTTACTTCCATTTACTGAATTTTCCAGTTAGAAAGTATATCAAGGAAAGCAGTTTAACAATTTAATCTACAAAACTATGTCTTCTTTCTTTCTTTCTTTCTTTCTTTCTTTCTTTCTTTCTTTCTTTCTTTCTTTCTTTCTTTCTTTTGATGTGTGTGTGTGTGTTTTGTGGTTTTAGTTTTTCGTTCTTCGTTTTTTTTTTTTTTTGTCATTGCCTCTAGATTGAGTAAGAAATCTTATAGCCTAGAAGCAAGAACATAGAGAATATACTATGTTGAGGACTGGAGGTACCCCTGGTCTCTTAACTCAGGCAGTATCCACATGAAGCCAGTGAATTAGCTATCTAATCTGCTTGCTTTTCTTAGCTATTTGTTATTTAAACATAGGGCAGAAAGCATCCTGAGTAATTGGGGATCTTAGCTTCTTTTTAGTATATGTGAGGAACTTTTAGACATTTCAGACTGTGTTCCAGAGACTCCTCCTTAAAGCTGTGCTGTCCTCTAAAATGAGACAAAAAGTACCCCAATCACAGGTTGCAGAGCATATATTCTTCTCATATTTATTCACCTAAATTTTTGTTGGGAATCATTTAAGGCAATAACAAAATTAGGCATAAGAATAAAGAAGATTGTAGATCAAACAAGTGTTTGGAATTTTATGGTGACTTCAAAATCCAGAAATCTTGGAAATTTGATTTTTAATTTGTTGAACATATTATCACTTTGATATAATGTGTCAATGCTTTGCATTATTTTCATTAAATAGTTTAACATGGTTTTATGGTATAATTTAATAAATACATCTATTACAAGTTCTCGTTCCCAAAATTGTCTTTGTCATGAGTATGGTTGTACACTTATAGAAAGGTCTCATGATTCACCTACCCTTTAGGAAAGGTTTTGCTTTCGGCCTATTGGCTGCTTACCTAGGAACTATCCAGTCTTGTTGATATCCTAGCAAAACACACCCTGTTGGGTCTTATTGCTTAAATATTCCCACTTCTAAAATTACCACCACACCACTGGGGGTGAATGAATACACGATTACAATTTCAATTTGACAGCTTTAAAGGAAATGGCATAGGGATTTAATTAGACCCTCTCCATGTGCTTCATTGATTCTCAGATGGGTTTTCATTCTAGCATAAGCAGATGTGAGTTCTAACATCTTGTACCTTGCTTGGGTTATTCAAACCAATAAACAGCCAACAGTTGCCTGAATATCCAAACTCCAAAAGCAAAGTGGTTTGGGAATGCTGAGAGATAGCTTTATCCTTCACTTTCTTTCCTTTATGAATAGATTGGAGGCATCAGGAAAATAATGATTTTTATGGCTCTTGATCTTATGTTATATAATGAAGAGGGAAATTAGGCTACAGTGAAATATTTTCATTTTGGGCAATAACGGAAACTTCCTGACATTATTAGAAGAGAAATATTATAATTATTTCTTTTTTTTTGAGCTAAACAAAATGGCAAACTGAGAAAGATATGAAAGCCATTGTTAAAATTAGTTACTGGAGATTTTAAGAGGGAAACTTATTGTAACCCTTTGAAGATTTTTTTGAAATGTATTTTTTCTTAAAATGAAGATAATATGCATCTTTATTTTAGAATTCTAGAAATCCAATGTTTCTTTCAACAAATACATTGTTAAATTTTCCAAAAATTGAGTTTGGACATGAATTAGCAGCTGCAAGAAAATAATCGAAGTCATCCGCAGCTCTCTGAGATGGCTTGCCACGCCCAGCTGTTTGGCTGGCTGCACTGTAGAGAGGGCCATCATAGCCTCCATGGTAGATCAGCTGAGACATGTAATGCAGGTAACTGTCTAGTTTCCTGAAGTCATCAGGCAGTCCACACCAGGACCTGCACAAAGGCATGACTGTGTCTCCCTTGTGTGGTCTTGAACCCATTTTCTTTTCTTTCTTTTTTTTTTTTTTTGAAGATTTTATTTATTTATTTGACATTGAGAGAGATAGTGAGAGAGGGAACACAAGCGGGGGGGGGGGGGGAGGGGGGAGGGAGAAGCAGGCTTCCGCCTGAGCAGGGAGCCCCATGCCGGGCTTGATCCCAGGACCCCAGGATCATGACCTGAGCCAAAGGCAGATGCTTAACGACTGAACCACCCAGGCACCCCTTGAACCCATTTTCACCAAACCTTTTAGTCATCCTTCCATCCTCCGACTTTACATTTTATCTTCCTCATGTGAACCCCATTATCATTTTGTCTGCCTCTTTGAAGCCCTTCTCTTCATCAACTTTTCTTCTCTCTTTGCTGTAGCCCCACTGTGGTAGGTAATGCTGGGTCCTGTCAGGCTCGAGGCTACTAACAGCTAGGTATAATTTCTCACCCATAGTGCCCCACAGAGTTTGTCCATTAGTTTTATTCCCAGAGGGAAGCCTAGTGAGAAAGTGGTGTCATTTGTTTTTCTGTGGGAACTCTTGTGTATTATTGTGCTGAGATGGAAAAGATACAAAGAGGAGAGAGAAAACTATCAGGCAGAAGTGATGTCTACCTGCAAGCAACTTATACGCATACATATACATCACATTTAGTTAAATGTGTACAGGGCCAGATAGAGAGTTAGCCAGGCCTGAGGACAAGTATCACCCACATCTTTGTGTTGCTGGAGGAATCTGTCATAGGAAAGCTGTCAGAGGTTAATTCCCCTATGCATCTGTCCATTTCCTGGACATCATTCATGATGAAGCTATGTGGTGTCATGAAGAAAGAGTGGACAGGGAGTTAGAAAACTTGTGCCCCAGTCCTGACCCTGTACTGACCAGCACGTGACAGCTCATTTTACTTTCCCAGACATTATCTTCCTCCTCTATAAAGTTAGAGAATGACATGAAATTTATTGCACAAGACTTCCAATTCTCAAAATGATGTATGATTCTAGCTTATTAAAGACTTTCTTGACTGCTTAAATACTGTATTTTAATGCAAGAATTCTCAGGTCTGCTACAAAAACCATATAGACATTGTTTCTATTTGCAGTGGCCAGACGATTACAGAGAACAACCTGAAATACTGTGGTAGAATTAGGGCTCTGCTTTCTCAAAACTCCTCTGAGACTTGGTTTTAATTTTCAGGTTCTGGCAAGGCTGCCCAGAACCACAGTATTCTGTCATGATCAGGGAGAGGGAGGTAGTCTCTTCTCCCCTGAGAAAAGTGTTTTACTGGAAAACAGAAAGTACTGGGTTCTACCCATGGTTCTGTCACTAATTAACTGGGCAACCTTGGGCAAAACCAATGACTCTCTTCTTTTTTTTTTTTTTAAAGATTTTATTTATTTATTTGAGAGAGAGAGAGAGTGAGAGCACAGAGGGAGAAGCAGACTCCCCGCTGAGCAGAGAGCCTGATTCAGGGCTCGATCCCAGGACCCCGAGATCATGACCTGAGCCAAAGGCAGATGCTTAACCAACTGAGTCACCCAGGTGACCCCCCAATGACTCTCTTCTTGAACCTCATTTTTCTTGTCTGTAAAGTGAGCCAGATGTTCTAGAAAATTTCAAGTCTCCTTGTATTGCCAGAATGCTGAATTACAGCCCCAGTTAGAATTACTTGATTGACTCATGAGTTAAGAAAAATGTTTAGGTTGGAAGCCTCCCCTTAATGTGTCAAAACAGGTCAAATTACAACTTTTCGGTAAAAAGAAATTTATTTTGCTATCACCACTTTTAACCACATGTAATCACTTATCTTTCATGAAAATTTTAATTGTCATGTTGTAGGTATGGTCTTAAGGTCTCTAATGTGCTTTGAATTAATTGGAACACCCCTCGCCCCCAACACACACACACACACACACACACACAGAGTTCTTATAAATAACAAGTAAATTCTCTCCCCCACAAGGATACTAAATTTAGTCTGGAGAAGCATTCCACATGCTTTTAAACATAGAACTAGTGTCTAATAGCTAAGTTCACTACCATGGTACAGAATTTTTCCTTTTCTGATTTTCTTCATTTAAGTTTTACAATATCAGGGCAAATATTAGTCCTGTATAGAGTTTTACTCTTCTTATGTTTGGCCCTGTATTTATTTGTTGGAATAACTTATCTTCTCAAGTATAAACAACCACTGATCATTTAAGTTTCACTATTGATTAAATAGTACATTTGCAAAAAAGAAAAAGATATTACCATATTAAAAGTATACCTTGATTAAAAGTTGTCTCCTGATTTTGGAAGCCATAACTGTGAAAAATGGGTATCTTGAATCAAGGAAATATGACCAATCACTCAAGTAGGGAGTAGGCATATTTGAAATATTATCCAGAACTCCCTGGGTTTTCTGGGAAGCTCTTTCTAGTTAGTGGATCTTCCCTTTGAACTCTGGATTTCCTAGATACCAACGGGCAGCACCGCTATAATATGTGGTGTCTTGGCATTTATATCCTGAACTTCAGTGATACGTTTTCTCTGATTAAATACCCTACCCTCTGAAAACTGCTGGTGGAAATATTGAAACAATCATTCAGTTTCCCATGTTACAGATCTCTAGATCTTACTGCATTGTGCCAACAAGCTGCTTCTTCCCCACAAGAAGTGAAACCAGAGCTCTTAGAGCTAGGTTGAAAAATTATTGGATGGCAAAAGATAAACTAAGAAAAATCATAATTTTGCCAATTCACTGGCAGAAACTTATTGGTATACTGTTGGAGAAAATTAAATGATAATGTTGTAAGTATAAAATTAAACTTTGTAATCTACATCATCTTGGATAAAATGACCAGAGAGAGAAATTAAAGATATATAGTGCTATAAGGACCATACTGTAGATTTGAATTCCAACTCTAGATAGTTTGGAAGTAATATTATAAATATGAAAAGTATAAGATCAGCTTAATCTTATACATGGTGGTGATTATTCAAGTTGCTAACCAATAGCTTTATTTTCTATCATAGGTAAATTGTCCTGTGAATTTAAGATACAAACCGAGGGAGCTTTGTTTCTCTGCCTTACCTAAATGATATGAAAATTACACTTATAAGCTATCTAGATATAGGAAAAACGTCTATAATTTTTTTCTGAATTTCAGATGTTAATTTAACGCTCAAGGGTTTCTAAAATGAATTATCAGCTAACAGGAGCAGATTAAATTTTGTACTGTGGGAAGAGAGGAACATTTCTGGGTAGTAGTTATACAACATCTCCTGTTTCCTTATTCCTACTTAATTTTAAATATTCAAACACAGATATGAGTACTCTCCTCACCTCCTTTTGTAGTTTCTGTCCTTTAACTGTTCTTCCTTTCCCCTGGCCATCAAAGTTTCCCTTGGGATTCAGCTACAAAACTTTGTTATTCTTTGACAGGGTCCCAGAAGTAAAGTCTGGTGCTGTCTAAGTTGATTCAACTCAGCAGAGATTCACTGGATGATTATGGTGACTGGGGTGTTTTAGAGAATGACTTTTCTTTTTCCTATCCTCTTCAAATCCAACTGCTCTGGCCCTGTTCTGCTAGGAACTCATTAGAAGGCGACAATTTATCTTTCAGAACTAATCTTACGTGATAATGACTTTATGCATTACCCCTGCCAGATAACTTCTGCCTTTAAATGGAGGTTGCCAATGCCTTTAAACTAAAGTCTTGAAGTCTTAGTCACCAGGATCAAGCCAAGGCCAGCTGAAGGTGCTCAGTGCTTCTCAAATTATAGCAGGGGAAAGTTTTTCTGTTCAATCAGAGAAATGAAGAGGTAGGTCAAGAGCTAAAGTTAGCTTTGTTTTTAAATTTAATAAATAATAAAATAAGAGAGTGTTTTTAAAAATGAGCTTTCTTTTTTCTTTTTCTTTTTTGCTATTACTAATTTCACTTTCTCTCTAGTCTTTTGAAATTATTATTGTTATCAAATGACTACAATAAACTTACCACAAATTTTTCACCCTTGGCACAATCAAAAGTGCTCAGAAATGACTGCCTATCAAATTAAACTTTTAAATTAGGATTACATTTGTGTAACCCTATCAGTCTTCTCAAGCTGCAAATAATAAATACAGGAACATTTTTCTGTGAGTATTTATCAGCACGCTGTCTTGAAAATTAGATAGGGTAGGGCGCCTGCATGGTTCAGTCGGTTGGGCGTCTGCCTTTGGCTCAGGTCATGATCCCAGGGTCCTGAGATTGAGCCCCGCATGGGACTCCTTGCTCCCCCGGGAGCCTGCTTCTCCCTCTCCCTCTGCCTGTCACTCCCCCTGCTCATGCTCTCTCTCTTTCTCTGTCCCTGTCAAATAAATAAATAAAACCTTTAAAAAAGAAAAAAGAAAATTAGATGGGATAAAATATTGGCATTTGGTTGAAATGATCTAGTTAATCTATGTACTATAAAAAGTATAAGTCAATCCACTTATAGCCATTTAGTTGACACAACAAATTCTAAAATTGAGAATGAGAGATTCATCAATAAGAATTGGGGAAGTACACAATACTTACCTGTTAAACATAGTTGTCAATTAACTGACTGGAGATTTGTTTAAGAGTTTGGAGAATTTTCTTCCATGCATGAAGTGAGCTGGTGGTTTGTTTTAACTGCTGCTCTTAAAAGAGAATAGCTAGATAGCTCAGTAGTTCCTTTCTAAATCATGAATTACTCTATATGATTTGTAAAGTCTAAAATAATACAACCACTCTTTAAAATCCCAGTGCATTGCTCTTTGGTGTTCAAGCAACAAATGAGACAACCAGAGCTGGTTTATTTTTATTTATTTTCTAAAAGTATCTGGGGAAATCATTGATTTTATTTATAGGGCTGTACTTACCTACTTTAAAAATTAACCTGAATTCTTATCAATGGATTTCTCCTCTAAACATAAATATTTCTTATAGTTTGCCCTTAAAAGTGATATAAAAGATTCTTATAGGTAAAGAAGCAAGTAAGCTAAAAAGAAACCCCAGAAAATTCCTCACGGCATTTTCCTTTCATTGTGGGAACTGAGTTTACCTTACAATTGCCCAAGTAAATGCTTGAATATTTTCCTAAATCAACATAGTTATGAGTTGTCTTACTGAGAATAATAGCACTTTTTAGTATCCTTATTTTTTTAAATCCTTTTATATTTGTGGGAAATTTTAACGTCTGGGTAAAAGGTATTTTCATTGGAATAAAAATGGGACTTTCAGATGTCTGTCATTTTCTAAAATGCTTTGAAGTTTGAATTTTCTGTGTATATCAAGAGAGTAAGTCCCTCTGAATAGAATGTACTAATAATAAATTTAGGATTTCAAGAATCAACCTACATTACAGTTACAAAAACTATACCTGTTATTGACATCACAGTTAGCTTTTGTGCAAATTTCATTTGTGACAACTATTTATTATACTTCTCAAATTGCAGGAAAAAGGTTCTGACACTAAAGTTTTTAAAATAGTGACAGGCACTGAATGCAGATGGCATTGGACCAATAGATACTATGATAAGATAGTGCAAAGAGGTCAAAGCAGTTGTAGAAAATAAAAGGAAGTTAAAGTATTCATGGCTATTCAGCAGCTCATTTTTAAAAAGAGTACTACACTTCTGTGGGAAGCCTGAGACGGTGCTGTAGTAGGAGGAATTCCAATATGGCTCCCAAGATTCCCCCCTCCTGGTGTATAATCCCCCTCTTTGGGGTAGGAACAAGACTTACGAATATGATGAGATCTCACTGGTAAGTACGTTACATTATATGGCAGAAGGGATTTTGCAGATATAGTTAAGGTCCCTAATCATTTCACTTTGATTTAATCAAGGGGGAAGATAATCCTCAGTGAACCTGACCTACGCAGGTGAGCTCTTAAAAGAGGTCAGAGAGATTTGAAGCATTAGAGAGATTCTTCTGCTGGGCTTGAAGAAATAAGCTTCTGAGTGGTGAGAAGATCTATGGCCAGGGGGTGGGGTAGGGGACGGTTCAGAGCCAAAAGCAGTCCTTAGTGAACAGCTAGCAAGAAAATAGTGTTGTTGGTTGTCCAACTTCAAGGAAATGAGTTCAGCCATCAACCACTGAGTTTGGAAGTGGGGTACAGATGTGATTATAGGCCCCGCTAACACCTTGATTTTAGGCCTATGACACCCTTAGCACAGGACCCAGCTAAGTAGTGTTTAAACTCCTGAGGAAGAAAACTGTGAGATCATAAATTTGTATTATTTTAGGCTAGTAAGTTTGTGTTAATCTTTTATGTAACAGTAGAAAATAAATATATTTAAGAATGAAGCTTTTAAGCTTCACTTAAAATTTTAGAAGAGCTATCAAAATGGCAACAATAAAGACGGAGTAGGTAATCCCAGGATGGGATATGAGCCTTCGGGTTTGCCATAGTCCCTTCACTCCCAATGGCCTGCCTGACCCTGAGATATGAGTATCAGTTGCAATTCATCATTGCACTTGCTCTGTTGTTATTCTTACAGAAAGTTACAAATGTTATTCTTAAACTTTTTTTTCTGTACTCATTTCTCTATCAAAAGTGGAAAATGAAAGATGGAGCTCAGAGGGCTCCTTATTTCTCAAGCCCAATCTGGTTGCTTCATTTCTGATCTTGTTGACATTTGTTATTGTGACCCCTGGAGATTAAAGAAGTAATTGATTGGAAGCTCCTAGTATAACCTGCACCAGATGCTTAGCAAACGTTATTTTCCTTCCATCTAACATTTCTTGTAGTTGTTTTGAAACATTTGGGCCCAGAATAAAGTAGTTACAACATTCCCCGTGATTGTAAGTAGAATGGCACAGCAAAATGTTGAAATCAAGCTGGAAAGACCAAGATTACATTTCTACTAAAGCACAGCATATAAAGAGGGAAGACAGTAGGATAACCATGTAGGTGACTCCAATTTTCCCTTTCTATCTCTACTAAAATCAGTGGAATTTCTCCCCAGAGCCAGGAAAGGATGATAACCATCCCCTATTGCAGTGTTCGGTTTCAGTTGGCTATATATCCCTGGCCTCTGGGTGAGGTTAACTGTGCAAAGGAAAGTCACACTTTCAGAACAGTTAGATAATTTTTCTCACTAAACCACATTCAAGACACTAATTCCATTTCTTTACTGGCTGTAGATAGGTGAATTAGCAAGAAACCATTCCTGCATTGTCTTCTAGTCTTCAAATGAAACCTAATTAAAGAAATATATAGTTTTTATTGAGCTGCAAGAAAAAGGGACATGGGGCACAATTAAGTTCGCATCAATAATTAAAGCCATAAAATTATTAATGTAGCAAATATTACACATTAATAAGAAATATATTTTGTCACCAACTGCTGCATAAAATCTCTCTTTCATAATCTATAATCCAAAAGAATAGAGAAGGAATATACAAGAAACATTGCGTTTTAGCCATAAGTTTATTGCTGCTGAAAGTAAGATGTTTGCCATATTTCAGTACTACCATTTCAAAGATACAGTTGTTCTGAATTACTAAAAAAAAAAGAGAGAGAGAGAGAGAAGGATATAATTGTGATAATAATGGCTTGTATATAGCATGAAGTTTTACTAGGTAGATGAAAATATATATTAATCTGCCCAATATTTTCCTCTGCCAAAGGACTACAAGTTCAATATGCAGAGAGAGGAGGGGCCTCCTCTACCTTTGCTCCATATCACTTCTCCCTAGCTGAGCTTAAATCATTCTGCTCCTACCCTCTTTGGAGAGAGATTTGATGTCAAATTCAACACTCTGATTCATGGATCACCTACCGAGAAAATTCTTTTCTTAGCCATTAGAAGTCCTTTGAAGAGTGTTAAGGAATGAGTGTTTATCCACCCCCCCTCCCCACTGATCTGCCCATCCTGTCCATCTTCTATCACAGCCCTATCATCTGCTTCTGCAATCAGATGTTTACTTGCATGTATCCTATAGGCTTATACAACATAAACACCAGTAACAAATAAGGAATAAATGAGTAAGGTAGCAAGAGAATTGTTTTGTCCCAATCAAGATTAAGATTGCATTTATTTGTTGCATGATTTATAAACATCTCAACCAGATCCTATTAATGAACTCAATATTGAGAATGTTAGTAAATACCTACTATGAGCAAGTTGTTAGGAGTGATACAAGGTGAAAGAGGTTAAGTTTTCTGTCTTTTAATCCAAGAGGGGAGAGGTAATATGTAAGTAGATTGTACAAACTGCCACAGAGAGGCACTAACAAAATGAAATGGGGGTTCAAAAGTGGAAGTGAATAGTTAAAGCATTAGGAAAGCTTCATGGAAAAAGTGACATTTAGAATATGTGGTAATAAATGGAAAGGGTTTTAAAGAGGAAAGATTCTGGGTAGTTTCATGGTTAGATGTGCAAGGAAGGAGAATGAGCAAACAGAGGGAAAGTTTAGCACATGTTTGGGGATAGCATGTGTTCCAACTTGGCTGAAACCAATTTCCAAGAAAGACCTGGCAAATGAGGCTTCAAGGGGTAGGTTAGAGCTCTGTTGGGTGGCCTTGGAGTGGTAGCCTTGGGAGGTTAGTGATCAAGCTCTGTGCATCATCACTCCCTATGGAAAGTTCCATTTTTTCACAGTTGGCACTATGCCACAACTAATTTCGTGCCCTTTTTAAGTGAATTGCAGTCCCATCAGCAACTCTTCTCCTAGGCTGGGTCCTCTGGCTCCAATTTCCTTTGTATCTTTCATGGTCCTTTGCTTAAAGGAAATAATAAGTACCGATTCAGTATTTTTTTTTTTTATTTGATTGCTGAATAGTTTGGCCGATCTCAACTCCAAGGTATTCAGTAAGTTCTGTACCTCATCTTAATTTTCTCAAGAGCATTGTGGAGTAAGAGTGTTTATTTTACAATGGATCAAAACAAGGTGCAAAGAGTAAGATAATTGTTCGGTTTCTTCCAGTGAGACCAGAACCCACATATGCTGATTCTAAATCCTGGGCTCTTTCCTTTGTACTACCTTGTTGTAGTATCTAAAATATGGAAGCTTTGGGCGCCTGGGTGGCTCAGTTGGTTAAGCGACTGCCTTCGGCTCAGGTCATGATCCTGGAGTCCCGGGATCGAGTCCTGCATTGGGCTCCCTGCTCGGCAGGGAGTCTGCTTCTCCCTCTGACCCTCCTCCCTCTCATGCTCTCTGTCTCTCATTCTCTCTCTCTCAAAAAAAAAAAAAAAAATCTTTAAAAAAAATAAAATAAAATATGGAAGCTTTAACATTTTATAAGATCAACCAGAAGGAAGGAAAAAAAAGATGCATTTCTGGGATAAATAAAAGAGAAGCTGAAGAGAAGCCCTCTTCCCACACAAATCCAAATTTTACTTGGATCCAAGTATTCAGTGTGACCCAGTTGATCTTTCTCATAGATCTTAATTTTGCCTTTATTTTTTATATCATATCTCTTCCTGAATTTCCAGTCAAAAGCATAGTAAAATTCTTTTTTTCCAACAATATTGGGCCATCATTAAATAGTTATTATTTGCCACGTACCTACTATATGGTAGTCATCACTGGATAGCTGCTTTACACGCATTGTGTTTATTCCTTTTGGAATTCTGCAAGCTCATTTTGTAGAGGGGTTGCTGAACTAACTTTCCAGTCTGGTTCTGCTTTCAGATTCTGAGGTCTTCCCTTCTGTCTCCAAAGCTACTGGTTTCTAGCCAGGAACATGCTTACTGGGTCTATTCTTCTGCTTCTTTCTGAACACATGATTCAGATCAAGCTCTAATCCTATAGCCCTACGCAACGTCTCCAGAAGTCTTCCTTTGTTGCCCATCTTCCAAGTCCCATTGTTTGCCTGATTCTAGCCTAATTACAGAGAAGTTACTGAGGGACAGTAGTGTAAAATATGCTTTTTATCTTGTAGAGATATCTTTTATCTTCTACACATACTTCAGTTAAATCAAATACAGAAACAATTAGAAGAGAAGTCAATGGTGTATATATATATAAGAATTATGAATTCTAGAAGGTTGGTAGAGGGAGAAAGAAGTGGGTAGAGCTGAGCCTTGAAGATTGGGTAAAATTTGGGTGACTAAGAAGAAGAAATGAGCATTTTGGTGGGGATATTAGCACCGTGAGAACAGGTGCTGGCCTGTGAATGTATTTGTTTATTAAAACACTTCTGACTCATCTTTGAATTCTCTCTTGGTTCTTCACAATGACCTATCAAAAAACTATTTTTCAGCCACTCCACATGGCTATGGTATGGAAAATTGTGTAGCTCAGAGTAGGACTTAATACAACATAAATGCTGTTTAATGTCAGAAATCAAGCAAAGTGCCGTTAGGCCTAAAGGTACAAGTGATAGTTATGGGCAATCAAGGAGAGACTTTCGCCAGACAGTCATTCTAACCTAAAGCACTAACCTCCATCTGGTTTGGACTACTAATTCAACGTGTGGGTGGAGGTGTGAGATTTAAAATCCTTTGAAGAGAGTAGAGCAGTTTTTAACCTCAAAAGAATGTGATTTCTGTTGTAAAACTTGAAAAAAAATGTGGTAACACCACAAACATATATATCACCTCCAATCCGAATCTGGCTTGATCATATGACCATGATTTTTTTTTTTCTGCCCCTGATACAGATATCTTGTGCCAAATCATCTGGGATAAATCGGCTTTGAAAATGTTGAATTGCTTCAAAGATTTTCACTTACATCAGGTGGTTTTCTATGAGGCAGTGGAGCATCCAGAGATTGTGGTCACTAATTCTAAAAGACCCCCACTTTTCTAAGCTGCTTGTGGATGGCATCTATAAGTCCTTCATACTGACTCATCTCACGTTATTTACTTCAGCATCTAAAGCATGCCACCAGGGTTAGGATTCCAACTTAGTGTGCATTCACGGTTGAGAACCATTGATTTAGAGTCTTCATATTTAAGAAGGTGGATGTAGTGGGTTTTAGTTATGATATAAATATCATAATGGAGAAAGCTCATCAAGCTGAACCAATATCAACCCTTTTAGGGAGAATGAGAAATGTTCCCAGTGGGGTAGCTATTATATGCTAAAAGGAGAAGGCTTTCAGGAACTGGCCTAAAGACTCTAAAAAAATTAGAACTTGAGGCTTCTGTGTCCAGATCCTGTGTCCTTTCTACTAAGCTATTTAGTATCTATGATTATATATGATTTGCTTAAATATCACAGCCTTGGGAGAGATTTTCTTTGACTGTCTAATCCAAAAGTCTTTCTCTAGCAAATTACCCTGCTTTATATTATTTTTACATGATAATAATAATACACTATCTGAAATCACAGCAAGTAGTTTCCCTGAGAGCAGGGACCTTCACTGTCTTGATCACTGCCATATCCCCAGCATCTAGAGTGGTGATTTGTATATAGTTGTTGAATGAATGAATGAATCAGTGAGAATTTTGCATTCCTACAAATATGTCGATTCCATCATGCGTTCTATGTCTAGATGGAGGTAGAACAGGGACACTTTTAATAGGATAGGGGGTTTCTCAGAACAACAGCTGAATATGAGGCAGAAAATCAATTTCTACCCTGGATGACATTTTCAAAAGAAGTGTATCTGGTAGCATGGAATCTTTTATCCGACAGGGCTTATGCCAAAATACTAGGATGTCTAGATGAGTGGCCCATGTTTTGTAGCGAGGGTGTGCCATTCAAAGATGCCCTGAACTGTACCTGCAATGTAGTCCTTGTTCCAACGTTTTTTTTTTTTTCCCCACACAAATAAGGGAGTGACTATGGTTTTGTGAGTATACTCATGTGTAGCAAGAAAATCTGCATGTGAATGCATATATGCACAGACATTTTATAAGCTTGGTGGGGAAGAAATATGGGATGCAGATTCCCCAAGTTAGCTATTATTTGTAATACTTTTGGTAATAGGGTGGAGGATGCCTGTCTGGTATGTTCTCAAATATTTGAAACACAACACAGCCATTTGTTTAAGGTTACAACACAGCCACAGTTTAAGGTTAAAATTCACAATGTGATGGAGACAATATCAAAAAAATGTAGACTAGTAATCATAACTTATGCAAAATATGTTAAGTAAATGAACCCAACCACTTGTCATGCACACACTATTGTGCTAAGGAATGATTTTCCTCATCGTATTCGTTACTGAGGAGAATTATTACCAAAGTGGTTTAGCTTATTCATTCCCATGTTTGGAATTAAGCATTTTTAATACTTATCTACTTCCCATTGTCTGCCTGGGGCAAGCCTTGTCTTGTCAGTAAAGTACTTAGCTTGAGACCAGAATTAAGATCGGGTCGTCAGAGTCCTGCTGAGAACTCAGAAAGATAAAGACAGGGAAGCTGGCCCCTGCTTAGGAGTCAGGGGTGGGGGTAGGGGTGGGGGAACAGTGGGTGGGAGGAGGGAGCCGGGGAGGAAAAGGGAGCAAATATGGTTTTATGTGTAGGCAGAGCGAGGTAGCCGCTTGTTTTGTGCCATTCAGCAGCCTAGGAAGAATTTGTATTTCTTTCATTCCACTTCTTCTCCCCCTCATCCAGACACACATACACCTTCCTTAATAAGGAGACAAGGCTTTTCTTTTATAACAAGAGAAGAGAATACTGCAGGTAGAAGAAAATTATTGATTGATGTCCTCATACATTTGGAAATAACTGGTAATGGATCTTTTCCTGAGCTGGAAAACGAAGGGAGTTAATAAATTTGGGGCTTCTACTGTGTACCCAGTTCTGTCTTAGAAAAATTAAATATACTGTCAAAGTTTCATTTAATATAAAATTTAAATGAGAGCTTGGTAGGTAGATGATCTCAGGCTCTTGAGATTAGGTAGGCAATAGGAAACCCTCCTAAATGGGAGGCCAGCTTTTTTGTGGACCAAATGGGTCCACTTCAGAATTTTCCTTGGGGCTGGATTTTTTCAAAATGGGGAACACAGAATAAAAAAGTGCATAGGTTTCTCTCTCTGACTCCCAAGTGAGTTTATAGTTTAAAAACATTTTAAAAAACTAAAACTGTTAAAAATAAGTTAAAGTAATAAGAGTATGTCATCAATAAGTTAATGACTATTGCAATTATAAATTAATAGAGGTGGCTCCTTTTGACCTGCCCCAGATGTCACGTCAATTGATTAAATGTTCTGAGACAATGAAATGGAAAAAGACAACTTTATTATAATGCTTCAGGCAGGGAATATTTTTATTTTGCTATTAGGAGCACATCCACATGTCAGTGACCAATTCCATTTGGAAAAAAGACACTTTTGGGGATATGTACAATTAGGAAAAATCTCCAAGGTGAATCTTGGGTCTGAACTAACCACCTCTGTTATTTTTAGTTGGTATTAGGAATCATAAAAGATAGCATTTCGAGGCTTTATTTTGACTCAGGGCAAAAGAGTTGTTGGTTCCATCTCTCGTAGGTGTCATGGGCTGGCATGGCCCTGCTGGGCTGGCATCCTCGGTAGACAGTGCTAGGAACATGTTCTGCACTGGGTCTCCACACTTCTACAGATGGGGAATAAATTGGAAAAGGTGTCAGGGAACTAGCAGATTTTCAGCTGCATTCTCCTGCTAGCCATTCTGAGTGTGCCAGGGATACTGTCTTCTTACGGGTGATTTGGCAGCCAGGGACCTGCCTTTTGGGACAGCTGTTTGAGCCTCAGCTTCTCTGTGGTGATGGGGTGAATCTGAGAGGAAAAAGGATCATTTTCCTAGAAAAATGTCTTGCTTTAAAAAATAATAGAACCTACTTCATAACCTCTAGATAGGAGATAAGATATCCTGGATGAAAGAGAGGTGTATTTGATATTTGGGAATAGTTGATGATAAACTAAAATTGACCACCTGCCTGTAATGTGATCAGCTGTACAAAACCTGGTTATTTGGCAGGCAGCACTACATCCCAAATCACTAGAAAAGTGGTCTGTTGAGTGGACCTATGGGTGCCTAATCTCATATCTCATAGCCTGTTAGTCAGGAATTTGTTAGTTAATAGGGTCTAAACAACTTTGCAGTGGTCCGTGGCTCTGTCCCTTCAAGAAATAGGCAGCACTTTCTTTTTGTCCCTAGAGACCACGATTAATGTAATATTTAGCACATCTGTTTCAGGTCAAACCATCATCTTTCTCTGAGTTTCTCCTCTAGATTTCTCTTCTAGTCATTTCTTATTTTTATTATTTTCTCTTTCACCTTTTTCTTATTATAACATGTCCCTTTTAAAATGTGGAAGATCTAAATAGAGCATAATGTTTAAAAGTATTTATAATGCTGGTCATGAGAAAGTAGTAGAGAAAGTCATGACTTTTGAATGTTCTACTCTTTAAAATAGAGACTAATTCACTGCTAATTTTAGCGACCAAATTTATTACTGCATCATACAACTAGGATGATTTATTCTCACTTATATTAACAGGCTTGGAAACCAAAGACATCACTCATTCACAAATACATTATGTCCCAGACATTGTTTTGATTCTGGAGTGGGGATATTGTGGTCCTTACTGTCTTAGAGTTCATGGTCAATGGGGGATGTGAATGCTAATCAGGCAGTTACAACACAGTTGTATTTGTTTTTGTGAAAGGAGGAAAAGAATAGGATGCTAAGAAGGCGTATAGAAGGGATGCCAATGGTCAAGGGAGCCTTTCTGGAAGAAGTGTTAACCTAATTTGAGGACTTCAAGAACTCCTCTAGAGATCAATGAATAGAGGAGATGTAGCTGGTATGATAGTGTATATACAGTCATCCAATTCTGCCCCCACAATGTCTGCCATATTTTGTTATAATTTTAAAATAGGAACAGTAGTAAGACACCAAATGATAAGAGACAATCTGATCTCCTGGGTCTCACCTACTTTAAATTCTGCCCTTTAAAAAATTATGTTTGGATATTTGCTATTTCATCTTATTTATAATTTTGAAAAGTATTTATCATTCATAACTCATTACAACAGCTGTGTTGTTCTTTTAGGGATAAAACAGTTTCTTTTCAAGAAATACTTAGGATGGTTAATAAACAATTTGCTATTACTTTTATTATTATTTGTGCTAGTATGAAGAATCCTTAGGAGATCTTTGAAAAATCATTTTCATCTAGAGATAACAATGTAGAAGAGTAAATTGTTTGGCAAAGTACTTGAAGCATATGGGCAGAGATACAAGTATTTCCTGCATTTATAAGTTTCATTATGACTCTATAAAATGCAGCATCATTTGTCAGTAAATCAAAGCTTATAAAAGTGGAAATTGTAAATGCAGTTGGTTGCAATATCAAGAGAATGGGGATTAGGAGTGTAACTGAAATTCCTTTTATGATAAATTATCTAGCTCCTGGCTACCGTGTATGAGCTCTATTAACTGCCTATAAATTGTTCATCATAAAATCTAGTTCATTCTTGTTAATTAGGCCAAAGCTTTTATGAAGCTTTTTTTCTCCTCTCTCTGAAAGCCTAGGCTGACAGGAGAGTAGCTACACAAGAATACTGAGGAGGAAAGGGCCCTTCTGCTAAGCATGATGTTATGTTCCTTAAAAACTGATAATTAAAAAAAAGAAATTCCTGAATCAAGATTACTTTGACTTTTTAAGAGGGAAAATGGAATCATTCTATTGTAGTCACAGAAACAGGTTAAATACAGCCAAAATAATTGCATCTTCTAACTTCAAATTCTCTCAATCAATACTATGCAAGAAAGACAGTGTATGTATAAAGAGGATTAGATATACCCATTAGAAATGATTAATACCGAGTAAGTTCCAGAAAGACAAATAGACATATCAATTTTTTTCTGGCACATCATTCCACATCATTTTATTATGCATTTTTCCCCATGAAATTGAACTTTTATGCAAAATTATCTTTGAAGAAATCTTTTATTTGTTGCTCACTTGCAGTTTTTTTTCTGTTGTATTTTGCTTTTCGTGGTGCTCACATAAGTGATCAACTGGCAGTGAATGTTATGTTTATATTATCTCATATTTTGCATTGCTAACTGGATCCCTTGATACCATTTAAGGTGCATCCCTAATCAGCTCTCACGTTTCACACTTGCAATCTCTGGATTTTATGAAGAGTAGACACACCGTGCCCCAGTTCCGGACGCCAAAGTGGTTGTGACTTCAGGAAGTCCCAATAGTCAGAGCCACAGGCTGAGTCAAGCTGTGTGATTGCTCCCCTGAGATGTAGTTAGCAAGCCTCTCTGACAGAGGCCAGAGGCAAGGAACAGTCAAAGACTAGAAAAGTCGAGTCTGTTTGCACACACTTCTGTGCTTAACACCCATTACGGTGCAATTAAGAATGGTCAGAAGCACTATTATATATGGAAACCCCAAATAATAGCACAAGTTGGGGGGAAAGGGGGAAGTCAGTTCAAACCAAGGAAAAGTAGTTTTTATATATTAAAAAAATAGGACTTTTGCTTAAGTTACTGTTTTCCCTTGTAAATGTTAACGTCAGTTAACAGTTAAAGAAATTGTAGAACAATTAGGTAAAGTATGTTTCATTTCTAATATCTTATGGACACATCGGGTTTGTCTCACTCCTTTGCAATTCACAGGATCCTAACTTTATATTTTATCCTGGTCCAGCTTCAGAGTAATGTTGGTGGCTCCACAAGACTGTGGTGCATATAAGAGCTCATGTAAGTTCATTCTAAATTAGGTGTTTAGGAAGACAATGCAGTTCTTTGCACTGAGTAATAATAGGAAGGGCTCTGTAGGGGGCTTTCTTGGGTGGACTGTAGTTTGAATTGGTAACTTTAATACTAGGCTACAGTAATGCCCCAGGGACCTTCCCAGTGAATGCCTTGGGGGGAATAAACTGCAGCAGGCTCAAACAGTCTTTTTTTTTTCCCTGATAATTATAGAGAGAGTGCTTAAGCTCTGCCTAACTCAATTTTAATTGAAATAATTATTTTTTTCCTTTTTGAAAGACTGAAAAGAGAAGCCTTTAAACATAGCAGTTATTTTAACAAATTGTTTTAAAGACTCTTTTCTAAAAACAAACAACAAAACATTTAGTTTTTATTATCATCACCTTTTTATTATCACCACCACCAGCATTATTTTTATTATCATCAAATGTTGAATTATGGTGTATGGATACTGGTCTCAGTTTTCACTGGATAACTGGACTCTTTTTTAAACCTGTCTTGAAGATTTGAGTAGACTAATAGAAGTTAATATATATCCAGTTTGAGAAGATAAAAGTTATGGACTGTTTGTGTCCCTCCCATGCCCCCCAACTTTTTAATTCCTATATTGAAGCCCTAGACCCCCTCCCCCCATGTGATAGTATTAGGAGGTGGGGCCTTTGGGATATAATTTCATTTAGATAAGATCATAAGTATGGAGGTCCCATGATGGGACTAGCATCCTTATAAGAAGAGGAAGAGACACCAGAGCTTCCTCTCTTGGCTATGTGAGGAAATAGCAAGATAGCAGCCCTCTGCAAGCCAGGAAGACAGCCCTCACCAAGAGCCAAATCTGGGGGTACTTTGATATTGGGCATCCCAACCTCCAGAACTGTGATAAATAAATGTCTGTTGTTTAAGTCACCCAGTCTATGTTATTTTGTTAAAGTAGCCGGAGCTGACTAATGCACTTACCTTATGACAAAATCACTTCCAACCACAAGGACCATAGTGTAGCAATGATGCAAACACGTAAAGACAAGAGCCTGGGCAGGTAGGGAAAGAGGAAGTGTGGAGAAGACAACAATGTTTTTTTAACCATTTTATTCCCCAAATTGCCCACACTACTTAGGCTCTTTCTCTCTCTCCTCTCTCTCTCTCTCTGTTTTGTTTTCTTTGTTTTCTTTTTTTAATACTAGAAGTAGCCAGGGGCCTCACCTAAATGCAGGGGGGCTGGGAAATGGACTCCTGGCTCCAACCACTTGCTAGCAGCAACTCTGTGCTATGGCTGGAGCACACATCTTTGGTGGACAGCTGATGGGCTGTGGCACAACATTTTGTATGTTACTTACTTTAAGCTGAGAAAATGGTTTTTACAGCTATATACTCTGTGCATTCTAAGGCCACTTTAAGTTATGAGCCAAATTTTTTTTTCTTTGAGCCAAATTTTTTAATGCTTAAACATTCAGTCAATTCAGTCGACTAGCCAATTGAATAGAGGCAATCCACTTGGTTGGTTGACTGAATTTACAATTGTTTGGCTGAATGGAATGTTTACTTTGGTATAAAAAGTTTGTGCAGTAGTCCTATATGGATATAATCACATTGCAGCTAGTGTAAAATTTGTCTTTGTCACTATATTTATTTTTCTAGACACTGTCACCTTCCTTAATTTACTCTCCCGAATTCCTTGTGGAATGCTCCATTGTCCTAGGTTATTCAGAATGCTTCTTTCAGAGCTTAGCTGAGAATATACTGACCAGGTTTGTCTAAGCATCTTTTCAACACAAGCTAGTTTGCATGTTTTATTTTTGCTATGACTACCAGATGAAGTAAATCCTACAGATCTGTTTTAAAAAAATGTCTTGTAATACTGTGTTGACAGTCAGACTATTAATTATATTAAAAGATGTCTAAAAACCAATTATATTTTAAAAAGATGTCTTTACCACAGATTTTTAAAGGAAATTTAAAAATTTTATCTCTACTTTATTGCTTGGGCTTTCAATCTGTATTTTTCTAACTTAGATTTTAGGGTGTTATCTCAGGCTTACATTAATGCCTAGCAATATGCTTTTATAAAGCCAGATTCAATTTGGCAAACATCTCTACAGTTAGAGAAATTTGGAGTTGAACATTTAACATTGATCATGCACTTATATTTAAAATGCAGGAATTCAATAAAATGATCCATTGACAAATACAATGAGTGCCTTTTCTGTAAAGGTTGCACAAAGAAGTGAGTAATTATCTCCAAGGAATTTTCACTCTGGGCTTAATCATAGCACCTGGCACAGCAGAATTTGGTAGAGAGGACAGGACATATGTAAAAAATGTTAACTAGCAATCAAAGATAGCCCATGATAACAGCCTTATGGGTAGGTTGGAAAATCAGTTGTTTAGGAGATCAGAGGAGAGAGGTATCAAGGTCTGAAGCAGCTGGGAAGGAAACATAGATGGCATGAGTCTGTAGGATGGATCCAAAGGGAGGATGTTGTTTGGATAAGTTGAGAGATAAGGAGGTGGACATCTCAAAAAGAGCTACATATAAACGAAATTGTAGAACCTGGAATCCATATAATGTTTTTAAGTTACAGATTAGATTTTTTTCTACAGGAAACTGAGGGGTATTAGTAAATGTAAGTAGTTTAAACATTGGAAAGATAGGTTGCTATCAGACGATGGAGAGCTCTAAATATCAATTTGATAAGTGTGGCCTTTATTTTATATTCACCAGGGAACCACTGGAGATTTTGAAATGATCTATTTGTTGATCAGCACCTTGGATCCTAAATTTGTCACCAGCTTCAGATTTATCTCCCAAGCCAGTATTTTGGGAAGTTATTATAATTTAAGGCCCAATAATGATCGGTCATTCCCTGGACTCCAACTTCTGTTTCATCTCCAACATACAGAGTAGAGAAGAAATGAACTGCTACATGGAGATTGCTGTCTTCTACTTTATCAAGACAGTGGTGTACCTTCACTTTTTCTTTCTGGGGCATGTGATTCAAGAAGAAGCAGAGTCTTATTACAGAATTGAAACCAAGGCATGTCAGGAGTATACAGATATCTCTCCTCTGAACTTTGAAGGAGATTGTTTGCTGCTAACATAAAAATAAAACTGTTTACAAATCATTAGCTTTTAAAAAAAATGACCTCTACATTGTGAGGCACTCTGCCTGTTGGACAAATACAAAAAGAATCGATTCTTGCATAGCTCTTGACTAAAGAGCTTTAATGAATAACCACCTGCAGAGCTTGTTAGACTTCTGAGTTATATGTATGGTTTATAATTGCAGCCATGTGGCAAATACAACGAGTTGACCATATTAATAGTGAGTTTATCTACACCATCTGCTGTCATATTGACATCTACTTTCTTCAACATAGCATCCTATTTATGTTCTGTTATTTCTTCTTTTCCTTATTCATTTCAAATCATCCCCACTGATATCTGCACCATTTCATGATATCAGGAAAAAAAAAAAAAAGGAGGCTTTCGGTGAAGGAGTGGTGGATGGCAGGGATAAGTGGTCAAAGGACTCAGTAAAGTCATAATTCATGGATCCAGAAAACTGTGTAAAAAGGTGAATCTTCAGGTAAGAAAGCATTTGGAGGAAGCATGAAAGAGAAGTGAGGGTTTAATTTAGGATTAACAAAAGAATCAAAGGAAATGGCTGACAGGAGGGAGGAGAATGAAGACCACATTTGTATAGGGTAATAGCAGAGCAATTCACAGAGATTAAGATGGCATTAATGTGATCCTTAGAAAGATACTTCAAATTTTTGGCAATACATTCCAATAGCAGTAACTCTGTTGTTCAGATAAGTTGAGAGATAAGGAGGTGGACATCTCAACATGGAGATTGCTTTCTCCTACTTTATCAAGACAGTGGTGTACCTTCACTTTTTCTTTAGTAGCCTTCTGAAATCAGGAGCCAACAGGTGAGGTTTCCTTTAACTTTATTCGTGAATTGCAGTCAAGATTAACTTTTTTTTTTTTAAGATTTTATTTATTTGACAGAGAGAGACACAGCGAGAGGGGGAACACAAGCAGGGGGAGTGGGAGAGGGAGCAGCAGGCTTCCCGCGGAGCAGGAAGCCCGATGAGGGGCTCGATCCCAGGACCCTGGGATCATGACCTGAGCCGAAGGCAGACGCTTAATGACTGAGCCACCCAGGCGCCCCTAGTCAAGATTAACTTGTATAAGCCCCATTTTTTGATGTTTTAGTTTGTTTCCAAAGCACCGTTCCAGTTCATTTTTTCACTTATCTTCGCAAGGTAGCTGTGAGTTAGCTTCTGAGCAAATCTCCTGGCACCCAACTCTTAGCTAGTTCCATTAGAAAACATTCTACTTTGTGTGTGGAAGGTGAAAAAACATTCTATTAAATGGTTGCTAGATTTTTAGAACTATAGCTCAAGTTCAGGAAAGGCTTGGAGTTCCAAAGAATAGAAAGATAAAGAAAAGAGCAAATGTATATATTCAGTCTAAATCAACAGAATTAACCTGGGCATTATTCGAGCGTTTGTTCCCTGAAACCATGGATCAATGATGCAGAAATACTCACCTCTGACAAAGAAAAAGCATGGATACTGGCATGGGAGGACATGGTTCCTTTTCTTTCAATCCCAGATCAAATTTAAACCTGTGATTTTGGAGCTTACTCATCAGAGGAGAAATATCATGAGCTATTTGCTCTCTCTGCTGTAACACAGCTCTGGCAAGCCTGGAAGTTGTGTTGAGATCGTCAAATCTATAGTCAAGGACCATCTTTGTGAATCATGAAACCATATGCCACTGGTTGTCTGAATTGGAAAAAAAACCCAAAAACCCAAAACAAAAAAACCCAACTCTACACCAGTGAAACCAGTGATGTGCTCAGACGGTGCCAAGGGCCATTTGACCATCTTACACCTTCTCAATCTATGCATTTAAAAAATTTGTTGCTACTGCTTGAACCATGTAAAATACCAGAACTCCTGTAGTGCTAACAAGGAATAAAGATCTTACACCAGATGGTGCCTCTTGTCTCCATCTATCTCTAGCCCAAACAATCTGCCAGAGTTTTGAAGAAAAATACGATGTGATCATGTTGCAAAGTATATGAAGAAACAGTATGAAAAGTAATCTGGCTCAAGCAATGGAATCCAGAAAGAAGGAGATTATTATGACTCTGAGCCTATGGATGAGTGGGTATTGTTATCCCTGAATTTTAGTCCTTAAGACAAATGATATACCCAGGCATAGCTGGAAGGTGAGTGTCTCACTGAAATGTCTCTTTGCATCTCTGCAACATATTGACATCAGTGAATATGGTTGAAAGTTCAGAAATTCATCTGGATATTTTTCTTATATAACACAAAATGAACAGTTTGACTTTTATAAAACTTGCTAGATGTAAAGGGATAGTGCACAGAAGAACTTTATTATGTAACAATTTTTTTTCTATATTGCCTTTACTGAATTTGGTCATCTTAGTGACAAGAACTTTGATACAGTTTTTATGTCCCTTTTGTAAAATATTGTTAAAATTTTCTTTAATAAGCTTGGATGGGATTTTTGTTTGTTTGTTTTTGGTCATTTTTCTGCTTCTCTATAAGACTTCTGTGGCCACAGTGTTTTCAAGTATCCTCCTGCGCTTCCATACTTTGATGAAGGTATTGGTACCTCTTTGCCATAAAATCTTTGACAATTTTATCTAACACAGGATTCTAAAGTGCTTTATGATTGGAGGATATTTAGTGGGAGAGAAAGAACCTTTTCATGTATTTTCTAGATGCAACTCATCTGAACAGACAATTGAGTTTTAGGTTGACTTTTGGTGCTTGGACTGGAGTGATGTAAATGGTGAGCCTAGAAAATAATGGTGATTTGATAGAATGTAGCTCACTGGTGCTCTCAGAGTGTGGTCTGCACACTGATTTTGATCAACAACTCTGATGAGACAAATACAGAAATTGAGAGCCAGTATTTAGAAACTTCTACAGCAACCTGACATAGCTGGGCCCTCCAAGCATATGATCACTTTTCCAAAAGTTCATTTTATTTTAGTTTACCAAAGTATCAGTCCATGATGGGTTGGAGGAAATAAAAACCATGTTCACTAACTGTGTTCAGACTGTTTACAAGGCATTACTTTAGAGTCCATAATTCCATCATTTTATGTAAGATGCATTGCAATAGAGACAATGGATCCCCCTATGAAGAGGAGGTTATAGCAATAATCTAGTTATGCATTAAACATCACAGCTTTAATGATAGCCGTGAAAGGAAAGGAACACAGAACTTACACAGGAGAAGGGATGAGATGTAGTCCTGAATTGAATGGGCCATGTAACAAGGAGATATGTGCAGCCCTAAGCCTGGTATCAGCCTAGATGGTGTTGCTACCAGTTCACATAAGATAGACTCATTGGATAAAGAGCTTCAAAAACACTAGGAATTCTGGCTTTTTAATTTTGAGTTGGTGCTGGCAAAACATCTATTTAGAAATGTGCAGTGAACCAGGAAAGACTGTGGACCTCAACTGAAGAGTTCAATATTAGAAATTTAGAACAGATGGGAAATTCTTCCTGATTGTTGTATTTAGGAAAGGAAGTTCCCCTCTTCACATTTTCTCATGTTTGAGATAACACCAGTGCAACTTTTCTTCTTTTTCCTTTCAAGGTAGAATGTAGTATATGGAAGTGGATGAAGGACATGTGCTCAGAACCCTCTTGCCTTTGCAGGATGTGTTGGCATATTGCAAACATTTGAAAAATGCCAGAGCCACAGGTTAGCCCATTAAAAAAGTAATAAAGCCTACGTAATGTTGATGTATCGAAATGATATTTTAAGTAAAACGTGTTTTTGGTATTTCAGATTTGAATTTCATCAAAGAAATAAAATAAAAAATGAGTAGTGATTAAATCTTCTCAGGTTATCTCCATAAAAACTTTTCTTTTTTTTTCTCCTTTAATTTCTTAATAGGGTTGTAATATATATATATATTTTTAGTGCTAACAATACTATCATTGCGATTTCTGATTCCTAATTGTACTATTATTAGTGATACTGTTAATTTTATTTTAAACCTTTTGTCAGTTTATAGCATTTTTACGGACTGTGAAAATGATCCATATGGACAACTGTTTATATTGTTGCTTCTATGGAAATCCTATTACAGAGTTACGGCTAAGGGAAAGGGTGGCAACTCATCTAATTCACAACGCGTACACATACCCATAAACACTCACACACAAACAGCCCCCACACACCTATAAACACACATAACTACCAGATGGTCTCTTTTGACTCCTTGGTGCAGGTAGTAAAGAAAATGTTGGGATTCGGGTGAAGATTCATCTCTCTAGGTCTAGGAGCCTCTGGCATTCACCCCAAATACAGTGTGGATTGTTTATTTTTCAGACATATCTCATAGATGTGTTAGCTTCACAGCTGGAAAGAAGCCCTTTTCATTTTATCTTCTATCGTCAAATACCTAACCCATTCCCAATTTAGCCCCGCTGCCAAGGGAGAGGGACAATTCCACTTGCTATGGACTCTGAGGGAATGAGGAGCAGAATGACACGTCCCCCTGAGATTTGGGAAGTATGTTGCTTGCTGAGTAAACCTGGCCTTGCATAAATGGCAGAGGCCAAATCAACGTATGCTAAATAATCTCCCCTAGCTCCTTAACGTGTACAAAACATGGAGGCAAAATAATAATTTCTGTTTTATTTTTTCCCTCTTCTTCCTGGACCATCCTTCTAAAACTTCACATTGCCTCTCCTTTTCATGTCTCTGTGTTCTTCCCTCTTTGTGGGCATCATTTGATGGGCAAAGAGTGCCTGCTTACACGTTGCTCGTCATTTAGGCTGTCGCCTCATGTGCAGGGTATTTCAATGTGATTGCACCTCTATTCAGCTACTGACAGAAGTGGCAATGTTGTAGACAGGGATATTTGCTATTGAAACAAACAAAGCGTGTGGTGTTATAGATTTGTATGCAAAACCTTCACAACAAAACTAAGTAGCTATTTACTTTAAATATGCCAATTAACTGTTACTAATGTACAGTGCAATTCTAGGTTAAGGATGATTGATAGTAACACGCAGTGAAATGTTCTTAAACTATAGTCAGGAAATGTAAATGTACAAAATGGAAAGAACCAGCAGCTGACAGCACTAGTTACATGTTTCAAAACAACACTTTCAAATTGTTCCTTTATTGTTCTTTCATCCTTTCTCTATGCTGCACTTCTACAGCCTGGTAGCCAACACTATACTAAGAAAGTTTCAGAAAAGAGAAAACATTTTAGTACAAAGTAAACATCATGGGCTTAATCTCATTTGGTTCACTCAGGCAGAACTCTTAGGAACCACAGTGGGAGTTTTGCTTGACTGAGGAGAATAGTATTGTCTCTTCTAAATGTCTGACATTGAATCTGTTGCTATTACAAAACTAATTAAAAGGAGAGATGACTTCTCCGTTAGTTGCTATGCCCTGTCTCCGCAGACACTCACTTCTTCATTTGCTCTAGACCAACACTATGCAAAAGAAATACAAAGAAAGCCACAGGTGCTAGCCACATACATATTTTAAAATTTTCTAGAAACTAAACTTAAGAAGTAAAAAGAAACAGATGACATTAATTTTAATAACACTTTATTGAACCCAATATTTCCAAACTACTAGCATTTTAACACAGAATCAATGTAAAGTATGAATAAGGTGTTTTTGCATTCTTTTTTCCATACTGGGTCTTTGAAATTTGGTGTGCATTTGGTGCTTATAGCTTTAGCCAATTCAGAAGAACCACATCGTAAGGTTTTGGTAGCTTCCCTTGGCCAGAGTGTACTGTATAGGATAGCAGAGCTCTGTACATCACCATTTAAGGAGCCAGTCTAGTGTTTGTGATTAAAATGATTACTTTGGACAGTCAGGAAAAGCTGGATATGCATCCCATATCAACACAATGATGCAATTGCTGTTCAATTCTGTCAATCACTGTTAAAGCCTGCCATGTTGTTGGGAGAAAGATTAGTTAAATTTATAAACTCAGTCAGCTGATTGATGATTTTATAAAGCTACCTGGCTGTTAAATGTTATAATTTTTGTGCCAGGGATACCATATAAATATTCTTATAGTGAAATCCCAAAAGATAAAAAGAGAATTACTTAAAAATAAAAATATGTTAAGGGTCTTTTGATATGCATCATTTAAATGCCAGTTGAACATTTTCATGGTGCATTTCTTCACAACAGTAAAAGTTGGGTGTGTATTGTTAGAAAAACAATGAGTGCAGATACTGTTGAGTGAACCCTCTAAGAAGGAAAATTGGATCTACTTAACTCCAGTTAATTATTTATTAACACTAATCATAAACTAAAAAACATAATGCAAACATGATTAGGCAGAAATTGAACCTCAAACAAGGGAGGCAATAACAAAAGAGCTTTTGGGGGGAGGATAATAGATTTTTCCAAAATCAGACAAATTGTATTAATTTAGTGTTTTCTGTATGCAACACACTGGTAAAAGCAAATGACAACAAGAATGACAACACAGTTATGTCATGCATGTTCAGGTTTAGGAAAGACACTTATGTGAGGAGAAACCTCTAAAACAAACCATAATGAAATAAGTGCTATAATTAAGGTAGTTATCAGAAGTACTGAGAAATTCTCTAAGTGTGGTGTCTTTAAAGAATCATGGAGAAATGAGGAAAGGCACCCATTTCCACCCCTCCCCTGCTTTGCTCTGCACCCCTCACCTCCACTGGCTGCATTTCCCAGATTTCTGGGTCAGCTGACTCTCTAGTGGGTTCAGCCAGTGGGAAACCCAGTGGAAAAATAAAGAGTTGGAGGAAGGGGCAAACCAGGTTATTTTCCTTTGTTTCTCTGTGCCTCAGGGGATATTTCTGGAAATGTCTCAAGTAGTGTCTTCTCTATATAGTTGTAACTCCTGCTCTACATTCCTGTCACAGTTCCATCTTCCTCTGGGTGACCCTAACCCCTGGCCCTGGTATCACAGGCTCTTGCTTTTTCTTCTCTAGCCTAGAAAACCTGGTGACTTCCTGCTTTTCTCATCTCTGGGTTGCCTCCCCACTCCTTATTCAGTGAGTCTTTCTGCATCTGTGTAACCAATTCCTTGTATTAAATCCACTCCCTTCCACTGTTTTAAATACTTAGAGACCCACCTTCCCCTAGTTGAATTGTGACTGATACCGAATGAAACAAAATGTGCCACTTGCCAAATGAATTATTAAGCAGATTACATATGTGCACCCAAAAGTAGGCAGTGCTCACTAAGCCAACGTGAGTTTCTTAGCAGCAATCATGACCAATTCACTTTGCTTATTTAATTGGTGGTTAAAGAAATACTGGCATTAGTACATGAGCAGTGCCTTTGAAGTGATCTCTCATGATGTCCTTGTGGTTAATAGACACATGTGTGCTGGATGATACAGATTTAGTCAGGTTTATAGACTGTCCTGGAAAATATCTAGAGGGAACCATGGCTGCTTTTCAATATTTGAAGAGGGATCAGATTAAATCTTTGAAACACTAGAGGCTAGAGCCAGGATCAATGTTTGAAGTTCAGGGAATCTGATTTTGGCTTAGTAAATGGAAGTGCATTCTAAGAATTAGACTTCTTCAGAAATGGAATAGGTGCTCTGTGAGGAAGATGATTTCTGTCCTGGTTGTATCTAGACAGATTTTACCAGATTTTTTTTTTTTAAGGGATCCTTGCAGTGAACTTGAAATATATTATTCTTAAAGTCTCTTCCAGTTCTGAAAGCCGAAGAACTTATGGATATGGTCATCCATGCTTGATACTAGCATGACTCCCAATGCAATTTTGTCATTTGATGAGACTTCAGAAGGAGCCCCAGAACTTGCACTGCCTCTGGCCAATCATTGTTAATGTAAATGGTCCTTATCCTGGTGAAAAACAATTAATCAAATTTCCTGGTTTATCGAAGCAAAAATATATAGTTTTTTAGTTCAGGGATAAAATGTTTTTCTCTCATGTTGAGAAAATTAACATGTAAAGGAAGGGGCACAAAGTATGCACAAATACTACATAAACATCAATGGATGTATTTAAAAAATAAAGATATGCATACAAGAAATTTTGAATGTTTTAGTGAGGAATGACATCAGTCTTGTGTGGGTTAGTTGTCAGGACAAAACTTGACTTCATAAGGAAGTTTTTGTAGAAGATGAAAATTTTAGTAGGTATTTTTATCACCGGCTATGACAGAAAACAGTTGAACTTCAGCTACAATCAATCAGTCAATCAATCATTCAGTCATTCAACAACTTTTCATCAAACACCTGCTATATGTTTAGCATCAGAGATAGCCAAGAGCAAAGTTTTTAAGCAGGAGGAGTTGTTTTCTTGTCTCTTTTACTCTGCCCTTGCCCACTGCATGATGTCAAGCATTTGAAAGATTTCCAATGACCTCTAGGTCTCTGAGAAAATATTTTGCAATAAGACACAAAATATATCCTAAGTAACATTACTTGTTGAATAGAGATATGGATGAGTGATCACACGAGTTCACTTCTATTAAGAGGATTTTATTCACTTGTTTTTGATGAACATCTTTTGAGTACCTGTTATAAACAAAGCACTGAATGAATTACATATTGTTCCCACTTTCAAAAGTTTCCAGGGTCATGATGATAAACCCATACACAGAGCTCACTGTAATACAACATAAGTGCTGTGCTGTGGTAACACAGAGGGCATGATTAATTTATTATTTCTGCTGCAATGGGGGTTGGGCAAGAGGAAGGAGCTGATGTGGGAGAAGCTTCATAAAAGGGACAACATATAAACTGAGACTAGGAAAAGAAAATACCTCTTTCTGCAGAGAGGAGTAAGGGGAAGAATCCTATAAGCAGCAAAAAGTGGAGGCTTAAAGTTATTTGCTTTTTAACAGCTCTTAGGTTTTCACTGGCATTAACCAGGGGTCAAAGCACCATTGTGGGAATTTAAGGAGATATTATCTCTAATAGACTCTTCATGGAAAGCTCTTATTCTTTAGTGTAGGGCCAGCCGGGTCCATTATTCTGCTACATGCTAATATATTATATTAATAGTGCCTAATAATCACTCTTAGTGGCCTGATAAATTCAAAGAATAATGCACATTGAATTTTTCAGGTTTGAACAAAAATTTTCAATTGAAGCGGTAAGCATTAATTCTTCCTTTCAAAACCAACATCTGCTAGCTCGTTATTCAGCAAGCAAGGTATTCACTTTGTAGAAGTAAACTCATCTACAGCATGACACACAATAATATTAATGTACTACTAACAAGATTTTTTCTTTAAAAACATGTATTTATAACATTATGGTCTCCTAACATTCTGATCTTTTAGCACCTGCCAACTCTTATGGTGGCTGACAAAGCAAGGGCACCTCCCTCATCTCTAGATTTGCCTTTCCTCTTTTGGGTAGAAGCATTGAAAAGAACAACTTTCAGGCCAAAAGAAACAAGGTCAAGAGGCTGGATACTCAGTAGATTTGCTACCAAAAAAATCTACTTGGCGGATTAAACTGCAGGAGCTATATAGCCTGAAGAAATTCTGTAATAAACCGGAAACAAATCACTAAAAGGAAACACTGAGGAAAAGATTAGTTTCAGCTAGGAAGGTGTTTTAGTCAGAATTTTCCTAGGATTATGAAATTTGCAATTAATTTACAACAAGTTTTAATTTAGCTCTTAATTTTACTAGTCAAAATCTTGTTCTACTTTGGATCTACTGATTTTTTCATTCCAGAGTGAATGCCACTTTTAAGGGGTGGTTTATAAACCAATAATTTAATCCACATTCTGCTAAAACTTTTAGTATAAGTGCTTTACTCAGAAGTATTTTTTCTTTCTTAAAAAATCTGATTTTAATTGCCAAACTCATTTTTAAAAGTCAATTCAATGAAAAAAATTCTATGGTTTCCATTTTTTTTTTTTTTTTTTCTTTCTTAAACCCAAGGGAAAATGTGGATGAACAACAACAAAAAAGTACGCCATGTAGAGTCTTCTTTAATGTCTCATTTTGGTGATGTATGAAATCAAAACCAAATTGTTTGAACCAGTGAGAAGGCTTAGTTGAATTATCCAGAGTGCTTGTGTTTTGCCATTGTTTCTTGTGATGATTTTATTTTGTTCTCTTGTATGAACCACCATATTAACGTATGCTAAGTAAGGGACAATTTTTAAATGTACACATTTTGGTTACTAAATCTCCCTTTAGTTTGTGTCAAAAATTATTCTGGAGTTTCTAGTAAGAATGCTTAAGACAAGATGAGTAGAAGAAGCAACTAAAAGAGACCTAAATGAGATGAACAGGAGTTTATTTAGTAAATAAAGGCCGTCTTTTATGATTCTGCTCTTTAGGGGAGAATGTAATATTTTCTCATTTGAATACCTTATGATGAAAAAGTATTTGGACAATTTAATCAAACCCAACAAAGAACCTGAGTCACTTATCTGCATATTAAGTGTGTATATTATACTGCAGTCAAATGGATTGGCTTCTAGAATTAACTGAAGTCATCTGTCATATGGTCACTACCAGTAAATGATCAGAAGAAATGGAATGGTTCAGAATCATTCACTGTAGAGTGTTTTTAAGGAGAGATTTCTTTCCAACATTGTATTACTTAACACATTTTTAGTTATAATAACAGCGATCCATGTCAAACTAGCTTAATTAAAACATAAAAATTTATCGGAAGGATACTTCACATAACACAAGGTCAGAAAATACAAAACTGGGGCTCAAGATAGGTTGTAATTTGGAGTCCAGATGGTAGTTCTTGCTCTCTCTCTCTCTCATTCTCTCTCCTAAAGGCCTGATTCTCTGGTTCTAGGTGCACCTCTGTTTCAGTCTTCTCTCTGCCTCTCCGGTCCCATGGCTCCCAAATTACATGTCCTCTGTTTAGCAAGGTGGTCTTCAGAACAGATTTGCAGGGAAGAAAATCAATCAGATTGACTTTGGTTTAGGATAGGTGTTGACCCCTAGTTACATAGAAGATGGTGTCTCATGTACAAATATAGTTGCCAGGTTTCCATCTCCAAGGGAAGTTGGGGAATGTTGATTTCTAGAAGAGGAGACATAATAAGTGGTGGACCTCTCAAAGGTAACCCATTAAAAATATAATGAATTGAATTCTCTTAAAGGCACACACACACACAGATATAGCCTATAGTTTTCCTATAAGTATAATGTACTCACTGAAACTTTATAGTGTAAGACATTTTAAAATATTTTGGCAGCAATAAATTTTGGGAAATTTAGTATGGAGAGGTAACATATATTGGGGAAAGAAGAAAAATCTGGGGCAGTGACAGATTTGGGTTCAATTTTTGGTCCCTCCATGTAGTAAGGGAGCTGTAGGTAATTACTCCACCTTCACCATCACAGTTTGCATGCCTATGAATTGGGGAGAACGATACCTACCTCACAGGAGTTCTGGTAATTAACAGTGTGTACGTGCAATGGCAAGAACGGTGGGTAATCTGTGCCAAAAGTCAATAAATGGAGCTGTCCTTACTATCCTTATATTTAGTGTGATTTGCAGTCATATCATAACAGCTTAATGTCAAATGAAGTGCATATATGTTGTTGGTTCAAAGGAGGCTACTTTGGAGCAGCCCCTGAAAAACTTGAAAATAGGGAATTGAATATATTTTTCTTAAGATTAAAATATAAAAGCAACTCAGAATGAAACAGAGGGAGGTAAGTAAAGTCATTTTAAAGTACTCTCCCAGATTGTCTTTATTACTCCTTCCACAAAATGGTCAGATCTGCACAATATTTAAGGTGTTATGTAATGTTTTTTTCTTTTTTTTTTTAAAGATTTTATTTATTTATTTGAGAGAGAGAGAATGAGAGACAGAGAGCATGAGAGGGAGGAGGGTCAGAGGGAGAAGCAGACTCCCCGCCGAGCAGGGAGCCCGATGCGGGACTTGATCCCGGGACTCCAGGATCGTGACCTGAGCCGAAGGCAGTCGCTTAACCAACTGAGCCACCCAGGCGCCCCTCTTTTTTTTTTTAAGATTTTATTTATTCATTTGAGAGAGAGAAAGCATGAGCAGGGAGAAGGCCCTGAGTCTGCTTCTGAGCAGGATCTTGACAAGGGGCTCCATCCCAGGACCCTGAGATCATGACTTGAGCTGAAGGCAGATGCTTAATTGACTAAGCCACCAGGTGCCCCATGTTTTTTTTTTCTTAAATTAACTTTATATCAATTGACCATTTAAAATGATTTAACCTCATCTTTGTAATACTATTATTGAAATTAAGATTTGATATCCTTGTTATATATATTTTTTCTAATAATGATCATGAATGTGTAACTATTCATATAGAAAATGCTCATCTTTTTACCACATAAAACGAACTTGTTGGAAACACTGATTTCACAAGTATAACAGACCTAAATGTGAATGGAGACTTTATCATATTTAAAGAGATAGGTATTTCAATTAAAAAAAGGGAGTTGGTCAGTCCGAGGACAGAGCAGAAATGAGACACTTCAATGAGCATCAGCTGACAGCCTCGGCCCTCAGTGGGGGCAGGATGTCCTACCAGGCCCAAGTGATCAGCAGGATCCTTTGACAAGTTTTTCCTTGTCTCCTCTTGGAGACATTTCAGGCTGTCAGAGAAAGGCACTCAACTTCCCCGTGATTTAGTTTATTCATTTGTAAAATAGGGATATAATGTAGTGCCCAAAGTATTGACATAAAAGACAGTAAAATAATGTCCTTCATAAAAGGTACTTTTACTCCGATCCATGTTGGGTAGTCAACATGTCTTACCAGGCTATTTGAGTTCTTTTTCTCCTGGAAATTAAACAAATTAGCAAGGAAGCCTTACATGTCCATCTTATGAGCTTTGTTAGACAGCAAACAACAGCCTTACTAACTTTAATTGACTCTGATAGTTTATTAACTTGCAAGTCCTAGGGAAGACCCTGCTCAATGGTAAATTCACCCAAGGTAAATTCTATATTGATATGGACTCCTGGGGGCTAATCGTTTTTCTGTATCAGCCTGCAAATGCTTCCAACTCTTTTCCTGTCTAGGATATTAAACAGCTATTTACTGAAATCCAGCTAGAAATAGGACATTACCACTAAGAAAAATACATAGAGATTCCTAGATCTCAAAGACTTTATCATCTAAGAGATTCACAAGTACATGTATGAATATTTTTTTAATTTGTATCAGTACTTCTGCATATATTACTTCACAATAATCCTGTGTTACAGTTGAAAAACAGTTGTAGAGATTAAAATGCCTGGCTGAAAGTCTATCATGAATGTTTAATGGTAGAACTAAGACTAGAGTCCAAAGTCCAGGATTCTTTGCACTGTAGCTTCAAACCACAGGAGAGTCTCTAACAATACAGATACCAGGATCTCTCCCACAGATACTCCAGATTCAGCAATTCCAGGCATGGACTCAGGAATCTACATTTTAATAAAACTCCAGGTGATTCTGATACAGAACTTCTGCTTTAATAAGCACTGCATTGGATCATGCTATGTTTCCAGAAAATAACTTGAGAGCAATTTCAAAACAACACACCAACATGTTTAAACTGCAGAAGAATTTTGAACTAATGTCGGGACTCCGGGGGTGAAAATGCAGGCTGGGGAAGGGATGAGATCTTTGTGCAGGCCAGTGCTGGCTAGGCACACAGAGGAGACATTTAGGTTATACAGGGTTCCTTCAATGGCTTGGACAATGTCTGCTGATTACTACTGTTAGCTCATACAAGAAATCCCAGGAACATTTGCCCTGGAATTCTTCTTATCCTTTTTTTTTTTTTTTAATAAAAACTGGACTCAAAATGTCTTAAATTAGGAAAGAATTCAGCATCAAATGTTTCTTTTTTGCCCTTATATGGATTTTTCTGAAAGCTCTGTCTAAAATACCATATTCTTTCTATGTCGTATTTATTGTGAACAAAGGCAACAGGATTCTGCCCTTGGATGGCTTTCAGGGGAAGAGACAGAACAAAACAACAAAACACTTTATGTTTCTTTTCAACGGCACAGATTTTTATCATGTTAGGGTCAGGGTTGAGTTCAAAATGTTGCTCATTTGGGAGTGAAGAATTTCTGTTTCTCAGATGATATGAAAAATCATAGAGTCAACAAAGTAGAGGAAAACGCAGCTACTTTGCAATGATCGTAAATTGAAAAACTGTACAGATTTCATTATATTTGAGTGAACATTTAAGCGTGAATACTTATCTTAAATTCATCGCTAAACCCTGAAGTGGAGGCTTATGACTCTGGCAGGCAGGATTTGTTTGGAAGCCTGGTTTTCAACATAGGCATCTCTGTTTATTGGGAGCCAGTATGGGATTCCCCCTCAGGGACATGGAAAGTGGCAGGAAGTGACCTTTCAATTGGGCCATTGTCTAAGGAAATGTTCCAATCATCGTCCCCCCAGCCTAGTTGGATTCACATAATCGACACATTTGTGCAGGAAGGAGGGAGCCCCAGTCTAGGCCAGTCCCCTCCAAACAGCCCTTCCTCATTGGTTATTCCCGTTTGCCTAGCATTTGTCTAGCTTTGGGAAATCTCTGTGATTCAGCACTTAATGAATGGTTATTCCTGTTTCCCAAATCACTCACTCAACTTGTAGCATGCCTAAGACTCTTACTATTATAAGGCAGGGACATTTGCCATCTATGGCCTGTGCCGTCTCTTAATCGATTCTTTAATTTTAATAAACATGTGCATTTTCTCCTAGGTAGAATATATGTTTCTGGAGGATATACATTGTTCTTATAATTTTGAAATGGTTTTTATTTTTATTTTTTAAATTAATTTTTAAATTTTAATTCCAGGATAGTTAACATACAGTATAATATCAGTTTCAGGTGTACAATATAGTGATTCAGCAATTCTGTATATCATTACTCAGTGCTCGTCATAAGTGTGCTCTTAATCTCCTTCACCTATTTCACCCATCCCCCCACCTCCCCTCTGATATCTTTATTTTAAATGGGTGTCCTCAGTTAAAGTTATGTTTTTTTCAACAAAATATTTTTTACTTGAAGCATACTTCAGAATACATGGTTCTAAAAGATACACATAAAGCCTTCCATCCAAGAAAGGTAGGATACACACTTTCTTTAAGTACACACAGAAGAATCCCCTGGTTAAATCACATAAAAAGAGACATAACAAATATTACAAATTTAAGAAGACTGAAATCATACCAAGTATATTTCTTTTTTATTTATTTTTTTTTTTATTTAAAGATTTTTTTTTTTTTTTTATTCATGAGAGACAGAGCGAGAGAGAAAGGCAGAGGGAGAAGCAGGCTCCCAAGGAGCAGGGAGCCCGATGCGGGGCTCGATCCCAGGACCCTGGGATCATGACCTGAGCCGAAGGCAGTCGCTTAACCGACTGAGCCACCCAGGCGCCCATACCAAGTATATTTCTAACCATAATGATATAAAACTAAGGTCAACAATAAAAGAGTTGGAAGATCTGCAATGTAAATATTAAATATTTAATGTAAATATTAAACAACACTCTACTGCACAAGCAGTGGGCCAAATAAGAAAGCAAACGGCAAATTAAAATATGTCTCTATGGCCATACCACCCTGAACGTGCCCAATCTCATCTGAAATGGTTTTTAATTCAGAGCTTCATACACAGTGGTCCCTCAACAAATTAACAAGTAAATACATTTGCAGTGTTAGTGATTATAATCAATGTCTTCCTTTTCCCTCTGCCTTATTATCCAGGAGGCCTTTTAAGAGACTTGTCCTTGAAATGAGATCTGGTGTCAGCCTTGTGTCTTTCCTTCGGGCATAAGTGCCATGATATACCTTATACATGTAGTCATCTGTCACAAGATGGAGAGACAGCCATCCTATAATCTGTCACCAAAGGGCCAGAGCTGCTGGTCAAAATTATGAAGACGGCAAGATTTATTTTGAGTATCTTCTAACACTTCTGCCCAAGGTTGTTGACTCCCTCTAGGTGGCCACTGCTTTACCAGGATAAAACCTTACTGTGTTTACCAAAATACTCACCAATTAGGAATGCACCTCATCCAAAATTTTCCTTACCTGTCCTTTGTCAAAATTTACCTGTACTATATTTCAAATGCCCTCTTATCTTGCTGTCTGCTAGGTGACAGTGCTCAGGAATGGATGAATGAAATAAATGAATCTTTGTTAATGTAAGAACTAGCCAATACGCTATCCTTCTCAAGAATCAAAATGCCTTAACTCTACTCCACATCATATGTCAAAAAGAAAATGAAAACAACAATGGGATAACACACACACCTACTAGAATGGCCAAAATCCAGAACATTGACAACACCAAATGCTGGTGAGGATGTGGAGCAATAGGAACTCTCATTCATTGTTGGTGGGAAAGTGAAATGGTATAGTCACTTAGGAAGACAAGTTGTCAGTTTCTTCAAAACTAAACATACTCTCACCATATGATCCAGCAGTTGTGCTGCTTGGTAATTACCCAAAAGAGTTAAAAACTTACATCCATACAAAAACCTGCCCATGGAGGCTGGAAGCAACCAAGGTGTCCTTGAGGAGGTAAATAAACTGTGGTTCATCCAGACAATAAAATATTATTCAGCTCTAAAAAGAAATGAGCTGCCAATATCATTCCAATGGAGGAAAATCAAATGCATATTACTAATGAAAGAAGGCATTCTGAAAAGCTATATATTATATGACTCAAGTTCTGTGACATTCTGGAAAAGGTAAAACTATGGAGACAGTAAAAAAGATCAGTGGTTGCCAGGGTCTGGTGGGAGGGAATAGGGAGAGCACAGAAGAGTTTTAGGGCATTGAGACTACTCTGTATGATACTATAATGGTGGATATAAGTCATTATACATTTGTCCAAACCCATAGAATGTAGAGCTCCAAGAGTGAATCCTAACGTAAGTTTTGGACTTTGGGTGATTATAATGTGTCAGTGTAGGTTCATCAGTTGTATTAAATGTGCCACTCTGGTGGGGGGTTTGATAATGGGGGAGGCTGTGCAAGTGTGGGGATAAGGGGTGTACAGGAAATCTTTGTACCCTCTGTTCCACATTGCTGAGAACCCACAACTGCTCTAAAAAATGAAATCTATTAAAAAATGCTCTCAGTTTAAAGGCTCTTTAGAAGTCATGCTAAGTATATCAGTCTGTTCTTAAAATCTCTTAAATGCATTCCTTCTTTTCTGTTTGCATGGTTGCTGTCCTGATTTTGGCAAAAGCTTCCAAATTGTTTGTTTGTTTGCTTTTTTTTTTTTTTTTGACTTCTCTCTCAGCAGCCCATCCTATAACCTGTTGCCAAATTAATCTTCTAAAACATCTCTTTTATCATGTCACTCTTTGGCTGAAATTGCCCTCCTTGACCTCCAATGTTTACATTGCCTGGATGGCAGACATAAACATGTAAGCCACCTTTTTTCCTTCTTCATGGAAGACATTAATAATCAATCATGCTTTGTTTCTCTAAGAGCCACTGGCCTCGGAATTCTCAACACAGAGTTCTAATGAACCACTGTCAATTGCTAAGAGATAGTTTTGACGAAACTTCTTTGTCACACTTGGACTACAACAAGAAATCCAGAGTGAAAAGCCCACACCCAGTGAAATCAATGTGAGCTGATTCCACTCTATCTTCCAGTGGATGAAGGTTTGAAATATTTCTGCTCTGCTTTAACAAAATTCAGAACCTAACTGCTAAACATGCTCTATTCTGTCCAGACTCTGGGCCACTGTTTCTGAGCTTATGTAACATGACCAAGGAAATGCAGCTAATATGTAGCAGCACTAAGATTTCTACCTGGCTGTGTGCTGTCTAACCATGGGACCTCTGTACTTTATCACCACAAGTACAGCCTTCTGCCTGGAGATGCTCTCCTTCTTCCAAGACTGATTTGATGACTGCTTTTAGAATTTCAGTGAGTAACATAAAATATTGAAGGAAAGTGATAAATGTCAGGATGCTTCAAAGGAAGAAATGTGATTGGTTTGTCATAAGTTATCAGATGATGCTCAGAGATTGGATTGGTATTTTATCAGTAGAAATATGAAGTAATCACAACTGACTGTAGGGGTATAGTAGAGAAGGGAAGAGAGAATCTTGGAGGATACAGTATGGTAGTTCTGAGGAAAATAAGGGGTAAGAGCTCAAAACCTAGAATAGTCTATCACAGAGGAAAAAAGGAAAAAGGAAAGATGGGTAGGCTGTTTTAAGTGAGAACATGCTAAAGAGAGGGCATAATGAGAAAATGGGTGATGTGAAATGACCTTCTCAGCTTAACTAAAAATAATATAGTTCATCCCACACATCTCCAACACTAATAAAACTGCTGTTCCCTAAACTGTGTTTGCTGAATGGCAGTGGCTAAGAACCCAGAGCGAGGTGGGGAAAGACTGGAAGCCATGAACATTCCCTTTGGTGGGAGAGATCCTTTCAGTTTTAATCCTTAGACATTTGAACTTAAATTTTTAGGCATTTACATTTATGAGAGAAACTTGAGATGAACCAGCAGTTGTCAAATGAATGAGGGCTGGCTTGAACCTCCTAGTTTCATCTTATACCACAAACCCTCAGAAGTCTTCCCATATAGGCTTGGTCCTTGAAACAGATCTTACTGGGGAGGAAAAGGTGAGGACATGCTTCTGCTTCTTCGTGCCCCATAGTTTTAATTAGCCTCAAGTGAATTTCCTTAGAAGTCAATGGAGGCTCCATGTCCCAGTAGGGACAAGGGAAGTGTGTGAAACAAGATGAGAGGTGGGACCATTATTCCCAGAACTCTTCTGACTTCTTTTTAGACCCTGGTCAAGGATAGAGCTGTTTGTTGCAATAAAATATCCAGTAGCAGGAAGTTGAAAAGGAGGTTATACTAAAAAAAGACCCCCCCCCAAACAAAACAAAACAGAACAAAAACCCATACTAATTTTAGCTCCATTCAAAATCTAGGGGGAAAAAAATCAATGTTTACAAAATTAAGATTAATGGGCTGCCAAAATTCAACTCATTAGTTAGCAACAATGTAGTGATGAAGTTTGTGCTGGTTGGATTTAAAGAAAATTAAAACTGTATCATTGGGAATGCCTGTTCCCTTGCATTTGGCTTAATGATTATGGACTTTTCTACTGAAAGTTCTGGTAGCCAAGGAGTGAGTCTAAAAATTCCTTCCTAAGAGTTTACTCACTCCACTTGACATGGAGGGGGTCTTGTCAGGATATGTTGAGTGCTGACGATCATGGTTATTACAGCTTAAAAGCTTTTGCAGATATTGATCTAGACATTAGAATGACCCTCCTTGCGTAGATAAAATACTCCCAGAGACTTGAAGGAAGTATACCAGGAAAAGGTAAACACTGAGACTTCTTTTCTTTTTGACAAAGAGGGAACTCTTTTCCTCCTTCCAGGAAATGATGTGTTGAGCTGACAGCTCTGGAAGCCCATAGGGTGGGTGGACTGGTTGGGTGTGCCTGTGTATAAAGGTCTTGCCTTATACAATATCTCTGTGCTGGACGTGGGCATATGGCAGGCTGGCTGCGGGGGGGGGGGTGCTGATAATTGGAGAACATAATGAGAGGACTGAGCCTGTTTATAATGCTAAGCTGAGATAACACAGGCAGAAATTCCTAGCTCAATATCTGGCACAAAATAAGGAGTAAAAATGTCCATTCGGTGTTTCTATTGTTGTAGTCACGTTTATTTATTTTTGTTCAACTTTTAGAGTTGCTTTTTTGCTTCATCAGGGAATCTGAATTTAACCTTCTGACTGGTGATCAATGCATCAGAAAAAATGATATTTTATTTCATGTAGGTCTTATAACTAGCATTGGCATGCAAGAGCTCTCTGATTTCAGAAAAGAGTGGTAAACGTTTGTCTTTGAAAATTCTCTTAGAGTTCTATGAAATGTAAATCTGGGTTTCCTTGAGTCTGATTCCTCTGTCTCTGATATTTGGACAGAAGTTAGCAGTTATAGCAGTTGGTCTTCAAAGGAGCAAATGGGAGAGTACATTTTGTCATAGAATCTTTATAGATGGAAGGGGCCTTTAGAATCCTCTGGCTTAATCATGTTCACGTGAAGAAACTGTTTTCTCCAAAGTCACAAAACTAGTTAATAGCAGAGAAGGGATTAGAAGCCAGCTCCTTTGATTTCTGGGCCAATATTCCTTTTCCTTAATAGAAGATTAGAGATTTTTTATTTCTTGTCTAAGTCTTCTGAACAGCCTTTTGAGGCTATGTAAACTGTGAGCTGGATAAAACCTAAGTTTTCCTGAAGGGACACCTGTCCTTACAAGGTGGTGGGAGAGAGGTCAGTAGGATTGTGTTTTTATTGCAGTCTTTCCGGGCCCACTTGCCCACTGTCACAGGCTAGCCCAGAAGGATGGACAGGATTAATGGATCTATAGTTAGTCCCTCCCTGGGCCGTCATAAAACCGCAGGTGCAGTTTTCCTTTTACTGCAGACTACCAAGAGACTGCTTCAAGTGAAAACACATTCTCTTGAGTAGTTAGGGAAGATGGAGAGGGCAGCTTAAGATTCCAGGGAGCAGAATGAGAGTTCTCTGAGTGGAGTCTGGCAAGACTGCTGTCTTTGCCCATCCTCAGTCTGCCCACGCTTCTGAGAATGCTAAATGCAGGATGCAAAAGAAAGACTATTCCCTGCACTTATCCCCCAGTGTATGTTCACACACGTTAGGGAGGAGAGAGTGATGCTGGTCTCATGAAGTTTCTATATCTTAAATAGAGATTGGAGGGTTTAGCTGGGAGAGAATGAAGAACACATTAATGGAATAGGGGAAGAGAATAAATAAGAACTAGAGCTAAAAATAATTTCAGGTTTTTAATCATGATAAAGCTGATTAATTTAAAAGAAGTTAAAAGTGCAGATAAGATCCTGGGTAGCTACATTATCACAGAATCTTTGAGACCACAGTTTCCAGTCACTAGATGTTACCAGAAGAGTTAATTAGCCCAAACTCTGGCTGCTAGTTCTTTAGCTGTCTTCAACTTGAAGTTTTTTTTTTTTTTTTTTTAAATAAGTTTTAAAGCTAATTAGGATACACCTGGGATTCATGGCTAAAGCCAGTAGAGTTTCCCCTGGGGGTTACTTTTTATATACAAAATTTTAAAAAAGGAAAAATGTCAGATGAAAAACATAATCTTTAGATTCACACACAAAAAATGGCATAACCATTTCAACTCAGCAGACCACAAGGCCAAACAAGCTTTGGCTAGAATTGAATGCTGTGTGCTTCTGTTCAGAGAAGAGGATGCTTCCCAGATGTGTCTGGGGTCTACCTGCCTCACTCTTATTTATCATTAGCTCTAACACAGGATGTGGTGCCGCTGGCTGGTAATCTGGAAATGGCCTGTTTATTTTTACAGATCTGTAGAAGAGACTCAATAGCTGTAAAGGATGGAAGGGTGCAAAGCAGCTTGGAACTCACAACAAAAGGAAACCAGGACAAAAAATTTAGATAAAACAACTTGTGACCATGGGATCTGCTCCTTGTGTCTACTGAACAGAGGTGCCAAATGGATTTCTAGTTTCAAAGAAAAGCCAGTTCTTCCTCCCCACCTTGCAGCACATGATTGTTGAACATCCAGACACTTTTTTTTTTTTTTTTTTTTTTTTTAAGTTCAGGGAACCTTAATATTCTTCCCAATGTTAGGATTGGTTCCTTTATGAGTTTCATAAAGAAGAGAAACTTCCCCCAGAGCTGCATAGGCTGGTGGTTCTCTGTATTTACCTGGGCTTTCTGGATAACGTCCCTTATATTAAAGCCCCATAACAGGCTGGAGAAAGAGGTTTCTGCAAATGCTCAGTGGGGACAGTGTTACTGCTCAGTTCCTGCTTCTGTTGAAAAGTTACCGTGCAGGTGACAATCTTCTGTTCTCTCTCCTGAGAAGAGATATGCCTGAGGTGAGTCTAGGCCCTCCATGGGACTTCCTTTCTGCTCTCTCTCAGATGCAGAAGCTGATTTCCAGTTGACTACTCTTGAACACTAAAACTTGCAAACTGTCAATTAGTACTTTCATCTAACAGAGTCAGCGGCTGAGGAAATTTGGGAGAAATGCTTTATGTTTGTCCTATATTCAGGAAATGAACAAACAAATAAGCTCCAATGCCCACCACCTAGAGAAACATAAAATGAAGAATACCGATGGGCATAGAGAACTAAGAATTGGGGCTTGTGAGTGAAAGAATAAGAACTTGGGTCTCTTCTAGTTTCATGATCTTTCCATACCCCACAAGGTACCACGTGGCCTCCCGTGTTGCTATGCGGGAGTCAGGAAGGAAAACCCTAGGCAATGTGGGACGGTGGTGTCCTGTTGAAAGCTTTGCCTTGTGTAAGCACATGTGGCTCATATATAGTTGACTTTCTCCAAGGGAGAGTTTGGGGAAGCCAGGGTGTATTTATCAGCTCTGTCTTTTCCTCCCTTGCCTTCCTGTCCCCAGAACCAGGGTATGTGGTTGCTCCCTGGCACAGGAAATGCTTGGATATGGGGGACCACCCAGGCTGCACGCCCGTGACCACTGCAGAAGTCAGCACAGCAGCGGCAGGGAGAATGGGCTGGCTTTGAAGTTCAGGGATGGGAGGACCAGGGCTATTTCTGGGTTGGCCTGAGGTAGCTCACACTTTGTGTAACCCTGACCCCCGGTATCTGCAAACAGGGAGACACCATACTACATTGATTGCATCAAAAGAAATTAAAAAACTGCAAGTCAAAAAATAATCTTTCATGTGGGTGTGTAGCAGTTCTGCTGTTGGTGGAGGTGATGATGGTGGCAGAGGGTAGGGAGTTAGTCATCGATCGCGTGTTTGTGAACATTAGACCTCTGTACCATCTGAAGGTGAGCAATGTATGTCCCAATCTGACACCTCAGAAATGCTGGCCAGTCTTCACATGATGCAGCAATGTGAAGCTTTCTACATTTCCAAAAGTGAGTCAGGACATCTGCCTCAAAGTGTAGCTAAAGGACATCGTGTGGACCTGCGGCAATTTTAATGTAATTGACAGAATCAAGTTCCGACCATTTGCTAACCTCGTGACCTTGGGAAAATCCTAACTTCCCTGCCTCAATTCCCTATCTGTAAAATGGAGCTAATGCTACCTACGTCAGCAGGTTCTTGTGAGGATTAAATGACATATTGCGTGTAAAGCCCTAAACATGATGACTAGCTTGTACAACTAATCAAGAAATGCTGATTCTTATTACTAGTTAGGCAGGTGGCTTTAGTATTATATGAAGCTTTTTGTGAGAGTGACTCTTAATATGTGGAAGTCATTGGAAGTCCAGCCAAGCTTGAGACCGACCAAAGGGATATGGTTTGGCTCCATTATCTAAGCTTTGAGCCAAGCCGTCAAAAAGGATTGAACACATATTAGAAGAAAAAATATATTAAGTGATGAGTGGGTGTGACTGAGACCATAAAGAATCAATGCCACAATATTATTATTGGTTTGGCTCTTCGTCATCTATAAACATTGAGCCGGTTTGAGTGGTTTGGTTTCAGACTCATTGACAGATTTTCATTTTACTTTTAAAATCTTGAGCATATTAGGGAAAGGATTTATACATTTTTATGCTCTATTTTAAAATGTCACTATGCATGGCTCATGCATACATCTCTATCTTTGTCTTGTACTTTGTAAAGCATCTCCAGGTTTTTGATTTAATAAGCATTGTGCTTTTCAGCTCAGATTCAGTTTGAGATTGAATTAGATGACAAATAATGAAGTGGTTTGATTTATCACATTGTTTCAGGAACTTAGAGAGTGGAAGATTTGCCCCCATTCTTCTTTCTGTTTCCAGGATCTGTGCTCCCTGAGGTTAGTGGTGACCATGAGCAAAGATGTCTTCTGTCCTCATTTGGGTTAAGACACATGATATTCCCATGAAGGAAATCCCAAGACATTCCTTTGGGAAGAAGCATTGTGTTTGTGTTACTTAGAACTTGAACCTATTTTAGGGCTGTGCCTGTCTTCTTTGGGCCAATAAGTCAGAAGCCAGTTAGGAAAAAGAGAAGTAACAATGATCTAGACCTTGTAGGAAACTGAGGCAGTACCTCTGATCAATAATGCAGTCGAACAGGGTGGAGAGGGAAAAGAAAAGGAAGGCCTAGTAGCACATTGAGAAATTTTGGAAAAAAAGATATATGAATATTTCCCTAGAATATTTACTTTTCTTTTTAATGCCTTTAGTCAATTTTCTCCAGTTTTTACTCCTTATCCTTTGCTATCCAGAGGGTTTATACTTTACGTCTGTGAATTGATTTTTGTGAGGGCAGCATCTATTTATATTTGTGTTTGTTTAGTGCCAAAGTTCAATACCTGGTATTTACTGAACTTTGTAATAACTTACTGGGTATGAGAACTTTTTGACTAATTACAAATAAGTACTCTCTGAGTTATTGTGGGAGTTTGTTCATACCCTGCCCCTCAGTCCTTGAATTCTGAACAGATGAAAACAACTTAGGTGTTCACAATTCTTTGTTTCCTCAACTCATTATTCTCAACATGCTTTAAAATCATTCTTTACAAGCATAAAGCTTATCTAGCCATCTTTTTCCTTTCGTAAGATTTACAGTTTTCTTCTAATCTTTTTTAAATTTTATTTTTAGAGGTGATTTAACATATAAGATAACTTGTAAGTATCAGGCCAACTCATTTGTCTTGTTTCAGTTCAGAAAAATGCTAGCACCAAGTTCTCTTGCTGCCAAAGCATAGATTTCATGCTGTTCATAGTCGTTCCTACCAAGGGGACAATATGCACTCAATTGCCAACACTCCATTGGGACTCTGACAAAGGAATTTTATTATGCCCACTTTCAGTTGGATGCAGTGAAACCCTTGCCAGGGGCACAGCAGTGGCTACTGCTCGTGCCCCAGAATTGCTGTGTGGTCAGGTCAGGGCTTTTTTCTTCATACTCTCTGGGTCAGACTTTCTTGTGGGTTTGTGTGTGGGAGGCAAGGCAGACACTATGTGTCAAGGACAGGCCCTCTGCCTCTTGTGTAGGGAAATTACTACCACATGAAGGTAGGGCAGGAAGCCAGGGGCTGTCCCAAAGCCTTCGCCTTTGGATAATTTGCCTCCTCTCCTGTGAACAAGAGCACTTATGCTGGGGCTAGAGAATTGTGTTCCTGGAACATGAGCTCCCTACTGCCAGCCTCTCACAAGTTGAAAGCCAAGCATCTTTGGATGCCACATTGTCATGTATTATTACCAGACTGCCTAAAGGACTTCAACCATCGAAAAGGTCACCTAAATTAGCTGTGTGTTTAAGGTGACCAATCTAAGTTAGGAGTAACTGTTTCCATCAAATCTAATCATCCCTTCTTGGGGACACAGAATCATCTTAGGAGGAACTGTAGCTAATACTACAAATTCAGTGTGAATTGAAAAGAACTCAGAAGTGGCTGTGAGTGTCCTTCAAAGGATGGTAAAAGTATAAATTCATGTCAAAAATACCCCATGCATGTTGTGAAGACTGACCACATCAGAGATCTTTGATTCCACTTTCAAACTCACCAACTATTTATTTATGAAAATAATCACCCCATTGGTTGAAAATCACAACTTTTAGTTTGGGAATTTAAGAGTCATCTGATGAGAGTGAAAAGAATCTCTTTAGAAAAGAAATCAGGGAAGGTGTCTGGGTGGCTCAGTTGGTTAAGCATCTGAGTCTTGATTTTGGCTCAGGTTATGATCTCAGGGTTGTGGGATTGAGCGCATCAGACTCTGGCTCCGGGGGGGGGGAGTCTGCTTGAGATTCTCTTCCTCTCCCTTTGCCCCTCCCCCCACTAGTGTGCGCTCTTTTTCTCTCTCTCAAATAAATAAATCTTAAAAAAAAAAAGAAAAGAAATCAGGCAGTTTTCATTGTCTTTGTGACCAATGCTTCCATCCTTAGGTGATTTGATTTTAAAAAGATAAAGGAGCAACAATAATCAGAAAGACTGCATTACTAGAAGCATCTTGAAATTAAGAGGGAGCTATGTAGGGGATTTCTGCTGCTACTAGAAAATAATTTCCTCTGCCTTTGCATTATTCATCTCATGTAAATTTTGATAAAGTTCATCACTGTGATTATTATTTCATTTACCACATTTTATATGTTTATAGCACAATTTCCACAGTAGGATCTTTTTTCTTTCCAGATTAACATAAATGTGTGTATTCTGGATGGCAAAAGGAACCTTTTTAGAAGCAGGTATTTGACACACATCACCCTATCTCACTGCATTCAGAACTTACTGCAATATGACCATCTCTACCATGAGTTCTAGACGTGGGCTTTTTAGGCCATAATATTTATGCACCATGTACGTATGCACCTACAACAGTTACACATACTGCAAACACCAGCTAGTATACAGTTGATTTAATATGCTCACAACTACCCTGTGAGATGGGAATATGAATCCTAAATTTTGTGACTGAGATTCTTGGGTTCATTGACTTCCTCAAATTTACACAATTGCTAGAATGGAAGGGCCAGGATTCCAAACCAGGGTTTTCTGATGGGAGAATCCGTGTTCTTTTTACAATCACATTCAATGCAGGGAATTCAGCCTCCTTGAAAGAAATCCTGGACTTAGAAGCGACCAAAATGAGGATAAGCCTAGTTAGGAGGACTTTGTGTGACAGTATCCTGAAACTCCTCTGTGAGCCCCCTTGGAACTCTCCTGACTGGATTGATTTTATAGATTCATTCAACTTCAGCATTGGGAAGAGGCTTAAAGGTCATCCAGCCCAACTCCCAGGAGGCTTGTACTGGATGCTGTCTAGGTTCTCTTGAGGCAGGCAGTCCATTCTTTCTCAGGACAGCACAAACTCATAGGGAGTTCTTTATATTCAGCCAGAAGAAGCTACAGAATAAGCCTAATCCATCTTCTGCATAACAGTCCTTCAGATATTTGAAGGGAATTCCAAATTCCCTCTATTTTTTTTCTAAGCAGTCCCAGTGCTTCCAACTGCACTGTGTAGAATATGGTTGTATTTCTTTTTTGACCCTATATTCTCTTCCCTGAGTACTGTGCAGTCTTTTAAGGTAGCATTAAGAACTAAGCACAATGCATCAGGACTGATTTAACCAGTGCAGACTGGATTAGGACTGTCATCTAGGAATTTTACATTTGCCAGCCACACAAAGTGTTGCGATTTAATTCTAACTGAGCATCCTTCACAATATCCCCTCATCCCAAGAGATGTGGGTCTCAGTCTCTGTCCAAACTCAAGAATTCTGAAATCTTGCCATAGATTTAGGAAAGAACCCTTAGAAAAGTGAGTCAAAGTGCACATATTTGTTTCCAGGAAAACAGGCAAGGAGATGGAGAGGCAATTTTTAGCATAGTAGGTATTTGTCATGTACTCTGACTCTCTAAACTTATGCCTGAGTCTTAATGGGGATAAGGTGTGGAGTAACAGGTCAGAAGTAAATGAACAGAAATTGTATTTTCTCTAATGTCTAAGAGATACTAAGAGAAGGCAGTGCTTCTTCTAACTGGCTGTGATTCCAATGTAAGGGTCAGTGATTTTGCTCATCTGTTAGTTCTTACAGTACCCTGAGACATAATTCACCATGGCCAGAATGGATTTGCTGTACATAGGAGTCATCCTTCTAACCTGCCATGTCCATAGGTATGTGAGGATCTAGGATGAAACTGAGAGAATTATATCCTGCTGATTCATACTCAGAAGGTGGGGAATATATTATTTGTGTCTTTTAGTGTGCATGTGTGGTTATTATAGGCACACAATGAATCTTCTGTTTCTTTTGTGAATATGTAAGATGATATAGAATGATTTTCAAAAGTATAAATTGAATACACAAATAGTATATTATGTTCCATTTCAATTGGTAGAATAGGTATAAAATTTGTATGAAAATATAATCAGATATTTGTTGCTTTCAGTTTAGATACTCCTAATAGACAGCTATAGGATATTCAGCACTCTCTGAATCAGATTTGAATTAGTAGACCTAGTTTGTAAAACCCCCTCTTCCATGTTCATCAAGCATATCGTTGTATTTAAATTTCTACTACATTTAAAGGTAAAACAAATCATATTTTCATTTTAAAGGATTGTTTAAATCTTTATGATACCATGCATATTTCAATAATTTAAGAATAAATGGAAGAAAAAGTCTTAAAAGTAAAGTGCTTTAAGACATCTGAATTTGAGATGTAAACATTTTGTCACCTACTTATATGTGTGTGTGTGTGTGTAAACTTGATCTCTTCAAAGCTGTGTTAGAGATGAGATAGGAAAGGAAGGCATACAAGCATCTGTTTTGCATTGACAAATTTCAACAGGCATTTTATGTGAAGGTGAAATAATTTGGCCCATTAAAAAAAACTGATATGTTTCTATCCTGAAAAAAGCCTGCAATATTTCCATATCTGGACTTGCCAAAAACGCCCATATTTACCACCTTCTCAACATAAATCAAACCATATATTCTGTGCACAAGCACCCATGAACAGAAAGATTCTGAAAGAGAAAATTCTTGGAAGACACAGAACAAAGAAAGAGAAGAGGAGTCCTTTAACCGTAGAGCTGTAATTTATTAAGTGTCTTTAGAATTCATGTAAGGGACCTCTCTCTTTTTATTCTTCTCTTGTAGGTCTCTAAGTCCACTGATGACAGGAAAATCTTCAGTGGTTCCAGAGACAAGCTGCTGGAAATCCTGCACATTTATCTTCTAGAAGGAAGTGAGCTGATTAGGATAGTGGTCCCTTCAGAAAGAACCTCCCCCGCAAAACTTTAAAGGACTCCAAATTAAGCCATGTCCATTTCTGGGACCCTAAAGTGGCTCATGAAAGTCAAGGACTACTTGCTTAATACTAGGTGATTTCAAAAGCCTTAAGATTCTAAGGGGAGAGTGAGGATGGGGAAGGTGATGGTGAATAAATTGGAGAACCTACCAAATAACAGGGTGTCTCTTTATTCCAAGCATCATTTTCTATCTCACATTGTGTCTTTCAATTAAAAAAAGGAAAACATGTCTTCTTTAAAAACATATTTTTTCTCTATTAATATTCAGTACTTAATATATGAGTACAGATCCATCATTCATTAGATCTAGGTAGATCACAAGCTAATTTACAAATTCAAAAGCGTAAGTCAGATCAACTCCATTGCTCAAGGCCATGTATTTGCAAGCTAAGAGTATGCACTGAACATTTCGAGTCCTTGGACTGGTGTACTGGGCAATGCTGCTTTTCTGTAAGAATTTGTTCATATGTTGGATTTAACACAGTTTTGCTTATCAGTTGAAAACCCTTAACCCATACCCACTCATGTAATATAAAGTATAAAATTAAGTCAATGATCTAGAAAATTCAGGGCCAAGTAGTTTAAATCATCTGGATCTTCCCAAAGATTTTGATTTCTTTTAAACCTGAAAAAATAGGTAATTACTCAATAGCCTTAGCTCTAAAATATATCTGACGGGTTATTTTTATTTGTTTGGTTTTCGGAAATCATATCCATGCTTTCTACCCTCTGTAGTTTTTAGCAAAATGAATCAAAGCCACTCTGTACCCAAAGATAACACTAGTGTTGTCTTTTTTTTTTCTTTTTAAACATTGCAGGGCTTTACCTCAAGTGCTATGCAGTAAATTTACAGGGAAAGAAAAATTTTATTAAATTATAACTGAGAGGAGCTGATTTTTTTATATAGCAAACAAAAAATTCCTTCATTAAAGGCTATAAAACCCATATTATTTACCAGAGAGACCTTTCCTGTCTCCCAGGTAAACACTTACAGTGTGTAGACTTGTGCAAATACATATTTAGGAGTGGCTAAATATGGTGAAGTATTTTTAAAGGCGTATTTACAAAGCTGAATACATATATTGGCATTTTGGTATGTGTAAGTTGTGTTTGTTGCTCTGCTGTCTATGCGAAATTCTAGCAGGACTCTGGTAGATACACCTTGGATATAGGGACTGAATTTCAAAACATTCATCTTTAATCAAAATTACTAAGGACAGGTCCTTAAATCATTTCAAAAGGGTGAAATTTTTCAACTAATGGAGTTCAGGTCTTTCTTGCCAGTTTGACTTGAGGAAAACTGTTTCAGAAATGCAGGCATCGCTCGCAGAAGCAAATCTCCCCTTCTGAACATCTTTGTGCATAAAATAAGTATCATTTCACATTCAGCTCGGAATATTACCAAATACTTAAAGATAGAATCCAGATGATGGATGGGTCAACCATGAAATTTTAGTTAAGGGGAAAAATGTCATTAAGATACATTAAAAATACTTTAAACCCATTATTTTTAAAATACTTTAAAAACATGAAAATGTAAGTGATAAAATCTGCTTGTTGCTGACTCAATAGCAGGAAGTTTCCTATGATAATGTAGTAAAATTCCATCTCAAGGATTCCCGATGTCCATGTTCATTCTTTGCTTCTTGGGAAACATGTTGTCTCTGAGGAAAAGAATGTGATGGCAACAGAGGTTGTAGACACATGAAAGAGCACTACCTCTGCTTCTGCTGTCTGCAGCAACTCAGAATGAGTGAAGATCCCATTTGTGTAAAAAGCTTTTTTTAAGATAGACAGGTTGAGAGTCTAAATAACGCTAGGCTTGGGCTATCTCAGGATCCTTTGGTTAAGGAGCCTAAACAATGCTTCTATTTCATTTCTAATGCAGCACACAGCTATTTCTAAATGCTCTCAATATCCTGCAATGGAATAATTGAAAATCTTATTATGGTAAACCATATGGGGACAAAGATTATTCAATCAGTGAAATGATTTCTTCAATAAAACTTGCACTGGGCTGAGTTTTTTAACTTTACAAAAATACACATCATATGTACATATTTTTCCCAAGGTTCCAACACCACAGATTTTGGTTAAACCTTCTGGGTTCTAAAATTTTAAATTTAGGAAGAAAGAAAGGAAAGAAAGAAAGAAAGAAAGAAAGAAAGAAAAAGAAAATTTATTTTAAAATATTATGACAGTGCTATAAGGCTTCTGGAATGTAGAAGCTTCTAATATATGTGCTGACACAATTTTAGCTTTAACTGTGAATGGGTGCACTATACATATTACTCATATGCCAGTATTTTAGATTTGGAAAACAAACTTTTCTGGCAAAAGACAATCTTTGTTTCAGAATTTAAAAAAATACACGAGCAGGCACCAACACCTTTGCATTATAATTTTTATTAGTTTTATCCCATCCTTAATGTTATTCTGTGGCTAAGTATCTCATTTCCATGTAAACTTCCATTAGGAACACAAATTGCTGACACCACATCTACTGACAGAAATGCCACAACATAAATTACGCCAAGAAAATGCTGCTTTGGGTGGGGGGCATGGCAGGGGGAACTAAGCTAGATAAAAAGCCACTGTGCTCCTTGCCCAGCCTGCAGCCCTGTCCCGCTGACCACTGATAAAATTTATCACAGGGCCACATATGGGAAGGCAGCTTAAAGAAGAGATGTCTGTGGTAAAACATGTAACAGCAAAACAGCTAATGGAGCATTATTACTTTATTGGAAAGCAATATCTCTGGATGCTTCACTTCTCTAGCTTTAGCAAGTGTATGAATTGTTCTTCTATATGCAGAAGAGCTGATATGAAAAAAAAAAAAAGGTTATTAGAACACTGAATGATGGCATGAGGCCTTTCCAGGGCTCACTAGTTCACCACTCTGCCCAGTATACTTAACCAGCAAAGGGGTAATGGAGTTCCAACAAGGTTAAAAACCAATCTGAATCTTCATTCCTTTTTTTTTTTTTTAAGATTTTATTTATTTATTTGAGAGAGAGAGAGAGCACATGCAGGGGGAGGGGCAGAGGGAGAAGCAGACTCCCTGCTCAGCGGGGAGCCGGATATGGGGCTCAATCCTGGAGTCTGGGATCATGACCTGAGCCAAGGCAGATGCTTAACCAACTGAGCCACCCAGGCGCCCCTGAATCTTCATTCTTAAAGGAATGCTGATCTATAATGCCAATGGTCTCTTTGTAAAGAAGCAGTCTTGCAAATTCCTGGCTAATGGTCATTGTCATAATTCAGTCCTGGTGTTAGTAGGACGTAGAAATATCCAAATTCTAGTAAAAAAAGTCTCATTTACCAAGATACTTAAAAACTCTGTCATTGGATGGGCTTATTCTTTTGGGGTTTAAAAGAATAACATTGGCATGCAGTGCACAGTCACAATTGGATGGCTAGAATGGTTACAGAGCAAAATGAGTAGGTGGTGTGGTGCTTTAAATGCCAGTGAAGTCGGCATTTCAAAGACGTGAAGGAGACCGATTGTATCATTTGCTGCTGGAAGGAGGGAGAGGGACATCACCAAGATGGCGGATCGATGGTCTCTGACTTCGCGCCTCCGCACAAGAAGAACAGGTAACAACTATTTATGAACAAGGCACCACTGAAAGAATCCTAGAAGCTGGGGATGAGGCTGAAGCACCCCCTGCACCACAGAGACCCAGATGCACTGCGTTAGAAAGGTAAGAGAAGCGGCTACCCAGTGGTGGCAGTGCTCCGCATGCAGGTGGGTGCGGCACATGCTGAGAGGTCTCACCGGCGCCTCCAGTAGGAAAACGATTAGCATAGCATTTTGTTCGTATCATACTTGTTACCCATAAGCAATCTCTTAAAACATACGAAATTGGACATGCAAGGAGCCACTGTATTTTGTCCCTTCTACACAACATGCATCTCCACCTCTGAGCTTTGACCATTCCTACATGTTCTTTGAAGAAGTGAGGGATTTTGGATAGACTGCCTTCAATTAATGTAATAGAAGCTGCATTGCTACCTAAAACATACGAAATTGGACATGCAAGGAGCCACTGTATTTTGCCCCTTCTACACAACATGCATCTCCACCTCTGAGCTTTGACCATTCCTACGTGTTCTTTGAAGAAGTGAGGGATTTTGGATAGACTGCCTTCAATTAATGTAATAGAAGCTGCATTGCTACCTAATGGCGCCATGCTATGCTAAATCTGGTAATAACAGCAAAGCACATTGGTAAGAGCAAAGTTTCCATCTTTTACTGTCAACCTCAAGCATGGATCCTCACATCAGTCTTTTTTCCTTCTTGTCAACTGTTAATGCCGCGTTTATATAACCCCTTTAAGTAGCTGCTTATGTATCTAGCCTCTACAGTTTCTTGGGCTAATATTTCATGTTTACTACCTGCAGTTTTAAAGCAGTACTTTATTTTTAATTTTTCCTAAATACATCTCATTCAAGCTGTAAGAGAAATTATTTTAATATCTAAATCACCAGGATTTGGTGACTAATAATATAATAAAATAATAGCTACTGTTTATTGAAAGCCTAATACATGCTAGGCACTGTTTAGGAACTTTCTCTGTATTAACTCATTTAGTCCTCAAAAAACTCTAAGAAAATTATTATTATTTTCTTCATCTTATGAAAATGGAATTTGAGGTTTAGAGAAGTTGGTACTTTATTCCAGTTCACATAGTTGGTAGGCTGATTCACTGGAATATGGTGTTTGGGGTGTTATGTGTAGATGATGGATTTTTTCAAGATTACAAACTTATTGACAGCATAAAACAGACTATTTTACTTTGTCTTTCATGGGTGTAGTAAATAGCATATAGTATTATGCATAAGAGTGTGTGGAGGTATGGGCTATTTGTTGCCTTTTACTGTTAACAGAGGGACATCCAGAAAGTCCCTTAACCTCTTTGGACCTCAGGTGCCTCAAATATGAAAAATAATCCTTTAGAAGTATGAAGACAGAGGGATGGGTCATTTGGTCTCTATAGATTCTTTCTGGGTTTTAAGATGCTTCTGACAAAATGACAAGGAATAATAGTCATATCTGTCAGGATACAGAGCCAAGCCACCCTAAATCTACCTGTCTCTGACATTGGTCTTGCTACTATAGTCAACAATATAATGTAGCTGGTTGAAAAAACAGGTGCTTTATATAAATTGACCAAGTAAGCTAGAAGAAAAGGGAAATAGGTAATGAACCTATGAAGAACACCCATTATGATGGCTTTAACATCAGCTGATTCTGTAGTCTTAGTCAATGTGCTCACCAAGTGTCTTCAAGAGTCTCTGCTTAGAAAATGGAAGAAGAAATTGATGATGGAATATTTACCTTCTGTGAGCCAAAATGGATTATTAATTGTCTTTAATGAGTGAGGAATGTAGACTTCAGGGTACCTGATTTCTAGCTGCATATATCATTTCTGGGGAAAAAAAAAAGAGACTTCATGCCAACTTTTATTGCAAAAACTAAAGCTAATTTAGGATATTGAAGGTTCTGATAGATAAGATTGATGGTTATTACTGAGAAAGCAAAAAGGAGATTGCTCCTTCACTAACATAAGAGGGAGATGAAACTAGGAGGCAAGAAAGCTAGATAGCAATTCCTCATTTATCAAGACTAACATGGAAACTCGTTTTCTCCAATTCTCCTGTTTATTGTGTTCTTTTATACTTCTTGGTAGCTTGGCCTGAGACCCAGGACTTCAGTATTTTTTATTTTTTATTTTTTTTATTTTTAAAAAATATTTTATTTATTTGACAGAGAGAGACACAGCGAGAGAGGGAACACAAGCAGGGGGAGTGGGAGAGGGAGAAGCAGGCTTCCCACCAAGAAGGGAGCCCAATGCCAGGCTCGATCCCAGGACTCTGGGATCATGACCTGAGCCGAAGGCAGACAGCTAACGACTGAGCCACCCAGGCACCCCAGGACTTCAGTATTCTTTATCAGCCAGAAGAGAAAGGGAATTGGGAATAGGATGGAAACAAGTATGTTCAGTGAGGATTCCTGATTCTAGAATGAAAATGGTGTGGGAGGTCATGTTTATCTGGTCTTAGTAATAACCCTTGGAATAAAGGAAGGGCAGTGCAAGTGGATTTTCTGTGTTGTGGGTAGTAAGAGTTCATATAAGGCAGGTATCTACTGGGTCATTATGTTTGAATCTAATGGTAATTGTCTGAATCAAAGGATTTATGTACAGATCCCACTGGATCACATAATTGCAGTGACAATTACGGATATTTTACATTTAAGAGGGGACATTAGGAAAAATAGGATGGAGGAGAGAAGTGGTTAAAAATAAAGAAGAGAGTACAAAAAATACTTAGTAGTAGAAAAATAAAAAGAAAGAGATCATGAAGGTGTTTCCTAGTTATTCTGTTAGCACTTTTCTATTACTTCCTGGCTTTCTTTCTTTCTTTCGACCAAATCTTGTGAGTATCCCAGTTACACTACATTCTGGAAATAGAAAGCAAGAAAGCCTCCTTTTCTCCCAGCCTCCCTCCCACACTTGTAATATTCTGTGAATTTGACCCATTTATCACCTGGAAGGTATGGTTTCTTACTGGGAAACTTACAGGATCTTAGGTAAGCAAACCACAGTCAGCACAGGGGAGCCCTCACATCATCAGTCTCACTCTTCCTTTAATTTAGGAAAGATAACCTTTGAAAATCAGGTGTCTAATGCTAAAATAAGGCCTGTGGCCAAGCACAGGGCTACAACTCCTAGGTGTCTCTTGTCAGTGGAGGAGGGCACTGTAACCTCTTTCTGAGGTGACAGGATAGACTTCATGTTTAGTAGAACAGTGAGGTTTGGAGGAGTGCCTCAGGAATCTCAGGGTTGTCCTAGGGACAATGTAACCTCATTTTGACATGGCCAATGTAACATATTAGAATATTGGAAACAAACTTATTTTGTTCCAAAATTTTGGCTCATCTAAGTATTATTATGCCGTTTGCGGTTAAAAACAAATCATTGTCTTTCCCAATTTCATGTTAGTTGTGTTCAGCATCCCTTCAATTCTTCGTATGGTAGGGGGACAATAGAGTATCTTTGGCTAGTCAACCTGGCAATAAAGTTCATGGGACTGTCACTGGGAAATTCAATTATGGAAAATAGGCAGTTTTGGCCAAAGAAAAATCTTGAGGCCAACCGTACACACTATTGGTTTTCTTTTCTGGATATAATTTTTTTTTTTTTAAATGAAGAGACAGAAAACAGACTACCAAATTGAACATTGTAATTGAATGATGGTTTCCTAAACTTTCCAAAAACTGCTGGCCTATCATAATTTTAATAATTTTACTTAAGTATCTTTTTTTCACCTTTTTTAAAGCTCCAGAGATCACTCTGTTTCTAAATCTGGTTTAAAAAGAGATTTTCTAATTATAATTATGCTCTCAGTCATACCATGTTAAAACTTACTTATACTAGAGTAGTAAATCCTGCAAATAGCAAATACTTTAATGTGGTTTCTCATCCAACAATGGTTTATAATAAGATACTAGCAGATGATGAATGTGGCTATGCAATATTCCCCAAATATTTGGAAATGAAAAGAAAATTATGGAGGAATTTCTTCTCTTTGACACGAATCAGTGGTATTTCACCCATACTAAGAAATTTCAATTTTGTGACAATTTATCATTTAACTAATTTCCTATGGTGGCGCAAATTGACCAAATGGATCCTGGCTTCCTAAAGATGTTTCTGGAAGGACAGCACTCTAAACAGACAATGCATACACGTAACGGGTATTTCATAAAGATGTACTAACAATTAAAACTCATTGTTCAACATTCTAGTTATTTTGGTGGATTCATTGGGAGAACTTTGTTGGAATGATTCTTAGAGTAGCTCCAGGCAGGTTTACACTTGTTTTAGGTTTAAGGAGCAACAATAGTGTACTGTTTTCAAAATTCATGGAGAAGGTACATTGGAAAAAAAAATTTTCATGTTGTTATCGCTGCCATTTGAACACATTGGATTTTTAAAAGCATTTTTCCACAAGCCATTTGTTATCTCGAGAGTCAGTCTGCAATTTGGGTAGCACTCACCACATAGCTTGAACCTGATTAGCAGAGACAATCTGCCCAAAGAAAACTATCTTTGAAATCAGTGATATTGCTAGAAAGAGTTATCTGCACTCCCAATCTATATTCCTTCACCTCCCACTCAAGTCCTCAACCAATTTCAATTTCTGGCTCTACCACTTACTAGCTGTGTAACCTTGGAAAAATTGTCTCTTTGTGTCTCCATTTTCTCATCTTGATAAAAGCATATTAACAGTACCTATCAGATGATGTTGTTATGATAATTGAATGAGTGTGTTTAAAGACATACATATGTGTATATGTATGTATATACACACACATGTATTTTTATATATGCTAATAGTCTATCTTCTTTGTCACCAATCTCTACAAGAATAGATGCCTCTTAAATCCTTGCCTTGCTTGACTTCTCTCTCTCTCTCTCTCTCTTTTTTTTTTTTTTTGTCTTGCTTGACTTCTCAACCATATTGGACACTGTTGAGGACTCCCTCTTTCTTTTCTCTGCAATCTCTTCTACAGTCCTTTTTGAGTACTCCTTTTCTTTTCATTCCCTAAATGTTAGGCTTTGTCAAGGCTCAGACTTTGTCACTTAGCTCTTCTTATTCTATCCATTTCCCTTGGCCAGTCTTACTTGGTTTTAGGATTTGAATTCTTACAGAACCTATAATCTGATTAATTCTAAATTTCTGTTTCCATCAAGTTTTCTCTGCAATCTCTTCTACAGTCCTTTTTGAGTACTCCTTTTCTTTTCATTCCCTAAATGTTAAGCTTTGTCAAGGCTCAGACTTTGTCACTTAGCTCTTCTTATTCTATCCATTTCCCTTGGCCAGTCTTACTTGGTTTTAGGATTTGAATTCTTACAGAACCTATAATCTGATTAATTCCAAATTTCTGTTTCTAGCCTAGACCTCAGTACTGAGCATCAGACTTCTGTATCCACCTGCCTACTAGGCATCCCCTATGAACTTCATACTGAACATGTTGAAAATTCAACCTGTCATCTTCCCTGTCTCACAGCCCCCCACCACACCCTCCAACCCATTAAATGGTACCATCCTTTACCCAGCTGCTCATTAAATCTGAAGGTTATGTTTGTTTCTTTCATTCCTCCCCCTGCTCACCACATATGAGGCCTTATATATTTTTATCTTAAATATTTCCTTAATCTTACTTTATCTCAACTCTCTGTCCTCTAATTTGCCTCTTGCTTGACCTACTACAACACTGTTACAATTGGTCTCCCTACCTCTAGTCTTGTCTTCAACTCTCTCCATAGAATATAGCAGATGATTCTACAGAGCAAACCTAATTATGTTCTTCTTCAGCTTGAAAATACTCTTCCTTGACATGCTGTATAAGGCCATGTGTGAACTGGCCTTTGCTTATCTCTCCAATTTTCACACCTCCATAGAATCCATGCCTTCCTACCTCTGGCATTTTGTACATGCTGTTTCTCCTGCCTGAAACATTTCCCTAATTTCCCCACCCTTCTCTGTCTCAGTTGATTATTATACTTTAGGTCTTAGCTTAGATTTTATTTCTTCTAGGAAGCAAAATATTGATTCCTCCAAATAATTTCTCTTGACATTTCTCATAACCCCTTTACTTTTTTTTATTATAACATGTATTATGTTGTTTTCCAATTGTCTGTTTACCTCTCTGTCCCTATTGGATTTAAACTCCAACAGGGCAAGGATCATGTCCATATTTTTCTTTCTTTTTCTTTTTTAAAGACTTATTTATTGACTTGAGTGAGAGAGAAAACAGAAGTGAGGGGCAGAGGGAGAGTGAGAGAGAGTCCCAATTAGACTCCGCCCCAAGCTCGGAGCCTGATGTGGGGCTTGATCCCATGACCCTGAGATCATGACCAGAGCTGAAACCAAGAGTTGGACGATTAATGGACTGTGCCACCCAGGCGCCCCTCATGTCCATATTTTTCAAGGTTATATCCTTAACATGTAGCTTAATGTTGGTCATTTAGAATGTAAAGGATAAAAATATATGTGTCTGTATAATAAGTTGTGACTTTCAAACAAGACTAGTGAGAAATGTGTCAAAGCTCATCATTTGCTTTTTTTTTAAAAAAAAGAGAAAATAGAGAATTTCATTAGAACATCAGTACAAATAAACAAAGAGTAAACTAGGAGTAAGATTTTAAGGCACAGAATTTTGTGACCTTGGGGTGAGCCCCATTTGATGCCATTACAACATAATATAATCTGGTGTCAGTCTCAGCACAAATCTCTAGGCATTAGGAAGCAATCCAAGGCTTGTCTGGCCATAGTCATACATGTTGTATTTTTTTCAGCCAATTTATTTTAGTAAGCATAGGTCTAAAGCTTTCACATTATATTTTGAGGGGAGAATTTTTCTCAGTCCTGTGACTTTTTTTATATTAATTTTTTTGCATTGTGTGTCCTAATTTTTTTCAGCCTGTGTTTTAAAATGATTATTCATCCTTTTTCCTACTACTTCACTAGGTGAAAGCTCATTTATTTGATAAACTCCCAATTCCATAATCTTTTGTTTTCATTTAGACCAAGAGTTCTCAGATGACATAGCTTTGAATTTGTAGTAGTAGTATTCTGTTTGGTTGGTTTATTATTTTAGTTGGTCTTATTCTCAGAACCCTCCCCCCATTTCTAACTACCAACAAATATAGAGCAGCATCTTCACTCCAGCATTTTAAAAGATACTTAATTCAGAGACTCCGTTACTGAGCTATTTGTTTTATCTTCCCCTTCTATTGAACTAAGTTATTAAAGAAGACACACTATTTTTAACATATTAAATATTTTCAAGAGAACTACTTAAAAAAAGGTTACAAACTAAATTTTTCCCACTTGTACAGATGGTTTCACCCTCAAACCTTTTCATTTACTTTTTTTTTAACATTTTCATTTACTTTCAAAGACTTTTTTTGTTGGTCAGGTTTTTCACCTAAAAATTTTAACGGAAAATAAAGGATTTGGTCAGTTCTGCTGGACATATTCCATAATTTAGGAAGAAAATTTAAGGTTGTGAACATAAATCTTATATATAATCCCTGATACATATACACATATATGTATATATATACACACAGGCTCTATATTTACTATTCATTATTTGAGAGAGAGAGTGAGCGCACAAGGCGGCAAAGAGCAGAGGCAGGGGAAGAAGCAGACTCCCCACTGAGCAGGGAGTCCAACCTGGGGCTCCATCCCAGGATCCTGGGATCATGACCTGAGCCAAAGGCAGACGCTTAACCATCTGAGTCACCCAGGCGCCCCTGTATTTACTATTCTCATCTATACTATACTTACGGTATGTAGTATACATACATAATTAATCTTTATACTGTATATATGATACAAACTATAAATAGTATAATTGTACATATATGTAGCATAGTAGCCCAGATTTATAAATACTTACTGATGAATCAGTATTCTTAATTAAACAGTGTAGTTCCTTTAGGAAAATTGGCAATAAAATAGTATCTGCTAAAGAATATTAATTATAATTTATATTATGTTTTAGAGAACACCAAGCTGCTAAGTTCAGTACAGTAAAGAAAACAGAATTTTCAGTTTAATATATATTAAAATTTCCTTCCAGTAAAGGAAAACATACAATGAAAAGACGTTGAATTATAAACCTCCATCTCTATCTTCTATCATGCTGCCCAAATAGTGTTCTTAAGTCACAGGGTATTATTTGACATTTCTTGGATATATCATATAATTTTGTAGCTCAATAGCTTTGTAAATGAGGATTTTGTTACCTGATGAACTCCTACTCATACCCCAAGATTTTCCTTCAATGTCCTTTAACCTGTGAAGTGATACCTTTGGCTCCCATGATTCTTTGCACATATCTGTATTATTTTCTTACCACATTGTGTCACTTTCCTAGCTTGCTTTTCAGTCCTTCTCACTAGGGCCAATGTACTGTTTAGGCATTATAGGCAGAGAACCTGGGTAAAAATGTCTGGGACTCTGGAAAAAAAACATATATTGGCTATAAGTTATGAAAAATTATTGACTATTAAAATGCCCATAAAAATAATCTCAAGCAAATGTAACACAACTCATATGTAGTTATGCGATTATATTAAATGTGAGAGGTGAGTGCATTTTAATGTTTTATATGAGGTTAGGTGGATTTAGAAGACTCTGAATGATTAGACCCTGAGAAGGTCTTGAGTTGGCTCTGTTGGCCCCACTTACATTTGGGGAGAAAGAATTGTGTTTTACTCACTTTTATGATTCCAAAGGCCAGTGACAGTGACTGGTATATGGCATATACCTAAATACTGGTGACAAAATTCCTGAAAATTATAAGCAGTCTCTAAGTATTACCTGGTTGAATAAAAGTCTATATTAAATGAATATTGCCCAAGAGGCAGTATATCATAGTGATTAAGAGCATGGCATCGAAGTTCCCCGAACCTAGATTTGAATTGTGGTTCTGTCACTTATAGGAGGAGTGACTTAGGGTGAGTCCTATATCTCTCTAAACATAAATTCTCTCCTGCATCAGGGAGGAGTAATAGTAGTAACTATCTTATTGGATTTTCACAAGGATTAAATGAGATAATATATATTGAACACTTAGCATGGTACACAGCATCAGAAAAAGTTTTAATAAAAATTGAGTTATTACTATAAGCTAAGCAAAAGTAGCCTCCATCAAGATATATCATATAATTTTGTATGATAGACTGCATCTATCATATTTAAATCTTTAAATAGCTTTCACTCTTGTTAGCTAAATTTCAGTAGAGTAGATATAAAAGAGGTCACAATGAACAATTTTCTCTAAATTCTCAATTCTTACAAGCAACAGATTGTAAAAAATGCTGGAAAAAGTCAGATTTCGAGGCTCTATGTAAATTTAAAAAAAGGGATGGTGATAAAAGCTTTCTTATTCTCAAGATAACATGCATGAAAACAATTTGTGATTCAGGATAGCAATACGGGTATGTCTTTAAGCCAACTAACTCTTTGCGACACATTGTCCTTGCTTTCTAAAGTAGGCCTCATCTCACTTTTAATGTGTGAAAGGAGAGATTATTCAACACAGTGGTAGACACATTTTTGTTCTCAAGAACACTGCGATATCATTAATCTTCTGGCATGCCTGCAAAGGCGGGTTATGTGAATGCTAGTCTTTTGCAAGGCTATAAATAAAGTTTAAAGAGAGAAAGAGACAGAAAGAAAAGATGTTTTCCTGAAGTTTCTATTGCCACAGTACGGACCACATTAAGGGTGCAATAACTTACCAGTAATAACACTTTTAAAATCCTCTTTATGGGTTTTCACATCTGTCTAGAAAAATCCAGCCTAAAAATAGAATCTGATCTTGTAACACAGCTTTCTCAAATTGGGCTATCCTAAACACTCTTTTCATTGAATAGTCACATATGACTATTTTAGAGCCATATTTCTGGGAATAGCAATGCTTTATCATGTATATCACATGCTTAGCACTCCAGAAGATACGTTCATGTATTAGGGTGTGTGTGTGTGTGAGGTGGTTCCTCATGGATGAAAAAGGTTCAGTAAAAATATTTTTTTTTCCTTTTTTGCTTTTGAAATGTAAAGCAAAGAGAAAGTATCCCTCATTTTTTATGTTAGGAATTTCATTCTATTTCTGGCCTAATAGCCCCAAATTTCATCATTATCCATGTTTAAAGGTTGAGTCACATTTGTTTTTATTCGAAAGTACTCTCAGGAATAATGCTTGCATGCTAAATGCTGTTAGAGCATGCTTATGGATTATTATTACACATAATATGGACTTAATTTTCCCATCAAATTGGAATAATCGGTAGCAGTTTTGGTTCTAGCAGAAACCATCTTTCTCATAGTCCTTCAGTGGCAAAACTCCTGCTGACTTCATGAGAAGATCAGGTACAAAGCAAATAACATGCCACAGATTGTTTTTTAGAACTGTTTTTAGTTCCAACCCGTAGATACAAAAAACAAAAAAACAATAATTAAAAAAAAAAAAAACAACCCAACTGGCTTGTACTCTAGTTATGTCTTACCCTACACCCTTGGAAGATTTTTTCATAATGGTTTGGAATTTGGGACCTCCAAACAGCTTGTATGTGACAAACCAAAGACACTACAATTAAAACCTTTTTGCTATTCAGTTTGCAGGATATATGTGTTGCTAATTAAGAACCAACATCTTTGGCAGTTTTTCAGGTTGAGTAAACCTTTAGATTTGGGACAGTCAGTGGGCATTGCACACTCATAGCTGGGCTTCTCATAGCTTTTTGCGATGCCCTCTGAATTTTAGAGGCCTCATCTGGGGGCTTGTGATGAGAGTCACTTCTCTACTGATCTCTGCATGTGGCTCCTCTCTCAAACAGCCCACATCTGGGGAGCTCATTACATTCTGTAACAGATTAGTATGGAACAGGCAGTTTGAATTGTTCATCCAAGAAGTATACAAGTGGAGTTTCTATGCCATTTACTGAAAAAGCTAGAAAACAGACCTGGATTTTTTTTTTTTTTTTTTTGAGACAGAAAGTAGAATCTTTAGGAGCCAGCATGGCCTTTGGAAATCTAGTCTTGACTATCACGAAGACAATGATATTGGTCAACTATTTTTAATAGGGTTTCAAAACTCACTGCAAATGTGGATTTAGGGAGTATATAATATACCTAATTTGCAGAAGAAAATGAGAAGAAAAGGAAAAGGGAATAGTAATGAACATTTGTGAAGTTTTGATTATACATGATTAAATGCACAATTATTTCATTTATTACTTAAAATATTTTCATGAAGTATACGTTACTTTCCTTCTTGGCTGGTAAGGAAAACACTATTGAGACAGGTTAGGTAACTGGTCTATGTCCTCACAATTACTAAGCAGTAGAGATAGGATTTGAATCCAAATTGTTCCGGTTCTAAAGTTCACATTTTTTACTCAACAAGGATCAACAGGATTGGCCCAGGATCAAATGGTGAATGCTGCAGATTTCATTTGCTTTGTTCCTCCCTTCCCTTTCAATAAACTTCCCTCCGTTTTGGCAGTTCCTACTCCTAGCTGCTGTCTCATTCTTGTAGGTTTTGTTTTGCCCATATCCTTTTCCAGTCCCAACATAAATGTTAACTGAAAATGATACTAGCTAATTACACTTCTTTAATAGGTTTCTGCATTTTGGTAAAAACTGAATACACTAAAATGCCTTTAAGACAATAAAGAATGTACTTCAGATACCATGACTGTTGGAGAACGTTGGGGGACATATATGGGCTAAAGGGCTATCATCTCAGAAGGTGGCTTGAAGCCTGGGGAAACTCAGTGTTTCCCTCTTAAATATTTTCATACACATAAAATCAGTCTAAAATGAACTCCAAGAGCAGATGTGAAGGCAAAAGAAGTTATACTGTAGCTTAAGGGGAGAAATGTGCTCAGGATGGAGCAGAATAACTCCTTTGCTTGGCCATCAGGGTGTTCCATGAGATTCTGAACTGATTACATAAATCTTTCATTCTCCTCCCTCATTTCCACTTTATTGCATTCCATGGAAAGACAGAGTGACAAGACAAGGCCTCGGAACAATTACCTAGGATTACTTTTTTTCTCACTATCCTTGAATAGAGCTGCTTCCTACTTAAGAAGCTGGGATCTGTTGGCCCACGATAGGATAGTTACAGGTCAGCTTGAGGTGACATCTTCCTTGCGGGTGATGATTCAGAGCTCTTTCTTTTAAAACTAATATTTGCAGATATGGAATGTTAGGGAAGGGAATCTTAATGTAAACCTGGTTAGTTTTCAAGTGTGTGGAGAAAAAAATGTCAAGAAGGAATAAAATAATTTTTGAAAACATTCATAGAACAGAGCAGAAAAAATTATTGTCCATATTCTCACTACTTTAACACACCAATTGGTATACTTTGTAAACTTTCAAGCGCTTTTTTCCCCATGAATATTTATTAACATAGTTGTAATAATAATTCATATTTTAAAAGTTTGCTTTCTTTCTCCTAATATTATGACATAGTCATTTTCTATGCTACTAAGCATTCTTCATTAGTTAGGCTGATTTTTTTTTTTTTTTTTTTTTTGCAGAGAGGATGGGGCTCTCCATTTTTGAATGGCATAGGTGATACTCTGTTGTACATCTAAATGGATGAATTACCTCCTTGTAGGCATTGCATAAATGCTAATATAGTCCAGCTACAGATTTTAAATGTTACTTAGTTGTATAGATGCTGCATTGTAGCTCTCAGGGGATTGTTAACATCATCACATTTTTAAGTGTATCATAATCCTGCCATTTAATTATATTTAAAAAGTGGTTTGACCAACATTAGTGTCCAGGAAGAACAAATACAATTGTCATAGAACAAGTAAATAATCATTGAGTTTAGATACTTTTTGAATGTTGTTTAGATTCCTGCTGTACATACTGTCTGAGATTTCTTTTATACTCAAGAATGTCATTGGGCTCTTTGCAGCTGTTGTGGCCTGGCTTTACCCCATTAGAGGCGATCTGTGGGAAGAGAAGGAGACAAATTGTGACACTGTCCCTTATCAGAGGACCACACAGTTGTTCGCCACTTTGACTCCATGATGGATAGTTATCTTGAGGTTTGACGGATGTAAGGCTGAAAGTTTAGAGGGAAACACTGCAGAAGCCCAGTAGCTCCTTGCTGTTGACACTTAACCTGATAACGTGGGGTTAATCAATCTTCTCTATTGTTTTTAGCTTCAGTTTTCTTTTCTTCAAGCTTCATTTTTTCCCACCTCATCAGACTGGTCTGCCAAAAAAAAAAAAAAAAGTCTAGATGGAGAAAAGACAAAAGTAACTCTTTTCCACATTATTGATTTCATCAAACAACCTTCTGTTGTCCTCAGTGCATGTACTGGAGGCAGAAAAACACATACTCATTTTATGTACATAATGTGCATATATATTTTTTTCAAAGTTTTAACTTGAATGTTTGGAGAAAGAAATTAGATCTTGGTGATCAAAAGGTGAATAATAATCTTTATCTTGAAGAAAGACTTTGTCCTTAAAGTCTTTTGTTTTTTGAGAACACATTACTAATGATTGATCATTCTACTTTCCAGGGGTGCCTGGCTGGCTCAGCCTGGGGAGCTTGCAACTCTTGATCTTGGGGTTGTAGGTTCAAGCCCCACATTAGGTGTAGAGATTACTTAAAAATAAAATCTTAAAAAAAAAAGAATAGAAAAAATACCTTCTATGTTTCTCAACATTTCCCTTAGTTTAGGGATAAGCAACTATTAGATTTTCCATTGAAATAATTACTTGTTTCAGTATCTAAATATGGTGAATTTTTACTTGATTGCAAGAGGCTGATAAATTGTTAAAAGACCTGCTGGTTCTGCCATGCCTGAATTCCTCAAGCAAAGAATAGAGGGGAAAAGTCCCTGTGATTTTCATGATATTGTATTATCCCAATTAATGCATGGGGTGAAAGAAAGTCAGAATTCTTTTTTCAGCTTTATTGAGATGTAACTCACACACAATAAAATCACCAACTGTAAGACTGCAGTGTGATGAGTTTTGACAAATGAACACAGTCATGTTACCACTACTACAATCATGATACAGAACACTTTTGTTACCACCCAAAAGTTCCACTGTGTTCCTTTGTAGTCAGTATCTTTGCCACATCCCCTAGTCCCTGGCACTCACTGACATACACAGATCTTTTCACAAATGTATATGTCCTCTCTACAGGGGCCACACTGATCTTCTCTAGATTGTTCCTACTGCAGTATGTGTGCTGCCGAAGTGAGCACTAGCCAGTTTCAAAAGTAAGTTATGACTACATATTAGTTTGTAACCTTTTTACAGGATGCATTTATTAAATCTCTTAAGACTTTATTTCTAATAGTCAATTAGAATTATACCATCAGCCCCTTTGGAAAAGAAAAATCAGCAACGCCCCAGTGTTGTACCATGCTTGGCATAACACTATGCTCGAGATCCTGTCCTAGTCTCATGTCTAACTCATACCTCTTTTGGAAGCACTGAGGTGTCTTTTTTTTTTTGTTTTTTTTTTTGTTTTTTTTTTTAATTTTATTTTATTATGTTAGTCAACATACAATACATCATTAGTTTTTGCTGTAGTGATCCATGACTCATTGTTTTCATATAACACCCAGTGCTCCATGCAGTACGTGCCCTCCTTAATACCCATCACCGGGCTAACCCATCCCCCCACCCCCCTCCCCTCTAAAACCCTCAGTTTGTTTCTCAGAGTCCATAGTCTCTCATGGTTTGTCTCTCCCTCCGATTCCCCCCCCCTTCATTTTTCCCTTCCTTCTCTTAATGTCCTCCATGCTATTCCTTATGTTCCACAAATAAGTGACACCATATGATAATTGACTTTCTCTGCTTGACTTATTTCACTTAGCATAATCTCCTCCAGTCCCATCCATGTTGATGTAAAAGTTGAATATCCATCCTTTCTGATGGCTGAGTAATATTCCATTCCATATATGTACCACATCTTTATCCATTCATCTGTGGAAGGGCATCTTGGCTCTTTCCACAGTTTGCTATTGCGGACATTGCTGCTATGAACATTGGGGTGCATATGGCCCTTCTTTTCACTACATCTGTGTCTTTGGGGTAAATACCCAGTAGTGCAATTGCTAGGTCATACGGTAGCTCTATTTTTAATTTTTTGAGGCACCTCCACATTGTTTTCCGAAGTGGCTGTACCAACTTGCATTCCCACCAACAGTGTAAGAGGGTTCCCCTTTCTCCATAACCTCTCCAACATTTGTTGTTTCTTGCCTTGTCAATTTTTGCCATTCTAACTGGTGTAAGGTGGTATCTCAATGTGGTTTTTGATTTGAATTTTCCTGATGGCTAATGATGATGAACATTTTTTCATGTGTCTGTTAGCCATTTGTATGTCTTCTTTGAAGAAGTGTCTGTTCATGTCTTCTGCCCATTTTTTGACTTGATTATTTGTTTTTTGGGTGTTGAGTTTGAGAAGTTCTTTATAGCTCTTGGATACCAGCCCTTTATCTGTAGTGTCATTTGCAACTATCTTCTCCCATTCTGTGGGTTGCCTCTTTGTTTTGTTGACTGTTTCCTTTGCTGTGCAGAAGCTTTTTATCTTGATGAAGTCCCAAAAGTTCATTTTTGCTTTTGTTTCACTAGCCTTTGGAGATGTATCTTGAAAAAAGTTGCTGTGGCCGATGTCAAAGAGGTTACTGCCTATGTTCTCCTCTAGGATTTTGATGGATTCCTGTCTCACATTGAGGTCTTTCATCCATTTTGATTTTATCTTTGTGTATGGTGTTAGAGAACGGTCGAGTTTCATTCTTCTGTTTATAGCTGTCCAATTTTCCCAGCACCATTTATTGAAGAGACTGTCTTTTTTCCATTGCATATTTTTTCCTGCTTTGTTGAAGATTATTTGACCATAGAGTTGAGGGTCCATATCTGGGCTCTCTGTTCTGTTCCATTGGTCTATATGTCTGTTTTTGTGCCAGTACCATGCTGTCTTGGTGATCACTGCTTTGTAATATAGCTTGAAATCAGGCAACGTGATGCCCCCAGCTTTGTTTTTCTTTTTCAACATTTCCTTGGCAATTTGGGGTCTTTTCTGATTCCATAAAAATTTTAGGATTGTTTGTTCCAGCACTTTGGAAAATGATACTGGAATTTGAAGCACTGGGGTGTTAATTGATAATTTTTTTTTTTTTAGTCATCTAGTATTTTGTTACCTTAAGAATACTTCTGTTGCTGAGCTTTTGAAACACAAAGCTGATTTTACTCTATGCCTCAGTTAACCACTTTGTTATATTAAAACAATAAAGTCCTAAGTCTCTAACAGTTGCTGAAATATATTTTTAAGTGTGGAAGAGAAAAGCAAGGCAATTTAATTTACTCTTCTGGTTTGGCAAATGACTAAAAAGAAGGAAACTGTAAGTGCTTGGAAATTGCTGTATATACCCTTGGCTGTCATGTTTTTCCCATTATAAGTGAAGGATATTGGGTGTAAGAACATTGTTCATTGTATACAAATAGACAGCATTCTTACTGTTGGGTGCTATCATACACATACAGTGTGTGGATAATTTTTGCCATAATGGATATGCCATTTCAGTTATTAGATTGAAGGTTTTTTTTTAACCTAAAAATGGGTGAGCATAAATGAAGTTAGAATATATGTATGTGCTCAAAAAAGTTGGAAAGGAGTGAGATCTGCTATAAATATTATGTTGTCCTCATATCTTAAAGTCTGATGTTATCATTTGTTATTCATAGTCATTTGCATTTGGTTGTTTTAGAGAGGTTTTCTACCAAGATAATATGAAAATATTAATATATCAATATTAAAATACTAATAAAACATGGATATGTTACAATATGGACTTCACAACAAATAAAAAAATGCATTACACACAAGTCTCAAACTATTTGGTTAAAGATGTGGAGCACCTGTAGAATGGAAGCAATTATTTTTGAAGAAAATTTGTTAACTTCTATACATTTTTTATTTTACCTCTGCCTATTTAGCTCTCTTTACAAGGTTATGTCTTCCGAAGAACCCTTAGAAAACGACATTTTCTCCTTGGCAAGCACAAATAGAAGATGTCAGTTAAACAACATTGAGAACCTATCTCACCTTTCCTGGAGTTACATGGAAAAGGGGTGAAATTTAATTTACATTGCTCTTTGTTTACATATTCTAAAAAAGCTTGCTCTCTGAACCTCGAATCTCTAAATTCAAGGTTCCTAGTGATTTGAGACTAATAAGCTCAAAGTGTTTGTGAACCCCAGAGAAAGCCTACTCCTATTATTTTCCCATTAAAAAAGAGCCCCAAGGGATATAGTTTTATGCAGATAAATGTTGGATAAATATCTGATCTTCTGGGCATATTTGAGCCCACATTATGAATCATGCACAGTTCTGTCAACCCTGGTTAGGGACCAAAGTATTCAGTTTTTCATCTTTATGCCTGTCTTTTCCAGAGTCTCTTTGTCTTTGCTTTAAGCACATCTAAACTCAGTGGCACATGTTGTAATCAAGCTCAACGTTGTAAAGGAATGAAAAAGCTGGACAGTTGAACGTAACTGCTGATATTTCATGCAACACTTGCCCTTTATCATAGCACTCGGCCGCCCAGATCAGCACGATGGGTGTGAGCCGTGTCTGCTCTGCCGTACTGTCTGTCCTCAACTCAGGGGTTGTGCCTGTGGCTTACTGCTGCCACACGGCTGGCATCGTTATTTCCTAACCCAGAGCCCTTTCTTATTTCCCTCTTAGCTCCTGAAACCTTCCCTCCTGCATGTTTCCTTTCCTTTTACTCTGACTCTCTAACAGCTGAACTACATAAATGCCAAGTAGCAACATGAATTCCTAAACAGAAGCTGCCATAAAACAACGCTGCTCCAACCAAGAAACACACATGTAGAGGCCCATGACTGACAGGGCTCAAAAGGCAGGTTTTAGTAAATGACAAGTGTGAAGTTCTTATTGTTGCTGTAGTCGGTGGAAGCTCATATTTACACAAAAAAATTCATTCACATTTCAGAACAATTCAGTGTAACTGGCAGCTTGGGAAAGAAAAGACTTAAAATCTCTTAAAGATGAAGAAGACAGGAGTAGTACAGAATCCAAAGCATTCTCTCACTTTGGAATATGTTAGCATCTTTTGATTGGGTTTAAAACTAGGATTTTGGAAAAGCAGCAGGAAAAGTTGAAATTATAAATTATTTTTGTTAGGAAAAAGAGAGAATAAGAATGAAAAGAAGAGCTGTTCATCTTTTATTTATTCTAAGCATAATTCCATTCAGTGTTAATTAAGTAAAAGTCTAAGGAAGTACGTTATCCTTTTGTACATACTCATTGTCATTACTACAGAAAGATCTGTGGTTATCTAGAAATACAGGAAGGAAATATCATGTGATGTAAATCCTTTGTGATCGGTGTTATAATAATTGCTAATAAAATGCCATGAAATATATAATTTGAACACTGCTTTCCAGCAGTTAGAATAATGTTATAAGGTGTCTTAAGAAAGGACAAGATATTATTCTCTATGTATCCTGTAATAAATCAAGGGTAGAAATATTCCGGCTTCTGCTCTATTTTCTTCCACTACTGGTTAAGAAACCACTCAACTAACAAAAAAACTTAATAAGCTGGAAGGAATCTCAGAAAGTACCAAATCCAAACCTTTCATTTTATAGTTGAGAAAATAAGCTCAAAGAGAATAAATACCTATTCCTTTAGTGTGACACCCTCACTAATTTTCCATCAAATTACTTTCTTCTTCATCTCTTGCAGTTGGGTATGGCCTTGTGACTAAGTTCTACTTGATAAAATGTGATGTGCTTTACTACCAGACTAGGCCCATCAGAATTCCCTGCTGGATTCTCCAGGCTCCTTACCTTCTACTGACCCAGAGCAAAGGAAGGACTCAGAGGCCCCGTGATGTAGTATAGCTTCAAGAGAAGGAAGCCTAGATCTCTGGGTCCATGTGGGGAAGGCAGCTGCCCTTTAAGGCTGTTCTATGAGTGATTAGTCAACTTACTTCTTAGGCCAATGGAATTTTGAAGTATACCTAATAAATTAATTGGTGTTAGTTTAACAACAAAATACATACTTAGCAGAGCCAGCTTTTCTTTTTTAGTCAAGGAAATTAAATCAGAGACTTAAAAGTGCTGTCGCGGTCAGAGAAGGAATACTGCTAGTGGCCTAATCATGAACCTTGTCTTGGAATGACAAGTTTCAGTCTTCATCCCTGTCTATTAGCACCATGTCTTCAAGTATTCCTTTTTTTCGCGTCTCAATATTATAACATTATACTGGACTGTTCATCATTTGAACTTTGATTATAACAAGGACCTCTTAACTAGTCTCTGGGTCCTTAGTATACCTGTCTTCTAATTCTTAACATGAACTGACATAAGAATAATCCTGCTCAGAAAACCTCTCTTGCTTCTTAATTGTCTGAAGCTGAGGTAAGGAATTGGGGGCCTTGGGATGCATATAACCTTTAGACAGCTTTTGCTTAGCTGATGAGATGTGCCTTTTTTTAAAACTTTGTTCTCAGTACTTTAAAACTGAAATAGCAAAAAACTCAGATTTTTGGCTTTTCTTGATAAATAAATGGTCTAGCGGAGTGGGTCCCATTCTCACATGGAAACCATCAGCTGGAGTTAGGCATGCACTTATTTTTTTTTTAAGATTATATTTATTAAAGAGAGAGAACAAGCAGGGCAGAGGGAGAAGGCAGACTCCCAGCTGAGCAGGGAGCCGGATGTGGGGCCGATCCCAGGACCCCGGGATCACGACCTTAACTAACAAAGGCAGACGCATAACTGACTGAGCCACGCAGGTGCCCCAGGCATACACTTTAGAGTTTCCCTTCCCTCATCCCCACCTGTATTAGTCAGGATTCTCCAGAGAAACAGAACTAATAGGGTGTGTGGGTGTGTATGTATATGTATGTATATATACATCCTACTGGTTCTGTTTCTCACTGTGTGTGTGTGTGTGTGTGTGTGTATAAAGAGATTTATTATAAGGAGCTGGCTCACACAATTAGGGAGGCTGATAAGTCCTAAGATCTGTAGTCAGCAAGCTGAAGACCCAGGAAAACTGATATTTCAGTTTGAATACTAATGCAGGAAAAACCCAATGACCCAGTTCCAAGGCAGTCATGCATCAGGAGTTCCAGTACTCAGCCTTTTTGGCCCATTCAGGCCTTCATCTGATTGGATGAAGCTCACTCACATTAGGAAGGACAATCTGCTTTTACTCAGTCTGTCGATTCACATGTTAATCTCTTTCCGTAACACCCTCACAAACACACGCAGAATAATGTTTGACCAAATATCTGGGCACCCTGTGGCCCACTCAGGTTGACACAGAATTCAACTTCACACCTTGCCATGACTTATCCCGACTACTTGGCTTACTTCTGTTACCTGCTGCACCTCTGTAGGCATTTAGGTGTGAGAATGGAATATAAATTCCATAAAGACAGGGCTTTTTTCCCCACTGCTCCATCTCTAGCACTTAGTACTTCACATAATCAGCATTCAATATGTATTTATTGACTAAATCAATAAATGAATGTGACTGCTATTCTATAATATGTTCAAATGTTTCAGTCAGACATCCCAGATTCTCTACCATCATGCCTCAATGTACTTTCCAACCTGATCTCCCGTAGAGGAGGAGTAAGCAAATGAGGCCAAAGAACATTCTGGGAAAGGCCATGCACTCTTCTGCTTTTGTCATTTGTTTCTGTTGCCTGCTCTACCATGAAGGTTCCACTAATTTTTACCTTACTTACTAAGTTCACCCCTTTTATTTCTCTTCAGTAAAGCCTTCTTGACCATGCAGACCATAGTGATCTCTCCCTTCTTCGAAATCTCACAGTACTTTCCATTTGGGTCACTCTTACTGCGTTTTAGTCATATACTGTTTAATATGGCTATTTAACTTTCAAATGAGTATTCAAATTCCAAGGAAAAGTGACAATTACTTTTAATTCCTTGTCCAAGGCAACATCCTCAATGAAAATGGGAGGTGTACTAAATAAGCTGTAGCAATCAAGATAGTAATTGAATTTAGGGAGAATCTAATCTGTTCGCCATGTTAATTATTTTATTTTATTTTATTATGTTATGTTAATCACCATACATTACATTCACCATGTTAATTTTATTGGACCAATATTTGTTGGTTCCCTACTATACACCCCTGAGGTAGTATGCTAAGAGCTTTGTGTACATTATCTCATTTAGTGTCAAAGCAATCTTTTAGGAAGTTACTGTCATTAGCCCCATTTTGTGGTTGAGAAAACAGAGGCTTCTAGAAAGAGGTTAGGTGATTTGCTTAGGGTCCCAAAGCTAGGACATGACTGAGTTGGAATTCAAAATTTAGGTAGTGTGACTTCAGAGCCCAAGATTGTACTTAAATGTCATGATAAACTGTCATCCCTGACTTATATACAGTTCATAAATATGGAAGAAGATAAGGAAGTCTAAATTTTAGTGACAGCAATAAAAACAGCAAAGCAAGAAAGAGTAGGCTGTTTACAAAGTGAATAGTCAATGTTGTTAAATGAGTGGAATTGAGTAAAAGCCAGGAAATTATCCATACCAAAAATAATATACATTACAGGAGATACTAAAAAAACAGCATGCAATCATCAGCACAGAAGTTGGGACACAATAGAAGAAAAGATAGCTGAGATTGGGGGAAACTCCTAATTACAGGGAATAAGCTACTACTGTCTTAGATAATTGTGTATTGTAGGTACAGTTTCTTTTGCATTAGTTCTCAAAGATTCTGTAATCACTTCTATAGATTAAAAAAGCCAAACATATGAGGCATAATGCTATTCTCTGAGATACTGCAGTACTCAGTATCTGGCACTCAAAAAATTGTAGGTACTCAAAAAATATTTGTGGAAGAAAGGAAGGAGGAAGGAAGAAAACCAGTGACCTCATAGGAAAATGAAGATAATAATATCAGGTTTTTTTTTTTTCTATAAAAATTTCCTCAAATATAAAAGGAACGTATGAGAAGAGTCTGGGTTTAAATTCATAGGGGTCCTATTACTGACAGTCTGAACGTTAGAGAATCTAAATGTTGGCTCCTTGATATTTGATAATATCTGGCTGGCTGGATGTGACTGATATTTTGCTCTTTCACAAATATTTTATTTTATTCATCCAGCTCCAAAATCGATATTTGACCTAATGTGGACATGTGTGGGAAGGAATGTTATTATGTGGGCTGGCAGATGAAAGCTAGAAAGTGCAGAGGTATGTTATACAGTATTTTTAAAGGGCACTTTTTTCCCCATGTAATATCCCAGGAATGTTGGGTTTTTTAGTCTTGGGGGAGGAGTGAAGTCTCTAGCTAATTACTGTGTCGTTTTAGAACTTCCTTGGCGAATTTCCCTCTCCCTTAGCATCTGTCCCATAAAATGATGCAGTTAAGAGATTGAAGAGGTAAATATCATAGTTCCTTCTTCCCTGAATAATAGAGTATAGCACTGTTAGATATGATGACAGTAGTATGTTCGGCAATAAGGTCACAGGATTTGGGGGGGTTGGCAGTCTGGCCTTTGAGCAGTAAAAAACCAGGTCTGGACTGGTTTTAGTGACTAAAGCTGCATCTCCATCTCATTAGGTAGATAAATGAACTAAAGTGCTATGTTCAAGACCATGTTATATTTTATATTATTCAAAACCATGATGACAAATTTCAAGCTCTCTGTTTATTATGTATATATATATCTATATAAGTGTATATTATATTATGTGTATATATATATAAGTGTATACATATGTATGTATGTTATGAAAATCCTTGTTTCTAACATTTTGAATATGGAAAATTGTACTATTGGTTTCTACAACAAAGTAGGGTTAGAGTGGGTGGGCAGTTTTCTTCCTAAGACACTGAATATATAGTAATAGCTTTTTAAAGTAATAGTTCCTTCAACATGCTGAATGTTATTTAGTTAATTAAATTTCAACCCCCCCCCCATTAATTCTGAATGTGTAATCTGTGGCTCCCAGAGAGTCTCTTTGACTCTTTCAGGCAGACTGCAAACTCAAAGCTATTTTCATAATAATAGTAAGATGTTACTGCCTTTTCCATAGTCAACACTATGAAACATTTGCATTGCTGCAATAGTGGGAAAATTGCTGAAATCTTAGCAGAAAGGGAGTGGCACCAAATTGAAATTGTAGATACTGTATGTATATACTTCCACATACTTGCAAGAAAAGTAAATCAGTATCTCTTTAATAGTGCTCTTGATGACGCAGCTTAAGTTATTAATTTTATTATATCTCCACCCTTGAGTACATATGTTTATAATGTTTTGTGTGACGAAATGGGTACACATAAAGCATTTCTGCTACATCCTTCAAGTATCATGATTGTCTTTGGGAAACATTGCTTGTGCTTTGAGTTGCAAGTTAATGGAACACCACTGTTATTTGAAAGAATGACTGAAAACACAATATGATTATTTTGGGGTTTTGTCAGATATTTTCCAATAAATGTCAATTCAAGAACAGCATTTATTGTCAATGACAAAATATGAGATTTCAAGTGAAAATTAGAATTTTGGAAAATTTGCATTCACTACCATGAACTTGAAAGCTTCCTAATACTAATCTTTTCTGATGTCATCAGCAGTGATAATAATGGGTATTAAGCAGTTCTTTAGACATTGCAGCTTCTTTATCTTTTTTAGTACTATCTTCTTCAAGGCCAGGTTATTTAAATAACCTGGAAGATCACTTAGAGTGACAGAAACTTTGCTGCCATGTAGCTCTTCTGTCATTTGGAACATAGTGTTGCCTGTATGGAGATGACATGATTATTTTGATATTGTATAATGAAATGTGTCAATATTTGAAGATATTCATAACTCACTGGGTCACAATTTTCGAAATGACCAATGTATCATGTTACAAAATCACTTATGGTTAAAAGATCCATTCAAATTGCAACATAGACCAATTAATTTTAATGAAACAGAGTGGAATAAGTTCATTGATAAGTCTTATGGTTCCACGTTACAACTAACCATTGAGAAATCACCACTTGTTAAGTTTGGTTGTAGAATCAAAGAATATTCTCAACTATCTAAAAATGTTATGAAAACATACCTCCCATTTCCAACTACCTATCTGTGGTTAGAAACAGACACACTTGCATGAGGCTAGGTTTTATTCATTATCATTCAACCAGAAGAACGTATCACAAGAGATTGCATGCAGAGTAAGATTTGAAACTACACTTGTCTTTTACAAAGCCAGGCAAATTTGTTCTCCCTGGAAGGTACTAGGCAGGATTACTTTCCTCTTTCTCTGTCCATACAAAGATTTGATTGACCTAACTAATGGATGTGTCAACATTACTATTATAAGATATAAGCCATTATGTTTATTAGGCAACACCCTTTAATCCTTGGCTGTTTGCCTTTTCTTGTAAAACAGTATCCTGATTTTTAAAAAACATATTTCAGTTATTGGTCAATATGGTAGTAATAATTACTGCCAGGTCAACTACCTACATTCCTCTACTATTGTCTAAGTTTTAAGGTTTATGAAACTGAAGTTCTTTCGGATGAATGTAACTATAGAAGATCAATGTTGGAAAGATCCGTTGGGGTCATTTAGACTAACTTAGCTCATGGTGTCCCTTACAAGTGGTCACCCTGATTATTCTTGATTACCTCCAGCAATGGGGAACTCTCTCTCCATTCCATTTTTGTATATAAATGGGATCATACAATCTGTGCAGTTTTGTGATTGGCTTTTTTTCTCTCAATATGATATCTGAGATTCATTGATGCTGTTGTGGTTATCAGTAATTCATTTGTTTTTATTGCTGAGTTGTGTTCCATTGTGTAAATATATATATTCATTCTTCTGTTACACATTTGAGTCAGTTTCTAGTTTTGGCTAAATTTTTCTACAGGTATTTTTGTTGACATATATTCTCGTTGCTCTCAGATAAATACCTAAGAGTAGAATTACTGGACCAAAGACTAGATATTTGTTTAATTTTATAAGAATCTGTGAAACAGTTTTCCAAAGTGGTTGTACAGTTTTACCTACGTACCAGCAGTGTATAGTGCCCATTTCCCCACCTCCACACCAGTGCTTGACACGGTCAATCTTATTAATTTTAGCCACTCTAAGAATGCGTGTAATTGTAGTTTTAATTTGCATCTCCTTGATGATGCAATTTCATGTGTATATTGGTCATTTGTATATCAGTCTTTGTGAAATGTTTGTTCAAGTCTTTTGCCTACATAGTAAACTTGGGTTGTTTTCTTTTAATTATTGAGTTACTGTAGGGAGCCCTTTGTATATTCTGGATACAGACCCTTTGTCAGATATATGTTTTTTGTGAATATTTTCTTTTAGCTTGTGGTTGCTTATTCTATTTCTAAATTTTTTTAATGAGCAGATGTCTTTAATTTTGATGAAGTCTAATTTATAAATTTGTCATATTTTATGGTTGTTGCTTTTTGTGTCCCTTCTAAGAAATCTTTTTTGCACTTAAGTTACAAAGATATTCTCCTATATTTTCTTTTAAAAGCTCTATAATTTTAGCTTTTTCATTTAAATCTATGATCCATTTCAAAATAACTTTATATATGGTGTGAGGTAGGAGTTGAGTTTCATTTTTTTCCCATATGGTTATCAAATTCTAGCATCATTTGTTAAAAAAATTTTCCCTTCCCCCATTGGATTGCTTTGGTAACTTTGTTGAACAATCCTTATAAAATTGTTTTTACTTTAGGACTCTCTTCTGTTTCATCAATTTATTTGTACATCCTTATGCCAATACTATACCATTTTATTACTATAGATTTAGAATGGTATTAGAATCAAGTGATGTAAGTTGTTTTGGCTACTTGTAGACATTTGTGTTTTTGTATAGATATTAAAATCAAATTCATGTAAATTTATATAAGAAGCCTTCTGGGGTTATGATTGGGATAAGGTTAAATTTATAAATTAATTTTGGGAAAATTGCACATTCAAATATTGAATCTTTTATCCCACTGGTATGTTACATCCTGTTTATTTATGTCTTCTTTAATTTCTCTTAGCAACATTTTATAGTTTTCAGGATACAGATTTTGTACACCTATAGTGAAATTGAATTCTGGGTATTTTATACTATTGCAAATGGAACTGTTTTGTTACCAATTTTCCAGCTGTTTGCTGCTATTATGTAGAAATGTAACTGACTATATAATATTGACCTTTTATTCTGAGACTTGCTAAATTCACTTGTTAGTTCCAATACTTTTTTCCTGTTGATTATTTAGCATTATCTATGTAAATATTCACATCATCTGTAAATAGCAGTAGTCTTGCTTCTTCCTTTCCTATTTACGCTCCCCCGCACATTTACCCCAACCATTACATCTTATTATAGGATAAGCTCTCTAGTCTGGAAGTTGTGAGAATGGACATTTTTGCCTTGTTCTAGATATTTAGGGGAAAACGTTCAGCGTTTCACCATTAAATATGATGTCAGCTGTAACTTTCCCATAGATGCTCTTTATCACAGTGAGCCATTATTTTTTAGACATAAATTAATTTTGATCCTAAAGCATCTTTCTTACTTGTTCCTTAAGTTGGCCCTAAATATCTCTTGGAAAACTTAAATTCATGCTCAATTTTTTGACATTGAAGATTTTTTTAAAGATTATATTTATTTATTTGAGAGAGAGCCAGAGAGAGCAGAGTGAGAGAGAGAGCACGAGTGGGGGGTGGGAGTGGAGATGGGCAGAGGGAGAGGGAGAAGCAGACTCCCTGCTGAGCAGGGAGCCTGATGTGGGGCTCCATCCCAGGACCCTGAGATCGTGGCCTGAGCCGAAGGCAGACGCTTAACCTACAGAGCCACCCATGCACCCCAGTATAAAAATAATTTTAAAAACTAGGTATCAGTAAATTAGAAAACAGTTTGGCCTTATCTTGTAAGATTTAATATTTATCTATGACCCAGGTATTTGACTTCCACACATGCTTGAATTTTTATAGTCAAGTGTCATAAAAGCAAAAAAAAAAAAAAAAAAAAGAAAAGAAAAGAAAAGAAAACCCCAAACCTCCAAATAACCATTAGTGAAAGAATAAATAAAATATATCATGTAGTCACATAATAGGATATTATAGGGCAGGAGGTATGAATTGGTCTACAACTACACACAGTAGCATAGAAAAATGTGTTAAGAACATAATATTAAGTGACAAACACGTCTCCAAAGATGCAGACAGTGTGAATCTGTTTATAAAGTCTAAAGTTAAGTAAAAGTGAACTGTCTGTTGTTCAGGCAAACATACATGGATGATAAAGCTATGGGATGAGTATGACATAATCCAGGGTCAGGGTGATTTCTGAGGAGAGGATACACGGGCAAGGGAGAAGGATGAGCATCCCAACAGATGTAAATATTGCTAATATTTTATTTCTTGGCTTGAAGAGAGAGTCCATTGGTTTCATTATAGAATAAATAAATATGCAATAAATAACATAAAATTTAGAAGGGCCATACATAAATGATGATAGTGCTTTATGAGCTACAATGCTTAATCTAATTCTATATACCTCAGGTCCAAAAACAATTAAGCAAACAAAGAAAAACAAGGTTACTATAATTGGGATAAGCATATTGTTTTCTGAAATGGAGGCTCTGAAGGGAAAAGTCTCATTTTGACTTTTTTTTAAAAAAAGAAAATCTTTTATACTGTGTTGTAATAACAAAGGTTAAATATTTTTAAAAGCAAAAGAAGGAACATAAAAATTTGCCCCTCTCCCTTAGCAACTGGCTCAAAAATGCTTTAAAACGGGCGCCTGGGTGGCTCAGTTGGTTAAGCGACTGCCTTCGGCTCAGGTCATGATCCTGGAGTCCCAGGATCGAGTCCGCATCGGGCTCCCTGCTCGGCAGGGAGTCTGTTTCTCCCTCTGACCCTCCCCCCTCTCCTGCTCTCTCTCTCTCATTCTCTCTCTCAAATAAATAAAAAAAAAAAAATTAAAAAAAAATGCTTTAAAACATATAGTGGTTCTCAAGATGAATGTGTGTATTTGTAAGTGTGTATGCACACATATATGCATAGAAATCATTTAGCTGGGTTTTTTTTCCCCCACTCCCTTTTATATAAAAAATGTTGATGTAAGGCTGATGAAGTTTCCAAACGACACAAAGCTGGATGAGATAGCTCATATGTTGGGTGGCAAGCAAAACCCCTCAAGAATCCTGAGCTTAGTGCTTTTAACAGTTAAAGTAAATGGGATCAGGCATATAAAATGTTGTGAACTGTTGAATTATGGCTATGTGGGACTCCCACGTTGGACTATAATTAAAAGTTAAAATTAATTATGTTGGTTCAATATGCTATCAAGTTTATATGTTTTATTTCTGAACCTTACTTTTTAGTTCAACTGGTAACTGTTAAAATATTTAAAACAAACATTTTTCTAGCACCGGAGGTGGATTGTATTAAAATAGAGATCTTTTTAAAAACAATAGTTTCCTTGTCTTAAAAATACTCAGCCTGCATGAATAACTACAGTAAACATCTAGTATTTTGGAGTATATCTGTGCTTTCTGAACAAAGAGAAAACAACTTACAAGAAAGGTAAAGGGCAGAGTATCTCAGTAGTGCTTTATATTGAATGGCTAAAACATTGGAAAGAGAAAAGAGAAAAACTAGGGCACTGATAGAGATCACAGTTCAAATTTGCCTTCCATGTAGTGGAGGGATAATCAATTTGCTAGAATAATGGACCAGGTGAGAAAGAGCCATGCTGTCTCCTGACAGTTTCCTGCAGGGTTTGTCACGTTGCAGGCCATATAATCTATGCCTGAGCTTATATAAAGCTTTGAACTTTGTTTTCCTGAATGGATCAAAGCACTGAAATCCTGACAGAGATAAAAATAAGGTAGTTCTAGGGGCGCCTGGGTGGCTCAGATGGTTAAGCGTCTGCCTTCAGCTCAGGTCATGATCCCAGAGTCCTGGGATCAAGACCCACATCGGGCTCCTGGCTCAGCGAGGAGCCTGCTTCTCCCTCTCCCTCTGCCTCTGTCCCTGCTCATGCTCTCTCTCTCTCTGTATCTCTGTGTCTCAGATGAATAAATAAATTCTTAAAAAAAAAAAAAGGTAGTTCTAAATTCATCTTACATATTAGCAACTATTAAAAGAAAGCTTTAGAACCCAGGAATTCTTTCCCCTGAACAGTTTGATGCAGTCTTTGGATATTATGAATGTGACTTAAATATCACCATGTATACAGAAAATTCATCTAATTATATCCAAGACACAGAGAGACAACTTAATAGAGATCTGTGGAATAATTTAATAGATCTCCTTTACTGAAAAATTTGGTTGAATTTAACAACTAATCTCATCAATAATTTATTAATTAATTTTTAAAGTAATATTTATGATATTAGTTGGGTTTTTGGATTTCTAGTTCAGATTTTTAATTATAAGCTTACTGTTTCCCAGGAGGAAAAATGCAATCTAAACAAGGTAAATTCATATTTAATGGCGTACCTCCTAGAGTTTAGAGGGCAATGATTTACAGAAAGCATTTGTACTTCTTTTAAAAAATTCATTTTTCACTTATTCTATAAATTAATAACATCAAGAAAATAGTACAAATAAAATAGCACCAGTGGAAATACGTTATTTCTAGAAATCTTTCATATCAAAACTGAAAAAGTGTTCTTGTAGTGAAAAGAACATCAAATAGCAAGAGATGTGGTAATATATATTTTCCCTTTCCAAATGGTAGACTTTTCATTGATTCAGACTCTTATAGCACTATGAATTTGAGGTAGCAAAACATTTATGGTGACATTTAAGATTCATATTAACAATATCTACAAAGATTGTCCTCCATATGCTTTATGTTCCTTTTATATATTGCATGCCTAATTATATGGTGATTTATAATGGTGCAATTCTTTAAAGTGATTTTTCAGCCCTATTTTTCAGCCAAGCTAGCCTCTAATTTGTAGAGTCCCTCTCCCTCCTGTATCAATGGCTCCTGTACAAAACACCATTTCTCATTAAAAGTTCCCATTCCCTTTGGCAGTCAGGATAAAATCTCTAATCAAGCTCGAGGAAAGAGCCACAGTTCAAAGATGTCATTGGGTCCCCAGGCTGGTCTTGTGTGACTGGCTAAAGGTTCTCAGGCTTCATATTCAGTCTGTGAAGAGAACTGTCAAGGTCGAATACTCCAATCAGCAGTCAAATAAAGCCCATTAAATGAGCAAAAAAGGAGAGTGAGAGTTTTACAAAAGAGGACATAAAACTTCAGCACTTGTTTCAGACTCTTACCATTTTAGCAGCTGCTCCCTGTGAACTTTCTGATGAGCGCATCAGGATGTGCTGACCTCAGAATCCCATTGCTTTTAGAAACACCCGGTTTTACACCTAGTGACCTCTTCTTTTCACAATGTTTTATTCTTCATCATTCTCCCACCTTCTTTTTCCTCCTTCTGCTATCTTTTCCTCTAAATGGTACAAAGTTTATGCATGTATACGTGGGGTAAATTCATCTTAATTGACATGTTCCTATAGGAGTGATGCTTTCAGAGACTATCTTTCTGAAAATTCCTACCATTTTTGAGACTGTAAAAAGACAAACTCTTTCCTAAGACCTCAGGAGAACAATATAAAACAGGCTTTTATTTTGATTTGGGACAACATTCAACAAAGATGTATATTGCAGATGTCAAATCCAATATTTTGCTCCTGATAAGTATGCAGGACTCCCAAGAGCCTGTCTTGTAGGAGGAAAGAATAACAGGCTTAAGTCCCATGATGCAAATGTGAGAAAAGAATTTTGCCCGTAATTTTAGCTTAACATTTGGGGAAGGAAGTTTCAATTTAATCTTAGAAAGTGGATTCTGTCTGCTCTCTTTTTACAAAATAGCACTACCATTATGAATTACATTTGACTTCATAATGTCCACAATGAAGCTTCTTGTTCTTAATAGGCCCACATAAAAACAAAAGAAATAGTTAGCGTATTAGCACATTTAAATTTTACACTCCTGAGTGGCAGTTGATGCCTTTTTACAGATAAAGTGCGCCCACAATTCATGGGTGTATAATTCATTCTAATGTTCACTATCAACACATACTTTGTCAGAGTGTCTTGACTGCATGAATTGGCCAGATTACACGTTTCTCAAATGTAAAATATTAAGGCTATCTTTGTCCACATGTTTCTTAAAAAAGAAGAAGAAGAAGAATTCTAAAATGCTTCAGTAAAAGGCCCAGAATTATTCATCCCAGACTGACATCAGGAAGCATTTGACCCTTGCTGTCATGGTTTCTGATTCAGAATCTTCAATGAAGGTATTCCTTTGTAAATCAGCAGTCCATCTATTACCCATAGTATCTGGATGAGTCAAACGGCTTGTTTACAACATGTTTAATGTTTTGTGAATCCTGCCTCCTGATTCACTTCAAGTACTTTATAATTATATTCCTTGAAAACAGATGCTTTTAATATTCAGCTTGAGTGTTTTATAAGCTATACAAATATTTTGTTTGTGGTATTTTCTGGTGCTCACAGCCAAAATATGCTAGTCAACTTTTCAGAAGATCATTTTATTATGCAGGAACCTGGGGCAATGCAGCTTCTGAAGACTTTTCCCCCCAAATGGGATCTGTCAACTTCATAATAGGTTCTACTGCAAAGGACCAGTTCCTAGCATTTTAATTCTTTGAATAAATTATAAAAATATTTTGTCAGATCCTGACCAGCCATTTCATAAAGTGATAATGTGGCTCTTGTCCTCGTGGCTCTTGTCCTGGTTCCCCCTTCCTTCTGTTGTTGGGCTGGAGAGTTTTTCTCAAGCCATCTAAGGAAGAAGGCCCAATTAAAACCACTCATTCTTGCACCACTAAAACCCCACACAATGATTTGAAAAAATACCCCTAATTTGAAGCTGTTAATACAACTGTAATTTTATTTCTTGAACATTGCCTGTTGTAGGGTACTGCCAATCTATGAAAACAAACCAATAATAGCACCATTTGAGAACCACCCAGGGTCAATTGTCCTCTTTTCTTTTTTCTAAATAACCTATTAAAAGACCCCTAGCAGCTGTAACAATAACTAAAGAACTAGCAGTGCCAATTATGCCTGGGTAGTAGTGCTGGTAGCTCAGCACCAGTCCCAGGAATACTCCAAACCAATAGTCTAGCAATTTTCCATGCCCAGGGTACTCAATCGGAGAAACTGGTTGGCTGTTTTTGGAGGAAGAAGTGTGAAGTTTTAATATCTATGATTTTTCAGGATGTGAAAAGTTAAAGACCATTTGTATATAATGCCAAAAGCCTTACAGTTTTGCGCTGAAATTGAACTAAAAGTGAGTTGTTCAAGGGTTCAAAACATACTGACACGACAGGCATACATTTAGATAATCATTTGCGAGTTCCCAGGGTTTATAGATATTGGGGATTTGAAAACAAGAATGCTGCTAGTTTTGAAATAACGAAACAACTATTTTTCCCCTCCTTCCTTGATTAGCGTCTCTATCTGCTGATATCGTTTTTTATATTGCTTAGGTGTAAGGTTTCATTCTCTTAAGTGTATACTCTGTAGTGTTTTTCTCTAGTCCTTCATGTGATATTGGATTTACGTTACAAATTTCTTGAGGAAAGGAGCAATGAATGTCATTTGTTGCTCGGATACCCTTTAATAGTTGATATATTACAAGGCATATAGTAGATACTAAATTAATTAAATAATTCCATATTTATAAGGTTTTACATATTAATGGCTCCACATAATTTTGTAATTTAGCTATTTTTTTTTAAAGATTTTATTTATTTGTCAGAGAGAGAAAGAGAGAGCACAAGCAGGGGGGACGGCAGGCAGAGGCAGAGGGAGGGAGAAGCAGGCTCCCTGCTGAGCAAGGAGCCCCATGTGGGACTCGCTCCCAGGACCCTGGGATCATGACCTGGGCTGAAGGCAGCCGCTTAACCGACTGAGCCACTCAGGTGTCCCCGATTTAGCTATTCTTGATACACATTCTAATATTACCTACTGTCTATCTTTTTAGTACATTATCACAGAAAAATGTATTGTCTGGAATGGTTGTGCTATGCATTATGCTGTCTAATCAAGTATTCTAATAAATATTTATTCTGAATATTATTCATTGATTAATAATTTTCAAGAGATTTTTTTGCTATGACATGTATTTTAATGCTAAACCTAAATTAAACAAAGTTAAATGTTAACACTTTAAGAGATACCTCTTGGGTCTAGGTCATCCAAACTAGTAAAAATGAGAAATATCCACTGATAGAGACTTCTGGTTTGCAGAATGACAGATGAGTAAGCTTCTAATTATGTGAATTAATTAAAAAATCTATTAAGTTATATTGAAGAGAAAACATCCAAAGGAGTATGGTCACATTTGTTTTTATAGATGAATTTATTTTGAAAAAGATTCTTGAGGTCAAGAATATCAAATTGATAATCGTCGTTAATAATGTTCCTAGAGTAAGCAAGTGGCCAAAATGTAAGTGTTACCCCATTCTATTGTGTTCAATAAATCTTCTTTATGTATTTTTTAGTCTCTTTCCACATCTCCCCCTCTTTTGCCCACCATATCACTCATTCACCTACAATCTCTGCTTCATGCTTGAGAAGGCAAGGTGTGGGTACATGTTCTCTAGTAACTCAGTTTCCAGGGGCAGATAGTGGTCTCTTTATTCTCAAGCCAGGAAGGAGCCTCTGTGTATACGTAGACATTCCCCTTGAGCCTGACTGCCTGTAAAACAGTTCATCCTCTGGGAAAGGAGGTGCTTGGATCCCTTACACACTCTGTCTCCCATCCACATTCATACAGTCCTGAGTCTCCTGACTGACAGAAGAATCAAACTGACTCGAGAAGTTGTCCAACAGGGCTACAAATTATCTTCAATATCTTTTCCTGACCATCCACCTTATTCCTGTGGGAACCCTTTATGAATTAAATTATCTCAGGAATTACTGTCTCTGAAAGTGGAAATAACAGGAGGGGTATTACATGCAGACACACGCAGATATTATCTATAACATTGGCAGGCTAAGTCAAGGTTTTCTTTCTTTAAAGCATAGAGGGGGATGGATGTGTAATCCCATTCTGTCAAAAATGCTGAAGATTTTCATATATCACTGCGTTTCAAAATAAATTACGTGCATAGTAGTGCTACATTAAACCAACATCCAGCACTGAAATGTTTCTTCACCGAGTTGCGATGCTTTTTTATCTCTTGAAATAAGAAACACATTTAACTTGGTTTCTGTGATCATCCTGAAAATAATACTCTCTTGTTTTGGCATAAAGTAGAAACATGCATCTTTAATCAAGAAGTATGCTTTTCATTGAGAGAGGGGAGAGCCGGCACCTCGTGCTGACTTTAAAGCGGTTTTGTAGAGTTGTGGAGGGCGGACACGGCCCGCTTCATCCACAGCTCAGCATACTCACCGCTGACATCAGGGCTGGTGGGCTGGCTTCAGACGAGTATTATGGAGTGAGGTTTCACTCATTTCTGTCAAGCCTCTTCTCCCACCTCAGGATGAAAAAGAGAAATGGCATTTCTTTTAAGCTTGGATGCCATGTTCAGACTTACCCCACAGGCTTTATTTTTGACTTTTACCTCCTGCACTGCTAATGGGAACCTGCCAATAGTGTTGACTCTCTCTCCTACCCCATCAAGTTTTCTTTTTTAGCTAAATATGTACAGAAAGTTTTGTCGAAACGTGCCAAGTCCCAGCTCGGTATTCCCTGATACTACACAAAGTGAGTTGCAATAAATATAGCATTGAAAAATCTGAAATTACTGAATGCACCCATTTCTGCAGTTAAATACCATGAAATACGTAAGGGAATTTACAGTATGCTTTAAAGGAGGGAAAAAAAACCCTCCTCCCAGTCTAATAAAATTTGGTAGCTCGGGGTCACTTCCTAATAGGTGCTATTTCCTCTATTTTAATAAAGGTATTTTAACACCTGAATTCTATGCCAGATATCATTGTCATTTTTTCCACTGACTGGCTCAACTAAATGCTGGTGGGGGCCAGACACTCTTCAAACACTGCTGCTGAATGCCAAACACAACTAACATGCATATGGAAGCAGCCAGGGAAAGCAGCACCCCCCTAATTATAGCCAAGGGCTAGCAGTCCGGAGAGCTCGCAGGAACTTCTGGGGTGGACGGGGGTCAGGAAGCTCCTTGACCACGGATCCCTGAATTGGCAGCTATCCTTTCCCACCCCATCAACACACAGTCATTTTTTGCCTGCCAAATCCTTGTCCAACCCCAATTCAAATCTATTTATACTCTCCTTTCCTATTTCTGGGCTCAGATGTTAGCCCATACGGTGTGTTGACCGGCACTAAATGTTACTGTGAGAGCCCAGCGTTTGCCAGCTTCCTTAGTTGCTGACAGCAGGGAGACAAAAGTTCTGAATATCCGGAAAGACCTTCATCTTCCTAGCATAATCCTGGCCTCAATGTGGTGGTTGTGAGGTTCAAGTTAAAAGCACTCATTCTCCTGAAATTGAAGGTGTCAGCAGGTTAAGAGTTGATACCAGCTGAGCTCCTTTGGCAACAATGTTGGGTCCCCACAGTGGTTCTCAAACTTGAGTGTGCGTGAGCATCACCTGGGGAATGTGTCCGGCATGCAGGTTCGGGCCCATCTGCCGAGATTCTCAGGCAGTCGAAGAGGGACAGGCCCAGGAGTCCGTTTTCAGTAAACACTGCAGGTGATTGTGAGGCAGTTGTCCCTGAGGTCCCCACTGTAGGAAGCAATCCTAGGTCCATACTGCTCTCCCCCCAAAGCACCAGCCATGTGTCAAGAGTAAGGGGATTAGCAACCTGATTTAGACACTTTAGTGTTGGAGTGCTGCTTTAATTCAGATTTATTTAAAGCTTTGGAACACTGAACTTTGTTGTAGAAGCTTTATTTAAAATTCTGAGGTAGAATAACCTTCTTTTCTGAGTTCAGTTTTAACAAGGAATGCTATTTGAAGACTGTGGTCCTCGGTTTGTGAGGTCTGAGCATAAAAAGAAAATAAAACCCTACAAGTTGGACCTTCTTATGTAAAACTAGACCTCATTCTTTTTAAGAGGTGTGACCTCGGATCATTAAAATTTTTCTGAAGAGAAGAAATCTGGGATAGATAGCTTTCCTGATAAAATGTGCAGTAGAAATTGTAAGCAGCTTATATAGTGCTCTATCCTTTATGCTGTTTTAAGGGAGTACTTAAATGAAAAGGAATGTTTAAAGTTAACTCAGCTGAATTCTATGTAGAACAGAGTAAGCAATCCCCAGGGTGCGTAGCTTTTGATGTGTTCTCTTGCTTCACTATTTATGGATAACTTAAGAAAACATTGCCACCTTCCCTTTCTGGGAGAGTCGGGTAGGTGGGCAAGTCTGTGCTTTGCAACTACAGGACAAAAGACATAGCACATTTGAATAAAAATAAAATAAGCAAGTTTTTTATTCATACAGTGGTGTTAAGGAAAGTGAGTTCTTTGTTCCAGTTGTTGGTTTGGGTTTTCAGTGTAGAAAAGCACAAAAGTAAACACTTTTAAAAAGGAGGTAAATGTTGGTTGGATTGAGGGGAAGATATGTGAGGATGTGAGTAAGGCAAACAGTAAGGAGTTACTAAAGAAAAGCTTGTTTGGATTAACAGTTAAACCTAATGGCTGCTTTAGGAACTTTGGTGAAGATGAAAGACTGAGTAGCGTTTAGTGAAATGGTTTCTTTCAGAGAAAATAAGCATCCGTATTAGTGAGGATATGAACTCACATGACGGGAATTTTCTTTTTGGGATGCAAAATGCTAGATACTCTTAAGCAATCTGACATTACAGGAAAAAGGCTTTTCAAGAGAAACAGTACTCAAGTGTCTATACCATTCCATAGCTGTTTATGCAGTACAGTTCCCTCGTCTTAGGCTCACATACTCACTGAATGTACCAAACAATGGAAGGTACCCATCTATCAATATGTGTATTTAGTACCTTGTCTGATGGAATTTGGTCAGAGATGAAGCTGCCTCTGGGTAAAGAAAACTGTTAGATGAAACAATAGCACATTTACTAGCAACAAAAATTTTGTATCTTTCCTTAGTATAGTAACATTGACAGGAGTCATAAAACTGAAGACTTCTAAATATGTTTACTAACAGAAATGCCACCCACTCCCCACTCCGGGGTGTGGAAAGAAATGAAAATAAACGACCTCCAGACTTCTTAGTAGTCTCTAAGAAATATTTTTGGATGATACACTGTGTAGTGTGGTAAAAGTTTCTTATACTTGATTATAATCTAGAGCCAAATACATTTCCTTCATTCAGTATTAGTCCATACCAAAGGCAACACACATATAACTGCTAATAGGGTTTATCCAGCACCTTATCGGTGTCAAGAAGCTTTCCATGTGCAAAGGTAGTTGAAGTCGGCAGTGCCTGGTTATTGCTGTGATGCGTGTGGCACCTGATGTGCGGAGTACTCAGAATAATGAGCCTGCTCTGCAAGTTACTCTAACAGAGCTGTGCTGTGGGCTATCACAGATATATCAAATATTTAAAGACGCCCATTTTCTCCTCCATTTAGTGTGTATTATAAGATAGTTGGATACTCTACTAAAAGCATATCTCTCTGCCTTCATAAAGAGTTCTGGAAAGAAAGCAAAAGACATTTAAAGCATCAAAGAGGCTGATGAATAGGGATGCCAGGATATTCAAATACATTTAGAGACAGTATTGTCAAGCTTGTTTTCTGAGCCATGATACTAAAGATAGTAGGAGCCAGCAAAGAAAAGAACTCTGTAGAAATGCAAATCTCTTCAATGTTGAATCTATTAATCCATTGCACACTTTCTTCTGAATCATACTTACTCAGATGTACAGGCAACAAAAAGTATTTAGAATATTTGCATAATTTCAAACACCCAGTTCATAAATTATTTATTGGTTGTGGTCAAATGAATGTTAGCTATTTCATAATTATCTTTTGTGTAAAAGGTTGCATGGTTTACAAAAATATTTCAATGGCAATTGAATATCTGTAGCTTGCTTAAACAGTGCAAAAAATAAATGGTACTTAATTATGTAGCACTGATGTACATTTTTCTCAGGTTCAAAATTTCTAAGAAAAATTACACTTAACTTGTAGATTTATTTTAAATGAACATCAGAAATTTATAGTAAAAAATAATCAAGGCTTAAAAAAATCATGGCTACATTCTAGGATTAGGTCAAAGCATTGACAAATAACATGACAAAGTGTGATATAAATCAAGTAATCAGACAACTATTTGTTGTAGAACTTAGAGTTACAAAGTCATAAAACCTGAGAACAAGAAGCAGCTTCAAGAATCACTAGTTCAACATTTCACTTTGATGGTTGAGAAAACCATGGCACGTAGAACTTCATTTCCTTACTTGAGATTAAAAAGACAGGATCCTAATCCAAACCATTTTCTCCAATACCACATCAACTGCACCATTTGAGCAATTGTATTCCTTTTCATGTGTAGCTTCTTGGATGTTGTTCCCCAGACCTGGCTTCTTGGGTAGCAAAAGCTTATAAACTAAAACGACAAGCTGTCTGTGCTATACACACCCAATGTGTAATGGTGAAACAGGAACAGAGAAAATGCAATAGAGGCTCCTATCTGAAATGGGGAGGAATTGAAGGCACGTAGTACTTGTTGTCCATAGCAATCCTGTAATCTTTCTGGGCACATGTCCTCAATCCCCTTTGTTCTGGATTCAGGGACTTTTCCTTGACCTAGGATTCAACGCTTCTTGGAAATTGTTCTCCAATCCATTGCTCATGGCTGCACACTCATGACTCTAAGCTTCAACCTCTCAGTGCTTGACTTTGCTCTCTGATTCAGCCTTCTTTTTCCATAAGAAATGGCATATGTTTGCAGCTAAGAAAACTTCCCAGTCTGTTTTCAGCCTGCAGAGTTGGGGACATCTTTTAATTTGAACTGTTTCTGTCTTCAGTTGATTCAACTCCTTTAAACAACTTATGGGTTTTCTATATATCAAATGATAATTTACTCCATTAACTGAAAACCACAGTTATAAATCTCTTCCAGACCAGTCCCTCTCTATTTGAGGCTGCCTGCTGTCGAACAATGCCCTGAAAATTCTTTTTTTTTTTTTTTAAAGATTTTATTTATTTATTTTAGAGACAGAGCACAAGAGGGGGGCAGCGGGAGAGGGAGAAGCAGACTCCCCACCGAGCAGGGAGCCCGATGCGGGACTCGATCCCGGGACTCCAGGATCATGACCTGAGCCGAAGGCAGTTGCTTAACCAACTGAGCCACCCAGGCACCCCCTGAAAATTCTTTTAAGTCATTTTATGCAGCTGACAGGGCAGATAAATCTTTTAAAGTCTTAACAAAGGGTATTATACCTTCATCTTTGATTTGATCTTGTTTTTGGTAGCACTCTGGATGTTACCTTTGCTTTGAGATCATTTTTTACTTGAAAATTTTTTTTTTTTTTTTTTTTTTTTTTTTTTTTTTTTTTTTTTTGCGGCCTGGAAAGGCTGAAAACAAGGAGTTTCATTTTCCATACATGAAATCCTGGGTGTGAAATACCCTTTCTAAATTTTGCTTGGAAATTGACCAATTCCATCTTTAGATCATCTCTCTCTTGCAATATCTTATCCTAAGAGGGTAAAAGGAATCAACTGACTTGTTCAACATGCTATTCAAATAGATATCCATAAGTTCCTCCAGTACATTTTCTATCTTTAAAGTTATCACAAGCAACAGTCTCATTTACTTTTCCACTAATAAAAGGTTCCCCTTGGGGCACCTGGCTGGCTCAGTCAGAACATGTGACTCTTGATCTCAGGGTTGTAAGTTCGAGCCCCGCATTGGGTATAAAGATTACTTAAAAATAAAAATCTTTAAAAAAAGTTTCCCTTGGACGCCTGGGTGGCTCAGTTGGTTAACCGACTGCCTTCGGCTCAGGTCATGATCCTGGAATCCCTGGATGGAGTCCCGCATCGGGCTCCCTGCTCAGCAGGGGGTCTGCTTCTCCCTCTGCCCTCTTCCCTCTCGTGCTCTCTGTCTCTCATTCTCTCTGTCTCAAATAAATAAATAAAATCTTTTTAAAAAAAAGTTTCCCTTTCTCTAACCTTCAACTACATTTTCTTTCTGCTCTTTCAGCTCTACTAACAGTCACTTTGCCACCTTTCAGGTCTCAACTCATTTCTGGTCCCCAAGGTCAATGCCATAAATTTTAGGTTTGTTGTGTACAATTCTATTTCTGGCATCAATTTCTGTATCATCTCCAAAACAAAATACCTGCATTAAGTAGCTTAAACAACAATGCTTTATTGTTTTTCATGATTTTATGTGTAGTTCTTTTGCTTCATGTGGTATAACTGAGTTACTTAAGCATTTGCTTTAAGCTAGTGTCAGACAAATCTAAGATGGCTTCTTCTAGGGTTTGTCATTTAGTAGTTTAGCCTGAGTTTCTTTATGGTCGAGTGTTTGTATGGTGCCTGCCTTTCATGGGGTGTAGAGTTCAAAAAGGGATATGCTCCAGTGTACAAATGTTAACCAGGCTTCTCCTTGCATCATAGCTGGCAATGTCCCATTGGCTAAAGCCAGTCACAGAGCCATTATGTAGGAGTATTGAACATCTGGAAGTATGATTTATTAGGGGCTCCTGACATAAAAATCTATGATAGGTGTGGAGAAAGAAGTGATGAATATTTACCAATCAGTAATCTCATTTACCACAATTTCCAAATTGTCTTGGATTTTTTTTTCTAGTTTCTTCCTGCCATGTATATTTTGATTATTTTATGGTCTATTATCATTTTTCACTGGAGCTGATTTGGGCTACCTTATCAAAGAAGACCGAATTTTTATGATAATAAACCACCAGTCTGTGCTTGGGGGCAAGAAATCTTAGCTAATCCCCTCCTTTACTACAGAAATAGGCTAAAGCATATCATTGCTTAATTACTTTTTGATTGAGACTGAACTAAAAAATTTAACAACAAAGCTTGTAGAAAGTACTTGTTTGAAAAATAACTTAATTCTTACGATAGCAGACATCTTTGGTATCCGTTGTCACATCCCTTCAGCCACCTGCACTTGCAGTCCCAGTTGCATTGCATGGTTCCTTTGAGCCCAGACTTCTCTCTGAATGGTGGTGTCCCATCTCAAGCATGTGATGTGTGTATCTTTCAGCTTTTATCCTCTGGGCTTTCTCCGAGCTATGACCTGAAATGAGCACTGCTGAGAAGTGTGGGTTATTTAAGTATGGGATGTTTATTGCTCTCAGGGGACAATTCCTGAACAGTGAAAAAAAAAAAAAAAGAACTGGTAGTCCTTCAGGTGGACAGTGTTAGAAGGCATTTTGTATGCTCCTCAGAGGTCCCAGCAGAACTGAGACCTGACAGATGCAAAAACAATAATAAGCTCTTACATTTGCATTTTTACTTCCCTGTCTCTCTTCTCACTCCCTCACTATTGCTTCCTGGGCTGGCTTTCCAGTTAAACTACATGTTGTCACATCTTTGTCTGAGACTCAGTTTTCAGTGGAACCAAGTCAAGATACTTACTTTCTACAAATACATAAAAGGACCCAAATCAGGTGATTTTTTTTTAGGTTTAACAATTTTAAAAACAGTTCTATCCTTAAATGTTTTCATTTCTGTCATCATCATCATCCTCATCTTTATCATAGTAACATAACTAAATATGCAAACATAACTGAAGGTCCTATGTAAAGAGTCTTCTAGAATTCTATAAATATAAGACTTGGGAGTTTAGTAAAATTACTTTTTATTTGGGGGAAATCAGGAAATAAAGGAATAACACTGGGACATATGATTGAAGCTGGTGTCTGATTTTGACAGGGAGAAATGAGGAAAAAGGGAAACATCAATTACATAGAAATCATTTTCACAATTAATTGCTCTATCTTCTGATCATGCATATTTTCCTAGTATTTTAGGAAAAAATAGGGCAACTCTAAAAGGATATTTAGATACTAAGTATTTAAAGCTCATTAATCATAATAAATTCATTAAAGAAATTGAACTTCTAAGAGTTGCTAAGATGGTAAAATGTATATTATAGAATGTTATATCATGTTGCAGCTAAATTTTTTTATGTTGTGGCTAAATTTTTTTACCTAATTCTCATCCAGATAAATTCTCAGATACACATCAAAATTTGGGCCTTTTTATTAGTGTTTGCTTCTCCTGCTATGAGATTAAAGCAAACATAGACCTGAAGTTGAAATCTTTTCTCTCTTGTGGCCTATTATCAGTCTAGGAAATGTTACCATCTATAAATACAGTATTATAAACTAACAGAGCTTCATTGTGATCTGTCTTCTAAGTCATCATAGTTTTTGAACCTATGAATGAAAGGTACGGCAGTATAAATGGTTAATTTTGACTGATATACTTCAAAAAATGAACCTTTGTGCTATAATGGAAGAATGTATGTGGTCTCAAGAATATTTAGTTAATATATTTAATATTATATTTCTTTTGAACACCCTATGTACTTTCTCATGATAAATAGCTACTTGAACAAAAAGATATGGTTTATATTCCCCCTTAAAGTACGAGCCATATAAAAATTTAATCAAGTAAGTGAAAGGTAAAAATGTCATCACACTTCTAAAATTTGCTGTCAATATTGCACACCTGTATGGAAAGCAGATATATGTCTAAGCAGCAGCTTGGTAACATTCCAAACTGCAACCCCTAATTAACTCACCTTTTGAATTATCAGCTAGACTCCATTGCAACCCATGCAGCCTATTGGCAGGGAGCCTGACAACAAAATGCATGTTTAAAATACCAAGTAGGGAGAGGAATTCTATATTATTTGGCACAAATACTACCATCCACCTGTGCAGAGGGAATATGCTTTTCCACTTTGCTTATTATAGATGATATATTAGTTATATGCTCTTGGCATCATCCCAATAAAATTATATAGTAATCTCTTTGCCTAAGGAATACTAGTGAAGCTATATTGCAGTGTACTCAGTATAGTGAGTTAATTAAATTAGATTAAAAATCAACAATATTTAAATCCTCTCAATAGACAATCTGAAATTTGTATAGAAAAGTCTACAGATCATGCGGTTTGTATTATGGGGTTAAAACTAATTTGGATACATTTGAGACTTGGAACAGAGAAAGCTCATGCCATGTAAGAATTGAATAATGCAAGTATTTGAGAATTTAGTCTGTCTCTTTGTAAATGAATGAGGAGGCTTCTCTATAAATACAGAGAGAAAGTAGTGGTCATTAAACTTTTATGAGGCTGATTATTTTAAACAGCTTAGAATGATAAAATCACTCACTCGAGGCTGTGAACATCATGTAAGTCTTATAGTAATAGTTTTTCCATCAAAAGTGACTAGAATTTTTTTTTCTTTTTCTACCAGTAGTTACTCTTATATTAATCAGTCCATTAAAGGAAATCTAAGAGCATCTGTTGTATTGAGCAAGCGTTTATTATGAGTATTAGAGATTTAGTCATTATATACCAAATAGTCTAGTAACAAAATGTTTGTATTAGTCTAAGTGAACATAGTTAGAATGACACTAGAGAAAACTAGCAAGGTGTTATTTTGATAAGTTTGTCTGAGAGGAGGAGGGTATAATGTAACTTGATATGTTTTACAAGAAATTACACAAATTAAAACTATATTTTTCTTCCATTTTCTCCCCTCTTGTTTTCTTATTTTTATAACAACAACAGTAATAGTATTTATTAGCTATTTTCTGGTATCCTGGAACAAAGAGAAAATCCCTTCTTGGTTAGATACTTAAAGACAAAAATTACTGAATTCAGAGGAGGGATGCTTAGAGATTATAAAAATATGACCCTGTGAATCTGTGAGAGATGTGAGTTAGGAATCTTCCTGTAATGAAAACCTGAGAAGTGTTTCGTTTTTTCTTCCTCCTAATTCAGTCATAAGCTCATATAGATCAATGAAATGATCAGTCAGATCTACAGATTAGTGGTTTAAATCCACTGCTTTAGACTGGAGCTGCCTGGCCTGGCTTTTGGGGTTTTTTCCTCTTGCTATGTCATATATTCTCCATGGGCTCAACGTATTTCATGCAGCCTATGTTTCACTATTTCTTTCTTCAGAGCACTAACAGACAACTGTCATTTCACAATGAAAAGATCGTCACAAATTTAAAAAATACCTGATATGGACATGATCAGTTCACAAATATGATTTACTTAATGTTTAAGAACATAGAATCTATTTTTATGGGCAAAATAATATATTATTGCTTTTAGCTCTGTATATTAATCTGGAATTTAAAAGCATTATACTTCATTGAGTTTTCTTCTTTTTCAGAAGAGGATTGACTGACTTTTTCCAAAAAGCCACACTGAGTTCTAAATCTTGTGCCTTTAAATGGCATTATACCCATGTTATGGTTTCTGAACCAAAGAATTTCTCTTTTCTGCTAACCTCTTGAGGTCACAGTGGTGGTTTGAAGTCTAAGCAGCAATTCTCTTCAAAGAGTAACTCACAGCAGGGTGTGTGCAGTAAGGGTATTCGTGATTCCAGTCTTCACATATATTCTACTTTACCTTTTAGAAAATTTGGTTTTGAGGCTACTACAAAGGCAACACCCTTAAAACACGTCATTTTCTATATCTCCCTGTACCAAAAGCCTTATACAATGACATTGGAGATATATTACTAGAATTTTCATTGCACAATTGCCATTTAAAAAATACCCAGTGGAGTCCTTGATCCCTCATGTGCTCTTGGCTCTAGAGTGTTTTGCATTCACCCTTGAGAAGGGGTTCAAGGGTTACTCTCTGGAGTGAGCTGGAAGATGATGCGCCCTTCAAACCAGGGATCATCCCTCCCACTTGGGTCTTTTTCTGAGTGGTGGGGAGAATATGATAAGAGTTCTGTTTTGTTGAGTGGCATAAGATCTTGGACTCTGGGTCCTGACTGCCTGGAGTTGAATTCTGACTCTGCTGCTTACTAGCTGTGTGAATTTGGGCACATTCTTTAAGCTCTTTGTACCTCAGTTTCTTTTTTTTGTACTGGCATCATAGATGTGTTATAAAAATTACATGAGTTAGTGTGTATCAAGATCAGTGCCTGGCACATCATAAGTGCAATATATGTATAACTGTTACCATTATTATTCTTCAAAAAATTCTTACCAAAATTATTCTTCATTTTTGAAGAATAATAATAAAAAAATCTTTATTAGGATTTCACAGATAGTGAATGACAGATTTATTGCCATATCTGATTGGGTTCTTTGAAAGTGGTGACAGGAAAGAGAAAAGGAGAATAATTTTGTTTGTTAAAGTTGCATTTACTGCTAATGTACCAGGGCATCAAAAATATTTATATAAACTATAGATTTAAAAAACTTAAAAAGCTTAAATGTGTTCTTTTAGCAAACTTTTATTGTGTTCACTGTGAATAGGACAACTGCTGTTGTAGGGGAGACATACCACAATGACTCCGATAGAAGTTATTGTCAAGGAACTTAGAGGAAAGTAGGACGGTAGAAGGGTATAAAAACAACTATAACATAAGTGGGAAATTGTAAATGCCTTCAGCAAGGATTCTACTTTACCTTGGATTTGCAAAGGATGGAGAGGGAGAGGGGGAGAGAGGGAGAGAGAATATGGATTAGAATGGCCCTGTCTCTCAGGTTTTTTGCTCATCCTTTACCCTCCACTTGGATAGCCTCTGGGTCGACTGTTGTTTCCTGTTTCTCTTTTTCAGGCTCTTGAGCCCTTGCCATTATCTTGAGTCCGGCATTTGTTTTTACTCTGCCTTGCACCCGTAAAATTGCACCCCATCCTGCATCCTTCGTGGGTGGTGTACTGCTCTTGTACTGCATTGACAACTCAGGTATCTCACGGTTTGGGTGGGCTTTGTGGTGCAGCCAGTGTCTCCAAATAGAGACAGGGATGGCAGTCTGTTTGGGTGGAAAGTGTTTTTCCTGAGCTCTTGTTCACTCGTTCCTTTTCCACTGAAGATTTTTGTATTATTTCTTCAGGAAAATAATGTCAGGATCGTAGGGAAAATGGATGAAAGGGAAAAGCTTAGAAGAAAGGAAACCTGTTAGAAGGTTCTTGCAGAAATCCAGTGAGGGGGACTTACCTCGAGCTTGAACCAAGGTGTGAATGGCAGGGGAAGAGGGATGATGGAGTAGAGAGAACAGATGTCACAATACTGCAGAGGAAAATATGTCAGGATTCACCAACTAGTTGTGTATAAAAAAGAGAGAAAGTGCGATTTTGAGCTGAGGATAACTAGGGTGGAAAGTTGTGCTATTAACACAATAAGGAAAATAAGACATTAACAGAATAAGGAAAATAGGTGTAGCTTTTAGAAGAAAAAAAAGTAGTTCAGTTTTCAACATATCTGATGAATAACCAGATGGAGACTCTAGTAAGCACTTGGAAATGAGGATATCTGACTTCAGAGGGCGGTGAGGCTGGGAATATATACTTGACAATTAATTTAAATATTAGTTCAAATTAATATTAAATGAAATTGTCAAGGAAGAGAGTTTGCCAAGGAAAGAGTTCTTTGGTGAGCACCATGAATTTAGGAAATAGGAGAATGGCAGGGGCTCCTGGGTGGCTCAGTCGGTTAAGCATCTGCCTTCGGCTCAGGTCATGATCCCAGGATCCTGGGATGGAGCTCTGCATCGGGCTCCCTGCTCAGCGGGGAGCTTGCTTCTCCCTCTGCCTCTGCCTCTCTCTCTCTCTTTCTCTGTCTCTCGTGTATAAATAAAATCTTAAAAATAAATAAATAAATAAAATAAAAAATTAAAAAATTAAAAAGAAATAGGATAGCAGAGTAGCAGGAGAGAGACAGAGACAGAGACATGTTGAATAACACAAGAATTAGGAGGATGACTGAGGAAGGTATGTTTAACTTGGTCATGACAAAAAGTTAATTTTTCCAGTACATCAGTCAGGACTGTCCAGAAAAACAGAATCATTAGGATACACACACACACACACACACACACACACACAAAGATATTTATTATAAGAAATTGGCTCAGACAGTTATGGAGGCTGGCAAGTCCAAAATCTGCGGCAGAGTGGGCTAACAGGCTGGAGACCCAGGGCAGGCAGTGTTCCATTTCAAGTCCGAAGGCCATTTGATGTTACAGATGGAGTCTCAAGCGTTTGTTGGCAGATTCTCTCTTGCTTGGGGAAGTCTGGTCTTTTTGTTCTATTCAGGCCTTCAGCTGATCAGATGAGGCCCACCCACATTAAGGAGGACAGTCTGCTTTATTCAGAGTCCACCAGCTTAAATGCTGATCTCATCTAAAAACACCTTTACAGAAACAGAATGATGTTTGACCAAATATCTGGGCATCTCATGACCCAGCTAAGTTAACACATGAAATTAATCATCACATGTACAGTCCTTGTCAGCTTGGCACCCATATACATCTCCTTAAATGATCCTTAATCTCCAAATAAAGGTCATAAAGTCACATTTCTGCCTAACATGATACAGCTGTCCTGTGTACAATCTAAAATGCACCTAATCTTTCTCCAGAAGAGAATACAAAGTTCATGAGTAGTGTTTACCATTTTCCTTGATACCCTGTAACTTAATAACCATGATATAAAGTCAGTATATCTTATGTTACATTATACACACACATGCAAACATATAACAAAATAAGGAGGAAATGCTCATAATAATTATAGTAGTCATTCTGGTCATGTGGTTGTAGCTGGTATTTAATTTTTACCCATGTATTTTTTGTTTGTTTTTGTCTTTGTTTTTTTAAGTAAACTCTACTCCCCAAGTGGGGCTTGAATTCATGACCCCAAGATCAAGAGTCACATGTTCTACCAACTGAGCCAGCCAGGCACCCCAAAGCTGGCATTTATAACTACCTTCTTCCATTACTCATTCTGTATTCCCTTTGCCTTCAGGAAGCCCCTCAGCTGGTACTGAGGGGTACTTCATTTGGTGAGGTGACCCAGACCTTCATTCTTTAATGGTCTGGGCCATTAATAGTGCTGCCTGATTTAGGTTGTAGTTTCCACTGATGTTAACCACAAGGCATGATAATAGTAAGAGATGCCCTAAGAAATCTCTTGTACTCCAGACGTGCTCTTCCTTATCACGACTGTGGAGTAGCAGTTCAGTTTTCCCTTGGTAGTCAGTATCAATCACCCTAGCCAGTACATTAATGCCCTTTTTTGCCTGTTGATTCAGAGTCATGAGGAGCCCAAAGTGGCTGAGGGGCAGTCTTAACTTGCAGTTCAATGGAATCATTGTCTCCTGGTGGAAGGATTCCTTCTTTTAGAACTAAGAACTAGGCCAGTAGAACATAAGATTTGGGGACAGGAAGAAAAATTTTTCTAATGAGTCACTAGGGGTAATAGTGAATGATCTCACTCTCATTTCCACCCTTTGATTCCTGGATCTGTGACTCCTGACTGTGGGAGAAACAGCACCAGCTGTGGGAGATGCAGATTCAGAACATATACAGCTTCCAGAAGAACCTTGTTCCAGACTTGCAAGGTATTACCCCTAGGCCGTCAATGTAACTGAGTCTTGAGAGGCCATTCCACTGTTCTGTCAAGCTACCTGCTTTAAGATGGTAGAGAACATGATAAAACCAGTGAACTCCATGAGCCTGGACCCGTTGCCACACTTGATTTGCTGTGTGAAGTAAGTTCCTTGATCAGAAACAATACTGTGTGGCATACCATGACCATAGATAAGGCATTGTACAAGTCCATCAGTGGCAGTTTTGGCAGAAGTGTTGTGTGCTGGGAAGGCAAATTTGTATCCACAGTAAGTGTCCATTCCAGTAAGAACACTGTGCTATTCCTTCCATAGTGGAAGCAGTCCAGTGTAATTGACTTGCCCCCAGCTAGCTGGCTGCCCACCCAAGGGATCGTACATTACTGGGGACTCAGTGTTGGTCTCTGCCACAACTCTGATGTACACTTTTAAACACTTCCACTGTTTTTGAAAAGCTGATGTGGTATACTGCCTTAAGTTTCATCCTGAAAACAAAGCCTCCAAGTCCAGAATGTTCCTAGAGTAACTTTCCACTTTCTAATTTTAAGTTAGATACTGAGGACCTTATGGACTCTTTCAGGCCATTAGGTTGCTTAGTACTCTTCATCAATGACTTGTTAGATATTGTCTAAAAAAGTTATATACAATTACAGTGACAAGGAAAGTATTCTAGTTCAAAGAACAGAGGTTCTATGGCTCATTTCATTAATAAATGAATAAATTAATAAATGAGACTACTTGACACTGTTGACAAGAAGGAATTCAGATATTTATCTGAAGCTAAAATTCCATTGGGGAAATTTTAACACTGGAGCATATAAGACTTATATATTCAAATTTACCTAAATGTCCATATACTATGCAAACTAGGATGGAGCAGTTCTAAGGGCAATGACATTGAATCTTCCCAGTGTTCTTGGTCAGATGATTTTTCATGTGTAGTTTGAAGAATTGTGTTCATATAAGGGTTTGTTTAAGCAATACCATGGGTTTTTATAAGATATGCAACATTGGTAACTTTGTACATTTAAAGTATGAATGGACCTGGTGATTTCTTGATTACTAGTGGCTTTTAATTAAATGTCATGAATGGACAGGAAAGATACAAAAATAATACTAATTTAAAAAAACTACTTAAAATACTTAAAAAACATCTAGAACAAAACCTGCCAACTTTTTCTCTAGTAGTAAAACTATAAACTGTCTATATGATAGCGGAAGGTAGATAAAATTCCCTATTGCTTTTTTTTTTTTTTAAAGAAAAAGAGCAAAAGAAAGGAAGGGGCATGAGAATTCTAAAGGCATAGAGGTACACTGAATACCTCCCGCCACTACCACCATTTTCCTTCTGAAGCTGACTACTCTGGAAAATGTTTTCAAGCAAAGAATTCTTTTCACTAGTGCCTTTCCCACATCATATTCTGTTTCAGTTTTGAAACTCATTTGAGTCAGAGCTGGAAATGACTGTAATTAATTTGCATATCTTATAAAAGAAAACACAAGAATATTAAAAATGGCCCCACACAAGAGAATATTTAAATCATCTCTTCCCTTTTAGGGAATTTTGGAGCATGATTTGGGGGCAGTTCTTACTTAGTATCCCTCAGCAGGATATATGTGATTGCCCCATCTTTCACCCGGCTGGTCTTCATCATGTGTTTTATTTTTTATATATTTTTAAAATATTTTTTATTTATTCTTTTTTTAACATATAATGTATTATTTGTTTCAGGGGTACAGGTCTGTGATTCATCAGTCTTACACAATTCACAGTGCTCACCATTGCACATACCCTCCCCACTGTCCATCACCAGCCAGCCCATCCCTCCCACCCCCCTCCATTCCAGCAACCCTCAGTTTGTTTCCTGAGATTAAGAGTCTCTTATTGTTTGTCTCCCAAAACCATCATGTGTTTTAGAGTTAGTGTCTTCCTAAAGTGACATCTTTGAAGAAACTCTTATAAACTACTGAAGAACTGACAGTTTCAACAAATGTCAAAGTCAGATTTCAAGGAACTCTCTACTTTAAACTGTCCTAAAGCAAGTTGTGAATTTTACTGACACATGTACATGTGTGTGCGCGCACACACACACACACAGAAAATCAGATCTTTATATCAGGAATACTTGTTGATCTAAATTATTTCTAATGATAAGCAGAAATGGTTTTCTTGTTTTTGTTTTTATTTTTATTGTGTTTTTTATTTATTCCCAATTTCTTTGACTTCTAAAGGCTATTGAAACTTCCTTCACAAAAATGTTAACTAATCACAAGGTAAAAAATAAGTAAAATGACCCTGACATCTGTGATCCAAAGCTCAGAAAGGTTTTCAATGTTAATATACTGTTTAAGGTATTATCATTGCTTGTCCTTTTAGATATTTGCTTATCATTTAGATATTTGCTTATACAAAAGTATTTAAAATAGAAAAAACTATTTCAAATAGGGTGATTTTTTTCTTTTTTTTTTTTTAATGTTATGTTAATCACCATACAGTATATCATTAGTTTTTGATGTAGTGTTCCATGATTCATTGTTTGCATATAACAATCACAGACCTGTACCTCTGAAACTAATGAAACATTATATGTTTAAAAAAAAAAAAGAAGAAGATAGGAGGAAGGAAAAAATGAAGGAGGGGAAATCGGAGAGGGAGACGAACCATGAGAGACTATGGACTCTGAGAAACAAACTGAGGGTTCTAGAGGGGAGGGGGGGTGGGGGGATGGGTTAGCCTGGGTGTTATAAAATCGGGTGATTTTGAAAATGTTGTATTGCAGTTGACCAACTAGATTATGTAATAATCTGTGAGATACTCATATATATTATGTAATTTAGCCTCTGAGAAAATAGTTAGATGCTGACAATAGAAAACCATTTGTATAGTGATTCTGTATGCCAGGCTCTGTTTCTGGTACTGACCTATTTAATCATCCCCAGACTTGTATTATTCCCAATTTGCAGTTGAAGAAACAAGATTATATAGCTTTTCTGGGGTTACTGTTGGAACTGAAATTCTAACGGAGGTGATCTGATGTAGTGTCAGTGCTTTTATCTAGTATATTTTTCTACCAGATTTTATAGATGTGATCCGTGCAGGCCACCTCATTGACTATGGTCTGCTTTTACTAATTTTTGAGACTAGAGAAAGAGGAAATCTGACAAGCACAAAAAATTGACTAAAGCTTAGAAGTGCTCTGCCTTATAAAGAAAATGTTGAAAAGTCTTAGAAAAGGTTGCATTTCTCCTCTCAAAGCAGGCATATTTTGGTGAATTATTCAAGTCACAAATATTCAACTCTGAACCAGATGCACCACCTCCACGGAGTCAGGATGTTACTAAGAACATTAAGCAAACCAGTTGTCACTCTCAGCCTAGCTAAATGTTTGTTCAAAATTCTTCTTTCTGACTTTTCCTATCAAGAAGGGTTGTGGAAGGAAGTTGGAGAAATGTATCTTATTTGTCGTTTCTGGCTAAGCAACACTTTAACCCGTTTTGTTCTGCACCTTGGGCAAAACTTAAATTGTATGTCATGTCTTAAAAATATTCAGAATGTTGTTTTTCTGGCCAAATGAGCATATCTCTGAGCAGTACAATGACTAATACAGTCACAGACCATGAAAGTTGGCAAGGGAGCTATAAATAGTAACTAGATCCTAATGTCTTGTAGAAGTTGTAGCAGGAAGTAAATGAAAACATTTGTGGCTATTCTCTGCCATAACTTCTACTTTCCTGAAGAAATACTTAGTATTCTGCTTTGAATGCCTGGCTGAAATTACCCCAAACTTTGAGAAAATTGAAGGAATTTATGCCTATTAGAGAGTTCTCTAATTAAGAATCTCTAATCAGGGGTGGGCCTTTAACTCACGTAGCTGACCCTTTCTAGGTCTGAACCAGTTCTGGTACATGGATTTTTAGAGAAATAGATTAACTCAAGGGTCAAACTTCCCTTGGCCATATATCTCAAAATTCTAGGAAATGAAAGTTCAAGTCCATTTCAAACTTAAATTATTTATACATTAAGTAATTAAATATGCAATCTATAATGTGGAGTAGAAAGGTATTCATTTACATTGCTCTTTTATAAAATTCAATTTCTGAATAGAAGTATACTTTCTTTTTCTGTGCCTAGGAAGAAGCATTACCGTAAACGAGTATGATGAATCACAACTTTCTTAAATGAAATGTGTTCACTGATTAAGATTTTTGTCTGCTCTTATTTTACATTTTGATACAAATTTACTTATTCTGGTCTATCTAATTTAAGATTTTATTTTATTTATTTGAGAGAGAGAGAATGAGAGACAGAGAGCATGAGAGGGGGGAGGGTCAGAGGGAGAAGCAGACTCCCCGCCGAGCAGGGAGCCTGATGCGGGACTCGATCCCGGGACTCCAGGATCATGACCTGAGCCGAAGGCAGTTGCTTAACCAACTGAGCCACCCAGGCGCCCCTGGTCTATCTAATTTAAAAGTATTGTCTCAAAGGACTCCTAAGTCTTTATTCCTAAGAACTCAGTATCTTGCTATGTTCCTTCCACGTAACTGCCAGCACCTTGTTAAAAATATATACCAAATATTAAAAGATAGGCTGTCTTGGAACAATTTCGTATCAGACCAGATTGCAAACAAATGAGTCCTTGTACCAAGGTAGTTTGGTAATTTCTGGATATGGATGACATTAAAATGAAAGTATTGAGAAGTCAAACCTATTGAATTCTCAAGGCTGAGCATAGAACTCGCTTTAGTGTTAATGGCTCTTGTATGTTCACACTGTTGGAGAAACAGACTTCTGTTCATTTGTTGCTTTCGGTGTGGAATACCTTGTACCAATAAATTTAAAAATGTTTTTATCATGCCTACTTTGATATAATTCTTTAAATGGACACTCTTATTAGCTAAAGTATATAATTGTTTTCTGAGAAAAGTGAGTTTACATGTTAAAAACTCTATGTTGACAAATTTAACACTAAAACAAAAATTACCAAAATAGAGGAGATTTTGCTTTTTGATTGCAATGATATTGTGTGCTTTCCAAAAATGAAAGCAATAGGGATGAACAGTAATGTTTAATGTATGGAGACTGCCAAAGCATTCGTATATTTGCATTGTTTATAGTCTAGAAAAATGCATGTGCACAGAAGGTGATTCTGTTATTAAATGGTAGTTGGCCCCTATCTTTACTTAGATTTGAAAATCTCTAAGTAATATATCTTTAGACAGGTTTAGCTCCTACTAATGTTCAAAAAGAAGGAAGTGCTTGATAAATATATATGCTGTATATAAGCCCAGACGGTAGTTTAGAACAGTCATGTTACAATTGTTGGAGATAAAGTAGTTGAGATGAGAAGTATTAGAGCCTTTCCAATGCAACTACTTTTCACTAGTTTACTATTTGTCTTGAGCTTTCATTTGTAGGAAGAGTCTGGCTTTTTAAATCTATATATACTCTCTTTTTCCAAAAAGGTCTAAATTTGTTTTTATGGTCAGTTCCTGTGTTATCAGTATTTTCTCAATAAAAATCTTAGATTTCTATGTATAAAAAAATAGTACCTAATGTAATATTATGAAACAGTAATATGAAAGCAATTAATTTTTCTTGAGCATCATAAGAGATATATACTATTGTACCAATGGCTCATAAAGAGTTTTATTTTTTAATTTCTTATGCTTATGTTTTAAATATAATTTTTGAAGTAATATTTAGTTATTATATGATAATGGATATTTCTAAATTTTGTGTTTTAAAATTTCAGAATATTTAAAAAAACCCATTAATACTAATGCAACATGGAAAAATTTTACTTATAAATATTTTCAATTTGTATCATACAGTTGATATTGGAATATATGTATAGTTCAGCAATATTCAGATTTCCTTGTCTTACTAGATAACCTTTACAACTTTTCCACAACTGCACCACAGTTAGGTTTTAGTTCAACTCATAAGGCCAGATGGTATGATTTCTTTCAGTTTGCAAGGAGGTTAAATTGGTCCTTTGTACAAATAGTTGTTAAGACATGATTAGGGGAAAAGAAAGTTCTTTTGCTATAATAAAATACCTTTAACTATATAAAATATGGAAACTGGACATGAGAAAAGATTGTTTTACATTTGCAATGGATGGAACTAGAGGGTATTATGCTAAGTGAAATAAGTCGATCAGAGAAAGACATATATCATATGACCTCACTGATATGAGGAATTCTTAATCTCAGGAAACAAACTGAGGGTTGCTGGAGTGGTGGGGGGTGGGAAGGATGGGGTGGCTGGTGATAGACATTGGGGAGGGTATGTGCTATGGTGAGCGCTATGAATTGTGTAAGACTGTTGAATCACAGACCTGTACCTCTGAAACAAATAATACATTATATGTTAAAAAAAAGAAAAAAAAGAAGACGATAGTAGGAAGGGAAAAATGAAGGGGGGAAATCGGAGAGGGAGACGAGCCATGAGGGACTATGGACTCTGAGAAACAAACTGAGGGTTCTAGAGGGGAGGGTGTGGGGGGATGGGTTAGCCTGGCGATGGGTATTAAAGAGGGCACGTATTGAATGGAGGACTGGGTGTTATACGCAAACAATGAATCATGGAACACTACATCAAAAACTAATGATGTAATGTATGGTGATTAACATAACATAATAAAATAAAATTAAAAAAGGAAAAGATTGTTTTACAAAAGATTGAGTAAACAGTATACTAATGGATTTTGCTGAGCTAGCGATCCTTAAGTACTGTTTTCTGGGGATTTGGGGTTATGCCCTCCATTGACAGAGATATGATTGGATGGATAAATAATATAAACCACAAACTGCTTATTTTTGTTGATATTTAGTTGTTTTGGAAAATGTCTGATTTGGAAAGATAGAAATCGAGATTTGAGGATTACCTGTGGCTTTTAATTATCTCAGACTTTTGTTGACATTATGAGGGTAATATAAGAAATTATTTATGGGTTTTTTTTCTGTGTAAAACCCAAACACTGGTACACAAAGCTGAAATAGGAAAAATAATAGAATACGAGCAGGCACTCTTCTCAGAATTAACACATTAAATCTGATCAGCATCTGTAGTGATGGATAGAGGTAGTCTTCTTGATGACTAATAAGAAAAAGGAATTTAGGGGATGGGGATTATTGTCAGATTTAAAACATATTTTAAGACAGCAAGATCTTTTGAGTTTGGTTTTCTATCAGGTTAGCCTTGAATGACAGACTAGGCCTCAACTGTTACAGCCCCCATCGTTGTGTTGAAATTGTTTGGGCACCCCTAAAAGAGGCAATTTTAAAAAACGATTTTATTTATTTATTTGAGAGCGAGAGCGAGAGGTTGAACAGGGAGAGGGGCAGAGGGAGAGGGAGAGAGAGAATCCCAAGCAGACTCTGTGCTGAGTGCAGAGCCCAACGCGGGGCTCAATCCTAGGACCCTGAGATCATGACCTGAGCTGAAATCAAGAGTCATACACTTAACTGACTGAGCCACCCAGGTGCCCCAAGAGGCAAATGTTTTTAAACCCAAACTTTTTGAACAGTTTGAACCAAAATATATTGTTCATTTTTATTGATTATCTATAGAGTGGGTGTAAAGAATAAGGAATTGTAGTTAAGTTATTCAGCAACTTTTTTTTCCCTAGAAAATTCTCCTATGTATGACACAAACTATTGAAAAAACAAAATCTGATGTACAATGAAAGAGGAAAAGAATTAATTTGCATTAGGCCACATCTGGGCACAGCTGTGTGTTATTGTTGTAGGGACGCAGCTCTTGTAAAATATTTTCATCTTGGCCAATTACTCAGTAATTTTATTGTATATGTACTCATTTATTTACATAAATGAAGAAATAAGCTACCTCTCCCCAAAAAACTGTTCTTCATAGCAAAATATTACAATACCATTATTCAACTTTTTTTTTAAAGATTTTATTTATTTATTTGACAGAGAGAGAGATCACAAGTAGGCAGACAGGCAGGCAGAGGGAGAGGGAGAAGCAGGCTCCTTGCTGAGCACAGAGCCTGATGTGGGGCTCGATCCCAGGACTCTGGGATCATAACCTGAGCCGAAGGCAGATGATTAACCATCTGAGCCACCCAGGCGTCCCCCATTATTCAACTTCTGTGAAACAGAATTTTGCTATAAAATTGTTTGTTTCAGTTACATGTCTAATTTATAAATCTCTCTAAAATATTTATGTTGCTTAATGAATAGATCACAGAAAGGTTTACTAAAACATTTTCTATTGATTTTTAACTTAAGTTATTTCATATTATGTTTTGGATTATCTCCAATTACAAATTCATTTGTAAGTTTTATTTTATAAAATAATTTAATCATGGCATTTAACTTAATTCAGAGTTCAACTAAGCTCATTCCATAATATGTGAAGGAAAAAGCACACCGACATGACAATTACAACTTTTGCAGAAGACTTTTAGGATCTAAGAAGAAATCCTAAGTCTTTATAGGTATAGAAAACAAGAGCTATTAAGAAATAACCCTGGATCTGAGAAAACCAAAGACCTTTACTATACTTGATTGTTATGTATAATTTCAAAACTTAGTACATTTAGAAGAGAGATTGCATATCAGCAAATCAATCTCAGTTTTGATCTCATAGTAAAGGAAGAAGAATTACAAAGAGCTATAGCTATACAACAATCAGGAAAAAACAAGGGAAAATTTCTTTCTTATGCATTCACAGACTTGCCCAGTTTTATATGACTCAAAAGAAAAAAGTAAAAAGAAAGAATAGCCCCATGGTAATTTTAGTTTGCTGATCATAGTTTTAACTGTAGCGTGGTAGAAGGGTGTGGGGCCTGGGGGTGGGTAGCATCTTGTGGTTGCCTTTACCATAGTCAGCACTGGGGGCAGGGTTGGGGAGGGCAGGACAGTCCATAGACCCTGGAAGCTAGCCAGTCCTGGCCACTTGAATGACTATGTTTCAGAATTTGTGAGGCACAAAGTGCTTCAAGCTTCTGAGAAAATGGAGACTTCAAGCTAAAGTCTTCTGTAGTTCTCCACTTGGCTCTTCAAGTGTTTGCATTTATAGGCATTTTAACCCTATCCTCAAAAGGGGGACATTTTCTAAAACTTGAAAAGTGGCTTAGTGTAAGTGAAACTGAAATATATAGTAAAGACCACAGTATGCTTAGTTTAAAGTGATGGAAAAGAGAAATGAAAGAATCCAACCTGTGACCCTAAACTTATTGAGTCGATATGATCTTATGTAAAAGGAAATAAATTTGCAGATGACTCTGGAACTCTGGAATACACTGGATTATAGAGTGCCTGACAAATCTCTTATGTGGTAAATTAGGTAAAGCAAGAGATCGTGGTGACTAATATTTCTGTTCATCATTGAAGAAAGGTCTTCCTGAGTTGAAAACAAAATTATCTGGCAGAAGGGTGGTGGTCTTCTTTAAGACAACAGAATTCACTGTGGTGCTGCTGTTAAAAAATGCACAATGGACTTACTACCTCAAATGGAATGAATTGCATGGTATTAATTATCTTTGTATGTATTATATACTGTGAGTGTAAATGGTCTCTTTATAGACAAGCTGACTAGAATATGAAGAGAACAATTCAAAAAATCTAAAACTGTTAGGCTATTGATTAATTGATATGACTTGTGATACTTGAAATAAGTAAAACTGTCAAAGTCAAAGCCACTTTAGCTGCCTCTCCAACTGTATAAGTCATCAGAACAAAATCATCCCAAGACTTGATTACTGCGTGAGAGTATTCTAATGGTTATTGTTTTATTTAATTGGCTTATTGTAATTAAAAGCTTACCAAATAGCTCTTTTTAAAAGCATCTTGACATTTTCCTTTACCCTTGGGTGATTCTATAATGGATGTTCTTGTGGATAGGTGCTTATCTACAAATGACCATTCCTTAGCCTATAGATCAATACTAATGGGGAGAAAAAAGGTTCTATTTCTTCTTTGTTTAGGTGGACCTTTTAAATTTCAATGTAAGATGGCAAAATACTTGAATAATGTGCAGTTTGTGTCTTTATAGAGAATGAAATCTCAGGGCAAAATAAAGGAAACAGGGGGAATATTTCAGGACCTTGAGGGTAATAGTCAACTCAGCAATGGTGGGAGTTAGAGTGTGGTGGTGGTGGAACTATACTTCCAAGGAACATTCTAGGAAAGGTGGAGAGACTGTTGGGGTGAGAGAGGTGAAGAGGGTGGGAATTTTTTTTTAATTCAAGTTAGTTAGCATATAGTGTAGTATTGTTTTCAGGAGTAGAATTTATTGATTCATCACTTACGTATAACACCCAGTGCTCATCCCATCAAGTGCCCTCCTTAATGCCCGTCACCCATTTAGCCCTTCCCCCCTTCCACCTCCCCTCCAGCAAACCTCAGTTTGTTCTCTATAGTTAAGAGTCTCTTATGGTTTGCCACCCTCTCTGTTTTTATCTTATTTTATTTTTCCTTGTCTTCCCCATGTTCATTTGTTTTGTTTCTTAAATTCCACATATGCGTGAAATCATATGATATTTGTTTTTCTCTGACTAACTTATTTCACTTAGCATAATACCCTCTGGTTCCATCCATGTTGTTGCAGATGGAAGATTTCACTCTTATTGATTGCCAAGTAATATTCCATCATGCGCACTCACGCACACACACAAACACACACACACACAGACCACCTCTTTATCCATTCATCAGTTGATGGACATTTGGGCTCTTTCCATAATTTGGCTATTATTGATGGTGCTACTATAAACATTGGGGTGCATGTGAATTAGCATTTGAATCAGCATTTTTGGATCCTTTGGATAAATACCTAGTAGTGCAATTTCTGGTCATAGGGTAATTCTATTTTTAACTTTTGAGGAGCTTCCATACTTTTTTCCAGAGTGGCTATACCAGTTTGCACTCCTAACTTTTTGAGGAACCTCCATACTTTTTTTCCAGAGAGGCTACACCAGTTTGCATTCCTACCAAAAGAGCAAAATGGTTTCATTTTCTTTCATTCTCTGGGTAATGTAACTACCTATACCTACCAATAATGACCTACTTATAACTACCAACACCTACTGGCGCTCTGCCTTTTGTGTCAGGGGAAAGCGCATTTTCCTTGTTAAGGATTTAGATGCCTAATGTATCCTTAAGATGCTTTGGGGAGAATAGGGCTGTGTAAACCGTATATTATTCCATTACAAATTATGAGTCAACAGGGTAGAATGTATTCTACTATTTATGGCTTCCTGTGAACATTAGGACAAATCTCTCAGGTCAGGGTTTGGTGGTGGAGTGTGGGAATTTTCCATGCCTTTTAGCATTGAAGTCAATGACTTTTAGTCCAAGTTATCAGTTCAAAATGAATGGGGACCATTTGCTATTCATTTTGTGAAGTGTGGACAGTGGTTTGATAACTGAACAAACTTTGGATAAATTGAGGAAAATCCTTTTCTAGGTAACACCTTGTATCGTATAGAGACTAAAGGGAATAATGTTTTAGATAAAGGAGAAATGTGCATGTGAAGCCTACTGATGGCAAATTCTTTTGTATACATTCTGGATCTAAATCTGTAATCATGATCAGTTCAGGGAAGGGAAGATAGAATCATAATCATGTAGGCCTAGGAAAGGAGGAAGGAAAAGAAAGAAAAGAAGGCCAGAATGAATGGTAAAGGCAGCATAGCAATTAATTTACTGATCATAGATTTTTACAGGAAAGCAAGATGCTCTAACCAAAGTTATAAAGTCAACTTTATAGAAAGGAATTAGAACACGCACATACACATACATGCACACACACACACACACACATGTACTCATACACACACACACTTCCCCACTACAATGACCTTACAGTCATTAGGTACTAAAAGGAAAAATAAAAAAGAAAGCTGGAAAAGCTGGAATAAGACTGTTCTTTGCAAAGAAAATATTTTATTTTAAGCACTAAAAGAAAATATGTCCAAAGAAGCATTATTCTAGGAAACACCTACAGAATGAATGTATTTAAAGATCTTCATTAGGGAACTCTAGGATATAAGTGTGTCCCTGGGATTTTTATTTCTAGAAATGAAGTCAAATATGAATAGGCTTTTCTCAAATATCCGAAATTCTGGATTTCAGCCTGTATCTTGAAGCATAATAGGCTCCACTCAGACCTACTCCAGAAGAATGTCAACATAGAATGTGAGATTTTACCCATAGTCAAGGGAAAGACAGGACTTGACCCCTGACTTGAGGAAGGGGAAAAGAGTGCTTGCTTCCCTAATGTGGCAACAAGTTCAGCTTGTTGGCAGAACTATGCTACCCTGTAGAGGATTAAGTGCATTTGATGGGGCCATGACTCTGAGCAACCTTTTGGGGCAGGAATGCTGAACATTTTAAGTTATAATATATTAATAGAACACCAATAGGATGTCCTAAGATATATTATATACCTTGATGTAAGAGGACCTTAAAAATGGTTTCATATCTGATTTAGAAGCTGCAAAAAATGACCAAAGCTTATTTATAAGTATGTTTTAACTTTGTAGTACCACAAAAAATCAGATAATTTATTTTATTTTATTAATAACAAGAAACCCAACCATTTCAAGCTTAAGTAAAATACAAAAATTTATATTTTATGTTAGTACATTAGATAATCCTTTGTAGCATATTCATTTACTATTGCTATATAATATGAAAATCTTCCTTTATATACATACTATATAGCAAAAGAAAAAGAATTGGAATTGCATATTTTGTGATATTTTGATAATTTTAGATTAACTCTTACAGGAATCACTAAATATTTGTCCAAAGAAAGAAAAAATTGAGATTCATGATCTTCATTTTGAAATATTCTGATTTTTCACTTGTTTACTTGGTTTTTTTAGACACAATTTGAAAATTGTATCACTTATTTTTTTTAATATTCTCTCTTTCAATTATATGGATCATTCATTTAATACTCTCCCATTCAATTATATGGGATCATGAAGTATAAATTTTAAATATATGACAAATATTTAATAAAACCATACAATATTTTTCAATTATAAAATGCTAATGTAGATCAATGGTCATCACATCAGCAACACACATCAACCTGAGGGTTAAGTGGTAGATACTGCATCGATGGATATATTAAAAGTCATAAGGTGATCCTTCTTTTTAACTTTTGGATGTCCTGGTATGCATTTCTTAAAACCAGAGACTTGGTATGATAGTTATAGTTCTTTATACATTTATTCAGTGTTCTCAAATATTAAATTCATGTATAAAATTAAATACAGAGGCAGCAATACTGTTGGCCATTTGTGTGTATGTGTGTGTGTGTGTGTGTGTGTGTGTGTGTGTGTGAACCCTGAGGAACAGTGTTTGGGAAATGTTGCTTGTAGTGGTTGTAGAGAGCAATATAAAATTGTCCATTATCCAGTCAGTTAAAGAAGGATTCAAGGATGCTATGAAACAAGAGTCAGATAGATCTTTTGGGAATAGACATGAGAAGTTGCTATTGTTTCCTGAAGGCCCACTCATTGGTGCTGGCTTTGTCAAGGGTTGCTTTGGAAAGCCATCCTAGAGACAAGTGGCAGCAATGAAGAGGTGTAGTTACTGGGGATTTTGCACTGAGTCCAGCCTTTGGGGCCGTAGGGTAGACCACAAGGAGGGTCTCTGCTCCTCTTTCTTGAACCATAATGACACCCTTAGAAGAGGTCCACTTAACATTTGGGTGGTATAGTGACAACAGGAGAGGGGGCATGGAGATGATGATGGTGATGATTTTTTGCTCTTTACTGAGGTGAAAGAATACAAATTTCTCATTAAGTATTCCAATGTGGGCAAAAGTCCAGATAACTCTGGGGAAGAATCTAATTTCTTTGTAGCAATAGTGAGTCTGCCCTTAGATTCCTGCTAGGGTGCTACAGCCTAGAAAAAAGAAGTTAATATTTACATAAACCAATAATAAGTCTAATAGCAGGATATAGGTTGGCTGGATGGATTTTTCCAAGATTAGAAAATGTAAGTAGAATTAGTAATTTGAGTTCAAGCTAGTAACAACCATTGCTTTAGAGGCAAAATGAGCCTTTAAGTTTAGTCATTCTGTTTCTGGCTCTTTAAGCCTGGGAAGCCCACCTAGGCAAAAGTCCTGCTGATTCATAAGAATAGATACTGATATAAATTACATTCCAGGTACCTCCACTTTCCCCAACTCATTCTGTGGCCTCCAATTCCAGTACTCAGTTTCTCATCAAACTGACCTAAGTGCCTTGCTTCTGGTCTCTGATGTCATTGTTTGAAAAACCTTTTTTTTTTTTTAAGATTTTATTTATTTATTTGTCAGACACATAGAGAGAGAGCACAGATGGGCAGAGCGGCAGGCAGAGGGAGAGGGAGAAGCGGCTCTCTGCAGAGGAGGGAGCCCAATGTCGGGCTCGATCCCAGGACCCCGGGATCATGACCCAAGCCAAAGGCAGCTGCCCAACTGACTGAGCCACCCAGGTGCCCCTAAAAAACCTTTTGAAATACTTTTCTGGCCTTTCTTAAATTATTTTTTTTAACCTTACCTTTCCCATATGGCTTTTGGCTATCTCCCCTCTCCTGATTTGGTGTGGAGCACAGCTTCTCAGAAGCTGACCCTGGTCCCTAGCCACCTGGTAGGCATCCAGATGGTTTGTCTTCAGCCCTAGTAGGAAAGGAGTTGGAAAATCATTCAATATTTTATTCAGCATGGTCTAAAGGCATCTCAGTGGTGGAAACTAAATGCATGAAAACGTGGCAATTTGTGAAAATCATTGTAAAAGGGGTAAATGATGTATGTGATTAAGTTGAAAACCTGGGACATTACTTCAAAGATTCTGCTCATTATATTACATAATTGCTATATATTGAAACAAGCTATACGTAGATTGTGTTTAATTGTTGACTAATAATATTGAACCGTATTGTTTTTTAATTTTTATTTATTTATTTTTTTAAAGATTTTATTTATTTGAGAGAGAGAGAGAGAGAGCGTGTGCATGAGAGAGAGCAGCAGAGGGAGAGGGAAAAGCAGACTCCCCACTGAGTAAGGAGACTGATATGGGGCTCGATCCCAGGACCCTGAGATCATGACCTGAGCTGGAGGCAGCTGTTTAACCAACTGAGCCACCCAGGCGCCCATGTATTGTTTTTTAAAAAGATTTATTTATTTCAGAGAGAGACAGAGACAGAGAGCATGAGCACACGCCGGTGGGGGAAGGGGCAGAGGACGAGAGAATCCTCTAGCTGACTCCCGCTGAGCAGGGAGCCCAACACGGGGCTTATCCCAGGACCCTGAGATCCTGACTTGATCTGAAATTGAGAGCTGGCCTGTTTAACCAACTGAGCCATCCAGGTGCCCCAGCACTGTACTGTTTTAATTCTAGGAGCCTGATACGTCTTTTGGGTGTTTTGCTTAAGAAAAAAAAATATTAGAAGGGAATGAAATGAACAGCTTCAGCTAAATGGCTTAGGAAGACAATGTCCTCTGGTAGGGACAGGAGAAAGTCTACTTACTGTAGCTGTTTAAACTCAAAAGTTAGATGACTGATAACAAGGCATTGTGTGGAGACTTTTGCAGTTCAGGTTCATGTTATCAAACTCTCTAAATTACACCAATATACAGTTGATAAGGAACCCTAATGGACCTTTCATATCTATATGGTAACTAGGACATACACCATGTATGGTTATGCGATTGTTACCTATAAGACTTCATTCTGATAACTTAACTTCCTGTCAAGTGATGTATTGCAGAAACTGCTTCCAGCTTCTCATCTCCTTTACTCCCAAGATTTTCTATGCAAAATGTCATTTTAAAAAGATTCACGAGTTTTAAACCTTTTGGGTTATTTTAATGGAGTTTATATATCACTATATTGTTATTTACTTATATATGTACACATGTACATATCTACAATAATATTGTAGAATACATACACATATATATAATATTGTAGAATACATATATGTATACACATATATACATATATATATGTATATATATGATTAGATTTATCCAGCATTGGGGTTTTTCAGAAAAGTTATGATAGAGACTGCAGGGGCTCACATATGAACCAATCATTACCTTTAGAACAAATAACTAGTATATCTTGGTTGTGGTTATAGTGCTGTTTTTCAAATGTATCCATAAGCTTTTGTGGTTACAACCATACATTCTATTAAACTGTTACTGGGTTAATTATAGTTTTCTTACTACTGAACTTTCTTTTAATCAGTAGATAATGTAATATAAAAGTCTCTTATCTTGTGGGCAGAGATGCTTGAAAATGTTTGCCATTAAAATGAAGTTCCAGTAGTTGAAACGTTTGGGAACAACTGCTATACTGTTTAAAAATCCAAAAGGAACCAGTCCTTAATGTTGGAGAAATTTATGAGCTATTTACGTATAATAGATTGAGAAATCTGCTATTTTTTTAAATTATGAAATGTGTTTAAAGCATTTGTTTTCATAATGGTGTATTTTATATGTCCCATGACCTCTGAAGTGAAGCTGAAATAATTCATTTCTCCAAAAAAAATCTTACAAAGTAAATACACAAATTAGGGGGAAAATGCAATTAAAATTTCAGCCTCTATTAGTTACTTTAGAAATACATGTTGGCTAAGAGCTGGTGTGTTATAAGGAGCTGCTGGTCTGCACATGCAAAGGAAAAATTATTGTATTAAAAATTACAGTTTCTGAAACATTTGTTTCTCATCTGGCATCAAATAAAGTTTAATTGCAAGTTGTTTTGTGTCATTTTCTCTTGGGGATATGTTTTCAGAAAGATACACAGGAGGTTCATATGTACACACATCTCATTATTTCTCAGTAGGATTCATGTTTGTGCCACCTACTCGTGATTGGAAGTGCATACTCTAATATCTCTGATTTAGGCTTGTACTGGGCTTTTATAACAATATAATTCTTATTTTGCTACATGGTTTTGTAGGCTGTTTCAAAATGAGATTCCAAATTGCCAAAAAAACAAACCACCCAACCCAAAGCCCTTAATGACTCTCAACAGTTTCTTTGACATATTTAAGTAAAATATTCTGTTCCCTTCAACAAAAAGGCACAACATTTTGGGTTTGGGTTCGAGTTACATTTGGCCAGCAGCTGTTTATAAAATTGAGCAGCAGACAGTGCAATAAAAACAGATTATATGTGGATTCTATTTCTTTCTTGGACAGCCTACCTTGTAAATATTTGCTTTTACCATCAGCATATGAGAGGAAAGCATTAGCCTTTGTCCACGATTTAGAAATGGCTTAAGAAATTGTAAAATAATCATGCAGGGACCCCCACAAAATGCCTCTTTTGTTTTCTTTGGTTATCGTCATAAAAAATATTTTAAAATTCACTATATTTGGCATTTAAAAGAATCTTGTTTAGATCCTTTCTTAATGTGCTGAGCAGAAGGCAAAATGAGCTCTGCTTTAGGCCCATTAGCCTGTAGGTCTCTGTTGAATTTATTTAATAGAGACTATAACTTGAATAAGAGAAAAGAGTATCTGAAAATATGTATGATGCCATAATTCCCTATAAAAGACAGGGGGGTAGTGGGTATGAATTGTAGGCAAGGGCAGCAACACTGTATCATATTTCCTGGGATTTTCTGATTATAGTTAAAACATGTCAGTGGCTTCCTGTTGCTCTTGGGGGTTTCTTCCTTCACAGAACTCACAAGGCTGAGAGGATCTGGCCCCTTCCCAGCTCTCTTCACTCCTTTCCCAGGGTACCGTGCCTGCTCTTTACCCTCCACCCACTCAGTCTTCCTTTCTGTTCTTCCTCCTGCCGGAGCTGCCTCCAAATGTAGGACTAGTGCACAGGCTGTGTCCTCCACTTGGGAGACCTCCTGTGCCGCTGACTCTTCCACCCAGCTTCCTCCTTCCTCTCTCAGTCCCCCACTGTACTCTCTTCTTAGCACCCCATGACTCTCTTTTGTGGCACTTACCAACGTCCCGTGAGTTCATGAGGCTAGGAACCCTCGTTTCTGCTCTCCGTGGTAATATGCCTGGCACATTGTAGGCACCCAGATATTTGCTGAACGACTGAAAGAAGGACTCCCACTCTATCACTCTCTGTTCCAGACGCCAGGAGATTTAACAAAACAAACCTCACCTTCTAGTCAACAGTCTCCTTCCTTGCAGTACAGACTACATCAGGTTGTTGCTGCATGTATACGAGCCATTGTATTTGTCTCCCCAGGACAAACAAGAGCGATATATTACTGATTTATGATATCCTATGACATGCCTTGCCTAAGAAAGGTGGCATACCAAAACCAAATCTTTTCTATTCTACTTCAGCATTCCATTTTGTATAAAATAATCATCAACAACCCCCTCTGAAGGCCATTTTCTCTCAAGGTAATTTGGCAAACAATGATTCTATAGCAACAGGAAAGCACTGCATTGTTTTATGAGCCTTGCCTTCATTGCTCCAGGCAGCGATATTGTGCTAAATCCTTGGTGCCTCAAGGGGTTCTCTGCCAGCTAGAAACCAGTGATTATAACCTGATGCTGTGCACATGCTATCAGAAAAGTCCTGTCAATCCACTTCTCCTAAGTACTTACCTTGGTTAGTTAGCAAAAGCCATCTATTTAAAATAAATAAAGTGAAATGAAGCACTAATGCAATGATCTAATCTAGTGAAGAGAGATTACCTAAGTAATCGTTATTTAGGAAAGGGCTCATTCTGTTCTGGCTTAGAATGGACTTGCACTTCTACATGTCACTCTGTCAGCCTTCCTTATTATTGTCACTGCAGTTATCAGCATGGTCCATGCATTTCTATCTTATCTCTTACCTCCCTCTCCGTGTTCTTATCCATTTGGAACCACTACGTAGGAGCTCTGGCCCTAGAGTGGACTGAGTGGCTGCTTTTCTGAAACCAGCTGGATACAATCAAGAGAACAGGACGGGAGCCCTGTGCTTTTCTCACTTTGGAAAAGGCTCTTGGAAACTTCTCTACTCCCAGGTCCCAGGTTATTGTAAATTCCTTATGTTGTCAAAGGGGCCAATCACAGACACAGAGACTAAATTGTCTGTCAGAATATTTGTAAAAATTGCCGGCCGATATAGGTTTTATTGCTAAGTAAACCTTAACATCTTTAATTTCATATTCTAAGCAATAGGACACTTAATAGGCTTAAATGAAATAAAATGGACTGTTATATCACACTGAACTTCAAAGAAGAATGATTCTTCTATTGTCTGATTTAGTTTTCATATTTCTTGCTTCTGTGCTTGCAGAAAATGGAAACAAAGCTGTTTGTATGTTTAGAAAATTTCAAGATGGCCACTGTCATCTAAATTAGAATATTGGCTTGTTTCCAGTTTGCATAGAACCCTGGCCCTTTCTTTAATAACAATAATAACAATGCAAAACTAAAACAGTTTTGGTCTTGAGTTTGCATTCCATCCATCTTCTTTGAAATGTTAAAACATCTGGTTTTAGGGGGGAAAAGAATCAACTTCAACATGCTTGGAGAGAAAAAGGCAGCCCACAAAATAAATCAGGGTCAAGTGTTGTTATTTCATGGGTAATTATAAAGCAGTCCAATTTATTAGTAAATCTTGCATCATGCTTGCTTATAGCTACAACTGTTGCAGTTGTTCTTAGACTCTCATTGGAAAGTGGCTAAATTATAACGTTTAGGAAAATATGGGGCCAACTGTCATGGTAAAGAATGCCATGTGGTCTTGTCATACCTTGCTTCCCTAAGTTTTCCTTCTTGCAAGTGAAATTGTGCCTTTGTTTAGTTCATTTTCCCAATTAATTCATGAGTTTTTACCAACAGTTACTTGGAAATAAAAAGACGCCCACAATAAATTATTGAAAAGAAAATGCTTGCTAGTTTAATTGAAGAGCAGATGGTTGGCTCAAAGGGTCTTCTTACTGTGTTTCAATAGCACAGCAAGGAAGAGGGGGACAGGTTGCAGTGGCCCTGTTAAGCTAACACAAACAACTTGGAGGAGGGTGAGGCTCAGCATTTTGAGAAAGCCAACTACTTTGAGACTTTAATTACAGTTTAAGAAGACTCTTCAGTCTCTCTTTTCAAGCAAAAGGGCTGCTGACAAGGGATCTTTAAACAAGTCTTTAAGAGAACATAGACCCTGGCTGAAAACATGGAGTCCACAGTTTTCAGACCAGGCAAAACCAAGACTTAAAGCAAGCAAGGGCAGCTTCACTTTTCTCCAAGGTTACTACAAATTCATAGTAGTTTTACACCATCAGGAAATGCTCACTTATTCACCAACTGTTGGATGCGTGTCTTTCTCCAAAGAACCTGAAGTCTCAGTTTTCACAGCCAGTGAAACGGGTCATTTCCTAATGCTTTAAATTCCTTTTCCTTCTGTTTTCACCAGGTCATCCAGATTAAGATACCCAGAAGACTGATACCCAAATAGAAAAGAATTAGCCTAATTGTGAAATTCAGCAGTTAGATTAGGACACCATATTTAATGGTTTTCTCTTTGGGAAATTTGTGTATGTAAATAAATTGTTTGACCTTTTTTCTTTTTGTCAAATAAATCCAGACTTAAGGACAATTTATCCCTATCATTTAAAAAATGGAATGTAACCAGTAATCCATGTTATGCCAGATAACTAGATGGGAAATAGAGCATTTGGTAAAATCCCGAAACCAAACCAAGCCAAACCTGGCTGCATTGTCCAACTCTAAACTTCTGTTTATATTAGGACAAATTATCTCACAATTATCTGGACAATTGACAAGAAAATTGAGAAATGAATAAAACCTGAATAGCTACTATGAAATCTTTTTAATTAAAAATATGTGTAGTTTAACCGTGGGTGTGGTCCTTGATCATCACCCAGAGCCTACATATTCTTATTTCACATGGAATTCTAACAAACTTGGTTATCTCACTTTCTATGTTGCAGTAATTGATATAGTGTGATTGGAAGAGAAAGACTGCTTGGGACAGGAAGATCAGTAGCAAAAAGAAGTGATAGTTGGCAACAAGGAACATGGCAGAAAAGCTCTTAATTAAAAAGACTTCGTAACCTGGATCTATTTAATGTGGGATCAAAAGCTACGTACTAAGGCTATTTATTGTTTCTCGAACATCTCTGGTAATAATAATCATGGGGGAGGCATATAAGTGCTCCGCTTCTCTAGTTCCTCTCGGAGATTCTGATTCAGTATGTTTGGGATAGGACCCAGGAGTCCATACTTAACAGATAATACAGGCCATCTTTAGCAATGTTTGGGAAACTGTGCCTCAAGAAAATGCGAGCTTATACAGAATTCAGTAATTGATATACAAGTGATAGCCCTAAGACATTAAAAAGAGGCTAATGATTTAGTAATGGGTAAAGGATAGTTTAACCATATTATCTAAGTGTTTCTATCAACAATAGTTTCAGTAGGTGTAAGATTCACTTCTCTGTTTGCTGATCATTCCCTGACAAATTGCTTATTGGGATGAAGAAGTGTGTAAAGAGCCATCCTCTTGAGGATGACCAGTAGAAATTGTGAATGACATAATTAAGCTTGGATTAAGCTTGGGCTCCTCATACATAGCATTCTTCATCATTATCATCATCAAGTAGAAAGTAAGCACCTGTAAAGAACATAATATGTTATTCAGGTGGAATTTCAGGTCTTTGTCTGTAAAACTATGGAATTAGTCAAAACATCTTTCAGGATTTTGCCCCCTCTTTCAGTGAAGATTTCAACAGTGACTTCTCTCAGTCTCAAATCCTGCTGTCTCTCCAGGGGAATTCAGTGTCCACTTGGATGACCTACCTTCTAACAACCTAGGCTTTCAATTCCTTGTCTTCAATGCCAGTATGATGTTTATCTATAAGCCATTTCAGCTATCCTATTCCATTATTGCACGTCAGATCTTGTTATTCCCAAACTTCTTCTAAGGCATCAAATTCAACTATCTCGCTCCGTAATGTTTGAATTTTATGGCTCCTTTTTTTCCATTTACATGTTTCTACCACACAGTTCCTGGGAAATGTGGGAACTTCTGATCCCTCTGGACAAGTCTACTTTTGTCTTCACATCTTTCCCAGCCCAACTTAGATGTGCTATGAGTATCCTTGACTGTCTTGCCCCCTTGTTCTTCTATCATAACTTTTCTGAAGAGTCCCAATGCTGGATAAATGTAATTGGGCCAATCCTAGATCATTGCAGTTCTGCAGCTTGTGAAAATCAAACAAACTTGAAAATAGATGCCACTATATATACATGATCTCTGAAATCAGTGTCCCTCCACAGGGCCCAGTGACACTTCATTAGTTGGCTCCCTCTATTGCATTCACAGTGGTGCTTTCAACACTTCTTCGTGTTCCTTGAACCTCTGATCTTCCCTTCTCCTCCCTCACTCTCAGCAGATAATCTTGTCTCTAACTTCAAAGAAAAAATGTAAGGCATCATAAAGAAACTCTGTCAACTATCCACCAACTTCCAACTGTGACAGCGTTTCCTTCTGCTCCGATTAATGCCATTGCTTGTGGTCTGGAGCATTTTTGTCCTCTTCTCAGGTATCCCATCTTTCTTTTTACTTTGGTCTCTCCTTACTGATCAATTTTCCAAGTTCAAGTATTTCTCATATTAAAAAAAAAAACCCCTCTGTACAAGCCTTCTCTCAGAGCCCTTACACTTGAAATATATCTCTTCTGTGTTTCATGGTTAAAGTTATTGAATGAGCCATACACTCAACTGCCTTTATATCTTACCTCTGCTTATACCTGAACCTAAATAACTTGACGTCTACTTCTAGGTTTCTGCTCAATTTGCCTTGCTAAGTTCACCCATCTATGTCTTTATCATTAAATTCAAGAGACAGTTCTTAAACTTGACTTGAGTTTTTAGGAACATTGTGTACCATAGAACATAAACTCCTTTGAGCCATTCCTTTTGCTTGGCTTTAGAAACCTCATACTCTTCTTGCTGTTCCATTATTTCTTTTTATTTCTTTTGTGGGACCTTTTAACTACCCATTAAATTTGGGTTTCTTCTGGTCTCCATTATTGGTCCTTTACTTTTCTCACTAGATATACTCATTTATGCTGTGGTTTCTATAGCATCTATGTTCTGATGGCTCTCAATTCAACATTTCTGATCCCTCTCCCTCTGTTAAGTCCAGTCCTTTATAACCATTTTCCTTCTGTGCATTAGTTCTCATGCACATGTTGGTCCACTGCCATGTTCTCATCCATACCACAGTCATGTCTCACCTGATTATTAAAACAGTCTCCTAACAGCCTGTCAGCCTCCAGACTTGGCCACCCCTTACCTACACTCCAGTGAGGAGTGTATTTACTTATTTATTTTTTTTTGAGGGAAGGGGTAGAGGGAGAGGGAGAGAGAGAGAATCTTAAGCAGACCCCATGCCCAGCATGGAGCCCAATGCAGGGCTCGATCTAAGACCCTGAGATCATGACCTGAACTGAAATCAAGAGTCAAGACACTTAACTGACTAAGCCACCCAGGTGCCCCAGAATGATGTTTTTAAATGCAAAGCCAATTCCTAACTCCTGCTGTAAAACTTCCAGAGGCTTCCTATTACACAAGGTAATAGACTATGGCTCACGGGGGTTCTCCATGATCTCAGTCAATCCAACCTAATTAGAAGTTTTTCCACAAGTTCCATGCTTTAGTTGTATTAAACATATTTACTTTTTATGATTGAGCTGGGTTTCATATCACTTTTAGGCCATTTTATACTGTATTTTCTTGGCCTCGGGTATTTTGCTGTCCCCACTTCTACCTGCATGCTCTTTCTGTCTGAGCCTAGGTGTCTCTTTCACCAGGAATTCTTCCTGATCATTCAAATTGGACTAGACAGTTATGTGTTGTGCTCCCATCGTAACTTATATTCCCCCTCTTTTGGTACTTAACATCTTTGATTGTACTCCTCATTAAATCAAAGGCTCCTTGAGAATAGGGACAGTGTATCTTGGCCACTGCTGTGGCATAGTCCCTGGGACAAAGTAAGTGCTCAATGAAGAATAAATTAGTAGACGAGTATATGTCTAGATGTAGGAAGCTTTATACAAGACTAGAGGAAAGACACAAGAAGTAAAATCCTTTTAAGATGAGATAGTTATAGACACTTTTTTTTTTTTTGGTCAAAAAGTAAAGTACTATTTCTTTCCTGGACTTTTTGCCCTGAGAGATTTTTCTCATAGGGCTTTACCATTGGAATAAAGGAACCACGATAATACTTTAAGGCAATTTTATGGCAGTGTTCAAAATCTTGTGTTTTCCTAGGATCATTAACAGGAAACAGCATTCTTCATTCAATGTGTAAATCTAAGAGTACAGGATACTGCTAAATGTCATTCCCTTTCCATTGCACACTCATCCAGACCCCCATAACACCAGACTACTAATTTAAATCTTATTTGTTGTAGGAGGTATATACAGGTGCAGTAAATCTGCTAAAACACCACAACAACTCCTTTTGAGGTAACATTAAATTATCCTCAGTGATGTTCTCCTTTTTCATATAATATTTTTCTTGATAACAAAATACATAAGCATAATTGCATTTTACTAATACCAACTGATAAAATGGTATCTAAAGATTGAAGTAAGTTAAGCAAATATTTTTTTATTGGTCTCTTATGCTACTTTTCTCTAGTTCCCTTTTCCATAACTATGCTAAATTACATTTCTCTAACTTCAAACACCTTGATCATACCTCTCTCCTTACCTTTCAATTCCTTCCTCCCGAGGGGGAGGGTAGAACATGTGTTTGAAAGAGTTTTATCCTTAACACAATCCATGTGACCTCCATGTCTTATAAAATGATTTCTGGTGGGAATGCTGGTGATTTTGAGGATCACATGTAATTTCCTGCTGAGCTGTTTAGCATGTGCAAATTACCATTTGACCTCCATGGTGACATATTTGTCATAGCAATTTTCACTTCTAGTGAAACGAGTTAAACTGCCTCAGTAAAAGTGATTTTAAGTAGTAATTCTTCATACAAACCTTTCACATGGATCTGCCACTGTGTGTTTTACAGATTGATACCTGGGTTTCAGATATTTCTTTTCATGTTGTTTTTAATAAGAAGCACAATATTTCCATAACTCATATTTGGAATGGTTCCTGGTTTTGGAAGCAGATTATTAAAACTGAGCATATGGAGGTCTTAAAGTAGAACCTTATGGGGGAAAATCAGTTAATCAAGTCTATTTTGCAGTACTGAAAAATTAAATGCTTGCAAAATCTTAGTAGAGCGAGATTTATTCTTTATAACTTTTAAAAATCCAGGAGTAGTAAACTATCTGTGTAGGGTAAGTTAATAACCACATTGAAAACTCTTTTGTCATGATTATTTTTAAACAACTAGATTGTTCCTTTGCGTACATTTTCCCCCCTTCTGACTGTACTGTTTGCAAGCAGTCAATAGGCTTTTTTTTTTTTTTTGTATTATTAGTTTCAGGTGTACAATTTCGTGATTCAGCACTTACATACAACACAAGTGCTTATCACAAGTCAGTGGGCTTTTAAAAGACAGTCTTGAAGAGGAAGTTGAATTTCCAGTGATTTACTTTGGAGATGCAATATTAAGAAAAATGTTGAGGTTAATTCTAACTAAATAGAGTGATGAAGTGAGAATATGATGGAAAGAACTTGTTTCTTGCATTGCCAAAAACCAGTACCCTCACAAGCTTTGCTCTTGTTTCAAATTCAGTCACACATGTACATTCATTTCTCTTCTCCATAGACGTGCTATTTTTTCAAAGGAATATAATCAGAAAATTTTATGCTATGCAAATGTACATAGTGATTGCCTTTATTTCTTCACTAAAATTTTCTTAGTACCAAATGCCCACATTCTGCTATGCCCTTGATATCCAAAGACAAATAGGATACTATGCCTTAAATAACTCTAGCAGAAGAAAAGAAAAACATTTTAAAAAATGATTACAGTAGTATATGAGCCATGTACTCCTGGAAGTGTGTTTAAGGTACAGTGGGAATACTGAACTAATTAGGCATTCATTAGATAGACAGAGGCAGGAAGAAATAAGGGCATCTGCAAAAACAGGGAGGCATTAAGAATGCACTTGTTAGAAGGATTGTACTTCATTTGGTATGGTTAGATTTCAGGATGCATGTGAGGGAGTGGCAATGATAACTCTGAAAAGACAAGCAAAACATATTCTTATGGCCACTAGGAAGCTGTTCACAGTTTTAAGAGAGAAATAACACAATCAGATTTGGTTTTGGAAAGATGTTTCTGGAAGGGAATATGGATTGAAGAATGCTCAAATCATATTAAGAGACCAGTTAAAAGCCTGTTGCTTTTAACTGGGCTTGAATTCCAAACTCTGCACTGAGGATAGAAAGGTGGGACATATTTGACAGATTTTTAAGGAAGTCATAGCTGACTAGAGTTAAGAAGTTTTTGAATGTGGGAGAGAAGAGAGAGAAATCAGAGATGGCTTTTGAGTTTCTAATTGGGGTGGCTGGGCTTATCTTGGTGGTGTTAACCAAGAGAGGGGGTCAGTCATTTTGGGGAGAGAAGAAAATGAATTCACTTTTGGATTTGTTGATTTAAAGGAACCAATAGGATATCTATGTAGACATGTCTAGTGAACTATTAAAAATATAAGCCTAAGGGTCAAAGACAAACGAAGTCTGGGGAACAGATTATAAATCATCATCAGGAAAGACATTTAGAAAGATTAGATTACCAAGGGTGTGAGGAAAACATTTTGAACTTGATTAGTTTGTTGTTTCCATTTTCATTCATGGAATACTTTGATGAAGTCATTTTGCTGTATCCATTTGGTATGCGAGAGGATTAGAATTGGCAATTTTTAAAAAGCTAACTAACATTTAATAATTGTTTTTGAGGATTTGTTAAAAATACCCATGACATTAAAACCACAGTCGAAGAAGCCGTATCAAAGGACTTCTGAAACATCTGTGTCAGAACTTTGCCCCTCAGAGAGTGTACAGAGTAAGAAGATCAAATCTTGAGAATTCCAGCATTGAGAAGGCAGGCACATGAGAAGTAGCAAAAAAGTAGAAGGAAAATAGAGTCAGAAATTTCAAAGAGTCGGGAGAAGTGGTCTAATGAATATTAAGGGAGAGAGAATTTGTGAGGAAGAAGAGTCAGCTGATGATTTTGCAGTTAGGAGGCTGTTGCTAATATTTTCTGTTTTCGGGGGTGTCATTTGGGGGCAAAAGTCAAAGGAGAGCAGATTGAGGGAATGGGAGGCAAGAAAGAGTTCCAAAAATCTGTTGCAGAAATTTTGTCATGCAAATGAGAAGGGAAATGCTATAATAGTATGAAAAGATTTAGGATCAAGGTGAGGGTCTTTTTGTTTTTGTTTTTTGGTAGTTTTTGTTTTTGCAGGGGTGTGGAGGCAGAAAATGGGTTATCTGAAATAATTTGAGGTGGGGGAAGACGCTAAGAGAGAGAGAGAGTTTGAGCATATAGGAAAAAGATGATTCTTTATAAGGTAGGAGGAAACGTGGTTACTACTGTAGGAGACAGGAAGGAACCACAGTTTTCCATCTGAGACCAGAAAATTTTAGTAAAACATAGGTGCCAAAATAGGTAAGTGTATGTGTATATGTATATGGGGGAACAGATGGAGGAAACTCTGAACTTCCTTTCAGATGGCTGTCATTTTTTCACTGAAGTCTAAGTTATGGAAGGTATTCACTGAGGTGAAAGGAGTAATAGTGGCTAAAAGGTGAAGGCTATGGGTAAATGTTTACAAGAACTGCCCTGAGGAGTATAAGTAAGAGCTGATCAGGGGACAGTAAAAATATGTGGGGCAATGCTGAGGGTCAATCCAATATTTTAATTTGTAAGGAACCAATCTTAGATCTGAGGAAAGGGAAGGAAGGGAGGGAGGGAAGAAGGAAGGGAGGAAGGAGGGAAGTACCAGTGTAGATAAATTTACAAATGTGCGTTTGAGGTAGGAGGGACTGTGAAGAGAAGGGAGATACTGAGTAGAGCGAGCTTTAACAGCCTCTAATTTTTTGGCTTAGCTTGAGGCAGCCAATATGAAGGGAGGAGTGAGAGGCCATTGATATGGGGGAGACTGATGATGGTTTTGAATAGCTACTTTAGGAGTTGGGAAGGGATTTGATTAGCAACATGTAAAGTTATTGTAGAATTAGGATGCTAAAACACCTCTGACTATAAAGTGCAAAATGTAATGCCACCAATCTGCCGTGTGTGTGTGTGTGTGTGTGTGTGTAATTTTAAGGATGATAAGCAGATTTTTGTAGAAGTGGAGAAGGGTTGGAGATTTTTAAGGAGGCTATGAGGACAAAGGGGTAAGAAATGTAAAGGCTCTGGTGAGGAAGCAAAAAGTAAGGATGAATTGTGGAGTTTAATGTATTAAAAATATAAGGATGAAAGTGGCTAAATATTTTTGATAAATCTTAACTTGTGATAGCCCATTCATTTTGCTGTAATGTAGAAATTTTATTTCTTCTATTAATGATTGATTTATACTTCAGTTATCCTTGAGGGCAGAGGTCATGTGTTTTAGTTTCTACCGTAGCCTTGGGAGAGTCATTTGCAAAAAGCAGATGCTTACTGATGGTTTTATGAGCAAATGTTATCCCCAAATGATTCTTGCTATCTACTAATAGTCTAAGAAGAAACAACGACAATAATGTTGTATGTTGTGATTATTTTATTTTTTAAATCTGTCTCACCAGACTAGTTGACAGGGATGGGTTTTTGGAGAACTGATGTCATTGCTGGACAGTTTAGATGAAAAGTTCATGTATAGGATTGTCTGTAAAGGTCAGGAAGGGACAAGTTGAACCAAAGCTCAAGTATGGCTGGAATTAAAGCCTTTGGATTAGAAATAAAAGATACTATATAAGAAGGCAGGCTAACTAAGTTCTTCTACAGCAAGATAATAATTAAATTTTATTTTATTTAAAAAACTTTTAATTGAAGTGTAGTTGATATATAAGATTACATTAGTTTCAGATGTATAACATAGTGATTTGACAATTCTACACATTATGAAATGCTCACCATGGTGAGTGTGGTTACCCTTTGTCACCATTCAAAATTATTACAATATTATTGACCGTATTCCGTATGCTGTACTTTTCATCCCTGTGACATACTTATTTTATAACTGGAAGTTTGTACCTGTTAATCTCCTTTGTCTATTTCGCTGGTCCTTCTCTGGCAACCACCACTTTGTTCTCTGTTTAGTAGGAGTCTGTTTCATTTTTTGTTATTTGTTTGTTCATTTGTTTTGTTTTTTAGATTCCACATACAAATGAAATCATGTGGTATTTATTTTTCTCTGTCTGACTTATTTCACTTAGCATAATACCCTCTACGTCCATCTATGTTGTCAAAAATGGCAAGATGTCATTCTTTTTTTAATGAATGAGTAATATTCTTTTTTTTTTAAGATTTTATTTATTTATTTGACAGAGAGAGACACAGCAAGAGAGGGAACACAAGCAGGGGGAGTGGGAGAAGGAGAAGCAGGCTCCCGCTGAGGGGCAGCCCGATGCGGGGCTCGATCCCAGGACCCTGGGATCATGACCTGAGCTGAAGGCAGACGCTTAACAACTGAGCCACCCAGGCGCTCCCTGAGTAATATTCTGTTGTGTATGTGAAATCACTTTATTTTAAATAAAAACAGTGAGTTGCATTTCTCTGATGATGAGTGATGTTGAACATCTTTTCATGTGTCTCCTAGCTATCTGTATGTCTTCTTTGGAAAAATGTCTATTCATGTCTTCTGCTCATTTTTTAACTGGATTATTTGTTTTTGGGTGTTGAGTTTGTAAATTCTTTACAGATTTTGGATATTAACCCTTTATCAGATTGTCATTTGAAATATCTTCTCCCATTCTGAAGGCTGCCTTTTAGATTTGTTGATTCCTTTGCTGTGCTTTGCCTTTTATCTTGATGAAGTCCCAATAGTTCATTTTTGCTTTTGTTTCCCTTGCCTTTGGAGACATATCTAATAAGAAGTTGCTATGGCCAGTGTCAGTGAGGTTGCTGTCTGTGTTCTTCTCTAGGATTTTGATGGTTTCCTGTCTCACATTAAGGTCTTTCATCCATTTTGAATTTATTTTTGTGTATGGTGTGAGAAAGTGGTCTAGTTTCATTCTTTTGCATGTTGCTGTCCAGTTTTCCCAATGCCATTTGTTGAACAGAGTGTCTTTTTTTTTTTCCATTGGCTATTCTTTTCTGCTTTGTCAAAGATTAGTTGACCATATAGTTGTGGGTCCATTTCTGGGTTTTCTATTCTGTTGCATTGATCCTTGTGTCTCTTTCATGCCAGTATCATACTGTCTTGATTACGATAGCTCAAATGTCCACCAACTGATGAATGGATAAAGAAGTTGTGGTATATATATACACAGTGGAATATTACTTGGGGATAAAAGGAATGAAATCTTGCCATTTGCTATGATGGATAGAGATAGAGAGTATCATGCTAAGTGAAATAAGTCAGTGAAAGATAAATACCATATGATTTCACTCATGTGGAATTTAAGCAAAACAGATGAACATAGGGAAAAAAAGAGAGAGGCAAACCATAAAACAGACTTTTAACTATAGAGAACAAATTGAGGTTGCTGGAGGGGAGGTGGGTGGGGATATGGGATAAATAGGTGTTGGGGATTAAGGAAGGCACTTTTTGTGATGAGCACTGGGTGTTGTACGTAAGTGATGAATCACTGAATTCTGCTCCTGAAACTTATATTACACTGTATGTTAACTAACTGGAATTTCAATAAAAACTCAAAATAAAAAAAAATACTGAGTTGGAAATTTGAGGATGAGAAAAGGAATGAGGGATATCAAGTCAGATGTTAAATAAAATGATTTAGTATTTTGTAGCGCTTTTGAAATAATCAAATGAGACTAAATTCTCCTGAGTGAACTTGACCAGGCAGTCAGTTCTTCAAACCAAAATGAGCTTTACAATTCCATGCAGGACACCCAGCCCTAGATCTTTCCTGGGATTCTATAATTATATGGCTATATACTCTTGGCTCAGCAGACCAAAAAAAGCAGGAAGATCACAAGTCCAGAATTATTTTACAACTTATTGCCTCTCACTTGACATTTAGTAATTTCCCTTATATTCACTAAATTAGAGGAACATTTTTATCTTATAAATGTTTGACATTATGAACAAAATTAAGATCTTTTATGTTGTTTCCTTAAAAGAATGGTAAATACATAGTGTTGATTCTAGTTAATGCCCTACAGCAGCCACATAGGTTTTCTGGACTCTCCAGAGCCTTCTCTCCACTAATTTGATCTTCAACTTGCACAAAGGTACAGGGCTAACTTTGCAATAGTATTTAACAGGATAAGGGAAGTGGCAGTGAAGAATCTAAACAATGTGTTGACTCTAATTAAGGCTGCTTCTAAACATGTGCTACAAAAGAAAAGACATATGGTGTGTTTTAAGAGATTATGTCTCTGATTTAAGGGTAAGCCTTTTTAAAAAAGAGAAATTTACATAAAAGTAGAATTTGATGTGCAGGATTTGTCATCATTAAGCTATGTACCTATAACCATGCATTTTTGGTGATAGAATCCTTGTAGTGAGTTTCAGAATTACATGATGAATTAAGTCCTTAAGTATCTAAAGCTTGGTCAAATTTTAATTGTAAATCTGTAACTCAGAAAATTAACCAGATGCATACTTCTTATTTTCCTTTTGCTAGACTTCTGTGAAATTTAAACAATGTTGTTGAACGTTGAATGCTTTCAGCATTGATCGATAATGTAATCAAACACAGACAGCATATTTCAAGCATTGTAATTGCTTTTTGGTTTTAAAAAAGAAGTAACTAGCAGTCTAATGAGTTTGAAGAACATGTGAGAGCAGATTTTTGTATAAATTTGACTTTGTTTTCAATTGAACTTTGAAGTTAACATTTATAAACATTTTGAGGGCAGTTACTTGGTTATGTTTAAGGTTTTTATAACCCAGGGTGGTGCAGCTAGCATTCTACATATTGGTGGTGAGAGCGTATCATCAAGATTTACCTCTTTATTCATTCAGTAGATCCATTTAGTACATGTTTATGGAGTACCTGCTGTGTGCTGGGCCTGGCATGTAGGATTCAGATTCATTATGAAGAAATGATACATCAGAAGGAATTTTGTAAAGCTTTGAAAAAAGGGCTTTGTGGTTGGAAAAGAGAAAGAAAAAAAAAAAAGGCAAGACTAATAATAGTAAAGAGGACTTACACTGTATGGTAAAATAAGACCAGAAAGAAAATATTGGACTAGAGCACAGTACCAAGAACACATTTTTACATGATAGGGTCTTAATAAGTGTGTATTAAATAAGGAGTGAATGAGTGAGTGAACAACTTTTCTTTCAATTTCCATATTGTAAAGACATACCATAGCAAATTCTACACACAGAAATTTCTTTGCCTCTTATTAATTGACTGTTTTGACTAGACAAACAATGAAAAGGATAGCACTGGGAAGAGAGGAGTTGTAATGGGGAAAAACACATCAAGAGAAGAAGAAAATATTTTTAGAAGAAAATAAAAATTATTGTGATACTTTCCAGATGTTTTCATCAAGCCATTTTATTATTTCACTTATTATATGCTTTAAGCATATATCTCAACAAAGATGAAATGTTTGATAGTTTTTTTACTTATATAAAAGAATACTTTTTAAATATCTCTATTTTTTATTTTTGTTATTTTGACTAGTATCAGGAAAACTAATGTGCGAAACACTATTGTTTTAAAAAATGGTTGATGGTGTATTAGTCAATAATCTCTAGAGGAGCACCTGGGTGGCTCAGTTGGTTTAGCGTCTGACTCTTGATTTCGGCTCAGGTCATGATCTCAGGGTTGTGAGATCAAGTTCTGCGTTGGGCTCTGCACTCAGCACATTGTCTGCTTGTCCCTCTCCCTTTGCTCTTCTCTCTCTCTCAAATAAATAAGATCTTATAAAAAAATAATCTCTAGAGATTTCTTCTAAATTGAATTACCTAAAAGGCATAATTTGCTTTTTGCTGACTCTCTCTCATATTTAAATGATTTATCTTTATGTGGTTTGGGCACTTTTTAACTTTCTAATCAGAACTGGTTTTATCATCTAGTTTCCAATCTTCATTTGTTATATTCTGCAATCTGATTTCTGTCTCTGGAAGCATTCACAGCAATATGTATACATCAAACAGCTAAAAAGAAAAACTGGACATGTTATTATGACAATTACCTTAATTTTTAAAATTATGTTAAGATATACATAACAAAATTTACTGTTTAACCATTTTTAGAAGTGAATGGTTTTGTGCATTAAATATGTTCATATTGTTGTGCAAACATCACTGCCATCAATCTCCAGAACTTTTCATATTCTCCACTAAAATATTGCACTCATTAAACACAAATTCCCCATTCCTCCTTCCCCCTAGTCTCTAGCACCCATCATTCTACTTTCTGACCCTATATATTTGACCTCACATAAGTACAATAATAGAGTATTTTTCTTATTGTATCTGGTTTATTTCACTTGGCCCAGTGTCTTCAAGGTTGAAATGTCATCCACATGGTAGCTTATTTGCCTCAAAATTGCCTTCCCTTTTAAGGCTGAATGTATTGTTTATTCATATTTTCAGCAATACTTGTTTTTTTCTATTATTATTTTTTGATAATTGCCATACTAATGATTATGAAGTGGTATCTCATTATAGCTTTGACGTTTCCCTAATGATTAGTGATGTTGAGCATCTTTTTGTATGCTTATTGGGCATTGTGTGTCTTTTTTTGAAAAGTATCTGTTGAAGTGCTTGCCCTTCTTAAAAATGATTGTCAGTTTTTGTTGTTGAGTTGTAAGAGTTCTTTATATATTCTGGATATCAATCCGTTATCAGATATATGATTCACAAATATTTTCTATGGGCCTTGTTTTCACTCTGTTTTTTGCGGCCTTTGGTGCAAAAACATTTTTAAATTTTAATTAAGTCCAATTTATCCATTTTTCTTTTGTTGCTTGGGGTTTCAGTGCAATATTCAAGAAATCTTTGCCAAATCCAATGGCATACGCTTTCCCCCTATGTTTTCTTTAAGAGTTTTATAGTTTTAGCTCTTATGTTTGGGTCTTTGGTCCATTTTGAATTGATTATTGTATATAATGTAAGGTCAGGAGTCCATCTTCATTCTTTTGCATGTGGATTTCCAGATTTTGCAACATCATTTGTTGAAATGATGTCCTTTCCCCATTGAATAGTTCTGACACCTTTTTTGAAAAATCATTTGACCATGTATGCAAGGGCTTACTTCTGAGCTCTTTATTTATGACAATTACTTCTTTTTCTGCAAGTGACTAATACCTGTTTTTATTAAGACTTTATTTTTTAAAGAGCAGTTTAAGGTTCACAGCAAAATTGAAAGGAAAGTACAGATATTTCCCATATATTCCCTGCCCAACTCAGACAATTACTTTTTTTTTTTTTAACATATAATGTATTATTTGTTTCAGAGGTACAGGTCTGTGATTCAACAGTCCTACACAATTCACAGCGCTTACCATAGCACATACCCTCCCCAATGTCTATCACCCAGCCACCCCATCCATCCCACCCCCCACCACTCCAGCAACCCTGTTTGTTTCCTGAGATTAAGAATTCCTCATATCAGTGAGATCATCTGATCTCTGATTGACTTATTTCACTCAGCATAATACCCTCCAGTTCCATCCACGTCGTTGCAAATGGCAAGGTTTCATTCCTTTTGATGGCTGCATAATATTCCATTGTATATATATACACCACTTCTTCTTTATCCATTCGTCTGTTGATGGACATCTTGGTTCTTTCCATAGTTTGGCTATTGTGGACATTGCTGCTATAAACATCAGGATGCATGTACCCCTTCGGATCCCTACATTTATATCTTTGGGGTAAATACCCAGGAGTGCAATTGCTGGGTCGTATGGTAGCTCTATTTTCAACTTTTTGAGGAACCTCCATACTATTTTTCAGAGTGGCTACACCAGCTTGGATTCCCACCCACAGTGTAGGAGGGTTCCCCTTTCTCCGCATCCCCGCCAACATCTGTTGTTTCCTGACTTGTTGATTTTAGCCATTCTGACTGGTGTGAGGTGGTATCTCATTGAGGTTTTGATTTGGATTTCCCTGATGCTGAACGATGTTGAGCACTTTTTCATGTGTCTATTGGCCATTTGGATGTCTTCTTTGCAGAATGTCTGTTCATGTCTTCTGCCCATTTCTTGATTAGATCATTTGTTCTTTGGGTGTTGAGTTTGATAAGTTCTTTATAGATTTTGGATACTAGCCCTTTATTTGATATGTCATTTGCAAATATCTTCTCCCATTCTGTCAGTTGTCTTTTGGTTTTGTTGACTGTCTCTTTTGCTGTGCAAAAGCTTTTTATCTTGGTGAAGTCCCAATAGTTCATTTTTGCCCTTGCTTCCCTTGCCTTTGGCGATGTTTCTAGGAAAAAGTTGCTGCGGCTGAGGTCGAAGAAGTTGCTGCCTGTGTCCTCCTTTAGGATTTTGATGGACTCCTGTCTCACATTTAGGTCTTTCAACCATTTTGAGTCTATTTTTGTGTGTGGTGTAAGGAAATGGTCCACTTTCATTCTTCTGCATGTGGCTGTCCAATTTTCCCAACACCATTTGTTGAAGAGACTGTCTTTTTTCCATTGGACATTCTTTCCTGCTTTGTCGAAGATTAGTTGACCATAGACTTGAGGGTCCATTCTGGGCTCTCTATTCTGTTCCATTGATCTATGTGTCTATTTTTGTGACAGTACCATACTGTCTTGATTATGACAGCTTTGTAATAGAGCTTGAAGTCTGGAATTGTGATGCCGCCAGCTTTGCTTTTCTTTTTCAATGTTCCTCTGGCTATTCGGGTTTTTTTCTGGTTCCATACAAATTTTAAGATTATTTGTTCCATTTCTTTGAAAAAAGTGGATGGTATTTTGATAGGGATTGCATTGAATGTGTAGATTGCTCTAGGTAGCATTGGCATCTTCACAATATTTGTTCTTCCAATCCATGAGTATGGAGCTTTTTTCCATTTCTTTGTGTCTTCCTCAGTTTCTTTCATGAGTATTTCATAGTTTTCTGAGTACAGATTCTTTGCCTCTTTGGTTAGATTTATTCCTAGGTATCCTATGGTTTTGGGTGCAATTGTAGATGGGATCGACTCCTTAATTTCTCTTTCTTCTGTCTTGTTGTTGGTGTATAGGAATGCCACTGATTTCTGTGCATTGATTTTATATCCTGCCACTTTACTGAATTCCTGTCTGAGTTCTAGCAGTTTTGGGGTGGAGTCTTTTGGGTTTTCCACATAAAGTATCATATCATCTGCAAGGAGAGTTTGATTTCTTCTTTGCCGATTCAGATGCCTTTTATTTCTTTTTGTTATCTGATTCCTGTGGCTAGGACTTCTAGTACTATGTTGAATAGCAGTGGTGATAGTGGACATCCCTGCCGTGTTCCTGACCTTAGGGGGAAAGCTCTCAGTTTTTCCCCATTGAGAATGATATTCGCTGTGGGTTTTTCATAGATGGCTTTTATGATATTGAGGTATGTACCCTCTATCCCTGTACTCTGAAGAGTTTTGATCAAGAAGCGATGCTGTACTTTGTCAAATGCTTTTTCTGCATCTATTGAGAGGATCATATGGTTCTTGTTCTTTCTTTTATTAATGTATTGTATCATATTGATTGATTTGTGGATGTTGAACCAACCTTGCAGCCCAGGGATAAATCCCACTTGGTCGTGGTGAATAATCCTTTTAATGTACTGTTGGATCCTATTGGCTCGTATTTTGGTGAGTTTTTGCATCCATGTTCATCAGGGATATTGGTTTGTAATTCTCCTTTTTGATGGGGTCTTTGTCTGGTTTTGGGATCAAGGTAATGGTGGCCTCATAAAACGAGTTTGGAAGTTTTCCTTCCATTTCTACTTTTTGGAACAGTTTCAGAAGAATAGGTATTAATTCTTCTTTAAATGTTTGGTAGAATTCCCCTGGGAAGCCATTTGACCCTGTGCTCTTGTTTGTTGGGAGATTTTTGATTACTGCTTCAATTTCCTTAGTGGTTATGGGTCTGAAAGGTTTTCTATTTCTTCCTGGTTCAGTTTTGGTAGTTGATACATCTCTAGGAATGCATCCATTTCTTCCAGATTATCTAATTTGCTGGCACATAGTTGCTCATAATATGGTCTTATAATTGTTTGTATTTCTTTGGTGTTGGTTGTGATCTCTCCTCTTTTATTCATGATTTTATTTATTTGGGTCATTTCTCTTTTCTTTTTGATAAGTGTGGCCAGGGATTTATCAGTCTTATTAATTCTTTTAAAGAACCAGCTCCTAGTTTCGTTGATCTGTTCTACTGTTCTATTTCATTGATTTCTGCTCTGATCTTTATTATTTCTCTTCTCCTGCTGGGTTTAGGCTTTACTTGCTGTTCTTTCTCCAGCTCTTTTAGGTGTAGGGTTAGATTGTGGAATTGAGACCTTTCTTGTTTCTTGAGAAAGGCTTGTATTGCTATGTACTTTCCTCTTAGGACTGCCTTTGCTGCATCCCAAAGATTTTGAACAGTTGTGTTTTCATTTTCATTTGTTTCCATGAATTTTGTTAATTCTTCTTTAATTTCCTGGTTGATCCATTCATTCTTTAGTAGGATGCTCTTTAGCCTCCATGTATTTGAGTTCTTTCCCACTTTCCTCTTGTGATTGAGTTCTAGTTTCAAAGCACTGTGGTCTGAAAATACACAGGGAATGATCCCAATCTTTTGATACTGGTTGAGACCTGATTTGTGACCTAGGATGTGATCTATTCTGGAGAATGTTCCATGGGCACTAGAGAAGAATGTGTATTCTGTTGCTTTGGGATGGAATGTTCTGAATGTATCTGTGAAGTTCATTTGGTCCAGTGTGTCATTTAAAGTCTTTATTTCCTTGTTGATCTTTTGCTTAGATGATCTGTCCATTTCAGTGAGGGGGGTGTTAAAGTCCCCCACTATTATTGTATTGTTGTCAATGTGTTTCTTTGATTTTGTTATTAATTGGCTTATATAACTGGCTGCTCCCATGGTAGGGACATAGATATTTACAATTGTTAGATCTTCTTGTTGGATAGACCCTTTAAGTATGATATAGTATCCTTCCTCATCTCTTATCATAGTCTTTGGTTTAAAATCTAATTTGTCTGATATAAGGATTGCCACCCCAGCTTTCTTTTGATGTCCATTAGCATGGTAAATGGTTTTCCACCCCCTCACTTTCAATCTGGGGGTGTCTTTGGGTCTAAAATGAGTGTCTTGCAGAAAGCATATCGATGGGTCTTGTTTTTTTATCCAGTCTGATAGCCTGTGTCTTTTGATTGGGACATTTAGCACATTTACTTTCAGGGTAACTATTGAAAGATATGAATTTAGTGCCATTGTATTGCCTGTAAGGTTACTGTTACTGTATGTTGTCTGTGTTCCTTTCTGGTCTAGGTTACTTTTAGGCTCTCTCTTTGCTTAGAGGACCCCTTTCAATATCTCTTGTAGGGCTGGTTTCATGTTTGCAAATTCCTTTAGTTTTTGTTTGTCCTGGAAGCTTTTTATCTCTCCTTCTATTTTCAATGACAACCTAGCTGGATATAGTATTCTTGGCTGCATATTTTTCTCATTTGGTGCTCTGATTATATCATGCCAGTCCTTTCTGGCCTGCCATGTCTCTATGGATAGGTCTGTTGCCAACCTAATGTTTCTACCATTGTAGGTTACAGATCTCTTGGTTTCAGGATTTTCTCTTTGTCTCTGAGACTCGTAAGTTTTACTATTAGATGTCGGTATGTTGACCTATTTTTATTGATTTTGAGGGGGGTTCTCTGTGCCTCCTGGATTTTGATGCCTGTTTCCTTCCCCAAATTAGGGAAGTTCTCTGCTATAATTTGCTCCAATATACCTTCTGCACCTCTCTCTTTCTTCTTCTTCTGGGATCCCGATTATCCTAATATTGTTTCATCTTATGGTATCACTTATCTCTCGAATTCTACCCTTGTGATCCAGTAGTTGTTTATCTCTCTTTTTCTCAGCTTCTTTATTTTCCATTATTTGGTCTTCTATATCACTAATTCTCTCTTCTGCCTCATTTATCCTAGCAGTTAGAGCCTCCATTTTTGATTGCACCTCATTAACAGCCTTTTTGACTTCGACTTGGTTAGATTTTAGTTCTTTCATTTCCCCAGAAAGGGTTTCTCTAATATCTTCCATGCTTTTTTCAAGCCCAGCTAGTATCTTTAAAATCGTCATTCTGAACTCTAGTTCTGACATCTTACTTATGTCCGTGTTGATTAGGTCCCTGGCAGTCAGTACTGCCTCTTGTTCTTTTTTTTTTGAGGTGACTTTTCCTGTCTTGTCATTTTGTCCATAAGAGAATAGATGAATGAGAGAACAAAATGCTAACAGGGTAACAATGACCCAGAAAAATATACACTAAACAAATCAGAAGAGACCTTCCAGAAAGTGGTTGCTTTTCTGTTCAGAGAGTTGCTGCTATTCTTTCCTTGATCTCCTGTTGAGTTTGTAGGTGTTCAGAATGGTTTGATCCCTATTTAGCTGAATTCCTGGGACCAGATGAAATTTAGGTCTCCTACTCCTCCACCATCTTCCATACAATTACTTTTTAATGCACTTTTTATTTGGAAATAATTTAAATTTACAGAAAAGTTGGAAAGAGTTCCTGTATAACCTTCACCTGGTTTTCCCTATTGCTACTATCTTATATTACCATGATACATTTCTCAAATGAAGAAATCTGCTAACTAAACTCCATGCTCCTCATATTTCACTGATTTTTCCATTAATGTTCCAGGTTCTAATTAAGAATAACACATCACATCTAGTTACCATGTTTTCCCAATCTCCTTTGATCTGTGATAATTTCTCAAATTTTCTTTCTTGTTCATGACTTTGAGAGTCTTGAGGACTATTGGCCAGGTATTCTGTTGAATGTCCCCAGTCTGGATTTGCCTAATGTATTTTTATCATGACTAGACTAAAGTTATAAGTTTTCTAAAGAATATTACAGAGGTGAATTAACCTTCTCATCATATCAAATCAAAGGGCATGTTAAACCCGCATGACATCACTGGTGATGTTAATCTTCACTGCTTATTAATGTAGTATTTGCCAGGTTTCTCCACTGTAAGGTTTCTATTTTTCCTATTCCATACTCTTTTCATTATAAGTGATCACTAATTCTAAGCCATAATCAAGAGAAGGGGAATTAAACTCTCCTCTCTTGGAGGGAAGAATTTATATATGTTATTTGGAATTCTTTTTTATTGTTCTCTTGTTCTCATCAATAAATTTATTCAATCATTTATTTATATCACTGTGGATGAGTATTTATTTTATACTTTGGGCTAAACATACATGTTCAGTGCTTTTGTTAAAGAATTTACCTTTATGATTTATTCACATTATAGAAAGTGTCTTAAAGTTATGTATAATTATTGGAAAATTCACCATCAAGGGAATTCCAAATTTTCCAGAAAAATTTGCCATGACTACAGATCCATAGAGAATAATTGTTTACTGGGGACTTTTTTTACTCCTTTTGGTTGGAAAGCATTCAATCAAGTATTCTTTACTTTGCAAAAGGTGGACACTTATGGGTAATTTAAAAAAAATTTCTTTTTCATTGGTATTTTTTAAAAGTCTTTGAAATAGCGAAAACAGTGTTTATTCATATCCTTTAGCTTTAGGAAAATTAACCAATTACCTCTTATCCCATTTTAATTCTGTGCCTTCAAAAGAAATACAGTTATTTTCCTTTTTAATGAAAATGGTAATGATGTACTATTTAGCAAATTTATCAGTCTTTATTAATAAAAAAATGAGAGAAAAATAATTTTGTGATACATGTGAATCTTTTCATCTAAAATATAATACTCATTGCTGTTAGTACATGTTGTGTATTTTGTACATCTGTGAAACTTAACCTTTAATGATTTTTAGATTTTTTAATGAAACAAAAATGAAATATACTTACTTTTGGTGTTATTAAAAACAGTATTGGACATAGTATATGAGACATTATGATTCTTACTAGATACTATGAAATGTCCAAATACCCTGCTTTCTCCATATGAAGAATGAACGAATACATATTTTTTCCTAATTTTCAGTGACTTAAGTACACTACATATTCTTATGGCCCTGAATATTGAGTAGAATTTTTTTATAGTTGGATTCTTCACTCTAAAAAAAATTCTAGCCAAATGATTTTGATTAATTGAGGCTGTCTAAAAATAAAAATCTGCCATGGTTACCATGAGTTTATCATTTCTCCTATGGACCACATTCAGCCCTCATTCTGTGCACAGAATTCTCATTATTGTCTCTCAGTCTGCACTGCTTTTTGCATTGGAGTTTTAAATATACACAGTTGCTTTCAACTGAGAAATTAAACAAGATATATAGTAGAGATGATTACAGGACATGTATATATCCATTTTGATTGCTATAGGGTGTTTTTGGCTTTGTAATACAAAGGTGGCCTTGAGGATTGAATACCATATGTGCAAAAGTGAAACTAACAAGTCTTTATACACTCCCTATGTGGTTATCAGTTCTTTACATAAATAAATTTCCTGCCCTGTGGGTACTTAAAATATGCAGTAAGGATATCCTAGGAACATCTTCTATTATTCAGCTTTCAGCAGCACACTACCAAATTTTGCCTTGAATAAACAAAACAAAACAAAACAAAACTCTTCCTTTGCTTAAGGTAGTGATTAACATGGGTATTGCTTATGTAACGAGGTCTGTACTTATATTTTTGGGTGTTTCTTGATATCAAGAGTAGCAGATGACATCATTGACCTTATTAGATATCTGTTTTGGTAGAAACAGGCATATTTGTAAGCAAAATTTTATCCTCAGCCTGGTTTCTTACCCTTTATGATAACTATCTGAAATACATCATCTGATGAACAGTCAAGGATAACCTGAAGAAATGAACTGAATTTGTGTTATACTCCTCTGTGAGCTCTTCAGTTTTATTACTCTATATAGTTGTCAGCTATGGTGTTCTTCTGAACTGTAATTGTGGTCAAAAAGATCAACCAGCAAAGAGATGAAACCTTGGACAAACCACTTAGATAATTTTTCAGTTAAGAAGCATAAGACCCCCAAATCCCATTTTAATTGAGAAACTGCCAGGGTAAGTAAAATCTTCCCCCTTGCCCCATCAAAAACTCAGGGTAAGTGGGAAAATACTAATGAGGTGTTAGCAAGAAGATTGGTGGTATAAAAACAACAAAACTAGGTGAAACAGATAAAGATGGAAAGACAGCTGTAGGTATCTTCCTAATCTTTGTTGTCTATTTTACTATGAAATGGAACTTTTCCTATTGTTTTTGTTTTAAAAAGTAACAACAACAGTTTCAGTGCTAGTCTTAACATGATTGTATTATAATCAGCAGGGTTTTAAAAATTGTCTCAAAGGTTAATCTTGGTGATCATCACATTATACTCACTCTTATTCTTATCAGTTATATTTAGTGGCAGATTGCAAGCTTTCCTTATTATCTTGTTAAATCAAGAGGTGAAAGCCTTTCAAGGCTTCTCTTTTTAAACATCTTTTATTAATGCTAATATGCCAGATGGGAAAAATTAAATTGGTTCTGTTCTTTATGCTGCCACTACCCACAATTTTACCACATCATTTGCTGGTTAAGGAAGCATATGAAAATGATAGGTAGAGCACACAGTTGTAAAAGTTCAGAAATGATGGAATTTCTTGTCTAAGAAAAACCTTTCTTCATTTGACTAGAAAAAAAATGCCATCACTCTCTGAACATACCTAAGGAACATTGATAAAGATGGAATTAATATACTTGGAACTCATATACAGTATAATATTTCCTAGTTACTCATGTTTGCTTCACTCTTAGATTGCAGCCAAACCCCGACAAAATGATTCTACAAGAACAATCCCTCTTGGTCCATTGGTTTAATTGTCCAGAGCAACTAAGTTCATTTAAATGTTGCTTCTTTCCCATTTCCTCATCTTTTGGGAAATCAGTGGCTCTGGTGAATGCCTACTTACTCTTCTTTCAGGTCTTTGGAAATATGTACAAAATGTTTCAGCAGGTTAAACCCATCTGTCTAGGAGACTATTTTCAAGTCTTCAAACTTCCCAGAGACAAACCCAGATAAGCGGTGGATTCTAAGCATTTCATGGAGTCTCAGTGGTTATTCCACTTGGTCTTTTAAGATCTTTTAAGGTTTGACAAGCAATACTGAGATGTGCATGAAAAGTGGTTTTATAATAGGGAAAAGCTTGAATTGTCTCTAACTTTTGCTTAAGTTCAGTCATTTAAAACTCAAGTTTATAATATTTAATAAGAACTGAATGTACTTTGAAGCCAGTTATTTTCTACTTACCCCCTAACCGATAAAGTCTTTCTGGCTGAGAATTCTGGGTCCAGGAATGGTCCAGCACTGTTCTGTTCTTTATGGGGAAAAATTGCTTTTAGTGGAATCCCTGGTATGAGTTAAAAGTGAGTACAGTATTTTTCTTTTATTCTTTTATTTTTCACTTAATTCAGTGTTTTCTTCTCTCCTGACTGATTTGACTGCACAATTTTCTATGCATCTCTTCCTCAGTATGTCTCTCACAGTCCAGGTTTGTCCACAGATCAAAGAGCTAATGCTAAGAATTAATGGCTACATATGGTTGATACATTTGAAAATTACCTTGGACTTTACTTGCCTGGAATGGCTTAGATCTGTAGCAGAATAGTAGATGAAAGTCAGTGTAAATTGTTGGAAAGAGAATAATATGACACTCAAAAGCACAATGAAACTAGCATCAAAATATGTATGTTCAAGGCCAGGATCTTAAATTTTAATAGTGTGCCATCTCTGGTGATTCACTTAATTTCTCTGAGCTCCAGTTTCTTTGCTGGGAGTCACTCATTCATTCATTCATATAGCCTTGTATCCATTCACTAGAACAAATATTTTTTGAGGATGAATGATGTCTGAAACTTTATTTTCTTTATAGAATTGTTGCTGTTGGTATGGGAACCACATGAAATATAAAGTATGTGTCAGATAAATGATGATCACATTGTTTCTGTAGCTTACTTAGCAAAGAAATGTATAAAGAATTCTAATATCTCTTCTGAGTAGATTTTGCCTTTGTAATGACTTTCCTACATTTAGTTAATTTTAAAGTATCAATGGTATGTTTAGGTATGCATCTGGAAGGATAACTAGGAAATCATTTCAGTCTATAAAGAAGAGAGTTTATTTAGAATTCAGTTTTCCATCTAATTCTGCTGCACCTTCCTATCTAATGAACAAACAAAAACAAAAATTACCTCACTATCACCACCGACATGGACGATGGCAACAACGACAGCAACACAAGAAAACAGTGTCTATTTCTTGCCAGCAGCTAGGATGAGTTATTTCCATTTTTCCATATGTACAGGTCTTTCAGAGTACATATGGAATCTAATGAATAGGGAAATCACTTACCACTAATATAATTAAATGTTAAAGTAATATTGACCTATGCATAACTGCCAAAATTTAGATTACAATGTTAGGACTTCTCTATTTAAGATATATCTGCATTTAACAAATTGTTCTCAGCAATTTGTATTTTCATAAAAACAACATATAGTGTTGTTCAACTTCTGTCCCTGTAATTTTCAGGCTGTTTTCCCATTGCCACAGTCTGCTAAACCTCTATTCCTTTTTAACGATTTCTGAGAAAGAAATCCACACAACTGCTAGAACCATAATAAGACAGAGCTGTGTAAGGCAGAGACTAATGGTGGGAGAGACACCACGATGGCAGGGCAGCTGATTTCATTTTTAAATAGGAAAAAGGCAGCACTCAGACACCAGACCAAATAAGAAGCACATGGTCAGTAAAAGCAGAGCAGCAGACCCTGGAACTGATAGCAAGGTAGGAGTGTCCCAGATGTCAAACAGCTCTATCTTTTGGTCCACTTGGGTTTTTTGTTGTTGTTGTTGTTTTAAAATCCCTTAGAGTTACAAAAATTGCCTAAAAAGGAATTATATTTCAGTTTCTGCAATTCATTTTTAAAAACAGCAAAAGAATATATTTGCTCCATAAAAATTGTATTAGCTGGCATTTGCTAGTGCCAGTTCTGGTCTGCTAGCTATCCCAATCATATTCCATGGCTCTTCATGTTTTTATTTTAGGAGAATTCCAAAATCTGCTCGGAGAAAATATGCTCAAAGATTTATCTCACAAACATGATTTTTTTCATGTTGTTATAAAGAAGGAGAATAAAGATACATAAAAGATTACTCATGTTTGAACTGGTTAGCAAAATTATTGAAACCAATATATAGAAAATAGACTTTTAAGAGGAAAATTTGGCCCATAATAGCTGAATGTATTATGAGTCCTGGCTTGGTATAAAACTGCAGGGACATAATGCAAAGACTTCCTTATTTATTAGGACAGTCAAGGAAATTGGATTAAAAACTAAAAAGGGGGAAGTTGACTGATAGATTGTCTTCCCATGAAAGCCTTGACCAAAAAGACCTTCATCTTATCCATAGAGAAGTTTCATTCAACCATTATATTGAGGGCCTGCCAGGCACTATCCAAAGTGAGGTGCTTTCTCTCTGTTCTTATTTTGCCCAAGTACATTCATCTTCTGTACAATTTGGCAACCAGGAATTTGTCAATGTCAAGGAAAATACGCAGTATGAGGAGACTGTGCAATATGAGTTTGTTTAGATCTAGGAGCATCCAACTCCATGCAGATAACCTAACACCAATAGAAAGCTTGTCAGAACCCCTTACCTTTTTTGAGTCTGGAAAGTTTAAGACATCTCCCTTAATAAAGAATGAACTGTAAAGATTATGGAAATTTAATAATGAACATTTTTAATAGTACTCTACACATAGCTCCTTAGATAATATTTTTACTGCAATCAGTTAAGGTAAGTTCTACCAGAATATGCTTTCTTAATCCTTGTGTGCTGACAAAGAAACTGGGTTCCAAGACACCCAGAGAGAGGAAATTAGTTTCTTAAGACTATAGGTGGTAAAGGATGGACCCAGGACTCAAAGCCAGAAGTTCTGATTCAAAATTCTGTGCTCACTGTTTCCCAGACTGCCTCCTTCCTTCCCAATGTATAAGGTAAAGAAACTAAGTTAATAAACAACTATTCTAAAGTTTAACTTATTTTATTAAGAAGCAGAAAGTATAGTATAGGTCTTAGAAGACTCTGGCCATAGTTTCAGGATCTAAAAATTGAATTAGCCTAGACATACTTCGGTATATCCGGATATATTCTGAGACCTCTTTGGAAATGATATTTTGATTGTGAGGGCAGGGAGCACCAACTTTTGTTTCAAAAATTCTTAAGTGGCTTATGGTAAGTTTTGTGCCACAAATGCATTAAATTGATGGACATATGATAAATGTTGTTCACATTACTACAAATTAAAAGTGAGTATCACTTAAAAGTAAATATGTTAATGTCAAAAATAAGATTGTTTTTATATATTTAAATCATTTTTCATTGATTGTTGCCACCTAAAAGGTCAATTTTATAACTGAAGAAACTGTTGTTAATGAAGGCAATGAATTGTTGAATAGGAAGCCTTTTGTTGGTCTGGGTTTGAAACTGCAGTTGCCTATTCTTGTGTTGTCTAAGGAGTAATTTTATCTGTGCAGTATATGTTCTTCCAAAGCAAATGGCGAAACTGAAAGGACAGTTTCCTTGTTAAAGAAGGACAAGGAAGGTTATTTCATGTATAGATTCAATTCAGTTTTTCAGAGTGACCTTGTCTCAGTGCAAAATGGAAGACTGAAATACATGCACAGTACATAGAACTGAAACCCTCTCATAACATTTCCCGTTTATGTTTCGAGTATTAAATATATGGATTTTCATAATTTCAAATGAGGCACCATATCAATTTATATTTTCAAGTGCCCTCACTACAGAATGGCTTTTATGGTAAGGACCCACCTGGTCAAACAAATGGAGTTTAGAGTTTAGACTTCTGACTATGACAATACATGTGATTTAGCTTGCTGCAAGTTAAAAAAGACAAGTCTTAATTAAGATAAAAATAGTAAATTGCCTAAATATTGAACATATGTATGAGAATATATTAAATAAATGACTAATACATGGTTTTAAAATCTGGATAAATGTTTAAAATGTTTCTTCAATTAAAGCCTGCAAAAGATATAACCTATAAATACAACTGTTGGAACTGGCTTTATTTTTTGTTACTATGAATATGATGTGTTTGATGTGCTGCTAATAGTTTATTCTGCCAACTACATTCACTTGATGAACCATATCCAGATTTTTAAATGGTGGGCAGCAGAGCAGTGGTGGGGGTGGGGGGGTGCAGAGTAGAAAGGAGACTGTCTTGCATTCCTGCCCCACCCTCCTTCCCTTTTTCCTTTCCTTCTTTCTTCTCTCCTTCCCTACTTGCTTCCTTCTTTCTTTCTAAAACCATTTATTGAGTCTTCACCATGATTTAAGTAATTTGCCAGAACCTGGTGATAAAATGGTGAGCAAGATATCCACAGTACTGCCTTTCTGGCAATGAAGAAATCAAACTGGTAAACTGGCAATTACAATTAAATGGAATAGATTCTCTGATTGGGAAGTAAAGGGTGCTTTGGGGTCCCCTGGTCAATACCTTGAAAGAAGAAGAAAACCTCTTAGAGGAAATTACATGTAAGTGGAGGGCTAATTTATCATTCATCCCTCTTCTTTAAGAATTTTTTATTTCTACAAAATTAAGATGCCACTCAAATCTTCTCCACCTTCAGTTTTATTTTCATTGTATCCCTACACATACCTTGGGCTCTAGCTCATATTCACAATCAGTTGCCTTCCCTAATCTTAATTCTTGTGCTTCAGTTGTATTTATTTCACCCAATTTTATGTTATAGTTTGTTTCCATGCATTTCTCCAGAGAGAAGGCAAGGATTGATTCTTATTTTCCTTTTTTGCCCTCCACTTAACAAATTCTGCTCCTCATAATAACCCAGAGTATAACACTGTGTCTAACGCAGAAGTCTCTGATGGAACTAAAATGATTTATGGATTTTTTAAATTCATTCACTCAAAGAATTGATTAATTATCTACCATGTGCAGGAAAAAGAGAACAGAAGTGAACATTCATAATGAATAAACACATTTAGTAGAGAAGATCAGACATAGTCCCACATAGGTTCAGTTAAAAAATTAGTTTATAACAATCCATTCTTCTGTTCAACAGCTATTTATTGAATGCCTACCGTGTGCCAGTCCCCATTGTCATAGAGCTTACATTCTAATTGGGAGATATTGACAAGTGAGCAGATAAATGAATATGATGATTTCAGGTACTGATAAAAGTACTAATAAAAAATTAAATAATGCAATCTTGTAGAAGATGTGTCAAAGGATTATGACAGACTGATGCATCAGGGAAGGCCTTTATGAATAGATACCATTTGATGTGAGATCTGAATGGTGAGGAGGACCCAGCTATGGGAAGATCAGTGACAAGGGAAATCAGGTGAAGGGGACAGTATGTGTGAGGAATGCATTTGACCTGTTTGAGGAAAGTAAAGAAGTCTAGTGGAGCTGATGACCTGTGTCTATGGAAGGAGTGGTTTTAGAGTAATGCTGGAAAAGAAGGAATGGGTCAGAACATTATAACATCTTACAGGTTATAATAAGGATTGTGGGTTTTATTTTAATTGCAGTGAGAAATCACTGAAGAACTTTAAATAGGTGGGTAACATGATCTGATTGACACATAAAAAAGGAAACTTAAAGTTCTGCATGAAGAATGAATTTTAGGAAGAGGAAGATGGAGGGAGGGAGCCCTGGTTCGCAGCTATTACAGTGGCCCATGAAAAAGATGATGGTGTCTTGAACAGGAAAGGTGGGAAAGGAAACAGAAATGGAAAAATTGGAGATATTCTGTGGAGGTAGATTCAACAGGACTTCCTGATAGCTGAGTACCAAAAAGAGGGTAATAGATGAATTCATCAATGACTCTTTGTGTCATGAGGATTCAAAATAAGAGGGAGTTATGAACATTGGAGTGTGGAGTAGAAAATGGATTCTCAACCATAATAGTTCACAATATGAATCCTTAGAGGTCTAGGGTAAGCTCTTTTATTGCTTCAGTGCATCTAAGAGGAAGTATATATTTACCCTCAGTAAGGCTATGGAGGGTAATTAGGGTCTTTGCTTTTGCATAGAATTATATCAACTCAGTACTGTAAGACTTAACTCACATTTATTAAAAACTTATTAAGTGTAATTTGTACCATAAAGTAGATCTTTCAAAACATAGATTCCTTGGGAGAGAATATTTAAAGGTGGAAGTCCTTGGTGGCAAAAAGTTTAGGACACTACTACTACTACTTGGATATTTTTATGAATTAGCTAAGCCACCTCTTTTCTTTCTTTCTCATCTGATTTACTTACCAGTTGCTTTTCTCCATTCTCTTGACTTTTGTCTAAAGTAGCAAGGAATGCCAGTGACTGAATTGATCATGTGTGGATTTGGGGAAGTTCAAAACAAACAGCTTTTATAAAATAATATTTTATTATCTACATTCCAATTTCCCATATTTTCAACATTAAATCTAAAAGTTTTCTTTTAAAAATTGACCTTAGAAGTAATAGGATTCCATGGACTATAATTGAAATATATATGTTTTCTCCCATCAAAATTAGTATACCAGCTTTAAAGTCTTCCCACTGTATTTGTGTATTTTTCAAATGGGATGAAAATTAATGGAGGGAGGGTGCCTGGTGGCTCAGTCGTTAAGCATCTGCCTTCAGCTCAGGTCATGATCCCAGGGTCCTGGGATCGAGTCCCACGTCAGGCTCCCTGCATGGCAGGAAGCCTGCTTCTCCCAATCCCACTCCCCCTGCTTGTGTTCCTGCTATTGCTATCTCTCTCTGTCAAATAAATAAATAAAATCTTTTAAAAAAAGAAAATTAATAGAGGGGAGTGAATAGAACAACACAGTGGTGTTAGGTGGTAATGAAGATTCTGACACTGAATTCTAGTGCATTGGCAACTCTGTCATCAGTTTACTATTTGATCCTATTCAAGTCACTTGAATTCTCTTTCTTCAATTTCACACTTGCAAAATGGTGCAGCAAAGAAGTCCTGATGAAATATGACAAATAATAGATCACACAAAAAAGAAAAAAAGGAAAATGAACAATTTGAAATGCTGAATTAGGACTTTTTATTAAAGATTGAGTGGAATTGGAACAAAGCCTTGTATTTTCTTTAACATGTTTCTCAATCATTATATTGATTTTTAATCATTTGTTTTACATTTGTTGGCTACTTACTAGGTACCAGGCACTGATGGCCTGAAAGTTACTATTTTACTAAATCCTCTTTTCTATCTAAAGAATGTCAGTTTTGCTAAGGGAATTTTCTTTATTACTAAAATAGAATAATTTTATCCACATCCATTGACTTTTTATTTGGTCTTGTTGGTCTTCTGGTACCATGATATTCTCTTATATACTGTTAGAATGATTTGAGACTGATAGGTCTTGGTCAATAGAACTTGGAATTTCTACTCAGCTGAAAAAAAAAAAGGATTTTTATCATTCTAAAAAAAGAAGCAATAAAGTCTTTATTAATATATATATGATGTTAGAATATAAACAGCCATGTTGTCTTTGAAGTAGATTTCTCTCTGGACATGAAAAGGGCTATTTTTATAATGTTGGTCACAGTTCTTCTTGGAAATGTGGGTTTTTCTTGTTTGTTTATTTGAAAATAAAGAGCCCATGTTTGTGCAAACTATTCTTCAAATGCAGCAATCTTATGGATGTATTTAGGGACCTTATTTAGAAAGTCTGCAGCTTGATACTCAATTTTATTTGGATTACTGGCATTCCTTTTAACACATACTTCTGCCATGAAGTGTACTTCATTCAATGTGAGATGGGAAATAGAAACTATAAAGGCCAGTTGTTTGGAAGGAACTTGTTCATGAGGAAGCCAGGGCTTAGTAGATGATGGTCTTGGTCTGGTACTGAATTCAGAGAGAAATATGGATCCCATCAATTCAGGGCACAGCATGCTTCAGAGTAAAATGTCTACCTCATAGAAGGATCTTCATCTTTAGACTGACTCCTGTCTAAATGCAAAAGCATACCCAACATCCTGCACTTATGTGGTGCTTTAATTTTTCTAAGCAATTGTTTATTTCACAGACAGGTATTGTGGTCCTACAGTAATTGGAACATAAAAAAAAAAAAAGGCACTGTACCTGTATTAGAAGAATGTATAATATAGTGGTGGAGATACATAAGTAAGGATAAAATATAATGACACATTATAAATTCTACTAAATAATTCTGAATAGGAAAGATGAAGAGGAAAGATGAGGATACTACTAATTTTATCCTATATTTGCTCTTTTGTAATTTTTTGAGGTAAGTAACGGAAGCATTGCTATCTGCATTTGATCGATGAGGAAGCAGCCTCTGGTTTGGGTGAAGGTCTTTGCTTGAGGTCACACAGCAGCCTGTTGGCATAGCCGGCGTTTCTGATTCCTCAGCGGGTGCTCCTTGCACTCTGCAGTAGGGGCCCAAATCACAGTTTACTATGCTGGCAGAGAATCGCTCTGCTTCCTTAACTGCTACACAGTTAATGCAAAGAAGATGTTGACAAAAGTCGGCCTGTTATGAGCTTTCTCTGATGTGAATTCAAATCACATTTTGTAGAGTATACTTCAGGTGGTCTCTGAAAAAGGCATCCTTGGGTTTTTGTATTTTTATTAAAAAGGGACTATGGTTTTCTGGATAGAAATTTAATGAGGTTTTATTCATATTTAAATATTGGGATGATTCTATTTGCTCTTATCGTAAAGGCAAATTTGAAGCATGTGGCTTTTTGGCCAAAAACAGAATAAAAAAACTCAGTTCAGTCAAATCATAGTTGGAGTCAGTAAAGAAATAAGATAAACTGGCAAGTCTGGTTTCTGATTTTCTAGAGAGAGCACAGAGATATTTTTCATCATTTTCTAATGTAATAGTTCTTGTTGCCTCAAAAAGTTGGAAATGTATTTTCTCATTTAGTATTCTTAAAAGAGCACTTCGGATTAGGTTCTACCCCTGAAACCCCACAATGAGTATGAATGAACTTAAATTACACAATGACTATTGTAAGGACCATGTTGGAAACCTCCTGGGTACTGGCAGCCCATGCAATCCAAATTATGGAGAATATTTATTTCTAGGCTACTCTCTGACCAACTTTGCGAGTGTGAAAAGGAAGCTAATTGTTTTAGTCTTTTCTGTATTGATTATGTTGGAAGTCTAATAGAATCAGATAGACATAATATATACATAAGGTGCTGAACCACTGGGATAATGCAGTTGGACTTGTTGCAAATACTGACATAATTAAGGATTTGTTAACGCTTGTATAATAAACCTCTATTATTAAGGACTTTTAACTAAGTATTAAAAATTCACTCTCAGCTGCAACTTGCCATTCATGGTCTCAGCTAGGAAGCAATTTTCTTTTTACAAATTTTCAAAAAAAAAAAAAGTCTTCCTCTGTAAAGCTTTGTACTGATTTTCCTTTCATAAAAAGTTTCAGGCATGGATCCTTCTTCTAAATGGAAATTTCCTGATATGAGAAGTAAAAGAGGAAACAGTTCATTTCTACATCTCGTCTTTTCTCTTCAGGTAGAAGACTTGTTTTTAAAAGTATATTTGAAAAAATGTGTTTGCATTATTATTTTTAAAAGATATTTATTTATTTATTTATTTGAGAGAGAGAGAGGGAGGGAGGGAGAGCACAGAAGGGGAGTGATAGGGAGAAGAAGCAGACACCCCGCTGAGCAGGGAGCCTGATGTGGGGCTTGATCCCAAGACCTGAGATCGTAACCTGAGCTAAAGGCAGACGCTTAACCAACTGAGCCACCCAGGCGACCCTGCATTTTTTTTTTTTAATTAAAAGAGGAACTCATGCTTGTTTTAAAAGGTTAAATGAAAAAGACTTATAAAGAAAATTTTAAAAACTTGTCCTTTTCTTAACCTCACCTGCCTAGTAACTACTATTGTTACATATTCTCCTACATGTTTCCCTGTATTTATACAAATACCTACATCTTTTTTTTCCCACTACATTTTAAAAAGTCAAATTTGTCTTATTTCTTGTAAATCCTATCCCAGTAGTGGAATCAGATATTTTTTTCTGCCAAGACCAATAGAAGGGCTGAGCAGTACTCATTCTTCTAAGCTTTCCTTTGATAAATTACTTACATATATATCATGAATTTAGAGTTGTTAAGTAATAGGAATAATAGCCTGCTATTTTGAATTATTTGCCCTTGAAAAGCTTCCATCAAATCCATTCATATACCAGCTTCTTTATGTGTTGGCAGAAGAGATCCTGAGGGCTGTGTGTGGTCTGTGATGGCTGCTCAGTAATCCTACCAGCAACAGACTGATTCTGAATGCTCCATTCTCCTGCAGAGAAAAATAGCCGAGCCTCACTACCCCCTCCCTAACTTCAGTGGTTTTTACTGAACTCCATGTCCCCAAAGTATCAGTTATTTAATCACAAGATGGAAATCTTTTCTGGGTTCTCCTCTCTACTCTTTGTGTGAAGAAGGGGAAATCACAGGACCCAATTGAGTGCAGGTAGAAAAAAGTCTTGTTGGAGAAGAAATATGTTTGATAAGCCCATCATTTCAAAATTTTTAGTGTTTAATTTAGTGATGCTAGAATAAATTGTAAGAGAAATAATAATATTGATCCCAACAAATGAATGCTTTGATGATTTGCTTTGATGATCTTTATGATTCATCCCTTTGATGGTTAATTTATTGTTCTACTGCTGCAGGACAAGTGTTTTCTTCTCATTCCTTCATATGAACATTAAAATACATGAAAATAGTCTCGCATATTCATAATGCTCACAAGAAAAGATATGCAATAATACATCAAAATTCTCAAATTTAGTAAAAACAAATTTGAAATTAGGATATTGGGTACCATATTAAAGCCCCAGTGGATCAATTCCTTCCTTTCCTTTTGGATAGTCATCATTTCATTTCTAGTTAATTTAGAATGGATAGAAAAATCTAGAAGAGGAAATTATATGGAGAGAGTCTGGCTGAAACAGCCACCAAATGATCATCAAGTTTTACTGAAGTAGTTCATTTAGTTAGGGAAATCCAGCTGTCTTCCTCACCACCCTGTTCCTCATTTGCCTTTCTGTGACATTTTTGTGTGTGCTGAGTAGGTGCAAACTTCTATTTTTACCCTTCTTGGGTCATCTCAGAAATTGTCAGCTTTACTAAAAAGCTAGGCTTTTGGACCTAAACACCTTGGCTGTCTTTAGACATATTTGGAGTAAGCACTAATAATTTACATCAGTAAATGACTAAGGAGTATCTGTTTCTGTGACATATATAGAACTTTGATGGCCTGAAAGAGTAAAAGTTTTTTTCCAGCATACTCAATGTGCATCTGAGATGAATACCAAACAAACTTTTCAAGTTGTGTTGGTTTGGGGAATTACCTAGGATGGGTCTGTCTTTATTCTTACAGTGTTGGTGAATGTACATTTTCCAGAGGTTTCTTACCAGTGTACTACATGTCAACTAAAATCTGCAGTCTTTCATTAGATGCTCTATTAAAAGGATTAATTTAATAATAGAGACTTAATTTAAATAGACTTGGATGTTCATACTATTGGTGGTTGAGCTACAGAAACTTAAGAGCCTGGGTAGTTCATAGGTTTAAATAATTCTTCCTTGTGGTCAAATGCTAGTTTAATATAGATACAACTGATGAAGATGGCATAATGGCAATCAGAATAAAGAATTTTACCTAGAATCACCAGGTTCTCTCTCTCTGAGATATATATTCTATAAAGACACCTTCAATATGTAAATTTGAGTATAGACTGACATTCTATTGACAAGTTTTAACAATAAATTTAAAATAATGAAATTACATGCATTTTTCTTACTTTGTAGATGAGGCCATATTGAAAGAGTGTTATCAAGACATTGCTTTTCACATACATTCATTAGTAATTCAAAGATTTAGTAGCTGATGGTGATGTTAGTGTAATTAGCAGGAAAAAAATGGAAGAAATGCATGTTGCTATAGCAATATGTTCATCATGAATGATCTACAGCATAAACACCCAGATTAATTTACAAGATGCCAGGTAGAAAGCTGCATGGCTGACTAGGCTACTCTCAGATGCCACAGTATTTGTTTTTATTAAGTATAAACATTACAGTGGAGCTTTCAAGGTATGTGTGCTTGTCACTGTCAATCACCCAGGGGTTGCATTCCCAAAGAGTTTTCAATTCACTTTAAATTTTTAACAGATGAAGAGAAACATTTTTTTTCAGAGAATTAAAAAAGTATATACCAGCACAGATGACATTTTGACACCAAAACAAGCTTAACAATCTTCTTGTTCATGGGCAGAGTGTGTTTCTGTTTTATCTGCACACTTGCTTTTTAATAAGAGGTATGGAGGTTGTAATGTGCAAGTGGTTTTAAAAATACTGAAATTGGAAGCCATGGTGTCAGGAAACCTCTTAAGAAAGCACTTGTGGGTATGAGCATAAGCTGGATGACATTTTAGCCCACCATAGTTTAAGTTATTACTAGAGACTCAAGGCAGAAAAGGCATCCTTACCTCATTGGGCAAGGAAATGTGATATGTGGGTATATATATAGGTGTGTGTTTATGAGCAAGTCTGAAAGATACAGTTGCCAACTGCATGCTTGTTATTGATGGTATTTTGGGTCCTGGAGCCAGACAAATGGGATGGTGCTAGGGACTCATTCCTCAGCTTGGCCAGCAAAGTGGTTCTGCAACCTTGACACAAACATAGAGCTTGCCTGTGATCTGACTTTCTCACTCTCCATTGCCTGAATAGGCCAACTCCTGAGTTGAGCAAAAGTTAGAAGATGCTAGCATGGCCTGGATAGGTTAAGAGAAAGGTTCAGGGAGAGTGAAGCTACTATAGATGGTGAGGCTTGGTTGATCTCATCTGCATTCTCTTACCCTTGACACTTATGGCTCACGGGGTAATTAGAGGCTATACATGACCTGTGTGGATGGTATGCAATTGACAGGATTTTTACCCATTTATTCAGCATGTGAAAATAGCAGGAAAAGCTGTGATATGGGTGGCCATTGTATTTTACTCAAAATATTGTCTGAGAAGACTCAAAACATGGAGATGGCATGTTCTAGTGGGACACAGATTGTGTGGTATCCACTTGGGACCAAAGTTAAGTCACCTTATGCTTCTAGAGCACCTGATCTAAGTAAGACAGTGTCATTGTCCTTGGATGTCATATTACTAACTTGTAAGGATCTCCAGTACAGAATTCTTGATAGAGGGCCAACATGTCGAGGGCAGGACCTTCAGGGACATCAGGAAGAGTAGGACAGTTGTAATTGTGTTTTTTTCTCCATTCTAGAGAAGGATTGGATTTCTGGGACTAACTCCCAACATCCGATTAAACCATGTATGTTATGAGATTTGGCCAACAGAATTCTTAAACTTTAAGGCAGGCCTGGTATTCACCAATACTATCCTTATGGGATTTAGCCTGGAAGCTAGAGGTTGCCAAACCCAAGTTTGGACTCTGTATTACTTAGGCTGGGTAGACAGACTATGTGGAGGAAATGAACAATAAACGTTGTGTCCTTTGGGGTTCCAACAAGGAAAACAATAAACTTGCATCAGTCATGGTTCCTACAAAGGATGGGTTGCTTCAGGCTACTGCCCAAATAGAGCCTGTTGCAAGCAGTCAGCCCCTTAACAGAACGAGAGTAACTTTCTTTTTTTGCTCCACCCCATTAGGAAGTCATTTGCTGGCCACCAGTGAAGTTGGTACTAATCTAATCAGGATGTTCTGCTTTAACTTCTGGTGTGGCTTTTTGTCTGGATTGAGGAGGCAGAAAGGATTTTTTTAAACAAATGCTACACTCCAAATTGTTTATATGGGTATAAGTGTCTGTTATTTTTCCCAATACAAATTTTTGCATCAGTAAAACTGGTTAGGTATTTAGACTTTTTATAATATTAAGGTATATAGTTCAGTGCTGTTTTGCTTGGCTCAGCACAACTTTCTTAAAAACAAACAAACAATAAGAATAGGGGAGAAGTGATACCAGGTGTTTTCTGGAATTTGTGGCTTTTAAAAAATTGCTACCCACCCTTGGTTTTTAGATCCCACTTACTCTGTTCTACTTTTTCTTTTTTCCATATGATTTTTTTACTGTTACTGTTTATTGTCTGTATCTCCTCAAAAGTGTGTATGCCTCCCTGACTTTTTCCAAGTGCCTAGAATTGTACACAATACATAGCTCTCAATAAATACTTGCTGAATATGTTAATGGAGATTCTATTTAGTTACTTTGTTTGTTGGGACATTTCCTTGGCCCAAATTCTGAATTTTTTTTCCTTATTTGGCTTTATTCAGCTAGAAGGCATGAAAAAGAAAATAATATTTTATATATTTTTAATTCTTTAGGGAAGTTTTACTTCAATAAGCCTTATATTTTGAATAATACTCCACTCCTGTGTTATTTTATCTGAAAATTAATAGAGAGCAAAGATAGAGTATGTATAATTATCTGACATTATTATATGTTTGAAATTGTTACGGATTATAATATGCGGAAGCTTTCTGGTTTCTTTCTAGTATACACTAACTGTAGGAATCACTGAATATTAACGAGAGAACTGCATATTTGTGTGTAACAGTGAGAATATATTATCTTCCTTCAGATGTTATCAACTAAAAATAATTATTTAACAGTCATCCATGGTTTGTTTCTTTTTGAGAATTATAAAATAAAAATGTTACTAAAGATAAATAACATCTAAGTTCAAACCATAAGATAGTTTGTAATTAAAAATCACAGGGGTAGGGGAATGGGTTAAGTAGGTGATGGGGATTAAGGAGTACATTTGTGGTGATGAGCACAGGTTGATGTATGGAAGGGTTGAATTACTATATTGTACACTTGAAACTATTATAACACTGTATGTTTACTAATTGAAATTAAAATAAAAACTTAAAAAATAATAATGGGGCAAAATAAAAAAAAAGAAATCACAGGATTGTTTTTTTCAAATTTGAAGACCTTAAATATTTTGTTTTATTTGACACACAGGGGTATGGGTTCTACATAAGTAGATTTAGAAAATTATCAATTGAGGCATGCATTTTTATATTAAAAAACCTAAATATTATGCTTTATGATTAGTGTGCATGTGTGTGACTAAAATTGTGTTTGTGCCATGCAGTGCCCTTATATACAAGTACTGTAAATTCTTAGAGAAGATGAAATCTAAAAAACAACAAAAAAACCCAACTCTTTTTCAGATATTGAAACAGGCCCTTACACACCTGCTAATCCTCAAGGAGGTTAAAAAAACACACACTCATCAACTTGTTTCGTGAAAAAATGGGGTACGTATGAAGCCAACATGTGTCTATATCAAACTCCAAGCTCTTTCCCCGAGAATGTTGCTTATCACCTACACTAGAGGTTTTTCTAATGGAGTAAACAAAACGCTCTCTGTATTATAGGAGTCATACATAACTGAATCTGTGGAATAATAGGGGGATATGCATGATTAGATTTTATTGTATATTTTCCTAAGACATCATAACAATGGAGTGAAGTACAGTCTTCTAGTATGGTCTCTATATTACTCAGTGGCCAGATAGATTTAAAGATTCTGATACAGAAGAATTGTGGATGAATTTGCTTATTTATTTGGCTGAAACATATTACCAGCTCATCTAGAGTACAGTTTACACTGAAACTTAACTTCCCATTCTCTCCGTTGTATCTATACTATCTTCCTAAAACAGATCTTAAAAATGTAATTGTTGGTAGATTGGTGTTAATAAAGAGCAGTGTGTGTACAGGGCCCTGCAGAGCAGCAACACTTAAGGTCTGCTATGAGGAAAGGGAGATAGTTAAAGAGACAGAACAAAAGCATTCAGGGAATTGGGAAGAAAATCATAAAAGCACACAAGATTTGTGTCATGGAAACCAAGGAAAGGGGTGGATCAAGAAGAAAGGTGTGGTTAAGAATATCAAATGCTGCAGAAGCCCTTGGATCAAATACTCTCTGCAGCTCTCCCAGCTGCTGTTTTATCTTATAAATTTGTGTTTAGATAATGGTATCATTTGGGGGCATTCTGAAAATGCACCAGAGAGTGAAACCTCTTTAGTTTTGCATAAGTCAAAATGCTCTGCAGATAAATTTAGCAAGGTAGATGCTAGACTGGTGATGATCAGGAAGACTAGAAAATGAAGACTTTTGTGGTGTGTAACTCATTTCTGATGTCTTCATATCTATCTATATAATTTTTGGTGCAATGAGGACGAACAAGCTTTTGGAGAAAATTAGAGTTGAAATAATGACAATTATACACATATGTAGATGTAGTTATTGCGTGTATATATATATATCGCCCTTAATTTGATGGAAACCAGTATTTTAATATGAAATTCTTCAAAAAATATTTTGAAGGGACCTTAAAATAGAGACAGTTTTTTAGGTTTTATTGTGGTAAGATGACAAACATCAATGTGCACCTGTATTTCAATGCTGTTATTATTGATCAGGTTGATTATCCTTCAATACATTTATTAAACATGGATAACATTTTTGGTGATTTTAATAATCAATACACCTTTAATGCAATATACAATATATGGAGTAGTCTTTTTATTTTCATGGTTACTTCTAGCTTGCTTTAAAGAAAATGTATTGCCTAATTGAGAAAGTGCTTGAAAGGATTCCAATGAAAACAAACCAGGTGCTCTTAAATCCCAAAGTAAAATAAATCACTTTTTAAAACTACATTCCAGAGGCGCCTGGGTGGCTCAGTCAGTTAAGCGTCTGCCTTTGGCTGAGGTCATGATCCCGGAGTCCTGGGATCGAGCCCCGCATTGGGCTCCCTGCTCCGCGGGGAGCCTGCTTCTCCCTCTGCCTCTCCCCTCCACTTGTGCTCTCTCTCTGGCTCTCTCTCTCTCTCTCTCTCTCAAATAAATAAAATCTTAAAACAAAAACAAAAACAAAAAACTACATTCCAGGGCGCCTGGTTGGCTCTGTCATTAAGCGTCTGCCTTCGGCTCAGGTCATGATCCTGGGGTCCTGGGATCGAGCCCCACATCGGGCTCCTCGCTCTGCGGGAGGCCTGCTTCTCCCTCTCCCACGCCCCCTGCTTGTGTTCCCTCTCTCGCTCTGTCTCTGTCAAATAAATAAATGAAATCTTAAAAAAAAAATAAAACTACATTCCATCCTTTACATAATCTAAAATGTGTAGTTTGCATCAAATAGCAGAGGAAATATTAAAATTTACTTGAGTGAGAATTTTGCTATTTGATTTGGTTGAAAACTTAATTTTTTGAAAAGTTGACCTTTGTTTCCAATTTCCAATGCAATTTATTTAATCTTAAGCCAAATCATAATTTCTTTATCATAAGGAACAGTGAGATTAATCTGAGTCTGAAAATCAAGCTAGGACTTTATTCATAAGAATTTTGGAGAAGGGGGCGTAGCTGTTGTTTCTGTTTATTCGATGTGAAAACAAGAGAAAGTCTGACCCATGAAACTATGGTAGTAGACATTAATATAGAGTCAACAAGGAGCTTTCTGTGACCATTGGATCTAAAACGGTGCCTGCTAACTCCACCCTTTGCTAGGTCACTCTCTAGGGCCTAACCCAATATTCTTCTTCTTCATTATACTTAATACTGTCTGAATATACATAATTATTTATTTGATTAGTTGCTTATTAGTCATACCAAGATTGTAGTAAGCTCCATGAGGGCAGAGAATTTATTCTTGTTCATTGCTATATATCCCAGGGCCTAGCACAATACCTAACAAAAATTAGGTATTCTATAAATCTTTTTGAATAAACAAATCAATGAATGTGTTCTTTCCCCACAGTTAGGCATCTTAAGTGGAGTAATAACTTATCTAGCTTTAAAACTTTTCCTTTCCTTTAACTAGCCATATAAGATGCTTTGTAAAGTCTTACTATTTTTATTTTATAAAACATAAAGGTGTTTACTAAAGTTTTACTTTGTGTCCTGGGCTTCAAGTATATGTGGGTTTGTTGTGTAGTTGTCAACCAGTAAATGGAGATCACAGCCACCTTACAGGCCAGGCGCGTTATGCTTCTTAGAATCTCTAATCTTTCCTCTCGTCTCATGTGCCATGTATTGCTGGTCAATTTTATAGATGATAGTACTGATATCCAGAGATGTTATTAGTAACACATTTAACATAAGTCATATACTTAGTAAACGACATAACTAGGATTTGACCCATCTGGCTGACCCCATGTGTCTTTCCCTATTGAATCTCTAAACACCAGTTTACAAAGAACCAAATTAACGAATAGGTGTGAATCTTGTTAACCTGTGAGTTTCATTTAATGATACTTTATTGATAAATGGGCATGGACCCATCTTTAAAAAATAACATGGTAGCTAATATCTGTATTTTTGCTTGTACTAAATAATAGCAAGTCCACACAAGTTTCAGTTTTAAGTAGGAGTTTTAAACATATTTTTTAATGGCAAATTCATTAGTTTATACCCTGGATAAGCATAATTCCAATAGATTTTTGCAAGTTAGTTATAAATCTATAAAAAATGTAATATAGTAGAAAACTGTTTGTTCACTGTATTAGGAACATATATTGGGGTATTATTTAAGGTGGAGCTTGTTAATTGATTTATTCCTAAGTAATTAGGAATCATAGGAGGGGATACAGATACTCAAATTACAGAATTCTTTAGCAGATATTCTAAGATACTATATTTTTAAGAAAGACGTAATTATAAGTCTAAATACCTGTCTTTGCCTACCTCAGGTAGGAGACTGCCAGTTACCATTACTCTAGTTATTCTGCAGGAACAGGGAGGAAACAAAGCAGTTCATGCTTCAAGCCTGGCAATTGCTTAGAGAAATCAGTCTTGACCACTTGCTAACATAGTAATATGTATAAACAATGATTTTGCCCAGCATGTTAGTGTCCCTGCAGTATGTCCCCACATATTCTCTACTCTTGATTCAATTGTGTAGCAGACATGTGTTTTCATCAGAACTGATCTGATTCCCAGCGCCATAGATGAGGCCAGATGGGTCTAAATTAGGATAGTTCCGTCTCCCTGGACATAGTGATTGCCTCTGGAAACCTTAGCGTTAGCCAATTAGGAGACTTTCTCACTACCACAAATATTGATTGAGGGTGGGCAAAAGACCGAAGCCAGTCCAATGGTAACAAAGCTCAGGTTGTGGGAGATACTATCTCTCTCTCCTATGTGCTAACCAGAAAGCGTGTGACCCAGGAGGAGTAGCAGCTATCTCCTTGCCAATCAGGAGGGCCAGCCTAGTTAAAAAGCTCAGCAGGCGGAAATCCCAAAGAAGCGGTTCTGCCCCAGTGAAACTCTTCTTGTCGCTCTTCGAAACTCTTCACACCTTACTTGTATGAGACTCATTACTTTGGCCATTTTCAGCTGGGTATTCCAAAACTCAAAGCTAAAAGCCTCCTATGATGTTATTGAAATGATCTCTGACTCCACTTTGTCCCTCAGTGTCCTCAACTAATCAGGTGCCTAAGCCTTATGATTTGTTCTCCTTGATAGTTATCTGTTCCTCCTGACTTAATTTGGGTCCTTCTGTTTTCCTATCTGCCCTAGCTTGCTAACAGGTCTCTCTTATTCTAATTTACTTAATAATTTAAAATTTTTCAAAGATTCCTACTGCTTCCAGGATAATGCTTAAATTCTTCAGAAGTCATCAGGAAACTTTGGCCTTCTTCTACTTTTTAAAATTCATCCAGCAATCTAACACATAAACTGCTCTGGTTGTCTGAATGTAATATATATTTTATTCTCTTTGGGCCTTTGCTTGTTTATCTTCTGGAATACTTTGACCCCCTATAATCAGACAACTCAGCTAAAATACCATCTCTTTGGTAAAGAGTTTCCTAATTACTTTTCTTTTATTTCCTGCATGACAAGTTGCTCATTCTTCAGTGTTCTCATGGCACTTTATACACACACTCATCAATACTTTCCACATTGTGTTGTAATGATTTGTTTATAGTGTGATCTCCCTTCTAGACTGACTCATTGAGGGCCAGGTCTGGATGATGACACTGTTTTCTTCCCAACAGCCTAAGGCTCTACATGTAGTACACATTTAATAAATGCTTGCTGATTATGTGAATAAAGGACTGAATTAGTCTCCATGGTTATTATCTCAAAACATACTGTCAGAATACACATCCACATGTACTGTTCAAAAATGAAAACAATTAAAAAGAATATGGTACCTAACGTCTCATATCTTACAGGTTGTTCTTTGTGGACTTTAAAACAACTGTACACAGGATTATTGCTTGTTAAGATCTCCTAAATTTAGATTCATTTTTTAAAAATTATAATTTTCATCTTTTTTCCAGAAAGACTTCTCTTAGTTCAGACTGAAGCAGAGCCAAAAGACAACAGGAGGTTTAAGCTCTACTTGTCTGTATTTACTTGGTCTAAAATAGCACTGGACTTTTGTTATATGAGGTTTTCATATGATTTGAGAAAAAAAAGTTTTAACCTGCTGCTTTGTTTGAACAGTGATGGCAAAAACTAAAAATAACAAGATTCCAAATGCGTGTATGGAAATTAAAACACAATTTTGGGCAATTGCTGTAAAAACTTCCACTCTCTTTATACACCTTTAGACTTAGCTGGAGCCAGATCTGCCCACAAAGGAGATGTTTAGCTGATAGGTCCTCTTTATGAAAGGCCTTTTCCAGGGGCCACATCTTGGGGGGGTTTGGGTAAGGGAAGTGTGTGGTTCTGTCTAAATTTCATCCAGGACTTCTCTCCCCATCTGACCCTGGAGATTGCTGCAATTTTAGCTTCCTGTGGTAGGCAGTAAGAAAACAAAAAACAAAACAAAACAAAAAAACAGAAAGCCCCCATAAAACAAAAACAAAAAACCCCAGAAACCTAAATCAGGAATGGTAGAAAGACACCTAACCAAGTCCAGGGAGTATCCAAGCTGCTGGTGCTACCACTGGCTATATGTTCATAAGCAACAAAGCATACTTCTGACTTGCACCGTGCATCAACCATAGTAATTCAGACTTCTCTGTGGATGAGCCTTGAAAATACCTTACTGTTGGAGAGAAACGGTTTTGTAGTTCATTTTTAAAAATAAGAGGAAAAAACCACATTTATCTGCAGAACACTATTCAGAAAACATCTCCCTTAAGGAAATGTCTGAAATAAGGGGTTGTAGAAGAACAGTGTGAATGGGACGTAGAGCGTGAGTGAAGCCATTCGAATAGGTTGCCATTAAAAGAAAGGTCACAGTGATGCAGCCAACTAAGTAGGCCTGAACTAAGAATACCACAGAGCTGCCTGTTGGACTAAGATGGCTTTGATGGAAAATGACAAATGAGATTGACAGGGGCATCTGAACCCTTGCAGCTGTTTCATTTCATGCATTCTTCTCCAGGATGGCTACTGCATGGATTTAAGAAGCTGTAGACAGCAGTCATTTAAGGAAATGGACACCATGGCGAAATCATCTTAGAATGAGATCTGGAGTAGAGGTTCAGTTTGGCCAGAACGTGCAGATCCCAGCCATTCACCGGCTTAGTCCCTGTTCTCTGCACTGGTTTTCCCTAACAACTTTTACAGCTCTTTTTACCCCTTACTTGCATCTAAAGGTAGTTTCGTAAATCCAGGTTATTTAAATGTCTTACCTGCTAAAAATCCTGTATTAATAAAAACAGTAGGTGTTGGAACTTAAATGTTTCTAATCATGGCTCTGCCCTTGTCTGGCTGTGTAGCTCTGGGCAGGTCCTTTGAGGCTCTCATTCCTCATCTATAAAATGGGGATAAAAATACTAAGGCATAATTTACAGAATTATTACAAGACATATTAGACAGCATATGTAAATGACTAGGCACAATTTGGGAATTCTTAATTATGGCAAGTAATATGTTGGCTTTCAAAGTTAATTTAGCAGTTAGACCTTTTTATTCAAAGATAATCTTATATTGTGACATATATATCACACATATACATACACATATACACATATATGTGGAGACATAGATACATACATATTCATATATACACATACATATATACCAGTTGAAAGCAGTATATTCTAAACTGTGGTTATATACAGTATAGTAATATTTTATAATTTCATGTCAAATTATTTTGAAGTCAAACAATTAGAAAAGTAAGCTTACCATGATGAAAATGAAAATTGGATAAAAATACTAATCATAAGAAACAGTTATTTGGAGAGGTGCTAGCAAGGGGCGAGTCAGGATTCCAACCCAGCCAGTGTGACACTAGAGCCTTTGTCTTCAGGATCCCATTGCCCCTGAAGCCACGCTGTTTGATATTTTGTATTATATTCAAACTATTGATAATATTGGTACAGAAACAAGTAGTGACAAATTGTCAAAAAGTTTAAATAGTTTTCATAAAAATTCTGAAGACTGTTTAACTATAGTAATGCATAAAGTACAAAGGAGATTATTAGGGTACTTCCTTTTCAACATTAAACCACTAAAATTCCTAATGACTTTATACCTCCCTTAAATGGTAAAGGTCAGTTTGCATGAATTTGTATATGGATTTCCTAGCCATTCAGGAACTCATTAGTTTATCCAAAACTGGATTTTGAACACATGTTTAAAATTTTTATTTAAATCTTTATTGCATGATTAAAAAAACATTTTCAGATATAGCTTGAAATGTAATGATAATTTGAATGTAGTTATTAAATTGCTTTCTAAATAGGTCCAAAGGTGAAACTATGATTTTATTACTATATTCTGTATGAACCTTCAGCATAGTAATATGGTGACTCTTCATTACTTAGTTGATCTCATTATAAGCTTATCTGAGAGATGTTTAGCTACTGGGCTTTGGGTCAGGAAAATTTCGTGATTTCTTACTTTAGGTAATATATTTAAACCACTGACCATGGGGTAGCCAGTAAGCCTCTGTATTAAAAATGTAAGTTTAGAATTCAGTGCCCAAATCATCACACATAACATAGGAAAGTTTGCCTTAATAAAATTAACAATTTTTATGACAGTCTTCTACAGTGTCTTGCAAGATACTGGCAATTGCACAATAAAAATGAAGATAATGTTCATACTCTATATGCAAGTCACTGGAAGAGGGAATGCATCCCAGTTTATGAAAATGTGTTTTTTCCTTAGATATCTACTGGCTTTAATGTATCAGGAATATCTATCTATGCATCTATTTAGAAATGTTTTTTATCATCTATCTAATTGTCTGTTTCTTATCTGAACTCTAGTTCTTCATCTTTCAGCCCTGATTTATGCTCTCTTGACTATTTTGAATTATTTTATGTAATCTTTTTCTTGTTCTCGTATACATTTCCACAAAATTAGTTTTCGTTTCCCACCATTTCCTCATTCTCAGTGACCCCCGAATGCTTGTTACAAGTGATTCTCAAAATGGAATACCCGTAAGAATCGTCCAGGGAACTTTTAAAACATGCAGATTTCCAGATCCCATCTGCTGAGCTTCTTACTGCAGGGTTGGGCTGAAGCCCCAGAATCTGTGTTTTCCAAATGTGTCCCATTGATTCTGATGCAAGTGGTCTTTGGACCTCACTTTTGAGAAATTCTGCTGGAGTGAATTTGTGAAAATGGCATGAAAAGTTAGTTTGCCATATTGAAGAAATGTTGACTTTCCAACACTAGAAAATATTGAAAGACTATGATTTTGAACCGTACAAAGATAAAAAAGAGTAGTTTTTAATAGGGGGCAACTTGCTTCTAATTTATGCAACTTATAAAATGGAGAAGGGCAGAAAAAAACTGAGTATGATTGTGAGGATGGTTGTTATGAATTAGTTAATCATGTAAATGTAAATGTTTTTATCCAAAGAGACTTAAAACTATCCACTATTGGATGGTGGCCTAGTTTTGTTTCTGTGTGTGGGTATAATTTTTCTGTCCTCTTTATCCCTATCATTCTTCCCTATGCTCTCCCGAATATTATAAATAGTGATTAGAGGGCTGTTACCCCATAAAGGGAAAAATATGTATAGATGAGCAACACCTAGTTATAATTCAGTGAGGCTGTTTGGATTCTACATTATGTAAAGTACTAATTTTATTAGGCTTTCAAAATTGATATAAATTTAGAAATATAATTTTCTTGAGATCAGTTACATACACACATATACGTATATTTATTTTAAAATTTTCTTTTTTGAAATACTTTCTTATTTTTTCCACAGATTGTTTTGTAGTTTTAAACATCTCTAATCTGATAAGGAAGACTATATCTATATCTATATTTATATCTATATATCAATCTATGTATAACAATGCTCAGGAGAGGTCAAACTAAAATCACTGAAAAATATTTCTCAAAAACTTATATTTCCAAGGACCATTGGTAGAAAGATCCATTTAGAATTAAGATAAAGCCAAAGGCCCCTTAACTGTAAGAATCAAAATATGTTTTTCTAAATAGAAAAAACTCATATTATGCCTATTTCTTAGGCACTTTTATTGCAGGTTGCCTTGCTGTATGTCAGTGAAATGATGAGGAAAAATTTGAAATTTATGAATTAGATGAGATTCTAGTTAATACATATCCAACAACCACTTCTCCTTTCATGATTTTTAAAATTGGACTGTACATTCTGCCCTCTTAAGTAACAGAGAAAATGTTTAATAATATTGAAATCAAACTTACTAGGTTAAGTTCATTTTAGGAACATTTCTCTTGCCATAATTTAGTTTAAATTATCTTCATAGAGACTGGATTTTCTTCACAACCACAATGCCTTTTTTTTTTTAATATTGCCTTTTGGCTTTTATTCTGAGGCAGGCTCTTTTTAATTTAAACATGATCTGTTGTATTTACTTTGAATGCCAATATATTGTGTATTACCCACCAAGTGACTCTTTCTTTCTGCTATTCAGAATTAAATAAACCAAGACGCAACACATGTCTTAAAACCACAATAGTTTATTTATAAGAAGAAAGACAGCCCATCAAACTTTCCACAGGAATTTAAAAAATCCATTGGGGACTCAAAGCCTTTACTTTCTTTCCATTCATATAATTTTGGTTTTGGCTTAACACTTAGCACAATATTCACTTCAAAAGAATATCCCTTGCATTTAAAGTAAACAATCATTGTTCTACACAGACTTTTAATTTTTACCCTTTTTTCTGCCCTTTGCCACTTTTCTTCTCTTTCCAATTCTTTGCTAGCATTACATTCAGAGTATGCCAGATATAAAATCCCTTTTAGTTTATATTTTGATATGGAGACTAACTCATGAAAGATCAAATTGTTACATTTTGCTTCATTTCCAATTACTTTTGACATCTATAGTTTCTTAACATTTTAAAATGATACTTTGATTATAGGGGATGAGATAGGACAAAATAACTGCAATTAGAAATAGATTCTGGCTTTAGAAAGGAAAATTCAGTTTGAACATGATGCAAGGCAATGAGGTTTCATTTTGGGTTCAAATTCTTTGGGACTGGGTAAGCCAAAACATATGATCTAGGGTGGCCTCAGTCTCATTCAAAGTAGATCTCATAAAATAACTTCAAATCTCGCTGCAAGAAACATGATTACTAATGACCAAGTGAGATTCAAGAGCAAATATTCATACATTGCCAAGTCCTATCTCTTGCTGTGCTCTCTAAAGAACAGGTTCATAAATTGTGGATCCACCTATGCTTTGATCACTGAAGATGTCTGGAATACATAAAGGTTCCTTCTTTTTCGGGCCCATTGGAGTCATAAACAATTGAAAATTTACTTCAGTTTCACAGTTACACTGGAAATCCTGAAATCTTGCACTTCATATTGAGAAGTCATACTCAGCCAACACAATATATGTGATATATATAACATCTTTTACCAAAACACAAGGACTTGCCAAATGAGCAAAGAGTTTGCTTTTATGATGAAAGTGTAAAAAGTCATGAATTTGCTTCCAGAAAAACCTTATTGACTGTTGTGGAAGGTACTGTGCTAAGTGTTAGACAACATACATCTTGGCCCTTAGGCAGTTCACAGCTCTGCAGCTCTTATTCTCCTCTGCAGGTAATAACCCTATTCAATGGAACATATACGGGTGCTCCCTATCTTAACATTCTGTTCCCAAAGGCCTTTTGCAAACAGAACCTTATTTCCATTGAAATATGTAATTTATAAATCTGTATCTTATAGAATATGATTCTATAAATGCATACCTTGCCACTTTAAATATGTTTTAGTGTCATAAATATCCATGCATGCATTTACTATGTGGAAGTCCTGTATGTATGGGACTTATTAATATTTTCCCAATGTGTTCTAACACATACGTATGGACTGGTCTTACTCTCTTGCTCTCATTTGATCTCTCAAGTCATGATTATAATGCAATAAAAGAGAGATGTGAATAACCCAAATACCATTGAAGTAACAGGAGTTTGTACAGAAAGAATTCACAGGGCACAGGAAGAAAGACTTCTTTGTGGCAGCTATTATATTTGCTATAACTTTGCTTTCTATTCTTTGTGCCTGCAACCAACACCTTCGTGTTTCTTGGGAAATCCAGTATGTTGCAGTCAGTTTTGTCATATGTAGTGAAGCTCATTTAAGATTGTGGACTGTGAAGTCAGACTTAATGATTTTGCCACTTTCTAGTTAAGTCCCATTAGGCAGGAAAGCTTACCTATTTGTGCTCTGTTTTTCTCACCTGAAAAATGGAGTTAATCCCCATCATTAATTGGGTCTAAGCAGGACAGATTTTTACAATTAACTACTCTGAAATCAGGTTGAGTCTTGCAGTTGATGGCTGATTTATGTTGTTCAAATTCAAAAGAATTTGAAACTCTCTCATCCTCATTGTCAAACCTCCCACTTCAATCTATTTTTCTTCATTATTCCAAGCATGGGGTTGCCTTCAAGTACTCTCTTTCTTGTTGTAGGTCCTCACTTGCTGAAATTTACTGCCTCTTAAGTTCAGTTGATGTTATGATTTAATGGGTAACATTTTTCCCCCCTTGGTGGTGCATAACATAATGGCATGTCTAACCTTTGATACTGAGATAAAGTATGATAATTGTAACTCCCTTATAGGGTTCTGCCAAGGATTAAATAAGTTAATGCAAATAAGACACTAGCACAGTACCTGGCAATAAGTATCAATTATCATATAATATGCCTGATGGAACATATTGCTTAAGGTTGAGTCTGTGAGAGGGGGATGTTGTATGTGTTCTTAGGAGAATCAGATAGTCAGACTTTGGTCTCTGTTATTATAAAACTCAATTTGGGCAGCGGAGGAATGATTATTTCCTCTAGCTTGTTCAGTAGATTCTAAGCTTCCTAAAAGCTGAAATTGAGTCTTTTATTTTTAGCAACTATTAGACTTTTATGAATATGGTTTATATTCAGGAAATACTTGTAAAGCATATATCCTCTTCCTTGTTTACTTAATCTCTTTTATATTGGCAAAATAAGTATGAAAGAGTCATATAATTGGTAGTTGAAAAATAATTACTGGCTTAAATATGTGGCCCGCAATAAATAAACATGATTTCTCCATAGTCATGCTTTCCTAATCTTCTTACCAATGTGCTCCCTTTAACAAACACATTTAAAATTTTCTTCCATTAGTCTGATACCTGTGAAACTATAACCCTTAAAGGGGAGATTGAATATCAAGTAGATTTACTTATGAATTTACTGAAGGTTTTCATTAGATGTTACACATAGAATCAGATCCATCTTAATGATTCATGGGTGCTTACATTTGTTATAAATCTTTAGCATATTTATACATTCATATTCCTTTCTTCTCTTTCTCTCAGCTTCATCAAAGACCTGGGAATGTTCGGTAATCTCATGTTCCTTATTTTACCGTACATTTGGTATACTATTCCATCTATTGCTTCCATATGATTCTTCCAAGAAATTGCTGCAGTACAAAATTCTCCTTTAGGAGGAGGCAGCAATTCCATCAATTCATCCAAGAGAACATTAAAAAATGGGCTTTCTGAAGACTCCTACTGGACCTAAGGGGCAGTAAATTTCAGCAAGTGAGGACCTACAACAAGAAAGAGAGTACTTAAAGGCAACCTCATGCTTGGAATAATGAAGAAAAATAGATTGAAGTGGGAGGTTTGACAATGAGGATGAGAGAGTTTCAAATTCTTTTACCGAGGGTTACCAGACTTTTTCAGAAAACTCCAGCTAGCAACTATTTTAGGTTTTGTTAGTCATTTGGTCTCTGAAGCGACAGCTCCTCTACCATTTTAGATCAAAAGCAGCCATAGACTATGTAAACAAATGAATGTGGTTGTGTTCCAATAAAACTTTATTTACAAAACTTGTGGGAGGCTGAGGGTCAGACTTGGCCTTTGGGTCATAATTTGCGGACTCCTGTTATACAGGATGAAATTGTCTCCATATTTTAATGTATTTATGAAAATACAATGAGCACCTGAGTATTTGCTTAGTACTGTGATTTTTTAAAAATTCTGGCTTCTTTGTTTCAGAGGTACAGATCTGAGAGTCAACAGTCTTGCACAATTCACAGCACTTACCAGAGCACATACCCTCCCCAGTGTCTATCACCCATATGTTAAGAAAAAAGAAGAAGAAGAAGAAGAAGAAGAAGAAGAAGAAGAAGAAGAAGAAGAAGAAGAAGAAGAAGAAGAAGAAGAAGAAGAAGAAAGAAGAAGAAGGTAGCAGGAGGGGAAAAATGAAGCGGGGAAAATCGGAGATGTAGACGAACCATGAGAGACGATGGACTCTGAAAAACAAACTGAGGGTTCTAGAGGGGAGGGGGGTGGGAGGATGGGTTAGCCTGGTGGTGGGTATTGAGGAGGGCACATTCTGCATGGAGCACTGGGTGTTATGCACAAACAATGAATCATGGAACACTACACCTAAAACTAATGATGTAATGTATGGGGATTAACATAAGAATAAAAAAAAAAGAAAAAAAATTCTGGCTTCTTTTATAGAAGGCAGCATCCCTACTACTATAGGGAAGATCCCAGCTTTTGTTTATCTTTCCACTTGGCCCACAGTTGTATATCTTCTTCTGTTCCCATGGTTGTCTATTTTCCCCATGACAGGCATTTTCAGACAAGAGCTAGTCTGTATTATCTCATGTATAGATTTGAACCTTAGATGGATCTTGAGATAGTAAACTTCATATCTGATGAGCTCTTTGGAGACGTTGGACTTAGCAATGTGAGGAGAGACAGAACAGATAGTGTCATTGTGAAAAAGCATGCTTTTCATATGTGAGCTGGATTTCCTTCCTCTATACCTGCACAGCTGCTAGCAGAAGACCAAGACTATGTGTCCTATGAGATACATAGAAGCTAAAAGTAGGTTCTAAATTGGAATACCCAGGACCTTGTATTACTCATTATGATTATTTTTCTTTCTCTTTGGCAGTGGTCTTTATTAATCATAATGAAATAAGATTTGAGTTTTCATACCTTTCTGAGATACTTTAATTTGCCTTAGACTCCACAGCATCCCACATGTGGCCCAGAATAGGTGGTCAACAAATGTTTGTTGAAATAATTAACACAGTTGTATTTTACAAGGCCTCTGAGGTTTCCACTCGCCTCTTACGAGTAACTAGTGTAATACCATGATATTAGATACGAATCCTACTTTTTTTTAAAAAAAGAAATCTTCAACATATTCACTGCACTGTTTTGTTCCTCTGACTGGAGAGGTAGAGGCAAATTGCATGTGGGATGTTTTTTATTACATCTGTAGAAAATGTATAAGTACTCAAGACTAATTTTTCCACAGAATTATAAATCACAATTTTTCTCTTTGAACTTGCTATTGGCAGTCCCACAAACTTCTTAGACAATATGACAATTCTTTAAAAGTCAAAAATATCTATTTTTATTCATGTAATACACAGTTAAGTGTTATGTATATTTTTGTTCTTTTTCTGCCTACTACTGTTTATGCATTAGATACTAGTATTGTTTCTATGATTAGATGCTTTTCAGGCATTTGTCTTAAATTAAATTTCCATATGTTTAAGGCAGTGACTTACTAACGCAGAATTTTGGCATTTGCATGTATTTTATTCCATTGCAAAATTCTATAGCATCTGTAATTATTTAATGATCAAAACAGTTACTTGATCTTGTCAATATTGCTATTTCTAACTAACATATGAGAATGGAGATGTCCTTTTTTTCTCTTTCACATATTAATTATCACACTAAATTGAAAAACAGAATAAAAAAAGTTTCATTCATAATTATTGCTTGTCATCCCAACCTGAGAAGCATTGAGCTAAGAGGAGAAGTGTTACTTTTCTAAAGCTAAAAACTCAATTTACACTTACTATTTGGAATTCTTCTGATGAGAAACTCACCTGGAAATTAATACTAATTATAATTTCTGTGCCTCTAGCAAGGGGGGAAAATAGTCATAAGAGCTCTGGTCTACCAGCCCTGGTAACTGGATTTTAGGTGAAGCAATCTATAAAACATACCTGCTAAGGACCCTAGAACAATTTCCAGAGGCTCAAGAATAAGAGTGAAACCATATTTCATCAATCCTGAGTCAACATCTTTCCACATTTTATTTTACATTGCTATACTGATGTCTTTTTTTATAAAGATTTTATTTATTTATTAGAGAGAGAGTGTGTGTGAGAGAGAGAACATGAACAGGGGGGAGGGGCAGAAGGAGAGGGAGAAGCAGACTCCCCACTGAGCAGGGAGCTCGATGCAGGGCTCCATCCCAGGACCCTGGGATCATGATCTGTGCCGAAGGCAGACATTTAACCAACTCAGCCACCCAGGCACCCCCTGATGGTGTCTTTATTTTATTTTTTCCTTTTCTCTCTCTTTTTTTGTATATGAATCGTAATTAGCATGCAGTGTTATATTAGTTTCACGTGTACAGTATAATCAATAATTCTATGCATTATTCAGTACTCATCAGGATAAGTGTACTCTTATCCCTTTTATCTATTTCACCCATCCTCCCTTCCTCCTCCCCTCTGACAACCACCAATTTGTTCTCTGTATTTAAGAGTGCATTTTTGCTTGTCCTTTTTTTTCTGTTTATTCGTTTTATTTCCTAAATTCCACATGACTGAAATCATATGGTATTTGTCTTTCTCTGTCTGACTTGTTTCACTTAGCATTATATCCTCTAAGTCCATCCATGTTGTTATAAATGGCTGGATCTCATTCTTTTTTATGGCTGAGTAATGGTCTATCAAACACATGTGCTATATCTTCTTTATCCATTTATCTATTGATGACACTTGGGTTGCCTCCATATCTTGGCTATTACAAATAATGCTGCCATAAACATAGGGTGCATATGTCTTTTCGATTTAGTGTTTTCATGTTGTTTGGGTATAGCTAGCAGTGGAATTACTGGATCATATGGTAAATTCTATTTTTATTTTTTTGAGGAACCTCCATACTGTTTTCCCCAGTGACCACATCAGGCTGCATTCCTACCAACAGTGCGTAAGGGCTCCTTTTTCTCTACATCCTTGTCAACACTTGTTTCTTGTGTTGACAGGTATAAGATGGTATCTCATTGTGGTTTTGATTTGCACTTCCCTGATGATTAGTGATGTTGAGCATCTTTTTTTAAAGATTTTATTTATTTATTTGACAGAGAGAGACATAGCGAGAGAGGGAGCACAAGTAGGGGGAGTGGGAAAGGGAGAAGCAGGCTTCCCGTGGAGCAGGGAGCCCGAAGCAAGGCTTGATCCAGGATACTGGGATCATGACCTGAGCCGAAGGCAGATGCTTAATGACTGAGCCACCCAGGCGCCCCTGATCATCTTTTCATATGTCTATTGGCCATGTGTATGTTTTCTTTGGAAAAATGTCTATTTAGGTTCTCTGCCCATTTTTTAATAAGATTATTAATTCAAGATTGAGTTATATAAGTCCTTTTTGTATTTTGGGTATTAACCTCTTATTGGATATATCATTTGCAAATATCTTCTCCCATCAGTAGATTGACATTTTGTTTTGCTGGAGGACGTTTCCTTCACTGTGGAAAAGCTTTTTATTTTGGTGCAGTTCCAATAGTTTAATTTTACTTTTGTTTCCCTTACCTGAGGAGAGATATCTAGAAAAATGTTTCTGCAGCCGATTTCTACAGAAATTACTGCCTGTGTTTTCTTTCAGGAGTTTATGGTTTCAGTCTCACATTTAGGTCTTTAATCCATTTTGAGTTTATTTTTGTGTATGGTGTAAGAAACTGGTCCAGTTTCATTGTTTTGCAGGTAGCTGTCCAATTTTCCCAGCACCATTTATTGAAGAGACTGTCTTTTCCCCATTGTATATTCTTGCCTCTTTTGCCCTGGTTCATTAATTGACCATTAATAAATTGACCATTAAGGGTAGGTTTATTCCTGGGCTCTTTATTTTGTTCCTATGATCCATGATCATGGAATATCTTTTCATTTGTTTGTGTCATCTTCAGTTTCTTTCATCAGTGTTTTATACGAATACAGGTCTTTCACCTCCTTGGTTAAATTTATTACTAGGTATTTTATTCTTTTTGGTGTAATTGTAAATGAGATTGTTTTTATAATTTCTCTTTCTGCTACTTAATTATTAGTGTACAGAAATGCAACAGATTTCCATATATGAATTTTTTATCTGTGACTTTACTGAATTCATTTATCAGTTCTAGTAGTTGATTTGGAATTCTTTAGGGTTGTGTATGTATAGTATCATGTCATCTGCAAATAGTGACAGTTTTACTTCTTCCTTACCAATTTGGATGCTTTTCCTTCCTTCCTTTCTTCCTCTCTTTCTTTCTTTCTTTCTTTCTTTCTTTCTTTCTTTCTTTCTTTCTTTCTTTCTTTCTTTCTTTCTTTCTTCTTTCTTCTGTTCAATTGCTGCAGCTGGGACTTCCAATACTATGTTGAATAGAAGTGGTGAGAATGGACATCCTGGTCTTGTTCTTGATCTTAGAGGAAAAGCTCTCAGTTTTTCACCACTGAGGATGATATTAGCTGTGGGTTTTTTATATCTGGCCTTTATTATGTTGAGGTATGTTCCCTCTAAACCTACTTTGTTGAGAGTTTTTTATCATGAATGGACATACTTTGTCAAATGCTTTTACTGCATCTACTGAGATGATCATACGGTTTTTATCTTTTCTCTTATTAATGTGGTGTTTCATATTGATTGATTTTGAATATTGAACCACTCTTGTGTCCCTGGAATAAATTCCCACTTGATGGTGGTGAATGATTTTTTTAAATGTATTGTTGGATTCCATTTGCTAATATTGAGGATTTCTCCATCTTTGTTCTTAGAGATATTGGCCTATATTGATGATGTCTATTATAATCAATAGCACTTTATATTAGATGAAATACAATATTTAAGGATAACAGTTGGCATTTATTGAGCATCTACTGTGTCTAAGCAACTCTTCTAGGTATTTTACACAGGGTATCTTATATAACCTCATGAGATCTTTAAGATGAGAAAGCAGATATTTAGAGAGGTGGACAACTTGCCTAAATCACAAATCTGAATCTCTGATTCTGAGAGGTTGCTACTCCAAGATTCTCTGCTACATTGCTAACATGGTGAAAGGGGAAAAAGGAAATGGCTATGTGGATATAGGGATACCCTTGAGAACCAATTAAAGGAAATACAATTAGGCCTCAGGGAAAGATGGACCAGAAAGTAGAACTGTGTCAGGCTTTTCTTAGCTTTCTCTTCGTTGTGTTACTGTACCCTGAACAGATGCTTTCTTCTTTCTTTCTGCAGGCTGGCTTTCTCTATTTTGCCAAAAGGCAAAAATTTTCCCTTTACCCATCATCTGGCCCATTTAAAATACCTTAACATCCTCTAGGTATGGAAAAGGAAGGAGGGAGTCACCCTGTACTAAAGTGAGAGTTTGGCTACACTGCTGTCAATTGGAAGGGGTTTCCAGAGAATGAGGAACTGTTAGATCATGGAATGGGTAGACACTCTCAAAGTTGTGCCTACTCATTCAGTGTTGTGTGGACTCTCACAAAATGCATAAGAATGTACGTAGTTGGATCTTAACTTTGGAACAAGCCAGTCTTCCTTTGGATGCTGTCTAATGTACAACTACCTGTTAGTCCTGGTTTGTCCTGTAGTTCATTTTATGACTTGGATATGCACACCTGGCATCTTCACTATGCCTCCTTATATTTGGAGTAGCATCTTTCAGTAAATAATATGGAATACAGTGCTATCTGTTTTAAGGAAGCAGCAGTCCCTGTGAAGTTAGGGAAGCATCATGGCTAATGTGAAACTTAAACCAAGTTCTGAAAGGTATATAGAATTTAGATTGCAAAGAAGGGGAGGCCAGTTAAGGTAAAGGGCAGTCTTATTTGCTGGCAAATGGTATAAAGAGGCTGAACATATCCAGGAAAAAAAAAATGGTTGTATTTTATGGAGATTTGAGAATTGTTCGGAAGTTAGTTTGTAACATTATGTTACAAACTGTGACAAAGATTGCACAGCTATTCAATAAATCCATTTATTTTTGCTACATGGCACATTTTTAAAACGCTTTTACAGATATCTTGGACATATAACTGATTCAGGCCAATGGAATGTGGATGGGCAGCCTGACTCACAATAACCCACTGTGTAATCCTTTACTTTCTCTCTTTCCCATTTGCTGACTTGATTTTGTACTCATGTTGAAAATCACAGAACCTCTATCTGTCTTGTTCCTGAATGATCGCATGGAACAGAGGCCCTTCCCTGTGCACAACTGGAATTTACATGAGTGAGAAATAAATTGCTATTGGGACAAACCACTGGAAAGCTGTTACAGGGGCTAGCTAATACAAGGACCTAATGGTCCAGAATAAGGTGTTCAACCTTTATCTCATAAAAGAAGGCTTTTGAGTAAAAAGCCAGGAGGATGAAATAAATGTTTTAATAAGATCAGTGTGACAGAAGGAAGCAGGACAGCTAGAAGCAGGGAGAGATGATAGCCTGAGTTACTAGATAGAAGGCAATTATTCCAAAAGCCAGACAAAAGAGAACCAAGGGGATCAAGCCACGCAAGGACAAAGGAAGAGAGTTCCATGCAATGGATTTCAAAGTTACCAAAAATCTCAGTAATACCAAGAGGCCAAATCTTAAGAAAAAGCCAACAAATTTAATGGTGTGGAGACTAATGTTGATCTTTGAAATGCTAGTGTCATGGAATAATAAAGGTGGAAAATAGATTGCAGTGGGTTAAGGAGGAAATACATAGTATCAGTCAAAAAAAATTAAGCAAGCAATTTTGAAACAAACTGTTAATTTTGAAATGAAAGTTCAGTTTTATAAGATTTCAAATTATTACCCATATAGCTGCTAGATGGTTTTCAACAAGGGTTTATCTAGGACACTGTAAAGCATCCCCTTTTAGATTCATTTTGCCTTACTCCATGATCATAAACCTTAGTGAGTCATGGGCCTCATTTTCCTGAGACGACCTTAGAATTCTTCTCAACACCATGCTCTAGGTAGTAATTTCCAATTCATTTGACTTGGCAGTACTTTTTTGCTAATTGTATTTTTTCATAATCTTAGAAATTTTGCCTTTTTAAGGGTTGTGAAAGGGGGACTGAGGAGGAGTAATACAAATACTACTTAGCTATACATGACTGGGTTGTATTAGAAGTTTTTCAAACCCACAGCAGTGAAAATTTATTATAATTCAGCACTCATTTCTTATCAGTCAAGCCATTTTCTTACATTGATTTTCTCCACAATTGGTATCATTATTATTCCATTGTCTTTAAATATTATGCTTTAGGTTCACTCAGTTCTTTATGATTGTCATCACTATTATTTAATGATAACATTTACATAGGATCTTTTCCTCCAAGAATCCTTATACATGCCATACTTCATATAGTTCACTAGATTAAAGGAAAACTATTTGAACTCCTCTGTCAATTTTTTTTTTTTTTTCCCTCTCAGGGGTTTCTCTATCTGGGGCTTAGTTTGAGTTGTGGGCTTTCTGCCAGCTGGAAGCTGGACTGATTTTTGTGAGTGGAGCCATAGCCCTTATATGTTAGTGTAGCATTACAGTGGTTTTCTGTTTCCCATTAGGCATTTAAGAAGAAGCACTCAAATGTGATCTGCGTTTTGTAACATAAGTTCTGTATAACACTGGTAGCCCCAGGAGCTGTTAATAGCAAGATGGGAAGCACAATTAAGTGTTATTTTTTCAGAGGCATAGACCTGTGTGAAATTTTGACAAGGTGACCACCTTGATCCCTATTTAAAAGCTTATACACCATGTGGGAAGGACATAGGCTGCCACTATTATCATCTATTAAAACTATAATAACAATTATTTTTCACAAATTAATAGTTGGCCACTTGGTGGTAAAAAGGTGAAAGGATAAGACAGAAAACCTGAAAGTTCACTCAGAAAGAAGTGCTGTGACAAGAACATTATTAGGGCTCAGTATATATATATATACTTATGGCCTGAATTTTGATTGGGCCAAGAAATCAGAAAATTCTTAAATTGGGTGGGATGATGTGAAGATACTTAAAGACTGGGTAGGAGACAGAACATAACATCTTTTTTTTGTTTATAGCTGGACATTCCTAGTTAAATTATATTGACAAATACAATAATAATAATGACTAACATTTATTGAATATTTATTATACACCAGGCATTGTTTATTTTAAATGTGTTTTATGTATTATCTCATAGACTGTTTCAAGCAAGAATCAATTTATCTTAAATAAATTATTAAACTTTCCTAAAAAGAAAACATTTAAAAAATAATGTGTAATGCTTAATAATATGCATAGAATTTTACTGTTGACTCTAAATTATCCTTAACTCCTTGATCTAGCTCATTGACATCACTGGGCTCTTATAGCTCTTCACTCTGTCAGTACTCTCAACTAGGCTCATTTTCTGTATGTGTGTGTATGTGTGTGTGTGTGTGTGTTATACGCTAAATGTCAGAGTTAAGGAAACGAAATTGTCTAAAGCAAAAATTATCCTAATCAGAGAACTATGTTACTAATTTCATCATCAAGAGAAATCTTATATGAGTTTTAGAGATATTTCTCAATTCTTGATTCCATATAGATTTTTATTTGAAAGGTAAACATTAAAAATACATTGATTCTGATGCTTCTTAAATGACTTTGTAGAAAGAATAGGTATACAGGATTTGTTAAAGCTACTTTCTGGACACTGACATTTTTGTCTCATATGAAGGAAAGCAAAAATTCTGGATTTTCAATAATCATCTCTTGTTTATCATTTTAAGTATTTTCATTTTTTTATTATGTTCAGTTAGCCAACATATAGTACATCATGAGTTTTTGATGTAGTGTTCAACGATTCATTAGTTGTGTATAACACTCAGTGCTCATCACAACACGTGTCCTCCTTAATACCCATCACCCGGTTACCCCATCTCCCCACCCCCCTCCCTTCTGTAACCCTCATTTTGTTTCCCAGAGTCCAGAGTCTCTCATGGTTTGTCTCCCTCTCTGATTTCTTCCCATTCAGTTTTCCCTCCTTTCCCTTATGGTCCTCTGCACTTTTCCTTGTGTTCCACGTATGAGTGAAACCATATAATAATTGTCTTTCTCTGCTTGACTTATTTCACTTAGCATAATCCCCTCCGGTTCCATCCATGTGGATGCAAATCGTGGGTTTTCATCCTTTCTGATGGCTGAGTAATAATCCATTGTATATATGAACCACATCTTCTTTATCCATTCATCTGTTGAAGGACATCTTGGCTCGTTCCTAAGAATTGCAACACCTCTTGTTTTCTGGTGCTGCATTTTATATAGATTTTTCTCCGGGAATTAGTAGAAATTACACTTTTGTGGTATTTTTATGTGCATAGATATGTTTGTTTTTCTGTTTTAGAAAGCATATATATAAATTTGTTTAGTTAATTAAGACACTTTAAAAAAATGATACTGGTTCCTGGAGGAGTTGGCCTTTAAAATAATGTTGAAATGACATATTAACCTTAAGAAAGTTACCTTTGTTTTAAATACATGTATAATTCTGAATGGGAAGTATTTATTAGTGCAGTGCTGAATTTCAAGTTTCTAGGCACTGTTTGAGAGGGCAGAGAAAGTCATTTCCTATCTCTAGTACCATTACCCCAGTCCAAGATAAAGAAGGACTTTTCTATCTGAGAAATGGTATCTTTTCATGCTAACATGGTGTATATAAATGTGGATTCATCTACCATCCCTGGGAGTCAGATTTTCCAAATAGATTTTACATTATCCTAAAAGTATGATGAGCTCCCTCCTTGTGTGGATCAAGTATAGCAAAGATGGTTTGGGTGGTATCTTCCTAATTATGTTACAGCGCCGTAGGGAATTGGATATTATAGACCAGTGCTTTTCCGACTTTAATATCTATATGGATCCCTGGGAGAGCTTGTTAAAATGCCAGTTATGATTCAGTTAAATTTGGGGTGAGACCTAAGATTCTGTATTTCTGTCAAGCTTCTAGGTGATGCTAATGCAACTGCTCCATTTTTTGTCTTGGAGTAGGAAGGCCATAGATAATGATAAGTGCGAAGAAGTGCCTTTATTTTTTATTTATTTTTTATTTTATTTTTTAAAAGATTTTATTTATTTGACAGAGAGAGACACAACAAGAGAGGGAACACAAGCAGGGGGAGTGGGAGAGGGAGAAGCAGGCTTCCCACGGAGCAGGGAGCCCGATGCATGGCTCGATCCCAGGACCCTGGGATCATGACCTGAGCTGAAGGCAGACGCTTAACGACTGAGCCACCCAGGTGCCCCGAAGTGCCTTTATTTTGACTCTTGCTCATAGTGGTCATATTCTCTGACTCTACACTTTTCATTGATTCTGGACTTCCAGTTTTTGGTAAACATCCTGATGCCCCTACTTAGGGCTCTCACACATGCTCTCTGAAAAAAACAAAACTATGTCCCAACTTGTCACCTAGCTCATGCCCATAGTTGCATCTCATCTAAGCCTATTTTACTCAGGCAAAACATTCATTTTTTTTTAAGCCTGGGCAAGGTATTACCATAGCACATCAATATCACCTTCAAAAATAATAATTTAACTTGTATAGATTTGGGCAATGTTTGCTTTTTCCATTAGATGGTAAAGTCCATGACATGGTAAGGTCCTTAACACCAGAGCTTTTATCTATTCTCAGAATGTCCGTTAGGTTTGGGCAAGCAAGGCCCTGACCTGAATGTAATTTGCAGAAGGACTCTGCCTTTGAACTCCCTTCCTTGGAATTTACTAAGTCCCCCTTTAATATGTGGCACTGGCCCAGACTCAAGCCCAGCCTGGAATGTGCATGGATGGACCCTGTCCCTGTTTCTCCCCTTTGAGCACACTCTGAAGCTATACCAGCCTAATCACACCTCCGTCAATCAGATGCTGGAGTAGCTGAGGGACTTATACCTCTGGGATCATCCTGGGACCCGAGGCCAAGCTGGTTCCAAAAGCGAGGCCTGGCAAATGGATCACTCCCACTGGCCAGAGTAGAATTTCTTTTGTAGGATTGGTGATTTGGGACTGCCAGGATAGTGCTGACACAGCTGATTTGAAATGATTCAAATTGTTTATATAGATGGGGGCCTGCAAAAAATTTTATTGGGATCCCAAATACCCTAAGAGTGGTCCTGCCTATCTTACCTAAGTATTCTTAGGTAATTCAAAATGAAATGAATGAATATCCCATATGTTTTACAATCAAATGGGATCTAAATGCTAAAAAAAAAATGGAATGAAGACAAAAGGTAGCTCTCATCTTGATCTTGGGCTCTCAAGGTCTTCCTGGCCACCAGAGGAGATAAGTGAAGTCATGATACAAGCCACAAATATGGCAGTCTCTTAGGATGCATTTGTCAGGTGGCACTTTCATTTTTGACCACAAAAGAGCCCAACCTCACATTTCTCAGCATTTTCTTAACTCTTTTTCTGTTACATTGATACCACAATGTGTGCTCCATATGTGAAAGCAAAGTTAAATCAAAAGCTGCCTTTTCCCTCCAGAAGTCTGTACTTACTATATTGAGCTAAAACTGTGATATTAGAAGGTAAAACTACATGAGTAATACAATCTGACATGCTGAATCATAATTGGGTGCAAAACAAATACATCGCTTCTGAAAATGACGCCTGAAAACATCCTTAACCACTAAGCTATGCTACTCACATTACTTTGGAAATCCTTTCACTATTAATCTAACTTTAAACACTGTGCTTTTCCTTTTCCAGCACAGCAGGATTAAAGGCTAAAAGAAGACTGGCATGTTTGGGATCACCTTCATAAGCAGGAGTTTGCTGAAAGACAAGGCATTTTAGTTGGAAGTCTCACAGTTAAGGATATGTGAGTGAAAGCCCATCAGCCCAGAGTAGGTGCACCTACATTCTAGAGCCAGGGGTGCCATTTGCTCATGAAACAACCTTGAATGGGCAAGGCAAGCCAATTTGCTGGGCCCCAGTTTCTTCATTTATAAATTGAGGCTAGATTTAGTTATTGGAAGGCCTCTTTCTGGTCAAAATCTATGGGAAAAAGTCCTTCAGATAATCACTGGCTCTTCTCAGCCAGCGTAGGCTCAGCCTCGAGACTGTAGTCCCAGTAAACAAGGGAACCAAGGTGGGGTAGCTGATTAAATATAGCAGTTCTATGGGGCCTCTTCTTTCCATTAGGTATCTTTGCTTTGGAGGGCACTGAATTAGAGCTTCTAATGAAATTGGTTGGACTTAGATACTGGTTTAAATGTTGGAAAATTGAGTCATTTGACATTTCTGGTCAGTGATTTACTACACATTTTGTTCAGGTACTGTACTATTTTAAAGATCAAGGGAGACCTCTGAGGCTTCTCTTTATCTTGCATGCCCATTACTATCATCCCAGAGCTAGTCACCATCATCATTACCCTGGAATTATGGTATAGCTTCCTGTTGTTGTCTTTGTGCTACTCTTGCTCCCCTCCCCACTAGAACTCATTCTCTAGACAATAGTCAGAACGCTTCTGCTACCTCTTCTTTCTGCCTCCTCTGGGTATAATTGCTATCTGTCCTTCTCCTTCCAGTTCTGTATCCCAGGAGGCCAACTTAAAATTGATGGTGCCATAGATGGGCTTCCTTACCTTTTGGCTTCTATTGACTTTGGTCAATAGGGGAGGCACTGGTAAGAGATCGGTGGGGTTATTTATCACTCAGGCTATCTCTCACCCAGCCTCTTTACTTTTCAGGGCACTGTTTGGCAGGGACAGTGAGCTTCTCCTGAAGGCCCATATCCTATTATATGGCCCTCTCTTTCAGTTACAGCTACAGCTATAGCTCTTTTTAAATTCTGTGGATTCCTTCCTTTCCTTGTCCTTTTGGTCCCAGGGGTGATAATGCTTCCCTACTCTTGATAACTTACGAACAATTCAAACTCCCCAGTTTTCCCCCTTAACCCTGTTTAATATTTACAAATTGTCCCTTTATTAAATTATCTTTGATTAAACCATCTGAATGTATCATCTACTTTCTGCCACGTTCTTGGCTGATAGAGGGGAGAGATAATTCACATACCATAAAATTCACATTTTAAAGTATACAATTTAGTGGTTTTTAGTATATTCACAAGACTGTATACCTATCATCATCTAATTCCAGAACATTCTCATCACCCTAAAAAGAAATCTTGTAGCCACTAATAGGTACTCTTCATTTCTCCCTACCCTTACTTCCTGGCAACTACTAACCTAATTTCTATATCCATTCTGGTAGTTCATACTCATGGAGTCATACAATGTGACCTTGGGTCTGATTTTTTTCACTAAGCATAATGTTTCACTGTTCATCCACATTGTAGCATGCATCAGTACTTCATCCTTTTCTATGGCCTAATGATATTTCATTGTATGGATATACCACATGCTATTTACCCATTTATTGCTTTATTGATATTTAGGTTGTTTCCCCTTTGGTTATTATGAATAATGCTGCTATGAATTTTCAGGTATAAGTTTTTGTATGAACATATACTTTCACTTCTCTTGGGTATGTACCTGTAAGTGGAATTGCTGGATCATATGATAACTCTATGTTTAATTTTTTGAGAAACTATCAAATTGTTTTATACAGTGGCTGGACCATTTTATATTCTACTAGCAATGTGTGAGGATTACAGTTTCTCCACATGCTTGTCAACACTTGTTATTTTCCTTTTTTTTTTTAAAGAAAGATTTTATTTTTAATTAATCTCAGCACCCAATGTGGGGCTTGAACTCACAACCCCAAGATCAAGAGTCATATGATCCATTGCCAGAGCCAGGAAGGCACTCCTGTTTTCCTTTTTTTTTTAAATTTTTTATTGTTATGTTAATCCCCATACATTACATCATTAGTTTTAGGTATAGTGTTCCATGATTCATTGTTACTGTAGGTACCCTGGTGTTTTTAAAGTGGTATCTCATTGTGATTTTGATTTGCATTTCCTTAATAAATAATGATGTTGAGTTTCTCTTCATGTACTTATTAGCCATTTGTATAACTTTTTGGGAGAAATGTCTATTCAAATCTATGACTATTTTTAATTGGGTTATTTATCTTTTTATTGTTTAACTGTAGAAATTATCTTCTTACTGTTTTTTTTTAATCTTCTTATTGTTGAATTGCAGATATTTTCTCCCATTCTGTGGATTGTTTTTTCATTTTCTTGGTAACATTCTTTGACATAAGCAAATTTTCCATTTTGATAAATTCTCATTTATCTTTTTTTTTCCATTACAGCTTTAACATGTTAATCATAGTTATTTTGAATTTCCTGTTTAATACTTGCAACACGTGTCATATCTGAGTCTGGTACTGATGCTTACTTTGTCTCTTCAGACTCTATGTTTTCTTGACTTTTAGCATGCCTTGTAACCTTTTGTTGAAAACCAGACATGATATATTGGGTAAGAGGAAGTGAAGTAAATAGCCCTGTAACATGAAGATTTATCTTAATCTGGCTAAGAGTTGGTCTGTATTTATGTTTGCTGTAGCTGTAGATGCCAGTAGCTTCACATTTCTCTAGTGTTCTTATTTTATTTACCCTGTTGACTTTTGTGCTTCCCTAAGTACTCCTCAGAGAGAGTCAGCATCTTGCAGCTCTTTCAGCTATAATCCCTGTTGTTATATTGGAGCCCTGTTGATGTGGTAAGGTATAGAGGAGGGGGGATTAAATCTGATCTTTTTTAATCTGAAGATTAAATCTTAGTTTGCCTGTATTTTAGGGCTGTAACCTTTACAAGTATTTCTCTAGTGGTATAGCTTTCTCCCCTCTGCCTCCTATCCTTTTCTTGGGCTATAGCAGTCTTAATCTCTTTCCCTGAATCTCTGACTCCTGTTTTCCATTCCAATTTTTTTTTTCTTCTTTCTTTAGGTAGAACAGAAGACTAGAGAGTGCTGGACTCATCTAGGATGAGTCTCAGGCAATAGTCCTTTACCCTGGATTTTAGGCCTTTGTTACAGAGAAGGCTCTGGATGTGTTTCATAATGAGTATTCTTCCCCTGTTCTTGCCAGGGAGGGAATCTTTCTTGGGTCTTCACTGTGAGAATTTGGTGGGGTTCCTGGTAGTAAAACCCACAAAAGTTTGGGCCTCCTCCCTCCTCAAGACTGTGGCCCTGTGGAGTATCTCATTTTCACCTAGTCCACTCAGCCTCCAGCAGTTTGTCAAAATTACCAGATAAGTGTTCTTACCAGTCTATGGCTCTAGTGACTTCTGTTCTGGGCAAGTGACTTGGGATTTTCCTGTCTCTCTGAATTTTTGGGTGGCATTGTGGCACTTTGCCCTGCCACCTTAGTTCTCTGTGGTCCAAGAAGTCGTGGCTTTTCAGTTTATTCAGTTCTTTATTAAAGTAAAGAAATGAGTAGTGACTTCTAAGCTCTTCATGTCTGAATTGAAACTGAAAGTCATGAGTGCATTTTTGAATCCTGAAATATACAATAATGGTGAACCTTGAAAAAAGTAACCAAAGAATAGAATATGAAAACATGAGTAAATATTTTCTAGCTTAATTATGAAAGTCCATGTAATAATTTGATCTGTGGCTGCAAGAATAAATGGAAGTAGCAAACTAGATGAAAATTTACTTTCTCCAAAAATTTACATGAGCTATACATCCAATGTTGGTAATCAGTGGATTTCTCTATTTCACTTCTCATTCATGAGAAATACTGCATTGATGTCCATTTGACAAGAGAAGGAGATTCTTCATAGGAAGTAGCATAAAATTTGGTGATTCAGAAAGTTTGTCATGGGATTCGTTTTTGTATAGATATTATTATTTTGCATGTAAAACAGTCTTCAGAAGACCACAATGATCCCAGTTTCACTGAAAAGTCACATGTTGATGCAAACCTTATGTTCGCACAGTGGCTGCCTTTTAGTACATCAAACCCTAGTGAACATCATTAGATCAAATGACTGTAAAAGGTCTTAAGTGGAATGATTTTGATCTGCTCTACACATTTCCCACTGGATTTTTGTCCACATTACATAATCACTGTACATTTGGCACAGTATGTTGCCTTTGAAAGAGCATCAAGATTAAGGAAGCATGAAGACAGAATTGGCCATAAAATCAGAAAGGAGTACTAGAAATATATATGCTGCAAAAACTAAAACCTTCCTTCCTCCTTCAATGAAAACTAAAAGCTCATGCTGAGCTAGAGCTTTATGATTAAGGACTCAACTTAGATAAGCATTAAAGGCTATTTCACATTATTTATCTTCTGATTTAGCTGAGCATTAGTATTAAAAATCTATTTAGTAAAGAATACTAAAATTCATACCCCTGTACAGAAAATGGTCCTATTTACTCTAGGGTGGTCAGTAAGTGTGAATATGAAAAATCACTTGTCAATATACATATAACAGGTTTATATGAAAGCATTCCTGCTTTAAGGAAGCATATCAATGAAGGAAGACCCTATGGATGTGGATAGACTTAAAGGAGATATTGACAACTGAAGAAATATTAAAGGTACTTCACCCAAATTGAGAAGATGACTTGCATATATCTTCTAATACATAGCCTTTTCCTATTGCATATCCACTCTTCCAGTGTGAGTAGATTTAATAAAGCAACAGTGACATTAACTTCAAAGAGTTGGGATGTGCTCAGAAGTCACCTCTGGATTCACCACAAACTTCTGCCTTCACTTTTATTCTTTTCCAGTTGAATTGACTTCAAGTTTAAACATTTTGCCTCCTAAAATGGCATCATTCTTTATGTTGTTGTTGTTTAGCATTATTATTACAAATGCAGAGTTTAATTTAGGGCCTGTTTCCACCAAACCATGATCAGTAATATTATTTTCATAGGTGAAGTAGTTAGGAGGTCTAAGCAAGCAAGTCAGAATAAACATTTTAGAAAATAAACTTTTGTTTGTTGGGAGTGGCCTATAGGAATATTCAAAGATGTGCGAGAGCCAACTTTTATCAGCTCCTAAGAGCAGTTGTTAAATTTTCATTTATTTAATGGGCCATTGTTAGAAATTAAAATATGCAGGCTTATAATTAAATAAATTATAATTAAATTAAAGGTAATAAATACAAAAACATCATTTCCTAATTAATTTTTAACTGCATTGTACTATTATCTATGTTCTTGAGGTTATTTTTATAGTAGAAATACTATACAATGGTGTGTTATTGGGCATTTTTTCCCAACTCCCTATTCATTGATGTCACTTTGGTAGCTTGAAATTGGCCATGGTAGGAGTGTTTACACCATGGAAATCACCAAATGCTAATAATTGGGGATTGCATTATTGTTTTGTTGATTGTACAAGCTTAAAAAAAAAGTGATGGAGAAAATGTTAACAATGCAGATTACATTTAAGTGTCTTGTATGTATTCATTACATGATGAGTAGCACAAAAATCAAAGAACTCTTTCCATTGCCTGATAACTATTCGATTTAGCAAAGAAATTGCTCACACATGTCAATGACAAGTGAGTGACATTCTGATATATGTCTTAATTGTATCACTTTCATCTTATTATTACTGATAAATTTTGTACTACATAACCTTAACATTGGTGAAATTTATTTAAAACTTGTGTGCATAGTTATGTACTCATTTTTCTTTCCCAGAGATGTAGTTAAACATTTATCAGCATGCCACTAAGGGCATATGGGAAACCATTAAGGTTGGGCTACATCTGACCAATTCTTTAGCAGTACTGGTGACAATTACCCTGATATGCAGTAAGGAAAATAACTTTTCATGACACAAAACTAGTCAGCTATATGAAATCATCAAGTTTATTGAGCTGCCAAATTCCTACCTAGTTTTCCTAATGTAGCATGAGCCTCATTTTGTCAATGTAGAGTCACCATGTTCTAAAAGTGGACATAGCAGCACAACATTGGTTTCATCTTTTAACTCTCTCTACAAGAGCTGATTTGGTGAGAGAGTGCTTTGGAACAATGAACTGGAATCTTTTTTTTTCTTAGAATTCTGCAAGCCTTCTGAACCATCAGTCAGGGACCATGGTCTTTGACAGATGTCATTTATCTATTTAAGGATACATATTTGGGCAAGATGTATTTTTTAATTCCAATATCACTTTTTTTACACATTTTATATCACATTAAAAATTTTTTTTTCTAGATATTTTTTTAAGTCAATGTGCAGCTTTCTTCTCAGAGCAGGAAAAAGAAAGGAAAGAAAAAAGAAACAGATTTAGAAGTCATTAGTTTGTTATACTCACAGTTAAATGCTGGTTTTCTCATGCGTTTCCTCTAATTCTATATCTGAGCTGAGCAAAAGATAAAGATGGAGAAAGACGCTTCAATCTAAGGCATACAAAATCACGGTACTCACCCATGTATTTTTTTTTTTAAGCCCAAAAAATCCAATGTTAATAGAGAGGGTTCACTGTGTGAGGACATGCTTCTAGAAAGATCACTGTCTTCACTGTGGAAACACTTCACATTCTGCCTAGAGTGTCCTAAACTGTAAAATGAAGAGCTATTTTAAAATGTTTTTATCCCATCCTTGGGGGTTGGGGTGCGAGAAATCATTTCACATTAAATTGTTGAGCAGTGATAGGCACTATTAGAAAAAATGTTCTCAGTGGTGATTTCTTTTTAGAATTATACTGTAACAATTAGGGACATGTGAATATCCAGTTGGCTGTTTGTGGGCTAAGCTTTGGAATTAGTGTTCCAGCCCTTTCTCTAGTTCAGTCTAGCCATTTCAACAGTCTGTGGTGGTGATGCCTTTTTTTTTTGAAATTTTATTTTATTATGTTATGTTAATCACCATACATTACATCATTAGTTTTCGATGTAGTGTTCCATGATTCATTGTTTGCATATAACACCCAGTGCTCCATGCAGAACGTGCCCTCTTTAATACCCATCACCAGGCTAACCCATCCCCCCACCCCCCTCCCCTCTAGAACCCTCAGTATGTTTCTCAGAGTCCATAGTCTCTCATGGTTCGTCTCCCCCTCCGATTCCTCCCCCTTCATTTTTCCCTTCCTACTATCTTTTTTTGTTTGTTTGGTTGGTTTTTTTGGTGATGCCTTTTTATATATCTACATGTCACAAACCTCAGGGAATTGGAGCACAGGGACTGCACATGTGTACCAATACAGGTTTTGTAATGGTCTTTAGACATCTATCCCGATAAAACAAGGTGTTGGGGCTATTGGGTGATATTAACAGGTAGGCATTACTCTGAATAGGTGCCATACATGGACATAATACAAATTATAAAATATAAAATATGCAAAATTTCAACCCTGTGCTATTTCCCATCCACCTAGCCCTTGCCCTTTCTCCACAGAAGTGAATCAATTGCATCACTATTTTTTGTGTATATAAGCAGGTGTATGTGTTTGTGTTTGTGTGTGTGTATGTTTTAACACAAATTCAAGATGTGAATGCATGTTACGAATGTAATTATACTTTCACTGAGCAGTTACATTTCTGGAAATCTGTCCTACAGACATATCTGTGTACATTAACATGAAAGTTTACAAGGCTATTTATTGCAGCATTGATTGCTATATCAAAAGACCAGAAAAAAATTTCCATCAATAAGACACAAGCTAAATACATTATGGTACATCCATACAATGTAATCATATGCATTTGTGGGGGAAAAAAGGGAGGAGAAACTTTCTCTATGCTGAAATGCTGAAATGGAAATATTTCAATAGGTATAAATTGCTATGTGAAAAAAAATATTGCAAAACAGTGTGTCTAGATGGTAACTTTTGTGTTAAAAAAGAGGAAATAAGGCTTCTAAAATGAAAACCAACTTTAAAAAAATAGATTGTTTAAACATAGAGCTTGAGGCAGAAACAACTTTATCTTTTAATTTATCTTCAAGGGTAGTAGAAAGGAAAATACAAACTATTAAATTTATGGATCCCAAATAAATAATTTTACTTAATTTCAGTTCCAAATAATGCAAAGTTAAAAACTGGGAACACAACTAGAATATTCAAAGATGTGCAAGAGCACATTCTGGTACATTCAAAGATGTACCAGAACAAATGGTAAATAAATTATGGAATGTCTACACAGTGCAATATAATTCATTAATGTGAGATTTATACCATTAGAAAATGCTGCTTAAAATATACAACTCATGTAAAGAAAAAAAAAGTAAGCCAAGCATTGTGTAATGAATTAGTATGATTAATACATTTGTTAAAGGGCAGCAGAAAATACACAGAAAGGCTAACAGTAATCATCTTTGGGTGTAGAATTATGGGTGATTTTGTTTTCTTGATTAAACAATTCTTTATTTTCTGAAATTTCACTGCAGTTTTCCTATTGTTGGAAGAGATAGAAAAATAAAATTTATTTTAAAAGGTGATTGAAATCTTTCTGGGAGATGGTGTAATTGAAGAAAATAACTCAAACTTGGTGCCTTTGTTAGTTGGGAGGAGAGGAATATAATTCATTCTTGGCATGAAAGGTGACTCATTCTCCCCCTGCTTTTCCTCTTTTTCTTTCCTAGGTCAAACAATTTAAGTCTAAATAGGTAGCTCAGTAGCTTAGTAGACAAGTAGTTGGCTTGTCAGTAATAAAGTAGATAAAATATTTGTAACTATTATCCAACAAAAATTATGTTGTCTTAGTAATGTTTTTAATGTACTTCATAAAATATAACAAAAATATTCATTTTGATTCTTTAAATATTTATTATTCAAGGATGTGTTAAATCTTCCAGATATAAAGCATTGTACATTTCTGCAAGGCTGAAACTATTTGATATAGGTAATGTGAGTTATGGATGTGAGGGTCAGTTGCCCAAAATTTTCAAGAAAAATGACTGTTGTGAAGTAAGATATTTTAGTGGTAAAAGAGAGAAATAATTGTTTAGCTTTATCAGGAGTCTTTATTTAACCAGTTTAACTGTACATTTCTATTTATCTGAATCAACTGTTTTCAAGTCATTTTAGTGCCTTTCAAATCCATCCCTTTCTCTGTATTTGTATAACTCATGACTGAACTGCTGTATTAGTCCTTCAATCTCTCCTCTCAAATTGAATTTATCTTTGATTCTTCATTCTTCTTCACTCCACACAACTAATCAATAACTGAATATGAGAGTCTTTAATATTTGTCCTTCTTGTTAGACTACAGGCTCTGTGAAGAATAGAGATACTATCCATTCAGTGATGTATCCTTAGTGCCTGGTCAGAGTAAGCACTCACCATAGAGGTTTTAGTGTTTGAATCAACATGGCTGGTAGAAAATTCTTGTCCCTAGTGACCCCTTTGTGAGGTTCATTAAGCTTCCCAAATCAATCTTTTAATCAGTTTTGGGAAATTACTGGCCATTGTCTCTTCAAATATTTTTTTGTGGTTCATATTTATCTCTTTACTCTTGTGATGACTCCAATTACATATATGTTAGTATATCTGACCATGTCCTGTTGTTCTGTTATTTTTTTCCTCTGTGTGTTTCAGTTTAGATTTTCTATTTGAGTTCTCATTTTCTTCTTCCGCTGTGTCCGACCTACTGTTATATCATCAATGAGTTATTAATTTCAGTATTTTTATTTCTATAATGTCCATTGGGCTTTTAAATAGATCTCAATTCTTTATTGAAATTCTCCATATTTTCATCCATTATAACCATTTCCCCATATTTTCTTTAAATAAATAAATGAGGGATGTATTAAAGTCTTTTTTTTTTCCTGGCTTAAGTTTATGAACCATCTGTAGGTCTGTTTTTCTCTCTGCTGTTTCAATGATTTACAATCAATTAATCATATTTTTAGCATGTCTCAAATTTTGATTGGATGCTAGACTTTGTGAATGAAAAATTTTTAAAGGCTCTTAAGGCTATTTTCCTACACAGAAATGTAATTTTGTCGGGGGAGAGGAGAGGCAGATAGAGTAGCTGTGGGTTATTTGGATCTGTAGAGGGTTGCTTTTTGTAAGGACAGATCTAATGTAGTATGGTTCCTAGTACTAGGGGGTGGCTCTTTTGGCATTTTAATGAAAATTTGAATTGTTTACCAAGCTCCTCTAAATTGACAAAACTTGAATTCCAAACTGTATCTCCCTTGTATCAGGCAGCTGTTGAAATCTTGTTGCTCGGCTCTTTCGATTCCTAGATGTTGCTTACTTCTGGGGTGTGTGTGCTGTTTTAAAGTGAGTTACTGCTTGATGGGTATTTGTGTGCATATTTTGCAGCTTCCTCCTGTGTAGTTCCCTCTACTCTGGATTTTCCCTCCACATATAATCACTCTTTCAGTCCAAAATTCCAGCTCTTTTGGGTTTCACCAATTAGCTATAAGAATCCTGTTTCCTGCCTGAGCTTTGCTACTTATACTGTGTCATCAAACTGAAAAGTGCTTTTAGGGGAAGAACCAGAATAATGTGGAAGTTACCTGATGTGTCTCTTTTCTTCTCAGGATAGGAATCCTGAAGTTTTTGCCCACTCTGGATGCTTCTGAATACCTTCAAGTTATTGTTATATATTGTGTTAGTTTCCTATAGCTTTGATAACAAAGTACCAAAACCTGGGTGGTTTAAAACAACAGAAATTTATTTATCTCATATTTTTGGAGGTTCACAGTCCAAAATCAAGGAGTCTTCTAGGTCATGCTCTCTTCAATGACTTAGGGGAGAGTCCTTTCAGGTGTCTAGCTTCTAGTATTAGCAATCCTTCCATTTCCATGGCTTGAGGATACATCACTGCAGTAAGGTGGCCATCTCGTCCCTGTGTGTCTTCTTACCATCTTCCACCTTTGTGTCTGTCTCTATGTCCAAATTTTCTCTTTTTATGAGGGCACTATTCAGATTAGAGTTCACCCTAATAATCTCATTGTAACTGGATTACTTGTGTAAAGATTCCATTAGGGTCAAGAAAAAGACACAATAGCAGATACATGGGGAAGAAAAGGAATGAGAGAAAACCTAAGGGGTGAGTAAATATTATGTCTTAATCTGAATGGTGGTTACATAGGTGTATACAATTACTAAAATTGTTGAGTTTAGGATAGCATACTTTACACATCTTAATGTGTGCGAGGGAGGAAAAGTGTTCCTTAGTCTTCCAGTGGCCCTTTTCAGGAACAGCAGTTATCTTCAGGGGTAAATCATCCCTGAATGCTGGGCTCATATCCAGGCCTCTATCCTCTCTGGGATTCTGGCCTTGCAATTTTATACTATTGAGTTAGATTTCTAGACCTGCAAGCACAGTTTTCCTTTCAAATTAAAAAATAATTTTGTCCAGCTTTCCTAGTTACCATTAGTGTGGTAGGGTCTAAGTTACTTAGTTTTCCATTATGGGGACTAGGCCTAGGTCAGTTCCCTGGGAATCCTTGTAACCATAGAGAACCTCCATAGATACTCAGATCTGATTTACTACGTCTGACTTTGGATTCTTCTTGCTGATATTGAAAATTGAGTGAAAATTGGCTTAAATCTGAACTCTTTCCTGTGTCAGGGCCTTGCCAAGATTCCTTTTCCCCAACTAACCAGCACACTTTCTGAGTTATCCTTAAGTTAAATGATCAGGTTATTTGTTTCCACATGACTTCACCATGCTATCTTCTGGAAAAATCACACCTATCTCTGCTGCCTCCACTTACCTCACTTCTGCATTCATTTGACACCTTAAAAATATAGCAGTTTATCTCTATGATTAAATTGGCTCCTCTTTTAAAATAATTTGTTGGTTTTATCCCTCCCCTCTCCTTACATACTTTGGTAGTTCTTTATCAGTTGTTCTCATTTGTATGTGGTTTGGACATGTTTCTAAGGATTATTCATGTGCATGAGTTTTGTAGCAGCAACTGAATTATAAACTCTGCTTATAAAGAACTTTATTTCATCTCTTCTCTAGTCCACATATAACACAGAATGTCCAGCGCAATACAATAGGTATTCTTGAAAGTCTGTTGACCATGTGACATCAGGACTATTCGCATTTCTTCTCTCTTGCTGAATTCAGTGAAATTATGTTTAACCCTTAGCAGCAATTCTAAATAGTATTCTGTAAGACTGAATAGCCAGGTTAAATTTGTATTTTGCAAGGACTTTAATAAAGTGAAAACATCTACTTAGATGCTTCAGTTTATGTACGTGCTACCTTTGATTCTTAGTGTTTATTTATAACTTTTAAGTTTCTAAAACAGAAATCATTGGAATTATATACAAAGTATTTTTAACTGCGTTCACATCTGCCATATAAAATGAACAAATGAAGATATTATTAAGGTAAAAATTAACTCCAAAAGGGAATAAAACCTTGAATCTGAAATGTCTAGATAAAAAAACATTTTTTTAATGATTGAAGCCATTCATTTACTCACTAATTTAATATAATCTATTGAATGCCTATCAAGTGCTAGAAATGTTTTAAACTCTGAATTCTTGCCTGGATGGAGCTTATTACCAGTGACAGGGATAAAAATATAAACCAAGTTAACAAATTAATTTCTAATAGTTGTAAATTAAGAAAAATAGATTAGTGTAAAGGAATTAAAAATGAAAGGGGAGTTATCAAAGATAGATTGGTCAGGGAAAGCCTTTCTAAGTTCATGATCTTTGAACACAGACATGAATAAAATGAAGAAGCAAGCTATTGGAAGATCAAGGGTTTATTCCAGACAAAGAGAACAGCAAGCATTAAGGTATTGAGGTAGGAATAAGCCTTAATGTATTTAGGAGGTGTAAGAAGGACACTGTGGATAAACTGTAGTGTGCAAGAAGGAACATAATAGGAAATGAGACTGGGAAAATAGGTAAGAGCTGGATGATGAAGGCAAGTATTAGGAATTTTGATTTCATTCTGAGTATATTGGAAAGCATGGGAAGAGTTTAGATAGATTAGTAATAAAATATGATATGATGGAGACTTTAAATTTTCCTCTGGCTCCTGTGTGGGGGAAAGAGTGGAAGCTGTGAGGTAACTTATGAGGCTATTGTAGTAGTTTGGAAGGGAGATAAAAGAGATTTGGAAGAGAGTGGTAGCAACGGAGATGGTAAGATGTGATGAGGTTCAGGTTATATTTTGAAAGGAGAACTGGAACAGGAGAAGCAGAAAAACAAATTTTCAAGGATGACACATAGGTTTTTGTTTTATGCAAGCAGACAAATCATGGTGCCATTTACAGAGGTGAGAAAAGTGGTAGAACAAACTGAAATAGAATAAGAGTTCTGCTTTAGTTATGTTACAGTTAAGAATCTAAGAGATATCCAATGGTAGTATTGAGTAGGTAATTGATGAAACAATGTGAATTACAGGAAAAAGATTGAGATTGGAGATATAACTTAAGAGTTGGATGAGAAAAATTAGGGAGTGATTGTAAATAGAGAAAAGGAGTAAGTTAAGCCTGGGATATGTCAATATTTAAAGGCTGAGTACAAGCCAGAAAGAGATTGGACCATTAGTAGTATAGTAATGTCATGAATTCAAGTGAAAAAGTTTTTTTTTAAAGATTTTATTTATTTATTTGAGAGAGCGAGAATGAGAGAGAGTACATGAGAGGGGGGAGGGTCAGAGGGAGAAGCAGGCTCCTCGCTGAGCAGGGAGCCCGATGAGAGACTCGATCCCGGGACTCCAGGATCATGACCTGAGCCGAAGGCAGTTGCTTAACCAACTGAGCCACCCAGGCGCCCGAAAAAGTATTTTAAGAAGGGAGATATGATAACCTGTTCTGAGTTCTATGAAGAGGTGATGAAAGATGAAAATAATTCATTAATTATTGTCTTGGCAATACTAGAGAGGGTACTGATAACCCTAACAAAGGAGGTATCAATTGGAATTTAATAAATAGTTAAATTTATTTAATAAATATTTAATTAAACATACAAAAAATATATATGTGTGTGTATTATACACAACACACACATACCACACACACACACACACTCAGACACGAGGTGCGGGGGGGCAGGGGAGAGGAAATGCCATTATACGCTAATGAAAATGATCCAATAGAGAGGGATAGATATGTGATGTAGGAAAGGAGGTAAATGGGAATGTGACGTAGGCACAGTTTAGAGAAGTTGGACTTAGAGAAGTTAAACTTAGAACTGAGGACATTTCATTCATTTTGTCAGGCGATAAGTCAAATATGTATTGCAGAATTTGAAGGAAAGTTGGTAGATTCTTAAAGTTCATTAAAATTAAACTCATTAACATTAGAGGTAGAATCATCAGCTAAGAGAGAGTGACTGGAAGAGGTGTTGGAAGTTAAGGGAAAAGGTGTGAAATAATTTGAGAGAATGGGAAAATTAACTAGAAAAAATCAGAATGCCCAGTTTACTGAGTCTACTTGATATTTGTGGTCATGTGTTTATGTAAAACCATTTACTGTAGCTTTGTGTTTGTAATTTCTTTCTTTTTTTTTCCCCCCACAAAATCCATGTGTAATAGATTTAACCAGGTTTGAAGTTTTGCCAAGAAAGTACAACAGAGGGAGGAGGAGCTTTGTAGGCAAAGAGGTAATTATAATGATGGGACCCAATAAAGTGGTGGAATCTAATCTCAGGAGGGAAGTGAAGTCCTGATGGCTTTTATAGATAGAAAAGTTATAGGGATTTAGGGTTTCAGTAAGCTCAAAGAAATTTTGGAGTGGGGATACTTGAGGTTGAGACATTGGCAGTCATATAGTTATGATTTTAATACAGTGTATAGGATGGAACCATGAGGGTTGGTGTCTGAGATAAAGGTTAAGACAAGATAACTACAGGACATGTGGGCCAGAGTTTCGAATGGATCATCTATATGGATGTTAAAATAACTAAGATTGACCATAAGAGTAGAGAAATACAGAGAAATACAGATCAGTTCTGTCATTTAAGTCTAGATCCCTTCTCTTTATCTACTCAAGGATATGGCTCTAGAAAGTTTCCTTTACATCTCCTACTTCCTTTTCTATAGAAAATTCTTAGCAGCATACACACATTGCTATTATTTTTTACCATAATGAAAAACAAAACAAAACAAGGAAATAACAAAGGAAATCTTTTAATTTCATAGCCTTTTCTAGGTACTTTCTCATTTCTTTATTGTCCCTTACAGCAAAATTCCTAAAAACAGTTATCTATATTCACAATTTTCAATTAATCTCTTCCATTTCTCTCTTGAATCTATTCCAATCATGCTTTTATATAAATGAATCAATTAAATAGGAGGAAGGGACAAAACTTTGGTAGACAACTACAAGGAGAGACTACATGTTTGATGGCCTGAGCTGAACAGAATTTGGGTTTTTGAGGAAGAGAGAGTAGAAATTTTCTGGAAGCAGCAAGAGCCAAGGGAATACCTACTTCACTTTCAGGCTCTGTGTTTTATAGTACATGGGAAGTAGATAGTCACCACTTGAAAGAGGCGCAGATGAGGCAAAGCCCTCATGGGAAAGCCAGCTTTAGGGTAGAGTAGGATGATAAATGAAATGTTGGGAAATTTGTGTTCAGAATATAGGAAGTTCTGCTGACAGCAGGCCATGAATTTCAGAGGCATCTTAGAAGAGTGTGGAGTTGCGTACGTGTGTGGGAAAACTGGGTTAGATTTAGAGACCTACAGAAGCTGCTGATGAAGGAGGATCCAGGAGGATTGAGTTTTTATTGATGACTGAGGTAGACAGAAATGTAAGCCATGATAAAATTGGTTCCAGATGGTCTCTTAGGGGGAAGGTGGATATCACTTATAGCTGTAGCATCTTTTTGGGGATTCATCTTTTAGAGACACTGTAGTGGTGAGGCTGGTAGTGATGTGGTAGTACCTATGGGGATGAGAACCGGTGTATATCAAGAACATGAACTTAGTAAAACACCAAAGGTCCTCTCATATATACAGTTGAGGATCATGTGTGGGCCAAGGGGATGCTTGTTCTAACCCAGAGCCACGGAACATTGCAAACCTAACTTAAATCCAGGATAACCATGAAATTCATAGATGGTGGTGGGAAGGAACATGGAGTTTGGGGGACATTCTTGAAATCCTGCTGAGATGCTTATATGCCATGGCAGTTGGGAGCACCTTTTTGTTCATCTTCAGGCTCTGCCACTTACTCCCTGGATGACATTAGCTTCTGTTTCCTCATGCATAAGATGGCGGCTCATAATCGAACTTAGTTTGTAGGGTTATTATGAGATGAGACAAATATATGTAAAACAGTTAGAGTGCCAAGCAGCCAGGAAATACTAAAATATCTTGGATTTTTTATAATCATTGGGGAACCACATCACTGCTCTCTATTAGCAGACTTAGTAAGATCATTGCAATCTTAGAATTGGAAAGAGCTTAAAAGTAAGTTAGCTTAAGGAAACATACTCAGTTTCAAAACTATGTTGATTTTTATTTTATATCTAAGTTATATATTTACTAGGAGCACAGTCTGCAATGTTTAAGACAAAATTTAGCATATAATTTGTTGATTTATAAGTGTACTAGAAATGGAAACTCCGTGCGAGCTAAGACATAGCCAGTTTTGTTCGTTGCTGTATCACAAAGGCCATGAACAGTGTCTGGCATGTACAGTAAGTACTTAATAGTTTAACTTACTGTTTAATGCATGAGAGAATATAAATGATATTTTGGTTTGATCACTGTACTAATATGGACAGCTTTGGAGTAATCCCTTGTTTAGGCAAGTATAATTTGAGGTACTGCATGATAACAGAGCCTATCCTTAATTATCCTCCAGGCAATTGAGTGGCAAATCTATGTTGTCATGAGAAGGACTGAGCCCACCAGGGGGAAAAAAAAGCTCTACAATTATAATAAAAAAAACCCCAATGATATTAATGATAATAGCTAACATATAGTCTAAGATACTTATAAATACCTTAGTACATAACAGCACCATTAAAAGTAGTTTAAGTGTATCAACTTAATTTTAAGAACAATCCTGAGGGAGATTCTATTACATAATCATAATCACCACCATCATCATCATCATCATCAGTATCAGCAGCAGCATCTCCATTTTATAGATGGATAAATGGAGGTACAACAAGTTAAGTAAGTTGCCAAGATCACCTAGCTAATTTGCTGATTTGTGTCATAGCTATGATTTGAATCCAGAAAGTCTGGCTCCCTTTTCCTTGCAACAATATTGTACTTCCTCTCTGGTTCATGATCTAGCATGCAGGAAGGACAATATCACATAATCTTTTTATTCTTCATCCCTAATGGGGAAGGTGAAAAGAAGAACTTCTTTTTATTGAGTGCTTTCTATGTGCCAGACACTGTATTAAGTGAGTAACTTAGGTTATTTCTAGTCCTTACAAAATCTCTTGGAGGTGGAAATTATTATCTTTCCTCCTACAGATAAGAAACTGAAGCTAAGGAGGTCATAATTTCCTCAAGGTCACAGAATAAATTCACATAGTTCCAAAGTCAGAAATCTATCTGTGACACCATATCATAAAATATTTATTAATAGGAATTTTTTTCCATTGGAATTTGACATAAATTAAATTTATGTCTAGTTCATTAGTTCATTAATTCTGTAAATTTGTATCAAATACAATATGTTAGGAAATCCAAAAATAAAAATGACCCAATCTAATATGAAAATTAAGTGTATAATTGTTGTATTTCTTGCTAAATTTTGAACATCCCTTTTATTTGGGAGAAAATCCCCCACTACATTAAATCCTGGTAGGAATCTGTGTTTTGCCTCTGATTACTAGAGCTGAAGAGTCTGTCTTTCAACCCACTTCATAGCTTGTTGGAGCTCAAGAGTGTAGTCAAGGCTCTGGGCCCCAGAACCAGTATAGTGAGGAAGTGATGTAAAAATCAAGGAGTGGTTGAGATATTACTCAAGAAGATGCATCAGGGTTAAAAATCCAGGGGCAGGGGCACCTGGGTGGCTCAGTTGGTTAAGCGACTGCCTTCGGCTCAGGTCATGATCCTGGAGTCCCTGGATCGAGTCCTGCATCGGGCTCCCTGCTCGGCAGGGAGCCTGCTTCTGCCTCTGACCCTCCCCCCTCTCATGTGCTCTCTCTCTCTCATTCTCTCTGTCTCAAATAAATAAATAAAATCTTAAAAAAAAGAAATTCAGGGGCAGTGGTGACACTTGTGGACTTGTATCCAGATTGCTTTCATCTTTTAACGTTGGCCATGATCGCAGTTGGCTACCTTCCCTAGATCCCTGGCCACTTTTTGAGATGGGTTCTCAAATTTCCTGTTGATCCTGTGAACTATCTGATATCCTTCAATAAATTCATTTTCCATTCAAGTTAGGTAAAGTGCTTTTTGATGTTTGATGCTTATACATCAGAACACTGACAAATTTAGGGAGGTAAGACATATACAGAGTTAGAAAAAAAGAATAATAACTAATTATGGCATGAACCAGGAGAAAAATACAAAGTTATGAAAGTACAAAATGTGACAGGATAATTAGGATTAATGGAGTAGTTGGCATAGTTGACCTTAGAGCAGAATACTATAAGATGGGCATGAGAAGGCAAAGTGATGAGAAAAGTAGGCTTAGGGGAGCAGTGAGAAGCCCATACTGGCTGGAGCATAAAATTTCTAGAGGAAAATAAGGGCAAATGAGGCTATACTAGAAAGCTTTCCTCTTCTCCTTTCTAAGCCTAACCTTTACACATCATTCATTCCCCTTCTGGATTCTGATATCTTGCTTTCTTATTCCTATTTTCAGTGTTTGTCTTTAATGGCAAAGATATGTTACTCCAAACTACAAATATTCATTCTTTGATTCCCTGGCATCTTGAAAAGACCAATGTATACACTTCCATTATGTTTTCTTTTCTCTCAAGCTACTACCTATTTCTTTTCTTTCATCATTTAACATCTTTACAGAACAGGCAACATTTTATTTCTCCATCTCTTTTTTATTTTCTCTTATTTTTTTTTAAAAGAAACCGTGTATGGATACTGCTAAATCTTCCTATCCTCTCTTCCTCCCCAGAGATAACTACTATCCTTAATTTGATATATTTACATTCATTATATAAATAGCAAATATTTACTCATAAACAATATATGCCTTCATTATTTGTATGTTTAATAGTGTAATCGTATAATATGTATGGTTTTGCAATTTGCTTTTTCACTCAATATTTTTTGAGATATATCTTGTTTTCTTATGTAATAATGTAGTTCATTCATTTAACTGCTAAATATTTCTCTGCTGTATAAGAAACCAAAATCTCACTTTGTTTTGCACTATTCACTTCTCAGTCTTGAATATCTTGAATATTGGCTTCCTCTGTAGTTATCACCTGGTAACTGTAGTTATCACTTGAAACTGCTTCCTTAAAAGTCATCAAATGTAATAGATTTAAAAAAAATTCATCACTTTTAATCCATCCTACATTTGATGCTGTTAATTACCCCAGTTTCCTTGAAATTCCCTCATATTGACTTTGTGAAAATACACCTTTCTTGATATCTTTGTTTTGTCCCCCTTTTGTTGTCTAAATGTTCCCCAAAGTCTATCCTCACTTTTCTTTTTCCTCTCTCCCTTGACAGTCTCATTCATATCATGAATTCACTTCCCAAATGACTCTCAAATCTGTATTCAGTTTGTTTCCAATTGTCTGCTGGACACTGCCAGCTGGGTGTCATGCTTGACCTAAATTTGCACTTTTTCCTCTCATATTTGTTCCTCTTTCTCTGCTTAATATTTAAATGGCAGTGGCACCATCTTAACAGTCATTCAGGCTCAAAATCTTAGAATGATTTATAAATCCCTTGGGCCTCATCAGTTGCCAGGACCTGCAAATTACTGTTCCATTCATTCTGCCAAATTGGTTCTCACTGCCACTACACTAGTTTAAACCCCATGACTCCCAGGCTTCTCACAATAGCATAACTTGTTTCCCTGCTTCTAAGTATCTTTCCACTTCCTAGGCATCCTCTATCCTGCTTGATTAATTTTCCTAAAGCACAATTCTGTTCATAATATTTCTCTGTTTGAAAGCTTTTAACAGCTATACATTGCCTATAAAATAAAGCCCAAACTCTAAGCTGGAATTCATGCTTCTCTGCAAATTGACTTGTTTACCCCTCTAAACTTATTTATCACTTCTCTACTTAATATGCCACATATGTTATCAAATGGAACATCTCATTGTGTCTCTATGGTATACCTTCAAGTATGGTAACAAACTACTCTAAAATCTCAGTGTCTTAAAATAACAAAGATTTATTTCTCATACATGTTACGTAGTCATTTCGGGTCAGCCAAGTATGTTCTCTGTTCATTGTAGTCACTCAAAGACCCAGTCTAATGGAGTAGCCACCATTTTAAATGTTGCTGGTCTCCATATCATGTGGAAGAGTGGAAAGAACTTTATAGGGCCTCACACAAGCAATTAAATTTTATGGCACAGAAGTGGCAAATGTCACTTCAGCTCACAATCCACTGGTCAAAATTAGTTATGTGGGTCTAACTAACCATAGGAGAAGGTAGGAAATGCAAACCTACCATGTGACACAAGGAGAAGAAAACCAGATATTGGTGAATAGGACTAATGACCATGATGGTTCTCAACTGTTTCATCGTTTCCCTGCTGTGCATCATTGATCATGGAATTTACAATATTTTGTGTTTTCTTTCCTGTTCAGATCCTGCTTATCCTTAATTTTCAGTGCAGCTATCATCTCTTCAATGAATTTTTTCCTGAATTTTGAAGATAGAGATACTCTCCCTCTGCTCTAATTTTCATAGCTTTTTATTTTGAGATGATCATTGTTCTCTGTTGTTGTGTATTTAGCTCCTAGAGGTCAGGATGCATGTTTTATTCACTCTCAAACACAAGATTTTTTTCAGTTAACACACAATTCCAATCAGAGTGTATTCTAATCACTTGGAGATGCATTTTTTTTTTGGCTGGCTTCTTTTATTACCTATTTGTGGAGGAGATGTTTTATTCCTTATATTATGTGTAAGGTTGGAGATAGAGATATATATATGTATGATATATGTATATTTATATGTATACATATGTATATGTATATGTATATATGTATGATATATGTATATTTATATATCTTATGTATATATACATATAGTTAGCAGATCCTAGCTACTATGGTATAAATATAGAGTAAATTAATTATGAATCTGCCTTATTCTCACTCTTCTCACTCTGAAATTGCTGGCACTGCTATTATAACTCTTTTTACTCCTCTTTTTCAATAAATGGTATGTTTGACCATTGCCCTTTGGTAGCAGTGAGATAGATAGTCTAGAGATATTTTTGTAAATGAAATATTTTAAAGAATGTCCATAAAAGAAAACAGACAAGAGGAAAGTTGAAGTATGAAATCCTGTCTTTCTGTCCTTCCTTTTTCCTTTACAAAAAATTTGTTGGAAGCTTGTTTTGTATCTCATACTATAATAAGGTACAGTATTGGGTTAGTTACAGACCCTAACTTGGAGAGAATCTTACAGTCCAGAAGGAGGAATGACACATACAACCTCCCTCTACTAACTTACCTGGAAATCACTATTTCCCCAATTATATACCTGGCCAATGTCCACCACTATTTTAAATCTCAGCTTAGATGTTTTATCCTGTAGAAAGCCTTCCTTGATTTCTCAAGCTTAGTCTAGCACTTTAATAGTACTGTGGCTGGAGTGATTAATTATTTTTGAAGGAAAAACCCAGAGAAGATTTTACAGAGATGATTGAAAAATGCCTGAAGAATGAATAGCAGAAAAAATAGAAAAGCAACAATACAGGAAATTATGCTCATTCAAAGGGGCCAAATGATTTGATGAGCATATGAATCTATGAGTATATTAGTAATAGTGGAGCTTAAATTATAAAAAAAAATTGTTATATGAAAAGAGGTTGGCAAGTGTGCAGGAACTCAATTCTGAAGGACTTGGGAAACCTCTAAAAGATATGAAGAAGTAAAGTGGCAGGATCAGATTTACTTTTTAGAAATACCCTTTTTGCTTAAATACAGAGACTCAACTTGGGGCAAATTATATTGAATGCAGGAGATCTATTAGAAGGCATTTAGGGGTCCCTGGATGGCTCAGTCAGTTAAGCGTCTGCCTTCGGCTCAAGTCATGATCCCAGGATCCTGGGATTGAGCCCCACGTCAGGCTCCCTGCTTAGTCAGGAGTCTGCTTCTCCCTCTCCCTTTGCCACTCCCCCTGCGTACGCTTTCTCTCTTTCTCTCTCTCTCTCAAATAAATAAATAAAATCTTTAAAAAAAGGCATTTCCAACGTTTAAGAAAGAGATGATTAGGTTTTGAAGTAACATGGGGTTACTTTGGAAATAACATGGAAGGATATACAGAAGAGGAAAATAGAAGTTTAGGTGAAAAAATAAAGTACAGACATTTAGGAGAAAGAGAAAATATATGGTGATAGCCTACTTGTAGTCAAGGGAGAAGAAACTGAGCATGTTATTTAGTTTTCTGACCAGGATGACTGAATGGCTGAAGACCACAAATAAAGAGAGCCAAGGCAGGAGGGAAAATAGGCTTTGAAGTTGAGTTAGTTAAGTTGGGAACCCCAGTTTTCTCTCTGAAGAAAGGATGGACATTTACTGTGGAGAATAAAAACGAGCTGGTTAGGGTTTAAGTGGAGTAACACATGTTTTGAATTACTACTGAGGAAAATGGGAGTGGGAGCTAAGAGAAGACAAATAAAACCTTTATGGGCAATGGAGAAAGTCAAGGATGAATGAAGTTGATGTAAATATTCAGTGGTCCCAGTCGACAGAGCTGTATTGTTTTGTTTGTTTGTTTGTTGTTTTTTTAACCAAACTCAGCCTCAGAGTTCCAGAGTGGACAGTTTGTATGATTGATGCAGGGTGGAGAGATATGACAAAAGGATGTCATTGCAGAGGACTGGAAGAGGAAATGAGGCAATTAAGGAATACCATGGGATTATGAGGGGTTCTAAGGACTCTACACTGTAGAAGGTATAAAGAAAGTAGTTCCAGAGGGAGGCAGAGAGGCAAGATGTGCTTAAAGAGCAGGAGAGCAGAATTTCTGATTTCTAAAGTTGGGAGAAGTTTTTTAGTTCCTGAGAAGGCCCAGGAGGAGACATGAAAAAGAGCTAGGGGAGAAGAGTAGAGGTCAAGCCCTGTGGAATTGAAGAGATTTTTGACGAATGTGAAAGAGTATTGCAGAATTCTTCCATATGGTCACTGAAATGTTCAGGATAATAACAGGTATTCAGTCAGAAAGAAGCTGTGATCCAGGTGACAAGCCCTATGAATATGGTGGTTCTAACCTGGCCAACAGATCACATATAAAAGAAGGGTATATTTGTGAACAAGTAAACTGATCCTCGATGCAGCAGGATTTTATCTTTTGGACTAGAGTGTAAGCCTAAAAAGGTCTCAGGAGCAACCTGAAATTTCTTGAACAGAAGGGTCAAAATGAGGAGGAAGATGGGGGCAGTTCATCACTCTTCCAATTGCATGACACTGAGGTGTAAGAGAATGAAACATCTTTATTCAAGACTGCTGTAAGAAAAGTACTGCCTTTGGGGAAATGCCAAATTTGAATTGAGAGGGAACATTTTGTGTTCTGTAAAGAGATTGAAGGTGTAGTATTTATATCCTGGGATTCAGAAGGAAAAGGAACTGGGAAGGTGGAAGAAGTAACAGAGCAGATGTCATATAAATGGCCCAAGATAGCCCCTGTGGCTCCCATGTTATTTCTTTCTTTCTAGTAGGTTAGGAGCATTGGCCCAAAGCCTGTTAGCACCAAACTCAAATTCATACACATCTAATTGCTTTAAATATAGCCCAAATAGCCATATTTTTAGTCATTTAGAATTTGCCTACTTTCCACAACCTTTGAAACTGCACACAGAATCCAATAGCCATAGATAAGACAAACTGCAGTTATTAAGGACCTAACACTGTAGCCACTCTTTGGAGCTCTCTGACCCAGAGATTCCTCACTTTGCTACTGAGTGGTATCACCTTGACATGCAAACCCCCTCTTTAGTTTTTCCTTCTCTCCCAGGAGGTCCCTTGCCCTAGTCCCCTTCTGGATGGTGGACTTGTGTCACTGACCCTAGGTCTCTTGATGGGAGACTTCTTCCTTACACAAATCTGTCCAAGCACCACCCAAGCTTCTTCTTTTTTTTTAATTTAATTTAATTTAATTTAATTTAATTTAATTTAATTTTTTTTCAAAGATTTTATTATTTATTTGAGGGAGAGAATGAGAGACAGAGAGCACGAGAGGTAAGAGGGTCAGAGGGAGAAGCAGACCCCCTGCTGAGCAGAGAGCCCAATGCGGGACTCGATCCCAGGACTCCAGGATCATGACCTGTGCCAAAGGCAGTCGCTTAATCAACTGAGCCACCCAGGCGCCCCTTTTTTAAATTTTATTATGTTAGTCACCATACAATACATCACTGGTTTTTGATGTGGTGATCCATGATCCATTGTTTTCGTATAACACCCAGTGCTCCATGCAGTACGTGCCCTCCTTAATTAACCCATCACCGGGCTCAATCCCTCCTCCCCCCTCCCCTCTAAAACCCTGTTTGTTTCTCAGAGTCTGTAGTCTCTCATAGTTCATCTCTCCCTCCAATTCCCCCCCACCATTTTTCCCTTCTCCTAATGTCCTCCATGCTATTTCTTATGTTCCACAAATAAGTGAAACCATATGATAATTCACTTTCTCTGCTTATTTCACTTAGCATAATCTCCTCCAGTCCCATCCATGTTGATGTAAAAGTTGGGTATTCATCCTTTCTGATGGCTGAGTAATATTCCATTGTATATATGGACCACATCTTCTTTATCCATTCATCTGTTGAAGGGCATCTCAGCTCTTTCCATAGTTTACCACCCAAGCTTCTTGTGTGTTATGACCTCTCATGGTCCTGCCTCTTGATTAAGCTATAAGTGCTCGAACTTTCCACGGCAGAGAGGACAATGCAAAGGGCCTTAGTGATGGTAGTCAATTATAGGGATAGGTAACATGGATGTGATTGACCCTAAGCTTTTAAACTTCAGGGCACAGTTATTCTGATGCTAGAACTTTAGGGGCAAAGATGGTTAGAAATCTACAGGGTCTTCTTTCTGGTACTAGATGTTATAAAATATGAGCACAAAATTGGTTTTAAACAAGGAAAATATAATGCTAACTGGTAAGTAGGGATGTCTTAACATCTAATTTTTAGAGAAATGAAAGATAATTATGGGGGAGAGGCTGTAATTAATACTATATGCTTCAACCAAATTTGTATGTTCCTAAAACATCCATGAAAATTTATATATTGCAATATATCATATTTTATGTACAATCAATTTATATAGATTTTTATATGCATTGGGGAAACTGCATAGTTTTGAGAATCCTATGAGGTATCCTTTTGCAAAATGAAGCTTGTGTATTTATTTAAAGGAAGGCACATAAGGAATTTTTAAATTAATACATTGATATCAAACACTAATAGTGATTATAAAAGTACATTCAAAAGATACTTAGTATTTGCAGTAGGTTCCTATTGCTGCTGTAACAAATGACCGCAAACTTTGTGGCTTAAAAAAGCAATCTATTCTCTTAAAGTTCTAGAGGTCAGAAATCTAAAATGGGTCATACAGGCTAACGTTAAGGTGCTGGCAGAGCCATATTCCTTCTGGATGCTCCAAGGGCAAGCTGGCTTCCTTGCCTTTTCTAGCTTCTTGAAGCCCTCTGCCCCTTTGGTTCATGGCCCCTTCAAAGTGGATCCCTCCAGCCTATGCTTCCCTTCCTTTCCCTTCTCACATCTTCTCTTTATGACCGTTTGCCTTCCTAAGAATCCTTCTGTTTACATTGGGCTCACCTATTATCCTTAATAACATCTGTAAAACTCCTTTTCACCTTGTAAATTAACATAGACATCCATTCCAGGGATTGGGATGTAAACATCTTTCAGGGTGGGGGGGCCTTTTTCTGCCTACTCTAGTATTGAATAACCTTTTTGAAGCTCAAAGTCCTTTGGGATAAAGGTAATTATTAGTAACTTAAAGTTTTTAGCTTTTTTATAACCAAATATTTGAAAGAAGAATGAGCATTAAAGTTGGACTTTAAGATTTTATAATGATTATTGTTTGAATCTCAAAACACTGCTCAGCATTATTTACTCCATTGAATCTTTCTAACAGATTTTATGGCTGCTTAAGTAAGGGGTGAATAAGTGGATTTAGATAAATTATGAACCAATGTGATCTTTTGTATAAAATGTTTCTTAAATTCTTATGGTTCCTTTGAAAGGAATTTCCCCCCAAACTCTCAAGATACAGAGTTGGGTATATTTGGAACTCAAATTTTTGTTTAGAAATAAAATCTATAAAATCATGCTTACCAAAGAATATGGGTTGAAATGTGTGTATGTGTTTGCATATGCGTATGTGTATATGTGTATTGTGTTTATGTAAATGTGAGTGTGTTTGTGGTGGGTGAATATGTGTGCTAAGGGGCATTATAAAGATACTTCCCAATCCATTTAAAAAAATAAGAACTGGAATTCTCAGGGCTGGGATTATACTCATGAAATTTACAATCTGATTAGTGTCCTCTTATAACTGCAAGGGTTCCAATTATATTCCAATCTCTGCTGGCTGTGTTTCCTTTGGGTTTGAAACTTGCATTGACAGAGAGCTGGTCAATCTGACCCAGTAGGTGAGATAAATAATGCCTTGCATCATGTGGGTTCTCAAGATAGTCACCAAGTCATTCTGAGATGACAGATGAGGGCTGACACAGCTTTTGTGTTTACCAGGTGGAGCTGAATTTAGCTAGAGCGAGAAGGGATGAGTATGGATAGCAGCAAGTCGGGGGCAAGAAGCACTGCTGAGCTTTGTTTAAGTTTTTTAATGTCCATCTGCAGGCACGTTAAATCTCATAAATCTTGAAATTCTACAATATAACAATAGTTGTTTTAACCAAAATCAAAGTTAATAACTGTGGCACAATCCTAATCAATACCCTTTGGTTCAATTTTGTGAAATTGTGAAATAGCAGCTAAATCATATGCTTGCCGGCAAGCAAGTCTTTTGCTTTGTATTTTAAATTGATGCTTGAAAAAATGGTTGTGTTATGATTGTCTGCTGAACTTTCTTAAATTAATGTATTTCCTGAATTTAATTTAGATTTTAAAACTTTGTAATATCAAAATTTTTAATAGGAAAAATATTTTTTAAAGAAAATATGTAGATAGGTCAATGTAAAGTCTTCTGTCACACTTTTTGAAAGTTTAATTCTTTGTCAGTGCACCATTCTTCCTAAGAATAGAATACTAATAATTTCTGCCTGCAGAGGATCATGAAGACTTGGTAGTTATTGAAAACTAACTATGAAAAAGAACTAAACCCAACACTTTCTGCTATCTAATTATCTCAGCATAATTAACTGTTTGCTAGATTTAGCATCCAAATCCTTCTTTCCAAACTTAAATTTCATAATCCTTTTGATTACACAAACATGATAGTCTTTCATATATGTGAACTAGAGAGAGTATAAGGAATAATTAGGTTCACCTGGATTTCTTTCTTTCTTTTGAACTTTATCTCCATCCCCTAAACTTCGAATACAAATTTAAAATGTTGCTTCTCTTCAGACCATCACACCATCATTATTTCTTCCTTCTCACTAAAATGCAACCGCTAAGATGTGTTTAAATAAAAACAAAGAAATCACACATTTGAAGATAATTAGTGCTTTTGCTTGTGAAAGATTCACCCATTCTCAAGATACGTTTCTCTGTCCATCTCAATCATTGTTAATCATTTGGGTATCGCCAAATACTTGATAAGACATTCACATTTTAGCCCCAAAAGTATTAGTTTGAAATTCACCAGAAATTTTTAAAGTGTCCAGGAGCAGGAGAGCAAATAGCCTAACATTCTTTCTTCTTGACCACTAATGCAAGTATGATTAGAGCCATAGAAAAGGCCAGTAAATGAGAAAAATGCAAATGTTCATCATATTCCATTGCTGTTTTGACACAGCAATTAGATTTGTGCAGAACAGCAAGATTGTTCCAATTCTATTCTCCCAAACATAAGTCTTAAAAAAAGAGGTTACATTTGTGACTGTAGCTCGTGGAGCATCCAATCTGGCATCCTGAAAATCCATATGTAAGCCACACTTATATCTTAAACCTGTCAAACAAATAAATGTACAGAAGCAGTAATTTATGTACTTTATAGACTGTTTTGCCCTTTTAGAGCAAAAGCCTAATTTTCAAGTGTTGCTATTTTAACTTCTGGCAGTGCCTGGGAGATAACTGAGGTTCAAAATGTGAATTTTACAAGTAAAATGTGATTCAAAAATTGATTTACCCTGTTCTCACTACATGTGAGACAGAGAAGAGAAATGCTGGGTGTTTGTGAGCTTTAGGCAAGGGGAAACATATTGCTAAGTACAGAAGCCACGCAAAACTTTGCGGGTTTTCAGTTCAGAAGTGAACTTGAGCCTTTCCCAGTTCAAGATCTGTTTAGGGCCGGCAAAACATGACTTTCTGATTCAAAGAAATAAGACTTAAAAAGGCGTATAAAACAGGCTCACAGGCTTCTTGTACATCAAATAGCTCTTACACAATGGCATTTAGATGATTTAAGTGTAAATGAATCAAAGACATATGGATTGCATTTCCCTTGAAATACGCATGGGTTTTAAAATGAAGGGAAAACATACTTGCCAAAATCCTTTTTGGGTTGTGCTGCATCAAAAACATTTGGAAATGACTTTAAATGTTTGGAAGAACCCCAGACACTGGGTTCAGTCACCCCTGGAGATTAAATCAGTGTCCTTCATCCAATGATAACTAGGCCCCTGTTTTGCAGACATTTTTAAAAATGTCAAGTCCCTAAACTGACACTCCCTGAAAATGGACTTTTTTGATGTTTGAATTGCTAATTCAATGATTGGGTCTTATTATGGAGTCTTCCCCAGAGACTAGGAATCCATTTTGTGTTATTTAAGCCACGAGAAGCACATTTCAATTTTGCCCAATTTCTTAAATGTGGTTAAAAATATAAGTTCTTTCTGTTCTGGAGGTAAAGAATTAGTGGTTCTGGGAGTCCAAATGGAAGTCAAGTTTTGAGCTGAATGAAGGGACTATATGATAAAGAGAGATAAAAATGGAAAACTTGTTTTTTCTTGAAAATGTATTCAGGCACAAGTTCTGACATCATGTGACTGTTAGCATACTTCAGAAAAGAAGGAAGAAGGGAGGGAAGGAAGGAAGGAAGAAAACTGGATGGTAAAATGTCTTTGGCGATAAAAAGAGAGATTGTGAGTGAAATACAGAAATAAATCAGGTTTAACAGAAATGGGTAGTTTCATGAAAACAGCTATGCAGAAATAATAACAAAACACCAAGTACAACAAATTGAAAAAGACTGGTGCGCAGGAAGGTGATATGTTGAAATGAATGAAGCTTAGGTTAGCTCAAGTGATAAACAAAGCATCAAGAGGAAGTAGAGAAGGGGAGAGCTGTACTAGGGGAGAGCTGTACTACCGGAAGAAAATGTGTTAGATGTTAAAATCAAGAAAAAAGAAAAAAACAGGACAATACCCAAAGTGACAGAAAGCTTACAAAGGCACTTAGTAGTTAGGGGAAGAATAATAAAAGACCATCTAAAAATGTGAGAGGCTGTTATTTAAGTCTGTGCAGCCGAATAGCTTACATTAAAAATTCTAGATCTGATTCCACATGCAGTTCTGATGTGAGAGGAAACAGCTTTCAAAATTGTTTAATGACCTCCTGATAGGAAGGTTAACAGGATTATCACGCAGTTCACTGGAGGATGGACAGCAACTCTCAGCGTGTCCCTCACTCAATGTGTGATTCCAATATTCTCCTTTACAGGGAAGTGTAAAATCATTGTGTTACTCAAAGGCATTAGTCAGAAAGTTGGGATGCTTTTAATGAGGGAAGTTCAACATAAAAGGGAAGTGAGGAAGAGAAGGAAAGGGGTTTAAAAACCTGAGCTCTTTTAGCTTAATTCTGCCCTGCCTAACTATGGGGGTGTCTGGGGGACTGAACCTCTCAAGGTTTCAATTTACTGTCTCCGCTCACTTCTGACTGGGTTGCTCGTGGCCTAGTAACTAGTATGACATTTTCTGCTTCTGACACGTTATTGCTCCTCCATTCTGCTCTCCAACCATTTTCTTGTCAAAGTGGGGAAAATATTGCCCACCTTCCCTTCTGTTACACAGACCACAAAGCAATGCTGCTTTGCATTGTCAGTGTCCTGTGGCGACTCTAATGAGAAGGGTCTCTATGATAGCCTTCTCCTGATAGTTGTGGCCTTAGTATATCAACTAGGTGTGGGTGAGTGGGGATGGGAAGGGAAGGGGGGGAAGCAGTCCAAAGAATACTCTGAGCAATGCTCATCAGCCATGGAATAACACAAATCAATTCTTTTCTTCTTTGATGACCCATTATTTTGCCCTAGACTTGGATTCTCTGACTTCTGAGAAACTGTATTAGGGTAGTTAGTGCCAGGTGCTGTAACAAACAGCCCTAGAATCTTAGGGACTCTGACCAATAAAGGCTTTTTTTCTGGCTAATATCACAGTCTATGTGGCAGGCAGCTTCCCAGCCCATGATTCTGATATCCCAATTCTTTTATCTTGTGGTGGGATCATCTTCTAGGGCCTCTTCAGAGTCCACTGCTGTATTATCTGTGTTTAGGTGGCTGACCAGCAACGAGTGAGGAAGATCACATAATACATTTTATGTCCATGACCGGAAGTGGTGAACATGACTTCCATGACATGGCACCAGTCTAATTGCAAAGGGTGCTGGAAAATGGTTTGTTGTTGTTGTTTTGAGTGCCCAGGAGGAAGAATTGTGATTGGTGAGCTTTTGGGCAATCTCTGCCACATTGACCAAGGGGCTTTTCCATCCCTAATGCAAATTAATTCTTAGAAGGTCTGTCTTCCCAGCTTTTGCCATATGTTCAGATACGTCTACGTTTTTGAACATTATTTAATGTGGAAACTCAGATTATTTAAATATACAGAGCTAATAAATGACAGAACTGGAATGTAATTCAAATTTTCCTGAATTTCAAGTTATGTTATCCCCCTAAATTTTATACTTTGGGCCATGGCAGTAGGGATGAGATCAGATTGGGAGGAAAATGACTGCTTTGCTTTGCACCTCTGGAGTCCTCTGAGATAACAGAACATCTCTGGCATCAAATATTTGGTACAGGTAGTACTATAGCTAAGGTATTTAAGGATAATGCATACAGAGGAAACCCTGAGATTGATATTGTCTCACACTGGTGGGGGAGTGAAAAACATTAGGAGATAGTGAATGCCCCCACCCAATCCACCCCATTCTCCAAATTGGACACAGTAAAGTGGTCATGTCCAGTGGCCTCAGAAAATATTTTTAATTACCTCTCTTTTGACCAGAACACTGAAGCAAAATGTCAAGGGAAGACCATTGAGAAAGAAAGACAATATGTGGGATTGAGCCTGGATTTTAGTGTTGCCCTTCAATTGTAGTTTTGCTTTTTAGCAGCTGTGCAGGTATGGATGCATTACTTCAACTCACAGAGCTTCCATTCTCTTGTTAGAAAAATATGGGTAGTGAAACTTAACTCTCAAGGCAGTAAGGGTTAAAGAAGTTCACAAGGATGCTAAGCCTAACAAATAGGAGATACTGCAACTAAGGGTTATTCCATTTTCCCTTTTTATTAATTCTCTTTGATAAGTGTGGCATCAAGGGGAGGCATCATGGTGCAAAGATAATTATTCTGGATGCTGTGGAAAATTGACGAGGCAAAACGGTATGAATTCATTCATTCATTTATCATTAATAAATTATTAATCCACCTTTTCATTCATGCATCCATCCATCCATCCATTCATTCAGTAGTTTATTCATTCTTTCACACATTCACCAATATATACCCACTATGGTAAAACATCATCATAGACATTGGGGAAATCCAAAAAGATAGCATGAATCTTGCTCTCAGGATCTGTGTCTTCTAGTGGAGGAGACAGGCATATGCATATGTCATGGAAATTATAAGGTGGAGCATGATAAATGACATAGACATTTTACAGTTAAGTACTGTGGTAGTGCAGAAGAGGGAGGATAGAGCAGGGAATGTAAAAAGTATAAGAGAATCAGCAGCATTTGTGTTGGGACTTGAACAGTGGTGCCTCCAGGATTTCTGAATAAGAGGAATTGCAAAAAGTTTTTTGAGTATAGTTGACACACAATGTTATATTGCTTTCAGGTGCACAACATAGTGATCCAACTTCTCTATATCTTATTCTTTGCTCATGAGAAGTGTAGCTACCATCTGTCCCATTACATCGCTATTACAGTATCATTGCATATTCCCTGTGTTGTGTCTTTTATTCCCATGACGTAGTCATTCCATAACTGGAAGCCTGTATCTCCCACTTCCCTGTACCCATTCTGCCCATGTCCCCATGCTCCTCCCCTCTGGCAACCGTCAGTTTGTTCTTTGTATTTATGGCTCTGATTATGTGTTGTTTAGTCACTTGTTTTTTTAGATTCCACAAATGAATGGAATCATGTATTTGTCTTTCTTGGTCTGACTTATTTTACTTAGTATAATTCCCTCTAGGTCCATGTGTTGTCACATATGGCAAAGCTCATCCTTTTTATGGCTATGTAATATTCCTCTCTGTGTGCTCACTCACGTGTGCATACATCTTCTTTATTCATCTATCTGTGGACACTTGGGTTGCTTCCATACCTTGGCTATTGTAAATAATGCTGCAGTAAATAAAAGGGTGCAGGGGCGCCTAGATGGTTCAGCTGGTTAAGTGTGGACCCTTACTGTCCACTCAGGTTATGATCTCAGAGTCCTGGGATTGAGCCCTGCCCTGGGCTCCATGCTCAGCGCAGTCTGCTTGTTCCTCTCCCTCCCACTCTGCTCCTCCCCTTGCTCCTACGTGTGCAGGCTCTCTCTCTCTCTAATAAGTAAAATCTTAAAAATTATAATAAAGGGAGGCATATATTTTTTCAAATTAGTGTTTTCGTCTTCTTTGGGTAAATACCCAGTAGTGGAATTAATGGATCATATGGTAATTGTAGTTTTAGTTTTTTGAGGAACCTCCATACTCTTTTCCACAGTGGCTGTACCAATTTATATTCTCACCAGCAGAGCATGAAGGTTCCTTTTTTCCCACATTCTCACCAACACTTATTTCTTGTCTTTTTGATTTTAGTATTCTGACAGGTATAAGGTGAAATCTCACTGTGGTTTGGACTTGTACTTCCCTAAAGTAATGTTGAACATATTTTCATGTGTCTATTGGCCATCTGTATGTGTTCTTGGAAAAAATCTCTGTTCATGTCCTCTGCCCATTTTTTAATCGGATTGTTTGTTATTTTGGTGTTGAGTTGTAGTTCTCTTTGGAGCAACAATCTGATTGGCAGAAGCACTGGTATTTCTTTTGAAGCCATGTTTGCATAGCAAGAACACCAAATTTTCTTAGGCTGTGTATTACAAAAAATAAAGAGAACTCAATTTTCAAAGATGCTTTTATTCACATTTTTTCTTATGAAAAATAAAATCAAAACATTTTTTCTTTCTCCTTATTTGCTGAAAAATTAATAGTAATTATTATTTTTGGTTAGGTTACTTAAGGGGCTGTATTAGTCAGCTTGGGCTGCCATGACAAAACACCATAGACTGGGTGACTTAAGCAACAGAAATTTATTCCTCACAGTTCTGGAGGCCTGAAATCCAAGGTGAGTTTGCCAGTATGGTTGAATTCTGGTGAGAGCTCTTGTCCTGACTGGCAGACGACTGACTTCTCAAAATGTCCTTTCATTGCAGAGAAAGAGGTCTGATGACTCTTCCTCTTCTTATATAACCAATTCTCTTGGATTAGGGCTCCACACTTATGATCTTATTTAACCTTAATCACCTTCTTAAAGGCCCCATCTCCAGATATAGTCAGATTGAGGATTAGGGCTTCAACATGTAAATTAGGAGGTGGGAGGAGGAACCCAATTCAGTCCATAGCAGGAGATGACAGAACCTCACCTCTTGGTGCTCTTTCTGCCTTGGAAACATGAGTATGATTCCATTTGAGAACAGATTGAAGAGGTAATGGGAGCAGCACAATCTGTTTTACCAAGTAATGTCTCAGAGTTACCGTAATTAAAAAGCTCAAATGTACAATTCCAGTATGATTTGCATACTTGTCAAAGGCAATATCTATTTGAAATAGTAGTAACTGACTCTATTCCTCCCTTTTAGGCAAACCTATAACGATTCTCATAAGGATAAAAATAGAAATTTTGTCATTTTCCAATTGCTGGTTTTATAGAAAGCCAACACAAGTTTTTACAGATTAATAAATTATTTTATAGCTTTTTTGGATTTTGTTTTTCCTTGCAGGATTTTTGAGCCTATACAATTTAATTATGATTAATGGCATGTTTCTCAAAAACCAACATGCATGGCTTGTAGCAATAAAAATAATCACTGTTAGTTGACTAAGGAAGGTAGGAACAATCTGAACTTTTATAAGTCAAAAGTTAATTTCAAAGAGGTGCTACCTTTCCAAACAAACCACCTATTTGGTAAAACTGTTGGCAATAAAATATGAAAGGGGTTCCAGTTCTTTAACTCGTGTGTCATGAGTTTAACTTATGTTTAACTCATGTGTCATGACGAAAATTCTGCTTTGTAATTCAGTTTTCACTCTCCTTGTTTTGTACTGAATACAGCTATGCTGTGCTATAAAAAGATAATTTGGACAGGATATCTGTTGGTTTTAGACTGTTTGTTTTTGTGTCCCCTCAGTTAGAACTATCCCTTGGGAAATGTTGGCCCTTGGGAAATCACATGGTGTGTCCTCTTTCCTCTAGTCTGGCATCTTCATGCAACTGAAAGGATGTTCCACTGAACAGTGATGACTCTGGAGAGAAAAGAAATCACAAATGGGCCAAATGCAGCTTAAGAGATATGTGCAGAAGGAGGGGCAAGGTCAAAAGGTACTTTGTGAGAATTAGGAAAAGTGCAATTTCCCTTGGGTGGACAGCCAATCCCATGCCAGGGTATGTGGTTTGGCAAACAGAGCAAAGACTGCATTTAGTTCCCATTTCCTCTTTTAGGTGGGCAACTGCCTACAGTGGTCTTGGGCACAGCCAACTTAAGGCCTAATTTGAGGGATCAGCTTTTAACAGTACCTGCTCTTACACTTTGCACATAGTAAATGGTTGGGAAATGATAGTTATGAATGAATAGTATAATCATTATATTTGAACAGTCCCCAATCCTTTGCAGAAGACCATATCCCAGAATGAGTTATAAGTCCAGCTTCTAAAGGTTTTCTATTAATCTGTCAGAAAAACATTTATGAGTAGTACATTGTAAAATTCTCAAAAAGATAAATCATAATTCCAGAAAAAAGAAAAAGGAATCAGTGTTATTTAGTCCATTTTCTGATCTGTCCGGGTAAATTTGGATTGGGGATTATTTACATTTTTGTGTGAAATAAAATATTTTCCCTTGCTGAAGTCGGTTAACAAGCCTGTGTGCAAAACCAGAGGCTAAGGTGACTAGTATAAGCCCTTTTGCCCTTAGAGAATTCTTCAACAACTACAGGGGGAGTTGCAGTGTGTGCTTAAAGGAAGACGCAATGGTTATCTCCTCAGGGCCTGGACTGGCTACATAATATTCCGAATCCCCAGTGCAAAATGATAATGTAGGGGCCAGAACAGTAGGGAAGGTAATCTCCCCTTTGCACAAATGAATGGGTGACCCCAGAAGGCACACAGTCTCTGTGGTGGTACACATTTGGTATCTGGGTCTGAGGTAGGCAAGAAGCCTCCTCCTAATCCCTGCCAAACAGCCCAGGGCCCTGCCAGCGAGGGGAAGGGTGGACCACCTACTGTCCCACCCCGAGATGTTGTGGGCAAGGACTGGCCTCTCTGTATTCATGCCAGAATCCCAGCCTAGGGGAATCATAAGACAAACAGTTTTTGACCCTGACCTTAAAGAATCTCATTTCAGCAGGTCTGGAAAGGAGGAAAAGGTAATACAGACAGAGGCTACTGCCTGAGGGAAAAGTGCAGTGTGAAAACCTAGGCTTAAGGAATGCTGGTCAGTGGGGGGCTCTGCTGGTTAGGAAGCAGATAGTGAGGGTGGCTGAAGATAGGTCTAGAGTGACATTCCTTCATTCAGTAATCATTTATTAAGGGCCTACTATGTCTCAGGCCTCATGCTAAATGCTGCTGATATGTTGAGCAAAATCAGATGTGTTCTTTACTCTCATAGGGCTTACAGCTAATGAAAAAATGAGGGTCAGATTGAGGAGGTTCTTGAATATCATTTGTATTTAGAGTTTCTCTGTAGACCTGAAAATCTCTCAAGTCAGACATATTTATCTTGTCTCCTGCAACCTCTCCTATTGCCACCTATAAGTTTAAATTATTTCTTTTTTAAAAAATTACTTTTTCTACATTGTGCTTATTACATTTGTCCCTATCTCTCTAATACTAAGGAATAATGTATTTATTTTTAATTTTTTAAAGCTTTTTATTTTTTACTGCTTTCCACTATTGTGAATAATAGTGAAGATAGAAGTGCAATACGAAGGAAGTCTTTGCCAGAAGTCACTTGTAGTTTGGTTGATTGGAATTCAAAGCATAACCACTGTTAAACTTTGCTGGCTGCCCCCAGGAACATATTTAGCCCATACAAACCTGCAATAAATGCTACAGAATATAACTACCACATGGGAGACTGTTTTTTATGGGAAAATTCACTCAAGAAATTCTGAGATAAGGGCGCCTGGGTGGCTCCGTTGTTGAGCGTTTGCCTTTGGCTCAGGTCATGATCCCAGGGTGCTGGGATTGAGCCCCACGTTTGCTCCCCGCTCCATGGGAAGCCTGCTTCTCCCTCTCCCACTCCCCCTGCTTGTGTTCCCTCTCTCGCTTTGTCTCTCTCTGTGAAATAAAATCTTTAAAAAAAATTCTGAGATAATAATATATGTGACTTACTAGAGCTAAGTCTTTCCTGGTATAATGATAGAAGGGACTTCTTTTTGGTCACTCTCCACAGGCCAGTCCTCTAAAGTGAAGAGTAGGATCTAAGATTAACCCTGAGGTGCAGATGTGGGAGGAGTGAAGAACAGAGAGGGGGATATATAGAAAGGTAGAGGATTGGGGAAAACAGGCTTGTGGGGTGGGTGTGGGTACAAAAGTGGGAGACTGTGGACAACCAGAAAACAGTGGGTACTTGAAGTATGACAGAAGTAAGGGACCAAGAAATTGGGAAAAGAGGAGGAATTTAGGAGGAAAAGGGCCACCTTGGTCTTATATTCCATTCCTGCTGTGCTAGCATTCTGCCCAACTATTGAAAGCCATCTTGGAGCCATAATACTTGAATAACAGGAGCATAACAGAATGTAGGATCAACAGGCTGAAGGTCAAAGGGCAAACCCCAGTTCTCCCATTTACCAGTTGTGTGGCCTTTGTAAATTACTTCACTTCTCTGAGCTCTGGCTCCCTATCTAAAAAGTGGGTAACACCAATGGCCTCAGACTTAGATGGTTATTTTAAGGAAAAAATGAAGCTATGTATGTGAAATACCGAATGTAAGCTCCACACAGGTAGAGAGCTGGTCTTGTTCACTGCTGGATTCCCAGTCCTTAAAATGGTTTTTAGCACTCTTCAAGGGCTAAGCAAACAAAAAATCAACACTAGGAAGAGATTTGTAAGTGGGGTGGCATTTTAAAACAGCCAATCCATGGGTTGTCTGCAGCTAATTAAGCTACTCTAGTGGTTACAAGAAGTGAAGATTATACAAACGTGAGGTTGTCTGAATTCAAGTCCTGACACTAGCACTCACCATTTTTGTAACCATGGGCAAATTTTGGTCTCAGTTTCTTCTTCCACAAAATTTGGGTAATTATAGTACTCATGGGATTACTGTGAAGATAAGATGAGATGCAAAGCAATTTGTGCCTGGCACATAGTAAATGCTCAGTAAATGTTAGATGTAATGATGATGATGACAACTTTGCTATTGAGGACAGTTCTCAGCACTATAGGAAGGTTTCAAGTTACCCAGAGACAAAATCATCCTCTGCTCTTGCCAAAGCTGGAGCAAGAAGAGGTGCTCTTTGTGAATCTTCTCTAGCCATCTTAGAAGGGTGTGTGTGGCCCCAAGTCTGGCAGGGACAGAGCCGAGCAGAGCTGTTCACAGCAAATCTGTGATGATGATCTTCTCATCTGTCTTCTAAGCTGTGGGCGGCTCCTTCTTTGGGAAGCAAGTTATAATCAGAACTTGGAACAAGCTACCTTCCAAACAATGCTCTCATTGCCTTTTCTGCCATTTAATTAATGCCAGTCTAATTTTATAGAAAGTATATAAATATGACTTATGCATATTTGTACCTATATTTTTCTGTAAGCCTTGCCATGAGGTACATAGCCATTTAAATCATATCCTTCTGATAAATATCTCTGGCCTGAATACTTAACATTATTTTTTAGAACCACATTTAGGGAACTTAGCAAGTAGAGGGATGGATGTTGCTAAAGCCAACCTTCAAGTTATCATTGACTAGAACAAAAAGGTGAACCTCTTATTTTTTCCAGATTATATTCTGCTGTGGGGATTTAGGTAAATTTCAGCTGATGGCACTCAAGATCCCTTTTGCTCATGCTTCCCTTCCAGTTTTTGTCAATCTTACTCAAGAAACAACAGTCTACGGGCTGCCACTTGAAAGTTAGGAGGATAATGATCCATGCATTCTGTTTTTAACTTTCTTTTTAGTGCACATAAATTTAATTCAGGCCATAATTTAAATACATTCAAATCCTGAAAGAGTTGCACCATAACCCTTGCAGGTTTAGCTCAGATCAATTGTGTGTAGTGGAGTGACTTTGCTGAGCTTTTCTATGACTAAATTTGCACTGTGTCTGTAAGCATGTGCACCAGCAAGCTGATTTTATTAGAACTTTGAAGAACTAGTAGAAAAGCTCCTTCTTTTTTTACCAAACATGGATTTAAAAAATTACACAGAAATCAGCATTGTCAAGTCACATGAAGTGCAATTATAAGCAGAAGGCTTGAAACCTGTTTTTACTTAAAGCGTTTATTTGATTTAGCAAAGACAACAGCAATAAATTGTATTCAAAAGCACTTCTGATCCCTTGCAACAGTATTATTACCAAGAGCAGGGTCTATATAGTGTCCCCCCTTTTTCATTTGGGTCAGTTTTCCTTAGGCTTTCCAAAGCATCCAAATCTGTGTTTACAATTCTGGAGACAAAGGATTATTCAGACTCTAGTTAGTGCCCAGTACTTGGAAATTGGTATTATTAGACAATTATTATTACATTGATTTTAAATTTTTATTTTCTTGAAATCTTCTGTGAAAGTAACAGAATCCCAGAGATTAAAATGCAAAAATACATCATTAAAATATTTAACACAAACATTACCGTTCTGTCTTCCTCCTGAAATTTTTGGATTTATTTCATCTTTTCCCTTTATTCTCCTTTTCCCACAATAATACTTTTAACATTTTGAGATCCTAGGTAGTCAGTGCCTACAATCAATACTCAATAGGAGCATAAATGATAATAACAGGGCAGTAAGTTGAGGACTACGTCTTTGGCTCAATGTTCACCATAAGAATAAGTCTTGGATGGCTATAATTATGTTTGATTTTTTTCTGATGTAGTCCTGTCATATAAGATCTAGTGCTGCATTGGTTCTTTCCTCTTCCTTTTGCTACATTATCACCACAGAAATAGATGACTTTCAACATCCCCCAAATCCTTTGTTTAACAAAAATCATATTTAGGGAGATACATGACAGTTACAACAGGATAGATGACAGAGGCTATATGACAGTTACAACACTGTCATTTTGCTTTTGTGTTTTCAACAACCCTATCAGGAAGTCAAGGCAAGTGGAGGTGTCTCTGTTTTAAATGATGACTTTGAAATGTGGACAGGTTAAGTGGCTTGTTCATGGTTACCTAGGCAGTGACACGGCAGCTAGAGGGATTCAGGTCTCCTGATCCACATGTACAAGATTCTCTTTATTACCTTGCACAACATGTTAACTGTCAGATTAGACAAACTCTAAGTAGAGAGTTGGCCAATTCTGTGATGAGATGGCTATAGGTGGCAAAGGATACTTGTTTCCCTTAAGTTTATTATGGTAGTGCTAGACAGCTAGCTCCCTGGACACTCTCTTGAATCAGTCTTAAGGTGTAATGGTGATTTCAGGCATGCTAGAATATAGCATCAGAGACCTGGGGAGGTCCAGGTAGTGGACTGGAATAGCAGCAGCTATTAAATATCTAGGTCATCTTTTATAGAGGGTTGTAATATATACTCTAGCTTCTGATTTCAGTGCTGCCAGGAAGGAAAAAAAAAAATCCATCTTGCTAAAATGTAGTCAGACAGCAGTTTGTCTTTCCAAAACATTATTAGGTATTATTACAGAATGTGAACACCTTTCATTCCTGACAAACAGGAAATGTATGCTGCACTATGGTATGTCAATCAGAGTGATAGCACCAATTTTATGGTTTTTAATTCATCCCCACCTCCTGCCGAGCCTTTTGCTCATCCCAAATTATGAATCTTAAAAGGTACGTGATTAAGAAGAAAAAAAAATATGTCTCCGCCTGTGTGAACTCCCTTGTGAAGAGCTTGGAGGCAGATATTTAAGAGATTTGTAAAGCATGCCCTGACCACTCAGTGATTTGGACAAGTGACTTACATTTCCTGCAGCTGGGAGTGCCCCCTCATGCTTTTGCTCTAGTATTTTGCTAGCAACTCAAGCACATACTTTTTATATGCATTGACACCTTTCCAGTTGTTAAGGAGAAGAAAGAAAATAAATAACGTATTAAATGCTGTATTTGTCAGTTCCTGATGCTTCAGTTACATTTTCAATTTAAGTTTTCAGAGTCTATTTCTTTAGCTGTGGTCTTTTGTCACTTTTGATATATATGAAATAATAAATACAAAGCCAATTCTGGAGCCTAGCTTTGAATGCATCAGAGCAATCTTTCTCACGATTCTTTTCTTTCCACCCCTTAATTCTTTTCTTCAGCATGTAATGAAAATGAAGAGCACTGCCCGTGTGTGACACACACACACACACACACAGAGTCTACTTCTTCTCAGTAGGGAGTTTGGGAGCCTGGGGTGTCTGAATCTGTCCTCCATGTTCCTCTCTTGTTTCTGGTGAGGAGCCATTTTTCTTGTTTTTCCTATGCAGCTCCACCTGGACTCCGTTTGCTGCCACAAACTCTGCAAATATCACACACTTACTTTAGGATTTAGGAATGTGATCTGATAGCTGCTGATTGGAAGGTGAGGTAATAATTACCAGTTGGTCAAGGTCAACTTTCCCTTTTTCTGCTGACCACAAAGTGAATGTTCTGTCATTGACAGATAATTCTCTAGCTGCTTAGAGCACATGATGACATATTTGATGGGACTTTAATAAGGACTTCCAATGTATGGTGGCCTACATTTTTAAATCACTCTTGGTCATTTCAGTCTTACTTAGCTTTAACATTTTTAGTGCTTCACTGTTTCAGTGAGAGCGCATGGAGCCTTGAAGTAACCCATGTGGCATTTGTTTGTGAAGAATTTTTCATTCTGCTTTTACCACAGTTTCTCTATGATTCAGAATTGAAATATGCTGATTCTCTTCCATGCAAGAAAGCAAATGTAGAACATGAGCAAGAGTTCTTCCTTTCCTGGTTGGGCACTAGCAGAAAACATTGAGTTTTGAGAGTGGTGGTTAAAGGCATGTGCAAATGTGGCTCGTGCAGCAGGGCCTGCCTTATAGGGAGGCAATGCCCTGCACAAAAGCTGCCCTTCCCATTTGGGAAGAAAGAAGGTATCTAGGAGCCTGTCAAAGAGCTTTCTGTGAGGGCATAACAGCACCTGTCTTTACTTGTGTATGTGGGGTTAGCATTTTCAAAGTGAATTTCTGAACTCTTCCTCACTTGCTTGCTCAGTTTACTGTGTCACCATGTTACTAAAGGCAAGGGCACTGAAGTGTAGAGAAAGTAAGCAGCTTACTTTAAGGTCATGGAGATGGTAAGTGGCAGGGCTGGATTTTGAATTCATGTTTTTGGACTCCAAATCCAGTACCCTTTCCTCTACCCAATAGTTGCTTATTATTAGAACCACTTATTTGGCACTTATTTCTATTTAAATTCTCAATTAGATTACTTGATTAGGAATTCCTTAAGAACACTGGCATGTTTATAACAGGGATTTGTGCAGGGTATCCACTAAATGAGTACATACTTTAGACTGATTCATGAGTTGACCTGTTTTCCTCATTCTCCCTTTATGGGGTATGGCATTTAATCATAGCACAAATGTTTACAGGCAATAGAGGGACTTATGTTGGATATTGGAAACACAAGGTGGGATTGTTTTGGACTGAATGGTTATGTCCTCCCAAATTCATATGTTGAAGCTCTAACCCCCTGTGTGGCTCTATTTGGAGATCGGGCCTCTAAGGAAGTAATGTTCTCCACCCCATCATAAGGGTGGACCCCTGATCTGATAGGATTAGTGTTTTGATAAAAAAAAAAAAAAAGACGCCAGAGAACAAGCTCTCCCTCTCACTTAGTCCTCTCTCTCTGCCATGTAGCATGTACTGAGGGAAGGCCAAGTGAGGATAGAGCAAGAAGGCAGCTATCTATAAGCCAGGAAGAGAAACCCAAATCATCTGGCACCTTGAACATGGACTTCCAGCCTCCAGAATTGTGAGAAAATAAGTTTCTGTCATTTGAGCACTCAGTCCATGGTACTTTATTAGGCAGCCCAAGCAGACTAATATAGTGATTAAAACCAAATCTTACTCAAGCAGGTCCTCATCCTGTGAGACGGATAGAGAACAGCCACGGAGAAATAGCTGCATTGGATATATGCTCATGTGCTTTGTCCCTTTGGAAGTGAAAGTCAAGGTTATTATAACAGCGGGCGCAAAGTGCCCTCAAAGTCAAAATGGCAAAGTCAAATGGCTCAGAACATTTTGTACTGTTTAGAATTGCATACAGCGGTATTTGAGTCTGCATGGTTAGGGTTGAAAGTGAGAATGATGGCAAAAGTCTTCAAAGAGAAGATGAGAGTCCGTGTCTTGAAGAATGAATAGTAGTTCTCTAGAAAATGAGGTGAAAGAAAGTACATGTTCCTCAGAGAGAACAGAGGTATGAGTGAACACAGTGGAATCCTGGATTCTGGTGACTTTAATTAATTCATTATGGCCAGAGCTTACATTGTACATGGAAGGGTTATAGAAGGTGAGGTTGGAAAGATAAGAGAGAGCCAGTTCTTTAAAAATCTTCATCTGTTAAGCTTAGAAACCAGACTTCAGTCAGTAGGTAACATGGATGACATAAAAGAATTTTAACCTGTGTAGTTACAGAATTAGATTTGCAGGTTAGAAATTTACTCTCGATGCAGTGTGGAGATTGTACTGGAACCTAATCTTGGGGTTAGGGCTTGGGATGGGATTTAAGGTAGTGACACTGAACCATAAATTCTCTAGGAAACATTACAGAAAAGCAGTCATAAAGCTGCCTTTGATGTTACCTCCTTAGCTGAAGGACAGAGTTCAAATTTTCAGTCACTTCAGAATTCAAGTAATACTTCCTTCTTTTTATTATGGCACTGGAATAACTTATTTCTAGACAAGGAATGCCTGATTGTTCTTGTGGATACCACACATCATGAGTGACACCCGTGCTCTGGTCCTCATCAAAACCAGAGTGGCCCCAAAACGAGCAAGCCGGTGGTCTGGTGAGAAATTCAGCATTTTCTGTTTCTTCTTCCGAACACTCTTGGTTTCATTTTTATGGGGTACCACATTTTGCTGTGCTTTTCGCTGGATCTGTTTGAATGTTCTTAATCCAGTGTTTCAGAGGGCAGTAAAAGGAACAAGGAAACATGTTCAATGAGCAATTACTAATCAAGCCCTAAGCCCAACGGGATCCATAAAATGTATGAACTTACTCTAGCCTGGCCAGGATGCTGTAGACTGGAGCTCGTTGAAATACAGGAGGAAGTTCATGTTTTTGTGGTGTGGAGTGGACTTTTTCTGTGTGCCTAATGGGTTTTAAAACAATTGTAAAATCACTACTCTTAGACTCTCCTGAGAGTAACTGCCATGTGAGAAAGGTGGACAACTTTGTCTTGTGATTAATATGCCTTCCCCACTCAGTATTGTGCTCATTCTTTCCTCTTCAAACAAAACATCGGTCTACTGGAGAGGCACTGTTCTCACTTTTATGTGTCACATGGAATCCTCGAAACTGACTTTACCTGTTAGTGCTAACAACAGTGATGATCGGTTATCGTGACACCTGCAGATACCTTTCTTCCTAGGCACTTATTATCAATCTGGGAATCCTGTCACCCCAGTCACCCCAGAATGTTTCCTTATGACTGCATTCTTAGTAGCTGTAAGTAACTCTTTTACTCAACAGGGAACAAGGGCCAGATGGCATGCAGACATGTGCTTGAGACTGGGTGAGTCTCATTTGTTCTCTATTTCTTGTTACTTACTGTCACTCCTTAGCTAACCACACATAAGGAACCCACCCTGTGGGCTGCTTTTTGTCGTATGTATCTGAGATACAATTACAGTAACAGGCTTTTTATTAACATGATTGTTATTATGGGTTTCTTTTTGTTGTTGTTTTTCAATCTGGCTCATTTTTTTTTTTTGAAAGGTGAGATATAAATAAATTCAACAATGTAAACAGGTCAGCCAGAGCACAGATGTGTAAATACAATGAATGTTGTCCCCTTCTAATGAATAACCTTGAACTTCTTCCAACAACAGTGTTACAGCTCAAAAATAATTTTATTTGGGAAATTCTCTTTTGAAATGTCTCTAGAGACTTTGCCTATCAATCATAGCAAATCATCATTCTCTGAGGGTGGGTTAGATCTTTAAAAAAAAAAAAAAACTCCTTGAACAAATAATTATTAGGTGCTTACTCAGTGGCAGGCAGTATACCAGGAGCAAGGAGCAAGACAGACATGGTTTCTGCCTTCGAAGACATTTAAGATCAAATCTGAGATGAATGTCTGAGCCCTGGATAATACCTTTACTGATAAGAACAAGATGTGACTGTACAGTGACAATCTTAACTGCCTCAAATGACAATTTTAAAGAAGAGATTTAAAACATTTTGAGTAATGGCAGCATCTCTGGAATAACTCTCAAACATACTAACTATAAGACAAACACTGAATTTTTATGCATACAGTATAGTGCTATACAGTTTATAAAACATTTTATATACATTATATCACTCTCTTCTTGTAGGAATTGTGGATTATCAACTGGGTTTGAGTAACACTCACCCTCCTGTTAAATAACTGATCTCTAGGTGTCTTCTAGTTCTAAAAGTCTGTGATTCTTTCGTCCGTACCTCCATCCTTTCACACTGTACTGTGGTTCATTACTTTAGAATAGTTCCTTGTAATCTATCTGGCTGGGGACCTTCCACCGTGAGATGGGTATCCAATATCTTCTTTCCTGGGGTGAGGAGCAGAGACTGAAGTTGAAGTCCAAGGTGAGGGAACTCCCCTGGGAATGTGGAAGGGTCTGAAATGTCACGTTCACAAGATCAAGTAGAGCTAGAATCAGACTCAAAGAAAAATGCTGGCTAGACAGAGTAAAGAAGTTGAAGAGGCAGAACCTAGAAAGTTACCTGAAGAAACAAGATTTCTTTTTTTGGATGCTAGAGACAGAGCCCAGAAACCATTAGAGTGATAAGCCAAAAGTGTGAACAATTTTTATTTTATTTTTAAGATTTTATTTATTTATTTGACAGAGAGAGACACAGCAAGAGAGGGAACACAAGCAGGAGCAGTGGGAGAGGGAGAAGCAGGCTTCCCGTGGAGCAGGGAGCCCTATGCGGGGCTTGATCCCAGGACCTTGGGATCATGACCTGAGCCAAAGGCAGATGCTTAACAGCTGAGCCACCCAGGCACCCCTGAACAATTTTTAAAAATTGGCTTTCCCACCAACCAAGCCCATCAGTGGTTAAACAGCAAAAATAAGAGAAAATGCAGCTCTGTTGTAAACCTTGACCTCATCAGCTTTTCCAACAGTAGCTCATTCTCATAAGAAAATGGAGAGTGTTTATCAAATAGGAAATCTTTGACGTTCTATCATGATTTCCTGATAAAACATGTATTTACAGTTTGAAATTGTATCTCGATGTCTTTGGGCCTTTGTCCCTATCAAAAATAACCTATTTATAAATTCAATTATTAAGATTAAGTAAGATTATTAAGATCTAAAAAAATCTCTCTTCTGTAAAAATGTATATGTAGTAAAAATTAAGAGGTGGTTTGTTTCAAGACTTTGATGCTCATCCCAGAAAATTAACTGGAGAGTTTGAGTATCTCATAGGCACACAAAGAGATAAAGTAGACTTTGATGACTTTGACTACACACACACAAAGAGAGAGAGACACACACAATGGGGATGCAGGGGCAAGTAAATTGTGAGAACATTTCTAGGAGTTCTGAGTGTGACAGAGCCCCTCTGCAAAAACTTGTACTTTGGACCCAAACCATTTAACTGCCATGATTAGAATTTATGCCTGTATTCAGCAGACTGTTCCAGGTGGGATGCAAATACAGTGGATGAAATTATGTACAACTCATGGGTAAAAGAAGTTTTGCTAATCATCTGTTTTAGTTTTCTAGTTCTGCTTTGGTGTCGTTTTCACCCCTGAGCACGTTTAGTAGCCGTGTTTCAAACTAATCTAAAAACTGATTTTGCCTGTTTTCCTGTTTATTTTTCAGTCTTTTTCTGGAAGGTTTCTAAGTATCTAGGTGTTTTTCTTGTCAGCCATATTCCAGAATTTTAGCATCAATAAGTCTGCTTGCAGGCCTTTTTGCTTTGCTGCTGTTGTTTTCTTTCCCTGAACAAATTTATAACATTAGGTCTCACTTTATCGAGAAGCTTTATTTTCCATCTGCTCTCCATTTTTGCTCTATTATTAGGCTATGCTTCTGGTATTCTGATCCTGCTTCATTTCCAGGACTCTAGTTGACGTCAGCAGGGAACCTAGGCAGAGGAGGAGAGCATAATACTGGGCTTGGCTCCACAGACTGTTTTGGGAAAAGCGTCTGGTCTCTTGGAGGTGGGACTTCCGTTGGATGGACCCCCTGTTCTTTTCCTACAGACAGTGGAGCCTCTGTATCATATTTAATGCAACCACTGGTACAGGATGATGTACTTGCTCAACCACCCAAATATATTGACTTTCTGTTAAAAGGCTTTTAACATAAATTTTAAGAGATTAACAAAATACATCACAGACTATTGCTGAGAATGCAGCAATTTTAACTATGTTTCTCCTCCATTGATTTTAGTTAATATATTTTAACCACCCCCTTATTTTACTGTACCTTTTAATTTGTTATTCATTTGTTTGAAACCAGAACTCTGCTGAGGCGCTCTGGACCCACAGGAACTGAAATAGTTTGCCTTCATTATCTGGTAGACCTGCTCGAGTCTGTAGCCCCTGACAGAAACCACAAGACTGTACAAACTGGCAACTGTGGGTTTGTCTGTTCTCTATTGATTCTATTTCTGGAAAAAAAACATGAACCAATGGGTGAACCATGTGACTGTACAACTTACCCAAAGCTCTCATCATCAGGGGTATGGAGACCTTTTGCAGACAGGTCATGATGGGACTTCAACACTTTTCTGGTTGCCTTTCAACCATGGCTTTTGAAAGCTTTGACTTGTAAGTTTAACTCCTTATATTCTGAAATATGAAACTGCTATAGCATTATGGTATTTTATAGCATATTATTTAAATTTGGTCACACTGTCCCAAACATCTAATGAAATATATAATATAGACTTGATATGACTTTGCTTATGAAACATCTTAGTTCTTTCTTCCAGTGTGAAGATTACAAGGCAACTCCACCATAAACTTTTAAAAGAAAACAATATTCACATACTTTTCAGACTATATAGCATGTATAGTTTATATAGCATCTGATCTAGCATTTCCTTCTCTTGAGCTTTGGTACTGGTGTTAAATACCAATGCTCAAGTAAGTAGGATGCATGACTTCTCTGTGGTAGGGCCCTGATGAAAGGGTTCTGGTTTTGGCTCTAATAAGCTGTGTGTCCTTGATCTCTTCCTTCTCCATTACATGTCAAGATCTCTAACGCCTGTTCTAGTTTTAATATTCCAAGTGAATAAAAGCCCTTGAAAACACCAGAGAGATCCAGGTAGTGGAGAACACATCCTATTAAAGACATATACACACACACACAAACTCAACAGAAAAACCAAAATAGCTCCCCTCTCCTCCTCCCCCAACAATGACAATGCAGCCATCTGTTGGACGTTCCATTTCACTTAGCAGCTGCTCTCAGATACAGAAATCTGCATTCCTCTGGCTCGTGCTGGTATGCATGCAGCATGTGTGGGTACTAGCATTTGACTCTCCCACCCAAAGGAATGGCTTTCATTGAATAAAAACGATCACAGAACGTTTCTTACTCTCCCATCACATATAATGCCTTTTTCCTGATAATAGGCATTTGGAGCTATCTCTGTTCCTCTGTGTATTAAAATAAATTCTCTTAGAGATATCCACATCAAACAATCATCTAAAATTAAAGAGAACAACCAGGAAACGGCTTCAGTGAGGCTCTTGTCTTGCCAGAAACTTCCGCTTTGAAAGAGAATGGAAGAGGTTGGGATATAAAGTTCCATTCTGTTTTTATTTTGTCAATACCCCCAACATTGCACTTAAGCACTGAGAAATGGTGTTGTTTAAAAGGGAACCAGGAAGCTTTCAAAAGCAGCATTAATGTTACCATCAAACTGAATGAAAATATGTAAGATGAGTCTCCAAAGGGAACAGAAAAGTGAAGCCCTTTAAATCCTCTACCTCCACCCCGTTGCCTCTTCTCCAGGCTGAAATTTTGTCTTCTGTGTGGTATATTATATAAAGTGGTATATCATTTAAAAAGAGGCACTTGGGTTGGGGGTTGGGAGGAGCCGCAGTTATAAACAACAACAAAAACCTACAGGCACTGTAGACAGAGAAACTTGGGTAAAATTGGATCTGCTTTTGAGTACATAATTTAGGACATTTGTTACAAGATTACTGTGGTTTTCTATAAATGTTAGTTTGCTGTATTATTTTCCATGAACTACTTTTCCAAAATGCAGAATATTTGGCCCCCCAAACATGGAAGCAGTAAAGCTCAGACGAGGCACTGATTCATGGGGAGTCACTCAGAAACAGCCGGTCAGCCATCTGCGGCCCCAGAGTCCTCTTATTTTTACTTTATTCAGCTAATTCTTTATGTAGAGGGGAAGAAGATGCATCAATCCTGGGAGAAGAGCATGGGTCATGTAAGAAAATGATGACTAACTCCTGCCCGAGACTGGTATCTGGTGGGCTGATGTGCTGATTTGGAGGGGCGGCAAGTTTCCTATGTGCATTAGGCTTTCAGCTCTTTACTACATGTGCATTATTTTCTGTGCATCCTGTTCTTTGGGAAAAGGAAAGAAATAATGATTTGCCATTGATTGTTTTGTGGGAGTTGTTCCAGATTAGAGCACCCTTGAGAGCCATAACTTGTCTTTTCAAGGCAGGCAGAAGACCCTGCAGAATCAAGGATGAGCCTGAGAGTCAGACCTGTGTGTGTGTCCACTTATCTCTCAAATGCCCCTGAATTAGACCTTTTAAGTGCCCTAGATGCTGTGGTCAAAAAATGTTGGCGATAAAGGCAATGTCTGACATAGATTAAAAGATAAACCATGATTCAGTGCCATAATCATGTAAGTGAAAAATGCTGAGTAAGTATTTAGACACTGCTGTTTTATTTTACATTTTGACATTACTATCATAAAGTTGTGGATAATTCAATCAGAATAGCCTTTTGCCTCCCAGAACAGGTAAAAGGGCCTTGGTGACAGAAGATGGAAGATGGATGGTTATGGTATCCCTTCCTTGTGTTACCCAAAGCAGTTCATTTGATGATAGAGCCCGATGACTGTGTGAGAAGGAAAATGTTCTTCCAATTCTATGAAGAAGGCTCTTTGGTGCACAGGTATACACTGCTCATAGGTAGGCATAATCATAGCTAATCAAATTCTTCTGTGTCTCTGGAGACCACTTTTGGCACACCTTCTAATATTTTCCTTGAATCATCAAAATCTTTTACTCATTCTCCCCATAAACATGGGTATATGTGTGTACGCACACACACTGTGTAAATGAATATCTTCCTTATTTTTTATCTTAGCTTGTTATCACTAAGTTTTTTAGTTTCCTTAATTACTTCTACAACTACAATATAAACCTTAATTTTTTCAGACTGAAAAGTAGAGAAGATAAACTTCTGTGCATTTAACCCATGTAACATTATTAAACCCAGAACACGATTGACTGATCACCTTTAATTTTTCTGATGTGTAACCATGAAAAGACTCTAGGACAGTTGACTAGAACAAAAGACAAATGCGCTTTTAATTGAAAACGCATACAATTTTTAAAAAAGAATCGGAAAACCATCTGTACTGTAAACTTTTGTGTCTCTTATTCATTCCTGTTTACTCTGCTATTCAATCCAAATAAAGATTGTTTCCACCTCAGCAACACAAAAATCACATGGACTATCCTTCAGGCTGTCAGTCAGAGGAAAGATATACATATGCCCAAAGTATACACTTGTGCTTGTTCACAGTGTTATTTGGGGAAAATATGTTGCATGTTCTCCTGGCTCTCCTAGTTTTACATTTTGAATTAATGCAATTTATTCTAATTTATGACAACTGTTTGAAAGACTTGCTCTCCATTTTTCCCATTTATAAAGAATTATTTACAGAAAGAGGGAAAAGCAGGAGGGAAAGTAGGTTGCTTTGCATAGTCAGGTGTAAGAACTGAGTGGACTCTGTCTTGGAGTCAGCATTGTATTCCAGGGCTGACTGTCAGGAGGTCTTTCGTAGCACCCTTTTCTGCATGTTTGGAGATAGGAATGAAACTAAGGAGAACCTTTCTTCTTCTAAAAGAAAGACTTATACAATTGAGTTAATTATCTCCTCCTTCTCTCTTGTTCTCTCTTCCTGTATTTATATAGCAGCTATCACCATAGTACCTAACATGTTGATAAGAGTGCTATTTTAGGGAAAAAAAAAAAAAGGAAGAATGAAAGAAAGAAAGAAAGAAAGGAAAAAAAAATCAAGGTAGGGGAAAAAAACAAACCCAGATTCTTCCTTGTGCTAGTATAAGGCTCCTTTAAAAGCCCAAGATCATGGGGAATCGCCATGATTTTAGAGGTCTTTTAAATAGCTCTGAATAAAAGGGATTGGCCTCACTGTACCTAGAACAGTGCCTCAACGTAGTAGGTATTTAAAGAATACTTACTGACTGGCATCACTAGTAGCTATTCTTCTCAAATTCCTTGTTTAAAAACAGTCTCATCCCCAAGTGCTCTGCTCTGCCTTGCTTATTCTAAAAGGACTGCATGCTGGAGAAGGAGCTCAGACACAGAGACGATAGCTAATCGTGATTTCAGAGCCCATATAGGATCTAGGTCTCCCTTTGGGCTTTCATGAAATTCTATTGGCCTATGGTTCTTATCCTGCTAATTATATATATGCACAAAGTGGCATACGGATACATATAACTTCAGCTACTAAGATCCTTAAAAGAAGTCCTAAGTCAATAGAAACTAAGACTTATTAATATGTGCCAGACATTGGTCTCATCTCATTTATATTAACTCAATTCTCATAACATCTCTGGGAGGTGTGTCTTATTATCATCATCATCATTTTATAAATAAAGGAGCTGAGTGAAGGAGAGGTTAAGTAGTCCATGACCCTATAGTTAGTAATGACCAGTGAAAGGGATTTGAACCCAGACAGTCCTACTCTAGTGTCCAGTGTTCTTAACTACCACACTGTGCCTCCTCTCTCTCAAAGTACTTATCAGTTCTGTTCTGGATCAGAAATTAGGGCTGGGAACAAACTTTTAGGATTATATGATTTTAGGGCCTATCTCTTGCCAGTACAGTAATGATCTGCTGAACCTCAAATCTAATCTAACCTCAAGGTTGGCAGCTGACCACAAGACTCCCAAGAAAGTACTATCCTAAATTATCCCTTCGTTTATGTGATTTAAAAATGTTTAAGCAGTGCATACTAACCTGTGGAACCCATGGCCTTACACTAAAGTCATGCATTAATTAAACAGCCATTTACTGAGCAACTACAATGTAAAATTACTGAGGAAACAATGAGAAATCATTTTGCTTTTATGGATATATCAGTCTATTGGGTGGGAGGAAATTAAACACATAATTTTAAATGTTGCTTAAGTATGACTGGTGGAATCTACACAATGTTATGGCATCAAGGAAGAAGGATTTTGATGTGTGGATGGTGGAGGTTAGTGCAGACTAGGGATCAGGCTAAGGCATGTACATGGAGATCTATGTTCTTGAGCCTAAGTCTTAAAAAATTGATAAAGATTTATGTAGTAAGAGAACTAGATGAGGACAGTCTAAGAAGAGGAAGCAGTTTGTTCAAAGACTTGAAGATATGAAAGATAATGCTGTAAATATGGCATAACTGGGATGAGGTACCAAAGTGATGACAGATGGGCTAAAACGGTAAGCAGAGATCAGACCACAAAGGACCACCTGTGACTTCTATTAGGTAAAGGTATGCCAAGATGATAAGCAGGGCACTAGTCTCATCAAACCTCTTGAAAATGAGCTCAGAAGTTGATGGCCTGGAGGAGGGTAAAGCTAAAGAGAAAAGAAGCAGGGAAGGAGTCTTCTAGAGTAGTTGCAGGACCCTAAACATATTACATTTAGTACTCAGAACAATCCTATGTACAAGATATTATCTCCATTTTATAATTTTTTTAAGAATCTGGGAATTGTTGAGTAACTTGTGCAAGATCTTGTAGCAAGTAAGTGACAGCTGTTTTAATTTCATATCAGTTGGACTCCAAACCCTACCCACTTCCCACTATATCATGCCATCTATTTCAGTGTCTTAAAAAAAAAGTCTACACTCTTTGAATCACTCCGAACTTGACTGCGCTGTCCAGATTCTCTTTTCTCACCCTGCCCGTACGTTCTCAGCCTCTTCTGTTACGTACCTTCCTCAGCCTTCCTCTCGGTGCTTCCTGGTGCTCACTTCTGTCTGCAGCACTCTGCTCTTCTCCTCCTTCCTCTCTGCCCATCTCTCTTCCTGACTAGAGCCTTCTTTCTGAAGCAGTCCATACCTTCCACACATCCCATGCAGGCACCTGGGAACCATCCTGCCCCCTTTGTCCCTCTAACACTCAACAGTGAAGGTGTCCCCATGTCCTTTTGTTTCCAGTTTTAAGTATTTCTCAAGCTCCTTTGTTGCAGGTTTGGTTAAACTGATCATCACTCCTACCTATACGATTGCAACAGCATTTAAACTAGTCCTTAACTACATGTGGATAGCGAAGTGATGTTTCTGAGTAGAAATCTGACTACACTACCATCCTGTTTAAAACTTTTTGTTGGCTCCCTATTAAAAGCAGAACAAAATATAATTTTCTAAGAACGATCTACAAAGTACCCCCAGATCAGGTCACCAATTCAATCTCAAACCTTATTTCCTGTTGCTTAGCACACTGTCTGGCAATAATCACTCAATAAACATTTGTTGGATGAATGACTGAATGAAACTAACTTGCTTAAACTGACATATTTAAAAGAATTAGAGGTACATGTGATCTAAAATAATAACTTCATTTTTTCTCAGTTGCTATCCCAAGGTAGCTAGTGATACTTAAAATATTTATAAACAAAGCATCAGCATTGACCAGTTAGAGTGGACACAGGCTGGGTGTCCCTCTTCATGTGCGCTCTGGCTAGACGTCTCGTTAGTGGGTAGGTTTTTATTAGTGGAGAGTCCCCTCAGTTGAGTTACTCTCATTTATAACAGGCAGAACAGCTTCTGCACAGAGTTCTCTGACTTTGGATATTATCCTAGAAGCCTCCTTTCACTCCAGCTGGCTTCCTCTCTGAAGCAGCTGAAGGACCAAGAGGGTGGAAGTAAGATTCATAGATGGGATCTGGGGCTTTAAAAAGAGAACAGCTCCTGTGTTCTTGGTGGATGTGAAGGAGAGAGGAGCACCGCCCTTCACATCTGCCCTGCTCTCCCCACAAAAGTTCTGCAGAAAGACCTTTGAGGGTACACATGGAACTCCCCTTCTTTTGGAACCCTTCCCTTTCCATGGATTTTTCAGTCTCTGGCCCACTTTCCTCCCAGTCTACTTGTCTCTCTTTCTCACCTTTTACTGTTACTTACGAGTGTTTCTGCCCATCCCAATGTCTTTTTCGTTCCGCTTCCCTCCTTCTCCTCTTCCACAAACCATCCCCATTTCCTTAACTGAATAAAACTGTAACCTTGTTTACTTAGCATTTTCATTAAATAAATTTTTAACACTTAAGGATCAAATAAATATTGCTTTTTGTGATTCCCTTTCTCACAAAAACAAAGTCAAGCCAAAAAAATTTGCCTTTTACTCGTATAAAAAACCTTGAATACATCAGTTTTTTGTTCTAATGAAGCAGTGATTTATTGAACCTAAAAAAACCCCTACTGTGGTCTGAGTGCTTCAACAAATAAGGCAAATGAGAGACTGGTACTTTTAGAAAGGAAGAGGGTGAAGAGGAGGAGAAAAGTGGAAGAGGAGAATTTCACAAATCAAAAGTTAAAAAGGAAGAAAAAAGAAAAGAAATTGTGCCAAAAAATAAATAGCCTGTAGTGAGTATACTGTCTCTTTGGTTCACGGTCTTGGCCTTCTCGGCATAGGTGGAATTCCTATCCAGCCAAAGGAAGACTAGCCAGAAGGCCAGAAATCACATGTGGTTTTATTCATTAATTTTTTGAGCACCCACTATGTACCAGGTACTGTTCTAGGCACCTGGAAATCGTATAAGAATAACTTATGTTGTTGATCTTTTGCATTTCTTTTTATGTTAAGAACATGTTCTTTTCGGGCGCCTGGGTGGCTCAGTTGGTTAAGTAACTGCCTTCGGCTCAGGTCATGATCCTGGAGTCCCGGGATCAAGTCCCGCATCGGGCTCCCTGCTCGGCAGGGAGTCTGCTTCTCCCTCTGACCCTCCTCCCTCTCATGCTCTCTGTCTCAAATAAATAAATAAAATCTTAAAAAAAAAAAAAAGAACATTTTCTTTTCAGGGGAACATTTATTTTGTCAGCCTCCCTTTTTGTGAGTTGCTTTGTGTGCCAGGCAAAACCAAAGGCAAGAAGTAGGTAAAAAGCAAAAGAATAAAATCATGCACATAAAAATCTTATAAAGATTTGTATTCAGTCTACTGTGGAGAGAATGTTCAGCCCCTTTCTTATTGTGTTTGCATCTGTTTCCTTATCCCCAAAGGGAATTAGCCGAATAAACCCCTACTGTACCTGGTGGAAATAACGCACAGCGGCAACTTCACTTGTGAGGCTGGATATTAATGCTCATGTATAGGAGTTAAATATAGCACAAAGCGGGTGTGTCAGAAGGGAAAAACAAAGCAACTGACTCCACACTGCAAGGGGTGGGGTGGGGGAGGCGAGGAGATCATACACTTCAGCACCAGGACAAACTGCAAAAGTGGTAAACTGGTAAGAGGAGATTGTAGTGAAGATTTGGAACTGAGTTCATGCTAACCTAATATCCTCAGTGGCATACCCCAAGGATACTTCCTAGATGGGTTTGAAGGAGGGTCTGGAAAAGAGAGAAATCTGTGAGGATGTTGATGAATAAGCAGGCTCAACAGGAAAGTTAGGGTTCTCTAAGTTTTCTGGTTCTTTCCCCACTTCAAACAGGAGATGGGTACTAAGTCCATACACCACTGGCTACAACCAGTAGTAGTATATGCTGGTCCTATAAATCTACATGGTTCCCATTGCCTGACTGTTAGATACCACTCTGAAAAACTTTGGAAGTGCTTCATGGGCAATGGCTTAAATGAAGGAGGCTGTTCTGAGAAGTTGACCCATGGTCAGGAGATTTTTGCCTACAGCCATGGAAATTCTGGCTTCAAGATGTACCCCATCCTTTCCTTACGATACCGTGTGATGTATGAATCAAAGCACCGGATGGGGAGTTAGGAAAACTGTATTTAAGAAATGATTCTTTCATTATACATCCATGTCATCTTGAAAAGTAAACTTCTCAGCATGTTGTTTGTTTATTTTCATTTCTATAGTAAGACAGTTAAACCAGATGACCTCTGTTGTTCTTTCTGGTTCTGACATTCCAGATTCTGGGTAGGTTAATTTAAAATGCCCCCACTTATGACCAAATGTAGAAGTTGTGGTGAATGCGTCATCCACAGGGGACGACAACATGGCCATCTGTGCTTGGAGCTTGCTGTGGACGAGCCTAACCTTCCTCAAGACACTGATCACCTCCTTCTGGGAAAGATTTTTTCCATAAATCAGAAGAGCTACCTCTATACCTGAGTGCAGCTGAGCGAATCCTACCTCTTTAGTTAACTGATACATCCCCTGAGCTTAGAACAGTCATTGGCACTTACTAAGTGCTCAGAAAATCTTTGATGAATGAGTAAAATAATTATCTCCTGGGAAACTGATACCTAAATGGGACTTAAAAGGCTGTAGAGGATAAGGAGCACTTCTTTCAGGGCATGCAATACTGAGTGTAACTGAGGATAAGAGCAAGAATTCAGTGTTCAAATCTTGACTCTATCACTTATTATCTTGCTGACCACAGGCAGATTACTTAATCTTTCCAAGTCTAATGCTCTTCCGGGGAAAGTGGGGTTAAAATGGTATCTCCCTCATATGGACATTGTGAAAGTTGAACAAGTACTGACTAAAGAGCCCAGTGACTAGCAAATAATAAGTTGTTAAGAAATATTTACTTAAGGGGCGCCTGGGTGGCTCAGTTGGTTAAGCGACTGCCTTCGGCTCAGGTCATGATCCTGGAGTCCCGGGATCGAGTCCCGCATCAGGCTCCCTGCTCAGCAGGGGGTCTGCTTCTCCCTCTGCCCTCTTCCCTCTCGTGCTCTCTGTCTCTCATTCTCTCTCTCTCAAATAAATAAATAAAATCTTTTAAAAAAAAAAGAAATATTTACTTAAGTCAAGTTTGAATCTCTCCTTTAGGGCAGGACCAGAGCAGACAGTGATTTGAAGGGATAGAAAGCCAGGGATTAGCATGTGCTGGGCAGGGTGTTAGGCCATGAATAAGTGAGGCTGGGATGCACGGGTAGGCCCAAGCCTTAGAAGGCAGGTAGGTAAGAGGCTGGGGAAAAGGCAGAAGATGTGCCTTGCTTGTAGGTAGACTCTGAGGCTTTCCATCTGAGTTAAAATAGCAGGAGGGGGAATAGGGATTTAATTAAGGAGAGAGCACTTCAATTTAGAGACTCTAGGGCCACCCAAGTTTTACTCTGATCATGGGTTAAATATCTGGTAGGCATCAGAAATTAATTCCAAGTTGCACCATGTGAGATTGACAGCACCCATATGCATTCTGCTTTGACACCATTGACTCAGAAAGTTAAGTTGGCTGTAGAGACAGTTGATAAAGAAACTTGGCAGGGGCTGGTAGCAGAGCTACAGAGAAGAAATAAAAGCAAAGAGAGGAATAAGGAGAAGAAAATGAAGCTAAATAACACTGACCACAGGAAAAAAAAAGAAAAACCTAAACATTAAAAAATGAGGAAAAGGCTTATTTCTCAGATCCAAGAAAGTTTATCTGAGGCAAAATAGGCTGATCCAGTGCCTAAAGAATTTTCATCTGTTTCCAAAGGGATTAGATCTGGGGCCTGCAATGAAAAACAAGCCACCTCCTTCCCCCACCTACTTCTCTTGGTTATCTAAGAGGCTAGAAAGAGTGATCATATTAAAACAGGATGGAACAATGCTAATATTCTCCAAAGAGTCCACAGGTCAAAGCTCAAAGAGAGACCTTAAAAAGAAAAGTGACATCAAGAATTACCTGAAGCAAACTGCTGGAGAACAGAAAGCAGCAGCAAGCATTATGGTTTAAGAATAGAGAGCTCAGGGGTGCCTGGGTGGCTCAGTTGGGTTAAGCGACTGCCTTCGGCTCAGGTCATGATCCTGGAGTCCCAGGATCGAGTCCTGCATCGGGTGCTCTGCTCAGCGGGGAGTCTGCTTCTCCCTTTGACCCTCCTCCCTCTCATGCTGTCTTTTCATTCTCTACCTCTCAGATAAATAAATAAAATCTTAAAAAAAAAAAAGAATAGAGAGCTCTGCCAATGTAAATGGCTCATAGGCATATTCTGTCCTCATACTGGGTAGAGATCTGCTGAGCACTTGCCACAGAAGAGATTCTGAACATGGAGTGGTGTGATGGTACAGCCCAGGTGGGTTCCCACCAGGAAATGCGAAGTAGGGAAAGGCCTTGAAGTCTGGGGTGTCCACTTTATAATATAAACCTCACAAAACCTTGAGGGAAGGTAAATGGGAACAGGAATGTGGGAATCCAGATAGTGTATTCCCTAGGGGTGCCCTGCTTTAACACCAACTGTCAATCTGGACTGCTATTACAAAATGCCATAGGCTGGGTGGCTTAAACAACAAACATTTATTACTCACAGTTCTGGAGGCTGGGAAGTCCAAGATGAAGGCATGGGAAGATTTGGTGTCTGATGAGGGCCTTCTTCCTACTTCATAGATGGCCAGCTTCTCACTGTGTCTGCACATGGAAGAAGCAGTGAGAGAGCTTTATGGGGTCTCTAATATAAGGGCACTAATCCCATTCATGGCGGCTCTACCCCATGACCTCATCACCTCCCAAGGCTCCACTTCCTGATACCATCACACGTGGGGTTATGATTTCAACATATGAATGTGTGGGCGTGGACACAAACATTCAGTACATAACACTACTTTAACCATTTCATTGTTTTAATTCTTTGAACTTTTCCCTTTCCCACTTTGAAACCCTAAGACATCTAGATTATCAACTAGAATTTTTAATAGGCCCAGATATTCTTTATTTCATGTGACTTGCCTTCCTGCAGGACTTCTTGTAACATTAGATGCCACCCAACTGGTATGACTTGTGAGATGCCAGTAACATAAGTCACTCCATGCGACTGTCAGAATGGAGCTATTTTCCTTGTGGTGCCACACTTTTGGAATTCTCAGCCATGAGCCCAATCTTGCCAAAAATTTGCCTGATAGACCTTGGGGCTGAGATCCAGAACACAGGAGAAATAGGGCATGACTAAGGTCTTGCATTTGAGTGATTGGTGGAAAATCTTAGAAATGATCTAGATCAATAATGATAATGGTGGGGGCACCTTTATGAGTTCAAATAGAAGATTAAAATTATAAGACAAGTTTGTCCGTAATTGTCCCCAAATTTGTCAAATCTGGTTGTAATAAAGAACAAACCAACAGTAGTCTGAAGACTTGCCTACTCATCATGTTGGAGGAGATGCCCAACACTCAGTGTTTCAAGTTGGTCTCTTGCACAAAAGTCACAGTGGTGACTTAGACATTCTTTGATTAAATTAAATTAATGCAGGTAAATTGTTTTCAGGATATAAAGCAATCTAGAAACTGATTTGAGATCTGAGAACCATTTTTGTTTTCAATTACAGTCACTTATTTTATACAGGTTTATAAAGTTGACTCATTTACTCACTAAAAAATTTAAATAGTTTACTATAGGAATAATATAATTAAAATAAATAAAAATATTGAAAGCATACTTGAATGTGTTATTTTATTAATTTTATAGTGAAAGTCTTTTTTCAGCACCATGGAAAATCTGCAGAGCACAGTCTAGGGGCTATGATTTGACCAAGCAAAGGATTGGTATGATTTGAAGGGGCAGTGGAGAATAGAATATTTGTTTGGCTTAAATTGGGCAACTTGATTTAAGAAGCACCAGAACAATACACAAAACTACATATGCCATCCAACCCTGTCAAGAAATACCATTCCAATGCTGCAGAGCTGTGCCAATTCAACTCAGAGTGCCATCTTCAGCCAGCTTCATATGGCAGTGAAGATTCAGTGAAGAGTCAAACCATTTCCAGTTTCCTTTAATCCCTGGGAGATGGATTTAAGAGGCCAATGTGCCTTTTCCACATTGCTGGGAAAATAGAGAAGCAAGCACAAGTCTTTGTGATTGCTGCTAACTTTATAATACTAGCAGCCATCAGGAGCAAGTATCTTCAAATATATACTGATTTTTATTGAGAATTGCAAACTTTCAGATTCCAATTCTTTTTAAAATAAAGGAAGACAATGAATAATGAATAGCAACTTCAGAACAGGCAAAGCTAATTCTATTTTGAGGCTCCAGTAGGTATTCTTTGGTGATGTTTAGGTCAGGCAACCATTGTTGAAAAGTTACAGTCAGTTCTTGCAAGTTACTTTTCTATTTAACCAATAAGGATCCTGGAGACTTTATTATGACAATATGATGGATTCTGTGTTCCACCTTGAAAGGTCTTACTGCATGGCCTCCAGAAGATTAGTGGAAAGGGCATTTATTGTCATTCAGTCTGTTCACTAGGGACCATAATAAAATAAATTCAGTGTTAAAATCGAAATGAATACTTTTGATTTTTGTAGGCACAGCCACAGACCTCACTTCAGCCAGAAAGCTGGGGCATCCTCAACCTTTTCTTTCTAATCCCTTGAATTTAAATAATCACCAATCCTGCTCTGACCTGCTTCCTAAATTGCTCTTTTTCTTCTCCCTTCCTCTCCATCACCACCGCCATTGCCCTACTTTGAGCTCTCCACATTTTTTCTGGAATGTTATATTGGCCTTGTTGGTGTTCCTAACTTTCTGTTCACAGCAATCCAAATCAGCTCAAATACTATCGGCAGTGCTGATTTTCTAACATTCCTATCAAATAATATTAACCATCCCAATTAAAAAAAAAAAACAATAATGACAATTACGGTAAACCCAGAAACAAACTCCAGTGGCTTCTTATCACTTGTCTGATTCTTCACAGGACTTTCAGATAAATTCACATTCTGGGCCCTGCCTATCTTGCTAGCCTCATCTGCTGCCATACTCCCTCATGTTTCCAGTGCACTAGCCAGACAAAACTATTTGCAGTTCTCTAAACCTGCTAGGGTTCCTCATGCCTCTATACAAAACATCCTTCTTTAGCCACACTGCAAACTCATCTCTGAATCACCATGAGGAGAGCTGCCTGCCAACCAAGAACACCCTCTTTGAAATATTATGTAAGAGATAAACTTCATTCATATTTGAGCCCTTAGAGAATTTTGACTCTTTTTGCTACTGTAGCCTGTCTTGTCCTAAACTGCACCTGTGTATGAGTTAGAAAAAGGTGTTCCTTCTAGGGGCGCCTGGGTGGCTTGGTTGGTTAAGCCTCTGACTCGTGATTTTGGCTCAGGTCATGATCTCAGGGTGGTGAGATCAAGCCCCGAGTTGGGCTCCGCATTCAGCTGGAAGTCTGCTTGAGATTCTCTCTCTCCCTCTCCCCTTCCCCCTTCTCTCTCTCACATGCACACACACTCTCTCTCTCAAATAAATAAATAAATCTAAAAGAAAAAAAAGTACAAGGTGCTTTTCCTAGAGGATGCATAGCTTGCCTGTTGGAGGGAGTGAAAGAATGACGCAACCCCTTCTGATAGGTTCTAGGTAGATTGATAAGAAACTCTCACCTTGATGGCAACACGGAGTCACATGACTTCACAGGCAGAGGTTGGGCTAGATTTTAGCTTTCATAGACTCATACTTTAGAGTAGTACAGAAATTTCACGATCATATTCAGTGGTCTAGGAGTGCCCAGTGTATAAGAGGAAGGACTTAACTAGGATGTACAAAGATGAAGGACATATGGATTAAAACCTTGAGGAGGTATAAATAAGAAACTATAACTTAGAGGGCAATGTAATAAGCTATTACAAATGTACAAGTCATGGAACCTCCAAGGAGGGAAAGAGTACTTACAATTCAGAAAGTTTTATGTAGAAATTTGCATCTCTGCTGGGCCTTTTTTTAAAAAAGTTTTTTTAAGGTTTATTTATTTATTTGAGAGAGAGCATGAGCACGCACTCATGCAAGTGTGGTGAAGAACAGAGGGAGAGAAAGAGGGAGAGAAGCAGACTCCATTCACTGAGCACGGAGCCTGATGTGGGGCTGATTCTCATGACCCTAAGATCGTGACCTGAGCTGAAATCAAGAGTCTGACGCTTAACTGACTGAGCCACCCTGCTGGACCTTTAAAGTAGGTAAACTTTGATATTCAGAAAATGAATATCAGAGAGCACAAGAACATTCCATTTAGTTGGAAGAGTGTGGGGAAAAATCTTAAGGTGTTAAAATGTACCGTTACTTATCTGGGGTATGAGGGTAGAGGAAGATGAGAATGGAAAGATAGGCTGGAACCTTTTCATAGGGGGATCCACTGGATTTTAACATGAATGTTCTAAGACCCGTACAAAAATGGTTTTGAAGGGAGTAGCCTGGAGATACAAAAAACAAGTTAGGAAAGCTACTGGAATTATTTAGGCAAGAAATAAAGAGAATCTGAATTGGGCCAGTGGCGGTGGGAAGAGAAAGAAGGGAGTGGATTTTGGAAGAAGACTTGAATACTTGATGTGAGGGAGGATAGTAAGGGACAAAGAATATAGGGTAGTATCTAGAGGCTGGGTGCATAGAGGAAAGTGATAGGCTTAACATACATTGGGATGCCATGAAAAGGCACACGTTTTTATAGAAGATGAGTTCAGTTTTGAACTCCTTGAGTTTGATTGGATCCATATACAGAGACAACTTTTAGATCTTGTGTCCATCTTTAGGTTGTAAATAGCAAACACTTAAAAAGCTCTTACTGTATTCAGGTACTACTCTAAGCACTTTAAACATATTAACTCAATAAATATTCAAGCAACCATGAGGTAATTACTAATATTGTCCTCATTTTACAGATAGTTGATATGCTCAGAGTAGCTCAGTTAGGAAGTGGCAGAGCAGGGATTTTAACTTAGGAAGTCTGACTCAAAAATCCATGTTTTGAACTGGCATGCTACACTGCTTCTTATAAACTCACTTATGGAAAGAAGACTTTAGAAAGCAACAAAGAAAGTATAGTGCAGATTGCGGATGTTTGAGACTATTTCTAATAATTATTACTAATCCAAATTCTTTTAGTGCCTTTTTTTCTCCTTGGTTGAGCATTAAGCATCTTTGGAAGCTTCCAGACCAATAAGGTACAATTTAATAGATAGTCATCTTTTCCAGATAGAAATATGCTTCTGAAAAAATTATACAAAAATATATGGGAATGCAGAAAAAGGGAGGATCTGGTATTAGGTTCTATCATAAGCAGAGGTGATTTCTCAAAAATATTAACATGTTAGTGCCCCATGAAGAAAGCCAGAATAGTTTGTCAGCCTGGGCTCTCACTCTTAGCCTTGTTCTTTATGGTTGGCCTTTAGCCAGAGAAAATCCTTCCAACTGGCAGCTGTCAACTGTCACAGGTTACAGATTAAAGTGACAAACTATTCAGGATGATGGATAAAAATACTACAAACTCTGAGATCCTAAGAAGAATCCCTTATAACTAGAATCTCAGCAGTAGGAGTAGATGTCCATCTCTCATACCCATTTCCTGGAACAATTTTGGCTTTACTGTAGCATGAATGGTTGGAAATAGTTCATTAATAATACTTTGCAGTTAATCTGGACTTTTTAACTAGAGTTTCTTCCCTTGTATATCAAATTGAGAGACATGATGTATAGGATAATAGCCCAAATCTGTCATGCTTTCTTCATATCCTATCACATTTCCAGTGAGAAATGACTGGTAAATTAATAATAGTAAACTGACATCTATATGAGGTTTGGCATGTGAACAAATCCAGTCAGGAGGATCAGCTGGGTGACCATACACCCCAGTTTGCTCTGGACAGTCCTGATTAACCCTTGATGTTTCAATGTGATTATTAATAACCCCTCCTTCACACTCTCAAAAGTGTTCTGGTTTGGTTCATAAAACATATGGTTATTCTGACGAGGAAAGCACTGAGAGTCTTGGCCATAGAATTATAGACCTAATTCTCTATCCATTTAGGTAATTAAGTGTGGTCAGTTATTTGAAGGCAGTTTCAGAATTTCCTTTAAACAAAATCAAAGTGCAACAGTGAACCAAGAACTTTTCTCTATTTTTATCTTTTTTTTATTTATAATTTGATTGTTGAATGATGAACAGCTGGATTGTTCAACTAATTAGGACAGTTAGAAATCTAAACCTAAACAAAGGATATGTAACAACAAGTTATGCTATGATCTAGTGAAGTGAAGCACAGGCTATGGATTTCCTATTCCAACATCTATTCTCTTCTTCCTCCTGAGTACGAGAATTCTGAATCTATTTTGGGTGGTAAGGTATCAAGCTAAAAGACTATGTTCCCCAGGGTAATTTGCAGCAAGATTTGGCATGGTGATTAAGTTCTGGTCAAAGAAGTATATTCAAAATGTGTGGTACTTCCTGGAAGTCTTATTAAAAAAGGAGAGAGCAGAATTTTCTTCTTGCTTTCTGGAGTACAAAGAAATGACTGGAACTGGAGAAGTCATCTTCAGCCATCAGTCAACACACTGAAGGTGGTGGGGCAAGCCAGTAAAGGGGGCTTGGTTTCCTGACGATCCTGGAACCACTATGTTAGTTCTAGACTACAAGTCTCTGGATATCTTTCCTGTGGGAGAAAAATAAACTCTTGTTTATGACACTGTTATTTTGCTTTTTGGTTGCTTGCAGGCAAACTTAATTCTTAATGACTCCAGGGGGGGAAAAATGAAAATTCCAAATACAGAGTTCGGAATGGGTAGCACTGAACACTGAGGAAAGTGGGAATGTGTTAGATGGGAAGGGGAGGCTATAGAAAGGGAAGAATCTCTTTCAAGTGTTCATAGAACTTATAAAGGTGCAACTTACCATTTGGGAGAAATGAAACTACTGAGAAAATCATGTATCTTATTATGTATAGCAATTATGATACTCCAAGTGTGAGCAGTAAAATGCCCTGAGTATATCAGAAGTATCCCTAGGTGAATTAAAACAATAAAGTATTCAAGTGCCCACACTTCATCTTGGAGTCCTGGAATGTCTGGACAACTTTTTTTTTTTTTTAAAGGAAGGCATATTATAAAGTACTGCAGTATCAATTGACTACAAAATGCTTTCACAACTTCCCAGAAGAGTTTCAGCTCGTTTCAGCACAACATGACCGGGTATGACTACCCATTACAATATGCTAGCACATGAATTCATTATGTGCAATATCTAAGCCCATCAATGTTGATCTAAGCATTTTGATGGCCAGAGCTCATAGATCCATCTAAATACAAAGTCTGAAGTTTTGGCTTTCAGGACTACATCACGGACACATTGCCTTACCTCTCTGTGGAATCAGAGGGCTTACACTTGGGTATCTAAGGGCTTGCTAGGACTGGGAGCAGATGGTAGTTTTTATATGTTCTTTTTATAAATTCATTTTGAGCAGTTTTTTTTGCATGAATATTTCATTTATGACAGGGTGCTGCTTAGTTATATAAAAAGTAAATACATAACGAGCGAGGTGTAAGTATAGCAGCAATGTAGTGTTGAGGCTAATGGGTGGAGAGGATTTTAAAAATACAAAGAATTCTCATTTTCAAAAAGAACTTTGCAAACTTTAAGAGATAAATGACTTGCTTCTTTCCTACTTCCTTTATTCCTCTCCCACCCCCCATTCCGTTGTGTGCTAGTCCAGGCAAAGAGGAAGCTTTATATTCAAGGAGTCAAGCATTGGATTTTCAATCCTTATTAGGAGCACTATTTTTACAAGTTTGAAAAGGGGCAGAAACAGCCTATATAAAGTGAAAATAGCAAGGGCAAGAACCACAAACAGTAGCAGCCTAAGGTTAGGAGACCCTGGATGGCTGGATATACAACCAGCAGCAGGAAGAAAGAAGGATGGAAAACAACAGCTGCCATAGGCTTAAATGATGAGCCTTGATCTTCATAAAGGGCAGGTGGCCAAGATATGCCTGCTATATACTTCCCATTGTGCAACATCATGTATATCGTCATCATGTTCTGGGCTTCAAAAACTGTTTCCAGGCTTATTTTGCTGAGAAAAAAGTGTTGAAGCCACCTTGCGAAAACTTATCAGATCCGACTTCTCTGTGAAGTTGTTTTAGCCCAAGCCCATAACATATGTTGCCACAATTAAATGGAATAGGTATTTCTTATTCTTAGCTCTAGCTTAACCTAAGCTATATTAGCTGGTACCTAAAACTAAAAAACAGACAAACCCAAAACTCCCCCCAAAACAACTGAAGTTTCGGCCAGTCCTTCAAATCTTGTTTGGTGGAAGAGTAGATGCTGTAGTGATTTTGTGCACAATATTTAGGAAGATAGAAATAAAACAGATGTCCTGATGTCATTAAAATGACATTCATGTCTGCAATGATCTAAAGACAATGTGGGCTCTAAGAAGGTAACTATGGTGAAGAATTTCATGTTTTTCTAAATGTTCCTTGAAGATAAGGACTTTATTTTATATGGCAGATCTTCAATATTCATGAGGGATACCACAGTCCCAAATTCATGAATATCAGTTTAGCACGTAATTGTCTCCATAAAACTTCTATTTTCTGGATTAGAACCATCACTTTCTTGGATAGTTTTGCTTCCACTTGACTTTCATCACCAGAACTAGCAGCTGACTTTATTTTCAGGGAAAGTATTCACAAAGAAAATAGTTTTTCATCATGTCAGGAGAATTACTACATAGGAACTTGACCACAAGTAGAGAATATCTAAACCGCTGTGAGAAGATATGTGGGCCAGTCATCTAAGCACGCTCTGAAGGATTCCTGTGAGAGTCCCGCCTCTTGCCACATGTAATTCAATTTCATGCCTCAGCAAAATTACAAATTGTTACATGTCATGAACTCTTGACTATTGCTTGAGGGCAGTCAAAGTAAGCGATGTTAAATCCTAGGTCAGTAACATATTTCTTTGTATTCTCAAAAAATTGCCGAGTACAATGCCTTATATGTAGTAGATTATCAACGAGCTTTTAGGTTAGTTGATCATCTGATTGATTACTTTAAGTAGGAGTATTTTGGTACACACTGAATGGATGAGATGTTGGGCAGGCCAATGGAACACCCCACACTGAGTTGCTCTTTGGCCCCCTCTAGTGCATCTCTTAGAGGCAAGTTAGTAATTTTAGTTAAGAATAGCATTAGACTAATGGACGCTATACGGTGCTACAGCTGTTGTTAGGAGGGGGAAAAGGATTACAGAGAAAACAAATGTGGTCTGCACGGAAGGAGTTGATGAACGAGTTAGAATGCTTTGTAAACTTTGCGAACTTTATGTTAAAATATTTTTAGAGTTTCCTTAGGAGTTAGCTTTAGTAATAAATTGGTGAATCTTCTTCCTCAACTTCTTCCTCAAGACAAAAGTTCATTTACTACCAGCCTCAAGAGAATGCATTATGGAGAGATTCTTTTGGTTCAGCCATTGATCTTGGGTTACCCTAGGGCAATTTGTCATTTATTAAGAGCAGTGCAAAGAGGTATATGTAGTACTTAACCAAAAAATGATCATTTGTACCTGGACTTATATCTTCTCTATAAAGAGTTTTGCATATTTATAAATATTAATTGAATGCATAATATAAACAAATAATTCTATCACATTTTCTTAGTTTTTAAAAATATATTTTGCTTAAATTAAACTTAAACTTGCCCTGCAAAAATGGACTTTCCCACATCTAATTTTCTTCTTGGTAATCAAAAATTTGATAGATTGCCTGAATTAGAGAAGACATAGTTTTGTACAAAGCAATAATATTTACAGTTTCAGAAAAACTCATATTTCCATAAAAACCAAACAAATGTTTTTAATAAAGAGAAATATAATTTTTGTTTCAGTTCCACTTTTTGATTCTCACTAGGTCTTTTATTTCTTTTAGACTAAGGGCCTGAGGGCTATTATCTATTTTTATGGCTGATTTACATTTTGTGTGAGCTTTCATCTCTCTTTCTTACTCTTTTTTCTTTTTTTTTAAAGATTTTATTTATTTGACAGAGAGAGACACAGTGAAAGAGGGAACACAAGCAGAGGGAGTGGGAGAGGGAGAAGCAGGCCCCCCGCTGAGCAGGGAGCCCGATGCAGGGCTCGATCCCAGGCCCCTGGGATCATGACCTGAGCCAAAGGCAGACGCTTAACCTACTGAGCCACCCAGGCGCCCCTCTCTCTTTTTTATTCTTGGTGTTATGAAGAGCAAAGGGGCAAATAAATTCCTAGGGAATATACAGTGGATTAGTGGAAATAATTATTGCATTTAAATATCAATTACATTAAACTGTTGTATCTTGACATTCTGTGAATTAGGAGGAAAAGATAATTCTGAATGCTGCTAAAATATTTCAGGTATAAAAGAGAATGCAGGCCAGGAGTAGGAGAGATGACTACAATGTATATAGACTTAACAGATTAAAGGACAGATATGAAGTGGAGGGAAAAAAAGAAAAATAAAATCAGGGCAACTCAGTGAAGGAAGCTGAAACTGAGGGTTAAAATCTAGTTTTTGAGTTCAGGACAAACCAAAGATTTAACAAAATGCCATTCTATAATTTTTTTTAAAAGCACACCATAATAAAATGGAGTTTTAAGATTGTTTATGAGATGATTTCCTGGGGTAAGTTTTCCTTCTGTTACTTGGGCAGAGATTTCCAGTGCTACACAAAACTCCTGAACTCTCTTTGTAAATTGTCAGTATTTCAACATCAGCATGAATAATGTATGTAAGAGATAGCATAGGAAGAAGAATTCAGATTTGTAAAAGAGGAACAGCAGATGCTGGAAACCCTAATTGTGGTTATTGGGCAATGTTGTCTAGTCCATAGCTCAAGACTTTGACACTTACTGACTTCAACAGGGTTGTGCAATTCATGGACGTGGGAATTTAGCTTGGCTGAAAATGAGTGTATTTTACCTGATAGTTTTCTCAAGAAGGTGATGGTTCCCAGGTGTCTAAATTAATATTTTGACTGAATCCCACCACATATGCCTCATCTCTATTGAGCACAATGGAAGACTTGTGTTTTGAGGTTGATTAACGGAGGACACAGGATTAGCACATAGTAGACTAAATTGTAAATGACTGAAAAAAAGCTCATTTGTGTCTATTTATTCATCCTTATTAATAGTTTTGGGCACTTAGAAACACCTCAAGGAAAGGAAAAACTGCAAGTAAATAAGTTTGTGAATACTACCATTAAACTCTGGGGTATTTGAAATACACAAAAAATGGCGAAAATTAATGGATACCAAAATCTCAAGAATCAGATTTTCTAAAATACATTTATAATTCCAACTTAAATTATTGCCTCTTGAATACCAAATATTTACCTGTTAGCATGTAGGTCATATAATAGCTCAATGAATTATTTGTTCAAATGTTGATTTTCAAAGCTATTAAAAGAATTTTGTTTAAGTAATTTTTAGTAAAATCCTAATGTATTTCAAGCCACTGAATTTTAAAGATCATTACTGAGCAATGGTTTTTGTTTTCTTTCATTAAATTTGTTGGGATAGTTGGCTAAGGGCCAGAAAAAAAAAGATAATAAAACAAGTATCTATTAGTGACCATTCAGAACTTAAACATTTTTATCACAGAATCTGAAAAACTCTTTCATACTTTTTGGATGTTTTCAGAAGAAAAAAATTCCATGTAAGCAGAAGACAGAAGAGACTGTTGAGTAGGGAAAATTGTGCTGAATGAGGAATCAGAATACCCATGCTCTTGAGTCCTGGTTCAGTTCTCTCTGGTTATATAACCAGGAAATTCACCCAAATTATCTGAGCCTCATTTCTCACAACTGAAAAATTAAAGGGTAAGAATAAATAATGTATAAGCCATGTTCCATCTCTTAATGTCTATGGCTTTATTACTCTGTGATCCAACATAGAAGTTTGCAAGCTCCTCTCCAGAAAGTTTTCCGTGAGCTGGATTAATGTGTTCTACTGTTAAAGTTCATATTTTCCCAGTTCACTGGCAAAAAATATTTTCCCCAATTCAATGCTTTCTTTGATAATTTTTATTACACTATTGATTGTTGCTACTACTTATCTGTATAGAAAGAAGGTAAAAATCTTATCTGATTGAGCATAAAGCTTTAGTGCTAGGTATTTTTAGTTTAATACTCCCAGAGGTGGAGGTGCTCGACACCTGATGCCAGTGAGGAGGCAGTGCTTCAGGCAGCTCTCACTCTCCTTCAGCTGAGCAGATCTCTGAACCTCTCAAGGACTCATGTCTTTATGACCAACTGGTTCCTTCTGATAATAACAGAGGAGTTCACAGAATAGCACATACTCAGTGGGGTCACTCAGGAATTAGAACTCAAAGGAGGACATGGAAGTAGGAAAGCCCCCAAGGAACTTACAAGGTGAAGAGCAGGGGAAGCAGGACCAGTGTTCATGGTAAACTTCAAAGCATTTAAACACATTTGTAGCTGATGACAGCTATAACTTGTTAGAAAAAGCAATTTAGGATGATATTTTGTGTTTCCTATAAGTGTAAAACAAGGAAACTATACAAACTAATAGCTGAGTTTCCCAAGAAAACGTACCACCAAATCTTGCAAGATAAGCCTACGTGCTGAGAAAGGATTCTTATTGATGGTAACTTGTTTGCTATACTAAGTTAACTTTCTTCTAATAATCTTTCACAATATTGCCTGTTACTTTACTACTTCTTAGGTTAGAAATAGAAAACTCTTAGATAGTAGATAATATACCCATCATATTTAACAAATTCCTATGTTTGTGCTTAATATATGAAGTGCTACAATGAATTTATGCACTAAAGATGTATTCTGAATTCAAAAACTCTGATTCGGTGTGCCTTAGAGTCTGTACAGGACTGTTTTTGTGCGCACACACACACACACACACACTCCACAACAAAACTGCTCTTAAGTGAGAATATTACTGGAAATATTTTATTTTGCCTGATCTTAGAAAACCTAAGAACCATCTCAATAATAATTTGAGGAATTGGTTGATGATAGAATTCTGTCTATGTAAAACAAACTGCTTCCTCTTATGTCTCAAGACCCAAAACAGACAGTTGACTCTCTGATTAAAAAGTCTGTTATGTAGGCATATTGACACCTGGCAGAGAGGAAGAGGAAAGTTGTCAGAGAAGGTGTGGTTGAGGAGACAGAAGAAAAACCAAGGCTATCCTGTGTTATCAACTCCAATGGAGGAGAAATATTATAAGATGGAAGTGGTGATAAATCATGTTGAATATTGCAGAGAAAGTTTGGAGCGTTTCTGAGGATATTCTATTGATTGCTGAGTGCAAGTTGGATTGGAAGTACCTAGGGATCACGTCATAATTAGAAAGTAGTATAAAGGGATGACCTTAATGAATTTATCATATATATGAAGAAAAACTATTACCGCAGAATTAGAAGAACATTTCGAGTTGCAAAATGGCACTATGGTTTTAATATCTCATGACATTTGTTTCGGTATGTTAATTCTTTTAAGAAAATTTTCTTTTTCAAGTAAGGAGCACTCCTTCTCCCACTGATCAGTCTTCTCAGTGCCCAAGATTGCAAATGTGACTTATAAAGTAATGTGCTCACCCACAGCGGCTTCTCTGAGTTTAGTGTCTGTGAGATAAGCAGTCTGTTTCATTCACCCAGAGAGACACAGTGGTCTTGGCCATTCTGCCATACAAACTCAGGGGAGGCGAGTTCACCTCTGACCCAAGCTCAGTCTCTGTGTTGTGGGTAGACCGTCAGCAGGATACTGCTATTTCTCATAAATTTCTTGTGATCGTAGCCATCTTTCATGTACATCACTGAAGAAACCACAGCGACATGCTGTTATTTCAGTACTATGATTCTACTTGACAAAGACAAAAATTGCCCTTAACTGTCTGGCAGGTCCCTTTTGTTTTGTCTTTTTTGCTATAGATTCAGTAAATTCAAGGCAGATGGAAACCAATAATCCAGTCGTCTTCAACTCTTTGACCAGAGAAGATGTCCTGCATTTTCACTGATGGTTGATCTAGATGAGACCTCCTTCTTATTTTTAGACATGTTGGTGCTATAATTATTTAACTCCCACTACATATTCCAGCATTACCTTTGTTTTTAATATGTGTTTCCTTTTGTAGATATTCCTTAAAGATTCCTAAAGTAATAGAGTGGATTGTTGAATGTTCCTCTCAAAACAAGGTTTTCTTAAAAACTCATCAGAAGAATTTTTTCTTTATTCCTTTATAAAGAGGCATGCTAATTTTTTTTTTACAGCTATATAAAAATAACTAGTCAATGTTTTCAAAAACGTTCTATGGAAACTTTCTATGATTTCTTTTCAAGAATATGTTCAAAACATACAGTAATGTTCTTTATTTATTTAGTCTTGTTAAAATTTCATGTTCATGTCATTTTTTTCAAGGTTCCTAGAGACAACACTTTTTAGAGTTAAATGCTAGTTATGGTTATCAAAGTGCACCAACTATACTTTTAACTGAAATATAGACAGTAACTGAAACTTATGCCTGGACAAAAATATTTTTTTATTAGTCATTTACTCATATCTCAGGCCTCTAACAATTACATATTCTGCTTTTGTGCAGAAAATGTACATATGTGCACATACATAAATGTTACTCTTTGAATGTTCTCAGGGACATTTCCTGAGTCCTCCCTGGCTTTGTGAAGGGAGTTATATGGCCTTGTCACCTTTTGGCTTGCATGCAGGTGGAAAGTGGGAAGTTCTGAACCCTCATTTTCAATAAAGAAAGAATTTTTCTGGACATTCATGGACAGTATTGAATTCACTTTTCTATAGTTCTTTTCCTCATGGTCTCTAAGAGTAGGGTAGTCATTGTTTTGGGCAGGAAACATAGTAAACAAGGAAGAGTCAATATCGAAATATTTTATTTTTTTTGAAACATTTTTTAATATTTATTTTTATATTTGAATATTTATATTTATTTTTTATATTTTATTTTCTATATTTTAGGTCTTGCTATTTTAATAGACTTAAGCTTTGTTATCAGTCCGGGTCATGGTAGGTAATATAATTCACCAGGTGGCTCAAATAAAGAGACAAGGGGTTAGTTAGAGATGTGAGAGGAGTAGGGGAATAAATGAAGGCTGGCAAGGACACAGAGAATAGCACAGGTGGGAAGCTGTTACCCTCTGCAGCTGAAGGAGGGAAGCAGTGTTACTGGAGCTCAGTGAGAAATGGAGCTGTGGACAAGGGTCTGGCCGTGGGAGCCGTGAAGGGATGCAGCTACTGCCAGAGATGCAGGGCCACTGCGGGTAGGGAGTGGACAATAAGCCACGACCTATTTCTTCTCTCATATCCTGATCTCCCTCCAGTGTCTCTCACTGGGTGACTCCCAACCAGAAGCCAACAACAAGGGAGTCCGGGTGATAGAAAATAGAAGGGAGGAGATGGATTTGGGAAGGCGAACAGGAAAACCACCAAAAATTTGTAAGGGTAAAACTAATCTGATGAAAGTGTTAGTTTTATTTTTTAATTTTGCTCTGGATTCAGCAGCAGTACCGTAGATGAAAGAGTAGGTGTGCTGTAATATAAACAAGCCAATAACACAAAACTATTAGGACTCAGGGTTCTACACAGTTATTAATTGGATTTATATGGGATGTAAACAACCTTAAATCAGTGTTTTTTTAAGTACTATTTTAATTGCCTGAATCCCTTCTTTCAAACGGCATCTTATAGGAAGTACCCATATTAACAGAGAACATTAAAGCTGGCCGGTTGAAGTAACAGTGTGGAGTACCCCTACTCCAACTTCCCCTTCTAACCCTCATACTGTGAAAGCCACTAAAGATCATACTGGGAACCCCTGGTCTCAAAGGAATTCACTTTGTGAAACTTTGCTTTATATAAAGAAATTACAAATTGAATTGTATATTCTTTTTTAATCCATCTTCTGTGGGGAAAAATGCTTAGACTGGCTGTTTCTTCAGTTTATAAAAAAGTGTAATATATTAATAAAGTTTCCGTGTTATACTTCAAGATGACACAGTCTTGTTTCTTCCATCTTTTCTTTAAAAATGGAGTCTGTCATTGATAATTCCAAGACTGAAGATTTATGTTTATAAGAAAATGATGGATAGGTGGTCATTCTTTAGTGGGAAATGTGAAGGATGTTTGATGATTCCAGATTGGTATTCTAGTCTGAAGTATTCTCACTTCAAAATAAATTTAGTCAATTGACTGCTTGGCTTATAACCTGTCGTCAAATAATCGATAAGCGTCTACTGTATGCCAAATACTGCACTAGGCTCTAGTGATATTGAAAGAACAAGAATGCCAAGTTTTCAGCTCCCATGGAGATTACAATTCAACAGGGGACATGGATGGCATATATTAAGGCAATTTGTACAAATAATTAATTACATTTGTAATGTGTTGTTAAAAAGTATAGTAGCTATAGGACACTTAAAAATTTCTACTTGTAATATGTTTTTTTATATATATATGTGTGTGTGTATATATATTTATATATATATATTTGTTTAGATAGTTAAGTAGTTTATATGTGTTTACTTTATAAATCCTAATCTATAAAATATACACATACTGTGGTGAGTACTCAAAAAAATTTAGCACTGTGGGAGACCTAAGTCAACTGGTCCAGGAAAACAGTCTGAAGTCTTCAGTACAACAACCTTTGTAATCTGGCTCCAGTCCATTTTCTTCCATTACTTCCCCACCTACTCAAACTGAATTGATCTCCTAGATGCCAGTTATTTGCATTCTCTGTTCTACCCCATCTCCATAGTCTTGGTATTTTTTGTTCTCTCTGTCTGGGACTTCTTTTCCTATTTGCCTACCAAACACTTACCCATTTTGAACCATTCCTTAATTTAAATCCTTATCAGCTCATACAACTCCATGAATTCTTCCTGATCATTCAGCTAAAATTGATTACTTCTTCATCTGAAACTCCATTAGCATTTAATCATGTTTGGGACTTATATTCTGCATTATATTAGAATTATTTGATTTTATGTTTTATACACTCACTCGGGAAATACGTAGTAAGTGCCTATAATGTGCCAGCACATATACTTTTGCTTTAAGAGAGCTTGCATTTTATTTCTTTGGTAAAATTTAGTTCCTGAAGCGTAAGATCATATTTATGTACGTTTGCATTTGTATCCACTTTTAGAACAAACAAGATGCCTTGAGTTTGAGAAATGATGAATAAAAACTGGTGGATGTATGAAGTGATATCATTTAGCCATCACATTAAAAACTGCCATGTTGTTAATCCATCTAAGTAGTTATACTTCTTCATACTATTTTCTATATATAACACTAGATTAAAACAGTGGAGCAATTTACCTTCTGAAATATATGCTGAGTTAATCTATACTTATCTATCTGTACATTATCATAAGGAGAATTATGAGAATAAATGAAAGTACATTGAAATATATATTTAAAAGGCAGGCATTATCACTGGAATTATTAGTATTTTAATTTGACTAATATAAATAAATATGGCAAAGTACTTTTGGGAAGCTTTCAATATTTCAATAATCTCAGTTCTCCAGTTTGTGATTTATCTATACATCGAGGCTTGTGCTCGCTTCGGCAGCACATATACATCGAGGCTCAGTGATCCCTCCATCAAAGCTGGTTCCCATGAATGCCCAACAAAAAGAAAAAAAGAATAGTAAGGAGAAGTAGAGACATCAAATTTTGCTTAGGTCTGCTGGCAGATTTCCATGATGTCAGCCCAATTTTCTTTCTGTTCTAAAGCAGAGGCTCAGGGGCTTCTTTCTCTTTCTTTATACCAGTTCTCAATCATGATTCTGAGGGTACTCCAAATATATATACTGTCAGATTATCTGGTTCTAGGTTGTAAAGCAAATTTTTGCAGACAGGATTTTATGTCTTTATTTTTCTTTGCAGTTGATAGGTGACTCTGAGTTGCAGTCTGACTGAGCTCCTGAAAACAGTACTGAGAAGCTGTCTATAAATAAGTGGTTTTGTTTACAGGAACTTACTGGGGAACTGGACTTGTACCACCTGCCACTTGGGCAATGTCAAGAAGTGAGAGGAAGGGGTTTTGGCCCCCTAAGATAATTCAAATCAGCCAATCTTCTTCCATGCAGGCTAGCTTCTTTTTCTTGTCTTAAACTGCATATAGACACCCTTTCTCTCACTCATGCACCTTAGAGTTCTTTGACAGTGTTCTTTTATTTTTTTCTGATTATACTTTGCCCTCTATTCTATGAGCTTTCTAAGAACGCATTTCCTTTGCTTAATGTGTCAACTAAAAGAGAATTGGGTAGGATGAGAAGAATTATATGAAAATAAACTGCCTAGAATTATGAAAATAAATATCTGCAAAGTTTTATACTTATCCCCAAATTCTTAATTTAAGCCAGTCAAGAAATTTCAATTCTGTGGGCTAGTGGCAAACTGGAGTCCATATGGAGTTTCTCAATTGGTCTTCTGAGTAGGTGGGATATAAATATCATGACAGCCTTTCTGTTGTGTCCCTACCATGGTCAGAGATGCTGTCTTTTCTGTGTGGTTGGTCCTATGCATGGTGTGTCATGACAGGAATCACTGGTGAATTTTGTTTCATGAGGTGACGACATTTAGCTAGAAAGTAACTAAAAGCCAGACACTTGTTTCCTAAGATGTGTTTTGTAAACCTAAAATGCCATTAGGAGAGGGAGGCTATTCTGTTACTAATTTGAGGCTCACTGAAAACTTGCTATTAAGGCAAATAAGAAATGAGTAGACAAAGTTTTCTGTACATTCTATAAACATAAGGTAAATGAGGTAATAGGAAAAGAGTCTGAAAAAAAACAAAACAAAGCCTATCATTCTCTCCAAATTTTTACCCATCTAGCCCACACTTACCAGTGTCATAGCCCACACTGACTCTGATGTCTGGGAACATCTGTAAGATGAAGAACTAGTACTGTATTGTGAGTCACATGTTCTATTTTTATTTTATAGTTCTATTTAGAGCTTGGCTACTCTTAGGCTTGTCCTGATTTTCCTCAGTTACTGTTATTTAGCCTCTCGATTATTTTCAAAATACACATTAATAGGGACTGGTTTTAATGGATGCCAGGGTGAGAGGAATGAAGAAATTGATAGCTTATAGGACAAAAGGCTAAACAACCTTAACAAATAGAGTATATTTATTTAATTAGAAAAAGAATTTACCTTCTTTCCTAAAGGTAGAAGAGAATTATTTTGGAAACTTTCAAAAGAGGCCATCTATCAATGAAAACAACAGAAGAAGTGAAGCAGAGACTTATACACTGCTCTGCTCATTGCCCTGTTTTCATTAGCAATTATAAGGAAGTAGATCCGGAAATAGAGATGCATGATAGCGAGACATCAGTACAGTACCAGTACTTTCAGACATTACCACAAAAACATACACTCAGGATTTCACAACCCTCTCACATTGGCAATGTCACAATGTTGCCTCCGGCAAGGTTTTCATCTCCTTTTTGGGTAAAGTAGGGTTCCTTTTTTTTCCCCTCACACCAACTCCTATAAATCACTTTTCTTGAAGGGCAAACTAAAGTTTCTTGGTTTCAAAACCATACTTGTCATGAGGGAAATTCTGCTCATGCCATTAGAAAGTCAGCTTAATGTGTTTGGTTAGCTATAGAGAGTGATTAGGGACATTGTTTTCTGACAAACTATTTGGGTCAGTGTAAATGTGGGATTCTTTACCAACACAATCTAAAATGTTTCATTGGTAATACAATTTATATCATTCTTGCCTATTTACAGAAAAGTATATTACTCAGTTTTTTTTTTTTTTTAAGGATTTTAAGCCTATGGTGTTATCACTGATTCATGAGGTTAGCAGATTTCATCCCATGTAACATCTCTCCTTGTCAATATATTCTTGCCCTTATCACTATAAACTCTCTTGAGATATCCCTTTCCTAGGGCTTAGCAAATACTAAATGAAATGGAAAATTAATACATTCAGCAATTTGAGGTTAAAAAAAATCCTAAAAATACACTATACACTATAGACTCATTCAGTGGGTTTTGTTTTTCTACTTGAATTAAGTGAATAATAGCTTAATTGTAGCCCCAGTAAAGTGAAAGGGCAAAAAAAAAGAGGGGGGAGGTGGTTTGTTATTTCTTGCTATTAGCGTTTTGAAGGAAGTTGCCATTAGCCAAGCTACTTCAGAAATCAAAGACAATGTAATATACGTGAATGGCAAGGGTTTAAAACAGTGGGGTCCTATTCTGCAGCTCTGTGGAGTGGTGAAGTAAGTTGTCATGGGGAGGAGGAAAATAACATAAAGCTTCATATCATCAATCTAGGTAATAAGGCCTGAATGGTGACTCTGGAAAGTCACTGCCACGGAAGCACCATGGTAATAATGCGACTCATTTTAGGCAAATTCACCAATTCATGAGGAGAAAAGAAAGGCTTTATAATAAAAGGTTAAGGAGTTTCACCTCTAGTACTGAAGGGCAAGCTGCATGGTCCTCAAGAGAAAGCTACTCATTGTCTTATCTTTTCCCCGTTATATTTATATATTGGTGATAATATTATCATAAGATTGTTTAAAAATATAAAGCATCATGGCATAAGTATCATATATGTGGAGCTAGAGTTATCTTTTTGAAAAATTCCATTTAGGAGAGGTATGATTCTTATTAGGTAGTAATAGGTAGAAGGTAAAACAAACAAACAAACAAACAAACAAACAAAAAACAAGCTACAAAAATATCTAGGAAATGTTTCAGTATTTAAGATTTCAACCTAATGAAAATTTTCTCTTTGTCTTGCATGATTACATTTTCCAAGAAAACCATTAAAAATATTGCTTAATTTTATGTTTTTTAAACAAGGGATTATTAATCCCTAAATGAAAGTCAGAACCTAAGTTCAAGCCTTGAGCTAATTTCCTGAGCACATTACAGCTATTCCAATTTTTGGGTTTTTAATTAAGTATTGTTAATTTACCTGTGCTGGAACAAACCATGTAACAGAATAGAAAACAGAAATTATAGGTACATTCCTTCATGTCTGAAAGGGACACATTCCTTAGGAGTTAGTAGAAAATGTTTTCTCCCCCCCTCTGGCACCTTTTCCACGAATGTCACTAGTCCATTTGGAGAGAAGATAAACTTGGTTGCCATGTAGAATGACAAACCTCAGTGGAAGCTGAGAATTGTATGAAATATTATGTAATCCCCATGCATACTAGCAAGCATGCCAAGAAATAAAATGTGTACTTGGCAAGTTATGGTCAGGCCCTCTCTGCCTGCTTTACCAAAAAAACCTCGTTTACTCTGGATGATAAATATGCTGGGGGAATATAACATTTGTTCGTTTGTTCGTTCATTCATTCATTCCATCTGCAGATATTTGCTGAGCACCTACTATGTTCTACAAACAGTATAAATCTGAAAAGAGAGTGGTCAGCAACATGGCACTCGATAAAGTTAAATGAAAAAATTATAATACTTCAAGAGCTGATCTCTTATTTACTGAGTAGGTTTTCAACAAAATTTCTTGAAAAATTATTTTGGCAATAGATGAACTTCAGATGAATCTCTATAAACACAATCATCACAGAGAATGACTTGTCTAAAATATTTGGGATTCGCTATGTTCAAATTTTCTAATGCTGTACTTTGTGCAATCCTGTATGTCTAGTTCTGCTCTTATGTCCATAATCGATGATATATGAAGTGTGATGTTTGTTGTATGTTGAAAGAAGTACGTGTATGTGTTAACCACAGATAATGTTTTAGATTCTATTGTGGGATAATTTGAGAATAATATCTAGCATAGAACCTGGTGCAGAGAAAGTACTGAATAGATTATTTTTTTTCAGTGATTGAATGAATCATTCTGTTTGTGTATCTTTCTATATAAGGATGTGCTGGTCATTATCATTGTTAATACTAAAGTGACACTTTTCTACCTTCACCCACAGCTCACTCCTTTTCCTATACTTCTAATTTTAGTTACTGGCATCATTTACATCCTTTCAGGTGGCAAAGCACAGTGTTTCATTTAACAGACTCCCTCCTTCTGGGCTTTATAGTTTAGTAGCAGGAGATGAGACCAGAAAGACACAGCAGGGGTTGGGATGGTCCGTGTGGACAGGAAGTGTGCTAGAGTGTCTGGTATGATGAAGTCACTCGTTGTTGTCTGTGGAGGGTTAATCAGTGAGTGGCTGAGTAAGTCCTCATGCCTGCTGCAAACTGAGCCCCACTCTGCCATGTTTTTTAAAGGTTTAGGAACCTTTTAATAAAAGTTTTATTTTATCTTATTTTTAAGGTTTTATTTATTTGAGAGACAAAGACAGAGATAAGGGCAGAGATAGTGAGAGAGAGCAGGAGTCAGGAGGAGAGAGCAGGGAGCCTGACGTGGGGCTGGATCCCAGGACCCTGGGATCATGACCTGAGCCGAAGGCAAACACTTAACTGACTGAGCCACCCAGGTGCCCCTAATAAAAGTTTTATTTTTTAAAAAAGCTTTTATAATGATCATTTGAGTAAGACTCTTCCATTCTCTCAGTATTTTGGTTAAGACTTCAAAACTGATAATTGATAAATAACACTGTAGTCTAAAAAATTGAAACAAGTAGCTACCAAATACCATCTCTAAGCCTCCCTGAGATGTCAGATATGTCTTTCACGTTCATTCCTATTACTCCACCCAGGCTTTACATAAAGGTAAGACAAAAAATTCACCAAGAGTGCTTGAAATAGTAGAACCTGTGAGAGGAAAAATCTTTAGCTTGGGAGAATTTGCATACCCTCTCCTCACTCAACCAAGTGAAAGGGGCTGCAAAGAAATCACTCTTAGAGATTTGGGGGGTGTTTTTCAGAGAGACAAACATTTCATTTATTGGCTGGATATCTGCCCATGCAGCAGACTGGCTAATCTCTCCTTGGTATTATCTGAGTAGATAGAGAACACAATTGGAAAGATGACAAAGAAAGGGAGGGCAGCAGTCTTACCACTGCTATTATGCAGGGCTCTGAAGAATGCATGTGAGCCAGCCAGGTGGATGCCATAACAGGTGATTCACCTTGAACTATCTAAAGATCACCTACCCAGGAGGCTGGCCCGACAGGTGTGAGAAGGAAGAGGCTGTGGTACGGACTGCAGGGGCCAGGACCCATGGGAAAGGTGGTTTGTAGGAAGTCATGTGAGGACATCTAGAGAGAGCACTGCCCATATCAGTTAAGTCTGCCCCAAGAGAGGGCCAGCATTTACATGCTTGGCTCAGAGAGGGTGTCCATTGCCAAGAGGGAACCACCAACAATTGCTATGTAGTGCTTCTTTCTTCTAATCCCCTCTCTTTTGCTCAAACTCTGGAAGAGTGAGGGGTAGAAACAAGTGAGGGTGAAGAAGGGAATCAAAGGGTAGATAACTCCCTCACTCCTTCCTATCCATCCTTTAGGCCACATGTCCTTCAGGCCTAAATTTCCAAGAGAGGGGTATGTAGGTATTGAGGGGTCTTATAGAAGTAGGGAACCCTCTTTAGAAAGTAGAACCCAGAATTACAAATACAGTCTTAGGTACAGGGTTTGTAAGGGGGTCCTGAACGTTCAGGGTCCCGAAGCTTAACCTTCATTATCTTTGCAGGAAATCTAGTACTTATGGGAGTGAGGAAAAAAGCCATGAATGGCATACGAGTTTGACGCTTTCATTTTGAGAGGCTGGACTTTCAATACTCCAGTATCCATCTATCTAAATAGCTAGCTAGCTGTCCTCTATCTTTCTGTTGTCATCGTCATCATCATCATCATCATCATCATCATCATCATATGGGTGTTCTTATAACTGAAAGTGATTGGAAATCTAAGTTCTGCCCAAATTATTATCAAGGAGCATAGAAAGCAGATTTTTCATGGTACACTAAAAGGCAATGTCTGGAGAACAATAAAGTCACTCTCTGATTCCAAAATCATTTAATATCCTCAGCTCTAATTCTTTGTAAAATGGGGGGAAAAGTTGTTTTATAATGACTTAAACCCATTAATTAGAAGACACTCAATTACAGATAAATAAGAAGTCATAAAAATATGACCTCTGAGTGCAATAACTTTAGAGTCCCTACGTGTGGACAAAAATGCCAGAAGAACAAGGTCTAGAAAGACAGAGGTCTAGCTACATTCTATTTTTGATCTCATAGCGGTCATAATGACCATTCTATTGCCTGAGCTATCTTGAGTTCTTGTCATGACAATTTTAGTTGTGAATAGCAATTTTTACTCCTTAAGAAGGAGCTCTATATTTGCAAAATACTGTAATAATAAGAGATTGCAACCACTCTATTAATTCACTTCATGCCCTTAGCAGAATATCTTCTTCAGACACGTAATATTTGATCAGCTTTGCCTCTTCCTTCTATTACCATTTATCCCATAATTTCAAAGAGAACATCAAAACTCCAGAAACAACTGTCTAGGAACTGCTCTTTCAGTTTTGTGGGGTTTCTGAGAACAAATAAATGAAGCATTAGAAGTCTGGTTAAAGGCTATCCAAAAGGCTCAAATAAATAATATTTAGAAAGTTCATACATGAGTTTATGATACAAGGTAACCTATACTGTCTTAAGCCTTCAATGAACATTTAATAGATACCTTCTCAAAGTTGTGGACAGAGATTTTCAGAAAAGGTATGTTTTTCTATTTCTGCGCTTTGACAATAAACCACTTGAGGATAAAACTGTTCTTTGTATTTCTTGTGAGTCCTCCGAGCTGGCTACATGCTTGGTATGCAAGTACCCAAGTACATTTTTGAATCACTGGAATCCTCAAATCGATTATCAACATGATATGTGAAATGAACTGTTATTAATGATTAGTATGATAGCAAGACAGAAGAGAAATTAGGATGTAGCTCTACTTCTGAATGTCCATTTTGGTAGTTGCCAAAAATTCAGTTTAAATTTATACGACCAAATAATGACCTATGATAGAACTGATGAAGCCTAGATTTCTAAAGTAGAAATTTCTCCACCTTAGGTTAAATGAGTTTGTAAGCAACATGACTAAATGAAATTAGAGTACAAGTCTGTGGGGGTACAAACTCTCCCGCACTTGCACGGTGCTAAAATGGAATCAGAACATAGAACTGAGCTGTCAGTCACTCAGAAGTGGCAGCATTAAGTGACCAGGGTGGTCTGCTCCATTGAGACTACTGAGGAGTGGTGTAACAAAATTTTGCACTCTCTATGACCTTAACTTAGAAAGCTACAAGCCTTGTCAGTCTTGGCTATAATACTCTTCCCCAATCTCTGCGAGGGGCCAAAGAATGAGCTACTGTTATCACGGGGACACTCACGCCACAGGAAGTAACACTCTCAAATAAGAAGAACACATCTAAGTAACAATAGTAGCACCTTCAACTTGAAAGCTCAAATTCACCCAAGTAGCACTTTCATCTGGAACAAAAAAACCTTGAGGATATTTTTAGTAATACTCCTGGTCATAGAAAATGCATCTGCTCTGGTGATTTCAAGCTGCAAATCTACTTTGGCGAATATGCTGTGTGGTTTTGAGAGGTTCTCTTAACAGCCTCACATGTATTAAACTGCCTGCAGCCTCTGATAAATAGATGCTTACTATTAGGCTTATCTTTTTTGCACCAATACTTCTCTTTGGGATGTTTCTCCTGTTCATCAAGGTTTAAAAAAGAGTTGTAAAAATTCAAAATTCTTAACCCAGGTTTAATCTAATCAGATGATGGAGTTTTGGAATTCCTCCTCAACAGTGAATCACAAATCCTCTCTCTTGTCCCACTCCTTCTTTGCCCTTTTAGATCCTGTGAGTTCTTCATATTACCCCATTCCCTCCCACCCCCTCCCCTCTCTCCCATTTGGCCTTTGCTATCGCTAGTCTTTATTTTATTTTGCCCACCTTGCAAAACCCTGGGTGACATACTTGCATAAAGGGCAACTACAGTGACCCTTCTCTAAAGGTCTTTACCATATTAGATGAGATACAAGGTAGAAGATTCATTCTAATGTTTAACCAGCTTTTCTGGCCTTAACCTTTTTAAGGCACTCTGCTCCTATTAAATTTATCTCTCCACTCTTTTTCCTCCTGATGCTATGCTTAATTTTTGGCTTTTTGGGTTGTTTCTCAGGTGCTGGCCTGTTTCCTCTTTCCAGGGACCTCTGTCCAGGCCCATTGCTGGAAGCTCTTCTCAGATGCATTCTCTCCCTGAAGCATTTCGATGTCTCAAATAGATTGCTCCTTCTTTTGAATTCTTCAAATATATAGTTGATATTATCAGCCTAATTATCACACAAGTAAAAGAGTGACAATTACACAACTCTTATTTTCTCTACTAAGTTATAAATTTCTTCAAGTCTGGGGTTGTGACTTATTCAACCTGCAGTGCTCGGAATAGTCCCCTGGAGAGTAATTCTTGTAGAGCTAGATTACGTAACTATGTATCTAGTTATATAGGTATTTATATACATTTGAATTAAACAGATGAAAGAATTAGAGTTGCATCAAAAAGAAAATGGGCCATGTCTTACTTTATGATAGAGGGAGTGACTTAATTTTTCACTTCGCTTCCTTTTACAAACTATTAAAAACATCTCCCAAACTATAATGTAAATGGCAGGGTTTTTTTAACCAAAAGGTTACAAAGCTTGAACACATGACTCAGAAGGCAAAATGAATAATTAAGTCACTCCTGCAGTGACATGTTTTAAATGGAGTGCTTTTCCATCTATTATATCCACCCGAAGAATAATATTAATGATTTTTTCCACCTACGACTTTGTCTCATAATAAATTGTATTGGAAACTTTTGTGCGCTTCTTCTTTAAAATAGCATACTGACTTCAACATTTCCTTAGATGGCATGCTGATCACTTAAGAACATCACTTACAAATTATTTGCCAAGTTATTTTTATAAACTGGAGTTTCTACTGAGGGAAATTACTTTAAATGTTTGGCCAACTTGGGCCTCCAACAAAGAGTGCTTGTCAATAAATATTAAACAATCATATGAATATGGAGTTGAAAATCTGAATTATACCTATGCCAGGGGATTTATTATCCTCCTCTCACAATGCCTGGGACATGGAGGCTAAAAGGTCTGTTGCAAATCCTGTATTATTCATTGAGAAACATCCTCCGAGGACTCTGGCTTAAAACTCTTCAACTGTCGAAGCCTTCTGTAATAAAGCAGGTCTCTTCAGTGTGCCATCATATCAGAAAAGAAAAAGTGCTGATGAAACTTCAGTGCTGCCTTCCAAGATACGATCTTCCTTTTGAGTGGGTTTTGGATATAAAATATAGGATCTGACATATTGAATTCAGAATGTGAGACTTCATTCTGTTTTCACTGAATAGTTCAAGAACAAAAGATTAAATAATTAACCTAAGGAAAAAAAAAAAAAGAAGCCACATTCTAAGGGCTAGATTTTGTCGGGCAAAGCTGGGGCTGTGGAAGAGCTGATAGCTGATAGACATTTCTCAGTTCTCATCTGTCTGTGTTTCAGAGGCCTGACCACAAGTGGTCAGGGACTCAGAAGTGGATGGGTCATCTTCTTGATTTTATCATCAATGTACCGTGACTGTGGTGGTCATTTAACTGACAGGGTTTCTGTTTGTGTTTCATGATCACGGGATGGGAGAGCCCGGTGGAGCCTACACGCGCAGCCAGGCGGCCTGCTCTGAAGTACTGTTCTGCTGCCATATCGTCCTGTAACCTAGAGCAGGTTGTTCAACCTCTCCGCATCACGTTCTTCAGCTGTAAAACTGCCATAATAGTAATACTTTTCTCTGAAGGTCATTGTGAAGGTTGAATGAGGTCCTATTTTAAAACTGCTTAAACCCTGGCCTGGCAGGCAGCAGGAGCAGGTGTACTAGTTGTTACTGGCTCTGTAGCCTCAGCACCAAACCTGGCGGCTGGCTCACGGTCAGCATACATTCTCAACAGCTAATGATACCTGCTCCATCCAGAAATGATCGAAAGAAATCCGTTCTTTCTAAGAACCTGTGGTAGGTTCAATGATTTTCAACTTAGGACACTCCTGAATCTTCACAGTGTCTGACTCTATGGTCTAGGTGAACATCACGTCTAATTGTGCTAACCCTAAAACTCTTGAATTTAAGAATTCAGTTAGCTCTTGAGAGCAACTGTGAATATGGCGTATTTCTGAATGCCTGAGTAACTTAAGACATAGCGACAACCTGGACTTTTACGATTTTCTCAAGAATGGGGGTAAGGGTCACCTAGCCTTCATTCTGAGGCTCTGCTGCTATGGCTGATATAAGTGGAACCTCAAGGGGACTTCCAGCTCTGACTCATCCTAACCTGAACTCACTGGATACAGTCACCGCTCACTAGGTTGGAGAACGAAGCAAGTCAAGTCCCTCCTTGACTCATTCCTCTTGGCTCAAGCAGTGCACCATCTTCTCTAGCGTCTAATCTCATCATTGGCCTTTTTTCTTTTCCTTTTTCATTTCCCTCTTTTCCAGAGCGGAACCTGAGCCATATCAAAAATTCTGACCACCTCACTACTGCTTTTCTGCAAGGCCTGATGCTCTTAGCTGAGACTGGTTGTCTAAGTAACAGTGCGTGATCTCCTGTGCATATTACTGAGTAATAGTTTCTGGGAGACTGGAAAGTATGCAATATTGGCATAATAGATCAAGACTTTCATCAACATAAAAGGAAAGGAATTACAAGGTACTTGCTGACAAGGAATTGTAGCTTGAGAGGGCACTCAGGGGGCAGATACACTAAAAGCGTTTTGGCGTGGTGAAGTGTATTTCCTGGACAGATGTGTTTCATTTGTGATGGAAGGGCCTCGCACTTCTCACGAGTTCTAACGTGCCAGTTACAAGTAAGCTGAACCCATGTTGTGTCAGATACCGTTATCACAGGAAGTTCAATGTTGTCACCCCCTTAAGGTGACGTTACTTCAAGAAAGCCAGACCAGAGCTGTTTGAGAAAAAGGCAGGGGTCCCATTTTTATGTAGTGTTTTCTCCTGTCATCTTCGCAAAAATAGCAGTGTTTGATTTGGGGTATATGCCCATACAATTCTGGCCATCTTAGCACACAATTCATTTTGCCTTTTTCAAATTTCTGCTTCTAGAATACAGGTAATATTAGTATTATTAACATTCAGAGTGCTAGCTTCCAAGAGTGTTGTTTAGAAAGAATGGAGATATTTTCTATTTTTTCAGAGAGAAAAAGAATCCTTAATAAAATAATTATTAACATGTTAATGGAATCACTATATATATATATTTTTTCTTTGTGTATGAGAAAATCTGGAAGGTAGAAGTTATTTTCCTCCCATTTTCACACTGCCTACAATTTTTCAGCTCTTCCTTACGCCTGGTATTTTCTTTAGAGCCGAATAAGTAGATTCATAGTTTTCGTTACCCGAGAGAGCCCCTTTTCATCATAAAGTCTAATAAGAAGGCCCCAGACATAACTACAGTGTCCCAGACTGCCCTTTACACTAGACGAAAGGTAAAACGAGCCGATCAAGTAACAAACTACAAATTGATGCAGGCAGTGAGAACAGAAGCCTGGTTTTCTGCCCTGTAACGTCTGCAGAGAAGTGGAGAATATGGTTAAAAACATTGGCGGCAGCCAGTTACCGGAATAGCTAGCACTTCCAGGAACAAATGCATTCCTAATGAATTTGTGGACACTGCATTTACCGCAACAACAGCAGGTTTTCTCACATATGCGCTCCCCAGCACCCGCCTGCACAGGGCTTATTGACCTTCTGCAAACACTGATGGAAGAGGGGGCTGCCAGAGAGGGAGAGGCAGAGAGCCATCCAAAACATCTTGGAAAGGCCTCTGAGAGAATTTTTTAGTGTTTAGAAGACATACTATTCTTCTCTCTGCCAAAGTCTTTTTTTTTTTTCTTTTTGGTTAAAGAATTCAAAGAGTGGAAAAAAAAACCCAAAAAAACAAAAACGGTTTTCTAATGACATAGTCACACAGTCCCTTCCAAGATCCACAATACCTGCTGAGATTTTGTTTCATTCTAAGGCAGCTCAAGTATCTTGATTGTAGTATAAACATACATTCTGATTGATTGAAAAAAGGCTTTCCCCCTCCCAATGTTCCTTTACGTGGTTTTATAATCTTCCTGTGTATTAAACAGTAAGTCTAGCATGAAGGTATCTTTCCACAGGGTACAACCTTACTTAAACACTGAAGTTTGGACCTTGGAACTGAATGGAGAGAAATAGTTTTTATTTTTTCCAGATATATCTGGCTACAGCCAGAAGAACCGAAGTCATCAAACAATGTTTTAGAGACCTCAGAGTCACTGGCTGGTTCATCACTGGGTATTAATGGCAACTCAATACATCTTAATAAATAAAAAACTACAAAGTTCATGTTGGAAGAAAGATTCTTTATGAATCAAAGTAATTCTTTTCCTGAGAAATGTCTCACATTTTTACACTTGCCCAAACTAGCTAAGGTTAAATATTTAAGGCCTAACTGATTGAACATTACCATCTTGTTCTCCTTTATGCAAGAGCTGACCTCCCTAGAACATATCCCACTAACTGGAATAATCAGTTCTTCTGGCAGAATATTCTAACTCAAACTGACATCTATTTGCCTCTTCTTTTAGGCACCAAAATTAAAGTAACAGAGCTCTTTGGCCAAGATCTGTTCTGTTTGTGAACAATAGAAGAACAACAGTGATATTAATTGCTGGGCTTCAGGTAAATTACTTATAGTGGTCATTACCATTGTATTTTCTGTCCCACCCGAAACTGAACACAGATAGGGATAATGGTGCCAGAACATATTGCAGTCAAACTTTAAATCCTCATGCAGCTATTCTGCATATGGATCTGGAGTAAATAAATTATATAACTGCCACATTTACAATTTCATTTTACCAGTGTTATTACTAACTCAACTAAAGACCACATCCTATAAGGCCTTCTTTTGATGACCAGCTCCAGACATCAAATTTATGGTGTTCTGGTTGGTTGTGGTTGGTATTCCGTAACTATTGAATAAATGGCTCTATCCCCAAAAGATTGGGCTGAAACCACTTCCCAACAGCAGTTAACAGTGGCCGTCCAGCTGAGATTAGAGGAGTTGAAATAAGCCTCTATATAGGACAAGCACAAGGGAAGAAGTTATCTGTCAGACAATCAAGACTTGAAAGCATCCTAGAATCCTAGAACTGTAAATAACTAAAGGCACTAGCCACCATGTGTTCACTCCAAATATCACCAGTTCCCGTGTAATTGAAGAACAGGGGTAGCTCTTTTTTTTCCACCCTATCTACAAACTCATTTGTCCATTTCTTTGCTTGTAAATCAGTGGTAATCAAGGCAAGTGAGAGAATATGAAAGTCAAATGTGAGACTTCTTAATTGACGAAATGAAAAGAGAAACATACCTACTAGAAAACTGTGTATATGATGGTTTGAGACTTTGCATTTCACGGGTATGAGATAACTAAGAAGCATATGATACCTTGAAAAAGCTGCCCTTCTTAATATATTTCATTAAATCTAAAGTCACTTCTTTCCAGAAGTTTTTGTGCCAATAATTCCCCCCGACTCTGGTATTGACCCATTTGGGAAGTACTTTTTTTTGAGCATGTAAGCAGTGTATCCAGCATATGTTATGTTTATCTATACTTGTAGATGTTTCTTTAAATTAGCCTACTGGCAAAATTATTAATTGGCCAAATTTTGTTGTAAGAGATTGTTTTATCTGTAGTATCTGCAAAAGATGGAAAAGATCAAAAAGATTAGTTGGTATCGGATTACACATGGCCTTGAATAAGATATAAAATGTTTGGACTTTATAATCTATCAGGAGGAGCTTTTGTAAATTACTTCTACTTGGGCCCCACACCCAAGTTTTCTGATTCTCCTGATCTGGAGTGAGGTCTGAGTATTGGTAGTAAGAAAAAAAAAAAAAAAAAGTCTTCACATCTACTGATCAGGATCCCAGAAAAATGATTTAAATGAAGAGGCTTTAATGAAGGGACAACTTGCCAAAGTGAGAGCAAGGTTAATGCAACAAGCTCAGTGTTAAGGAGAAAGTGGCCAGATATTAGTAACATCAGGAATCCATTTGGCCCCCTGGTAGGAGCCATCATCAGAGGGACAAAACTACTGCTAGAGATGTGATTTCCAAACAGAAAAAGACTAAGAGGATGTCTGGGTGGCTCAGTTGGTTAAGTGACTGCCTTCGGCTCAGGTCATGATCCTGGAGTCCCTGGATCGAGTCCCGCATCGGGCTCCCTGCTCGGCAGGGAGTCTGCTTCTCCCTCTGACCCTCCTCCCTCTCATGCTCTCTGTCTCTCATTCTCGCTCTCTCAAATAAATAACTAAAATCTTTGAAAAAAAAAAAAGAAAGAAAAAGACTAAGATCTGCCTTTCTTAAAGGCATTTTTTCCTTAAAGGAAAAAAATACTCTGACACTCTCCTCCTGACCACCGGTCTTGTGTCAGTGTCTCCCATTGGCCAAATCCTGGGAGAAACCAGTAGGCAAGGGAACCTAGATGGTGCACTCAGTGGGGGTTACCCTCCTGGGGCACGAGACAGGATAGAGAAGGCAAATGGAAAATAACAATATAGCAGGTGATTCTTCTATACAGCCAAGTTTGAGAACTGCTGTAGATAGTGGGAGGGCCAGGTTGCTCATAGGATCACATAATCACCTAGCACACATGATAGAGCAAACTTTGAGAATGACTTATCCAACACCTTCATTTTCACACTTGGAAGTGACGCCAGAGGGTGACACTACACATCCACTGGCAGAGTCAGGAAGCCTAAAATTCAGGGCTACGGAGTCTCCACATTATCAAACACGTAAGTGGTATGATGAAAATTATATTTAAGGAAAAGTAATTTTGCAACAATGTACAAAGTGTCTTTAAAGAGAAAGATACTAGAGGCAAAGACAGAAGTTTGTAAAGTATTGGCATGAGTTTAAGGGTGAGATTTTAGGATTCTAAACTAAATGGAAGTTGAAATAGAAAGGAAAACACAAATACTACAGAGCATGCAAAGTTGTAAATTTGCTGTGTTGATGAGAAAGGTGAATGAAAAAACTTGGAATCAAATATGACGTGGATAATTCTAATTCAGAAAAATAGGAAAGAGGTGGTAATAGTAGTAAAATGAGGGCAGGAGTAGAATCTACCTCTTTAAGAAAGAGAGTTCAGTTTTAGGTGGGCCAAATTAACAGAATATATGAGCTGAATAGTCCATTATCAGTTGGTGATATGGGAACTGGAGAATGTGGTTAAATATACGCTATATACTAAATGTCTCTAATCTTAAGATATTTGTAGTTATTGAAATACCTGGAGCTCAATTCTTTTCCATAGTATATTGTGCTCATTTATCAGACAGAAAAGATCCTAGAGCCATGTTAAAGTTTTTATTTATTAGGGGAAAAATATGGGCCTGTCCTAATATTTTTCATCCCTAGTTTCCTGGACTGAGTGACTTGTATGTCTTTTAATAAGTTTCAAGAATATTATATTCCTGCATTTGATGTTGATAAATGTGTGTAGGTTTCCAAAAAAATCCAAATAAAAATACATTTGTCTATTTCAGATTATGATAAATATACATTATATTTTACATCTTACTTTCCTGTCTTTTGTTGCATGCCAACGAAGGATGATTCTGTGTTAAAATAATAAGAACTTGACTAAAATTAAGAGACATAAATGATGTATATTTAATTCAGGCTGAGTTCCTGCCACCTTGATAAAGGGGTTTCTAAGTAAAGATGGTCATTATAAACATTCTCAAATTCTTTGGAAAAATGTACTATCAAGGGAGAAGTGTATTTATCATTCAATCTCTGGATATATGAATTTATTTTGCTATCTGTCCTCCCAGTCAAATAGGCTTATTTGTTTATCATCCCTGATATTCTGTTCAGACCAAATGGAAGTAGGCATTTTGGACCAATAAATTACACCTACTACAACTTTTATGTCTTGCTTTACAACTCCTCCCTTACAGTTTTATACAGTGACCCTTTAAGAATGTTTGTTCTGAAAAAGAAGTAATGTTTTCAAAAGATAATTTCTAAATATAGTACCACTCTGTATTTCTTTTCTTATTCCACCACCTCACTTACTCACTTACACTGGGGAAAAAAAAAAGAAAAACTAAAAAAAGAAAACTAAATTTTAAAATTATAACTTTAGTAAAATTCTGAATTTTAAGTAAATCACTCCACAATTTTTTAAGTCATTCCAGTATGGAATAATGAAAATACTGACAGAGAAATGAGAGAAATTTATTTCAGGTAAATCTCATTAAGTAGTACAAAAGTATTTTCTTTTTATAATTTTTTATTTTATTTTTACTGATTTAACTTTTTAATTATGATATTTTCTTTTTGATGTTAAGTGTATTTCTCTGACATTGATAGAGAAATCTCTTTAAAAGTTACTAACAGGTACTTCTTTCATTTACTATGAAAATAGTCATACTCCTTATCAGACTTTTTTTTAAATCTCCGTAAAACCAATGATAAACTATCCACACCTAAGAACTCACTCTGCTTCTTAAGCAGTATAATTTATTTTGCATGCTTTACTCAATAATATTCAAATACACTTTCTTTGATTTAGTTAAAGTCAACATTAATCTGTCAAAGCATACACTTCAAGTTTTGCAGAAATGCTGAACATACCAGGGCCTAAATTTTTAGGCTTTCAGTTCAACCTCTACTGAGTCCATAGTTTGTTACTGAAAGACTAATGTTGGCATTTGTAACCCATATACCATCTTGGTATCATGGTAATCAACTCTGAAATGTCATGAATTGAAGATCAACGTGTTTTTTTTTGAGGGAATTCTATTATGAGTTTTTTGGTAGTGCTGAAGGTTCTGTGAACCAAGGGAAAAATAATCTACATTACACTAATTCATATTCCACTGTCAACCACATTACTTTGAGACTTTACTCTCAGTTTCACACCTTGTCCTATTTCCAGATTAAGCTGACTTCTGAAGAAACACACAAATTTTCTAGTCTGCCCACTCCTCGAGGGGTAGATGATAAATAAAATCAGGCAGTGTGATTTTTCTATTGCCCACTTCTAAAGGTTTCCACACACTCTTGGAATGAAACACTTTAAGGCACAGTGTTTATTCTTGCTTCATGATATTTATATTTGCATGATGCTATAAATATGAATTCAAATGCATTTTTAAACAAGCTGATGAATAATACCGCCCAAACCTTTACATTTTAGTTTTTAGAAGTGAGATGTCACAGTCTAAAGTGTAAAATCCAAATGTAGTTTGTAGGAGGCAAGAAGTGAAAATGAGTAAGGATTTTTTTTTTCAGAATGGAAAGTCCAAATGACCAAGTTGCTGACCAGCTGTGCCCGTTTGTAGGTTTTACTCACAGTGCAAGAAAAGCATATCAATTCAGTGTTTTTTTGATACATGCACATTAAGTGTTTCATCAGTCAAAGGGTTACCCTATATCCCATGGGCCATTATCAGTGTAGCTAAGAGTTATGAATCAGTCTCAAATTCTAGATAGACTATTGTTTTGATGGCCCATCTTCCACATACTCAATTTCTAAATGTTGAGCTTGGAGTTAAGGAAAGTTTGGGAGTGGGAGGTGGAGGAAAAGTGGGAGCAAAAACAATTCATGTGATTCATCATTATTTTTCCAGACCTCGTGATCATTTTGCTATTATGTATCTGCACATTCTCCATCTATCTGCCCTCAACCCTGCCCAGTTTCTTTGAAAAATTTGTTCCTTTTATGACATGTGTTTGAGACAGTTGTTCTTGTGTGAAAACCATTGGCTGTGTCACATTGGAGCTGCAAACCTTGTCATGATCACCAGTATGAGTCTGGATAGAGAAGAAGCTTCTATAACAGAGACAGAAAATATAGCGCCTTGAAGAAGGCAGATGTGTCTTTCTCTCTAACTCTGTAAGAGAAAATAGTTAATGAGAAGCTTTGATATGGTAATCCAGGACTCAAGCTGATAGGTTGACACTGCTTTCTTTATCATATGGCTTCTATCTGAGGTTGAAGAAAATTTCCTGTTCTTGCCTTTTGCAAGAACCAATGAGAGAAAACAAGAGGTAAAAAAAGGTGACCAAGACAAATTATTTTTAAGGACAAGACCTGAAAGTTATACATATTTCTACTCATATCCCACTGGAAACAACTTAGTTATAAGATATAAGAAGCTGAAAGGGATGCTAAGCAATAGGGAATATAGTTGGGTGATTACGCAGGGAGGGTCTATCACAAAAGGAAAGAAGAGTAGAATGGGTAATACGAGAAATTAGCAACCTCTTCTATAATAACCATATTCTATCCAGCTGAGCTAATATACTAAATATGTAATACATATAATCACATAATATAGTATGTACTATGGGAGGCTATTAGATAAAATAATAAAAAATGAGGTGAAGTTTTATTGAAAAAATATTGTCCTCTCATATTAGTACCAAGCATAATAATTATTCTTGGTACACAGCCTTAGAGAATTAAAATTATTTATGAAATAGTCAACGTTTGTAAAGTATATCAGAGATATATTTCTAATCTATCATAAACATGTGTCCTAAATTTCTGGTTTTCTGGAAGAAGGCAAAGTTTAGTCTTTTTACTTGGAATTTCAAGAAAATTTGCACAACATATTTTAATATCTCAATGTTCTATATCAATCATTATGTCTTAATAAATTCTTCCACTATGATGGATCCATTTAACACAATTTGTCACTGGTTAGTTTTTCTATCAGTAACAACTCTTTACTGTATTTAAGAATGACATTACGGTAAACAAAAGTCCCTCAGAGTAATAACCAGTTAAGTGTTAGTGAAAAGTATATAGCTAACTGGAATGCAGTAGAATAGTTCACGGCACTTTATCTTTCCAGCTTTTCACTGATGAGGGCATGGGGAGGTGTGATATTAAGGAATAAATGGATGGAAGGACAGATTTAAAGAAAAGAAAAACTAAAGACTTTAAGCAATGCAAAGCAAAGCACTCACATCCAGTCTCCCAAACAAGAAACATGAGTGTGATCCTTTTCTCTTCCTCTAGCTTTCCCTCAATTTCTAATTCATTAAGCCTTGGCACACAACTTGCTTAAATATCTCAGATCTAATTCCTGTTCTTCTCTCAGTGTCACCAGTCTATTTCAAATCTAAATCATTGCAAAGAGATCCCTAATTTTTCACACACTTCTGTACCCAACCCTCCAGTTCTGCCATGCTCTACACTCTCCACATACAGTATTCTCCCAAATGCATGTCTGCTCATAACAACCCTCTAAAGACCTCTGAAGGCTCTCTATAATGTTAGGAATAAAATGTTTTTACCTCAGCAGAGATAGCCCTTCATAATCTGGCTTGTTTTATCTATTTAGTCTTACCTGCAGCAGCTTCTAAATGTGTCCCCTCCAACAAAATAAACTTATTTGTTGTTCCCTGGATGTATCCTACAGTTTTATATCTGTAGGCCTTGAATAGTGCCTCCACCTTGTCTATCTGGCTTTCTTCAACTTAATCTTCAAACTCAGTTTAGATTTCATTAACAAACAAACAAACTTTCTTTGGATAATTTTCTACATCCAATATGAGGGTTAAATACTCCTCCTCTGAGCACCAATTATATCCTATTCATTTCTTCATCATACCACATATTTTATGGCATCAATCCATATTATATGACATGACCCACAATGGTCTTCTTTAGTCTATGTGTTCCTTCAGAGCACAGACTGTCTTTTATCTCCATCTTCCTCACATCTAGAACATTTATAAAGGATAAGAGGTACAGTTTGAGGGTTTGTTCAAAGTAACTACTTGATATAATGAGGACAGAAAAGTGTGGTGAAAGAAAACCAAAGCTGGAGGCATCACAATGCTGGACTTCAAGCTCTATTACAAAGCTATAGTCATCAAGACAGTATGGTACTGGCACAAAAACAGACACAGAGATCACCAGAAATGGACCCTCAACTCTATGGTCAACTTACCTTCGACAAAGCAGAAAAGAATATCCGATGGAAAAAAGGCTCTTCAACAAATGGTGTTGGGAAAATTGGACAGCCACATGCAGAAGAATGAGACTGGACAACTTTCTTAACACCATACAGTAAAATAAACTCAAAATGGTTGAAAGACCTAAAGGTGAGACAGGAATCCATCAAAATCCTAGAGGAGAACACAGGCAGCAACCTCTATGATCTTGGCTGCAGCAACTTCTTGCTTAGACACATCTCCAGAGGCAAGGGAAACAAAAGCAAAAATGAACTATTGGGATTTCATCAAGTAAAAAGCTTTTGCACAGCAAAGGAAACAGTCAACAAAACTAAAAGGCAACCTACAGAATGGGAGAAGATATTTGCAAAAGTCTTATCAGATACAGGGCTAGTATCAAAAATCCATAAAGAACTTATCAAACTCAACACCCAAAGAACAAATAATCCAGTCAAGAAATGGGCAGAAGACATGAACAGACCTTTCTGCAAAGAACACATCCAAATGGCCAACAGACACATGAAAAAGTGCTCAACATCACTTGGCATCAAATCAAAACCACAATGAGATACCACCTTACATGGGTCAGAATGGCTAAATTTAACAACTCAGGAAACAACAGATATTGGCAAGGATGTGGAGAAAGGGGAACCCTCTTACACTGTTGGTGGGAATGCAAATTGGTGCAGCTACTCTGGAAGACATTATGGCGGTTCCTCAAAAAGTTAAATATATCCTACAACCCAGCAATTGCACTATTCGGCATTTATCCAAAAGATACAAACATAGTGATTCGAAGGGGCACATGCAGTCCAATGTTTACAGCAGCAACTCCACAATAGTCAAACTATGGAAAGAGCCCAGAATGGATAAAGAAGATGTGGTGGGATGGCTGGGTGGCTCAGTTGGTTAAGTGTCTGCCTTCGATTCAGGTCATGACCCCAGGGTCCTGGGATCAAGCCTGCATCAGCTCCTTGCTCAGTGGGGAGCCTGCTTCTCCCTCTGCCTGCTGCTCCCCCTGCTTGTGCTCTCTCCCTCTCTTTGACAAATAAATGAATAACATCTTAAAAAAAAAGATGTGGTATGTATACCCATAAATATACACATACATACACACAATGGAATATTACTCAGCTATCAAGAAAAAATGAAATCTTGCCATTTGCAATGACACGGATGGAACTAGAGGGTATTTTGCTAAGTGAAATAAGTCAAAAAAAGACAAATATCATATGATTTCACTCATATGTGGAGTTTAAGAAATAAAACATATGACCATAGGGGAAGGGAAAGAAAAATAAGACAAAACAGAGAGGGAGACAAAACATAAGAGGCTCTTAACTATAGGAAACAAATCGAGGGTTGCTGGAGGGAAGGTGGGTGGGGCAATGGGGTAATTGGTGATAGGCATTAAGGAGGGCATGTGATGGAATGAGCACTGGGTGTTATATGCAACTGATGAATCACTAAATTCTACCTCTGAAACTAATAATACACTATATGTTAATTAAATTGAATTTAAATTTTAAAAAAGTGTGATATTTTAAAGCTTTGCAAGCACTTTTCCTAGATTTAGACAAATCTATTAAACACTTTATCAACTAGTGATATCAACTAGTGTATCAGAGATACATTAGAGGGTTTTGAGTCCCAGGAAACCCAGATGCATTGTATATTCACTTTACAAACCAGCCACCATATTTATCTATTTGAATAATTCCTTATTTTATATGAAAGCAAAAAGGAAAAAAAAAACACAAAAAAGGACAGGAATAAAAATATCCTATTACTACTCTGTATTTAAATGAAAGATGAAAGATGCTGAAGAAGTTGAATGAGACTGGAACAAAAATTATTCCCTTGGTACAGATTCCTACATGCCACTCTAACTGGGTTTTGGATCATGTAGTCAGTCAGAGAGTCAGCTAAGTATCAGTGCAAGTGACCGTAGGGGCTTCCTTCATTCTCTATGTTTATATCTGGAAAAAGTCACATGAGCAACACATTATCTAATCATAAAAATTAGAGATCTTGATCAAAATTCTTTTATAGGAAATTATCCTATATTTTCTATTTAGAAATATGGTTTCACTCCCATGGTACAAAAGAACTTACAAACCCTCCAGAAATTCACTATAATAGGATTTGCCCAGTTTGAACTATTTTTGCCTCTGAGGATTTTTTTTTTTTTAGCTTTTCACTCTCTAATTCTGCCTAGAGTAAAATGTGTTCTTATTAGGGTGAACCGAGATTACCAGGTCGTCTAAATAAAATTATTCAATCAATTGGGGTGAGTGAAATTTCTACTAATTTAATTAATCTGAAGCTGATTATTTTCTTTCTTCAATTCTGTTTATTTAGTAGAACAACTACTTTGTTTTGTTACTAGAATTTACTTAAATCGTCAAGTTGATTTGATGTTACCCAGATAGGGACAAAGCTCATTTTGCTGGAAGCATTCTAGTAAAATTGACAATCAGTTTTACTTTTGTTGTTATTACTGCTCTTTTCCTTAAGAAACAAATATTGAACAGATACTAGTTATAGAGTCCTTTCCCCTAAAGAGAATTTCTATGGATTAGGAGAAACTTAAGAAGTCAGTAGCTTCTAAATTGTATTGCTTTTAATTCCTGTTTTTAAAAAAGGAAATAGAATTCCTAAAATAACATTGTATGCAAAGAAGAAGAAGAAGAAGAAGAGGAGGAGAACTGTATTTGGTAGACTAGGGAAACTCTTGGGTTGAATCAATTCTTTCCCCTGAATTCTTTATAAACTTCCTCTCTGTACCACTTTCAATTTGAAATAAACATTTACAATAGATATTGAAATGGTTCTTTGATATTCTTGAAAACAACCTCCCACCTATTTTCTTCTTCCTCTTTCCTTTTACTTCCTCCTTTTTCACGTCTTCTGTTTTGAGATATCTGATTCAAACATGAAAATGAATTCAAACACTTTAGTGGGTCTTCATATACCATTTTCTCAAAATGAAGCCCACTTCTCTATAAAATAGTAGAGTTAAAATCGCTAATCTAGAAAAATCTTGATTTACATTTGGAATGGCACTTGCTTTTATTCTTAAAATAATAGTATAGATTGTGGCTTACGGATATTTGAAAGAAAAAAAATGTGTTGTAATTTTTACCGGAGGACTTTTATGTCACCGTGCTTTGTACTTTTCAGAATCATATTTGTGTCACAAAACTCACATTCATTCATTTATTGTTTCTGTTTTAAATCTTAATGTATGACTGAAGTTTTCCTTCCTGATCTTGACCCATTATACAGAACGATTTGGGTAACTCATTTCAAGTTACTACAAAATCAAAAATGGTAAATACATACCTCTCCTTTCTTTTCCATAAGTTTTCCATTCATAGTTAATGTATCTAACATGGTATAACATTAATGAAGTAGATGCATTACTTAATTTTATGACATTTGACTATGAACAAGACATTGTTGTATGAACACATTATGTCAATCATCAAGCTCTATAGAAATGCTTGTTATTGGGGCGCCTGGGTGGCTCAGTTTGTTAAGCCACTTCCTTCGGCTCAGGTCATGATCCTGGAGTCCTGGGATCGAGTCCCGCATCGGGCTCCCTGCTCAGCGGGGAGCCTGCTTCGCCCTCTGACCCTCCCCCCTCTCATGCTCTATCTCATTCTCTCTCTCAAAATAAATAAATAAAATCTTTAAAAAAAGAAATGCTTGTTATTAGTATTAGTCTTAATGTTTGAGTGCCCTGTGGGTGAACATACCTCCTCAAACTTAACTCTTGTGCAGACCTTTTCGTGTAACTCCTACATCTGTTATTTGGTATCAAATAACTAAGTGAAAAATTTAAATAACAGAACTGTAACTCTCATTTTCTAGGATTTATACAATGCATGTAGTCACATTTAAGCAACTCCTAAATCATGGGTGTTTGCTCCCTACTTTGCTGATAAAGGATTTCCAACCTCTATCGAAGTCTTACCCAATTATATCTAGGAATTCATGTAAGTATCTACCAAGAGCTACAAACTATTCTGTCCTGTTCTGCTCTGCTATCACTCTCTCATGGACTGCAATTCCCATGAAGTCTTAATGGCAGCTCTTCACTGATACTAACTTTTTGGTGAATGACATTCCAGATGAGTTAGTATTTATAAAATATAAGCCTGTACATAGAGAAAAGGACATATATGTATGAATATGAGTTTGTATGTATGTATATATATGTATATATATATATTTGGTTTGCTTGTTTATTTTAAAACATTTGTAATTTGTTTATTGATGTAATAGATCATGAAATTTTTCTATGTGCTTACATATATATTTACTGTTTTTTTGTGTTGTTTGCTAGTTTTTACACAGTTGCATAGTATTCAAGGAATGTCTATACTACAGCTGGTTTATCCAGTCTGTTGTTGATGGATATCTGTTCCCAGTTTTTTTTTTTTTTGCTGTTGTTATAAACATGCTCTAACTTATGTCATGTACATATATTATTCTATATTTGATTAGGTATAAATAAAGTAAATTAATAGAAGTGAGATAGCTAGGTTAGGATCCACAACTTAAATTTTGGTAGATATTGCTGAATTTCCTAAACAAAGTGAATAAGAGTTTATTTTTCTACATGCCTACCAACAAAAACTCTCTATGCACACATACACACATCAATATATCTTACTACTATTGAAACAATTATCTTGACCATCGTTCAAAATAAGCTTTTTTCATTTTGAACTTTTGTCAGAAGACAGCTGTATTTATTACCCCACCAAGAGTTATGTTTAATTTTTCTGCATTTAGAAAGATGTTAATTGATCTTTTTAAACCATTACAATATTTGGCTTATCATTATGCAACAATTTAAGCATATTCTGGTTTACTTAAAAGCAAAATATTCACCTCCCTGCTCATCCAAACTGCAGAGACTGAAGGTATGTGTTCTGTTTTGACACTACTTCTTAAGGCAATTAGGCCTCTGAGGAGGAGGTGAAGAGAAGGTCAGTGGAATTTTCCTTCATGTGTGTCTGTTTATCATTGGAACGAGCTAAGTTCCTGTTATGTAGAAAGCTTGAATAATTCTGAATTTTGCTATGGTTATGAACTGGGGCTGTTATGAATTGTTCAGTCCAAAGGTTATAGTAACAATCAACTTAATGGGCTTGTGGTTCCTTCATCATTCATAATGCTTTTCAAAACTTACACAAATCCTTTTCCATTCCTAAAGACCAGCACCCTAAATACAGCATGTCATTTGGCCTTATTCTAAGTTCCAAAAACATATGGACTATTTACATGGAATCAGCCAGCAATGAAAGAACAAACTCTGTATCAGAATCCTTTTTCAAATAGGAAAAGAGAGGACTCTTACAGCCATTACATATTTTCCCTTTATGTACTTTATTTATACTCTGAATCTGCCCATGGGTTTTGCACATGTATACTTTGAAGATGTTTATAGTCATCTTCCCAGTAAAATGTATTAGCATACACTTTCTACTTCTCAGTGACTAGAAGGCTGAAAGTACTGTAGGTCACAAAAGAACCAGAGAACTGAGGAAAGTGCCCAGTGCCAGCAGCTAACACACACACACACACACACACACACACACACACCTGTGCAAAATTACATAGGCTACTGAGACTCACTTTTTCAGGGTACTGTTTGGAGGATAATTCTCAATTCTTTACTTCCATTTGCTAATATAGAAAGAAAGAATTTGCTCTGTCAATCAATGCTATGTCACTTAACACTCACTACAATATTGTACCAGATTCAGACATTCTTCTATCAAACTTGTAAGTTTGCCTTATCCAAAATAGAACTTGTACAGCTATCCAGTATTTTTCCTTAAATTGACTTGCCTTTTTCACTTAAGTGCATTTATTTATAAGAAAATATTTGTAACTAGTCTACATTAAAAATTAGAATCACTGATATAAAAAGGAAAATAAAAGTAAATACTCTCAAGGGACGCCTGGGTGGCTCAGTCGTTAAGTGTCTGCCTTCGGCTCAGGTCACAGTCCCAGGGTCCTGGGATCGAGCCCTGCATTGGGCTCCCTCTCCCCCTGCTTGTATTCCCTCTCTCGCTGTGTCTCTCCGTCAAATAAATAAATAAAAATCTTAAAAAAAAAAAGTAAATACTCTCAAAACAAAATAAGATTATTTAATTCTAGCAAGGTTCTATTGTCTGTTAAAGGCTCTGGGCCTTAAGTATTCTCTCTTCTTGTTCAAAAAGAAAAAAAAGTAATTGAAAGATAATTCAAAAAGATTAAATTTTTAATAATGCGATTCATATTTTTTCATGTCCTTGCACCACAACAAATCACTCCCTGGATCACCAATGATAAATATCCACAATTTAGGAAACACTCAAGAGTTTATCTGTATGAAACTACTCCTGGACCCCAAATAAGATATATGTTTCATTTACTGATGTATAAAAGAAATACAGTTTAGGTGTTATCCCTGTGAAGCAGCATGGTAGAACTTATTTCATCAGACTGACATTAAAACAGAATTCTTACTCTACTTACTAACTGGTACATCTTTTTGCATATGAAAATAATGAATTTAGTCATTTTTTAAATAATACCCATATATAGGGTGAAATATGAAAGTTTGTGTGTTGGCATTTGCAGTTACTAAACTGATACATATTTAGACCGTATTTTCATTTTATCAGCTCCTCCTCTCAAAAGGAAGTCCACAAGTAGTCAGTGGCATATAAATGGAAAACATCCAAATTTGAGTTCTTATCACCACTCAGAAATATCATGCCTCCCATGTAGTTAATAGAGGTAAGAAAATCTCTGTATTAATTACCTCTAATTTCCTCCTAAAGCTTTCCCTACTTATTCTTTTGTCCAGATGTCATGCCATCCACATTGAAAAGCCCAGCTTAAGGAAAGAGAAATCCTTGCTATGCTGAGGATATGAAAGTGGAGAGTTAGGATGAGAGCTCTTCTCTTCTCCATTCCCAAGTTGTTAGACTGTTCTCAAAGAGAGAGAGAGAGCCATGTATTGTTCTTTAGAAGTCAAATGCCAATATCAGATATTCTACTGAACAAAAAAAGCTACTGCGGATTTTTAGTTTGTCAATGATAATCTTAAAAATACTTAAAAAAAAATCTGTCTTCTCACCTGACTCAGGAAATAGAACTCACATACAAAAAGAATCACAGTAGTCAAAGAAGTTATATATATTGTTCTAGGCAAATTCGTTGACCCCTATTTCAGTGGAATTGTTACTTCCATAATGAGAAACCACTATAAATTTATATCTGGATCTTCATGATCTTACATAAGTGATCAGCCTACTCTGTTTCCTTCTTACTCATCTACTTTGTTCATTCTTATTAGAATGAAACCTCTTATTAGAATGAAACCTCTTAGAAACCTCAGCATTCCTGGCAGGTGAAAATGTAGAATATCTATCCAGATATCTTCATGCCAGAATTATACAAACTACATTCATCAAACTGAATGCAGATGGCAAATACCTTCTCAGTATATTCTTTCCAAGAATACAAGGATGATACATTCCCAACTCTTTACACACATATAGACTGACTTTCATCAGAATTTGCTCTATTTACTTCATTAAGGAAATGCATCCATAAAAGCTCCCAGCCTGTTGCAATTGCAATACTGATTGTAAAGGTAGTTTGGTACTAGTGTCCTGAGTTGGCATCATAACTCAACTTTCTTTCCTTCTCCCCCTGCCTTCCAGTACTCTTCTCGGTCTTCCTCAGCCTTTATCTCTGTCTCCCTTATTTCCTTCCTTTAAAAATAAGTTCATGGAGTGCCTTCTATAGATGAGTACTGTTGCACAAGGATTGGGAACTAATAGTAGGAAGTGGTAATTAAGGATAACTATTCTTCTTGATTTAGAACACCTGGAATTGAAACTGAGCTCAATTACTTAGTAACTATGTTATGCAAAGAGAGTGGAGTAACATTCTTAGTATATACCTAACCTTTGAGTATTTATGTAGTGGGGAAAGTTAGTTTTTTTCTGACAGTTGTTGGGTAGATTAAATAAGGATCTAGGTAATATTCAGCAATCAGTAAATAGTAGCTGTTTGGCGAGTTACCATAATTGAGGGATTTATGTTCTCAGTGTTATACCATAGCTTGGTTTTTTCATTCATCACTGTTTTTGAGATTTACGTGTATTTACAGAAATAGGTCTAAGTCATTCATTCTCATTGTTCTATTGAATTCGTTAGATGAATAAAAATTTCTATATTTTAATTTTACCTGTTTGAATATAGAACTTCTTTTCCTCTTTTACAGGTGACCATTAAAATATTTAACAATGCCCAAGAGTATTGCTAACCTTTCTTCCAAATAATATAAGGACCATAGACTATCATTAACATGATCTCTTCCCTCTCTTCCATGTTATTGTTGACTGGAATTTTAGCTCAATCTTCTTTTTCGGTCACACAGTAGTTATTACTAGCTATTGTCAGGTCTTGCTTGCATTTGCAAATACGTTTAAAAGTTTCTTTGCTCAATATTGTCTCTTACATCTTATTCCTACCTTTTGGATTCATTCCGTCTTGATGAAGTATTTCCTTTATTCATTTTTAATTTATTCTAAAATACAAGTTTTTCATATTTTCAACATCTCTGTAATTAGGATGCACTTTACAATTGAGAGCATATCATAGTTTAATTAACAGCATTTTTTTCTTTTGCTGATATATCATATAATTGATGACATCTTAAATCCAGTGAAATATGGTAGTTCATTTAATAGGGGTCTATGAACAGAATAACTCAGACTTTGTGTGTCTAAAAGTATCATTATTTCACCTTCACTCATTAATTCTGCACATGGAAGTTTAATTTGACAATCATTTTCCCTTAGCACTTTGAAAACACTATTCCATTTGTTTCTGGTGCCTATTGATGCTGTCAGTTTAATTGTCATTTCTTTGTAAGTAATTTATCTATTCTTTCTCATAGCTTTTAAGATTGTTAAGACATATATGAATCTGATTTCTCCATAAGCCTTCTTTATTTCTGAATCCTGAAGATCGTCCTGAGAAAGTGACAGATAAAAATTGAATATTTTAAAGGTACTATAGCAGTTGTGAAGATGATTATGTCAAAGGTGTGGCTGTGGTAATGGATGGTTGAACTGCCATATGATGAAGGGAACTGAACACGCAGAGGTTAATGAAAAAGAAGAACTGGTGTATTGGTTTCCATGTCCAGATGAATCCAGAAATTACCCTGATAATGACAGGACTTGTGATAAAGACAAATGGAGAAATAGAGAGGTTGAGCTATTCAACACATGAAAAATTTGAGAAGTTGGAAAAATCCTAGACAAAATGTCGAGGGAGGAAAAAGTGATAAAACTCTGATACGAGTGTGTAAGGTTCAGATTCTCTCCAGTAGATGAAGGACTGATAGCCTCAGGCAGCCCAGAGAGGACTGAAACATTTTGACCTATCCACCGATCTAGGACTTTTGTGCAAAAGATTCCTTAGAAGAGACACTTTTTATCAAGATTTTCTAATCCAAAATCTAACATTTTGTGATACTACACAATGAAAGCTTTAAATGGGACAAACTGAAGCACCTGCTAACTATTCCTGATATTTTCTGTGTCTCTAATTTAGTTTTAAAACTGGAAGATTAAAGCAGCTACCTTTAGTTAGAAAGTTTCTATTGGAATAAAGAATTCAAGATGTTTCACATTTCACAGAATTTGTATTTTTTGTATTTTTATGAAATGCATATTTTTTATTATTTTTTTAGAGGGGTGGGTAGGGGCAGAGGGAGAGGGAGAGAGAGGATCTTAAACAGGCTCCATGCCCAGTGCAAAGCCCACTGTGGGGCTTGATCTCACAATCCTGAGATCATGACCTGAGCCAAAATCCACAGTTGGATGCTTAACCCACTGAGCCACCCAGGGGCCCCATGAAATGCATATTTTTATGTTACTGTTTGATTTAGGTGAGCTCACTTTAAGGAAAAATCACTTTAATGATCTACTTTGAGATGGTTATCCATGTAGAATACTTCAATTGCTGTTCATATACTGCTTTGGGTACATTTGCATTAATAACAGAGATCTGTGTTGTAGCAAGAGATAAGGCAAATAGAACTTACCAATACTATTACATTTCTCAACTTTCTGTTACTTTTGGCTCTTAAGGAGTTTACGTTTAATCAAATGTGGGGAAAATATTATGTCTTATACAGAGAACTTTTTCTACTCAAGAGAAGAGTCTATCCATGACTTCATTTGTTTTTAAGTCAATGGTGACTGACAGGGGTACAAGCTAGGTCTCTGTGGATGCATTTTCCACTAGGTATATTCCTTTTCTCATTGGTGACATGAATTTTGTTGAGTATTATTTTCCAGAATGTATCTATCTCTTTCACCTACTTTGAAAATCTGTTGAGGCATGTACTGCCATTCCTGGATGATCTCAACACAAACATCACATGGGTCCCTTACTTCACACCTAGACACTTAATATGATTCTCAGATTCTAAAGCACCTACACATTCTAGTTGCATTCAAAGTGTTATCAGCAGATGTATTCACCAGCCCTGACCTTTATATATTCTTTAACTAATTCCTAGTAATTTCCTGAGCTAATATTAAGAGTGTCCAAAAGGAATGTTGAATATTTTATCCAAACTCTTAAATATTGTGTCATAGGTCACTTTTTCTTCTGTTTACATTTCATATCTTCTCTTGAACAATATATCCTATACAGATTTGTAATCTTCTATCCACTATCTGTTAAAATGATTCCTACATTTTTTTGTCATTGTAATCATAGACCCTGTATGTCCTCTGCTAGCATTTTCAACTTTATTTCTTTATATATATTGAACATGTGGGATAAATTTCAAGTCAAAAATAAGCACAAAGGAAATACAATGTAGATTTAAGAAAAAGTGATGGAAAAGACTATGTGACCCCACACAAAAGCCAATGCCATTTATTGGAATTGGGTGGAGTTTGGTATTTTTGTTCTGGGTCATAGTTTATAAGTTTGAGGATTTTTACAATTTTAGTTAGAAGATTCACCACAGTGAAACTGGATACACAGACATATTTTAACCTGTTAGTTTTGACTATATAATGCAATGAGATGGTGCAAGGAAAATGTATGTCAAATATCTTTCTCCTTTTGCATGTAGCTGTCCAGTTTTCCCAGCACAATTTGTTGAAGAGACTGTCTTTCCCCACTGTATATTCTTGTCTCCTTTGTCAAAGATGAATTGACCATAGAAGCATGGGTCTCTTCTGTTCTAGTGATCTATGTGTCTATTTTTGTGCCAGTACCATACTATTTTGATGACAACAGCTTTGTAGTATATCTTGAAATCTGAGATTGTGATACCTCTTTGTTCTTTCTTTCTTCTTCTTTCTCAAGATTGCTTTGGTTATTTGGGGACATTTGTGGTTCCATACAAATTTTAGGATTTTTTTTGTTCTAGGTCTGTGAAAAATGTTGGTCTTTGGAACAGGATTGCATTAAATCTGTAGATTGCTTTAGGTAGTATGGACATTTTAGCAATACTGGTTCTCCCAATCCATGAGCATGGAATACCTTTTCATTTGTTTGCGTCATCTTCAATTTCTTTCATTAGTGTTTTATAGCTTTCAGAGTGTAGGTCTTTTACCTGTTTGGTTAAGTTTATTCCAAGGTATTTTGTTCTTTCTGGTGCAGTTGTAAATGGGATTGTTCTCTTAATTTCTCTGACACTTCATTAGTAGTGTACAGAAGTGCAACAGATTTCCATATATGAGTTTTTTATCTGTAAATTTACTGAATTCATTTATCAGTTCTAGTAGTTTTCTGGAAGATTCTTTAGGGTTGTCTATATTTTGTTGAGGATTTCTGCATCTCTGTTCATCAGAGATTTGGCTTGTAGTTTTCCTTTTTTGTTGTGTCTTTTCTGGTTTTGGTTTTGGGGTAATGCTGGCCTTGTAGAATAAATCTGGAGGATTTCCTTCTTTTATTTTTGGAATAGTGTGAGAAAAATAGGTATTAACTCTTCTTTAAATATTTGATAGAGTTTACCTGCCAAGCCATTTGGTCCTGGGCTTTGTTTGTGAGCTTTTTGATTACTGATTCAGTTTCATTGTTAGTAATTAACCTATTCAAATTATCTATTTCTTCCTGAATCAGTTTTGGAAGGTTATACATTTCTAGGAATATATCCATTTCTTCTAGGTTGTCCAATTTGTTGGCATATTATTTTTCATAATATTTTCCTATAATCCTTTGTATCTCTGTGGTGTCAGTTGCTATGTCTCTTTCATTCCTGATTTTACTTATTTGAGTCTTCTTTTTCTTTTTTTTTTTTTTTTATGAGTTTGGCTTAAGGTGTATCAATTCTGTTGTCTTTTCAAACAACTGGCTCCTGGTTTCATTTATTTTTTCTATTGTTTGTTTGGTCTCCATTTCACTTATTTCTGCTCTAATCTTTATTATTTGGGCTTTGTTTGTCCTTTTTTTCTAGCTCCTTTAGGCATAAGGTTGTTTGAGATTTTTCTTCTTTCCTGAGGTAGACCTGTATTGCAAATACTTCTCTTAGAACAGCTTTTGTTGCATCCCAAAGATTTTGGACCATTGTGTTTTCATTTGTCTCCATGTATTTTATTTCTTCTTTGATTTCCAGTTGACCCATTCATTGTTTAGTAGCATATTATTTAGCCTCCAGACTTTTTCTTATGATCAATTTCTACTTTCATACCTTTATGGTTGAAAAAGATGCATGGTATGATTTCAGTCTTTTTGAATTTATTGAGATTCAATTTGTGGCCTAAAATGATCTATTCTGGAGAATATTCAATGTGCACTTGAAAAGAATGTGCAATTTGCTATTTTTGAATGGAATGTTCTGAATATATTTGTTATGTCCATCTAGTCTAATGTGTCTCACAGCCATCAGTGAGGATGATCTGTCCATTGATGTGAGGTGTTAAAACCCTCTACTATTAATATATTATTGTCAATTTGGGGTGCCTGGGTGGCTTAGTCGTTAAGCGTCTGCCTTCGGCGCAGGTCATGATCTCAGGGTCCTGGGATCGAGCCCCACATTGGGCTCCCTGCTCAGCGGGAGGCCTGCTTCTCCCTCTCCCTCACTTGTGTTCCCTCTCTCGCTGTGTCTCTCTCTGTCAAATAAATAAATAAAATCTTTAAATATATATATATATTATTGTCAATTTCTTCCTTTATATCTGTTAATAGTTGCTCTACATATTTAGGTGTCACATGTTGGACACATAATTGTTATATCCTCTTGCCAGATTTCACCTATATCATTATATAGTGTCCTCCTTTGTCTTTTTTAGTCTTTGTTTTAAAATTTATTTTGTCCGATATAAGTATTGCTACCCCAGCTTTCTTTTTGATTCCATTTGCATGGTAAATGTTTTCCTGTCCCCTCACTTTTGATCTGAATGTGTCTTTAGGTCTGAAATGAGTCTCTTGTAGGCAGCATATGGATGGGTCTTGCTTTTTTATTCATTCAGTCACTCTGTCTTTTGTTGGAGGCTTAGTCCATTTATATTTATGTATATGTATATATATGTAATCATTGATAGGTATGTATTTATTGCCATTTTGTTGTTTTATGGTGGTTTTGTAGTTCTCTGTTCCTTCCTTCTTTTGTGGTTACAATTAGTTTCATATATAACATCTTATACATACAGCAGTCTATATTAAAGCTGATGGTTGCTGAAGTTTTAACACATTCTAAAAGCACTAAATTTTTATTCCCCCCACCATGTTTTATGTACATGATATATTTTATATTATTTTATTTTGTGAATCCCTTGACTGATTTTTTTTTAATAGATATAATTTATTTTACTGCTTTTGTGCTTTAACCTCCATACTGGTTTTACAAGTGATTTATCTACTACTTATTGTTTATTTGCATTTACCTATGAAATTTTTTCCTTTCATAATTTTCTTATTCATGATTATGACCTTTCCTTTCCACTCAAAGCTTTCCCTTTAACAAGTCTTATAAGGGTGATTTAGTGGTGATGAACTCCTTTAACTTTTGTTTGGGAAACTCTTTATCTTTCCTTCTGTTTTGAATGATAACCTTGCCAGGTAGAGTATTCGTGGTTGCAGGTTTTTTCCATTCAGCACTTTGAATATATCATGCCCCTCCTCTCTGGACTGCAAGTTACTGTGAAAAATCAGCTGATAGCCATATGGGGTTTCTCTTGTTTGAAACTGGACCACTTCTTTACACCATACACAAAGATAAACTCAAAATGAACTAAAGACCTAAAGTAAGACCTGAAACCACAAAACTCCTGAAAGAAAACATAGGCAGTAATTTCTTTGGCATCATCCAAAGCAATATGTTTCTAGAAATGTCTTCTCAAAGGAAACAAAAGCAAAATTAAACTAATGGGAGTACATCAAAATAAAAAGCTTTTGCACAGCTAAGGAAATGATCAACAAACAAAAAGGCAATCTACTGAATGGGAGAGGATATCTGTAAATGATATATCCAATAAGGGCTTAATAGCCAAAAAATATAAAGAACTTATACAACTCAGTACCAAAAAACCCCCCAAATAATCTGATTAAAAATGGGCAGAGGACCTTCCTTTTCCAAAGAAAACATACAAATAGCTAACAGATGTATGAAAAGATGCTCAACATCACTCATCATCAGAGAAATGCAAATCAAAACCATAGTTAAATATTGCCTAACACTTGTCAGAAAGGCTAGAATCAAAAAGACAAGAAATAACAAGTGTTGGTGAGGATGTAGGAATAAAGAACGCTTGTGCACCATTGGTGCAAATGCAAATTGATGCAGCCACTGTGGAAAACATTATGGAGGTTCCTCAAAAAACTAAAAATAGAATTACCATATGATCCATTAATTCCTTTACTGGGTACTTATCAAAATAAAGTGAAATGCTAATTTGAAAGATATATGAACCCCCATGTTTATTGCAGCATTATTTACAATAGCCAAGATATGGACGCAACCCATTTGTACATCCATATATGAATGGATAAAGAAAAATACACACACACACACACACAGATACATACAATAGAATATTACTCAGCCATAAAAAAAGAATGAGATTTTGACATTTGCAATAAGAGCAGACCTAGAGGGTATGAGGGTAAATGAAATAAGTCAGACAAAGACAAATACATGATGTCCCTCACATGTGAAATTTAAGAAAAAAGAATGAACAAAGTAAAAAAGAGACAAATAAAAAACAGACTCTTGAAGACAGAGAATAAAGTGGTTATTGCCAAAAGGGAGGTAGATGGGGAGACGGGTGACATAGATAAAGGGTATTAAGAGTATACTTACCTTAATGAGCACCGAGTAATGCATAGAACTACTGAATCACTGTACATCTGAAACTAATATAACACTGTGTGTTAATTATACTTAAATAAAAAAACAAGTCAATTATCTTCCTCCTGTTGACTTGTTGCTCATGTTGTTTTGCAAGTATTAGTGATCGTGCATGTATTTGTGTGTGAGTAAACTTGCTAGCTAGTAATTACTTTTAACTCTAAAAATGTATAGATATTGTTCAGAATTACAAGAGTAATACATTTTTATTTTAGAAAATTTATAAATATAAAACCTAAGAAGACAGATATATAATCCTAATGCCCTGGAATAAGTATTGTTAAAACAGTAGTATACAAATCTGGCAATAAGAGGACCTTTTCAAACTGCTTTTCATTATTTTATTCCTCTTAATAATAGTCTTGACTATTTTCTCCTGTCATTAAATGCTTTTCTAAAACATGTTTTGTTACATACTTTGTATACATATCCAATGGGTCATGTGTTTTTCTTTTTTCCTCTGTATCAAGATATTCTGGTACCACTAGGTATAGCTGAAAACTCCAAGGATAGGTTACACAAACTCCAAGTTTAGTTTACCTTTATATAATTCCCATACTACCTAACACAAATTATTCATATTCAAAATTATTTCATTATTTTTTCATAATTATGATACTCTTATTCTTTTTCATTGAGATATAATTGATATATATAAAACATTGTAGTAGTTTCAGGTATACAACATAATGATTCAATATTTGTATATATTGTGAAATAATCACCATAATAAATCTAGTTGACATCCATTACCAAACAGTTATAATTTTTATTCTTATGGTAGAACTTCTAAGATCTCTTTGGGAACTTTTAAATATATAATACTGTATTATTAACTACAGTCACCATGCTGTAAGTTACATCCTCATGACTTATTTATTTTATTACTGAAAGTTTGTACCTTTGACTATCTTCTTCCTTTTCACCCATATCCCACCTCCCACCTTTGATAACAACCAATTTGTTCTCTGTATCTGTGAGTTCATTTTTTTGTTTTCTTTAGATTCTGTATATATATGAGATGGCATGGTATTGGTCTTTCTCTCTTTGGTTTATTTCACTTAACATAATGCCTTCACGGTCCATCCATGTTGTCCCAAGTAGCATGATTAGTCTCCTTTCTAATACAGTGATGAAATAAAAATCCTAAATTTTGTTCAAACAAAATGTGTCTTTAATTATCTTTGCAAACTTCTATCTGTGTTGAAAAAAATTAAGTGGCTCTAAGACATTTTAAGGTCAAAAATACCAATTTTAAATAATTAACTCATAGCAGGATTTTCATTAAGTAGGATGTTGAAATTCATTTTTTTCAATAAAATTTAAGTATTTTGTCAAAATAACTAAAAATACTGCCATAATTAATTGTACTGTAATAGTTTTTGAAATCCGATGTATTTTTTTCTGGTACGTGAGATTTTCATGATGGGAAGCAAAATATTGAGAAAGAACAGGGTAGCAGCCATGGATGTACACTGTTCAGGATCTACCCTTAGAGAGAACACATATTTAGCTGCTACCTCAGCATTGCTGAGGGTGTATTCTAGATGAACTTCTGTCAGTCTCTGAGTTAGGGAAATGATTCCAGCCTTGTTTGCCCAATGCAACCCACACTACTGGTTCATTTTTGCTCTGGGACTACACATTGGCCTTGTTAAGACTTTCCAAGAGCTACATGGTATCTGAAACTCTTTTTACTCCAGCCTCTTATTTCTTTCCCCTCTTCTTTCACAGGTATCAAACTTGTGTCACAATCTGAAAACTTTCCTGCCTTCCTGCTCACTCTCTCCTTCATCTTTCACAGGAATTGCTCCCATTAAATCACTTGCAGTTCTTATTCTGTCCTCCTATCTGCTTCTAGGGAACAGAAACTGATAGAATTTTTATGTACCTACTTAGTTGTTTATAATTACAATAGTCTAGGGAGGGAGGAGCAAGATGGCGGAGGAGTAGGAGACCTAAATTTTGTCTGGTCCCAGGAATTCAGCTAGATAGGGACCAAACCATTCTGAACACCTACAAACTCAACAAGAGATCGAAGAGAAGAATAGCAGCAATCCTATGAACAGAAAAGTGACCACTTTCTGGAAGGTAGGACGTGTGGAGTCATAATCTATCCCTTCATTATAGTTATCCTTATTTTCTGTATATATATATATATATATATATATATATATATATATATATATATATATATATAAGTTTTTCTCTCTTTAAAATTTTGGGATACAGTTTCTTCTAACAGACCAAAATATACCCTAATCTCTAGTGTATGGCTTTGTTCTAGTCTCCTGCCTGATCACACTCTCTCCCTTTTTTTTTTAATTTTTCTTCTTTCTTTTTTCAACCAACTTTTTATCAATTCCTTTATAAAATCTTTTATAATTTTCATCTTTACAGTCATATTCCGTCCCTTCATTGTATTTATCCTTAATGTAATGTAAATGGGCTAACTGCCCCAATCAAAAGACACAGGGTATGAGATTGGATAAAAAAACAAGATCTATCGATGTGCTGCCTGCAAGAGACTCATTTTAGACCCAAAGACACCTCCAGATTGAGAGTGAAGGGGTGGAAAACCATCTGCCATGCTAATGGACATCAAAAGAAAGCTGGGGTGGAAATCCTTATATCAGAAAAATTAGGTTTTAAACCAAAGACTATAATTAGAGATGAGGAAGGACACTATATCTTATTTAAAGGGTCTATCCAACAAGAAGATCTAACATTTATAAATATCTATGCCCCTATCATGGGAGCAGCCAATTATATAAGCCAATTAATAACAAAATCAAAGAAACACATTGACAACAATACAATAATAGTAGGGGACTTTAACACCACCTTCACAGAAATGGACAGATCATTTAAGCAAAAGGTCAACAAAGAAATAAAGGCTTTAAATGACACACTAGACCAAATGGACTTCACAGATATATTCAGAACATTCCATCCCAAAGCAACAGAATACACATTCTTCTCTAGTGCCCATGGAACATTCTCCAGAATAGATTACATCCTAGGTCACAAATCAGGTCTCAACTGGTACCAAAAGATTGGAATCATTCCCTGCATATTTTCGAACCACAGTGCTTTGAAACTAGAACTCAGTCACAAGAGGAAAGTGGGAAAGAACTCAAATACATGGAGGCTAAAGAGCATCCTACTAAAGAATGAATGGGCCAACCAGGAAATTAGAGAAGAACTAAAAAATTCATGGAAACAAATGAAAATGAAAACACAACTATTCAAAATCTTTGGGATGCAGCAAAGGCAGTCCTATGAGGAAAGTATATAGCAATACAAGCCTTTCTCAAGAAACAAGAAAGGTCTCAACTCCACAACCTAACCCTACACCTAAAGGAGCTGGAGAAAGAACAGCAAATAAAGCCTAAACCCAGCAGGAGAAGGGAATTAAAGATCAGAGCAGAAATCAATGAAATAGAAACCAAAAGAACAGAATAGATCAACAAAACTAGGAGCTGGTTCTTTGAAAGAATTAAGAAGACTGATACACCCCTGGCCAGACTTATCAAAAAGAAAAGAGAAAGGACCCAAATAAATAAAATCATGAATGAAAGAGGAGAGATCACAACCAACACCAAAGAAATACAATTATAAGAACATTTATAAGCAACTATATGCCAGCAAATTAGACAATGTGGAAGAAACGGATGCATTCCTAAAGACGTATAAACTACCAAAACTGAACCAGGAAGAAATAGAAAACCTGAACAGACCCAAAACCAGTAAGGAAATTGAAGCAGTTATCAAAAATCTACCAATAAACAAGAGCCCAGGGCCAGATGGCTTCCCAGGGGAATTCTACCAAACATTTAAAGAAGAATTAATACCTATTCTTTTGAAACTGTTCCAAAAAATAGAAATGGAAGGAAAACTTCCAAACTCATTTTATGAGGCCAGCATTACCTTGATCCCAAAACCAGACAAAGACCCCATCCAAAAGGAGAATTACAGACCAATATCCCTGATGAACATGGATGCAAAAATTCTCACCAAAATACTAGCCAATAGGATCCAACAGTACATTAAAAGGATTATTCGCCACGACCAAGTGGGATTTATTCCTGGGCTGCAAGGTTGGTTCAACATCTGCAAATCAATCAATGTGATACAATATATTAATAAAATAAAGAACAAGAACCATACGATACACTCAACAGATGCAGAAAAAACATCTGACAAATTACAGCATCTTTTCTTGACTAAAACTCTTCAGAGTGTAGGGATAGGGGGTACATACCTCAATACCATAGAAGCCATCTATGAAAAACCCACAGCAAATATCATTCTCAATGGGGAAAAACAGAGCTTTACTCCTAGGGTCAGGAACACGGCAGGGATGTCCACTATCACCACTGCTATTCAACATAGTACTAGAAGTTCTAGCCTCAACAACCAGACAATAAAAAGAATAAAAGGCATCCAAATCAGCAAAGAAGAAGTCAAACTCTCACTCTTTGCAGATGATATGATACTTTATGTGGAAAACCCAAAAGACTCCACCCCAAAACTGCTAGAACTCATAAATGAATTCATTTAAGTGGCAGGATATAAAATCAATCCATAGAAATCAGCAACAACAAGACAGAAGAAAGCGAAATTAAGGAGTCCATCCTATTTACTATTGCACCTAAAACCATAAGATACCTTGGAATAAATCTAATAAATCTAACTGAAGAGGCAAAGAATATGTACTCAGAAAACTATAGAATACTCATGAAAGAAATTGAGGAAGACACAAAGAAATGGAAACCGTTCCATGCCATGGATTGGAAGAACAAATACTGTGAAAATGTCTATGCTACCTAGAGCAATCTACACATTTAATGCAATCCCTATCAAAATAACATCAACTTTTTTCAAAGAAATGGAACAAATAATCCTAAAATTTGTATGGTACCAGAAAAGCCCTCGAATAGCCAGAGGAATGTTGATAAAGAAAAGCAAAGCTGGTGGCATCACAATTCTGGACTTCAAGCTCTATTACAAAGCTGTCATCATCAAGACAGTAAGGTACTGGCACAAAAACAGACACATAGATCAACGGAACAGAATAGAGAGCCCAGAAATGGACCCTCAACTGTATGGTCAACTAATCTTTGACAAAGCAGGAAAGAACGTCCGATGGAAAAAAGACTGTCTCTTCAACAAATGGTGTTGGGAAAATTGGACAGCCACATGCAGAAGAATGAAACTGGACCATTTCCTTACACCACACACAAAAATAGACTCAAAATGGTTGAAAAACCTAAATGTGAGACAGGAATCCATCAAAATCCTAGAGGAGGACACAGGCAACAACCTCTTCGACCTCAGCTACAGCAACTTCTTCCTAGAAACATTGCCAAAGGCAAGGGAAGCAAGGGCAAAAATGAACTCTTGGGACTTCATCAAGATAAAAAGCTTTTGCACAGCAAAGGAAACAGTCAACAAAACCAAAAGACAACCGACAGAATGGGAGAAGATACTTGCAAATGACATATCAGATAAAGGGCTAGTATCCAAAATCTATAAAGAACTTATCAAACTCAACACCCAAAGAACAAATAATCCATTCAAGAAATGGGCAGAAGACATGGACAGACATTCTGCAAAGAAGACATCCAAATGGCCAACAGACACATGAAAAAGTGCTCAACATCACTTGGCATCAGGGAAATCCAAATCAAAACCTCAGTGAGATACCACCTCACACCAGTCAGAATGGCTAAAATTAACAAGTCAGGAAATGACAGATGTTGGCGAGGATGTGGAGAAAGGGGAACCCTCCTACACTGTTGGTGGGAATGCAAGCTGGTGCAGCCACTCTGAAAAACAATATGGAGGTTCCTCAAAAAAGTTGAAAATAGAGCTACCCTATGACCCAGCAATTGCACTACTGGGTATTTACCCTGAAGATACAAATGTAGTGATCTGAAGGGGTACATGAACCCCAATGTTTATAGCAGCAATGTCCACAATAGCCAAACTATGGAAAGAGCCAAGATATCCATCAACAGATGAATGGATAAAGAAGATGTGGTACAGGGGCGCCTGGGTGGCTCAGTCGTTAAGTGCCTGCCTTCAGCTCAGGTCATGATCCCAGCGTTTTGGGATCGAGCCCTGCATCAGGCTCCCCGCTCGGCGGGAAGCCTGCCTCTCCCCCCTCCACTCCCCCTGCCTGTGCTCCTCTCTCACTGTGTCTCTCTCTGTCAAATAAATAAATAAAATCTTAAAAAAAAAAAAAGATGTGGTACACACACACACACACACACAATGGAATATTATGTAGCCATCAAAAAAATGAAATCTTGCCATTTGCAATGATGTGGATGGAACTAGAGGGTATTACACTAAGCGAAAGTTGATCAGAGAAAGACAAGTATCATATGATCTCACTGATATGAGGAATATGAGAAACAAGACAGAGGAGCATAGGGGAAGGGAGGAAAAAGTGAAACAAGATGAAACCAGAGAGGGAGACAAACCATAAGAGACTCTTAATCTCAGGAAATAAACTGAGGGTTGCTGGAGTGGTCGGGGATGGGAGGGATGGGGTGGCTGGGTGATGGACACTGGGGAGGGTATGTGCTATGGTAAGCGCTGTGAATTGTAAGACTGATGAATCACAGACCTGTACCTCTGAAATAAATAATACATTATATGTTAGGAAAAAAAAAATAGTAGGAAGCGAAAAATGAAGGGGGGGAATTTGGAGGGGGAGACGAACCCTGAGAGACTATGGACTCTGAGAAACAAACTGAGGGTTTTAGAGGGGAGGGGGGTGGGGGGATAGGGTTAGCCTGGTGATGGGTATTAAGGAGGACATGTATCTCGCATGGAGCACTGGGTGTTATACGCAAACAATGAATCATGGAACACTACATCAAAAACTAATGATGTAATGTATGGTGACTAACATAATAAAATAACATTTAAAAAAAATTACAATAGTCTTATTTGTTGAGATATATGATCAATGCTATTTCATACATTTCATTTGTTATTGTGCATTCAAAGACAACTCTGAGTACCTTAAGCAAATATTAAGAAGAAATCAGTATGATCCAAAGAATTACAGAAATTAATGTTATCTCATCAACAAAGCTCACCCCAATAGTCAATGAGAAATTCCTATCAATTGTTAAAAAAAGTTTTAAACAGATGTTTCTTGTTTTGGAAATTAAAAACTACCAGCATCAGACCACAGTATAATGAACAGGAAACATGATCCAGATCTGAGGGCTCAGCATCAACAATTCTCTGGTCACCACCCTAGTTGCCAAAATCTGAGAAAAGACATTATTAGGAAATCCCATTCACTGTATTCTCAAAATACTAATAATTCCAAAGGTTTTGTGGTCAAGGAACTCCCACTTCCTGTTGACAATTTGAGGAGGCTGCAAGGGCTCAGCAATACAAAATGAATCCTGCATGTAGCCAAATTACTACCATTATAGTGCTTTGGGAGGGTAAGAATATCTTTCAAATGCCTCCCCACTGAGATAGATTTTAAAATACCTAAAGTCTATTAGGAATAGTTTCATTTATAAATGAGAAATATAATTCATTCAAAAAGAAAGAAAAAAGTTTCTACATATATTAAACTGAGATAAGAAATTAGAAGTAGCAGAAACATATGAACTTTTCACAGTAACTCTCAGAGTGAAGAATAAACCAAGAGAAAATGAACAGAGACAATGCATTAAAAATCTGTTTTCAGGGGGCATCTGGGTGGCTCAGCCGGTTAAGAGACTCTTTATTTTGGCTCAGGGTCCTGACATTGAGCCCCATGGCAGGATCCGTGCTGGGCGTGGAGCCTGCTTAAGATTCTCTCTCTCCCTTTTCCTCTCCCCTACCCCCTCCCAACTTGCACATGTGTGTTCTATCTCTTAAAAAAAAAAAAAATCTGTTTTAAATCAGTCACAGAACAGCAGCAAAAGCACTATCTGGAAAACAAAAGGGTAAGCTAGTTTCCACTTGAGATTTTTCTTTCCATTTTATCCAAACTCTAATAGGCTCTTTTGATTACCTACTGTGTTCAAGTCAGTGTTGCTTAGATATTAATTCCTGTCTCATAGAAACTAAAGAGAAGCTCATGACTGAAGCGTATTATCCTTCAGTTATCAAGCTGTGGCCTTGTCTCTTCACCATCCATGTTTCCCTTCTGACTGTATCACCTCCTCTAAGAATTTTCCCACAGACTGGTTTAGGAGGGTCTGGGATGCCTACACTCTTTACTGTGTCTCCATGGGCCATTCACATTTTCTCTAGTAACAATTAGCATGTTCCAAATATTTGTTAGGCATCTGCCTCCAGACATAGTGATATCCTAAGGAAAGGAATCTGTATTCTACTCATTTTTGCTTCCCCAGTGCCCTTCCTAGTTCCTGGCTGGCACTTGATAAATGTTTGTTGCAACTGGAGTCACCAAATACTCATAGTGTTAGGACCATATAGTCCAGATGACAAACTCTTTCCTCCAAAAATGTATTTCCAGCAAATAACTATAGTCTAAGTAAGCTGTATTATAATCATATTTTAAGATTGTCTCTCCAAGGCAGTACCTGCACTGACCTTCTGTATTAACTTACTGACTATAAGAGTGGGGACCTTGCTGGTGCATCAGGAAAGGTGCCCCTGTGAGTCCCTCACTGCAAGCCAAATGGCAGAATTCTGAATGTAGTATAAGAGCTTATGATCATGTGGGTGGCATGCACCTATACCAAGTAAATACAGAGTAATTTATTAAAAAATAAGCTGTCAGTAAGTTATTCTTTATCTATTGTTTACTTTCCTTATATTGTCTAAGTGCACTCTTAATCTTGTTTTTGTCCTGAAATTTCTTGAGAGAAAATATAGTTATATTTCAAATTAAAAGTTACATTACCTTACAGAAGGAATCAACTTGTTTTCATGTGATCAGTGAAATCTGAAATATGCATACAAGAGCCCTCAGATATCTATACAAGTCACTCCCTTTTAAAGGTTTGTCCTATGGTGCTTTAAATTTTTCAAGTTGAGAAATCAAAAGAAAACCCTTCCTCCCTTTCTTCCTTCCTTCCTAGAGAGAGTGAGCTTACATGCAAGTGGGGGAGGGTAGCGGGGGAGAGGTTCAGAGGGAGAGAGAGAATCTTAAGCAGGATCCACGCTGGGACCTGTGGCTCACTCTCACAACCCTGAGATCATGACCTGAGCCAAAATCAAGAGTCGGACCCTCAAATGACTGAGCCACCCAGGCATCCCAGAAAGCTCTTTCTTTTAATGATTGTATTAAAATTTTATAGCTGTCACAATGGAACAAAAAACCTTCCTTTAAAAATAGTTTTCAAGAAATTATTGCCTAAAATATGATATTCACTTTCTTGATAGAATAACACCTTTTGGTAAATTACAAGTCCAATTCAGTAGAAATGATTTTTCAAATATTCAAATTAATTGGATATGTTTCAATTTCTGTGTCAAATTATTGCATGGAAATAACAGTATTAATAATCATAATTATGCATCATGTTTTCTGAGTATATCTAATTTACAAATTATATATATTTATACATTTATATTTTATAATCCTCATGACAAACCTATGAGGTAAATATTATGTCTATTTTAGGGTTGGAAAAGTGAGACTCAGAAATTTAAGTGACTTGAACATTTGGCAGGTAGTAAGTACATGAATAAATTGAGAATTGCAAATCCATAGTGAATGCCCTCAATTCCTTACCTGATAACCTGTGGTGTCATGTGAAGTGTGTGAGCTATGGACAGAGGAGTTTGAGTTTGTATCAGTAAGAACTGAGCATGGAGTATGGACATATTCAAAATACCTTTCATTGTTCAAAGACCATAGATGAAATTTTGAAAATAAAACCAACTTAATACAATGTATACCTTTACTCTTACATATAGAATGAAATGAAGATTATTACTGATAAACAAACTGTGTCCATTTCTTTCTTGTTCAATAAATGTGTATCAACTATGTTGAAACCACATGAGGATCCCAGTCAATGTGAACTGAAATATGAAAACCTTTCATGACAAAAAAAAGCGAGACAATGCAAAACACAGATGGCAGTGGAAATAGTTTTTCTAGGAGAACAGTCACACAAAAAAGAATTAACCCAAAAATAGATAAATGTTTATTAAAAAAAAGAAAAAAAAAACTGATCAATAATACAAGTGATAGATGAAAACAATTAAAATGTATTACTCTTGGGCGCCTGGGTGGCTCAGTTGGTTAAGCGACTGCCTTCGGCTCAGGTCATGATCCTGGAGTCCCGGGATCAAGTCCCACATCGGGCTCCCTGCTCAGCAGGGAGTCTGCTTCTGCCTCTGACTCTCCCCCCTCTCATGTGCTCTCTGTCTCTCATTCTCTCTCTCAAATAAATAAATAAAATCTTTAAAAAAAAAATAAAAAAAATAAAAAAAATAAAATGTATTACTCTTGTGGTAGGAAAAGTGAATTAAATATTAAAATTATGGGCTCTCTATAGTAAAGAAATTCTTTTTAAATTGTGCATACAATGTTTTATATATTTTTTGAATTTTAATTATTAATTAATTTTTAAAGCAATATAGAATTTTGTTTCAGTTTCAACCCAAACTAGAAGTGTCTCTTCTACCAGAAAAGGACTGATTATCAAATATTCTTCATCACTACAATTTAGGTGGAATCCAGAGATGGCTGAGCAAGTCTCAGGGGGCCCATCTATAGCATATAGAGGGGAAAATGTGATTTCCCATCACAGAAAATAGCAGCAAGCATTGTGTAGGGTGTTTTAGATGGAAGAAAAATCTCCTCAGCAGTATATTTGACAAAAATTATGTGCTGAAATTAACCTTTGAACAGCTGCAAAACCAGATACAGAACGTGTTTTGCAAGTGGACTATGGGCTCTGAAACAAAGCAAATCCATAACTGCTGGTCTGAGACAGAAATGGTGGAAGATACACAAAAGAGAATGAGTATAACCCATACTCCTTCTATATATTTGTAACTTCCCATTTCATGATCAGAAACAAAAACACCTTGCCAGTTACAGCTGGAGAGGGGTATTTAAACTCAGTGGTTTTCCTCGACTGTAAAAATTTATGTCAGTTATTTGATGCCCAGAGTCTTGGTGGTGTCTCCTTTACAACCGAAGCGACTTGTCAGATATATGCAATAAAAGCTCAAAGAACTATATAAGGCATTATTAAGTTACACATTTCTTATATGTAAAAACTCCCACTCTTATTGTTAGGTTTAGATACTTCATCCGAATGGGAAGAAATTGAGCTGAATACGTTTACATAGCATGAGACACTATTTAAGGAGAGAGGAGAGGCAAACATGAAACTGAAATTTTCATAACAAAGAAAAAGATAAAAGAAAATAGTTACCCTTTGTTTAGTCTCTGTTAGAGAACAAATACTCATAATTAAACTGTAACTGGAATCAAAATGTAGTTTGGGATAAACAACCTAAATGGCCTCCAAGATAAATTACAGTACTCATTTCTCTATTGTTAAGTTTGTTCTCTCCAGTTTTCACCAAGAAGCAGGACTGTGGGGATTCAGTACTTCTGTGTCACCACTAAGCAGGTTCTCTTATGCCAGCAAGCTTAGCAACTTGTTTGAGTTTGGCCACTTGCTCACCATCTGGAACTACTTCATATGCTCATTACAAAAGAGAGAGAGAGAGAGAGAGAGAGAGAAGAAAGAAAGAAAGAAAGAAAGAAAGAAAGAAAGAAAGAAAGAAAGAGAGAAAGAGAAAGATAAAGAGAGAGAGAAAGAAAGAGAGAAAGGAAGGATGAGTAACAGTATTTGTTCTGGGTTGTCTTTTCTTTCACAAAACTTGCTGTGTGCCCTACCCAGGCATCCTTTGCATCTGGAGTCACAATTTATCTGACACTGGGTTTGACTATAGAATTATTCCCTAGAAATATCTAAGTTCTGGATCCCATGTCATTATTCTCGATTTCCAAGAGAAAAACATAGTTTTATTTTTTAAACATTTAATTTTCAGTCTTTTGCACCGTTTAGCCTGTATTGCTCAATTTGCTGTCATCCTTGTGAAGGTATGTTTGATGTGTGAGGAAAATTGACAAAGGGAACTTTTTTCTAAAAAAGACACAGCCTACATGGCATGTAGTTTTGCTCACATTTTGTCATGGGTTGAGGATGAGGCATGGGAGGTGGGATGGTATGGAGAGAGAGGCTACAGTGGGTTGGTAGTCTCAGAGAGATGACGCTCCATTTTAGTCAGGACACGCCTTTCATCAAAATGTCCATGCTAGTCATTTCTTAGGATAGACAGAATGAGGAAATGGATACAAAGGGCTCTCAGGTTAAAGCTGCATCTGTTTAAAATTTGTGAAAAACCATATTTAAAGTTTTAGTACTCGCTCAACATTTTGATTTGTAACTAGCATTGGATAATTTAATACAGAAATAGCTTACAGATGATGTTGTAGTTATAGCCTAAAGAAATTTCCAGGTACTATATTTGAAAGGTATTAACCTTAATTCTTTTGGTTGATTTTATGATTGTTTCAGAAAAAAAAGAGAACTTCCTTGTTGACCTCCCTAAAGTAGGGGTTAGTAATTAAGGCACACGTGCCAAACTACACCTGAGGACTTATTTTCATTGGTATGCATGCTAGCAGCCTTCTCTTGAGAGAATAATCACCAGCTGCGTTTTGCAACATGTGAGAATGTGTGGGTGGACTAACCACTTCCCCACGTATCTCCTGCCTAGTCTCAATATCACTGTACCCCACCTGGCTCTCTAGAAGCACAGGTGCTACCAGGGAGGCCCATCCTTGTTTAAGGGATGGTCAACTCCAGCTGGGCCCACAGTCTGGTACTTGGTCCACCATCAGAATGTGGGAGGGGATTATAAAATAAGAAAAATAAAACCAGTATTTGTTGAGCATCTTATACCTGCAGGATAGTCTTTGTAATCTTCAAAGAGGTTAAAGAACTTTCCCTGATGACAAAGTCATAACTGGTTTAGGTGACTGAAACCTATGACTTCTGACTCCAAATGCTGTCACAATTTCATTATATTTGGCTCTGTGTCTTTCTAAAGAAGATAATTATTATTCTTTAGAAGAAATCTCTTAAACTGTTACTCTCAGGAAGCACTGCTCCAAATGTTCCTTATTTGTCATGAAGAAAGTGTTTTGTCATAAACTCTTTGGGTATCTGTGTGTTAAAAATCACCTTCTGCCCAAAAAGAAATAAAAGGCATCCGAATTGGCAAAGAAGAAGTCAAACTCTCACTCTTTGCAGATGATATGATACTTCATGTAGAAAACCCAAAAGACTCCACCCCAAAACTGCTAGAAGTCATACAGGAATTCAGTAAAGTGGCAGGATATAAAATCAATGCACAGAAATCAGTGGCATTTCTATATACCAACAACAAGACAGAAGAAAGAAAAATTAAGGAGTCGATCCCATTTATAATTGCACCCAAAACCATAAGATACCTAGGAATAAATCTAACCAAAGAGGCCAAGAATCTGTACTCACAAAACTATAAAATACTCATGACAGAAATTGAGGAAGACACAAAGAAATGGAAAAAGTTTCATGCTTATGGATTGAAAGAACAAATACTGTGAAGATGTCAATGCTATCTAGAGCAATCTACACATTTAATGCAATCCCTATCAAAATAACATCCACTTTTTTTAAAGAAATGGAACAAATAATCCTAAAATTTGTATGGAACCAGAAAAGCCCTGAATAGCCAGAGGAATGTTGAAAAAGAAAAGCAAAGCTGGTGGCATCACAATTCTGGACTTCAAGCTCTATTACAAAGCTGTCATCATCAAGACAGTAAGGTACTGGCACAAAAACAGACACATAGATCAACGGAACAGAATAGAGAGCCCAGAAATGGACCCTCAACTGTATGGTCAACTAATCTTTGACAAAGCAGGAAAGAACGTCCGATGGAAAAAAAGACTGTCTCTTCAACAAATGGTGTTGGGAAAATTGGACAGCCACATGCAGAAGAATGAAACTGGACCATTTCCTTACACCACACACAAAAATAGACTCCAAATGGTTGAAAGACCTAAATGTGAGACAGGAGTCCATCAAAATCCTAGAGGAGGACACAGGCAGCAACCTCTTCAACTTCAGCTGCAGCAACTTCTTCCTAGAAACATTGCCAAAGGCAAGGGAAGCAAGAGCAAAAATGAACTCTTGGGACTTCATCAAGATAAAAAGCTTTTGCACAGCAAAGGAAACAGTCAACAAAACCAAAAGATAACCGACAGAATGGGAGAAGATACTTGCAAATGACATATCAGATAAAGGGCTAGTATCCAAAATCCATAAAGAACTTATCAAACTCAACACCCAAAGAACAAATAATCCAATCAAGAAATGGGCAGAAGACATGGACAGACATTCTGCAAAGAAGACATCCAAATGGCCAACAGACACATGAAAAAGTGCTCAACACCACTTGGCATCAGGGAAATCCAAATCAAAACCTCAGTGAGATACCACCTCACACCAGTCAGAATGGCTAAAATTAACAAGTCAGGAAATGACAGATGTTGGCAGGGATGCGGAGAAAGGGGAACCCTCCTACACTGTTGGTGGGAATGCAAGCTGGTGCAGCCACTCTGGAAAACAGTATGGAGGTTCCTCAAAAAGTTGAAAATAGAGCTACCCTATGACCCAGCAATTGCACTACTGGGTATTTACCCCAAAGATACAAATGTAGTGATCCGAAGGGGTACATGCACCCCGATGTTTATAGCAGCAATGTCCACAATAGCCAAACTATGGAAAGAGCCAAGATGTCCATCATCGACAGATGAATGGATAAAGAAGATGTGGTATACACACACACACACACACACACACACACACACACACACAATGGAATATTATACAGCCATCAAAAGGAATAAAATCTTGCCATTTGCAATGACGTGGATGGAACTGGAGGGTATTATGCTGAGCGAAATAAGTCAATCAGAGAAAGACATGTATCATATGATCTCACTGATAGGAGGAATTCTTAATCTCAGGAAACAAACTGAGATTTGCTGGAGTGGTGGGGGGTGGGAGGGATGGGTGGCTGGGTGATAGACATTGGGGAGGGTATGTGCTATGGTGAGCGCTGTGAATTGTGTAAGACTGTTGAATCACAGAACTGTACCTCTGAAACAAATATTACATTATATGTTAAAAAAAAAGAGGAAGGAGAAGAAGAAGAAGAAGAAGAAGAAGAAGAAGAAGAAGAAGAAGAAGAAGAAGAAGAAGAAGAAGAAGAGGAAGAAGAAGAAGAAGAAGAAAGCAGGAAGGGAAAAATGAAGGGGGGGCGGAAATCGGAGGGGGAGACGAACCATGAGAGACTATGGACTCTGAGAAACAAACTGAGGGTTCTGGAGGGGAGGGGGTAGGGGGATGGGCTAGACTGGTGATGGGTATTAAGGAGGGCACGTACTGCATGGAGCACTGGGTGTTATACGCAAACAATGAATCATGGAACTGTATATCAAAAACTAATGATGTAATGTATGGTGATTAACATAACATAATAAAATAAAATAAAAAATCACCTTCTGCCCCCAGGACTTCTTGGAGTCTTTAGCATATAATGTGCATTGTGAATCTTCTAGACAGAGATCAGGATGGCTGCATTTCTAAAATCTATATCCTCACATAGTGCACCTGTTAACATCTCCTTGAAGCAGTGTTCCACAAAAGAACATGGGCAAAATGCTGTGAATTATCTAGGAAATCCATTCTTATCAAGGGCAGAGAACAGCTTCATATACTAGGATAGTTATAAATGATATTAAGATAATCAGTTATGAAATGAAAAATAAAGGATAAAGAAGTATCATTTATCTATATAATATAAAGAGTATTAATTGATTTTGAACTGATCTATTTGCTTGATATTTGGATGTGACATCTTTAGATTACTGTCTTGACAATGTTCTCATGGCAAAATGTTCTCATGGCAACAAAACCCATCACAATCCCAAACAAAGAATGCATGTCTAAGGACTAAAGAAAGCTTTGTGTGAATACTGCTCCACTCACTGCAAACTGTTAATTTATTATTAAAAGAGAACTTTCAGTGCCTACAATGGGCCACGCATAATAGTAGATATAGAGAAGAACTTAATATAACCCCCAGGGCCTTACTGCCTCAAAAAGGAAACAATCTAACAACTAGTATAACAAACTCCTTTTTGGAGAAGGTATCAGACTGTGCTCCCAAACTCGCCCATAGCAGCTGCCTGTATCACATAGCCAGTTAAATGGCAACAGTATTATTCTAGTCTATGGTGGATTAAAATTTGTCATAAATTTCTTTTGTGTTTGAGGGCAAAAGTGCTCCCCACGTCCAGTGCTCCTGGCCATTAACGATCCTTGCATAAATTTTAATCAGCCAGCTGTTGGCTTATAGCCCTTTTTATTTGAAGCCCCTAGAAGATAGGTGTGCCTCTGGGATTTGGGTATAGATGGAGTCCAGTCTGTTGTACTTGGTAGCTGGCTAATGTCTCTGGCATTTTTACTCCCGAACACTGGGTTCCACTTTTGTATTTGAACATCCTACTTTTCCCTCTGCTCCCTCCTGAGTAGAATCTTTTGGACCACCAGTGCTTTATTTGGTATTATACCTCTAATTCTTCTACTGTATCCTTTTATTATGTCCACAGTATAGTCTGTTTATGGCTGAGTAACCTGTACCAACACCTAGCTTACAGACAAACCTATACACAATAACTAAGGGGAGTATTAAAAAGAAACCTTGAAAAGAAAATTTTTACCTCTGTCTAGGAAGTCAAGAAAATGTTAAGAGATCTCTGAAGAATGAATAAGAATTCTGCAAGGAGACACTGAAGGTGAACATTGACCAGAGGAAGGATATTCTAGGCTGAAGGAATCCCTTATGCAAAGATACACAGTGAAAGAGATAAATAAAAAATAATTTTATATGACTAGAGCATAGGGTATTAAGGTACAGATATGGCTGAACATGACAAAAAGTACATAAAAATTTATGTAAATTAAATATTAAAAAATATATAGGAGTAACAAATCAGATATAGATCTTAATAATTTTACTCTGGCATTGACTTACAAGGTACAAATCAGAGGTAGGTGTGCTCGTATTTGGGAAATGATGTGAACCTGAATTAGAAGTTGAACCAAGACTTCACTATAAATAAAATGTGAACACTAGAAAACAGAATTGTTTTTCTGCTTCGTTCACAACTGTGCCCTCATCACCTGGAATAGTGCTTGACACGTAAACTGAATGAAAGTAAATAGGAGAGGACTCATTACTTGTCTAGTTATCCATTTATTCATTCATCCATCCATCCAACTATGCACCCATCCATCTACCTATCAAGCACTGAACATCTGTACTGTACTAATCATATATTGAGTCCCAAAAGAACGTATGAAGCGGAAATAAAAGGCCAAGGACAGAAACTTAGAAATGTGAATATTTAACAGTGGCGTTAAGAAAAGGAACACTGAAAGAGTCTATAAAAAAAGTAGAGAGAGAAGAGATGACACTAACAATCTGTCACACTGAGAGTAAAAGGTAAACAAGATTTCAGTGATGATAAGGTGATTGACAGTATTTTGGTGCTTGGATCTGGTTGATACTAACCAGTCATTTGTCCAGTGGATTTTCCCCCTTTTTACTTAAGTACAATTTATAAACAGTGAATAGACCATAAGAATATAGCTCAATGAGATTTGACAAATACAACTCTGTGACTCACACCCTTTTCAAAATAAGGGACATTTTCATCTTCCCCAAAAGCTTCCTCGTGTCCTTACCCAGTAAATTCCTCCCACAAAGTGGAGACCAATGTTAAGATACTTTTTCTCCATAGATTTCTTTTGCCATTTCCTGTCTCCTGTATTATCACATGCATATAAGGCCATTTGATATTGTGCCAAAAGTCAATGATTTTCTCTCTGTGCTTCAATATGGACAGTTTTTATTAACTTAAGTGTCCAATCTGCTATTAAGCTTATGCATTGGAATGTTTATTTCAATTATATTATTTTCAGTTTTAAAATTTCCATTTTTTTCATTGTTTATGCTTCCCTGTTGAAAATATATTTCTATCTTTCTGCACATTATCTTTTTATTTAAACCCATCAATATATTTATAACAACTATTTTAAAGTCCCTGTGTGTTAACTCCAACACCCGTGTCACACCTGGGTTTGTTTCTGTCCACTGTAATTTTCCTGGTTCTGTGTCACATTTTGAAAGTCTTCTTGTATATCTAGTAATTTTTTAAGGAGTTTTGGGCATTATGAATAGTGTATTAGTCTAAATTATGCTGCCTTTAAAAAGTGCTGAGATTTGTTCTAGCAGGCAGTTAATTTGCTGGTAGTGCAATTTGATTTTGTTGAGGCTTAGTTTTATGTTTTGTTAAAATGGTTCTAGAGTAACCCTTCCTTTAGGGCTAGGCTTGTCCTACTCTTACAGTATGGCCTTTCTATGGTTTCAGCTGAATGACTGGGTTTTTCAGAGAGATGTTTCCAGTGTGGCTGGTTGGAATTCCAAAGTCTTCCAGCACTGAATACCCTCTACAACCTTGATCCTCTCATAGTCCCTCAGTAACTGTGGTTTTCCAGGTCCCATGGAGTTTTACCCTATGTATGCCCAGCTTATTATTTGGCCAAAGATGGAAGGGTACCCCTATGCAGATGTCGGGGGCTTCTTCTTGATGCTGCTCCCTGTTTTCTAATATCCTACTTTTTCAAATTCTGGTCACCTCAGCAGCCACAAATCTGGTTTCTCTTTTCTCTGCCTAGAGAGACCAGTGTTCTCTGTTTGGACTCTAGTTTCCTATGTTGCAATTTGAGAAATGCCCCCAGGCAGAATGCTGGGGTGAGTGTTAAAACTGACTCTGTCTGTTTACCTTTTCTCAAAGATCAAACCTGCTCTTGTGTCTGTTGTACAAAGTCTAAAATCAGCTGATTTTTATTTTTTCCCTAGATTCACAATTGTTTATGGTAGGAGAATTATTCCAATATCCAATAACCTATCATGGCCAGGACGAGAAGACCCGTGCATTGGATTTTTTAATTGAAATATTTTTGGATACCAGATGATTTTCAGGCTCACAAGGCGGCAAACGTCTTTCACTTTGTAACATGACATTATCCCCAACTCCAAATCTCTATATTCTCTGAGGACCTTATGGAGATTTATTGTACTTAAATCTTATGAAATGCAGTACTTATTCATTAGCACTGTTTTCACAAATGTATTACCTTGTCTTTCTCTAATTCACAACATTTGGTTAATCAGATGGCATTTTGGGGGATCACCTTGAGCAAAGGTGGAAAAGCAGCAAATAACCAAATATGTTAATGAATGGATTCAGTCAATGCTAAAACTGAAATTTGGGTCATTTTCATGACTATAGAACCATTGAATCCATTGTTTTTCACTTGCAGTACGTTAAGGGGTTTCCTTGTGGACAGCCTATATTCACCAGTTGTACTGGAGTCACACACAAATAGCTTAAGTTATGCATAACAGTGCACTCTGCCAAATGACTGCACAGCTGGAGAGTTCACTGGGGGTAGCAGCTGGGTGAGGATCCTCAAAAGATGGGTGTATACTGAAGGAGTTCCGTCTTGCTTTTGTACCCAGAAGGCTCACTATTAGCATCTTGCGAACACAAAGAAGAGATTAGAGTTTATTGTTCATTTTCCCCTCATGGGGAAGCCATATATGTTTATGCCCTAAAGATTGCACATTTTAAAGAAAAAGCCACTTTCGCTGTGGAATTAACCAAATTGACTATCTTCCCAGTTTGAATTCACTAGATAACTGCTAATCCCCACTTTATATTATACCCTAAAGACAGCCAAAGGATTGTGAAGGCCTGAATTTCCAGGTTTTCTCATCTGTAATACAAATACCAGTTAAAGACATAATATCATTTTATGCTACTCTCAAAGGGCATCTAGCAAAGCTGGCTAACATTACTGCAACATTTTAATTACTGGTGCTTACCACAATTTGCAATAATTACAGTTCATTTAGTGAGCTGGTTCTTAATTGCAGACACTGCTAAAGTAACAATTGAATAAAAAATAAAGTGTATGTATGTGTATATATATATCTAATATATATACACACATATATAATATATATATACATATATATAATATATATACACATATATATGAATGATTGAGAAAGATGTAAGCCTATAAAGAGATTAAAAAAAACTAGCATATTCTACTAGACCAAATTCTAAAGGAGAGATATTAAAAGCAGTTTTCTAAACCAAAGGCCTAGAATTAAATTTAATCATCAAAACAAGTTGCTCCACCATTTATGACATCCTCTTTCTTTAGCATAATTCCTGATTCTGTGCCTTTTTTGTATTAAAGAAAGCTCAGTGAATGAATTCTAGTACTAATATAAGTAAACTCTCAACTAACTTCTATTCATCAGGTGGCAAATCTCAGATAGAGATAAATCCTATACAAAAAGGATTTTCATCTAAAAGTAAAAGCAGTTCAGGAAAACTCAGTGAAGCTCTGTTTCTTATTCTTTCTTCACTTCACTGAACACCAAATAATCATGAGATTTTACCCTATATAAATGTCGGTGATATGGGGGATCAGAATGTTTCGTGGGTGAGGAAGCAAAGGAAATGCTCAGAAGAGCTAAAGTGAAAAGATTAGTTAACGAGAGGTTTTAGTCTCTTGATAAAAAATGTACACTAGGTTCTAATACTTTTATCAGTCATACTTTTCTCAATGTCTTGGAGCAATTTCCCTACATTCTCTGTGCTCCAGTGTTTCCAAAGACAAATAAAAAACAACAGTGGGTTCAATTTTTGCTTAGAGAAATATCTGTAATATTGATGACAGTATGGATTGATCTACTTAACAGTGCTTTAAAATAGATGGGATGCACCAGGACGCCTTTCTACCAAGTTCCTAGACTGCTGCACACCCTTGGCTGTTTGTTCCAAAGGTGGGAAGCTTTGGGGAAGGACTGGGGGAATAGAGGCAACATGGAGAATAGGAGAAGAATTCCATCAGGTAATTTAGTAACCCTAAGGATTAACTTCTAAATTGTGGAATTCTTTCATAAAATCATGTCTTCAGATGCAAAGTGAATCAGAAAAATAAAGCAATCAAGAACCTAAAGAATAAGACCATTTTCCCTCTGCTCTCAGGGAGCTTCCTCTGAAAGCAAAAGAAAAACCTAAGCCTTAGGCTAATATCATGAGTATTCTCCAATGTCAAAATATTCTCAACTCATATCTGGTTAATGTCAAAAGTTATTGTAAACTGATCCTCACAGTTTTTAAAAATTCTGAATGTGAAAGGAGAGAGATTTTGGTTGACTTAACCAATAAAATGAGAAAATAAACATTTTTATCTATTGGGCACATTTATACGTTTCTTTGCTGAGATGCACTCAAAGGTGGTAACTCTTTAAAAAATATCGATACCTTCTCTAACACATATTATAATTCTATAATGGACTTTTACCAAGTTATCAGTCATTACTTTCTAGTATGGTTGAAGAGAACAATTTAAGTCAAAGCCACAGGGGTGCCTGGGTGGCTCAGTCAGTTAAGCGTCTGCCTTCGGCTCAGGTCATGGTCTCAGGGTCCTGGGATCAAGCGCTGCATCGGGCTCCCTGCTCATCAGGGAGCCTGCTTCTATTTCTCCCTCTGCCTGCCTGTCTGCCTACTTGTGATCTCTCTCTCTGTCAAATAAATATATGAAATCTTAAAAAAATAAATAAATAAAAATAATTAATTCAGTGAAGGCCACAAACCAAAGAAAATACCCCTCCCTACAAAAAAAAAAAAAAAAAAAAAAGCTGTCTTCTGAGGAGGTAGTTTTGATCAGAGCAGATAGTAATTTGAGAAGTGGTGCATCTCTCAAAATAAAATACTTTATTCAGATTAAAGCAACACTGTGACCTTTGTAAGAAAAAATGACATGCTGGCTCTCATAAAGAAAAGAATGTCCTGTTTATAGTTCAAATCTCTTAGTACTTCATGGAGTAGTATGAGTGAGGCAAACTGGCCCCAGTGATAAAATGTGAGGCTATGAATCTTAATGATACTTTAAAGCTGTGTGATCATGTGTGAGTTCTTTAAGATTTCTATTAGGTTAAAATTAAATATTAATAATGCTTACCTCTTGTTTTTTTTCATTTTTATTAAACAAGTTAAATGGGTTAAATGAATTTATATGTATAAAGCAATTAAATCAGAGTATTGTTCATAGCAAATATGTAGTAAGTTTTAACTATTGATGATGATGATGTAGAAGATAGAAAACTACGTTGGAAATTAAGGAACATGAGCTGTATGGCAGCTTCTTAGCTCACTTCTTACAAAAACCATTCAACTTCCTTGAGTCTTGGCTTCACTAACTGTGAAGCAAAGGAGCTGCGTGATGTGATAATGTAGGTTCCTTCTTGTTTTAACTCTTTGATGATATATGCATGCTTGAGTTTTATGCAGTGTTGGCTTTGAACAAAAACTGTAATATAGGTAGTGTGATTTTAGAATCCTCACCATCTATTTTCTGTAGTTTCCTGCTCTCAGAAGTGACTATACCAAAGCCTGCCTGGTACTTTGTGCCATCAGCAGAAGTTCTGAGGAACAAGTATCTAAACATGTTCTGAAAGCATTTTGGGTGTATCACAGATTCATTTTGCTTACGAGAAAGTTTCCCTGGCAATGATAAGTAAGCAGGAAAGTGCTAATGTTAAATCCCACCTTATAAGTAACAGTCAGCTTTCAATATATTATGCTGTGGTAATAAATGACTCTCTAATATCAACAACTTACAACAACAATGATTTAATTTCTTATTCATGTTAACATGCCAGCTGATGCTATTTATAGTCAGCTGAAATTAGTGAGAGTTGTCTGCATCTCTGCTTTATATGTCTTCTCATTCTAGCACCCAGGATGAAGCAACTGCATTTATATGAATCGTTACATTCTCCAGGCAAAGGTTAAGAGCAAGAGAACTGGCAAGCACATGCAAGGATTCTTAAGGCTTCTGATCAACCATGGTTTTGTGTCCACCAACGTGCCACTTACTAAATTGGTTCACAAGGCCAAGTTCAAAAGCACTGAGTAGTGATATAGAACAGGAAGATGGAGTGAATAACTGGGAGCAATAATAAAGTCTGTCACAGTTTTCAAAAGACCTTCTCCAGTCCCTGAGGTTGTTAAAAATCCAAATTCTTTTAAATGTCATCAATGCAAATATTCCTTCTCCACAAAGTCTTCTTTAATTTCTCTAGTCAGTAGTTCACTGATCACTTCATTTGTATTCCTATAGCATCTTATACATCTCTCTGATGATACATATCACAGTGTGTTATAATTAGAAGAATTGAAAAAAAAAAAAAAGAATTGTTATGCTGGTACTGTTAAGCAAAAGTAGTTCTAGGGAAGAGTCCTAATTTATAATGTTTGTCAATTCCCATGGTGTAAATACTCTACCAGGCCTGATTTCAAATGGCCAGCATGGTAATCACGAAGCATGGAATTGGGAAAAGATGTACAGTAACACAACATTATGTAAGATTTCCAGCAGGAAATATAGAAATAATAGATGTAAGTAACCTCAAATGCATAGATAATAGTAAAAAATAGCAAAATGATAGTGATGAGTTTTTAATATTATCTGTATTTTAATATAATTATACATTTATATAATTTTTTTAGTAATGACAGTGTTTTTAACAAATTGAAAAATTCCTGAAATTTCAGCAGTTGGCTCTTATGAACAGATATAAGATGTCTCCAAAACACCACTGAAATTTTTTTAATTTTTTTTTATTTTTAAAGATTTTATTTTATTTATTTGACAGAGAGAGAGAGAGACAGCTAGAGAGGGAACACAAGCAGGGGGAGTGAGAGAAGGAGAAGCAGGCTCCCGGCCGAGCAGAGAGCCCGATGCGGGGCTCGATCCCAGGACCCCGGGATCATGACCTGAGCCAAAGGCAGATGCTTAATGACGGAGCCACCCAGGTGCCCCCACCACTGAAATTTTGATGTCAATGTTTATCTTTCTGCTAAAGATTGGGTGCCCTTCAGAGATGGGCTGAGTCTTAATTATCTTTTTATTCACTGTGTCTAGCATGGTGCCTGGCATTTGGTAGGCTCAATTAATGTCAAATAAATGAGTGGAGGAAAGTGAATAAACAGGCATTGGAGAGAATAGTAGGAATGGGTAGAAACAAACTTCACTGTATTGGTATTACTTCTAATTGAGAATATTATGGAAGCCTCAAATCCACACATACTCCATAAGGATGAGAGAAAAAAAAAATCACATTGCCAGGTAAGTAGCTTGGATATAATCACCAGAGATGTCTTTGCCACTTAAAGATCTATTTTCCCTTTCTGATAAAATGCTGAACTCTACTAAATAACTCCTTTAGTGATAATAATAGCAGTCATTTACGTGTACTGTGTGCCAGGCATAAGTCTCCTTATTTATTTTATCCTTGTAGCAACTATATGAAGTTACATTATAATTCCATTTTATAGATGAATACACCAAGATTTAGAGAAGCTAAGTGACTTGCTCAGGATTCCAAAACAGAATGAGTTAGAACCAGAATTTTATTCTGAATCCCTCTTATTCTAGTCTTTTTTTTTTTTTCTCCTGAGGAGCAGAGGTGAGGGAAGTTTTACCTTCTCATTTTACAGTAACATTTGCTGCTTTAATGAACTTCTTAGTTACAGACATGTATATTTTATTTCTAAAGCACAAACAGGCTTTTGTTTTAACATACTCTGATATGGTTCACCCCGGTGGTACAGTCAGTTGGGTGTCGGACTCTTGGTTTCGGGTCAGGTTGCGATCTTAAGAGTCGTGATCTCAGGGTCGTGATCTCAGGGTCCTGAGATCGGGCCCTGTGTTGGGCTCCACACTTGGCGGCATGGACTCTACTTGGGTTTTTCTCTCCCTCTCCCTCTACCCTTCCCCCTACATGCTCTCTCTCTCTCTCTCTCAAATAAATATGATTTCACTCATATGTGGAACATAAGGAATAGTGCGGAGGACCACAGGGGAAGGGAGGGAAAACTGAATGGGAAGAAATCAGAGAGGGAGACAAACCATGAAAGACTCTGGACTCTGGGAAACAAACTGAAGGTTACAGAAGGGAGGGGATGGGGGGATGGAGAAACAGGGTGATGGGCATTAAATAGGGGCACATGTGGTGATGAGCACTGGGTGTTATATGCAACTAATGAATCACTGAACACATCAAAAACTAATGAGGTATTAGATGTTGGCTAATTGAACATAATAAAAAAAATCAAATAAATAAATCTTAAAAAAAAATACTCTAATGCACCTCCTCTAGGCAGAACTTTTCTTTAATGATGTCAAACCTAGCAATGACCTCACATTATTGAATATTACGATAGTTCACCAGTTCATCAGTTACTTTCTATTTATTGATTATCTGATAACATGAACCCTTTCCACTCAGTAAACCAAAAAGTAATCCTAATCCTCAATCATGCTAAGAAATAAAATCTGTTGCTTCCAATAAGAAGTCTTCTTAAGGCTTTTGTTTATTTACAGTCTGGGTTTTGTAGGCTTGGTTATTAAAGCCTGCTCACATGTTGAATTTGCTAATGTTTCTCACCAAAAAATAGGAAATAAATCAGTTAATAATATTCACAAAAATTCAGGAAAATAATCTTTAGCGATATGGCAAAAGAGGTGATTTAGCTACTCCTTAAGAAAGCAGATGAATTATATAATTGGATACCAAAATAGAGCCATAGATCAGAGAGGTAAAATGTGGATACTTTTCAACAGTTGGATGAAAAAAGAGGCCTTACCCAGGGTTTTGAAGAAATAGCTGATTAATCTGTCAAAATAGTAATTTTTCCTAAATATTGTAAACATGACTGCCTGCTGAGTTAAGAATACAAGGCTAAAATTAGATGAGGAATATGGCTGGATCTTCCAAGTAAAGCAATCGTCATAATAACAATAGAATATCTATTGTACCTTTGTTTATACAATGCCACACAATGGGTTTGCCTCCAACAGCATGTGAAATAGTATCATACCTGTAGTGACTAGTAAATTGCCTTGCTTGAAGTAGCTGTTCTATAAATGTCTTATATTGAATGAATGAGTTGCAACTGGATGTAGTTTATATTTATATAAATGTCATATTTATATTAAAGGATCTTATATTAAGTGAGGATCTTATATTAAAATGCAGAACAAAATGCCATGGCTTAAACAGAATTGCAGTATGGCACACTTCATTACTATATTTATTATTTTATTATTTATGACATGCTCATGAAGTTTGTTCAGAAATTAACCATGGGTTTTTTATGCTGTATAATACGACACAATAAGCACACTTTATTCTTTGTCACTGAATGCAGCTATAAATCCTGGAGAGAATGCATTGAGCAGCTATCTGAGAACTATGAAGAGCAAACAGCAAAGCTATTGGAGAAGATAAGAATTTGAAGTATAACCAAGCTGGCAGTGAGTTTACCTTTTTGTTTTCTGCAGTAACCCCAGGCCTAGACTCAACTCATCTTGAAATTTGGAAGTGGGCATCAACATGGATAGAGGGAGCTCAAAAGGAAACCCTCTAGTTTAGGGGTATCGTATCAGCAGTAGTGTCACAGTGGGGGACCCACAACTTTACAACTCTGAGGGATGAAACCTTCCTGTGTCAGAATCTGTGGTCCCATGTGGGTTGGGCAAACCCATTTCCTTTTCCTTTGTCCTCCTGTTCCTTGACCCAGGATGAGGGTGCAGTAATGTAAGGTACACAAGAGAGAAGGACAACCAAATCTCCAGCTTTCTGGCCAGAAAGTACTGGGAATATCAATGAAAAGAGAGAAATTTGGAGAGATGACCACTAAAGTTGTTTATAAACTCTGGGCTTACTCCTGAGCTTTATATACATGGATCTGATCCTAAACGTTATACTAAAAGCTCTGGGAACTGAAATAAGACATAGACTACCACCAATCTTAGACTGGCAACTGGGTGTAGCAAACACAGGACAGATATAAATAGCATTTCAAAGGCTTTGAAAATGGAACTGACACTAAAACCACAACCCTCAAAAGCTAGTTAGAATTTGTGGCCTGAATCCAAGTGAGTCAACTGCCTTCTAAACCAAATGCCAACATTCTCCTAAGGATTTAACCAAGACCCAGACTATCACAACATAGCAAAGTCTTCAGAACATGATCCAAAATTTGTCAGCATAGGAAGAACCAGGAAAATCTTAATAGGAGACACCAATACCCAGTTGGTATAGAAGCCAGATTATCTGACAAGGACTTTATAGCAGCTATTATGAAAAATGATACAAGAAGTAAGGGCAAACACTCTTGAAATGAATATAAAGATAGATGTTATCAGCAAAGCAAAGGAAAATAAAAACAAGGACCAAATAGAAATTTTGGAACTAAAAATTAAAGTATTGAAAATAACAAAACTCACTGGATGGGTTCAATAGCAGAATAGAGATGAAAAAAGAATGGAAGATAGATGATTAGAAATTATCCATTCCGAATATAAAGAGAAAATATACTGAAAAGTAAATGGAAAAAATCCCAGGGACTTGTGAAACAATATGAAAAGTTTTCTGGAGTACCAGAAGAAGAAGAAAAAAGTCAGGTAAGAAAAAGAAAATTTAAAAAATAATGGCTTAAACTTCTCAAGTTTGGTAAAAAATGTAAACCTATGGTTTTAATAAGCTCATTAACCCCAAACATGATAAACATAAAGAAATTTAGGTCCAGACATATCATAATCAAACTGTTGAAAACTATAGAAAAATTTCTTGAAATCAACTGGAGAAGGAAGATGTATTATATATAACAGAACAATAATTTGAATGATTGTGGATATCTCTCTAAAACAATGGTGGTCAGAACAAAATGCAACATTTAAAAAATGCTAAAAAGAATTGTCAACCGGGCGCCTGGGTGGCTCAGACGGTTAAGCGTCTGCCTTTGGCTCAGGTCATGATCCCAGGGTCCTGGGATCAAGTCCCGCATCGGGCTCCCTGCTCCTTGGGAGCCTGCTTCTCTCTCTCTCTCTCTGTCTCTCATGAATAAATAAATAAAATAAAATCTTTAAAAAAAAAAAAAAAGGAATTGTCAACCTAGCAATCTTACCCAGTGAAAATACCTTCCAAGAATAAAGCTGAAATAAATACATTCTAATATGGAGGAAACTAGGGGAATTCATTGTCTGAAGACCAGTTCTAAAATAATTGAGAAGAAAATATTCACAAAGAAGGGGAATTTTTTGGAAGCAGTCTTAAAACATTTGAAATAAAGTAAAAGGAATGGAAATGTTAACTATCTAGGTGAATATAATAGACTATATTTCTCTTCAGTTCTTTAAATATTTTTCACACTTGAAAGAAAAAATCATAACATTTTCTGAAGGTGTTTTTAATGTATGTAGATGTAATATATAAACCAATGTAATATAAAGAAGGGAAGGTAAAGGGACATCTGAGTTGGTAAGTTTTCTGCCTTCCACTTGGAGTAATAAAAAGTTAATTCTAAGTAGACTGTTAAAAGTTAAGAATGTGTATTATAACCCCTAGAACAATTACTAAAAAACTCATGAAAGATATATAGTCCAAAAACAATAGATACATTAAAATGGAATACTAGATGAGGGGGAAGAGATCTAATAGTCCAAAGAAACAGGGAAGGGGAAGGAAACAGATAAAATGAAAAAGAAGGAAGAAACAGAAAAAAAATGGGTAATCTGAACCCACACATATAACTACAATCAATGTAAATGGTTTACACACCCCAAATAAAAGACAGAGATTGTCAGAGTGGATTAAAAAAAATGACCCAACTATAATAGTTGATTTTATGTGTCAACTTGACTGGCCCATAAGGTATTCAGATACTTGATCAAACATTATTTTGGATGTGTACATGACAGTGTTTTTGGATGAGAATAACATCAGAATGTAGACTGGATAATGCAGATTGCTCTCTCTAATGTGGGTGTGCTTCTCCCATTCAGTTAAAGGCCTGAATAGAAGAAAAAGGCTGATCCTCCCAAGAAGAAGAAACTCTACCGGACTATGTAATCATAAGGTTACTAATCAGTTGACCTTACATTAAGGAGATTACCCTAGTGGAACTAATTTAATCATATGATCCCTTTTAAAAAGTTCTAGGTATCTAAAGCCCGTTTGACTGGGACCCACTGTCATATAGTGATTCTTAAGCACAAGGAATCTGGTCTAAAGTTTCTAAGGCTGCTCTTTGTGACTGGCTCATTTACATGGAATAATTTCATTACCTGAAGAGTAATATTTTATCTAATTAATCATCTCGACCAGAGTAGATTATCATTGTATACTTGCTGAATTAATGAACGAATGAGTTATACATCTGTATAATCCCCTTTCCCATGTAAAGGTTTTTATTTTTGTTTTTAATTTAGGAGACATTATGGTACCAGTAGTGAAAAATCTTGGAACCCTCATCAAATATAGCAGGTGAGCTCTGTCCCATCCTTGTGTAACTGCAAGTTCTTGGTAGTTTCTAATGAGCAAATCTGGCACAATTTTTCACATCCTGCTCTCTCCTTTTAGGCTAGCTCTCATCTTGAATCCTGATTCTCCTTGTAGCATCATTCACATGCACCTGAATATGCAGTTAAGAGTGCTCAGTGGATCCATCTGTGAATCATCATTTTGTATTCTGTACTCACATCACGAATCAACTGCAGATTTGAAATAACTAGGATAATGTTTAAAACACTCTTTGCAAACTCATTCAGCCTTGAATTTATGTACTCACCATTGTACTTTCTACAGGCACTTAAAATTAATCATTCACTCATGTATACACACTGGGAAATAGCAAGTCTGAGCCAGAAGAAAGCCATACACAGTTTAGGCAATGAGTTTCAAATGGTGGCCAATCAAGGACAAAGGTTTTTTCTAGAGGTGCTGGAAGAGGCTTTGAGTTCTACTATTCAAGGGAAGACCTTCAACAGCACTTGCTAAGAGAGGCCAAATATGATCTGTGTCGAGCACACATTCTCACTCTCAGGAGAGGCATCTGTTTGACAGCAGAGAATCTGGCTGCCAGGTAATGACCAGTCTGTATTCACTACACACACAAAACAGCCTGGATAATTTCCATTCCTGCCAGGTCGAGATTTTTACAGTGGCCAGCCTCTAATGCTCCTGGCTCCAGAAAAGTGCCTGAAGTCTATTCCTTATCTGAGGTCAGGTCATCCCAGAAGGAAAACCTGAGCCAAGATTTCAAGTGCAAGTTATTTATTAAGGCAGTGTTCCCAAGAGAAACTGTTAATGGAGTTCAGAATAGGGAGGAAGAAGAACCAAAAAAGGTGGCAGGGGGGGGAGGGCACTATTAGGTGAAATTCCAGGCTCAGCCAGATTCCAGAAAAAGCTGTGGAGCTTAAATAGCAAGTCAGTTTGTCGTGTCTCTATGCAAAGGACTGGGTTTTGTATCTTTTTACCAGACAGTCCTTGAGTCACCCTAGGGAGACATAAACTCCCAGGCATTTCCACCTAGCTCCCCACAAGAGCAAAGTAGCTCCAGTAACCTCAGTGCAATCCTTTGAGAGATGTTAGAACAAAACATACAGAAGTGGAGCATACATCATGGTTAAAGGAGACTGAGTGATCTAGCCAGGGTACCAAGTGAGGACCATCATATATCTTACTTCTGTAGGTGTCTGGGCAAGTGCTCATCTATGTCCTACAGTCTGTCTCCCACCTCTGTGACTCTCCTCCTAGCTGTTTCTCAGAGAATCACCCTATTGCTTGTGTGGACTTTTAGGGAGGGAAGTGGGAAAGATTTCATGGATTAAAACATTAACCAGTGCTGCAAGTTATCATAACCAATATAAATAAAAACAGATACAAAGGAATTTTCGCTCCAAGAACAAGTTCTTCACACAAACATTATGCTCATTAATGAACTGTTCTGGGTGTTTTCTAAAGATCCCTGGAGACAGTGTGGTATGGTACAAAAAAGAGCATAGGCTTCAGAATCACAAAGACAGAGTAGGCACCCATGACCTCCGTCCCGGTGTTATTCTCTGGCAATTATGTTACATGGCAAAAGGGATTTTGCAGATACAAACAAGATCACTAATGAGGTGATCTCAAAATGGGGAGATTATTCTGGTGGGCTAAATCTACTGGGGTGATGCCTCCCTGAGCCTTCAGGTAAGATCCCAGTATGACGGACATGTTGATTTCAGCCTGGTGAGACTGTAAGCAAAAAATCGCAGTTGAGCCCGCCCTAAATGACCTAAAGAACTGTGAGAGAATAGCTGAGTGTTGTTTTAAGCAGCTAAATCTGTGATAATCTGCAATGCAGTACAATAATAATACATTATGTTCAAATTCTAACATTATTACTGCCAAAGTGCTGTAGTTGTGTATTAGTTTTCCCCAGGCTGCTGCAACAAAGTACCACATGTGTGGTGACTTAAAAGCAACAGAAATTTAATTTCTCACAGGTTCAGAATCCTGCAGTCCGAAATCAGAATCACAGAGCCAAAATCAAGATGTCAGTAAGACTGTGCTCCCTCTGGGGACTCTAGGAGAATCCATCCCTTACCTCTTACATCTTCTCGTGGCTGTTGGTATTTCCTGGCTCCTGGCTGTAATCTCTGCCTCTCTCTTCACAATGCCTCCTTTTCCTTCTTCTCTCCATTCCCCAACTCCTGTGCACGCGCGTGTGTGTGTGTGTGTAAACTCTCCTTCCACTTTTATAAGACTACATGTCACTGTGCTTAGGGACATTCCAGATAATCCAGAGTAATGTTCCCATTTCAAGATCCATAACTTAATCACATCACATCTGCAAAGATTCTTTTCTATTGCAATATAAGGTAACATTCATAGATTCCAGAGATTACTCATGGTATCTTTTGAGGGGCCATTTTTCAGTCTGCCACACATTATGAGCAGTCATTCAACATCTCTGTGGATTTTGGTTTCCTCATTGAAAAAATGGGACGAAACAGGACTATCTCAAAGGGTTAGTATTACAAGTAGTAAAATAATGTGCCTAAAACACCTACCATAATGCCTAGGATGGGGCTGACACTCAATAAGGGACAATTATTACTGTTAACAGAAAAGCCATGATCAATGTGGACACAGGTATTTGAAAAACCAAGATGAAAAAAAAATTAGAATCTTCTAACAAAGATATAAGCTCATCTTTCTTTAATCCATTTGATGCTAGAAATTGTCCATTTATCAGCTGTGTGTCTGTTTTAGAAAATTGTCAAATGACTGCTGTCTTACTACCATTATAATTCAATTGGATTTCACTTTAACTCTGCAAATGTTCACTCATTCTGGTATGTGCAAGGAACTCTGCTGTTCACCAGGACATGCATATCTAAGCAGGACACAATCTGTGATGTAGTCAGCCTTACGATCCAGCAGGAAAATAAGAGTTTTCCACAAATACTTGCTTCGTAGAACACATACCATGTCCCAAATAAATTAAATATTAACTTTGTTATTCCCCTTTTATGAGGTTTGCATCCAAACTTCAAAACAAATACCATGAACAAGAAAAAAAAAAAGTACATCAGATAGAATTGTTAGATTCATAGTCAGTGAAATGACAACACAACTTAGTACTCCTAAACTGTGAATTTTCTATTACTTTACAAGTACACATTGTTCTAAGAAATATTTGAAAATAATTACAGTCATAGGTTTCATTAACCAGCTGTCTAAGTCAAGCCTGCATACCCCTGTGTCTCACAGTGGAGTTGCCTTGAGCTAACTGGAACTCACAGAGAAACAACTGGCTCCTGGACCCTCACTGAGTCCCTGGGAATGTTTTGTGAAAATTCAGGCATCCACCATAACATGAATGACTCTGAAATAATTTTTTTGCTTTAAATATTTTTGTCATAAAACTATACTTGTGGTATTGCTGTCTATGTTGGCAGTAGTGTTTGAAGTCAACAGAATTTCCTATAAAACAAAACGAAAAGACAGTGACTCACTAATCTGTTTAAAGCAGACAAAACATTAGATAAAGCAACACAAATTGTTCCAAGGTTTTATGTTTTCCCTTCTCTCTCTCTCTTTCATTCTTTTTTTCTTTTCCTTCTTTCTTCCTTTTTTTGCCTTTGGTTTTTGTCCATTTAGATTTTACTCCTGCAATTAAATTTGCCTCGGTAGTTTTGTGATACATAAGTTTAACTGTCACCCTCAAAATATTCCAATGCGGTCTTCTCCCTCCCATCATCATCTGGTGTTCCATAGACATAAACAGAATATAGCATATAGGGACTGGGAAAAAAGTGCAATAAAATTAAAATTTATGCAGAGATTTTGTTGTTGTAGAAATCTTTATCTTTTACAAGGGAGGCCAACTGCCAGCAAAAGCAACTGGCGAAATAGCACACAAGCTGGTAAGAGGTTGGATATTAATATTTGAACTATGATTCTTTAAATCTGGGGGGATGGGAATGCCTTATCTCCCCCATGCTAGGGTAACACCTCATGAAACAGACCTGAGTAACAGTATATTCAGTGTTCAAAAAGATTCTTCACACATTTGTGGGATCATGCAACTTTCAAGCGGAGTATTTTTGAAACGATCTTGTTAAGCAAATTATTAGATTGTTATAGTAGACTTTCAGTACTACATATATTCCTGCTTCATTTGTGACTTCTATAGAACAAGCAATCCAGAGGATATAGAAAGACAAATTTTAGAAAGAATAGCTTCTTTCTGACTTTAATTTGGACAGACTAAATTATGCTTTCCTTCTTGAAAAATAAAATAAGAAGCCAGGAGCATTTTTTTATTGTTTATTTTTTGTTGCTATTCCCTGTCTAGACACAAATTCAGGATACCAGATGAGCATCTAAGATCTGACAAAGTCGCAATTTGGTGGCCTTAAGCATGTCTGTGTATAGTGTCATTACAAAAGTTCCCTGCACATTTTGCTCACTACTACAGCTACAACTAGTTTATGGTTTAATGACGATAAAAGAAGAGCTTGTCCTGGGTGAGGAACAAACAAAGAACCATAAAAGAAGTGATCCTCATTAAAGGGCCACCTCACAGATTTCAGGCTCCTTTCCTTTGCCCTACCTTTTGTACCTAGCCCCACCTGTAAGGATGCCAGGTAAGGCCAGGACTGAAAAAGTGTGATTAGAGATGTCCAAATTCATTTTGCAAAATATTTTTCTTCATCAGTAGGTGTTTTATTTTCCCAAAGGGGTAAAAAGTCATTCACTTTGTTTCTCATTTATTTGAATAGAATCACTTGATGGAATAGTTAAGCAGTGCCTCTTTGCTAGTCAATATCATAATAAAATAGGATTCCATTTTAAATAAGCCATAATTTTGCCACCCTCCCAGAGGTGAGCAACAATAGAAGCGTGGGTATCATACATCTGAAAAATGCAAAGGATCAGCTTTCACTGACTCTAATCAGAAATTAAAATTTGCTCCTATAGGCGAGAGCCTATGAACTTCACTGACCTGCATCTAGATGGGGCAGACTTCTAAAACTTTCAGGATGGGAGGAAATCACCCACACACATTTCAGAAAATATTATGGTTTCCCTTCTAATCTAAGAAGTAAGCAGAGCTCTGGGTTTTGACAGATTCACCGCTGCAATGTGTTGGGAAAGAAGAATAGAAAAAAGGATGGGACTGATCCCTATCTCACTGCCTAATTTTGCCAAAAGGAAAACAGACTCGGTGCCATTGGTATGGCACTTCTCTAGAAAGGACTTCTCCTTGTCCTTTCTAAAACAGTGGTGTCTGAAAGCATGTTCTGTAGTCATAAAATTTCCCAGGTCAGTTTACAAAGAAAAAGGGATCTTCCAACCATAGTTTTGGATATGGGTACTTGCTGCAGCAATGAATTTGAGAAGGTGACAGGTTACCTAATAGGTTTGCAGTTATGATTGCACCTGGCCCTGGAAGGCTGCCATGCCATGAAAAGAGAATATCCGCTCACCTGCACTGGTGAACAACAGGCCAGTGCCGCCTTTGCACACTTGATAAGCTGCTCTTGTTATTAGGGACACTGAGTCAGCTGTTCCAGCCGTATGTGCTTTTGTGTGCTCTTACTTGCTCACCATATATAATGATTTCCTCAGACATGCAAGAATACTTGGACTTTGCTTTTATTTAGAAACTGTTTTTATACATGAGTGATTGCTGACTATTCAATTATAGCTGAATTTGAAATGGTTGGGATCCATTTCTAATTGATTTCAGTGAAAATCAATAGAGTTTCTAATCAAGCAAATAGAGCTGTATGAAGTTCAGTGCTGAATGACTAGTTAAACCTCTACCATTTTTACTCATGTCTAAATCAATAAGTAGTATTTCATTTCATTTTTAACTGGATCTTTTCGTGTCTTGAACTGAGGCATTTATAGCAGTTTGCTGACATTCGAATGATGTGTATTATTTGTAAACCTGTACATTCCAGGCCAGATAGAAGCACTTAAAATGCAAAAAATATGAACAGAAGTATACAGGAAGATTATTAAATCTAAGGAACATTTTTTTAGGAGAGGTGAACAAAACCAGGAACTATGTGACATGAGGTGTTCAGACTGCCAGTTTATGGTAAACAAAGGAAGTTTGGTGGTGGTGGTGTTTTTGTTTTTTTTTTTTTTCTTAAATTCATAATATCATGATTACAGAGCATCACTGCAAAGAGGGTTAGGCTTCAGAAGATAACCAGACAAACCAGTTCTTAAGAGGGTGGCTGATTGGCTGCTTTGCTAAAGATAAATTTTTCCTCTTCCAAATATTCTGAAAAAAAAAAAGTAGACTAATAGCGAGAAGTGTAGTGATTTGCACATTATCCAAGCCATTGAGTTATTCCTGCCTGTCCTCATTCTGGTTCTTGATTTGCAGGCCAGCTATGCTCTGCAGCTGGAGCAAATTATATCAGAGAAGTGCTGATGTGACCACAAGTTGACAAAAGGACATGATTTCTAGTAGCAAAAAAGCAACTAGATTTTATGAAATTGTATCTAATAATGTTGTTTAACTCATGGATCCTGCATCTGACGCCTGCTTTTTATCCAGTCCTTTCAGCGGCCCTTTGTTAACAGTCACTCAGAAGAGGAAATAAAATGTAGCCATTGAAATAAAAATTGCTCTACTCTTTTTAATAGCTCAGCTGCAGGCTCTATTGTTTTATTTAATGGATTGTGTAACTGAAGTCTCTCCTCCTGATGATTCCCATTTGGCTTCTGAGTCCCCAAACTCTGTCAGAATCTTGGGGGTTCCAGAAAGGAGGGGAGTCTGGTGTTTTGCTTTTTCAGAATACAAGTGGATAGTAAAAGTACTAAGATTCTTTAAAATGTGATTCCCACTATGGACTTTACAGTACTCTGTGCAAGAAACAGAGCTTTTGCATCAAAAGTAAGCAAGATTAGACTGTCCCTAGATTCAAAAATTCTAGTTCACAACAGAGAAGTTTGCTTGGCTTAAGTACATGGGGGCAAGGAGGGCTGGAGGCAGTGGCAAAGGGATAAAAAGGAAATAGAAGGACTGGAATAAATAATTATCTTCATTCTTGTCAAAATCACTGTTGTCCTCTAATTGATAGATATGTTCTCCGCCCTAGATTCCCTGCAATGGGTCCCTCTATCCTCCTGCCTGACTACCCATGGCCAATGTGCAAAGTATACCTACAAGTCATCTGACTTACTGTCATTCTAAAGAGTGTCACATGAATATTATATTTTAAATTTTAAAATGTTTTTTGGTTCTTCAGAGCAGTTACAATGTGTCTGGATTCTGCTGGAAGGATTACAGGTGACTTTAAAAATATGTATTTTGCTTCTGCTTTTTAAAGATAAATTGCATTATGGGTATGTTCAAAAGATCAAAGTTAAAGGAAAGTGCCTCCTACACAAGAAAGGTGGTACAAAATACCAGGAGAAAGGATCGACCCCTCTGTTCCATACTACTTATAAACATCTTAAACATGAATGAATTGCAGACTATTTACCTGACTAAAATAAACTGTTAGGCTATGGTTCTTGGAGAATTCTGCAGAAAGCTTTTATCATTTATTTTTGTCCTGCCTTGATATGTTCCTTCAAAGCAGGTTCATTGTTTTAGGAAGTGGAGGAGAAAGATTTGTTAAATCATGAAGTGCTGAGAAGCCTTTCAGCTGAGGAAGACACACAATGTACAAAGCAGTTAAAACAAATCATACAGTATAACCTGTTAAGGATGTAATTGAGATACATGTAATCATTAACCTTGGAACAGACTGGGAATCCATTAATGAATCAAATCAATACCCTCTCCACTGATCCATAATAATTTCAAAGAAATGAAAAATTTAACAGTTACTGTATGTGAGGTTATCGTGGGCTGCAATTAGCTAGCCTCCAGGAGATTATGTTACCTGGTTACCAGAAGGTAGGTACAATTTCTGTAGATGTTCTGGAAAGATTGTCATAAAGACAGGTGTCAGACTTGGAAATGGGTCAGGAAAAGATATTTGGTATGGCCAAAACCTGGGTCATCTTTCTGTTACTTCATTCCATACGTCCTTCTTATAACATTTCCTACTTCCAGTTAATATAGATGTACTGCTTTGAAAAGACATTACGGTTGAATTTTGTCAGTAAAAAAAAAAAAGTTATTAGCTCTTTTTATATCTTACTACCCATCTAGATTTCACATGAGATGGCAAAGAGGTCAAGGCAAAAATTCTACATTTGGTAACAGAATAAACACATGAACTTTCTGCTGCAGGCAAGATACTTGTGTATGAAAATATTTCATGTTTGTACAACTCCCTCATCTTAACATTCCCAGCATGGTCATTATTGCCAGTGTAATCTTATAGAAGGATAGTGGAAAGAAATGAATGTCTTTTCTCCTCTGAATCCCCACATTTTTACGCCCCCATTTTACAAGTAGTATGCGGCACCCTACAAAATAGCGTGGAGAGAACAAAATGATCCCAGGACCCATGGCTTCTACATACATTGCTTTTCTGTAAATCTTAGAAGCAACAATCTCAGTATGTGAACCTCCATAGGCAAATCTCCATTTGGGGGAGATATAAAAAGAGATATTGCCATTCTCTAGGGAATCAGTAAATAAAACGGAGAACAGAATTTTAAAAAATGCATGGAAAATATATGCGTATGGAAATGTGAAGAGCCTTATTTTATAATGCCAAGGAGGGCACAAGATAAAAACTGTTGTCATTTGTTTCCAGGGAGAGCAGTCGGTGAGACCCAGGCACAGTAGGAGAGTTAGTTAGCTACCACATGTAAGGCTGAGAGCAGATGGTGCCGCTGATATAGAGCGCAGGAATGCGCGTGTGTATGCGGGTGCGTTTCTGTGCGTGTGCGTGTGGAAACCAGCAAGGAGTTTGACACTGATGTACTCCATCAAGTCCAGTTAGAAAGAACAAGTAGATAGAACAACATTCTGTGCATCTGGCAGCCTAACTAGCTCTGTCAATCTGTGGATACTGCTGACATTGTACTATAAGCTTCGATTCCATCTGTGTTGTTTATTTTGAGCTGGATTTACTGCACACTATGTGAATTGATGATGGCTAGAAGGTCCAAAAGATTCTGAGTCTGTTTAAAGTTCCAAGGTGTCAAATTACACAGGCTTGTGTCACGAACATTATGAAAGGGTAAGTGGAGAGGCAAACTGATTTCAGGATTTGTTAGACGTCCAAGAGAAATTGCCGAAAATATAGATGAAGAAGGTTTATGAAAACATCTAAAGAGTACATATGAACTCCTGCAATCAAATGTTTCTTTTTCAAGTTGTATTGTGTCATTTTAAAAAATTCAAAATATGTACAAACAAATAGACAAGTCAAATCAGCTCTCCACTCTGAGGTTGTGACATGCATATTATTCAAAACTTCCTGATCAGAACCATATAAATTTGCCAGAATAAAGGAACGGACTTGATGGGTTAGGGTTGCACCTGCCTTCTTTCTGAATTGTTAGAACTGAGGAAAAAGTATATTTCTATACATGTACTGTTAAGTTATTCTGTGACATTCTTTTCTTGCTTCAGTTTCTTTCCATATAATAAGATATTTATAAATCTTTCTACTATACAGTTATGAAATAGGCTTTGCTATCTTCACCAAGAAATCACTAAAGAGTTGAGAATACAGTTTTTAATGAAAATTATATACATTTATATGAGGAAAAACAGCACGGTTTGATGTATGTCATCTATATCAAGGCTTTTGTTTATTTTCATTTGCAGCATAATGTGCAGCTGAATGCTATGTCTGTATAATGCCAGAACATTCCTATGAACGTGAAGAAAAGAGATTTAATGATTCAGGTGTTATATAAGCATCTGCATATCTTATGTCATTCAATTCTTATAGCTGTTCTTGTCTGCTTGTGTGGTGAGTAGCCCGGATTAGAATTCTCCTGAACCATAAATGATACAGACTAGACTATATGCAATTTGGCTTGTAGTCATTGAATGAAAAAGCATTCTACTTATGGTATACAAATTTCAATTCATGCTTTTAATCCCCATTCAGTTAGTCGTTGGTTCTGGTTTAATTGTGTCACTGAATACAGATATATATAACTGTCTGTCCCTAAAGGGAAAAAATTTAATCATCCTGCCTCATCTGTCTCAGAGCTGACATCAAACAGAATCTATGAAAATGGTTCATTTGTTTGGTAATGTTCAATATTCATTGTTTATAAGTATTCATTTTCATAATATATGCTAGGTAACGTAAAATACACAGGTTATATACTATATGATCCCTATCCTCAAGAAACTAATTATCTAGTTGATGAGTTAAGACATTCTTATAAAAATGTCAAATAGCTATACATATATTAAATATCAGTTAAAAAACACAAGATGGCACAAAATAGACTAAAATTAAGGTGAAAAACTTCACTACGGTCTTCTATCTGCTAGGTAGCAGACTGGAGGCTTCCTCTCCATTAGGTATCTCACCTAACTCCTCAACCCTGTGAGATGTCCTTGCACTTTCCAGAGAGGACAGGGGCTGGGAAAGTGGATGTAAATTATCTGGGTCACATAGCCACTGAGTGACTGAACAAGGCTTTACTTCAGCTCACCTCCATAAACATATATTGAGCATCTGTTTTGTACCAAGCATAGTATTTGGCACTGGGATAAATAAAATTAAAAACCAGTTTGAGGAAGTGTGCAGGCTTATAAGGAATAAGATAGAAAAAGTTTAATGTGAGCATAATGTAGTAAGTGCTGAAATAGATGTACGCATATGGAACGAGGAGAACAGAGAGGGCACCTAACTTAGAAAGCTGATGAAGCGAGACACAGAAGGAAAAGGTGACAGGCTTCCCAGACAGGCACAGGCATGATCAAAGGTACATTGGTCTGAACAACAGGGAGAGTGGGAAATGGAGCTTTTGTGGCACACCCTGGTAACTCATTTAGACCACTGAGGGAAACACATTGTACATTACACATTCATAATAGCATGTAATCCCAGGAGCTGAGGTAATGAGGAAAGGTTTGAATGACATTGGCCATGACTTGTGAAGGGTGGGTAGATTCTGAATAGAGAGATAAGGAAATAACTGGATATTGTAGGGGAAAGCAAAAGAGACCAACAAATACTTGCAGATAAAGATGTGTAAAACCAATATGGCAGATGAAGGGATGCACAGGAAAATATGGTCAACTGTTCATTTTCCATTTTTGGCTATCAGTTGCCATGTAGAAACTTGAAATTTGTTATCCCTAGAATTAGTCCATCTCTAAAATTTTAAATTTCTCTCTCTGGCAACAATTTCTTAGCCTTCCAGGTTTCATTCAGTCATCTCCATTATCCAAACTGATCAAGACCTTTAATCCCTTAATTCTGAAAATTGTGTATCTTCATTAGCCCTGATCTAATTCCCAACTGATTTAGACTCCCTGGTCTACTACTTCAATCTTTTTTTTCACCTCAAAGTCCTTCCCAGATTTTCCTTCTGTATCACCATCTTTGTGGAAAAACCTCAAGCTTAAATCAATTCTTCCTTGTTCCCTAGCTCTGTTTCCCATTATTCAAGAGACAGTCATTGTCTCTATTCTCCTTTATGCTGGCCACCTTTCTACCTTCAGCTTCACAAAGAAAACAGAACCCATAATCAAGAAAATGAACATCAGCACCCACTGCTTCTAACTCTTCCATCCCAGGTGTAGAGGTGTTATTACTCATACATGAGAGGCCAATCCTTCTCCCTCTCCCCCACCCCTCACCCCACCCCACACACCCATCTTGGGCTTTTAAGGGTCATAGTACTTTGAAAATCCTGTATTTCTTCCCTTTTTCAGATTTTTATATTTTTAACTGGATCTTTCTCAAATAATATTGTTTCAATATTCTTAAGTCTCTCCAATTTTAAAAATAAACCAACATCCTCATCCTCAAGTCACTATTTAAATACTGTCCTATCTCCCCTTTTATAAGCAAACCTTTTGAAAAAGTGGCCTAGAGTCACTGTTCTACCCTTTCCTCACTTTCTAAGCATTCCTTAACCCACTGCAAGGAAACCACCCCCAAGAATTTCCTGAAACTGTTCTTGTTAAGGTCGTCAATGATGTCTTATTTCTGAATCTATTCTTACCTTATTTTACTTGTAAAACCGATATTTCTAATTCCTCCTCTTTGAACACAAGTTTTTTGGTTCAATAATACAACACTCTGCATTTTCTTTGTAGACTCCTCTTTCACTGCCATTTTCCTAAATATTATGTCTTCAGGGCTGTCTCTTAAGCCCTTGGCTCTTATCATTATATACCTTCTACTTGAGATATATTTATAATATATGTAATTATATAATATGTAATATATATGATGGTATAACTTATAGCTTTAATTGCTATCTATATGCTTATAGCTTCATTTACCACCTCCATGTGGAAGAATTGAATCCAAGGAATAAATCCTCAACTACTATCTTTTTGATAAACTTCAGTCAATCCTATATATTTAACTACTCAACTTCTCTGCTTGAATGTCCCACAACTATCTGAGAGATTACATATCCAAAACTGAATGTATAATCTCCTTCCCTCCTCCTTCCAAACTTCCTAAATATTTCTCAAATCCATGAACTTTTTTTCTAAAAACATTCTTCTCATTCAGACTAAGGTAAATTAAGTGACCTAGTCATTTAAGACATTTATTATTGAGTATGAAAGTTATAATTCAGATTGATAAAGGAGATAATTAAAATTAAATGGAGCTAACAATATACTTCTTTAAATTCTAACAGTTGAATGAATCACAGCTAAAATACTAAATTTCAAAAGCCTAAGTGATAAGAAGTACTTTAAGCAAGTTAAAGACAGAAAGCCTTTCCTTTTTATGTTCATATTCTTAGCTCTAAGCACCGTGAACCACAAAAAGAGTTGCTGGTCAATTAATACTTCCTTAATAAATTAGTAGGTTTGTTTTTCAATCCTGCAAAAAAGTAAGAAGCAGTACAGGACTGTCACCAAATCATTCACACACTGTTATGACTCTCCTATAACTTATTCTATACACTGGCTGATGAACTAAGGATGTCAAGACTTTTCCTATTTATGTCTTATGGAATTACAGATTTCCTTAAAACATAATAGTAATAAAGGAATATCAGGCATTAAACTGACTAGCCAAATTAACTTTGTATAAAAACAAAGCTCTACTCTACAGACTTAGTTTGCAAAACTGACCACTATCAGAGGGAAATTTTTTTTTTTACTAGCTCAACCCTACCTATCACCATAAATGGAAAACTAGCATTTTATACAGTTGCTAATGAAGAAAATGGATTCTCCTTTAGTCAAAACAAACTTTATCCTCTTTCTCCTCCATAAAGTTATTTCCTTACTGAGCAGTGAGTATGGACTCACCTATTGATAGAAATTGGTAAGTCCAATTCAACTTAAGTAATTCTCTAGACCTAGAGCAAACAAATTAAATTTTACTGCGGTGTCATCCTTTTATTGTGAAATATGCAGATAAAAAGGATAGTATAGGAAACATAAGTGAATAATTTAATGAATTATAATAAATCAAACATCTCTGTAACCACCACCAGGTTACAAAATAGAAGTTTCCCAACAGCCTACCCAACTGTGACGCCTTCCCTCCTACTCTGCCTGGATATTTATGGTGATATCTTCCTTGCTTTTCTTTGTAGTTTTACCACCTGAAACTGTGTCAGTAAATAATAACTCAGTCTTGCCTGTTGTGAACTTTATATAAATGGAATCCTAAGTATATATTTATTTGGTGTGACTTCTGACTTCTTTCATCCAGTGTTAGCTTTTAAGATTTCTTTGTTAGGTATATCTATCTTTCATTCATTTGAATTGCTATTAATAATCCACTGTATGAATATGCATTAATTTATTTTTCCCTTCTACTGCTGATACACATTTTGATTGTTTACAGTTTTGGGGTATTATGAATAAAGATGCTATGGCATTGGTGCATACATACAGTAATATAGCTAATCATGCCGTTTTGATGGTATATAATTAGAAGTGAACTGCTGGGTATGAAAAAAATATATATCCTTAACTTCACTAAAAAGAAAAACAATGAAGGTAAAAAAAAAAAAAAATTACCAGTTGGTTGTACCAGTTTAGCTGGTTTTATTTAAGAAAAGAGTTTCTTAAATTCTAAAGGTAAATTCCATCTAGTATTCCATATTTCACATGGAAAGAAATGCATAGTATGACAAAAATTTCAAAATAAAAGGCAAATCGGGCGCCTGGGTGGCTCAGTTGGTTAAGCGACTGCCTTCAGCTCAGGTCATGATCCCAGGGTCCTGGGATCGAGTCCCACATAGGGCTCCCTGCTCTGTGGGAAGCCTGCTTCTCCCTCTCCCACTCCCCCTGCTTGTGTTCCCTCTCTCGGTGTGTCTCTCTCTGTCAAATAAATAAATAAAATCTTTAAAAAAAAATAAAAGGCAAATCAAGTATTAATACCTAAAAGATATTTACAAATATTTGTACTTTTTTCTGATGAAAATACATGTTTTTCTCATAAAAGTGCCAAAAATGTATTAACCACTTTTATCTGAATTGTTAGTCAAGCAATAGTGTAACAGAAATAGAATACAGAATATAGAATATAATGCTTAGATTTTCATTTTATGGAATTCACATTTCTTTTGTAATATTAGAAATGCTGGAAATTTTGCCCAACATGCAATTAAACCATCACTGCATGGGCTCATACACTGTATGGGTTCTTAATATGTAGCTCCCACTTTTATATTTATAAAATCTCAAGCAGGGGAGGCAGTTTCACACTAAAAACAGCAAAATCTCTTTGACCTGGGAACTACTCTCTGGAAAAAAAAAGAAAAAAGAAAATCAAAATGCTTTATCACAAAATCCTTTTTCTTAAATTACATCAGGGTTTTTGGAACCAGTATACGAGAGATTTTTTAAGGAAGTATGTGTCATGCTAAGAGAAGTAAGTCAACCAGAGAAAGACATGTATCATATGATCTCACTGATATGGGGAATTCTTAATCTCAGGAAACAAAGTGAGGGTTGCTGGAGTGGTGGGGGGTGTGAGGGATGGGGTGGCTGGGTGATAGACACTGGGGAGGGTATGTGCTATGGTGAGCGCTGTGAATTGTGTAAGACTGATGAATCACAGACCTGTACCTCTGAAACAAATAATACATTATATGTTAAAAAAAGGAAGAAGAAAATAGTAGGAAGCGAAAAATGAATGGGGGGAATCAGAGGGGGAGATGAACCATGAGAGACTATGGACTCTGAGAAACAAACTGAGCATTCTAGAGGGGAGGGGGTTGGGGGGATGGGTTAGCCTGGTGATGTGTATTAACGAGGGCACATACTGAATGGAGCACTGGGTGTTAATAAGCAAACAATGAATCATGGAACACTACATCAAGAAACTAATGATGTAATGTATGGTGATTAACATAATAAAATAAAATTTAAAAAAAAAAGAAAGTATGTGTCATGGTCCTAAAGATGCCACTGAGAAGATAGTTTTGGTCTCTGCTGTCACATAGTTTAGAGTCTGAAGGGAAATGCAGAAGAGGAAAGAAATTGAGATATTATGACAGAGTAAAAAGGCACATTAAAAAGGGCACTTGATCGAGGAAGACCTGAAGGATGAAAAAGGCACGATGGAGAGGGAAGGACAAGCTGTCTTTTAGGAAGAGGAACAAGGGCCCAGAAATGAGAAAGGAACTATAGGAGGATCATAAATTCACATAAGCATCTCTGAAGTCAGGCAGACATAGGATGACATCTTAATTCCTTCAATTAATAGCTGTGTGACCTTGGTTAAGTCACTTAGCATTTATATTTCTCCCTGTAAAATGGGAATAATAGTACTTAAATAAGATCTTTGCAGGAATAAGCTAAGATAATGTTTGTAAAGCAAAAAAAAAAAAAAAAAAAAAAAAAAAAAAAAAATCCTCCACAAAGGTAGATAGCAATTTTTGTAGCAGAATCAGATATTTTGGAGTTAGGTGAGGCAGGACTAAAGAGAAGTGAACAGTCTGAGTCATCAAGACCATTTGGGACATATTAAATAATCTCATCCTTAATGCTAAGAACAAGAGGGAGTGACACCGACAGATCTGTGTTTCAGAAAGGATACTCAGGGGTGCCTGGGTGGCTCAGTTGGTTAAGCGACTGCCTTCGGCTCAGGTCATGATCCTGGAGTCCCGGGATCGAGTCCCGCATCGGGCTCCCTGCTCAGCAGGGAGTCTGCTTCTCCCTCTGACCCTCCTCCCTCTCATGCTCTCTGTCTCTCATTCTCTCTGTCTCAAATAAATAAATAAAATCTTTAAAAAAAGAAAAAAAAAGAAAGAAAGAAAGGATACTCAGGCTGTAGGAAAAGTGGTTGGAAGGGGAAAAAAAGGTGGGGCAGAAAAACAAGTGAGGACCTGAATAAGGTTAGTGGCAGGGTAGATTGTGGGAACTGGATGCATTTAAAAGATGCTGAAAATGAAGGACATCCATTTCTGGCAGTATGACAGATGAGGACTAAAACTCTTCAATATACCTTAATAATTGTATGTGTGTTTCTGTAGGTATACAGTATATCTATATATCTATATGCTTTCTTTAATAAGTAAACTAGTTTTCAAGTAGGAAAGGAAATGCAAATGCTCTGGGACCAGAAATGAAGCATGGACATGAATCCAGTGAAGTCAGTAAGCAGTGAAGATTAACCGCTACCCCAGGTGTGTCTACTAATCTTGGGTAGCCTAGAGCTTAGATTGTAACGGCCAGTATTATGTGGGGGACAAAAGACAAAAGCCTTCCTCTATATCCACCCCTTACTAACCTCCACATGGATTCATAAAGAGCTACTTCAAGAAAAAGGATAATCTATAAAATAATACTATGTAATATTAAATTCATACAAGTAATTTTAAGACAAAAATCCCATTGCTAGAAATGAAAAAGGTAATAATAATAAATGCTTCAACTCATCAGGAACATGCAATAATTTCAAACTTCCCAACACCTAATAATATAGCTTCAAAATTTCACATGAAGTGAAAATTTGACATCAAAATGAGGTATTTCAACACAGTTCACAACAATTATTAAATCAAGATGAAATAATCAGTAAGGATATAAAAGATTTTAATGACACTAGTAAACTAGGTTTTGTTTAACAAATAACACAAACATGTAAAGTATGTGTAAAGAACTGTATACCCACCTTCTGTGATAAACTTACTCATTTTAAGCACACATTGACCATGTTGTTTCACGAAGTCTTGAAAAATTCAGAGTTGACACACACTGATCAAAATTGCTTAATACTAAATTAATGTCTAAATTGCTAAAATTAGTACATTTAGAAATCAACAAAACCAAAAATACATTAAAATTGTCTAAATCATGCATTGCATAAGCAACTCATGGGTCAAAGCAAATTTCATAACAGAAATTAGAAAATATTTAGACCTGATCAATAATAAGGAAAATTTTAAATCTTGTGGGATGCAACCAAAAAATTCTCAAAGGAAATCTATACACTTTAATATTGATCTCAGAATTTAAAAAGCTGTATTCAACTTCAGAAGTTAGCAAAAGCATAAAAAACTGAAAAGTACATAAATTTGGAGTAAGGGTATAATAAGGTTAGGATCAGAAATTAATGAAATATAAAATGAAGTGACTATTAACAAAGCCAAAAGTAGAACTGTAAGGAAAAAAAATGGTAAGATAGAGGTAAATTATTACTGCTTCCACTTACCTTATACTAGAAGTCCTGAAGCTCTCTGTAAAACAAGAAAAATAAGTAAGTCTTAGGTATTAGAAAATAAGAAACAAAACTGTCATAAATAGATGACATGATTATCTATATGAAAAATTCAAAAGACCAATTATTAAAATGAAAGTGTAGCAACTTATCATATGTAATAACTATACCATGTTCAAGAATATGTTGATTCAGTATTGTGAAAATGTCAATTCTCTGCAAACATATTTATACTTTCAACACAAATTCAACAGGATTTTTCATTGGCTATGGCAATTAAAAAAAATGTATACAGGAAAGAGAAAAACATATTCAGGACATTCTTGAAGCAAAGCAAGGTGGACTTGCTCTGTTGGATATCCAGACTTATGATGAAGCCACAGATTTTACAGTGTTATTTTGGCACAAGAATAGAAAATATACCAACAAAAGACAGCCAAGAAGTAGACCCACCAATGTATAAAAACATGATCCAAAATGGGGAAACTGACACATTGTGTAATTAATGATAACTGAATAATCTGTTTCTAACTGTAAAAAGAAAGAAAGAAAGAAAGAAAGAAAGAAAGAAAGAAAGAAAGAAAGAAAGAAAGAAAAGAGAAAAAAAAACTGTCTCTTAACATCACACCATACACAAAAATCAATCCTAGATGGGTTAAAATCTTAAATATTGAAAAAATATTTTAAATTCTTTTAAGGATTTTATTTATGTGTCAGAGAGAGCACAAGCAGGGGTGTGGCAGGCAGAGGAAGAAGCAGGCTCCCCACTTAGCAAGGAGCCCAATATGGGATTCGATCCCAGGACCCTGGGATCATGACCTGAGCTGAAGGCAGATGCTTAACCAACTGAGCCACCCAGCTGTCCCAGAAGTATTTTAAATTTTTACAAGAAATTGAAGGATATCTCTACGACTTTGGCAGTGTAAACGGATTTCTTAAATGAGACACAAAATCACTTAATATAAAAAAAAATTAGAATTACCTAATTTACATTAAAAATAAAGAACTATTGATCAAAAGAGCTCTTCGGTTGATTACAAATAAATAAGAAAAAGCCACCAATTGGGAGAATAAAATCTGCATATTCATAATTGGAAAATAATGTCTATAATACTCACTAAGAAATGACAAACAACCTAATAGAAAAATGGGGAAAATATATACACATATATTTCACAGGAAACAAATGTCCAACAACAAATAAAAGTATATCCACCTACATTACATTTCAGAAAAATTCACATCATACCCACCATACTGATAAAAATATATGTCTTAAAAAATCAAATGTTGGTCAGGATATGGAGCAATAAGAACTTATCTTAAACACTGCAAGAGGGAGTTTAAATTTTTAATCTATACACTGGAAAATAACAGCATTAACTTGTAAAGTTGGAAATATGCAAGTACTACAATCCATAAATTAAGGCTCTTTTTCACATCATGTAAATTGAGGATATGTATAATTTCATAGTAGCATTGTAATAATAAAAGAAAAATTAAAACACAAATGACCACCATTAAGTAAATGTATAATCTGTTATATATTTATAAAATATTATACCATTATACTACACAAATTCAAGTTAACTACCTCTACAAGCAATAAGATGGATAAATCTCAAGACATAGTGTTGAGTGAAAAAAGCAAATTGTTGAAGAAAGCTTATATTAGAATACCATTTTTATAGAGTTCAAAACCAGGCAATGCTAAATGTGTTGTCGGGGAAATACATATAAAGAAGAACAAGATAATGATTAACACAAAATTTAGAATAGTAATTAACTCTGGGGGAGGAAGAACTGGGATGCTCTACAGAGAAACACAAAGTAAAATTCAACAGAAAGTAATAGTGACTTTTTAAATTTGAGTGATGGGTTTATGGGTTTAATTTTATGATTATGCTTTATATATCTGTGCTACAAATATACAACATTCATCATTAAAATTTTAAATGAAGCTGAAGTTGAATTGCCAGTATTTGTTAACTTGTAAATGGTAAGGGAGAGAACAGAGCAAAGGAGTCCTATGCTGGTGAATTGAACCACTGAGTGGATGGTGTTGCTTTTAATGACAGGAAGAGGATCAGGTGAGTGGGGTGTGAACAAGTGAGGGGGAAGAATGGTGATGAATTAAGTTTTGAACTGTTTAGATTCAGTTACCTATAATACATCTAAGTAAAATTTGGAGGTCATTATGACGTAGGACTGAATATGGAAAGAGGACTTTGGCCTTTACATAGATAGTTCTGGGAATCACTGGCATAACAGATAGGCTCTGAGGCCCCTGAAATGAATGAAATTACCTGGGGGTGAGGGTAGAGGTTGAGTAGTAGAGGAGACTAGAAGGGAGCTGGTATATACCTTTATAAATGTCACAAGTTGGAAATCCCAGGGAGCTCTCAGGAAGTAAAGCATTAATAAATATAAGCCCTTGAACTGAAGTTTACGTACAATAAATTATGCAGGTCCTTCTTTGAGTCCCAGAATACACAGGCAAATGATGCAGAGAAATGTACAGGGAGTCTTTACAATTCCTGGTTTTATACTGGCTGCAAGAAAACCCCAAGTAAAGCTCTTCCTCCTGGATGTGGCCTGCTCCCAAACGATCATCTCTCAGTAAGTTTTTTTTAACACTAGAGCCCAGGGTATTCTGAAATGCTCCACTCTCTCTCCTGTCTGCCTTAAAGAAGCAAACAGTGCCTGTGTGAGCCACCTATGGAGAGGCCCAGGTGGCAAGGAAGTGCAGACAGCCCACAGGACCTACAGGCCTTGGTCATATAGCCACAACAAAGTGAATTCTGTCCAAACCTGAATGAGCTTGGAAGTAGATTCCGCCCCAGATGACTTTCCAGATGAGAACCCAGCCCGGCTGACACGTGGATTGAAGCCATATGAGAGCTAGAGAAGAAAAGCAAACTAAGCCACGCCCAGAATCCTGTCCCACAGAAACTGTGAGTTGATAAATACATGCTATGTTATTTAAGGTGCTATGTTTGTAGTAATTTGTTATGCATCAGTAGAAAACAAGTGTGTGTGTGTGTGTGTGTGTGTGTTGTCTATATTCATCAAGACCTATGTGCATAGTGGGGAGGAAAGCGAAAAAGATGGCAGGCATATTTCTGTAGGAAGATTATTTTTCCTGAAAGTTTAATGGTTAGGAGGAACCAGCCTTCTCCTCAAAGAATGTGTACATTAAAGTAGGAAGTTCCTATTCCAGTAAGGTGAATGAATCGGAAACATCAATTTCTGAACGGGCAAAGGAAGAGTGCTAGAACTTTGCTTGCAGATTGTACCACTTATTCTCTAAGCTTTCCATTTCATCATTTTGAGTTTCTACCCTTCACTTATGTGTCTCTCTTCTAGATAAGCATTCATAGTTTGCAAGAGGCAATAGCCAATGGCAGTGCTCTCCTGTTTGAAACCCAACTTACAACGAATAACATTTCTCCCTAGTTTAAAATGCTATGAAGCCTAAATTGGGCTGGTTAAGTAAACAGAATTAGTTCAGTTTTTCTGTGCCCCTGATATCACTGACTGATTGCTTTTACAAATTGGGTCAAATTGACAACCAAATAATAAAACCCTGGAATGCTTGGGGAACAGACCAAAAAAAGTGATAATATTAGGAATTCTTTAGTATTAAATTGCCTTTAATATTAAGAAACTATATCAGGCACAAGAGAGTATAAACCTGGACATCATGAATTCTTAGTAAAAAGAAATTCTCAATGAAATATTGGGCATCTTAAATGCCTTTCTTTTTCATGTGTCTTTCATTGATGCTACAAAGAACTCATTGAAGGTCAGCCATTCTTTTTGAGGTCTCCATAGTAACTGTGATCTTTAACCATATCTTTGATTTAGAACATCAAAATGTCAAAATTGATATCAAACTCATGAACACCAGATCAGGGCATTGGTACCATATTTGATGCAACATCAAAAGTACTCACTTGTTTGTTCTTGTGTGTTCATATTGTTTCTAGCTCTCTTTTTCTATTTTATGCCTTCCCTCATAAGGGACTTAACTTGGAAATCTTAAAATACTGACAATGGAGAACTTATCTGTAGGTGGAAATATGCCAGAACAGCTGGAGAAGTTGCTGATACACTCAAGAGGAAGCCTCCAAAGCTGATTTTTACAAGGCAGGAGCAGCTTACTGGTTGAACCATTAGATGAGAATTACAAAAATTAGGAGTATGTGATCTGATTCTAGGAAGACATTTTATTTTTTTAAAGGATGGATGTTATGTATGTATGTATGTATGTATGTATGTATGTATGTATGTATTTGAGAGAGCGAGCATGAGTGGGGGGGTGGGGGGGACAGAGGGAGAGAGAGAAGCAGACTCCCTGATATGCAGAGAGCCCAATGTTGGGCTTAATCCCAGGACCCCGGGATCATGACCTAAGCTTAAGGCAGACACTTAACTAACTGAGCCACCCAGGTGCACCTAGAAAGACATTTTAATCAGAGAGGGTAAGCTAGATGAATATTACAAAGAAAAAAGAATGGCAATATTCATTGGAAAAACAGAACAACTAGAGAAATAAATGCAGAAGGATTATATTAGCAAATGAAGTTGGAAACTGCCCTAAGAGTATAACAGGTGGGGGAAACATCAGACCTTCAAGGGAGCAGAATTCCTTTGAACTACTTATAGATGGTGACCTCAAAGGCTGGTAAATTCAGGAGACAGCCTCAGCTTTAACACAGCTGCTCTCTGGCATTATTAATGGCATGAGAATGGATCTATGAATTGGTAAAATAGTAACAGCTAAACCAACAGTTAAAAAATAGAAGTCTGCAAGTCATGAAGCCTATCCATCAATTATGTAAGAAAGGTTCCTTCTTGCTAGAAACGAAGACAAGGCAAGAATCCTCAGCTCATATTAATCTCAAAAACTCTTGTCTTTAACTCTAGTTCATTTTGATTTAAACTCAGCCTAGTTTGAGTCTCTAGTTTATGGTGCAAATCAGTTTTGTGATTTAGCTCAGTTCTCCCTATACCTTCCTCCCCAGCTGCACAAGGGGACTACTCTGGGAAGCTGAGAAAAAAGGTAAGATGAGGTTCTCAGTGATCCATCCAAGTACTGAAAAAACTCTCTTTCCAGTGGTCTGTTATTTATAATTATACCATTTGCCCTAAGGAAAAAAAGAGAAGAGTATGCTGCCTTTTCAATGATTGAGCTCAACTCACTAAGTAGCTCTCTATCGTAAAACAAAAACAAAAACAAAAACAAAACAAAAAAGGAGCTACTTCAGGGCTCAGAAAAATTATTATTCTGAGACCAGTGCATGTCACATCTTAGTGTACATAATGATCACCTGGGGAGCTCGTTAGAACAAAGATTTGGCCCCTGTGCTCAGAGTCTCTTGGCAGAGATCTTCAGTGATGGTTTTTCCCTTATCCAGCCCACACCAAACCCTTACAGTGAGGCTTGGCCAGAGAAAATTAGGTCTGTAGGAAATTCTATATCTCTCACTTTTTTAAAACACATCTCAGTAGATGCTAAAAAGGTAGTATTGTCATGAATCAGTACATTGGCCTTATTAACATTTCTGTTAATAAAAACTTTCATACAATTGCTTTAACATCTCACTAAAAGATGCTAAATATTATAAAACTTTTGTAAGATTGCTTAGCTTCATGTTTTTAGTAGGAGAATCTAAAATATCCCCAATTCTGAGGCAAAAGAGGTGCTGATACTTATTGGACATCTACCATGCCCAGGCATAGTACTAGTCCTTTATTTCAATGATTTTACTTACTTAATCCCCACAAGAGCCCATATGAAATAGGACTATGATCATCCTCATTTTATAAATGATATGAGATACAGAGAGATTGAGTCCCTTTATAAAACTGCATGGCTCAAAAGCACATAAACTCAGATGTGAATCTCATTTCTCACTATTTTGTCACATAATCTGTCTCATTTTCTGAAATGCTTTAAATTGCAAATAACCCCAGGGTCATTATGGTTACACTTCCAACATCTTTTCTATCCTAAAAGGTAGGAAATCCCCCAATTGATATTATTTTATCTGTTCCCAAACTCAGAGCCTGGTGAAGACAGTATTGCCTTTCTTGTTCTTTTTCCTTTAGTGCTCACTGACAATCTAAACAAATTAAAATGCACATGAAAAGATGTCTCTGGTTCCCCATAAAAGTGGGTCAACAGTTCATTTATTCTATGCTTAATAACTGTTATCACCCCACTCCTTAATTTACTTAAAATATCCTCTAGGAATAAGGAATGGGAGAACTTTTAAGACACCATTTCATATGTTAAAGCCAAATTTATACTATTTAGGAAAAAAATGCTTTCAAATGCATCATAAAAATTTGGCCTCTTTGGACATAATACAATTATGAAAGAAACCTGTATGTTTCCCTTTTTCTTGAAAAGATCAGTAATTTTCAGCCCTATTACAAATTAATAAGTCCTTCTAAGAAGAAGAGGCTATTTTTTTATTGTCAGCTTCCCCTAGTTTCTTAATCTATTCATGTATTCAACAAAACTTTACAGTATTCTTACTGTGTGTTCAGCATAAAGAATACACTGGTAAACAAAACTGATCAGGTGTCATCTCCACTTTCATGAAATCTAAAGGTCTTTCATGAAATCTGTGATCATCACTTGATTCCTCTAAATTTCTATATAAATTGTAGTGATAAATATGCTAAAGCAATCTTATGAAAGTTTTTAATTTAAATAGAAATGTTAATAAGGCCAATTCACTGATCCATAACAATATTGCCTTTTTGGCATCATAAATTTATGTTAATTGTGCAATTCAATCACAAAACTAAGATTTTCATGGCATTTTTCCCCCCTGGCTTAGAGTTTCAAGTTCCACATAATAGTAATAATATTAAATCTAGTAACATTAACAGGAGGAATGAGCTGTTAGATGTTTTATGTAGTACGATTTCTACCTTTAACTTACTAATTAGAGTATCTTTAGAAACTGGGGTAAACATGATTACATTGCTTATTTTTAGGTGTCTTTAAATATATAGATTTTTTTTTTTTTACAAAGAAGTTTTTAATCATCTCCTTCAAAGTTAACTATGGTCCTATCCAAACTCTTTTCTCTTCTTTTCAAATACTACCCTCTTAACACACTTCCATCTTTCATTCTTACAAAAAAAAATTCTCATTCAGGTGATCATTAATCAGAGGGTCAACTTTCTTTGATAAAGATCTTATAAAAATACATTTGACAAAGACACTAAGAATATACAATGAGGAAAGGATAATCTCTGCAACAAATAGTGTCGGAAAAACTGGACAGCGACGTGCAAAAAACAATGAAACTGGATCACTATCTTAACACCTTATACAAAAATCAACTCAAAATGGACTAAAGATGTGAACAAAGACCAGAAGCCATAAAACTCTTAGAAGAAAATATATGCAGTAAGCTCCTTATATTGGTCTTGGCAATGATTTTTTTGGATTTAACAATAAAAACAAAGGCAACAAAAGGAAAAATAAATAACTGGGACTATATCAAACTAAAAAACTTCTGTATGGCAAAGGACCATCAACAAAATGAAAAGGTGACCCATTGAATGGGAGAAGATATTTGCAAATCAAATATCTGATAAGGGATTAATATCTAAAATATATAAAGAATTCATACAACTCAATAGAAAAAAAACCCCCAAGCAATCCAATTAAAAAATGGTCAGATGATCTGGGTAGACATTTCCAAAGGATATACACATGGCCAATAGGTATATAAAAAGGTGCTTAATTAGCATCACTTATCATCAGGGAGATGTAAATCAAAACCACAATGAGATATCACCTCACACCTGTTAGAATGACTATTATTAAGAAGACAAGAAATAAAAAATGTTGGCATGGGCGCCTGGGTGGCTCAGTTGGTTAAGCGACTGCCTTTGGCTCAGGTCATGATCCTGGAGTCCCTGGATCGAGTCCCGCATCGGGCTCCCTGCTCGGCAGGGAGCCTGCTTCTCCCTCTGACCCTCCCCCCTCTCATGTGCTCTCTCTCTCTCATTCTCTCTGTCTCAAATAAATAAATAAAATCTTTAAAAAAAAATGTTGGCATGGATGTGCAGAAAAAGGAACCCTCATGCACTGTTGGTGAGAATGTAAATTGGTGTAGTCTATGGAAACAATACGGAGGATCCTCAAAAATTTAAAAATAGGACGACCATTTGATACAGCGGTTCCACTTCTAGGTATTTATCTGAAGAAAGTGAAATCACTAACTGAAAAAGATATCTGTACCCCCATGTTCACTGAAGCATTATTTATAATAGCCAAAACATGGAAACAACCTAAGTGTCCATCAACAGATGAATGGATAAATATATAAATATATTTATGTATGTATATTTATATATGTATATATGCATATATTATGTATATATACTTCTTATACATATATATTTATATATATAAAATTCAGCCATAAAAAGGAAGGAATACCTGCCATTTGCAACAATGAGAATGGACCTCAAGTGCATTATGGCATGTGAAATTTAGATAGACAAATACGGTATGATCTCACTTATATATGGAATCAAAAATGAAAACAACACAAAACAAACTCATATACAGAGAACAGAATGATCATTGCCAGAGGCAGGAGGTTAAGGAGTGGGCACAGTGGGTGAAGGTGGTCAAAAGTTACAAACTTCCAGTTATAAGATAAATAAGTCCAGGGACGTAATATACAGCATGGTGACAATAGTTAATGTATTGTATCTCCAAATGATGCTAGGAGAGTAAAAGTTCTTTAAAAAGTTCTTAAAAGTTCTCATCACAGAAAAAAAAAATTGTAACTCTGTAGTGATGGATGTTAACTAAACTTATTGTGGCATTCATTTCATAATATGTATTATATATAAATATACAATTAACATATATTACACAACATGTATATCAAGTCACCGTATTTTATAATATATATTATATATCAAATTATTAGGTTGTATACCCAAAACTAATACAATGTTATATGTCAATTATTTTTTTAATAAAAAATGCACTGAAAGTTGTCTGTAGTGACTCTAAAACAGAATAAAGCAGGGACAGATAAGTTAAAAGCAACATTTCATAAGTGCATTAAATATAGATACATGAAAAATGAAATTTGATTATGTGTCCATTAAAATCCTTATTAGGTTTATAAGCTTTAAATAAGAGTGACAAATAGACACATAAAAATACCCGAAGCAAAAAAAAAAAGATGAGAATCACTCATTTAAACGAGCTAGAACAATGAAAAGAAACTGCAGTTGAATATTTTTGAAAGTATAGAATTGACCTGATTCCCCATGACACTATATTGATTTCTATCATCCGCTTAATACAAGGGACTTTGTATACAGTGAGTGATAGATGTGTCCTTGTTGCGTATTACCTGTGAAATAGGGATGCATTTTACACTGCCTATGTTTTCATAGAGGAAAGCAAATTTCTGCTCCACTTCACCAGAAAGGAAAAGTATGAGAGGGATAACTGCCATACTTCTCCTTCCTTCCTTTTTCTCCATTCACTGAAACTGGAGTGATTTACCTGAGGGATAAGTTTAAGAGAAAATCTGAATATAATTGAATGTACTTTGTGCACTTTTTCAGAGCCACACTCTGATATATGCATTCTTTTCTGCTCTCTGCACTATGGTTAAGCTCTTAAGAGCAGCCTGTATCTCTCTGAGAGTATCAGTTCTTATCCATTCAAATCTGATTAATTAATTTAGCTAACTCATTTGGTCACAGATCAAAAGTCATTCTCTCTGATAAACTTTATCAATAATAAAATTAATATTTGGTGCTGCTCCATTCATCAGTTCTCAAGTAGTTACAAACTCAGAAGGAAGGGACAAATATGAGTGTCATTTGTTGAGCTCCTACCCTAAAATTCTTGTATTACATATTCAATTTGTTGCCATTAGGAATGTCTATTTCTTTAGAGAAGAATTCTGAATAGTTTTTAGGCAACGTCAAGCATAAAATTCACTAAATGGTCACACTTACGAAAAGGATGATCCAAGTTTAGTGTAAATGTCAAGAATATATAATCATAGATATAAATGTAGAGAGGGAGAAATGATAGTTCTTTTCAATATAATTTTCAGTACTAACTTATCCAGTTTATGAAGAATTGACACGGGCGCCTGGGTGGCTCAGATGCTTAAGCATCTGCCTTCAGCTCAGGTCATGATTGCAGGGTCCTGGGATTGAGCCCCATGTTGGGCTCCTGGCTCAGCAGGGAGTCTCCTTCTCCCTCTGCCTCTGCCCTCTGCTCATGCTCTCTCTCTCAAATGAATAAATAAAATCTTCTAAAAAAAGAATTGACACATTAAGCTTATGCAAAATTAATCAAATTTTTCAAACCTGTATCATGACAGGAGAAACACTACTAAGTTTTATATTGATTATTTAACCATAATTCATTTATTTCAGTTTTTGGTTATAGTTCTTTTGGTTTAAGAGTTTTTTTTTCCTTTCACCGGTGACAAAATTTTGTGTGGTTAATGTACGTGTACACACACACACATACACACACACACACACGAACTAGAACAATTGAATTTTTAAGTTACTGTCGAGAAGGTCTTTCCCTGGAAAAGCATGCTTTCTAACCTTTATATTATTGAATAGAAATTCTTTGAGTAGTTTTAACTTTACACCCCACTAGAAGCAGAACTATAAGCAAAGTAATCAGACCCACATAACAAACATTTCCTTCCTCATCATCCAAAAACTAGCATTCCTCTTAGCCCATAAGAACCAAATTTTAGTATTTCCTCATATGTATTTGTTCACAAGAATGCTATGAATACCTAAATACACAGCATATATACACAGAGATACACAGCATTTCTTGTTGCATCCTCTCACTTGCATGTGCACATGCACACACAGTACAAACAGGGGTACATTGCTCCTTTTTCTCTGGTAAGTAAGCCCAAACAACTGTGAGGAAACTAATCCATTAAATGCCAATTGCTTGCATACAATAATTTCTTTTTCAAATGATGTTTTGTGTTAAGATAGCCCTTGGTTTACTGTTCCTTGTTCATCTATACCTTAAAATTTCAAATATGTTAAAATTAAAATATGTTGTCTGGGCTTTTTCTCTATTTTCTCCCTGGATGACCCACAATTTTATGAATTATGTATACTCTGAGCTCCTAGATAGATAGATAGATAGATAACATATTCTCTATAAAGTAGAACATATTCTCTATCTATCACCTACCTATCTATCTGTCATCTATTCAACTATTTATCCTGCTGTCTGTTGGATATCGCTAACATGTCTAAAATTGAATATACAAAGTCAACATACCAAAAAGTGAATTTGAATCCTTCCTCTCACACATGCTCACCTTATGTTCCCTATCTCAGAAAGGGCATCTCCACCTAAACCAGAGATTTTGCTTTCATCCTGGTTACCTTCCTCTCCTTACCTTATCATATGCTTCATATCTGATTAGTAATCAAACTTTAATCTCCCTAAACATATTCTGTCTGTTCATAGACAATCAGTTCTCATTAGATTTTAACCAGTTTCTTGATTTATTTCCAATCTGTTCTTTCTGTAACCTCTACCAACCCACCCTCCATCTTAGTGTCAAAATTATCTAACACCCAAATATGATTATGTTGACTCTCAAAGAGTTATAGGGATCATCCCATTTCTGACATCAGTATGATATGGAAAGATTAGATAATTTGGTAATTTAAGGGAATGAACACTCTTACCTTCCTGTCTACCGCTCTTTAAATTATACCATCATGTGATGTTCTAAAACAAAAAGGAGTAGACTGATCAGTAAGAAAGGCATTCCTATAATGCATGTTTTGGTTTAAGGATGAAAACTAGTCGCTGCTTTTTCTGTTTGGTGGAAGGAAATAGTTGAGGCCCTCCTGAGTCAGCAATTGTGCAATATTGTCCTGACTATTTCAGGCCCTGATTTCTACAACTTGATATAACGCTATAGTTTGCAAATCTTCACTTCACCAATAAACTGCCAAGTTATTTAATTTCACATAGCTCATTCATTCAACATAATTCCTGGAGCAAGGTGGCCTAGGATCTCTTGCACCTAACATCCTCTGTCTTCACATTAGAGCTCAGCATGTAGGAGTCATATGTGCGGAGGGGTTGTCCTCCAACAACCGCTCGTCCAACATGAAGCTGTTATCAGCAACAGAACCAAGCAGAGGAAGCAAGTTTATAAGATCACACCAACATCCTAGTCCCCAGGCAGGCCTCTGTGGTTTTAAAAGCTACAAATTCTGCTAACAGCAAAGATTACATATCCTGTTTTTCTGTTTTACTATGGCCTTCTAGTTTATTCCCCAACTCCTATATCGGTCAGTTCCTTACTTCCAATGATCACCAAAGGTCAAAGTCAAACATGCTCTGCTTTACCCAGTGATACGTGGATTCCTATCAAAGTCACACTTGATTCCTTAGACACACTTCAGCCTTGAATGCTCCTTTACTCTCATCTTTTCCCAATCTTGTGAATTCATTTTTCTATGCCATCAAACACTTTTCCATTATTCTGCCTTTCATAGAAACTTGACTTTACCTTCAATTTGATCATTTTCTTAATGAACCCTCACTAAACAATTCCTAGGGAGTTACACACCTGTCTTCTTCTCACTGACAATTCTATACTACTGTTCTAAATCATTTCTGAGCCTCCTATGTCCATCATTTGCCTTATATATTTCTAATGTTTCAGTGCTCTCCAATATCCCCAGAGCCCCAAAGCCACACTCCACCTTCCCTTTGTTCTACAGACAATCAGAATCACTTCTTTATTGAGATCAGAGTTAGCTTCTGATCAGACTTGTTGAAGGAAAGTTGAAGACTTACTCTCTCTACATCAGAATTTCTTTTTAACTCATCCAGATCTTCTTCTCTCTTGCCTCAGGCAAGAGATACTCTTACCCTTTCCAATGTCACATCTTTACTTGCACATTATTACTAATTTCAGAACCTTGCTTAATTGATCTTCATCTTTAGTCACATTTCCATTGACTTCTTTTTGATTCACCAACATAAAAGTAAATAAGTAAATGTATTGAAAAGCATAAATGTGTATGTGTGTATATGACTGACTATCTTTCCTGTCCCTTGCTGACCATTTCTTTGTAGGTTAGAGATATTTTATGAACACCACAAATGTGTGTGTGTTCTATTCCTAGCTAGTTGATGACCTTGAATTGGAAATTCCAGCTCAAGTACTGCAAATGTAGAATGTGGCCATCAGTCAGCACGGAGGGAGTGGTTTATTGGTTCCAACCTTTACTCCTTGGTCATGTTTCGGAGCTAGACACTGGGGTCTAACACTAAACTGTAGGCAGTAAGGGCTGACTTAGTAGGGATGTTGTCTCCACTCTTGAGGGTGGGGTTATGGATTTCTCTGAGGCCTAAGTAATGGTCAGGATAAGCCATGCTCAGTTTCTGGGCTGACGTTTTATCACAGCCTTTTTCAATTTTCAAATGAACTGGGGTTGGGGTTGGTGAATTTTTTTTTTAACCGATCTCTGATTTAAGTAAATGTGGTTGTATTAAGTACATGGAGGTTTTTCTCTAAAATGTGTCAAAGACATCATAATTATCAATAGTTTTGCTTAACTAGAAACATACAAATAGACTGTATAAAAAAGGATCTAAAAACAATCAAGAAAACCAAGAATTTGAGGAATGTTTCCTATCTATGCAGAATCCATTTTACAATTCAAATCTTATCAAGAATAGGCCATTGTGTTTTATGTGCATTTAATTTAAGCACTCATAAAATGCTGAAATCATCCATGATACTACTTTATATTCTAACACTGGAAATAAAACAAGATTATTTTTCTTTCTTTTGCAAAGAGCAAAGGGTTTCAGAATCAACTTTGTCTTCAAGCATCAGCAAAAGCTTGCTGACAAGATATTTTGGAACAACTTGCTATTAGGAAGGAAGTCTGAGTAGGAGGATGAGAAATAGCTCATGCCCATATGACACATACAAGTTGTGAATGTGTTCAAAGTCCATGATGTAGAACATAAAAGGATGTAACAATTTATCTCAGTGACATAAAGGACCTTATTCCATTCTTTTGTTTTTAAGAGCTCTATGCTGAACTAGATTTTCTTTCCCTCTTTTCTCATTTACCTGATGGTTATAAACATTACAATTTATAACATCATGAGAAAATGCAGAACCTGTCAAAATATCTTGAATAAACTGCATGGATTTTCATGTTGAAGCCATTTGACCCTGTTTCTCTAGGTACATGGCAAAAACATTGCTGCGTGAGAAATATCAGTAAACTCTTTTTTTTTTTAAATCTAATAACTTATGCTTTTATAGTTACTTTATCTAAAACTGTCATGAGGGCTTTATATGTAAACTCTGCATCTCATAGCAGTTGGTAGCAAAAAAACTTCACAAAAACAAAAATCCTAAAAACACTACTGTCAAATTATTACTCTAGGAAAAGAGATAATCAAATGATTCATTTCTAACATTATAGTACACAGAAATTGGAAACCCATCCAATATCTACTCAACAATTATTGAGCTTCTGTATTTTTTGAAATTCTGACAGGTATTTGAAGAATCCACAAATGAATGGGCCAAAAGCCTCTATAATCCTATTTTTATCAAGCTATATCCCCTATATTTACACTTATCTCTATCCTCTAGCAAAGACTCTCCCCTTTAAGCCCTCATAATTTGAATTTCTTTATGGAACAAAATTTGGTCATTCTTATATCACAGTCATATATTTCCTTATACAAATCATCTGACTAGCTTGTAAGACGTTGAGTTCCTTGAGGGCAGGAACAATACCATATATATCTTTCATCTTCTACAATACAGGGCTTAGTACCTTAACTTCCGTAATAAAATCTCTTATGCCCATCTCACAGGGAAATTTAGAGGGAATGCCAGATGAATGGTATAAATGTTTAAGAGTTATGGGGAAAAAGAGGAAGGGAAGGCAACTTCTACCTTCAGGCCCCACAGAAGCTTATGGAGAGGCAGCATTTGAATTACAGACCAAGTGACATCCTTTGATTAGTAACATTAAGATGTATACTTTTCTAAGTTTTTAAATTTACATTACTAAATTAGCCAATGGGGAAAAGAGACATTCACAATTTTGTTTTATTTATTTATATGAATTATAAGATTAGTGCATATTTGTTTCAATTCTATATTACATGATTACATGTTTATTCCATCCCAAAACTTAATAGAATAAAACAACAACTATTTTATTTTATTCATGATTTCGTGGGTCACGGATTCAGGTATGGCATAGCAAAGAGGCTTATCTTTTCTACACAATGTCTGTGTCTCAACTGGAGTGGCTCAAACATCTGGAGATGACTAGGATAGCTTGCCTGGGGCCTCTGTTCTCCATGTCTGTGGGATTCCCTGGTTTTTCTCCACAATGTTCTTGGAGATGCTGACTGGAATGCCTGGCATGGCTGGGGGGCTCACCCAGCCACTTTCTTACTAACTTGAGCATACTCATAGCAAGATGGTCTTAGGGAATGTATGGTAGCAAGAAAACTTCAATGGGCATTCCCACTCAAAAGGGGGAAAGAGGAGAAAGTAGTAACCAGTCCATAACAGTTCTGAAATCCAGCCAGGACATCAATGCCAGTTCCTTAATTAGAGCCCAGTCCTGCTTTCTTTGAGCTGTTTTCTATGGTTTTAAACTCTACTCTCCAGCTTATTGGCTTCACACTCTTAAGCATCTTTCCTTTTCCATAGGAAATGGCCCATGTTGGCAGCTTTTTAACTTTTTCACCCTGCTTTCTGCCTGTAGAAAGTTTGGGACGCTATGATATTTTTCTTTTGAACTGACCCTTTTTCATTTAATATAGGTGTCAGTGTCTCCACAATTATAATTGTCCTAAAACCATTGTTGTTTTCTCAGGAATATTACTGATGTTTATTAGACAAAAGCACATCACAAATGTCTTTAAAATAGGTGGCTCTCTGTCTTGGGCTGAGAGTCAGGGTGCTGTGGTACAGCACCCTTAAAAATCCATAAAAACCCTCCAGGAAAAAGGGTCTAATAGGCGAGCTTACAGCTTTGTTGTCCTTGTTGTCATCTTTGTCTAGTGGAGAGGGTCTGTGAGGAATATCATTAGATCAATCTCCAGTCTCAATAAAGGGTTCAAGTTGCATTCCTGACTCCATCTTTAAACTGAGTTGGTATTTTATTAGTAGGTTGCTGGGTTGATCATTACCCTGAGGCCATTTCTTACTTTGTGATCCTTATTCTAGATGGTCAACTTTCCCTCACCTAACTCTATAGTCCCTCTAAAATCTGCTAAAAAGTAAACACTTCCTCCAAAATTTTATCTCTTTTCTCATATTTTGCCATATGTAGTTACAAGAAGCCAGTTAGCATTTGCAACCTTCCCCTTAGCCAGATCAATGAGTTCCTAAGGTAACCTTTCTGTTTTCCATGTTATCACAGGTAAGGCTAATATTTCTGCCAATACATAACTTGAGCTCCCTTTCCTCCAGCTTCCAATAATAATTTCTATGTTATCCTTTAAGTCTTCACTGACCCCATAGGTGTCCTTGCAGCCTTTTTCCACTACCAGTCTCAAAGTGAATGTCTCTGTCTTCATTTTTTTTTAAATGAAAATCAACCCAGTTCTGATTCCAATAACTGTATCAGTCAGTATTCAATCAGAGATGCAGAAGCACTATGTGTTATGTATTGGGAAAAAGAAATGTATTATAGAAATTAGGATTTCCACAATTGTGAGAGAAGCTAGAAATATAAAAATAAAAAACAATAAAGGAATCATAATTTCAGAGAAAATTACCTAACCATCCCTGTCAGAGGTGAATGAGTTGGTTCGTACATGGAAATCTAGAAGCTATGCACATCAAGCTGCAGAACTGGGGTCACAAACGGAGGCAGGTGTAGAAATCTATGCAAGGTTATTGCTTCTTTCTGTTTTCTCTGTGAATTCACTGTAAAACATCTGTGGTGAGCCTAGGGCTGATTTTCGCCAGATTTGTCAGTCAGGAAGGAGAACTAGACACAGAGATGGGAAGAGAAAGGAAAAAATGGGAAACCACTTGCAGCTCTCTATCTCTCATTGCCTGTGGCTAATAATGACCATTAGGGTATAATGCCTGTGCTTTGCTTCCACTTCCAGAACACACATACTACTTTTGGTCAGTTAGAACATAGAACCACCCAGGGAAAGGGCTTCTGGAAAGCATAGCTCCCCACTTAATCAAGTTGATAAGAGAAGAGTACATAACTATAGTCATTGAAGAAACTGTGAAAATTACAAAAACATATAAAGAAGCAGAATAAAAATTATCCATATGATCAGGACTGAGATGTAAATGCTATTAACAACAGATCTTTACTCTGAGACACTTCATTTTATTATAGAGGATTTAACATTGGCAACATAGTGATTATGAAGTACAACATAGTGTTTAAGGGCCAGGTTTTGGTTTGCTTAGCCAGGTTTGAATACCAGATTTCTCACTAATAAGTGTATGACCTTGAACAAAATAATGAACAAATAATGAACCTCTCTTTACTTTGTTTATTTTATCCAAAAGGAAGATAAAAAAAAATAGAACCTATCTATGGTATAGCCTTCCAGCAATGTCCATGTCCTAATCCCCAGAACCCATGGCTATATTAGGTTTATGGAAAAGGGGCATTAAGACTGAAAATGGAACTAAGTTTGCTAGTTAGCTAGTGTGGGTAGTTTATCCTGAATTATCCAGGTAGACCCAATGTAACCACAAGCATTTTTACAAGTAGAAGAGGCAGGAGAGAGACAGGAGTTGTGGTCATGTGAAAAGGACACAGCCTGACCTTTCCAGCTTTGAAGATGTAGAGAGTGCCACGAACCACGGCTAGAAAGAATCCAGAAAAGGGAAGAAAACAAATTATCTCTAAAGCCTCCAGAAGGACACAGCCCTGCCAATACCTTGAGTTTAGCCCAGTGAGACCCATTGTGGACTTCTGACCTCCAGAACTGTAAGAAAAGAAACTTGTGTTGTTTTAAACCATTACAAGTTATGGTAATTTGTTATAGCAAGAATAGGAAATATATACACTACATCATGGGAGTGCTGTGAGGATTAAATGAGATGATACATGTAATCATGATTAAAATAGGTCCTAGCACATGGTAACTGCTCAATACATGTGATTGTTTGCTATCAAAGATTATAATTTTCCCACTGATGTATGTACATATATATATATCCACATCTACATCTGTATCTATCTATATAAAATATCTCCCCTGTTGTTGGACAGTTAAGTTGTATTCAATTTCTTGTTATTAGAAAAATGCTTCAATGGAAAAACTCAATGGAGACCTTGTTTGTCTTGATGCCTATTATAGACTCAGTGAGACACATAGTAGGAGCTCTATAAATATTCATTAAATAGATAAATGAAGAAATGATCAACATATTTGTGCCTATATATATTTTCACATTTGTCTTTTGTCTTTAGGCTAGATTCCCAGAAATGGTATTACTGGATCAAAATGAGCTGAACATTTTCATGCTCTTTATACCTACTGCCAAATGGATTTTCAGAAAGGTTACACCAATTTACACTCCCACAGCATTGTATGAATGTGACTTTGTCATCCTACCCATGTTAACATTGAATATCCTACATTTTAAAATCTCTGATAACTTTTTGCCTATTTTTATCATTCCTTTAATTGCATTTTTTGATTATTTATAATGTTGAAAAAACTCAATGATTTTACTAATCATTTGCCTTTTTAGTAATTTCTTTTGTGAATTCTGTGATGATTATTTTCATATTACAAATTATTTTAAAGATAAGGAACATAAGGAAGGTACAGAAAATAAGCTCTCCTGAACCCTCCAGCAAAGTTTGACAAATGTTAACAACTTTACGATACTAGCTCCAGTTACTGATTTATTTATTTTTGAAACAGATCATGATAGCTAAGTTTGAAAAGTCTTCTATTCTCCTTTTCCCCTTTCTCTCTCCCTAGGGAGTATTTCTGCATGTTTTTGTTTATGTTTTTGTACTTTAATGTGTTCACACACAACACATGTGCACACACAATTAGTATGAATCATCTATTTGCTTTTCCAGCGTGCTAGTATTTTTCATATTAATCAATGAGTACTTTGTGTCATAGGATTTAACTCTGTTTCTCATATTTGCTGTACACATTCTCCCAGTTAGTCATTTTAATTTTATTTGTTTCTAAATTGATTTTTAACAGATTACATTTATTTGATAGTATAGAATTGTATGGAATTAGTATTAAAGTTACATGGTTTTCTTTCATATATTTAGTTTAATGGCGAATCCTGAAGGTAGTAATTATTAACACTTTCTGATTCATGATTTCTGATCTTAGAATAAATTGCCATAAATAGAGGCTGATACAGCTATTAAAATCTGTATTATTTGATTATCTTAACATGGAATTTGCAAAATTTAAGATCTCTTTAGGTCTTATATCTTGGTTAATTCTCTTTTCCAACATTAGCTTATAGTGGAGGCTGAAATGATAGTGGTGTAATTAAAACTTATCAAAAGAAAAACAAATTCCAGAGATGTTCCAATATTCATCAAATTTTAAGTAATATTAGGAGAACACACTTTTTCTGAGCTATTGTAAGGAAAGGAGTAAAACATATGACTTTCAGTGGTAGACTTCCCTGATCTTAATGGATAGGATAGAAATCATTCAACAATGTTTAAAGGCTGTGATATTTTCATGAAACATAAAAATGAATGTAATCAATTAGATGTAAGGTATAATAAAATGGCTTCCTAGTATATTCAGGCAAGAGATTATAAAAAGGATTTAAGAATAAAAACTTTATTTTAAAATATCAGACAAAATTCTGTCAGTACTTCCTCTAAGTGGATAACATCTAATCAATGGGTAAAAATCTAGGAATCACCTTCCCTTGAATTTTCCTTAGATGTAAACTACCAGAAAAGAGAAGCAAGATGAGCCAAAATGTTGTTGTAGACATTTGTGGAGAAAGACATAATTTCCCCTGGCCCCCAGAAAACATATAAAAATATGACCATTTGTTGGATGAAAAGAATAAGTTATAATCTTAAAATCTTTCATTGGAAAGTGTGTTCAACGTGAAGGAGCTATGTTTATATATGTTCAGAAGTCAGCAGACAAAATACAAGGGATATATTTCTACATTTGAAGATAGCAATTACCTAATATCAAGTATTTTAAATTTTTGAACATAGGCACACAAAACAATACAAAGCTGCTGCATCTAATGTTACCTCTTTGACCATAGAGCCAATAAAAACAAAATAAAAATTAAAGGATGAATGGCTAGAAATTGGGCTTAGCTGATAATATCACACAGAAATATTTCATTTTTTAAAATGTGAAATTTAAATACATTTCAATAAAGTAAACAACCAGGCACAAATAAAGTCCATAATTGGAAGTAAATGATAAATAGAATAAATTAAAATGTGCCTTCGGTGAACTCTCTGTTAAGAAAGTGCAACCATTTAACCTAGTCACTCTGATTTGAAATCTGTGCCCTTGAGCTTTCTGTCAGCCAGCTCTGCTGGGAACCGGCAAAGGAGCACAAATGAGACGAAACTTAGATGCTATTGCTTTCCTCTAAAAACGACTCATCAATTTAAAACACTTGGGCAAGTGAAACTGACAAATGGCTTTCTACACTGCATATACCTAAGAGCTATGAAAATGATAATAATTTGCTTTGTACTCCTCTAGTCATGTAATAAGAAAGCTTACAAGTTTCATAAGAGATAGGGCACTATTGTGGGAAATAGTTTCAGGAATGAAAACATTAGAAGGTAGACTATTTATAACTTTATATAATCTGATGTAAATATGCACTGGCAATGGGATAGCCAGACTTGAATTTGGAAACTTACTGTTATTCAGAAAGCTCTCTACAGTTTCATTACAAAGGTTCTTGTTGTTTTTTTTTTTTCTTTCTTTCTTTCTTTCTTTCAGGATTAAAGTGTATGGCAGGCTATCTTTAGTAACCTGACCTAATGGTCTCTTTCATCCACTCCTTCCCAAAAGCCCACCCTAATAGAAGGAACCTTTCCCAAGTGCCCTGGGAAGAAATCTCCTTGGGAAATTCTTCAGAAGGCTATTTAGGGAACACATGGTACTGAAATAGTTTCTGAGGAGATGCATTGGCTTTTCTTGAGGGAGGGACTGTCTGGGCCTCTCTTGCCAAATTCTTCTGCGGATAGTTCTTTGCTCTCTCTGGTCTTTAGCCTGGTGGAACTTTATTTATTCCATTAGATTTACATAATTTAGTTTTTACAGAAAGAGATTTCACATTCAACACTCATTTATAGTAAGAAATTTGGAAAAAGAAGCAAAAGGGAAAACCTGAAGAGAAGGGATGGGGAGATGTGACTGAAATTCAAAAAGTTTAGAAAGTGAGGAAAATACGGAGTTTAGGGTGCCGCCAAATGGACACTCAGACGGATGCCAGAGAAGGTCTCTATGACACCTTCTGACGGCTGCTGAATTGTACCAAGATGAACATATATTTTATTAAATATATATCTTGGGTGAGATCTGGCCTTTCTGGCAGAGATTATAAAATAAGGGAGTTGGAATTTTTAATTACACTCCTAAGCTACATCTTACTTATTTTTAGAGTTTTTGTCTCTAACTCCTTAGCAAATACATTACCCTAAGAACAATACAGTTCTAAAGATACTGGCTTCATTTCTAAATATGAGATAGTTTCATTTTGTTCTCTTTTTTTTCCAGGCCACATCCCTAACTGTGGCCAGTTTGTGCTGCGACAGCCATAATCTTTTAAAAAATAAGCTTACATTTTTAAAAGAAACCTTTAAATTGGATTTATCCTAAAGCTTTCCAGACAATCCAGTTGCCCAGGTCTTGCAATTAATCATGAAAACAACATGGAAAATAAAGCACGTAGACGAACGTGGAAACTTTCACTACCCATCCTATGCTAACCTCAATTTCAAAACTGATGATGGGAAATATCTTGTTGTTGAAGACTGATAATATCCAATTCAGGTATTTCCATCAGAAAGACAAAGATCCTCCAAATCAAATATTATCTACATGAAGAAAAGAAGGAGAGGCTCAAACGACAAGCTCAGCTCCTGACTAATTGCCACAATAAGACAATGTGTGGCTTTGCTGCTAGAGAGCTAAATTGGCACACTGTACGTTCTCGTTGGAATTAAAAGATGGCTGGGGGGGGAGGGGAATACAAGAATACTCTTATAAAAAAAAGTTAGGAGGTAATCTCGTTATAAGTTTTGCAAACTTCCCTACTGAATGTTTGTTCCAAACTTTATTTAAATAGCATGTTACAGCGATACCTCATTTACATGGTATGTCAAAGTGTTATAATTTCCACATTTCTAGATTCCCAGGTCCAAGAGACAGCATTGCATAATGAAGGGAAAGGTTACAAGATTTCTAGGAATGAATTTCAGTGTAAATAATAACCAGTTATTTTATCAACCTTCCATGGACAGTGAGGTATCTACGATGTGTTGGCTATTATATACTCAATGTTTTTATAAACTCCGTGGATTTAGGCACTTTTAGTAAATGTGGAAAGGAGATTCATTATACTATGGAGTATTTCTTTTTTAATTCTGTTACTTTTTTTTTTTTTGCATTTGCGTTTTATCACAAAATTCATCTAAGCATAGAAATGGTTGTTTCTCATTGGGGAGTCTATCTGCCAAAATGTTATTGCTATAGGAAATGTATGTCACATTGGATTATCACTTGGCACTATCAAGCCAGAACAGTGTGAGCTTTAAACTTGGTTTAAAGAAATCTAATTAGTATCAACTGAAAAAGAAGATCCCTAAAGATATTTCTTTCTTACTTCCCCTAATATAAAAGGTGAATTGTGATAAAATTATTAATCAGTAATCATTTTAGCTACTCAAAATCAAATGTGACACTTTCCCAACATATTATTCTTAGTAATAGGCAAATTTCCTTAAAACAAACTTAAAAATATAGAGGGGGATAATGAATGAATAGAAATTATTATTCCTAGTGAACAGCAACCATAAGGACACTGGTGAATGAAAATATTATAAGGCTCTAAGGCATTTGTATCTGTGCCCAGCACAGTTCTCCACACAAATTTAGTGATGTTTAGTTATTCAACTAATAATTTATTGAGCAACTACTATGTGCCAGATACTGTATTAACAAAGGAAATGCAAAGATTCACACACATATATGTATTTATATATAGACATACATATCTGCACATATATACACACGTTTATACAATGATATGTACGTGTTTGTGTGCACACATATATGCATGTACACACATGTAAAAGGATGAGATAAAAAGAAACACATGAAGATCATACTCTTCAGAATCTGACATACTTGAATGTTTCATGAACAGTGTTGAGCCTCAATTTTTTCATCTATGAATGGGAATGACAATATTGCCCACAGAGGATTTTTTTAAAGCATTAAAAGAAATAAGAGATGCAAAGACTTTAGCTCAGTGTTTGCCACATGAAAGCAAAAGAGAGCTATAGTTGTTATTATTTTGTTTTCTTCCGGGAGACTTCTTGGAGGAGGTGCTGTATAAGCAAGCATTAGGAGATGGGAATATGAAGGAGTTCCATTTAAAAATGAGTATATTGTAAGTAGAGAAGGAGAAAGTCATTCAAGAACAGGTATGAACTTCTACCACCACCAAGTAGTATATGACAATTTACTATTCCATGTGAAATAAAATTCTAAGACTGGAAAGAGGGTATTTTTTTAAAAAAAGAAATTACTGTTTACAATGAAATAAAGATGTCGCTTAGAACTATTTAAAATACACTAGAGAAATTAAAACCTAATTAGTGAGGAAGATATATTATTTATTCAGGAAAGTTTAGGGAAGATGAGGAAGAAACAGGAATTTAAGCCATCATCCATAATTTTAAATTTAAAAAAATGTTTCTGTGATTAAAAATATGAAAATATTTTGGTTTAAGTGGATCCTAGAATAAACCAATTACACACACTCGCCTGCCCTTGCCCCTCCCTCTCTCTTATTTAAACTAATATTTCACATTTCTGCTTATTTATGTTTCTTCTTTTAAATTGGTTTTTCCATAACACAAATCTTATCCTTTGGAGTGATTGCTTTCAGATAAGAGAGATGTGAATTTATATTTAAATTGGGAATCTTTGTAGTATAGAATTTCATCTATATATTATCTTAAAGACATGAGTTTAGGCAGGGTCACTCTGAAAAATTTCTATGAAAGCATTTCACAGAGAGCTTTGAAGCATTATAAATGCTCTGGCATGACATCTGGGGGTGGTATTTTGAGAACAGCAGACTTCTATAAAACACACACACACACACACATTTGTAACTATTCTACCATAGACAAAATTAGGTAGGAGCTATTTTATACATATATAATAGTTGAAAATAGGAATTGATAGAAAAAAATAGATGATGGAAATGGATTAGAGATAGAGGTGGAAATGAAAATCCATTTTGTACAAGCTGCTCATTCATGAGCTCTGGCTACTTAGGGTCAGTCTCCTGAGTGTATAACTTAATATCACCTCCTCTCTCTTACAGATCATTTGCCTTCTACTTATTGAATCAAAGTGAGCTAATGACTTTATTGAGTTTTATTATAAGTAGTTTTATGGGAGTAGACTTATACTGGCTTTCATCCTTGAGTTATGCCCCTGCCCCCCTGCCATAACTCTCCATGTTGAATTCTTGACCTTTTTAATAGAACCATCTCAAATGCCGCCCTCCCAGGAAGTCTTTCCTGATACTTCACACATTTTAGATCCCTGTAAATTCCCACAGCCTTTTGTTTATACTTCCTGAATGATGGATTTGTCATGTCTTTTTTTTTTTTTTTTTAGTTGGGGGGGAGGTATTCCTTCCTTTCCTAGAAACACTTTGTGAGAAAAACTGGCATAGAATAGGATCTTGATAAACATTTGTTGAGTTGCTTTGAATTGAACGAAATTTGTAGACAACTTGTAAGCTGAATGGTTTAACAGTACCTTTCTAAAAGCCCATTTATCTGCTCTACTGATAGTAGCTATGCACTATCTTCCTAATTCTAGTAATATGTATAGAGATATAAATGAGCTCATCACTTCACATATTAGAATTACTAATTTTTCATTAGTTTTTCTGAGTATAGGCCTGTCATTCATCAATGACGTAATGGTAAAACCTTCATACTACCAAGCTTCTAGCACTATTCATTGCACTCTATGCAACTGTCATATTTTAAATGGTTTAATGATAGGAAGGCACAAATCTTTCAAGTACTTTTTATCAGCCTATTTATCCGCATTCTCATTTGTTTTGAGGTAGAAACACTAAATAATATATAAATCACTGTATAGGCAATGTACATGTTACCATCATGACTGTGACCCAACAAGTGTGTAATACTTTAAAACATAATAGCAACATAGTGAAGAGTTAAAACAATTTCACTGATTTTTATTTCTAGCTCTTAATGAATCACTGGTCTTCTTCCTTTCATGAGTCAATTTCCTTTACTACTCTTGCTCATTCAGGAAAATTTTTTCAATCATAGTTCTGCTACCATCACTAATAATTAAAATATATGTGAATATCCTAATGTTTAGCTACAGTGATATTTCCAGAGACAATGGCAATGGAACTACCATTTGTGGGAAACTGCCTTATACTTTTGTTTTCCAAAAGTCATTTTGGTACTCTCCTTTGATTAAGAGTCCATGCTTCACTCAAACAGAAGTCTATCCTGAAATTCTGGTCCATTACATAATTTTCAGAAGCTGGAAGAAAGGCATTTGCATCATTTCTGTTCCCAGATCTGTTCAATATATACTTCCAGTCTGTCATGCCTGAAATTAATTTTTTACAATCTGGATCTTTACTATATGCTAAAAATTCAGTACAAAAAAGGACCTCCTTCTGCAGAGAATATGTAAGCCAGAACATCATGTTCCATCTTTATAATGAAACACACAGTTCCTATCAAAAGGCAAATTTTTTGTTTCAAAATGTTTGAAGAGAATAATGCTTCAAAAGATTTCAAATAGTTACTTTTATGAAAGTGAAAAGATTCCTATGTCAGATATATTTTAGCCTGGATTATACAATTTTTGTATAAACTGAACAACTTTTTATTTACTTAAACCTATTTCCCTCTCTGTATTTCATGCTTATGAGGTTGGAAAACAAAAGCAAATAATCCTAGAAATAGTTTCTCTCAAAACGCTCACATTTAAGTGAATGGCTATTAAAATGCAAGCTAATTGTTAATATCTATCAAGTTTTAAGTAAATGATAATTTACCACTTTGTCTCTCTAGTCAAGAAGCTTATCACCCTCACACCTTAGTATTTTGTTTTCCTCAAAGTATGAAATTACCTGTCTTGATTTTTTCAAACTAGTGTAGCCTCCCAAAAATAAATTTCACATATCATAAAAAACCATGATGACATTCAAAACCAAACAAATACAAACACTCTGTAAGATCTTTGACAAATTAGTTACCTCTGAAAGTGTGTTCATTCTTCTGTTAAATAGGGATGTGTACATGAGAGGATATGATGAAATGATATACATAAGGGTCATAACACAGGACCTGGATTCAGTTCTTCTCTTCCTCTTCCTCCTTCTCCTCCCTCTCAGCCTCCCCACCAGCCCTTCTTGAGGCTTCTGCTCCTCTTCCTCTTATTTTCCTTTCTCCTATTCCTTATTCTTCCTTAATTTCAAAAATAGAAATTTTTGAGGCTTCAGAACTACATAGCATTTGACCTGGGTCCAGGATTCAAAATGAGACCTGAACCACACAACATAATCTTTCTTCATCCTAGATTTTTAATTTTCTCTAGAGGTTCTATTGATTTTGCGTAGTGAATTTGCCACAGTCTATGAGAATAAAACTTGCTACTGTTTATTTATTTATTTTTTTACAAATACTGTATTTCTAAATATTTTTGCTTCATTCTTTTGGGTGCTATATTGTTTGGTGCATGGGTATTTATTAATGTTTGGCCTTTATAATTTTTTCAAATGTAAATAATAAACTTGTGTTTTTTGCATTAATTTGTAATTTGTTTGATAATACTAACACTCATATGACCGATTTATACAAAATTTATTCATAAATATTTGTCATTATTCTAGCTATGTGGATTCTTTTTGCTCTGGGTCCATTTCTTACACATAGTTAGCATTTTTTTCTATTCAATCTGATATTTTTAATTTTGTTTGTACTTTATTTCCATTCAGCTTCATATAAGGTTTGCTCTTTGTCATCTTCTGCATAATTTTATTAGTTAAGTTTAACTGATACTTCCTTTTCTACCACAGCCTTTGATGTTTATATTACGTTGACTATCATAAGGCATTATACAACTATCCTTCTGCACACTACATATACAGGTCTAAACTTTTATGGAGCATAAAGAATATTGTGCTTTTGTACAACCTCTTTCCCTGCTCTTTTAGTTTTTCACTGATTTTATCTGTAAATATGACATTGGTTCTTTTCTTTCTATATTCTTATTACTGTTGCTATCCCTACCATTTGTTAAAAGTAAGTCTTCTTTGGATTGCTTAATCAGTCAAGATCCACTTCTCTGTTACAGCCAGATATCGCAAACTGATCACGAAGGGGCACTACTTGAGTCACTTGGCTATATGTGGCTGAAAGCTCAATTCACAGTAGCTTAAATAAACCAAAAGTTTATTTTTGTCACATCACCATATTCTGAAAGGGAGAAGTCCAGGGCTCTTATGTCAGCTTTTCCATGACATTAATGATGTGGTCTCCTTTAGGCTTTCTACTCAGCTGAGTTTAGAATGATCTTTTGCCATTGGGCTTATCATTCCAAGATCATAAAATGGCTAGACACCACCAGCATCTATCTGAGTTTTGGGAAAGAAGAATAGTAAAGCCAAAGACAAAAGGTATGTGCCTTCTAAGTCTTTCCCTTTAGAATGGCTATGTTTAACCACAAGAGAGGCTAAGGAATGTTGTATTTTATTTGGACATGTTGTTGTCCCATGCAAAATCAGGATTCTATTATAAAAATAAAGACGTAAAAAATAGATTCTGCATAGGCAAGTGTAGCAAAGTCTGCCAAGGGGACTAACTTCCATGCCAGTATCACAGGATTCTACTGTCCCCCTACCCAACCCCCAGTCACTGCTGATTTGTTGCAGGGTGGACTGGACCCCTAACTTTGGGTGAACAGATTTCCCTACGTGTCAACCAGGAATTGTGATTCAAAGAGAGTATTTAATCTGTGTTGGATGCTGGAGCTCAGGACCAAAGCTGGGGCATTCATTGTCTACCGTATGCATACTGAATTAGGGACAGTCCAGAGAGAGAAAAGAGAAAAAAAACTCCTCTCCAGAAAATTGCAGAGCTTAAATAGCATGTAACTTCAGTAGAAAAAGAGCAGTTCCTCCCCCTATTCCTTCAACACATTACCCTTTTTTTTTTTTCCCAAGTAGTTTGACAGTGTTTCTGTTTTCCCATTCAGATATGCAGAAGACTATGGTATTCTCTCTTGGCATTTTTATCTAATTTTTGTTTTGTTTTAGTACTTCTGTTTAGCAAAAATTTAAACTCTGTGGGAGCAGGTACCCCTATGTCTATTCAACATTGTATTTCCTCAGCTTAGCATGGCATGTTATCAATAAATATTTGTTTAATGAATAAAGCTTTATTATAAACTAAGCATTCCCTTATTCTTTTTATTATATCTTATCTTTGATTTTTTTATTGGTTTCACTAGTAAGTACTGGTTATTTTCTACAGCAGTATTCTCTTTTAAAAGTACCTTTGTTGAAAGATATCTGGACAATACTCTTAATGGTCCTGTAGGAACAGTTAATGTTGGTGTAGTCAATTATCTGAAAATATACTTTACATGAGAAAATCTTTCTTTTGCCTTCACATACATTAATATTTGAGGACATGAACAATTAGCATCTGCATATTCCCTGCCATATTCATAAACCAACCGAGAAACAGATAGAGATGGCAGCCAAAATAACATCTCAATAGCAACTATTCAACAAAGAATTGGGTTATATCTGTATTCTGGTACACTTCATAATGCCGAACCCCTGAATTAGGCATAATTGCTCACCCAGAGGTTCTGGAATAAGACAAAAAGTGTGCACTAAATTACACTGCCCTTATAAGATAAAGTTCAGAGAAATTAAAGTGAAGAAACCCAGTTGGGAGACGTCTCCCAACAAAAGGTTAATTCTGGCGTTTTGCATTCAGCATATGGGAGGGTTTGTAATCCACTTATTCATAATTCCTCCTCTCAGAGTTCCATTTGAGCCATCATTACATTCTTCCATATGTTTGTATGGCAGAATATGACTTGGTAGCATCCCCATTGTGAGGTCTTTTACAAAGTTCTTTCTTTCCTACACAGTATATGGAGAGCGTCTGAATTCCCGTTTCCCTCTGGTCCCATATTTTCTGTACTGCAGAACTTAACTGAGTGACTTTCCATCCACAAAGACCACAGCCTCTTTCTAAGCAAGCATTTGCAGATCTCTGGCACTGAGACTATTTCCACTGCCTCTTATGGAATTGCCTAGGCCTAATAAATACATTTGTGAAGGAAGTTTTCCTTCTCATATGTAATTAACCAATTCGGAACAAATGTGTAATCATGTGGTGGAAGGTAATTCTTGAGCCTTATGCAAAAGGCTACATTAATTTTAGATTACTCTCCTCACTTTCTCCTTCCTAATACTGAATGTAAAGTGGATTTGAGTTAGCTTATCTAGAACTGTCTGCCTCGGGATGGAGCTCACAATTTAAATTAGAATTTCACTAGTCCATGAAACACATTTGTTCGTCAATTTAAAAGCAGCGATATTGTTTTTAACCCATTGCTATAAAGACTCGAGGAGCTTGCTCACTGTGACTCTCCTCTCCTCTCCCACAGTTAAATCTTTGCCTCAGCTGCTCCTGCTTTTGCGTAATCTGGGAGATGGAAAGGCCAGGAGTGTTAGGTGGATAGAACCCCGACCTACAGAGGAGAAAGAAGCTTCCCATCCCCCCAACTCCCTTACTCCTTAACTCCAGCCATAAATTAATGACAATTTAGTTTTGCATGACATTTATGTATTACTGTCTTGCTTTCAGCATTCTGAGGTTAGCCTTCTCTTATATTTGGGCACTGACTTGATACCAACTGTAGATTCAGTTTAGATTTAGATTTGGTTAAGCCTCTCAAGTCTTTTCTAATTTACTCCTTAATCTATTTTCTCTTTTCTTTCCAATGGATCCGTCAAAAACATTGGACTACATCTTTCACAGAATTTCCCACAATCAGATATTTCTTACTGCATTTTTATATGTTCCCCTGTATCCTGCACATTGGGATTAGATCATTAGGCCCAATGAGATTCAAGTTTGAGTTTTTGGCAAAAATTCTCCATATTGTACACTTCCTTCATAATGTTTAAAATTTCCAGGTATCTCAATTTGTGATAATAATTGGCATTGGTAATCATCACCCAGATATAATTTCATTAGACATTTAAAAAATGGTGATATTCTTCCACTGTCTTCTACGTCTGTCATTTTATCTTGTTATTTCTGATATCTTCCTCATTTCATGTTTCTTAATTCTGTTTCCTGTTTTATGAACTGATGTCCAGATGATTTAATTTTCACTACTTACTTATTCTCAATAATGACTTGAATTGTTCTTCAATAAGTCTTGATCAATTCAGGTTTTGTTTCCCAGCTACTCTGCTGTCTTTTATTCCTTACAAAAGAAAAGCAGCTATTTTCAAAATTTACTTTTGTGGTGTTCTGTATCAGGGATGGCACAGATATTTTTTCCCTTGCCTTTTTTTCTTTTACTTAGTTCTTTAAAACTTGATTAAGTCAGTTATTATTATTGTTCTTCATCTTCCCTGATGATTATTTGGCTAAATCTTAGAGACCATGTCTAAGAGCAACCAGATTTGCGGTATGGTGCTAAGTACTCAGTTCATGGCTCTATTTCATACTGGGTGAAGTCCTACTGGTGCCATTGCTAGAAGAAATATTCTAAGATCCAGCTATAAACTCAAGAAATTACTTAGTCGGGGGGACAAAAGAAATTTCTTTCTTTAATGCTAAGACTTTTGTTCTTGTGTATGGGCTTTATACTCATTGAAGAGTTACTGGCATGATGTATCACATGGACTTGGGATTGAAGAGCACACTATCTTGGAGGGAAGTTTTATTCCCCGTCCCATACTCTACTCAGTAAAAGTTGGCTCTTCTTAGTAGCAGAGTATGTCTTCTATGTTTAAAAATTAGGAGTGTGTCAACTGGAGATGAGCATTTCATTCCTGCCTTTTTTCTTAGACCCTCGGAATTGGATTTAGGGCTTAGGCCAAATTTTTTTTCAGGTTTATTGGAGTATATTTGAAATGCCAAAAACTGCACATTTTTAATGTAAACAACTGATGAGTTCAGACATATGCACACACCTGTGATACTATAACCACAATCAAGGTAATAAACATAACCATCACTTCCAAAAGTTTCCTTGTGTCCATTTATGTTGTTTTCTAGGTAAGAACACTTACAATGAGATGTACCCTCTTAACAAACTTTGAAGTGCACAATACTGTATTGTTGAATGTACACACACAAGTCAATTCTTGCATCTACTTTTTTTCTTCATTCAGGCCTGACATAATTGGTCATACTAGGGGTTGAAATGTTGAGGCCATCCTCAATATTATATTCCCTATACTGCACCCAGGAGATTGATCCTACTAAGCCAGGTTCCAGAAATCCAAGCTGTAACTGTAATTGTTGCAGTTCATACTTCCCTTGTTTGCAACGCCTGACCCCTGGCAGCATGCCTTTCCAGAAAGACTGCCTAGGGATCTGAATGACAGAAGACATTGTTCTTGGGTTCTATCCCATTAGGTGAGAGAATCTAGAAATTCTTGTAAGTTTTGGAAATTTGATTTCTGTCATTCTTTTAAATAATAGTTAAGGATTATTTTTCTTTTTTAGACAATTTCATGGATATGTTAGAGAGATATAAGAAAAGGGAGATTTTGTTGTATTTGTATCTTGCAAGAACAATGTATTTGTTTATAAAAAGCTATTTATTTCTTAATATGCATCCATTGTAATTATTTTACCTTTACATAAGAATGCAGATTATCTAACGCTAGAATATTACTTTTGCTTTCCCCACCTCAGTTTTACAAAACTGTCCCCCTTCCAGTCAGTTGTACTAGAAAATGACTTTGTCCTACACCAATGTAGGCTGCTGCTGTGAGAAGCCCCCAAGAACACCAGAGGTTTCAAAAAGTCAAGATAGCTCTTTCTGTGATAAATGTTACCTCTTTTCTTCAGGGCATGCATCAGAATTATCAAAAAAGAATTATTTGGAAACAGTGCCTAGAATACAATTTTGAATCTCTTCCTCATTTGCATAAAATATAGTTCTCTTATTTTCTACCTAGTTGAACTTGAGATTTTCATTTTGGTTTTGAAAAAAAGGAAAGAAAATTTCAACTAAGAAAGTGATCAAAAGGCCACCTTCAGATTATGATTATTTAACACTGGGACTGGTATATTTACAATGTAAGGTATAAGTGGAAGGTTTTTCTCCTCTCTCCTCTCTCCCTCCCTCCCTCCCTTCCTTTCTTCTTTCCTTCCTTAAGAAAGTTTTAACTCCACATTTTGTGTTCAGCCCTCACTTAGGGAGGGGCAAAATGGGTTAGACTACGGAAATGTGTGAAAACTGTATTCAGAGTTGCTCTTATAATGAATGAGTCATCATCTCCCTTAAGCAGAGAATTGGGATGTTAGATTTTGCTGACTGTGATTATGAGTTTGGAATCTCTTCATTCTGACTCACTATCTTCTCATCCTTAAGGTCTTAATCTTTACTAGTATTCATATCACAATGTTGAACCCAAAGGATTTGACCCTGGCCTAAAAGACATCAAGCCCAGTTTCTCTAGACCTCTGGGCCTTGGAAGAGAAATAAGAACATTCTTTTCCAAATGCTACTAACGTCTATTGCCTGAGTTACTGGACTAACTTGTTAATGTTTAACTATTCAGTAATAAAATGTTGGTAGTAACAGTTTTATTTAGTCAAACTGCCACACTGAAATTTATAGGGATGAACTTATTTTTTGCAGTGCTAATAATAAATAAGCCAAATTAAGTAAATTCCTTTATGAGTGAAGGAGACATAATCTGTCATTTCAACAGATTTTTACAACAATAGTATCTCATAGAGAACTGCTTCCAATCATATAATTTGTGTTATTTAGCAGCCTTAGTCGCTTTTCAGCCACTCTTTCTTTTCCTTTTTTTTGTATTTTCTCTTCCTAAAAGGTTGGAGTTATTTAGTCTTTCCACTCTCTGCTCACTTCACACAATTACGTGGTTAATTAATAACATCATCTCACATATAGAGTATCTCTTGAATCACTTTTCATTGGTTACATTGTCAAATGTGTAATATATTTAATTAAAGCAAAAATACTACCACCACCACATTGACTTTATTCTGGTTGGCGAGATTACATTGAAACATCCCAAATGTATGTTTGTCTTTCTATCTTCACTACTATTGTTGTACTCCATGCCTTCAGAAACCTCGACTTGCCTGCACTACAGATTTTGGAAAAGCTTCCTATTTTCCTGCCACAATTTTCTTGCTACACCACTTTTTGTTCCATTTTGCGACTAGAGTTATCCATCTAAAACCCAGAAATAATTATGTCATTCCCTCTGATAAAACCTTTACTGAACTTCCTTTTGCACATAGATTTCCTTAGTTTGATGTATACTGCCTTTGGAATCCTCCTCAAACTTGGATTTGGTAGATGTTCTTCTCCTCTACAGTCTAAGTGGCCCTTCTGTACTTTTAATAAGAGAAAAACACAGGTCCAGGTAGAATTCTGGTTTTATACCTGGCAGGAATAGAGGTTTGACACATTTCAATGTCAGTTATGATGTTACTCCTTCAAAACAGTCTATAAATAAAGATTCAAATAAAAAGTCCAAAAACAAAGCATTTCAGCCTAGAAACCTCACATCTCAAAACATCTTAGGGAGAATGGTCCAATGGAGTTGTAAAATCTTAAATGGTTTAAAAGCCAAAGTAACCCCAGGCAGTGGAGTCTAACAGGAAAATCCAGGGGTGAGAGTCAGGAGGAATGACCATCTTAAGCTTTTGAGCAGCCACCTTCATTAATTTATATTTATTCAGAGGGACAGTAAGTTGGTGGAGGGTCCTGGATGATTAGAAATTGAATACTGAATGTAAAATTATCTCTTGTGTTATATTATTCAACTTATGGTGCTTTAACAAGTAACTCTGAAATCTTAGTCACTTAAAACAGACATTAATTTTTTGCCTGCAGGTTTGCAGGTTAGCTCAGCTTCACTCCACGTCTTCTCATTCTATGAACCTAGGCTGAAGGCAGCCTCTATCTGGGATATGCTGGTTTTTTTGGCAGAGGACAGAAGAACCCAACCAAACCATGTGCAAGCACATTTAAAGCTTCAGCTGACAGGGTATATGTCACACTCATTTGCAAAAAACAAGTCACATGGCTAATCCTGACAATGAAGTAGGAAACTGTCTACCTACAGAAAGTCATGGTAATAGTAGGGCTGAATTATACTTATTGAGGGGAAAGAGGGGATAATTGAGAACAATAATAAAATATATCATAGATCTCAAATATACTATACCTTATGATTCATCCCTCCTTCTCATATAGAATTCATCATTTCAGGAAAATATTATATATGCTCTGGCTTGTCTTAGAGTACTTTGAATATTTGGTATCATATGGGCTCAGATTATATATGACACCAGGTAATCAGCTATAATAGAATGAATGACAACTTTTAAGCACTATGGAGTTGTTTTCATTATTATTTCTGTGCATATCTTTTACTTAGATTACTGGATCACAATCTAAACTTTCCAGACATTTATATACCATTTATAAGGCATTTTCTTGTAGTGCATTCTGGCAACTGCTCTGTTGCATGTTTCTTCATTTCCTGATATTAAAGTACCTTCAAATATGATTTTTTTAAAGATTTTATTTATTTATTTGAGAGAGAGAATGAGAGAGAGAAAGCATGAGAGGGGGGAGGGCCAGAGGGAGAAGCAGACTTCCTGCTGAGCTGAGAGCCCGATGTGGGACTCGATCCCGGGACTCCAGGATCATGACCTGAGCCAAAGGCAGTCACTTAACCAACTGAGCCACCCAGGCACCCCCAAATATGATTTTTCAACCCTTTTTCTCTGTGTGCATGGCTGCCAGTGGGCACACTGGGTAGACATAACACATACTACCAATATACTAGATTTACATAATATTCTAGAAGATTCCCTATACTTCCAGGTTAAGTGAATGTCACACTTTGTACATATTTGTATGCAATGATCCATAAAATCATTCTTTACAGATATTTATCATAATATTATGAACACAGATTTGAGCCAATGCTATTATCACCACATGTAAAGTCTCAAAATAAGTACACTTCTTTGAGATTCAGGGTAGATAACCAGTTCAGAATAGCAAGAAACTAAAAATTCTGAAGACTTTAATCAGTTTTCATGAGTTTTTATTGAATATTTGATTTTTACTTCTAAGTTTAGCCATTCATATATAAGAAATTAAATAGAAATTGGACCCTCTGAGCTTCTGATAGTATAGTTATGCATTAGACAAGCCTCAGCATGGGTTAGAATAAAGCACAGTGAGCTCATTGGAGCAAAAAAAAAAAAAAAAAAAATAGGGATAATGGCTAAATATGGGGCTTGCCCCGAATCATGAAAAATTAAACCTTTTCTCGGGGCACCTGGGTGACTCAGATGGTTAAGCATCTGCCTTCGGCTCAGGTCATAATCCCAGAGTCCTGGGATTGAGTCCCACATCTGGCTCCTGGCTCAGCGGGGAGCCTGCTTCTCCCTCTCCCTCTGCCTCTCCCCTGCTCATGCTCTCTCTCTCTCTCTCTCCCCCTCTGCCTCTCCCCTGCTCATGTTCTCTCTCTGTATCTCTCTGTCTCAAATGAATAAATAAAATCTTTAAAAAAGAGAAAAAGAAAAAGTAAACCTTTTCTTTACTCAAATTTGCAATTTTGTTCCCATGACATTGTCCCCTGATTTTTAGTCCTTTATCTTTGCTATGCTGATCCTCTTACAAGTCATACAATAGGGATGACATGTACATGAAATATGAGTAAAACTGCTATCATTACATTTCCTTCCTATATCAGGATGGTGAGATTTGAATTGTTTACTTTTCCATTTATCAAGAAGAATCTCAGATGGAGGATTTTTAAATCAATTTATGTAATTATCTAGTTTGTAGATGATTCCCCTGGTGCTTAATTTGCTAATTTCCTACAGACTGAATGAAATCTATCTGTTGTGTTAATTGGACAGCAATACAAAAAGAAGTAAATATTTTGTCTATCCATTTTGCTACAGGATAATTGCACTAATAAAATTTCATAAAAAAATCATTGGTTGGAATTCTTGAATGAGATAATGGTTAAGTAGGAAGAGTACATTTTACTTTGCTTGATTTCTCCTTGCTAACTCTATGTAGTGTCCCATAGAAAATTTTGCTACATGTTTTTGTTGTTTGATTTTAGGATGCATAATAATTTTTTAAGATGTGTAAAAATTTTAAAATCTGCATGCCACCAAATCTTGTACTTGTTTTTAATATTTATTTATGGTATTTTGGAAAGAGTGAGAAGTCTGGATTTGTGATTGAGCACTAAAAAACTAAGTCAGTATATATTAAATATTTAGTAGTCAGAAAGATAACCAATTAAATATGGGGCCTACCGATTATGTGACAGATACGGAAAAAAGCTACTAAAAGACACATCACATATAGCATCTTCTTACTGCCCCCCTTTCATGTTCTTCTGGATAGGAAGTTGACTTAACTAGTCAGTTAAGAGGTCCCCGGGGGACAGGTAGAGAGGATACTAGGAAGACTAGAGGGAAAGTTCAGTCTTCTGCTACCTACAAAGGAGAAGGTGGTATCTGGAAGAGAGAAAATATGATATACAAGAAGAAGTCAGAGAAGCTTGACAAAAAAGAGGAGAGAAAAGTGAGTATAAAAATCCAGCATAGGATGGGACATGTCAAAGGGATGTAAGTGCCAATCTGAATGATCTCTCAATGGTCAAACTTGGAAAAATTTGAGCAACAAAGTAAACAGCATAATTTTATTGGCTTTGTAGGTTGCCATAAGAAATTACCACAAACTGGGTGGCTTAAAACAACAGAAATTTATTTTCTGCCAGTTTTGGAGTCTAGAAATCTGAAAACCAGGTGTTAGCAAAGCAGTGTTCTCTCAGAAGGCTCTAAGGGAGTGGTTGCAAGCAATCCTTGGCATTATGGTTTGTAAGGCCACATCATTCTAATCTCTACCTCTGCCATGGTGTTCACTCCTGTGAGTATGCCAAATTTCCCTCTTCTTGTAAGGACATGACTGATACTGGATTTATGATCTACCCTAGTTCAGCACGACCTCATATTAACTTGATTAAATATAAAAAGACCCTACTGCCAAATAAGATTATATTCACAGAATTGGGAGGACAGGAACCTTCAGAGGTACTTTTCAACCCAGTACAATGATACAAAATTGGAACCCAAGGTATAAAACAGATATATATGAATACATACTGGCATAAACAAATAATGAAATAAAATAAATAAATGGGGGAGAAGAGGCAATCGTTACTTGCAAAAGAATTCCAAATATACATGTAGATACTCCTCTCTAAGAGCATATTTACCCAACCTCCTCCACCAACATCACACCACACACACACACACACACACACACGCACACACACACACACTCCTTGAATATGTGACGGATTTAGTAACTCATCCAAAGAATGGAGTATGGAAACAGAAAGCATAGTAATTTATAGAGGAGAAATCTAGCAAACATGGCCTTACCCAAATGATCATGTTAACATCACCCTGTTATGTCATATGATAACAAGTGCCCCTTAATATGATATGCTAAGGAAGGAAATTCACCCATGCGTTATTCTCTAAAACGCATAACTTCAGACTAAACATGAGAAAAATATCAGAGAAGATTACATCAAAGGACATTCTACAAAATACCTGACCAATAACCCTCCAAACTGTTAAAAACATTAAAAACAAAGAAAGATGGAAAAAATGCCACAGATCAGAAAAAACTAAAGGAGGCAGGATGATTGCATGCAAGATGGTATTCTGAAATCAATCATGGGACAAGGAAAAAGAACATTAATATAAAAACTGTGAAATCTATACACAAACAATGAATCATGAAACACTACATCAAAAACTAATGATGTAACGTATGGTGATTAATATAACATAACAAAATAAAAAAACTGTGAAATCTAAATTAAGTCTTGAGTTTAGTTAAAAGTAATGTATCAGTGTTGACTTAGTTTTCACGGATGTACCATGGCAATGTAAGATGTTAACATTAGGGAAAACTTCATGAGGAATAGTGGGGAACTCTACGTTCCCATTTCAATATTGCTGAAACCTAAAATTATTCCAAAATGGAAAGGTTTATTAGAAAAAGCATACAATATTTTTTAAAAAGAAGAAAAATATGAACAATTGTTTGATGTCTGAGACACCAGACAAGGACTTAGTTTCAAGAAGATATACAGTGTTTGTGTAAAGTGTTGTGCCTCCATTGCCTTCTTAAAAGATGACGGACATTAATTTATTTTAAAAATCATTTTCCTCAGATCTGAGTTCTTTCTGACATGATTCTATTTTGAGGTTGACCTTGAGGTGGGAAGCAAAAACCTGTTCTGATTACATATAGGATTTGAAAACAACCCACAACTTTCACTGTGCGGTTATAAGAGTTAAAGAAATGGAAGCTATCTTGCCGAACAGTTTAAAACAAACTTGTATTATATCAAAGATTCTTAACCCCACAGAATTTGCCTCTGCCCCTTCTTTGATGAATAATACTATGACATTCTATCTTCCATTTTAAATTCTGATCTCTTCAAATGAAGGATTCTTCCTGGCTTCTCTGTGTCTTTCTCCAGAACCCCATGTAATGCTTTACTTAACAGAAATACACAAATACTGGCTGTTGAACTCGTGGCTATGACTCTCAAAATTCTTTTAAAGTGTTGCCCTGATGAGGTCTTTAATATTAAATAAAATTTTATTTTTGAGTTTTCTGATATCTTTGAGTAATCTTTCATTTTTCTGGTTCTTAGGCATCCTAAAGAGTTGGGCTGTGTGAACTCTCTGAGATCAAATTATAGAGAAATCCATTCAGCATTAATAGGCAACTTCTCATGAAAAAGTGTGAAGTAGAGCTAGATATTTTTTATATAAAATGTGTCTTAGTTTTTGAATTCCATTTGAAAAAAATGAAAATTAAAACCCTCTTTTCAATCAATTTCACCTCACCTTGTTAAAATTTACCTACTACATAATTTTAAACCTCTGTATGTAAACATACTTGTATGTGTGTTAGAGACACCCATTTTACCTAAAGTACTTACTTAACTAATGAAAGGATTTTCTAGAATACACTGTAATCATAATTTAGGAAGCAAGTTTGGCTTTTAGGAATGTAAGAGTTGTGAGAGCTGTTATTAGTACTAATAACGAAAAAAGTTGAGTATCAATATATTCATGGCTAAAGTTTCAAAGTGTACTTTAATTATAACTTCAACGCAAAGGCATTATCAGGTGTATGCTTAATTTAAAATGGATATTTGTATAGAGTGGCTAGAAAACATATAAATAGTGTATTTATATGCCACTCTTCCCTCCCTCCCTCCCTCCCTTCCTCCCTTCCTTCCCCCCTCCCTCCCTCCCTCTCTCCCTTCCTTCCTTTTTAGAGAGTGAGAGCATGCACACAAGTGGAGGGAGGGGGGGAATCTAAGCAGGCTCCACCCCCAGCATGGAACCCAATGTGGGGCTCCATCTCACCACCCTGAGATCATGAGCTGAGCCAAAATTGAGTCGGATGCTTAACCAAGGGAGCCACGCAGGCTCCCTTATGCACTACTTTTATACTGTTTTGAGACAAAAATATTTCTCTTCAAGATAAAAGATATAGACTATTATGATATGTATAACTTGCAAGATATTTTGGACAGATCAGTAATAGAAATAATAATTACCTTTAGGATATTTTAGTCTTGAGTCATTTAAATTATCACCACAGTTTTGTCATCCACCATTTAGAATTTTAGTCAACAATGCTAAGATCCATGATAGAAACATCTAACCAAATTTATACTTGCCTCTCATACTGACTGGTGATGGAACAAAAGATAATCATGGGAGAGAGGGGTAAAAGAAGAAGGAGGTTTCTCATGCACACAGACCTCTGTGAAGGATAAGACAACCACTGATAGATCCTGAACAGAGGATCTGGTTTAGGAGACTGACAGAGCAGATGGAGATGAAAATATGACCTTCAGGGAAATGAAGGGGTACTGAAGATTAAAAACAAAAACAAAAACAGAAGTAGAGAGCAAATTGAACTAAGGACCATTCCAAAGAAATGACTGTCTTGAGCAATCAGTTTAAAATAACATCAGTACGATTTCACTTAACCTTTAGTTAAAAGTCATTTCCTACCACAGAACCATTTTTTGCTGATCCCATGGGTTATCTCCTCAGACAGATTTAATAGAATTTCTGTGTGAAATGTATGTACAACCCATAGACTAATTTCTAATGCTAGATTTCAGTGAGGATTAATGTTTGGTGTCCATCAATAATATCTGTAGCCATTTTGAGAAGAAAGACCCCATGTATTTGATTCTGTTTCTCCTTTTTTACCATTATGTATCTCTTAAAATAACCAGTCCCTTTGGATATGATAGTTTTCAAATCTTCACTGAATCATTTGTCAGTAATCTTCTAGTTGTTAGGAGAGTTCAAAAAGGTATATAATTTAGTTAATCTCCATTAATTACTATAATTTCATTTGACTTTAAGAAAATGTGATAATTGAAAATTATACTGTGATGGAAAGAATCATCAAGAAGATTGGCTGAGGATTGGCATAATAAATAAGGTTTTGTTTAAATAACTGAAAATGGCCTAAATATCATTTATTACATTTTAGCAACAAAATGGTATGTTCACTAAACATCAGTTTGACTCATCTCCCTATCATTGATTATTGATATTTTATAATTAACAAGTTAAAATTCCTTAAAATGGTATCAGAACTGGAAAATAGAATCTTTATAAAGACAATTTCATTAATTTTGATATGGTCAGATAGTTGTTTTATAAATTGATTCTTGGAGGATCTTCTCAAATAAGAATGAATAAAAATGTAAATTAATAGAAATATTTTTGAAATTCTTTTCAGTTTTATTGAGGTATAACTGATATACAGCACTGTATAAATTTAATGTAGACAGCATAATCATTTGACTTACATATATTATGAAATGATGACCACAATTAGTTAACATTCATCATCTCATATACGTATTAAAAAAAAAAAGAAAAAAAATTTTTTTTCTTGTGACGATAACTCTTAGGATTTACTCTCTTAACAATTTTCAAATATACTGCATAGCAGTGTTAACTACATTCATCCCGTTCTACATTACATCTCTAGTACTTATTTATCTTAAAACTAAAAGCCTGTACCTTTTGACCACCTTCATCCAATTCCCCCACCTCACCCTCCCAGGTTCTGGTAACCACAATTGTGATCTTTTTTCTATGAGGCTGTTTTTCTTTTTAAATTCCACATACTGAATGAGATCATACAGTATTTGTCTCTAACTTATTTCATTTAGCATAATTTCCTTAAGGTCCATCCATGTTTCTGCAAATGGCTGAATAATATTTCATTGTATGTGTATAACATAACTTCTTTATCTGTTTATCCATCGATGGACACATAGGTTGTGAAATTCTTAATAGTGTTTAGAACAGTGAGTTCTCCTAGATCTAATTATTAATTTATTCAAACTATTTTTCCAAAAAAATTAAAAGTAAACTTAATCTTCTCGTTCAAAATGGTCGACTAAACTCAAATCTATGTTTTCTTTCTCTAAAATTCTCTTTGAAGATAAATGATAAATTTAAGTGAATGACACCATGATACTCTGGGAAACAAGAAATGTGCATCGTCAGTGAATCAAAATTTTATAAAAATTCTGGGAAGATAGCAAACAAATGAAATATGACTGGTGGAGAAATGAAAGATAAAGTTTAACAAGTCATCAGAGATCCCCAAGGTGAATCAACAAACACAAAGGGTGGGGACCGGTCAGGGGCCAATCCTAGGTCATTATTTAGTCATCTACTTTCCAAACAGCTGGGGAATTTGAGCTCTCTACCTCTACAGGTGTAAACAGAGCTACAGTTTGGCAGCAAAAGCTTCTGCTTAGCAGTGAAAGCCCAAGAGCTGTTCTCAAAATCAAGTGGGCATGTGGGTAATGTTGCTAAGAAAGTTCTCTTGTGAAGATGCTGCTGTTTGAGAGGGAAGTCAGCAGACCTCCACACACTAGACTGCCATGCAAACACAGAAAACAATAGGTTTAAAGGGACAGTCAGAAAGCACTCCCTTCTGGGAGTGGAATATACTAGTCCTGGAGGAATTTCCTGTTCTGTAACCGGCTTTTTTCCAAGGGGCACTTGAAAGAGACTGCCTGTCAAAACATTCCCCTGACTTTCCCTACTTACACAGAACCTTCAGTCAGCTTGATTCTCACTGAGGTGAGAGGTCTCATGGGAAAACAGTCCCAAACAAGAGCAAACAGAATATGTGCTAGCTACCTTTTTGATTCAGTATAGTCCATCATTTATAAGTGTGACTACACATCCAAAAATCTTGAGAAAGTTGGGGAAAACCAACCATATAAAAGAGGAATATGAACAAACAAACTGTCCTCAGAACTGTCCTCAGGACTACAGGAAGTGGTATAAGACTTTTCAGTAGGGGGTAGATTTAATATTTGAATTTTTGGATGATTCTACTCACTGCAATATGGAAAACTAATTTAAGGGGAGCTCAACTATAAGAAACCATTTAGGAAATTGTTTCAGTGATTCAGGGGAGAAATAATGGTGACTGGAGAGGATGTGGTGGAGAAACTCATGAATATAACAGAAGTTTAAGAGATAGACCTGGCGTTGATGAGAAGTAGGGGTCAGGGAGAGTCAGGAGTCAAGGTGATATCCAAATTTCTGACTCACCTTTTCACCTTCATTATTTTCATTTTAGAGGTGAGTGGATATTCTTTCCAACTCCCCAGGCCAAGTTACTTAGCAAGGGACATAATGGAGCCCACCTGGTCCAATTTGCTTTCTGCTGAAGCTGTGAACAATGCACTGATTCAAAGGCAGCCGAAGTCTGCTAAATTCCCAAGTACCTGGTTTTGGCCCGCAAGTCACCTTACTGTTCAATAAATCAGTGTATGTTAAGTGTCTGGATATTTTATAGAGTTACCAGAGCCCTTCATAGACAAAGAGGATAAGAATAATTTTAAAGTATTATATTAACATAAATCCAGGAAAAAACCTGATTTTGTGATAGAATAATATTGAGAAGATTGTTAATTATATATGCATATATTTATATGTATTTAAACATATCTATATATAATAGCTAATAACCATGTATTATAAAGATATATTTAAAATCTGTTCCTAATTGGTTTTTATGTTTTATATTTGGTATATAGTATGATGTTTCATAGTTTAGAAAGAATAAGATCCACTGTGAAATACTTTAGAATATTAGTATTGATAGCTGAAATTAATTCAGATTTTCATCAAATAGAGCTATTAGTTTAGACATATAATATGACAAATGCCATAATCATAAATCTATGCAATGGCAATCTGTGAAAACAAGTCATATGGTGTTTGGTTCTGCCCTAGACCATCTTTTTGGGTAAAGTAGAAATGTCTGGCTGAATGTATTTCATTTTGACTTGTATTTTCTAATGCTTCATGCACTGTGAGTATAAATGGACCTCAGTGACAATAATATAGAAAGCTTTACTCTTTCTTGTCTCCATTTCAATCTGTTAAACACAGGACCCAATCCTCTGAAATATTTCCTCAATTACATCTTAAAGTAACCAAAGGCTGTTTCTTGGATTCCAAAATAAAACCATGCACTCTAATAAATGCTTTGTATGATATAAAATTAAAACCCTATTTTTAATTTTAGTTCAGTTTTAGTTTAATTTTAGTTTAGTTTAATTTTAGTTTATCACATATGTTCAAATATCTTCGAATCCGTACCTAGAATAAAACTTGGTACCCCGCGAATAAAAGAAAAAGGCACAGACCATAAAAGGGAGATAAATCTATGTTGTTTCAAGTGTTAAAGGATCCTCAGAAGTATACTGAGTTTCCTGGCATCCTAAAAGGCAGAAAATAAGCATTTGTATGTAGGTATCCCAACAATTTCTTTAAAACATCTGAAACGGCAGTTAATTCCAGTTTCAAGAAAGTAGTGACATTTTAATTTCTCTAAATATATTGAACTTGATTTCCACAATAAATTAGTTCTAATATAGAGGAAGAAAAAATATTTTAAGGTTGCATTTTGATCCATCAATAGTATTTAATTAAAATAGGTTAAATTTGGATAATGTTCCTTAGACTTTGTCCAAGCATGCTTGTATCTAATAGTTCATTGGGTCTCCACCATCTTTTGAGGCACAGCTAGAATCACAATCTCATTCGACTCATGAGAGAACTGAGACCCAAAGAGATGAAGTGATTTTCCTAAGAACACAGGGCTAGTGAATGCTAGGACCATGGCTGGAAAGCCATGTTCATGATTTATAAACTAGTATTTCACTTAGAAATTAGCGAAAATGAATACTTGAATTACAAATAAAGAATACAAAAGGCCACACAGTGTGACTTGAGAGACTTCAATATTTTCTCAACTGCCTTCCACAGAGCCTGAACGCCTCACAGTTCCAGTTAAGTCACTATCCCCAGAAAGTCCCTAGTTGAATGCAAATACCCAGGGTTTCTGATTTACCTCAAATCAATGTACATAATACCTTCTTTCCTGCCACACTTTTCCCACACACTAGTCCCTTGCAGCTGCTGAAATGGGAACCACAATGTAGATGAACGGGACTTTTTACAGATTCTATGGTGCAAGAAGTTGAAAATGAAAAAGGTCCCTGAATCATGAGCATTGTAGACAAAAAGATCCAGAGGCAAAAGTCTAGACTGGTATGATTTGCCCATGTGTTGGCTGCAAAATTAATCATTACATATTATCTGAACATTTTTAGCTATAGTTTTTCTGTTATATTACAGTTCTACAAATACATGATTTATTTCGGTCACAACTATTCTAACCACTCACCCTTTGGGAGATTAAGGGATTAACAGTCATTCGCACTTTCATGAAAGAATGGGAATAAGTACTCTCAAACTGTTTTCTACCAACACAGCTGAGGTCACCTGTTCTAGGAGACTTGACATTTCTGATCAGGAGAAGGGGCGGCCAGGAGGGGAGCAGGGGTACTCAATGTTAAATACAAGTCCAAGATTTTGTTTTGTTTGTTTTCTGTGAATTTAGAAGCACAGCAACCATTTATAACATTATTTCTGTAGATAATTCTCTGAACAAAATCCCTGGATAGAATGGATGTTTGCTTGCTTGTTACATAGGATGTGTAGTATATTGGTATCATTCCATTATAGTCCATGACACTCAGAACTCTAGTCTAGAAAACTGTAACAGTCAGTGAGAATGAACAAAATATATGGATAGGGCACTTTCTAAAAATCCTACATTCTTAGGGGCACTAAACTGTGGGCTCCCTGGGGCTTTGGAGTGGGAACACAATCAAGAAAAATGTACTAGAATATATACTAGAATAATAAAAAGAGATGCAGAAGGCAAGAGAACAAAAATTGACTCCTTCCCACCACTTATATAGGGCCAGCTTTGACAAAGAATAATTTTCATGACAAAACAGATGTAAGAGATCTCAGGCACTATTCCTAGTCTCCATTTTCAATTTTAATTTTATAAAGAAATTCAGGACACATGCTCAAATGAAAGTGCCTTCTTTATTTCAAGGCAACATGTGAACAAAGTGAGAAACTTCATAAACATCCTCACCCTATAAAAGAGCAGAACACAACTTTGCCTGTTTCATTTTGAGATTCTGTGTGTGTGTTGAGACTAGAACAAACCTCAATTTGTTCAACCATCACACGAAAATAAAACATTAAAAGGACTCCCCTACATCTTTTAAATGAAATCTTATATCCCACATTTAGCCAATTCTCAATTATCCATAGTGAATTTAAATCTCAGTCTGTCTGACTTTGTTCTGTCACCACAGCATACGTGTACTAAGTTACTTATCTCAGTAGTTATGCATTTAATTCCAACCTAACTACGACCCAAACATTTTAAAAATAAGACTAATTTTCTTTAAGAAAGTACTTATTTTAGAGGTAACTACGTGAGTTATACCTCTGTTGTTATAGTCGTTTATGTGTATACACACACAGTAGTTCACTACATTTAAGCAAGCTCAGTGGAAAACTTTTTTAAATGTTGAGGGTCATGGTTCCAACATATATATCTAATCGTTCTGTGAAGAGTAGACAAAAGAATAAGACTCTTATTGAAAGAGTCTTATTTTTAATCCTAAGTAAAATTTCAACTGGATAGCCATCATTTGTCTACTTCCAGAGGTGACTGTCTACCATAATTTGTTGGAAGATATATGGTATGTATAAAATCTAGAAATCCTGAGGACGGTATTTCTCATAATATGCAATGTGCTATGAGTGCATTTTCATACTAGAATTTTTCTTAGCTTCTCAACTGCTTCGGTTGAGAGCCTAGGTGTCCAGACTTACAATTGACCCTAGAAACACAATGTCAGAGACTCTCTCTCCACTCTGCTTTACTGTTTCATTTAAAAATTGGTGTATTACATTTCTGCTAATAAAAGCCTTTCTAAGGATTCTGTATCACTCTTTTGCAAGGCACATTCACATCCTTCAATGAAAGTTGCTATTATCAGAGCAATGTGCTTTTACTATTTATTTATTACAACAGCCCTCATGACTGCTTACCAGGCAAGCACTAGAAATATCCAACTCATTACCACTACATAAAATAGCATGGGGTATTTACAGAATGAAAGAGATCAGAGCATGACAAATTCTAAAGTTGCTCATGTCCCTGTTTCCAAAGAAAAGGAATGAATGCTTTTCAACAAGCACTGATAACTTGTACTATTGAAGAGCATACATTAGATTTTTAGTGAAAGTATTGCCCAGACAAAATCTTCGTGGATCTTGCCATCCCCCCCACCACCCTTTTTTGCAGTGTGGTCCGAATCCCCGGGGATGCTCTCAGGCCAGCCGATGAAAGAAAATGGACCCAGATGGAGTCCAAAACTGAAAATGCCTATTGACTTATTCAGCTAGAATTTGATCCCGGTTGCTATTTCAATCTACTGCTTTAAGTGTCAGCAGACATGCTGCATTCCTTACAGTGGTACAGAGGGCAGACATTTGGGTCAAAATACTCTTGCCCATTCTCTACCTAATGTGGGCTTTACAATGTTTACAAACAGCTGCTACAACAACCCAACGATCCAAAGAAAAATGTGACATATTCAAGAGTCTGACAGCTAAAACCCAGCATTTGTCCAGATAGCACCTTGTGGTTGGAGGTAATAAGACCCATGATGATAATGGTATTTGTCACATTCAGAGCAGCTGTATTCATGAAAGTGGAAGTGACTACCCTCCTCCACACCCAGCGACTACTTTGAACCCAGGTCTATATTTTGGCTGTCTTGGCAACAGTGCAGCAATAACAACTGGGGCCATAGTGGCAATGTCAATCCCGAGACATTTTTGGATAAAACAGGAGTCTTGACTTTCAGTATAGAAAGACAGAAAGCAAGCCTGTAAAAGAAACTGAGAAGACAGGTATCCACAGCACAGATCAATGGAGTATACTGAGACTTTATATCCTGAGACTCTAGGATCTTTATTGTAATAATTAAGTTTTTTAAAGGCCAACAATTTTCTAGTGGCTGTTCTTGTGTGGAAAAAAACACGTCACGAAAAAGGGTCTTGGCAAGTAGGGGACTAGTTTTTTGTTTTTGTTTTTGTCTGAAATGAAACTATAAAGGATAAACTATTCATTAATTTTGACCATGTTAATCAACGTTAATCAATGATTCCACATAATCATTATGATGAGAAGAATTATAAATAACAATGAAAACAGACAAAACTGACCACTCGGCCTTCCCACCGGTTAGTCTAATTGTGATTGGCCACTGGTATCTCTTCTTTTGGTCACCTGGTAAAATTGCATTTCCCTGTCCTCATGACATGAAACCCATTTATATCCTCATGACTCACTTTGGTTAATGAAATGTGAGAAGTGACAGGTGTCACCTTGAATCTTTAAAAGAAAAGTTCAATTTGCTGTTCCCTTCTCCTGCCAAGGCAACGAGTAACTTTCCAGAGGATAGAAACATCATCTGCCTGGAGTGAGGAAATGGAGGACAGAGTTCCCAGGTGTCCTGGGATGAGCAAGAAGCTCACGTATGTTGCTAATCAACTGCAGTTTTGGAGTTGCTATCTCAGTATAAGCTAGCCTATCCTGGTTATGCTCACAGTATGATCTGCCGAAATTTAAAGAACACCATTCTTTGTTGAAATACATTGTACATACAATACCGTGTAAATATAAGTTTCAATTATAAATAAGTACACAAATACACGTTAAAAAATTACAAAAGAACATCATTCTTTATCTTTTCACAGAATCAGAGGCTATAATGAAGACAATGCTTCAACTGTTTTGACTAGAATAAGAGAGGCTGTTTCTGCTCTGGCAAGAGATAAAGTGTGGGATCATGAATTTATAGTCTTAAGTATGCTCTTCAGACAGAAACTCAAATGCACACTAGGACCAATCCAGATGAACCGTTTCACTGCCTGAACTAACCAGAAATAATTCCTTTAACTTGTTGTCTTGTAAATCAAACCAAAATTTTATGAAATAATATTAATTTTCAGCCAGACCCCATTCATTTTCTTTTCATTAGCCTTTTCCTTTTGTATAGTAAACTTCATACCCTATCTTTTTCCCCCAGACCCTCTTTCTCTCTTCTTTAGTTATATGGCATTCTCCTGTCTGACAACAAGAGAAAGTGATTATTACTACTTTATATAACAGATTCTGGCAAAGTATTTGTGCTTCTGTTTTCACAGCAATTTAAACTGTTTCTGCTGTAAGTGGAAAGCAAAGTGAGATGTTGGCGTTATGGAACCTTTGCTAGGATTATCAGTTCCATTAGGGATTTTTAGACTCCAAAAAATATTTGGGCCCTTTGTAATATGGGTAAAATAGAACACATGTAACTCTTAAGCAGTCCTACTGTATTTCTCTGTTTACCTGTGAGATTACTCCAGAACAACAGCTTGAGTGGTATTTCTGTGAGCACAATTAAATGCATAAAATCAAGGAGTGTGTACATACATGCTCGTGTATTTAAAGTAAAAAAAAAAAAGACAATGTAATCAGTTAAAAATGGACATTTATAAATTTTTAAATTATGACAAGTGACAGCATTATATTTGCTCATACTCTTTCTCCCGAACTACTACAATCAAGCTCCACACTTATGGATTTACTTGGCAGAAGGCCATGAAGACTTCCCAAAAAAATCTAAATAGTGACAAAGTGTATTATTTACTTTACTGATCAGAAGTAAATTCTTTTTTTAGGCCACAGAAGTTTTTTAAGTTTTGAAGCACTCATTAATTAACTAAAAGTTAATGAAGCACTATGGTATGGTATATTTTTTTTCAGAAAGATGTTTTTTTTCCTTTGCAGACTATCAATTTTTCTGTAAAATAGTGGTTTTGCACAAGGTTTATTAGTTGTTACTTTCATCTACAGTATATGCACCAATAGAGAGTCTGCAGGCTTATAAAATTTGACTACGACGTTAACACAACTCTAAGTATTATTTGAATGGATCACATTCCATATTTGTATTCTCTGAATCATGGGTTGGGATTGTATATACATACATTAAGGAGAATTTGTTAACAAAGTAATAATTTTGATAATTTGTTAGTGTACTCATAACTCATGGTAATTATGGCTTTCAATAGGGGATTTTTAAAAGAAAACTCCCCTACCAGAGTTACCCACATACATCTTTTAAATATGAAAATCCACTTTGCATTGATCACAGTCTTTATTAAGAAGACTGTTGATTTCAATACGAAAAACATTCCAAAGAATGTCTCATTGTTCCAGAAAATTTCTGAGCAATTGCTTTTCTGGTGATCAAGCTGATCATGCGCCATTAGACAGTACAGGATGAGGTAGGCAGGGGTGGGGGACTTTACATTTTCTAAGCACCCACTACGGCCCAAACGTCTTTTGGGCACTTTACATATATTATCATGTTTAGTATTCATAATCAGTCCATGATGAAGCAATTATTATCTCCTGATTACAGAGGAGGAGGCTGAGGCTCAGGGAGGTACGTAATTTGACAGGGGCCACATACCTGGTAAGAAATGGAGTAAGAATTTATAATTTAGGTCTTTTGATTTTAATATCTGTATTATTCCATTATGCTACATTGCTTCCCAGAGAGTGCAATTGCTGCTTCTCTAATTTAGGGCTTATTTTCAAATGCAGTGTCTATAAGTACTTGGCCAATTATTTTCCTATGAAATTAATTTAAAATATAAAGAAGATGTATGGTTCAAATTTTTCATCACTGATATTCATCAAGAATTTGACACACCAACAACAACAAAAAAGAATTTGATAGAACAAACTGGAAAGAATTACTGAAGAAAACTTCATTAACAGGACCAAAAAATTTGTAAGACATGCCTTACAGTTGTAGCTTGAGTCCTATTTAGGAAGGGTTGGACTGACACTGTTTCTACTCTGTGGTCTCTCTTTCCAATCTCTTTTCTTCCTTTCTTTTCTTTTTCTCTTTCTCTTTTTCCTTTTCTTTTTTTCCTTTCTTTGGAGGGGGGACGGTTTAGTATATTAGAGATGAAGCAGTTCCTTAATTTCTACCCATTTATCCCAGATTTGGAAAACTCTGAGTTAGAACTGTAATTTACTCTCTCACTCCCAGTTGAAATGCAAATGTAAATATATGGGCATTTTATCTACTATCCATACAGAGTTCTGCTGCTTTGATCCTGCTTCCTTCCTAGATCAGATCCTGGACATATCACTAATTCTAGCTTTATGTTATTCAGAGGGTGCTGTGCTTTTTATTTTCAAACAAATTATAAACAAAGTGGTATAATTCTGGCTTTGATTTTGGCATTCATATTTTCTAAATTTTAAAATAAGGCCTCTCTGCAATACTTTGTTCCTCCCTAAGATTTGGGGCAAAATTCTAATTAACAGATTGAACAACAAAAGAACCCACTGAACATCCCCTAGATTTTTTTTTTAGGGGGGAAAACATTCTATAAAAAAACACTGACTGCTGTGAGACACACACTGATGAACACCTAGTGCTTAATGAAATTCATCATCACCTAAATTCAGTTCCTTCTTGCCCCACTTCATTGCCTCTACCCCCTCCACACACAAGCAAAAGTCCTCGTAAGACCAGTTTTAATAGCATCTACACCACAATATACATTTTTCAAAGAGGGTTTGTAAAACTGGAAAACTTGGTTTGTGTTTCAAATAGATGAAATAATCGTTTCTCTGATGTCTGAGTTCCATTTTGTGGCATCAAACTAGACAGCTCGCTCTGCTTGTGCCATCCTAAGGACCATTTTAAAAATATCCCCTTCTTTTTAGAAATTATAAAAATATAATTTGCTGAAGATTTTTTTATGGTAGACTTTTTAAAGAAATGTATTTTTTTCCAGCAAATTAGTAATAACTGGAATTAAGCCAGAAACACACTAAGGAATGATTTACGATGGACTATAGATGACAGCAATGTTGAGCAAAGTTTTTTTCTTTTAACATAAAATATATAACAGGTAGTGTGCAGCCATTTTGTAATGTAAACTCTAGAAGATATCACTTTGGGCTATACTTAGTGTAGGTATAAGCACGTATATTATAGGTGTAAGAATAAAAAAAAAAACACTTGCTTATACATTATTAAGTTTTGGGGAGGAGGGGAGAGCCTAATAATTTTTACACAAGCAAGGTTTAGGCCATAAAGAGGATAGAAATATCTTATTTTCTATTCAGTTAACAGGTTTTAGCAGTTTTCTGAATACTTATGAGTAGCTCAGAAATTCATATAAGTTCATGTAATTCACACAGCATCTGTTGTGAAAAAATAAAGTGATAATTTACATCCAATTAAAATATTTTTCATTAGATAAAATGCTTTAATAAACTAACAAACATATAAGAAAATAGTATTCATTGGAAATAAAACAAGGTAATTTTCTATAGAGCATGAAAAAAAATCCAAGATTGGTCAACTAAAAAAAGAATTAAGAGTCCAAGTCTTTTATGTAAAAATTTGATCCACTGAATACTTTTTTAAAAACTGTGGATCCTTAATACCTTACAATTTGTGTAAGTTATCTGAAAGCATATCTGCTTACTGGGTGCATTCTTATTAAACTACTAAAAAATATACATCTACCAACCCCTTCATTTCGTCTTTTAAATGTTTGCCAATGATACTACCCGACAATACATGCAGCCATGGCTCAAAAGGGAGTTAAAGGTTGTTTTTTTATTAATTTCTTTTTTCTGATACAAGGATTCTTTACCTTTAAAAATAAGCTTATATCCAATTTGGCAGGCAATTATGCAAATGTATTCTGTTAGGGCAGATTCCAATGGTAAAACATAAAATAAACTTAAGAAAAATGGGGGAGTCAAGCAAAGAGAAAGTTGGTGGGTCTTGCTATTTTTTTTTTTTTTTACTTTAAATATTTTTAGGCCTCTTTACACTGCTGTTGGGTCATTTCTCTTAGCTATACTAAAGAGCCTTTGTCAGTCTGGAGGAGGCAGCCATGTGTCCATGAATGCTTATTTAGTACGCTGAGGACAGATGGCCTAGAACTGCTGAAGAAGACCTTAAGATATATTTAAAAGAGGAAAGGGAAAGAAACAATAAGGGAGGAAATAAATTAGAGAAGAGGCAAATGTGTAGCCAGGAAAAGTACCCGCACACACACACACACAGGCACACGCACACAAATGAAGGCAAACTATAAAGTGGTACGTAGGACCTGATTTTTTATAGATTTGCTTTTTCTGTAGAAACTTTAATTTTCATTATTGTTGATTTGTTGTCTTTTTAGGAGAAACCTGACAATCATAGCCACTGCTGGTTTGGGCTTAGTCTGTTTTAGCTGATATATAACTGCACTTTTGCTTCTTATAGCATCCAAACTTGAAATATAAATTTTGATTCAGAAAAGCTCAAGGGATTTACTTAAGTCAAACTGAATTAAATTGAAATCCCCGACACCCTAAGAGTCAATGATTTAACACAATTTGTTTGAGTCTATCGTAATTAATTTATCCTGCTCAGCATTTTATTTCATTTTTTTTTTCTGTTATTTTAAGAAAATGTACACACGCTTGTCCAATCCAAACCTCATGAAGCGCTGTTTCAGGTGTACTGGGAATGGGGGAGGAAGTGAGGATGGAGAACAAATGGGCACGGAGGCATCAGTGGATAACACTGTTTTTGTGTTTTTGTGTGTTTTTTTTTTTTTTCAAATAAACCGTGTGAGATGATTAAAAACTGACATTAGTGGATTTTTACTGCATATTTTTTTCTTTCCAACTTATCAAATTAACATTTTCTCATTTTCTTCAGATTCATTCTATTTCAACCATGCTCTGACTCTGCCAGGTATCAGAGGGCTGTTGCTTCAATTGCCAGGTTTTCTAATGCTCATAAAACAAATATTAGATTCCAAATTTCTTATTGCCTTCTGAGTTGTCATGGTTATCAAATGACACCTTCTCTAAATTCTCTCTCATTTTAACTCTTTTTCTTGCTTTGTATAAACAGGCTGCTTGAAAATCAAGAAAAAAAAAACATCAAGTTTGGGTGCTATAAGAAGCAAGAAACACAGAAGGAAAGAAATATTTTGTTAACCACAAATTGAAAGTGGAAAGATTTTATCCAGAAGCATTAAATGTCATTAAACATAAGAAGTCTAAAAAATACCTGGTTTATATAATGGTTCTCTGAACAAGCTCTTGGTAACTTGCAGCCTGCTAAGTGAGTGACTCTTGCATTGTGGTTAGAGCTTTTCTGCAACTACCCCCCTGCCCCCCCTCCCACCCCACACACCCACCAACCACCACCACCATTGAAATAGGCATCAAGGACGCTGGATCATTCTAAAGTAAATATAAGGGATTTTTTTTTTTTTTTTTTTTGGATACAAGCACCTTTAAAAATAGAAAGGCAAGAAGATTCATAAACAGAGCCTTTGAAAATGCACAATACTTTTGTCTTACAAAAACATCTGTTGCTCAGATGAGTATGTGGAACACTGAGTGCTTCAGATTACCCCTCAGAAGGTGTGTTGGGAGGTGGCTCTCTGTGGACTTGGCCCCAGGGGAGGTCAACCCAACTCTCGGCCTGTTGGCTCAGCAATTTACCAGTGGTCAGCCCGTCTTGCCATAATCATATGCTGGCGCCCCAAGCCTGTTTCTTAACTGTACTCTGTACCTTCTAATGAAAGCATCCCAAAATATCTCCAACCGCCCAAATTCTGGGGCAGCCATGACCTCAGACTGGACTGCTGGACACACTGTATTTGCTCAGACAGAATCGCTGATAAAAATCTCCCTGCCTTGATGACTGAAATTCTCATTTTCTCTGCTAGTTCTTGTCACTTCATAACTTATGGTTACTTGCATGAATTCCAGAATCATTGACATGTAGCTGCTTAGGAAGCTCTAACCCAATGCATAACACCACAATCTCATGTAACCTGGAGCTTTTACAATCAAGAAAAGAAAAATAGGGGGAAAGGTCACTATAAAATAACTTTCTGTGCTTAAAGCAATAAATACAACAGCAACAAAAAGTAACATGTGCAAATCAAAAGAGATCATTTGCAAGTTATTTGAAAACTGTAGTTTATCTCCTATACAAATGAGAAATGATTTCATCGTGGAGCTACGCTAAAGTGGCTGTGGATGAATGTGTATGATCTCAGACTTTACTACAACCCTTTAGGTAAGCTTTCAGCTTTGAGGATAACAAAACAAAATGAGGAGAAGCCAGTTTTCCTGAAAAGTTCAAATGGAAAAGCAAGGAAATAAACAAGAACTCTATTTAAACTCAACAGGTGTCCTTTGGGCACCTTCATCTTGTCAAGCCTTTGTGTTATTAAGTAAGGTAACCCAGTGTCTTGTTCAATGTGGCTTGAACAGAAAAAAAAAAAAAAAAATTAACAACCTGTTAAGGAAATAAGCAAAAGATAAAACTTAGATAAAAAAAATCAGAGAGATCTCTATTGTTATTTTGCCATGTTTTATATGCATTTCGAGAGCTTTGAAGGCTCTTCAAAATAATGCTCATAGATATTCAGCACAATTCACACAACTTGATTCTTACAAGTGCCTTGGATAATATCAGTTAGAGCATATGTCTGAACTAGCCTCCCAGTATTAATGCTTTTATTTTCCTATTTCAGGGAAAAAATTTACTTATAAAAAATGGGTAATACAAAACATACTGACATGGTTTTGTTAAAAATACAAAGCATAATCGTTTATATGATAGTGACTTTCTCCCACAAGTATGCTTTGTAAATGTGATTGAATGAGAAGGAAAAAAAATCTTTTATTATCTCCGATCTCAAAAGCTTTACTGTTTAAGCTACAGTTGCTCCTAAGTATAGCAGAATTACAATATGTCAGGATGTTGTAGAGCAAGCAACTAACAAGGCACTAATAAGGATTCTTGCATGCATTTAAGTACAGGTTGGCAAAACTAATTCCTCTATTATTTATTTAAAAATATAATGCTGAAGGCCCAAATTCTGATGTAGTGTTTCGATTACTAGCCCATTTCCTTCTAAGATTCACATATTTCAAATCTATGCACTTCACTTTGCTGTGAGTCAGTAATATTTTCTAAATGCACGCAAACATATTTATATATAGTAGCCAAATATACGTGTATAAATGCAGATTATATATATTTATCTCATTGTATGTGTCTTTATATATATATATATATATATGATAATAATTATAGTGCACTTCTTACAACTAGGGAAAAAAAAAGCACAAAATCACTGTAACCTAGGAACTCCGTGGGTCTTTGGCTACTTTCATTTTTCTTTCTTCACTGGGGTGGGACAAATCTGCCGGAATCACAAGCAGTGCTGAAAACAAGTGCGAGTCAGTTGTACCTTACTAATTTTTCATACACGTTTTTCTTTAACTGCAGAGCTTTCTTTTTTCTCTTTTTCTTTTCAGAATCACTTAAAAAAATTTTTTTTTTGCAATCTATTTTTTTCCCCTAGAAAGTAACCCCTTGTGTCCTACCTCAGGCTCCTCACTGAATGATCTCTTTTTCTTCTAATTATATTTCTTCACCTTGGGAGGGACTCACACTGCTTCAGGATAAGCAACCCAGAAGAGCCTAAGGTCAGGTGTGCCCTAGAATCTAACTCTAGAAATTACAATCACGGAATAAGAGCAAGAGAGGGAAAGAAGAGGCAGAATAGGGAATTTGTAATGATATTGAGGCTCATTCTGAGGAATAATTAACCAAACAGCATCCTATGTTACATCACTTGCTTGAAACCTCAGAGGACAGACTAAAGAATTTAGGAAGCTGATCTGAATTGGTTTCTGAAAGCCATGAGGTTAACAAATTAGTTGTATCAGTGATCAAGCCTCCAAGTTTTATTTCCCAAGTATTTACTGCTCCGGGGTCCAAAAAAATAGAAATTTATTCACAAACCAGCAGAACACAGAGAATAACAATGGCATCTTACTTACACATTAAGGATACTCAAATTTGAATCATCCAAAGAAGAGGAAACAGACTTAATTTGATGGGAGGCTTTCATTCCTCTTAAAATGGGGTTCAATGAAGGAATTAATGGGGGTCAGCAAGACAGAAGATTTCTAAGATAGTTCTTGAAGTAAAAGGGAGAAGTGTGGGGACATTTGTGAAATGCAAACTCTTCAGGTAGAGGAATTGTAGGTAGAAAAGGGAAGAACATTGGGAGAGGTTTTTAAACCAGATTTTCAGCTGGGCTTTTGTTTAACACATATGCAAATGTGTGCACTGCTTCATTTGAATATTTATTTACTGCATTTGTGAAGGAAATTGGGGGATTATAGCCTCTTCCCAGCTGTGTTTTAGTTAATGACTGGTCAGCCTATTAGCCTGCTCCACTAAACGGATTCTCTGCACAAGCAACACCTTTTTTACCCTGCCTAGAAATTCTTCACATAAACAACAGTGGGGAAAACAACAAGCCAAATCCAGGGAGCTTTACACCAAAAATGAAAATATTCCCCCAGAATCATTAAAAATAAGTAAGAAAGTTATTTGACAATGATGACTTTTGAATTTTTATAATAAACAAAGCAAACATTTGCTATCAAATGTTGTAGGGGAAAGGGGAGTCAGCTAATCAAAATTTCTCTTTACTGAGAATGAATTCAGGTTACTGTTCTAAATGGCCTTTCTTTTCTTTCCCTGGTACTTCCTCACTTATTGTCCTCTATGAGCATAAGCATACACATCAATGAAAATGTCATGAATTACTTGGGCAATTATTAATTTTTGACAAATTCATTGGAATGTGAATTTCATAATTTCCCCCCATCTCCTCACTGCCAAAAAAACACAGAAGGAGAAAGAGTAAATAACATTTCTCTAGCACCCAAACTCAGTGTACTCTCATTGCTCAAACCAACTTATTTGGAGGCATCAGTACTGGTTACGAGATTAAAGACTATATCAAGACAAGCTCATTTCTGAGGATTAATGGTGAGCAAATCTTTAGGTCAAAAAGCTCTAATATGTGTAGCAGTCTACAATTTATTGATATTAAGAAAAGCAGCATCTATTTTCTGCTAAGTGTAAATGTCTTAACCAATAGGAAAAAATTTACCTTACTTCCAAAATGTCTGTCTTCTTTATATCATTTCAGATTTTATTTACTATAGATCCACCCATCCAGGTGAGAACATGCACTAATTTTAATACAGTCAGAATTAATCCATGGAAATGCAAGAGCCAAATTCTTAGCATCAAAATTCGGAACTTTTTTGTCTGGATCTAAGAGAAGCCTGAACTTTGATTTTATTAGCAAGGTGACCTTTACAGAACAAATCTATAAAATAGTTATTTATCAGAAGTATTAATACTTAAGAGGATTTTTTTGTCTACAGCTTGTTTGTGCTCGCTTCTATACGAAGTACTACAGCAAATAAAGAGACAGCGATGGAGAACCTAAGAGCCACATGGACATGAGGAATTGCTCCTGGAGCCACATTATCGTTTCTCACAGTTGGAAAAACTGAGTATCATACAATAGACTGAGAATTCAAATATTTATAGAACAAAAGCAAATAATAAAGGAAGACATGCTGTCAGACCTCAAGATATATAGAGAAGTAACAGCGATGTTGATGAAAGAATATTACAAGAATAAATATTCTACCTAAAAAAACACCTTCAGCTACTTCATTGCTAAGATCCTGTCAGTGCTGCCCATTATACTTAAAACCATTGAAACGAGCAGAAGGAAGTTTCAGGTACACATTTCATGCCATCTTTCTACATCAGAAGTGAATGGTGTGCCCTTAATGGCATTGTCTCCCCCCCCTTCCCACATGAGTTTCGAAACCATCTCATAAGCTTGTCAGGCATATTTCTTGTTCATTCCTTCTGTGGGGCAGAGGCAGACAGATTGCTGGATCAGATAGTGCAATACGCTGTATACTGCATTTGAAATGTGCCTTTTTTTAAAGCAGCAGATTTATTGATTTTCTTAAGTAGAAAATATGCACCCGGACATTAGACAAACACAGACTAAACACAGACTGAGAAAAAGCTGATAATTTGATTAAACTGACTGAGCTTTTGTTGTCTGTGTTTGGGGAATTTCCAATAATGCACAAGTGCCAAGCGCCCCTCTTCTTCTGAATTTAACAAATGTAATCCCTAAGCACAATGAATGTTACAATTACACTGTATTTGGAGAATTGTTTTTCTTGAGAAAAATATTTTGATGAGCCCATATATTGCTTAGGTTGAAAGGAAGGTGGGGTGAAAATCTTGCCTTGCTCAAGATACAGGACTTTATTCAGAAAGGGGTAAGTATTAGCTAGGCAAAAAGCATTCGTTCTATGGAAATGTTTTCTTTCTTTCTATCTACCTACCTATCAAGATTACGGAGATATAATTGATTAGATGTAATTTGCTCAATTTGAGGGTCAAATTGAGTTCAATATTTAAGGTTTATAATGCTTCACAGTGTCATTTCACATGTCTTAGGGAACAGTTTAGTTGTCTAGAGATGTCAAAAAGCTCTGGATATTTAATTTACTCTTGTGGATGCCTGCAATGAAATTAGTGGCAGAAGGTAGGGGTGTGTGTGTGTGTATGTGTGTGTGTGTGAACAGGGATGAGGGAATCATAGCTGAAAGTATGTGAGAATTACTGAGTTCTATGAATCAGCTGGATGAGACCTTGTGAACTTGAACTGTAAACACCTCTGAGCTGTCCCTGTATCCTTTTTTTTTTGTCATTTAGACTATGGTATTGAGAACAAAATCTAATTCCCTAATATTCTGCAAGGACCGTGCCACAAAAATAACCATTTCTAGCCACTTAACCACAAAGACTTTCACGTTTATTATTTTCTATGCCTACACTTAGATTTTTAATCACTCATAGTGTTCCTCACTATCTATTAACCATTCTTTTGCGATGCTATTTTGTTCCTTCTTTTCCACTGGCTCAATCCTCAGGATTTTATGTGTTGCCATAAGGATATTTAACCTACTGCTAGTTTTTGTCTAGTCCAGTTCATATTGGATAGCTTTCTTAAAACTCTCTACTCCAGCTAATCTGGCTAATAATACATCTGATTACAACTTTTCACAAGTGTGTTGTGAATATATTTCAACTCTGGGCTCTTTTCCTTGGCCTATGCTTTTTCCTAAGCATAGGCTTAGACCCCAAATAGGTAATCATTATGGTGACCAGATATAATCATAACCTAGAAGGTCACCACTTAACAAGTGCTCATCAATAATGGGACAGCTGAACTATTAGCAAAATCATCTCAGTTTTGTTTTTACTTACTGAAATGAATTTCAATTACAGATTCTACTGTTCCTTTTAAATTTGAGTCAAGGATATTTATGCACAAATTAAGGTAACACTGAGGTTTAAAATCACTTTTCCTTCCTTGTATTAATATAGGAATTTATTTAATGATTCATCTCAGCTGGCCTGAGGATGTTTAAACAAAGCCACATAGGAGATATATTTAAAGATAATTTAAATCTAGCCTTTTTCTGACTTGCCTCTCTGCCTTTTCAAGTATATGACAAAGATAATTTCCACTCTTTTTCATCCTTCATGAACTCATTAGGGAAATAACATATAAAAAAAAAGTTGCCAATTTTTAGAGAACATTTTATAATTGTGTGAAGCTTACCACAATAACGTCCAATGGCAATTCAAACATATTCCATCTCATTCCATAATTTATAATTTTAGCATTTAGAAATTGTATGTGTGCATATGTGTGTATGTATATACATTTATTTAATTATATGAAATATGTAAATATGAATTATATGATAATATAAAATATTTAGATCTATATGTAAATTCTCTTTGGGGTTCTAAGAACTAAATCATATGCAACGAAATAATGGCCCATTTTAATTTGACATACATTCCTGCTCTTTTAATCTGCTCTTTTAAAAAGGGTCTGGGGGAAATAGGTATTTTCACTAACTATGAAATACAACATTTGTTACTTAATATTAAGGTGGTAATTTTCTTTAGAGAAGTCAGCCTATGAAGTCCAAAGACTAGAAGTCAAGAAACCTATATTCATCTTGGGATTCTACCTTGGGCAACTTATTTACCTTTCTCAGTCTGTTTCCTCATCTGCAAAATCACAAAGTTAGAATAAATGTCCCTTACAACTTAAGAATTGAAAGTCATATATTAAAGTTCTGTGGATTTTTATTTTCTCTTTGTGAAAACTTTTTTGACAGTCATGAGAACCTCTGAAATCAACAATCAGGGCTTCACCACATTCTCAGATGTCTGGGTACTGAATCAAACCTCTAAGACCCACAGTCCATGAAACCCTAATTCAAATCAAGAAATGTGCTGTGGGTGGTGTAGGTGAGCTCCAGCAGCACACGGGAAGCTTTACCGGAAGGTATCAACTGAAAGGAAACACACATGGAAATATCCTGTCACCCATACTGAAACCTTTTGCAGCCAACCGAGGCCTTTTATGGGCTCTCCCAAGCATGGCCACCCACAGCTGCCATCATGTCAGCCAGCTTCTCTTCTTTTAAATAATTACTAAATATAGGCTTTTATGATGTGTGTGTTGCTGAGGATGTATCTCCCATATACCTTCAAATAACTGGCTTTTCTGATGAGGTTTTAATGCATTTTTTCAACCTAGGGCTTTCCATACTACTTGAAATTTCTTGGACTTCAGTGGAATTGAGGGAAAAGAAAGACTTTGCAATCTCTATTAAGGAAATTAGTTTTGAGCATAACAATGTTATTTCCCATTTTTAAACAGGAAAAAACCCCACTCTGCCTTATATGTAACTTATTAAATTACTTTTTAAAAGTAGCAGAAAGGTTTATTCTATTGAAATAATCTTATCTCTTGCCAAAAATAATTATTAAATATAGGCTCTTTAATTTGTATTGTTTCCATGGAATGAACTATACATTTTACATATATTATGACATTCATTAACTGAACTATAATTCCATTACAGATTAACTATGACAAATTTTATCCATATTCCATTTTCTAAGTTATTTTTCTATTAAAAATTTTATTCCTAATGCAGATACGTACATTGATGCAAACAAAATACAGTAACCCATTTTACATGCAAACATGGAGGTTTTTAAAAAACAGAAGGATGCAGCTGCCCATGTCATGTCATCCTACCAACAAAATGCATTTCAAAAAACTAAAGCCGCCTTCTTCTAACCATTAACAGTATAATAATTATTTTAAATAGTCAATCATGTCAGAAATAACACCTAGTGATAAGAAGTGAGAATTTTTCTTAGTAGTAATATAATTATTTTATATATATTCAAAATATATTTATCAAGACTTAATCTGCATTATTTGAACAAATATTTATGGAGCCATGCAATTTTATTTGGTGGGGGGGGAGAAAGATATAAATAAGATCTGATTCTGGACCCAGGGATCTTTCTAATATATTAGGTGAGATAAGGAGGGGGTATAAATAGCTTTAGCACAAGATTCAATCTGGTAAGGCACTTATGTTTAAAAATGTGTGTGAGCATGCGCATGTGGTTATGAACATTTCAGCAGGTAGAAACAGGGAAGATTTCAACTGAGGTTGATATCTGGGCTGCCCTTTGAAGGAAGAACATGTCAACAAGTGGGAAGAGTGGGGATACCTCTTAACCATGTGAAGGCAGCCGCATCACCAAGGTGTTTGTAACTACATTCATTCAACAGTGGTCAATTCTGATTTAGCTGTAACAGTGCAGGGTGACTGAGGGGGACTTCTAAGTGGCACATTATAAAAATGAGGTACAGCCTAATTTGCGGAAGGCCTTGAAAGCCAAGGTAACACCTCAGGGTTTGTTTAATGGGCCCTGAGGACTCATTCATGGGAATAAAGATAAAAAAGAAAAGGAGTGGCTGATAATGATGGACTTGGCAAGAGAGGATGAACAGAAACAGAAGCATCATTTAGGAAGGAACAAAAAATGTGGGCAATGTAAAATAAGAGTCTGAACAAAATAATGAAAAGAGAAATGACATGGAAGTATCGGGTACAAGAGAAATTCCAACAGAATCAGAATTGTTGATGACCAGTAGATACCTGTGAATTGGGGAGAATATGGGGACACTGAAGAGGTCTGAGTTTGGATTAGGGGCAGGGAAACAAAACTACTAACATAAAACATGGTGATGGTTACAAAAGAAGACAGATAGAGGGAAATCAACTCTATACATACACTCTCTAGGTGATTTCCAAATGGCAACTTGAAAAGTAAGTCAATGGCATCAGTGTGATTATGATACAGGGTAGAAGGGGAAGCCTGAGCTTTTTTTTTTTTTTTAACACTGAAAGAGTAATTTAAAATGTTAAATGAAATGAAGTGGTCAGAATGAATCAGCTAAGAAGGCTGTCAAAGAGAATCATAACTATTTCAGGGTTCAGTCATCAACTTAATGCTTCCTTCCTCCCTGTCCTGTAAGTTCACATGCTCCCTTTTCAGGCCTGATCTTCTCCCAGGATTCGGCTTCTGCTGATGGCCTGAATCTTAAAGTCTGGAGCTGCAACGTTAGGATAAAGAAAAAGAGGTGGATGTCATGTTCACAAAGGCAAAAATAAAAATTTTGGAAGTGGATGGTATCACTAAAAGCAGAGGGAATAGGGAGAAAAGGGAAATGGCTTTAGGGGAAACACCTAGATTTAGGTTTGAAGAAGAAGCAGGAAAAATTAGAGGAGGCATGGTAAGAGGCATCCCCAGAGAGAATCTGGGGAAAAAGTGTCAGGAAAGCGGAGTTTCCTGAAGAGCAGAAAGGAGAAGTGGTCAAGAAATCTGAAATGTTGCTGGCAGATTAATGCACAGAGTTCTGAGGAAAAGCAATCAAGAAGAGATGTTATCATAAGAAGGTTAAATCAAGGCAAGATTTTCAGTTACTAACGGGAGACGTGGGGACTATACTGACTAAGGGTATATGATAAGATGAGCACTAAGTGGGGAGGAGATGGGTGGACAGGATAGGTCAAAGTTGGCTAAAGAAGGATTAAAAAAAAACAGTGGAGAGAAAAGGTCAGAATTTGTGTCAGATTGGTAACTGTGCATAACACTTAATTGGAGCAGTGTGCAGGGACTTCTTAGGGAATAAAGGAGATTTTGATTAAACTAATGTATAGAGCTAATCAAAATCAAATCTGCAGTTACAATGTCAAAATGCCTTGCGATGTGGAATCTCTGTGATCAATGTTTATTGGTTCTACTGAAAACCTTTCCAACAAGCTGATGAAATCAGGTCTTGAATTTTGAAACAAGTCTGGCTACCACCCCCCACCCCAAATTCATATTTTGAAGTCCTAAGGCATTTGAAGTGATGGCATTTGAAGATGAAGCCTAAGGGAGCTAATTAGATAACTAGGTTTAAATTAGGTCTTAAGGGTCATAAGGTAGCACTCTCATGGTGGGATTAGTGCCCTTACAAGAAGAGACACCAGAGAGCCTGAATCTCTCTTCCCCACCATGGGAAGACATAGGGAGAAGGTAACCATTTGCAAGACAGGAAGAGAGCTCTCACCAGGAACTGATCATGCTGGCACCCTGATCTCCAATCTCTAGCCTCCAGAAATGTGGGAAAATAAATTTGTTTTTTAAGCCACCCAGTCTATGGTATTTTGTTAAGGCAGTCCAAGTTAATTATGACACAGTGATTTTTACCCCTATTTAGGGTATTTGTAGTATAATATTTAATTACAGTCTAATACCTAATTTAAGAATATGAAACTTTAGGGTGCCTGGGTGGTTCAGTTGGTTAAGCGACTGCCTTCAGCTCAGGCCATGATCCCAGGGTCCTGGGATCAAGTCCCACATCGGGTTCCCTGCTCTGCGGGAAGCCTGCTTCTCCCTCTCCCACTCCCCCTGCTTGTGTTCCCTCTCTCGCTGTGTCTCTCTCTGTCAAATAAATAAATAAAATCTTTAAAAAAAAAAAGAATATGAAACTTAATAAAACAAAACAGAATCTTTATAAGGTTTGAATAGAAATTTACTGATGAAAAAGCAGGAAAAAATTACAGAAGGAAGAAGGAGCAAAGAAACAGTCATTTGCAAAATTTTTAAACATCTTGCAAATGTCCTCAAATAAATAGCTAAGAATAGTAACAATGGAAGTTGATCTTTTCCTGTGTCCCTAGCGCCTTCCCAAGCCATCTCATTTAATCCTCATGAGATCCCTTTAAGGTAGGTAACACACTATTGCTACCCACTTTTCATAAGGAAAAAAAGACCCAGGGAACTAAAATAAAGCTTGCCCAATATTACCCACATGCCATTAAAAGAGCTAAGACCTTGTTTCCACAGTATCCATATGCTTTGAAGATTTACGTCAATTAAAAAAAAAATTTCCTTTATTTTCTTACTTTTATATAAAGTTACACTTACAAAAAATATTCCATGCTAGCATTTATTTACTACCTCTCTGTCTCAAAATGGAGATGGTAAGCAGCAGGAGTAGAGATTAATATATACATGAAATGCCTAGGACAAGGTTTAGATTTTGGATTTTCAAGGTTATGTTCATTGCAGCATTATTCACAGTAGCTAACATACGGAAACAACCTAAATGTCCTTCAACAGATGAATGGATATATATAATATCTATCTACCGCCCTCCCCCTTCCCCCTCATACATACAATGGAATATTACTCATTCTTAAAAAGGAAGAAAATCCTGTCACTTGCAACAACACGGCTGGAGCTGGAGGATATAATGCAAGACACAGAAAGACAAATACTGTATGACCTCACTTATATGTGGAATCAAAAGTTGTCAAACTCATAGACACAGAGAGTAAGATGGTGGTTGGCAGGGGTTGGGTGGGGGAGGGATATGGGGAGATGTTGGTGAAAGGATACAAAGTTTCAGTCATGGGAGATGAAACGTTCTGGAGATCTAATTTACTGCATGGTGATGGTAGTTAACAATAGTATAGATATACTTGAAATTTGCTAAGAAGATAGATCTTAACTTAAATCTCACCACACCTACAACCACACAAGGGGTGATGGATATGTTGATTAGTGTGGGGTGATCATTTTATGGTGTATACATTTATCAAAATATCAAGTTGTACACCTTAAATATATACAATCTGTGTATGCCAATAACTCAATAAAGCTGTTCGGAATTGTTTTCTGAAAGGTCCATCATTTAGTTAAACTCTCCTTATTTTCTTATTCTACACAAAACCTCAGCAAAGATCTAGTTTCTTGATCATTCCAAGTGACAATGAAGAACTTCTAACCCTCAAAATGTCTCTTCTCTCTTAACTGCAAGTTTTTAAAAAGCTGTCTATCCAAAATTGGTTGTAACTTTCAAACTTGGATTTTAAAAAAAGAAAAGGGAAATACAATAATCTTCTAAGTGTAAGTCTATAGTTGAGGTGCATTGTCATTTCACAGAGCAAGGATCAAGGCCCTACACTTTATACTTGGCTGTTTTTACTAATGAGAGTTCATTCAACCCCTCTCATCTCTTGGCAAGAGCAGTGACTGAGCTAGGTGGCCTGTGCCTTATTTAGATCAGCACATCGTGTGGCTATAGGATGGTGGCACATTTCCTTGGGGCCCAGAGGTTGCGGAGGCAAGTAAAATTTTACAAGGTGGCTTTTGGGGGAATCTGTGGTTTTATACTTTTTCCAAGAGTTGAGGAGCAATAGGGAGTGACCTGATCCTGCTGGAGACATTGCCCAGTAGTCTGTTAGCGGGACAGTTGAATGTGTCCAGGGCAGAACTGGCCAACTCTGCCAGCGCCCAGCAGGCATTCATGTGGTGTATCAAGATCATCCCTATGGCTGTCACTGAGGAAGCAGCATTTCACTTCTTAAAATATCTTGTACAAAACTAAAAGGAAATTGCACCAAGTATGGCATCTGGGAGTGAGGGACACAGCTGCTAAAGACAGGAAATTTAAATTAAAGCTGCTTTCCTCCATGCCCCCGATTAGATTCCTTTGTATATTTTTTTCAGGTCTCATGATAATAGAAGATGAATGCAAAGTGTCAGAGAGATTGTGGAATTTCTCTATTTTCTAAGCAGTCCAATCCAATGCACCTCAAATTTTCCACTGGGGGTTTGTCGGATGATGTAAGAAGAAGGAACAGGTTGGTGGTTTGAAGAAAAAAGAAGAGGAGGCAGAACAACTTCCAATTGCTTACAATTTACTGTTGGCCAAGCAGTAAACATAACTTCTAGACTTGCCAGCCTCCTTACACTGGCCATTTTTATCTCCCTTTCTCTGTAAGCTGCTCAAAGCCATACCCCAAAGTACTCTGACACAAAACCATTGGAGGGTGTGGTCTCTGCTTGTACTGGGCAATGAATAGGGAAGCTATTTATTTCTAGGGCATCTCTGTTCAGTGACTCATGTTTGGACTGGAAAATTGGCCACAGCTTTCTAGCAGCTCTTTCCTGCCAGCTATCCTGGCATTCTACCCAGTGCTTCCACTGCCCCTCCCCCTTTCTCCTTGCCCAGTCTGCTTTTATATTCCTAAAGCCCCCACTTAATAATAGTCATTGTTCCATGTTAACCTTGAGGATCTGGGAGGAAGGACAGTGAAGGGCGTAGCTGTATGCTATAATGAGCATTTGGCGCTATAGCAGGTGGAAAAGGCTTTGGGGATCTGGGCAGATTAGGAGGAGAGGGGGCTCTAGCAGATGTTGAAGCAAGATGATGTATTGCTGCTCACTCTGGGATTCAGACAATACCAGTGCAAAAGTGGAACAGGGAAAAGGGGGGAAAAATTGATCCCTTTTGATACAAACTGGGCTAGAAACCAGACACACTTGAAAGTGAGCTTTTAAGGAAGACAAATTTGTTTCCAGGCACTGGGTTTTTCGTTTGTCCATTTTTGTTTTTGTTTTTTGTTTTCCTAATGGCAGATCAATTGCCAAATTATTCTTTTAATTTGAACATTAACTACATCCAAGGCTTGACTTACTCCCCTCAGCTAAACTCTTATTAATCTGACTTCTTCGTAGTAAAACAAAAATAGAAATAGTTGCATCAAGAATTTCGTTTTAGCCGCCTTCAGAACTGAGAACCCCAAAAAAGCAAAGGTGAATGATGTTTAATTAATGATTGGTTTTACCATTTGAAGAAATATATATTTAACATTATTCATTTGCTTTGCCCGAGGCAATTAAATAATTTTAAAAGTTGATGCAAACAAACGTTCTACTCACTTTACAAAGAATAAGAATGAAAATTAATCTTAATAGATCTATGTTAACTATTCCCAGTTCTAATTTCTAATATTTATTTCAATGTGTTTTGTGAAATTCTAGAAATAGACATAAAGATATATTACCTACTTTACTATATGGTTTGCTTAATTATTCACATATTTGCACATACACATACACCCACACACATATGTATACACATATACACACATACATGTATATAAGCATATAACATATTCCGAATGTGGATGGACAGATGGTACCCAAGAGCTAATCAAATGTATCAACAACAAAAAAAATCACAGTCCTCAAATGTTGATAGCACTGTTGAAGACAGTTATAATCAAATATATTTTAGGGAATATTATATACAGAGAACTGAATTGTTAAAAATTATTTCTAGAAGTTTTAGTCTCTTCCCTTTCCCCAGAACTCATTACATGTGTTCTACTAAATCAATTTGGGTAAAAAGGAGACTAAAGCCTATCCATATTTCATTCTAGTCAAGGATGACAATTAGAAACTAGAAATAATTTCTAGCCTGTGTCTACTTAGGCTGCATTGTTTATGACTTGATTGGTTTAGGGACCATCTATACAACTGGAAAATAATCATACAGTAAGCAAAGAGAAGTTTTGAGAAGACATTATGAGAATTCTGTCAAGGTTCTCCAGAGAAACAGAGCCAATAGATCATTTATTTATTTATCATAGGAATTGGCTCATTGATTTTGGAAACCAAGAATTCCCTTCATCTGCCTGATGAAAGTTAAAGAACCAGGACAGCCAGTGGTATAATTCAGTCTGAGTCAGAAGGCCTGAAAACCAGGCAACCCAAAGTTAGCATCTGAGAAAGAACAGCGAGAAAGTGAATAGTCCAAAAGACCAGCGAAGAAGAGGCAAGGCTCCTCTGACAGCCTTAGAAGTCATGTGGTACCCCTCCTGCCACATTCGAGTGGCTGCAAGAGTCATTAAGGCCAGCCTAGACTAAAGAGGTAGGGAAAAAGACTCCACAACTTGATGGGGAGTGGTAAGGTCACATTACAGAGGAGCGTGTGGGATAGGAGACCACAGTTGCGGCCATCTTGGGAAAATGCAATGTACAACGAGTTTTTCTTACAAAATATTACAGTCAATTCTTCCATTTTTTTAAGCCAAACTTTACTCTTCACAATTTCTGAAAATAAAAATATATGCATATAAATATAATAAAAATATTATTAAAAATCTGTAAATATCTATAGATTTCTAAAGCACTGTTGGTTGGTTGTGGTTATTAAAGCATATTTTCTTGAAATCTGATAAATCAGTTTGAATCCATTTTTCTACTCATTAGATGTGAACATTGAGGAACTATAAAATCCCTGGAGCCTCAATTTTTTTCTCATCTGCAAAAATATAAAAATAATTCCATCTACAAAATGAAAACAATATGAAAATTATGAAAATAATATATGCTTTATACAATTACTAGGGTTAAGTGATATATTACAATGAAACCAAACAACTTTCAGGATTTCAAAAAATGTTTGTTATCTCTACGGGTGTAGGCATTGTCTGTGACTATAGAAATAGGAATCCAGACATTTCTAGATTAATATCAACAAGATTATCTTATGGTACAATTTGTGACAAATGCTCTAAAGTAATAAAATGCTTTATTTTTTACTTAATATTATTAAAATTTTGAGTTACTTTTTTTCTGACATTTACTGAAGCCTCCAACACTAAGTAAAATAAACCTCTACATCGTGTGGTTCTTTGTATACAGACTACATTATTGTCACCTCCAGAGTTATTAAATCAACATTCACCCACTCAATGATTATTAAGGTCTTTTAAGCCAGTCCCCAGTGATACACTGGTGATAGAGATGGAGTCTTTTTTTTTTTTCTTAAAGAAAACAGAGCTTACAATTTGTGGTAAGGAGAACGTCTTGTATTAATTCAGCTACGTGAGAAATATTAGGACAGATTAAAATGACAGCGCCAATGGACACAAGAAAAATTCATTCATCCATTCATTCATTCAATAAATATTCAACCGAGTGACCACCGTAATGCAGATTCTGTAGTAGACAGTTAACACAGAAAGATGATCAAGACACAATCCCTGCCTTAGAGGAACTCTCCTTCCCTAAGGGAAACTGACCCATTAAAAGACAATTCTAAAACAAAATGTGGGAGTAGTAATAAACACATATGTGTTTGGGTAGGGAAGGCTTCCTGAAGGAGGTGATGCAGAAGCTTTGTCTCAAGGACAGTTATGAATTAACTTGATGAAATCAAGTGGGAGAGAAGAGTGGGGAAAAAAAGGTTCACCAAATTTCCCTGGAAGGTTTATTCTGAACTTATACTACTTGTCTAGATAAACATGAGAGAGTATGTGGTAGATATTTTGCCCAGTTCATCCTTGGAAGAGGAGTTTGTGGTCCAGATACTGGGCATGCTATTAGAAGATAAACTTTTGCTGGGAGGCCCTTCAAGAAATTGCCTCATCTGGACAGAGCAGCCTCACCCAAGGCCACACCTTGTCTGGGAGGCCAACATCCCATGACATTTGGGTACAAAGACTTGGCCATTTTGGAGTCAAGATGGGGCAACAATGAAGGGCCAGTTTAGTTCCAGAGCTCCCAGTGGGGTCAACCAAGGTTGACACGGAGCCTGTGACACAGTTCAAGTTCTCCCTCCGCTCCCTTTGTTTCCTTTCACAGGTATTGATCCTGTGGCCCTTCTCAACAAACATCCTAAACCTCAGTCTCAGAGTCCATTTTCTGAAAAACCCAACCTGTGACACTATGATAAGCAGAAGGCATTTTAAAGAATTTGATTGTGAATTTATCTCTGTACATTTGATCTCTCTGATAGGAGCACTTCTCCCACTTTATGTTTTTAACACACTGCTCAAATATTAATCACATCAGTCTGCATTGTAAAAATAATTACTCAAATTTGGTTGAAAAATATTACTTAGAAAGCACAGCATAAAGCTGGGTTTTACTCATGAATCTCTCATCCATTTATCATTTGATCATATTTTTGGATAACTGCTTGCCAAAGCTAAAAATTTTAATCAGAGCCATTTTTGAGTAGGAAAAGCAGAAAGGATGCCTTTGAAAGCAATAATTCCTTTTTTGTTTCTTTTTACTTTTATACAATTTAAAAATAGTCAACTGGATTTTTAAATTTTAAACTGATAAATAAAAATGCATTTGATCCTCGCCAAGTTGACTCATATTTTATAGATGAAATTAGATTAATTAAGATACTACAAATTTCATGAAGTTATTTATTTTTCTCTTCTGTTGAATAGCAAATACTAGCTTTGGTTACACAATGATCATGAGAAATAATTATCTTGAGAGGTTTCACAATATTATTATGATAATTTGTTATATTGTATTTACATAATATTTTTTAAATATTTTGTAGTCTTAGAGCCCAATCTTGCCATGCATACTCACAAACAGGGTTTGTTTCTTGATGCATGTATGTAATGATTCTTCCCATAAACTGTGGTAAAAATATAATGGAAAAAACACAGCTCTTTAGCTTTCCCATCTTTGCTTCAGCTGACATTAATGTGGTCCCCATTTTTCTCCTTTCTTTGCCCCATTCCTTTCTATAAAACCCCAGGACCATGTGAGAGATAACAATAACAATGATGCCAATAATAATAGCGAGTATTTGTTGAACTTAAACTATACACTTGTCATTGTTCTAATTCCTCCACGTATTTCAATTCATTTAATTCTCGTAACAAAACTTTGTACAGAGGTGCTATTATTTTCCGTATTTTAAAGATAACAGATGACCCTTCCCTAGAATGAGACAGAACCACTGAAAGAATACTGTACATTATGATTACTTTCACTTTGGGAGTTAAATATAATCTCTACCTGTTAATCAGATGAGAGGCATAGCTTGTGTGTTCATTAGGAGCGGTGAGAAAAAGAACCAGAGTGTTCATGTAAGTGTGAATACTTACATGATGTAAGTATTCACTGAATACTTCTGAATACGATGCAAGGAATTCAGAAACCAAGAGTCAGAAATGCAGGGAGACCAGTGGGTTTTTTTTAAGATCTATTTAATATAAAGAAAAGCTACAGTTGTGCATGTTCAGGTGGGTGTGTTGGAGGGGAGGTTGCTGAAAAATGGAGAGAGAATTTACCAATAAACTGTCCAGTGTCTCTCCATGTGTGCTGGAAAACATGATATTTTCTCTTTGAATTTCCACAATTTCCAGTTTTCTATAATGAGTATGCCTTACTTATATATTTGAAACACTAATATGAAGGAATTTTAAATGCTCACATTCTATTTTCATAAATACCTGTCTGCTCCTATAACAAACAACTATGCTCTGTCCCCTTACTTCCAAAGAGTAACTCACTTCTTTCACCACATGATTGTAGGACTGCCTGGGTCCTACACACACAGTGAGGAGGACTGACTAAATGAGGTCTCCAGAATCATCTTTATCAAATTCTGAATGTGGCAGGAATGTCAGGCCACTTACGCTTCTATATACTTTCACAGTCATTAATGTTTTAATTGGGAAGTTAATGTGACTAATATTACTAATTTATATATTAGGGCCTCGTTATAATGCCATCTTCTCATTCTTTGTGTTAGTATCTTCTGAAGCAAAACCCACTATGTGCCAGGCACACAGGGACTAGATTACTGAGCAAGAGCAAAACGGTCCTAACGTGACTGAGGTGTAGAGAGGGGCGGAGGACCCAACTTTGTTTCAGAACATCATTCAGATTTTTCATTTCACTTAGCTTATTATTATTATTTTTTGTTTAAGGATGGTAAAATTTCATGTTATATTAAATTTCATATTTTAACTGATTTTCTGGGAAGATCTTGGTTAATATCTAATAAAAATTAATCAACTGATTTAAGTTTTGCTTAGCACACTCCAGCTGACTTCACAAGCAAAGCCAAGTGCAGAAAAGTTTTTAGATACAGGTGAAGTTGGTGATTCTTCTCATTTCATGGAGAATATGAACTGCTAATTACTTACATATTGACAACTAGTAAAACCTCTTGCTCTGCCCAGGGTATACACTTCTGAACTTGATGAAAAAAAAATTATAGTAACTTGAAACTTTGGGTTTTTTATTTTCTTGAAGAAAGTGCTTCTAGTCTGTTACCATTTTTAAATGTTAAACTTTTAACGAATTTCGTCTGCGTATACCAGTGGGCATAAAAATCTACTCTGAAATATTTACTGTCATTTTGAATTTATTCAAAAGTCACCATGAATATGTGTACATTTCTTATACCTAAGAGGATGTTATTGGTGAGACGATCTCATATGTGTCAATACCTTGAGGATAGGGACTTACTCAGGCTCGCCTCTAGCAAGTGCTAAGTGCCTGGGAACATATAATAAATATTTGATGACAGCAAGATGTTAGAGTAAGAGGCAAAACCAGATTCTTAACCAAAAAAATTATACTTATTATGTTCTCATTTGTATACTATTATAACTATAAAAGTATTTTAGTTAAGAATTAATTTGTATTATTAATACAAATACTTGTTTTCTCTAAGACTACCACATACACACTAATGAAAACTTAGAAATCACAAAAATTTGCAACATATATATATGTGTGTGTGTGGATATATACAGAGAATAAAATAATAAAATTTTCATCCTACCATACAGAAATGACTACCATTTGACATTATATACCTTATAAATGTATAGTTTCACATAGCTAAGGTATCCAATAGATTCACTTTTGAATCTAATTTTTAACTAAATATTATATCCTTTAGAATGTTCAATGACATTACTTATACATGTCTTTAAGACATCTGAAAAAATACATACGATAATTTGTAGCTCTACAATTATTTAAGGTTATCTAAAATTTGGGGCTTTTATTGATAGTAGCAATTTGCAATCATTTCTTGAGAGTTTGCTCTGTCAGTTACCGTGTCCTTTTTATAACAAATCCATGATGTTAGGTAAATTATCTTCAATTTCAGATGAAAGATTTCAGTTAAAAGAGGTTCAACATTTGTCTCAAACTAAATGCTAGTTCATGGTGGAGGCAGGATTTAAAGACAGGTTTTATCTGACTTCCAAGATTGCCTATTAACCACTTTCCTGTTTTGGCCCCATATTGGATATGCCATGTTGTTCAACATCTTTGTGGTACAGACTCTGTGTACTTTTTGGATGATAGCCTTAAGTATATTCTCAGAAATAGAATTAGAGAGTCAAAGGCATGAACCCTTTTTGAAGCTCTTCATATGTCTGTCCAAATAGGGGCGCCTGGGTGGCTCTTTTGGTTGAGCGTCTGCCTTCAGCTCAGGTCATGATCCCGGGTCTTACTGATCTCTAAACTCGTTAGCTATTTAGGATGTTACCCATACTGATACGTTTTAAACAAACTTTTACCTATACATTCCTCAGTGTCACATTTCAGGGCATTTTATATGTGTCCCTCCCAATCATATTTTTACAGAGGAGGAAGTCTGAGCACACAGAGAGAGTAAGTACTTTCCCCAGCTCACAGAGCTAGTAAGTATGGAAGTTCAAACTCTGGCAGGCTGGTTCGAGCAATCATGCTTTTATACTATGTATGTCTTACAAATATTCTGTAAACTTCACATTTTACATTTTATTTGGTTTATTATTACATATGTTAAAAATTAGGTTTCAGAGGTGCCTGGGTGTCTCAGTCAGTTAAGTGTCTGCTTTCAGCTCAGGTCATGATCTTGGCGTCCTGTGATTGAGCTCCCTGCTCAGTGGAGAGTCTGCTTTTCCCTCTCCCTCTGCCCTCCCCCCCTTCCCCTGATTGTGCTTTCTCTCCTTCTCTCTAATAAATAAATAAAATCTTTTAAAAAATTAGGTTTTATATAATCAGATACATTGATATAGACCTTCTTCTTTGGTATGGTAATTTTTTCCAAGTATATCCCAAGGAAATCAAACAACCGTACAAAGATGTTTGGTCAGGTACATTTGTACGGATATTGTTTAGAATAGCAAAACAACCAGAAGCAATTTAAATGTTCAACAACTAAGAACTGAACAAATATATTATGATACATTCATACATAGATCTTATAGTGCTAACAGAAATGGGGAATCTATATTTGCTGACAGAGAATATGGTCATGTCACACTGGCAAATATAAAGGTAAGTCTTGGAAATACAAGCTCACTATGTTAAAAAATATGTGAATTACATTTTTTACCTAAACCTATTAATATATTAGCAAAAATTTCTCTTGGCTGCTTATCTCTTTTTTAAAACATCCTAAAATGAGAATGGATTACTGGTAGAAAAATAGCTTTTTCAAAAAAATCGAGGTCCTAACTCTTTCACCAATGTACCTGGTTCACTGATTAAAATCAAGAAACATCCTTATTTCTAGGAAAAAAAGCTTTTCTTTATCAAGAGTCCAAAGAAATATGCACTTGTTTGGGCACTGACAGTTTTTCTAAAAAATATATAATCAATGTTAAGCAAACATGTTTTTTGTACCTCTTTCTAGATCTCCTTGCACTGTAGGTTACAAATATAAGCAATCCATTTGTAGGTAAGATCGGCCACAACCTCTTACACATAGACCTCTCTAAGAACCCTCTTAATACCCCATTATTAACTGGATACTTATGCTAGAGTCCATAATAGGCACATAGTAAATATGTGCTCACTACTGAATGAAGAGCAAGCACTAGCACGCTGACCAGAGTTCAAATTTAATTGCATTGAAGGTTAAGTTCAGAAGCCCATTCTTATTCTTAAAATGATTATAAAACATGTATTTATGTGCACCAAAATGTAAACTTTGAGGGTAGAGATTTTTATTGCTTGGTCACTGCCACATCCTTAGCTCCTATATCAGTGCCTGGCATAGAGCAGATGCTTGATAAATATCATTTTAAAAAGTAAATTAATTATGTACTATGTAAAATAACCCATTTTTATGAAATAATCCACTTGTCCTAATAACTGACAAGTGAGGTCAGTTTTATTGTCACCAAGTCACAGATTACAAACTAAAACTCAGAGATTAAGTAATTTGACCAAGGTATCACAATTCGTAAATCCTGGATCTGGAACTCAAAGCCTCATGGTCTGACTTTCAAGTTCATGCAGGCATGCTCTATAGCTTCCCTGAACACACCACTCTGGGAGCTCTCCAAGTAAACAGAGACTTACAAAACATGCTCCCCTACTCTATGGCTACTCAACTATCCTTTCATTCATTTGTTGAGCAAATATTTACTTCCCTAGCAGACACTTGTTTAGACACTGGGATTGCACTGGTTAAAAAAAAAAAAAAAAAAGTCAGGTGAGGTCTCCTGTCACATAGTTCTTACATTCTCCCTTGGAAGGCAAAAACAACAACGTGCCGACTAGGGAATAAATAAGATAATTTTAGAGACTCATACGTGCTCTGAGGAAACTTTAAATAGGTCGAGGAGGGATGGTGCTTCTTAGCAGGAGGCCCCTTCCACACAAAGATTTAGGGAAGACTGTTATAGGCACAGGATTAAATAGCAAGTTCAAAAGCCCTGAGTAAGAAGTAAATAAGTCGGCACATTTGAAGATATAAAATGGCCAGTGTGCCTGGAATCAGGGAAACTGGGGAAAATGAGAGCTAGGTGGGAAGTCCTGCTAACTTATTTTTCTTTCTTTGGAATTCTTAAAGCTACTATGGAATAGTTACTCAATTCAGGCACATTAAGCTAAATAATATAATGTCCCATTAAACCACAATTACAAATTATTAATCCTTCCAACCAAAAATAAGAGTTATTTTCACTTTCAACAACACTTTTTTTTAAGAGAACAGGGAAAACAGAGATAGTAAAACTAGCATTATGAAGGCAGTGAAAGATGAATTTAAAATAAATTACTAGGGATGTTAGGACTGGCTACAGAAAAGGTTGCTTAACACTGGCATTGGCTTTCAAGAGAAATCATGGAATCTCCCCTCTAGAAATGATTTAAAATAGGATTAGATATATTCCCTCAGCACAGTCTTGCCTGAAAGCCTCCGCTGACCTCTCAAGGTCTTGCCAGTCCTGTGATTCTGTGATAAAATTAGACTCTTTCATTGGGCGAAAACAACCCAGGGTTCACCATGCCAGCTGCAACCTGGGATAATTGGAAGGGACTGATTTTGGAGTAGTATACCTCCTACAGCTGAGACAAGATGCAATTAACAGATCCCCAAACCTCTCTTATTTCATGCTGTACTGAGTACTCCGCTGGTTCTCAGCCAATAATGGCTGGAATCAGTGATACAAGCAAAGTCAAGTGGTCTGATCCATGATTAAACCGTAGATGTCTTTATTAGCTGCTGACCTTGCTTTGAACAGCATGGCTTCAAGAATTGTGGACCTATTAGCCGATTCTTTGATCCTTGGAAATAGGAACCAGATGAATCCAATACTGCATTTTTATTTGGCCTCTTCTCTGCCATTCTCAAGATGAAATAACTCAAGTTCTGATGCCACGAGCCTTAACCTCATTAAACGACTCAGCTCCACTGTTCAGATACTTAATCATCAGCACTTACCCACTATATTTTCTCATTTAACAATCCCTACTTTGAATATGACTTCAAGCAATTTTTTTTTTCTGTGACATTCTCATTTAGAAGCAACGGGCATCAGGACTAGAGCACAGCTCTATCTGGATGCCAACCTGGGTTTGATGTCAGCTCTTTCCAACCCAAGATGTGTGAATCTGAAGAAGCTGCCAAACTCCCCTGAGCCTTAATTTCTTTATTTGTGTATTAGGGACAACATGAGTCCTACCTCACAGACTTGATATTAGGATTAAATGAGATAATGTAAAGTAGTTTGCTTCCCTCATCTTATGCATTGTTCTTTCCTATCTCTGATGCTCATTTAACATAGAAGCTATGAGATATAGAACTTCCTCTCCCTCTCTCTCTCTCCCCATATATATATATATATATATATATATATGTTGACTTATTGTTCTTCTTTCACTTCCCACCTTCACCCTCTGTACACACACACACACACACACACACTCTCTCTCTCTTACACACACACATCCAGAGGTAAGCTCCATGAGGACAGAGACCCCTTTTGGTTTGTCCATGGTGCCTACAAAGAGGCTGCACAAAAATGTTTCTGGGAAAACATTCATGGAGAAAATGAAAGCATGAAACAACTTGTACAATGGTGTCTGATATGTGATCAGCATTCCATAAAATATTAGGTAACTTTTTCTCTTGGAAATAATGGAAAGTTTACTACACCTATTGGTTCAATATCTGAATCAGCCTTGGGCCAAGGACAGAGTGAAGGAAGCCTGTACAACAGACAGGAGCTCACTTCTGGCTTTGACAACAGTAACATAACCTGGGACAAACCATTTTATTGCTTTGGATTTCTCACATGCAAATTACTTCCATATATGAGATTGCCTGAGATCTATGTTCTTATTAATATTGTCACTTACAATTGTGTAAATACAGATCACGTTCCTTAGTAAAAGTGACATAAAAGACCAAGGGAAATATGCAGGTAGGCTGTTAGATGCTTTCAGAACCAGCTTCCCAAATTCTTGGCATCTCCAATTAACCTCATGGTAAATTGAGGATATGAGGAAATAGATCAAGGAATGGATGAGTATGCGAGCCCCTTCCAATGAACATCTACACTGCTACCCTTTTTTTTACCCAGGCTTGCCCCAGAAAATCGCTCAAGCTTGGATCAAACGGAAGAACCTGAGCAGCTTGGTGTGAGTTTCTGGATCATACCTGTCTGCGTTGCATGCCAAGATATCTACAATGATTGTGTTCCAGAAAAAGTGGTTCTTTAGTCTCTTTCATAGAATTTCCTTTGCTTTTTTACTTACTTTTCATACTTATCCATCACATTCACTCTGTACATTCAGGTCTCACAAGCTAGGTAGGGCAAAGCTGGGAAGAAAAGCAGTTCATGGCATGAGGCTCAAATTCTGGGAGGAGGAATAGCTAACCTAGAGATTCAGATTCTAACACAGCTTCTTTAAATATAAAATTTTAAATATGCAAATTCAAGATTAAAGTATACATGCTCCTTTGTGTTTCATTAAGTAATTATCTGACGAGCATTACAGGATGGGACAGATGATCATGGAAAAAGAAAAAAAGGGACAAGAGGGCAGAATAAAGACAAGAAAAATGTATGAAAGAAAGAATAAAAATAAATGCAAACTCAAAATGAAAAGAAATGCTATCAACAGGTGGACTAATAACTAGAAAAAGTGCTTTAAGGGCAAAGTTTTTAATTAAAATTTTTTTCAGAATTTAGAAATTAGATGGTGATTTGATTGGAGAGATGTTTTGAAAAGGGAAAAAATGAATAGTAGAAATGTCTAAAGATGCTGATTGAGAGGAACAACAAAGCCAGATGGCATAAATGGCATCTTTAGGGATTTTGTGGCAGAAGAAGCTATGCTAAAAAGTGCCCCCGGTGTCCTAAAAATGCTGCAGTCACACTCTGAGCATGCTCGGTGTCTTAGCTAGCCATGATAACCCACTTACTGGACTCAACCTTAAATCCTCTCACTTGCTCTCAGCCACTCAGGCCTTTGCTTTTTCAGCTGTCTTCAGTACTTCATCAAGCTGATTTTGCTGCCCCTGTGGATATCTTAATCAGTAAAAGTCATCTTTATGAAATTGTTATGGCATACCCACACTCACCAATTTTAAGCAGCTATTAAAAAGAACGGGAACATTTATATCTAATGAACGTAGATTAAGTTAAAAATTAAGCTGCAGAATAATTTATATAGTGTGATTCAATTTTGATTACTAACAACATGTATATCATTTATTTGTATAATTCTAGAGGAATGTGGGAAAATACACATAACTGCTAGTTTTGGTTTTCTGAGAGGTAGGGAGGGAGACCGAATAGCAAAGATAAATAGGGGAAATGATTAACTTTTTTCTTCGCACTTCTACATTGTTTGTTATAATAATGATGCATTGCTTTATTGTAAAATAGTATTGTAAAAAGCTATTCAAAGACTTCCTTATAGTTATTGTGGAGGACTGTTTGTTTATATGGACTAATCTTTCAGGTGAATTATTTGGAAGCTCATTCCCAAGTAATTCTCACGTTTGGTATTTACTCAATGCATGGTTTAAACATTGTGACAGACACTGCTAATTGTCTATCCAATAACCATTTGCCTTCTTCCTTACTGTATGAAACCTTAGAACAGTAGCAGAGTCAGCATGGCCAGCTTAAAAATAAAATAGAATAAAAAACAAAAATAAATAGAACAGAATGAAGCAAAACAAAACAAAACTCAAACAAAATAGAAGCTTTTATCTACAGACAACTAAGGGTGGTCATGAGAATAAAATCTAGCCAAGGTGACATAAAAAGAAGTTGTGTAGGGCTTGCAGAACTCCTTGAAAAGGAAATCAGGCAGCCCGGGCACACCCTCTGCCTTTCCCATCATGCCTCTTCCTGCTGCCTGGAACAAGGACTTGAGGACAGAAGCTCTAGCAGCCACCATGAACCATGGAGTGACACTGAGGACAGAAGCCACACAGTGAGGACAACAGAGCAGAAAAAGAAAGGAAGGAAGGATTTCTGGTGACTCCGTGGTTCCAATTATCACGCTTGGCTGCTTACTTCTGAACTTCTTTTATTTGAGGGGATGAATTTTGTCATGTGTTCAATCACTACTATTTTTGGATTTTCTGTTGTATGCAGATGAATTCAGTACTAATTCATATAGACATATACAGACAAACTAAGTGCATGTGGAAAATAAAATTTCTTATGGGAAAAACAGAATTATAAAATTAGATTCCATGTTTTTGCTTTTGTAGTAACAGCCATATTCTTTTCATAGTCAGATCCAGAGCAGCTCCTTGCTACATCATGATAATTCTGGTTGTGTCTATTTTGCTTCCATAAAACACTACCAATTCCGATGAATAACTGAGTGCTTGTAGCTGTCGTGAAAGTTTTTGGTCTCTGTCTTTCTCCTGCTAACAACAGAAAGTTTTGATGAATTGTTTAAGTAAAAATAAAAGTGCACTGAGGTACAAGTGCTACAATCACGTAATCCTGTTTTTAAGGGGTCAAAGTGCTAATCTGTGAAATTTTAGACAACAACACACCACTGAAAATAAGAAATCTGAGCTGAAATGGAGCACGAGACTTGTTCAATGACATGAGAACAGACCTAGAAGTAAAACTGTCTAATGGGTTCTAATTCTGGCTCTGCCATCTAATTATCATTTGTGCCTAAGTGATATCATTTAGCTTATCCACGCCTCATTAGTGAAATGGGATAAGTGACCCATAGGGAAAGGAAATATTTCATGGTGGAGTGAAGCATGGGTTGAGAGAACTTTGTAAAAGTCTTCCCTCTATGAAAGAAGGTATATTCTGAATGCCTATGTGCCTGGCAATCCTGATATACTTTTGCTCAAAGCATGATTTGATCCCTGGCAAATGGTGCTTTGAACATATGGTGACAAGTCAAGAACAGAGAAGGTTATGGTGTATAAGGGGTTTTGTGAGCAAGCAGCATGCTTTCTTTCCTCACTCCTCCCAGTTTTGTCAACGACCATGATAGTGAGAAGTAACTGTAGTACTAGCTCCTTTCATTAAATATAGCTCATGTTACATAATTTTACAAATCATCCTGAATCTCCTGTGCAATCCATTTTTTAAATTTTGATTAAGCAGAAAATGGGAATTACTATCCCCATCTTACAGATGAGATTATTGAAACCCAGAGACAAGATATAAGTTGACCAAAGTCACTCAGGAATTGAATGGCAGAACTGGAATCCAAACTTAGCTATTAAGTAAAGAGTTTTCCAAGCAGAATCTTAAGATAACAACAGTTCAGAAACTCCAGCAGACAACAGGTACATCTGTTGCACTCCTGACACCTCAGGGCTTAGAACAATGCCAGTTAAAGCAAATGAAGTAAAAAATATATATATATTTGTGAATAAAGTGATGTTTGAAGAAAATCCTTCTACCTGTAGGTGAAGGGTCCTTTTGAATGTCTAGTCGTTCTGAAAATCTGGTATCTCTATAAGCCACGTAGTTCAGGTTCTTGGATCTATAAGACTAAAAATGTAAGAACTTTGCACAATGACACTACAAGATTCTAAGCCCATGTGGGCAGAGAAAGATGACTTTTCTTTATTTTTACTATAGTATTTTCAGGAATATCATACTGCCTGACACAGTTTAATTTGCAAAGTTCATAAATCAATGATGTACTAGGTTCATTTTCATGTAAATAATGGCTTTGCTACAGTAAGTAGAAATCGAATGGCTTTGAAGAGTTAATGCAGCTTTTACAAGAGGCTAACTTTACACTTGGTAGCAATTTTGGCACTACGAATTTCAGTCTCCAATGGAATCATTTATTTATGTAAAATTAAGGAACTCTTATAAGAAAAACAAAACATAAGGCTTAGGCCATCAATTACCATGGATTTAAGTTTAGGCCAAAAGGAAAAAGAATGTTCCTCTGTTCAGCTCTTGTTCCAACACAGGTAAGAGTAAAGACATTAATTTGGATCCCAAATGCCCTCACTACATGTAACAAGAATTGTTTTTTGTTGCTGTGACCATACGATGTGCTCCAACACTCCTGAGTTTACGGAATTTCCGTGAAGCAGATGGGAAGCCATTTACCCTGGGAAGGGCATGACCCTTTTTAAGATTTAGATCTGACAGGAGAACTGTGTCAGCACAAATGAGAGAAGGCTGGTGGCCCTGGAGCAAGGTCCCTCTGCCAAGAGGACCAAGAAGGAATTTCTCGGGGAATCGTACAGGAAGAAATCCTTCAAGGGAAAAGTAGGAACTTAGACCATTAGGCCCTTTCACCTTCTGCTAAGGAGAAGGATTAAAAATCTAAATGAATCCAAAGAAGTCTGAAAACAGGATGAAAAACGACCTAGAGTACAGTGCTTATTTTGTCTACATATGTCTTTTCTCCATTGAATACAGAGTCAGGGGCCTTCCCTGGCCAGAGACTCAGACTATACCAGAGAATAAAATATTTATTAAACCATATATATGAGAAATAAAAACAAACTTACAACAATACAAACGAGCCAGATAAGAAAAATAAATTGTACAAGTCACTCTATTGCTTCCTGGCAGACCTAAAATTAAAAAAAGTTCTAAATTCCCAACCAATCCAATGTGGTAAAAATTTGGGATTGTTTTATAAATAACTGTACCACAGTTGCCAAAGAACCTGGAAATCTATTCTATAAAAACAAAATTTTAGTTATGAATTTTTGAATTCACCATCATAAATCACTGAAATTCAGATTAAACACACTTAAGAATATACAACACTACATATCTCCCAAAATAGCTAGAATTAAAAATACAATACCTAGTCTTGGGAGGGACTTGCAGCAGCTGGAATTCTTATACACTGGTGGGAATGTAAATTGCTCAACCTCTTCCTAAGAATATTTGTTAGTATTATCCCAGAAATTCCACTTCAACACATAAACCTAAGATAAATGAAAACATGTTTGCACAAAGATTTGAACATGAATGCTTCTGCCACTTTATTCATAAAGGTCAAAAACTAAAAACAGCCCAAATGTCCATTAATAGTATGCTGAATCAATATATTTTGTTATATTCATACTATGGAATACTACACAGCCATGAAAAAAACTTAATTGCTGCTTCATACAACAATTGAATGACTATCACAGGAATAATGATGAATGAATGAAGCCAGACACAAGAGACAACCAATGTATATGATTTCATTTATGTGATGTTCAAGAACAGGCAAAACTAATCAGTGATGACCGAAATGAAAATAGTGATTACTTCTTGGCAGAGAGGTGAGATGTGGATCAATGCTGGTATTGGCTGTGAACTGACACAGGAAACCTTCCAGGGTAATAGAAATGATTTATATCTTAATATGGGTAGTATTTAAATATATGTAGGTATGTATGCATGTGCTATTTATCCGTCTATCTCTATGGTGTATGCGTATGTGTCCATTTAACCACTCCCAGCTGTATACAAAAATACACATCATGGCTATCAGTTGAGCTGTACACTTCAGGCCTACACACCTTCTCCCCTCGTTGTGTACATTTATACCCCAAGTAAAGGTCTGTGTCTAAAATATTTATCTTGAAAACAATTTAAAAATATAAATTGTAAATATTCTCATTGAACATAAAGGTACAGTAATCTTCCCAATAAAAATCTAGTGTCTGACCAATGAGGGATACTTAATGACAGACATATTAAATGGATAATGATTTACTTAAACTACAGAAGCAAAAGATGCCCATAGTAGTAAAAGTGTGAATTGTAATAACCCATCAAAGGACTATAAAGTCATTCCTTTAAAATATTTTGTATTCTTTCACCTTTGCTCCTTATGTTCAGAAAATGTAATCTTAAAATGAGTAATACTAGTTGAGATGACTAAAAGAGCTGATTAAGGAAACAATCAGATGACTCAAAGAACTAAGAGGAAAGACAGCATGGGCAGGTGATGTACTGTTAGTGTCTTTTTGTCTTGAGTCACAACTTAAGCCATCTCTGAGATGGCTCAAAAATAAAAGGAAATACAACATAGAGCAACTCTAGGGATCTTAGGGATTAAGATGGGAGACGTTGTCACTAATGCTGCCATCCCCTCTCACCATGTTTCATAATTTTCGTAGGCACCTCTACATGGAGAAGAACATGTCTACAGGTTTAGGGTCACCTCTTACAGTTCATGAACAAAGCCTAAGGTTTCAATTTTGTCAAAAAGCCAAACACCAGTTTTTTTCAGCCCACTTTTGTCAAAGACTTGCTCTACCTATCAGAATAAGGTTATATCAAAATAGGAAAGTAATAACGGGGGCACCTGGGTGGCTCATTCGGTTCTGCAGCCGACTCTTGATTTTGGCTCAGGTCATGATCTCAGGGTCCTGAGATCCAGCCCCGTGTTGGGCTCCCCACTCTGATTCTCTCTCTCCCTCTCCCTCTGTCCCATTCCCCCCCCCACTCCTTTTCTCCCTCAAATAAATGAATAAATCTTTTTAAAAAATTGGGAAATAATAAGCCAGAAAGTTTTGGCAGTTGTCAAGGCCAAAAACTATGTGTAGACCTTGTTGTATCTCATGTTTTGCCCTTAAAAGCCATAGAAATAGCCCTACTTTTCCTCTTCCAATGAATTCAACTTACTTAATGTTCGTCTGGATGTCTGATCTTACACAGCTTACATTTTGCTCTTTTATAGCACTTTGACAGCTCTATGGTCAAATAATCTCAGTAAATCATGTTGACTGATTGACAAACTCTTCATATCAAAATATCTCAAAAGACTTCCTCTTAAAGACTTCTGACATCCATAGTTCATCATATAACTGGTATTACTAACCATAAAAAATATTTTTATTTGAAGGGGATTCTGCTGATGATGTTGCTACTCCAGGGTCTTAGAGAGGTTACTCGCAACCTGTTTCATGATTAGCCAGTGTTTGGCAGTGATTCTTCCTATTTAGCCACCAGGTTTTTTCTTCTTAAGGTCTATAATAACCCTTAAACTCAGAGTCCTCATCTTTGACTGCTATGCAGAGGTCATTCTAAGTGCCTTTCTTGCAACTGATTTAAATAACTCAAACTTATATGTTCATCAAAATTTCATAATTTACTACCTGTGACTAAATAATTTTGAGCTATCTAAACAAAGCTTGCAGAAAATAGATCAGAATTCCACCAGTATATATATATATATTTAAACAAGTTGAATATTAAGAAAGGCTTCAAAGTCATCTTAAGGTCATCTTAAGACCTAGAGAAGGCTTCAAGGTCATCTTAAGACCTAGAGAAATTCAGTGACTTGTTTGAAGCCATATGCTTCATTGGCAGATGAAGACAGTAACAATAGAAACTAACATCTGTTGGACACACAACAGAAGAGCCGACATCTGTTGGATGCCTACCATGTGTCAAGTGCTACAGTAAATGCTGTAGGTGAGTTATCCATTTAATCCTCACAGCAAATCTATGAGGTAGGTTCTATTATATCCTCTGAGAGCCAGTTTGAATGTTTTTTCCACCGACTTGCAAGACCTCTTGTTAATATTTGAGGAATGATGATATGCTTAGGGTTGATGTTAATCTTTTCACAGAAGTGAAATGATAGAATGCTAAGAATGTGTTTGTTTTTGACATTTTTAATGTCAGTTATGTGATACCATATTATAATTTAGACAGTTATTTTCTTAACTTTATCCCAATATTATTATGCTATCATCCTCTGACCATTGTGATTTGTTTTTCTATTTTATTCATAAGTCTGTAACTGAACCTTGGCAGTAAAAGCCAGTGGCTTTCATTAAGTAATTAGGAGATAATCATTGGTTCCATTTTTATTTTATGAAATCTGACTGGTATGTGTTAATCCAGAGGTCTTTGCAGAATATGCAAAATAACCTGTTTCATGAGTTTGTGATATAAATGAGGTCATGTCTATTTCTAGTATTCAAATTAGTCTCTAGAGCCTTTACACGCCCATTAGCAGAAACTCAAGGATCTCTCTTGGGACACCTCCAACTCCCCATAGACTTCAGGAACTCTGGAGACTTTCTCATTCAAAGCAATCAGTTCTGATTCACACTTTGAGAAAAGAACTGGAACATCTGATCAGTTCAGTGGAAGAAAGTTCCCCTGTTTCTGATGCATCACTTTGTTCTTAGCCACATTTGTCATTGTAGAACACCTGCGGACCCATGTACTAGGGTGATAAATTTATCTGCTGCTAATATCACTGGTATTCTGGCAATACTTTCTCAGGACCTAAAGGGCAGGAGGCATATTTACCAAATGTTTCTTTAACCACTACAAGCCTAAGTCCCAGTTCTGAAATTATTCCTACCATCTTGCATCTCAGCCCTGAAAGTAAGATCCCACAGTGTGAGTGTGCTAGGGACAAGGGTGCCCCAAGCTTGGGAACCCAAAATGTTGTAGTACAAAAATTGGTAGACACTAGAGTCAAACTGCCTGAGGTCACCCCTGGCTCAACCAGTTAATAGCTGTGTGATCTTGGTTAAGTCATTTACTCTCCCAACTTTCCTATAGGCAAGGTGTATATCCAAAAGTTGTTTTGAGCAGATTTATATGAGACACACAGAAAAATCCTTGCTACAGTAATATTATTTTATTGTTATTAATAATAAATAGCATTACCTGAAAGCACAGCATTGGGTGAGGCTACTAGCTTGAAACAAACTCCCCACTGCCTTTGTGCACCAACCCATGACCATACACAACTTGGCACTGAACTCAGTCACCATTCCAGTCATCCCATGTAGTAGAAATGCACTGAGGTGCCCCTGAGGAATCTCTTCCTGTGGGCCTCTGTTGCCTACCTCAGTTCATCACAGACAATGTACTAGGACTGAGTCTTAAAAGGGAAGTGGTGTAGGACTTGATCCCTTTGTTCCTAAAAGGTTCACTGACTTCTACACAAATTTTTCTGCTTCCTTCTCAGTGACCAATACTACTGATTAAATGGGTATCAGAGGGACAATTCTTACCCCCAAAAGAATATCTTGCTAAAACCTTTTAGAGTGCAATAATACATACTTGCCTTATATTTACAATTGTAGAGTCAACCTTAGAGGAAACATTCTAAAGCCAAAGAGGAACTCCTCTAAGGCAATTTTCTCTTTACACTAAGATAAAGACATGGCTGGCCACTTTTAGAAAACAGTTACTTTTTTTTTTTTTTAATACTAATGTTCTATCTACATCATGTGTCTTGGTCCCCATCTATTTCATACTTAATTACATAGGTTTGCTTTTTGTTTTTGTTTTTGTTTTAACATTCATTTATTCATTTCGGGGTGGGGGAGGAGCAGAGGGAGGGAGAGAATCCTCAAGCAGGGTCCCCACTGAGCATGGAGCCTAATGCAGGGCTAGATCTCAGGACCCTTAGATCATGACCTGAGCCAAAATCAAGAGCCAGCTGCTTAACTGACTGAGCCACCCAGGCGCCCATGTTTGCTTTTTGATATGAAAACTTGTGGACATGCCTAAAGGAAGTTAGACTGAGAGCACAGAATTTAAAGGACAACAGAAATAAAATCCATAGTAATAGAAGAATAACACACTATGCCTTTTGAAATCATGTATATCTTCACTATACTATTGTTAATTCAGAGAAGGATTGATTAAAATTCTCCACTCTGGAAAACCTCTGTAGTAGATAGGTCCCCAAAAGCTATTTATGAAGTTGCATTGCTGGTAATCTAATCGCACTCTATGCAAACATAAAACTCCCTCAACATCACAACTTTTACTATGCCTGCATATAGTAATAATGTACCTAACACTGGGTCTGTGCATCCAGTAAATATTTAATCCACTCTACTTATTATATGTTTTTAAGCTATCTTTGTACTAAATGCATTTTTTGCCAGTGAGTACTCTGTGTTGTCTCTTTTACACAAAAGGGACCAAAGTATGAAAAACTTGATATAAACATTGTGCACTTCAGAATGCTCATACTAAAAACCAGAAAGTAATGATTGTACTTCATACCAATCTCATAAAAATCATAAGTTATAGTATAAAATAGAATTTATAAAAATAATATTTTTTGTTTTGAAGGACCAGGAAGAAAAGAATGTATCACACTTTAAAAAAAATAGCCAAATTAACAAAAACCATTAGAATTATATGAAGGGTGACTGAGATGAGATCTTCTGTCCTAAGATTCTAGGGTTCTCTCAACTAGTTATTTGAGAAGTGATTGTTGATGGGGTTTATAAAGTATATTGTGGTCAGGACATTACTTTTAAAGGAAAAACCACATGATACTTAAGTGTGAAAAGTAGATGTGCATTACTTACAGTCTTTGCTTATGACACAACAGAGCATCAACATTACTTTAACTGTCTCTGTAGCAATGCTGCTATGATGCCATCAAGAGAACCAAACTTTGGTAGTCCAAGTTCATGGATACCCTATTATAATGCCATTATGGTAGGAAAATGATTTCAGTGCAAGTTAATGGAAACCACATTATACTGGTAAGCGATTTTATTGTAAGTCTACGAAGACCACATTATAATGGTCAAACAATTTCCCTGTAAGTCTATGAAGGCTGCATTAATAATGCCATTAGAAGAGCAAAACAATTTCAAATAAACTCTATGGGGACTCATTTCACTGTCATGATGGTGGCAAAATGATTTCAGGGTATATTTATGGAGAACCCCTTTACAATGCCATTATGACAGCATTACAATAGTAAAAAGAAATTATGGGGAGCCCATTATAATGCCATTATAATTCCATTACATTGGTTAAAAGATTTCAGAGTAGTTCTACAGCAACACTACTACAATGGTAACAATTAGGTCATAGAAAATATCACAGTGGGTGACACTTACAAGGAAAAACCTCTCTATGTTTGGAAAGATCAGATTAATGTCCAGGAAAAGATCAGGTCTATTAAAGTCTTAACCTTACTGAGGTGGTGTAATTTTATGAAAATTTCACCTCTTGATTATCCAATCCGTCATCAGGGATGGAGAAACTGTGGTTTAAGTTAAAAATTCAATCCCTTCTCTATGAGTTATTTTTATTGGCCCTAATACGTTACTACCTAGAATATGGTGTCCCTGGGGAACCTATCCTACCTGTGGACCTCTGTTGTCTAGCTGCCACAATCCATTAAGAAATATTGAACCTTAAGCCCCAAGAGGGAAGCAGTGAGGGGTCTTGATCTCTTTGTTCCCAAAAGATTCCTTGACCTTGTGCAAATTTGCTCAACTCCTCTCTGATCATTTCTTCCTTTTAAGTGGATATTCAGAAACCAATTCATAGTTGGGTAATGTTCAAGATTTTGCTACCACACCAGTCAAATGCAGTCTCATGAAAATCAATCTATTGTATGACAATGGATTATATCCCCATCTTCATCTAGCTGATCAATAAGCATGGGTTATTGAAAAGAGTGTAAGGTATGTAAGGAAGATTGTACATAGCTTAGTATGGTAGGCTGAAGAATGGCCCCCCAAAGATGCTCATGCCCTAATCCCTAGAACCTGTGAATATGTTCTCTTACCTGCTAAAAGGGTCTTTGCAGATGTGGTTAAATTAAGGATGTTGAAACTGGGAAGATCATCCTGAACTATCAGGGTGGGCCTGTATTTTTGCAAGAGTCCTTATGAAAGGGAGGCAGAAGGGTCAAAGACAGCAAAAGTGATGTAAAGGCAGAATTCTGCACAGATTGGTGAGATGAGACCATGACCCAAAGAATGCTGGAGGTCTTTACAAGTTGCAACAGGCAAAAAAAAAAAAAGATTTTTTTTTCCCCCTAGAGATTCCAGGAAGAAATTGGCCCTGCCAACACCTTGATTTTAGCCCCCTAAAACTCATTTTGGACTTCTTACCTCCAGCACTATAAGAGAATAAATTTCTGTTATTTTATAACACTACATTTGTGGTAATTTGTTAAAGCAACAATAGGAAACCAATATACTCAGTAAAATGGATTTTTCATCTGCTATGAAATAAGCAAATTTAAAAACTTTGTTCTAATGACAAGACCAAAATTATCACATTATGTTCAACTTTTACAAGAGACAAAATACAATTCTTTATTTTTAGTTACTCCACTTATTTGCTTATATGTCTTTAGGGGTTGAATGTTTTACACTTGATCTTACCCAAAAGGCCAAGAAGCGAGAGGTGTTGGCTGTTTTAGAGATAACTGTTTTTTTCCACTGTTATCGTACTTTTCCTCTTGATTCAAGTCCTTCCAATAATGTCCTTCAAATAAGACATGTGGAGAAAAGGAGAAATACCAGAAACTTCGAAAACATAAAGATTGATACTGGCATCAAGAAACAGGAAACTTGAATGAATATTTTAAACTCAAGGTATCTCTAGAAACATCTCACTCTATAAATATTTATTTTTTCTTTCCTGGCAAGGGAGAGAATATATGCATATGGAGATACTTCAGGGGCTAAGAAACAGAAAAACAGAGGACAGAAGATCAGTTAGCCAGCGTGGAATGAGAGCAAGTTTGGCATGGCATATAAGAACCAAGAGTGCTCAGCAAGGGTCACTATGCTGACTCACACTTCCCAGCCTCCTTTGCATTTGGGCTGGGGACATAGAAGTGAGTTCTTGGCAGATGAAAATGTGAGTAAAAGTGATGTGTCACTTCTTGTTTAGAGCATTTAAGAGCCAGTGGCCTCCTACTCTCTTCCCTCTACAACCAACTTGGAAGTCATATGATAATAAAGGGACATGATAAAATGGAAGAAACTTGGACTCTTGAGTTAACAAATGGAAAAGAACTCTCTGCTAAACAGTGTTGGATACTTCTTTGCGTTAAAATACAAAGACTTTGGAGTTTGTCTGTTGTGGCAACTAGCATTAATTACCTTAACTGGTAACAGATAGGGAACAAAAATGATAACTGAAAATTCTGTCCCATAGTTATTCTTACATTTGGAATGAACTCCATTTTTTTCCAGAGGTCATAGTATGTTACCCAAAATAAAAGCTATATAGCTCCTTTTTTTTTTTTTTTTTTAAGATTTTACTTATGTGAGAGAGAGGATGAGCGGGGCAGCGGGGGGGGGGGAGGGGAGAGAGGAAAGGGAGAAGCAGACTACCCACTGAGCAGGGGAGCCCGATGCAGGGCTCCATCCCAGGACCCTGAGATCATGACCTGAGCTGAAGACAGTTGCTTAACTGACTGAGCCACCCAGGTGCCCCAAAATCTATATAGCTCTTAACTGCCACACCAACATAAGAGAAAAGGCAATAGGAGATGGAACTTAGAGATACGATTCTTCAAAAAGACCTAAAGAACTGATATCCTAGAAAAGCATTATTGTGAGGAGGGTGTTACAAAGGAACTTATTTTATAACTATTCTTCATTTAATTTTCTTAGAATTGGAGAAGGAATGAAGATAAAAACAAAAGAAACTTTTTAAGAGGTAGAAAGAAGTTCAAGAGCAAGGTAAGCTTGGGAAGCATAACCTCAAAGGTGTTTACACAGAGAAGGGGAATGAATCTAGTTTAACGTAATTGTGTAAGCTGACTTACACCTAAACAACTAGTCTTCCAATGGAAGGCTCATTTTAAGACACCTTGGTGAATTTCAAGCCCCAAGAAAAAGACTCCTACTTTACCAACGTTCAAGAGCATGTGAGCATGAACGTTATGGCACTAAGCTCTACCCAACAAAACCTGGTTGTGGGCACATTTAGCTGAAGGCCTTCAGCTGTAGCACCTCTAGATCCACTGTGTGGTTGGTGCCGAGTCCCTGCTTCCCCCAGCCTACATCATGCCCAGGGACAGACTCTAGTAAGCAGCCTTTGCTAGGGGACTCCTCGTCGGGCTGGCTGAAAATTTCTCAGAACTGCAATGAATCTGAAGTGCTTCCTATCCAGGTTCCCTGTCTTCCCATTCTCCTTGCACAGATGTCAGATAAGCATTGTGCCAGGGCATGGGTCTTCTCCTCTCCTACTACCCTACCCCCTCAACCTTCAAAGGCTTTTCCAGCTTGTCATCCAAAGTTTCTTAAAAGACCTGGAGTGACAAAAGTGACACTGGGAGTTAGGTTCGAGGACTGGCCCCCCTCCCACCCAAGGGCAATGAGGAAAACCAGCCTGGGTTAGCGCTTGGCACAAGGCAACTGCTACTTTTTTAATATCAGGTTTTTTTAATCCAAAAATTGTGTTCTCGTTCATCTGTTTTTCTCCTTGTCCTATTTTGTCTGGCTGTTGGGCAATCTAGAGTTGCCGTGGACCAATGAAGACCAAAATTACCTCAGTGAGGTACAACAATTTATGCCAAACCTACTTTGTTCATATTCATTTTAGCCCAGAGAATCAGAAAAACCAAGCTTCCTCACCACTCCATCCCAAAGTTGTCTAGTAAATCATTTCATGAAAGTAAATCATTGCATGCACGTATAGGCGGTATACGTAGATCTTTCTTTAACTTTCAAGGTTTATATCTTTCAGACACTGATCTTGGGAGACATTTGAAAGAATTTATCTCATGTTTCTCTCATATACAAGAGGAACAGAGCAAGCTGGTATATGGATCAATAAAGATGTCCTGGGTGTCCTTACCTATAACAACTTCTGAACTGATAAGCAGGTGAAGTATAGGATCTTTTTCATAGAAGCATCTCTCCCTGGCCTCCCATGTTATGTTTAACTGCAAAACCTAGTTTTCCGTTAATTTTGTGGAGCATGCTATTATGGTGCTGGTTAGGGAAAAGGGGGAGGGTAACCAAAGGTACAGAACAGTTGCTTTGGACAGAATTTATTATTGGATTTAAAATTGTGTGAAAAGTCCCCACACGCAAGAGCTCAACAGATATAAGGTTTTTGCACATCTGTGTGTAGAGTATGCACTCAGTAATTGTCTATTGTTCTTCAACAAAATTAACAAAGGCAACATTACATCCAGTGCCAAGAGTGTGCTAAAAATGTTCCTTTAAACAAATCCATAAAGGAACTGCTAGAGAAAAATGAATTGCCAAAATAAATGCGATCAAATAAAGGTAGACAAAAATTACTAAAAGATGGATTGGAAGATCATATGGAACCTGGCATGTAAATTAACCTATTAGAAATCAAAATGTGGTAATGTTCAATATCACTGATATGGACTATTAAAAGTAACATAGCAATTGCTTAGGATTGTTGAGGATTCTAACAAACTTGATCCAACAAAAATTGTAGATAAGCCATGTTAAAAACCACAGACTCATTCTTAGAATTTTGTAAGACCAAAGCCATGTTTCCCTATAAGGATTTATTAATGGTGCACTTGATAATACATATGGTTAGAAGAATAAAAATATGTTGGCATAAAGCAAAATAGAAAAGCAAAGCAAAACACCCTCTGGAAATAGAGTAAGTCAAATTTGAGGTTGTCTCTATAAATATTCAAGACAATTTTCTCCTTGATTCTATTTCATACTTAAAAAATTAGGCATCACACAACATTCATGCACCCCCGCACCCCAAATTTCCAAAATAATATTTTGGATATTTTTAGTTTGGTGAAGTCTAAAACTGTTCTACTCTCTTCCCTTTAAGTATTAGCAACTATGTGCAATTTCAGAGATACTTGATCCTTATGTTTCTGATTCATTTGCAATTAAAATGATTCAAAAAGTAACTTCTGACGTTTTTAGAATTTTTCCCCACAAAGAACGGGAGGTCATGCTTTGCCAAGAAGGCATGAACTTGAATTTTCAAAGGTTTAAGTTAGGTTTAAATTTTCAACCACAAGAACATTCACTGAGCTCTCAACTCAGAGAAGTAAGTTCTCAAATCTTCTGTTTCTTACCTGGGTCCTTCCCAGGGTCCTGACAGGCATCTTAACCAATAAATTCGAGCCTCTCTAAAGGTGAGAAATGACTGAATTTGGTGAAGACTGGGAAGCTATGTTCTAGATAAGTCCACCTCTAATCTTGGGGCTACAAGAAGAGACAGGATTATACTTGAGGAGCAGACCTGGGAACAAAAATACAGCCTCTTGAAACCCACTGATACCACCTGTACATCTCCTGAATTCTGACAGATATTAAGATCTAGGTTCAGATGCATTCCCAAGCCATGTGGACTTACAGTGGCGCATTCTGGAAAGCTGACTCTGCCCTCAACACTTAAGATCCTACGGAAAGTTATCCAAAGCTAGATTCAGGTATACTTTGTACTACACTTATGCTTGGTTCCAGTGAAGCCAACACTAGATTTATTTTACACTGTGTGAGGAAAAGTAAAGATCAAGTTGATCTCCAGAGAGTTTCTGACTCTATCTTTCATGAGAAAAACCAGTAGTACATTTCTAAGAAAGGGTCCAGTGGACTTCTCCTTTAAGTTGGACCCGAGTTCAGAGCTGAATTGCAGCAGGAGAGCTCTCAGGCATCTACACCTTGCCCTTGTGCATGGCTTACATTTTCCTGATTTTTCCAGGGTAGCAGAAGGTACATAAATGGCTGGTTGCCCTGGAAACTGCAAAGTGGGCTGCCACAGTACTTTCCTGGCCTGTGTGGGGAGGTGGACAAACCCTACTTGACTGCCGTCATTATTAAATGCCAAAGGAGAAAACAGTAACAGTTAAGTGCTTCACAAAATGCCCTACTGTTTATACCCACTTCTGCCCTCCTAGTTGCTTTTAAGGGCCAGGGTTGGGACAAAGTCTATATTTTATACATAGCAGCAATCATCACTGACAAACTAGAGAGGGCAAGGAGGGCGGTCGAAAGGACACAGGATTGTAAGTTGCGAGATTTGATTTGGTGTTAGCCACAAACCAGTTTTGTGACCTTTAGCAAGTCATGTAAGTTAAGCCATTCCCAGGATTCTCATTTGAAAAAAAAAACAACGCCCTGGTGATCCTGTGATTTCCTCATTTCTGTACAAAGGCATGGTTCTATGATTCTAAGTGGTGGCACAGGGATCAGTAGGAGTTACAGAATGTCCTTTACTAATACATAGGATATTTTCATGGAAAGGTTAGACTGTGTTAGTGTCATGCTGAAATTAAAATTTCATCCAATTTCCAGGTGTTTTAGTTCCATGGAAGGATGGAATTGGTGCTTTGGGGTATAGAAACAGATGAGCTGTTTAGGTCAGCCCGGAAAAATATCTTGGTTGCATGTGACATGCAGGGGCCATAAGTGATGGGGAAACAGAGTCCAGTCGGTTCATCTCATGTCATCCTTGAAAGATCATTTATGCATTTGTGCATTTATGCTTAAAAGAGCTGACTCAGGAATGCTGTGACAGCTTTTAACTTAGAATTCTCTTATTTTTCTGGATTTCTGTCTCCTTCTTAATGGTATTTTAATGCAGTTTTTGTGTTCAATTATAATAGTGTTGCTAAATACAGTAGGTCTGATTCCACAGAAGAAGAATAGTTTTTTCAAAATCAGCATTTTCCTGCTGATTTGCCAGCTGTTTCAATAAATACTCATCTCCCAACTTCAAACGAGGGTATTGCACTCTTACTAAATATAAATGCCATCCACAGCTACTGTGTTCTGGCTTTTGAATTCTCCTTAGAGTCAAACACAAAATCGGCTCTAGGAGGGACCCCTTTCTCGACCGTGTGCAGGTGATTTTGCAGACTCAGGTGTCTTAACACGTAGTCCATGATTGCTTCTCCAATCATTTCTTCCCCATGTAGAGGGCTAAATATGAGCAAGGGAATTAGCACCGCCTCTTCTAGTTCCACCATCTCTACTGTTTCTATCTTTAAACTACAAGAAATGATTAGTCAGGGCAACTTAAATCTATAATAATAATCACACCATGTCTATTTCATACCTGTTTTTGTTTGTTTTCCAAAAAGATTTCTGATCTACCCAGTAGGATATAATCAAATGTATATTAGGCTCCAAGCATAAATTCTTACTTTTGGACATAGTAGAGCAGATGATATATAAGTTCAATGTAAAGAAAGGATATTGTAACAAATAAACTAAAATGGTAGTATCTAGTATCCTCAATATAAATTTTGTACTTTTATACATGAATATTGTAATAACCCTTGCTAAGGATCAGCAGGAATATCAGAGTATATTTTTGGCCGTACACTGTTTTTCTAACAGTCCTCACTGAATTGTATGTGTGCATTTTTCTTATTTTTAATCAGCATTACAAGAAATCCAAGCAATTAAGCCTTTCAATATCTCCTAACAATAGTAAAAAGGCAGCTATAGTAATTGCAGTAAGCATATTTGTTGGTGTTTGTATTTAGAAAAATACTAGTTGGTCTTTTATTTGACAGAAACTGAAGCTGGGGAATTGTTACAGAAACAAATGCAATTCAAAAGCAAAGTTGCTTCACTTAAAAAAAAAAAATGTTAAGCAAGTCTTCGCTTTTGAGTAAACAGTGCCATCCAACAGACCAGTGAGGTTAATGAGGGGAAGCTTGCTGGGTTCTTAGGTAGCAGCCCCTGCTGGTTGATCCTTGGACTGATAATAAGCCTCTATGGTAACTATGTCTCTGCAACCACCAGGGAGACTATTTTCCAATCAAACTATTTTTTTCCCCACACCTTCAGAAGATGAGAAAAAATGTGAGGCCCTAAGGTACTCAGCCTGGTGTACTACATTCTTAGACACGTGGGTGGCCAAGAGCAAATGGCCAGAAAACACTCTTATTTGGTAACATGTTGTTTTCACAAAATGACATTAGTGGCCCACCCTGAATTCTTGATACACAGACTATCTATACATAAGCGCCAACCTGAGGGGGCAAGAAGGCTAAATGCAAACAACCAGGTATTTACTAGATTTGGCCACTTTTGGTTGTTGGTTTTGTCAAAATAACTGGCCATTTAAATGAATTCAATCATTTTTAAAATCAGTTTGTGGAAGCAGACACAGCCACAGTCTAACATAGTTGACATTCTTTTCCTTGCAGCTGGAATTAGAAAGCAGACACTTTTTTAGACTCTCATCCATTCATAGCCCATTTTCTTTGCATACTTTATGGTTTGAGATTTCTGAAATAAATCTTATATGCGATGTTTGATTTTAAAATGTTTTAAGTCAGTGTAATGGGAATTGTTTGCAGCATTTTCTGTGACTTTTATCAGATGATCGTCATTCTTACATTGAATCATACACATTTGGAGACATTCTAGAGTTTGATATGAGATTTACAGATAAAACTTCTAGTTGAGTACAATTTTCAAAGTTTATTCAGAGATTGTGGTTAAATCTGCAATTTGAAGAAGAGCTGTCTTTCTGATTTTACAAAACAATAACTGATTAGAAATTTTTAAAGAGCTCTACTTCTTCAACCATTTAGAATGCAAGTCTATTTATTTATTCTACCCACTGTACCATAAGCTCTCTGAGGGCAGGGACTTGGCCTATGGTTTCATAGCTGTACTCTCAATGCCTAGGGCAGTGCTTTTCTAATTTCAGCATGTCCCCAAATATATATTAAGACATTTCACAAAGTGTTATCGTGTGCATGATGCATTCAAATGCCATGGCACCCTGCCTTGTTTCCGCAGTGTAGTGGTCATCACATTCACCTCACAAATGCCATGGCAGATTCTGGGGTCACCATACAAAAGATACACTTTTTGTAATAAGGAAGCTAACAGCCCAGTAAAGAGAGATAAACAGAGAGATGATTACAATATAGGATAAGTATCATTTGATGTAAAGCACAGAGGAGAGACCCTCTACCCTAGAATGAGGGAAGCAGAGAAAATTATCCCACATAAGTGATGTCCCTGCTAAGATTTTTAGGGATTCACAAGAACTGACCAAATCAAGGAGCAACAGACCGATGGCTGGAGAAGTAGGTAAGGAGCTAAATCTTGAAAAGCCATGTGAACTCAATTGAAAAAATAAATAAATAAGGACCATAATTTGAAGGGAACAAAATCACTCAAAGGATGTTTTGGGAACATGGCATAGAAGAGTTGAGGTTCAGAAAGATTGTTAACTACATTATGGAGAATGGGTTGGAAGAACGGTTGAAAATAATTCACTTGAGGCATAATGCAGATCTAAAATAGAGGAACGGCCTGGGAGCTGGAGAGACTTAAATGGATTTGAGAGATAGTTAAGAAGCAGGACAGAAAGAATTGAGACACCTGCAGGTTTAGGAATGGGATGAAAGACTTGGTAGAGCTAAGGGGGGGGATCACCCTAAGCACAGCTTAGAAGACAGACCAGATGGTAGTGCCATGCAACAAGACAGAGAAGATGGAAGAAGGAAAAGTTCACAGGAGGTGGGTGCTTGGGAATCATATACTTAATTTAGAGCATGTCGAACTTGAGATGCAGTATCACACAGAAGTGTAAGTGTCCAGTAGAAAGTGAGAAATATATATGTGGTGCTGAACAGAGTGATGCAGGTTGACAGAAGGGCCTTGGAAGTCATCACATACAGATGAAGTGAGGTCATAAGAGAAGATGAGATCATGAGAAGAGAGCTGAAGATGGAACCAAGAAAAAGAAGCAACCTAAATCAGAATTAACAAAAATGTAAGAAAAGAGAACATTTAAAAAGGCAGTGAAAGAAGTGAACTTTAAGGGGAACAGAGCTGATGTCAAAAAGTGACATTAAAATCAGGTAAGATGAGGACAGAAAAAAAAGGTATTGAAAATAAAAGTCTATCAGACTTGGCAATTAGGTGGTTATTGGTCAACCACACTGAAACAGAATAGTGTGGTCAGTGGCCTGGAAAATAGAGAGGTTAGGAAGTGAAGGACAGACTCCTTTTTACAGACCTGGCTAGAGCATGAAAGAAATCCAGAAGCTTATAAGGCACAGAAGATTTACAGAGCAGCTTTCCAGTTTTAGCCATGATTATCTGTTTACTCATTTGTTTGCTTCAATATTGGATAGAGTTAAGAGGTAATAATGAAAAAAAGAGAGTCTCTGAGTAGGTGTGAGTCAATGGGATCCAGGCCATAAGGGATGCTATTAGCACTACTGGGGGAGAGGCAACAGTTCTCTGAGATACGAGGGGAGGAATGATGTGTATATGGGTACAGATAAGCTGGTTGGGGGGCACCTCATGGCTTCCATTTGATCTTTGAAGTTGGGCTAATAATGGGGTAAGCTTTAGCAAGCTAGTAATGTTTTGTACAGAACTCCTGTACAGAATAGGAGAAAATCTCTCTGGGGTGTATTTTACAATATAGCAGTGTAAGTTTAATCTTGTCCAGCTTTAGGTATTTTTTTCATTTTATGTTCAGTGGTTGTTCAACAACTACAATCAATGCGGGGCGCCTGGGTGGCTTAGTCGGTTAAGTGTCTGCCTTTGGCTCAGGTCATGATCCCAGGGTCCTCGATCCCAGAGTCCTGGGATGGAGCCCCGCATTAGACTCCCTGCTCAGCGTTGAGCCTCTTCTCCCTCTTCCTCTGCCCCACCCTGACTCATGCGCACGGACGCGCTCTCTCTCAAATAAGTAAAATCTTTTTTTTTTAATTTTTTAAATTTACTTGACAGAGACACAGTGAGAGAGGGAACACAAGCAGGGGGAGTGGGAGAGGGAGAAGCAGGCTTCATGTGGGGCAGGGAGCCCGATGCGGGGCTTGATCCCAGGACCCTGAGATCATGACCTGAGCCGAAGGCAGATGCTTAACGACTGAGCCACCCAGGTGCCCCTCAAATAAATAAAATTTTTTTTAAAAATCTACAATCAATGCTAATTTTTTCCAGGTGTACTATCTCTGTTACAGTTCATTCCTGGTGACCACCTGTGCAGCGCCTCTGGGTCGAAGATGGATGAAGAGGTAGTAAGGATCAGGGGAACAAGAGCAGGTTCACACCCAACAGACCTTGGCTTGGACACCTGCTTTTGCATTGTTTGCTGGGTGAATCTGCTCCCACCACTCTGAGCCTAAATTCCTCATCTATAGCACAGAGATGATAATCTCTGATGTACAAGGTTTCACAGGGTGATTAGGAGGGTCAAAAGAGATCGTGAGTTTAAAATTCCTATATAAACACAAGCTGTTCTCTTACAGAGTACAGTGTACATCACGACAGGCATCTAGATTCAGGAGATAGTTCAACTATGTCCCATGCAACAGATATTTTCAAATCTACCAGAGCCAAAAAAAAAAAAAAAATACTCTTTGTATGGATAATCCCATATTTCTGTGTGTGTGGGGGGGAAACAGTTTAACTAAGGCTTATTTTTTATTAAAAAGAATACTTTACCAGAATTCTTTAAAGTACAAACTGTTTTGAAGAACATCTAAAATTTGCATCACAACAAGTTCAGGAATGGTAGCCAATTGTCTACAAACCTTTAATTTTATCATCTTTGATTTACTGCTAGATGCAATACCGTTATTACACCTGATATATCAATAATTACAGTTATGCTTAGAGCTAATTAATTAGTCAGCTGTGTCCAAGCACTGTACCTAAAAGTGATAAAATAACCTATGAAATTGGGCATTCACCCATTACAGATGAGAAATCTGACATTCAGAGAGATTAAATAAGTTTTCTTCTAATATTATATCTGAGTAGATTTGAGCTAAGTTCTTCCTCATCCTGATATTCACTCTCTTAAATATGGCACTCTGTCTCTGAACAGTGCACATCCATGTATCCTGATATAATATGCTCCTGGAAGACAGAGTATATATTTAAAAGACACAAGTGGAGTGAGTGGAGAAAGGCTAGGGATGTGAAAGGGGTAAGGAAAATAGGGGAAAAAAACAAAAAACACATGGTACTGGACATCCAGCAATTACTACTACCTGGTGGGAGATACTGAATGTACATTCAGACGTTGGATTTAAATATATTTACGAAATAATTAAATATAACCACAATCATATGTTGAATATTCGCAAATATATTCATTTCAATTCATGCCTCCTTATTCGACTTCAGGACCATGTATCTAAATACTTCCTGATACCTGTAGGCCCCACAAGAATGTCCCTTCAGCCCAACAAGTCAAAAACTACACTCCTATATACCCTGACCACCTACCTCCTCACACCAAATTCTTCCCTTCTTATAAAACATTTGCAGCAACTGATTTAATATTTAATTTAGATACTGGATATTTGCTAATTATCTCTGGTTTGTTCACCATTATCTAATCAGTAATAAATTTGGATAGTTGTACTTCTTAAAAATCTATTTTTTTCAGCTTTAATAGTACTACTTTCATTGACTCTCATTTTCTTTCACCTAGACCATTGAAGTTTCAATTTATTCAGTGAATACTTATTGAATACCTATCATGTATTAGGCACTGCTCTTGATACTAGAGATACAAATAAAAATCTTTGTCTTCCTTGAGTTTACATTTGGTGAGAAAAAAGGGGAAAATAAAAATAAGTATAATAAATAAGTTGTATACATGTTAAGAGATGAAAATTGCTGTCCGATCCCATCATTTTTATCTATCACCTGCCACTTGACTGGATTTAACTTTCTAAAATAAACCTCATTAGATCAGGTACCTACAGTCTCCAAGCTCAGATTTCACAGCCTGGCACTCAAGATTGCAGATGAACGCACTCCCTACTCAAACATCAAGTTTATCCCTTCCCATCTTTTGACATACTCAGTTTCATTTCGAAGAAACTATTTTCAGTTCCACAAGTTCACTACAACGTTTTATGCCTCCCTCCTGTGCTGTTTCCCCCACTTAGATTGCCAATTTCTCGGCCATTTTTTCTGGATTCAAGACTCGGCTCATGGCCACTACTCTCTGAAGTCTTTCTGGTACTCACATACAAGGGAGATCTGAGATAGCACTGTCCCCCATGTATCCCAATGCCATCCCACACCTACTTCTACCATTCCAATTATAATATTGTACTGAATGTTTTGCTACCAAACTGCTTCCCAATATTACCCCTCAGGCCCTGTGAATGTAATGACCATCTTCTGGGTTGCCAGTATCTAATGAAGTACTTGTCATCAGCTATGTAGATTAATATTTGCTAAATGAATAAATAAATATATATTAAAGAGTTTAAAATTATTACAACTAGGGTTCTGTGTTATAGCTGATGAAGAAATTAGTCTTTCTAAAAATTATTCAGACTGCCTCATAGACTATAATAGTTATAGTTTATATTCATGATTGCTTTTTATATGACAGGTACTATGCTGAGCACTTCATATGAATTATTCAATTTCATGCCCCCAAGAATCATACAAAGTAGGTGTTACTATTATTCTTATTTACAGATGAGGAAACTAAGAGGTTAATCAGTCCTCTACAGTCTGACTTCAGGACCTAAGCTCTATATCCCTACATTGCACCGTCTTCCCTCACATAATTACCCATTATATTTATTCCTGGATATTGCCCCAAATTAAAGAGAATCTGAGAACTATTTAAATAACTGATTTATCTGACTGATGGAGAATGCCATATTGGATGTTGGCTATTACCCGTCCTCATCTGAGCCTCATCTTAAATTTAACCTTTGAAGGTTAAAACTGTAATGCCTTCAATTCCATTTATTAAAATTCTTATGCTTATTCATCATTTACATATGGCTTGTCTAGAGCTGTTTATTTTTTTAAATCAGGGTTGGTAAGTATTTTGACATAATTTTATATAACCCCAAATTTTTAAGTATATGTTTCTTATTATAGAGACATTATCTTAGTCATAAAATTATAACTGAATAAGGATATATGCATGTGTTTAAATATGAAAGCGCTTCTCTACATGGTTTCAAATTGGGTAATTGGGCAATGGGCATTAAGAAGGGCACTTGATGTAATGAGCGGTGGGTGTTATACAGAACTGATGAATCACTAAATTCTACCCCTGAAACTAATAATACACTATATGTTAACTAAATTGAATTTGAATACAAAATCATATATATATGTATATAGAGAGAGAGAGAGAGAGAGAACACTCCTCTTTCAATAGAGTTACATGACTGCAGATAAATGCAAACCTATTGTATTCATACTTATAACTGCAGAAGCTGGAAACAGACCTAATAACTTTTTTGTAAAATCAAAACATCAGGGGCACTTGGGTGGCTCAGTCAGTTAAGTGTCTGCCTTTGGCTCAGGTCGTGATCCCAGGGTCCTATGATCTAGCCCTGCATCGGGCTCCCTGCTCAGTGGGGAAGCCTGCTTCTCCCTCTCCCTCTGCCTGCCATTCCCCCTGCTTGTGCTCTCTCCCTCTCTAATAAATAAATAAAATCTTAAAAGAAATCAAAATAGGGGCTCCTGGGTGGCTCAGTCGTTAAGCGTCTGCCTTCGGCTCAGGTCGTGATCCCAGGGTCCTGGGATTGAGCTCCACATGGGGCTCCCTGCTCGGTGGGAAGCCTGCTTCTCCCTCTCCCGCTCCCCCTGCTTGTGCTCCCTCTCTCGCCGTGTCTCTCTTTGTCAAATAAATAAATAGAATCTTTTAAAAAAATCAAAATATCATATTTATGAAAAAATTCACTCAGCTTTTACTTCTGTTAATCCCTGCATGGGCCCCAGCTAGGCACAGTCCTGGACATGAGAAGAAGAGAAAAAAACTACCTTTGCATTCCACTTTTTTCTTACCATGTAAAGCCTTGAACTTGCCTGAAAAAACGTGAAGGCTATCTTTGGTCATCACTAGATTGTTTCATTCTTTTCTTGGGGAAAGTAGGTAAACTCTACAAGGGGTATTTTAGGCACCAGTAAATTGTTGGTGGACATGATGTGGAAATCAAAGCGGTCTTTGGAAGGACACTGAAAGCTAATCTGAAAACCAAGGCCTTTCATTCAAAAATAAAAATGACATGAGTGAAAGAGAAAGAGGCAGGAAACTCACAGCATATGAACACAGACACACATGCAAGAGATAGGATCTGCTATATTTCTTCAAATATGGATCCTGGGACAGTCCTGATCATAATAAATTTAGAAGAACATAAAATACATAAAACACATTTTGTTCCCCATAAACTTAAACTCATTGCTTACCATCTTCAGTTGTTCTTATTAGTGAAGATTTTATGGTAAATTATTTTGAACACATTCATGTGTCCCTTTCCGTAAACCATAAAGTCTTGAAACTTGAGGCTGTATCTTACTCATCTGAGTATCCTAATCATATAGCATAGTGTCTCAATTAATGTGTAAATAAAAGAATGAGTGGCTAACCAAATAAGTATCTTTAGCAGTGGGGTCACTGCCTTTGCTATACCCATGTGCTTAGTAATTTTTTGCCCGAGTCCTGACCCTAGTCATATGGATACTGTGGCAGTACCTTTCACATGATGGCTCTGCCACCAGGCTCACTCACTCCTTCCATAGGAACAGTCTCCCCAGCAGAATGGAGATGTTCTTCCTGAACATATAATTGGTCTAGTAGTAGGTAGATCTAATAGTCACCTGATTTAACTTGATCCAAACAGATCCTCTCTTCTGGGATGTTTGGTAGATAAAAACCACAGGGTCAAGAGTCACTGGAGTAAATTCTCAACAGGAATAGCATTCGAGAAAGAAAAACCTACAAATTTCTGCTGTTGTAGTTTAGTTTCCTTTTTTCAAATCTTAATTATCTTCTTAAATTTCATAAGCTATTTTTCTGCTCTTCCACTGAGTTTTCTGTTCAACTAGCCAGAGTTTTTATGCTTTATGGACTGCTAAAAATATGAGTGAGGATGAGTCTCAATCCTTTCCTTTTCTCTCCCATCTTCTATAGAGAGCTGCCTGTTGTGCTTCGTATGCTATATTCTGTTTCTGTGAGAAGCTCAGATTTTCAAGTGTCTCAATTTCCAGGCCAAATTGCTAGTCCATGAATGGCCCAGGTGTATTCTTTCTAGAAATTCTAAAATATTGGGAAGGGCGATAAGAGCAAAGATCTAAAAATAGTATCGAGGACTGTCACACACCAAGAGAAATTCTTTGACAAGGAAGCCTCAGTTTTATTGTTATTTCTATGGTTACCATTTTCATCCCAGAGATTAAAAAAAGAGACCAGTTCTTTTGCAAATTTTTTTCACTTTTCCCTCAGGGAGAACAATCTGTTTCCTTCTGATTTTCTGTTACCCTGTTCTTTACCCTTCTCTTATACTGTTCTTTGAAGTTATAAAGTCCTATTTTACTTAAATAAGACCATTTAGATATAGATAATGTGGTATAGAACTTTAACTTCAAACACCAACACGAGCATAACAAAAAGATGCAGGTCACAGGCAAAAAAAATTCCAATATTCTGCTTGAATCAGAAAAAAAATTCCTGTGTTAGAAAATTTAAAATAAAGAAAAGCACTTGTTTAACAAAATGGCCAAGAAGTAGCAAACACTACTTACTAGGCTAAGAGACTCAAGATAAGTAAATAGTGCATAATACAAAAATGTTAAATTAATTTTGCATTTTATAATGTTTACTGAAGAAATAAGACATCCAAAAATTCAAAGAGACTCTAAATATATTGAGATATATTAACTAGCCTTTAAATTTCCTGTGAGTTGCACATTTAATTTTGACAGGGAGATAATTAAAAAAAAGAAAAAAACTTGAGTGTTGATACACATTGGTAAGACAGCCAGGACTGTATTTTCCCCAGTTTGGTCTATTCACTCACCTTAAAGTCCTACAAGCCCTAGACATTAAAAGAGCAACAGGTAACATGTGTTTTGAAATTAAAATCATATAGAAACCTACTTTTTATAATTAGTGCCACAAAGAGCATCTTGCCTAATTCAAAATCTCAAACTCCAAATGCTGTCTTCCTTTGTCACCCAAAATAGTACAAAGATTTTAGCTAAATCCTCTATTTTTGTTAAAATCAAATATTGGCTGGAAAATTATATATTCAGATCCCTTTTTAAAGTTTATTTTTATTGTGAAATAGTTCAGACAAAAATAAAGACTATCAGACCCTATTTATTAAAATACATGTTTGACTGCATTCTCCCTTTTTCACAACAGAAGATGTGATCAAGCCCATCTTAGATTCTTATGATAACTTAGCAAATTACTCCTCAACTATAAAAATAGGACTGGTGATTTCCAAAGTGTTCAAAGCTTTTTAAATTTTATGAAGTACTTAACACAAGTACATGTAAGCCGCTGAGTTGGTAAAAAAACAAAATAAAATAACCTTATTGTTTATTTTTGTTAATATTCTAGCCACTAATAAATGTGATACTCACCTATTCAACCCTGACCACAACATACTCAAAATGCAATGCTGATTATAAATGTAAATGTCTCATGGACCCTGAGCTCTACTCTCACAAAACTTACCCCCTAGCAGGGAAGTCGTCATAATATAATACATGGCAATATATGGGAAATATCACAATATACTTGTGCAAACACCGTGCTATTGGGAGTTTGAGGAAAGGAAAAATATTTTTAAAATAATATTTTAAGTCTAAATATTTTTAGCAGCTATTAAATTCCTCAGATTTGCTTTGCTATTTAAGTCCCTCGTTTTTCATTAACTTTTGGCTATTTAAAAAGCCAAAAAGAATTCTTCAATTAGTTTATGATCAAATATGAAATCTTGCTCTTCAGTATCTTCACTACCCTCTGTTGGATACTGCAAGAGCACAAACTAATATTCTTTCAATTATTATCTTTGTTTCCACATCTCATTAGCACTTGCTTCGCTAAATACAAAGAAGAGAGTCCAAAGTTAAATGGCTCCTTGAGCCACTGCAAGAGGAAGGTCAGCTTCAGAAGAGTACTGTCGTAATTCAGGATGTGCTCTGAAACACAGTGAGACTTGGGGCATATTTACAGTCTTCCTCCTTCCCACCCCCCACCCAAGGCAAGGAAGGCTTTTAAGACCTATTGATGGAACACTCCCAGAGCTCAAGCTGTTGCCTGGTTGTAACTTTACCAACCCTTGGAAGCTGGCTCTCTCAGACCACTTGGGAACTGCTGTATTTAGGTCACTCACAAGCAGGACTTATAAAATACTACATAATACTCTGATTCAGCTTCCTAATGTGCCTCATGGACTTCTAAGGTGTAGTTCAGAGACAAGGATCTGATTTCTAAGTTATGTGCCTTTGAATTTACCAATATGTTGTGAAGCCTTTCTTCATTTTCACTTTGCTTTTACTTTTATTAAAAAATATATATATATTTTTTTCTATTCCCCTACTTTCATTCAAATAACTGTAACATTTTATAATAATGTTATATAACAACTAACTAGAGTTAGTAAGAGATGAAATGTAGATAAAACATGTAATATTTCAGGAACTACTAACCATCTACAAATGTGTGTTTGTATCATTCTCTGAGTGGCAGGCAGAGTAGTACTCTAAGCCGGTACTTGCTATATGCTGAATATGTTTTTAGAATACCCCAAGAGAAAGACTGGGCAAATGACATTACATTCACTGATTCACAAAAGGAGCTTTATAAATATTCCCTAAACATATGAAAAATGTCCAGACATGTTGGAATTAAAGTATTTTAGATTAAAGCAAAAGTATTTTTATCTGCCAAACATTTTTTAGTACTCATTGTTGGCAAGGGTACAGGGAAAGAGGCACTCTTGCATATTCCTGATGGGATTGTGAACTAGATCAATTCTGGAAGGCTAGTTGCCATTTGTATCAAGTGCCTTGATAGTCACATGTAAACTGGGGGAAACTGCAAAAAGCATTCCATTCTCTTTTCTTCTCTTTGTACTTGGTCCTACATAGTTCTTATATGCCTTTTGTAGGATCTTACTTTCCATTTAATGGAAGGGTTTCTACCAGAATATTTCAACAAAACTTGAGGACAAATGTCATGGATTGTGAAATCTGAATACTTAGTCCCATGATACATGGATATAGGACTAGAATATGATTTGGGGTCATCTCCCATTAGAGAAATGCTTATGTGTGGAATAGTTGATTATGTTATATAAATTGTATGTTGGAGGAGAAGGGAATTTTGGTCAGCCAAGAATTGGATAGTATGCAAATTAGTTGTTGAATATAACTGATAGTGTTTCTGTTTGTTTATTTTTTTGTCTGACCGGCATCATTTATTTGGAAGAACTGTTTCTCACTCTATGGTATGAAGTTCTGATAGTTCTTTCCCCTTATGGAGAGAGTATGACCCAAATTAGGCCAAATATATTCTCTTTTCCCAAGAATTATGGGAATGGAGGCACAAAGGGAAAGAAAACAGTTGGCACTGAGTCCCTTAAGAGCCAACCCTTAAGAAACTCTCCATTTATTTCTGCTGCGGAGGTCCCACAGATTTCTCTTGCTGTCGAGACCAGAGATTACAACCTACTTTTGTTCTGTGAGTTACACAATATTCTTCCAACAAAACTTTTTATTTAAAAAAAGAAGGAAAAAAGAAAAGAATGAAGGAAGGAGGAAGGAAGGGAGGAAAGAAATTGCTCATAACTTTGACCTAATAATTTCATTCCTAGGAATTTTCTTAAGAAAATTATGAGATGTCAACCTAAAAATTCACATATAAATTTACAATGGTAAAAAATAATAACTAATGAAAGGAGCATATTGGAATACTATACTATTAAAACAATTATTTTAAATAATATTTTATAACAGTGGGAATGATTATGGTAGTCATAAGAAAACAAAGCAACAACCAAAATATAAACTATATACTATATAATCCCAGTGAAACACACACACATAGACAATCATGTAATGTTAGGAAGAAAATCTACTACATGCTGACGGTGGTTATCTTTGGGGTATAGAATTGTCTGATTTAACAACTTTAATGAAATGTCATTTCAAATGAATTATAACAAAGTCCCCATAATTTTTCTTTTTTCTAACATTCTATCTTAATGAAAAAAGGTGAATGTTATTCAGTTATTAAAAAAAAATAAAAGAACAACTGTGATTTAGGTGTCATAACTTCCATAGTAAGACTGTGAAGTTTTTACACTTGTTTCCAATCCATTTCATCCAATTCAAAAATCCAAAGTAATTTTCTCTTCTGTGTAGTTGGGCCAGGGGTAAGGAAGTTGGCAGGTCATGACTATATACTAGAGTTCCAAGCCTTACACTCTGTGTGCCAATCAATTCACTTATTACAAATTAATTTATACCCCTTTCATACTCTATATTGTAGTTCCTTATGACCTCTGACCACTAACTTCCACCTTCTACCTACCTACACACGCTATTACTCATTCTGGCTATGTGACTGTTTTTTGCCTCAAAAATTCAAGAAAGGTAATCATCATATAAAATTGTTGGGTTTTCTGATGTTTAATTTCAATGTCACTACTATAATGTTTTCTTCTATTAACTTTATTTACATGATGCAGTAAAGAGAACTTTTCTAGGGGCACCTGGGTGGCACAGTTGGTTAAACATCTGAATCTTGGTTTCGGCTCAGGTCCTAATCTCAGGGTTGTGAGATCGAGCCCCTCGTCAGGCTCTGTGCTCAGAGTGGAGTCTGTTTAAGACTTTCTCTCCCTTTCTCTCTGGCCCTCCCTACCCTATGTTCACTCACTCTCTCTCTCAAATAAATATATCTTTAAAAAAAGAGAGAGAGGGCGCCTGGGTGGCTCAGATAGTTAAGCATCTGCCTTTGGCTCAGGTCATGATCCCAGAGTCCTGGGATCGAGTCCCGCATCGGGCTTCCCGCTCCTTGGGAGCCTGCTTTTCCCTCTGTTTCTCTCTGTCTCTCATGAATAAATAAATAAAATCTTTAAAAAAAAAGAGAGAGAGAGAGAGAGAACTTTCCTGAAAACTACTATTTATAATACCAATCCTTTAAAAATGTGTTTTACATTAAATCAATTGAAAAAATAATCTTTGGGGAAAAATAAAGATGAAAGCTTTTTATACTCAGCTTATATTGCATTACTTTGCACATTCACTTACATGATTATAAGTGGTCTTATGCTATTTGAGTCTATTATCTCAACTGGACTGTGTATTCTTTAAAGGAAAGAACTATTATTCCATTCTCTGTGTTTCCCCTATGCAGTGCTTTATACAATATCTTATATACATTAGTGGCTTAACATGTTTTCTAATCTACTTTATCATTTTTTATACCATGATTCAGAATTTATAGTAACTAGTTTTCAGAGAGCCATTAACAACAGTACCTGTGAAAACAGTGAGTACTGAAGCAAACCAGGGGGTAATTTTTACCTGTTCCCAGTCTAAATAACCTACCGACCTTATATATGGGTCATTTTAATTTAGTTTGTCTAATAATGAGTTTATATTGACTTCAAAGTTTGTCTCCATAAAATACAGTATTTTAGCATTTAAAACTAAAAATTGGATCTAAATTAAACCAGGAGAACATGACCTCTAAAATTCCCTTTATTGACCTCTTATTTAGAATGAGTTGCCACTTGAAACGGATCAGCCTAAGATGAAATTGTGTGAACCAATTCATTTCAATGAAAAATAAAATGCTTTTTAAAGAATCCCTGAATTTGTACAATAAAATTCAGCTATTCTACTATTTATCTAAAAAAAAAGAAGTGAAGAATACAACATTCCTCCCATCTACCTCTCTCTCTCTACCTATAACTATACACATATACATGCAAACATATGTGTATTATTTGCTTGTCTTAAAAAAATGAAACAGTAGACTTAAAAAAGTTGTTACCTTAAAAAGGAGAGCAACGTCAGAATGAAAAGATAGACATAGAACATAGAACTCCAAGATATGCCTAGTTTTACATAGTGGACTTTGAATTCATGTAAATCTTTGAACATAATTTATAAAACAAAGCCAAATTGATATAAATGCAACCAATACCTAAAAATCAAAAGCAAAATGAAACAAACAAATGACAGTGTATTGGTGGTACATCACAGGGAAAAACTGTTTAAAGTGGCTTTAAACAGTGATTTTTACAGAACTTGGTAGTATGTATCTTAAAGACAAAAAGTATTTGGGAGGAAAAGCAAACTTCAGCAGCTTTACTAATATTGTTTTTTAAACCACTGTGTTGAGGTATGACTGACATATAAAAAGCTGTACATACTTAATGTATACAACCTGATGAGTTTGAGGATAAGTACACATACACCTTTGAAACAATCACTGCCATCAAAGATATAAACGTATCTGTCACCTCCCAAAGTTATGCGTCCTCCTGCCCCCTTTATTATTATTATTTTGTGTATGTGGTAAGAATATGTAACAGAAGATGTCTTAACAAATTTTAAATATACAATACAGTATTGTTAGCTCTACACTGTATAGTAGATCTCTAGAATTCATTTGTCTTATATAACTGAAACATTATACTCTTTAATCATCACCTCTCCATTTTCCCTCCCTTAGCCAATAGTACCTCCTCCTTCTACAAATTTGACTATCTTATATTCCACATATAAGCAAGATCATACAGCATTTGTCAGTAATCATATTGTTTATGATAATGGAGCCTGTTAAATGTATATGAGGAGATAAAGCAAATAAGTAATTAAATGGTGTCATTTACACCTTGGATTTTTAGTAAGAAGAAAGGAGATACAGATAAAAATAGAAGTTAATTAAAAAAAAAAAAGTAATCCTGAATTTGAATTGGAAGTACCAAGATGAACCCATGATTTTTTTTTCTTAGCTAAAAGAGCCTAGAAAGAGCCGAGTTAGTATTGTTGGGCATCTCTAACATTTGTATTATGCTCTCTAAATATCACGTCCTCACTTGGAGAAGTGGCTGGGGGGAGGACACTGGACACAGAAGCATCAAGTGATGCCCTTAGAAATCCACTCGGTTTGAAACTCTTCTCGTCTGCCTCCACTGTGTAGCAGCAATCCTAAGCCCACAAGTGTTTTATATATTTTATAAAACAAGTGGCAGTCAGAGCTTCAAGTTCAATGAAACCTGAAGTATGTACCCTAGCAAAAAAAAAAAAAAAAATCCTCTGCCCCACATGAAAAACAGAATCTCAAATTTCATAGAACTTAAGACTGTAGAGCTGAGAATCAAAAATTTCACAACTGAGTCAAAAAGATGATGATGGAAGGGGCCAATCACATACTACAACTTCTTTTTCTAATTCCCATATATTCTACTACCAAAGATATAGCACCTGATAGTGGCCATGAGTTCAGGACATATACCAACTCATAGAAGACAGAGCTAAAATCCTAGAGCTGATGCCTTAAATGAACATTTTCCAATGTTCTATTAAGCCAGCTGCTTCTGGGTAAGGTTATATATATGTTAAGACTAGTAAATATCTTGTTCTAGGGCCTATCATAACACCTCCTTTATCATAAAATTGGTTATTTGGGCTGAAGTAACATTGTGTGGGTACCTGTGTTGAGAGATGAGACATCCTGGTAAGCCCTGGTGGTCATGATGGCAGCATTTCAGGAGTGGAAGGCAAATCAATATCAAGGGTATGGTAAGGATCAATCTGGTGAGGATTCATTACTGATCATGTAGGATAGATGGTAATGATGTAACAAAACTGCCACAGAGTGGCTGACTAATCCACCTTGAGAAATGCTACCATCTTGAGTAGTCAGAATCCATGTCTGGTAATGGCAAGTCAAGACCTCAGCAATGGCAGTAGTGTGGTCAGGCTTATTGAGAAGGAACACATACTGTTGGGTCCACACAAAGCCTTCTGTCGTACCATCATGAACACACGCTTCATGGGCCCATTGGACCTGCCCTAGAATGTCCCTGTAGTTTCTGAGAGCTTCTCTGCAATGGAGGCTCGCGTATGCATTAACATAAAATTCTATTACTCCCAATTCCATTGATTGATCTATACACTTCTCCTTTAGACATCCTTGGACCTGCTCCTCTGATTCTGTCCTTTAATGACCCTAACCAAATCATTTACCACTAGACAGCAATCTGTGTATACCTGCATTTCAGTCCACTTATCCTTGTATAAAAAGCAAATAACTAAGTTTCTGCTCAGAGCTCTAGGCACTGAAAGATTACTTTTTACCTCTATTAATCAGAGTGAGCCCAAAATATGACAACCATGCACTTTGGGCTAGTACTGTTCACCTGGGTCTAATACCAACATACTGAATAATTTACAGATTAAATCCTCTAATATTGTCACTTTGCTTTAAAATAATGAGAGAGGGAAGTGATAGCTAGTAACTGGGCAAGGTATAGAAGAAACAAGTTGATAATTCTTAAAGCCTAACAGTGGCTACAAAAGTGTGCCTTATACCATTTTCTCTATTTTCATATGTGGTTGCAATATTCCCTAATACAACATTAAAATAAAACTCCCACTACTAAGTTCTGGCAAGCATGCAGTGAAACTGCATATTCAATAACATGGGGAAAAATCATCTTAGCAGTTGGTATGATAATGCTTTTGTAGAGAAAGACTTACTCTGTAGAGAAGATAACAATCATTTCAATAAGATCGTATGTGCTTAGTGATATGGCCACTCTTTACAAACTTTAGTAAAGCTACAAAAAAAACATGCTTGATATATTCAGATTTTCTGGGAAATCCAATTAATGAATTCAGTTTTGAATTAAGGTTAGGGAGGTGCCAAAATACAATCAACCAGAGCAGGAAAGGATGACAGCTGGCAAATGGTTTACACAACGTGACAGGTAGTCTCTAAAGATGGATATCATCAATTCATTCCCTTTACATATATACTTGCTACTTTGTCATCCAGAAGGGGATCTATTTTCCCTCTCCTTGAATCTGGTCTGGCCTTGTGGCAGAAGTGGCACCATGCCAGTTCCAATTTTAGCCTCTCAGAGGTATGGCAGCTTCTGCTATCTCTCTGGGAAGAAATCAACAATATTATAAGAAATGTGAAGGTCCTGAAACCACCATGTTGTGAGGAAGCCCAAGGTAGATACATGGAGTGTCTACATGAGGGAGAAACCAGGAACCAGACACATGACCTGAGTCCCAGACCAACATCTGAGCAACCATCTGAGCAATACCAACAGAGGCTCCAGACTTTATGAGCAGAGATAAAATGTCCCTGATATACCATGTCTGAATCCTGACCCACAGAGCCATGATTAAATAAAATAACTGCATTTTAAGCTACTATTTTGGGGGATAGTATACTATGAAAAATAGATAAGTAAATGTCTAACAATAATATACTACATTCACTAGACAGAGATTTGTAATTCTTTATGAATGATAGCAGTGAAAACAGCAAATGTTTACAAAGTAATGATGGATGACAAATTGATATACAACATTACATGTGTACTCTGATTAAAATTGAATATAAAAATAATGAAAAGATATATAGGAATATTATATTAATGACCTAATATTTGTGTTCAGAGTTGATATTAACTAAATTTACTGAGTATACAATAGAGTTTATTTTTATTTCATGACCATCACATTCCAAACAGTGTTCACTCAACTTGTTTTATGCCCAGAGATTTATAATTGCTTTGGGACTGTATGGTACCAGGATAATAGAAAAAGAGCTAAGCTTAGAAAATCAGCAGAAAAACGATTACCATTTTCTTTCTGAATCATGCCTGGGGTGTGTAAAATCCTCTATAACAAAATGCCTGGCCTAAGGTACTCTTTAAATAAGTAGTAGTTGACAAGAAGAGAGAAAGAGTGGAAGAAAAAAATGACAAATTTTAGATCTTGATTTTAAGCAGGAGTTACCCCAATATAAAAAAATGCACCTCAAGAAAGATACTGTAAGACCTAATGCAAAAAAAAAAAAGCTAATATGGAATATTCTCCCTTTATTACCAGCATTTATTTTAAAATTAGTTGGTTGAGCAGTAGAGCACATTTCCCAAAGAAATGACTGAACACTGGTATTATGCCAGAATGAGGTTTGGCTCTAGAAAGGAGCCATGAGATTTGCTACTGGTTACAAAACTAGAAGAGGGCCAAAGAACCAGCAAATCAAACTAACCACAAAGACTTTAATATATTTTCTGGCTTCATGATGAGATTAGGTTTGGAGACCTGTTGGAGTTATGAAAGTATATAACTCCAGAAACATTTGACACTACCAAGATCTCATAGATTCATAATTTTACTGGTTGACAAATTATAATTGAATAAGACATTTTTTTTAAAAGATTTTATTTATTTATTTGAGACAGAGAGAATGAGAGACAGAGAGCATGAGAGGGAGGAGGGTCAGAGGGAGAAGCAGAGTCCCTGCCGAGCAGGGAGCCCGATGCGGGACCCGATCCAGGGACTCCAGGATCATGACCTGAGCCGAAGGCAGTCGCTTAACCAACTGAGCCACCCAGGCGTGCTGAATAAGACATTTTCTTTATTGATAAACACATGTGCAGGTCTTCCTCTAGAGAGTAACATAGCATTTAACATTTAATTTATACTTGGGCCATCAAAACTATTTCAGCAACATGGCTATTTAAGCTAGAATTATATTCTTATCATATATAAGGAATTATTACAGTTCTCTAATTCATAGTTCTGAAAACAAATATCAGTAAAAATAAACTCAAAATATGTCATTTAAATAAATATATTTCCATATGTAACAACTCTACTACTGTATACAATTCACATTCATTACAAATCTCTTTTTAATCATATTAAAGACACACAGCCATCCTAACTTGGGATCACAAGATTTTAGAGATTCTAATAGGGGTTTTTAACTAGATCCCTACCTTGGATCCATCACTTAAGAGCTATGTGAACTCAGGGAATTTAAATTCTGTCTCAGTTTTCTCATCTTTGATGCACTTCCTCCTAAGTTTGTTAATAAGTTGAAAAAATTCCCTCGTGAGAGTGTTTAGAATAGCACATGGAACTTGCTAAGTACTCAGTAGTAACTTAGTAAGTACTTTAGTAACATCTAACCTGATTTACAGTACAAACTTCCCATGAAAAAAAGTTAAAAGAAGATCATAGTCATTGATGAGGCAGATTGGCCCACTTTCTAAAGAAGGCATACTATGCATGTTGACTTTCACTGTAATTTCCTTCCTCCTGGAGCATTACCTTTCTAATATTCCCAAAGTTCTAGATAACCAACTTGCATATTGAATCTCTGGAGGATAACTTCTAATTGTTTAAAGTACCAAAAGGAAGAAATCTCTTCCTTTGTTTTTTATTTTTTTTAAAGATTTTATTTATTTGACAGAGAAAGAGAAAGAACAAGTAGGCAGAGTGGCAGGCAAATGGAGAGGGAGAAGCAGGCTCTCCGCTGAGCAGGGAGCCCGACGTGGGGCTCGATCCCAAGACCCCAGGATCATGACCTGAGCCAAAGGCAGCTGCTTAACTGACTGAGCCACCCAGGCGCCCCAGAAATCTCTTCCTTTAAAGCATTTAGAAATCAGTAAGTAAACCCAAATGGAAAATCTGACCTACACAAAGTGTTGCTAACTTGGAATATTATTTTCAAATATATAATATTTAAAATGGGAGCAGTTTACGAAGGATATTTTATCAGTCATGCTATTATTATGTATCAGTCAACTGAAAGAGGGGCACTAGAGAATAAAATATGTACAGTGACTTTCCCAAGGTAATACAGAACCTGGATGATTATTCCTGAGTCCTTAAATCCCTGTATATCTTGACTGGCCATGTGCCTGGGTATTATATGTTGGCCTACATCAAAAGGCATAGGTGAAAATTGCTTTATGTGATGTGTCTGGCCTGACTTAGAAAATGTCTCAGAGGAGCAAGATGGTGAAGGAGTTAGAGACAGAAATTTCCTCTGGCCCCAGGAATTTGGCTAGATAGTTATCAAACCATTCAGAATACCTACAAACTCAACAGGAGATCGAAGAAAAGAATAGCAGCAACTCTCTGAACGGAAAAGTGACCACTTTCTGGAAGGTAGAACGTGTGGAGAAGTGAACCCGAGGCGTTATTCGGGAGGATAGACAGCAGGGGAGGGGGCCTCCATCAGCCCCTACTGGCAAGTGATAGAGCAGCAGAGCACAAAATCAGAACTTTTAGAAGTTGGCTCCGCTGAGGGACAGCGCTCCAGTGGCTAAGTGAGGGGTGGAACCCCCCCTGGGACAGTGTGGTCTCAGGATCCTCGGGGTCACAGAAAGACCAGGGGTGCCTGAGTGTGGCAGAACTCCCAGGTATTGGAACGGGGAAGCCGGCTGCAGAGATGGAGCCAAGGAGCGGGCTTTCAGCTCGGGGTTGCCATAAACCATGATCCGCAGCACAGTCGGGCCACTGCTCCTCCAGCAGGGACCCATCAAGCAGCAGATCTGTGGAGACTCCCCTTCCTCCCCCAGGAGGAGCGGCACAGAAGTGCACCACAGGGATCTGCTGGGTTTGGAGACTCCACACAGGGTTATGTACCAGAGATAGAAACGCTCGGTCACAGCTGGGTGAGCACGGAGTGCAGCCGGAGACCGGGGAGACGGGAGTGATTCCTTTTCTCTGGGGGCTCACTGAGGAGCGGGGCCCCGAGTTCTCAGCTCCTCTGGGGTGGAGATTGGGAGGCTGCCACTTTCACTCTAATCCTCCAAAGCTGTAGGGAAAGCTTGCAGGGAACAAAAGCTCCCAAGAGCAAACCCAAGCAGATTACTTAGCCCAGCCCCTGGCAAGGGCAGGGCAATTCCACCTCAGGCAAAGACATTTGAGGACCATGGCAACAGGCCCCTCCCCCAGAAGATCAGCAAGAACAGCCAAGACCAAGTTTACCAATCAATGAGAACCGCAGAACGCCAGCACTAGGGGAATATAGCACAGAGAATTCATGGCTTTTTTCCCCATGGTTCTTTAGTCTTTCAAAGTTAGTTTTTTTAATTTTCTTTTTTTCTTTTTCTATTTTTTTAACTGAATTTTTCTTCTTTCCTCTTTCAACGAACATCTTATCAATTCGGTTTTTAAATTTTTTTAATTTTCATTTTTACAGTCATATCCCATCCCTTCATTGTATTTACCCTTATTTTTTGTATATCTATTTTTCTTTTGTTAAAATTTTGGGATACAGTTTCTTCTAACAGACCAAGATATACCCTAAATCTAGTGTATGATGTTGTCCTAGTCTCCTGCCTGGTAACATTCTCTCTCTCTTTTTTAATTTTTTTCCATTCCTTTTTCAACCAACTTCTTATTTTATCGATTCCTTTTTTAAAATCTTTTTTAATTTTCATGTTTACAGTCATATTCCATCACTTCATCGTATTTACCCTTATTTTTGTATATATATAAGTTTTACTTTCTTTAAAATTTTGGGAGGCAGTTTCTTCTAACATACCAAAATACACCCAAAATCTAGTGTGTGGCTCTGTTCTATTCACCAGCCTGATCATATTCTCTTTTTTTTCCCCCTTTCTTTTCCCCCCAGTTTCGGGTCTCTTCTGATTTGTTTAGTGTATATTTTTCTGGGCTCGTTATTACCCTTTTAGCATTTTGTTCTCTCATTCATCTATTCTCCTCTGAACAAAATGACAAGATGGAAAAACTCACCTCAAATAAAAGAACAGAAGGCAGTACCGACTGCCAGGGACCTAATCAATACAGACATTAGTAATATGTTGGAACTAGAGTTCAGAATAATGATTAAAAAGATACTAGCTGGGCTTGAAAAAAGTATAGAAGATACTAGAGAATCCCTTTCTGGAGAAATAGAAGAACCAAAATCTAACCAAGTCAAAATCAAAAAGGCTATTAATGAGGTGCAATAAAAAATGGAGGCTCTGACCGCTAGGATAAATGAGGCAGAAGAGAGAATTAGTAATATAATAGATCAAACAATGGAGAATAAAGAAGCTGAGAAAAAGAGAGATAAACAACTACTGGATCACGAGAGGAGAATTCGAGAGATAAGTGATACAATAAAGTGAAACAACATTAGAATAATTGGGATCCCAGAAGAAGAAGAAACAGAGAGGGGTGGAAGGTATATTGGAGCAAATTATAGCAGAGAACTTCCCTAATTTGGGGAAGGAAACAGGCATCAAAACCCAGGAGGCACAGAGAACTCCCCTCAAAATCAATAAAAATAGGTCAACACCCTGACATCTAATAGTAAGACTCACAAGTCTCAGAGACAAAGAGAAAATCCTGAAAGCAGCTCGGGACAAGAGGTCTGTAACTTACAATGGCAGAAACATTAGATTGGCAGAAGACCTATCCACAGAGAACTGGCAGGCCAGAAAGGACTGGCATGATATATTCAGGGTACTAAATGAGAAAAATATGCAGCCAAGAATACTATATCCAGCTAGGCTGTCACTGAAAATAGAAGGAAAGATAAAAAGCTTCCAGGACAAACAAAAACTAGAAGAATTTGTGAACACCAAACCAGCCCTACAAGAAATACTGAAAGGGGTCCTCTAAGAAAAGAAAGAGCCTAAAAGTAACCTAGACCAGAAAGGAACAGAGACAATATACAGTAACAGTCACCTTACAGGCAATACAATGGCACTAAGTTCATACCTTTCAATAGTTACCCTGAATGTAAATGGGACGAATGCCCCAATAATCTCACGAAACAAACTGAGGGTTGCTGGAGTGGTGGGGGGTGGGAGGGATGGGGTGGCTGGGTGACAGACATTGGGGAGGGTATGTGCTATGGTGAGTGCTAATGAAGGGGGGGAAATTGGAAGGGGAGACAAAGCATGAGAGACTATGGACTCTGAGAAACAAACTGAGGGTTTTAGAGGGGAGGGAGGTAGGGGGATGGGTTAGCCCAGTGATGGGTATTAAGGAGGGCATGTATTACATGGAGCATTGGGTGTTATATGCAAACTCTGAATCATGGAACACTACATGAAAAAATAAATTAATTAAAAAAAAAAAGACACAGGGTATCAGACTGGATAAAAAAACAAGACCTATCAATATGCTGTCTACAGGAGACTCATTTTAGACCCAAAGACACCACCAGATTTAAAGTGAGGGGTTGGAAAACAATTTACCATGCTAATGGACATCAAAAGAAAGCTGGGGTGGAAATCCTTATATCAGAAAAATTAGATTTTAAACCAAAGACTATAATAAGAGATGAAGAAGGACACTACATCATACTTAAACAGTCTATCCAACAAGAAGACCTAAAAACTTTAAATATCTCTGCCCCTAACATGGGAGCAGCCAATTATATAAGCCAATTAATAACAAAATCAAAGAAACACATTGACAACAATACAATAATAGTGGGGGACCTTAACACCCCCCTCACTGATATGGACAGATCATCTAAGCAAAAGATCAACAAGGAAATAAAGGCTTTAAATGGCACACTGGACCAGATGGGCTTCAAAGATATATTCAGAACATTCTATCCCAAAGCAACAGAATACACATTCTTCTCTATTGCCAATAGAACATTCTCCAGAATAGATTACATCCTAGGTCACAAATCAGGTTTCAACTGGTACCAAAAGATTGGGATCATTCCCTGCACATTTTTGGGCCACAATGTTTGAAACTAGAACTCAATCAAAAGAAGAAAGTTGGAAAGAACTCAAATACATGGAGGCTAAAGGGCATCCTACTAAAGAATGAATGGCTCAACCAGGAAATTAAAAGAGAATTTAAAAAATTCATGGAAACAAGTCAAAGTGGAAGCACAACTGTTCAAAATCTTTGGGATGCAGCAAAGGCAGTCTTATGAGGAAAGTATATAGCAATACCAGCCTTCCTCAAGAAACAAGAAAGGCCTCAAATACACAACCTAACCCTACACCTAAAGGAGCTGGAGAAAGAACAGCAAATAAAGCCTAAACCCAGCAGGAGAAGAGAAGATCAGAGCAGAAATGAAATAGAAACCAAAAGAACAGTAGAACAGATCAATGAAACTAGGAGCTATTTCCTTGAAAACATTAATAAGATTGATCCCCTGGCCAGACTTATCAAAAAGAACATAGAAATGACCCAAATCAACAAAATCATGGATGAAAGAGGAGAGATCACAACCAACACCAAAGAAATACAAACAATTATAAGAACACATTATGAGCAACTATGTGCCAGCAAATTAGATAATCTGGAAGAAATGGATGCATTCCTAGAGATGTATAAACTACCAAAACTGAACCAGGAAGAAATAGAAAACCTTTCAGACCCATAACCACTAAGGAATGAAGCAGTAATCAAAAATCTCCCAACAAACAAGAGCCCAGGGCCAGATGGCTTCCCAGGGGAATTCTACCAAACATTTCAAGAAGAATCAATACCTATTCTTTTGAAACTGTTCCAAAAAATAGAAATGGATGGAAAACTTCCAAACTCATTTTATGAGGCCAGCATTACCCTGATCCCAAAACCAGACAAAGACCCCATCAAAAAGGAGAATTACAGACCAATATCCCTGATGAACATGGAAAAATCTCACCAAAATACTAGCCAATAGGATCCAACAGTACATTAAAAGGATTATTCACCATGACCAAGTGGTATTTATCCCTGGGCTGCAAGGTTGGTTCAACATCTGCAAATCAATCAATGTGATACAATATATTAATAAAAGAAAGAACAAGAACCATATGATCCACTCAACAGATGCAGAAAAAGCATTTGACAAAGTACAGCATCTTTTCTTGATTAAAACTCTTCAGAGTGTAGGGATAGGGGGTACATACCTCAATACCATAAGCCATCTATGAAAAACCCACAGCAAATATCATTCAATGGGGAAAAACTGAGAGCTTTTCCCCTAAGGTAAGGAACACGGCAGGGATGTCCACTATCACCACTGCTATTCAACATAGTACTAGAAGTCCTAGCCTCAGCAATCAGACAATGAAAAGAAATAAAATGCATCCGAATCAGCAAAGAAGTAGTCAAACTCTCACAATTTGCAGATGATATGATACTTTATGTAGAAAACCCAAAAGACTCCAGCCCAAAACTGCTAGAACTCATATAAGAATTCAGTAAAGTGGCAGGATGTAAAATCAATCCATAGAAATCAGTGGCATTTCTATACACCAACAACAAGACAGAAGAAAGAGAAATTAAGGAGTCAATCCCATTTACAATTGCACCCAAAACCATAAGATACCTAGGAATAAATCTAACCAAAGAGGTAAAGGATCTGTACTCAGAAAACTATAGAATACTCATGAAAGAAATTGAGGAAGACACAAAGAAATGGAAAACGTTCCATGCTCATGGATTGGAGGAACAAATACTCTGAAAATGTCTATGCTACCTAGAGCAATCTACACATTTAATGCAATCCCTATCAAAATACCATCAACTTTTTTCAAAGAAATGGAACAAATAATCCTGAAATTTGTATGGTACCAGAAAGGACCCTGAATAGCCAGAAGACTGTTGAAAAAGAAAAGCAAAGCTGGTGGCATCACAATTCCAGACTTTAAGCTCTATTACAAAGCTGTCATCATCAAGACAGTAAGGTACTGGCACAAAAACAGACACATAGATCAACGGAACAGAATAGAGAGCCCAGAAATGGACCCTCAACTCTACGGTCTTCAACAAAGCAGGAAAGAATGTCCAATGGAAAAAAGACAGTCTCTTCAACAAATGGTGTTGAGAAAATTGGACAGCCACATGCAGAAGAATGAAAGTGGACCATTTCCTTACACCACACACAAAAATAGACTCAAAATGGATGAAAGACCTCAATGTGAGACAGGAATCAATCAAAATCCTAGAGGAGGACACAGGCAACAACCTCTTCGACCTCAGCTGCAGCAACTTCTTCCTAGAAACATTGCCAAAGGCAAGGGAAGCAAGGGCAAAAATGAACTCTTGGGACTTCATCAAGATAAAAAGCTTTTGCACAGCAAAAGAAACAGTCAACAAAACCAAAAGACAACCGACAGAATGGAAGAAGATATTTGCAAATGACATATTAAAGGGCTAGTATCCAAAATCTATAAAGAACTTATCAAACTCAATGCCCAAAGAACAAATAATCCAATCAAGAAATGGGCAAAAGACATGAACAGACATTTCTGCAAAGAAGACATCCAAATGGCCAACAGACGCATGAAAAAGTGCTCAACATCACTCGGCATCAGGAAAAGCCATATCAAAACCTCAATGAGATACCACCTCACACCAGTCAGAATAGCTAAAATTAACAAGTCAGGAAACAACAGATGTTGGCAAGGATGCGCAGAAAGGGGAACCCTCCTACACTGTTGGTGGGAATGCAAGTTGGTGCAGCCACTCTGGAAAACAGTATGGAGGTTCCTCAAAAAGTTGAAAATAGAGCTACCATACAATCCAGCAATTGCACTACTGGGTATTCACCCCAAAGATACAAATGTAGTGATCTGAAGGGGTACATGAACCCCAATGTTTATAGCCGCAATGTCCACAATAGCCAAACTATGGAAAGAGCCTAGATGTCCATCAACAGATGAATGGATAAAGAAGATGTGGTACACACACACACACACACACACACACACACACACACACTGGAATATTGTGCAGCCATCAAAAAAAAAATGAAATCTTGCCATTTGCAATGATGTGGATGGAACTAGAGGGTATTATGCTAAGCAAAATAAGTCAATCAGAGAAAGACAAGTATCATATGATCTCACTGATATGAGGAATTTGAGAAACAAGACAGAGGATCATAGGGGAAGGGAGAGTAAAATGAAACAAGATGAAACCAGAGAGGGAGACAAACCATAAGAGACTCTTAATCTCAGGAAACAAACTGAGGGTTGCCGGAGTGGAGGAGGGTGGGAGGGATGGGGTGGCTGGGTGATGGACATTGGGAAGGGTATGTACTACGGTGAGCGCTGTGAATTGTGTTAAGACCGATGAATCACAGACCTGTACCCCTGAAACAAATAATACATTATATGTTAATAAAAAGAGGGAAATGTCTCAAAAATTTAGATTTTCTGATATGATTGTTGCCTATTCTTTATTGTTAATAGAAATCAAGCAGTCTAGTTTGTTTTCTGACACTTGTATCTTCAAATACCCATTTCATATGAGATTGTTTTAAAACAAAACAAAAAAGTGAAAACTGTAGAATTTCTTGAAACCATTTTCAGTAATCCTCTGATTTGGTTGTATCCGTGCTGTGTTACAGCCCAATTAGGAGCCTTGCTTCTAGAATTCCTATAAGGCCCCCTTTTTTTTTTTCTAACAAAAATATGACTTTTGAGGATAAATTCATTTCAACTGAATATTAAATAACCTAGAATGACAAAACTATAAAACTATGTGGTACAGTAGGGCCTTTCTCAGGCTGGGCAAAACAAGAATTGAGATAATGATTTCTTAAATCATTCCTATTTATTCTAAGGGGCTGCTTAAAAACACTGTAGATTCAGTAAGGGTTCATTTATAATCACAGTGATTTCAAACGTTTGCATAATTCTCCATTGATGTTCATACAAATGTGCACATGAACTGTCAACACATGCCTAGCCTTGAAGACTACAGTTTTATGTCCAAAACCACCCACACACGGTGAACCATCTTGGGCTGTTGTGCATCAAAAAGATTATATCTTGTTTCTATGGGAAAAATGACATTCCCAGTTCTTAAAGAAATGATCTTACTGATTCATTTCCAAACGGGTAAAGAAACCCGCCCTGGAATGTTTTTAAAAGCTCAAATATTGGGGCGCCTGGGTGGCTCAGTCGTTAAGCGTCTGCCTTCAGCTCGGGTCATGGTCCCAGGGTCCTGGGATCGAGCCCTGCATCGAGCCCCTCATCGGGCTCCCTGCTCTGCGGGAGGCCTGCTTCTCCCTCTCCCACTCCCCCTGCTTGTGTTCCCTCTCTCGCTGTGTCTCTCTCTGTCAAATAAATAAATAAAATCTTAAAAAAAAAAAAAACTCACATATTATCAGTTACTTCTGTTTTTCCTGCTCCATTCTTTTGCTACTCCTCTCTTCGTGGAATTATGTTCTTCCATGTTTAGTCTATCCCTAGAATGTAGTCTTTCAAATATTCTAAGTAAATGTGGGGAACTCAAGGTTATGGCATGTACAATTAGTTGCTGTGCTGAGAACTTTGATATCACAATCTCATCATTTTGGTAAGTTTTTCAGTCTCCTTCCTATTTAACTGAGATCAGGTCACTTTTCCTGAAAATAAAGTTCACAGAACATTTGTGATGAATTTTAATGAAAACAAATGCTGTCAGGAAACACCACATTTTACTATGAGAAGATTGGTATCCTGTGTGGAACCATACCCAGCAAAATAAACTTAAGTATTATTGAATGTTCTGTTTAAACTCCTGAAAAAAATTTATCCATTTACCCACTCAATAACTTACTAAATCGTTCAGAAAACATTTTTTGAGGACTTGCTAAATGTTGGTGATGAAAGGGTTAAGAGGAGGTGGCTGCTTTGATAATTCATCTTAAAAATTTAGGCTTTCTATTCCAATGAATAGTCTGAGTATATACGGGTATAAGGAAGCATTTTTGTATGTCAGAATCTAAACCGTACAGTTCAAGAACATCTCTGGTACTAAGTGCAGCTCTGTCATTACAAGCTGCATAACTTCAAGAGAGTTGGATAACCCCCTAAACTCAATTTATTCATTTGTAAAGTGCATACAGTAGTGGTACCCTCAGAAACCACCAACAGAAGCTACTTCTCATGGCTTTCTCATTTATAGATTTCAAATAAATGATAATTTTAGAGTCAATATATAAAAAACATTTCAAGATGTATTAGTTAATGTCTGGCTGCTTCTTCAGATGTAGAAAGCAAAAAGGAGTGTTGCTTCCACCCTACCAATAAGAAAAAGACATGTAATTTACAAAATGATAAATTTTCTTGGACTCATCAGATTGGTGAGATTGCAGGACAACCAATTAGCCTGTAATCTAAAGGAAGATGGCTTCTCAGGAGATACGGTTCTTAAGCACTGATTCATCAGGAGCAGATCAGGGGAGGAAGATGGGGTAAGTAAGGGGAATTCAGCAAAAATGTTAATTCATTGCTGAAGTGCAGGCTAACATGAGGTTATAAAGCCCCTAGGAGCCAAAAACATAGGGGAGTCTACAGCCACTCAAAGGTCTTCTCCATGAATCTCCACTCGGTCCCATGGAAGAATTGGAAATGGAGACCAGAGAAAGACTCCCTCAGAGTGCAAATGAGGGGAGGAGGGGCCCCTGTCAAGACCATTCTGCCCACGGAACAAGAGCCTAAAGTTGTGAGAAAGCCAGGAACCCGTGCCACTCAAAGGTACAGATACAGACCTGTGTAGCTGGGGAGGGAAAGGAAAAATTCCATTGGTACTGAGGGATTATTAGTCTCCTACCACGGAGGGAAGGGAAGACTCCCTGAGAAAAGTTCAAGCCAGGGACAAAGAGAATAACCCTATACAAAGGCCATAGAGAAGGCGCCTGTCTTTCACCAATAGACTGGCAAGCACAGAGTAACAAGCAACAGCTGTACACTTCTGGGAAGGGAAAGAGCATGGAGACAGATCCTCCCTGAGTGTAGGCACAGAGAGAAAACCTCATACTAACAGAGAAACATTGGGAAAACCCTCTGGCAAACCAGTTCCACCCCAAGAACAAGGCCATGCTAGAGAAACCTGAAGTCAGTGATACCCTGAATGTAATCAGAGCAATGATGGAAGATAAACCCAGCTAACCTTTTGACCAGACTGACTCATACTCTCACACAAGTAGCCAAGGAAAAGAAAGTCCATGGCTATTTTGAGGCATAAATACTATTTACAAATCATACAAACTGTATGCTCGTCTCATAACAAAATTTAACTAGGAATCGGTGAAAGCATGGGGGGGGGGGGAAAGCAGATGGAAAAAACTCAAATATTTGGAAATTAAGCAATATGCTTCTATATAACTCATGGGATAAAGAGGAAGTCTCAAGGGAATTTAGAAAATAGTTTAAATTGAATGGAAATATAAACGCAGAATATGAAAATTCTTGGAATTCAGCTTACTCAGTACTTTTAAGGAATATACAACGTGAAATGTTTTCTTTAGAAAAGACAAAAGCCTGAAATTCTGTGAATAAACTAGAAAAAGAAAAGCAAATAAAAAGAAAAGCAAACAGGAAGAAGAAAATAATAAAGGGCCTAAAATGATATTGAAGACAAAAAACAGAGACAATCATTATAGTAATAAAAAAAAAACAAACTGGTTCTTTGAAAAAATAAATAAATAAAATGGATAAATCTTTAGTCAGACTTAGCAAGAAAAAAGGGAGGAGAATTACCAAAATCAGGTATGAAAGAAGGACCCCACAGATATTAAAATAGTAACAAAGGAATACTACATACAACTTTAAGCCCATACATTTGACAACAGATGAAATGGATGAATTCCTTGAAAGATACGAACCACCAAAGCTCACTCAAGAAAAACCAACAACTTGGATAGTCTTACATAGTAAAGTAATTGAATTTGTAGTTTAAAAGCTTCCAACAAAGAAAAGCCTAGATAGGTTCACTAGATGACTTCTACCAAACATTTTAGAAAGAAAAAATATCCAATTCAGTGCAAAATATGCCATAAAATGGGAGAGAGTGCCTCCCAACCTCTTTTATGAGGCTGGCATTACCCTGAAAGCAAAATCAAATAGTGCCATTACAGTAAAACAAACCTACAGCCTAGTATCCCTCATGAGCATAGACACAAAAATATTTGAAAAAATTGCATCTAGTAATATAAAAAATGTTAATACATCATGATAAATCAAAGCATTTGTACCATACCAACAGACTAAAGAAGAGTAAAAACATATGATCATCTCAAGCAATGCAGAAGATCATTTGACAAAATACAATACCTGTTCATGATAAAAACTCTCAGCAAGCTAGAAATAGAAGAGAATGTCCTTTATCTATTAAAAAGGCACCTAAATAAACCTTAGAGCCAGTTTCCTACTTAATATTAAAAGACAATTAAGTATGAAAAGAAACATAACATTGGGCAGCTCATATTATGACTTTAGGAGTTGCTTTAAAGCTACAGCAGCGAAATTAATATTATATCAAAGAAAGAAGGGAAACACAAATCAACTGTAAAGAAAAGAGAGTCCAGAAATAGATGCACACATATATGGTGAACTGATTTTTTGGCAAAGCTGCAAAGGCTGTGGAGAATAGATGTTCTTTTCAACAAGTGATGCTGGAATATGGTCATCCATAACCACAATAATTAACTTCAAATTGTATCTTCTACCCTAAACAAAATTAATAAAAACCAGTCATAGACCTAAATGTGAAACCTAAAATTAGAAATCTTCAAGATAGAGCATAGGAGAAAAATCCTTGTGAACTTGTTGGGCAAGTGTTCCTTTGTAACACTATAAGCATGAGCCATAAAAAAATATGATAAAATGGACTTCACTGAAATTAAAAAATTCCCCCCCCCCAAAAAAACCCTTCACTCTTCAAAAGATGTTAAGAGAATGAAAAGACAAGGCACAGATGGGAGAATATATTTGTAAAACATTTATCTGATAAAGGACTCGTGTCTAAATGTACAAAGAACTCTCAAAACTCAGTTATAAGAAAATAAACAAACCAATAAAATAGGCAAGATATTCCAAAAGACACTTCAGTGAAGAAATAAAGCTGTCAGTAAGTATATTAAACCACATTCTCAACATCACTTGTCATAGGGAAGTGGAAATTAAAACCCAAATAAGCTAGATGGTAGGAAGGCTCTAACATGACCCTCCAATGACCAATGCTCTTGTACATCTGCGTCTCCACGAGTGTTGGCTGGGGCTTGTAACTGTGATGGGATATCAGGCCCATGATTACATTACATTATACAGCAAAAGTGAAAGGGTTTTATAAGTATGATTAAGGTCTCTGATCAGTTGATTTTGGGCTCATCATAAAGCAGATTACGTTGGTGGGCCTTTTCTAATTAGGTAAGCCCTTATAAAAGGGTTTAGTGGTCAGAGACAAAGGAAATCAAAGAGACATATTTCTGTTGGCTGCAAAGCAGAATGAAGCTGCCCTGTTGTGAGAGGGCCCATGACTGAGAGACCTTTAGGAGCTGAACGTGACCGCAGACCAAGAGCCAGCAAGAAAACAGGGACCTCAGTCTCACAGTGCAATAAACTAAACTCTGCCAATGACCTAAATGAGACTGGAAGAAGATCCGGAGCCTCAGATAAAGTTGCAGCCCTACAGATACCTTGCCTGTCGTCTAGTAAGACTGTGCAGAGTAGTCAGATGGCCCATGCCCAACTTTCTGACCCATAGGAACTTGAAGATAACAAATTTGGACTGCATTAAGGTGCTAAGTATATGGTACTTCTTCACACAGCGATAGAAACTAATACAGAGTATCATCAAACCTTTATGAGAATGGTCAAACAAAACCAACCACCGATAAGAGCAAGTGCTGTTTGCAATGATACTGAACAACTAGAACTCATACATTACTGATAAGAGTGAAAAATTATACAGATACTTCACAGAACAATGTGACAGTTTCTTATAAAGCTGCACATACACTCACCATATGACCCAGTGAGCCCATGCCGGGGTATTTACTCAAGAGATGTGAATATGTATGTTCACACACAAACTTGTAGGCAAATGTTTACAGTGGCTTTATTCAAAAATGCCCCAAATTGGAAACAATCCATATACCCACCAACATTTGAAAGGTTAAACTGCGATACACCCATACAATGGAATACTCACCAACAAAGGGACATGAGCACGTGATACAAGCAGTAACACTGATAGATATCAAACATTCATGCTAAATTACTCAAAAGTCTACATGCTGTATGGTGCCATTAATTTTACATTTCATAAAAGATAAAACTAGAGGGAAATAAAACAGATCAGTGTTTTCCGGGGATGACAGTGATCAGAGATATGGACGGACTAAAAAGGGGGCATGAGTACTTTTTGGGGGGTGAAAGAACAGTTCTATATCTTGATTGTGTGGTAGTGACTACACAACTTTGCCAAAATTCATAAGCTATACACAAAAAGTGTTAATTTTACTGTATATAATTATGCTTTAGTTAAAATAGCAATAAGAAAACTGAAATACAGCTGCTGGTTTAAAATCCCAGTGACATAATATGTAAAGTTTATCTCTTGCCCAGGAAAGTTCAAAATAAATGTCTGTAATCCATAAGCAGTTTTCCTGCATATGTGATTCAGGGAACCAAGCTCCCTCCATTTTCCTTCTGCCTCTGTATTCATCAATACATGGATCCCAAGTTCTCCTGGCTGGTCTGCCTCAGGCTGGCAAAAAAGAAAGATCGTGGGTTGGCTCCCATGAGAGGGCCGGGCCTGAAAGTGGCATGCATCACATCTGCTCACATCCACTGCCCTCACTGAATCCAGCACAGCTACTGAAGGGAGTAGTCAAATTTAGATAAGTGGTTTATATGGGAAATACAGAAAAAATGTCTTAAGAAAAGATAATCAGTCTATTATCTTATAATAAATGCAAAAACATAGGGACACCTGGGTGGTTCAGTCAGTTAAGCATCTGCCTTTGGCTCAAGTCATAATCCAGGGACCTGGGATGGAGCCCTGTATAGGGCTCCTTGCTCAGCAGGGAACCTGCTTCTCCCTCTGCCTGCCGTTCCCCCTGCTTGTGCTCTCTCTCTCACTCTCTCACAAATAAAATCTAAAAAAAAGAAAAAAAAACATAAACTATTTCCCACAGACAATAAAGTCTGGCCTAACAATCAAACAAACAAACAAAAAATAAAACAAAAACAGAACCAAGTAAAACAATACCCACAAAGATGATTGTTAATTTTTGCAGACTATTAAATTCTTGTGGAATATTTCCACTTGAATATTTAAAAATGAATTCATAAAAGCATTCTTGCATAAAATGTTCACCTATGACATCATCTTTCAAATTCTTCCAATGAGACCTATCTCCTGCATCGAGATACTTTCCCACAATGCCACTTTGCCTCTACAAATTCAAATTACAGAAGTGTGTACCAGAACAAAGATTCTGTCCTGAAGAAATCTCCACAAATCACTTTTATTTAATATGGATAACTTTAAGTGATGTTTTAGTCTATTTGTTCAGCATTGGCAATCTAATAAGATTTTTCTAAAAAATTACACTTTCCTGATGAAAAACACATAGGGATAAAATACAACAATTTTGTTCCTGGGTTCAACTTTGGGAAAAACTTGAAAATTGATGGACTCTTCAAAGTAATATTTAGTGACCTAGATTGTAAAATCATTTGGAGAATGAAAAATAAACTTAATTTAGCTCATTTTAATATTTTGGTTGCTAGATGATAGAGCATATAATTGCACGTACACAAAATGCTATTATCTGTTTTTCTGTACATAAATCATTCTTTTAGGGTTAGTGAAGAGCATTGCTACAGTTCACAGTCTACAAAGCAATATTGTTTTTTACTCATATAATTTTAACATGGTTTTCTAAAAGCCATGTTTTTAAACTTGGATTGAATAATTCCACACATCATTAGCGATAAATGAGAGACGTTTTGTACACTCTAAGAACTAAAGAAAATGATTTTTCCATTCTATGAATATTACCCAACTATTGTTTTAATCAACTTCTGGAAGAAAAAATGTCTTTAAAAAGGGCATGCTGGTCCCCTTTGAAGGATGAGAAAAGCAAAATGTCACAACTGCCTATTGCTTCATATATGTAACAAATCACACATGGCATTATAGATTCTGGTCGTCTGTGTAAGAGTGCAGATATGGTTCTTCTGTATACCTAAATTTCATTACTCAAATTGTTTCCTGGTCTATAAATTGATTTTAAGTTGCAATCTTATGAACTTCTTCTATCAGTCATCATCTATGGTTATTATGCAAGGGATGTGGCATGTTTGTGTTAAATTGGCACAGCATGAAGCGTGAATTTTATGATATATTTTAAACTCCATGTTCATGAATTGTTTTCTTCTGAGTGGGTGGATCACAGCTATATAAAGACACGTTATGTTTCAAGGTCTGTCTCAATTTGAAATATATATATTTATTTACAGAGTATAAATAAGAAACAAAATGAGGAAAATTAAATTTGAAGAGCTCAATATTTCAAAAGCTTGGAGCATTATTTTAAAAATTAGTTTTGAGGAGAGGCTAATCAGTGGAACAAAGATTAGAGAACACTATCAGACTGATTCTAATGAAAAGTATAGTGTCAAGGAAAAGTGTGACCAAGGGAAGAAGAAAACCAGGAAGTGCAGGGAGATGGTATGGAGTGGGCCTTCTGTGTTCCCAGGGATGTCAATTCTTCATAGGTTTTATGCTGCATGATATGCCTGGTTTTAAAAAGATTAGTTACTAATCAATTATTAACCAAGTGACTAATTTGCTGTTTGAATGGATTAATCTAATAATTCATCAAATTTAGTCAAAAGAACCCAGAAATTTATTAATGCTGTATATTAATAATAAATTCTTACTTTGGCATGTATGAAATATCATACAGCATAAAACTGGGAATAATATATACTACATAGGTTCAGAAAAACACACTTGATGCACATACATTGCAAGCTTTCAAAATTTACTCTCTCCCTTTGGTTTTCATGTCCTTTTCTGTGCTATGGTCATATTAGAGAATCACAAGGTTAGTTCTCTATTGAAGTTCTAGCCTAGTAGTAGCATACTTCATTAAAAATGACAGTTGAGTGCTGTCTAGTTCATTCTGTTCACAAAGAGTTACTGTGCACCTACCACTGCCAGGCATTATGACACATTGGTAACAAAAAACATTCCATGGTGCCCACAGGGAAGAGGCTGGAGATGTAAATTCTAATACTCCTACCAAAAGGGCTTGATATTATGATTAGGATACATGCAATGAAGCAGAATTTTATGGTGAGATGTCAACATATATGAGGAGATCATGAAAAACTTGAGTGCAGAACATCGAAGCGAGCAGCTGTACTCTGAAAGATGAACATGCCTTAATCATCTAGAGTATCCCTAGAAAAGGAAACAGGGCGTGGAAATAGGTTATAGCAAAAAAGAGGGCACAGAGAGGGAGGGAGTAGTGACCAGACAGAAAGAGCAAGAAGAGTAGGAAGCATCAGGCTGGAGAGGTATGCCTTGACTGGACCTTGCAAGGCCTGATAGGTACTGAAGAAGTCGCCTATCGTTTATCTGAGATCAACGAGAAGGTCTCAGAAGTATTTTGTGTTTGTGTGTTGGCGGTGAGGGTGGGAGGTGGCAGTGCAATGAAAATATTTGCATTTCAGAAAGATCTTTCTGACTTGCAATGGGGAGAACCCACTCTGGGTCAGGGAGGCCAGTAAGGAAGCCACTCTAGTTGTCTAGGTGAGCCAGCCCAGTGCCCTAAACAGAAAAGATTTTCTAAGATTTTCTAAGATGTTCTACCAAGAAGGAAGATTTCATGGTCTTATTTGTAACCTATTCTTAATTACAGTGATAGTCAAAATCTAGCTGCTTTTGTAAGAAATCAGAAATCTTTACCAAGCAGTGCTGGCCAAGTCAGAAGTGAAGGACCTATCAATGAGAAGTCAGAAAGAGCTCTTGGAAAAAATGAGGGCAAAAGACTAGATATTAAGTCCATGTAGTGACTGATAAATCCAGTTTCTTCCAACCTGTATTTGTTATCTATTGCTGTTTAACAAATTATCCCAAGAGACAACGGCTCAAAAAAAAGGCAACATTTATTATCTCACAGTTTCTGTGGATCAAGAGTCTGATTGTTGGCAGATTCAGTTGCTTCTGTGCTATTGGACACAATGCTTCAGTTTCTGGCTGACAGTTGGCTGAAAGCTACCCTCAGTTTATTGCCATATGGGTTGTACAATGGAGCAGTTCTCAACCTGGCAGATCACTTCACCAGAGCAAGCACACAAGACGAGCCACAGAGAGAATGTGTAAGGTGCTCCTGCCATATTCTACTTGTTAGAAGCAAGCCACTAGGTCTAGTCCACACACAAGGGGAGGAGACTGTCCAAGAGTATGGCTGACTACCCAGAGGCAAGGATAATTGGAAGCTCTTTTAGGAGCGGCCTACCACAAAGGGCAAGCTTTCAAATGCACAACGAACATAAACTGGGAGACAAAATGAAGTCATGATGTAGAAGCTGTCTATTCGAAAGAAAGATAATAAAATACATTCTGGTGCATTCCAGGAAACAAGCCTGCAAAATAGAATAGAAAGAGGGGAAAAAAGAATAGATTTAAACCTCTAGAGAAAATGATGACAGGCTCCAGGCAAGCTGGGGATATAGACCATACTCGACAGAACTGCCTGTTCACTCTTCTGCATTTCCCACTAGACTATGAGCTCCGAGAGGACAGGGGATGTGTCATCACTTACCCTTACAACCTCAAAACCTAGTACACTATAAGAACATTTTAGGTTCTCAATAAATATTACATGAAGGACAAAGAACTTTGACCTCTTAACCTTGTTTTAGGAAGCTTTGCCTACGCAAGGGTAAACAGTTATTCCCACAGATCAGATATGAGATACCAAGGCCTTCTAGTTTAATAATACTTGTTTATGATTATGGTTTAGGAAAAACGGGTTAAGTTTAAAAATCTATTTGCACATTACCAGAGTAAGTTATATTCCCGATCTTTTAAATGGCACACAGTTGTGAGAATTTGGACAAGGGACAGGAGGAAGTGGGAGTAGAATAGCTATAATTCTTAGCAGCTATCTTCTCTGTTCTTCAGAAGTTTATAAGTAGAAAGTCCTGATACATAATGGAATAACCAAAAATTCAAGACAATTTGTAACAAGTATCAACTAAATTATCACATCTTAAGAGCTATGGATATTTAAAGGAGAGCAAAGTTACCAGAATTAGGACGGTCAGGAAACCTTCGTAGATGGCTTGGGAATTCAAAGGACGGAATTCTGAAAAGAAGAGAGGAAGGGACAGACAGGCTACATAAACAAGAAGATGTAAGAATACTCAGGGAATTGCTACAGTGAAACCATAATGACGGCTGATATTCTTTTGATCAGTGTTGGAACTCACATGTGGCTTGTGGTCAATTTATAGAACTTAAAATAAGAAGTATGGTTTAAAAAAATACTTTGCACCTTGCTTTTAGCTCCAGTTCACCTACCTATCAATTTCCTCATCTGTAAAATTGAGAATCATCGTAGCCCATGTCCTGGGATTTGTATGAGGATGAAGTGATATCTGTGTTCAGGGGACATTATCATTTGGCAACCATTACTAATCATGTTCTCTCTTATTTCTTCTATCACTCAGGCTGGAGACACAGATTTTCTATTGTCTTAGCCATCTTCCGATCAGAGGAACCCCCTTTCTAAACCTGAGATTTCAGAAAGTTGTCTAGGAAGGGCTTCTCTTTTCATAATTAAAAGATAAAATCTTCTGAACGTCTAACATCTCTCCAAAACTTTAGCTAAGGCTGCAACACACACAGAGATGTTAGGTGGTAGTTCGTCGGTATGGAAAAAATGGAACATAGAGATTATCAGCACGGTAGGATGATGAAATGATCCATAAAGTGAACTGATAGAGCAGAAGCTTGGAGTTAGTCCTTGTAGGTCCCCGAGAAATTCACAAATTCCCTGGAAACACACTGCATCTTCCACAGACACATAGTAGGGACAGGTTAAGTGGGGGTGCTAGGAGCATAGTAATGGGGACTGTTATTGGAGTTACAGGCATAAATAAAAGAGACTTCTCCTGACTAGTGATCAGACTGCACAGAAATAGCTGTAATATGAAACTCCTTAATGTTTGTGTGACTTATATGAAGTTTCTCATATATTTAATATTATTCAGGAATAGAGTTTATTTAGCAATTCTTTAATAACTCTCAACTTCTAAAAATTTGAGGGCTATCTTAATTAGGGTCCCATAATTTATTATAAGAACACAGAGGAAATTAGGGGAGGTTTTTGCAGACAACATTTTAGAGGAGAGGATCTGAGAGAAAAGCTGGGATGACCAAGTGAATACTTCAGAAAATTGATCAAGGGATGCTGTTTTGTGACCATGGTTCTTATTTTTATTGCAGATATTCCACTGGATGCACATGCACGAGTGCATGCCTTTCAAGAAATTCTTTGCTTAACTGTTTAGCATCTGACACAGGTGGCTACTCCTTTGGTGTCCATGCTATTAGATTTTTCTGATCTTCTTTTGCCTTTCCAGTTTCTTTTTTGCCCTTTCCAGCTTTCTTCCTCTTTAAACTTTTTTGACAATTAGTAATCCTCAAGGTCTCTCCTTGGCTTGCTCTTCTTTTTCTTCACCCTACATTTCTCTGTCCATCTATGACACACACTTCTGCATCCCTGACCCACACCTCTCCCCTAAGCTTTTCCTGGATCTTCAAGTCAGCAATCCCAAGGCACATCCATCATTACTGTCCCCCTCCAAATCTATACCCTCTCCTAAACTCAATCTGGTGAATGATACTACCAATGTCAGACTTCCAACTAATTACCAAATCCACCTAAACAAATCATCTGTTATCTGTACCTCTCTAGCCAAATCACTACTCCTCTCCGGGCCCTTAATATCGCTTACCTGAAGTCATGTCCTAACCAATTACCCTGCTTCTAGTCTTATGACACCACACCTGTCTTCCACATTGTCACCAAAGTCATCTTTCTAAAACGCAAAGCTGTTTATCACTCCTCAGATTAAGAGTTTCTTTAACACATATACAGAAATGTAAATATTAGATAGCATTAGGGCGTTCAATGATTGTTTCTCCACTGGGCCCATCGTGTTGCCTCACACGCTGGGCTTGCCCTCCCAAAATGCTCAGAGGTGTGTTACAGTTCTGTGCCTTTTCTCAGGCTGTTAGCCTACTGAAATACCCCTTTTCTGCCTGTTGACAATCTCTGTAAAGACTTTTTTGATCCCTCATAATTAGAAATTGAATACATATATTTACATGCACACACACACACACACACATTCATTCCCAGTGTTGGTATATTATTTAAGTATTCAATGACTATGTGTTAAATCAATGTATAAATTAATGCATACATGGTGAAACTAAGAAATATTAGAATGAATGGATATTCTTGGTCCTTTCGCTTATATATACCCATATATATAAGCCACTCTGTTTTCTTTAGCTGCCATTTTGTCAGTTCAGATTGCTAGCTTCCACACATTAATGGTTGCATAAGTCATACAACTTTTAAAATCCATGAACCAATCCTTACTGGCACTGACATTTTCATCCTTTGATCCTTCACCACTTTGCTATTTCAGCATCCAAGAGTTTTAAAGCTTTGAATGAGTGGTGGTTGAACTCAAAGCTAGTCGGTGTCCTCAAGGCCCAACCCTCGCTCCCCATTGCAGAGCATACTCCACATTTAGCTTACAAGAACCCATAATATCCAGTGTAGTCAGTACCACTTTTTTCATTCCTTTGCTTTTATTAGTCATTCTGAAAGACTTTATGGATTGTTTATCACATATGCCTAAAAATAGTGAGACCCATTTTAATAATTTAGTACCAAATATATATAAACTGTTCTTTTACAAATGCATTCTAACAGCTATGCTAACTTTTAAATAATTACTATGTGCCAGTTATGTATACAGTTATGCATATTGCCTATACACAGGCATTATAATCTGTAGACTACCATAACACCCATTCTCCTCCTTTCCAATTCTTTCTTTCTGCTTGGCTCTGCTCCTTTCCTGAACTCTGATATTTGGCCAACAGCCAGTGGATATCCCAAGAGTGTGAATGGGCAGTAACATGGCACTAGTAAGCTCTCTCCCTCCCATTCCCCTCAGAGGAAGTGATGAAGGGCTACTCTGAGAGTATAGTCTGGGACGCTTGAGCAGAGTCCCTCAGGAAGCAAGCTTAGAAAGCAAGGGTGCATACTAATTCTTCTCTTTGTGTGATAAATTGGTAACACAGCAGCAATGGGCTCCAAGTCATTAAATCAAGCCACCTTAAATCAAAAATCTCTTTTCTATAGAGTGTGTTGATAGTAATATTGGATGAGTATCTGTGGTGTTAGCTGATCAGGATCTTCATTACAGTAATAATGTATTAATTTTCTTTTGGAGAGCCAATTTCACCCTCATTTTTTAAATTTCCGTGTTGTGATGGCCTGACCTGCATAGTTCAGGGTTGCACGTGTGACCCCGAAATGGCCTGTGAGAGTGAAGCCTGGAAATTGGAGTACAATTGTTAGGGAAACAGCCTGCCAGAGAACCAAGCCAAAAGAGTGTCTAGAGAGAGAAAGAGACAGATTACTTAATGTTATCATGTGAGCTCGTAGATCCGTATGTGCCTAAAGCCAATTAATTCCCCGGACTTTTCAGTTAAATGTACTGACATATCAGTAATGCACAGTAAAACAATTTTTGCAAGCCAAAATAGTTATGACTAATAAAAATAATTGATACCACACATATGCCAAGCAGGTAATGCTCGTTCAAACTGATTATCAACTTGGCTGGATAAACCTTAACTAACACACTTTTCCTAAGTATCTGCTAAGCACGTATTAAGCCTCCTGTATTCATGCATCGTGAGGTCATTGGTCTTCCAGTTTTCAGAGGAATGTTATAAAGTGACAAATTTCTCATTCGTTTATTATGAATATTGATTACGCATCTACGATGAGCCTGTCACTGTATCTGGCAGGAGGGTGTAATAATAAAAATAATAAAACCCATTTTCTGGCTTGAGGCCAAAGACTTGTAGCAAGGTGGACATCGAGTACGTAATCACACAAACAAGTGTACAATCACAACAGTTCAGGGATTGCCACATAGTGATCTGAGGGCCTATAAAAACAATAGAGGCATTTGACCTTTCAGGAAGATTAGGAAAGACTCTCCCAGGTCAATGACCACAGGCCTGCTCCTTTCATGGGCCAGACGTAAGTCCCATGAAGCCCCTGGGAAGCCACCCACCACTTCTGTTTCTATCGCCAGACCACCACCTTCGTGAACAGTTGACACAACCTTCACCTCCTTCGCCCCTTCTGGGAAAGCATACTGGTGCCCTCAGGAGAAGGAGCCAGGAAGACAGTCCAGCACAAACCCTGAGGGTGATCCCGGGCATATTTGGGCAGGAAATCTGGGGGTCCTGAGTACCTGAAATGTCATCTAGTTGGGGGGGGTTATGGGCGCCAACCTGGCCTGTCCCCCAGGCCAGCCCAATGGATTCTGTCAACCTTAAGAACGGCACAGTGAGGGGAGGGCCATAGGGGGGTCCTCCAAAGCACAGGGCTCAGAGCAAGAACCATGTCTGACCGTGTGCAAAGCAGAATACAGGACACTTACAGGAGCTCTGAAAGCAAAGCGTGTGAGAGAGAAACACAGAGGAGGTAGGTAGGCGCAAGTGAGGAGAAAATGGCATGAGCTATCATTTCAGTGAGAGAACAAACACAGTCTTCATCAGTAGAAAGCCTCAAGTTACTTGTTTATGTTTTTTAATGTCTTAAATATGAATATGAACAATGCAAATAATAATAATAGCAAATAGCCACAGAATGTAGGTGGGCTAAAATTGCTGCATAGTGTAATTTTCGCACCAAGCTATTGTCGCAAAATAACCAAACCACACAATTACATGCAGAGAGATGTACAACAAATAAACTACGTTCCCCTTCCCCCTCCAAAAAAAAGTCCTGCTATGTTTTTGAAAGAAACGATGTATTCTGTATAGCCTGCAGCTACCTAATCACTCTGAGACTAGTTTAGCTGAGTGACAGTCACTGAATGTGTCCACAGCCTTTATAGTGACAAGAGCAATTTACCTGTACTTTTGTTTAATTAAAGAGCAATCAGTGAGTGGTAATTTAGACCCCCATATATATGAGTATATAAGAAAGTATGACAGCATGATTTGCTAAACTCTTGAGTGTTCATCGTATTTAAGGCACTGGCTAAATTTCTAGGTTTCAGGACACTTAGTTAGGCCTGCTGTTGAACTTGAAAGAATTTATAGCTTTAAGGCACAGATTTATTAAAGGGACACATTAAACCCACAGACATACAACTGATTTAGTACGTAAAATACTTTTTTTCTAAGTACTGGGACATGATCTTTCCACAATATTCTCTATTTTGGCTCTGAATGATACATAGTGGCAAGTTGGCTACGAAATGGTTTGCCACTCTTAACCAATTTTATCAGTCGTTACTATTATTGAGAATAAACATCTTTCTCTAAAAAAATGATTGGGAGTTCACAGTCTGCAGAACACTTTAAAAATAGCACCTTAAAATAAGTCCTTTTTTTTTTTTCACTATAAACTAGATAGAGCTTTAACTGGATGAGATTTTATCTGATTTTCTTCAGAAAATGTGTATATTCATCAGACATTATCATAGCATCAAGTTTAGCGAATTTTGTCATTTAAATAATTTCAGTTATAAATTCCAGTTTCCTTCTCTTATGTAAATAGCCTCAAAATTGCTTTGGAGCAGAAGCTCTCCAAATATGGTCTCAGCCTAGAGGTGATTTTTTTTTTTTTAACAGAAAGTTTTTTTTGTTTTTTTTTGGTTTTTTTAGTTATATTAACTCTCCAATGTAAAAATCCATGAAACCCAGTGAAAAAAGGATCTGAGAAATTCTTTCACTTTGATAAATCTGAAATGCTGGAACTTTCAAGTTTAAAATTTTCCCTGGGGCACTGTAAGAAAACTGACAGGAGATAAGTTTTAAAAGAATGTTATAACATTTAGAAGTTATAAATAAATTAAACAACATAGGTCATTGCATAAATGAGCATTAACTATTTCTATCAGGCTTGAAATTTTCATGACCTACATTTCTTAGTATCATATTATGAAGTCTATATTCATTCCCAGAGAATTTTTTTTTTTTTTTTGAGAGCCATGAGAGCTGTGTGGAAAAGAGGTGAAGCAAGAGAAGGTTAATGAGGGTGAGGGCGAAGGAGTATGCTCCTGCCACCTCTCATTCACCCATTTCACGGAAGGGTCTCCTCCTTCCAGGACTGACAGTCAGGCATCTTGCATCACTCAAAAATGAAGCCACGTTCAATTAAAGCAAGAATGAGACATTTCATATGTGGCAAAGGAGGCCAAAGTCTTTGAGGTGTAAAATATACCTCTCCATCCTAAGTAATGGTAACAGGGATGAGGCAGTTTTCAGCTACCAGCTCACCAAGAACCACACTATTTTCCTTCTCTTTTATATAACCTACTTAAAAAAAAAAAAAAAAAAGCCTCTGCTCTGCAAAATTGTTCCATGGCATTCTCCTTCAGATTGATCCTGAATTGATTTTTGTAAAAATTTCAAATTAAGAGACAGGTAGCATCCAAATAACTCAAATTGCCATGTGTCTTACACTTAACTAGAACCCTCCAGGGAAAGTGTACCTTTAAGCCAGAAAAGCTATAAAAATAATGATTATATTTATTTTATTCTCCGTGTCCTCCCTTGGGTGGAAAAGGGCTAGAACATTTTGGGTACATATTTGTTGAATGGATAATGGAATAATTGCTGGCTAATTTCAAGGACAGCAACTAATAAATCCTATCGCAAAGAACAAAGCCAAGCCAATGTATGCAAAGTGTAAATGTTCAAAGTTGCAGAATGTCAACTTACTCAAACTTAAGTAAGTCATCTACTAACACTCACAGTCTGTCTTCCCCTCTGTTCCTGACAACTCCCAATTTCATATCATTTGCAAATTCAATTAGCCTGCTCTTTACTCCTGTCACATAACCCATCTGACCTCCTCTGTCTTTCTGCTCCATTTCACCCTTCTATCCCCACAGACTCTCCCAGGAACAGAGGAATACATTTTTTAAGTCCTATCCATCTCTGCTTCCTATTTTCTCTGCTGTGCTCAAAGGAGGAGAATTATGAGAACTAACAGTTATGTACATTTTGGTAACTGAATAGAAAATCTCCAGAACGATTATTCATCCTACTCATTTTTACCTAATCTATGCAATAATTCAATAAGTTCATACATGATTAATAATTTTATGCAACATTTCTATGTGCGTTTATTATATATTATTATCTATGAATGCCCTACCATTTATAATTGCCAAGTGGAGAATCTGATGTTACATGCCTATGACATCAAATTCATATTGTGTATCACAGCGTGCACAGCAAAGATAAATTTACCTTGGAGACTAAACTAACTGTGTGGTTATAGGCACAAATATTAGCTTTAAACAAAAAAAGTATTTACGTGTCGGCATTGACCTTTTAATTAAATGGAAACGGCCAGAGTCAATCATCTATTGACAGGTATTTACATAGCAAGTAATTATAGGGTAAAGAGATTATTTCGGTTATAAAATCAGAGGGCAAGTCTCACAAACTTTAGAAATAGAGTCGCCAAGTAATCTGTAAGAACATGTAATTGCTATGTTTTTAACTGCCATTTACCAAGCGAAACTAAATTCTTACAGTAAGTAATATTGTGAAGTGACTTGTAATTGGGGGCATTAGTATGATTTTATTTTCTTTGTGATTAGGAGTCTGAAATCTCTAATAATACTTATATTCTTACTAATATGTGAAGGAACTTTAGAGCATCGCAGCATGGAATTTTTTGTACAACTACTCTGCTCTATTGTCAGGAAGCCAAGGCATTTCAAAGCCTTCTGGGGGATCATCTCAGTTCATCCTGATTTTTGCCCCAGGAACAGTTCTTCATACCTTTAAGTGCCCTAGAAATAATGTTTCTTGAGAAATATTTCTTTTCTTTTTTTTTTTTTTGAAGATCTTGTTTATTTATTTGACAGAGAGAGACACAGCGAGAGAGGGAACACAAGCAGGGGGAGTGGGAGAGGGAGAAGCAGGCTTCCCGCCAAGCAGGAAGCCCAATGCGGGGCTCGATCCCAGGACCCTGGGATCATGACCTGAGCCGAAGGCAGACGCTTAACGACTGAGCCACCCAGGCGCCCCGAGAAATATTTCTTTTTTAAAAAAATATTTTCTTTATTTATTTGACAGAGAGACATAGCGAGAGCAGGAACACAAGCAGGGGGAGTGGGAGAGGGAGAAGCAGGCCTCCCACCGAGCAGGGAGCCCAATGTGGGACTCGATCCCAGGACCCTGGGACCATGACCTGAGCCGAAGGCAGACGCTTAATGACTGAGCCACCCAGGTGCCACTCCTGAGAAATAGTTCTCTGTCCACTATTGACAAAGGACACGGAGAATCATCAGAACAGAATTTCTGATAATTTGAAGATCTGATGGATATGTTTTTCTTTTGTTTGTTTGTTTGTTTTAATACCATACCTTAACATAAAGGTATCTGGATTCTGGCTCCAGAGATTAGATCAAACCTTGGAGGAGATCACTACCCTTTTTCCCTCCTTCACTTCTTTTCTCCAGATTCACTTTAATGGTTACAAATCACTTCTCAAGGGGCACCCCTGGGTGGCTCAGTCAGCTAAGTGTCTGACTCTGGATTTCAACTCAGGTCATGGTCTCAGGGTTGTGAGACTGAGCCCCGTGTCCGGGCCGGCTCTGTGTTCAGCGTGGAGTCTGCTTGTCCCTCTCCTTCTACTCCTTCCCCTGTCTGTCTCTCTCTGTCTCTTTCTCTAAAATGAATAAATAATATCTTTTAAAAAAATCACTACTCCGTTTTCCTAGTCTCTAAATTCTGAATCTCTTATGCTATAGAAGGTACAAATTAGGACTATTGTGATGGATATGACAATTAAACATTTTTCACATTACACATTTGCTGAAATTATTTACTCAAGTCACCCCTCAGTTATTTACGTAGTCATGGATGGCTGTTTCCAATGTTCTATTGTCAACTCACAGTATCAGTAGGCTGTGAATTCAGGCTACTGAAAGTCCACAATACAGACGGTTTATATTTCTCAAATGAAGACAAATGCTCCAGATGAACTCCCTGCTCCAGCATAGTAGTTTGTATGTCATTTTGGCTTGGATAGTGCTGTTATTTAAGGGGGAGTATCAGTGGGTCTGGGCATCAAATGAAGAAGTCTCAACCAACTGTATGAGTAGAAAATAAATGAGGAGACTGGACAGATGAGAACAGTAAAATAGAAATAAGAGGAACCTTCAAACTCGAAACATACCTTTTTAAGCTATCACTAAACGAGTGTTGAAGTAACTTTTAGTGATCATAGGGAGAGGGAGAAGAAGAGTCTTTAGTTAACATAAGTAAAACAAGTTCAAATAATTTTAGCTCCAGGCAGAAGCATGGGCAATGACAATTCTACAGAGAAAACTTCACTCTGATCAGATTTCCTAAGTCTACTGGCACTTCCCAGGACTAAACAGTAACAGGCATGAGAGATGGAACAAATCCTTTGGAGCCCTTGCTATGTGCTAGGCAAATCCAGAGTGCTTAGGATCTATCTGTTAACCCATTAACCACTGTATGCAAATGAGGAAACTAGGGCATGGAGACAGAAGTTGCAGTTCTGGGGACTTTTATCCTTATGCTAAACTTAAGTGTGTTTCTGTTTCTAGCATTACCAGCTTCACAGAGACCAGGGACTTTGGCTCTTGCTGCATCTTTTTCTTTTTTCATTATGTTTACTCTATGAAGCCAGTTTGCAGAAAATAAAGTTTGGTATTAATCTGGCTTCATCCACTGAGGAAAGGCAGAGAGAAAATATGCGTTTAGCTATAAAAATATACACACACAATACATTGTTAAAAGTAACAGTGCCCTCCCCTTTTTTTTCCATCTTCTTTGCTTAAACACTCCTCATAAAAAGCGGTATTTCTTGGCAAGAGAAACCATTTTTCCTTTATGTCAGAGTCACTGTTAAGTTCACATTTGTGTTTGCAAGTTCTGTTTCCAACTTTCCACTCCAGTTCTATCCCCCACAGCAAGAAGAAAAATCACAAAATTTGCATATTGTGCTTATGAAGTGGAGTAGCTGCCTCAGAGAGGAGCACCAAGGGGTTAGGAATCACAAGTGCTCGCATGTATATGCATGCGCACACACACACACACACAATGCGCGTGTGCGTGCATACACGTTGCCGAAGAATCTTAATCTAACGTATTTGTCCTCTACTTTTATACACTTCTCTGCTTTCAATTAAGACGCCTTATTAAATAGCATTCAGAGATGTGAAAGCAAAGACAGAGCCTGACAGAATTTCAACAGGTTCTGTGCATTCATACTGTATGTCACCTCTTAATTAGCAACCAAAATGCAATGAACAGATTGTACAGTTTACCATCCTAGCCCAGCTCCTACACTTGCTATTTGTGCGTCTGCAGCATATTTAAAGAGACCCCCACCCAGTGGGATTTTCATACTTGCTCCATCCCTTGGAACAGAACCACCATCAGCTAAATGCCACTTCATGGATGCCTTAGCCTGCAGCAGCTAGCATTACCAAGCAGTTGAAAGGACATTTTAATCTCCTGTTTAATGCATTTTTCTCCACCTGGGATAAGAAGCCAAAATTGCTGTTAGCAAAAAATGCCTTAGTCATTAACCGAAAGTGCCTTTTTTAAAAAGTGTTCCATTACTCCCCTACTGGGAAATTTCAGACTTTATTAGCATTTTTTGAATTTGTATTAGTAGTACCTGAGTGGTAAAATGCTAACGGATGAACACTTAGCTATTTTCCACAGGTTTCTCTTTTGGGTACTCCCAGTACCAAGCAAGAAAAAAAAAAAAGGCGAGAGAAAGAGAAAGGGGTCAATATATTGCACTCCAGCTCTCCAAAAGTGAGGTCCATAGTCCGAGGAATCATATTAATTGTCTATTATTCCATCCCTGCAGAAGCACAAAAGAATGGATTTAGGGACTCTCTCTTACCTAAGGGCAACTAAGAGGATATTAAATGTTCTTTAAATGGAAGTCTGTGTATTTAAACCACACGCATGCTGGGCTGGTATTACCTTGCTTTGGTGATCGCACTGCATTGCATTTAGGCTGTAAGGAAATAGAAATTCTCCCACTGAAACACACACTGTGAGTAAAAGGCTGCTTGGTCATTTCGGCACAAGAGACCTAAGAATCATCCAAGCAAGGATTTGAATCAAACATAATTTAGATTGAGGTGGTCCTATTTTTAACTGTTTTACCCTGTGTCTGCTAAACAGACACCTCAATTTTAGAAATCTTCTGAAATAGCAGGTAAGCCTGATGCAGTTCTCGTTTGGTTTGGTTTTGTTTCTGTAAGGAGGACATGCGTTGGTTATGGGCTAAAATAAATAAATATCTAAATGTAATATAGCCACTTGGGGGCCAGATTGCAGATACACTGAAATCTTCTATCAAAATACCTGTCTGTCTAGTAAGAACTGAGGAGGAAAAACAGAAGGTCAAAACATTTTTGAAAGTAATGTAGCCAGTATTTAATCCTTCCTTTATTATCATATTCAACAGAGTAATATAATGTCATCTTATATGACTGCCCCAGAGACCCTCTTTGTGCCTGAAATTTTACTTCTGCTATTTCCTGGCTTGCTAACAGAGTAAGGAAGCCTCCTCTGATATGCAGAAACTATGGTTTCCTTAAGGTATAAGCGAAATTGCAGTGCGTTTCTAGTAAATGGTGGAGGCAGCAGGGATAAAGAAAGACTATGGGTTTTAACAGGGATTAAGGCTAACAAGGCACAAGTCCCCAGGGATGTGTTTTCTGGAAAATTGTGAGACAGTAGGCTACGGGCTCTGAGTTAGAAAATATGTAGGAAATATAATAGGAAGAGAAATGATTAAGCATTTTCTAAAACTGTTCTGAATTATCTGAATACTCAGAAATCATTATTAAAATAACACTGAAAGTCACAAAATAGTGGCCTTCCAGTAGCTTGGCATTCATATTCCATGCCAATTAGCTGTATTTTTATTATATCCAGGCCTCTAAGTCTCACCAAAAATGCAAGCAAAAATGTGGTAAGCAACTGCAAATGGCCAGTTTGCCTGGCTTATTAGAACATATAGGTATGCATGTGGGTGGATGGATGGATAGATGGATGGATGGCGGGAGGGAGAGGGAGAGAGGGAGGAAGGTAGGTATTCAGATCCCACTGAGGAGGTGATCTTCCCAAAACAGTCTCCTGACTGAATCATTAACAAACTGGACTGCATCTGTTCTGCAATATGGCTTCATTGTGCATTATACAAAAATTTAATAGAGATTTTTAGAGCATCCAATTATTACTTCTCTTTTATAACCTAATTTAAAAGCCTCTATAGTTAGGAGATCATAAACACATCATGGCCTTTGGAGTACAAGTCAATGGAATACTTTTGTATAGAATCCAAATGCACCCTCAGATTCTACACCCAACTACATGGGTGTTTTCCAAGGTTTTAAATCATAAATTCCTTTCCGAGAAGCATATAATTTTGAGGAGCCCTCTTACTATTTTTTAAAATTCCTTTGTAAGTTTCTGTATATATGGAATGGAATAAAAATATTGTTTTAAGGGGTTTTTTTTAATTTGTATTACCATGTTAAGAAAAGATTGCATTATAAAATTGATTTTCATATTCTGATAAATTTTATAGCATGTAAAGACAAAATTCAACATTTCCCACTTAGCAAGTCATTTATATTATTTAATTTACTTTAACTTAAATGTTTATAAAAATCTTGATTTTGAACAAATTTATAAAATGACATACCACATTTGAATTGGGAGACGGAATGTCTATTACCATGCAGACCGAAATAGAAGTTTTAAACAAAATAGACAAAAATTCTTAGCTCAAATAATATTGTAAATTTTCACATTCTTTCATTAAAAATTTTTAAAATATGATTTTTGTGTTTTCTCCTAGATGATAATTTAAAAAGAGTTCAGGCTATTTACAAGCACATGCACACAAAAGATACATAATGGATATAGACTATCTTCATCTCAATAGATAAAAATACAAATTAGATATATTCATCACTATATATTTTTTCTTTTAACAATGGTTCTTGAGGTAGTAGAGACACATTGATTCGGGTCAAGATGAAAGCAATTTAGGACTGTGATCATATGAAAACAGCTGAAGGCCTTCTTCAGACAATTTTGTAGAATTAAATTCTCCTCACTCATCTTTATTTCATATGTTTGTTATGTTTTCTGTCTTTTATCAACATTACATTATAGATAAAAATAGTATATGATTGAGAATAAAAATTTGAAATTGCATAATGGTCAACCATCCTAGTTCCTAGGGGTTTTTGCTTGACTGTCGAATTGAGTAATTTTGTCATGACATTACTCACCACTCAGTTGATACACCCTACTATCTGCTCAGACTACTTTTCAAAATAGGAAAATATTTAAATAACAGTATTATCAACTTAAATGGAAACAGATATCATTATCATTACTAAAAACGTGACCCTTTATTTGTATTATGCTAACATTCCTGGAAATTTTGAGATCCTAAGTTCAAAAAACTTAGAATCACCTAAGCGATGATAGAGACCACCATGCTCTACCATCCCTGGGGTCACACTTCAGGCAGAATCCAAGCCCAAGTGAACCACAGAAATGTCTCACAGAAGCACTCTCTAATCCATCGATTCAGCATGTACCTCTTGAGTTCCACTAGTATTAAACCAGTCAGGGAGCTTGGATTTGAGGAGAGGAGAGACAGAAAACAGAATCCTAGTTTTTGAGCAACTCACTAGCTAATCAGGGCATCAAAACCTAAGTAAGAGCATTGCAGTTCTGTTCAGTGCTATAACAGAAGTATAAACTATTGGATGAAAGGGATGGGGGCAAAAGGTATAAAAAATGATAAACTGTGCAGGGTACAATTAAGGAAATCTTCACAAAAGTTACACTTGGACTATATCTTCAAGTATGAGCGGAAGTTTTTTGGGCAACATCAGATGGGAAAGGACATGTCAGCATAGAGAATGACATATGCAAGGCAGAGCACGACTATTTCAGAAGTGATCTGAGTAAGCCTGTGATTTAAGTTCACCTGTAAGAGTAAGAGTAAGTAAGGTGGAAAAGGTCATGAAGGACGTGGCCTACCAGGCAAAGAATTTAGATTTTATATACAGGTGATGGTAAGATATTGAAGGAATCTCAGCCCCGGAATAAAATGACCAGAGATGCTTTAGAAAGATGATTTCTGACAACCAGGACTCACTTCAACCCTGTGTCTCTGCTCCTCCTGTCACCAATATGTGGTGAGAGAAGAGGAAAACTATAGCATATTGATAACATTCGATCTAGGTGTGCGGTGATTTGGAGAAAAAAAGTTTAAATGAATTTGAAGGCACTAGATTTTTTTAACTTCTATGGGTGCTCAGGGACGAGTCAGAGTATTGCTGCTGATCTTTTTTGAAATCCTTAGCCAATACTCTTTTCTATAATTTTATTTGCTTCTCATCGAATCATAGCTCGCATCTAGCCCCTAAGTCTCAAAGAGAGTTTAACATTTATAATGTTAAGGAATATTTGCCATTTCGAAGTTTCCTAAAAACTTACTGACTTGAAATTACAGCCTAAGAAACAAATTTCTCTTTTATGAAATCACATCATAGATCTAAATTTAGAAATAAAAAGATATAGTGTATACAAGGTTTTCTTCCCTTGTAGTGGCCACTTACTGGGTTATAGCTCTATGTCATGAACACTTAGATGCATTCCATGCAGTATGCCTAAACCTCTCAACTGAGAGGTTTGAGAATATCCATATCCATATTTGAGAATGAAAAAGCTAAGGATAAGGCAAATTATACAACTTTTTCAAGAGTTCTTTCTCCCCTGCAATACCTTCTGGTGAGATCCAGATCTATAATATTTGCCCTTGTCTTCTTGTTTGTTACCCCTGATTTTACTGATCTAGATTGCAACCTAACTGTCCTTCTGGGCCCCTGATTTTGACATGACAGCCTGATTGATATTTTACATTCCATTTTGGATCATACAACCTGATTCTCATCTTCCAGATCCTGATCTCTATGTCATCTTTGTTATTAGCAAAGTCTTAATCTCTCTGTTCAGCATAACAGAATAAATTGACTGCAGTCTGAATCTCCTCAGTCATAGAAACTGATGTCTTCTGAAGGTCACTAATGTAGTGAAAAGATGTGAGTCTAACATTCAACTTACAGTAGTGACACAATTTTTAGGAAGCCCAATACAGAGATTATTTAACACTGTTTTCAATTAATATATGATTTAAAAATTATAGAAAGAAATGGAAATACTTTCAAATCCATTGCATGATTACCTAGAGGAGAACATGGAAGAGAAAGAGACAGAGACAGAGTGGGGCCAGGGCGGGGTGTGGTGTGGGCAGGGAGAGAGAAAGATGGAGAGAGAAGAGGAGAAGAAGAAAGAGAAGGAAAAGAAAGAGAGTTTTTACAGCAGAGTAAAGAGCATAGGCATGGAATGAGGCAAGACTTGATTTGAGTTCTGTTTCTTTCTTAATCACTGTGTGACTTTGGGAAAGTTATCTAACCTCTCAAAGACACAGTTTTCCATAAAACAGGATTAATAACATAAATTCACATGGTTGTTATGAGGGTTAAATGAGCTAATGTGTAAAAAGTTCCTGGCCAAAATAAGAGTCCAGTTAAAGGGCGGGCATAGGGAATATAGTCAATAACATTGTAACAATGGTGTATGGTGACAGATGGCAACTACATGTATTGTGAAAAGAAGTGAGTAATATATAGAAGTGTAAATCGATATGATGTAAACCTGAAACTAATATAACATTGTATGTCATTTATACTTCAATAATAAGAAAAAGTAAGGACACAGAGGTAGACAAAATAGGTTCTGAAGAATAAAGTAAGCTACTCTTGATTTCATGCTTTAGGTTTTTCATTTTAGAGTAACACTTGTTCTCATCAATAGAAATTCCAGTAAGCCTGCATCACTGTTCTTCTCAGCTCTTCGTCTACCTTTTAGATTTAAACTTAAAACCTTTTAACAACCATAGACATAAGAGACCACCAAGAAAAAAAAATATTCTAATTCAAAGACAATGGCTAGAGCTGTCCAAAAGGAAGGAGCTGATTTCATCTTTGAAACAAGTTTCCTAGCAAGCACTGCATGGTAAGTAATAAATCTTTGTTGGAAATAAATAAGATACCAGTCTGAAATGTCTGAAAGAACATTAGAGAAATAGCAAAATGATCCCCAAAGTAGCTCTGTAGAATTTTGTTACTGGAATCTGAATGCATAGAAAGCCAAATATTCTAGGAGCAAGACGGGAAAGCAGAGAATTGTTGTGTAGCAGAATTTAAGGTGGCATAGATGCGCTTACTGAATGTAGCATGAACACCACGCAGAATCACTAGGCTCCACTTCCTGCCAAAATGTCTACAAAATTCATTCATTTAACTTCGTAAAACCTTGTAGATTAGAACAACCAAGAAATTATTATTCCTTTGTTACAGATAAAGAATCTGACACACAAGGAACTCGCCTACAGGTATACCATGCTAGTACGCGGGGGAGTTCCTGACCCAACTGAGTCTGAACACAAACATGCCATCGAACATCTTGCCTGCGACATTATGGTTCTTCAGCGGATTTGGCCAAGTCACTGCCATGCTTTTCTAAGATAAGCTTATTAGAAAAAAGTCTCAAATAAAATTTCCATCAGAAATACGTGATTTGAACATTAAGATAATTTCTGTAGTCTCCTCTTCTTTCTTTGGAAAAATAATCCTTTTCTATCCTATTAGCCTTTCAGCACTGATATGTGTTCATCTATAGACAAATCAGAAATTGTTTCCACTGTAAATTCTCCAAATGAGATTCATCCCAACACCCTATTGCAGCCTGTTGAAATTTAGAGAAACAAAATGTAAGATGTATTTTTAAAAAACAAATAATGATGTCTTTTTCAATAGTAAATTCTGTGAGAAAACACCTAATAAAAACACTTAATATAAAAAATCTTGGTAACAACAATAATCTGTACCAACAGTAGCAGATTTCCTGTTCTTTTCCAGGATTTTATGTTCTTGAATCCAGATTTCCAGAATTTATGTTCTTGAATTTCTAATCCTTTGAAAACTTGGATGTTTTCTATTTAATTATTATAACTAGAGATAAATTTAAAAATGAAAAATTGGTTTAAAGTTTTAAATTTCAGTTTACTTATTTAGTTTTATCTACTCAATAAATAAAAAATAAGTAAAATTCTGGTTTGGGAGAAAATAGCTACTGTTGGAGAAACTTCCATATATTCATAAAAGGTTAAAAGGAAATTAAAATTGAAGATCAAAGTCTAATATAAATCACTAAGTAAAACTGTGTAACAGCTACATTCTGGCACTAGAAATCACAGCTACTGTAAATATACAGACTTCAAAAATTTAAAGGGACAAACAAAAATCTTGTTTTTCTTTTACTCTCAGTACAGAGAAAGTTGTTAAATTATACATGAAGCTGTTCCTTCTCATTTGCTATATACTTTTATCACCACAGAAGCGTTTTGATTCACCATTCTAAATACTGCTTTCAAGGCAATAGTATGATTTGGTAGTTCTCACTAGAGATTGCTTTGTTTTTGAAGAAACCCCCTTTAAAGTTCCAGTCACAGAATTAAAAGGGATGGGAAATAGCCCAGCTAAATGAAGGGTTCAAAACAATGCCCCCATACAGCAGTTGCAGAACCCGTTACCACTACCCAAGATGACAGAGTATTGTAGCAGGTAGAGTGGGGAAGGACAAGCCCTGGCTGTCCTGCCTGTTGACAGAGGAAATAAATCACCCTACACACTGGAGGATACCTTTCCAGACTGCACGCTGGGAACTTCATTACACGAGCTGTGCCACATAATACTATGCATATTGCTGCTGATTGGACATAGACGCATATCCACAGCCTATTTCTGTCATTGTCTGATGGGGGAGGTATCTATTTTTCCTCCACAGACAGACACAGACTTGAACAGGACATGGAGAAAATGATAATATGTGCCCAAAGATCTCAATCTTTAGCAAAATATGCTCTTGACTAATGATTTGTCTAACTTGCCCTAAGCCTATCTCTTGGTGCATAAAATGTGATATTTACGGTTTCAAATTCACACAATCCCATTTGATCTGAATTTGATTCTTATCAAACATAAGTCTTCTTGCCCCTGGTCTCAGCCTCATTAAGAAGAGGGCAAAGTATTTTCCCATAGAAGAATTATCTGTACCTTGACATTTTTTTTTTCTTTTGAATTGGTAATCTTTTTGGTTCATTCATAAAAGACAAACTTTATTTGCTCAGGTTTGTTCATATGCCATGAATGTAGTTTCATCTGATTTGGACCAGGGTGATAATGAAAAAGATTGCAAAGGAAGACTTATAATCTTCAGGGTGGAAACAATGTCATTTTTGCAGTCAACAACATAAAATTAATGAACCAAAGGAGATAAAATTAATGAACATAACTATTAGCAGGTTTCCTGTAGCTGAGAAAACTAATGTAATTTTAACTACAGATGCCTCATAATTTCGCCTCTTCTTGAGGAATTTTCTATGTTAATAATTCGGCCACTCCTGCTTTGGTTGATAATATGTTCCACCAAAAAACACATGCAACATTACTGTTGCTATGTGTGACACCTTAAGCATTGTAAAAGTATAAGGAAACAGATATTTCCTTCAAACTTAAGTCAAATTGGTTTCTGAGTAAAATAAAACTTTAGTCTCAATGCTCAAAATGCATATAAGAAACCAATGCATATAAGAAAACAAAAACAAGGGCTTGATACATCAATTGTCATTTCTTAAATGTTGCTTGTGGGCAAGAGGTAAATAATTCAGATTCTACATTCCTTTAGTACTAGAATGGCCTAATATGCCATTTTAGATTGTATTTATGGCCTTAAGAGAGATGGTTATCTTTAAACAGTGTTTCCACTTTGACTGACATCAATACCTCACTCATCAGAGAAATGCTTCCGAATCTCTGTGAGACTACCAAGATTAGCTTCTGAGTGGCAGTTGTCATGTGATATATTCCTACAGTCAAGAAACTCCTACCAGACTTAATTTTTTGAGTTAGAAACATATTTGTAATTTTTTGAATATCAGCATTATTTTCTGCTGATTGACATTTGGAGTCTGAATTTACTAGTGTTGGTCTGCTTTTAGTAGGTATCAATTTGCCTGAATCCCCATAAATAAGAAAAAAAACAAACAATTCAATATGCCCTTCTTATTTTACCACCAATGATTACCACAATAAGGTTAGTTAACACAACTATCATATCACATAATTATGATTTATTTATGTGGTATGAACATTTAAAATCTACTCTCGGGTGCCTGGGTGGCTCAGTCGTTAAGCGTCTGCCTTCGGCTCAGGTCATGATCCCGGGGTCCCGGGATTGAGTCCCGCATCGGGCTCCCTGCTCGGCGGGAAGCCTGCTTCTCTCCCTCTCCCACTCCCCCTGCTTGTGTTCCTGCTCTCGCTGTCTCTCTCTCTGTCAAATAAATAATAAATAAATAAATAAATAAAATCTACTCTCTTAGCAATTTTCAAGTATATAATAGAATATTGTTAACTATAGTCACCATGCTGAATATTAAATCCCCAGAATTTCTTTATCTTCTAACTGGAAGTTTGAACTCTTTGCCTTTGAATCTGTAGATGGCTTTTGGTAGTATGGATATTTTAACAATATTAATTCTCCCAATCCATGAACATGAGATATCTTTCCATTTATGTGTGCCTTCTTCAATTTTTTCATCAATATCTTATAGTTTTCAGTGTGCAGATCTTTCACCAGCTTGGTTAAATTTATTCCCAAGTATCTTATTGTCTTTATGCTATTGTAAATGGGATTGTTTCCTTTATTTTTCTTTCAGATGTCTTGTTAGTGTACAGAAATACAACTGATTGCCATATGTTGATTTCATATCCTGCAACTTCACTGAAATCGTTTATTAGTTCTAACAGTTCTTTGGGGGGAGGTGAAATCAATAGGGTTTTCTATATATAATATCACGTCACAAACTCCTACCTACATCACAAAAGTTCCCACGAAGGTACTTTTGTCCACAAAATGGATGGATGCCAAATTATTGCTTTTGAGGGGGATTACATGCAAGGGATGTCTTTTTCAGCCTTCTTGCTGTTGTTATTGTTTCTCTCACTATCTTTGCTATTTTTTTTGTTTGGGATGTAAATGAGTGTTCTTCAATCACAATTATCATCAAGTCAACACTTTTAAGACACACATACAAATAATGTTATAATGTCTAGAAGCCCAGCATTTGAACTTACTTTGTAATCCCAAATGTATTATCCAAAATTGTAATTTAGCTGAAGATGATTTTTTAGAGCTAAGTGTATAGTAACAGAGTAAGAACAGGCTAGAGAGGGTGAGGCAGAACAGAGAGGATATACTGCACGAAGACAAACAATTTGGCCTTTTGGGGCCAGAGCAATATGGCAAGCAGTATAGACTGAGAAGGTTAATCTGACAATACTGTGAAGGATAACTGGTTGATTAAAGAGACTAAAGGTGGATAGATTATTGTTGTGATCCAGAAAAGAAGTATTAGAGACCTGACTAGAGTGGTGTCAATGGGAACAACAATAGTAACAGCAAGAATAATAATAGCTATCATGTGCTGAGGCCTTCCAGAGCAGGGCACTGTGTCAAGCCCCCATGTGTACTATAATATTCCTATTTATAACTTCTTATTGAGATCTATAATATTTTCATCCTCATTTTGCAAATGAGGAACTGACCTAATATCAAACGGCAGAAGGGGGCTTATACATAGATCATTTAGAATACCACAATATATAAGAATGTAAGGAAATATCTCATTTAGAGCTATTATGGTGTCAAAGTGAGATGACTAATGACTTACTGGATATGATGGTTAAGGAAGAAATCAAGAATATCACTCAAAATTTGAGGATAGGCAACTGAACTAATAGTGAAAAAATAGGAAAATTAAGAAAAGGGCAATATTGATGGGACACCCCACCAAGGAAGTGACATAAAAGATACAATGGAAATGCTATACAATTTGGAAAGAAATAAAAATATCAGCTACAGTGAATCTGACTCATATCCTGACTAACTTCTGAGAATATGATTAAAGGTTGCCCTAAAGTTTTCTCTATTCTTTGCATCAAATAGCTAGAAAGGGAGAATAGAGTTTCATTAATTTTTTTCAACTACAACTTTAAGTACATTTCTTCAAACAGATATGTTCTTCTATTTTATCTTTTAGGAAGAAGAATTCCATTTTTTTTATTAGTAAGTTCACTGCTTTCTGTAACATTCTTTATACTTTACAATAGAAATTATACATTCTAGTCCCCTGCTTACCTTAATTAATGTCTAGTTTGTTAAAGAAAGAAGTGCCTTCAGCTTTACTCTAGGGTAAGGAACAAACTAGCTACAAACTACTGATGATGGATCAGCCTGGGGACTAATCATTAGGTGTATCTCAGCAGTGTGTAAGATTAATTTATCTTAGATTATTTAAATGAAAATGTTTGTTCTTCTGTCTCTCTTTTAGTTCAAATTCTAAATTTCCCTCATAGGCAGTCAAAAAATCATCCAGTCGAGAGTAAAGATGATAGTTACAGATACAGGAAGAGGGTTCAGCTTCAGACTACTGGGGTGCTAATAACAGCTAACATCTTCAATGTGCCAGGCAATGTTCTAAGTACGCTGTATACTTAATGTCTCTAATCCTTCCACATTTTTGAAGCAAATATTGTTATTTTTTGCATTATATACCTATGGAAAATCTGAAGCACCAGATTATTGCCCAACCAGGAATTGGTGGAGCTAAGTTTCAAATCAGTCATAATGATTGCAAGCCCCATGCTCTTCTACTGTCTCCTAGACTCAGTTCTGTTAAATAGCAGCAACTCACCTTAAAAAAATAAGCTTATTTACACAAAACAGATAGAAAAAAAACTTTAGTTAAGTACCTATAAAATTCAGGCTCAATGAGAAATAAATTCCTGCAGAAGGAAAATTATTATTATGAAAACCTATATACCAACAAATTGGACAACCTATAAGAAATGGACAAATTCCTAGACCCATATAAACTACCAAAACTGAAACAGGAAGAAATGGAAAACTTGAGCAGACCAATAACCAGCAGAGAAATTGAATCAATAATCAAAAAACTCCCAACAAACAAAAGTCCAGGGCCAGATGGCTTCACAGGGGAATTCTATCAAACATTTAAAGAAAAGTTAATACCTATTCTTCTCAAACTATTCCAAAAAATACAAAAGGAAGAAAACTTCCAGATTCATTCTATGAGGCCAGAATTACCTTCACACCAAAACCAGATAAAGACTCCACTAAAAAAGAGAACTATAAGCCAATGTGCCTGATGAACACAGATGCAAAAATTCTCAACAAAATACTAGCAAATCAAATCCAACACTACATTAAAAAAAAATCATTCACCATGATCAAGTGGTATTTATTCCTGGGCTGCAAGGGTGGTTCACAGTATTCGCAAATCTATCAACATAATACACCACATTAATAAAACAAAGGATAAAAACCATATGATCCTCTCAATAGATGCAGAAAAAGCATTTGACAAAGTACAATATCCATTTGTGATAAAAACTATCAACATAGTAGGTTTAGAGTGAACATACCTCAACATAAGAAAGGCCATATATGAAAAATCCACAATTAATCACATCCTCAATGAGGAAAAACTGAGAGCTTTTCCTCTACAGTCAGGAACAAGACAGAGATGTCGACTCTCACCACTGTTACTTAACATAGTACTGATAGTCCTGGCTACAACAATCAGACAACAAAACAGAAATATAAGGCATCTATATTGGCAAGGAAGAAGTAAAATTGTCACTATTTGCAGAAGACATGATACTATATATAGAAAACCTGAAAGACTCCACCGAAAAACTATTAGACCTGATCAATGAATTCAGTAAAGTCTCAGGATATAAAATCAATGTACAGAAACCTGTTGCATTTCCATATATTGATACCAATAATATAGGAGCAGAAAGGGAAATTAAGGAATCAATCCCATTTACAATTGCACCAAAACCAATAAGATACCTAGGGATAAACTTAACTAAAGAGGTGAAAGACCTGTACTCTGAAAACTTGAAATGGAAAAAAACAGTCCATGCTCATGGATTGTTAGAACAAATGTTGTTAAAATGCCTATGCTACCCATCTACACACTGAATGCAATCTACACACTGAATGCAGTCCCTATCAAAATACCAACAGCATTTTTCACAGAGCTAGAACAATCCTAAATTTTATAAGACCCCAAATAGCCAAAGCAAACTTGAAAAAGAAAAGCAAAATGGAAGGCATCACAATTCCAGACTTCAAAGTCTATTAAAGCTCTAGTGATCAAGATGGTACGGTACTGGCACAAAAATAGACACATAGATTAATAGAAGAGAATGGAAAACCCAGAAATGAACCCACATCTACATGGTCAATTCATCTTCAACAAAGGAAGAAAGACTATCCAATGGAAAAAAGATAGTCTCTTCAACAAATGGTGTTGGGAAAACTGGACAGCAACATGCAGATGAATGAACCTGGATCACTTTCTTATACCAAACACAAAAATAAATTCAAAATGGATTAAAGACCTAAATGTGAGACCTGAAACCATAAAAATCCTAGAGAAGAGAGGCAGTAACCTCTTTGACATCAGTCATAGCAACTTCTTTCTAGATATGTCTTCTGATGCAAGGGAAACAAGAGCAAAAAATAAACTTTTGGGACTTCATCAAAATAAAAAGCTTCTGCACAGTGAAGGAAACAATCAACAAAACTAAAAGGTAACCTACGGAATGGGAGAAGACATCTGCAAATGACATATCTGATAAAGGGTTAGTGTCCAAAATTTATAAAGAACTTATCAAACAACACGGAGAAAACAAATGATCTGATTAAAAAATGGGCAGAAGACATCAATAGACATTTTTCCAAAGAAGACATAAAGATGCCCAACAGACACATGAAAAGATGCTCAACATCACTTATCATCAGGGAAATACAAATCAAAACTATAATGCGATATCACCTCACACCTGTCAGAATGGCTAAAATCAACAATACAAGAAACAACAGGTGCTGATGAGGTTGTGGAGAAAAGGGAACCCTCTAGCATTGGTGGTGGGAATGTAAACCAGGGCAGCCACTCTGGAAAACAGTATGGAGATTCCTCAAAAAGTTAAAAATAGAACTACCCTATGATCCAGCAACTGTACTACAAGGTATTTACCTGAAGGATACAAAAGTACTAATTAAAAGTGGTATATGTACTCAGATGTTTAAAGCAGCATTATCTACAATAGCCAAATTATGGAAACAGCCCAAGTGTCCATGGACCGATGAATGGATAAAGAAGATGTGGTATGTATGTATATATATATACAATGGAATATTCCTCAGCCATAAAAAAAAAAAAAAATGAAATCTTGCTATTTGCAACAACATGGATAGAGCCAGAGAGCATAAGGCTAAGTGAAATAAGTCAGTCAGACAAAGACAAATAGCATATGATTTCATTTATATGTGGAACTTAAACAAAACAGACAAAAAGGGGGAAAAAAGAGAGAGGGGAACAAACCAAGAAACATACTCTTAACTACAGAGAACAAAGTGATGGTTATCAGAGGGGAGGTGATGGGGGGAATGGGTGAAATAGGTGATGGGGATTAAGGAGCGCACTTGTCATGATGAACACTGGTGATTAAAATAACGTTAAAAAATACAAATTAAAAGACATATATATTTGTTTTCATTCTTGTGATGTGGAAAGTTTGGGTGGCAAGAGCAACCACTAAATCACTAATTTTCATGACATTAACAACATACAACTTTGATCTATAGCCTCAAGAAATTAGTTTTGATAATCCAGTTGTTTTCCTCCCACACTTTTACGCTCTGTGTTGAGCTTGGCTGAAAGGGAGAGGCAGGAGGGATCACATATCAGGAGTCATTCAACATCTCTAGAAACCCACTATGTATTCAAGTGTCCTTGTCTCCTGAGTGGTAAGGTTCTGCCTGTTGAAACCCTAAGACGACCCCTTTCACCAACAGAAGCACATACAAAAGCAGTTGTGAGAAAAAAGAGATATGCTCCTTACCTCTCTCATCCTTCAGGAAGTGTGTTCGGTGTATTTTTGGTTCCAGGGCGGTTTATTTTTGGTTCCAGAGAACTGTATTTCTTCTTTCTCCTATAATCTTCTCTGACTTTCATCTGTCTCATCTTCTTAACTTTGAATAGCTGCACATCAAAGAATGTGTCCTGAGATAAAAAGAAAACAAGGTTGATGCAAACAAATGCACATTTTCAATGAGTCCCAAAGAATTCCAACCTTCTTAAAGTTAGACTGTGATCCCAAAGCGATTAGCCCTTACCGCTCCTCAACCTACCCTCAATGTAATAACCATACCAAAAAATGTTTTGGTAGACTGAAAAATGGACAACTCCAAAAAAGGGCTATCAAAGACTATTTAGCTTATGAATGGCATTTTGCCTTAATTAGGAGGACAAAATGTCACTTTATATGGATTAGCGGCTGTTAAAGTAAGGTTCTTGTCCACCTAGGACATAAAAAAAACTTAGGAAGTATTCTTCAAAAGTTTTAAAGTAATTCTTGCAGTGTTCAATCTCTAGACTTTTGACTGATTGTTTTGCCTGAGTCGAAAGCTTGTCTTCTATTTTGATAGCATGCAGTCTGACCTGAACATTATTTCTATTTTGGCTATTAGCTACTCTTTGGACTAGATGAAATTTCACATGGCATAATGTGTATGTTTGTACTTTAATCACTTTCACTTCCTAATTGGGACAGGCATATTAAATCGCCATGTGTTATTAAGTAGATTTTTATCCTTGACTTCCTGTGCTTCAGTAATGGATGAAAGCTTGGAAAGTTGGAGAAGGCTTTGACAATTATTAATTTGACAATGAGAAGAATTGTACTAACAAATAAATTACAATTTCACAAAGACAGCTACTGGTTACTTTTCAGGAGTTTCATAAATAGTACAGATTGGTGTATATATGCTCTGGAATTTTCCAGATATATTATTATACCAATGATACTTCCAAGGTGATTTTTTTGTTCTCAAAAAGGAAGAAAAAGTTCAGTATCATTGAAAATGTAATTCAATATATCAAATAGTCATTTCCAGTCATTTTCTTAAAGATCCTCTTAAATGCCTTAAGTATTGCTATGAAATGTAGAACAGAATCTCAAAAGAAGGGGTGCCTGGTGGCTCAGTCGGTTAAGCGTCTGCCTTCAGCTCAGGATTCTGGGATCATGCCCCAAGCCCTGTGTGGGGCTCCCTTCCCAGCAGGGAGTCTGCTTCTCCCCCTCCCTCTGCTCCTCACCCCCCACATTTGCTCTCTCACTCTTACTCGCTCTCTCTCTCTCAAAATAATTAAACAAAATCTTAAAAAAAAAGAATCTCAAAAGAAAGTAAAATCAATTTAACTCTACATAATTTTACAATAAATATTTGTACAGAGAATTAAGCAATAAAACAGTTGGTAATGGAAATTCCAAGAGATTGAGTAAATTTTTCAAAGTCTGATTTACCCAGATGTTAAATAAATGTTCTCTTACATCTTCCTATTTTTTGTTTTGCATTCATTATTTTAAAAATGATTTTTTTAAGTAATGTCTACGCTCAGCATAGTGTTTGAACTCACAACCCTGAGATCACGAGTTGCATGCTCTACCAACTAAGCTGGCCAGGTTCCCCTGTATTCATTCTTTTTATGTAATGTTGATATTAATGAATACATATGGAAATTAAGTCCATATTACCAACAACTGAAATAAAGGCAAGAGTTATGCTAACAAAAGCAACTAACCATAAGCTGCTGTGGTGAGGTGAACTTTGTCCCTCCAAAATTTATGTGTTGAAGCCCATCTCCCAGTACCTCAGAATGGGACTGTATTTAAAGATAGGGCCTTTCAAGAGGTAATTAAGTTAGAATGTGTTCCTTATGGTAAGACCTAACCCAATCTGACCATTGTCCTTATAAGAAAAGGTGATAAGGGCACACACACAGCCAGAGGAAAGGCCACGTGAGGGCATATGGAGAAGGTAGCAAGCCAAGGAGAGAAGCCTCAGAAGAAACCCAACTTGCTGTCACCTCAGTCTTGGACTTCTAGTCTTCAGAACTGTGAGAAAATAAATTTCTGTTGTTTAAATCACGCCACTCTGTGGTATTTTGTTATGGTAGCCCTAGCTTACTAATACAGCTATCAATTAGCAGCACCAAGTCCTTTCAATCTGGAACCATATCCAAAATAACTATATTTTAGATTTCCAGTCAACTGTTACTTTATTTCACTGTGAACTAATCAGTTAGCTGGTTTGTAATCTGAATAATGGCTTGATGACAGATATTTTATGTGGTCTCTCGCCAAACTCCAACCAAAAATGTCAGCGCACTGGAATGATTCTGTACATGCACCTTTGTCATAAAACATCATTTAATCCAAAACAAGTAACTGAGATTCTAAAATGACCTTTCATAAATGCTGGTGATTCATTCTTATATGTAGACATCATCCCATGAGTTAAAGCAACAATTGCTAGCACCCTTGTAATATCATTGTGAAAATACAACAAAGGTAAACAATATTCAATGAAAATCGACGCTCTTTTTTTTTCCTTTTGTTAACAAGTATGTTCCTTGTTCCAAAATTTGTTTGCTCAGATTATTAATATGAGAAGAAGAGAAGTTATTGGGGGGAAAAATGTTTTGTCACCGTTTGCAAGGCAGATGGAAAAGTAGGGAGTAGCAATGCCAGCAAATCTCACATTTGTTACAACTAGAAAAGTAGCAGTTATGAGGTTTACAATAGTCTAAATCATCCTATTTGCATCATCAACATATCAGGGCCTCTTTTACATTGAAATTGCTCTTGCTTAAGCATCCTACACAAGTGAAAGTGTTGAAAGACAACAATGATAAATGCAATCTTATCAATATCTGCCCTTCCTATGACTAGTAATGATTTCTTTTTTATGGAAACTTGTCAAAATAATTGTGTGTTGGATCTTCATCTAGGGAGACTTAATGCATATATTTCTTGCATTATTATCATTTTCCCTGACATAATTAATTTTGGGGACATTTGCTACCATAGCTCGTTACTTTAGACAGAGTTGCTGAAGTTGTTCTGACTCATACTACAATCGAGCAGGAGGTGGCTCAACCCTTCGTGTGAAATCATAATTAGAGGCTTTTATAATAAACAACTTAAACACCCAAATAGATGCACCAAATTTCTAACTGTGAAAAGGTAGAAAACTCCATTTCTCCAGAGGAAGAGTTATGGAGCTATTATTATAAGAGCTGTTATGTTTAATTTTGGCTTGTGCAGCAGCCTTTGCCCCATGCAATTTCTATTTAGCCTATCAGAGATAAATCCTTATTTACAACTCCCTATCTCTGTAAAAGTTCATTTTTTAATGATTTTTTTATTATTATTATGTTATGTTAATCACCATACATTACATCATTAGTTTTGATGTAGTGGGTGTTATATGCAAACAATGAATCATGGAACACTACATTTTTTTAATGATTTTATTTATTTATTTGAGAGAGCACAAGCTGGGTAGGAGGGCAAGGGGGTAGAGAGAGAAGAAGAAGGCTCCCTGCTGAACAGGGAACCCAGTGACTCAGGGCTCGGCTTGGGGCTCGATTCCAGGACCCCAGGATCACAACCTGAGCTGAAGGCAGATGCTTAACTGACTGAGTCATGTAGGCAGCTCTGTAAAAGTTTATTCTTTTATATTTATCTTCTTACCATGTTAAAATAGTAGCCTAAAATCACACTCCTCTACTTGGGCAAGTAGCCCAAACTGATCATCTCATTGTATAAAGCCCCTTTTTAAGCAATATTTCAAGTATAATTTACCTTTGTATATCAATACAGTATTACCTTTCCAAAAACAGCTATGAAAATAATTATTGATACCACCATTTGTTCTAAATGTGGAAGACACACTGTATCATGCTATTTGTTATATATTGTTTTTAAAAATACCTGCAATATTTTCCTGGAAAATATTCTACATACTGACAAGAATAAGCAGCAAATATCTATGTTCAAGGAAAGAAAAAAATTGATGACTGGAATCTATTTGAATGAAGCAAAACTTCTCTTCAAAGTATGAATAATTAATCCATTTGATTACTCCCCAAACACCAGGGAGTTAACATTCCCAAGGCCCAAAGAAGATTATTTGCTTTGAATCTCACTCTTATTTTGCTCATTTATCTGGGCATCTGGCTTAAACATTAAGAAGGATTTCAGGAGTTTAGGAGCAGATCTAATAAAAAGCAAAAGATTCTCAAAATGACACCTTGGAAAAAACTGTGCTCCCTGGCCTTACTTGGTTATGTCTGGCACCCTAGTCTTTTGCATTCCAGAGGCTTTGCCTTAGCTCTGTGGGGCACATGTGTGTGCCTGTGTGTGTGTCCATGTCCACGTTTATCAGCATACACTAAAGAAAGGACAAGTAGGGGCGCCTGGGTGGCTCAGTCGGTTAAGCGACTGCCTTCGGCTCAGGTCATGATCCTGGAGTCCCGGGATCGAGTCCCGCCATCGGGCTCCCTGCTCGGCGGGGGGGTCTGCTTCTCCCTCTGACCCTCCTCCCTCTCGTGCTCTCTGTCTCTCGTTCTCTCTCGCAAATAAATAAATAAAATCTTTAAAAAAAAAAAAAAAAGAAAGGACAAGTAGAGGAAGATAACTTTATACCTGGTGTGTACAGCATCCAGGCCTATGGGTTTGTAACATCACGTATGTCTGTGAAATTGAAATTTTCCACACCTAAGTACACTTTCACTGCATCAAATGTTGGTACGTTGAGAGTAAGCTTCACAGGTTTGCCTTTTGATGTAAGGGAAACGCAAACACTGAATATTCTGGCAGGAGTGAGGCAAACCATCCCCTTACTTTGTCTTCAAAGATATTTCTTTAGACCCTCCTTTTATGGTTGAAGGTTTTGTTCAACAATTAACAATTTGGCAGTGCTAGTCTGGGCGTACATGGACTGTTTATTAGCCAAGAGCCAGGCGGAGTCTCAGACTTCAGAGACTTGTAGATTTCAGGAACTAGATCCTTCACCTATGTTCTTTTGCCTTTCCATTCTCCAAGTTATTTTTGCTTTTGGATGGCTCTGATGGCTGCATGGAGCCAAAATCGTACAAAGGGTAGATGAATGAAAGCATTCTGGTATATAATCTGAGGAGTTCTCTGATCTGTAAAAGAATCTCAACTATCTCCAGAAGAAAACAGAGATGCAAAGCCAAGTTCTTCGGTTAAAAAAGATTTAGTCTAAAAACTACAAAAAGAAAATTATTACTCTATGCTGATACAAGTGTTGCTAATTCATCCCCTTGGCCGTATTAGTTTTAGTGACGGATGACTGCTCATCAGCCAGTATGACACAGGTGGCTTCAGGCAGGACTGAAGGTGGTGTTGGTAGGAGTGAATGAGCGGGCAAGGCGATTATTGATTGGGTAGTGTGGGCTGAGTGGTGGGTAGCCCACAGCATGCTGAGATTCAGTATGGAGTCGGGGTATAGGACACAGACCTCTCGCTCCCTGTGCATAATCTCTAACCAATATAGCCTCTCTTTTTTTGCCTCTTTTGGACACTGTGGTATTTCTGGACTCTCTTTGTGTCTCTCTTGCAAAGTCTCAAGGACACTGAGATCAGGGAGGTCTATATGTCCCTTTACTATTTATCTGTGTGGGAAGAAAAGTCATGGGCATGTGTTTCACTAGTGAGCACCATTCTTCCTTCTGTAGCTCAGAAGAAGGGCCTGTCCCAGATGTGGTTGAGAGGATGACTGCACTTGCATTCATTCAGAAATACAGTAAAAATGGTGAACAGTCAGTAGTTTCTGGTACCATGAAACCAGAAGAAAAAGCTGTGGCTCTTACCCAGGAAACTGGTTTGGCCAGAGGGAATATTTATTAGTGTTACCACTAAGACAGGGAGTGTCTACTTCTGACTCCCTTTTCCACTTTCATTCCCTTAGGCTTTCCACCATGTGGGTGCCTGTGGGTCTGCCTCCAATACAGGAATAAAAGTCTCTTCTTTTTTCCCCATTTCACTGGAATATTGAGGAGTACTGCACTAAAGGGCTTACTATTTCTGTCCTCCTAATAGTTTCCCTGGTAAAACTTGACCATTTTCCCTGTGGGGATGGAGAGAGGCCATTAACCCAATGTTAGTACACAAAAAAACATTTCAGGTTGGACTGTAGGAATCTCAGACTGAATCCAGCCTTCAGGCTTCCACAGATTATTGAGGAAACCTATGACCCTTTCGTTATATAACTCCACTACCAAGCAGAATAGAGCCCATCACCCAGGAAAATTCTAGGCCAATCCATTTCCCACTGAATATTAGAATAATACTCTGTGCATATTTCAATCATTGCCTTTGCAATGTTGGATTGTAACTGTCTCTAATCTGTTATTCCTGAAAACAGGAACTGAGACTTGCTTTTTATACCTTTGTAGCTGCATGCACACAGTCAATATTCCTTAGTTGAAAAACTGGAGGTGGAAAGTAGACATTGGCCCAGGGCATTGTTCCACCAGTAATGCAAAATACCTCCTAACTAATGGCTTAAATCATCTGAATAAAACTTTTATCGACCCTTTATTTCTATTTTGCTCTGAAAAGATCATTCGCAAATAATATATTTTAATCACTGAGTTGGATCCCTGCATCTTAGTATCCTTCATTTTTGCTTTCCACATAATTCATAGAAATAATTAAAAAAAAAAAGTAATAGCCAATATTTATAAAATACTTGTTATACCCCAGGTGGTGTTTTAAGTGTTTTATACATATAAATTTCTTTAAGTCATACAACACACACTATGGAGTAGATTCATATAGTTCTATTTTATATAATAAAAATTAAGTCTGGTGGGGGGGCTGCATTGACAATTTTGGTATTTTTTAACAATACAGTGGCATTAGAGTTGCCTTCAGCTAATTAAACCTTTCTTCCTGATTATAGACCACTGATCTCCCTTTTCCTAGAAAACTTACAATTGTTAATTCTTTCTCTGTCCCCCTGAGATGGAAATCTTCTACCAGCCTCTTGCCAGTTTTATAATCAAGAGTGTTTTTTTCAAGGACCTGGGATCTATTCTTCTAAAGTGTAATCATCAAGAGAGATAGCACCCCATCTCCAAGTCTCTGTGAGAAGGCAGGGGCCGACCTTCATAAGCAGCAATTCGCCAACACAGATGGCCTAATCACATTGACCAACCTCCCCCTAACATCCTCCAGTACTTTTCTACTAGCTCACCCCAACCTTTAAAAACTTCCCACCTTTTGTTTCAGCAGAGTTGAGTCCAGTCTCTCTCCCCTATTGCAATAGTCTTGACTCTTAACTGTAATGGTGTTGAAAAAAGTCTTCCTTGCCTATTTATCTCTGTACAGTGTAATTTTTCTTTGACACTTTCAAATTTATTTTCAGCTTCCCACAGACATTTTACACAATCTTTCTTTTCCTCTTTGATTCTCATAACCAAGTATTTGCCTTACTGACAGCTATAGCTCTCTAGAAATTATATATTCTTACCATCTTCCTTTCTGTCCATTCCAAGAGGGCAATTCTAACAGTCCTTCATTTATTCCTATGTCCCCAGCAGTCTTTTCTGCATCTTCTTTACAAAATCACTTCGACCAACTTCACAGAATGTAATTTTGCTCAATGTACTGTTCTTTGGTCTTTTTTTTTTCCTTCTAGAATTTTCCTCCCACCATGACCACTTAATCTTTCCCCACCCTCCATAAATGTATCTCCCATATTCTCAGCCACATGAACCTAGTTTTTGTTCTGAATCATCAAAGTGAAATAGACGAAAGGAACAAAAAAGAAACGATTTCAAAGCAGAAGTTTCCTAAAGCTCTGGATTGCATAAAAATCCAAGCTCTTGACTGCATTTATTTTTACCATTTTGAGAATAATTTTTGAGGATAAAATCTTCAGAAATGTTCATGGAGAAAGGAAATAAAGAGAGTTAATCTGTGTTCAACAAGTGGGAGAGAGGGATGGACGAAGGCTCACGTGACTGCCCTACTGCTCCAGCAGCAGCAGGCTTTCTTTCCTACAACAGGGGGTAGCCAGGCTGCTTACCCTTTTCTCCCATGATGGATGAATCCTGTAAACACCTTGTATTCCTAAGAGAATTCTTGGTATTCATGACGTTGTTAATAATAATAACAGATGTAAGAAACCGATGAGTCCCCTGCCTCTTCCACATGAGAAGAACAAAGCAGCCCTAATTATCTACCACTAGGAAGTCGGTGCCAGGGTGGATTTATTTCCTTTCCAAACTAGCATATAGCATCACAATTGATTTTCTTTTTCCAATTCTAATTTTCCAGACCTATTAAAATGACTCTAAACCAAACTGCTTTGAAAGAAATAATATTGGCTTTCCCCCATTATTCCTTTCTTTTCTCCCTTGTCTCCTTTTCTACTAAATCAAATTAATCTGCTTTAAAAATAGAAAAGATAAGTGATTATATAATCTTCTAAGGGAGGCAGGAAGCTGTGGGACATAAGGCACAAATGAAATGCTCACACATCAGGCATATTTAGACAATACGCATGTCAATCCAAGCCTTTTGTGGCCCAGTACTGTGGGGATGCGGCAAATGGAGGTGGGGAGACTCTCCCCATCTGAGGCCCTCAGCGATGAAAAGTGCCTTCCGAGGGAAAAGAAATGTTTCCACGAGGCCAGAGAAAAATGCTACGATGCACTCTGAGCTCATGTAGTTCAGAATTACAGCCTGGAGGCAGTAAGAGCCCCTGTGACTTAATCCTGACACAGGAGAGAAAAGGGGAGTTCTTATCAGCCCAGCTCGCACTGTCACTGTGGCTTTAAAAATCTTACTTGGGTCTTGCTTTTAATTAATATGGGGGAAAAAAAAAACACCCCATACACAACTCAATGAGAAAGCAATAGAATCATTTCAGGTTAACGGCAAAGCTTTACTGTAACAGAGACAGAGACCACTCAGCCCCTAACTCCATTCCTGAAAACTCAAGCTACAGTCCTGCCCATCCTGAAAACACCAGACTTGGTCCAAAGAAAAGTCAGTTGAGGCGAAGGACGATATTCTGGGTGAACAGAGTTATTTTAAGAAGCTACCAGCATTTGCATTTCTAAACTATTAGGAGATAAAATGGAGGGAAATTTTTAAAATACATATACATATATACATGTTTTAAAATCTAATTTGGGGTCACAGCTGTAATTGCAAAAGCTTTGGATTGTGTGTCATGCTGGAATAATGTCGTGTTAGTGAGTGTAAAGCATTCAGCATTACTTTATGCCTCATTGCATCCTAAGTGCGATGCTATTTCAATACAACACCTACCACTTTTAGGTCTTTATGCTTAAGTGTGTCTTGCTGGATGAAATCAAGCTACAAATTGGATGAAATTGGGTCCTCCCAGTTGATTCTACTGCTACGAGCTCCAAAACCCAATTGTTTTCTAAGTCCAATTCCATGAATTCAGAATTCAAATTATCGTGATTTCTTGCACTGAAAAATAAATACAAAAGCTCAACTTGCTGCAGAGATGAAAAAGCAGGTTTTTTGGCCATAAAAATAAAGTTGACTTTTGTTCACACAGGCTCAGAAATGGAGCAAGAAATGCTAGAGGAAACATAACTCACAGAAATCTGAGACATAGTGTATCCATTGCTTAGGCAAAAGAGGTCTTTCGTTCAATTTCACCCAAAATACTTCACAAAAAAACTGCTCTGTGTTCAGTTTCCTTTCATCCATGCATGATAGATCAAGTCATTTCACTGCCACCCACATTTGTGGTTGCAACAAATTTACCAATTTCTAAAGATCACAATGTCCGTCAACACGGCAGGTAAAGATGCATTTGAGAATATGACCATATCCATTAGGTCTGTCCACTCCACCTTCAGAGGACTTATGTTTTACTAAATCGTACAGAGCATGGTGAAATGGGATACAGATTTTTAATGGAGCAGAGAAAATTAAAATTGAACCTAACTGGAATCGGATCTAGGTTTCAAATGGCAATTATTACTACTGCTGATTTTGAAGATCCTTAAATTAATTCTCACAAATCCTTTTCGTTGTAGAAACAAGAGCATCTTCAAAACAGTAGTATTTTGGCTGGCAATACTTTTCGGGGTAACTCCAATAAGCCAAATTGCTAAAAACAGTCAGACGTTTTTATTCTACACACATATTTTAATTATGCTAAGTGATGGCTATATTTTTAAAAGAAAAAAGTAACTAACTGAAGAAAACTATTGTACTATCCACTGATGGATATTTTAATAACTTATACAAACTCGTGCTTGATCCTAGTTATCAAAAATAATTAAACTTGCCAATAGCTACCTTAAGGGGAGAAAAACAGACTAAAATATGACATTATAAGTGGATGCACTTGTTTTCTTCCTTTTTTTGTTTAAAGATTTTATTTTTTTTTTAGATTTTATTTATTTATTTATTTATTTGACAGAGAGAGACAGCGAGAGAGGGAACACAAGCAGGCAGAGTGGGAGAGGGAGAAGCAGGCTTCCCGCCGAGCAGGGAGCCCGATGTGGGGCTCGATCCCAGGACCCTGGGATCATTACCTGAGCTGAAGGCAGACGCTTAACCGACTGAGCCACCCAGGCGCCCTACTTATTTATTTTAGAGAAGAGAGAGGGAGCAGGAGCAGGGGAGGACGGGGAGGAGCAGAGGGGAGGGGAGAAGGGGGAATGAATCTCAAGCAGACTCTGTGTTGAGCTCCACTCGGGGCTCTATCCCACAACCCTGAGATCAAGACATGAGCCAAAACCAAGAGTCAGATACTCAACCGAATGAGACGCCCAGGTGCCCCCATCTGTTTTTTTTTTTTTTCAATGGAAGAGAAAGTAGATTGATAATGTAGTAGGTAAAGGTATTCTGGTAAATGACAGGAGCATTATGTAGAGATTATCCTGTCTCAGATCACACGTTAGGATTCTCTGACATAGGCCTCATCTATCTTAGAACTTAATAATTCAGACCATGCGATCTTGGGAAAACTAGACTGACTTAAACTAGACTATAAGATGACTCAGTGTCATCAACACCAGATAAAGACAACTCATAAACAATAATACCATCCATTGTTCTGAAGCACTGAAGAAGTACAATGGTAAGGAAAGCCACAGGCACAAATATTTCTGAGGGCTGGAAGAAGGCACTGATAAGATGCAGCTCTCCCCCAACTCATACACCCAAAAGCTATCCCAGTTGATGTTTGGGATCGTGGGGGGTTAGTTTATGATTCTTCCTTTATGCGGTTCTGATTTCTGTTCACAGACTATAACTAGCTGTTCAGCTTTTCTCCTTGATGATCTCTGGTCATAATCTAGGAACTAGTTCCAGGCCTATCTTCCCTGTCTTATACTTACATTATCTCAGCCACTGCTGCCAAGCCCTTTACCTAGAATCCTCCACACCTAAATGGGATAATCTGTCTTGATGACTTCCCTTACTGATTTAATCTATTTGTCCAGACAACTAACATGGTCTGTTGACCTCCCATACCCAACTCTCAAACCACCCCCCCTGAAAAAAAATTACTTGGGAAAATTAGAGGTGTGAGAGGGAATCACAATTCTGAGGGGCAGGGGAGAGAGAAATGTATGTATTTCTACATACACTTTATACATAAAGTCAGTTCTCAGTATTCATTCGTGGACTCCGTATTTGCAAATTTCCCAGCTTGTTAAAATTTATTTGTAATCTCCCAAATCAATTCTTGCAGCATGTTCACAGTGATTTGTGGTCATGGGTAGAGCGGTGAATTATGTGAGTACCTGATGGGCTGAAGTCCAACAAGGCGATGCTCTGCCTTCCTGTTTCAGCTCTCATACTGCAAACAAGTGTCCCTTCTGTGGACTTTTTTAGTGTCACCATTTCCATATTTTTGTGCCTTTGTTGGTGATTTCGCTGTTTAATATGGCCACCGAGTATAGCGCTCAAGTGCTGGCTGTCCAGGGTTCCTAAATGCGGGCAGCCTATGATCTGCCAGACAGAGATAAGCTTTATTCAGTCATGATGTACAGTGCTATTTATAACTAAATGATAATAAAAACAGTGCATGCCAAACTTTGTGAAATGCAACCAAAAGGAAAAAAGAACATTGATTAAAAAGTAGAGCTTTAAATACGTACATCTAGAAATTAGATTGAAACCAGTATTCTGTAACTATAATGAAGGAAACTTTAAAACCAATGACATAAACATGGTCTGAATAAATGGAAAGAAAATTTATTTTTTGAATAGGACAACTTAATATTATAAAAATATAAAATAAAAATTAATATATAAATTAAATGCAAGCTCACTCACTTTCAGCTAGATGGTTTGATAAATATATTTAAATTTACACAGAAAATAAAGACCACGAACCTCTGTTAGATTAAAAAAAACAAAAACAAAAACAATAGAAAGGACACTTTTCCAACCAGATACGGCATTAGCACAAAACAGACAAATGGATTAAGAGAGAGTACTCAGAGATAAATGTGTATCTGGGAACTTAATATATAATTTAACCCAAAACAGAAAGGACAGTTTGTTCTTAAATGGTGTGGGGGACAGGGGCTCATTTTGTGGAGTACAATAAAACTGGCTCACAACACTGCACACAAAGTTGAACTCTAAATCAATTAAAAACCTATCAATTTAATGGGAAAAATGTAGAAAAATATCACTGTGAATGAGACGGATAAAGAGGTACATCTTAAACACAATATAAAAATACAAATCAAAAGCCAAATAATTATAAATGGATAAAAATAAGAGACATATGATAGATTGAGGGAAGATATTTGCAAGGTTTAAAAAGAGCACATTTTTTTTAATTTCTTTACGCCAACAAGAAAAAGATAGGAAACTCCAATGGAAAAATATAAAAGAAATGAATAAGCAGTCTAGAGAAGAGGAAATTAAAAGCAAAAACACTGACAAACATAGAAAAATGCTTGAATTCATTAGTAACTAGAAAATGAAAATTAAAACAACAATATAATACCAACAAGCCACCTCTTTAAACTGGTAAAAATTAGAAACCTAGAAAACACCAAATGTTGGTGAGAATGTGAAGGTGTAGTCATTCTGAAGAGCATTCTGGCATAATTTGTCAAATTCAGTATATTCACACCCCCTGATACAGAAATCTCCAAAATCTTATACAGCATTGGGGAAGTTCATTACACTGTAATTTGCTATGTCAGGGCTTTGGAGACAGTCAGCATATCCATCACTGGGAGAGCAGACAGGTTAATTTGGATAAATGCACACCTCAAAGTTCTATGTAGCAGTTAGGAGCAACAGACTAAATATCCACCTACCTACATAGATCTTCTAAAAAACAGTACTGAGCAAGGGGGCAGGGGGAACACCGTACATAATATCACACATTATAAATGCATGCAAGACAAAACAATACACACTTGAAAAGACCAACGATGACAAAGTCCTATGACCTGGAGGGCATAATTCATTTGATCCTCTCCAACTGATTTACACATAATTAAGTAATTTAAAAATTATATTAGAAACAATGATATCATGATAGACCTCTACCCTCCGAAGACGTGGCATTTTAGTGAGCCAGATAGTTCTTGATAAAAAGAACGTCTGGTCAGAGAAAATCCCTCATTATGCTTCTCACAGATCAGACTCGGATGGAAGTACTTAGTCCAGATCTGAGGCTCTCACTTTATGCAGAACCTTGATGAATGGAAAGCACATCTTGTTTAAAGAGCTTGGTGGCTGAGAGGACTACAAATTACCTAATATGAAGAACAGGGAGGTAAAGCAGAACCATTTTTACCTTGAAGTACAGAGCATATATGTAACTCTTTTCAATTAATTTATGAGCTTTCATGTAGAAGAAAGACAAGACATTGCATATCGCTTGAGGATGGGGTGGTCAAAGCAACAGATGTTCCCCACAGACAAGTAGATTTAGGGGAAGAATAAAAAGGACATTTCTACTGGTAAGAAAAGCCCAAAATGGGCATTGTGACAGAATGAGTTCCTTGCCTGGAGTTTTTCAAGCAAAAGGTATACATCATTTGTCAGGAATGCAGAGAGATTCCTGCCTTTGAAGGGAGGGCAAAGGAGCCTGTAATGCCCCTTCTACCTTTTAAAATTTGGCAAATCTGAAGACCTTAAAAGGCTCAAGATTGGATCAAGCAATGACTCGCAGCTAAATGAGCTACTGAATTTTTAAAAACGGAGAATAACTGGATGGTTTTCTTTCTCCCTGGACTATTTGTAATGATGGTGTGTCATCCTTCTTCAACAGTTCCCAATGAAGTTAGTAAAGAGACACTTTGAAGGTTCCAAGTATTTACTCATACAGGAATCTATTTTCATACCTCTGATTAGAAGGTCTCCAAAGCCATGACCATGTACCAGAGGCATCTGTTTTTCTCCACTGGGTTGGGAAGAACAACCCAAGGTGTGAAATATTCATAGGTGGAAACTCCCCATATCCGCATATGATTCAAGTTTCCATAAAATTAACCACCATGCTTGCAGCATGAGTTCCCTCAGGAACTCTTATCATTGCTCGCATTCCTGGCATTTGAACTATTCCAAAGGTAGATTCTCACACTGTGCCTGAAAGACAAGTTTAGCTCATTTTTTTCTTCCTTTCTAAGTCTTATTCCTATTTTCTTTTCCCTTCCCTCAATCAAACTCAAACTGTTCCTTCAGGTATCGAAGACACAGCTTGAAGCAATTATAACAGGACTGAAATGGCTAAAGTTTAAAATTTGATTTTCTAAATGAAATGAGTAACGGTGAACTTTATGTCTCCATCCTGTATACTCCCTAGAAAGTATACTCATCCATTCTTATTTAGTATTAATGTGATTCCATAGTGAAAACAACTCAAGACCGGAGACATTGTTCTTTCTTCATTTATGGGTCATTCAAAAACACTGCATTACCTTAGGTCTTTTTCACTGCAGGTATAACATTCTTACCCACACAACAGCACTTCCCATTTTCCAAACTTAATGAAAGGATCAGAAACCTATCTGTTAAGGATTTTAAGAAGAAGAAAATAACGATATCACTAAAACCAGATTTATGACATTAGATGCCTAAGCTATGTACACATTCATGAACTCAGAGCTGTTCTAGCAGGTAACCAGCACAAAACTTGGCTGGTTGTCAGGGGTCAGCAAACAATAGATCTCAGGCCAAATCGAACCTATTGCTTATTTTACTAAGTATTATTGGAACATAACCATGCCCCTTTGTTTACATATTGTCTAAGGCTGTTTTTGCACTACAAAGTTGTTGACTAGTTGTGCCTGTGACCATACGGCCTATAAAGCCTAAAATAGTTACCATCTGGCCCTTGCAGAAAAACATTGTTGACCTCTGTGCCCTAGGTCCTCCAAAGTTCTCGGAAGCAGACTTTGAGATCCCCAGTTAATCCTCAAATAATAAGCCTGAGTAAACTTAGGTAAATAAAAGGTGTCACAAAGCTTGATGGAAAGGAAAGACACCACAGCAGGACAGGGAACTCATCCAGAGGAATACTCTTAATTAGGATTTTATTAATTCATTTATTAAACATACATGTTTCAAGGGTCTACTATGTGTTAGGCACCTTCCCAGGCCCTGGGGACACAAATGAGAAAACTAGAAGATATAATTCCTATCCTCCTAAAACTTAGTATAGAATTCCCATATTAAATCAACTTTGAAATACATCTAAGACTGCAGACTGTAATGAGTGCTATTACTAACCACAGGGTGTTGTGAGAAATAAAAGCTAACAAGTTTAAGGTGGACGTCTGCTTTATTTTTTCCTGAATTTATTTCTCCCTTCTGGTAACAGTAATCCTCTTTCTTTAGGGAACTATGTCTCCCCAGTCTAAAGCGGGATTTCTGGAGAGGCTTGCAAAACAACCCTTGCTCTACCTGCAGGGTTGGAAACAGGATACCAGCTTGGTTAAATGGAGTAGCCCATGTTTGCAGTTACAGTGATTGGTGCGGGAATAGTTCCGTGACTCAAGTCTAGCCAATCACAGCCCTCCTCGGTATTTATTTATAGCAGAGAAGGGAAGTTTTCATTCTTCTTTCCTCTTCGGTCATAAAGCAGTAAAGATGTCAGCCCAAAGCTGCCAGAGGTCTTATCCACCTTCATGTGAACTTGTAAAGAGACATGGACAGACAGAATAAATAAATAAATACACACACACACACACACACACACACACACATATATATTAGAGAGACAGAGACAGAGAGACAGACAGAGGGTAAACTCATAGCATTTGAGATCTGGGATTCAATTGTCCCTGGAGCCAAAGATAAACCACAAATTATCAGAAAAGTGGGGTTTCCATGTAAGATCTCAGGATAAACTTCCCCAGATGCTCATAAAAAGGAAAGAGTTGTTCTGAGATTGATGATATTTTGAAAGCAGAAAAAGGACAAAGAGCTGCTGATGGTATTTGCCAAGTGTGATTAAAAACAAGGACAGTGCATATGTGTTTGTGTGTGGGGGGGGGGGGTAAGTATCAGGGGAGAGGTATATAAGAAAAGGAGAAGGGAAGTGAAATGTAATAAAAATTCAAATAGTAGGTAAGTGTACCTGTCTTTTGACAGGACAATGTCAGATATCACTTAGAAATTAAAGACTATATGCATACAAATGTAAACACAGGCATTTCTATTGCTGTGCACCCTTGGATTCTGGGACCCCTCACTGTTCTTGTTTTCCTTAAACTTTTTCAATACATTTCCCATCTTCTTTGTAAGACTAAGTCTCTGTATGCAGCTACCTAATGTCAGAGTTCCTCAGACTGGGTCCCAAGTCCCCTTGCTCCCATTCAGTAATCTTGCCCCTATCCACAATGTTAATTACATTCAGTATATGGAGAACTCCAAAATCCCCATCTTTATTTCAGAGTACTCTTCCAAATTCCAGGCACATATATCCATCACCCTATTGACATTTTCTCTTGTGGGTCTTGAGCGAACTTCAAACTCATCAGATAAATCAAGGACTCATGGGGCGCCTGGGTGGCTCAGTTGGTTAAGCGACTGCCTTCAACTCAGGTCATGATCCTGGAGTCCTGGGATCGAGTCCCACATCGGGCTCCCAGCTCAGCAGCGAGCCTGCTTCTCCCTCTGACCTTCTCCCCTCTCATGCTGTTTCTCTCTCTCTTGCTCTCTAATACATAAATAAATAAAATCTTTAAAAAAAAAAATCAAGGACTCACAAATGCCTCCTCTAAAATTTCAGTTCCTTCTAACCTAGTAAAGGACACCAACATAGCTCAAGCCCGAAATCTAGAAATCATTCTTTTTTTTTTTTAACTACTTTCTCCTTCATTCCCAACGTTCAATCTACTAGAAATCCTATGAATTTAAAATAGTGTTTCTTGAAGTGTAATCCCTTGGACAGTAACATAAACACCACCTGGAAACTTGTCAGAAATGTAAATTTTCAGGGTTCACTCTAGACCTTCTACATCAGAAACTGATTTTAAGGCCCAGCAATATGTAAGTCACGCTGCAGTTTGAGAATTCCTGAATTAACCTTTTAAACAACTCTGGAATTCGTTAATTTTTCTCAATGTCACTGTCATCTACCTAGTCAAAATGTCACTATCCCTAGTCAGGACTTCAGAGTAGAATCCTAACTGATGTCTATAAATAGAAACATTACCTCCACTGCATTTTATTTTTCAAAGAGAAAATTATCTCTGCTACCTCCATTTTAATTAATGACCAGATCCATCCTCTGTCACCTGGCATATGTGAAGATCCATTCAGAAATGTTGTGCTCTACTCTTGAAGACAGCCTGAAGCTCTCCAATGTTCAAAATCCCTCCAAACACGGGCACAAGTTTCTCAGGAGGATTCTCTGGCTTGCTTGGTCTGTTTTAGCTGCTACTGGTTAGGTTAGCAGGCAGCACAACATTCATTCATTCATTCATTAACAAATATTTAGCACCTACTACATGGCACACATGATGTTCAGTTCTTGGAGTCCAGAGGTAACACAGATATGAGACTTGCCTACACCAAGTTTCGAGTCTCACTGAAGGAGATGGTAAACTGGTGCTAAGAGCTAAGTGGATAAGTGATATGTGAATAAGTCTTCTGAGGGAAACAAACCCATCTACAGTATAATAGGGGGTGCATCATTACATAGAGCAATGAATGGGAAAGGCCTCAAAAACATGGGACCAGCTATGTGAACCGCAAGGGAAGAAAGGTAGGAAAATAGGTGCAAATGTCCTGAGGCACTTTAAAACCTGATGCAATGAACCACTAAAGGCCAGGGAGGCTGGTAAGAAGCAAAGCAGGAGAAAGAGAAGAGATGACGCTGGAGAGCATGGTAGGGCCAGATCACGAGGGCCTCCTAAATCAGTGTAGGCAGTTTAGATTTTATTCGAAAAGCAACAGCTATATTGCACTAAGTGCTCTTCAAGAGAACAGGCATGAAGGAGGCAAGGGTGGTAACAGATAACCCGACTGAATTCCAAGGTCAGAAGTCAGAAAACACAGTTTTGTTTTATCGGGTCAGTACATCAGTTCAGGCATATTAACAATCTAGGAGGGTTTTGTGGGCTAACCTATTGAAGTTATCATAGTTTCTAATCTTCTTTCTATAGTAAAACACATTCCAGAATTTAAAAAATTAAGAAAAAACTTTAGAACACAATGCATAAAGTTGGGGAGCATCCCGGCAATTCTAAGCATATTTACAAATTACTTGATATCAATACTGTTACCTCTGAAGTTAAAAGTTAAACATTTCTTTAAGTGTTTTTTAAGCCTGTGATCTTCTATCATTCAAAGAATCAATTACCAATGGTTTTTAATCCCACTGTTGGTTCCGGCATGTCAACCACATATTGTTTTTATTTCTATTTTATTTTAAGCTTTATTTAGCTTTTCCCTTGTTCTCTTTCTTTAAATGTGAATATGCTCAGTGGGCAGGTGGTTATATTTGTCAAGCCTCCCCCTGGTTTGCTAGAAATAAATAAATTAAATAGCTCTTATGTGATGGAAAAATAAATTGTATAAATTAATTAATGCAGTATTTTCTTCCTATGAAATGTCCTTTCCCATATTTTCTGCCTACTTGTTGGGTACATTTTTTGCTGCCTGGAAGGGGAACCGAGAGGTATAAGTGATATGCACACCCAGTGACTGGTGCAATTTACAGATCACTAGGTTAACCTGCAGCACCCGGTCCCATTTCCTGTTTCCCTGTATGCGCTGAAGGAACCAGATTAGATGCTCACGATCTGTCCACACACGGGCAGATCTCTGGCTTCAACGTGCTGCAAGTCACTGGCAAGGCCATGACAGAGTCCCAAATTCCACAAAGAAGCATGTGCAATAGGCATTTTCTAACTCACTCGCAGCTATTTCAGCTGTACCATTGTTTCCAATTCAGGAAATGTTTTCCAATGCAAGAGAAGAAAAAAAAAAAAAAGTTATTTTTAACAACTCTGCAGAGAGAAACCTTGCTTTTAAACTTTGTTCTGCTCCTGATGTCAAAGCAGATTGCCCAACTAATTAGGGCCCTAAATTCTCAGTTCAGAGCCCTAAGCTTTCCTGGAGACTTTGCCTTGACCTTGTTTACAATCAGCTCAATCTATGAAGATATTCTAATTATCAACTAGGATAATTCTCAGCTAAATTTCTTCACTCTGACCCAAATGGTCAGTCTCTCTTTAAAATCATATGTAATCAACAAACCATGGAGGTTAAGATTTGGGTCTCTGTGGGTCATGCACAGGGTTTGAAACCTGGCTTCTGCGTCATTTTAGATAAGTTACTTAGCCTCTCTGGGCTGCATTGCCAGATAAAATACAGCATGTCCAGTTAAGTGAATTTCAAATCAACAATTAATACTGTTGTCTGAGAATATCCTATGCCACATTTGGCAAACCTCAAGGTAGCAACCCTACTTTGGGCCTCAGTTTTCCCAAGTGTACAATTCATATAATAATGGAGGAGTTGTGATTACATAAATTAATCCACTTAAAGCATTTATTATGGTTCCTGGCACACGGTAGGTCCTCACTAATCTCTTAGCTGCTGTGTTGTTGTTGTTATCTTGTTCTCTAGGAAATAAACTAAAGCAACACAATAATGTCTAAATAGAATTTCCTATATTCTGGGCAAAGAGGGACCTAAATATGAGGAGGATACAAACTCACCCAACAGAGACCTTATTAGATGCAAACGTGGGCCAGGGATTACGTGTTCTCATTTAGCTATATAATCTCATATGCTCTAGCTGTTTCCAGACCCATTTACAGAGAAAGAAACTGGGCTCTGAGAAATCCCATAACTTGCAATCAGATATGTGTGTAGTAGCTAGACTTGGTTTTGTGAGACCCTAACACACAGGCTCTCTTCTCCCGTGACCATTGTCCCAGAATAAAATAAAAGTGTTATTACTCAAAAAAAAAAAAAAAAAAAAAAACTTAGAGAAATCTTTGAATTTAAATCTAAAAAATCAGACCAATTCCTATTTAGCGAACATCATTATGAGAAAGGTAACCAGAAATAAGTACGTAACTCTTTAAAAGGTACAATGCACCATCACATATTTGTGACCTATCTCACAATGACCTCTTGAGGTGGGACTCTGAGTTACCTTCTTTTCACAAATGAGGCAGTGAAATTCAGGAAGCAGACGTCTCCCCTGTCAGTGTTAAAATCAGGACTAAAACCCAGGTCTACCAGGGCGGCCATAACAATATACCAAACTAGAGGCTTCAACAAAAGAAACTTATTTTCTCACTGTTCTCGAGACTAAAACTCCAAGATCAAGGTGACAGCTCATTAGGTTTCTTCTGAGGCCTCTACTTGGGGTGCAGGTGGCTGCCATTTAGCTGTGTTCTCACAGCTTTTCTCTGTGTACAGCCCTAGTGTCTCTTCCTCTTCTTCTAAGGACCTCAGTCATATTCGATTAAGGCCTCCCCCTTGTGTCCTAATTTAACCTATATCACTTCTTTGAAGACCCCATTTCCAAATACACTCACAGTGTGGATATGATGTCCACATACGAATTCAGTTCACTGATACTAGGCTTTCTCATTTTGGTCCTATTGGTATTGTCAGTCATGCTGCTTTTCTGGGAGTACTTTAACAATTCTGTTATTTTTGATGGTGGAAGAAATATGCAAAGTGTGATAAGATATACACTGAAAAAGATCAATAACAAATCTCTGAATAAGTGTAAGAATTTTTACAATTCAGTAACTTACACATAGACACTTGGGATTTGGTCTACTATAATACTGTAACAGGATTGTGGACTCAGCAAAAACCCATCTGAGAGGAAAGTCTGATCACAGCTGATGTAATAACTAGCCTCAAGTGTTAGTAAGTATCAGGAATTGAAAATCCCTTCCATATGTGTACAAGGAAGAGACAATGATAGGGATACTCTCTTACCCTAATACTTCTAATTTGAAACTTTCGAAAGCGTAGGCAGTACTCTATGGGTCAAAGCAACCTCCACATGTACCTACAAATACCAGGTTAGGTAATAGCTGCTTATGTTGAATGAGTCAATGGATGATTCACTGGACTACCGCTTACTCCTGGTATCAGGTGGATTCTGTGACAGTCTGATTTGTTTGCATTTAGCAACAGTGTGAACCAAGTAAAGGAAGCTATTATGGTAGCAGCTGGAGAAAAAATCTGTAGAAAAGACGCAAAAAAAATCTTTCAACACTTAGTGAACGTAGGTAGAGAGCATTTAATATGGACATCACTATAAATGATTTGAGCTTCAATATTGGTTTTTAAAAACACAGTCTGCACAGTGGTATTTTTATAGTCGGTGTCAAGCACAGTCGTTTTTAGTTACAGCTTGCATAACAGTTCGAGATAAATCAAAGTGAACTGTTCTGAAGAAAAAAAAATAGCACAGATTTGCTAATACTGTAATCATTGCTCTGGCCAAAGGCTACTTTGCACTGTGTCTACATAACACTCATTCAACAAATATTTATTAAGTGTTGATTATTTGCCAAATACTGTCCTAGGTGCTGGGAATATATCAACGAATAAAACACAGTCCCGACATGCAATATGCCTATCGCATCTCCTAGGGAGGAAAGCAATGTTTTGGAGAAGCAATGGAGAAAAGGGTGTTAAGTGCTCCGTGACATCAGAACTGCAGGCTCCGTGTTCTGGAGGAGAGGGCAGCATCTACACTCATCTTGGCTAGGGGATTAAGGGTAAGTTTCCCAGAGGAGGGTATGCCTAAAGCTCAGATCAAGGGCCAAGAAAGACACAAGGAGTTGGCAGAGGGAACCTTCCGAGACAAGGGCTAAGTGTGTTCAGTGTACTGAAGGTCAAGGGAAGCAGGCAGCATGGGAAGCCATTTAGCATGACTGGAAAAAAAAAAAAGTGGAAAGCAGGGAGTGTTGAGAGATGAAGCTGAAAAAATATCTCAAGAGGATGCGTGCACAATGAAGAGGAGTTTGGATTTCACTCCAATTCACTCTGGGTGTACTATGCAAAAATGGATGTAGTGGGAAGACCAGATGGGGCTGATGCAGTAATGGAAACCTAAGACTATGGGAGCCTGAACAAAAATATAAAGTGGACCAATTTCATGTGCTTGGAAGAAGTAATACTGACAAAACCAGTGACTGGATGTGGAAAGTGAGGGAGATAGAGAACTAAATATGTTCCCAGGTGTCTAGATTAGGCAATTTGAGAATCACAGTGTCATTAACTAAGAGCAAGGAACAAGTGGGGAGACAAATGGTCAGTAGTGTATAGGAAATATTCTTTCCCTTTGTTTATCCAAACAATCTTCACTGGACGCCTACTCTGTGCTTGGCATTGTGGTAATGCTGGATGTAGTGGTAAACAATACAAGTGAATCCCTGTAGCTCATGTTCTAGTAATTTCCATAACTAGGTGGAAAGATCTAGAAGGCAAGTGGCTCACTACAGAGGTTTGGTGGGTTTTAGTACATGGGTGGTATCCATAAAAGAGGACAGATCACCCACAGAAAATGTTGAGCAAAAGAAAAGAGGTTCAAAATTTTTGAGGGACACCACATGTGATGGACAAATAGAGGATATGCAGCCTTGAGCAAACACTGAGAAGTGGTCAGGGATGTATGAAGAAGAACAGAACAGAATATTGGCTATATGGCAAACTAGTCTTTACCTGATCTCTTAAAGAGAGATCAGGTAAAGACTATGGTTACTATGTACAAAAGAATATTGTTTCTCTCTAAATTATTTGATGCCTATCCTCTTTGAATTGAGCTTCCTAAGTAAGGCTACTTTTTAATATTATGAGGCAGGGACAGAGATATGGACAAATAATGCAACAGAGATACAGAGCAACCTGAAAGGAATGATTCCTTACACCTCTTACGGTGTAAGAAAGAGAATGCTTTTTTCCCCCAGAAGGAAACTAAATTCTAGTCCTAAATGTGATAACTGAATAACTGAATAAGTGCAAAAATAAATCCATCGAACTAATAATTCCTTTAAAATTTTATTATATTTTAAGGTTTTTCCTTTTGTTTCGGCCTCAAGTGTTTCTGAATAGAAAATTTTCACCTACTTATAATATTTATGAGACAAAATTTTATTAGTGCTGTGTGTCAGACAGTAAGTGCCCCACATGCGTTTATTTAATTCAATCATCACAACAATCTTTTGAGATTAGAGTTTGAGAAACTAAGGTCTGGAAAAGTGGAGTAACTTGCCTAAGGTCCTATGACAATTGTATTAGTGGCAGCTGGGTTTGAACCAAGATACGCCTGACTCCAAATATGTATTACAAGTGGATCTGTTCTGTGGCAATACCTTCATGGAGATAAAAAAGCTTTGGGGTTTGCCTTTCAATGGGAAGAGCTGTATTATGTTCAGAATCAATTTTAATCTTGTTATAAAACCAAAGAATATATTATTACATTTCATTCATTAAAATTACATAATGCCCTCATCCTGATAAACAGATAAACTCCAGAAATGTGAAAACAACTTCATACAGTATTTTTCTCCTATGAATTTTTTAAAGAGCTAATTTATTCATGAGCAAAAATGAATAAAAGCACCTCCTCACCAGTAAGGTCGTGTTGTTAACATGAATCATTGTTTGCCTGACGGAACTAGATAGTATCCACTGGGATTATGTTTTATTTCATACGCAAATGCCAATCAGGAAAAGTTTTCAATCAGGAAAAGTTACATGTTTAAAAAAATGGTCATTGATCACTCGGTGTCAGTTCTATTTAGGAGCAATACCAGGACTTTGTATGCTTCCCTTAAATCATTTAGATTTCTCCCTCAGAGTCTTTATTATCCTATTCTCCTCTGTATAACAAGGAGCCCTAATAAAGCTTCCTTCTAGAGGTATTTGTTTCTCTCCCCGTCCAACCCTCCCCGCCCCCCCATCAAAAATGTTATGAAGTCCTAATCCTACTACCTCAAAATGTGACCTTACTTGGAAACAAGGTAATTGCAGGTGTAAAGAGTGAAGTTAAAACGAGGTCATACTGGAGTAGGGTAGGCTCCTAATCCAGTATGACTGGTGTCCTTATAAGACAGCCATGTAAGAAGGCACGTGGAACCATGCAGCTGTAAGCCAAGCAACGCCGAAGATTGCCAGCCAACTGCCCGAAGCTGAGAGCAAGGTGTGGACCTGCTTCTTCCCTAGAGCCTTTAGAGGAAGCATTGTCACAGGGGCACCATGATTTCAGAATTTTATCCTCCAGAATTGTGAGATAATACATTTCCACGGTTTTAACCCACCTAACTTGTGGTACTTTGTTACAACTGTTCCAGGAAACCAAAACATCATTTTTTCCCCAGTGTGTTTGGCATACTGTCAACTTTGCCGCATGGAACACTCTTGCAACATCTACAATTAATCGATTCATAAAAAACCAAAAAACAAAAACAAAACACTGCTGAGAGGCTGAAGGGGAGCTTCAGGTCATGTAGTCCAATCTGCCGTACCTGAAGCATTCCTTTTGGAAGCCTTCCTGACAGATGATTATGCAGCCCCTGCTTAAATTACTGGTAACCCAATATGCCAGGATAGGCACAATAAGAGATACAGGAGATATAAACCATTCCCCAAACTCATAGAATTCATAGTTTATACTGGAGAATATATTTGTAAGCAAATACTTATGAGAACATCCAAATAGATAGCAGTAGGATTTGGGGGTATGTATGTATCAGAAAACCCAGTGCTAACTGGTTTAAGCAAAAGGGAAAGTAATTAACTCACATAACATGAGTCCACCAACGGGGTCAATTTTGGAAGTAGCTAGATAAAGAAATCAAAATATATTACTAAAATGCATCTCTCATCTCTCCTTCCTCAATGTGGGCTCTGACTACCATGGGCTTCATCTTCTCATGGCAGAACACACAGATGAAGCAATGTCAGGCATTATGGCACCAACCAAGTAAGGGGAAAAAAAAAAACAAAACATTTTGCTTTGGCAAAATATATGAACTTAATGAATAGTAGATTTCCTTGGCTTACACACTCACTTTTTAAATAATCACGGTGATTTCAAGGAACAAAAAGCCCACTCCTGGAGCACATGAAAGTGTTAATGCCCCGAAACTGAGAAAAGATGTAGAACTTGCAAGAAAAATCTGGGTGCTCTTGACACGGTAAGGGGGACATCACTGGGAAGGTAGCCAACCGATATGCACTAGATAAAGTCAATCCAATAATGATGTAAGAGGACAAGATTTATTCCTCCTGGGCTACTTGAGAAAGTTTCTTTGGCACATTTTTTCCTAGGTCTGAAATGATAGAGAAAGTAGAAAGAATCTATACAGCTATACAAAATGACTGGGGTTTCATAAGTAAGTGTAAAGAAACCTAAATGAGTGATAGTTCTAGGGTACAGTAAGTAGGAATTCGTAGGAAGCAAGGATGGAAAGAGAGGTAGGCACCACGTTGGAAAGGGCCAGAAATGCCACTGGAAGGAAGCAATGCTGCATTTACACTGAGTGCCACTGAGGTTCAAACCAAGACAGGCTAAGATTGGTTCTCTAAGAGTGACTTGAGGAATCAACTGAAGAAGAAACCAACTGCAGAGCACAACAATCATTTAAAGTAAAATATAAAGACCTGGATTAGGACTAGGGAGGTGCCAAGAGAGCATCAGCTTGGCACTCTGCAGGATTTGTTGGCAGGTGAGGGAGAAGAATAGGGAGAAGTACCTCTGAAATCTCTTGAAAAATCAATGGGATAGGACAGTGCCTTTAACTAAAGCAAGAGCTGATTTAAGGAACAAGGAAACAGAAAGAGATAATGAGTTCAATTTTGGATACATTGATTTTATGGTATTTAAATATATCATGTATAAGATATAAAAAAAATGCAGTTATAGAAATATAGGTCTGAAATTCCTGAGAAATCAAGAGATTCCAATGTTGGAGTTCTTTCCCAGGCCAGCGCGTAACTTGCAGTGAGAGCAGTCCAAAGGCAAACTATATGGATCTTTAATTCCTCCTTTGCCACAAACCATAAAAATCCTTCACTGAATTTGTTTCACTGAAAATTTCCCCCAACTCAGAGTGTTCTACATTTTTGTCTTTTTTGTCATTCTTTGTTTTTAGACCCCCAAGCTCCTTGGGGTAAGGACTTTGTCATTAATTTAGCACAGCTGAATATATTACATGGTGCCATGTGTATTTATAGAAGTTTGCTAAGTAATGATGATTCAGATTTGGTAATCAGCACTTGAGATGATCATATGGTTATGCAGATCAACACTTACTATGCAAAAATCATTTCCTATAGGGGCAGATGTGCTGGTCTCCCTCTTGGTAAATTTTTAGATCTGTAAATTTCTTGCACTCTGAAAGTCAATTTAGGATTATGCCTTTGATTGTCTTCTTGTTGCCTAAGGGAACCAAGAACGCAGTATCTTTCTATGATGCTAAGCTGCCGAAGGTAAATAATGCTGAGGGGCTTAGCAGCAATTAATTCTAATAATTTAAATGATATAAAATGCCTTTATTGATCTAACAGCATAGTGATTTCACTTCTCCAAGTCAAAGAAAGCCGTTGAAACATTTTAAAATATTTAGTATATAGCCGTACACATGCAGTTCCTATGTTAAGGCATATTGCGATTCCATTCGGAATTGGAAAAAAAGAATTTTTGTTACATTTTTTTGGAAGATGACAAATGCTTCCAGATTTCAGATTTTAACTTCTCTCTAAAAATAAGAGGGGGAGTGTTTCATAATCTCTTTGATTTCTTTTAAAATTCCAGAAACATCTGAACTGTTACTTTTAAAATATTGGTAAAGACTATGCATTAATTTACTCATACTCTATGAAGCAGTGATTCTATCAACCTAAGATAGGTGGATACCAATCCAAATTAGTAAAAATGCAACAATGGAATATGGTAGTAAAGGGAGGGGGGAAAGGAAAGAAGGGAGAGAGAGAGAGAAGTTTGGAGAATTGGAATTTTTATTCTATAATATCGGAATGCAACTGTGACAAAGTGTATTAGAAGGAAGCGTCATGTTGTAAGGCAACTGTCATGCTTAAATCTTTCAATATGCTCTGAAGTGCAATTCTGCTGCAACTTCCTACTGACCCCTCAGTTCCTCACCATCCCTCCTTGTTCATCATAATCATCAGCACCTGCTGACTGAAATCTTAGTGATAGCTACTGATTTGAAGTTGATAGACAACTCGAAGCCAGATTTTTAAAATCTAGCAATTACACGAAATTATATCACTCATCCCCAAAACAACCTCAATAATAACACAAATATGTTCAAGTATCCAATTATATTCTGGGGTGAACATAAAATAAACACAACAGAGAGTGAACAGCAATGAGGATGGTTCGTGGCAACAGCTGCCACAGGTACCAAACATGATGAAATCTGGCCTTTAATGGGTATCCTCCTGCTCCAACATGGCAAATGGCTGGTGGGGAGGAAGGCAGTAAACATTTTTCTTTTTGCTTGTGTATGCATGTATTTAAATTTCTCTTTTTAATGTTTATCTTTGGAATCAATTAGAGTAAAAACTGTAAAAAAAAAAATCCTTCAATACTAGGGTCGTTTTCTTCTTTCCTTTGTTGTTACTGATGTTGTTTTATACAGATTCGTGTGAAGGAACAGCTTGCTATTTACATGTTTTTGGAGAGCTTAGTTGAAAAATGTGGGTCTACATCATTCTTGATGGGTATAAGTGACGAAAAAGCAATGTGAAAATTCAGAGTACCTGCTCCCGTATACCAATGTGATAGAGAGCATAAAGAGAGATACTCAGAAAATGAGGTCTGTGGGCGCTCAATGCGCCCTTTTCTTTCTCAACTTCCCCCAAATTGATCAGATGAAAGATTATAAAAAAGGGACACGTTCAAGATCAAAAGACAAAACCAGACAACTTGTGGGTGGTCCCACAGAGTAAAGTGAAAGAGTAGAGCTAGACCACACAACACCAGAACAGCTAGAACATGACGCCGGAGTGAAGGGAGGAGATCTGGCAACTTTCTGATTCTCTCTCCTGAGTATTCCATTCTGTTCATGAGATATTTCTACAGTACGGGTGAAGGGGGAGTAGGACACATTTCTCATGTTTGTGTACTTTTCTGAAGACAGCTATGTAGGCAGCGTCCGTTGTGTCTGAGAGCATTTATGTGTGTCAATGCATGCAACACTGGTTTTTTTAATTTCAAAAGCATTACACAAATAAAAGCAGGAAAGTCCAATCTATTCCTTTTAGTGGCTAGAATGCTGGCATGCGAAAGAAGACCTCACAGGACTTCAGAAGTAAAAATTCTGAAACACAGTGAGAAAGCATTAATGACTTATTCAAGCTCTTAGATGAACAGTTTTAGGGAATTGTTGAAAAGTCTTACAATGATAGTTGTAAATTTACACACATCAAGGTCAGTCATTACCTGCCTTGTTTAAAAAGATATGATCCATGACTCTGTAACAGGCTTACTTTGGAACACTCAAAATTAGTATTATATGAAAATGTACTTATTTTGTCAGAGTCTCAGAAATTGAACCTGCAATAGTCATTTGTACCAGTTTGCCTGCTGGGAATTAGACGATCCAGGATTTTATACATCATATTCTTTACTTGTTATCATAGAGAAGAGGCGATAAGAGGTGAAACTGTTCTAATTCAAAAATATCTTTGTATTTATTCTGGTCCCCACCCCCAAGTTCCACTCATGAGTTACAATTGTTGGGTAAAATGCCTTTGAATTCCTAAGCACACTAAAGCCAGATCTGTTTATTAGCAACGTGCCTTCTATGCTATAGCTTTCATTAAATAAACACATCTCATCCTTCCTTTTCAACTGTGAAGCTAAATAATTAATAATGAATAAGTAGAGAACCATGTCCACTTATATAATCTCTCCTCATAATTATCTGCTTATTCATTTATTAATATTATCCCACATATATATGGGAGGGGTAAGAAATGAGGCCAACTGTAAGGGAGATTCTGTCTCTAAAGGGGCCATCTAACCTGCACCCCTCAGTAATTGTTGCTATTCCTCCATGCAGGCTCAGGATTGCCAGGTGTCTCGACTTTCAGAGGAGCCATTTTTTGTTTATTTTGATTAACTCGCAGACTGTCTCAGCAAAATACATATCTGGGACGAACTTCCTCTTGTTATCTCTTGTACACAGGTTCATCAGCAAACAGCAGCTTGTCAAGTTTACAAACCTGGACTGAAGGATCACATCTGAATTCCATGTCAGGAAAAGAGGGTTCTCTTTATGTATTACAGAACTGGTCCTCTTTGGCTCTTGATCCACCTATTTTCACCGTATAACTTCTTCCCTCCCTTTCTCTCCCCATACCTTTCCTTCTGCCTTTTTTGGTTTCTCTACCTATCAAACTTTCTCCTTTCGATTTCTGACATCACTTTCTTTCTTACAAATATAGACCACACCTCTATTCTCTTACAACTTTTTTCATTAATTCTTGGTATTTTCCTAATGACTCCTGTTTTTCCAAAAATATGTGCCTCTACATTCTAAGAATCTTCCTTCTACCTCTACTTTTCCTTTGAATTCTGATTCTCTCTCATCACCAAAGTTCTTGAAAGGAGAGTCATGTTCATTGCTTTTATATGCACGTTATTCATACACTTACCCTTAAATGAAACAAATGCAGCCTTTCAGCTTCCTCTCCCAAGAGTGTGTCTCTTTTCTCTAAGTTCTTTGACTTTTATTTTGCATATGATAGCTTAGTGTTCCCAATTTTCCTTCAGTCAGTTTCCTGCCTTCAATTTCTGTGACATACCACTATCCTTATACATATATTTAAATTTAATTTTGAAAAGTGTTTGGCATAATTTTTATGATACTTAGTGTTTTCAATCACAAAACTAATACATGTTAATTAAAAGCTGAAGAATGTGTGAAATCTCAACAAATGGTGCTGAGATAGCTGGGAATCCACCTGCAGAAGAGTTAAGGGTGGACCCCTTTATCATACCACATATAAAAATTAAGTCAAAATTGACAATAGGCTTAAAAGTAAGAGCTAAAACTATATAAATTTTAGAAGAAAGCATAGATGTAAATCTCCATGATCTTGGATGAGACAATGGTTTCTGGAATATGATACCAAAAACAAAAGAAAAAAATAGATAAATTATCTTCATTAAATAAAAACTTTTTTTTGACGCAAAGGACCCCCTCAAAAAGTAAAAAGAAACAGGGGCACCTGGGTGGCTCAGTTGGCTAAACTTTTGCCTTGGCCTCAGGTCATGATCTCAGGTCCTGGGATCAAGCCCCGTGCTGGATGCATTAGTAAGGACAGGATAAACTTGTCACAAGTAAACTGTGAAATTTAATAAACGTAACATTTTTTTTCTGGGCTCACATAGTGGTCTAACAAGTTTGGATTCAGGCTAATGGCAGCTCTTTTCAGTGCTCTGGGGACCCAGACTCCTTCTATGGTTCGACTACTATCTTCTAGGGCAGGGGTTGACAAACTTTTTCTGTAAAGGGCCAGATAAATATTTTAGCTTTTGCAAGCCATAACACCTCTGTTTAAACTCAACTCCACTGTTGTAGCACAGAGCAATCACAGGCAATATATAAGTGAATTGGCATAATGCATTCCAAAAAAAAACCTCTTTATAAAATACCTAGGAGGGCAGACTTGGTCAATGGGCCATAGTTTGCCAACCCCAGCTCCAGAGTCTTCTATCCAGCTAGCAAAACAAGAAAGGTTTGGAGGAATCTGCCTCTTCAATGCTCAGTCTTTAAGTTATACACATTAGTCTGCCCACACTCTCTCAGTGAAAAGAAGTCAAAACCATAAAAGATCATACGTACCTGCAAGAGGGTCTAGAAAATGCTTATGATTAAGTATTCACTTTCTAGCTTCAACTCTTACTATGAAAAGGAGATGGATCTGGTGGAGAGTCACTCATCTTTAACACACCTTACGGTGCCATTGTGAGTAATAGTAATAGCATCTATAAAGTAACTTGGATGTAAGAATATTCAAAACATACTACAGTTTTTATCATTCTGGTCATGTACATTTTTAACAAAATTCTAATCTCCTTTGGGCACAATTTCTCTGTCTTACTTGTGTTTTAATTATTATTCTCTTTCCTTAAAATGTGTTCTACTTCTATTATCCACACAGATCCTTTCTCCACTCTGTTTTTCACTCCATTCTAAAATTCTCTCAACTCCCAGTTTGCAAAGACAGCACCAGTTTCTATATTCTATGGCCTCCCAAGTTCAAGACTTCTGAATCATTTTTGGCTCACCTTTGCACACATATTGACTTCCTGCATACATTTCCTCCATTTTTTTCCGTGTAACTTGTACGCCTTTCTCTCTATTCTTGTTTCCATTTTCTATTGTAATGTGTATTCATTTCTTAAGGGCTTCTGTAACAAAGTACCACAAACTGTGTGGCTTAAAATAACAGAAATGTATGTATCACAGTTCTGGAGGCTGGGGGTCCAAAATCAGGGTGTTGGCAGGACCACACTCACGCAGACGCCTGCAGGAAAATCCTTCCTTGACTCTTCCTAGCTTCTGGTAGTTTGCGGACAATCTTTAGGATTCCTTGGCTAACCTCTGCCTTGGTTGCCCCATGGTGTTCTCCCTGCAGGTTACTGTTCACATGACCATCTTCTTATAAGGAGATCACTCATATTGGATTAGGGGCCTACTGCACTCCAGTATGACCTCATTTTAATTAATTACATCTGCAGTGACTCTATTTCCTACAAATAAGGCCGCATTTTGAAGTACTGGGGATTAGAGCTTCAATATATATCTTTTTGGAGGGGACACAATTCAACTCATAATACCATGGCTTAAGCCTGCATTACCTATTTGCTAGACCACTACTGTAGCCTTTTACTTGTTTTGTTTTCTTCTTAATACTCCATCATTTTCTTATTTCAATATACCTTCAAGGTCAGAAAACCTTTTTTTTTTTTTTTTTTTTTTTTTAGGATTTACTTATTTGAGAGGAAGAGAGAGAGCACGGGCGTGCATGAGGGGAGAGGCAGAGGGACAGAACCTTCAAGAAGACTCCCCACTGAGCGCAGAGCCTGATGAGGGGCTCCATCTCATGACCCATGAGATCATGACCTGAGCCAAAATCAAGAATTGGACGCCACCCAGGTGCCCCTAGAAAACCTTTTCTAACATGGCATGAGTATGATGTACTAGGTTTTGAATTAGAAGTTCAGTAGCTTTTGGTAAATAACATAATTCCCTAAATCTCAGCTATTTCCTCTGTTAAACTAAAATAATAGTACTTACTTCATAGCATTGTCAAGAGGATTACCTAAGGTCATGCACGGGACCATACCTACTATACATAGTGCCTGACAGTCAAGGGCTTCCTCAATAAATAGTGTGTCCGAATTTATGATCTTAAATATATTATTCTGTTACTCAAAAATGTTAACATCATGGACTTGTTTTATTTCTTTAAATGTCCCATGTAGATTAGCTTTGCCTTGCCCCTAAGAGACACTCAATAATCACTTACCTTATGAATTTTTGAAGGCAAGCCCTTAAATAAGAAGCTTCTAGTCTTCAAAATAACAACTCTAAGCAAGAGAAAAATGTGTGAGGAAATTAGGTCAAAGACAGAAATAAGAAAATAAGTATATAGGGCAAGGTTGAATTCATTAGGATTCTTATTTATGAGTCATACCAACAATGTTTAGCTTATATAAGAAATATGTACAGTATTTCAAAGTTGGCTGTTGAAGGTAAAAAATCTGTTTTGTATTTTAAAGTAAGCAAAAAGTTCCTTTAAATAACAACATGGCATTGAGGAATCTCAGTGTTTTCTTGTTTTTACCCCAACAACAATCTGCTTTCATGCATACTCCACACACAGTACCAACTCCTCAACATTCTTGTCTCTAAAAAACCACATGGAAGGTTAAGTAGTATTAGTCTCCTATCTTTTATCTTCTAATGTATGATAATCTGAAATCAAATTATTATTATTTTTTAAAGATTTTATTTATTTATTTGAGAGAGCATGAGAGAGAGAGAGAGAGAGAGAGAGCACATGACAGGGGGTAGGGTCAGAGGGAGAAGCAGACTCCCTGCTGAGCAGGGAGCCCGATGCGGGACTTGATCCTGAGACTCCAGGATCATGACCTGATCCGAAGGCAGTCGCTTAACCAACTGAGCCACCCAGGTGCCCCTGAAATCAAATTATTAAGTTTCAGAGCTGAAAGAAGACTTAGTGATCATTCAATATCCTTTTATAGATAACAAAATATTACCTGGAATAATTATGTGATTGAGATCATGCTGCTATTTAGTGCCCAGAGATTAGAAACCAGGATGCCTGTCAAGTGCTCATTCTTCTTTCCCATACATCCTTGCAGTCAAACTGAAGATAGTGAAGAGGAAATCCATGGAGGATCCCTGGGAATGAGAACTCTGTACGGAAGCCCTCTTACTCTGACACGTTGGCTGTGGAGTGCCTATCTTGGCAGAGTCATCCTGCACAAAGAACAATAATACTGATTGCAAAATAAATAAGAAATCTGTGCATATATTAAGGCTGACATTAAAGACTTACAGCCAGTCAATTCAGGAAAAAAGTTGGGAAAAGAATGATTAAAATCTTTCTTTCCTTCATACTCTGTATGCAGTGTTTCTCAAGCTTCACCATATATATAAATCACCTGGAGATTTGTTAACAAAGACTGTGATTGAGTAGATACATGACAAGGCCTGAGAGTCTGCATTTCTAACAAGCTCCTAAATGATGCTATTGTCTATGATCCATGGACTTATTTGGAATAGTAAACCCCAAAATGCTAGTAGATTATCATCTTTTTGGTGTGTGGGTAGTGTCAGCTTGGTCTGTAGGAACCACGTTGACTGTAGTGCTTGCTATCTCTTGCCCTGCTTCAGTCTTTAGCTCTCTTCTACTTTAATACTATATCTAGTTGTTTTGTTGTTGTTGTTTTTTTTCTACACAACTAGAAAAAACTTTCTATAGGAAGGTATCATGACTCCTATTTCTTTGACTCTCCAGTGCCTACTAAATGTTGGCCACTTAGAAATGTTTATGATTGATTATAATGTTAAAGAAAAAGAATGTTTGGAGGAAAATGTATTCTGAAAGAAGGAAGTCCTTTTTGGACACTATTTTCTTGGCCATAATGGAATCATTTTGTAAGCTAGCATACTATATGCGCTACAACATTAGAATCAACATCACATTGTAAAATATGTGATTTGTCTTATCATATGCATTAATCTATGGTATAATAGTGTTTTACTTATTTTGAAAGAAATATTTAGTAATTCCATTTATAATTTCATTTCTACTGAAACTGGAAATAGTAAATCATGACTGATTATACACAAAAAGTGTTTTTCATATAATTGTTACAGAAAAAAATACCAACTAAAATTCAATCCATTACAAATAATTAACAATATTTTGGAAATTTATATTTAAAGATAAAAACAAATTTTTAAATAATTTATCCATTCAATTATTAATAACTTAATATTCACTGATAATATGTACTAATTTTGGAATAAACAAGGAGTTCTTTTTTGGAAGGAGGCAAATTTTTCCAGTGAAATTCTTTAAGGCAGATTGAACACCTTGATATTTCTCTGACCCAGCCTGATCATAAAATGACATATACTTGAAAAAAATATTCTAGTAATCTATCAAGCTTCCCACGTCCTCTCTTGATTTTTCTGGTATCTTGACATTCTCTTTTGGATGCATAAATTACCCTCATATTTTGCAACTGGTAACTGGTCTCACTCTTCAATATACCCAGTGGTCAGTGTTTTTGGCTTGTCATTCCAAGATTCTTCCCTGTAACTTTCAATGTATGACATTATAGAATTTTGCTTAAAATACCTGACATTCCCGACTCAAGAATCTATCAATTTCAAGGAAATGTTTTCAGTTAAGTTTTCTCTTTCCAATATAGTCAACATACATTATTGGTGTACAATAGTGATTCAACAGTTCTATACATTACTTAGTGCTTATCATGATGAGTGTATTCTTTTTCAAAGAAATTTATTAGTACACATAACTGGAGCTAGAGTGTGCTCAATGACACTATGAAAACCTCATGTTTGTTTTCTCAACCTACCTTCCATATCCTAAGCCTCATCCAAAGGCTGGTTCCCTTGTAGTAGCACAATGGGAGCCCGAGGTATCTGAGTGTTATTTATTGACTTCCATTTGAAGAGAACATGTGAAAGCTAAAACTCCGTTCCTCTCAAAATCTACGACAGAGGTCATTTTCATCTACTGAATAGACAGCTTGAGTCAGAGGCTTATCCCGGTTCAATGATAGTTAAGAGGGAGATGCCAGGCATTTGAATAGTCTAATTAGAATTCCCTTTGGAAATGAGGATTTGTGTAGGTCCCTGGAGGGGGGGTAAAAAAATCAGAGCTCCGTTTGGAAGGAAGAAGACAATGTGGGATTATTGCAAGACACACTGATTTCATAAGTCTATCTTCTTTTACAAGATTCAGGTTTATGTAGCAATACATTTGTCCTGCCTTTTATTTGCACTGTGTTCTGACAATCAGGTGAATGTGGTCAATAAAAACCTAATGAAAAGTGAACAGGTGCCAAGAGTGGATGCTAGGGACTAGTTTTCCAAGTCATCGTTCCATTAACACATATATTTGTGTTATAAGAATTTTGCTATCTTACCAATCTTCTGATACAGGAAAAGAAGACTTACATATCAAAGACCCCTATATTTCACATATGCTGCATGTTTGACTTCTTAGTTCCAAAGGAAAATATACAAGCAATATTGTGTATCAACAAAGAAGAATGAAGAAATTGACAGTCTAAGGTGACTATTTACATTTGAGTTATAGAGAAGACGACAAAAAGGACCCCAATTTTTTCATACTCAAGAATGGAATGAATTAGAGGTATTCTCTAGAATACTGGGGCATCTGAGTGTCAACAAAGGATGCAAGGTCACTGGGAAAAAAAGCTCTGTCCTTGTCGTTTTTCTCTGGCACAGGAAAAACATGCATAATGACATTGGGGGACAGAATTATACTCAGTTTACACAGGAACTATATACTCTCTCTTACTTGGGTGACTTTAACAATTTTTTTTAGTTCTGATGTGCTATGCAGCACTTGTTAACCCATGTAAGAATGAGTCACATTCTAACAGATTTCTTTTGTATCTTGTGGTTAGAGAGCTGTGCTGAACTGACGGTCAAAGATTGTGGAGAACGATGGGCTTTTTGTTCATATACATTGAGGACTGAATCTGTGAAAGAAGATGACCCTCAAAAATGATACATTGTTTTTCAAGAGTGACAGTCAGAAAGGTGAATGTCAGTGGTGACAGGAACACGGCAGGGACATCAGCCAGCAGCATCAATGCTTTTGTCCTTGATCATAAAGTAACGAGCAGTAGGTAAGGACTAAGGAATGCTGGCTCCTGACAACTAACTTTACATATAACTAAAAAGAGTGTAAGATAAAGGTCAAAACGTTGTATCAAAAGAAAAGAATCTCTATAGACTGGGGACTAAGGCAACAAGTACTGAGGTTCAGAATAAAAGATGTCTGGAAATATTCCCCGAGAATGCCTAGCAACATGCTCTGCCTTCATTTTGACTGTTTTGTTGTTTGCTTTCTCCCTTAGCTTTCTAAGAGCAGCAGAGCCACGGAGGGTGTATGTATGGCCTTCAGTAAGGGAGAGAGTGGTGGGGGGTGGGGGCATGGGGCAACTATGAGTTAGTGAAAATGCTAACCTTGCCCCTTGGTCCCAGGAGTCAAACTGAACTGTGGAGAAACAAGAGAAGTCGACTCTATCTTAGACTCTTGTGATGCTACAGGGCAGAATAAAAATCCTCCTCTGTTGTCTCCCACAAGATTAACTTTTCTCCCTTGAGTATTATCAAGAGAGATTGAGCACAAGATAGAAAAGCCAATAGGGTGGATGTCCTTATTCTTATCTGAGCATCTTTTCTTAGTAGTCTCAATTGGAGTAACAGTCTCCCCAGCATAATTTTAAGGAAAACACACACACGCACACACACACACACGTGTGTGTATCCAGATAAAGAGAATGAAACTAAGGTACAGAAGGTTGGAGGAACTGAAGCAAAAATTAAGAGGGAAACTAAAAATAGCTAATTCTGTCTATTTGGGGGCAATTTCCATAGAACAGATAAAGTGGGAAATGATTTAGGGAGCACCTCTCTAGTAAACTGCTTTGGAACCTATTTTTCTCCTAATTCTTTGGCACTAGGTAGCTTTCTGCAGAATCAGCTACACATTTTTGCTCTTCTCAGCCACTGCCATGCCATCTTCCTGAAAAAAGTTCACTCGATAATGCACCAAGTTTAATACATAATAAAAAGAGCAGCTGATTTTGTTATAAGCTTGTTGTTTGCCAGAGATTTTTACAAGTGTTTTTATATTATTAACCCATTTGATCTTCACAATGACATTTTGGAAATGGTAGTTCCATTTTACAGATGAGAAAACCATGGCACAGAAAGATTAAGAAACATACTTAACAAAGGGGAGAGAGAGAGAGAGAAAGAGAGAGAGAGACAAACCAAGAAACAGAATCTTAACTATAGAGAACGGACTGACAGTTACCAGAGGGAAGGTAGATGGTGGGATGGGTGAAACAGGGATAGGGATTAAGGAGAGCACTTGTGATGAGCACCAAGTGATGTATGGAAGTGTTGAATCACTATACTGTACACCTGAAACTAATATTACACTGTATGTTCACTAACTGGAATTAGAAAAAAAAATTTAAAAAAAAGAAACAGGTTTACACTGTACAGTTCTAAGTGACAGAGCTAAGATTCCATCCCAGATAGACTGGTTTTAAAGCCTATCCTAGTAGCCACCATAATTTATAACCCACGACCATTTGTGTATAATATTCGCTAGTAAAACGTTTCCTATTTTGAAGTGTTCTGGGTTTTTTGGGTTTTTTTTTTTTTTGTCCTATTTGCTTCTTCTAAATAAAACAGAATTTTACTTTATCCTATTTTTCATTTTGGGATTTCTGCATGATTCTCTAAATAAGACAACCCATTTCTTAATTTCTTCCAGATTCTAGATTGATAAATACAATTATTGCACAGATAATTATCAATTTCAATTTAAGAAGTTCTTGTACTTTCCACAAATATTAGTTTATTAGATTATTTACACTCTAGTGCATTGGAAAAATGCAAAATGCCAATCTAAATTGAGGAAAAAAAGAGATCCCTGGTGGCCTTATTCCAAGTGTATGTTCTTGGGTAAACCATGAGGGCTTTAGTTCCACCTTTTATAAACAACGGGATAAGAGGAGCTAAAATATTTAAAGAAGCTTCCAGAACTAAAATTTGATGAGTTTGTACATTATTGGGTTTGCACATTACTGGACCTTTTCCCAATTTTTTGGTAGAAAGGACTTCCTTATTTCGGACATTTAAAACCAGACTGTACAACATACAGCAGATAACTTTTCTGCCTAACCTTTATTCTAACCTCTATTAAGTTGTTTCAAAACATGTCCTCATTTCTAAGGCTACTATATAATATTCGTTTATGTCTTTGGAAAGTGAACCACTTCTCTGAGAAATCCTGATTTCTCGATACTCTGCTAAATATTTTTAAAAGCAAATTATTATTTGAAGGAAAATAAATAACAACTTTTTCCAGCAGGCCAAAGAAGCCACAATCACGCTAGGGTTTATGATGACATAAACTTTTCCTAGACACTAAAGCAAGACATTGCTCCTAGCACTCTACCATCTGCTGCAGATATTTTAAAATTCTAAAGCACTAACAATGATGCAATTTGCTACATTTTGAGCTGCATTTTACAACTCTCTCTTTGCTGAATTACTATTGATGACATTAAAACCCTTTACAAATCAAGACAACACATTTGCTTGCTAGTGCCACCAAAGAGCTGTCAGCTACTCTCTTTCTAGGAGTCTACCTGCCACCTCCTTTGGGGTCAGCAATGTTTAAACCCTCTTAGAGAATGAGAAGGAGACCCATCATTTTCTACGTTACCTATCGCTCATGGGAGAAAATGCCCAGGGAGAAGACAACATTAACTTGAAGAAGGAGTAACTGGGAAGCAAAGTGAGCAATTTATTATAATTTTTTCATCTTCTCATAGATAAGGAGTAATATTCTCCAGATTTCTGGAAACAAAAGACTAAAAGTTACTAAAATAAGTTATACAACATAGGAGGGTCAAGGAGCCAAAACACTTTTTCATGAGTGCAGATGTAAAACTTAGAGAATCAGAGAACCTGAAGGAAGAAAAAAACTGGCAAGAGTTAAGATTTGAATGTTTGATAAAGATTTAAAAGGTGTTTTTTTTTTTTTTTCCTCCTGAAAGTTGAGCAAGTGGGACAGCTTCGTAGATATGTAGGTTTTAAAAAACTCCAATTTCAAATTATTTTTAGTCAGTGATAGTGTGTTATTGGCTCTCTGCAAAAAAGTTCACTTAGAGGAACAGGAAGAATATAGATCACTAACAATTATGAAAGAAGTTTCAGCTCAACTCCACACCTGATGGACTGTGGTTATCAGTTTCAAATTTCAGAGATTAGCAGCTGTTACTTTCTAAAAGTACCTAAGATATTCAAACATTTGCCCTGGAAAAATGACACCTGTCAGAAAAAGTAACAGGATGAAATATGTCTTCATTCATTTTAAAGGATGTAGTTTATAAGAGATTTTCATCTAACTGAAAAAATCATTGCTGGCATTTGTAGTTACCTTCCTAGCCCCTTTCTTTCCCTTTATATTAGATTCTTTTTAAAAGATCTTAAATTCAAATTCTTCACATTTTTATTATGTTTCATTGCTGAAATAATTTTAACTGTTGTTATTCCTGTTCTAAGACCTATAGCTACAAAAGGCCTGGAACAGTCGATATATGCTTATTTATTAGACAGAAAATATACTTGAATTTTGATGTTAATGATAATTTCTGGATACTTGTCGAATTCCCCTTTCATTTTTTTGTAACAAAACATTATTTCACAGAAAAGACAGGACGTGTTGAGAAATATTTTCTTTTTTTAAGCATCAGTGTAAGAAAAAATAAAGTTTACATTCTCCAACATCCTTATTCCCAAGCTTCTGCTGCACAAGCAAGGGGAAAGTAGGTGACTTAACAGGCAGAGCTGAGGCCTGACTCACCACGCTTGGAAGTTGCAAACTGTCACCTTATTTTTATTACTGAACACTTAATGAAAGAGTGGTGAGGTTACAAGCAGGTGGCCAGGCAAGATGCGAATGAATCACTTGGAGAAAAGACATAAACAGAGTTTGCCACAAGAGCAAGATATTTGAAAAAGATCAGCTATCCCATGACCCCCACACCAGTCCTCACCCAGACAGTCTCCTTTCGCCAGAGACCTTGCCCCCACATACCAACAGTAGGAATGATAATAGCAAGAATGTCCTCCGTGCACGTATTAAACACTAGTTCCCAAGGGAGACACTTTACATGTATTATTGCTAAACACTAAACTACTCCTACAAAGTGAACATTACCACTTTTGCTCGTAAATGAGAAAGGGGACACTCAAACAAGCAGGGCTGTCTATGATCCTAAAACTAAGAAGTATTGACCTCAGGAGTGCCTCATGTCAAAGCCCATCCTCTAGTCAACACACTTTGCTGCTCCATCTGTGCTTGTATACAAAGCTGTTTCTGGGAAGAATGGACTAATAAAAGGGGATCTAAGATTTAAACTTGAGTCTTTGAAACTCAGTTATTTATTCATCTACCCAGGAAAGAAAGCAGAAAACAAATATAACTGGCATATGAAACATAAACAATGCACAAGCAGATTCACTAAATCAGAAATTTTGATGTCGTATTATATCCTGTAGCACTTACTTTAAATGTATCAGCTAAGATACTGGATAGTCTTAATGAATCAAATGCATCCCCACCCTCTCTTTTACTTCCTTACTTTGTAAATGCGGGAGCAGGCAGAAAATGAACTTATTCTAGTTTTGATCGGGATTTTGGTTAGAACCAAACCATCCACAGTCCTGAGGGTAAGAACAAAGTTCAGATGAAGGGAATGAAACAAGGCAGGCCTTTCCCTCCCCCCTAGAACCTGTAATTGCATTTTATTAGCCCCAACCTGTGTCAGACCAAATAGGAGAAGCTAGTCTCTGGCTCCTGGGACCCTTCTTCCCTAGTCCTGATGCCCAAAGGAAATGCTTCTGGCTTTGCAGAACTTGCCATATGTAATGCATTAGTAATAATAACCATGCAATCACTGCTAGTTCAAAATGTGGTCCTGAACATTTTCATCAATACGCAATTGTAGTTTTAAATGATTCTAAAAGTTTTATTGAGCTAGGATTTCTAGCTTATAATCAAAGGTGGCCAAATTTGGACTTCAAGAAATATTCCAATTACTTGGAAAATTCATGAATTCCCTAGAAACATTATTAGAGAGTGACAATCTGAGGGAGAATCCTACAACTTCATAGAATAAAGGGTCCATAATTATAAACAGAAAGACCCCCCTTGCAGGGTACGCTGAGAAGGCGGCAGCTTTCTCTGCACATAAGTGCTTTCCAGGAAAGGGATATTTGAAGTTGAACAATCCTTTATCTTTCATTCTGTTTTATTTTACCCTTGTTTTTCTTTGTAATTACTCTATAAACAGCTCATTGCAGAAATCTGTTAATATGCTGCAGATGGTGAGGGGATCATACAGTGCTTTATTCTTCAGCATCTTGGTCACTTACCTCATCAAAATGGGTCCCAGTGTTACATTCAAGAAGAGGTATTTATTTTCTAATGACTTTCCTATTGTTCACACGAAAAAAGTATCATCCCTCAGAACCAAACACCAGAAACCCAACACCTGGGTTCTCTTTTTGACTCCCCTTGAAATTGTATTTGACTGCACAAAACATATTTACTTTTAAAGTATTTAAAAATGTTAAAAAAAAGACAGTTTTTTAGAAAATCGTATAAAGCTTAATAAATTAGCATTTACAAAATAATTTGAACATCTCGAAGTTTCACATCGCTTCTCAATATTAATATATCATTTCAGTATCTACTTCTTAATCTTTTGGTTTTATTTAAAATTAATGTTCTTCCCCCAAAATATTAGTAAAAAGCTATCAGAGTAAGCTGAGTAACAGATTTCAGCACTATCAGTAAGGCAGTTTTCGTATGCCTTGCCAATATCTTTGTAGGTCTCCTTGTTAATCATTTTACTTTATTATTTATTCCATATATATTTCCATGAAGAGTTCTTAACTTGATGAAAATCTGATTTCTTGATCCACAATCAAATCTTACTATGGCCAGCTGCTATGTCTTCATAACTGTGAAAATATTATATCTCTTTGCAAGTTGGCTCTAATACAAGGAAGGTTACTAAACTAACCCAATTAAATTGAGCATATCTGCAAGTTTAGATGATTATTGCTGTTGTCTAGGAGGGCTGGGATCCAAAGTGATGGATTGCTGGCTACCCTAGTGAATTCTAAAGGGGAAAAATATCCCATTCTGGATTAGCTTGAATTGGCTTACATAAAGGTTTTATGATGCAAATTGGAGATATTGGACTTAGTAACAACCTACACTATCTGTTATATTCTCCTGTCTCATAGTCACAGGAAGCTTTCTTGAGTATGACGCTCCATCCTCATTAATAAGCTCTGTGTTGTACATCTTTGTCTGATATGAAGCTGCCATACCTTGTCACCAATTATAGACTCTGAAAAGACCCATCTCATTATAGTACTTAAATTGCTTGTTCCTGAAGGTGATGCTTGGTGTGTCTCTTCTGCCTCTTGCCAACAGGAAAATCACCCTTGAAGTGAATAGATGTCAGTCAAAAGCTACAAAAGAAAAGCAAGAAGAATTAATAAAAAAAAAAAAAACCTGGCTAGAATATTTATCAGCTTATGGCACAGAAAAAAATATAGATCAGACAAATAAAATGCAAGGCTAAAAGAGACACTTTTAAACATTTTAATCACATGAAACATATCTGTCCACGAATTTGGGACCAAGTGAATATTTTGAATGCAAATCACACATGTGGACCAAAGCAGACTATTTACCATTCTGTCATTGTCACACTAAGGGAAGGATGCAATGTTGGAAAACACTTTTTCTCTGTTTCTCATTGCATCACTAGGTGATAGGAAACTGAGCCTCATTCAAGAGAATTCTCATCCTTGGATGGCATCACTCTGTATTGCAAACCTGGTCCACCGGGGGTTTTAGATAAATTGTGATTGATCAGTAAATTGAGATATCAATTAATATCAATTGCTAGGTCAGCTGGGCAAGAAAAAGTGTAGCAGAAAACTCTTCTGCTAAAGGAAAGCTACCATATTAGTCTTGAGCAAATGCAAAACACATCTGAAATGCATTCAAAGGATGTTCATCCCCAGGTACAATAAAAATCTATTCCATTTCAAAAGAAGAAAGTATCTTCACAAATTCCCCTTATTAACAATCAACCTCATTATAATCATGTGTAGGGAAAAATGTTTATACTTTAATTTTTGCCTCTTTGCTTTTGGAATGTACAAGTTTATTCACAAGTTAAGCCAGTAAAGACTCTTTTAATGGTGGGGACTCTCCAAAGGCACTCTAGTTCATATATCTGTCCCACAACATCCCCAGAATTGAGTCAGCCAAGGGCAAAATGAAAAGGCTCACAAAAATCCTCAGAAGCTAGCATGCAGTCTCTAGCTCAGCCCATGGAACACAAATATACCCTAGTCCTTTACAATATGTATCAAAAGTGTTTGTAGGTCTTACGGTGTCATTCAAAACGTAAGCCTCATTTGGAAAGAAAATGTTCAATATTAACACCATCAGTCTTCCCTTTCACAAGAAGGTCAATAAATTATGCCCATTTGTTTAAGAAGTCCCCTTAGTCTAGTTAACTATATGTTCAAATGTAATGAGAACACGTTTTCATTCAATATCAGTCTGTGTGTACGTATGTACCCATATACAAGCTTTCAGAAGAAATAGAGAAATAATCACATCAAATAGAGAACATGTATGTTGAAAAAAATACTTGGTACAGCACACCTGTACAAGATATAACACATATTTCTAGTTCCAGATGTGGTATTACCACCGCCATTCCTTCCCGGCAGTTTGCAGAATCTCGTAATATATGATCTGAATCTGCGAGAGAGAGAGAGAATTCCTCTGCTCACTCTTGGACAAAAGGATAACGGGATTCTGGCATATTCACTGAATTCAAAAGAACCTTCCATTAATTGGTGTTTAGGAGCCTTTGGCCTTTTTCAGCACATCTGAGAACTGAGAATTATTACTATTATCACTATCTTTTTACTATTCCACTACAAAGTTTATTGTAAACTGTAAATAATCAAACATTTCTAAGTTCTTATTACTAACCCAGCTCCTCAAAGAGAAGTTAAGATACATAGAAAGACATTTTGACATTTTGAATATTCTTTTTCTGCTCTGTTATTTAGGTATTTTTAAAGGAAACTTATTGAAGTATAAATCCACAACACATTTTGGATTGAAGTTGAAGTCACATTTCCCCAGGTATCAAATAAACATAAAAGTGTAAGTAGTAAACATGATAAAGGCAAAAAGTTAAGCACACTTTATTTACTGCAAAATATTTAAGCTCTTTCTTTGAAAAAGGTTACCTTCTTTACCAGATACCAATGACGGGGCAATTTTTTAAGTATGGGTACACGGAAAGGATTTCTTCTTGAACACATCTTTTTAATCTGTGATGGTGGTAGCAATATACTGCTAAGTGAAGACCATTTGAGTCACTATTATTTTTTCTCTATGTAGATCAGTTTTGAGACCATAAGCAAAAAAAAAAAAAAAAAAAAAGTTGTCCTTGTCTGAAAAAAGTGCCAACTCAAAAATGAAAACAAGAAATTGCATTAGGCACAATTTTTTTTAGAGAAGGAAAACTGAGTAATAGGAGGAACTGAGTTGATTTTACTGCACATGACTTAGGTGCCTACACATACTATACTTGAGTTTGTAAAAGAAACAACCTGTGATAATATTTTTCTCATCCTGTGTGGCTCTTGGTAAACTCTGGTTTAATGTGAAGACTCTCATTTCCTTTGCTTCTCTTAAAAGCACTTAGCTCTATCCTCCCCTTTAGGTTCCCAGGTTGTCCTTGGTCTTTCCCTTAACAGAAGATATGCTATTACAGTCACTGTTTCACTAGTCCCTCATATTCCACTATGTGCTGCCTTCTGTCCCTAGCACTTTTCAGAAATGTATATGGGGAATTCAACTTTTTCATTATAAAAAGATTCAGCTACTGATGTTTGCAAATCTTAATAATGAAATGAGCCAGTATTAGATACCTAATATCATAAAATACCCAGAATCTAATGTCATTCAGGTTGGTTTCATTTTCTGCTTAGGTCTTGAAACTGGAATCACCTTATTTTCAAAACATAGGAACAAATTTTTAAATAGTTTATGGCAGAGTTCAGTAATTTTATAAAAGATAGCTCATTATAATACTAATACTTTTTAGAGCTGTCATGTTTGATTGGCACTTTGGCATTAAACTATCTTAGGGGACAGGGGTGCCTGGATGGCTCAGTCAGTAAAGCATCTGAATCTTGATTTTGGCTCAAGTCCTGATCTCAGGGCTATGAGATCGAGGCCTGCATCAGGCTCTGTGCTGGGCGAGGAGCCTGCTTGAGATTCTCTCTCTCCCTCTCCCCCCACCCCCCAACTCACGCTCTCTCTAAAAACCAGAAACAAAAAACAAACAACAGCAATAAAAACAAACTATCTTAGGTGACCCTATTCAGATAGACAAGGTGAATCATCCCCTATGTTCCTGCAGGAAACAAATGGCACTACTATGGGTTGGCAGCCCTGGGTTGCAGGATGGATAAAATGCAAGAGGGCTTGAACCTCTAATCTCCAAAATGGAGGGCTCTCAACATCTTTAATAACATGGTTATTAGTATCCATGGGAGTAACAGCTGATATTTTTAGAGTGCTGATTATTATGTTTTAATATTAAAGAGAACTGCAAACATAAGCCCATGGGTGTTTCCTGAAAACAGTGCACATTCATAAAGAACAATTACTAAACAGCTCTGTTTGCCCCAATTTGGCAGGCTTGATCTGTTTCAAACAGTGAGTCACATCAGATAAATAAAAACAGAAGATATCTTTACTCTCCTCACACAGGTAAAAACCAACCCGTATTGAAAATGTTAATAAATGTTTTTACTCTGAGGACTTTCATGAATACAATCTTCCTCTCTCACTGCATGTGTAAAGCACAACCTATCTGATCAATCAGGTATACTCGCTCCAAGACCAGTTTGGTACTTTGACTCTTTGATTATGTAACTGGTAGTGAGTATTCAAATATTACATGTAAAGTAAAAAACAGAACACCGTATTTGAGAAAAAATTTTTCTCTTATTCTTTAATATTACTAAACAATGCAAACTAATTTCCCATCACTTTAGTTTCTGTTATTATATGCTTCTAATGGCCAAAACATAAATGAACTAGCAGCTTTTAAGTCCCTATTCAGAACCATTTTTAATTGAGATGGTGCCTCCTTGCTGAAAATACAAAATCATTTTCCTTTTTTAAAAGAAAAAAAGTAATTTTCTCTCAAAGCGATATCTGCTTCTGAATGCTTTCATAATTCTGTGTAGATTTTTTTGTTATGGCTTACTCATATTTACTTAAAAAGCAATAAGTAAAAACAAATTGTTTATTTTTATTTCCCTCAAAAATATACAAAGGGATTTAATTTCAAAATATAATTTAATACTTATTAATGACTGAAAAATTTTTAAATCCTACAAAGTAGACCAGAGCTTAAAGTTAAAGCTTTTTCCCTTACTAGGTAAGTAGATGAATTTTCAAAATTATCTTACTATTCACATAGCATTCAACTTAACAATTGCTGGAGTACAATAATTATTTAGCCGATGCATAAAATATTATGCAAATGTTCTTAACATGAGGCAAGTTATAAGAAATCAAGTACATGGGGGTGAGTACTTCACTCATATTTTTGCTTTTAGGGAAGAGATTATCTTTGGTTTCTGTCAAGAATAGCCTTAAGAAAACTTCTGGTTCTTAAGGTTAGTTCTTATATTAATTCTGCCTTTCATATCTAAAGCCCCCCAGTTTTGAATCAACATAACTAAAAAGACACTCATAATTTTCTGAAGTATGGCAGCAACCCATTTCCACAATCTCAATTATATCCAGATTCAGGTTCCAACCTCACAGGAAATAAATAAGAATGCCTTTGGGATGAGTGAAGAAAAATGTTGTCATAAAGCCCATGAGCTTAGCAGAGGAGGCATGTCCAACCCTCAAAAAACAATCAAATGGCTTAGCAATTCATGCAGAGTTAACTGTATTCACTTAACAAACTTTTCCATCTGGTTCCTTCGGAAACCTTGATTTCTTACCAAATGACACCTGTTAAGAAACATAAGAAGGATTAGCAGCTGTGAAGTAAGAGAAAAAAAAAAAAAGGTGTATAATGGGCTTCAGAATCACAATTTACCTATCATCATTACTTTAGGAGCAAAACTAACCTCAATAGCCCTTGGATCAATAGTGTTAGAATTACTACAGAACTATTGGACATAATTATCAGCCCAGTTAGTTGAGAAAATATTAAATGCTACTCTTACAATTTACTTAATAAGGCAAAAAATGGCCATAAAATTTTAGATAAGCATCTATGAAAAAAGTAAATAATTTTGAATATTAGCTTTTAAATGGATGTTTTAGGTTTAGAAATATTCTTATTTGTTGAAAATTTCAATCTCCCAAAATACTAAATATGAGCCAACTTTATTTTATACACAGCTTAATTAAAGAATTGTATGAAGTAAATCCTGCAAATGAGAACTCATTAACTAGGAAACTATTCTTCTCTTTTGATATTAAAAGCAGTTTTTCATATCTTGACCATTTCAGGTGACCAGACTGAGAATAAAATATATATTATGACAAAAGAGCCAAGAATATGCAGTGGGGGAGGAGACAGCCTCTTTAATAAATGCTGCTGAGAAAATTGGACAGCTTATTGCAAAAGACTGAAACTGGACCACTCTTTCACCATACACAAAAATTAAGTCAAAATAGATTACATACTTGAAGGTAGGACCTGAAATCACAGAACTCCTAGAAGAAAACATAGGTAACAAGTTGCCTGACATAGATCTTGGTGATAATTTTTTTAATCTGTTACCAAAAGCAAAAACAACAAAAGCAAATAAAGAAGTGGGACTACATCTAACTAAAAAGTTTCTGCATAGCAAAAAAAGAAACAAACCAGGGCGCCTGGGTGGCTCAGTTGGTTAAGTGACTGCCTTCGGCTCAGGTCATGATCCTGGAGTCCCGGGATCAAGTCCCGCATGGGGAGTCTGCTTCACCCTCTGACCATCTCCCCTCTCATGCTCTTTCTCACTCTCTCTCTCTCTCTAAAATAAATAAAATCTTTAAAAACAAACAAAAGAAAAACAAACAGAAAACCCAAACAAAAAAACATCAACAGAAGGAAAAGGCAACCTACTGAATGGAAGAAAACATTTGTAAATTACGTATCTGATAAGTGACTAATATCCCAAACATATAAAGAACACATACAATGCAACAGCAGAAAATCATGTGATTACAAAGTAGGCAGACAACTCTAAAGTAGGTATACAGATAGCCAACAGGTACATGAAAAGATACTCTACACATCATTAATCGGCAGGGAAATCAAATCAAAAACTCACAATGGGATATCACCACACAGAATGGTTATTATCAAAAAGAATGGAAATAACAAGTGTTGGCAAGAATGTAGATAAAAGGGAACTCTTGAGCCCTGTTGGTGGAAATATAAATTGGAGCAGCCACTATGGAAGAAAGTATGGAGGTTCCTCAAAAAATTAAAAATAAAACTACAGTATAATCCAGCAGTCCCTTTGGGGCACCTGGGTGGCTCAGTTGGTTAAGCGGCTGCCTTCGGCTCAGGTCATGATCCCAGGGTCCTGGGATTGAGACCCACTTCAGGCTCCCTGTTCAGTGGGGAGTCTGCTTCTCCCTCCCACTCTCCCTCTGTGTTCTCTCACTCTCTCAAATAAATAAATAAAATCTTAAAAAAAAAAAAAAATCCAGGAGTCCAACTTCTGTGTATTTATCTAAAGAAAATGAAAACATTAATTTGAAAAGACATATGCACCCCTATGTTCACTGCATCATTATTTATAATACCCAAGATATGGAAACAACCCAAGGGTCCATCAATGAATGAATAAAAAAAAATTGTGTGTATATACACATATATTATTTAGCCATAAAAAAGAATGAAATATTGGGGCGCCTGGGTGGCTCAGTTGGTTAAGCGACTGCCTTTGGCTCAGGTCATGATCCTGGAGTCCTGGGATCGAGTCCCACATCAGGCTACCTGCTCAGCGGGGAGTCTGCTTCTCCCTCTGACCCTATCCCCTCTCATGCTGTTTCTCTCTCTCTCAAATAAATAAATAAATAATTTAAAAAAAAAAAAAGTAATCTCGGATGCTTTTTGCCTATTTGCTCCAAACTCACTCTTTCACATTTTCACTCAGTTGTCCTTTTCCCCCCCACACTTAAATTCTACTCATCTGGGCGCCTGGGTGGCTCAGATGGTTAAGCGTCTGCCTTCGGCTCAGGTCATGATCCCAGGGTCCTGGGATCGAATCCCGCATTGGGCTCTCTGCTCCTTGGGAGCCTGCTTCTCCCTCTGCCTCTCTCTCTCTGTCTCTCATGAATAAATAAATAAATAAATAAAATCTTTAAAAAAAAAATTCTACTGATCTTATATTATTTGTGTTTCTGTCACCTCTAGTCTCTTTGTGAATTGTCAAGCCCCAGGCAATAGGAAATCATCTTTAGTTAAAAATGGGAAATATCATCTGAATACACTTAGCAGAGTGGTACTATAGGACTCTTTTTTTTTTTTTTTTTTTTTTTATCTTATGGGACTCTTAAGGGAAAAATTTTCATTCTTGACCAAAACAACTAAAACAGATTGATGCAGAGATAGAGAAAACAAATGGTTGATTCCAAACACTGGTAATATTCGATAGCAGTGTCATCCAGTAGAACTTCCTGCTACAATAGAAGTGCTCTATCCATGAAGCACTATAATATAGTTGCTAGCCGCATACGGCTATTGAACATTTGAAATGTGGCTAATAGGACTGAGAAACTGAATTTGAATTGTAATTTGTTTTTAATTAAAGTTAAAATAGTTTCATCTGGCCATTGGCTATCATTTTGGACAATGCTGTTCTATAATATTAACCATGATATCATGGTTAATTTTGTTTGATTTCAAAGTCTAGAATGTTCACTACAAGAAATCTAACAGAATGAGGAAGATGCTTACATAAACATATAAAATACATAGTTTTATACTCTACATTTCCCAAGAGATTACTGAAGGTTATTTATAATGTTCCTTAGCTAGATTTATGTAAATATAGTTCTATAAATTAAGAATTTCTAAATATCTGGTATAAGATTTTTAAAAACTTCCCCACATTTACTACCTAACTCAAAGTGGTTTAAAAAATCTATTCTACTTAAAGCAGAAAATGATAGAATATACTCATTTTTAACTTTTTGTTACAGAAAACGTCATATCTATTTTTTTTAAAAAACAGTCTAATGAACCACCCTATGCTCCTGTATATTGATACCTCTACCCATTTCTTTCTTTTTTTTAAGATTTTATTATTTGAGAGGGGGAGCATGCACATAAACTGGGGGGGGGAGGGGCAGAGGGAGAAGGAGAAGCAGACTCCCCACTGTGCAGGGAGCCCGATGCAGGGCTTGATCCCAGGACCCTGAGATCATGATCTGAGCAGATGCTTAAGCAAGTGATCCACCCAGGCACCCCTCCACTCATTTCTCTCAAAGCCCAGATTATTTTAAAACACATCTTAGACATCTGACTTCAGAGGCCAACCTCTTAACAGCTACACTATGCTATAGTAAGAAATTGAATTGTGTATATGTCTGAGGAGGGAAGACACAAATGCAAATTGTTTTCTAAATAAAATGACTGATCTGTGAAGAATAATGAAAATTGTCTTAAATAATACCAAGGTGGGGGGCTTGGGTGGCTCAGCCAGTTGGGCATCCCTCTCTTGGTTTCGGCTCAGGTCATGATCTCAGGGTTGTGGGATCAAGGCCAACAGCAGGCTTTGTGCTCAGCGAGGAATCTTCTTGAAGATGCTCTCCCTCTGCCCCTCCCCCCACTTGCCTACCCTCTCATTCTAAGATAAATAAATAAATCTTTAAAAAAATACATAGCCAAAGAGTAATATGAGTATACAACATTGTCTCATGACAACAAATATCCACAGCCTGAAACATGAAATAAGCATCTAAGAGTTATGGTTCCATGCTAAATTATGAGTGAAAGAATTCACTCATGGCAAAGAAACACATACACTATTGATAACCAATGTGACAAAACTTCGCCAAGGCAGAAGAAATTTAGAAAGTAGAAAAATAATAATAACAGTACAATTTGAAAGTCTCCTTTTAGAGCTCTCCTTCCATTCCTCTACTTTTCTAGGTCAAAAGTATAGCCTCCTCAGAATCAGAGCATTCTCTGTGAATAGAACGTCTGCAGCTTCTTGAAGCATGGATAGTGACTTTTCTGGCACAGAATGTCTGATGGAGGTGGACTGCACCTTTTTAAATCAGTGTCTGGCAAAAAGAACTGTCAAGGTGTTTGACACCATGCAGTACTTAGCATCATTCCTCAATGTCCTCAACAATCTTTATTTCCCAAGGTTCACTTTACAAAGGTTTTGTTTTTGTTTTTGTTTTTTGCAGTTGATTCTTGTTTTTCTTCATGAGTTATCCTCAGTTTTCAATTTCTAAACATCTTTCTTCCTACTTACGTTATCTTCAAGAACATGTTATATTATCAGTAAGCTTAATTACTATGACTATGTCTCAACCTATAAAATGAAACTAAATACTTTTATGCCAACAGAGGTGAGGAATTACTGTATAAATTATGATTAATGAAGTTAAGTTTCTAGGGTACTGTTTATACTGAGTAATAGTGCCTGGACATTATAAAGTCTTCTATTTTTGGAGAAGTGCTACCCCACAATACCTTACAGCAAAGCTTGTAATGGTTGTTAAGAATGAGAGAACAACTAATGTGTTCAGAACATCTCGTCTCTTTTTATTTTTTTTTTTTTTTATTTTTTTTTTTTTTAAAGATTTTATTTATTTATTTGAGAGAGAGAATGAGATAGAGAGAGCATGAGAGGGGGGAGGGTCAGAGGGAGAAGCAGGCTCCCCGCTGAGCAGGGAGCCCGATGCGGGACTCGATCCCGGGACTCCAGGATCATGACCTGAGCCGAAGGCAGTCGCTTAACCAACTGAGCCACCCAGGCGCCCCATCTCGTCTCTTTTTAAATATAACTGGCTGAAAGGCAATATGCAGGAAAAATAAAATATAATCTTAAACTATGGTTTATTCTTGCAGTAGAATACTAGTCATCATTTTAAATGAATTAACTGAAAAAGGAACTATACTAGATTGTCAGCCACGTCATATGTCAATATACATAATGTTGAGTAAAGCCAAGGAAAGTACCAAATTACATAGGGTTAATAATGTCACATATGTAAATATTAAGATACCCAGAAAATAATATACATATATATTATATATAAATTATAAAATCATATAAATAATATGTAAGTATTTATATAGAGATTATTTAAACATATTATTTATATATGTCATAATATATTTTTATTTATATATATATAAAAGTTTAAAATACATAGAAGTCAGAATGGGAGATATTTTTGCAAATCATATATTGATAAGTAACTCATATCCAGAATACATAAAGAACATTTATAACTCAGCAATAAACAAAAACCCAATTATAAAACGTATAATGGATTTGGTAGACATTTCTCCAAAGATACATAAGTGGGGAGTAAACACATCAAAGAATGCTTAACATCATTAGTCATTAGAGAAATGCAAATTAAAACCACAAGACATAACACTTCACACTGACTAGGATGAGGAGAAATTGGAACCCTCATACATTGTTGGTGGGAATAAAAAGTGGCAGAGCCATTTTGGAAAACTAGTAATCCCTCAAAATAGTAAACAAAGAGTTATGATATGATAACCACAATTCCATTCCTAGGAATATACACAAGAGAAGCACAAAACATATGTTCAACAAAAACATGCATACATATGCTCAGAAAATTTTTCATTAATAGCCACAAAAGTGGAAATGACCCAAATTTCCATGATGTAATAAATGGCTAAATAAAAAATAGTCTATCCATACAGTGTGATATTATCTGAAAATAAAAAGAAACAGTACTACAACACAGATGAGCATTTGAAAGTATTATACTAAATAAATATAGCCAATCACAAAAGACCATAAAACGTATGGTTTCACTTATATAAAATGTTCAAGATGAGCAAATCTATGGAGACACAAAATAGATTATCAGTTGCTTAGGGCTGATGAGGTTGCAGGGAAATGGAGAGTGACCACTAATGGATCCAGGTTTCTTTTTGGGGGACCAAACAGGTTTTAAATTTAGATTGCAATAATGGTTGTCTATCTTCTGAGCAGACTAAAAAACACTGAATTGTACACTTTACACAGATAGATCATATGACAGGTGAATCGTACATCAATAAAACTGTTAAAATATATAATATGAAACAATTTTGGAGTCATACCTTGGTTAAATAAAAAGTAGAAAGGGATGCAGGTGTTTTGATTCACCTGTGCTACTTTTTTTTTATGCACAATGTTAAGATTTCTTAAGTGTAATTATCTGTATCTGTTAACATGTTTTTGTTCTTTAAGTTGCAAATGGTTCACACTAAAATTAAATATTTAAAACATTTAAAAAATAGGTGTAGGTGCTTTCACATGAATATTACTTATTCTTCATAATTCTCTAAGTTATGTCCACTTTGCATACAATGAAATGGAGACTTGGGAGCTGAGTTCAGCGAAGTTGCCAAGTTAATAGAAAGTAATACCAAGATTTGACCCAGAGCCATCAGTTACACAGCATCTGACCCCACACCATACCGCCTAGCCATCTATCTAATAAAGGAATTTGAAAAAGAAATAACGTTAAGGAAAATTTGGCCAGATTTCTACTAACATTTAATTTTAAAAGTATTTAATGTCACTCTGAAATAATACTCAATACTTTATACTCAAGTCCTTCCAGACAGTTTATCTTCAACCTTCAAAATAGTTTGGCATCAAAACATCTCTGGCTGTTTAGCCTGGCAGGATCTTAATTATCTCTAGCTTTCTCAGGGGTAGTTGTTAAATTTCCCACTTCTCCTATTTAAAGTCTGATGGCTTGTCAACCTCTGCTTCCATCTTAATGCTGAAATGCTCCAGCACACACAACTCATCGTTTTTCTTCCATGTCCATGGTTTCCTAATGCCAACACACTTTCATAGCATAACGCAGACAACTGGCATCTCCTCCCACTTGGTTAGTTTCTAACCTCATAGTTGCCAACCTCAACTCACATTAGAGTCACCTACAGAATTTTAAATACATTAGTTCCCCAGGAAAAAAAATTTTTTTAGTCTTGCACCTTCTTAAATTTTTTATATTATTTTTCAGTTTTCTTTAATCTAGAGTTTTCTCCTCCAACCCATTATTTCCTTAGACTCGATCTGTTAAAGACCCAGTCCACTTCACCTATTGAGTTTTCCACAGTTTAGATCTTGCATGCTCCCAGTATAGGGTATAGTTAAGCACGTGTCTCTGTACTCTGCGTTTCCTGTAAATTGGAAACTGGATATAGAAGCTTTGTTGGACTCGAATTTGGTCTTTTTGGCAATCTTGTAAGGAGTACTGCTTTCTTAGACCAGGAGGCATATCATGTTTGTCTTCCTCTCTGTGATGTTAGAATCCATTGATACTCAGTACATAGACCTCTAATTCATTGAGGCTTGCAAAATGGTGATATTCAAATTCTATCATTTTTTTGATCTGTTAATTGGAACATATCTTATAAAGAAATACTTCTCCTTATCTACCACTTGGAAAAACACATGTTTGGTTATTTTTCTCTATTTACCTATTTTTAAGATAATGGTTTCTTATCTTTTGAAATAACCAATTATTCATTTTAAAAATTAAATACATATATTTAAACATATTTTACGTGCTTCAATCTATTGCTGTTAATTTTTAGAGTTAAAATGTCCCATCTTTGGCCAGTGGAAGCCTCTTCACAACTAACAGCTCCTGTGTTCCTCTGATAGGGCTAGCAGTCTTGGATAGTTTTCATTCTTCCCAGTATGAAAGGTGATACAGATTAATCTCACACATTTCCTACCAGAGACATGGAATCATCCATTTCTCCAAGACATCTTGATTTCTCTTAGTAGAATACTACCAGATCACAATCTGAGGATGAAGACGCTACTGAATTTGTTATTATCTCTAGGCTTTTTTAGTAGTAAAGAGATACAGTAGCAAGAGATATTTAAGTGTTTAAGTAGATAATTTAGAGATATTTTAGTAGCAAGAGATTTATAAACAGGTGAAAATGATTTATTTAAAATATAATATTACATAAGTTTATATTGATTCTTTTATTTCAAATACAGAACAATGGGGATTTAACTTCCTATTACTACAATATTTGCTTTCATACACAAAGGATGATACAATTAGACTATTCCATAATTACTCATTGGCTTTATCTAACCAAACAAGTCCAAAAGCGCCAGTGAAATACTACGAATGCTATCAATCCAATATGATCATGGGAAATAGCTAAATTTTTTTGCACTTGCAATCTACATTTTCAATAAATACGCTATATTGTAATTAATGGAGCATATAGTTATTAAATGCCAAATATATGCCTTCTAACTTTTATTTCATCTTAGTTCTTTGTTTGTCTTTAAGATTTTATTTATTTATTTTAGAGAGAGAGAGCGTGCGAGTCGGGGCAGGGGTAGAGGAAGAGAGAAAGAATCTCAAACAGACTCCATGCTCAGTGTGGAGTCCAATGTGCGGCTTGACCTCACGACCCACGATCATGACCCAAGCCAAAATCAAGAGTTGGACACTTAACTGAGCCACCCAGGCACCCCTTCATAGTCTTTTATGAAGGAGTATTTTTGTTCAGAAAACAAAAGCAAAAACACTTGTAAAAACATTAAGTATTAATTTAAAGATTAAATCTGTAAACTTCACACTTGATATTCCCTGGATTTTCATGGAGATTTTGTTTCATAAACACAGGTTGTATCTCAATATATGAAGGAATAGATGCTATTATAAAGAGTGTTATACCCACCATCTAAACCCTCTAATTTCATAATCTATCTGTGGAAAATCCTGTGCTGTTTGCCCTTGTCTTTTAGAAATCTTAAGAAAACCCCGTTTATAAAAAAAAACGCCCAGAACAATTCAGTGTTCACTCCCCTAGGTCGCATTCTCTCTCGTTCTAGGAGTGACCTAAATAGCCCAAATCTCGCCGGACAGAATACATTTCGATGGTCTCAGCCTGTCTCTTTCAGAGTCTGTGGGCCTGAGCTTCTCTGCAGTTTGCCTAGTGTCTGACACGCCCCACCCACTCTCTGAGGCTGCTAGCGCCTTCCCAAGGGCAGACCGCACTCTGCTGGCATATACGGGCTCTGGTGTTGGCTCCAAGTCTCGGCCTACTTGAATTTTAATAGAGATTCATAGGCAGTTGTTATGAAGCAAACACCATAGTGACACCCAGACAGGCTGTAGAATTATTTTCGGGTGGATGATGTGTGTGGCCCATGCCTCAGGCCCACCAAAGGATAATAGTAGTGACACTAAGCAGTAAGCAAAGAGAGTACTTTTCATAAAAATTGCATAAATCAAAATGTTTCCTGTCATCCTTCCGCTTCCTGCTCGCCGCCTTCCTCTCCACACCCTCAGGAGCTGCAGGGCTTAGTATCGACTACCTTGCAGAATCCAATAACAATCTAAAGAAAAATGAATCCATAATTTTGTTTCAGTATTCATTACAGAAAAACCAGGAATGGCCTTACACATGTACAATGGAAAGGCCAAGCATTACGTGGCTTGAAAAAAAAAACTAAAACCAGACCTGTTTGCCTTTTTAAACAGGGTCAGAAACGACTTCTTCCATATTTGACATCTTTCTTCATATATGTAAGTTAACACACAATAGTGGCTGGGACCCAAATTAATGCACTTCAGAAAAGAGCTGTCACGTTGAGAACGCTTAGAGGGAAAGGACCACTCTGGGAAATTTAAGAAATGTTGCTCTCCGAAGGAGAATAAAGAAGTCCTTTATGAAGAATGCTATGTTTGGCTATTGATAAATTTAAATTGCCAACACTGTTTCCAAATCTTAGAAGTCAGAGAGCCCAAATTTCGGTTTCATCTAGTAGTTAAAGAAGCGAATTTTTTTTTCTTAAGCTCCCTATTTGCTCTTCCGTGTACTGTTGAGAACTGCAAGATTGGCTAAATATGGAAACCATTTAAAGGAATCTTATTAAAAATCCAACTTCCTAAAATTGAACCTTAAGTGAACTCCAGTATCAAAGGAAACCAGCAAAGGGAGACGAATATGTAGCACAGTGCAAGACAGAATCTAGAGGAGGTTAGAGTATGAAGATCTGAGATAAGAAACATTTTACATCTGTACATTTAATTTGCTACATTTTTGTAAAAACAACAACAACATCTCAGAGGGGACAGGTGGTGTGACAGACTCGGATACATCTGGGTCAAAGTCCTGGCTCAGCCCCTTGTGGATGCCTCACCTTGGGCAATTTTTCTTTTTCTCCCCGTTTCGCTAGCTATGAAAAATAGCAAGCAAGTAAGAAGCAAAACAGCGAGGTTTTCCTAACTAGAAACTAGGAGAGAGAAACAAAGAAGGGAGCTATAATAAAACTATTTCAGCTGAGACTTTATTTCTTTAAAAAGATTGTATTGATGTCAATTTTTCTGTTTCATATCTTCAATTTTGTTTTCTTCCATCTCATCTCAATTTTTGACTCCTAAGTATTCCTATTTTTTATCCTTGCTTGAATTTTTTGTATTTTTCTGGGATTTCTTATTTTATGCCTATCTCTATTTCATTTCCTATCCATGCCCAGTTACTCTCACTTGTACTTAATAATAAAAAAGAACAATTATCAGATTTCCCCTCTCTCTGTATCACCTGAAGGCTCATACTGTCCTAACTTAAAATTCTCTCTCGAAAAGCATAAACGGGTGATATCCTGAGAAGCACTTACATTGTAAGCTTTGTCAGACCCATCAGAGGAATGGAGAAAGTGAGTACCTATGCTGCATCCTTTTCCTAATTCCAGCTGCTGACCCATGCTTCCCCAAACCTTTAGGGTTACTACAGCTTATTGTGGTCCAGACCATCTTCACTCCTACACCTTAGAAGGCTGAGATCTCTGCCAATTGCTCCAGTGGGTCCTAAAGCAACTTCTCTAATGTTAAACCATTATGTTAAAGCTTTGAAACGGGGGAAATAGCCTCAACATTAAAGGAGTGACAAGTCAGCATCGATGATCTCTAAACATCTGAAATTCACTCTATAAAAAGTCCCTACCAGCAGGAAGGGAAAAATGAAGGGGGGGAAATCGGAGGGGGAGACGAACCATGAGAGACTATGGACTCTGAGAAACAAACTGAGGGTTTTCAGATGGGAGGGGGGTGGAGGGTGGGTTAGCCTGGTGATGGGTATTAAAGAGGGCACGTTCTGCATGGAGCACTGGGTTATTCACAAACAACGAATCATGGAACACTACATCAAAAACTAATGATGTAATGTATGGTGATTAACATAAAAAAAAAAAAAAGTCCATACGAACACCTGTGTCCCAACACATGTTACTGTATTCTGAGAGATCCCTTGCTGGTACAAGCCTTTCTTCTAATTCCAGGACAAGACAACCCTTCTGAGTTCAGTGTGTTCTCTACTTTTTTGATATTCAAGTCAAAGGCCGAACAATTCCCTATGCTAAGCTTTAAAAATATATATAAACTCATGAGAGACTATGGACTCTGAGAAACAACCTGAGGGTTCTAGAGGGGAGGGGGGTGGGGAGGTGGGTTAGCCTGCTGATGGTATTAAAGAGGGCACATACTGAATGGAGCACTGGGTGTTGTAAGCAAACAATCATGGAACACTACATCAAAAACTAATGATGTAATGTATGGTGACTAACATAACATAATAAAATTTAAAAAAAGGCAAAGTAAAAAATATATATATATATAAACTCTAAATAGAAACAAAAAAAGTAAACTGAGCAATAAAAAATTGTCAACAAATTAAAAATAATTAATAGCCAAGACAAAATCCCTGGCTAGTAACTAGTTTCAATTAAGTCAGTAAAGACAGAAATTCTCTTGCCAACCAATGCCCATGAGGTTCTTGTTTGGCTGCTCTGTTTCATTTGAAGGTGCACCTGTATAATATTTTTTAACAGCTCTGAGTATACTGTATTTTGGTTTTTGATGCTCTTTTAAGTCTTCCTCAGTAGACTTTGAGGCTTTTGAGGAAAGAGGTGATGTTTTCTTTGTTTCTGTGTCTCTGAGCACCTAGTCTAGTGACTAGAAAGTAGTAGGAATAACAGGGTAAATGTAATAATAACTAACACTTTGGGGGAACCTATAATGTGACATATATTTTATAGATATTTTATATATTATATCAGTTGTATGAGTGCCCCATTTTTTATATAAAAATAATCTCCTGGAACTTAACTAGCCTCCCCAAGCTATCACATAGCTTATAAGGTGATATTTTAAGTCCAGATTTATCACTATATAATGAGTAGTGATTTTTTACCAAATGAATGAATAAATGTATAAATAAATGAACATAGGGATGCATCCATATAAATACGCTCATATATATGTCATTTTATTCTCTTTTTCCTTTAGATACAATTTTCAGACACGTATAAAGAGGTTTGAGGTGCCTGGGTGGCTCAGTCGTTAAGCATCTGCCTTCGGCTCAGGTCATGATCCCAGGGTCCTGGGATCGAGCCCCGCATCGGGCTCCCTGCTCCGCAGGAGGCCTGCTTCTCCCTCCCCCACTCCCCCTGCTTGTGTTCCCTCTCTTGCTGTGCCTCTCTCTGTCAAATAAATAAATAAAATCTTTAAAAAAAAAAAAAAGAGGTTTAAGTTGGAGGCAAGGAGAAATTGGATATCAACTTATCTTTTTTTTTTTTTTTAATTATGTGCTTGGTGAAAATGAAAACCTACCATGGTGTACAGGTAGTTATGACTTGTTGCAAAAGAGAAGACATAATTACCTTAGCCCATATTCTATCCATAAAGGCTCCAGGTAAGGAGAAGAAATTATGATCACTGAATTTAGACATAATTTGGGAGGGAGGACAATTTTCAGATTCAAACTCAAAGGCACACCATCAGAGTGGGTGTTCTTGCTGCTTCTGGAGAGAGGAGGAGAGGACACTGACTAACATGGGAAGTGCATCATCAGACAAATCTTTTCCTGTTATAATAAAATCCCAATCACAAGACCAGGGCTCATGGAGGCAACAATTCATTTTAGGAGATGAAATAAATTGTCTTAACCTAAAATACTATAATCTCTCTGGTGAAAAGTAGTGACAGTATTGCCTAAGACATCTGAAAAATTCTTCCTCCTGTCCTGGACACTTTAATTCAAGGAAATGCTTGTCAAATCATGGTTCCATGTCTGTTTTCTGTCCCATTAAAAAAAAAAAAAAAAAAAAAAAGCACATCTAGCAGTTTTAGAAAGATAACACTCATATGCCTTCTGGCTATGTTCTTCCTTCTTAGACATCTAAAAACCCCAAAAAACCTGCATTAGGAAAAAAAAAGAGAGAGTAGAAGTAATTTCAAAGAATGGCATAAGAGTCCTTCCCTGAACCACAAATTATAGACCCCAAGGGGTCAAAACTAAGCCTTCTGTTTCTTCCTTCTTAGGACTAGCACCCTCAGCAGTTTTTAGAGTTGGGTGCTAAATACATACCATAGTAGGACATAAAAAGAATCCAAAAGGCCTGCAAGCATAAACAACTTTACGAGAGCTCAAGAAGTTATTTGGGGTTCTTACCCTAAATTTCTGTTTGAGGACTTCAGCTTTAAATAACAGTGGAAGAAAATATATTTCACCCATTCAACGCAGCAAGACATGGTCTATATGCAAAGAATGGAAAGAGTAGCTTTAAGGATTTTGTGCTCTACCTTAATCTCTCTATGTGCAGCCCACTGTTGACTGTACTTTTTAAAGAAAATGTCCTTTCAGACTATCTTCCATTTGAGCAAAAGAAATGGTTCTATACTTCTACTTTCTTGCTTAAAGTAAGTAATAAAGCTGAATGATACAATGTTCTATGGTATAAATTCAATGAAAAGCAAAGCAAAGTGAAAGAAATGAAAATTTACACCTCATATGTGAATCAAAAGGAAAAGAAGAATGTCACATACAAGAGAAACAATGACTTGAAATCAATGTCTTAAATTTTAAATATGGTACTTTTTTTAAGTACCCAGGAACATAGTAGATTTGTAATACCTGTCATTGCTTTCTGAGATCTTTCTACAGGCACATAATTTAATCATTCCACCTGAAGTGTCAGGCACATAAAGGTATTATTAGTTAAGAGTGAATAGTAGTTTAATTTGAAATAGGAGACTTGAATTTTGCTTTTAACTATTAAAAACAGATAAAAATTAAAGTGAATAATTTTATAGTTTTAAATAACCACACTTCTTGCTATTTTAACTTCAGCCAAGGAGATCTTCCAAAATGTATGACAACATTTATTTTGAGCTTTATTATTAAGCTTTAACTTTTGTAGCAAGATAAGTACAATACACCACAGAGACTTTTAACCTTTGAAATTCCTATTGAGAATCAATTTTAGAAACAGAGATTGAAATCAATTTGGTAAATGCAAATTCAGTGATTATTACATGTCAAGCATCATTAGGCATGTATAGAATGATATGGTTAAGCCCGAATTCCTACTCTCAAGAATCTTGTGGACTAACAGGTAAAACACACATATATAAATACAATATTTGCAATATGTTAAATGCTAAGGTAGGTGTATGCATATGGTTTAAAAAGAGTATATGAAGAGAGTAATTCTGAGTGATGGAAGTTTCTGAAAGAAGTGGTAGCTGAACTGAATTCTAAAGGAAAGGTAAATGTTTGTTCTGTAAACAAGAAATAAGACTAAGGCCTGGGGCTCTGAGTAAGACTACTTGAATTTGAATCCTGACTCCAGTATTTACAAGGCACATGGCCTTGAGAAATCACCTTAACTCTCTATGGTGCAGTTTTTCCATGTGTATAATAGGATTAATAATAGTACCTAATTTGTAGGATAACTGTGGGGATTAAGTTAGGTAATATATTTAAAGCACTAAGAACATCACCTGCCTTATGATAAGAACTCCACCAACAATAGCAGTTGTTATGACATGACACCCTATGGACTATTGTGGATACTACCCATCAGTTGTAAAACAAACATTTAGCAATACATAAAAATAAGAACAGTATATCAATTAATTTTTTAAGACATTAAATGAACATTGATAGGGTACTAGGATGTACCACATCCATTCAGGAAGTACAAGTGATAATTCGCACCATAGCAACTAGGACAAATTTTAAAATGATAAAACATACATACACCCAAACACACATATATGTACATATTTAGATATATGTATGTATAAATATATTTAAGACTTCAGGGAGTATTGTAGAAAAAAAAAGTCTAAAACAACTAGCTTCCTTTCTAGAGAGGAAAGAGACTTTTTTGAGCCAATACCAGTGTCACATCCCTCTCTGTGAGCATTAGCCATTTCTGAGAATAAATGGGTAAGAAATGGGTCAGTCATGAGCAAAAGAACTTGGATGGAGTAAGTAGCAAGAAATACAGCAGAGTTTTTAACAAGTGCGTGAGCTGGCATGAAGGATTGGAATCTACTATATTCCCCTACTCAGTGCTGATTCCTCTGGCCAACCAATGCTTCCCCAGAGGAATTTGGTTCAGAGTATGGCACCATTGTATGCTATGGGCTGGTCTATAAATCAGGGGGAAATCTCTACATTTTATAGTGCTTCAATCCCAAATTTCCCCTAAAAGGTGCCTGCAATCATTCAGGATAGATCTCACTCTTAAGACTTCTGAAATTTGAGGTAAACTGAAACTCAAGCTGCAACCCAGACATAACCCACCTGAATTCCTATTTGGATCAAAATAATCAACTCTTCACCCTAGCTGCCTGACAGAGAAAGGGTTGTGCCCTCTCAGAAGAAAAGTATTTTGTACCAAATTCTTTGGTTCATTTAAATATATAATCATGCCTCTGTAAAATATGCAAAAATGCAAAATATGCAAAAATGACAAAAAAGGAAAAAAATAGAAAAACAAAACTGTAGAAGCAGACCCACAAACAAATTAGGTGTTGGAGTTAGCAGATTATATAGGCTTTAAAATTACCATCATAAATACATTAAAGATATTAGAAGATAGGCAAAATGGGAAAAAATCCATCTCCATAGAAAAATGGAATCTCTCAAAATCAAATTGATATTCTAGAATAGAAATTTTTTTAAAAATGTGAAATTAAAAATTTATTGGATATGGAGCTTAATTTCAAACTGAATATATATAGTAGAAAGAAGGTCAATGAATTTTAAAGTAGAGCAACAGAAATTACCCAAATTGAAGCAAAGAGAGAAAAAAAAACTAAAAATTCTAAGAATAGTTGATAAAAAACATGTAGGACAAGAAAGCACTTGTATAATCAGAGACCCAAAAGAAGGGGAGAAATAATTTAAAAAATTTTTAAAAACCATTGGGAAGATGGCAGAGTAGGAGGACCCTAAGATTGCCTCATCCCATGGATACAACTAGATAATACTCACATCAGCACAAATAACCCAGAAAATGAGGGGAGGGGGATAGGGAGATGGGGCAACTGGGTGATGGACATTGGGGAGAGCAGGTGACATAAGCATTTGGTGTTATATAAGACTGATGAATCACAGACCTCTACCTCTGAAACCAATAATACATTATATGTTAATAAAATAAAACAAAATAAAATAAAAAATGAAAAGCAGTTGATCTTAAAAAAAGAAAAAAATAATAACCCAGAAAATCACCCAAAGACTGGCAGAACAAACTTCACAACTACAATAACAAAGAGGCCACATCAAAGAAGGTAGGAAGGATGGAGATGCTGTCTGGCAGTGACATGTGACACAGACCTTGGTCGAGAGGGAGCTGGTGGTGTGGAGAAGGGTGAGAAGCAGACTATCACACTGTGGAGCCTGCATGGGGAAGATGAATCCCCATAATATTTGTCTCGAAAAGTGAGAGGAGCCAAACTTCATAAGTTCTTATGACCAGCAGGACTTAAAGCCTGGAATTTAAAAAATAAGTAGGCTTGGTTCATGCAGATACAGCATGGCAGTTTGAAAAATGCCAGGGGCAACTGGGAGGGAGAATGATTTGCTCATCTCAGCGCATGGCCCAGAGAGACAAGGATCACAGGGAGACCTCTCCAGGAACAAAGGAGCTGCCTGGCACCATTTCCCTCCCCTGCCCCCAGCAAAAATAATGGCCACCTGCAGGAACCAGTGGGGAGCCCACACTCACTACCTAAGCCCCAACTCCTCATGTTTCAGTGAACCCATCCTTCCCAGTCACATTTGCCTCAGCCTGGTGCTGCAGGACTCCTCCCCCAGAAGACTGGCACAAACCCCACCAACACCACATTTCTAACCCTGGCGTTTTGAGGGGCTTTGGTTCTGGCAGCAGTGGCAGCAAGTTTCATTTTGGAAGCAGACCAGCACACACCTTAAAACACACCCCCACCCCAACCAGAAACAAACAGTGCCCACAGAGGTAAAGAGAACCTCTGTAAACAACTGGACTGAAGGAAAAAGCAGCCAGGACACAATGGCAGGGCATAGGCAACACACATAGGAAAGATTCCCTGAAGTGCCAGGTCGTGGGGAACAGTAAACACTGAACTACAGGGCATTACAGGACCTCTTCTTCATAAGGACATTACCTTCAAGACATAGCTGACTTTCCTAATGCACAGAAACAGACACAGAGAGGTATACAAAAATGAAAAGACAAAGAAATATGTCCCAAATGAAAGAAAAGAACAAAACTACAGCAAGAGACCCAAGCAAAGCAGATATAAATAATACACCTCATAGAGAATTTAAAGTAATGATCTTAAAGGTACTCACTGGACTTGAGAAAAGAGTGGAGGACATCAGTGAGACCTTTAACAAAGAGATGAAAAAGAACCAATCAAGATGAAGAACACAATAAATAAAATTAAAAATACTCTTGATGGAAGAAATAACAGGCCAGCAGAAGCAGAGGAATGAATTAATGATCTGGAAGACAGAGTAATGGAAAGCAATAAAGCTGAGCACACAAGAGCAAAAAATATATGCAAAATGAGAATAGATTTAGGGACCTCACTGACTCCATCAAGTGTAATAACATTAACATTAAAGGGTTCCCAGAAATAGAAGAAGAGAGAAAAGGGGGCAGAAAATTCTTTTGACAAAATAATAGCTGAAAATTTGTCTAATCTGGGGAAGGAAACAGAAATCCAGATCCAGGAGGCACAGAGATTCCCCAACAAAATCAATCCAAGGAGGTCAATACCAAATACATAGTAATTAAAATGGCAAAAAGTAGTGATAAAGAAAAAAAATTAAAGCAGCAAGAGAAAAGAAGACGGTTACATACAAAGGAAACCCGAAAAGGCTAGCAGCTAATTTTTCAGCAGAAACTTTGCAGGCCAGAAGGGAGGGTCATGATATATTCTAAGTGCTGAAAAAAAATATATATAGGCAAGAATACTTTATCCACCCAGGATATCATTCAGAATGGGAGAGATAACAAGTTTCTCAAACAAAAACTAAAGGAACTCATGACCACTAAACCAGCCCTACGAGAAATACTAAAGGGGACAAATTGAGTGGAAAGGAAAGACTCTAAGTGAGAGTATGAAAAGCAAGAATCACAAAAGCAGTAAAAATAAGGCTATCTATAAAAATCAGTCAAAGGATCCACAAAGTAAAAGGATGTAAAATATGACACTGTATACTTAAAATGTGGGAGGAGGGGCGCCTGGGTGGTTCAGTCATTAAGCGTCTGCCTTCGGCTCAGGTCATGATCCCAGGGTCCTGGGATTGAGCCCCACATCGGGCTCTCTGCTCAGCGGGAAGTCTGCTTCTCTTTCTCCCACTCCCCCTGCTTGTGTTCCCTCTCTCACTGTGTCTCCCTCTGTTAAATAAATATTTTTTTTTAAATGTGGGAGGAGAGGAGGAAAAAAATGAATTCAAATTTAGCAACCATCAACTTAATATAAACTGTTATATGCAGGAGATGTTATATATAAACTTATTGGTAACCACAAATCAAAAACTAGTAATAGGTATGCAAATAATAAAGAGAAAGGAATTCAAGTATATCACTAAAGAAAGCCAGCAAGCCATGAAAGAGAGCAGGAGAAGGATTAAAAAAAAAAAAAAAAAAAAAACAAAACTATAAAAACAACCACAAAAGAAGTAACGAAATGGCAATAAGTACATACCAATAATTATTTTGAATGTAAATGGACTCAATGCTCCAATCACAAGATATAGGGTGACAGAGTGAATAAAGAAAACAAGACCCATCTATACATTGCCTACAAGAAACTCATTTCAGACCTACAGACACCTGCAGATTCAAAGGGGATGGAGAAACATTTATAATGCAAATGAACGTCAAAATAAACCCAGGATAGTAATACTTATTTTGGACAAAATAGACTTTAAAACAAAGACTATAACAAGAAACAAAAAGGGACATTATATAAAACTACTAGGAAAGATCCAACATGAATATTTAACAATTGTAAATATTTTTTTACCCAACACGGGAGCACCTAAATACATAAAACAGTTAATAACAACCATAAAGAAACTAATCAATAATAATAGAGGACTTTGCCACTCCATTCACATCAAGGGACAGATCATCCAAACAAAAAAATCAATGAAGAAACAGGGGCTTTGAATGATACACTGGACCAGATGGACTGAACAGATACATTCACAACATTCCATTCTAACACAGTGGAATACACGTTCTTTTCCATGCACATGTAACATTCTCCAGAATAGATCACCTATTAGGCCATAAAACAAGTCTCAACAAATTAAAAAAGACTGAAGTCATCCCACGCATATTTTCTCACAACAATATGAAACAAGAAATCAACCACAACACAGGATGAACAGTATGAAACATAATATGAACAAGAACTCAACCACAAGAAAAAAATCTGGGAAGACCACAAATACATGGGGGTTAAATAACATGCTACTAAGTAACGCATGGGTCACCCAAGAAATCAAAGAGGAACTCAAATAATACACAGAGACAATGAAAATGAAAATAACTGAAATTAATATTATATTGCATGTTAACTACCAAAAATTAAATAAAGACTAAAAAAAAACAGCAATGAGGTATCACTGCACACCTGTCAGAATGGCTAAAATAAAAAAATAAATAAACACAGAAAAACAGAATTGGTATATGGACTCTTATTCAGCCTTATGAAAGAATAAAATTTTGCCATTTGCAATGACATGGATGGAGCGAGAAAATATAATGATAAGCAAAATAAGTCAGAGAAAGACAAATACCATGTGATCTCACTCATATGTGTAAATTTAAGAAACAAAACAAACAAGCAAAGGAAAACAGAGAGAGAGCCAAACCAAGAAACCAACTCTTAACTTTAGAGAACTGATGGTTACCATGGGGGGGTGGGATGGGGATGGGTGAAATAAGTGATGGGGATTAAGAGTACATTTATCATATAATGTATTATTTGTTTCAGAGGTACAGGTCTGTGATTCAACAGTCTTACACAATTCACAGCGCTCACCATAGCACATACCCTCCCCAGTGTCCATCACCCAGCCACCCCATCCCTCCCACCCCCCACCACTCCAGCAACCCTGTTTTCTGAGATTAACAATTCCTCATATCAGTGAGATCATATGATAGTCTTTCTCTGATTGACTTATTTCGCTTAGCATAATACCCTCTAGTTCCATCCACATCATTGCAAATGGCAAGATTTCATTTTTTGATGGCTGCATAATATTCCATTGTGTGTGTGTATGTGTATATATATATATACACACACCACATCTTCTTTATCCATTCATCTATAGATGGACATCTAGGCTCTTTCCATAGTTTGGCTATTGGGAAATTGGAGGGGGAGACAACCATGAGAAACTATGGACTCTGAGAAATAAATTGAGGGTTTTAGAGGGGAGGGGGCGGGGGGATGTGTTAGCCCAGTGATGGGTATTAAGGAGGGCACGTATTGAATGGAGCACTTGGTGTTATACACAAACAATGGATCATGGAACACTACATCAAAAACTAATGATGTAATGTACAGTGATTAATATAACATAATAAAATTAAATTAAAGAGTACACTTATCATGAGCACTGAGTAATGTATAAAATTATCAAATCACTATGTTGTACACCTGAAACACTGCATGTTAACAATACTGAAATTAAAATTAAGACCTTAATTTAAAAATTTGAAAAAGCAGTTATTTAAGATGCTCAATAAACTCATGTAAGACAAGTGCAAATAAAATTATATTTCATCATAATCAAATTACCAAAGACCAAATTAAAAAACAATTCTTATAAACAGACTGAGAAGACACTACACAAAGGGGAATAACAAAAGGGATGACTGATATCTCATCAGAAAAAATGCAAGCCACATGTTCATGGAATGCCATCTTTAAAGTGATAGAAAAAGAAATGGTTGTCAAAATAGATTTCTATACCTAGCAAAAGTCTCATTTGATAAAAGGAAGACATCTTCAAACAAAAGCTGAGAGAATATATTGTCTGTAAAGCATACTATAAGGTACAATAAAGAACAATACTAAAGAAAGTTTATCAGGCTGAAATGAAATTATCACACACAAATTATCCATTTCTGTTTCTCCTCATTGGTTCCTGTGAATTCAGATTACCATGTAGTGTCATTTCCTTACTCTACTACAGATTTGCTTTCACCCATTTCATAATTCTGTTATTGTTAAGTGTATTCCTGTGCACTACAGGCTCAACAATAAAGTTAAACATAAATAAAACTTCATAATGATATATATATATATTCACATATCATCTTATGCAGTTGATTTTTAAATCAATTAATAGAGGAAAAAAGAAAAAATATGCAATTATTCTTTCACAATTGCCTACATAATTACATTAAGTGGTGCTTGTTTCTTCATGTGATTTTAAATTACTCTCTGATGTCATTTGCATTCAGGCTGAAGAAGTTATTTTAGTGTTTCTTATAGGGTGGGTCTGCTAGCAACAAATTCTATAAGGTTTTGTTCATCTGGAAATGTCTTAATTTTACCCTCATTTTTGAAAAATAGTTTTCTGCATCTGTAATTCTTGGTTCAGATTTTTTTTTCTCCTCAGCACTTTGAATATGTCCTTTCACTGTCTTTTTGCCTCCATTATTTCCGATGATAAATTAACTGTTAATCTTATTGGGATTCCCTTGTATGTGGTAACTTTTCTGATTGCTTCAAAGAGTTTCTCCCTATCCTTGTCCATCAACATTTTGACTATCATGTGTCTGTGTGTTGATCTCTTTTTGTTTATACTATTTGGAGTTCATGAAGCTTTCTGGATATTCAGAATAATGTTTCTCAACCAACTTGTCAAGTTTTAGCCATTATTCCTTCAAATATTGATTGATTGCTCCTATTTTTCTTTCTCTTCTTCTCTGGTACTCCCATTATCTGTGATGGTACACTTAATGTCCCACATTTCTTTGAGACTACTCATTTTCTTTCATTCCTTTTTTTCCTCTCTGTCTTCATATTCCATAACCTGTACAGATCTGTCTTTAAGTTCACTGATTCTTTCTTCTGCCAGCTCAATACTATTGAATCCCTTTAGTGATTTTTTTCATTTCAATTACTGTATGTTTCAACTCCAAACTTGTATTATTAAAAAATAATTTCTATCTTTTATGAAAATTCTCTATTTCAGAAGACACTGTCAACCTATCTTTAGTTCTTTAAACATAATTTCCTTCAGTTTTTTTTTTTAACCTATTTATAATATTTGCCTTGAAGTCTGCTAAGTCCAATATCTGGGCCCTCTCAAAGGCAGTTCCTATTACTTGTTTTATTTTTGTATGGGTTACACTTTATTGACTCTTTACAGGTCTTGGACATAAATTTTTAACTTCTTTTGCATTGGTAATGCATGTGTTTAGCCATACAACATACAGTATGAATTATATGGCTCACAAAAATCCATCTCTATTACAGATCTCTCAAAAATCTATAGTCATGTCTTCATATGCTACCATCAAAAAACCTCAAGTTATTGTTGCTAGAAACTTATACAGAAAAAAATTATAAAATTCTATTAACTTCCATGAGTTTTCTCTGTATAACATGGACCAATAGGAAAAGTTTTCCAACACCTGCACTTAGAACATATTCAGGGTTCCTTGGGATGTATCTGGAAACATTTCTCCATGCAATTACATTCCTAGCCTGTTTTTCATTACAGGTCCACAAGTATTTATTTGCCACCTGACGTTTTATACCATGTAATAAACACCTAATTTGGTGCTGAGATGGTGACCAGGGGTTCATGATTCACCCATGCACACACCTATTTCAGACATCTAAGTTCACTAGCTTGATATTTTGAGGTATTTTGTCTGTGTAGCAAATGTTGCTTTATTTCCAGGACTTTTGTTTTTCTAATTGGTTTTATGTTTTAATTTAAAAAATCACAGCACATTTTTCATCAAATTGTATATAGGAAAAAAAAGATGATTGATAAAAATTACAAGTGATAAAAGTCACTTGATTACCATACATATATCTCTAGATAGTGTTTAACTTGGCAATATTGTACCACCCATTTTTTGCTCTTCTATGCAAAAGATGTAAACATTTCTAAGACTGAACTAGCATTTGTGTAATTCATTTAGGGGTAGTCTAACAGATTTTGCAGTCCAGCCTACTAGCATTCTAAGATTTCTGTAATGTAAGTTTTTCTAGGACCAATAGTTGTTAATTTCCCAAGAAATTCAGAAAAAAAAAAAAATACCCTGAATGAATGGCAAGAGAAACTATGTACTTAGATAAAAGGGATGGTATGAAGATCTCAAGTCTCCCCAAATTAATTTATGAATTTAATGCAATCATAAAAAATTAGTAACTCTATTTTTTATACCTGACAAAATTGTTGAAAGGATTTTTTGGAGGCTATATATGAGAGAAGATTTACATAGTATTTGAGAAGTAACACTGCATATGCAAAAATAACTTTAAAGACTTAGTAAATAAAAAAAAATAATAAAGCAGAAACAGACCAATAAAGATAAGGAAAAAATAAAATATATTCAATAACTGAAAATATAATAAATATGACATGCCAAATCAGTGGAGAAAGAACTCAGTAGCATTTGGAAAGTTGTTAACCCTTAGGTAAAATAAAAGTGAATTCCCATGTCACACCATACACCAAAATTCTAGATGAATTAAAGATCTAAATAAAAAACACAAGAATAAATACAGATGCTAATTATGTAATTTGGAATGAAGAAAATTTTATATATGACACCACCTAAATAGAAAGTACAAAGGAAAAGATTGGATTCCACTATACAAAAAAAGCCCCATCATAATTTTGGTGGATCTGAGGGCAAAGAATCAACAGAATTAATATGTAAATACGTTTCACAAATCAAGAAAAAGTCATCAATAAGTACATGAACAAAGGAGGAACACCAAAAATTAATGAGAGGAAATACAAAGGAAAAACATTCCATAACACCAATAATTAATAGATGCAAGTTACAACAACGAATTTTTTTTCTTATCAATCTAGAAAAGACATTTGAGGAGGCTCAGCATTTGGAGAAAATAAGATCTCACAATACCAAAGCAGATGCAAATCAGTACATTTAAAAAAAAAGAGAATTGATCATACATACCAAAAGTGTTCAAATATTTATTACTTATTGATCTTAGTTCTATTTCCAGAAATCTATCATAAAGAAACAATCATGAAGGTATGAAAGATTTAACTACAAGAATACCTATCATTACAAAAATAAAATTTTCAAAGTACCTTCCATCTCTGCAACAAGTCTTACCCTGGTGTCGACAGCTTGTATGCCCTTTAGCCCTAAAAGAATGGACTGATTATACAATACACAGTACATAGATATAATAAATAATAGGTAACCACTAAAAGTAAAGCCCCAGATGATACTAAAGGACCATGGCATGGAAATATTTGTGTTAAATAATACATAATATAATCAACTAAAGTGTGTGTGTGTGTGTGCCCAATTAACAGTGGGAAAAGTATGCATGTGATTTTTTTCTCCTTTTGCCTACCTGTATTTACTAACATTTTAACAATTAACATATAAAATGAGGGAAATGAGTTATTATTAAATTAATTATTAATATATGCCTTCTTCATCAAGCCGCAAATCTGTGGGTAGTGTTTCTCTTATCTGTGCTTTTGTGTCAGAGTTTGGATAACAATAGATCTAATCCTCAAATCTTGGAAGGATTTTATCTTGTCCATCTCCCTGCCCACCTGAAACATAGTACAGGTTTTAAACAAATTTCTAGGTACCTTCAGTTAGATTTAATCTCCTTCAATTTGCTTTTACCCTTGACCCACTCAGCTTAATTCACCCTTTAGTCGTAGTAAATTCCCCAGTGATCGGGAATGAGATGGCTTCTCCATGCTCCACTGTTCAGTCTCCCTTTGTTTAGCTAGAGATCTAGGCAATGACTACACCCCTGACAACTCCACAGCTCTTCTCCTGCTTCAAAGGTGACATTTTGTTCTTTAATTAGAATATAAGCTCCTTGAGCACTGGAACAATGCAAAGTTTTTAGATCCTTTTTTTTTCTCTAATGACACCTGTGTTTTACATAGGATGGACAAAGAAGGCAGATACTTGGGGGGGGGAAATCATGAAATGGATCAGAAAATGTCATTTTCTTTTGTAATATTCTATCTCCACAAGAAGAATTTAGCACTCACTCTTGTATCTGTGCTCCCCTGGTACAAGGTAAGATGTGTGTACTGTATTTTTACCTCTTCATCATAATTTCTTATAACATAACTTCCACCTCTGCCAGAAGTAAATGCTTTGAGATCAGGGCATTGGCTTTACTCATCTCTCTATTTTCAATCCCCAATACCTCAGAGCATACATATTCAATAAGTGAATTCATAAATTAATGTGTCAACTGATCATTCTAGGACTGGCCCTCCTGCTTAACAACTCCTTAACTTTAGCACGGTCAACTAGGTATTTGAAATTTTTTTTTTTCATTTTTACAATGAAGATAATACTATCTACTTCATAAGATCATTGGGAGGATCAAATGAAATAAGTAGAGCATTTATTGTTTCTTTCCAAAAATTATATTAAATGTTAAATAAAAACACAAAATGATTCTATTATTATTGCTGAATCCAACTAGACTTTTCATATATAAAAGACCCCATTTGCAGCAAGTCCTAACCTGGCATCAATAACTTGTATGCTCTTTAACTTTTTTTTTTTTTTTTTAAGATTTTATTTATTTATTTGACAGAGAGAGACACAGCAAGAGCGGGAACACAAGCAGGGGGAGTGGGAAAGAGAGAAGCAGGCTCCCCGTTGAGCAGGGAGTCCGATGCAGGGCTCGATCCCAGGACCCTGGAATCATGACCTGAGCCGAAGGCAGACACCTAACGACTGAGCCACCCAGGCGCCCCACTCTTTAACCTTTTTTAAACGTCCTTCCTAGCAATGCTACCAATGATGGTGGTATACTTTCATATCTTTGTAAAGAGATCGTACTCTCATTTGTAATATTTACATATACAGAAACTTGGCAGTTTTTCCTTCTTTATTAGATTGTGTTGTCCTCCAGAGCACATTGTCCTGTTCATATTTGTGACCTCAGGATTAAAAGATGTGCCTAGGTTAGTCTAACACATATGAGATGCTTAATACATTTTTTGAATGAAAAAATTTAATAAAGAATTAAGGATAAGAACTATTCAAATGCCCCTCATACCCTCTCCCAAAGTATAGAATATTTGCATATATTGGCATAGTTTGCAGCATCAGGAATGCTATGAAAATAATATATATGAATTATACTATTAGAGCTGACCTAAGCAGTTTTCTAGGTTCTGTTTTCCTAGTCTTTGTCCCAGAACTGAACTTCTGGCAGGTAGGAAGTATGCTCTAGTTAGTCACTTTTATCCTGTGGAAGGAAGACCATGGGATTTCAAAATTAATTTTGACAGATATGACAAATGGGGGTTGCCATTTCACACCTAGAGCGTGAATATTTCAATGGCAAAGAGTCAGCAACTGTTAATTAAAAATGGGTATTGTTAATTGGGCCCAGTGTTGTGGTTTTGTCAGCAGCTTCAGACCCTTTCAGACCTATTTCAGTGGATCCTTATGGTCTGATAAGATAAATGTCTTTTCTTTCTGGGGTGGATGATAGCAATTACAACCCCGATTTTTTTTCCTTCATCATATTAGTTCTATAGGTGTATAGAATTTTATAAAGTGGAGAAACTCACAGGGACTGAAATTTGTCTCAACACTCCTCCCATTATCTCAATCCAAAATGTTCATTAAACAAAACAATGATTGATATGTATTAATTTCACACTCTGATACAACACAGAGATGGGCAATAATTTGGTAGATTCTTTTCACACCAAAAGGGAAAATTGGCTTAAAATGTAAAAGTGTGTGAGATAAAATAAGAAAGATTCATTTTCTTTTAGGTTATTACAATCTATAAATGTTCAATCCTTTTATTTATTTTTTACCATCAAAACGTGTCATTGACACAATGTAGTATTTTCATGCACAAATAGTATTTCTATAGACAAAGAAAAAATAATGATAGAATTGTACATTAGAACAAAATGTTCACTGGGCCAATATTAACCCAATAATTCCATTTACATCAATTTAGCAAAACAAAACAAAAAGCCTGAAGCTTTCAGTTGGAAATTAGACTTAATTTTTAAATTATTCCCAAGTGGGTTAACTTCAGGATTATATAATAACATCTCCATGGCTCTAATAAATATGTGGAAGCTAATCAATGTGTATGCAGGGGATGTTGGCAGGGGAGAGGGCAACACAAAGAGCTAGTTACTTTACACAACTTCTCCCTTTCATTTTTTTCCATTGCCCTAGTATTTTCTGATTCATTTATATTGGGAGCCAGCGGCCAATACACTATAGAAAGAAATACCCTAAAACCATTATGAGTGTGTACATTTGAGAACAAAACATTCTTCCTTATTATTAAGTATCTGTGAAGCCAAGTAAATGTTATTAATAACATAGTGAGGCAATCGAGTTCAACAGTGCAAATGCTAGAGGCCTTGCCTAGCCCTCAAACTAAATTAGGTAAATTCCTCTTAATTCTCTCAAAGATCCTTTTAATTTCTTTCACAAAATTTTTCACAACTTTTAATTATAAACACACTCATACTATGCTGAAAGCTCTGTGAAATAAAGTAACGTATTGCCTTCATTTATTCATGGCTGTGTATGACTAACTAGTAGCTAGCACGGTATCTCGTACAGAGTTGGTGTTCAGTAACCTCTTATTAAATGAATGTATAAATGAAAGAATAGAACGATGGGAATTCTGGGATACTGTTTTAATCTGAGAAACTTAAAAGCTATTGGTTAGTTTTATCACTGGCATTATTTACTTATAATTATTACCTGAATCATTACAATAATTACACAAATATGATGGAAACTGTGAATTATACTGCTATCTTGAAGGATTTGACCTATATTTCAAACCAAGTAAAACTAGATATTCCTAAAATTCTTAAAATTTTTATTAACATATTTAGTCCCAAGCAAAATAAAACAAACACTAACACAATGAGTAAACAGAGTCTTACAATAAATAATAAATCTATTTCTCTACCAATTTGTGGTTATAAACAGGGCCCATATTTAAAACATGCTCTCTCTCTCTCTCATACACAAACACAACAAACACATGCTCACAAAAAGCAGTTGTTCCTTTTCATTTTACTCTTCCACAATTACAAATAAGCAGCAATATAAACAAGCCCTTCCAAATAGGGCTTAGGCATATTACAACCTTCTGAAGTCATCAAAGTAATATTTCTAATATGTCATCTAAAATTACTCCTAGTCCTAGAGGTGTGTATGTTCTTAAACGCCTCCTCAAACTCTGGCCTTCTACAGCTCTTAGCAATGATGCCATTTAATGCTGATGCAAAGGTAACTTTTTAAAAAAATATTAATATTTATTTGCTAGAAAATCACTAATTTTATATTCACTATTGACATCTATCAAATAGTATTAACTGTGGATCTACATCAAGCTGGTTTGTGTTCATCTTTTTATCTCCAAGGGAAAGATTTCATGTCCTATTACCAATGCCCTGGGCCAAAAGAGACCCCACAATAGACTTACTCATAACTGAGCCCTAATGACCAGAAATATGGTGATAAATATTGAACTGAAAAGGTAGGATTTCATAAAGCTTTTGTCTATAATCCTCAAAGTAGGGTTGGTTCTGTTGCAGAGTTAATTAGCATACATGTGGAAGCAGTTTATAGATGCAGTTTAATCCCAAACAAATGTGAAAATAAGCTCACATTGTTTTGTAGAATGATTTACATTCATTATCATCTACTTAAAAAAACATGCTCTAAAAAAAATCATTATCCCTTCCAGAAAATTGGAATAAAGCATTTCCATATTTGTACTTTTGAAAATTATGTATTTCCAGAGGTCATATTTCCTCAAATCAAAATAAAATGAAAGCTTTATCTAAAACTATGGTTTCCAAACTTCATATAGATAGAGAAATTACTGAATGACACAGATTCATAAAGTGAGTCAACAGATTTAACTGACTGTACATCATCACAAAATCAAACTTGATTTAATCGCTTCTATAAAAGACATTCTGGAACTTCATTAAATGAGATCTCTATAAAAAGCTCATGATAGAAATACTTCTAATACTACAGCAAATAACAAGGCTTATACTGTAATACAGCTTGTAAAACTGTCTCCTTATTTGTGATTATGGTTTTCAGTAGACATGATTTCACCAGAGATATAGTTTGTACCTTATAGTTGTAATGACAAATCATATTATGATTAAGTTCGACTGTTCATGGGAATCTAGCAACAAAGTGAATATACCACAGACTGAATGGCTGCCTTAGGATTCTCTGAAATAATCTAACTGGGATGCTCAGAAGAAAAAATGGAGTCTCCATCTCCTGGTCTTCTTGAACCATTATACCAAGAACCAGGCCAAAACAAGTGACCCATAGATAAGGTGGATGAGGCAATATTTACCTATGAATATCTTACTTGTAAAGCACTTGATCAACTTACATATCCTTCAAATATAAGCCTTTATTCAATCAATAATTATTTAGGGTACTTACCAAGTGTCACACATAGGACCAAAGCCTTTGATGCAATGGTGAACAAGAAAGTTAATGTTACTGTTCTTTAGAAGGAGAGAGCCTCATGGGGAAATAGTTATGTAATATGAAAACTATTAACTGTAGGATAAACATTATAATGAGGAAATTAAAGAGTGGTTATAATGTACAGGAAAGCCACATAACTCAGGGGTGGCGATATGGGAAGGCACCAGGGGTGACTACAAGTTACTGAAAATGAACAGAAGGCAATGCAGGCAGAGGAACAGTAACAGTCAGAAGAGATACGGTCTGGCAACAGCGGGAATCCTGAGTGTGAATGTGGGAGGTTAGTGGCGCATGATGCCGAGGATGAAAGTAGGAGTCAGTCCTGGAGGCATACTACAGACTTTGAACTTTGTCCTCTGTCTCAACAACCCTTTGCCTCCTGATGCCACTCTCCTGTAACTTTTGTTAAATATTCATTGTTCAACAGTGCACTTGGCACATATGTCATGTTAAAATTACCACACTCTCAGCTGGTACTTTGGATATGATGGATCTATTTTAGACTCCATCTAAAGGTGTTGGTTATAGTAGATTCAAAATGAGGCACTCACCCTTTCTTAATTTCAATACTCTTTGTTTCCACAATATACACCCATGGAAACTATTGCAGTATGTTGCTCGCTTAAAGGCATAGTGCTTGCCCAAACTTCATCATGTTTCAATGTGAAATCCTACCACATCACTGATACTCCATTAATTCCATTTAAATTTTATTTTCTCTGTCAGATAGCTAAAACATGATTATCTTTTGTTGGGAAATACATAGGGTGGGCTAAAAATGGGCACACTCAATTTGTGTGAAGTGCAAACTGCAGAATTTGATTTTGCAAACTTGATTTCCTGGGTTCAGGATTATTTATTGCAATCAGATTTGGGTGTTAAGTATGTTCTACTTCCATGAAATGCTTCTCAGATTGGCCCTTTTTAACCCTATCATGAGAGCATTGGGGATATCATACAGCATTATGCTTCCAGAAGTGGGATGCTGCAAGAAAATAAAGTTATATGCTAGTGATCTTTTTTGTAGGGAATTATACGTCAAACTGTGTTATTATAAGCAGTCAGTTTGAGATTTTTAACAATACATTGATCCTTTGATTCTCTTCTAAGTGAGGTCAGTATAAAAGAGGAAAGTCTGCTTTTATTCAAACCTTATGGGCGTTCTTACAGTTACACGAAAACAGCTGAGTTTTGTGAAGACAGATTCCTACCAACAGATTCATATGTAATAATTTTCTTTCTGTGCTCCCTTTTTTAGGCAATAGAATGAGAACCCTCTGAGAAGGCTCCCAACAGCTGTCCTGGATTTTTAATCTCCGTCTTCCTTTCAGAGATGGAATGGGGCATTTCCAAATTCGCATGAACACTAGAGACACCATTATTTGAGCTGTGCCAATGAATAAATCAAGATTTTCTTTTGAAACCAGTAGCACGGCAATCCCCTATTATTTGGCCAACCATTCTGGCAGACCCAAATATATAAATGACACATCCCTTTTTTGGTGATTTCCTTTCTTTCTGATGCTCCAAAAATTCTCTTTATTAAAGAGGATTTCCTCAGAGAATTTAGAAGTATAGCACTAGGATTTAATTTTTTCTTCACTTTAAGAACACTTTAAATCAGTAACAAATCTGCGGCAGTTTTCTCATTTCTTACCTTCCTAAGTAGGAAGGGAACACCTGTTTCAAATTCAACAATAATCTGGATAATGAATTTTCATTTAATTTAGACTAGAGCATTAGTTGATTTCCCTTTTACCCCCTGAATGTGAAAATCCCTTGGAACTTCCAAAGTGAGTTATTTTTCTTGGTAAAAATTGGTGAGGGATGTGTTTTTGCCACAAGGCTATATAAAGTAACTTTTATTTCTTTTCCTCCGCTTTTTTTTACCACTATGACTCAATAGAAAATACATCTGAGATCAACACTCCTGATACACATAAACTCAGAGAAATACAGTTTTTATGTATATCTTTTTTCTCATTGACCTCCATATGCTAGTGATGTTTTTGTTTTTTAAAGACAAATTTAATCACGTCATTCCACTGCTAAAAATCATTTAGTAGATAATCTCCATTGCTTTCAGAAGGACAAAACAACAACAATCCTGATTCTGTGGGGGAAAAGTAGTTCCCAATCCACTCAAATAATTAATAAATAGAAATATTAGTAATACACCACATTATGCAAAGGCACTACTCAATTTAAAATGAATTGGGAAAATGATGGTCCTACATTACATATTCAAGGGAAAAAAAAGGCTAATTGTTCTTTGGTCACAGTAGCAAGTAACCTCTAGAACCAATTTTTTTTTTTAAAGATTTTATTTCTTTATTTGAGAGAGAGAGCATGAGAGGGGTGAGGGTCAGAGGGAGAAGCAGACTTCCTGCTGAGCAGGGAGCCCGATGTGGGACTCAATCCAGGGACTCCAGGATCATGACCTGAGCCGAAGGCAGTCGCTTAACCAACTGAGCCACCCAGGCGCCCTAGAACCAGTTTTGAGCCCATCCTTATTAGGCACTTAGATTAGACAGTAATCTATCAGTAACCATACTTCTGAAAGCCAAGCGATCAGTGACTCAGGTCTCAATCAGTCACAGCCTCATTCCAGAGACCATGCTTCTTAGAGTCACCCTTGCTTTTAAGAACCACATTAAAAAAAAAAACAAACAAAACAAAAAACACTGCAAGAGCCATCCTTCCATGGCTTCCTGAAAGTTTGCCAATCCCAGAGCTCTATACTTACTCAACCCCTGACAGTGTGTTCAGAGAGACTATGTTTTCTAAGAACCATTCTCCTTTGTTTACCAAGCAGTGCATTCAGCCCTTTGTTTTAGATATTGAGTGGTGGCCTCTTCAACAGGACTAGTTTATTTAATCCTCACAATAGTGCTAGAGGTAGGCCATTATTGTGCCCACTTCACAGATAAAGAAATGGAGTTTAAGAGACATTCATTCAGGGGCGCCTGGGTGGCTCAGTTGGTTAAGCGACTGCCTTCGGCTCAGGTCATGGTCCTGGAGTCCCAGGATCGAGTCCCGTATCGGGCTCCCTGCTCGGCAGGGAGTCTGCTTCTCCCTCTGACCCTCCTCCCTCTCATGCTCTCTGTATCTCATTCTCTCTGTCTCAAATAAATAAATAAGATCTTTAAAAAAAAAAAAAAAGAGAGACATTCATTCAGTAACTTATTCAATGTCCTTCAACAAATAAATAATACAGGAGAATCTGAATGTAAATCATCTGGTTCCTGAGCCCATGCTCTTAATCACTATTACATATAGATGCTCTCTGTTTTTTTAAGTGTTAACCCTTCACCTCACTTCTCAAAATGCCCCAACATTCACCCCTCCTGTCTTAACAAATTACATATCCACAGTTTCCTGAATGCTCCATGTCTGCCCTTTCCTCTGATCTCTCCGTACACATTATTTCCTTAGTGGAAAAAAATCCCCTAACTGAGGGTTGCAGAAGGGGAGGTGGGTGGGGGGATGGGGCAACTGGGTGATGGGCATTAAGGAGGGCATGTGATGTGATGAGCATTGGGTGTTATATGCAAATGATGAATTACTGAACTCTACATCTGAAACTAATGATGTACTACATGTGTTGGCTAATTGAATTAAAAAAAAAAGTTGCCAAATTGATCCCTGTCAAACACTAATTAAATATTATTCATGATTAAAAAATAAAAAAAATAAAAATATTATGTTATCTATATCTGATATTTTTTTAAATGGCAAAATTATAATTACTAAATCTTGTTGCTATCATATATGAGTTTATTATGATTTTTTCTCTAATTTTAGATGAATTTGAAATTTTCTTTTTTACTTTATTATGTTATGCTAATCACCATAATCATTAGTTTTTGGTGTAGTGTTCCATGATTCATTGTTTGCGTATAACACCCAGTGCTCCATGCAGTACGTGCCCTCTTTAATACCCATCACCAGGCTAATCCATCCCCCACCCCCCTCCCCTCTAGAACCCCCAGTTTCTCAGAGTCCATGGTCTCTCATGGTTCGTCTCCCCCTCCGATTTCCCCCGCTTTCATTTTTCCCTTCCTGCTATCTTCTTTTTTTTTTTTTTAACATATAATGTATTAGTTGTTTCAGAGGTACAGGTCTGTGATTCATCATACACAATTCACAGCACTAATAAACAGTTTTAAAAACAGAAAAAAAAAATCCCCTTCCCACCCCCATGATGCCTAAGATGATATCCATTCTTCATCAACATTTACATTTACTTTGTTAATGTAACTATAAGACAAGTTTTATAAATGTGAAATTAAGATACAAAAAGATAAATAATGTGCCCCAAAGTTACATAGCCAAGTAGTAAGAAAAGCAGCACTAAAACATGTCAATACTGACTTACAGTCCTGCTGCTTCTCATAGGAAATATTTTCTGCCAGCATAATCCCTTGGTTCTTTCTCTCAAAACCCTCTGTTTTCTCTATATTCTGTTTCTTTTTTGCCCTCAAAATGGGACATACTAAAGGCCTGACCAAAATAAACCAAGTAGAAGGCTTCCTATTTGGAGTTCACACATCATAAAATCCCATGTCCCATTTGTCCATATCCTCCTGAAAAGCACCCCTATATTACTGATTCATGGTCATACTGTAGATGTGTCAATGGTACTTGAGTCTAACTTAGCAGTCCAGAGATACTATCTGCAACCCACCTGGTACACTGGCAGAGTTGGTACTCAGTAAATCACACGTATTATTGTTAACTGTGTCCCGCATTTGTAGTATTTTTTCCTGCAATAATTATTTCACTTATGGTCCCTACTCAATGCACACCTATGGATTTCTAGCAATATATGATTTTGAGGTAAATATTATACTTGTAGGCTGGTCTTTTCACCTTCCTTATCAAAGCCTTAGCATTCCAAATCTATAAAATAGTAATAACAACATGCTTGCCTCCTGGGATAGTTTTGAAGATTAAATATGATAATTCATATAATGTGCTTATTAGCACAATCACTGACACCTAGACAGCTCCAAGAAATTGTGGCTTTAGTGTCCTATTTTAATCATGCCTATTTATCTCTTACTAAATACGTTTTAAATAGTAGTAACAAGTCATTAAAAAAGCCTCGCTGTCTGATCAGTTGTTCTTCATGCTAGTGGAAGACAACCCCTCTGTCCCCAAAAGATGGGGTTGCTTTTTACAAGTTGTAAAAATTTCATTGAATATGAGTATTTACTGGGTTCTTGACTCAATGTGAAATCACATCAAAATGGGTTACACCAAAAGTGGGTAGAATCTATGCCACTATTTATGCCATTAAAAATCCTTCATAAACCATCCCATCTCAATTTTTTACACACCAGTGCCAAATTAATCTTTCTAAACTGTAGCTTTAGCATTGATTTCTCTGCTCATGAACTTGCAAGGATTCTCCATTTCCTACCCATTTGGTAGGTCCAAATTTAGCAGCTGAGCATTTATCCCTTGACCCTTTTTCCTAATGTTTTTGCCCATCACTTCCCATGAAGGGTTCAACATTCTCATGAAGTACTTGCTTTTCCTGTGGATGCACCAGGATTCCCATCTGCTTGTCTTTCTCCACATGCTCTGGACATCTTTCAAGCCCTTTTTAAATCATCTTTCCATTTCTACATAGTATCCATCAGGGTCTAGCACAGCTCTGGGAAGCCTTCCCAGGAACTGGATATAATCTTCCTTGACTGATACACTAGTTATTTAGCTCTCTTCAAATACTTCCTACTTCCTGCCTTATAGTACAATCCCCTAAAATGAGTAATTTCTCCAACTGGACTACAGAAATTAGTTCAGTTTGAAGTCCATGTCTTCTCAGCATCCTATCACACCCGAAGCTGGTGGAGCACTTTGAACATTGCAGGTGTTCAGTACATTTTTGTGTTCTATCAATTGATGTTTCTTATCATAAATTAGAGGCCTAGGGATGCCCTCAAATTTTCTTTTAATGTTAAGATCATTTTAAAATGATGTTATCACCTTATACTTGTCAGAACGGCTAAAGTCAAAAAGACAAGAAATAACAAATGTTGGTGAAGATGTGGAGAAAAAGGAACTCATGCACGCTGTTGGGAGAAATGTAAATTGGTAGAGCCACTGTGGAAACAGTATGGAGGTCCCCCAAAATTAAAAATACAATTACTATATGATGCAATAATTCCACTACGGGGTATTTACCCAAAGAAAATGAAAACACTAATTCCAAAAGATAATATGCACCCCTGTTTATTGCAGCGTTATTTACAACAGCCAAGATATGGAAGAAGCACAAATGCCCATCAATAGTTGAATGGATAAGGAAGATGTGCTATGTGCGTGCACACACACACAATGAAATATTACACAGCCATAAAAGAGATGAGATCTTGCTATTTGTGACAACACTGATGGACCTAGAGGGTATAATGCTAAGTAAAATAAGTCAGAAAAACAAATACCACATGATTACACTTACATGTAGAATCTACAAAACAAAACAAACGAACACACAAACAAGCAGAATCAGACCTACAGAGAACTGGTGGTTGCAAGAAGGAAGGCTGGTGGGGGATAAGCAAAATTGGTGAAGGGGAGTGGGAGATACAGGATTCCAGTCGTGGAATGAGTAAGTCATGGGAATAAAAATTACAGCATAGGGAATATAGACAATGACACTGTAATAGCTTTGTATGGTGACAGATGGTAGCTACACTTGTGGTGAGCACAGCATACAGAGTTGCTGAATTACTATGTCGTACACCTGAAACTAATGTAACATTGTGTGTCAACACAGTGTATACTCAAATTTTTAACAATTCTAAAAACAAAAGATATTCAAAGGTATTTTAAATTAATGCAAACTTCAGCACTGGATGCAGATAAGTACTAAAGAACATAAATCCTAAATCAAAGTTTAACTAGGACTTGAATTACATCTTCTGATACATGATTTTTTTAAAATATGTGCAAAGTTGCACCCAAACTTTAACACAACCAGACTTTGTCAGAGGTACTTATGCCAAAGTACCTTAGTCATAGGTACTTTAAAAGGAGGTAAGAAAAACATGGTTTAAATTTGAAAGTTCAAATTTTGAGTAATCAAAGTCTAGAACCATGAGTACCTACTATGTATTTAAAATACTATTTGGGGGCCCGTGTGGCTCAGTCAGTTAAGCATCTGCCTTTGACTCAGGTCATGATCTCAGGGTCCTGGGATTGAGCCCCGCATCAGGCTCCCTGCTCGGTGGGGAGCCTGCTTCTCCCTCTCCCCCCAGATCGTGCTCTCTCTCTCGCTATCTCTCTCTCTCTCTCAAATAAATAAGTAAAATCTTTAAAATAAAATACTGTTCGGTTCAAAGCTCTCATAAAGGTTTATTAAATTAATGAAAAGTCTTTGAAAATACTGAGAGTGTATGTTTAGAAAACTCCTTATAATATATTCAGATTACCTTCTACTGTAAATTTTAGTTTCCCCATTTGCTTTTTCCAGTCTTTAAATTATATGATGAACAGTATTTTATTTATTGTTTACGCTATAAATGCTTGTATTAAGAAAAAAGTTCAAATAAACAACTTAGCATTACAAAAGGAACTAGAAGAAGAAACTTAGCTGAAATTTGGTAGAGGATGGAAGTAACAAAGGAAAAATAAATAAAGACCAGAATAAAAATAATATAACAATATGTAATATTATTTAGGTAACACGAAAGTAATGACCTGTTTTTCAAAAAAAAACTAAACAAAACTGGCAATGCTGTAACTACATTAACTAAGAAAAAAAAAAAAAAAGAGAAGATTCAAAAACCAAAATGAGAAATGGGAGAGAAAACAATACAATGGATAACCACAGACCTTTAAATCTGTTTATTTCAACATTTGAGCACCATCTGAACTGTTGAGAGCAATCACTCAACCTGAAAACTAGCATTGCAATTTACTCTCAAAACACAAAAAGTTCATTAATATTAGCATTTCCATGATCATAAATTTTACCAACCCACAATGTGTCACACTTGGACTGAACTTAATGGAATCCTAAGAAAGATCTCAGAAAGTCTAATGGAACAATATAAAGTAAGACTCCCAAGATACAAGTAAATATTCTCTCCGAGGGAAATGTAAAGTAAGCACACTGAAAACAAATTTCTCCTGCCTCACCTCCAGATACTGTTCTACCTTCTTATATCTTCCTTTTCAGAGCTACTTCTTACACTAGTTACAGCTTGCTGAATACTGTCATCACCTATCACCTCTATGTTTCATTTCTCCCTTCTTTATTATCCATAAAATACCACCCACGCAAAATGTTTCATGTGTATGTGGCAGATTTTACTGTATGTTGTAGAGAAACAGGCTCTATAATGTAACTGTCCACAGAAATTAAATAGTATACAGCTTGGTTAGTAAAAGAAGAAAAAATTTGTGCCACGTTCTACTTTTGAACTATCCTCTTCCTCTCCTTCTTCTGCTCCCCTTTTTCAGCCTCTCATATACTTATTCATTCTTACACAGTTATCCATCTCTTTTCTTTTCCCCAGCCATTATATTCCCCTAAAGTTTGACTTATCACACCAGCCCACACCATCATTCTAAGCATTTGTCAAAGAATTATCCCAAACCAAGAGGAACCAAACCAAGATAAACTCAAGTGTTATCTCTTCCCCAGAGGAATCTTGGTGCCAACTGTCAAGACTGTTTTAAAGCCTGCTACAGGTGTAATCTCTGAACCCTCCTCAACCACACTCCTGAGCACGTGTTATCTGGAGATGGTATTCTGGAATCTGTAAATTGAAATGTAAGCAAGCATGACCTCTGGGTGTCAAGCAGGGCAATATCGTCGGCCAGTGACGGTTTCCTCTTGCCTGCTTCTACTCTCCAAAAAAAGGAAATCTGTCCCTTTCATTGAGTTCTCATCTGGGCAGGTTGTCTTCTACTTACTCGTACTTTCAGGGAGAGATCTATTTTCTCTCGATCAATGGCTGTATTACCTTATTCTTCCCTTTTAAACAAATCCCCACTCTGAAACTCTCCCAGGGTAGGAGAGAATCATTTGACTGGGATGAGAAAAACAACTTAAAGAAAACAAAAAGCTGTTTTCTCCACTTGCTTTCTCTATCAAGAATAGGAAATTATGATTAAAAAAAAAAAACAGCAAGAGCTTGTTCTTATTGCATTTCATGCTATTTCTGAGCTCTCAGCAGCCTTCCATGGTGTCAACCCATTATATACCTTTAAAAAAAAAAAAACTGCCTCCATTAAACTTTAAGCTGTCAAGGATTACAACGAAAAGATGCAATTTTTTTCACCGCAGGAAAGGTCTGATTTAGTAACAAGCTATAAGCTAATAGAGCAGCAGAATCCGCATATAATGTTTCATTGAAAGGGGGAAAAAAACATGCTGCTTTTCTGTGTACTTCAACCTTGCTTTTTTTCTTCTTCTTCTTCTTCTTTAATGTATAGTCCACTTAGCTTTCAAATACAATAGAGACTAGCAAATGGGATCCTCTTACATTTGTGGCTACAAATCTTGGTGTGCAAGCACATACAGACATGCGGTTGGTTTATGCACCTTTTATAATGGAAGGGCACCATTGAGAAAAAAAGTTAGTCCACATTGCTGTCTAGCCTACACGTTTAATATTGATTTAATTAGTCATCTAATTCCAAACACCCTTATTATCTACTTGTTTGAAAAGGCTATTTACTTTCACCACAATGCATACATTAAGTGACTGAATAGAAAGCCAGGCTTGTGGCCTGGTGCTTTCTCCACGCAGAAATGCTACCTTCCTCCCCCACTTTAGCTACAGCATCACAATGTCAAACATTCCGCACACATTCCCTAAGGAATCTGCAAGGCTAATTAGGGTGAGCTTCACCATAAAGAATACAGTTGTTAAAACAGCTTCTGTACACACTAGAGTAATGAGCATTCTTTACACACGCTGTGATTTGTTACTGCAATTTGCAGTCATATATCTCTTAGGAAATAACTCACGTGTTGTTATTTATTGCATGTATGATTATTAATGATATATTAACAACTGTTGAAAGCAACTTATTTCACCTCAATAACTCATGTACTTAGCTCAATGTTTAAAGAGCCAGGAAGGCATCCATTTTCCCAGAAAACTATGCCTTTTGTGCTTGTTTTTTTGTTTTCCTCAAGGATAGTAAAGACAGTATCCAAAATCTGATAAATTCAAAAAATGTTATTTAACTTTCCTTATGAAAGATTTTATCATGGTTATGGAAGAGTGTATTTTTAAGGCCAGACTGTTTACAATTTTTTGAATCTTTCAGTAATTCCGATCAGCCCTATAATCCAATGTCTGATATCAAAAATAAAACCAAAATATCACATGACAGTTTATCAGTGACTTAAATAGGGACAACATCATGTCCACGGCTTTTTTAATTAACGTTACTAGAAATAGTATGTTCCTCATTCAAACTCAATCCAAATACAGAGTTACCTAAATACTTCAAAATCCTGTGTTGGTAGTTTATCTTGCATAAAATATACAAGGGCGATTAAGCTACTGACTTAAATATTATGTGCGAGACATTGCACCACTCAGCATCGATGAAAACTGAACTCCTTACTGCTTAACCTTCAGCACTGACAGATTTTTACCAATCAACCACTACCCAAATGTCTTCTGATAATCGGAACATAGAAGCAAGAGAGCTTTTGTTTCAGGAATTAGAAATCTAGCATTAGACCTAAATTTTTGTGACTCACTGAGCCACTATGTGGAAGGATTTCAGGGTCTCGAGACCTTTCTTGGCTTACCTAAAATCATGGATGCTGTGAGCTTGCATCCCTGCAGGCATGTCTTCCGAAGACATAAACTGCATTACAAGGGCGGCACACTTCCAGACAGACAAAAGGTTCTGCCTTTTGAAATATTCAGAGATCTGAAGAAAGCATTGCACTATACTCGGGTTCATTACCAAACACTCAGATAATGTCACAGATCTACATGGTATTAGAGGCAAATAAACAATTAAATCAGTTTTGATGATCAGAAAGGAAGATTGTTGACACAAAGTGATGCCATGTGACGAGATAGCACCTTAGGTTGCTAATTAAGTTTATAAAATCATTTCTGACAAGCCTTCATTTCATGAGGCTTTTCGTGCTCTTGTGAAACAGTTTTGCCAAGAACACTGTCGGAGCCATTGAAAAAGCTGCTATTAAATACAACCTTCTTTGAACTATTATCCATTGCACGGTTTTGTGTGCGTGTGCGTGTGCATTTTCAAATGGGTTGCATTAAAAAGCCAGCTGAAGGCATTCAGTTCTCAAAGGAAGAGTTTGATTCTAGAGGTCTGAGGCAGAAAACAGTATAACAATAAACAAGTAAAGAAACAAATCGACAAGCAATGGGGGTGGGTCTACAGAACAGTCTTTGTAGCAAGACTGAAGGGACAGGACTGGAAGGAAAGCAACACATCTGCATATCTAAGGAGAATGATAACAACATCAGATGAAACAAGCGAATATCAGGATTGAAAAGGCTGCAGGAGTTTGCAAGCAGATGTCAAAAAGCATACAAGAAAATGTCAAGAAAAGTATAACAAGCAGCTAAAACTGGTTGCAGAGATTAGGGTGCTAAATATATGCATGATGAGAACACTACTCTATGGCTTACAGGCCCAAGAGCTGCTTCACAAGCAAGAAGGGGAAAAAAGAGCTTCATAAATAATTTTTGCAAATAAAATTGGGGTCAGAATGTAAACAAATGTAGAAAGAAAATAAAGCTCGGCTTGGAACTTGCTTCTAGATTCCCTGTGACAGAACACTTTAACAGGTGATGAGAGAATGACCTTTTATTAAATAGAAATTATAAAATGTGCTAAGTCTAGAAGGGAAATAGAGAGATGTCCAGAGGTAATTATTATAATCTCTAACTTTCAGAAGCCTGCTTTATGAAATACTACAAATAGGTATTTGAATTGCCGAATTGCAGATGTCTTCATTGCAAAACCTTAAAGCGGAATTAAGTTTCCTAAGCCCACCCAAAGGGATCCTTATTTAAGGTAATTTTGGGCATAACTCTACTGTAATTCCAAAAAGATTCATAAGTTTGCTCTAATCAGATATGCATGATTTACAGATGACAAGTTACCTGATCTACTAGGCAGAAACAATAAGGTTTATAAGCAAAATGCCATGGGGACTCCCACTATTAGCCTAATTTTTAGCTTAAACCCTTATCCTTACTGGGAACCAAGTGAAAACACAAAATCCTTTCCTCCTTAGAACATGACTAAAAGTTCATCATTCCCCAAGAATAAGCACTACTCTACCAAGCTTTATGCCTAAGCTCAGTTAGACTAGTGATACATTACTTAAGGAAGAAAAAACAAAACAGAACAAAAAAACTTTACAAGGTGATGGCACTCCCAACTCTACATTTTGGTTTCTCTTTCAAGGACAAACTACATCTGAAGAGACCAAAGACCCTAACAAAGTAGTCTTAAACACTTTGCCAATTGGCTTCTAGTGCGTAAATTTCTCCTAAAGACAGTCTTGGATACCAAAACTGGAATGAAATAAATTCTCAGTACACTCACATATACACATACATATAAATTCTCAATACATGTACACAACATAAAAAGCAACTTGGATCCATACCACAGAAATAAAAAGGGGCGCCTGGGTGGCTTAGTCAGTTAAGCATCCACCTTTGGCTCAGGTCATGATCCAGGAGTCCCTGCTCAGCAGGGAGCCTGCTTCTCCCTCTCCTTGCCCACGGGCTGTGCGCGCTCTCTCTCTCTCTCTCTCTCTCAAATAAATAAATAAATAAATAAATATCTTTAAAAAAGACAGAGAAGAAAAATAAAATTCTCATCCCATTCCCACTCATGACCTAGAGTCTATTATCCTGGCTTAACCATACTTGCTTCTTTGGGTTGAATGAGAGGAAGGGAGAATATCTACATATTAGAATTTGTCTCGAGATGTGTCTCTTTCTGAACAAGAATGTATTATGGTTGCAAACACCATTGATCATTACCATCTGATATTACCTACTCTTCTGCCTTCTGTTTCTATCACTGTACATTATTCTAACTGTGGAGGTGTTCCTACTTCTCAGCTTTAATGACTCTTTCTAATAATTCTTTTTTTAAAGATTTTATTTATTTGAGAGAGAGAGCAAGAGAGAGCGCACAAGTGAGAGGGAGGGTAGTGGCAAAGAGAGAGGAAGAAGCAGACTCCCCACTGAGCAGGGAGCAGGACATGGGGCTCCATCCCAGGACCCTGAGATCATGACCTGAGCCAAAGGCAGATGCTTAACTGACTGAGCCACCCAAGTCTCCCTGTACTAATAATTCTTAAACCTGTATCTGCAACTCTGTACTTACTTCCTAATCTCAGGCCTCTCTAACATGGATATTCTGCCACCATTATAATCCAACAAACCAATTCACAATGCTTCCTATTGCCTCAAAAGACATACTATTAAAAAAAAATTAAACTAATTATACGGTTTATTAGAAGGTGATAACTGATACAGAAAAAAATTAAGCAGAGAAAGGGAAAAGGTATTATCAGGGACAAGGGTAACAATTACTACCGAGGAATCTCTTTAATCATTCCTTGTTTTTGCTTATCTACCGCTTCCTCTCCACTTCAATTCCTCACTTCTTCAAACTGAACTTCTGAAATATTCCCCTTGGCCCTTTTCAGCACCTTAATCATAAAATTGATCCTTGAGAAATATTTTTATCGTGTCATTCTTTGGAAAATTCCCAACGCCTCTAGTCATGTATGGAATTAAGTCCAACTTATTTTATGTATTAAGAAAATTTCTCTAAACATGTTCTCTAATCCATCCATCACATCAACTTTAGAATAGAACTGACTGAGCACCTATCAGGTGTCAGGGGCTGTGTTATGTACTGGAGAAGTAGAAGGATCAGGATACGCTCTACTTCAAGGATTTTAAAATCTGGCAAAGGTTGATAGCAGACAATAAATACCCTAAACCAACTACCCCTGATCTTTAATTCTCAAGTCTATTCACAGTTTTTTCTGACTCTGAAATGCCATTCCATGTTTATGCCTCTTCTAATCTTACCCATCTCTCACAGCTCATTTGCAAACACTCCCATCCTCCTCCTTGCAAGGACACATCAACTATTAGAGGTTATATTGAATACTCCTACAGAATTGGTCGTAGGTAAAATTAATTATGGCATTACCCTGATATTAAAATTTGCCTTCTGAAAATCTACTTTTCCTCCTCCTATACTAACAGATACTCATTTTATTCCAAGAGGAAAAATGTACACCTAAAGAATTATGTTTCCTAATCTGCCATGCAGATGGTGGCAACTTGTAAGAAGTAAGAATAAGGACCATGGTGAGGCTTTCTGGGAAATTCTTTGAAGAAGCTGGACCCAGGTCGACATTTCTCTGTTTTGCCCTCTCCCTGCTTCCTCATTCTCCTTGCCTAGAATACTGACATGAAGGCTGGAAATTCATGAGTCATTCCAGATCATGGAATGACTTTGAGATTGGCAACCAAGTGCTAACCACTGAGGAGAAAGAGTGAAGGTCCTACACCTGATCAGTGTGGGGCTGCCACAGCAACTCCCCACAGGTATCAAAAGAAAACACTCATGAGTCTAACCCACTGTGGTTTTGTTGAGGTGGGAAAAAGCAAATTTCATTTCCCTTACCCAAATGCAACTCCTGACAGATCTAGCACTATTTAGCCTTGAATTCAGTCATTAACAAAATATTTTTTGTGCACTAGGCATTATTATATATTTACTGTATAAATGTACCAGACATTTTGCAACATACTGATGACACAAAGACAAATGAGAAGTGGTCTTTGCCTTCCATGAGCTCCCAAAGATAAACAAGAAAAAATAATGAGTACAACACGACGGACTAAAATGCTGTGGTAGAAGCAACTCTCAGGGGCTATCAGAGCATACAGGAAGAACATCAAAGAAAACTCTGTTGAGGAAGTGACACCTGGCTCAAGTCCTAAATGCATCAAGAGTTCCCTAGAAGAGGAGTGAAAGAGGAGGCACTGGCATGGGGCTGAAGAGGTGTGCAGAGGACAGATTATAAAATGCTTTCCATGCCATGCTCAGGAATTCAGGGTCTTATCTGCAAGTCATTAGAAGAAATGGAAGGATTTTCAAAAGGAAAGATACAATCAGACATATTTTGGGCTCATCCAGCTCGGAATTATTTGGAGAGAATTTTGAAAAGAAGTGCAATTGAAATGTTACTGGAGAGGTTTCTTGTACAGTATTTCATGGCGATTCATCATGGGGGGGTGAGGGGATAGTAGGTAGACCCAGGTATGATTTAGGGTTCCAGTTTCTCAGACAATAAGAATGTCACCAAGTAAGAGAGGAAAGACAGGAGGAGGAGCAGGTTGATTAAAGGTTGTAAGAAAACTATAAATTTAACATGGACATTATGATCTTGAAGTGGCATGAGATAACCACGTGGATATTTATTTTAGCTGGTTATATATAAACGTCTGAGTTCAGACTAGAGGTTTAGGCTGGATTTCAGAATCATCAATGTCTATGTAGACAAAGCCATGGGTTCAGGTGAAATCACCCAGAGGAGAAAGAGTTACACGACTAGACTTCCGGGAAGCATCGCCATTTAACAGACCAGCTAAGGACAAAAAGGCCATGGAAGAGAATGTTCAGACAGATGAAGTTAAAATCCAGAGAATGGTGAATCAAACCTTAGGAAAGGAAAGTTTTAAGATGTGGGAAAAGAGAAAAAAATGTGGGGAGAGGTCAAATGTTAGATCAGTTAAATGTTGCAGCACTAGAAGTTTGAGAACTTTTTTTTTTTTTAAGATTTTATTTATTTATTTGAGAGAGAGAATGAGAGAGAGAAAGAGCACAAGAGGGGGGAGTGGGAGAGGGAGAAGCAGACTCCCCGCCGAGCAGGGAGCCCGATGCGGGACTCGATCCCGGGACTCCAGGATCATGACCTGAGCCGAAGGCAGTCGCTTAACCAACTGAGCCACCCAGGCGCCCCGAAGTTTGAGAACTTTTAAAAGTACACAGTATTTGGCTACAAATGTAGATGGAGCTGTTTCAATGACATGTGGGGCAGGACCTAAATTAAAGTAGGTTAAATAACAAATGAGAGATCAAAGTACAATAGACCGATTATTCTGTATATCCTACCTTGTGTCCTCAGTTAAACTGTAAGTTTCTAGAAGGCACTTTTTACATTTCTTTTCTCTCCTATTTATGTCCCATTTTATATATGTATATATATTTATATGTGTGTATGCATATATACTTATATATTGTGCATAGATATGCATCTATTATGTGTATATATTTATGTATAAATGCATGAGCAGATGTGTAGTTGTATGTTTAGCCTATATACGTAATAGTGGCTGCAAAAGTACCAATGACCAAGGTTGACTTAATGAATATCCAACTGAAGTTCCTGGGCCTCCAAGTCCACTTTGGCATCAGTAACACTTTCTTCCCTTCTTCCCATGTCTCCGAAGCAAAATCGAACCTGTTTTTGCCAAAGTCTTACACGTACACCAGGTATGTAGCCTGATGGTCCTCTTGACTCCCATTTATTTTCTGCTTTCATAGCTACATTTTCTTTCCTCCGCCGCTCAGATCATGAGCAGCCTGACTTCAGCAGCTGGCATTTATAGAGCTCTAAGTTTCCATAACTTCTCCAGGAGCTCTGCATACATAAGCATGCCAAATCAAGCCCTTAAGCTAGGCTGCAAATAATTTCTACAGTAAATTTCACTTGGAATGACCTGAAGTTGAGTTTGTATCCTGCAGGAAAAGCTCTATCTTCCCACAGAACTCACAAGCTCTCTCCTAGCAATATTAAACTCAAATTTTACTAGTATAATTAGTATACATACGGAATTTATGGCACAAAAAGTGTAACTGATTAAAACAAACTGAATCACTTTAAAGCAGCACTAGAGCACAAACATACTTTTGTTTCGAAAAGCTCTTATTCTTCTTACTGTGTCTTTGGGTTTAGAGCTCCCTCTAACCACAATATGGTAGGTCTGGGGCTTCTATTATCTGTTTTGGCATTTCACACATGGAACACCTGCATGAGATAGGTTCCTTGACTCTACAAACAGCTTGCAGGAGAGGAATTTATTATTGAATGAGACTTATTCATGCTGTTTAAATGAAAGGAGGAGCTCCACTAATGGTTTCTTCAGTTTAGTAACTGGAATATTTTATAGTTTCATCTAACTTTTATTTTCCCCCATCTGCTTAAGTGGCTTTATTCCTCTCAAGCTGAAAATTTCAAGGCTCTTTACTAATAGTATGTTAAAATGTATTGGTGTACTTTTTTTTTTTCCCACCACCTTCTTTTTCCAGTAGTCTGCCTTTGTTCTTCTCAGAGGCCTTTTATAAACCTCGCCTTTTCCCTTCTCTTTTCCACTCATATTGTCTAGTCTAAAACAGTTCCAGAAACTCAGTGAGGTCACAAAGAAGGAAGAAGAGTTGGAAGAGTGGAAGGTGGAGAAGCAAGCACTTTGCAAGCAAATGGAGTCACTACAGCCTCAGTCACTGACTGAGTTTCATCAACTTTTGAGTCAGTACCACTCCAACTTTTAACTCTCTGAATCCCTCCCCACTGGCCTGCCAAAGGGCCCCCAAGCATTCATGCTCCTTCCTTGACCTTATACCTTCTTCACTCTTGTGAATCACAAACTCCATGGTATCCTGTTTCCTTAGAGCAGCGGGAAACTACAAATATCAACCCAGGCTGTTTGTGTTCCCTCCTATGATTCCAAGGAATGATGGGGTAGGAGGGCATTCTTTCTTCACCTTCCTAGAGTAGCTCCAATTCCCATCACTACAGTGAAAAGGAGTTGTCACTCAAAGTTCATGGCAGGCTGGTTAAACCCCGTGTCTTGAATTTTCCTTCCTTGGCTTTCAATGCACAGTGAGGGGTTGTATGTGTTGGGGGATCCAGGGGTGAGAAAGATGGGAGGGTAGAAAACTTTATTCGCCAGGTTTGCCAACATCCATGGTGTAAATATTCCCACCATGGTAAACTTCAGTCTAGCAGCACTTTAGGAATTGGCTCCCACATTTTTTGTAATTTAACAATTGGCTTTCAGTAACTGTTATCAGCTAGCTCCTGCATACCACTGCAGAAAGATGCCATACAAAAAACTTTGAGGAATAATACACCCCTTTCACTTTCTACCCTACTAATTACAGCCATTACTGAAAGATCTGCCCTTGTATCTTTCTCAGGGCCAGCTCCAGGCAAACTTGCAAAATTGGTGGGGCTTACCCTCAGAGCCTTTGGCTTTGCCTTTCGGTTTCCCTGGCTTTTCATCACTTTGCTGTTCCCAATGTCTGGCTGGTGTCATGTGATTTAGCAATCTTACAACATGCTTTCACCGCTATTAAAATCACTTGCCTTGCTTAGCATTCTGTCACTGATCTAATAACTTAAGTGAGCCAATAAACTCACAAATGAGTTAATGGGTACTAAGTGTTAATGGAGATAACAGCTTGATTCTATATTCTTTCTTGGGTTATCTGCAATATTAAGAGTGATGGTCTCGAAAGAATGTCCTAACTCTGAATCGTGTTTCTGTGGCACTATCAGGCACTAGGAAAACCAAAGAGCTTTTAGCTCCATCATGTCAGTTTTCAGATGTTACCCGGACATTCATTCCAAGTTTCTCCAAAACAGGCACAGAAAACTTTCACGGTGAGCGGTCTGTTTTGTTCAGCATTTCTAACTTCTCAGAGGCATTTCCATCATGATTCCTCTAAAATCTTGACCAGAACCAAATCTTGTCTCCATTTATTCCTCAAGCTTTTCACTCTTCTCCATGCTCGTGCTTCCTCAAAGTACATGGACTCCTGACTTTCCTCCCACCTAAAAGTCCTCATTTTATTCCTTTGAGATTGTGCTAAAAATTTAACTCTTTCCAAGAGATTTTCCCAATTCCTATTCCATGCTATCTCCCCTTCACTCTGATGTCATTAGGCCCCTATATCCTGTTCATCTTACTAGCTCAATGATCTGGAGCAAGTGACTTCAACATTCTGTGCCTTAGTTTCCTCATCTTTAAAATGAGAATGACAGCAATCCCCTCACAGTTTCTGTGAGGATTCTGGGAGTTAGGATGTCAAGTGCATGCAACAGAGTAACTGCACATGTAGCGACTCTGCAAGAAACAGTAGCTTTTAGTAGTGGTAATGGTAATATGGAGTGACATTTTATCCCTCATCAAATGCTGAGTTCTTTATAATCAAAGAGAGGACATCACAAACATCTTTGTATTCCGAGCCTCTCTCTTCATACCTGGCATTTAATAGAGGCTCAGTGCAAATTTGTTGACTAACATAGGGTACCTGGTAATTTCTGTCTAGTCATGTTATAGGCATACGTTAGGCCTTCCAAACTAAATTGTAAAATTTTCTAGGAAAGTGATATGCCCTATACTTTTTTAGATTCCTCAAAGAACTTAATGCAGTAGAGAGAGGTGCTCAGAAATAACATTAACGAACAAATCGAGTATGAAATGGTGTTATCCCTGGATAACCTAATTTCACTGTGTTCTCTCACGATACTTTTTTTCTTGTTCTGCAATACCAGTTGTGGCATTATGGACAGGAGTTGCCAGGGCAGAAACTACACTTGGTTTAGCTGCTGCATTTTCAAGTATTGGAAAAGTTGTCAGCACTCAGTGAACAGTAATGACAGCAATAATAAAGATAAAAACTGCAGTAAACTGGTCAAACAAGAATTACAGAGCCTGGCCATTCTGCTGCAGCTGGGGAATGAAGCATGACTACTCCTTGAGATAAAAGTCACTTTTTTTTTAAACCAAGGATACATCAGTGGCCACAAACAAATAAAGATGACTCAGATAAATTAGTAGAAAATGCAAAACTGAAAGTTCTCCATATTGAGCTAATGTTTTAAATAAATGTTGCAAACCCTCTAGCCCACCTACATGAGCTGTAATTAAGGCAATCCTTAACAGTGTGAAAGCTGAATTAGAGGCTCAATTCTATGAGATAGTAATAATCTTTATATTGGAATTCAAAGGACTTCAAATTCCTATCAATCCATGCTATCTATATTCCTGCAGGTAACTGGCACTATCAAAATAGAAACAGAAAGGAAAAAAAAGGTTACTGAAGACAGAAGAAAAGCTAGCATAAATGAGTTGAATCATCACATAAGAAACCTTGCAAAATTAAACTCAATATCCTTTCCATGGTAAAAAACAAAAACAAAAACGAACCAGGAGACATGGGGGCAGCTTGGTACCAGTGTCACATCACGCCTATCAATGTATTTATTCATTCTGCAACCATTTACTATGTTATTACTGTACTGAATACTGGGAAAGATGCTCACGAGTCATCAATACCTTAAGGTACATATGTTCAGGCATTATTTAATACTCATGAATGGATCAAGATTCATGGATCAAGATTCTATGCCAGATTTAGCTTTTCTGTGGGTCAAAGTGTTATGATTAACAATAAAGCTACTGAGCCCCTACTACACGCCACATGCTATTCTAAAGCCTCCCCAACACTAACAGAAGTAGCTGTTAATATACCTCCTTCTTGTGTATGAGGAAACAGAGACCCAGAAAAGTGAAGTAAATTGTACCATGTCACTACTAAGTGACTAGTGCTAGTAAGTGAAGAGCTGGTGTTTGAACCCAAGCAGCCTCACCATTGAGTACACTATGTCTCAATAATGGTTTTAGGGCAAGAATCTGATTGAGTGCCTATTATACACCAAGTGCTCTGGACACATTATGTCACTGATATTCACAAGTCTGGGAGGTAGATATAGGTGAGCAACTGAAAGCGGAAAGGCCCCTTCTTCAACAGCATGTAGTTCATAAGTGGTGAAGTTTAAGATTTAACCCAGGAAGGCTATCCGGTTCAAAAGCCTGTGCCTATAACCACCCCAGCGTGCTGCCTCCAACTGACTTCATTTCCATTCCTCTATGAACAAGGCACATTCCTGCACAAATTCTCTGTATCATGCATCACTGAGAGCCATGCAGATATTTTGTTCCACACAAAAGAGAAAAAAACTGACTTCCTCTGTAAAGTTTTTTCAACAAGACAGAGGTTGCAGCAGAGCTTATAATAAAATGTCTAAAACGAAGCAGTATACGCCCGAGTTCACCAAGCCTCTTTCCTCATACATTGTGACTCAAATGCTGAACAGAGTGCTGACCCCATTCATCAGGGAACAATCATCAGAAGGACACCAGCATGAGATGAGGGATCAGAAGATTACACATGTAATGGAAGACAGCCAAGAGCCTTGAACAAATCTTTCTCCATCATGGCTTAAAGAAAGCAAACTGGTTTTTGTTTGTTTTTTTTTTGTGTGTGTGTTTTTTTTAAGAGTTCAAGGAAGAGATGTATACGGTCAAGGTGGACAGCAAAGGATGCCAGAAAAAAATTAAAAGTGAGTCAACAATACTAAAAGTAGAAAGGTGAATGTAAACCACATTGTAAATAAGGGCACATTAAAAGAAACAAACAAAAAAAAGTAGTAGAGAAAATATGGAAAACTCAACTGGGAACAGGGAAGACCAGCTTGAATAAATAGAATACAGTTAAATGGGGAAAAAATAAATGTCTAGACATAAGAAGACATAATGGGAGATGAATTTGATATACGCGAGTGTGTATTTGTGCATATACATATATTTTCAAATTTCTGAAGAAAAGAACATGAAGTTTCTTAACTAGGTCACTGAGATACCAAAATAATAAAGATCAAAATTTGTACATTAAAATGACAAATTCTATCTTAAGGGAAAAAATGAAATGTGCCAACCAACACCTCAGCATATCCAAGAGCAGTTACTGGACTTTTAAGTATAAAGAACTAATCCTAGACAAACAAAACCAAACAAATAAACATTTGGAGTAAAAAGAGACAAACAAACAAAATAAATAATCATTTAGAGTAAAAATGACAGTATATTGCTGCAGTAAAGAAAAGGTGGCCTTCATTTTTTTTTTTCCCCAACAAACTGTTTTTTAATAATTAAGGCAACAGATAAACACTTCATGGAGTCTAGGCTAATACGATCGCTGTGAGCACACCTAACTACTTAATCACAAAATCCAACCTGACAGAGATGAATCAAAGTAAAGACCAGGAATGGAAACTTGAAATGGAAAAAATGGTGAGCCAGGGATACCACTTACTTAAAAGAATTAATGATAAAGCAATGTGGGTATTATTATTATTATTATTTGCCAATTAATAGAATGTTCTAACCAGCAAAACCGGGAGAGGGAGCGAGAGAAGGGAAGTCTGATGAAGAGAATGTACAGTCATTTCCCAGGTGAGAACTCAACAGATAGTGGCTAATTCTGTAAAATAAATTTCTCAGATAAAAGTTAAAAATAATAACAAAATCAACTAAAACTAACATATATTGGGAGGTGGAGTAACACAAGTGTTAGTGAGCTGATTTCTTTATACTTTGATGTAGAAATCCAATGGTTTTGTAAAGTTAATCAATTAAGAAACAATTTTTAAGATAAACTTCCAAGAAGGACTCAACAGTCAATAAACATTGCAAGTAATTACAAGAAAAAAAGAAGTACACAAACAGAAGCCAGCACAATAAAATACAAGTTCTCTGTTCCACAAGAGACTGAAAACAAGGAAATATAAAATACAAGATTATAACACTAAGACCAATCATATTTCTCACATGAACGAAGGTAAACAGAATAAAATAAGCTATTAAGAATAAAAGGTTATCTAATTTGATCCGCAAGAAAGTCTAATCCCATAGTGAAATAAAGCGAACTTTTAAAATAAAGTGGCTTTAAAGGAATACAAAAATGGATAGTCAAAGATATACCAGAGAACATACTAACAAACAAGAAAGCAAATTCTGTGATATTAATATCAGAGTTGAAATCAAGGAGGAGAAAAAAATATTAAAGGAGTTAAAAGAAGCAATTTGATGAAGTAGAACACATACAATAGCACTACAGTATTTTTAATTACATCTTTGAACCCATTTGGTCAAATAGACCAAATAAATGTATACAGATGTACCTATTAAAATATCTCAATCTCCTTATATAAAATAGCATACAGATTAAGTTATGAAGAAAACTTAAAGCAATTTTTTGACAAGTGATTAATTTCAAGAAATCCCCTGCTTACAATGAACTACAATTACAATAACACAAAAGAAAAACCTAACATACCTGCTGTTTAAAGATTTAGAAGTTTTGTGTTCAGCAATTCATGAGTTCAAAAAAGGAATGTGTAGAATATCCAGAATATAACAATAACAAGTAATCATATATCAGAACCTATGAAAATTGACTAAAATTATGATCAAAAGAAAAAAAAATTACAGGCTTTAATAATTATCTTTCTAAACAACCAAGAATGAAATAAGTTAATTAAACATTCTACTGAGGGAATTAGAAAAGTAACAATAACATGGAACTAAGAAAACCAGAAGGAAGGAATTGCCAGTGACAAAAGCAAAATTAATAAAATAGAAAAATAGAAAAAATAAAACAGCCAATTTACTAATTGATTGATGTGCAGTCACATAAATAGTTATCAGAAGTAACTGAATACATGTTATGCACATATGCATATGCTAATATACAGACATATATACACTTGGTATATGAATAATACTGAAAAATAACATTAGGGAGAAAGCACATGTAATTAAAGGAGTAAAACTCAAAGTGTTAGTAACTGTATATATTATATATACATACTATGTATTATACACATATATATAACCATATGCATATATAAAACTAAATAAATATATGTGTATGCGTGTGTTTGTACTTATGTTTGCATACATATGTACATATATAAACTAATCTTAGAAAAATAAGCGGAGGAATATAATATTACATATAATAAATAGGCAAAAAGTGAATTTGTTAGTAGATACCAATGCAGGGAAAATCAAACTAATTATGAGAATATACTTAACTCACGCACTGAAGATAAATTTGAAAGTCTGAATAAATGAATGCTTTATTATGATAACAGAAGTGACAGAATTGATCTAAAAGGACAACAGAAGTCAAATGAAAGTAAATTTTCAAATTTTTGTGGGGGAAAAATTAAGAAAAGTATTTATTTATCCTCAGTAAGCCAAACACTTCTTAAACCACGGAGTTCCAGTGATGAATTATAGCCAGCCCCTTAGAAATAGATAATTGCAAAGCTATTTGAAATTCTAGAAAGCATATAAACCTATAACTTTCAAACTTGTCTTTTATGAAGCCAACATAAAACTAACATTTTAAATCTGGAAAAATGCTATTCCCAGATTTTAAAAAGCTGGGGGGTGGGGTGGGGAGGGGGACACAGCTCCATACTGCCTTTGTATACAAAACAAAGCAAAAGGAGGACATTCTTAGAATATTAAAAGAATAGAACACAATTAAGAAGGTTCATTCAAGGAATATAAATACATACATCTTTATATAAAATCTATCAATATATTTAAAAATATTAGAAAGAAAATAAAAGCACATGATTATTTTGTAGGCAGCACAAATTATTTGGTAAAAACTGATATCTAACTTTGATTTTTATAATTAGTAAAATGATAACTGATATCTTCTAAAGCTTTATAATCTGTTTGGCATATACACGTCTAAAAGCAAAATCCAAGATAATAGTGAAATATTAAAGCATTTTCATTCAATTCAGTCACAATAAAATATGGCGTTTATTATGATTACTATTATTTAAATATTTAATAGAGTTCTAGAAGTACCAGATGATGTACTCTAAAATATTTCTTAAAAACTTAATTTTTTAAATGGATATATAAATACTGGAAAGGCTAAAACAACATTTTTTTCAGATGATACACAACTGGAAAACTTAATTAAAGTGAAAAGCAGTAGAAATATTTACTGAGGAAACCAAATACAAATAAATAAAATTAATTGCTTTTTTGGAAATATACCCAGCTATAAAATAGGAATTAAGAATCCATCTTTAAAATAAAGAGAATAAATATCTAGGTGTGAAGTTAATCACAGACGTTAATGATGTCTCTGAAAAAAAACAATTTTTTATCTTACTAAAGGATATATATTCCTAAAAGGCTTCAAAATTAAAAAAGATAAAACTAACTCTTGCACAGAAAGACTCACTATTGTAAAAACGTAAGTTCAAACTAAATTAATCTACAGATTTCACATGATCCAAATAAAATACCAACAGCCTTATTTTTGGAATTTGAGCTGATTCTAAGTTTCTTATGTAAAAATAAACATGGAAAATTGGCAGTAAGTTTCTGAGAAAATAAAAAGTAGTAAAAGGAGATACCTTGGTAAAAGAGTGAGGTATATTTTCCTACTACTGTAATTGTTTGGCGCTGGTATCTCAATCGGCAGACTGATCAACTGGATGGTAGAAAAAGCCAAGAAATAAACAAATACACGTGAGAACTTACTGTATGATAAAGATGGCATTTCAAATAGGTAAAAAAAAAAAAAAAGCTTTCTCTATAAAGGATGTTGACACAACCAGCCAGCCATAAATTTAAAAAGCCGGTTCCAGATGTATCAAAGATTTAAATGTAAAAATAAAATTTTTAAAGTACTAACAAAATTTGCATTTATAAAAATAGTTTTGATATGTAAACTCTTTCCAAATAATAGGAACCATCCAAAAGCAGCATTAAAAAAGATTAATAAATTTGGCTATATAAAAATTTAAATAGTCTATGCCCCAAACCTCACAATATAAAGAATTTTTAAATATGTTATAAAGCTTATTAAATAGAATAATTTCCTTTACTTATAATAAACATATATAAAATTTTTTTTAAATCATAACTGGAAAATAGGCACACATAGAAGAAAATTCTGTCATACATAGCTAATTTTAAACCGAACTTAGTCTTTGACTCAGTAATGCAACTTTCAGGCATTTATCCAGCATTTATACATGCATCTTTGTTTTATTTTTATTTTTATTCATTTATTTACTTTTTTAGAGAGAGCACGTGAGTGGGGGGGTGGAGGGACAGAGAGAGAGAGAGAGAATCTTAAGCGGGCTCCATGCCCAATGCAGAGCCTAACTGGGGGCTCGATCTCAGGACCCTGAGATCATGACCTGAGCTGAAATCAAGAATTGGATGCTTAACCAACTAAGCCACCCAGGCATCCCTATACATACATCTTTAAACAATGAAATAAGAATAAGGATGTTCATCACAGCATACTTATAACAAAATTCTGTAAAATCTTTAAATGTCAAGCAGTAACAAATGGGACAAGTCAATTTCAGGCCACCCATAAATGATATACTCTGCAGGTGTGAAAAGCAAGGGAGGTTATAGAGCTCATAATGAAAATATCACTCAAATATAATATCAAAAAAAAGTGAGAAATATTTTATGTCTGCACGTATAAAAGTCTTCCGGAAATATACATAAGACTTTAACCTGAAAATTGAGACTGGAGAGCAGAGATGGGAGAAAGAGTTGCTTTTCATGTTACAACTTCTTTACTGTTTGGAATTTTTTGCACATACATATATCACTTTTTAAATTTAAAAAAATAAGGAAAAATAAAATGAAAAATCTAGAGGTTAAAGCAAGCATTTTACTTACACTCTTTATAAACTTCATATTTCATGTTTTGACAATGACCAATAAATTTTACAAAAGTATTAAAGGTTTACTAATACAATTTTATGTCATCATTTCTCACCTTAATGTTTGTCCCCTCCACGCAAAAATAATCCTGGGGGGCATGGAAGGCAAAGAAATGTTCAATGATCAATGTCGTCTCTTAAAATCCTAGTATCATAACTGCAAAAAGATTCACACATATAAATGAAGCTATAAGAACTTAATAGCATGTATGTGATTTGAAGAAAAAAATACAGGAATTGAATCCAGATCATCTGGGTTTCAAGCTGGCTCTACCACTTACTTATGTAAGTTATTCCATCTTTAAAAGCTTCAACTGAATGACAAAATAGAGATATAGGTGACAACCTTACAGACAGTTGTGAGGATTAAATTATAACATATTAATGTTGAATAAAGATTCCAGGACTTTCAGTGTGATCGGCTGACTATACAAAAGAGATTATCTTTGTGGTATTATGAGGCTACAACAGCATCTTCAGGCCAGAAAATGGTTAGAGGTCCCAACAGATCCAAAGTAAATTCCAAAAAGCTATAAAAACAAGAGAATGGAAACCACATGCAACTTAATAGAGTCTCAATTCACTAAGCAACTCCCGACCAATGTGAAAAGCTCACAGAGGCATGTGGGTTATATTCAGCTGGATGCGTTTTAAATACTCTTTAATTTGTTGTTGTCTTTAATGACCTGATTGAGAATTTTTAGGGTCTACTAAAGGAGCATTTTATTTGTTCCTTAACACTATCTCTTTTCCTCCAATTTTCTTCTCTCTCTGTTTTCGGCCTCTTCTTCCATTACATAAATAGATAGACCCACGCCATATGTGTAATTTGCTTCAATTTCACTCTTTATCCTTTTACAGAAATCTGTTTTAAATGGACTCTACCAACAGATCTAGAGGTGCTAACTAGATCAAACAGTTAATTCTGAAAAATTTGAAGGCTTTCCGTAACATTTGTTTATGTTGGCTTTTTCATTTAGTTTCTAGGAAAATTTTATCACTGTGACAGTTAATTCAAATCCCAGCAAGACCTGGTAAGCAAATAACTTGCCAAGTTTTAACTAGAAGTACTCCTTAGCCTTTACCAAAAGAAGGACCAATTTGAGGTGTATTTCTATAATGGATGAGCCTTCTGTCTGAGTATTCCATTACCTCATTCATTTTAAAGTCAATTTAGAACTCCTGAACAGTGCCAAATTTACAGCCCTGAGTCCAGACTCCCTTTTTTAGTCTAGAGAGAAGGCATTGCATAAGTTGTCATGCTGCAAGCCTTCTGAGCTAGCCCCACTCCATCACATCCTTAGTCCTGAGGGGACACAAGGCTTTCAGACTCTTCGTCGATCCAATAATATAAGTCCCATTAAAGATCAGCAAATCTAGCTGCAAACTCAACTCCCCACCTTATGGGACATTATCATATCACTAACACCATGGGCTGGCAAACGCAACCAAAGTCTAAAATACCCAAGATCCAAGCCACTGAAGGTCTCTGCATTCACTCTATGATTACAAATCGGTAAGCAGCAAGTTTATAAAATGTTTAGTTTTCCAAGATGTTTTTAAGAGATACCCCCTGAGAAACCTGGACCCCTAAGTGTACAGAACCTAGATACAAGGAATGACAGATTACACCATTTTCTCTAAGAAGCAATGATGTCATGGTCGCTTAGGGAGTTAAGCCTATTTGTGTGCACACCCCATCTATAATTAGGATTTTCTGAGGGACAGGCCCAAGCATGGCCGGAGTAGGATTACCTTTGCTATTTCGCAGTATTACTGCTATTGTGGGGCCGCTTACATCATTCTGCTAAATGTCCTGATGCTTGAGGGAACAGAGAGCTCTGGCCCTACCAGACAGCTTGCTTTTTGTCACACATGCCTTGATCTTTGCCGTCTAGGTCTTTTCCCCGTAGTTTCCTCTGCCTGGAAATACTAAAGTTTCTTCCAGGTGGCCAAGGTAAAGTCTGCAGGGACATCAGGTGGGTGATATCTGGGGCACTGTGCTTTAGTAAGGAGGGGGGAAGCTCTGCCCAAGTGGAAGTTCTAAACTGAGAAAGACACATCTATTTTCAAGGGTAGGACCAAGCAACAGAAAACAACATCGAGGAGGCTGGGATTTGAGAGGGGAGTGGAATCCAAGAGTCTAAGAGGAAAATGTTCAAAAAGGTGAAGAATGTGTCCACAAAAATGTGTCCAAGTTTTGTTTTTAACACGAGAAGACAGCACAGTTCAAGAAGGCATCACTCTGCTGACAAGTCGACACAGGACAGCCGAGTGACTATCATCTCTTCTTTTTCCACCTACTGATGCCATTTTCAGTCGCCACAGTCTAATTCAAATATCATCCATCTGAAGCCTCCTGAAACTCTTTCCTGACTCTCAACAAAATGAATCATTCCTTCCTCTGAGCTCTCTCAAGACTTGCTCAAATTGCCTAGTGTGGAGCTTATCATTTTAATATACTTAGTTATAGATTTATCTTCTTGAGTTGAGGCCAGGTATGGTATTTTATTCCTCTTTATATCCCTAAAACCTAACCAATTCATAAGGTGGATGCATAATTTAGATTAGATGAATTGAACTCAAATATGACTTGCATCCTCCATGAGATCAGATTAAACTTATAATAGGTCACAGAAGCTTTAAGGGACCAGAGTTTATTTCCTACTAGATTACTTCTATGACCACCATAAAAGACATCTTAGCACACTCCTGGATTAGACAAGAAATCTCCCAACAAATTGCGCCCAAGGAAACAAAACAGAACAAAAATATGACTGGAATTATCATGGGTATGTAGATCAAGTGCAGTGAGTTTCAGATAGAAGATAAATTTACTTTCTGCAGCTGAGTCGAGAAAAGAGCTAGTAGGATGATGGGGAAAGAAATAATTCGATTGAGCCACCTACTGTGGAAGAATATTAAATATCTATGATAATTGTGATACCAATAACTATCTCAAAGGCAAAGAATGTTATTTATATTACTACAGTGGCATCCATGAAACACTTGGATAATTTTAGCTCAAGGTTTTAATCTTCCTGATTTTTAGAGCTTTCACACTTGCAGTGCCCTATCATGTTCGGGAAGGAATGCTTATTCATAAGAAGCTGTATCTTCATTCTTTAGTCATTAGTAAAAATGGGTCATAGATCATGTCATGTTGTCTGTAACCTAGTTATAATTCTGGCAGGAGGGAAGTTTCAAAATCATGATTTCATATAGGAACCTTTAAAAACTCATTAGCTTCTGATAATTATACTAATATCTAAAGCACTAAAATCATGGAGCTAATTTCTGCAAAAGATCAGCAGTGAACGTGTTCTGGGGAAGTTTCCTCTTTCAACTTTCTGGAAACAAAAGAGAAGGCAGTTCAGGGCTCTAACGTGACACCCTATTTCAGATGCAGAACAGAGAAAATTTCACAGAAGCATCACATCGTGAGTTAGCGGATTCTAAAATGAAAAGCAAGAATATTAGAACAACATCTCAAAATGTGACTCTGGGCACTGGAGAAGCCTCTCCACTTGTGATTGATTTGCATTTCTGCCTATGTCTGAATTCATATACCATAAGCACAGATGGAGGTGTGATAGATTTTTTTTTTTTTTTGAGCACATCTATTTATTCAGATACCGGATTCAGTCTCCGAGTAGAGAGATGGTAAAGGCTGCTGTGAGCAGATGGCACATAGGCACTACGACTTCAGAAACAACATTCTTTAAAGATAAGTGGCACAGTAATAATAATAATACTTAGCACATACATTGCACCTTCGGTCTGCCAACATTAACTAATTAATCTTCAGTAGACCCCTGTGAGATTAAGTAAGTGCTTATAATGATCTCTATTATGTAGTCAAGTCACCTAAGAATGTGTCTGCACATGCTGTGGAAGAATTGGCCCAAGTTAAAGACTGGGTGGATCCAATTTGCATGGCTCTTTAAGATTTCTGCTCTAGTAGCAGAGACTAGTATTTCTTGACACCCTGCTGCTTGAGGCATCAAGTAGATTTGAAGCAGGCTATCAACGGCAAGATACATTTCATTCAGAAGGTTTCTGCCACAGGGATCTCAAATAGGCCTGAGAGAAGTTGAGTCATTTTTCTGAAGCCTGAGAGGCCATGGCTGGTCAGTAGCTGGTGTGGAATTACAGAGTCTCTGCCTATTTCTCTTATTTAAAGCAGGCACCTTGACTACAGATCAGATCCAAGTCCTCCCATAAAGCCATTCCTGACCTCCACAGTTCAGACTGATCTCTTTTTACTCAGAATCCACAAGATTTCACCTTTTGAACATCTATCTGGTATTGATTAATGGCATATGGCATCTATTTTTTTTTAATACTACACCTATTTGTACTGTTATCTGTTTAGGTCATGTATACCTATGAGTTAAGACTATTATAAGAATTAAATGAGCTCAAACACACTGAACTGAGAACCATGCCTGGCACATAACGAATTCTCCAGAAGTATTAGTATAATTATTTTATCATTATATTATCTTGATTTTCCCCTGCTAGATCTTTCCCTACACTGTCTTGCACCAAGAAAAGATCATTAAGGTATCTTACATGTTCTAACAATTTACAGTTTACCAAGCAGTTGGTCAACCATCTAATTCTCAAAAAAACAAAAAACAAAAACAAAAACAAAAAACCACTTAGAGGTAGGTAGTATTAGCTGTCTCTGATGGAGGAAGAAATGGAGATTCAGGAAAGGTTAACAAATTAAACAAGAGAATTCAGCTAGAATGTAAGTCAACAGGAGCCTCAGGGCTCTTGATTCCAAGACCAGTCCAGGGGAAGAATTCATCCACAATGATGAATGTGCTGATTCAGTAGCTCTAATATAATTCCTAGGCTGTCCTTTTTCCCTTTGCATTGGTCTGCACCTGATTTTCAGGTTACACGTCTTCTATTTAGATTATAATATCCTTGAAGGAAGGTCTTAACAACAGGCATTTTTAAGTTGTCCCTAAACCCTTTGTTATACCACTTGCTACTCTTTGAATATTGAATGAATATTTTAACAGCTCATGTCAATTAGAACTCTAATCTCAGCTTGACTACTCATTTCTCATATGACCACTAAGATAATCAGCAAATATTGATTACAAACATGTTATCTGGATATATCTTAAAAAGTGACTGCCAGGGGTGCCTAGGTGGCTCAGTCATTAAGCGTCTGCCTTCGGCTCAGGTCATGATCCCAGGGTCCTGGGATCGAGCCCCACATCGGGCTCCCCACTCCGCGGGAGGCCTGCTTCTCCCTCTCCCACTCCCCCTGCTTGTGTTCCCTCTCTCACTGTGTTTCTCTCTGTCAAATAAATAAATAAAATCTTTAAAAAAAAAAAGTGACTGCCAGTAAAATGACAAAATACTTAGACTTTTGGGTTTTCACAAAAACTACTCCATTTAATCAGGTTATTTTCCATAGGGTGAAAAAATAATTAAAAATATAAATGAAGCACACTGGATAGTTCTCAGACTTCCTTTGATTGCACAATCCTCAGAAATCATGGCGTCCTTTGTGAAAGTCCACAAAATAATAATCAGTTCTAGCTCATTCACAGTAATTCAGCATACATGTTGCTGTTCGCCATTTTTTACTTTGCTTATTAGTTTTATGTTTAAATTAAATGCATAGAATGCAGAGTAACAACCAAGAGCACTTGTATCCATTCATGAAGAGCTGGGATTTATACAAGCATTGGTATGTGTACTGAAATTTCTCCTTTACGTGTTCACTCATTTTGCTCACTAGAATATGAGTAATGCCAGACACCAAATCTCAAAACACAATGAGATTAATGCTGAAAATGGGGGACATACTAGATAACAATTTGACTATTTTCCTGGAAATTGGGAGAAAACAACTTTGCCTGATTTTGGGAATATGCAGCCCAGAGTAAACCAATTTTGATCCTCAAGAGTTTGTAAACTCCTGCACTTAATTTCTATTAAGATAAACTTAAATTGTCCCTCTAGTTTGTCCTTTATTTAAAAATAATTTTAAAAATTCAGTATGTCAATTTGTTCATTGTTTCATTTACCTCTCATATCTTTAAGAGTGCAACCCATGCAAATTTTACAGAAAGATAATTCTTTAAGAATACATGTTTACCTAACAAGGGGAATCTGGGTCTAGGGGTTAAAAGAAAACTGGAGGTCATGACAATTATATGAAGGTCATGGCCTTCTAAAGTTTGCTATTACAAAAGCTACAGTTGGGTGTAAAATTTTCATGTTTGCTGCATATTAAAAACAGAAATCAATCCAAGCCCATAGATTGAGTCCAGAGGAGATAATAATTGTGAAGTTAAAGGCTCATATATACACATATTTATATCTATCGAAAGACAAGTGGAGTAGAAGACAAGTCAAGGAGACTATTTTTCTTATCAGCCATAAAATGTATGTATAAACATTCGCTCACTATTTCTGACAGTGCTAGAAGGAAGAGTGGAGAACTAACAATTATGATGCCAGCTAGAGGAACAAACTCAGCTTTTCCTTTTATTAAACATCCCTCACTCATTTCATCCATCAGTTCTAGGAGAGCTTCCTTCCCAAAGCATTTGTTCTCAGCTTGGTGAAGCTCTACAGGTTGTGCTGCCTCAGCGGGAAACCGTCTTCTTGCTGAGGGACCACCAATTACTTGTAGTGAAACTAAAACAGAAGAATAAATATTACATGTTGATGGATGCTTGTCAGGCAAGGGAGTGAGATGCTTTCAATGGGGTTTGTCAGACACAAAAACCTCCAGCAAATCTGCATTTTCAGTGGCACAGTGGCTAGAATTCTCCAGCTGCTCTACTGGTGAACCTCAAGATTTGTCTCATAAATTTAAATTATAGATGACATAGAACTGGGATGGAAATAGATGACACCTTTAAAAATAAATCTAGTGCAACATTTGGGAAAAGGAATCACACATTTAAAAGGGAAAAAAAGAAAGTTCCAGTGTGCCAAAACAGAGCTTTTATTTATTGTCCTATTTACTATTCTCTGTCCAAAATTAGCATCTCTTACTTTCCCTTTTAGTCCCCTTTATAAGCCATGCTGTGGAGGAGCTCTGGAAGTTTTGTGCAACTCAAGGAGTAAGCTGGGTTGCAACTATAACAAAAAGCTTGCCAAGGTTGAGAGCCAAACTGGCAAAGTTTTCTGTTGTGTCAGCGTTTAAGTATTATTGCAATGTTATCGTATCACTGAAGAAAGGGGGGCATGGAAACAGCTAGAGCCAAATGCTAAGCAACATTTGAAGCGAAGTGTGTACCTAGCTTCAATAGAGTTTGGCAGTATTGGTCAGGGCTTAACTTTAATAGGAACCAGTCAATTCAACTTTAATTCAATCATGTGAAATTGTGCTTTTTAAATTTTTTCCAGGAGATCTTGGTTCCAGCAGTCTCTCTGAATCAGATAGTGGTAAAGAATAATAAAGAATATAGGTCTGAAAACATGCAACATCACATGAAGACTTGCTTGTATTAGAAGGAAATTTCCACTGGCCAGAGCAGGGAGAATAATTTTCTCTTGAAGGGAAATTTTAGAGCGATAAATTTGACATTTTCCCCCTTTCATGTATTTAGTCACATGTCTAGGTAAAAGTCGATGAAAATTTGGACATTTGTCATGAGAAACCACAGAAGAATTCATGATTTGAGCAAAGACTGTACCACTATCAATAGAATGAACTGAGAAAAACAAAGATGAAAGCAACAGCTAGAAGCAAAATGAGTTAAACCAAAGCCTCAACCTACCATTAACATTAAAACATTTACTGGGGGGTTCGGGGGGGGACATATAGCAACATTTGATCGTCCCTTGCAAGGTATTATGAAAGATGGGTTTCTCTAGATTACAAATCTTTTTTTTTCCCCCCAACCAAGTAAAAACCAGAGACATAGGGCGCAGAAACATGAGCTCTTCCAGAAATCACCTTTCCCACCACTACTGATGGTTTCTGTTCTCAGGTCATGGAACTGCACATATACAACTCAGAGGATTTAAAGCCTGAAGTGGTGAGTTTAATAGCTTTACCCATGTTCACTATTCGCCTCCCTTGCTTTCCAATTCCCTGTAGCTAGAAAGAGTCAAATATATTCTCACCCAGTGATCAGTGTTGGTTTTCAAGTGACACTCTGCATGTGGAGCTCAGAAAAACCAAACACCTACAGGAATGTGTTGAAGAAACCGGATAGCAAGGCCGCCAAGTGACTCAGTCTCTGCTTCTATTCCCTGGGGTTTATCAACTTTGTTAATGGGGCATATGTGCTGAGAATTATGTAACATTAAACATGGGGAACATTTCCTGGAATTATTTTTTACTGTTTCTCAAAACCAGTGCATTGATAGGTCTAGTGTCCAGGTAAAACACCACCCTCTAGTGTACATCTCTAAATAATGTTTTTGTGACTCCTCCTATGATAATGATAGTCAAGAACATGAAAATAGTATTAAAATGAAAGGTATTTCCTATTAATATCCATACGGCAATACATGCAAGGACTAACTACACAGTGGGTGGTACGTAAGTCATCACGGTGGTCAAAGTAACTTGATTTTCACTCAAAATGAAGCCAAGAGTTAACTAGATGGGAAGAATCCAACAAAACTCATCCATTTCTCAAGTATTTAGAGAGTATTTCATATGGGGCAGATGTTGTTCTGTAACACAACAAAAATGATAACCAATGAAACTATGAAACCAAAGAAAAGTATTCCGAGAGTGAACATTCTCTGTAAAATCCCCATGATGCCAGTTCTTTAGGAAAAGAACACATATTTATGGGATCAGGATGGCATTCAATCACCTAAAGAAAACTAAAAATATACTAATAGAAACATAAATATGTTTCTCAGAAATCCTCAAAATAATGGACTAATAAAACGTGAATTCTCCTAGATCAAAAGAAAAAAAATTAATTTAGAAAAGTCTAGATTAGAGGCCTTTTTTGCTGTTATGTAGTGTGATTCCCTGTGAATAAAAGGAGTAGATGGAGCAATTAAAAGTATTTTACAATTCTCTGGCATAGAAGATTGTTAGAAAGTCCTATGAGGACACCTGACATTGCTCTCTTCTCTCTTACACAGAGCTCAAAGAAATTCAACTATTTTTTTGAAAATATCTATGTCTCTCCTTTCTACAGTGGTGAGTATCTCAGGAAACTTTTTTCTTAATCATATCTGGCCTAAACTATTGAAAGCAGATTTGATCTGGTGCATAAAAATGTGAAGCATTTGAGTGTTAAAAATTCTCCCACAGGAAATGAAATGTATCAAGTTCATACACATACTATTTTTCCAAATAGTATCTTCAAAAGGCCTTATTAAAATTCTCTCATTGGTATTTTCCAATGGAATCAGGGAACACCTACTATCTCCATCTAACAAAAACATCACTGCTCATCAATATTGTCATTTAGCTAGGATCAAGTTATTTAGATTTTTGCTACCCACAGATCTTTCTCTCATACACACAACTGGATCTAACTGCCTCAAAACATTTTTGGAAGTAGTTGGAATTTAATTAAAGACCCATATACATATGCATGTGCACATGTGGCCCAAGTGAGAACTTGTGTCTGTGTCTGTTCAGTGAACATCAGCTGAACACAGTGTGCTCAGGTAGAATATACCCACTCCCAGCCCCCACTACACCCCCACCCCCTGCCAAAAGAAAGTGAATTTGCCCTAGATTATTATCTTCTTTTATAACTAGAGAGAAATACAATTAATCAGCACACTGGGAGTCAGAAGACCCAAATCCTCACCTTGGCTCTGCTTCTAACTAGCTGTAGGAGTTGAAAAAGGTAACTTTACTTCACAAACCTCAGATTCCCAAGTCATATAATACATGTGTGGGTGGGATTGAGTGATTGCAAATGCTCCTCTCCCCACCCCCAAATCTTAATGGTCTGTGAATTATAAGGCTTAGTAGTTTGGCTCTCTAATTACTATTAAAAAACTAAGGTTCTATTATTTGGAAAATTTTTAATTAATATTGGCTATGATCAACACCAAGTAAGTAGAACATCTCAGAAAAAGACCTACAAATGAATAATTTCATCCAGGGCTGATGCCTCCTTCTGTTGGTCTAACACTGGGTAGGCTATCAGGACAAGATGTGGAATGCCGCTGCCTGGAGAAGAATCCCAGCTCTCCCATCACCTGCTACATGACCTGAATTACTTAACTTCTCTGTGCCTTCGATTTCTTAAATCAGTAATGCAGGCATAAAATAGCATCTCCTTTACTTTGTAGGATTGTTTGGAGGATCAAAAAAATTCAACACAAAGCTTTTTGCGCTGTTTACACAGATCAAGAATCCAACACTGTTTGCATTACTACTACTACTCTAACTAAGAAGAAAGAAAATAATGGAGGAAAATCATCTCCAAATCTTATTTTTAACAGAATTTTTAAGGGAAAACTGATTTTTAAATTTGCATCAAATGGTTAATAGTCTTTATATCTCCACAATTGGCATCATCAGTGGTTAGAAATGCAGGTAGCATCTGGCCAACACTCTAGTTGGTACTATGGAAAGAGCATGTTTGAACTCATGGGGAAGTTTCAGTGAGACAGAGCTAAGCTGTCAAGAATGGATAATAGATAATAAATTAAGTATGAGGGCATTCGTTACAAAGCCATCACTGTATTCTGAACAACACATCTGTAAGAATTATTTTGAACAAATAGTAGCCACACAAATATCGGCTACCACACATACCACATGAGAAGTGGGAAGAAAGGCACATTTTAACTGTGGTGAACATAGCAATCTACGACAGGAAAACTATACTATTTAGTTAATCCAACAATAAAGTTTGACAGGTTCTTTAAAAAATAAACAAAACAGTGCTTTCTGAAATTTATCAAGTGATTTTTTTTTTCAAATAAATATCCATGCTGTGTTTTGATGTTTTTGAAAACCTTGAAATTCACGTTCAGTTATAAACTTGCTAGGAAAATGGGAACTTAGATTCTTTCAAATGAAAGCCTTCTGGAGTCAGTAATTCTCACAGCAGTTTCACAGATTCTGTCCAAACTTCAAGGCCAAACACCAGAGCTAGAGACTGTGAAGACTGATAAAAGTTAGAAGTTCTGCTGATGTTTTCTATTCTATTGCTGTTCTTATAAAGGTTTTTGTTCAGCTACATACAACACATCATATTGTCTCTCATTAGCACTGACAGAGAAAAAAATGAATTTGCAGACTTCAGAAAGACTAAATAGACAGAGATAATATGGCCTGAGGATGTCAGCTTCTATACATCTATTTCTTATATTTAGCAGTATTCATAAAACTAAGTGGGCTTTGAGTAGAGAGCATTATCTTAAAAGGGTGCAAAAACACCCTGAAACTAAATTCGTATTTTGAGAACTCTGACAAAAATGAGGAACTGAGGCCAAACTGACACTACTTTGCAATCAACAAGAGTTGTCCGCGTATTCAATGGCTCCACTGGGCACATTTAGCACAATTGATCAGACTAACTTTGAGAAGGATCATAAGGATATAAAGACTCCTTCAAAGCAGCAGGAAAATGAATAGCTGAATGGAGAAAATTGTGCCACACATCTTCTTGTCCTATTACTGTTAACGCCAGCAGTCACAATCAGTAGTTTATTGTATAGGGCAATCTTGTTGATTAGAAACTGGATTCAAGTTCATCAAAATGGAATGGCATGTAACTCATCCCTTCTATTCCTACAGAAATAACTTATGCATCTTTATAGACATTTTTATTTGTAGCACTATATTATGTCATAAGAATTGGCTTTGGAAATGTACATGGTCCCTTGTCAATCACTTCTGCCATTCATTTCTGGAAGGAACTAGAAAACAAATCAGTAATAATAATAATGTTTCACTTTGGCAAACAAGACATTTCTAGGCTATTTTTATTTAAAAGTTTCAAAACATTTGTCTTGAAGTCCAAGTGCTTGGTCATATTATTTGGACTATCTATATCAGGATGTAGGCACCTTGCTAAAGGCCCCTATGTATAATCGTTACTTTAATGATCTAAAAGAAACAACCTTATGGAAGGAGAATAATGTGCTCAACGTTACCCAGAAGGTCCTTAAGTGTGAAAACAATGCAAAGCCAAGAGGTTTAAAGTTCACTGTCAGCCACTAACTCCTTTCTCTGACATGCAACATCAGCTCATTACCCCCAGTCCTGACCCAAACAAGAGAGGATAAACAAACTTCGTTGCTTAGCAACAGGATTGCTGAGCAAAGAGGTAGAATTGGCTTTAATGTTGCTACTTGGGCTGATCATTTAAAGGTCCTTGCAGATCATGCAACCTCTAAAACCAGCAACTCTCCACAAATACTGATTCAGATCAAGGATAACGTTGAGAGTCGAATACGGAATATAAAGCCATTTCAATAGCAACAAGATAATAATTATTAATTATTATTTATTGGTGTATGACTATGTTAGATACTGTTTTAAATGCTGTGATTATGTTAACTTCTAATGTAGAAAACGGAGAAGAGATGAAAACGAGATACTGTAAATACACTGAATATGTGTATATGTATTCAAGAAGAGATGGACTATACATAAGAAAAAATATATACTAAAAAACAAAAAATGGTTAAGGTTAATCCGTAAGGCAAAGAGTAAGACATCAATAAATGTATACCTCTTTGCTTAAAAACAGATATATGAATCCTTTATTTATATAAGCTTTCAATGATGTTAAAACACTCAATCTGACTTTCTCTCAAGGTCTCTGAGAGTTGAATACAGTTACAAATGCTTTCCTGTATAAAAAAAAGTAAAATAATAAAACTTATCATAAAGTCACTGCCTTTTCTTAAAGCAGAAAGAGGAGTCCTATAACTAACTCATGAGCTTTAGTTTACTATTCCCTTCAATTACACTTACAAAGCAGATAGTGTGTGAGTGTGCATGTGAAATTCCATCATCACCGCTCAACTGGTACACAAGGTAACATTGCAGAGGTAAACAGAACTGTATTAAAATCAATTTGCTAAATAGTCACCTTTGCCAATTCTGTTATTTTATAACCATCAATTACTTGAATCTAACTCTAAAGGTGTTGATGACTAAGTTCCACACAGAAAGGACAAGGAACACAGCATCCTAATTTTTCCTCCTCACAGACACACACTGTAACAATAGAGCACTGAAGATATTCCAAAAAAAAAAAAAAATTCCAGATATATCAAAATTTAGCATTTTCTAAGTATAATTTTAATGCCAATATACTTGTTTTGAAATATGAAATGATTCCATGGTTGCTAGAAAGACTACAAACTTCATTTATAACTTCTTTAAGTCTAGCTGGTTGTCCCACTAAAGGAAGTGTGTCCTGTGGTCTTTCAGATTCTGTAGATTTACTTTGGGGAAAAAAAAGTTCACAGTGAGAACAATAGTTCCAGACACCACAGATGGAAATTTCAATGTGGTGTGACACTGCACATCAGGAGCCGGCTAAGGTAACTGTGTTGCAATCTGCGAGTTACTCTTGTGAAAAGATCCCTTGGCATTTTCTTAACAAGAGCAGAGTGTTAGTGCCAGTGTTTTGGCTTGCTTCCATTTTCCAGTGTATAAGCTCCAACCACCAATACTCTTTCTACATTTCAAATATTAAATGATTTTAGGGTTATATATTTACATTAATATTTTCCTCATACACCTCTGTGATATGGCAACACAGACTGGCGTAGGTGTTTATGAGATTCCTCAGGCAAAACTGTTCTACCCTTGAGCCACAGTAAGAGTGCTATTAGGTCTTTTTTACCAAGATCCTGATTGCATTTTCTCACACTACCCAGTGCTTAATCAAATTAAATGCTTTTGTGAAACTGAACCAACTTCAAGACAGACAAGTGAATAAAAGCAAAACAGAGGAGACTAGGAGAATGAACACACACACACTCCACACCCATAGACATAATATCTGGCAGCACATTGGAATATTTATCCTTAAAATTTTTTTTTGCATAGGAAAATAAAATATATATTATAAAATATAAATGTATATTTTAAAAATATAATTTATTTTGTCATCTTATCAACACTTTCAATACTCTAATAATGAAAGCTAAATAAATCATTGACACAATGATTTGCTTAAATGGCGCATTGGTTTCAAAAATAAAATGTTTTGAGAACCAAATCTGAAAGTCCTATTTAGAAATTATTTTTAAATATCTGTGAAATCTGTGAAAAATATCTCAAGTACAGCAAAAGTTGATACAGGGAGGGCTTCCAGTTTCCAAACTGGCATGTAAGAACCCTGGAAGTTGCCACTCTGTCCGCACAACAAGTAAAAAGCTGAACAGACTGAAAAATGGACAACTCTTCTTAGAACCATAAAAGTGAGGTCACAGGGAAAACCACTGCCCTGAAACCTGGAGACACAAACTGGGCAAAACAGACTCACAACTTACTGGAGTAGAAACTCCTGAGCAGAGACATCTACAGGAAAGGTGGTGGCAGGAGCAAGCTGAAGGAAGGGGAGAGAAACAAGAACTATAACTGGGACGAATTACAACTCAGAGTTAAAAACTCCAAGGGGACCCAATCATAGAGGTGGCCCCATACCTCTGTGAACTTTTACCTCTGGGCGTTCAACCTGGCTCTCACAAAAATTCCCTCCTGCTTCCAGCAGGGGGAGGAAAAAAAGGAACCATTTTGAAATACACCACAACATTCTGTTCTTGAAGAGTTCTGCCCTCTGTAGAAACTGTTCAACCAGAATCTAACCTGCTGGGGTTCTTCTATCACTGACTAGATGACCCAAAGGAAGAGAAATACGCAATTCCAGCCAGTTCTAGATGGATGTCTAAAGCAGTAAAATGACTTTGTATGATACTACAATGGTGGATACAGATCATTATACAGGTTTGCAAACCCACAAATGTAAAGCCCCAGAAGAAAATCCTAATGTAAACTATGGTCTCTGGCTAATTGTGCGATGTCAGCAAAGGTTCATCAGTTATAACTAATTACCACTCTGGTTGGAAGATATTTAATGGGGGAGAGTATGCATGTGTAGAGATAGGAAGCATATGATAAATCTCTATACATTTTCCTAAATTTTGCTATGAACCTAAAACTTTAGCTCTAAAAAATAAAATGATTAAAAAAAAAGTTTATATAGCCTCAAACTTATTTTTTAATCTTTTATTTTTGTCTAATCATTCCCTTGATTATATTATTCAGTTCTTCTCTTTTCAAGTCAGTCCACTTGGTTTTTTCTCCCTTAATTCTATTGCTATTATTTATTTATTGAATGCCCACTTGGTGTTTAGAACCTAACGCACATAATCCCATTTAACCATTCACATCCATAGGCTGAAACAGAAATTATCATTGCCATTGTACAGGTAAGGAATCTCTGAAAATGTTAATTTGACATTAAGGTTGGAACATAATGTCGCCCGTTATGTTATAGTCTTAACCACATTATACAGTTATAAGCAATGGTAAGCTCTACCACATGAAATCCCCTCAATGTTTTTTTTTTAATTTTCAAGGTTGTCTGGTATGCCTCTATAAAGCTACTCCCCCCAAACTTTTAAGTAAAATTAATAATTTCTTCTTCTAGAATAAGTAAGTCAATTCAAGTGTTTCGAAAGCTGGGTAGAAGTTTCTCATTTTATTTGATTTGTTATTCAACATTTTCTGCCAATATTTTTGGATAATTAGAAGCTATATTTAATGGAATAAGGACATCTAGACTGCTGATTATGACTTAAATACTCCAGAAGAAATAGATGATGCTATTAAATTATAATTAGGGACAAAAAGTTACCCAACAGTCACAACATCGCAATGGCCGAGGGACAGAGTGAAATTAAAGAAAGGAGATCAAGCCAAAGCTTGAGGACATGGGATATACATACATATGAATACATGTAATTTAAAGATGGACAGATATTCTAGTCCTCTGGAGTGAAGAACCATTAGTGTAATTATAAATTAAAAATCTGTTTATATTTCTTCTGTAAGGGGAAATATCAAATAGCTTTTGGAAGGAAGACTCCATGCCATTATGAAAAGTATCAACATATGAAAACATTGACAGTCTTTTTCTTTTTTTTTTCTTTTTCTTTTTTTTAAAGATTTTATTTATTTGACAGAGAGAGACACAGTGAGAGAGGGAACACAAGCAGGTGGAGTGGGAGAGGGAGAAGCAGGCTTCCCGCTGAGCAGGGAACCCCATGCGGGGCTTGATCCCAGGACCCTGGGACCATGACCTGAGCCGAAGACAGATGCTTAACGACTGAGCCACCCAGGCGCCCCATTGAGTCTTTTTCTAAAAATGCTAGATTTGGTAAATCATATAATAATTTCAAAAATCAGACTAGCATTAAAGAATCTTAAGTTCAAATCAACAATTAATATTGATAACTTGAGTATCAAATCGCATTTTGTCTCATTTCTAATTTATTGTCTTTACTAAACACACAGTCATGGCCTTCTGCTGTGACAGATATATTACACATAAGCCAAAGGAGGCAGATACAGAGTAGATTAAAACTTTTGTTTAAAAAGGGGGAGGAAGCAGAGAGGAAGATGGGAGGTTAGGTAGCTATAAAATAATCAGATTTAGGTCGGCTTCAACTTTCTCAGTGTTTTCATTTTTCAGAGACAAAAAAAAAAATGCATTGCAAACTGAATGGCATACTTTTGAAAATATAGAAGCATTGTTTCACATCCAGTTCCAAAGAAGTGGAGTGGGACAAATTTAAGAAGCAAAACAATCACATTTTAAAAGCCACAAGCACCCTGGGTTTATTCCTTATTAATGGGCTGAAACTTCCTCTAGGGAAAAAAAAGGAGGGGTGCAAACAAGAGGTCTAAAATAGGCATTTTCAGAATATTACTATAAAGACAGAGATTGCTACAATTTAACCACTGAGCTGAAATGTGAAATCTTAAAAGTGTGTTTTTAGGCTGCTCATCCTGACCTCCTACAGACCAATTAGAGCTAAATAATTGTTGTTGGTATGACAACCTCAGGGAGAAACAAAAGACTTCACTTTCTTTAAGCAAAGCCATAAAGTTGTTCTTTAGAATAGAAAATAAGCAGGGGTGGCTATAAATTGTGATAGCTTATGAAATCACATTGGATAATGACATTTTTCTTCTAATAATATTATTAAGACTACAACAGGTCCAACGGGTCAGAGAGGGCTAACCATGCACATCATTAACTTGTGCATTTCAGCTGCCTTTATGAGAATTGATTATCAAAGGCAAATTGATTATTTCATTCATATGAATAGTCAGTAAGGCACTTAAGCATCATATCAAATCCATATCTCTTAGATACAGCTTTAGTTTTACATCTCACTAAGAGATATATTAAAAGGTCTGATGGCCAAAGCCCATGAGCATTTCATTAAAACACACATACACACGTTTTTAAATGGTCACTTTTGATCTAAGTAAAAGCTGCTATTACTGATTATATGGAAATGAAGATATCTGTAGTCCCCGTCATATTTATATCCTTTAGTACAGATATATTACTTTTTATTTTTTTAAGATTTTTTATTTATTTGACAGAGAAAGACACAGCGAGAGAGGGAACACAAGGAGGGGGAGTGGGAGAGGAAGAAGCAGGCTTCCCGCTGAGCAGGGAGCCCAATGTGGGGCTCGATCCCAGGGCCCTGGCATCATGACCTGAGCCAAAGGCAGATGCTTAACGACTGAGCCACGCAGGCGCCCCATATTACTCTTGATTGTAGAGTTTTACTAAAGTATGATTGATTACAAGAAAGTGCATATATTAATGTAAAATTTTATGAGTTTTGACACGTATATACACATGAAACCATCATTACAATAGAGGTAATGAACTTACACATCACCCTACCCCCCAATTTATTTTATTGTTATGTTAATCACTATACATTACATCATTAGTTTTTGATGTAGTGGTCCATGATTCATTGTTGGCGTATAACACCCAGTGCTCCATGCAGTACGTGCCCTCTTTAATATCCATCATCAGGCTAACCCATCCCCCACCCCCCTCCCCTCTAGAACCCTGTTTGTTTCTCAGAGTCCATAGTCTCTCATGGTTTGTCTCCCCCTCTGATTTCCCCCCCTTCATTTTTCCCTTCCTACTTTTTTTTTTTTAACATATAATGTATTATTTGTTTCAGAGGTACAGGTCTGTGATTCAACAGTCTTACACAATTCACAGCACTCACCATAGCACATACCCTCCCCAATGTCTATCACCCAGCTACCCCATCCCTTCCAACACTCCAGCAACCCTCAGTTTGTTTCCTGAGATTAAGAATTCCTCATATCAGTGAGATCATAGGATACATGGCTTTCTCTGATTGACTTATTTCGCTTAGCATAATACCCTCTAGTTCCATCCACATCACTGCAAATGGCAAGATTTCGGGGGTCTTTTTGATGGCTGCATAATATTCCATTGTATATACATATATACCACATCTTCTTTATCCATTCATCTGTCGATGGACATCTTGGTTCTTTCCATAGTTTGGCTATTGTGGACACTGCTGCTATAAACATTGGGGTGCACATACCCCTTTGGATCACTACATTTGTATCTTTGGGGTAAATACCCAGTAGTGCAATTGTTGGGTCATACAGTAGCTCTATTTTCCCTAATTTTTTATGCCCCAGTGTAATCCAGATCTCATTCCCTCTCCTCCACTGGCCATCTCTAGTGAACCACTTACTTGTTTTCTATCAGTATAGATTGCATTTTCTACAGTTTTATATAAATAGAACCACAGAGTAAGTACTCCTTTTTGTGTGATTTCTTTCACTCAGCATAACTATTTGAGATTTATCCATTTGGTCATATTCCTTTTTACTACTGAGTAGTGAATTTTTTATGACTATATAATTTGTTTCTATATTTACCTGTTGATGGTCATTCAGATTATTTTGTCTTTATGTATAACATAAATATGTTATGAACATTTCTGTGCAAGTAATATAAAGAAATATGCTAATATTTCTCTTGAGTAAATATCTACAAATGGGAATGCCTGTATTATATGGTGGGAATACATTTAACTTTTTAGGTTCCCAAGTATTTTCTAAAGTGGTTATTGTATCTTTTACTCCCCATATCCATGTATGAATTCAAGTCATTCCACAGCTTCGCAATCAGTTGGTGTGGTTAAACTTTTTAATTTCAATCATCCTAGTGGGTGTGCTGGTATATCTTACTGCAGCTTAATTTGCAATTCCTATGACTAATGATGCTGGGTACCTTTTTTGGTGAATTGTCTATGAAAATCCTTTGCCCATTTTCTAATTAAGATTGTTTACTTACAAAAAGTGAAGTTTTATGGGTTCACTGTGTATTCTGAACACAAGCCCTTTATCAAATATGAGTTTTACAGATACTTTTCCAAGTCTATGGCTTATCTTTTCATTTTCTTCAGTGTCTTTTTAAAGCTGAAAATTTTAACTTTGATGGAGTCTAACTTTCCAGTTTTTTATGTTATGGATTGTGCTTTTGTCATCATGTTAGAAAGATCTGCTTAACCCAAGACAAAGTGTTTCTCCTGTTCTCTTTTAGCACTTTCATAGTTTTAGCTCCTTCATTTCAGTGTACATTTCAATTAGATTTTTGTACACGACATGAAGAAAAGGTCAAATTTTTTCCTTACTTTTTTTTATTATGGTTATTCGATTCTTGCAATACTATTTGTTGAGAAGATGATCATTTCCCCATTTAATTGCTTTGGCATCTTCATCAAAAATCAATTGACTATATAGTGTGGGTCTATTTCTGGATTCTCTCTTGTGTTCTATTAATACTTTTGCCAATGCCATACTGTCTTGATTACTGGAGATTTACATTAAATACTTTTATCAACTGGAGTAAGCACTCCAATTTTTTCAAAGTTAGCAAAGCCAGTCAGTTTACAATTCTAGGTCCCACATTACCAAATAAATTTAGAACTAGTCTGTCAACCTCAAAAAAACCCCCCAAAAACAAAAACCTGTTATTGATTTAATTGGAACTGCACTGAGTGTATAGATCAATTTTGGAAAAATTAACATCTTATTAATATTTAACATTCTAATTCATGAACATGGTATATGTGTCCATTTACTTAGGTCTTATATAATTTCTCTCAGCAATGTTTCATAGTTTGCAGTATAGAGATAAGGCCAACAAGTATCTTGTCAAGTTTATCCCTAAATATTTCATTATTTTTATGCTATCTTAAAGAACACATTTCTTAAAATTATTCATTGATAGTTCATAGAAATACAGTTGATTTTTGCATTTAGCTCTGTATTGAGAAGTCTTGATAAACATGTTTGAAGTTCTAGTAGCTTTTTTGTAGACGATACATATTTTCTATACAGGTTTTCATATCATCTGCAAATAAAGACAGTTTTCATTCTTCTTTTCAACCTGTAGGATTTTATTTCTTTTTCTCATCTTTATGTATGGACTAGAATCTCCAGGACAGGCTGAACAGAAGCATTAAGAGTAAACATCTTTGTCTTGTTCCTGATCCTAAGGGGAAAGCATTCAATGTTTTACAATTACATATACTGTTAACTACAAATTTAACCATAACTATAGTGGCCTTAATCAAATTGAGGAAGTTCTCTTCTAATTTGTTGGGCGGTTTTATCAGGAAATCAATACTGGATTTTTGACAAATGTTTTCTCTACCTCTATTGAAATAATCCATTATCTCCTTTATCTTTAGTCTCAATATGATAGGTTACATTGAGATTTGAATCATAAATAAATCTTAAATTCCTATGTAAACTCCTCTTACTTGTGATATCTTTTTTTTATACTGTTGGATTTGATTTGCTAAACTTAGTTAAGAATTTTTTCATCTATGTTCATGAGTGAGGTTGGCTCATTGCTTTCTTTTCTTACAATAATGTTTATCTATTTTGAGTACCAGAATAATGCTACTTTTATGGATTACTTATAGAACGAGCTGGGAAGTATCCCGTCCCCTTCAATTTTTTCTAAGACAATTGGTATTATTTCTACATGAAATCTGATATAAATTCACTAATTAGAATATTAGAACATGCTCATGCCATTACCTATCTTCTTAATCATATATTATATTTATAACTAATATTGATAACTATTTTAATGTTCTTTTCTACTAATTCTGTCCTCTGCTTCATTGTTTTTCCATTGATTGATTTTTCTCATCATGGTTTACATCCTTTGCATGCCTGGTAATTTTTTATTTGATGCCAGATTTTTTTTTAACCTTACAGGGTGTTGATATATTTTTTATTCTTTTAAGTATTCTTGAGCTTTGGCTTAAGATATAAGTTACTTGGAAATCATTTGATCCTTCCAAAGTTTGCTTTTAAGCTTTGTTAGGCAGTTCCAGGGCAGTCTTTTGTCTAGGGCTAATTGTGACTCCCTAATGAGGCAATGCCAATTTTGAGTAATCTACCATATGCCCTGTGTATTGGGAGAGCTTTCTCTATCTGCTTTGTGGGAACACAAACTATTCTCTCTTTGTAATCACCAGGGACTGCTCTGGCAATTCCTTTCCAGAGAGTCCTTCTCTGGCCTTGAGTAGTTTTCTCATATACATGCACTTATTATGTACACAACTGAAGACTTGGGGAGAACACTGACCAGATTTCCAGAGCTCTCTCTTTGTAGCTCTCTCTTGATAATACAGCTCTTTTCTGTCTCCCTGTTCTGCAAATTCTAACTATTTTGGCTTCCCTGCCTCTTCAATTCAGAGACTACTAGGCTCTTGTTGGTTCTCACACTCCTTGCACAAAGCTTGATGATAAGTAGGAAAATCATAAGCAATAAACTGGGACAACCATAGAGCTCAGCTCAGTGATGTCCATTCTCTTAGATCACTGTCCTGTACTGATTTTTGTCCAACACCCACATTTTCATACATTTTGTTTGTTTGTACAGTCTTCTGGAGCAAGGCTAAGTTAATTTCACGATTTTATTACAGCCAAAAGATATATTACCTTTAAAGATAAAATTAAGTACACTCAGACATATTTATAAGATAAATTTCTCTAAGAGGTAAAATGTATTTTCCATCCTTGTGATATAGCCCTATGAAGAGAGGGGAAGTTAAACATCTTCCTGAGGAAAATAAAAAGGTACTGAGGTCCAATCAGGAACATACCTACTTTCAGGTCTTAGGAGCCTGTTTAAAGACTACATTAACATTCATGTCTACTAAATTCAGATTCAGTGTCTGATTTAACTTATCTTTTATTAATAAATATTTTCAAACAGATATTTAAATGGGATGCCTGTGACTGATAATTCTATTTATTCCATATATTATAATCACAAGTTATTTCATGTGCATTACTTGGTTCAAGCCTCATAACGTCCCTGTAGGTAACAACACCAGGTATTTGATTCCTTTTACACAGAATAAGGATGTGAGTTCCAGAAGACATCAGCAGATCCCTCTTACCCCTCAAACAGCAATGATCTTTAAGAGGCAAAACAGAGACCTTGAACAGGTCTTCCAACTCCTGGTTCACAGCTCTATTTGCCTACATTTGTTATGCTGACCAGTGCATTTAAATAAACCATTTGGATCAAATGTTGAAGCCTGCTAATGTCAAAACTTCAGGTCACTGTATGTCCAGTAGATACAGCCTAAGTCTTGGCACCACTTGTCATCTAAATTCATGAAATAAAGATGACGACAATATGAATTAACTACTTATCATAATATCCATCTTGACCTGATTCAACTTCACTAATACAAATTATTTCATTATGCTTATTGTGATGTCCAACACATAAAATTTAATCAAAGTTATGTGTTGTTTCAACTTAAGAAAATATTTTGAAGCTAAATGTAATTTTTTTTTTTTTGCTTCAGTAAAAAAAATCATCAAACTACCTATGTCTATTTAAAAAAAGAGAATAAGCCTTTTAGGTGACTTACAGCAGTTAATGGCAACTGGGATATATTAGCAACACCATCCTTCTTAATTGGTATCATGGGGGACTGACTTCTCAAGCATAATTTATGTTGTTTTGAATCCCCAAACATTGAAACAGTCAACAAATTGCACCCATATGCTGTACAGTTTTTTTTTTTTTGAAGTGTTCCCTCTGGTCACAAAGGTATAGATGCTCATATAATACAGGTTAATAAAAAAAGAAAAATGGATCAGATGTTTCACTATAGTATGGCATATGCTTCAGGAAAAGCAGCGTATGGTTAGAACTTGAGAATTTATATTTTACATTGTGTGACCACACAATTAGAATTCTTACTCTGGGAAATTTTCAGTTATCTTTTAACCAGTCAACATACCAAAGATAAATGGTCATTAACAAACAACATCCAGGTTTTCACCAGTAATAAAGAAAGCTTAAATTCTGTGTAATTTCTGAAATAGCTAAATAGTTTCCTTAGGTAAAAGTTTGTCCTCATTTATATTCATAAATTTGTTATAATTATATATTATAACTAGAACTATGTATAGTTAACCATCATATGAGGATTTAGACAATTAGGTAGAAACTCATAGACTATTTCTTGGCCTACTGAACACAAACAACTGAAAATGTGTAGAATAATTACAATTTAAGGATTTTTCTTAAAGCAAGATGTTAGATTCCACCAGATACAATTAAGAAGCCTCCACTTTTCCAGACAAGTGTTTTGATTGTGAAGAAAAGAAACCTTCTCAGACCACTCTAATAAACAAGAAAGTGGAAGCAGGAAGCCATCAGGAACAAGACAGTCAGAAACCTGCTCTAGTTTGCCGGCTCTGCACCCCGCTCCCGCTCCCCCCCAGCCCCACCATTTCCCATGTATTCTCATTCTCATGGTTTCTTAGGCTCTTTCTCTAAATTAGATTCTTTATCGTCCTCCCCACTTAAGAAGATCTCTCTGGTCCTTTGCTATTTATTTTAATTGAATATGCTCTTAGGACCTTTTCTAAGAATAACGACCCAGTTCTTCTTTCACACCACTTTTATTTCAAGGGTTGTATGCAGAAAAATGTTTAAGATAGTATGCAAAAATAACTAACAAAAGCACACATAAATCTGCATTATCCTCCGGGAGATTTTCTAGTCCCCATTTCCTGGATATCTGGTGTCTCTATTAGTTGGGGGGAAATGTAAAATTTAAGATTTGGACAATCATGTCACCATGGTTAGGAAAGTTGTAGACCAAATAAGGTAGCATAACACGTAGGATGTATCAAGATTTCCTTAAAGTCCTTAATGAGATGTTTTAGTTGATTGAAATTTTGTATTTCTTTCTAAAATGTATTGGTTCCTTTAAATTATTGACAATACAATAGTTACAGAAAAATGCTTCAGATTAAAGCACCAAACTCTCTATAATGTTATATATATCACATCAATGAACATATTACCCATTTCAATTTGGTCTAAAAGCACTGCAACTGCATGCTTCATAACAAGGATCATGTCTGCTTTCTCTCTCTGGGTGACTTTGTATGTTTTCATGTTAGTGTATGCTAGGTCTTGTTTTATCAATTTCACAGGTGTATAGGGCACAACTTGTTTCCAAACAGGTTGAAGCAGCTGCTGCTAGTTCACTACAGTTTATAGATACAAACAGATACTTCCATGCGGACTTCCTAAGGCAAAGTGTGGAAACACTGACATCTCTCCCACAGCATTTGCTACAGCATAACTATTGCAGGCACATTAAAGTAAGACTTAGGGGGAAGCAAGTCTTCAAAATCGTTCTGAATGGTACCCAAGTATTAAGTTAACACTAGGCAGGAAAACAGAATTCTGTATCCAATGCCTTCTACTCCTGGTCGCCTAAGAAAGAGTGACTTCTCTTAATAGTTATTAACATTACCCCTTGTGGTAGTCAAGTAATAAGGTCTGCTCAAGAATTTTCCATTTCTTCTCCTTCAAAACACAAGGTAGGAGTATTTCTTTACCATGTTTGGGGCTAGGCAATATCGTGTGGTCTTCTTTGGCTAAGAAAATGTGAAGGGAAGTGATGCATACCACTTCCAGACAGAAGCTTTAAGAGCCATGGAGTAATTCACCTTATTCCCTTTTCCTGCCTCAAAAGTCATCGAAGTATTTTTTGATATAAAGCCTCCATCCACTGGGTCTTGGAGTAACTATGATAAACAGATTCTCCAACTAACCGGAAGGCTGTTGCTTTATCCTGTTGAACACATAGTGTGAGTGAGAAATAATCTTCTGTTTTGTTTAAATCATTAAGATTTTAAGATTTACGAACTGCTATCACAGCATCATCTGGACTACCAATACAAACAGCATGACCTCGTACACACCCCCTCAAGAATATCCACAAACAAAATGGAAAGAAATTGTATCAAAAATAAAGATTCCAACAGAAGATGAAATTGTAAACTCAAAGAAGGCCCTGGCTTAATAGGTAAAGTGAAAATATTTCAGAGGTAGGAAAACTATCTACTTTTAAAAACCATTCCTAATCTTTCAGGAAACAAAAAAAGTGTGTTCAATTGTTTTATTTCCCAATTCCCCCTGGTACTTAAAATCTTAATTTCTTACAAATGACACTGAATGCTGAAAACTATCTACTTCATAATTTTAATTCTGGGACTATTTACATTTAGCTTAAACCAAGAATCAGACTTAAAAACAAATAGAAAATTAAATAAATATGCACAGCGCAGAAAACTAAAATACTATTTAGGAAGTGTTTCTCCACGATGACTCCTAACATATTAGAAATATTCTAGTGACCTGTCTCACACTTTGACAATGTCAAAATAACACTTTAAGAGTCTCCTCTGCGGGGCGCCTGGGTGGCTCAGTTGGTTAAGCGACTGCCTTCGGCTCAGGTCAGGATCCCAGAGTCCCGGGATCGAGTCCCACGTCAGGCTCCCTGCTCAGCGGGGGTCTGCTTCTCCCTCTGACCCTCCTCCCTCTCATGCTCTCTGTCTCTCATTCTCTCTCTCGCAAATAAATAAAATCTTAAAAAAAAAAAAAAGTCTCCTCTGCCACCTATAGAAAGTGCCTATTAGTCAAATTAAAGAATAGTGGCTGCTAGCACTACTAGGTACTAATGACCAATCAGTCCCTTAATCCCTCAGAATCTAGGCTATCTCTTCAAAGTTGAAGCCTTTTATATATTTAACAATACGATTTTTGAAATATTATAGCAAATTTTATAATCTATTGAGCCACTCTGTCACACAAGTACATTTAAAAACAGTATTAGAATAATAAATCAAGAATAAGAGATCTGTTAAGCAAAGCTATCAAATGCCTTAGTGATGTGGTCTTCAGAATATATGCAAGTTTCAACACCTACTTTTAGCTGTATAGGGAAAAAGTAGTTAAGATTTTTATAGGTACTGGTGATAATGTAACTATTTTTGTTGTTAATGGAATGTTGCAGGCAGATTCTAGCAATGCAGAGATGATTTTCAGATAGGATATTCATCCACTGCTCCCCATCATCTGATCTGTACCTCTTCAGAAGCCACTGGGTGGTTGTGAAATATATTCTGACCCTGATGCCTGACAGTTCTTCTGCCCATTTTAGTGAGGACATGATTTTGATCTTCTGGATGATCTTAAGTAATGCTTCAAATTAACAACACATTTTTCCTTGCAATCTCCTAGAGCAGATTGTTGCAAATCTTTCATCTCTACCTTTAGTACTTACACTAGAATAAGTAAAATTTCTTCTGTCGTGTTCTTTTCATTTGTCATGTAATCAGTGAATTTAATTTACAACATTAAACCACTGTAGGAGCAAACATTAGTCAGAGTATGTTCAAAATTTTTTCCAGAATGTGGATCAATAGCTATCATGCCCAAGAAGACAATTAAGGCCTGATTCTATAGGTAAATTATATAAGTACTATGCTGAAATCTGAAGGGAATGTTAGTTTTAATGAAATGCAAAAAATCATGATATAGAATATAGTTATAAAATTCTGAGAGCTCAAAGTCTTATTTGTAAATCAAGGATTGAACTTGATTATCCTATCTTTGCCAAATATTCTAGATTTGGTAAAAAGCCCTATCTTATTATAATTTCTTTTAATGTGATTTCTAATAATTTAAACAGTGTAACATCATACATAATACATGTCAATATACTGTGCCAATATAGGATGTGATATAGCTATACTCCTCTTTTATATTTAAGATGTATGAACTCAATACATCCTGTTATCCAATGCAGCCAGGAAGACATTTGTGAAGAAAAGTTAACTCAGTACTTTCTCTCACCAAAGGAAAAAAAAAGAGAGACAGAGAGAGAAAGAAAAAGAAAGAAAATAAGGAAAAATATTTGGGGGGTGGGGAGCTAATTTGAAAACATTACCAAACTGGTTATTTTCAATAAAGCTACTTAGTAGGAAAAATCCTATCAATTAAGAGAGAAACATGGATTTTATAATAAACGTGTGAAAAGGCTCACATGAAGACACATTAGCACACCTCTTGTTTACTTTTAAGTAAAATAATAATGATGATGATAATGATAATAATAGAAAGAAGCTCCTAATCTTTTTTAGGAACTTATAGTGCCTTTGGGGGAGAAAACCCCAAAACATCATAATCAAAATTTTAATGAGACTTCAAACCTTTGAGATGTTGTCAAAGAAACTGCTCCCTGTCCTCACTTTTAAAAAGGAAATGAGAAATGTGAAAACTTAGAAAAAAAAAAAAAAAAGAGGCTGGCAGGAAGAAATTCCATCTTGTTGGGTCTCTGAAACAGCGGAGGACTGAACACTTGTAAACACGGTACCTTGAGCAATAGTTGCCTTATGGCTTGTAGTTTGAGGCCAAGAATAGCATGATAAACTTAGAATGTGTTTATCTCTTGGCAGCCTCATTTTACTTACAAGCTGGGAGGGACAAAGACCAACAATTTTCCACCTACAAAGTGCATCTAAACTGGCAGGCAGCTCGGTGAGTAAGTCAACTTGAACCTCCAGATCACAACTACTCTCAAAGACAGATGGACACTTTTGGAAAGGGGGATGATTCAGCCAATATCTCAAGGCATTTGTGGTTACAATGTCCTGTAGTGGGGGTGTGGGTGGAGGGGAAGCTTTAATTTGGAGACTTCACATACGTTTAGTGCTATTTTAAGAGTCAAACTGTACGTGTGCAAATTTTTGTAATTCTATGTTCACTGCTAGTTGAAAACAGGTAGGAAGGTGGCAGCATTTTGAGAACCTGTGTTTTTTCTCCAAAAGAAAGCTAAACAATTTTCCCAAATACTGACTTTATTCTGTTATTTTTTACTTCTTTTATAACAGTAAAGCATCATGTCTGTTTAATTCAGTGGCTCAGTGTCAGTTGTTTAATGGTTCATTATAAACCCACATAGACTTTTATATTTTATTTCCAAATTCCTTAATTTGAGAAGGCATTAATTATATGAAGTATGGTTGGGAAAAGAAGAGCATGGATGCTGTAATCTTGAAGACCAACCAGAGGAACTTCTTGTTACAAGGTTTGAGATATCTGTTGAAGCTGGGTTATGCGTGTAGTAGGCGTGTTATGTTTCAAATTATGGAAACATTTTGAGATCATAAAACAAACTCTTTTTTTAACCTGCTGGATTCATATTTTTTGCTTTCAATACAATCCTCTTCTGCTTCAACACACAGCTGAATACCCAAGATTATTCTGAATCCTTGGAAAGTGCAGGTAAAATCTTTGGGTACTGGGACAGCTTGTTTTATGGATACAGTTGGTTCTGATTTCACAAGTTAATGATTTACATTATCAGAAGGAATAAAAGTGATCCTGCCCCTTTTCATAAAACACTCCCTGATCAAGCAGAAAATACAAAATAATTTCAGAATGGAAATTAAATACGATCAGGTATTTATTCAACTAAAGAATTTGTTAGAAATTTATTTCAGGTAAAATAAAAATGATTTTTATGATTTTTAAAATAAGTTGTTAAAAAGTAGATCTGTGAAGAGAAAAAGGAGTGGCCAGAGGAATAAATACTTTGAAATGTTAGAAGTAGATTCTAAGTAGTTCGGTGAATGACTCATCATGATTTCTTCCCAACAGTGGCAAATTAACATATTTTATACCCAGAGCAAAATTAATGCAGTTGAGCCTGCCAAATTCCAATTCCTTTGCCTTACCACATGTCCAGAATAATTGTTTCAAAAAAGGGTTTCCTGTGGACCTCCATCACCACTCCTGCTGGAGTGTAATTCCTGATGAGAATGGATAGTTATCTTTTTGAAGCTTGCACCCTGCAACCCTTACTGAAGGGATTCAGCCCAATCCTGGCCAGTGTTACTATCTTTTTGCCTTATATTGCCCACACTGAGTACTTCACTTGTTCTGTCTGAATTATACCACTACATGGAAAATTAACTTGATTAAATATTTTCTAATAGTAAATCTCCACTTTCTACAAATGTGTCATTGGCAAAATGTTAGCTTAAGGAACTGGATTTTCTCTTGAGAACAACCTTATCCCTTCTTTAAATTTTACAAGTTTTTTTCTTTTTCTTTTATTTATTTTTATTTTTTAAAGATTTTATTTATTTATTTGACAGAGAGAGACACAGCGAGAGAGGAACATAAGCAGGGGAAGTGGGAGAGGGAGAAGCAGGCTTCCCACGGAGCAGGGAGCCCGATGCGGGGACTCGATCCCAGGAACCTGGGATCATGACCTGAGCTGAAGGCAGACGCTTAAATGACTGAGCCACCCAAGCATCCCTACATCTTACAAGTTTTTTAAAGCTTCGATTTGGATTAATAACTGGTAACATGATTGGTCACATAGGATCTTGCAGAGTCCATTGCCATTGTGAATCAGAATTGACATAAAGTCTCCTCGCTATTAAAGGTGAATCAGTCCGACCCAGAAAGTAACTGTGTTTAACTGAAATTTGTCATTCTCATTGTCAAATCATTATTCTTTCCGTACCAGTGTTTTAAGTACTATCATATATATTTCATGGAATCAGAACTGTATGCTTTCTGAAAGAATTGGGAAAGGTACTTCTGTGTCATTTGATTCTCGTGGCACTCTTGGACTGCTTTGCCTTCCTACCTCCCCATCCAAATACTAGGGAAGCTACAGCCCCAGTATAAACAGGACTATATCCCCAAAGGAGAAAACTATTCAAAAGGAGTGAGGAACCAAGGGAAAAACACGAGGCAAGGTAATTCTAAAAAAAATTCTCAAAATATCTGTCAACAGCAAAAATGTCAGAATTGGAATACGAGTAATTCAGCCTCCATCTAGATGTTTCAGATGCCAGAATGTAGTCTCATAAAGGAAGGGACGTTGGTGATGATGCCTAGGACAACAGAGCCTTTGGGAATGTACATTTTAATGGAGAGAAATAAAGATTCAGAATTAGAAAAAGAAAAATGGGATCAGAATAGGGAAGAAGTGCTTCCCTGCTCTGAAAAGGAGAGGGCACACACGGACGCTGTTATGGCCACTCCACATAGAGAAGAAGAAGAAAATGTCGTCCATGTTCTGAGAACATGCAGTTCTGTCCAGGGAGAGAATGTAAGAATGTGAAAAGTGAGACTACACATCATCAAGGCAATAATGCCAAAAAGATCCTGACCTCTTAGCAAAAGTGAACTTCTTTTATCTACCAAAAACTTATAGTAATGTGTGGTTTCTAGGTTATATTGTCATAACCTGGGATAAGCACAGGAGCTTTGAAAAGCCTGAAAACATAGAAAGAAAAAGTTTCTTTTCTCTTCTATGCCAGGGGAGGCATTCTGCCAACTACCTCTTCACTTAAAAGGGAGAACCCAATCCAATGAGACTAAGTGAGATGACGGGAATGTAACACACCGCTGTCCAGTACAAACAGCCGGGGAACACTTTCCATTTAAAAACGTCTTGCTGCTGAACAAACATAGCTAACTCCCTTGAAGATTATTTTAGCCCCTGCTGCCTTTGCACTAAGATTCCCCGTGTTACTTTGAGATCATCCTTTCATTACATTGAGAACAGGCCATCTCTTTTTGAGCGTGATGAAGAACTTAAGCCACTGAGGCAGTTTGAAAGTTTGGCTTTGGACCATGCCTTTGGAAGGACCTTTCAATGTTTACCAGTGCTTTTCCCTGGCTGCACAGTACCTGCACCTGTGTATTATGCTAAGAAAATATTTCTGTCCCAAGGAATATTTAAACTGCTTAAATTCAAAACACAGAAGACAACTCTAACTCTGTGTTAAGGACCTAATTATTCCACCTTTGTAGAGAATTCCAATCCAATTTTAGCTTCTTCCTACACACTTTTCCCTACATTTTCTTACTACCCTCTCCCCCTACCTCTGTTTTGGCTAATGACTTGCCCAGGATTTCCACTGGATTAGCCAATGGAAAGAGAGGTGGAAGGAATCCAGGTATTTCATATAGAAATGTCTTCCCTTTCCCATTATGAAAAATAACCAAATAATAAAAGCAATCCCAATTTTAATCTTAGGAGTTTTGAGTACTAGTAATAATTATGTTCAGCATGTTTGTCTGGACTCAAAATGTACGAAGTCAATCCCTGACAGTCTATTCAGTACAAGAAAATTCACTGAAAGTTAATATATTGAAGGCTAATGTACTTTTATCTGCTAAACTTTTAAAAATAAATTACAAGAGTCCCCATTGGATAAGACAGTTGTGCCATCTTTTCAAGATTTTTGTAAAGTTTTAGTTGACTGCTTTTCAATTTGTCTTCATAACAACATCGAAAGGAATGCTCAGTTTCCCTCTGCCCCAAGGAAAAACATATCCATAAAAATGTATCAGAATGTTTTCATGAAAAATTATTTTCATGAATACATTTAAATATTCAAAAATATAGTTTTGAATAGTTCTTTGAATATATTCTTTGTTTTCCAAGTTCTTATTTAAATTCAAGTTAGTTAACATATGGTATGGTATTGGTTTCAGGAGTAGACCTAATGATTCATCACTTACATATAATATCCAGTGCTCATCACAAGTGCCCTCCTTAATGTCCATCACCCATTTAACCCATCCCCCACACTCACCTCTCCTCCAGGAACCCTCAGTTTGTTCTCCCTAGTTAAGAGTCTCCTATGGTTTGTCTCTGTTTTTATATTTTTCCTTCTCTTCCCCTATGTTCATCTGTTTTGTTACTTAAATTCCACATATGAGTGAAATCATATGGTATTGGTCTTTCTCTGACTGACTTCACTTAGCATGATACACTTTAGCTCCATCCACGTCATTGCAAATGGCAACAGGTCATTCTTTTGATGGTTGAGTAATATTCCATTATATATATATACACCACATCTTCTTTACCCATTCATCAGTTCACGGACACTTGGGCTTGAATATGTTCTTAAATATATATTTTTCTTAATACAGTCTCATAAATATCTTCTCGTGACCCTCAGATTTCCCCTCTCTCTGCTCTCCTTTATTTCATCTTATTATTCCAGTCTCCTCTCTCAATACACATCAATCTCCCCATCCATGCCTCATCCCTAAGTCCCCCTCCAATTTGTCCCTAGGCAGGGTGACCAGACATCTTGTCCCAGAACACTCCTGGTTTTTCACTTGAGTTAGTAAAATAACGATTGTTAAATATTTTTTGTCTCCTTTACATCTCAAGTGAATCCTGGCTGAAGAATATATGGTTTCTCTCTCAAATCCTCCTGTCATCTCCCTGGAATTTGTTGTGTGACAGCAGTCCTAGCTCCCATCAGGCAATCTCTACCCTTTATCTCACTCCCTTCCACATGGAGCAACAAGTTGTCAAGGAGAGACAAATTAAAATTACCAAAAACATAGTGAGAAAACAAAATAACTATCAAATGAAACTTTGCAGGAAATCCAGTGGTCAGTATAGCTATCCCATGTAGTAAAACTTACTTTCAATTTGTTCGAAATAGTTAAAAGAAACAAGTAAGTGTGGATGATTAGATTTTTATAAATTGACCTTCGGAAAATTGTCCTTATCCAGTTCTAGATTCATTCCCTGAAAGACAAGTGGACAAGGAAGAAAGGGCAGTTTGCCTAAGTCCCTAGGATGACTGGGATATGCCCCTCCAGGGAAGTATTATCACTATCTAAGTTAAGAGTCAATGCTTTAAAAGCTTCCAAATCAAATATGCACAAGGGGTATAATGTAGACTCAGGCAATCTAAGATATCTATATTTACTGAATGCTTATTCTGTGACTGAAACTATGCTATGCAGTTATCTCATTTAATATTCAAAGTAACCCTGCCAATTAGACATTATTTCTGTGAAGAAAGTACTGTGTAAAGAAGTTTTGTCATTTATACAAGGTGGCACATCTAGTATGTGAAGAAGATAAGAAAAGAACACAGTACTGCTGAACTCCCTAGCTGATGCCCATACACAGTATGCAAAGAAAATCTGGGGGAGTATGATGCAATCTAAGATAGCTATTTATAGTAATATGAAGGATATATGATAAGTATGATATGCAAGCTTTAGCATTCTTTAATGATGAGGTAAATAGAAGACCCTCAGGGAATCTTCACGGAAGGAGTAAAATAGTTTTGGAACTTTTTTGGAAGGGTGACATTTTTCGTACTTAAAAAATGGGAGAGAGGTATGAAACAGTAAGCATTTCTTCATTTCCGTGATGCTAATTAAAATACATAAAGCTCTTAGCACAATGTCTGGCATATTTTAAATGCTAAAATGTATTGTAATTTAAATAATGTTTAATAATATTGTTTAATATATTAATAATATCAAACACCAAAATATATTATTTGACGTGATATGAGCGGGTAGGAAACATAATTAAGGTGGTTGGCATTTCCAAAATCAATGTAGTTTTACAAAAATTTGTCAGCATAGTTTTACAAAAATTTGTCAGCATAGTTTTACAAAAATTTGTCAGCAAAGTTACACCTCTTTGTTTCCACAGGAATCAGACTTACAGGCTTCAGCTCTTCCAGATGTGAAAAGGTATATATTGATTGAAAGTGTTGTGACAAATATTTTCCCATGTGATTTGCATGTTTTCAAACTCATAAAGTACATGAATGTGTTTGTAGACACATGCTTATGTAAGTGTTAAAGCAACTTTCGTATTCAGAATCAAGTTATCCGGAGGCAGGGAGAACAATCTTATCACTATAGCTTGCCCTCGACAGTAAGTTAAGAAAGAGAGAGAGAGAAGGGGAGAATTAAAATCACCAGAAACATTAAAAACAAAACAAAGCCTGAATTTAGATCATAATATTTGAAGATTTTCAAAACTTATTGGGGAATTAAAGAGCTATTCAAGTTTTGTGAAAAACTGGAAAACAGTAAAGTATTTTGAAAAAAAGCCTTTTTCACAAAAATATCACCCACATTTCATATAATTGTTTAAAAGCAGAAATATGATGAAATTTCTACTCACATTTCATTATTATAGACTCTGATTTTACTCATGCAGGGAAACACACATCCCCTTTTAGGTAGGAGTAAATATTTTCTGTTAATGACCTTAAAAATTCATGTGTTCAATTTTAACAGTATTTCTGACTCTTCCATAATATTTTGATTTTCCTGCCCATTAATGCAATAAAATAACCTGTTTTTAAAACTATAAAATTTCTCTTTAAACACCAAACGGCTCTAAAAATCATTATTTTGAGGATTTCATTTAAATGAATCATAAACATATGGATTAGCTTTCACTGGGTGACGATGATATTAAAAGTTAATGCAGTATGTTTTTGGTATAATACAGCTCATTTTTAATTCATCAAAAATGTCTGAAAAAACATTGATTCTATATTGTTCAATACTATAAAATATGGCTGGGTGTGTCCCAAAGTTGAGAGAATTCTTTTCCAATTTTTTTAAGTCTCAAGAACAATCTCAAAATTTAACTTCTATAAGCATATTTTTATATTCAATATTGCTCTTGCATCTTTATTTTTTTTAAAGATTTTATTTGACAGAAAGAGAGAGCACAGCAGGGGGAGTGGCAGAGTGGAGGGAGAAGCAGGCTCCCCTCTGAGCAAGGAGCCAGGCTCAGGGCTCAATACCAGGACCCCAGGATCATGACCTGAGCCAAAGGCAGATGCTTAACTGCTTAACGGACTGAGCTACCCAGGTGCCCCACTCTTGTATCTTTAAATTGCTACATTTTAAAATCAACTAAATATTGTTTTACCTGAAATTACTACAGCTACATTATTTACCTAATAAATAGCATTTTGACCTTATCCCAAAAGATTTACAGTAGTGACTACATATGTTTCTAAGATTTTTGAGAGAGAGAGAATGCGTGAGCACAAGTAGGGGCGGGGGAGAGAAAGCGAGAAGCAGACTGCTGAGCAGGGAGCCGGATGCGGGGTTAGATCACACCCCTGGAATCATGACCTGAGCTAAAGGCAGATGTTCAACTGAGTCACCCAGGGGCCCTGGAATGACTACATATTTAATGCAGAAAATTTTAAGAAGCACAGAAGAGTCACTTCAGTTTCTTTCATAGACTTTTTATAGTTGGGGGATGTAGGACTTTAACCTCCATGGTTAAGTTTATTCCTAGCGGCTTTATTATTTTTGGTGCAATTGTAAATGGGATTGCTTTCTTATTTTCACTCGCTGTGACTTCCTTATTAGTGTAAACAAATGCAATAGATTTCTGTATATTAACTTCTATCCTCTGACTTCACTGAATTCATTTAAGATTTTCTATGCTCATTACTGGAAGAGCCAGTATTGTTAAAATGTCCATTCTACCCAAAGCAATCTATGGACTTAATGCAATTACTATCAGAAGACCTACAATATTTTTCAGGGAACCAGAACAAATTATCTTAAAATCTCTATGGAACCACAAAAGACCCCAAATAGCCAAAGCAATCTTAAAAAAAGAAGAACAAAGATAGAGGTATCTCAATCCCAGATTTCAAGATATACTACAAATTTTCAGTCATCAAAATAGTATGGTATGTATACAAAAATAAACACGTAGGTTAATGGAACAGAACAGACAGCCCAGAAATAAACGACAAATACATGGTCAAATAATCTAAGATGGTCAAATAAGGAGGCAAGAATATACAATGAGGAAAAAAGATAGTCCCTTTAATAAATGGTGTTGGGAAAACTGGATAGCTATATGCAAAGGAATGAAACTGGACCACTTCCTAATACCATACACAAAAACAAGCTTAAAATGGATTAAAGACCTAAACATGAGACCTGAAACCATAAAAAGTCTTAGAAGACAATTTTGTTGATGTGGGCCATAGAAATATTCTTCCAGATAGGTCTTCTCAGGCAAGGTAAACAAAAGTAAAATTAAACTCTTGGGACTACGCCAAAATAAAAAGGTGTTGGGCAGCAAAGGAAACCATCAATGAAATACAAAGACAACCCACCAAATGGGAGAAGATATTATAAATGGTGTATCCAATAAGGGGTTAATATCCGAAATATATAAAGAATTCATACAACTCAATACCAAAAAAACAACCTGATTTTAAAAAATGGACAGGGGACCTGAACAGACATTTCTCCAAAGAAGACATCCAGATGGCCAACAGACACATGAAAAGATGCTCAGTGTCACTAGTCATCAGAAAAATGGTAATCAAAACTACAGTGAGGTATCTCTTCATACCTATCAGAATGGCTAAAATCAAAAACATAGCAAGTGTTGATGAGGATGTGGAGAAAAAGGAACCTTCGTGCATAGTTGGTGGGAACGCAAATTGGTGCAACCATTGTGGAAAACAGTAGAGGTTTGTCAAAAAAATAAAAATGCAATCATCATCTGATCCAGTAATTCCATTACTGGTATTTGTCCAAAGAAAACAAAAACACTAATTCAAAAAGATATGTGCACCCTATGTTTACTGCAGCATTATTTACAATAGCCAAGATTTGGAAGCAGCCCAAATGTCCATCTATAGATGAATGGATAAAGATGTGGATAGATACACAATGCAATATTAGTCAGCCATTAAAAAAGAATGACATCTTGCCATGTACAACAACATGGATGGATCAGAGGGTATAATGCTAAATGAAATAAGTCAAAGAAAGACTAATACCCTATGATTTCACATATAAGTTGAATTTGAGAAACAAATGAACAAAGGGAAAAAAAGACCAAAAAAAAAAAAAAAAAAGACTTAAAAACGGAGAACCAACTGATGGCTGCCAGAGGGGAAGTGGGTGGGGGAGGATGGGTGAAACTGGTAAAGGAGATTAAGAGTACACTTACTGTGATAAACACTGACTAGAGATGAATCGTTATTAAAAAATGAGAGTACAGAAGAGTTCAAGGGAAGAAACACATGACAACAGCAATACTCACCATCTAGGTAGAGATAACTATTGTTAACATGTAATTATGTACACATTTTGGTATTTGCACCAAATACATATGAGTATTCCAGACAAATATACAAATATAAATAGTGTGAAGTCACACTATGAGGCCTCAACTTATAGGAGTACTGCTCTAAGTTCTTAGGGAAAAAGAAAGAAGGGTATCTGAAATATTCAAAAATAAAGGAATGGCAAGTGAAGCAAGGGAGTGAAAAAGGGGGAAAAAAAGGAGAGAAAGAAAAAAGTGAAGGGGAGAGGGGGAAAAATAATAGTTTCCAAGTTGAAGTGATTCACCTGCCATCCCCTCCAAGAGCATCTTACCTGGAGTAAGCTGAAGGAGAAGCAAACCCATAGTCCTAGATTCTCATCCCCACTCCAGGAAGCTGTTGTTTATTTGTTGTTCAATGACTTGCCTGGAACAACTCTGTGGAGTCTGTCTCCCAGGGGTGCGCCAAAATGAAGACTCCTCAGTTTTGTTTTGTTTTTTTAATGATTTTTTTTTATTCTTAAGTCTGGCATCAATTACCAAAAAGTTAGGTTAGGATTTACTTTTGTGAGGAAGATAAAAGCTAGTGATTCATGGGGTGCAGGGGCTTTTGGTAAGTGGCAATATTCTATTTTTTGACCAGAGGGGTGGCTATGAGTGTTAGCTTTGTGATCAATCATTGAGTTATACAACTTTGTTTTGTGTAACTTTCTACATGCTTATTTATTTTACAACAAAAAGGTTATATTCATTATCTTGATTGTAGTGATGGTTTCATGGAGATGTGTGTGTGTGTGTGTATACATACACACTCATATATATATCTTTAGCTGTAAATAAAGAAGAGCTTAAGATGTATTATTTCTTTAAAAGAGATCAGCACTATGTGTTGGGTAATAATCATAAGATTATTCAACCTCAAGAAATAAACTGCCAGTCCTCAAAATAGACTTTATTCCTCTATCTAGTATCTACTTTACTTGGTAGTAAGTATGAAAACTTGAGCTGCACCTGGGAAGGCAGGGGTACGCAATATTTTTTTAAAGATTTGATTAACACCTGCTTAAATATTTTCTCCCAATCTTTAATTAAACAGTTAAGGTAGGACTTCATTTCTAGATACACAATCAGACTGAGTCTGAGTAATACTCTACAGCTGTTAATTTCCCTTTCCAAAGAGAGTTAAATACCAAAAGATTCTTCAATTCCAAAAACAGTGCTCTTCACTTTCTGAAAGAAGCAAAAACCTCAGAATAAAAAAATACATACAAGTAGAGAAAATTATTCCAACCATTTTTTTAATTCTGAAAATTACAAATACATATTATTCCCTCATTCTAGGAGGATTGTCTAAAGATTCAAAAAAAAAAAAAAAAAAAAAAAACCTTAGCTCAATAAAATGAAAAGTGGAGATTTCTCCAAACATACCAACTATTAGTACCACCTTCAACACCTAAAAATAGCAACATCAAAAAATTAAGTTGCAAAATTTTAGTCCAGCCATCACTAAGGTAAGGACTTTATTATAACTGCTCAATTACCTTTAGCATCACCCAAGTTCTAGAAAGCAAAGTAAAAATGTATATAGAAGGCATTGATACTCTAAGTATATAATACTTAAGTCGATATTTATAAAATAGTTAAAGCCATACTATTTCTATAAGCATAGTATCAAATTTCTTGTCCCCTTTTCTGATTTGCAGAATTTTACAGCTCTTTCAAATCCTTGACCAGCTAATTTTCTTTTTAAATAGCACACTGTACTTGGGATAGAGAAAGAGAGGGAAAGGGAAGGGGCGGGTAGAGAAGGGACAGAGGAGGGAGCAGGGAAAGAGGGAGGGCAAGAGGAAGAACACCTGTGTGATACTGTCATCATAGCATCGCAGCAGGCTTAAGGGTAAAAGCCATAGTTTGGTTAAAGGAACAACTCTTTGCTGGTAATTTCCAAATCATAGTAGTGTGACCAAAAGCAATACTCTCTCCTTGTGTATATGTAGATTGTCACTTGGGAAGGAAGAGTCTGATTCCTCAGGAGAATGCTTTCGTTAATAAGGTGGCCAAGCACTCAGTTCTGAAGTCAGACCGTGTGCCTCGAGTTGTGGCTCTCAAACTTGCTATGTGATCTCAAGCAAGTCACTTCATCACTCTGTACATTTGTCTTCTCATGTGTAAAATAAGGATACTAATCAGGCATACTTCATAGGATGGTTGGGAGGATTAAATACGTTCATGTATTGAAAAGGTTCAGATCATTGTTTGGCATATGTTCTATGTAAATGTTTGGTGTTACTCTTTTTACTATTATTACCTATGTGATGATTTTTGTTGCTTAATAAGAATTTGGTACAAAAATCCACATTTTTATTTATCTTGCATACTTCTTAACTTTACATCATTTATCCTACCCACAACAGTTAAGTTCCTATATAGTCCCAAGAAGCTTTAACACAACATATAATTTTTAAGGAGTTACTCTAAGAAATTGTGATTTATGCCATTATAGTATCCAAAATGCATTCATGAATCCAGATCCAAAATCCACTGAAAACTAGTATCAGCCCTTGAACTCTTCCAGAGGAAAAGGTCTTCTAATGTTTAGAATTAAAAACAAGTGAATCACAGAAGAGTTCAGAGACTTATCTAATCTGGGATCAAAAGGTCTTTAAGATTTTCTAAAATAAATTAATTCCATCCTAAAAATTATTAATATAAATATCCTCCATTAAAATATTAATTTTTAGTGAATCCCCAGTGACATAATAATGAATTTCAGTTAACATAATAGTACGTTATATATTATCAATATAATAACCATCTAGCCACACTTTGAGTTATGAATATAATGCTACAGTGAAGAGTGTAGAATAACAATAGAAGTCTAGAGCTGTCATGGGACAGGTGGAACTCTCTGGTTATTGTCCCTTTATGTTAGTGTCAGTATTACCCTTGAGAAATCTGTGAAAACAAAGCTTAAGGTGAATATTTTGGGGAATAGTAAAATATTAATAAAAAGTATAATATTAATCAAAATAAGAATGCCTGACAACAGAAAAATATTAATCATACCAAACTGTGTTAGATTACTTCAGTGAACAATGTATACAACTTTAGTGGATATTGTCAGTATCTTACCAGATCCACTTAGTGGCAGATACACCAATCCCCAGCTGCTCTGAGTGGTGGCTATTAATGGTTTGTGAGTGGCCTGTTCTCTAGACAACGGACCCCACCATTTGCAAGCTACTTCACCAAGAAGGTGCCCTCTCACCTGGCATGGCTAAAATCAGGTACAGCTTCAATCCTTTTCTTAGGCCTTGCCTCTAGAGAACCTAAGGGACCAATCATTTTCATTTCCTCCTCAAAATCAATCAAGAGGAAATAAACCTGGGATTTAAGTTAGAAGAAACAGCATTTAAATTTGTTAGTCCCTACAAAAGTGGTGCATCATTTTTTTTCCTATCATTATTATTTCAATAGGAATAAAATAGTCTTTTTTCAGCGTTGGAACACTTGTATGAATGGAAGTCAAGTATGTGTGTATGTGCCTGTGTGTGTGTGTGAAATTGTGTGTCTCTGTGTGTGCACATGTTTATACAGTATAATTTCTGAATCACAATTGTCATTCTCACACACACACATACACATGGCATTTTGCTATGTGGTCAGCTGATTGAAATCAACACATTTGAAAGTAAGAATTCAGGAGAAAATGGACTCAAAGTTTATCAGCATTATTTCAAACTTCCTTTCAAAGAGTTAATTTTCTATGACTGCTATTCTTGATGGATCTAAGTATTTTGCAAGTTGGATAGAATAAATTATATCTTTGTTACTCAACAAATACACCCGAATGACTATGGGCCCATGAATTACAACATATTCACAGGTAATTTATAGGCCTCAAGTCAATTACCTATAGGGCTAAACTTAAAATTGCAGTTCTTTTCAGAATTTACAATAAATTATAAGAATTAAATAGACCTCTCCTCTTGTTTTTTATTTAAAGATTTTATTTATTTGACAGAGAGAGACACAGCGAGAGAGGGAACACAAGCAGGGGGAGTGGGAGAGGGAGAAGCAGGCTTCCCGAGGAGTAGGGAGCCCAATGCGGGTCTCTATCCCAGGACTCTGGGATCACACCCTGAGCCAAAGGCAGACTCTTAACAACTGAGCCACCCAGGTGCCCCGAGACCGCTCCTCTTTTACTACATTATCTGCTGAACTGTTAGAAATAGATATAGTCTTAATCTGCATAGTTATAATTCTCAAGGAGTTTGATATTGCTGACATTTTCAAAGATCTATGATCATTTAGTAATTAAATTATGCATCGATCCCTGTATAGATCAACTCTTCTCTCTCAGGTTAATAAGAAAAGGATGACAGAATAAATATTAAAGGAAGCAAATGCTGATCATGTTTCTTTCACTTGCTTGTCCACTGACTCATGGAAGGATAAGAAAATGCTATCCTTTCATGAATACAACCTCTCTTACCTGCACTTATCTCACCCCCCACAGGATTTTAGAGAGCGTGGCATATGGTCCTATTGTTATACACTCTGCCAGTTGGGCAAGTGGTGACTGATAGGATTCCTTAAGGCAGTTAGGTCCTGTAGGACTTGAGAGCAGAAAATAAATAGAGCGAGTGAGGCCACTTCCTGTTGGCCGAACCAGCACTCACTTCAGGTCTCTTTTCTCTCAAGTTGCTATAAATAGAGTTATAAACTCCTGCATGTACATGAAAGGAAGAAGGGATTATTGGATTTTCAAAGTGTTCTGATTTCACTTATTTTTGGTCCAACCTGCAATTGGACAATATCTAGTACTTTTCAAACTGAGGATGCACTGTTTAGGAAAGCTCTGTTTTGTTTTGTTTTTTTTTAAGATCTTACTTGAGAGAGAGAGAGAGAGAGAGAGCGCGCGAGAGAGAGCACAAGGGGAGGGGGGGAAAGACAGAGGGAGAAGCAGACTCCCCACTGAGCAGGAAGCCGGATACAGGGCTCCATCCCAGGATCCCAGGATCATGACCTGAGCTGAAGGCAGATGCTTAAGGGACTGAGCCACCCAGGCACCCCAAGGAAAGGTCTGTTTAAATTGAAATAGGAAAATACTCTGATTCTAACACGGGATGCTTAGAAACACCAGCCTAACCCATGGAGGTAGTACCCAGATGGGGAAAGCGTGATGGGGGAGAACAGCGGAGGAAAGTGAAGGAGATTTAAGGGGAGACCAAGACTCAAATTGTTGAGGCACATATGATTTTTACAGTTATTGAACTTACTGACAATTACCAGTATTTGTGTTAAAATTAACAAGAGAAGTCTGGACTTCAAAAGACCCATCAGATGGTTTTAAAGCAAAGGGGGATTTAGAGGGTTATAAATACAGAAATATCGAAGTTCAAAAATTCAAGAAGACAAGGAAAACAAATCTAACTTGGAAGTGATATCATACTTGGCAAAAGGACGAGGAAAGAAATATGACAAGTTCATTTGTTTCACAGAAAATTCTCCCTCTAATTCCCTCATTTTGGTGACATCTTAAAGAGTTAAAAAGTCCTTTAAATTCATCACCTTAGAATGTCTGTTTAAAAGGTTTTAACACCCCATGATGCCGCTTCTCCAAACTCTCCAAGGTATTAAAATATACCTATGAATATATATTTTGAGTTTTTTTAAAGATTACAATCACAACATAAAGCCCTGTAGTAAATTCATTAGCAGATTCTTGAAGAAATTTCCATTAAAACCAGAATGAATGGATGGAGTTTACAAACAAATTTAATGAGCTATATATGCTTAGCTGCTGAAAACAGAGGAAAGCTGTTCAATTGAACCAAGATTAGAAAACCTTTCTTTCCCCGACCCTGACACATTTTAACTCTTAACTCTGAAGTCCAAGAGAATTATAACCTGAAAATTAGGCATCCATTTCTCTACTAAAAGATGTTTCTCCTAAGAAACTTAAAATGTCCCTCTGTAAGTACCTTTCATATATTTCCATTTAGTGGCTCAACTCTGATAACACAATTGTGCATAAAGAATGTGGGCTTTGAAAGAGGATTTGGGCACTTAGAGAAGCATAAACCTGTTGAGAGCCGGAACAGGAATTTCTGTGGAAATTTTTGTCTATCTTATATTGAGCGGACCAGGAATGTCCAAGAACCAACCAAGTAAAAGACTCTCAATTCAGTCCAATGTCTCTGTACCCCAAGAGAGCCCACCGGCCACCTGGTTGTACCTGTTGTACTCCCTCCTTACAACTGCAGAGCTGAGGAAGGCACTCAGTGAGTACCTGAGTGGATGGCAGGTGAAGTCAAGAACAAAATATTTGAATACATTATATGTGAAGATACCTATTTTAGACTAGAATGATGAATGAATAAAAAGCAATAATGGATTTAAAAGGACTATTATAAAATCTTAACAAAAGGAACATCATCCTGGCAACCATATCTTAAAACATACTTCTTACAAAACTCAGCAATTTTTTAAAAACCTTGGTATCCACAATAAAACATAAGAGGATATCACTACAAGGAAACCATATAGTGAAATTTAGAAAACAAAGATTCTTCAGGGGTTGGGGGGGGGTGGGAAACAGAACAGTGAACTAGAGTTCATTTTTGTATTAATTTTACTTTGTACATTATATTGAACACTGAAAGACTGAAAGGAAAAAAGCATAGAATAGCATTTCTTTAAAAATCCTTTTATAGGCTATTAATAGAAAAGTAGATATTGCTGTGGCGGTTTTGACTTGCATTTTCCTAATAATGAGTGATGCCAAGCATCTTTTCATGTGTCTTTTGGCCACCTGGATGTCTTCTCAGGAGAAATGTCTGTTCAAGCCTTCTACCCATTTTTTAATTAGATTATTTGGTTTTTTAGTACTGAGTTGTCTAAGTTCTTTATATATTTTAGATATTAACCCCTTATCAGATATACCATTTGCAAGTATCTTCTCCCATTTAGTGGGCTATCTTTTTGTTTTATTGGTGGTTTCCTTTGCTGTCCAACACCTTTTTTATTTTTTGTGTAGTCCCAATAGTTTAATTTTGCTTTTGTTTACCTTGCCTGAGGAGACATGTCTAGAAAATGTTTCTATGGCCGATATTAACAAAATTACTGCCTATGTTGTCTTCTAGGATTTTTATGGTGTCAGGTCTCACATTTAGGTCTTTCATCCATTTTGAGCTTGTTTCTGTGTATGGTATAAAAAAGTGGTCCAGTTTAATCCTTTGGCATGTAGCTGTCTAGTTTTCCCGACACCATTTGAAGAGACTATCACTTTCCCCAATGCATATTCTTGCCTTCTCTGTCATAGATTAATTGGCCATAACATCATGGGTTTATTTCTGGGCTCTCTAATCTGTTTCATTGATCTGTGTCTATTTTTGTGCCAATACCACACTGTTTTGATTTGCAGCTTTGTAGTGTATCTTGAAATCTGGGGTTATGATACCTCTAGTTTTGTTCTTCTTTTTTAAGACTGCTTTGGCTATTCGGGGTCTTTTGTGGTTCCACATGCTTTGGCTATTCAGGGTCTTTTGTGGTTCCACATATATTTTAGAATTGTTTTTTCTAGTTATATGAAAAATGTTGTAGGTCTTTTGAGAGGTATTACATTAAATCTGCAGATAGCTTTGGGTAGTAGGGACATAACCCCCCCCAAAAAAACCCACCCAAATAATCCAATTAAAAATGGGCAGAAGATACTCAATGTCACTAATCATCAAGAAAATGCAAATCAAAATCACAATGAGCTATCACCTTACACCTGTCAAAATGGCTAAAATCAAACACACAAGAAACAACAAGTGTTGGTAAGGACATAGAGAAAAAAAGAACCCTGATGCACTGTTGGTGGTAAGCAAATTGGTGCTACCACTGTGGAAAACAAAATGGAGGCTCCTGAAAAATTAACAGAATTACTGTATGTTCCAAGAATTCCACTACTGAGTATTTACCCAAAGACGATCAATACACTAATTTGAAAAGATATATGCACCCCCTATGTTTACTGCAGCACTATTTACAATAGTTAAGATATGGAGGCAACCCAAGTGTCCATTGACGGATGAATGGGCAAAGATGTGATATTTATATATATATACACATAAAAATATGGAATATTACTTAGCCATAACAAAGAATGACATCTTGCCATTTGCAACAACATGAATGAATCTAGAAGGTTTAATGCTAAGCGAATTAAGTCAGAAAAAGACAGATACCATATGATTTCACTTATATGTGGAATTTAAAAAACAAATGAGCAAATGAAAAAAGAGAGAGAGAAACCAAAAACAGATTCCTAACTATAGATGATAAACTGGTGGTTACCAGAGGGGAGGTAGGTGGGATAAAGGGGATTAAGAGTACATTGATCGTGATGAGCACTGAGCAGTGTATAGTCTTGTTAAATCACTATATTGTACACCTGAAACGAATATAACACTATGTTAACTATACTGGAATTAAAAAATAAAAAATTTTTAAAGTAGATATTGCTGAAATCAATAATGCAGAGGAAAAAGGCAAAGTGTTCCCAAAAGCAGAGGGAAAGGACAAAAAAGATGAAATCAAACAGAAATGAAGGTAGAGATCATACCTAAAAGCATGGGGACCCTAAGAAAGAAAACAGACTAGAAGAGAAACAACCAAGATATATTAAGTACAGAAAATTTTCTAAGGTGGAAAAAAAAAAAACAAAGCCTGGGCAAAGGCTGGCAATTTCTGTAACATTTAATTATTTTTCTTTTAACTCAAGTAATACATATATAGTGGAAAATTTTTGGAAAGTGAGAGAACAAGAGGTACAGAGATAGGGTGTGTGAGGGAGAAAAAGATACACATATAGTGAGGAAGAGACGGGACAAAGAAAGAAGGAAAAGAGGGAGAGAGAAAGCATGGGGTGATCATATATAATCATAGCACCTTCATGAGAGAATCATGTTAAAATTTATGGCTCATTTACTAGAAATATTTGTGAGTGAATTCTGCTTCTTAGAACTCTGCGGTAATTCTGTTTATCTTTGTTACCTGTTTCCCCAACACACTTCATCAGCAGTATTACTAAAAATAATTAAATGACTATCTAGTTTGGTTGACTTATTTAACCAAGTTCCTATCTAGATAGTTACTTTGCAGTTTTCAACCACTGTATCATGATGCAATGATTTAAAGCAAAATAATGTTGCCATCCTTTTGTGCCAAAAAGTATGTAAAACCTGCTATCTATTTTATCCATACAACAACTTCATTAAACATTATCCTGTGGAGTTTTTATTTATATTAAAATTAACCTTATCTCAGGGCACCTGGGTGGCTCACTCGGTTAAGCATCTGCCTTCTGCTCAGGTCATGATCCCTGGGTCCTGGGATTGCCCACATGGGCTCCCTGCTCAGTCGGGAGCTTGCTTCTCCCTCTCCCTGCCATTCTCCTTGCTTGTGTTTGCTCTCTCTCTCTCTGTCAAATAAATAAAATCTTTAAATATATATTAACCTCATTTCTTGTGGCTGAGAAAAAGTTAGGACCACTGGAATCCCTGGTAAAAAAATCCTTGTCTCATTATAAACAATTCTGTTATTTCCTTAAAGTAAGTTCCAAGGATAAGAATTATAGGGACAGGTTGAAAAATTTTAGTATACTGGTTGGACATTTCTATTTCCCTTTGAGAGAATTCTTTGTTCATTTTTTATGAAGTGTTAGGTTTATGAGAGAATGAGAGAAAGCTTGTCTTTTTCAAAGTTGTAATCATTCATCTATTATGTTTCACAAATTTCTTATTTATTGAATACCTTTGTTTTCTAATTAATTTAATTAAACCTTTAAGATTGGACGATGAATCATTTTTCATTGTGACCTCTCTCTTTGGTTTAACTCCTATATATAAGGCATTCCTTGCTTAGGAGATCAGATAAATATACCAATATTTATTGCTATTTGAGGATTTTAATTTCTACATTTAATGTTTCCATCTGGAATTTGATATATTTTGGAAAGTATGCATCTCTTTTGATTCTATTATTCAAATAAACATCCCATCACCATTAATTGAACTCTATCCTTCCTGATTTTAAAGGTCATAATTATCAATCTCCAAATATACATATATATTAGTTTCTTCATGGCTGTGGCAGGAGAGGAAGAGTAATTACTGTGAAATAAGCCAAGAATGTTTTCCATAACAATGGCCTACTCTCCAAGGCAAAGACTTGCTTTCTTTTCTTGAAAAATATATTGGACATTATATTCTCTGTCTTCCACACCTTCCTTAGTTTTTTTAAAAAAAGATTTCATTCACTTATTTGAGAGAGAGAGAGTGCGAGAGAGCAGAGAGCACAAGCAGGGAGGTGGGGGGGGGAGAAGGAGAGGCAGACTCCCCACCGAGCAGGGAGCCCTATGTGGGACTCAATCCCTGGACCCGGGGATAATGACCTGAGCGGAAGGCAGATGCTTAACCGAATGAGCCACCCAGAAGCCCCTCCTTAGTTCTTTTTCATTTCTATAATGTTATTCCTTTCCTCTTCATATTGTTTGAGAGTTTCTAAATGTTCCCTATATTTTTGATGTAATTTTCTGCAATATCCTCAAGCGTTCTATTGTTCTATTATATACGATATAGGAGTGATGTCCCTACTATAGACTTGTTGAATCACTATATTTGTTGGATTAAAAAACTTGACACACAAGTCTAGAATTTACCAGTTTTAAAATACTGCTATTGGGCGCCTGGGTGGCTCAGTCGTTAAGCGTCTGCCTTCGGCTCAGGTCATGATCCCAGGGTCCTGGGATCGAGCCTCGCATCGGGCTCCCTGCTCAGCAGGAAGCCTGCTTCTCCCTCTCCCTCTGCCTGCCGCTCTGCCTACTTGTGCTCTCTCTCTGTCAAATAAATAAATAAAATCTTTAAAAAAATAATAAATAAATAAATAAATAAATAAATAAATAAATAAATAAATAAAAAATAAAATAAAATACTGCTATCAGTGATAATGAAGTAAATGTATTTTATTATGTACTTCTCAGGAGTGAATTTTGAATTGGCTCTCAATGACATGTCTGGTATAGTCCTGTCTCCCATATATCTGCTTGAAAAAAAAAAAACAAACCTCAAATTCTCTTTTAATGCCCTAAATTTCTTGTGGTATTATGCATTCTTCCCCATTCCCATCATTTTAAATCTTTAGTCATCATTTTAATGGATACCTACATGAGAAAAAGGGCGGAAAAGGAGGCAGGCAGGATTAAGAAATAATCCACACATTGGTTAAAAGCATTTTTTAAAAACCCCAAATATCAGCTGACTTCAAACTTCTCAGTATCAGTGGAAGCAAGAAAGGACTGGAGCACTATAGTGGAGTATAACAGCAAAGACTCAAGTCCAGGCTCTACAAATTTTTAAATTTATGACCCCAGGCAAGTTACATATTTTTTCCTAGTGGCATCATCTCTGAACAAGGACAATAATACCATCCTTATAGGATGATAGCAAAGCTAAAATGATACTGAGTACATAAACCACAGAGCACAGTAAATCATAAATACATATGTTATTAAATATAAGATTTCAAAGATTGTAAAATATACCACTATTTTATCGACTATTAAGTAAGGGAGCAAAAGACTGTCAATTAAACTGTGACATAATGCCTTAATGATAATCCTAAGTGACAATCCATCACACCAGCTTCTCGTTTGCTTTGAAATTAATTTCAGCTGCACCAAGATTTTTATGGCAGTTTCTCATACTTTCATTTGCATTCCTTTGAGTGTGACAGACAATATTTGTGCAAAAAAATCTGTAATAAATAAATAATTAATACACTTCAGTCCTCTACTTTAGGGTTTTGTCCTTTCTTTGAGAACATAAAGCACTGTTAGTTTTTACAAAAAAAGAAAAAGAAAAACTATAGTCATTCCTCCAACAATTAAAATTTCTGCATTAATATCAAATGTATGCCTCTCTTCTCTGATCTATGACTTTCCTTATATTCAATAATTTTTAACTGCTGAATTAGTGTGTAATTATTTTGAAGACATTTGACATGGCATTTAAACTCAGTGTGGGCAGCAACACCAATGCATACGCTTAATTGAAGTAATGACAAAGAACTGTGACCACATTTGTGTATGCCTAACAAAACTGTCATTTCCATCTCAAAGTACCACCCCAAAATGCCATCCCAAAGTGACTGTATGAGGTTATTTTATGTTTCATCAGAATTTTAGAAATATTAAAATATAAAAAATGTACATTTTAGAATTAATGAAATATACTCAGTAAATATTATCACTGTGTATTATGACAGAACATTGAGAGTCAAAGTTTATGTTAATAAAGATCTTCAACCCATTCAAATTTTAATTTTTTGAAAGGCATCAGAAAATTCTATGCAGATGAGCCAACACTCAAAACATGCACCTACTATGTACTGTTTTTTTATGAAAAAGATTACTTGAAGATTATCATCTATGAAATACCATGGTACAGCTATACAATGGGATATTATTCAACAATAAAAGAAGAAATATCAATTTATGTGAAAAGATATGATGAACCCAAAATGCATATTGCTAATTGAAAGAAACCATTTGGAAACAGCTGTATACTGTCTGATTCCAACTATCTGAGCTTCTGGAAAAGGCAATAGAATAGAAAGAGTAAAAATATCAGTGTTTGCCAGAGATGTCGAGGGGATAAGGTTAAGTCAGACAGAGTAGAGCACAAGTATTAGGTAGAGCACAGCGTAGTTTTTAGGGCAGTGAAACTATTTTATATGATACTATAATGGTGAGTACACAGCACTGCCCATTTGTCAAAACCCACATAATGTTACAGAACAAATGACAGGAATTACATTATTGAGGAGATCGAGGGATCCCAGGAAGGAATGCAAACTGGGACAAGAGAAGCTAACTGTATTACAAATGTACGCAATAACCTCACTAAAGAGGGTGGCTGTAAAAGGTTCTGACCTAAGTAATTTTGAACATAAACACAGTCCATACAATTAAAAACAAAAGTAACTGTGCATATGTACTCTGCTCTAGTTGATAAAATTGTTTCCCACATTGGTACTGGTTAACAATTCTGATAGTGATAGCACATGTAGACTAAAACTGAATAATTAAATAAAGGTCTGGTAGTATGAGACATTTCTCACTGTTGGACTAAAACTTTACAGATAAGCAAGAAGAGGCTAGAATGATCCAGCTGTTAAGGGATTAGAGTTGGAAACATCAGTATGAACTCATGTTTAACTTTATATACAGATGGTTACATATAGAAATATTTATAAATGTGTGTATATACACAGGTTTTTACAAACACATTTCCTCACTCTGTCAGTTGAGAGGACCTAGAAAAAAATCACACTCCAGTAGCAATAAGTGCACTAGCACCCAGATCTTGGTTTCTAATGTCCCCTCCAATAAAAGGAACAAGGGTTCCTTGGAGAAATGGCTGATTCAAGAACAGGTTGGAAACATTTAAGAAGCACCCTGTAGTTCCATAAAGTAAAATTGTTATCTAAAAACAAAAACAAAACACCAAAATCTCTTTTTGAAGGTATGTGAGAGGGACACAGGAGTCAACAGAAGGAGCCCCCAATGACCAATGCTAGAACAATTTAAGTGACCAAATAAGTGGGCATTGGGTAACACAAAGTATGAAGAAAGTCCGTACTGATATAAATGACTGAATAAATAAGCAAATGGGGAAGGGATTAGACAAATCTCCCTTGCAAAATTTCAAATAATTTATGTAAATATTCTGCCCTTGAAAAGGGGAGAAGCATAAATCCCTACCCCTTAAGTGTGGGCTACATTTAATGCAAAAAAATGAGCAACTTTACAAATATTTCACAAGCCTGACAAATACTACCCCAGCCAGGTGATCTAAGTCAACAACAATAGTGATAAATCATGTTCACAGTAAGTACCTGTGATGATTAGTTCTATGTGTCTATTTGGTTTGGCTAAAGTAACCAGTCATTTAATCAAACACTAATCTAGACGTTGCTGTTAAAGTATTCTGTAGATGTTGTTAACACCTACAATCAAATGACTTTAAGTAAAGGAGATTACCCACCACAATGTCGGTGGGCCTCATCTAATCAGTTGTATACCTTAAGAGCAAAATAAGTTCTCCCCTAGGAAAAGAAATCCTGCCTCAAGATTGCAGCATCAAGGGCGCCTGGGTGGCTCAGTCGTTAAGCGTCTGCCTTCGGCTCAGGTCATGATCCCAGGGTCCTGGGATCGAGTCCCATATCGGGCTCCCTGCTCGGTGGGAAGGCTGCTTCTCCCTCTCCCACTCTCCCTGCTTGTGTTCCTGCTCTCGCTGTCTCTCTCTCTGTCAGATAAATAAATAAAATCTTTAAAAAAAAAAAAAAAAAGATTGCAGCATCAACTCTTGAGATTCTAGCCTGTGGACCTACCCTACAAATTTCACAATTATGTGAGCCAATTCCTCACAGTAATTCTCTTTACACACATCCTGTTGGCTCTGGTTCTCTGGAGAACTCTGATACAGTATCCTTGATACGATGTGATAAAAAAATTGGCACTTTATCTCCATAGACTTCCTCTCAAAAACCCCTAACTCCATTTGCATCATTAGAAGAACAAGAGGCAAACTCCAACAGAGAGACATCCTACAAAATACTTTGCTAATACTCTTCAAAATTGTCAAGGTCACCAAAAAAAAAAAAAAAAAAAAAAAGTCTAAGAAACTATAACAGCCAAGAGGAGCCTAAGGAGATATGACAACTAAATGTAATGTGGTATCCTGGGTAGGACCCGGGAGCAAAAAATGATACTAGGTAAAACTAAGGAAATCTGAATACTGTAAGGGCTTTAACAATGATGTATTGGTTGTGGTTCATGAATTGTAACAAATGTACCATACTGACCTGAAATGTTATTAATAGGGGACATTGGCTGTGAGGGTATGTGGGATTTCTCTGTAGTAGCTTCTCAATTTTCTCTAAATTTAAAACTGTCCTAAAAAACAGTCTATTATTAAAAGTAATTTACACTAGATAATAATCCTAGTCTATTGAGAAAGAAATAAAAATAAGAATTCAAACTCTGGGAGATGTCAGTATAGATTTCTCATTTAGAAGTGAAATATACCAATTTTTAGTTTTGTAAGTATTTTAAGTAGTTTTAAAATAAAATGTAAATATAAAAGACATGAAAAAGAAAATGTGCTATGTAAAAAATGAACAGTTTAACAATTTAAGAACACAAATATACAGGTTGAACATCCAGGTGTGTATTAGCAAAGTAGAAGAGGTAAGGTTTGGGGAGTGGAATAATGGGAAAAGTAACATCTTGCTCAATCTGTGCCCAAAAGACAAAAGATTCTAAAGACTCCGTTTTCCTTGAATGTGAGAATTTAGATTAAAGGTTGCTTTTTTCTCCAAACTGCTACAAAATTTAAAAAGCAGGGCAGTATCTATGTGAAAAGGAAACAGTAGGAAAATATGACAAATAGAAAGCAAAACAGAAATGACAGCTGTAGGATCAAAAGTAGTAGCCATGAAGATAAACACAGAAGTTTTAAACTTCCTTATTAAATTCTAAGACTACAAATTTGGGTTAGAATTCTGCTTTCTGGAGAAATGAGTAAGATAAAATAAAACAGAAAAAATATTAAGAAATATAAAACAAATAAAAATTATCAGAAAAAATCTGTAAGAGCAGAATGGCAATATTTATCTAAGGCAAATCGGAAATTCAATCACAGAGAAAACAAGGGAACAAAAAACTTTTAATTGATGAACATACACTATTTTCTAGTGACTAAAGTAAAAAATTCATTGTATACTTAAATGATATAATGTAGTCCAAAAAAATTCAGTATATAGAGCCATTTTTATTTTCAAATAAATGCTTAAGTGTTCAAATACTGTATTAGAAGTCTAATACCTTCCTATGGAGCACCTCTCCCAACACTTCAACTGTTCTATTCTTTTTCCATCTACCAACCAGAAGAAGCCATATATTAGTTTACCACCTTCACTGCTTCTTTCTGACACATTGCTGTTCAAGACCGACTCTGCCCTCTGTCATGTCACTGCTTAGGCTCCCCTGGTTTTTGGATAGTCTGGCATGCTCTTAATGCACACAACTGGGATCCCAAGGGAAGGGACTTCAGACATCATTCCAGAACACATCGATTGCTCTAGATGCCCCAGCTGGGAGAATCACCTTGCATCAACCTCAAATTGTACTAGAGAAGCCCCCCCAAAACAACATTTTATGACAAAGATTTGACTTCATGCCAGATAAGACTTTTGATGTCTGAAATCACCATAAACAAAAATATAAGGGAAGTATAAACAACAACAACAAAACAAAAACAAAAAACCAACCAACCAACCAACGAAACTGGAAACAAGGTAAAGGCCATGAAATAAGCAAAAGACACAAGCACCCTATCCCCCTCAACAAACAGAACATGCATTCATGTACACACAAGCATACATCCACCTGACTACTAGGCATATGGGAAAATGCTTAACCTCTTTGGTAGAAAAATCCATGAAAATCATAAACCTACACACTTTTATTTAGCAAACTGGTAATTATTTGAAAACAATATTCAGTTATGATAAAGATCTGGTGAGATGGGCAGTGTCACATTCTGCCACAGAGTGTGAACTAGGAAGATGTTTCTGTGAGCAAATTGGAATATATGTCTAAAACCTTTATAATGTGCAAATGTTCCATGAAGTCAAGGTCTATAAATCTGTCCTATGAACATAGTTAGCAATGCACCAAATGACTGAAATATAAGGTATTTACAGTAGTATTTTTGAGAATAGCAGAACTTCAGACAACAATCTAATTGTTTAACTGAGACTGTTAGAGTTTTCCAAGATTGAAGACCCACCGGTGATATCATTTTCATTGTTTTCAAATTATTTTCAGTCTTCACCATTCTTGTTTTGTTGTTGCTTATGAGTTAAAGGTTGAAATACATAAATATTGAGTATCATACGTATGTTATGTTTACAAGTGTAGTCTTAAACATATGGTGGCAAAGAATTGAATGGTAACAGATAAAAAGTTATGTTATAAAGTAATACTTGAAGGTAGTATGATTTATTAGGTTGTGCTATGATAGCTAGTGTTACAGTAATTTTGTCCATCTCAATGGAATTTGGTATTGTCTTAGCAAAAATTAATATCACCTTGGCTCAGGAATGCATAAAAATTTCTTACTGTAAATGATGTCAATTATATATTTTTTTACTTTTGAAAATGACCTCTATGATATGTTTTTCCAAACTATATTACCCTCAGAAGATGGGAAAAATGGTCTGTATGGCTACTAGAATCAATAATGGCCATCAGTATATCTCCAAAAGAATTCTCTAATATGTCCCCACTCAAAGATGTAGAGGTCCCTGCCCCTCATAAAAACAAGACCTACCCAAGGGAGGAATGGATGAATATATCGAGGTAGGACATACCTCTTTTTTCACTATATTATCACCAGTTTTACTCGAGGTAGAGCACTTGATTTACTACTCAGCTTTCATTGTAAACAAGGACCCAAGTTGGCTGATAAAGAGTTGAGTTTAAAAGCTGTGTCTAGAATAATATCTACAAGTTAGTACTCATTTGAGAACTATTTTTGGAATGAATAATTGGCCCCCACCTAATATTTAAGATATAGAAACTAGCATGGAGAGGAGAAAAGGACAGTGTGGTTTCACATAAGAGTCACCAACGCCTGGGACATGGCCTGGGATAGGAGTTTTTCCTCCTCTTTCCCACTTATTTCTCTTAATGATTATTACAAATAAGATCATCACTCAAATTTATTTCCTCCAAAAGAAAAGCTGACCAGGTCAAACGAGTATAGTATTATAGAGTGCCCATATGAGATATGGGTTTGCTGTGAAAAAGGCTGGGCCTTGCCTTACATCCCATGAACATCTCTGTGAAAGAAGAGTCTCCCTGGATCGCTAATGTGTATTCCTGAGAACAGCCAAGCTATCAGGAGCTCCTGTAACCAAATAGCGTAGAAATAAATTTATGCTATACATTCCAAATTTTCTACAATTAATTTTTTTCATCTATAATCACAAAGAAAATAAAGCACATATTCATTGACAAAAGCCACTAAACTTAAAGCCAAACACCACCACCTGGAATGATGTTTAAATATATTAGAATAATTCATTAAATGCCTAGAAAATACAACTAATACAGAACTTTAATATGAAGTGAACATAGATCTATGTTTCATCTGGTCCTATGTATTTAAGTAATGCTTACATGTTATTCTATGCTTGGTTTTAAAATCACTTATTCTAAAATTACTGAGTAAAATAAACTGGAAAATTTTCATTTCATCTTAAAACTGCAACTGTAATAGGAAATTCCAAATAACAGAACCAATGCTTACTATTTATTCCAGGCAAAGTAAGAGGGAAAGTATGGCATAATTTGTGAAAGCACTGGACTTGCAACCAGAACATGTAAACATGAAAATGTTTTCAACTGCTTACAGCTCGTGTCCTCGGGTCCATCACTCACTTTCTTTGACCCTTGGTTCTCTTATCTCAAAACCAGGATAACAGTAACAACTCCAAAGTCTTGTTGAGAAGATTACGTAAAGGAATTTGTTTTAAAGATGCTTAATTGACATTATTTCTCAGAAGAGGAACTCACTGTGTTGGAGGAGTAAAATGTACCGTGTTCACTTAGAATTAAATAATTAGATTCACAGGGATGGAAATTGGTCATGAGAACTTGGTGGAGGAAAAAAAAAAAAAAAACAGGAAGGAGGAAACCTCAGAACAACAGCTTCCCTGCCACCTCCAGAATAGGATAAGCAAAGAACACAGCTGGAGTTTGGCAAAATAGAGCAGAGATCTAATGACACTAAACTGTGCACAGGGCACGGTCACCATGGCAATTAGCTTCTGCACCATAGAAATGATAGAATTTTAAGGGAAAAAATGTCAATGCATTAGGAATAGAACAATGAGTGGTCCAACTAGCTCCATCTTGAGCAGAAGACATTGGGAGGGTTGTATGCAGTAAGGCCTAAGAAGAAGGGAAGAATTTGCATTATATATTAAGTATTAGGTATAAAAGATTGAACCTAGGCCTATGTGCTCAAGGCATGGCAGCCTAGTGTATCCCCTGCTGTCTATTTGCAGAATAAATAATAAGCTGATTATGTCTCCATGTTGTCTCCTCTGTCCTGTCTGATAACATTGCTACAGAAACTAAAAATGTCAGAAAAAAGATGCTATAAAACACTTTATTAATTGTTCATTATTGGTAGTACTTATATGAATATTATAATATTAAATGAATAATTTGATAATATTTCATCTTTCTCTTTGTTCGACAAGGCTCTTCTAGACCAGAGTCAAAGGCAATGAAAAGGATATACCATTTCTAGTTCTTATTGTTGCTTGCTGTTATTCCTGGTTTCTTTTACCCCAGGTCTACTCACTATAATATCTATACCCTATGGCAAACATCCCATTATCTGACTATTTTTAACTACCTTTGCTTTCCTGACCTTGGAATACATTCAGTCTCTGTTCCTTTCATTCAGGGCCCCACAAGTAAGGTAGCTCATCTGATAAACCAGGGAATCAGCACAATTATATAAATGACCCTTTCTCAAGGATACTGTATACATTTTAATACAGCCTTTCTAGATTTCATGACAAGGGAATGTTGAGAATGACTTGCTTTAAGAGGAAAAAAGCAGTCTACCCATTTTGCCTAAATGTGAAATCAGCCCAATATATAACCATCCAGATCTAGACTGAGGCTCATTGCTCAGCTGTTACCTGAGTTAAGGGGATGGTGGGAGCTGAGGAGGGGGAGGGCCATGGAGACACAGAGAGAAGAGACCTGGGTCCTTCAGTAATTGCACGAAGCAGAATTCCATGCAGCACCATCCCCACCCCACCCCACCCCTGCCCCACCCACCGCCACCGCCACCCTGGTCAACGGTTTGTAACACTGCTACTTCACTTTGGCCTGTGATGTGATTAAGGACTGAAGAGAGAAATTCTCCCACTGGCATTGAAGAAACATGTTGTGGAGAGAGACACGTACAGAGGATGGCAGGTGGCCTCTAGAAGCTGAGACTGCCCCCCCCCCCCCCGGCTCACCAGTTTACAGCCCGCAAGATATCTGACTTGCATCCTATAGCCGTAATGAACTAAATTCTGCCAACAACCAGAGAGCATGGACAAGGACTGTAAGTCTTAAATGTATTTGTAGGTCTCGCCAGTACCTTCATTTCATCCTGGTGAGCGGAGAACCCAGCTACACCGTGCTCAGACTTCCAACCTACAGATTCGTGAGATAGCACATGTGTTGTTTAAGCCCCTAAATTTGTCATAATTTGTTCTAACAAGTAGCGATAGCAAACTAGTACAGTAGCTACGCCTATGTCGTAGATAGACAGTAGATAACATCTTATTACCAAGTGAGGAGTTGAAGAAACAATGTACAGCAAAACCATAAAATACAAGCATGTACTCAAACAGATTAGTCTTCCATGCAACAAAGCAAAATGAAATTATTTCCTCTTTTTCATCAATGGTACAGCAAGGACTGCAGAGGTTAATAATGCCTACTGGGTGTAATTTCAGAGAAAAAAAAAAAACAAAATATGCCAAAACCCTATAATTCCTTAAATATTGTCATTAGTAATCACTAGCAGTTACTGAGTACCTACAGAAGGCCTATAACTGTGCACATACTTTTTCATTTAATCTTCTCATTATCACCACAATGCAGAGTTTTCCCCCACTTGGTAGATTAGAAAACTGAGGCTTAGGGAGTTTAGTGACCTACTTGAAGACATTCAGGTTATTCTGTCAGACCCCAAATCACTGATGGTTTTACTATACTGCATTGCCTATGATAACTTTGCTTTAAGCCTTCAATCAAAATTAAAACACAAATACTAATGGAAAATGATAATGTGAACTAAAAACCAGTTTGGGAAGCATCAACAATTTATGTATATAGCACCTTCACACACACAAAAAAATCTCTCACTGTGATTTCAGGAGAATCCTGTGAGGTAGTCAGGGTAGGTATTACTGGTTTACCTATTTTATAGGTAAGAGAATTTTGGTTTAGAGAGTTATACCCAACTTGCCACTGGCTGGACATGATGCTGAGTGACAGTATTAGGTCTCAATCTCATGTCTGCTCTTCAGATAGAGTCTGATGTAGTGATTCACGATTCATTGTTTTCGTATTACACCCAGTGCTCCATGCAGTATGTGGATCACTACATCAAAAACTAATGATGTATTGTATGGTGACTAATATAATAAAATAAAAACAAAACAAAAAACAAATACAGAGTCTGTTTCCCCAAAATGGGATAGCTGCATGGAGGAGGAGGGCTGATGGGGAAGGAGGCTACAAAAATGGTGAAGAGAGCACCCATCTACTTCTTAGTTCTCAAAGGATCAGCCCTGGGATGGCTAGTCTACAAGACCAGCACACTGAAAACACTTATGTGCCTCAATATCAGAAAACCTAAAGCTTCTGCTGTACCTGTGAAGAGAAAAAGCTACAAGTCCTGGTGCTTTGGAATCCACCGTACTTTTATATAAAACAAGCACATTAGACCACTTTCATTTGTGATGATTAAACTACTTTCATTTGATAAGAATTGTCTTGAAAAAATTCCCAGAGCTATGCTATGATTTTAACAGTTAAATCTTTTTTATGTGGACTCTATTCTTCTACATCTGTTCATCTGACATCATTTGTGGAAATATAAAAAGAGAATAACCAAAACTAGAAACAATACAGTCTTCTCCATTGCACTGATTAACACTCACTAATGGTACTGATAAGAAGAATATTCAATCATATATTTTATTTTGCTAGTGAGTTGTAGTTAATAATATCACAAGTACTGTGATAATATTATGGAAGTAAATCCTATTTCTAATAGGTGGTAAAGCATAGTCAAATGCACCATCAACAATGTTGTCAATTAATTGTCAATTACTACTGCCAAGGTAAAGGCGAGCTGTTTGTTTTCTGAGCAGACAGTTCATTGAGAAGATTGTTTTAATTATAAATCTCTCACGTCCTTCCACATTAAGTGTCTTACTAGAAGTTGAATAGTCATTAATGTCTTACATAGTCGAGCCTTTGCAGCAACTGTTTAACAGCTATTTTGCAATTATAAGCAGCCCACTAGTTAAACAAAATTAGAGTCCACAATTATTTTTGTAATGAATTGGAAATAAAAAAATACATGCAACTCTCTGGAAGTCAAAGCATACTTAATTCTCGTTAGCTTCCCATGGAGTGAAGGGTTAATTTATTATGGAATGCAGTATGATTACAGTAATTATTGTGTATTTGGTTCTTGATAAGTGAGACTTTCATGAGTTTTAAATCCAGCATGGGAGAACATCTATGTGATTCTCTTAAAACTCCAGAAGGCACATTTTTATCTCTTATGTGCTGAAATACTGTGGGTACTCTTACCTTTAGCTAATGGACTTTTTACAAAACTAAGGACACTGGGTTTATCACTAAGAAACAATAAATACATTTTGGGTTCAGAATATTAATCCTGAGGAAGGACATTTTTTTTCCTTTCTGTAATTATATCATTATTTTAGGCTTACTGTACTACAATAAAGTGAAATCATAATTTTTAAAAGCCCACTATGATTACTGTGCTTATTTCAATGCGTGTGGTACTTCATCAGCTCCTAGCTTGATAACACAATTCGTGCTATCTTGAAAACACAAGAACAAAAATGATTTTTTTTAATCTCAGACTTTTCACACTGACTACTTAGAAAGTGCTACAGAACCCACACAATGTCGACAACCCTGGCCTAAAATGGAAACTGTTACCATTTTAATTCTACCTTCAGTCTGGGAATCTGTATGCTCTTACCTCAAACGTTTCTTTCTGGAGAAGCTGAATTTGGCCACCTTACCTCAATTCTCTGTCCCATCCACCCATGCTATCACCTTAGAGCAGATAAAATTTGCAATCACCACTGGGGGGGGGGGGGGAGAAAAAGAATGTACATGTTTATTATTGATGCCCTCTCTAGAATATAAGCAACAGAGGTCTGGCACATTAACTTCTGTACTTTCAGGGCCCCATATGGGCTTGGTGTATGATACATTTTAATACAGAGATGTTAAATGGATAGATGAATAAATTAACGAGGGAGGGTTTGTGGCCCCAGCTTTTGCAACCTGCCGACCACCTAGAGAAGTGGCAACAGTTGAGCCTGTAATGAACACTCTGTGAAGACAAGGATCAGCTCCTGCCAGGAGACATGTCTGAGAACACCTGGGCAATAGGGCAGAGTGCATCTCTCATTAAACGCACACCAGAACGTGGCTGTTAAACACTGCCACATCACAGAGCTTGTTACCAGTTGCTGCAGAAGCACAAGTCATCGCAGCACCTAAAATGGCAACCAGGGGTGCAATCAAAAGGGATGTCTTTACATGCTGGAGAATATAAGACAACTGCTAATCATGGATCTCTCTGTCTTATCCTTACACAAAATAGAAAATATAAAGATTAACAATAAGCCTGACTCATCTTTGAGGAAATTCTCAAGGAAGAGCTGAAGGAATGATTAAAGTGAATTTAATGTCATTTTATTCTCTATCCATGTGAACCAACTTCCCCATAATATTTCCATAGTCGAGGTGATAGAGAATTCACCCTCAAAGATGAACAAAACAGCAAAGCGCAGGATCACTCATGCTTGGAAGGAAGACCTAAGAAAGATTTGTATAAAACCAAGAGTGCCAAATCATCGGGAGACATCAAAGAAAGCCATGACCAATGATAATCTCTTCCTGCTTGGATCCTTGGCAGCTCCCTCCTTAATGACATTTAGGGTCTATCTGATATTAGAGACACTTGTTTATTTGTCTTATTTTTCCCATGATTCTCTTGCCCCTGAAGGCAGTTCTGTGCCTTACCCCTTAAAGCTGTGACTGTCCTACGTTGCCTTATGTGGGGTGCACACTAAGTTCCTGAACCAGGTTAAAAACTCCTTCACTATTTTGCAGATAAAGTATTGCCTCTAGAAGAACCACTGGTTATGACAGTACAAGTACAAATCATTCCTTGAGGGTGTTCTCCTCTGCCCATTTCCATGAGCAGCTAGGAAATAACACATGATTAGGCCACTTCAGAGCAAGGCCTGCCTAGACTGGATGATTAGGCCAACAGAACAAACACGAATCCAAAATACTCAGTATATGTCCTATAGCATTTACACCGTAAGCAGCACTTGTGCGTACAGCAAGCCGACTGCTCGCTGCTTCTAACCATCTCACACTTGGAACCATTCTCAAGTCGTCACACGATACTGTGTGACTTAGACTTAAATGTACTTATATGGGCCCACTGGAAATACATACGTATTCTGCTAAAGAGTTAAAAGCCTCACAATAGAAATTTCTTTGGCAAAGAAGGAATATATATATATAATGCATATATATGTATATTATATACACGTATAATTCCTGCGGTATAGGAAAAACAATTAACAATTTTCCACTGCCATTTGGAAAACAAAATGAACTGAAGAAAAGGAGAAAAGGGGTAGTTAAACATGTTATGTGGAAAAATTACAAAAGCTAGATTGTAGTTTCCTTCATCAACTAGTCCACAGTAAGTCACAGATTACTAACAACTTATGCAAGTTTTACATGCTTAGTCCATCTGCTCTTCATTAAAAAAAAAAAAACTTGTCACCATAGCAACTGCCACATGCCATGGTATTTATGCTGCATCTGATGTACAAAGCATAGTTTGTGTAGGAAGGAGTGTGTGTATGTATATGATGTGGCAGCTGTCGTCTCTGCCATTTTGTTGCTGCTCTAGAATAAAACAAGTAGTGGTTAGGAATACTCATTTTAGTAGGGATACTAGTGCTCATTTAACTAAATCCTGACCAAAAAAAAAAAAAAAAAAAATCCGTATCTAATCATCACACTGGTCTGCTGACATGCTTTACTGAAAAGGGATCGTTTTAAATGGTCGTTTTAAGAGAAAACCCCACTATTTATCCTCATTTTTTTTTTAAAGATTTTATTTATTTGACAGAGAGACACAGCGAGAGAGTGAACACAAGCAGGGCGAGTGGGAGAGGGAGAAGCAGGCTTCCCCCCGAGGAGGGAGCCCGATGTGGGACTCGATCCCAGGACCCTGGGACCATGACCTGAGCTGAAGGCAGACGCTTAAGAACTGAGTCACCCAGGCGCCCCATCCTCATTATTTTTAAGACAGACTTGATACAGCTGAAGTTCATTTTCTAAAACAGTGACATCTTTTGTGTGAAATTGCAATATATATTGGCCCTACTCGATAATGGTATTTATCTCTTAGTTATATCCTCTGCAATAAATGTGCAAAAGATGTCTCAGTTCCTTTGTTGTCCCATAAATTTGTTTTGTCATCAAATTGCTAGAATTCAATTAGACCTAAGATAGAGCTTGGAAATCATAGATGCTGCTGATGTAATTCTCCACCCTTTATTTTCTTGCTGACTTCTACCAGAGAGATTGGACACACTAAGAATTTGCTTTTGTTCCTCAAAAGGTAAATGCTTAGAGTTCCGGCTTTTCTTGCAACTAGAGATATCCATGCGATACAATTCCAGCCAGTAAGAACTAATGAGAAGTCCTCTAGGGTTTATCTGGGAAAGCAGTACTCTCTTGGGGGAAAAAGACCCTAGTAGCACTACCCCTTCTTCTAACTACAATTGGAGTTTCAATGGTCATTTTGCAATGGATTGACAAGTATGTAGAGTGAAAGGATAGCAGAAGCAGATATTGTATTTTGGCATGGTGGAAATGCTGCATAAGCTTCTTTGTCCCTACCTCCTATTTACAATAATTAAATGTCATGGCTTAGGCCACCGTTAGGGATATTTTCTGTTACTTACAGGTGAAAATGCATTCTTATGTGATGCAGAATTTTTCATTCTTCAAAGAATGCATTGTGTAATTCCTGTCTTGATAAAACAGAATCTATTCTATTTTAGAGATTATTTTATTTGCTGAAAAACCATACATGTGAGAGAGAGGACATATTTTATATCATGCCCTTGATTCTTTCTTTGATAAGAAGCTAATATTTCAATAAAATGGATAAAAGCTTAGGTTAAAAAACAAAAAGAACTGAGTAAATCTAAAATTCCAACCAAATTAGAATCAATGCTCCAATCTTGAGATTGAAGATGTTTTCTGAAATACTGGTTTGGCATTTTAAACTCAATTTCAATAAAAATTTTTTTAACACCTCAAGATAACTTTTGACGTCTGCAGCCTCACAAGGATCATTTCTTTTAAGAAAGAGACTCATATGTTTTCCTTTTAATGCCTAGTTCAACCAGATCAAAGTTTCAGACCCGATGTTCAAAATGTTACACATATGTTCTGAAGGAAGAATATAGACCGGACAAGCATGCAGGTGAAGGTTCAGTGGCCTCCAAACCATCTTAATGGAAAACAGCTTGTGGCTTTTCACCTTTGATGAAGGTTAACATGCTCTATTAAGCAATACATTACGGTAGTGAGTTAAAATAGTTTTTTTGTTGTTGTTTTAAGACTTTATTTATTTGAGAGAGACTGAGAGCGCACAAGCGGGGTAATGGCAGGCAGAGGGAGAAGCAGGCTTCCCGCTGAGCAGGGAGCCCGATGTGGGGCTCGATCCCAGGACCCTGGGATCATGACCTGAGCCAAAGGCAGAGGCTTAACCGACAGAGCCACCCAGGTGCCCTGAGTTCAAATAGTTTTAATATACATATCAAATATGAAAAATTTTTCATATTAAAATATGAAAAAAGATAACTAATGAGCTAGCAGTAAGCTGAAAGCATCCAAAACAGGAAACTAAGCACAAACTGTAGCTAATGCTCCTCGGAGACCCTTCTGTAATCAAGACTTAGTCTGTGTCCCTCCCACCCTTCTCCTACACATATACCAGAAATCCTATTAGCTGTAAGGAGATCCAGTTACATCCAGAAATACTTTCCAATGATAGGAGACTCCAAGGTGTCTTCGATTACACATCCAGGGGCAGTGAAAGAGTGATCAGAGAGCAGAAAGAAAGCACATGGTTCACAGCCATAGCATACACTTTGTTCATCTAACTTTCCTATGTTCAAATTTCAAAGTATCTGGTTAATGACAAGATGTGTGGTCATACGGGGATGGCCAAGAGCCAAGAAATATTGCCCACTTAGAAAGCTGATCTATGCCCAGGATAGATGAAGTTGAAAATATTTATAAATGAATAAATCTAATATAATTTTTAGATGTAACAAATTTACACATTTAGTTTATTCATTTATCCATACATACAATTATCCACTTATTCATTCAATAGTTACTGACCTCTCTAGGTGAACTACTTTAAGCCCTGTCTAGAATTATTTCCTTCCCTAAAAAATTGCCATCTATTTTTCTGAGAGATAGGAAATAAGTAATTTTGAAAGCATAGACAATCTTTGAACGCTGTTGCACATTTTAGGAAAAATAGCAATTATTTTTGCTTTTTGGAATCAATAGCTCCAATGAGACTATAGCTAGTGAAGCATATTACTTTTCCCATCCTATATTTATACAATTTTATTATAACCTAAATTTAAATGTTAGAGAAAAATTCAGGGGATGGTATGAAACAGGACATAATTTGTCAAAGCATTCACCAACTTGTAATGGATTCACTGTTAGAACTTGCTGAAATCTTCTTTTGGATGTCCACGCAAGAGCAAACAGCATGTATACACAGAGTGGAAAGACATTAGCCAAGTTTATAAAAAAAAAAAAAAATCTCTAAGTGTATACATATTATATATATATACACACACACATACATATATATCTTACTACAGTGTATACTGCCAGATGGAATTTCAGGTGCCTACATCATCATAGCTATTATTAAATTATCCTTTGTGATGATACCTCAGGTAGTCAGGACTGTTACACAACAGGGAGTTAGGGAAACATCTTAGGTTTTTAAAGCTATTAAAATTTCTTGCAGGTATGTTTGAGAGAAGCACAGCACAAATTCACTTGCACACTATGAGGATTAGAGACTATGCAGCCCATCCACAAGGGGCAATTAACACAAACAGTGTGGAGGAAGAAACAACCAGAGTTGCAAACTAAACAGAACTTACATTGTACTTGTATCCCCCAATTATATTGCAAAGCACAGATGTTTAATCCACAAAATGAATGATATTGGCAGTTTTAGGCTATGATATAATCCTACAGGGTCTACCTTTCTAAATACCTACTTTCTACTGATCTTGTTCTCAAGATTGTGTTTTCTCTTTTCTCTGTGATGTGTGCCTATTAAAAATATGAAGAGTTTTACTCACCTACTTGTTGCAGCTAGCAAAAGCCTCAATATGCCACATCTGGAGTAGAATTTCTTCTGGCAGTCACTTCAGTTAAAGGCTTACAGGAGCATTTTAATAAAAGCCTTTCTAAGGTCCAAATCTGGTATGTTTATAAGAGGCTAGCTCTCACCCCTGATACTGTTAACTTCAAGAACAAAACTGCCAGTTATTTTTATCAGCAGAAATGGGCTTATGCGGGAATAAGAGAATTGCAACTCGGGACAAACACACCACAGCAAAACAAAGCAGGGAGGAATGCTCCTTTAGAGAGGAAAGGGGGAAGTTGTGAAGGCTTCATAAACAAAAAGGCCTTTGGCCAAAACGTGGGAGTTCTATGTATACTGGTTTCTCATTGGCTGAGCTGTTGCCAGGGGAGCACGAAAGCCCTGTTTCCTCCTGCTGGGATAATAAAGTAGTAACCCCTGCGGGCCCATCTCTTTCTGTTCTGTAAACAATGATCTGATTTTCTGATCTGCAATTAACGATGAGCATGAGAACCCCGCCCCCACCTCCTGAACCTCCCAACTTCATTTTAGTGAGGTTCCCCTTATTAATTTTTACAATACAGATTAAAGTTCATTCTAATTAGTCCCAACACCAGTGCTCCAAAGAAAAGCTGATTTCCCCCCAATAAGTGGTGCCTAAGTCTATCTATTTTTCTAAGAAAACTCAAAATCCTTATTCTTACCCCACGTTCCAAAATGAGTTATTCCAGAAGAACAACAGAGAATAGCTTTGACTGCCATACCACACCTGTCATTTAAGAGAGCTACATTAATCAATAACACCTGAACAGTTCAATTACTAAATAAGAAAGCAAAGAAATGGAAAAAAGATTAATAGGTCTTCTCCAAAATTAGACCCCTAAAATCAAAGAGGAGCCATATAACCTATGATAATTTGAAAAGACTATTAATGCTTGAGTTAATATATAATTATCAAACCCTTTTATTTGTTTTTTTTCCACATACAGCAGCCGGTTTCACTGACAATTTTCCTACCCTGAGAATTTTTCACCTTTGATTAATGACACTTAATAAAAATTCCAGCTAGTTGCAATGAAAAGAAAGAGAGTCACTTGAACCAATGGTGAAGTACCTTATAGAGCTAGGCTAGGAAAGGTTAATGGCATCATTACTTAGGTCTTCGGAGTACACATATCCCTCCCACGGATTATGTTAGGCAAGTTGGATAGTGCATTAACCCCTTCCAAACTTGAGGTACATTGAGAATTGTTCATTTTGAAAGATAATTAATATTTATAAATACAGCCCATTTTTTCCTCAAAGGATTTTTGACATTACAATAACATAGAAAACAATCACATCCAATAGCATAATAGTAAAGAGGAAAAAAAAATGCTTCAAGAAAAGAAAACCCAAGTCCTGGGTCCACAAAGTAGGTATAAACCAACTACCTAGGAAAAAAAGTTTATTCTTCATATACTTAGCCTGCGAGGAATGCATCCTGAGAAAACTCATACTTCATACAAAGAAATGGACAACATTTTACAGTGCCACAGATTTCATAGTTTGTTTGTTTTTTTTCTAAATCATACCTTGATACTGACCAATCACACTGCATCATGGTACTACTCAAATACATATATAGATGTATATATCCTGCAGTGAGGAAAACTGGCTATTCATTAACCAAAATTCAATGAGCCCCTACTTTGTGACATTCATTGTTCTAGGTGCTTGGAATACATCAATACACAAAATAGACCTCAAAAATGTCCTTGTGAAATACACATTATAGTGGGGAAAGTAGATAATTAAAAAGAAACATAACAAATAGGTAAAACTAGAGTGTTGTAAGTTCTAAGTGTGAGGGGAGATAATAGAACTAGGTAAGTGCAACTGAGAGTGACAAGGTAGACTATTTTAATAGGAAGCAGTTGCTATTTTAATGGGCCAGTTAAGAAGGCTTCCACCGTGGTAGCTAACATTAGCCTTGTACTCAGCTACTCATAATCATTTTGATTAGTTAGGAAACACCTTTGCCGGCTGTCTCTCCATTTAGCCTCTAGGAATTCCATGGTCTCTTAGCCATCGATCTACAGACCAAAGTTACTCTAGCCTCGTTGATCAGTAGATGAATTGTATCCATCCCGCGTTTGATGGTAAAGAGCAAGGTGAGGCTGTTCTCTAGCAAAGCAGAGGACGGCTTCTGCTGGCCTGGAGGATTCAATGACAACTGGGGGTTAAAAGTTTTCAAATATATCACTATCTCCTTTCCTATCAGGTCATAAGTCCTGCTTCTTCTCCATCAGGATCCTGCCTTTAGCATAAGATCCTTGCTAGAAGTGCATTCAGACTCTTTTGTACCTCTGCCATTCTTGTAACAATTTGGGGGCCTGATTTTATAGTATATTCAGCTCTCTAGATGCAGGAGATCAGAATTTCTTTAGATACTTCCATGGAAGACTTCTGGATTTCATAACTGATCTAAGACTAACTGTATCCTTTATCAAAGCCTCTAAGTCAGTTGAAAAACCAGGTACCTCTACATTGGTTATGACTGCCATGCCCCTTTTTTTTCGGGTGCTAGAGCATTGTAAAAGCCAGCACTTTTCTCCCTGCCAACCTGACCAGGACGTCAGCCCACCGCAGTGATAGTCTAGGAAATTGTGACAGTTCAATACACCAAAGATTTTCCACAACCTACTTATTATGAACAATTGGGTCCTTGTCTTCTGCTGGCCAAGGGATAAAACACCAAAATCGTGTCCTAAAAGCCTGTTTTCTAGAGCCAAGTCTGTTGCAATCATCTTAGTCAGGGCTTCCCTAAAATCTGACCCTAAGATAAGGGCTTATATATCAGAAGTTGGAAAAAATCCCAGGAATAACGGGGAGCATGTGGAATATGAGACACAAAGGGAGAGAAGCCAATAAAGGGTATATGAATGAGAGAGGCATTGCTGCGGACAAATAGGGGTCAATCCTGTGAATTCTCTAAGAACCCACGGAATAGACCACAGACCCATCCCACTAGAGGACTTAGTAGTTGGGGCATTTTTTTACCGAATTCTATCCCCCTTGGTTGTGAGATTCCTTGGAGTAGTTAGCTTTTCTGCTCAAGGTAGACTGTGGCTATTGTGGTGAAATAAGTTTCAGAGAGCTATAGAATTCCTTCAGGAAGGGAGGAAGAGAGTGGTAAGCCCTTGTGAGATTAAGTTGTCAGTATGCATGCTGGACAGTCTACTACACCAACAGTTATCTTTAAGTGGGCGAATGGATTATGGCTCAGGGCAGCAATAGCATCTGCAGAATAGCTTTTACTCTAAATTTAAAAATGCACTCTTAACGTAACAAAATTTAGTATTTTGCAATACATTTCCTTTTCTCCAGGACAACATAAAGACTTTGGAACATCTTAATCCATTTATTCAATTCAAAATATATAAGCTATTGCTGTTATTAATGATATTAAGCCAGAAATATATTAAAGCCCATAAAAATTATTGTTGTTGTTGTTTTAGCCACACAATATGCATTAGATTTACCTTCACATTTAGCATCTTTTTTCCCCTGTTTCTGACTTCTCATCTGGGACTATGTTCCTTCTACTTAAAATATATTCTTCAGAATTTTCCTTAGTACGTACAGCCTGATAGTAACTAATTCTTTTCTTCTACTATTGTTGATCTGAAAATGTCATTTTGCATTCATTTTCAAGGGTGTTTGTGACACTGTGTATAAAATTCTAGTTTTGAAACTTGTTTTTTTTCTAGTACATTGTAAACATAACTCTTTTGCCTTCTGATTTCCAATGTTGCACTGGAGAAGTAAACTCTCCTTGTAACTACTGTTTATTTAAAGGTAATCTCCTCTAACTGCTTTAAAATTAGTCTCTGGTTTTCTGGGGTGTCGCTATGTGTTTAAGAGAAGACAAATTTTTTTCCCACTTGTGACTCATTGGGCTTTTAAAATATGAAGATGGGTGTCTTTCATCTATACTAGAGTACTTTCAGATACTTTCTCATCAAATATCATCTATTCTAGTCTCTCCTTTCTTCCTTTCTGAGATTCAAATGAAATGAATATTAGATATTCTCTCTGAATCCTCTAAGCTGTTTATCCCTCATCTGTATTTTTCATCTTTATATTATTTATACTTCTTTCTGAATAGTTTCTTCTGATCTATTTCTAGTTAATATCTATCTCTTCATTTTCTTTTAAATCCATAAGCTTAATTCTTAAATTATTTTATCATAGTTTTATACTATATCATTTTTGTTTTCTTTTTAAATTGCCTATTTTTAAGAAGACTTTGGCTTTTTAGAGCATTTTTAGAGTCAGAGCAAAATTGAGGGGAATGTGGAGAGTTTTCCAACATGCCCTCTACCCCCACACTTGCATAGCTTTCTCCATTATCAACATTCCCCACCGGAGTGGTATATTTGTTACAAGTTGATGGACCTCCGTTGACACATAATTATTCAAAGTACATAGTACACATTAGGGTTCACTTTTGGTATTGCACCTTCTATGGGTTTGGACAAATGTCTAACGACAAGTATCTTTCATCATGATATCATACAAAGTATTTTCACTGCACTGAAATTCCTCTGTGTTCTGCCTATTCATCCTTCCCTTTGCCCCACAACCCATGGCAACCACTGATCTTTTCAGTGTCTCTATAGTTTTACCTTTTCCAGAATGTCATATAGTTGGAATCATATAGTATGTAGTCTTATTAGGTTGGCTTCTTTCACTTAGTACTATACATTTAAGGTCCCTCCGTGTCTTCTCATGGCTTGATAGCTCATTTCTTTTCAGTGCGGAATAATGTTACCTTATCTATGTGTACTACAGTTGGTTATCCATTTACCTACTGCAGGGCATCCTGATTACTCCCACATTTTGGCAATTATGAATAAAGCTGATATGAACAACTTTGTGTAGGTTTTTGTATGGACATAAATTTTCAACTCCTTTGGGTAAATATCAAGCAGTGTGATTGCTGGATTGTATGGTAAGAGTATGGTTAGTCTTGTAAGAAACTGCCAAACTGTCTTCCAAAGTGGCTGTACCATTTTGCATTCCCAAGAGCAATGAATGAAGTTCCTCCTGTTGTTGCCCATCCTCACCAGCAGTTAGTGTTGTCAGTGGTTTAGATTTTGACCATTTTAGGTATACACTGGTATCGCCTATATTATTTTTATAGTTTCTAGTTTCCTGCCAAATTATTCAATCTTGCCCCTTACTTTTTTAAAACCGTAATTAGAGTAGTTGTTTTCTGGTCTGAGTCTGAGACTTCCACAATCTCATGTCTTTGTGGATCTGTTTCCATTGTATGTTGTTTCTGATGTTTTGTACTTGCTTTGTCATTTTTAATTGTGTAATATAAGTTTTATTTAATAAATTATTTGGTAGATGATTTTGCTATTTAAAATAATGGTAGCGTCTTTCACAGATTATCTGTGATAGCTTCTGAGAGTTGTTAGAGAGACTTGGGGTTTCCCTGACCCTAAGTGATAAAATTCTGGCTGCAAGTCCCTATAATATCTGATTTCCTTCTAGTTCACACTTCCTTGAATGCATAGTTCTTCATGAAACCAGTGTTAACTGGAGGCCAGAGTATCCATCCTCATCAGAATCTGAGGATCATCCCGGATCTGAGACCACTAAAGGAACAGGTGAGTTTTGCAGCTGCTCTTTCAGAATGGGAAGACAATCCCAAAGCAAAAGCAATTTTGAGCAGTTTATCTGAGTTGTCCAAAATCTTGGCCTGACTATTCCTCATTGTCTTACAAGCTCTTTGCTACTTTCAAAAAGATGTCTTTTTAAAACTTTGACCAGGTTCTTCAGTTTTTCTGAGAGAGACAACTGGTTTGGGTCAACCAGCTATTACTGGAAGTGAAATTCTCAAAATCATGTGTTTTTCATTTTGATCAGAGAACCTTTCATATGAATATTTTTATTAAGCCAATATCCTTTAATAAGAGAAAAGATTAATAAAATTCTAAACATACCTAAAGAAATACAGAGTTTTATTTACTTGCAGTCACTGTATGGCTGATGCTAAGACACAGCAGAAAAAAATAAATATACTACTACTTAAGTATAGAAAGAGTAATTTTTACTGAGAAATAATTGACGTATAACACTATATAAGTTTAAGGTATAAAACATGCTGATCTGATACATTTATATATTAGCTAATATCTCTATCACATCAGATAATTATTTCTTTTTTGTGCTGAGAACATTTAAAATATAGTCCATTAGCAACTTTGAAGTATATAAATACAGTATTGTTGACTGTAATCACAATGCTGTACATTAGGTCTCCAGAACTTAGTCATCTTCTAACTTCAAGTTTGTAACTTTTGACTAACATTTCCCTAATTCCCCCACCCACAGTCCTTGGTAACCATCATTATACTTTCGCTTTCTGCAAGTTCAGCTTTTTTAGATTCCACATGTAAGCAGTATCACACAGCATTTGTCTTCCTCTGTCTCACTTATCTCAGTTAACATAATGCCCTCAAGTTCCATCTACATTGTTGCAGATGGCAGGATTTCCTTCTCCCTTGTGAGTGAATATATATTACTTATTATTATATATTACTACATACATATATCTCACATCTTCTTTATTCATTCATCCATTAACAGACAGGCTATTTCCATATCTTGGCTTTTGTGAATAATGCTGCAACAAACATGGGGGTGCAGATATCCTTTTGATATCCTGTTTTCATTTCTTTTGGATATGTACCCAGGAGTGGGATTGTTGGGTCATATGGCAGTTATATTTTTAATTTTCTGAGGAACTTCCATACTGTTTTCCATAGTAGCTGAACTGAGTACATTCTCACCAATAGTGCACAAAGGTTCCCTTTTCTCCACATCCTTGCCAACATTTGTTATCTCTTGTGCTCTTGAATATGGCCACTCTAACAGGTATGAGGTGATATCCATTATGGTTTTGATTTGCATTTACTGGATGATTAGTGAGGTTGATTTCATGTACCTCTTGGCTATTTGAGAGTTATTACTAAATTTATCTACTGCCATTCCCCTTTGAAGTTGTGCTTTGTCAACTTTGGAACTAATCAAACATTCATTTGTAAGTCCTAAATCTCTTGTTCAGCTGTGAAATGTATAATTATTCCACTGAAATGACGAACTCTGCTCCCTGTACAAGGCAGAGTGAGCAGGGGCCTTAGGGAGAAGAAACCTAACAGAATATCCTTAGCTTTAAATATACAAAAACACTCTTAGACTCTAAGTAAATATACAATGTTAGATTCATCCAAGAATATAGGGCTGTCTTCATTTTAAGAAGAAATTGCTGTTATTATTATTGCTACATTTACAGATCTCTGGACATCTGCAGCCAGGCAGAATGTGACAATCTGCCTGGTGGGATTACAGCATATATAAGGACAGCCTTGTGAGCAGTCATAATGAATTAAGACAGGCCACAGAATTTGCCCCCAAATATTTCCTTTACTGATATTCCATGGGTCATATTTAATTTCTTCAAAGCAATAGATTAGGGGATGAAAGTCATAAGTATTGTCTTCAAACTGTTAATGTGCTTTTGTCCCTATTAAGTGTATTTACATAGACAAATTTGTCTGATTATCTACAAGGTGCAAAGAACTGGCCTGAATCAAAAAGTTGAGGAAGTTTCACTTAGAGAAGTCAACATGACAAGGGCATGTTCAAAGAGTAAGAAAAGGGAGGTATAGGTGAACACAATAGACCAGAGAAAGAAAGCTCATCATCACCCAGTCCCTCATTTCTTCATCAATTTTTCCATGTGAAATGTGTAAATGGGCAGAAAATCAGTGAAGATAAAGAAAATGTTCTGAACAAAGACTAAAAGTGTTAAGGTAATAGAACCATTGGTGGTTTACAAGGAATTAAATGTGGGGAATAGAGAAGAGAGCATGACAATTCAATGACAGAGGAAGAAGGCATATTAGATGGTTTAATATCTTTTGAGCCCTCATGATGAAGAGTAACAATATCATTTACAAATATAGCAAAGTCAGTTTGGGGAAATAAAATAAGGAGCAATGATTTTAGTTTTGAAAATGTGAACTTTGTAGGATATCCATTCTGCAATGAATTAAGAAATGAGGATCTGCAGCTGGGACAAGATGTTGGTGATATGTGTGTGGCAGACATACACATATACATAGAATGTGAGAGTACATCACTTTAAAGGAGCCATGTCAGGAAGAAAGAAAACAGAGCTAAAGATGATGGAGTGTCTCCCATCTCAGACTTTGATTCCAGGGAACATGACTAAGACAGACACCTTGTGTGGGCAGAGTAAAATCAAGAAAAAGGTAGAGCAAAAATTGTCAGAGAGATATGGCTATATCCTAGAAATGGTGAGAGAGAGAGAGTCTTGATTGAGGGGAGAAAGTCACTGCTGTCAAAGGTGGTTATAAAAGACAAAAACAAAAGTTAATTAGAAATTTTGGATGACAAAAATTTGAGGGTACAATTTCATTAGGGTAGTATAGATACCTTTTCCCAAGAAATTTTGATGTAGAAGGATGAAAAGATTTTGGATGATTGCTTGAAGAAATGGGAGGATCCAAATCCCTTTATTCAAAGCATATGTGTAAAACAGAAAATCAAATGAAAAACAAGAACACAGAGCACTACTGCTTTGGAGTAGTGACTAGAACAACTCCATAACATTTATGCCTTCTTCAGTACCATCTCTTTCTCTCCTCTCTCCTTCACTGATTTAGAGGAAGAGTAAGGAATTTTAGGGAGAAATATGAGGGAGATAAGATTAAAATAAAAAGTAAGAGTTGTGAAAATTCTGAGAGGATTTATGTGTGACAGGGATCTGAGCCTCACTTAGTTTGGATATTCTCAGAGATATAATGGGAAGGCCCTTGGAATACCTATAATTCTGCCTAAAATACCTCATCAAGCTAGGATGTAAGGTTAACTTTAAACTAACCTTTACTAAGGTAGAATACGGAAATCTAGGTAGAAATGGTGATCTCCACCCCTTGAAATAAAAACAAAGGAACAAAGTCAAATGTATCTTTCAGGTTACATACATCTCAGATGGAAGTTAGAAACAATATTAAGTTCTTTATACCTTTCTTCCCTCTTCTTTCTTATAACCTATGACCATGCAGCCCAAATGAAAAGGACTGACATGCTTAGGACACCGGGGCTTCAGAAAAGGGGCTGCTGAACAGCAAGGTTTGGAGAAGAACCTTTATGATACATCACATATTGACAACTACCAAAGGGAAGGGGAGCTTGGTGCATGCAATGTTGGGGCCAGGGACCACCGAGCCTTCTAAAAAAAGATGGTGTGTCACTGGTCTAAATTGAAAGTCGAGTACTAGGCTGAAGAACTTGAAAGTGGTGTTATGAGGCCCTAGCTGGTCTTGTTGATAGTAGAGAGATAAACAAACAAACAAAAAACAGAGGGGCAATGCCAGAAAAATTGTTGTGCTTGATGACCATCTAGATATGAAAGATACTTTCAGATACTGAGAAAAAAGATCAATGAAGAATGAAAACCTTCATATCCTGCATAAAGACAATTTTAATTTAAACACAGTTTGGTGATGAGTTTGTTTTAATAGTACAATATGATAAACTATAGCCAATATTCTCATGAGTTCTATCGAGATATTTTTCTACATTTATATTTGGGGGGGTTGGTCATATCTTTCTATAGAACATGAGAAAACATGAAGAAGGAAGTGCAAAGTTGGAAAGCTTTTGAATCCTAAACTTTAAGGAAATTCTATAAGTGAAAATTTGGAACTAGGGTGTTTGTTCCATGGTCAGGCATTAAATTTGCTTAAAATCATATGGACTTGTTTTAGAATGTATAGGGTCATTCCTAGTGCTATAAAACCAGTAAGATTTTATCAGTAAAACTGTGGATACTATCAACTGATCTGAATATAGACGAGCAGAAAGGCCTTAAGAGTTTATGAGGAGTAGCATTTCCCTTGCACTTTTTTTTTCTTTCTTAGAGAAAAAGAATTATTTTTGAGTATAATAAAAACATTATCAGCTACATTTTCTTTTTTATAGAACAGATGTTCTAAGGGCTCAGAGGACAGGAGTTACCCCTGTTCACCTCTTCACCACATCACCATTAGCCACTCCAAGACTGCCCTGGATAATGCAGAAGAGGGTCAAGGGCAGAGGCTTCTGAATTCATCATGAATTGATTCACTCTCCCAGCTGAACACATCTCTCCTGCCTCTAGGACAGCACGTCAGCAACAAGGAATCATTGCAACCATGACTCCCCCCTTAATGGCCCAGGCTTGGGACTCAGCCCTGCCCCAAAAGATGCAGGAGGGTGCAATGAAGGTAAGATGAAGCAATCTCAATATTCTTCCCCAGAGCAAGAATGCAGATAAGGGGCAAGGATGAAATACCTGAAATACAACTGACAATACACCGTCACAAAGAAGACAACACTAAAGTGAATAAGCATAAATTGATTACAAAGGCTTTCATTATTAGAACCCACAAATGAATTCTATTTGTAATTAGGAAACAGATTATTTAATACTTAAAGTGACTGAGTTCACATTTTATTTAGAAGAGTATCACTTTCTCTCACAGAGGCCTCTCACTAATCAATTTTAAAATAACCAGTGTTCTTCCTCTAGTCTAAGGGATCCATTATCCCTTAGTAGTACAGAATAATGTGGTATGATTATGATTGTATGATTCTGACCTGTTTCATAGCCCCCTTAAGTAAATTCTTCACTGTATGCCAAAAGGATCAATAAAGCAACACTGGGTGGTACTGGAAGGGTAGGCTCATGGCTATGAGAGCAAGAACTCCTTGATGAGATGGCTGCTCTCCTACTCTGACAGGTATATCCACTCCCCAGTGGACCATGGACTTTATAGTTAAACCTAAGGGATAAGAGAATAGGAGACTTGGAAATGTCATTGTTTGAGGAAACCCCCTTTATACTTGATTTATACATGTAGATGGATGTGAATTAATATAATACACTCTTGTATTCCCTCAACTTCCTTATTCTGCATCCCAGATAAGAAGTGAACAGGGATGGCTTCATAAATCTGTAGCCTGTATACTTGCACAGGGATCCACACTTAGAAGGGCTCATATTTGATTCAATGCTTTACTGTTACCATCTTAAAGTTCATAAAAATTTTTGAACAAGGGGTTCTGCATTTTCATTTTGCACTGGGCCCCACAAATGAAATAGCCAGTTATGGGAGTAGAGTTGTGGAAAGTGTTAAATTTGGGAGCAGGAACCATGTTATTAATTAGCTCAACCCTTCTCTCCTCCTCTCTTTGGGATCAGCCCACTTGGAGAGCATATGGTTGGGTCAATTCTCCACTTGTAGGAAGCTTAGTGGTAAAGAAAATATTCTTGTAGGCAAGATTGTGGTTTTCCAGGCTGTCTCTGATGGGGTGGATAGGTCTGCCTAATTCTGGGGCACATATTAGTCATATGCCTAAATCTTGTTTTCCATTAGTGCTGTTACTATTGAAACTGATACTTTTATTTCTCTCTACCTAATTTTTTGTGTATCTCTTGTTTGGTTTAGAACTCAGGCAGGTGATAGAGTGGTTCAAACACCAATGAGAACTACATGTCTTCGGCAGAAAGCATTTTCCATCTACTGAGATGGTTGGCAGCCTTTCAGGAGTGAAGTATTCAGTTACAGAACCTTGTTCTTGATGGGTAAAAGATACGTAAGAATGGCAAATGTGGTTAGAAAAGAAGTACACACAGATCCCTATGCTCAAAAGTTTCTGCCCTACCACTCAAATCGAGATTTGTTTAGATTAATGAATACCATCTTTTAAACTTTAAATATACCTTGAAGGAGTAAGTTCATGAAATCTTCATAATGTGGTCATACTTTAATAAGATTTGTATCCTTCTAACTGAGATAAACCAACATGGTGAACCGGCAACTTTAAGTAGAAAAAAATACATTTTTAAATAGTAAATGGGAAGCATAATGTTCCTGGGAATCAGGGAGAGGGTCTTCATAAGATTGGGAAGGGAAGATGATCAAAAGGAGAAGACAGCCAACCTTGCAGTTTTTCCTAGTTCCCTAGTGATCTTGGCTTCCTACCCAAATCCCCCAAGTCCCTGAAAATCAACTCCTTTGAGAGCTTTTCTACTGTTAACACAGGTGGACAATAGCATGAACTACAGAAAAATCAATCAGCAAACTTCTAAACTAGCTGGCACCATCAATCACCACCCAGAGTGTGATGCATTAAAAACTACTACTTTCAGAATATCAAGTCTCTGTTTTCCCTGTGGGCTGATGCATCTTCTTTGGCCAATAATAAGGTCAGGATAAACAATCCAAAAAAAATGGGCTACTAGGAAATCTTAGAATGACTACAGGGCACGAAGAGAGCCCGTATTGTCCATTTCCTAGCCTTGGCTGGGGCTTTCATCCAAGAACTGATGATCTGTAGCACTGGTGAAACAATGTGGATAAGCAATCACATAATATTTTTTTAATTTAGATTTATCTAATCAATCAGCGGGGGAATGGCAATTCAGCATCCCTCAAACAATTTTACACATAAGCCCTATTCACTGACCCTATGTCATCAGTATTTTCATCAAGAACCTTCACAAACTCTTTAGAGGAAGACACAGCTTTAAATACTCTTGAACTCATTTACTCTAAATTTTCTCCTCATAATGCTATTACCATAGAGTGGGGTCCTATGGATAAATTCATCTGGAATAGCGCTGTGTGCAGCTCTGACCAAAGATTCAAGGCTATTTGGTCATGTGCCTTTTTGTTCTTCGTTAAAAGGATACAACCCATTCCACACATCTAACAGTTTTCTTGCTTTCTCTCTCTCCACAAAACTCTTTCCTTCAAGTTGGGCAAATCTTCACAATTTCTACTGAGTAACAAACTCAATATCTTGATGCCTTTCCATCCTGTGTATATCACACATCTAAACATCTTTGCTAAACATATGTTACCTTTTTGTTTGCTTCTTTTTATTAAAATAGCTTTACATAAAATGTAACGAGTCAAATGACTGACAAATATAAAGAAAAGTTATTTACTTCAAATTGTGCTTTTATGAAACTGCTTGTTTCCTCTCTGGTTACCAACCTCAAAAATATGGTGCCACAATCAGCCAAACAAAGTCTCCTCTTTGCAGTGAGGCTCATTTCTGTCTGGTTGTGCTGTACATTATGAAAGTATACATTCTAATGTCAAAATTCACCTTAAAAGACAAGTGCTTTCCAATAAGTCAAATGGATGTTTCTGTATCAACACAGTTCCTTTCCAGAATATGATCAAAAGGGGCCCATCATTTGGTTTCAGAGATACACCACAGACTCCTTGGTATCCCAAAATTATCTCAGTGCTATCCCAGGTTCTTATGACTATTAATGAATAGCTCCAGTTGGAGGACAGAGCACTCCCAGTGGAAAGAAGGTGGTCACTGTGCATACAAAAGTGAGTAGAGACCATGAAGCTCTCTCATGGCTGCTTGCAGTGGTTTGATTAGGAACACACTGAAGACATCAAGAGCTACATTTAACCACTGTGAAAACCTCTTCCAGTCTCATCGCTCCAAATGGGAGTTAAAACTGACTTCAGGAAACTAAGGCGATAGCAGGACATACCTAGATGATTTATTAATATAAAAGCCAGAAATGTCAGGAAAAAAACAGGTCAGATTCCTTTTGTATGAGTTTCCTGTTGCTGCATAGCAAATTGCCATACCGTTAGTAGACTAAACATTCAATAAATTTATTATCTAACAGTTTCTTTGGGTCAAAAGCCTGGCACATTTTAGCTGGATCCCTTACTCATGGTCTCACAAGGCTTAAGGGGAAATTCTGGCCCGCTGTATTCTCATCTGGAGAATCAATAAGGAAAAGTTCTGCTCCCATGCTCCCTCGGGTTATTGGAAGAATTTGTTTCCAACTGAGGTCCCTATTTTCTTGTTAGATGTCAGCAAGGAATTATCCTGAAACAACTAGAAACCAAACTCAAGTCCTTGCCAGGGGGGGCTCCTTCACTGGCTACTCATGGCATGGCTATTTGCTCCCTCAAGGCCAGGAGGAAAATGACTGACTTCTATTTGTGACCTATAAACTCTCTCTAAAACTTTCACCTGATTATGTTAGGCTTAACCAGGATAATCCCCATTTTGATTAACTCAAACTCGACTGATTAGGGACCTTAATTACATTGGCAAAATCTCTTCAACCTTTGCCATATAATGTAAACTAACCACTGGAGTGATACTTCTTTTATGTATAGGTGGTATTTTCACGTACACATTGAAGGGAAGGGGATTCAGGGCATGTACGCCAGGGGCTCAGAAACTTAGGACCCATGTTACAATCTTGCCTATGACATCTGTATACAATTAGTCTACTAGCATTTCAAGACTTTTAAGAAAAAACAAAAATAGTATGCCTACCTCTGTTACCTATAAACTTGATCAAGTGGTGTGCTTAAGGTCTATAAGTGTTGGGAGTTTGGGAAAACAGCCATCATTATTTCTCCTTCTTCTGGCTTCCTAACCAATGTGAGAAGAAGGAGACAAGAACTAAGTGGGACCAAAATCTAGCAAAATTACCAATGGTGAAACTAGTTGGGAACATAGCAGGATCTCCTTATCTCCTTTCTTGATTTAGACTTTGTTATTCCTAGTCTGTTATGGCAGTAAGCAGGGGGATTTGGAAGGTAATGGAATGCTAAAGCAGACTCTCTGTCTCTTTTCCACATGAAGGGAACTCACCTGTTTTGCTGGTATCTAAAAGAGAAAATGAGACCAGAAAGACATGGACCTGGCTTGGCTTGGTTTGAACTTCTAGGCAGTGGGTCTACTCTCTAGTTAACAAGGCTCATTGGTCAGCATAGACTATGTTGTGAAGCAGGAACAAGAAATCACCACGCTTTAGTGGTTAACATACCTAAGGATACTTCTTGTTCATGTTACAAGTCTAACACTGGTGAACAGGGCTTTTCTATTTATCAGTCACTCGGGGACCCAGGCTAATGGAAGCCTTTTCTGGACCTGTGCTTCTTCAATCACTGCAGGAGCAATCAGAGGAGAGCGGTGAATCACCTCCTGGCTCTTAACATTTACAGTGCAAAGTAAAACACATGACGCTTCTGCTCAATTTTTATTGACCTGAGCAGGTTACATGGCCACAGTGGGAGGCAGGAAATACAACCTACCATGTGCTTTAAAGGTGAGAGAACCACAAATATTGGTGGAGAGCATTAACAGCTACCACATACGGCTTAGTGAATGTCAGTCCTCTCCCACGGACGGCACTGGAACCAAGGAAAGCCCCAAAGGTATTTACTCTTGACACTGTCCGCTACAAGAGAGTAGAGTATGTGATCTCTATCGGAAATGTGAAAAAACGAAATATAACCATTTCCTCTTAATAGCAAGTACAGGCAACAGAAAATGCTAGGAGACACCCCCATACTGCCACACCTCACCGTCGTGGACATTGCTTCAGGGAGAAACTAGCCAATGCAACTCTCTCGAGGCTGCCTTGCAGGCAGCTGACGGTGGTCCTGGCCCCACGTGATAGGCTCCAAATAGGAAGAGGGAGACGGTGCCTGCCACATTTTAGGAGGCTGCCTTCAAAATCAGGCTGCGTGTCTGGAGTTGCTGTGCCGAACAGGATCTGTGAGCTGGCTCGGTGCTGGGTGAGAAGTGTAAAGCCTGGTGCCAGAATGCTAGTGCACATCAAAATCCTGGCACGGGTGCTCTTTAGAAACGGACAGAAGACCAACTAACATACGGCTCATTCTTCTCACGTCATAAGTGGAAGGCATTAATCACTGGGAGGCCTCCCAGAAATTAAAGTTCATCTATTGGTTATGGGGTGTCAAAAGGCAAATGTGGAGTGTTTTAAATTTGCTTAGTTTTCCTGCGATATGAAATACAGGTTTCAAATGCTGGCTTTATCATCAAAACAGGCTCCTGGCCCTGCCAAAGCTAACATAAAGAACCCAGAACTCCACACAGGTTTCTCATTTATAGCATAATTTCCTCCCAAGACAGCTATTTTAAAATGTAGATTAACCCTTAATGTCTACATTTTCCAAACTGAAACTTTAAAACAATGAAGTCCCATCTGCCAGCACTGAAAAACCAAGGGGCAAAGGAGTCACCTATGGCTCTCTACGGTGAGGGCTGGAGTCCACTGCCTGGCCTGCTGACCCTCCGCTTATCGTCAGGTGCCACCCTCCACCCCTGCGTGGAGGCAACCATGGAGAGGCAACTGCGGTGCTCTCAAGCATGAATTATAATCATCTGATCAAAGAAGAAAGGAGTTCATAATCTGTTTTTCTTCTTTGAGAAAATCCTCAAGTGAGCGTGTATCATGACCACCTAAGGGAAACAATTCAACCAAAGGAGTAACTCCTTAAGTGATCATCATCCATTCATCAGACTAGTCTTCAGGGTGTAAATATGAATACATGCAAACCAATGACTTCACGTTCATCTCCAAAATGGAATTCTATATTTCTCGATCTAGCCTAGTAACTTTTGCTTAAGGAAGGAGTGATAGTTTAAGGCACCACAGATCGGGGTGCCTTGCTGGCTCAGTTGGGAGAGCATGTGACTCTTGTCTCAGACTTGTGAGTTCAAGCTCCACATGGGCATAGAACCTACCAAAAAAATGAATAAATAAAACATTTTTTTAAATACAAAATAAAAAATAATAAAGAGCTGCAAATGGGTGACCTATGTGTGTCGTGTGTGTGTGCATGTGAACGTGTGCACTTACCCGCACAATGTCATTACAGATTAAACCTGAATGACATTATGTGAGGCATAAACTCTCAATTTTCTACAAACCTCACCAGTCTTTATCATCTCTCTCTCTCTCTCTCTTTTTTTTTTTTTTTTGAGAGGGAGAGAGAAAATCTCAAGCAGGGTCCACACCCAGCACCAAGCCTGACATGGGGCTTGATCTCACGACCCTGAGATCATGACCTGAGTGGAAATCAAGAGTCAGACACTTAACCAACTAGCCACCCAGGGGCCGCTAGTCCTCATCATCTTAAAGTCTGATTTACTCAAAATGACACTTGTTCTAGTAATACAGACATTTGCGCATGTGTGTCCCACTTTATTTTTTAATTAGTTAAGCAACATTTTTATTTTTTAGTATGTTAATAAATTTTATTTTGTGAATCATACACATTACATATATATTTAACTTACAAAATAGTAAACTTATTAAAATCAGTTGGTTTATTTCATTTCTACAATTTTAACAAATGGGGAAATAATTTTTTTTTTTCATCATGATAAGTGTACTCTTTAATCCCCATCACCTATTTCCCCCATCCCCCACCCATCTCCCCACTGGTAACCATTAGTTTGTTCTCTGTAGTTAAGAGTCTATTTTTTGGTCTCTCTCTCTCTCCTTTTGTGTGTGTGTGTGTGTTCTACTTTTTTTTTTTTTTTTTAAGATTTTACTTATTTATTTGTCAGAGAGAGAGAGAGGAAGAGAGCACAAGCAGGGAGAGTGGCAGGCAGAGGGAGAAGCAGGCTCCCCGCCAAGCAAGGAGCCAATGTGGGACTCGATTCCAGGACCCTGGGATCATGAGCCGAGCCGAAGGCAGATGCTTAACTGACTGAGCCACCCAGGCGTCCCTGTGCATTCTACTTTAAAGGAACTTATAAAGGAAGACATCGGCACATAAACATGCCCCAGAATTGTGTTTACCTTTGAGAGCTTACTGAACTAAAGACAGAGTAAAGATAACACTCCATATGCAAAAATGCAAAGGACTAGTCCTTATGTTCTTGTTTGGACCATTCCCACAGCATGAAATTTCATCTGTGAAATGGAATAACACTGTGTTGAAGTTGAGCACAACAGACATGAAGGATCTAAACCCAGGGCCCAGCACACAGTAGGCACTCTATAAGCATCAGCGAGGATGGTGATGATACTTAAGCTGCAGAGGTACTTGTAAGCAGAGAAGTGACTAAGAGCTTAGGCTTTAGTGTCTGCTATTTGACCTGGGTTCAAATCCCTGTTCCACCATTTACCAGTTGTGTGGCTTCACAGGGGCATGCATTGTAGAATGAACAGTGTGTGAGGTGTTCCAAAGGAGAGGAGTAATTAGAAGAGACTTCACTGATAAAAGAAGAAATAAGAGCACTAAGGAGGACCAGTCTCTAAGGTTTAAGATTTAGAGGCATGAAATTAACAGAAATCCAAGAAAGATAAAATTTTTTTTTAAAGATTTTATTTATTTATTTGAGAGAGAGAGAATGAGAGACAGAAAGCAGGAGAGGGAGGAGGGTCAGAGGGAGAAGCAGACTCCCTGCCAAACAGGGAGCCCGATGTGGGACTCGATCCCGGGACTCCAGGATCATGACCTGAGCCGAAGGCAGTCGCTTAACCAACTGAGCCACCCAGGCGCCCCGAAAGATAAAATTTTTAAAAAGAAAGGTTATTAATACCACCAGATCATATTAGATAATAAATAAGATTATTGTCAACAGGCCCATGGAAGCTGAAACAGAGGACTTTAAACCTAGACCTTTTTTTGGTATCACTCTCTGAATTTCTACCCTGATGTGCTGTTTAACTGGAGTAGTACAGGTTCTTCTGAATTCTAAACCAGGCTCGGGACTCAGGGTCCGAACGCAAAACTAAAGGACTTGGCACAGGAACCCCAGAGACTTTACTTTCCTGGACTTTGCCTGCAGAATCAGACTTTCTCTAGAGAAATCATTTTTAACAGGCACAGAACATAATAAAAAGCTTCAAACCAATTAATAACTAACAGTAATTGCTAGAAAACACCTTCTTCCCTCAGCACTGAGTACTTGCTGATAAAAAATGTTTTTTAAAACAGAACATTTGAATACAATCACTAATGAAATGTAAATATTAAATAAGATAAACATCCATCACAGAATCATCATTATTTATCCTCCACGCTTGCGAATTTATCCCTGCCCTTTATTTCTCTTCCAAATACTCATTTTACTTTTTCTAAAAGTGACTGTCTATCATTGGATTAAATGAAAGCCTTTGGAGAAGAGAAGCTGCTGCCACATACCTTTCTTTACACATGCCTCTAGTGAATTCAACTTTTTTACCTTATTTGGCTTTCCAATCCAGTGAGAAGTAACTTATTTTAAATAAAGGAGGAAGTCAACTTACCCTTAAACCCAGAGGTTAATCTCCATATAAGCCATCTTTGGCATATTTAATTGGTATGGGAAATTTTGTTAGGACAACTTTTGCAGGGGCTTCATCGACTGCTCTTCAGAAAGCCCTCTTGGATTTCATGAAATCTCCACAGTCTTCGTGCTCAAAATAACATCTCTAGGCAAGGGGTTCTGTTCGTGTGTTGTGAATACAGGGTTTTCAGAGGTTCATACAGAAATATTGCATACAATTCAGGGGAAGATTTCAGTCCCTAGGATAGGTCCACTTTTTGTACCAAATTCAATAGGTTCCAAATGGTAGTTTCATCTAAGTCCTTATTTGGCAAATATTTACTGAGCACTTACCATGAGCAGTATAGGGAATATGAAGATATTAGGTATTAACAACACAGGTCTTCAGGCAGAAGGAAACTAACATTATTGAGGGTCAACTATGTGCTTTACTATTAGATTGATGACGTTTCTTTTTTTTTTTTAAAGATTTATTTATTTATTTGAGAGAGAGAGAATGAGAGAGAGAGAGTACATGAGAGGGGGTAGGGTTAGAGGGAGAAGCAGGCTCCTTGCTGAGCAGGGAGCCCGATGCGGGACTCGATCCCGGGACTCCAGGATCATGACCTGAGCCGAAGGCAGTCGCTTAACCAACTGAGCCACCCAGGCGCCCCTTGATGACGTTTCTACCAGCACACTAATACAGATAATACAGGGCTGCATATACGTTTCACATAGACTCTGTAGCAATTTAACACCTGGTATGAGTTCAAAGGATTGGAAGTCATTTGTGGCTGACCATAGAGGGCATCAGGGAGCAGGTGCTGTTTCTACTTGGAAGACCTAAGATTTTAGTTGATGTCATTGGAGGCTACCCAAAGAGATGGAGATGGTATAATCAGTCACTAGACTCTGGAAATCTAAATATGTTTAGGGAAGGAGTGTAGTCTAAGTTCCCTAGAAAAAAGAATCCTCATGTCACAGAGGTGAGTTGGGAGCATATGGGGAGGTCTTTAATGCCAATGCGGGCCTTTTTATTAACTTGGTAGAGAGGTGGATGCTATAAAGGTTTGATAATGATATGTTTTAGGAAGATCAGTCTGTCAGAGATGCATATGAAAGATTGGATTAAGAAAAATTGGGGGGGGTAGTGTGTCCTACTGGAAGACTAACAACTAAATAATCTAAGCATAAAAGGTTAAAGATTTCAGTAAGATACTGATTTTAAGTTTCAGTATCTGGGAGTATAGAGGTAAAATTAACAGAAATAAAGCATCCAAAAAAAACAGGTTGGAAGGGCAGGGTGAGCGTGGTTTTAGGTTGAGTTGGAGGTGACCTCAGTGTATATATATTTAGAGAGAGAGAGAAATGGTGCTTAACTAGAGCATGTCCTATACACACTCAGGATGAGGCAAGTTCCATCCCATGATCTGCAACAATGAACAGTATTACAAATTTCCACGACCACCACATACAACAACACTGATTAGTGGTCTTTGGGCATATTCCTTCTTCAAGTTCAACTGTGAAATGGAAATAAGTTAAACTTCAGTAATTCTTTTGATAAAATTATGAATATTTGCTAACGCCTGAGGAGTGCAGCAGTTGGTTTCATACTTTTCAGAAATGAATAAAAGAAATAAATAGAAAAACACAAGTCTTTCAGGTCTGCTTGATTTGTTATTGTTCAGGGGGAAAAAAAGCTGTAATTAATTCATCTAGTTAAAAGAGAGGAGATAGTCTAGGGCTACACTGAATAAACCAGATTTAGATAAACTGTCCAAATAAAAGGAAACATATCATAAGTTAAAATTTTATACCTCCGAGCCAAATAGTTTTAAAAATTTCCCTATCCTTGCAGTTTACAAAATACCCAGATGCCAGGTAGAGAGGTGCCTTTCCCTCACTGGCTCCTCATCCTTCCCACACCCCATGTCACCTTCATTCTGCCTCCTGCCCCCTCCTATATGGGCAGCACAATATGAACAATGTTTGTCTTATTGGTTGCAATATAATTATTTAACATAGTAAGTAGAAGTTTAGCTACATGTCTGCCACTAACTTCACTTGTAGTAATATGATTAAGTTACTGTTTGCTTAATTAACCTCTGGATCTGACTCATCATAAGGATCTCATAGTTTGGACATTTTTAAACAACAAAAACAAGGGTATCAACCTAATGATACACATAGAAATCACTTTCATGTGTTTATTTGTATAGGTATCATTGCAATGACAAATCCATAGAGATTAAACAAGACTGAACAAAGGATAATTTGCCAGCACCTACCAACTGAAAAATTGGTCATGCCTATTTAGCTAAACAGACATACAAACTAAAGTCATTATCTGGGCAACTAGAACTTTGAAAAACGCTATAACTACTTGAATATTTCAGGAACCATTTTCTTGGTAGTAGGTATGAATTTTCTGGATAGTTATGACATTTCTCCAACTTTACCTTGTTGTAGATCCTCATCTTTACACTGAAAACCTTATGTAACACCCCAGACTCTGTCTATTGCATTGTTTCCACTAAACATGTTCAAAAAGTGATTGATCATATATTTTTAGCACTCCAGAGGAATAGAGAGTGAGAAGTAATCTTACAAATATATTGATATTAACTGGTTACAGGAGCTACAATTTTGCTTCAAATGCCTGTCACCAAAATCTCCATCTGAAATCACCCATTTTAGTTAATGACACCATCTTTTTTCTCTGACCCAATTTCATAAATATAAAATATAAATAATATCACAAATTCCCAAATATGTTTCATTATACCCATCTCTCCAGTTCCACTTTAATAAAGACTTTAATCAACCTATATACAATTTTCAATTGATCTCACTGCCACCGGACTCTTCCCTCTCTGAATTTTTTAATGCCTATTCGCCAAACTAGTCCTCTCAAAAATCTGTTTAATCATGATTTCCAGAATTTACAATAATTTCTGGTACTTATTTTTTTTTAAGATTTTATTTATTTATTTGAGAGAGAGAGAGAGAGAGAGAGCACATGAGAGGGGGGAGGGTCAGAGGGAGAAGCAGACTCCCCGCTGAGCAGAGAGCCTGATGCGGGACTCGATCCCGGGACTCCAGGATCACGACCTGAGCCGAAGACAGTCGCTTAACCAACTGAGCCACCCAGGCACCCAATTTCTGGTACTTATTATATGTAAATCCGTATCTCCAACAATCTGGTCCTACCTAAATAATTTTTTCTGCCTACATCATTTTATTTTCCATGATCTTCCAATATGTGCCTTCAACTCAAGTTTGCTGAGTTTCATTCATATTTTCTGCCTGTTCTCCAACAAGAAATCCCTCCCATCCTTAAGAACCATCTCAAATATGGTTCTCCCTGGAATGATCACTTGCCTTACACACTGCACAAAGTTTCCTCCTACTGTCCATTTCATTTATCCTACAATTTTGGATTCTGCCTTGTGTTATTTTGTAATTCTTAAATGGAATAAGTTCTTTCATACACAAATTCAGTTGCCTTCATAAAGAATAGCATGTTATATTTGTATCCGACACAACTCAAAACAGAAAGGTGATCACATAATGATCATTCAAACCATTAGTTAGATAATTTTAGATCAAGCTGGTGCAGCCACTCTGGAAAACAGTATGGAGTTTCCTCAAGAAGTTAAAAATAGAGCTACCCTATGACCCAGCAATTGCACTACTGGGTATTTACCCCAAAGATACAGATGTAGTGAAACAAAGGGGCACCTGCGCCCCAATGTTCATAGCAACAATGTCTACAATAGCCAAACTGTGGAAGGAGCTGAGATGTCCTTCAACAGATGAATGGATAAAGAAGATGTGGTTCATATATACAATGGAATCTTACTCAGGCATCAGAAAGGATGGATACCCACCATTTACATTGATGTGGATGGAACTGGTGGGTATTATGCTAAGTGAAAAAGTCAATCAGAGAAAGACAATTATCATATGGTTTCACTTATATGTGGAATATTAGAAATAGTGCAGAGGATCATAGGGGAAGGGAAGGAAAACTGGGAAGAAATCAGAGAGGGAGACAACCATGAGAGACTCTTGACACTGGGAAACAAACTGAGGGTTGCAGAAGGGGAGGTGGGTGGGGAATAGGGGAACTGGGTAATGGGCATTAAGGAGGGCATGTGATGAGCCCTGGGTGTTATACGCAACTGATGAATTATTCAACATTACATCCGAAACTAATGATGTACTATATGTTGGTTAATTGAATTTAAATTAAAAAAAAAACAAAGGTAAGTTGAGATCATATGCTATTCAGTCTGATAATGATTTTCCCATTTCCCAAGTCTTATTTTACTAGTTGGCACTAGTCGTCTCATTTCCCTCCATTTGTTTTATATGTGTTAGTTTTTAATTCTACTTTTTTTTTTAACATCAGTATTATTTATTTATCCCATTCTTGTTTCCAGAAAATTTCAAGGTGGCTTACAAGAACACATGTTGGTCTTGCTGCACACATTAGAAGTAAACAAGAAAACAAAAGAAGAATAAAAATGCTATCTAAATTCAAATGTAAATAAATAAGATATAACAAAGTGCTTCAGTAAGCCATGTTCAATTTTTCAACTTGTTGAGATCACCATGTATATTTGATTTCCTTTCTTTGTAAGCTTTAAGAATATCTTCCAATGGGGGCACCTAGGTGGCTCAGTCAGTTAAGCATCTGACTCGATTTTGGCTCAGGTCATGATCTCAGGGTCGTGAGATGAAGCCTCACAATGGGCTCCCCACTCAGCAGGGAGTCTGCTAGAGATTCTCTCTCTCCCTTTCCCTCTGCCCCCCCCCCACTCATTCTCTCTCTCTCTTAAATAAATAAATAAATCTTTACAAAAAATACCTTCCAATGTATTTGGTTCAGTAGTGGTTTGTTTTGTTTTAGTATTTTTATTTTTCCATTGTTTTAATTTTAATAAAATCTGTAATTCCAAAGATTTTAAGAGTCAAATAGTTCTACAAAGTTCATTATGAAAAATAGCAGATACCTACCCCTACTCCCACATTTTTCCCTCCTTGTGGAGACACTTTTTATCTCTTTATCTCTTTAGCTGATTATGTTGTTATTTATCACCATTTATATATGTCTCTCATATGCATTTATTGGTATTTTTAGATGATTAGTTTGATATAATTCACTATATGTCTAAGTAACATGATTTTTTTTTTTTGCTAATTTTTGAGTGAGTTTTAGGTGTCATTTATTTACTTACATACTACATAAAATTAGCATTCAGAACTCTCTCCTCCCACTCCTTTATTACCCCCAACTCAGAATCATTCCATGTCCCACATCACCTTATTTATATTGTAACCTGTTTAGATTAATATCCAAAGTATATATTATTATGACAATAAATTTAACTAAAGCTGATACATATAATAGACTTACTATTTATGCCAGTTTTCTTTTTCTGTAGTTTTCCTTACAGTTATCACATATTTCTTGTTTTATTCATTTGTTTGGTTCCTTCTACATTTATTACTAATGCAACTCCAAACTCTGATCAGTTACTGATAGCCTCCACTCTAGAGGTTCAGATGCATCAGGTAGGCTATCAATTTCATCTACTTAAAAAGGAAGTTTTCTTGGAGCCTCTGACCTTATTCTTTCTGAGCAGTTTCCATGTACAGGTAGTGTACAGCTTTCATTTGGGAGCTTCCCTGCACTACCCATCTATGTTGGTGGATCTCCAGCTCTGCAAATCTCATGTCTTCATTTTTCTTGTTTTTCCCCTTTGACTAGTGGCACACATTCTCCCATCTTTTTAGATAAAGAAATACATGACTTGAGAAAGTGAATAGTTGAAAATATCCTTGATTTTCCCATCACTGATAGCTGGGCTAAATATACACTTCTAATTAGAAATTAATTTTCTTTAGAATTTTGTTGAAGTCAGTTCTCTATTGCCTTTTATCTTTCAATGTTATTCTTGAAAAGTCCAGAGTTATTCTGATCATTTATAGTAGACTTGTTTTTTTTTCTCCCCAGATTCATATAATACTTTTTTTTTCATTTGTCTCCATAGTTAGGAAATTTTCTGATGGCATGCTTTGGTATGACTCTGCTTTAGACCTTTCTTGGTATGACTCTGCTTTATACCTTTATATAGAAACTCAGGAAACCACTGCAATCTGCAAAAAAAAATTTCTTGGCTTATTCCAAGAAAATAATGTTTTACTTCCTTGTTTTTCTTTAAATTTCCTATGGAATCCTTATTTTTCAGATATTGGACCTTCTGGGCAGGTCCTCTAAATTTCTTTTCTGTCCCGTTTTTAGTCTTATTGGCATTTTGCTCTACTTTCTGGGTGATTTTCTTAAATTTATTTTCCAATGCCTTATTAATATTTTTTCTCTCAAATTTTACATTTTCAACTGTTCTTTTTTTCTCTCTGTATGTCCATTTTTTCAGTACCCTATTCTTGTTTCATGGTTAAAATATTTCTTTTTTTTTTTAAGTTTTATTCTTCCTCATCTGTTTCCTCTCTCTCTTTTTCTGATGGTTTTGCTGATTCCTGTACCACATGTCAGAGGCTAATATTGTAATATTTGGTTGTCTGTCAATATTTGTTAGGTAGTTATACCATTTTTTTAAAGATTCATTTATTTATTTGAGAGAGAGAGAGCACGAGCAGAAGGGGCAGAAAGAGAGAATCTCCAAGCAGACTTCCCATTGAGCATGGAGCCCAACACCAGGCTCACATCCATGTCCCATAAGATCATGACCTGAGTCAAAACCAAGAGTCAGATGCTCAACCAACTGAGCCATGCAGGTGCCCCAATAATTATATCATTTCTGTTTCTCAGTTTCTAAATCCACTTCAAGAAAGGAAGTACAAGTCTTCTGATATTTAAAGATGAAGAGTAAAGGAAAAAAATAACAATGTATATTACATATAACTTTACCCTGATAAATTTGAAAGTCTAGTTGAAAAAAATTAAAGTCAGTTAAAATAAGCCTTTTTAAGAATTAAAGGAAAATAGTCATTTGCTGCAATATTTGGGAAAACTTTTTACTCTAAAGGAGAAAAGACTTAAAGAGAAATCAGTTTTCTAGCCACCAAATAGTTTGCCAGATAAAGAAAGTAGAAATTTTTGGCCCATAGAGTGCTTTCAGAGCAAATGAAATTTGTAGTTCTCTCCAAATGTTCTGTAGGAATTTAGATTAAAGTTAGAAAAATGAAAACCTCATTCACAACTAACTAATTTTAAGAGTCTATTAATATCTAGAATCTGCATATTCTTTAGGAGATAGGTAGGTAGGTAGATATACAAATACATGATTTTATTCCTAAAGACAATTTATCACATCTCTGGCATATTAGCTAACAAAGAAAGAAAAATAAGCAGATTAGTCATACAAGCACTACAGATAATTATTTTCAAATGACCTTCACATAAAGAGTAAGTTCTAGAATATAAAAAAGCCTAAAGTCCTAAAAATTAATAATTTTTGTAATTATTATAATTACTATAATTAATATTTTTAAAAAATTGTTATTTGAGACAGATTTAAAAATAATTCTCAAGCCTACAAAGAACCATAACGACACAATTCAAAACCAAACAAACTGAGTTACCAAAAATTTTTAAAAATCACTAAACAATACAAAAAAAAACACCCCAAAAACAGTAAACCATGCAAAAGAATCAAAATTAGAATGGTATGTCTTATCAACTAACACAGAGTTATTCTTGGAGTTGTTCCTTATTTGATTTCTCTTTGAGTCATAAGCACAGTAAATATGAAAAGACTGACAAATACACTTTACTAAATCCCAAAGAGTTTACAGGTATTAGCTGGAGAATTTTTAAACTTTAAAGTAATGTTTGTAAGAGACAATAATGTCTTGGATTAATTCAGTTGGATGTGGATTTCTTTCCAAAATGTCCAACAAAATTGATGAAAACGAAAATAATCTGAAGCCATTTAATACCTCTAATTTGAATAAAGAGTTTTACTAAACACATACACATTAAATGCTATAAGAAGCAATAACACTGTAAACATTTCTGAGATATGCATTCTTTTATCAATGCATATATCAAATATATAGCACTATGCTTTAAAATATACAAACCTCCAGCACCCTCCTCTTTAAATTTTTCAACTAACTTTAACTTAGAACTTGGTGACTCAGAAGAAGGCCATTGCTAAAAAGGCAAAGGATCCCAGCAAAGTCTAGGCCTGTGACAAGGAGGCTTTCTCCAGTCTAAAAGGAACAGCCTCAAACTCAGTCATCAGGCTGTGTCTTCACTGCCACAATGAATGCTGTTTTGCTTCAAAGAGTACTGGGAATGACATGAAAAGCATGGCCATGCTGAACAACAGATAGAGCTGAAGATAAGGCCCTTCTCTGAAAAGAACTGTTTCCAACAAAATACATTCAGTTCATTTGACTGAAGGCTGGGCATTACCATGGAAAGGGAGTCATGTTTGAAAGTGAGAGAACTGAATTCTGGTCACATCTTGGTCACTAATTCTAGGACTAAAGCATTGAACCTGCCTGTGTGCCAGTTTTCTCATTGTAATGGATTATGGTATATAGTGAAATCAGGTTGGGAAGTTGAATGAATTATAGAAGAAACTCCTATTAAACAAGAATAAATTTCAACAGCACACTTCATTGTCCAAAATGTCATTACCAGAGGTAGTCATACTAAAAGAGACGTGGCAATGAGAAAAATTAGATGAGGGGAGGGGAATAACGAGGAGGGACAGGAGACCTACTTGACAACCAATTGACCTCATTTATGGAGTGTGGAAAGGATGGAGATCATTTCTCAGTCCAACCATTTCTACCATCAGCCATCTGACACTACTAGGCAGAATGTAATGGTTTTCTTTCCCAAGACTATGAAGGTGAAATGATCAGTTAATCAACCATCTTCAATCTAGATATCTACCTACACATAACTTATTTATTAAAAGATCTCTTTCTCAACTATTTGGAATAATGTTCCTCAAGAAGAAATATTTAGTTTAAACCTTTCAAACTAAATTATGAAGTAAAGAAATGTTTTTACTTTGATTTTTCAAGTCTCCTTGCAGACACTGTTAATCTTCAACTTTATACAAAATTCACAGTCATGACTTTTTATCATTTAAATCAAGGGTGCTCAATGTATTTTCATTGATCAAGAAGAAGACTAGAAGCTGTTAAAAATGAGATTTTGAGAGGCACCTGGATGGCTCAGTTGGTTAAGTGTCTGACTCCTGATTTCAGCTCAGGTCATGATCTCAGGGTTGTGGGATCAAGCCCCACACTGGGCTCTGTGCTGGGCATGGAGCCTGCTTAGGATTTTCCCTCTCCCTTTGCCCCATCTCTCTCTCTCCCTCTCTCTCTAAAAAAAAAAAAATGCAACTTTGAAAGAGACAAAAATAGACTCCCCAAAGGATATACAATAAACTTTTTCACAGATTGTTCATAATACCATACTAAACAAGAAGGTATTGTCATTGCAAATATCTGCATGAGAATGCAGAGAATAATTCCACCAGATTTTTACACCAGAATTCTAACAATTCTAGTTATGGAGGTACTGTAAGCCATGGCTTCTGTAAATGGTACAATTTTATTTTTTGTTGCCTCTTTGTTTTGTAATGATATTGGCTATGTGCCTGGTGCTTTTTATAAGTACATTTCTAAGTAATATTTAAATAATTTAGCTTTATTATATGGTATTTACAGGAACAATAATATTCATTTAAAACACCATTTAATACTCTATGCAGTCTCTAGTTCCTTCCCCTTTCCCTTAATGGTCAATGGAAAAATTACTGTAAAATTTGAGGCATTAATAAATTTACTAGATGCTTCTTTTCTCTTTCTCTAAGGTTAACTAACTTATTTTTAAATTCAGCATTTGTTAGGTTCTTCAATTCCAAGATTAATTTTTTTTTTGTTGCTCTAATGTAATGTTGCATATTCATTTGCAAAACAAAGACACATGGGCAAAAACTTCTGCAATATTGTCTGTCTAGGGACAGCTCTGAGGATTACAATATGCTCAGCTCTCAATTTTTTGAAACAACTTAGGGATGCAATCTTTAGTTGAATTTCAAAATGGATTCTAATTTTTACATGGATCCTTCTGGCAAGGAAATTCTGGGTACCTTAAGGAACTGAAATAAAAAGTATAAGGCATAGATTCTTGAAATCCCCCCTCCATCTAGATGAAAATGAGCATAGGAAAACATACTGTGATAATCCAAAACATTCATTATGAAAATCATGTAAGATTTGAAACTCTCTCTGCAAGCTGCATTTGATTACAAACTTCTCTTGGGACTATGCCTAGGTATTCTTGGGCTTGTGACCAGACTACATTGCTTAGCCTACCAACCATTACTGAACATGCTTTAATATCACTTAACTCCACAAGACCTATACTGTGGAAAAGTCCACATTTGGCACACTTTCTATACAGTCCTGATTTTTTTCCCCAAAATTTCATATTAAACTTAGTAGCATTGTTAAAATGCTTGCTGCCCATATCTTCTGTAACTGCTGCTCTTTTCAGATTTCTGAACGCAACACTTCTTTTTCCATTGGCACTCCATTAATACTAATCTCTCCTTGCTCTGTACCCATAGGTATCTGATGGCAATGCTAGCTCTATTTACACTGCAAAAGAAAATGCCCTCAATCTCACCCAGTAAGGACAGTAAATGAGTGGCCTGGAATGAAAAGGAGGCTGCAGAAGGAAAGATGCAGGCAAAAGGGAGACGCAGAGTCATAAAGAATATAGTTATTTGGATTATGATATATTGAATCTTATGACCATGTATATTCATTAGAGATAGTATATATTCAAAAAATATCTAAATCAAAATAGTTTTTCTCAGGCAGAGTATGGTCTGGGGCATGAACTAGAAGGGTACCCAATCCTAAAGGAAAGTTGTAAAGAAGCCTTTATATTCATATGGCAAGGGGCAAGGAAGGAGAAATTTTAGATTAATAGTCATGTAAAACACACTTTCATATAACTTAATGTCTGTGTTTCAAACTTTAGTTCCTCTTTAATTCTTAGAGGGTGATGATAAACTCCTAACTTTAACATTTGAGATCCTCCTTAGTTTGACTCCAAACTACTTTTCCAGCTAACTTAACATGTCATGACAGCTAGACAATTCTACAACTTTGTTTTAATATTTCTTTTGTCTCATCATCCTTCCTCTAAAACATTCTCCCCTGGCTTCTTTACTTAAGCAAACCCCACTAATCTTTTAAGATACAGTTAAAATTCTTTGATATTTTTCCTGCTTACCTCAGTTATATTTATGAACTCTCTTCAGTGACCTCACCTTCTTCTAACATCCTAAAACCCTGTATACTATTTATTTACTCATTCAATAAATGATTATTCAGTTCCTACTGGTATAAAAGTACATACCTGTACAAACAGTGAAAGTATAGTCCAAGATTACAAGCTAGAAACATAAGACAAAGTCATATACAACTACAATTCAAAACATAAATGGCATAGGTAAAGTATAAACACAGTGCTATGGAATGTTAGAGAAGGAAAACTACATTTAGATGGAAGAAATAAATATAATTTTAGCAGACATACTTCAAGTATTTCTTGAAGGTGTGCCTGGGTGGCTCAGTAGGTTAAGCGTCCGATTCTTGATTTCGACTCAGGTCATGATCTCTGGGTTGAGATGGAGCCCCAAATCAGGCTCCATGCTGGGTGGTGGAGCCAGCTTAAGATTCTCCCTCTCTCTGCCCCTCTACCCCTCTGCCTCTCTGTCCCTTCCCCCTAATTAAAAAAAAAAAAAGTCATTCTAGTTCACTCTTCCTTGAAGTACTTTTAATATAGTGCACTATGGAATTATATTTTCACCTCACTTGCACTCCATTTTGTAAGTTAGCTTACTAACTGTAAAAAGTGACCTTCTTAGTTAGTTTACCTTTGGCTGAAAGTAACAAGAAATCCTGATTCAATTAGCTTAAACAATAAAAAGCTTATTTAACAAATTTAGGAAATCCAGACATTGCATAGTTTCAGGGTTAGTTAAGAGATCATTAAGATTAGGTACAAGGTAAGGATGGTCCCCTCTCACCATTCCTTTCCAACACTGTACTAGGATTTCTAGTTAAGGCAAGAATATAAGAAAAGGAAATAAAAGGTATACAGATTGGGAAGAAAGACATACAACTTTTTGTTTGCAGGAGACATTATTATCTATGTAGAAAATCTAAAAGAATCAATAAGAAAACTCCTGGAACTGGGGCACCTAGGTGGCTCAGTTGGTTCAGCATCCAACTCTTGGTCTCAGCTCAGGTCATGATCCTGGGATCCTGGGATCAAGCCCTGCATCAGGCTCTGTTTTCAAAGAGAAGTCTGCTTGAGGATTCTCTCCCTCTGCCCCTCCCCCCCCACTCTCTCTCTCTCCCTCTCTCCCTTTGTCAAATAAATAAATCTAAGGAAGGAAGGAAGGAAAGAGGGAGGAAGGAAGGAAGGAAGGAAGGAAGGAAGGAAGGAAGGAAGGAGAAAGAAGAAAGAAGAAAGAAAGAAAAGAAAGAAAGAAAGAAAGAAAGAAAGAAAGAAAGAAAGAAAGAAAGAAAGAAAGAAAGAAAGAAAGAAAGAAAGAAAGAAAGAAAGAAAGAAAGAAAGAGAAAACCCCTGAGGGGCGCCTGGGTGGCTCAGTTGGTTAAGCGGCTGCCTTCGGCTCAGGTCATGATCCTGGAGTCCCGGGATCGAGTCCCGCATTGGGCTCCCTGCTCAGCGGGGAGTCTGCTTCTCCCTCTGACCCTCCCCTCTCTTATGCTCTCTGTCTCATTCTCTCTCTCAAATAAATAAATAAAATCGTTAAAAAAAAAAAAAAGAAAACCCCCTGGAACTAATAAGGGATTACACCAAAATTGCTGGAAACAAGGTTAATTTGCAAAAGTCAATCATTTGTTTATATACCAGCAATGAACAAGTAGAAATTGAAAGCAGAAACAATATAATTCAGATTAGCACCCAAGCAATGAAACACTTAGTTATAAACCTAACAAAATATGCACAAGATCTATAGTAGGAAAACTACAAAACTCTGATGAATTAAAAAAAAAAAAAAAAACTAAATAAATGAAGAAATATTCCATATTCATGGATAGGAAGACTAAATATTATCAAGATGCCAGTCCTTTCCAATTAGATCTATAGATTCAATGCAATCCCAATCAAAATGCCAACATCTTATTTTGTGGATGTCAACAAACTAATTCTAAAGTTTATATGGAAAGGCAAAAGACCAGAACAGCAAACCCATTCTTGAAGGAAAAGAAAAAAGTTGGAGAACAGAAACTAGGTGATTTCAGGAATTACTATAAAAGTAGAGTAATCAAGAGAGTGAGGTATTAGTGAAATAATAGACAAAGAGATCAATAGAAAATAATAGAGAGCACAGAAACAGACCTACATAAATATAGTCAACTGATCTTTGACAAAGGAGCAAATGCCAATACAATGGAGAAAAACATTATTTTCAGCAAATGATGCTAAAACAAGTGGACATCCTCATACAAATTAAAAAAAATGAATATAGGCACAGACCTTACACCTTTCACAAAAATTAACTTAAAATGGATCACAGACCTAAATCTACAATGCAAAACTATCAAACTCCTAGAAAATAACATGAAAAATCCGGAGGATCTTGGGTTTGGTAAGGACTTTTTAGAAGAAACATCAAAGGCACAATCTACAAAAGAAAGTATTGATAATCTGGACCATATTAAAATTTAAAACTTCTGCTCTGAGGAAGACAGTGTCAAGAGAAGAAGAAGAGGACCCACAGACTAAAATATTTGCAAAAGACACATCTGATAAAGGACGGTTATCCAAAACACGCAAAGAACTCTTAAAACTTAACAATAAGAAAATGAACAATCCAATTTTAAAAACTGACCACAGACCTTAGTAGTCACCTCACCAAAGAATATATACAACCAAAGAAGATGTACAGATGGCTAACACACACATAAAAAGATGCTCAACATCACTAATCATCAGGGAAATATAAATCAAAACTATAATGAAATACCACCTCACAGCTCTTAGAATAGCTATTGTCAAAAAGACAAGAAATAACAAATGTTGGTGAGGCTTTAGAGAAAAGGGGAACCCTAGAGCACTGATGGTGGGACTTTAAATTGGAGCAGCCACTATGGAAAACAGTATGGAATTTACTCAAAAAATTAAAAATAAAACTACCCAGCAATTCCACTTCTGGGCATTTACCCAAAGAAAACAAAAACACTAATTTGAAAGATACATGCACCCCCATATTCACTGCAGCATTATTTACAATATCCAAGATATGGAAACAGCCAGTGTTCATCAGTGGATGAGTGGATAAAGGGGGAAAAAAAAATATATATATATATATATACACACACACAATGAAATATTATTCACCCATAAAAAAGAATGAAATTTTGCCACTTGTGACAACATGGATGGATCTCATGGGCATTAAGATAAGTGGAATAAGTCAAGATAGAGAAAAATAAATACCATATGATTTCATTTATATGTGCAATCTAAAAAACAAAACAAATGAACAAACAAAAAGCAGAAACAGACCCATAAATACAGATAACAAGCTGATGGTTGCCAGAGGGAAGGAGGGGTGAAGGATGGGCAAAATGGGTGAAGAGGAGTGAGTGAGAGAGGTACAGGCTTCCAATTATGGAATGAATAAGTCATGGGGATGAAAGGCACAGCACAGGGAATATAGTCAATTATATTGTAATAGCATAGTATGGTGACAGATGGTAGCTACACTTGTGGTGAGCATAGCATAATGTATAGAGTTGTTGAATCACTATATTATATGCCTGAAACTAATGTAACATTGTGTGTCAACTGTACTTCAATAAAAAAAGAAGATATATGAATTACAACTATGCATATGAAAAGATGCTCTACATCATATGTCATCAGGGAAATACAAATTAAAACAATATGAAATACCACTACACACCTATTTGTATGTCCAAAATCCAAAGCACTGACAACACCAAATGCTGGTGAGGTTGTGCAGCAGTGGGAACCCTCATTCACTGCTGGGGGGTGGGGGAGGATATGCAAAATGGGACAGCTATTTTGGAAGACAGCTTGTTGGTTTCTTAAAATCTAAACATAACCTTCACATATGATACAGCAATCATGCTCCTTGGTGTTTACCCAAAGAAGCTGAAAATATGTTCACACAAAAACCTGCACAAGGATGTTTACAGCTGCTTTATTCATAAATGCCAGAACTTGGAAGCAACCAAGATATCCTCAATTAGGTGCATGATAAATAAACTGTGGTACATTTAGACAATTGAATATTATTCAGCACCAAAAAGAAATGAACTATCAAGCCCTGAATAGACATGGGAGAACCTTCCATACGTAGTACTAAGTGAAAGAAACCATTCTGAAAAGGTTACATCCTGCTTGATTCTAACCATATGACCCAGAAAAGTCAAAACTACGGAGACAATAAAAAGATCAGTGGTTGTCAGAGGGTAAGGGCATGGGAAGGATAAATAGTCAGGGCACAGAGTGTTCTTAGGAGAGTGAAAATACTCTTTATGATACCACAATGAGAGAGACACATGTTATTAATACGTTTCTGCAAACCCATACAGTGTACAACACCAAGAGTGAACCATGTAAACTGTGGACATAGGATGATTATGATGTGTCTGTGTAAGTTCATCAATTGTAACAAATGAACCAAATGAAATATAAATCAGTGGGGGGATATTGATAATGGACGAGGATGTGCTCGTGTGGGGGCACAGCTATATAGGAAATCTCTGTACCTTCTCCTCAATTGTGAACCTAAAACTGCTCTAAAAAAACAGTCATTAAAAAAACGTCATTCACGTATGTTTTACATCAGTACCCAAATTTTGCAAGAGTTCTATGAAATGGATTATACATTTTTATGTTATTAAAACTCTTCATGGGGCACCTGGGTGGCTCAGTCGTTAAGCGTCTGCCTTCGGCTCAGATCATGATCCCAGGGTCCTGGGATTGAGCCCCACATCGGGCTCCCTGCTCTGCGGGAAGCCTGCTTCTCCCTCTCCCACTCTCCCTGCTTGTGTTCCTGCTCTCGCTATCTCTCTCTGTCAAATAAATAAATAAAATCTTTAAAAAAAAAAAAAAACTCTTCAATGAATTTCCACCCACTACATTTAGAATAAACTCAAACTCATTAATGCAGCCTAAAATAAAATGCCAGTCATTTCTAACCTCCCCTATCTCATTTCATACCACTACAGCTCTTGGCACTACCCTCAAGTCATACTAGCTTCTTTCTTTTCTTCATCTATACTAACTCATATTCCATATTGAGTCTTTGCCCTTGGTTTTCTCTTGGTTGGAAACCTGTAGCCTCAGGGTTGTGCAGCCAGCCTCTAGGAAAAACTTTGTGCTCACATCATCTCCCCAAAGAGGTCTCTTCCGACTATCTAATCTAAAGTAGATTCCCTTAATCCTTATATACCATATCACTGTTTATTATCTTCACCAAATTATCAACTTTAAAAATTACCTTGTTAACTTTTCTGTATACTCCTTTATCTTTGTCTATGTCATTCCTCTACAGTATAAGCTCTATGAAAGCAGGTATCTGGCTTATCTTATTTACTGCTGAATTTCTAGCTCCTAAAGCAATACCTAGCATGAACTAGTCACTCAACAAATATTCGTTGAATATATGAATATCTACTTTCCTGTTTTCTCTAAAAATGTTTATTTTTTTAAAAGATTTTGTTTATTTATTTGAGAGGGAGAGAGAGAAAGAGACAACATGAGTGGAGGGGAGGAGCAGAGGGAGAGGGAGAAGCAGGCTCCCCGCTGAGCAGGGAGCCCAAGGCGAGACTCGATCCCAGGACCTGGAGATCATGACCAGAGCTGAAGGCAGATGCTTAACCCACCGAGCCACCCAGATGCCCCTAAAAATATGTTTAGATGAGGATGGCAAACGTAAAGTAGAAACTGTTGTGTAGAGAGACAAAGATATGAATTATCTTCTAACATTAATTTTATAACATTTTTCATAATCAACATTGTATTTCTGAAATCTTTTTCTACTACCTATCTCTGTCAAAATAACAAGCAGCATTTTTAAGTGAGCACATCTTTTAAAATAAGTCTAGAAAACAGATTTGGTTTCAATAGCATTTTTGCCCTTCTTATTTGGGAAAGACTCTCATCTACAAAATAGAACAGAAAGAATCCTTGTGAACTTACATGTGCTGCTTTTTCCATCCCAATGCATTTCTACTCTGCCATGGAACATTAAATATAAGAAAGTCATGGAGGACCTATGGGAGGTATAGGTAACTAGTTAATGCCCTTTACCTCCCTAATCTTCCACTCTCTCTGTATTCCACTCTGTCACAATTCATCAGATCATGAATGATTCTGTGCATTCATAAATATTGTCTAAATTGACCAAAGTCTTAGTCCCTCAGAAAGCAGAGGCTGAAACAAAACCTCATGTACTACTATTTTATTAGGGGATGCAAACCCAGAGAAGCATAAGTGACAGAGAGCAGAATGAGGCTAGGAAGAATAGACAAGCTAAAAATTGGGTATTTCTATGGAGCTGGTATCAAGTACAACTGGTTGTTGAATGTTGGAAGACCCAACACGTTCACTATCAAAATGGAAAGTCTCTCTTGGTCAACAAAAGGGGAAAATTTTATCTACTAGTTCCATTCACCTTGGTCAAAGGTTTGTTCTGCAGAATAAAGAGTTCTGATCTCTAGTCCTCTGTTCCTTCCCTCCTCCCATCTGCACTTCTTGGATTGTACTTGTATAAATGCTAAGCTGCTCTACTGGGGTCTTCTACCTCAGTATCAACAAGGAAGCCAGATGGCAAGAGGAGAAATCCTCAACATGATCATAAGAGGATATATGGTCAAGTGATGTCTGCATGTAGTCTGTCAGAGTCTAAGCAGAACTGGTCTCCTCAGTGGTGCCTGAGACAGGACAAGTTGACCAAACAATGGAGACAGATAAGTACTACAGATCTCAAGTGTGCCTGGTACAATTACCCACTCCACTTTTCAGTCCTGAGTAAGTAATCTTATCGTAAATCTTGGAAAAAGCCATAATTATGGAAATTGAAATCGAAAACAATAGAATAAGAAATATCTACCTTTAGGGGAAAAGACTCTCCATTTATTGACTGATGGTTTTGTGACAAGTATTGGGCCGAGCATTCTTTTAAGCACTTTCCATATGTTAATTTTAGGGCAGGTGACTGCGAGGTCCTGCTGTTGAGCAGTCCTCTCAAAGCTTCTAAGAATCAGAAAAGCTTTGGACTTTGGGCTACAGAAAGGAAAATGGGGGAAAAAATGAGAAAACAGTAAAGCAGAAAGAAAAGTGAGAAGAAAGAAGTAGTTCAAGTAGCTGTAGTGACTGTCCCTAATTACTTTAGGAGCTATTCAGAGACCTCTGTGCTGCTGATATTCAAGCTTTGACCTTAAAAGAGGATCTAGACAGAAGAAGAAAGTGAACAATCATTTAGAAGACAGGGACAATTCAAATCAGCTATAGAACTCCAGCAAGAAAACACAAGTAAACCTTAATCAAAATAACTCCGAAAACTTGATTAAAATCAAGTACCATAAAAGAATCACTAATAAGTACAAGCCACAATATTAAAGAGGCCTGAATGCCTTGCATAACCAACTCAGGATGGTGAAAGACAGCATGATTATCTTGGTGGCTTTTTCATAGAATTACAGAGTCAAAAGGAACTTTGGTGATCATGGGATCCCAAATCTTCAAATACAGAGAAGGAACTATAAACTTGAGGAAGTGAGTGACTTGTCCAAAGTCACATAGTAAGCTAATAATGGCTCCAACAAGACCAGAACCCAAGACTCCCAGTCTTAAGATGCCAGTGCCTTTCAATAACCTCAGGAGATTTAACTTTCCTAGGGAAAACACAAAGTAAACATTTTCCTCCACTCAAGAAATAGTTTAATTAAATTAATGAACAGGGTGAAAATAGGACTTTCAATTACTTTTAAGTTATATATGTATATATATATAATCCAATATATATACATATATATGACTAATAACATTTTAGGCAAAAGTACACATGCAAAGAAATGTGTATTATTGTTGATATTTGAACACAAATTTTTCTTAGTCATAAAAAAAGATTTACTGACCTAATGGGAAATTACTAGCTAAAATCAAACCCACAAAGAACCGTTGGCTACTCGTCTCTTTGTTTCCTCCTCTTCAAAGGCTCCCCTAAATGCTAAATCTATATCTATTCATAGAACAATGAACTGTCAGCTTCTGCCGCAATGTACCACATTATCTACATTGACCAGATCGCTGCAGAATCTTGGCAAGGACTACTTCGGTTAGAAAACTAACTCATTGCAGTCAGACACATATTTATGCTTTATTTATGTCTATTGGACGAAAGATTATTAAACAGAATGGATGTTAAGATTGCATTAAAAGGTCTGACAGAAGGCAGAACTTAAGAGTGAAGACTGTCCTCCCTTTAACTCAACCCAGTGCAACTCCCCGTGACCAACCCCGCATAGACATACAGCCTGCTGGTTTCGTGACCACGTTTGTCCAGCAGAAGCAGAGGGCTCCCGACTTAGAGAAAAATCTTGCCCTCCTTTTAAACAGGATAATAAACAACCTTATTTTGTTTTCTTTCACCACATTGGTAGTGCTTCTGCTGTTCTAAAATCTGCCTGTGCCGCAGGGGTCCTGGAGGTGAGCTGCTGCCTGTGAGGCAAGTGGCTTGATTTGCATTGACTCCCGGTGACCTCCCTGCAGGCAAAGCCCTGAGGACACCCTTCTGGAAGTACAGGTAGAGTTTAAAACACAGGTCCTGCCTGTATGATATTTTTAAATTGGCAGAGTTAAGAGAAAGAGAAGCAAAAATTATTACTAACATGCTTCATTTTCTCCCAAAGCGCCTCAAGAGTCTCCAAAAATATTTAGCAACACTCCCACTGCATTTGTATTATTTAGATTTATTTTACTTGGAATAAAGTCATTTCTTTCCAACCCACATGTCCGAGGTTTCTCATTATCCTCGGAGTAGTCACATGACAGATGGTAATGGCTTCTTCTGTGCTGAAAAATGTCAATTGTCACGCTGTAGAGAGATTTTACATTGTGTTCGAAATCTGCTGAAGAGAATGGAGTCAGTCTTTTAAACACGGCAAAAGCCTTGACCCTCCTATTTCATCTAAAGAGCCGGTACTCACAGCTGTAGAAGGATCTGACTGCATCTGAGATATTAGGGAAAATACGTTATTTTTTTCTGCTGATATTTGGGTAATTCAGAAAAGAGCAGTGTGTATGGGGGAGGCAATATTTTGTAGCTATTGTTTTTATGTATGTTTGGGTACTTGCTTGGTTTTTGGGTTTTTTTTTTTCTGAATCGTGTACAAAATTATGCCTGTAAACATGAAGTATTTTAGATGAGAGCTGTTCTACTGAAGCACACATAGAAACTTCTTTTTTCCTACGAATAACAAATCTGTAACAAGGATCCTAGCAAATGTCTTTGGGAGTGTACCTCTATAGACTTGTTACTTTTATGGATAGCAGAATCACAATAAATTTTAACCACTAAAGGAATGCTTGTGGAAATTAACTGAGACAAATCTAAAGTGTGAGTTTCACTTGACATCAGTAGGAACAGAGAAATAAACCCTGTGGCTCCAGGTAAATGTATCACCTGAGTTATCCCTTAGTCTGAAGGGATAACTAATTTCACCATTCACTCACCTCTTTCTAAAACTGGGACAATTCTGAAGAATATTCTACTTAGTCCTGATTTAAGTTGAATAATTTAGTTCAATAAAAATTTCTTGAGCATGTACTGAGTGAGCTCTAATGATACAAAGATGAATAAGATCAAGATAGGTATGCAAGTCACTTTAATATAAATCAAGCACTATTTAAAGGTATCAGCAAAATGGTTTAGGATCAGAGGAGATGGCTTGATCGAAAGTTTTCGTGTAAAAAATAAGATTTTTACCCGTATCTTAAAAAATAAGTGTGGTTTCACCAGATGGCCGTAGTAGATGTGGAAGATCATTTTAAGTAGTGGTAAGAGTGTGAAGGTATCAAAGTATATGGAATACTTGGAAATATTTGGAAAATGTGATTTCTAATATGACATAAGAGATAGGATGTGGATGAGAAGCCAGAAAAATTGCACAATTGTGCAGAGTTTTGATTTCATTCTATAAGCAGGGAGAAGCTATCCAAGGTGTTTGCTGTGCACTCATGGGTTTGTTTGTTTTAAGCAAATTCACCTTGGTATTGGGAAAAAAACCTTGAGAGTACTGAAAAAAAAAAAATCAATTTGAGGGGAGAGTCACTGGGTCGAGTGGCCAGTTAAAAGGATTTCTATAATATTTTATAATAGATAAGGGCCTGCACTAGAAGAGTTATGTATTCAGAGAGAAAGACTAGATTAGAAAGTAAAAGAGAGAATATGAAATGAATTGGATGTGGGATTTGAGAAAGAAATGAATCAGAACCTTTAAAAAAAGGTTTATAGGTAGCAAGAAAAATAACCAAAAGAGCTAATGTAGAAACAGTACTCAGACAAGCTAATGTGTTTGATTGGGGATATTTAGAATTTGAGAGACCTAAAGCAGAAAACTTTGATAACTTTAACCACATAGTACTTTTGTCTCTATGAGTGAGTGGGGATTTGGATTTGGGTCATGAACCCAAGTGACAGTGAAGGCATGGGAGCAGATGAGGTCCTTAGAAAGGTCAACACCTATAGGAGCTGGGCTGATGAGTGGCTGGCTCCTCACCAGCGCATCGGGCCAGTACTCCCCACAGGCCTTGGCATACTCTGTCTCCTCCGGCCATTGCTGACTTCTTGGTCCATTTCTCAGGCAAATCCCTGCAGATTGCATGGCCTGCAATCTTTAGTAAAAACCTCAGGTCCTAGTGAAGTTTACATCAATAAACTGAGAATAAAAATAGAAGGTAGAGGGGCGCCTGGGTGGCTCAGTCATTAAGCGTCTGCCTTCGGCTCAGGTCATGATCCCAGAGTCCTGGGATCGAGCCCCGCATTGGGCTCATTGCTCCGCGGGAAGCCTGCTTCTCTCTCTCCCACTCCCCTGCTTGTGTTCCTGCTCTCGCTATCTCTCTCTCTGTCAAATGAATAAATAAAATCTTAAAAAAAAAAAAAAAGGAAGGTAGAATATTCCCCCTTAGCAATTTGGTTCAGTTTTACCCCTGAAAATTATATTTATATATGTTTTGAGTTTTATCATTGAATTAGGCATGTAAAAGCTTTGCCTTTTATGAACTTTGATCATCAAATTATATATGCTTTTTTCTGTTGAAAATAAATAAAAGCATTTCAGATTTTTTAACAGATAGTGATATCTCAAGGCTAATATTTACTTAAGTCATTCTTACCCCAACATACACTATAGATAGTTTTAAAAGCTGGTGAGAAATCTGTCTATATACTTTACTCTTTGGCACCATTTTCCAGTGTTCACTGTTGATAACTTCTTCAGAATTAGATTACCACTTTGGTTTAGCACATTACCTACTACAGAAGCTCAACTGTGTTTGAGTATATTTCTTCTTGGCTTGGAAATATTGAGTATAGATATTAAATTCAAAATCTCCTTTCCCAGACATCCAGATGAAAAATTGGGGAAAAAAATCAGTATAAAATTTTAATCGATGTTTAATTAAATCAATTTAATATAATTTAATATACAATCATCAGTTACCCATGTCTAGCTGTTCCTTGCACTAATTCTAAACATTGTATTTAGAATGCTAAATACTATCTTACTTTTGTGGGTGATATGGGGGAGTAGGAGAGCAAGGAAGTGATGCATGAATAGATAACCCAAAAAATGCAGAAATCTTTGTGGTTTGTGATATGTGTTATAAGAGAGATTTTAATAAAGCTTCCTACAGTATTTCTTCTAATGAGAAAATTATATTCCAGACAAAGGGGCTAGCATAAATTGTTAGAAAGGTAAGAGACAGTACACAGTTTGTTGTGTAAACAAGAAATAAATCCTAGAGTGGCCTTCGTAGGGCCTTTAGTGTGTTCCTGTGTAGCCAAATCTCTGAGAGGAGGGACTCAGCCTTTCTCACAATGGCATAAGGGAAAGTACTAGGGATACAGCAGCCGCCGTTGGTCATCCACTGACATTCACCACGTTTACCTTTGGAGAAATGACCTCAAATTATTGGAGCTGCTTTGCCAGCAAAGATAAGGAGAAGTTTCTGGGCATTGATACTGCCATTCCTTACCCGCCCTGGTTCCCCCCGCATGACTGATGGGTGCCAGCCTACGGAGAACCCAGATCCTGTGCTGACCGTGGCGCCAATAGTGTGGTGTCATTTATACTCTGGAGCTCCCCCGGGAATCAGGTTGAGGCTTTGCCTATCTGACGTTATTTATATGCCCTCACTTTGATTCTTCCCCTTCTCTGTCTTGCTCCCCTCTCTCCCTTACTGGATTTTCCTGGGAGCTCTGCCTTGATACATTCCATGCACACAAATCCTTGTCTGGGGGTCAGTTCTGGAAATAAGGCTGAAAAGATATCCAGGATCATATCAGGGAGTATTGTGAATGCCAGTCTAAGGTTTCTAATTGAAATTTGTTATCTTCCAAGTATTTGGCATAGTTTAGACACTGTCCTTTCTTGGCAGGTTAAATTCTAAATAGAAGCAGGCATGCCCCTAACATCTGTGGGGTGGGAGGCAAGAGTATTAATAAGACCTACATACCATAAATTAACCTAAAACCTCTTAAATGTGCAATATCTACTCTCCTATCTTTTCAATAGTTATTCAGTATTGTAAAGTTGTCCACACTTGCGAATTCAGAATCACCCAGTGAAATACAAAGAGAAGCAAGAAAATGGATGCTTAATGCAAATGGGAAACAACACATTGTTATGTAAGAATTTTTTTCTTATCTAGGTAACACCCAGTCAAACCCTTTCACATTCTAACTCTTGGGCAATGATACCACACAGGACCCTTTGTATCATTCAGACAGAGTTACCTTTTATCTAAAAAAGGGTGGGAGGATGTTGAAAAGCATTTCCTTGGGCCCTGAACTATGCTCATCAGGAGAGTCAATGTTTAGGGATATCTAAACATCTGTGCCAGCATTAAGTGCTCAATCCCAAGTATCTGAGGTGCCTATTTCCTTAATAAGTAGTGTGTGTGTGTGTGTGTGTGTGTGTGTGTTTATAATCAGTGGGGCATTCTAAAACATAAGGCCAGGGCTTCACTTGCCCAGGTCTGGGGTTATACTAAACAGAAAAATGCTGTTTAAACTTTATTTTATGAGCACCACGTCCATAGGAAAATATGCTGAAACAGTTCCGTTTGAAGGTTTAAAAAGTGGAATCTATACATAAAAGAATAAAGATTAGGTAGTGTTTCAACAAGATACAAACTGATACACATGATTTTGTAAGTTAAAATGCATTTCACCAGCTCTATCTCTTTCATATGAAAAAAACTTACATTGACCATACATTCCAGAATATGTAAGCCACATACAATTTCAGTATTTATACACTGCAAAAAACAAAAAGACATATTTTCCTTTTGTCTCTGAATTCATTACAGTAGACATCATATAATGCCAGTAGACCATTGTTTACTTAGTGGTAAGGAAAAACAGATTTTCAAGAATATTCTTCAAGAGGTATTTAAAATAAAAAGTAGTTCGATTCAGTGATGCACAGTAAGGTTAAGCTAGTGCCCCTTAAAGGATGTTTTATTCTAGTAAAGGACATCGTTTCAAATAATATGGAATACAACGTACATGTTCTAATCCAAAAATGTAAGCTATGCCACAGAATGGAAAAGAATATAACTAGGAGTTTGGAGTCACCCACCACCCCCCGCAACAGGGTCAGTGAAGCATTTAAGTCTGACACTAACCCCCACACACTTAATCTCTCCTCTTTGGCAGGACCACCACGCAAAAGTATCCATTGTTGCTGTTATAACATTGAATTGTGAGAGCAAACATTTAATACTTGTTTGTTGAATAAATGAATAAATAAGAGATTAGTCCATTTTGACCGCTGTTTCCAGAATTGCAGAATGAGGAAGCTTACACTACAACTGGATAATTAGGTTGTGTTTGTATACATTTGATCCAGGTTTGGGAATAATTCAATAAAAATAGGACCTCATTATACAATTCAATGTAACATTTGAGATGGTTTATATCACTTTTAGTTTTCTAACCAGCAGGTACCTACACCCGAAATAAACTACCTGCAGTGCTATGGTTAACGGTAACTTGAGTGGGATGTGTTAATAGAATCCTAGGTAATTAATCTGTATTTCCTTTACTAGTTCACAAATTTTTGTTACACTGCAATGCATTTACACTCCTGATTCAGAACTTCCAGTTCTACTCCTACTGTGAAGAAAAAAAAAAAGTGCATAAGCTATCTTGGGATTTTCAAAACGCTGTGCATCTTGTGCCTGTACAAATCGTAAGACTCTTTGTCTGAACCTCGTGTTACTTGCATGGAAAAGCATGAGTAAGTTCTCTGAAGTTCTAAAGAAACGTTAACATGCATATGCTTGAAAGGAAATGAGCCACAAATTACAGAACTTCCCAGCATGCAGGCTTGGCCGGTCTTGGCTCTCAATTCCTTCTAAAACTCTTGGCTTCCCTGAAATAAATGTCATGTGCAGATTTTGTTCATAGCCAAGCAAAGGTGTCCCACAACTTTACAATGGTTTGCCCTGGCTTCAAACAAAATTGCCTGTGTTGGGGTAGAGATTCAAAAAAGAAAAATATGTTTATGTTTATATGACTCAAGCCCAGACACCATTTCTCATTTTCCTTCCAATGTGTTTTTCAAAACCCAGGGCATAGGTCTGCCTGAAAGTTGGGAACATTTTTGACAATAATTTGGAATCTCCTCTACCCTACGATACCAGCTTCAAAATGAATTATGGAAACATTTTAATAGCAGGTAGAGAGTTCCAAAGCAACTGACTACAAATGGACTGTTTTATGCAAGACAGCACTACCCATAGTGGGCAGAATAATTGGTAATGATGGTTTTTAAGGAAATGTATTGTTGCCATTCAGTTGAAAGACAGAAATTTAGAAGAGTAAGATTTAGACAATCATTTAAGAAGAAGAAATAGAATAATAAAATGCAATATAATGCTTATAAATTGGCAAATGTGAAATGTTTGTAGTCTTCACTTTCCCCCATGGGGAAAAAGTGTTTGTTTTTGCTCACACATTTTTTTAAACTTTAAATAAGTTAATCTCAAATATCTCGATAAATTTGCAATTTTGAATCAGTTGAAACTGAATGAATGCTTATAACTGTGGAATGTAGTAGAGAGAGAGGCAAAGTTATTTAGATTTCCTTCAACAACTCAAAATGTAATTGGAAAGACAAGGTAGACCCATATGTATTAGTTTATACTTGAGATATTTACAAATAGAGTTGGAGGAGTGTTTTAGTCTCCCCACTTATATATCAAAGTTCTCTTAAGGCACCAGAGCTAAATTTCCTTGTCAATTCATAAAGAGCATCCAATCATAACATTCTGTCTATTATCTTAGAAAGCTTGCTGCCTTTCCCTAGGTCTTAGGCAGGCAAGATGTAGCTTGAAATTCATCTGACCATATCAGAAGAAGCCAAAAATTCAAGGTTAGTCTAGAAAGACCTAGATCTGTCAGTACTCACGGGGATTGTTATCAGACGGCAAAATTCTCTAGAAGAAAATATAAGCTACTCCCAGGATAAAGCAGTTGAGTGTAGTGGCCAGGTGAGTTACCCTGGCTCTCCTTACTTCCCCTACTTCTTGGTCATGAAGTGTGAGCATTTATAAGGTCCAGTTGTGAAGGGATAAGATCTAGAGAGGAACATGCAATGGCACTCTGAAGGAAAGATCTCAGAGATCTTGAAATATGAGACTTTAAATGAGATTCAATGAACAACATATTTCTCAAAAAAAAAAAAAAAGGAAAGATGGTCTTCTCATTCAGTTAGTCAACAGAAAGGACTTCACCATGTAACACTTGCAACAAAAAGTCTGCATTATCTAGGTTAGATAAGAAGGCATATGACAGTCAGCTTTCATCAGTTTTAATGTTTGAATGCCAAAATTTACCTGACTCAAAGAGGTTTGTTTTACTTAAATTTTTACTAAAATTTCTAATAAAGTTGTTTTTCACTTTGCTTCTACTTTTCATAAAACAACATAATAAATAAACAAAAAGGGTCAATTGGACACAGATGGTAAATTACAATGACTCTTTTTTCTGGTATATTGCAGGCTAAGGACAATTATGTACAGATATACATAATTCTTCAAAGTTTTAACAAGACTGGCATTTCTTTCCAAGTGACTGCTGGGTTTTGGTTTTTTGGGAAAATGAGGAGAGCAAATTACAACTTTAACTCATTACATTTTGCAAAGCTAAGAATATTGGAATGGAAAGAAAGAGGATGCTATTTAACATATATGGGAAGAATGAGAAATACAACTAGTATTGGGTGGGCAGGGGAATGAAGAAAGATGGAAATAGTCAACCTGTTCTTACATTTGACACATCATTAGTTTTCATGGAAGTCTAATAAATTCCATGCAATTTTTGACATTTTAAGTGGAATATTTGGAAAACACTGGAGATTTATGTGCTGAGCAAGGCCATTCCACGGATATAAGAATCTCATCATAAGAGGAATGCTTGAAGTTGACAGAAGCAGCTTCAAAAAGGCTAGGCGGTGGTGTGCTGGACCTGGTTTGTACAAGCTTGTGAGGACAATTGTTGAAGTGTCAGAAATTTTGCAGCCAATTGTTAGATGACCATTATTAAAAATTAAACCATAGAAACATAATTAATGAATTATAAGCAAAGGTAATAAATATTCAAAATACATTGCTTTCTACTTATTTTAATTTTCTATTGTCTATGCTCTTGAGGTTATTTATGTACATCTACTGGACAATGTGTATGTACAAATGATAGGTGTCTGCTCTTCCCAATTCCTCACTTAGTGACATAAAGTGGGTAGTTTGAAAGCTTATTTTTATGATAGACTGTTGGTAAGATTTTGGAATTATTTGATAAAGTAATCCCCCAAGTTAGAATGAAATCTTTATAGGAAAAGAGGATCCACATTACAATTAAAACTGCTCTGTGATAGTTTCTGGTTAGACTTAATGGTAAAAAGTGAGGCCTCCTATAAGTGGTGATTGAAAATAAAAGCCTAGAAGTCCCTGCATTTCACTTGATTACTATTAAAGAGCCAATAGATTGTTTTCCTTTCATTAAGGGAGGTAATGTTCCTGAGGAATTAATGAGTTTCATCATCAGTTCTTGGGGTGCTTATAAAGTTCCTTTGAAACAACTCATCAAATGGTCATTTATACCCACTCTAGAACAAGTATGCCAGAGACCTACAGAAATGATCCTTTCCTTCTTTCCAGTTTTCCCCAGGTAAAAAACAGAGCAGGCCCTATTTAACCCCAAAAGGATCAGATTTTCAAATAAGTTGTGAAATTAAGATTCTTCTTAAAAATAATTAGAAAGGGTCCCTTTTGAAAAAGATATAAACAAATCTCAACATTGCATTTTAGAAACTCTGTTAGAAAGGACTTCTCTTAACATGGTAAGTAAATGAGAGAGCCCTCAAGTTATTTCCAAACTCTCACAGGAACCCAGCGCCATTTCAGACCTGCGGCATGGAAAATGGGCTGGAGGCAGTGGGAGGATGTTGGAAGGATCAGCCCCAGCATATTCCAGCACACTCCATTCCATTTGCTCAAACTCCATTCCTGAAAGGCCAGAGGATCTCTCTCCAAACCTATTGGCATGGACATATATTTTAGAGTTAATCCAAGAATAAGAACAGCTAAAACACAAGACAATATTTCAGAAAAGATCTGAGGACAATTAAAAAAAAATACTGTTTTCTCACCTCAGAAGAAGCCTCAGTTATTTTGAATAGGAAATCATAAACTTTAAGTTAAGGAGAAAACCCAGAACGTCCAGGTTCTCTTAAAAGAGACAACATGTACCAAGAGAAAAAAATAAAAGATGAGAAATCCTTCCAAATTCCAGAGGCCTATTTAGTCAGCAGGTGACTTTCCAAATGTTGCTGTTACATTCCATGTATGTGTACTCTTAGCCTGAAAAGTAAAAAGAGACATCAGGACTTAAACAACTTGTTATAGCACCTGGCTTTTTAAATCACAGAAAAAGTTGCCTGTAACCTAGTTTTCTTGTAAATTAGTTTTCAACGACTGTGGTTGAGTTAAAGGATTCTGTCGTCGTAACTTATTTCTGGCGAACTCCAAACACCCATCAAATTCTTCTTTAACCAAAGCAACACAATCTTTCCTCTACCCAAACCAAATCAAACAAATCATAGAAAAGATAAGAGAGCACTCCCCCCACCCCGAAGACAAAAATGCATGGTGGATAGATTGAAAGAAAAAAATGATAAGGAAGTTAGAAATCACACATGGATAAGAAGAGAAAAGGGCATGCTGCCATAATAAAAATGGTAAACTTTTGGAATTCAATGTCGTCTTTGCTGACTCTAGTCGGTTCAGCCTCTACAATGATCAAAGGAAACATTCTGATGAGGTATGGAGAACTTTAAACAAAGGGCTCTTAGGTGCGGACTCACATGATAAAAAAGCATTCACTCCAGCTCTTCACTGGCTTCTTCAAGAATCTCTTTTAAGGCTGAAAGTAAAGTTTATAAAAAAAAAACAACTTTCTTCATCCCAATCAGCAAGGCAGGTGCCAGGTGCTGTGACTGTGACTTCTACAATATTGCCCCCACTCCCCCCACGCTGCCCCCCTCTCTCCACCTCCTACCACCTCCAACACCCACCGCACCAAAAAAACATTAAAGTTAAAGAAGAATGTGTCTCACCTGAGTGCCTGTGAATTCCTGTGCTAGAATTTTTAGTATTTTACCAAAAAAGAAAGTTGGTCATTTTGAAATATATAAAATGCAATCCTATTTAGAGCAACGGTGAAATCAAACATTGTGTGCTCACTGTGAAGTTTGCAACATTTGACAAATTGTAATTCTGTTCTTCGCAAACTTCTAAACACTTCCTGCTAAGTGACAACAAGCTTCAGCAAGTTTCTACAAACCTTCTGCAGCTTCTTCATCTCACTATAAAGAACAGATGCCGTTTAGGGGCTGCTGTGAGCTCTTCTGTTCTCTGTACAATATGTACACGTACAGAAAGGAATTCACATTCGATGAAAATGTGATAGCCAAGGCCTCCAGAAAGCTTTAGCAGTAAGTGCACAGCACTCCAACAGCTGGCCTAAATCAAGGGCTCTCTGTCAATCACTGAGAAATGTGACAGACTTGTAACTTTGTGGCAAGAGCGACAAAATTTACAGTTTTAGAGAATCACGTCAATAACAATATAATTTGTGTTGTTAAAATATACAAAGATGCTCCAAATTGTTTTCTAACAAGTTTAATGAAAGTGAATGTATATTTTCATATTTAATATAAGAAAAATGAAAAAAGTAGGTAAATAAATATAGTTCTAGTCATTTTCATATAAGTCATTAGAGAAAAACATAGATACGGCACTATTTCTTACCATAAGAATTAATGCCAGGAAATTCAAGAGATCAAAAAGGAGCGAGTGCATTCTGGGAAATTCAAGTTTACTGTGTACTTGATTTTCAAGTTTATTTTTCTAGTAGATTCAGTCCCCCAAAATATAAATCTACACAGAGCTCAAAAATAGATATTTGCCGTACAAAAATTTATTTTATAACATTTTATACGGATTTTATTGTGCATTTTAAAATTTCATCCAATAGCCTTGTAAACAAGGTTTCTGTCAGACTTTGTGTTCTATTCAATAAAACAAAAATCATTCCAAGTCTAAAACAGTGCTTCCCAGACACTGATGTTCTTAAGATCTTGATCTTAAGATTCATCTGTGATATTTGTCAAAAATAGCAATTACTAGGCCTCTCCCCTAGAAAGTCAAAGCAGCAGATTTGGATTGGGGCTCCCCAGGCAATAATTAGAATCAGACAAGTTTGTCACACAAAAAAAAGATTGAGAAAACGGATTTCTAAGACATTCACCTGTATACAATTCTAATAATTTTTAGCACTTTAAGGACAACGAAAAGAAAACAAATACATAAATCAAAAAGGCAAAAAAATAAAACAAAATCATAACTTTATAGTAACTGAAATATTTCCATGCCTATTTCTTTAAGTAAGAAATAAAGAACGGGGAGTTTGGAAATCAAGTAAAAAATAGAGGGAAAAATACAGCCTTTATTAAACATACATATCACTTAGGTTTATTAGGTAAGTTTTGATGTTCCGTATATATGTATTATACATATACAAGTACATATACATATATACATATATGTACCTATACATATATACAATACACATACATAATATATATATAATACATACATATGGCATATATATACATAATACATATATATGGCCCATCTTGTACCAAAATTACTATTATATCTATACACTATCATATAGTGTGTATATATACTCATATATACAAATATATAGTTTGTATATAGTTTTAGTGATAAAATTAGATTGGTATATACTAATATATACTATGTGCGTGTGTGTGTGTATACATATATATATGCATATATATGTGCACTATATAAAAGACCTAATTTGATCACTAAAACTGTATGATTTGGGGTGAGAGAGCCAATATTATGAATTTTTTTTTCCCCCGGGAAATAAATTACAAGTGCGATATCACAAATTTCCCCATACTATTCTTTGTCTTGCCTATACTAGATTTCATAATTGGCATCTTCTAGATTGCAATTTTGGTCACAATTGGTACTAATATGTATTATTTCGGTTCTAAAACTGATAAATATTTTTATTTAGTGCTTTCATTAATGCTATTTTTGTTAATTTTAATTAAGTTAATAAATGTATTAAATGTGAGAGGCAAGACAATATAGTGTTCTATCACTCATTTGCTCTGTGATCTTTAGCAAGTTTCTTGATGTCTCTGAAGTTCATTCCTCTCACCTATAAAATGGTGTTGATAATAGTGCCTGGCTCTCAGGGTTGTTATGGGGATTAAGTAAATTAAAAGATATAAAGTAACTCACAGTAGGGTCTGACACATGGTAACTGCTCAATAAACATTAATTATTAGTAGTAAAAGCAAGATGGCATCATGTCTTCTCAAATAACATGGATTCTACAATGACCACAGAATTTATCATAAAACAGGAAATTTCTAAGAATAACCATGACACAATTAATAATTTCACAAGGACAGGGACACCTGGGTGGCTCAGTTGGTTAAGTGTCTGCCTTCAGCTAGGGTCATGATCCCAGGGTCCTGGGATCGAGCCCCATGTCGGGCTCCCTGCTCAGTGGGGGAGCCTGCTTCTCCCACTCCCTCTGCCTGCTGCCTACTTGTGCGCTCTCTCTCTCTGACAAATAAATAAAAAAATCTTTTAAAAAAATAATAATAATTTCATGAGGACAAAGTTGAAAACCTAAACAGTACCAGGAAAACTCCCTGTCACTTAAATTTTATTAGATATGTTTTAATTATTCAAGAAAAAAAAATAGGCTAAGTAGAATGAAGTTGGGATAAATTTATAGAATTCTTAGCTGGGAGACTTTAGAATCATGGAGCATCATTTTGCTATTTCACAGATGGGCAATTTGAGGACCAGAAAGCAGGAAGGATTTAACCAAATCTTAATGAAAAATTGGTTTTAAATCTGGTAGGTAGATGGATTAGAGTGACTTGGTTTCGTAATTCTGTTCATCACACATTATCATCACAAGATAATTCGATAAATTATTTCTTCTTTGCTTTGTTTTTCCTAAGAGAGAGCTAACAAAATTTAAACAAAGAACTAAGTTTCTAGCCAGGTACGCTGGATTTTATTGTTGAGGGTCAGTCCCAGAAAAAAGATGAGTAATGGGGAGGATACAAAAGGAGATGGTGCCATTCCAGGCTGGGTGAACACTTGGGGTTCAATCAGAATCTCTTGGGGCTGGGGGTGGGGGCTGGGTATATTTTTAAACGCCCTTAGGTAAATAAAATATACACACTGAAGATAGGCTTGAAGGCATTCTTTTCCTTTCTTAAGGCAATCATATGTTAATCTTTTGTTTTGTTTTGTTTTGTTTTGTTTTGTTTTGTTTTGTTTTGTTTTGTTAGAACCACTCCTCCCTACCCCCAACTCCCTGCTGAGTTTAAAGCTGATTCTCCCTTCTGGTTGTAGAAATAGAGCTGGTGGCCTAGGAAAAGCCAACCCTCCTGCAAAAAATATCTACAGAGGATGCTGCAGAAATGGACACAGAACTCCAGTGAGGCCAATCAGAGCCCAAGAGGCTGAATTTTCGGGCTTGGATTTTAGCTACTAGGACCATCTCTTTTACTGAGCTAGGGCACTGATAATAATCCTAAGAACGTGCCACTCTAGAGGAAGTGAAATGCAGAGATGAGCCCATGGGACATCGTATGAACCTCAAATTTAAGCTACATTTGATACCAGAAAGCTTTCAAAAACCAATCAAATGGTATTTTGCTTACGCCAGTAAAGACCAGATTTTTGTATCACTTACTAACTCACCTGTAAATGTACCTATGTCACCTTTTTGGACACTAAGGTGAAGGCCCTTGCCTGTGTGGAGATTGGCACTGGAACCAGAACAGGCCTGGGTCTGCAGACAGAACTCAACAACTGATGGCAAACGAGGAGGAAAATGAGACAGGTCTGAAATATGACCAAAACAATGGTTCTCAGCCTAGTTGTACATTATTATAGTCACCTGCTGACCTTTGAAAATATAGTCAGCCCCTCCCCTATAAGATTCTAATTTAACTGATCTGAGGTGAAGCCTACACCTCAGATGATTCTAGTGTGAGGTCAGGATTGAGAACCATGGCCTAGAATCCCAAATCCATTAGGAAAATTTCTCATTTCCTGATGACTAATGGGGAGTCCTCTAGCACAGTGAGAAAGAACCGGGGCTGTGGCTTCATGTGGGCCCAAGTTCAAATCTTGCAGTGCTTCTTGCTAGTAAGTTTGCACAAGTCTCTTAAACTCTTGAAACAGGAAGTTGGTTTGGGGTCTGCCCTGTTTTAAATGTACAGAATGGGAATCACAGGTTCACACTGTGTGAAGATTGAATGAAACAATGTAGCTCTCTTTTTTTTTTTTAAGATTTATTTATTTATTTGAGAGAGAGAGTGAGAGAGAGCATGCAGGTGTATGAGGGTGAGAGGAAGGGGCAGAGGGAGAAGGATATAGAGAAAACCGAGCAGACTTCCTGCTGAGCTCCATCCCGTGACCCTGAAATCATGACCTGAGACAAATAAACAGTCGGATGGATGCTCAACTGATTGAACCACCAAGCAGGCATCCTGAAATAATGTAGCTCTTAACACAGGGCTTGACACATAGTAAGTACTCAAGTGTCAGCCATCTATGCTGGTGAAGGAAGGCTTAGTACAAAGGCAGGCCGTGCAGGCTGCGGCAGAACTCTGTACTCAAGTACTCAATGTGTGGCTTTGGACAACTAATTTTCCAGTTCTGAGCTTCAGTTCTGTAAGTTATTCAGTGGTACAATAAAATGATGCATTAAAAGATGTAAACATACATCTTTATTTGGTTACATATATCAGATATGGTAAGTGACAGTGCCTAGAACACAGTAGTCATTTAAATCTTAGTTTGCAGTCTTATGTTTTAATTAAAGCACAAATACAAGAAAACCACAACTTTTCCAATTATAGGAATAAAAATTTAAAGTTAAGTGAATTTGTGGGAGGTTTCACATAAGCATGGGAAGCACATGCTAGAAAACTGATTCCCGTGGGTGAATTCATACTTCCGAAATAATTAACAGGAATCACAGATCGCCAGGGACAGAAGGTACAGAATGACAGCATTAACAAAGAAATACATTACATGAGAAGTTAAACTGACCTTTCCAAAATAGCAGGGTCAGGCTGAAGGGTAAAAAGTATTTAACAAGAACACTTCTTACAAATGAATGAGAAAAGAAAAACAACAAAACAAAACAAAACAACCGAAAACACCACAGAGTGATTTCTTAACCAAGCTTTGGTAACCTGTCCAGTTGAACTCATTCAGACATAATGGTGCTGGTTACAGGGAATGGCTGAATGAATTGATTACTTAGTGAGCAATAAAATACATACATGAGAAAATAGATACACATATACACAGGAATAAATAAAATAAATAATGAAGATCAACTCTAAATAGAAACACTGGTTGATGGCATTTCCCCATAAGTCCATACTTGTTGGACGGAAACATTGAGTTGCAGCAGTTATGTGTATTTGAAGAATATTTTTGAAGAGTTCAACTTAACTGGGAGCAGACCTGTCACTGCCTGCCTTGTTAGAGCATCTGATAACCTACATAATTAGCAGAGGAAAATGAAAGTAAATCTAAGCTTAGGAAGTAGAAGTAGAAACTTGAAGATGGAATTTAAAAAATAGCTGCAAATAATTATTCATTAAATACCCTTTGACTCTCCAGTGTGAAATAAGACCAGTATTGAACAGCACAGACATAATCATGACAGGCGAGTTTTCTGAGATGCAGGAAGAAGGTGAGTCTGCTCTCCGGAAGTGGGGTGTCAGCTCTGGGATGAAGGTTTGTGACTTCTCCAGCAGCATTCACAGGAACTCTGGATGTGTCAGCCAGGCCTGTGTACTCTTTGCACCCAGCCTCAAGTCTCAGTTTTGAAATGTGTGAAAATCACCAAATTAGACAGTGTCATGTGAAACTATGAACATTTTCCTTCTTGTTTTTAATTATTGGAAATTATAATTGACCTGTGTAAGTGATGCTTATTGCATTACTTAAAGAGCCAAGCTCTGATGCAAACTCCTTTCATTGTTAATGAAGAAAGGGGTGTTTGCTTGGGTAACCTGAGTGTGATAGAGATGTCAACTATGAAAAACATAACATTTTTATCCCTGAAACAAAGAATAATTTTTCTGCTATGTATTTTTTCACTGAGGCACCATATGATCTATAACCATCTGATCTATAAATCTGGTTTCCTTTACTCCTCTGAAAAATCTCAGGGATTAGCAATATTCTTATTCTTTCTTAATTACCTTCCTCATTTCCAAATTAAGTCTATCTTTTTAATAATCAATTTGCATTCAAGTTCTGAATTCCTTCATGGCAGTAAGCCAAGAATGAAAGAAAATATTGTTAGTTTAAAAGGCTGTAAGTGAAGCTAAGGAAGCCTGATTTATTTTTGTCCATTCTTACTCATGCGTGCTTCAGGTGGGGTTTTTCTTAATTTTTCTTCAGTCGGTTCATCTTTCTTCCTTCCTGTAAACTTTAGGTAAGACAGCTGGATACCTTGGGATTCTGCATCTTCTACATCAGCAAAACTCAAAGTCTGTGCTATGAGAGGGGTGTGATTCTGTTTAATCACAGTGTTACATAACTCTGCAGATTCTCTAAGGTGTAGTGATATTTAGAGGTGACAGTAAAAGCATTACAATTCCACCAAGTGTTATACAGAGAAACCATGCACAAGGAAGGCTGAACCCTTTTAAACAGCTAGTAGGAACATAATGAACTATTTTTTCCCCCTCTCTGCAACATTTTGAACAAACAAAAATAGCTAGTTGAGATTTTGGTCACAAACTTGAGATGCTGTTAAAATATACCTATTAAGCTGACAAATAAATCCTGCATACTATTTATGGATGTTCAGTACTTTCATAGAATATACATTAAGTAGGAATGAAAAAAAATTCAAATGGACTAGTGTGCAGTAGATATTTTTAGCCCTTCTTTGAATGAAAAATACATTGACACATTTAGGAACGTGGCTAAATTCCTTGCATTATTTTTCTTTTAAGTGTTCCCGAAGCCCTTTGTCAGCACGACAGGAGGACGAGAGACAGTCGTACAAAGAACAGCCATAGAGGCAACAGTAGTAATAGCAGCCCTCGTAGGATTTAGGTAGTGTTTTTAAAAATAAACATCACTCATAGTATCCTTATGAAATTGGTTATAACAGAGAAAGCTACTGTTACACAGGTAAGAAAAATCGTGTCATAGTGAAAATTTAAAGATGATACAGCGTTTTATAAAGTTCTGACTTTATAAAGTTTCACCAGCAACTCTGAAATTATAGGCTAGTCAAATATACCAGCGTGGCTTACTAGCAGATCTTAAGACTTATTCAAATACAGTAATTAAGAGAGTTGATAGCAATTAAGTTGTGTTGATGTAAGGATAGCATAATTCAACCTCCCTTCAAGAAAACTGGGAAATTACAAAGGAGCAAAACAACAACAACAAAACAACAAAACAAACAAACCATGCCGTAAGAATGGAATTTCAATAGAAATATTAGTACTTGGGATCCTTCTACTAAAAGCTGATTCCTGAGGTCCCAAAGCAATGCTATACAAATCTGCTTACGCATTTTGCTAACCCCTACTGACCTCACGACATATGCTGGCATTGTTGGGGTAGGAATATAATATCTCTATATCATACTTAGGAGTAAGTTTTCACATAAATGTATATAATTCAATATTCTTTCAACTTTATATTATCATTTAAAATCTCTTTTCATTTCAAACTTTCCCCAAATCCCATCACTATTATAAAGTCACATCCATAACTACTGAGCAAATGTTGTTAAGCAATGAGTTTTAGTATTTTTTTCTGCAAGATTCCTTTCAGCCATATCCTTAGTTCTTGCTATAGTCTTAGATGCCTCTCTAGAAAACTACCATTTGAAATCTTCCCAAGATGGGGGTGTACCACCGTCTTGAAAAATAAATGAGATTTTAGCAATATTAAATAAGACTGTAGTAATGAATCAAAGAAGGAATCACCTTGTAATCTTTCCTGGAGAATATGAGGAAGCAAAAAGTCTACTTTTACATAACGATTCCCCAATTATAAAAGGTTCTAAGAGAAAGATGGCAAATTTGTGGTACTTATGATACTTCCTCAATATGGAACAGCCACCCCCCCCTCCCCAAACATAGTAAATAACATTCATTTGTCAGGACCGTTTTTTTTCCTGCTGAGTCTAAATATGGCCTCTGAGCATTCAATACTGCAATCTAGACAGCCTTTAGCAATTGTTGGCACATAAATTTAAGTTTGACATCCTAATCTATGGGAGAATTTAAGATCTACTAAATAGGAAAGCCAATCTCACAAAAATAGATTGTTATAGAAGAGAATTCATAATATCATAAAATGTCATTTCTAGCAAATCCAAGGGAGAGATTAATGCAGACCAAACAGCTCATGTCTCCTCAATTTGAGAATCTCCCTCTTAGAACATTATCCAAAAACTTACTCTAGTTTCTTTTGTTGATACTGCTGCTACTTTACTATTTTGTTTGCTTGGGGTTTCAATATCCAAAAACCAGTATAGCTGACTTTAGTTTAAGAATTTAGATTAATAATGCCTTTATGCACCCCAATTTTTCTGGTCTGCTTAATGCAAAATATATGGTTTAATGTTTGTTTGTTTTACTGTTATTTTGCTATGTTTCAACTTCAAAATAAACTTTCCAAGCTGAAAAAAACTTTCAAGAGATTTTAACACAAATGACAAAAGCTGAATATATGCGCCAGAAAAAGCTGTTCTTCCACTACGGTGACATACAATGTTCATGGCATCTGATACAAAGTCAGAATCTAATCTACATTTCTGAATGAATAAACAGTAAAAGACACACCTTCAGTAATATATCCAGTCAGGATAGTATTCATCAGTCTCTGTCAAATGACCCTGAAATATATCCATTTGTCCAGGCACTTCCTCACCAAAATCTAACATAAAAAATATCTGAGTATTCTTAAGTTCACCCACACTTAATGACACAGAGAAATACTTAAGATGTATTGGTGCCTAAAGAAAACCCTTGCTTTAGGAAAAGAAACAGATAAAAAGTGCCCTAATCCCTTGTGCCGAACGGTTAGTGAAATTCTGAACATTTTTATGACACTTGTTCTGGAAGTAACAAGAGCAGCTCATTTAACAAGCTGATAAATATTTCTTAATGAGCCTCTTTGTACCAAACTGATATTTCTAATTAAAATAGAATGGGGGCATCTTGTTTATAAGAATGTGGGCTCAGAATCCATTTAGATTTTCTTTAAATTCTCAGAATTCTATTGCCATAGCCCAAATGGCTTAGGTTAAATACTGTGACTCACTGAGGGAACAATTTGGGAAATGCTAAAATTATAAAAATGTTTTCTCCCTTAAAAGAGCATCTGAACCTGGCACTGTTGATAGAATTATACAGGATGACTTCTCCTGGGCTCTAGGAACAACAGTCCTCCCCCCAAACTCTTGGGCCTCTAAGTCAGGTACAATGGTTCTCCTTCCTGTTCCGGTAGGAACATACTATACACTCCCTCCAGCTGTGTCCATTTACCAGTGGCGTACTCACCTACCACAGCTTGCTTTACATTCCAATACAAAATATATCTACTCAACACTCAACAGTTATATTTGCAGAAGCTGTTTGGTATATACCGTCTGTGTGGAGAGTACAAAGGGGCACACATTCCCTCAAACAATTTATAATATCTCAGAGCTGGCTATGACAGGGTGTCAAGGTAAGAGCCAGACAAGACTTGAGAGGCTAAAGGGACTCCTATGACCTACTTCAATGGCTGGAAAAGGCTTAAGATGTAAGGGAGCACTTCAAAGAGGCTCTGATCAAGTATTCCTTGCTATTTATTCCTCACGAAATTCCTTGTGGGGATTATTTACGTGACATAAAACGACCACAAAATCTCTGTGGTTTCCAACAAGTATTTATTTCTCATTCATGGCTTGTGTTCACTGTGGGTCAGCTTTACCTCTGCTCCAAGTTCAGAGAGCATTCTCCCTGGACTTACGCTGATGGAGCAGTCGTGAATGAAGCCTTGCCTGTCCTTGAGGCAAAGGGAAGAAAGAACACTGTGAGTCATGTACTGGCTCAGAAACCTCTGCTAGGAAGTGGCTCATTGCTTTCCCTCGCATTTCATTTGCCACTGCTAGTCACTGGGCAATATGGAAGTTGAACAGTGCAGGGCTGTGTAAGCCTCTTCCAGGAAGGGGTCTACAGGGAGAAACACTGAATACAGTAGAAGTGTTCCAATCTTCCACAGCAAGTCAAAGTAATCTTCACTGCTAATTTGCACAAGGTAGAGGAAGGCCAAGAATGATTTTAGTCAATTCTATTGCATAAGCAAGCAAAGACAAGAGCCATAGTTATTGGGCACCTCCCAGGCTAAGGGCTTTACATAATTATTATATAGAATCATCTCAACACAGAGTCGGATGGAATCAGCTGCTTTATTTTACAGGGGAAAAAATAACCATGCTCAGGAATGATAATGTTAGGCTGAAGGTCATAAATATCAGATTGCAAGTGAATCTGATCCTTTAAGCCAGGTATACAGAGTGTCATCCTCCTCATCAAAAATATTTATGAAGAACTCATTTATATGTGACAGGAATTAATGCAGACATAGCCCCTTTAGAGTCGACAATCATATAGGCACATTTAGTATATGCATACTTTTAAAAATGACAGAATAAAACATGAATACAATACCCACGTCAATGGGAAAATGTTCACAGTCCATAAAACAAGGTAAGAACTTATGAAACTTATGCATATATAATAAGAATAGGAACAATAGAAAGAAATCCATTCAAGTTTTCATTATCTTAAAGCTCTATAATATTAGAGGACAAAGGTAGGTGGAATCTCTAGGAAAACTAATATGGTTTCTTAATATTTTTAAGTAGCTCAACAAAAGGGAAAAGAGTAGCATTCACGTCCTCAACTTTCCTTGTTCTGAGAATACTAAAACAAGAAGGCATTTTTATAATCGTGTGCATGCATATTCCCCAAATCGACTTGGTAATTAATGATTAGGCCTGTCAGTCTCTACTTCTACAGAATAAATACACTTATTTCTTTAAACTACAGTAACTCTCCCTCGATAATGCTAATCACAGACAAATAAATATTTTCACTTTTATTCTCTATAGTGTCTCCCATCTGCACACTTTTTTGTATACATAATTCAGTCAGTGTCCTAGGCCTCACTTATCCACACAAAGCCACGTTTCTGGTTACACATCTGACTCTCACATCCACAACATGTTGAACCACAGCCTAAGTAGTTGGACTCTTCCAATCTACCGAACCATGGTTATTAAATTTCAGTTTCACAAGTATTACCTAAGGTACTTGTAAGAAATAAAAGTGAAAAAAGAAGATTTCATCCTGTTCGTTCTCCATTCTGGTTCAATCTCTTCTATATAGAGAAGGGTCTAGGAATCAGCAGTTTAAATCAAGCCCTGGGGTGGGGGAATCTGAGGGCTTTCCCAGGTCCCAGGAGGAAAGTTGATTCTCTATTGCTCCTCCCATCTAATGCCACATTTTGATGGGAATTTCCAAAGATGTTTTATAGCAAATTTTATTATCTCTAGCTAGAATTTATCTTCATTCTGCACTGTAGGAGTGAATCACTGAATCCTCTTATGAATTGTGCATTCTTGGGTTACTGTGACCCAAGAAGCTATGAGAATGTGCATATTCAAGGTGAATTTTCAGACTCAAAAAAAAAAAAAAAAGTTTGTTTCTTGATTACAACAAATACCAGCTGATGGAAAAGCAATAAAAATACCATGGAAGGAAACTCAGGAAAATGCAAACAAGTTCAGTTTGCAATGAAAAATTCTGATTTGTCCAATATACAATATGAAAATTTGACATAATTTTTGCTCAGATAGGTAAAAAACTGCTATAAGGATCCTGATGTGCATATGTTCAAAACAAACAGTGATCCGGCCTATACCATTAATATCTGGGTAAAGGAGGAAAGAACTTCCTAACCACATCTCTTCACGTGCTCTACTTCAAGCCAAGCTTGGCCACCACTGAAGGTCCCCTGAGCCTGCCCTGGTTCCATGTGCCTTCTCCCTTTGTTACTTCCCAACTGTTCCTTCACCTCAGCATGTTTGAATCATGACTATTCCTTAAGACCCAGTTTCAATGCTACCTACCCATTATATCATCTACATCCCTCCAGCCAGAAATAACCAATTCCTCCAACTTCCTCTGGTACTTTCTGTCTGCTCTGACAAAATTAATTGGTTTTACTTTAATTATAATTATCTTAATTCACAGATGCTGATTTCTTACTATAAAGCCAGAGCCAAGGACTTATTTATCTTTATATTACCTAGAGTGCCTAGTACGGACAAATATTCCAGTGTGTATAGAAAAATAGATCAGTGAAGAAAGAATGCATATTAAAATACTTTGATTACCAGTAGCTTCTCTAACTGGATGTAAGTGGAGACATAGAAAAAATTGCTAAGAAAACATCTTAATAAAGATGAATATTTTGATTGTTTTAAATCAAATTATCTCAAGCTCAACATCATTGACATTTTGAAGTAAATAGTTCTTTGTGTAAGGTGATATCCTGTGCATTGTAAGATTATTAGCAAGTGTGCTTCGTCTCTATTCATGAGATGCCAGTCACAACTCCTTCAGTTGTGAAAACCAAAAATGTCTCCAAGATATTGTCAAATGACCCCTAGGGGTACAAAATCACCACTGGCTGAGAAGAGTATTTTAGAGTATAACTGTTTTCTTTCTTTCTTTTTAAAAAATATTTTATTTATTTATTTGACAGAGAGAGAGATCACAAGTAGGCAGATAGGCAGGCAGAGGGAGAGGGAGAAGCAGGCTCCCTGCTGAGCAGGGAGCTGATGCAGGACTTGGTCCCAGGACCCTGGGACATGACCTGAGCTGAAGGCAGATGCCTAACTGACTGAGTCAGCCAGGCGTCCCTCCCCTGACCTTTTTTTTTTAATGTAATTTAATTTTATTTTGTTGTTAGTCACCATACAATACATCATTAGTTTTTGATGTAGTGATCCATGAATCATTGTTTTCGTATAACACCCAGTGCTCTGTATAACTATTTTCTAAAACTGTACAAGAAAAAGCCATGTATTTACCTGTTACTCATAGAGAATGGAGAAGAAGTCCAAGATATAGTAAGCACTCTCATAGGAAAGACATCTGTGACACAGAGAAGAATATTTAATGTGCAGTCTCATAGTTACAGAGAGAATGAGGAAAATGACAGAAAACTTGAGATGAGCAGCTTATATTATTTTCAATAGGGGAAAAAAGGTAGATACTGAAAATCTGTGTTGAAAATCTTGTCCCTGAAAAAACAAGTCTTTGAAATATTTCCTTAAGTTGTCAGAATTTAGGAAGAAATAGGTAGCACTAGGATTAAACATGCATCCATTAAGGTCAGATTGTGCCATACTGACTTCACTTCCTTTTTATGACCATATAAATAAATTGGAAAACACTGAATTTAAACTGTAAGAAATTTGATAAAAACTGGAACGGTACCCTTTTCAAAGGTGTTGGAGCAGACACCGAATGCCACCCACTTAGGAGTCTTTCTTCAAGAAAATATATGCAGCAGATAAAGCAGGAGACCTGCTAGCACTAAGATCATATGGCTGCAGGTAGCACACCACACGCAGGTCACTTCTGGTCTCACTGACTGGACTCAAGGGGAAGAGTTCTTGGTAGTTCAGTCTGAGGATCATAGAGGAGTGGAAACTCACCCAGCAAAAATACATAAAATGAAACCTGAAAATAAGGACGCAGATCCACCACTAGACCGTAAGCTTCAAGAGGACAAAAATAGCATTGCTTTAGCTCATTATTTACTGGCACAGAGTCAGTGCTCAATAATTATTAATGAGGAAATGATTGTCCCCAATCTAATTTTACTCTACTTATTCAAGAAGGTATGGTGGCCTTCACTTGGAGGAGCCAGAAGGCTAAACTTCACTTATTCCTTGATTGCAAGTTTGAAAGCGATTAGACAAGGTGAGAAAGGGCTTCCTGGCTGCTGCATCTTTTGAAGTGATTCATATATGAGCAAAACTATTATCCTCTAAAGATGCTAGCTTGGTGCTCTGCTAACAGATGAGTATATACTACACACAATTTATCCCTTCCATGCATGCTACCACCTCAGTGTGGAAAGTATGGCTGATTGTCTTTCCTTCTTTGACACAGGAGAGAGGAAGACTCCAGAACAGACAGAACCATGCAGTCTGTTAGCCCTCTTGGAGGGTCATGCTTACATGTCCTCACATTTTCAGGGCAGAGGAAGGGGGTGGGAAGCCTAGAATGACAATCAATATCAAAATTACAGCTCCATGATAAGAAAGGCTGTCAACGTGGTAATGACTTGTTTAAACATTTATTAAATCACTTCACAACAAATAGTAACACATGAAGTGTTATCTTCACATTTCACAGCGACATCACTTCTAAGCAGGAAAAAATGCTAGCCAAACTGTTTTAAAATCCTCATCAAGATATTATTTAGTTAATATTGAAGGACTTAATTATTCTTGTTTGTTCACAACCTTTTTATAAACAAATTTGGCAACCAATGCAAGCATGGATGTATTATTATTGCTGAGCAAATAGAAATCTAATATCAGGAAGTTCAATATTAGAATATCCACAACAAAATAATTTTAACCTTTTCTATGCACTTTTCAGGCCTTCTCTATTTTAGTTTGACTTTCCGTGACCATGGATGATAACAAAGTTATTATTGATGACAGAATCATCACTAAAATTTATAAAAATCATGTGAATTTAATGTTCAATCAAATGCTGCTCTTTTCATCATTTTTTAAATTTATACTCGAAAGAAAAGAAACAAAGAAAAGGAATGAATGTTTTTAAAAAACCACACTCTTATTGGTCATCACCAAAATGCCCCCCATTCTGGTGTACACACACACACACACACACACACACATGCACAGGTACATACACACACATACTCATACATACACTTCTCACATAGACTATTCCTGGACTGGTTTGGTCACTTTTTTAGAACAGGTCAAGGAAAGTTATTGATAATATAACATTTTTACATCTGCTTATTACCTGAGTCATTTATCTTTGTATTAATTGGGATATAGGTTAAGCTGTCAAAACAAAGAGGCCATAGTTGAAAGGCTTAAGGACATCAAGTTCTGAATAAGTAGTTGAAAGCTACTGTGGTGTCTCCACAAAGGTAGAGACCCTACATCCTTCTTTAATGTCGCTTCACCACCCACCAGAGTGTTGCCTGTCTGTAGCTGATGGTGGCTCACCACCATGTCTACTGCGTCCTCATTCCAGCACAGGAAATTTGTGTTGGGCGGGGGAGGAGTATAAAACAGAACATGCCCTTTCTCTAAGGGCACTATTTAGAAGTTGTTCACATCACAGCCCTTTGACCAGAACAGAGTCACTTAGCCACTCTAAAATGCAAGAGAGATTGGAAAATATTGCTTTGATCTTGAGGTAGCCATGTGCCCAGCTATAATTTGAAGGTTCTGTTAGAAAGGAAAAAGGAGAAATAGATATTGGGGACATCTACAAGGCTCTGACAGACTTTGAACTGTTTTCAGTATTTGACCCAAGTTCAGTCTTGATGTTACTCTAGGAAGCAGAAAATGCTTTCTTTGATTAGCCAAAACACCTGATTCCAAACATAGTGAAACAGCCCATGCTGGAAGACACTGGATAGGTTTTTGTTTTAACTTTCTAACAAATTTTTCTCAGAGAGGCACATTCTGATCTCAGGTCCAAGAAGTTCTGACTGAAAAGAGTCTGTGTCTGGCAGAAGCCTGAATGCTAGCTGTGACCACCATTCGTGCCACAAAAGACAGCAAGTTACAAAAGCAGGCATGATTTTATGCTGAAGTTAATTCGGGAGTAGAGAACTTCCTCCCCTTTGCCTGGTAGAGCATAAACCTTTTAGACTGAGAAGAACCCACCTCTTTATTCTTTGGACTCTGTGATAGGCTGAAGCTCATGTAGCTCATTAATGGCAGATGGGATGACATCTACATAGTCTGATTGCCAATTTGGTGTTTTTTCCACTGCATCAAAGTGCCTCTAATATGGCAACCTGTATCAGTAAAAATACAATGACAATGCTCAGGTTATTATATTGATATCCAAACAGTCTAGTGGGGGGCAATGGGAGAGTAAAAATCTAGTGAACTAGAAGAGATTTTTATTCACAACGAAGGCTTAGACTTCTCTGCAGTATAAGCTCCTTGAGGACAGGATCGTTGTGTGTTTTGTCTACTGCTATTCCTATCACACAGTACACACTAAATAAATATTTGTAGAATTGATGAACAGATAAGACTCATGCAACCCCCAGTCTCTACCTGAAGCTCAAACTCTGCAAACCCTGCTCTTACACTGGTTGTTCTTAGAGCGGCTCCCTTGGAACTGGAGGCAGCAGTGTGCAAGAGCCTCAGTCCTTGTGCTGCCTCCCAGTCGTTCCCCAGGAGTGATGGTACATGCCCTCTTCTCCATAGGAGCAGCGTGGAGCCATCTAATCACATATGTAGACTATCGGTTCAGAGTTTCTCCTCAGGGAACATTTTCCTTGTACTGTCTAAAGATGTTTTCTTTTCTCTGCTGCCCCCCCAAGTCCCCATCTCTTCCACTTCTCTTTAGATGTCATAGTCAACCTGGTCCTTCCTTCTCACTTAACCACACCCATATGATTTTAAAAATAGAAAATATTCTTGAAATAATGAGTAACTCAACACTGAAAAAGTCTCTAAGTAATTCAGGAGTCCCTGATCATACACTGTATCCTAACTACCCAATTGTAAAAATCCCAATTCACCAGAGAAGCTCATGATGAACTAAAAAAAGCAAGCTGTATAAGTACTGTGGAGCTATCTCTATGCAGGAAAGAAAATGAAAGAGAAAGGGGAAATAGAAAAAGACAATTAGTGTGCCTTCATTCTGCTGTTATAATAATAACAACAACTCAAAACTGTTGAATATTTTGCAGTTTACACAATCCTATGGTGCACATAATTAAACCGAGGCTAGGTATTATTAAGTGGGTTGTTCAATATGATATAACTGATATATCTTGGAACATAGAACCAGATTGATGTCTTTTGAGTCTAAATGTTATGTTCTTGTCAATACATCATGTTACTTTTTAAAAGATTAACATAAATTCTGAAATCATAAAAAAAAAAAAAAGCCTTACATCTTCTGGAAAGTCAATGGATCCAATAAATACAACAGAGTTTTTAAACCATGTTTTATAGCCTAGTAATTTATCTTGGTCACTTAAGACATTTTGTTATAAGTAATTTATAATAATAATAAGGTGCTATATTTCAGGAGTGGCTAATTTTTCTATAACTTAGAGTAAATATACCTGTCATACACACTCACTCAATACAATATATTTTGGGGGGATGGACACGAAATCTGTGCAGTAATAGCTACCGCTAGCATTTGCACAGAATTCCGCCTCCACCAATGATAGTGTACCTCAAAGAGGGGGACAGCATTTTTGCATGTGTCATGTGAGAACTTGAGAACCTCCTGGGTCAAAATAAGGAATCTGGGGTTACAAATTTTATTGTCATTCTTTTTAACTAACCACAGTGCAAATTTGTGGCAATCAGTCATAAGTAGGACCAATAAAGATCTCAACCTGGAAGAGATCCAGGGCTATTATTGGAAAAGAAATGAAAGTTAATCATCATTTTATATAAATGCCAGCATATTGCCTTTGGTGAGGTCCATTATTATGACTAAAGGAATGTGGAAAACTGGGAAACAATTCAAAGAACAGGGTTCACCTTCCATTAGTTAGAACAAATGCTGTTTCTCTGAGATCTTCTCTGTCTACATCATGTAATTTTAACTGACTTCTCCTTCCCCCAATGTCCAGTGTTCTATGCACTCATTAGATACTATGACAGTTACTGATCTGGTAATTATTCATTACATTTTTGCCTTTTCTCCAAATGTAGAACCTACTATAAACACCCATGTACAGGTTTTTGTGTGCATATAAGTTTACACAACTCCTCTGGGTAAATACCAAGGATCACGATTACTGGATTGTAAGGCAAAAGTACATTTAGTTTTGTAAGAGACCATCAAACTGTCTTCCAAAGTGACTATACCATTTTGCATTCCAACCAGCAATGAATGAGAGTTCCTGTTGCACTACATCCTCACCAGCATTTGGTGTTGTCAGTGCTTTGGATTTTGGCCATTCTAATGTGTGTACTGATATCTCATTATGTTTTAATTTCCAGTGCCCTGCTGACATAAGACATGGAGCATCTTTTTATATCCTTATTTGCAACTCGTACATCTTCTTTGGAGAGGTAACCCACTAACTAATGTCTCTGGTCCATTTTTAAAAATCAGATTGTTTGTTTGCTTATTGCTGAGTTTTAAGAGTTCTTCAAATATATTGGATAACAGTCTTTCACCAGATGTGTCTTTTGCAAATATTTTCTCCCAGTCTGAGCTCTGCTTCTTATTCCCTTGACACTGTCTCTGGGGAGAAGTTTTATTTATGTATTTATTTATGTATGAATGTATTTATTTATTTATTTATTGAGAGGGAGAGAGAGAGAGAATCCTAAGCAGGGTCCCCACCCATCACAGAGCCCAACTAGGGGCTTGACCTCACAAAACTGAGACCATGACCTGAGCCAAAATCAGGTCAGTCAGACACTTAACTGACTGAGCAACCCAGGTCCCCCAAAAGTTTTAAATTTTAATGAGGTCCAGATTTTATTTTTTTATCTTTATTTTTTTTAAAGATTTTTATTTATTTATTATTTGACAGAGAGAGACACAGCGAGAGAGGGAACACAAGCAGGGGGAGTGGGAGAGGGAGAAGCAGGCTTCCTGTAGAGCAAGGAGCCTGATGCGGGGCTCCATCCCAGGACCCTGGGATCATGACCTGAGCCAAAGGCAGACGCTTAATGACTGAGTCACCCAGGCACCCCTCATGGATTTTATTTTTGATGTGCCATCTAACAAGTCATCACCAAACCCAAGAGCATCTGATTTTTTCTAGGAGTTTGATAATTTTGCATTTTACATTTAGGTCTGTGATATATTGAGTTAATTATTGTGAAAGGTGTAGGATTTATGTCTAAATTCATTTTTTTGCATGTGGATGCCCAGTTGTTCCAACATGATTTGTTGAAAAGACTATTTTTTTAAACTTACTGTATTGCATTTGCTCCTTTGTCCAAGATCAGTTGACTATATTTATGTGGGCATATTTCTGGGCTCTCTATTCTCTTCCATTGATCTATTTGCCTAATGATGTCTTCCATTATTACTATTTTCTTTTAATGGAAGAAGTTACAGCACTGGAAATGCCTCAGTGAAGAGGGAAAACTTAATGATATAACAGAGACAAGGGTCAATTACTTGAATGAACTCAGATCTAGTGAAAAACAAGGAGTTCTATATGCATAGAAGTACAGTCAGCTGGCTGGTCTGCATTAAGGATGGGGAATGTCAAATATATGGCTTTCCCTGCACATGGGGTGGTAGATGTGGTGGTAGGACAATGGGAACAATCTCTTCAAACTGCTTCTTTGATCTCAGTGTAATATTACTCAAGATTATCAGAAGAGATTGAGAATAAGAAAGGACAAGAGGCTTGAGAAGAGTGTAGAGATAATTGGAGAAAATATGACAAAGGAAGTGTAAGTCTACCTGACAACACTAAAGCTCCCATTGAAATGATCATGAATTTAAAATGAGATGAGTCAGCATAAATTTTTCCTGAGTCAAGTTCAGCTACTTAAGTGTAGGCACAAAGTAGGCAGAGTTTAAGTACTACTCTACCACTCTAAGCTGTGTGATCCTGAAAGACTTACTTAGTTTCTCCAAGCTTCTATTTCCTGATTTATTTTTACAGGTGTGTTGTAAGACTCAGATGAGATAATATATGTATACTGTAGTGATTAAGAACTCAAACACTGGAATTAGTCTGATTGTGTATAAACCTTAATTTCTGTTAGTAAAAGAGACAGGGGGGTGCCTGGGGGGCTCAGTCGGTTAAGTGTCTGTCTCTTGACCTTAGCTCAGGTCTTGATCTCAGGGTCGTGAGTTCAAGCCCCACATTGGGCTCTAAGCCTACTCAAAAAAAAAAAAAGAAAGAAAGAAAGAAAAAGAAGAAAAGAGAGAGAGGGACAAGGAAAATGAGGGCAAAAGCAAAGTAATGTTTATAATTACAAACCATGGAATCTAAGATGGATAAGGTGGGAAGTGAGAATATGAAACAGAATAAGGGAAGACAGTAAAATGTAACTGGATCAGTGGGGGTCATGGGATCGAGCCCCCCAGCTGGGCTCTGAGTTCAGTGGGGACTTTGCTTGAAAATTCTCTTCCACTGCTCCTCCCCTGACTCACACTTACTCTCTCTCTCAAAATAAATAAATAAATAAATCTTTAAAAAAGAGAAGCTGAAAGCCTGAATATCATCTCTGTGGATATCGAAATCACTAAGAAGTATGACAGGGAGTAGCGTTGATAAGAATGACAATGAATGGCAAGATTTCATTCTTTTTTATGGCTGACTACTATTCCACTGTATATATATATACCCCAACTTCTTTATCCATTTGTCAATAGATAGACAGTTGGGCTGTTTCCATATCATGGCTACTGTATATAATGCTGCTATAAACATAGGGGGACATGTATCCCTTTGAATTAGTGTTTTTGTATTCTTTGGGTAAATACATGGATGGAGCTAGGAAGTATAATGCTAAGTGAAATAAGTCAGACAGAGAAAGACAAACACCTTGTGATTTCACTGATATGTGGAATTTAAGAAACAAAACAAGCATAGGATAAAAATGAGAGAGAGAGAGTCAAAGCAAGAAACAGACTTTTAATTATAGAGAACAATCTGCTGGTTACCAGAGGGAAGGGGGCTGGGGACATGGGTTAAATATAGGTGATGGAAATTAAGTAGTGCACTTGTTGTGATGAGCACAGGGTGATGTATGGAACCAATGAATTACTATACTGTACACGTGAAACTAATATAACACTATATGTTACCTTACTGGAATTAAAATAAAAACTTAAAAAAAAGTGAATGACAGTGAAGCACAAGCTAAAATATTCAGGAATAAGAGGGTCCTGTAAATGACTGTAACAAGGAGGGAAGTGTGGCTAATCTCATGGCTGGACCTTCAAAGGCAGGGAGGAGTAAAAGAGGAACAAGGTCATGAAAAGTACGGACGATACTACCTTATTTGGAAGCCCAGTAGTACAAGATGTATGGGAGGAAAAACAGCCTCCACTTGACAGAATGCAGAGCACATTTGAAACATCTAGCTTCCTAAGACTCAAAAGTCATATTCCTAGGTCATAAACCAGCCACTCAACTCTGCCACACTCCACAGGAATCCACCTCTATATGACACTGCAGTTTTAGAAGAGTCTGGAGCAAACAAAATATCAACCCATGTAATAATGGGGTCCAAAAAAATATGGAGATATGCAATAGTGGCAGCCTCAGAAAATACGCAGAGTAGTCAACTAAATACATGTCTAAAAAGTTAGCATCAATGGTGAGATAAATACGAATCACTATTTGCTTTCAAAAGAACTTCTATATTTTCTTGATTCTTCCAATTTTTTTACATTAATATAGGGACAATTCAAGGAAAGACTGATTTTATTCTCTCTGTACATATATATGGAATATATTCCTAGGGGTATTTTGGATCTATTTAAGCCAACTGCCTGGTTTGCCTCCACAATACTACAGTAGTGAAGTTACCCTGTAGCAAATAGGCAGCTGGAGGCAGTCGGCAATTGTAATAGGCAGTTATCAAAATGGCATTAAATTATATAAAACCACAAATAACAATCTTGATAAGTTTTTAAAATATCCTTTGAAACTATTTCACATCTGGAATGGCTAAATTGAGACGATTGTCACAGGAAAATTAAGTCACCAAAAATAATACGATAATAAACCATTACAACACACAGCAGCTTTATATCCACGATGTTAAGCTAATGGGAGAAGTGCAAAAGTCTCAACTCTATCACCATTTAGCCTGGAATAAATAAAAACTTATGACAGAACAAATTAAGGAGTGAACGATTTAATACTGTAATTAGTAGTGAGAAATGTAAAAATTAGTAATTATTGAAGAAACCATATGTTTAATGTATTAGCTGTAGCTATTAAAAGTGTATTATATTATTTTGTCAGATTATGTAATGAGTGAGATTTTTCCAAAGTATGAGCTACTTCCTGGGAGGAAGATTAGGTTTTGGGGAAGCCTCATTATTTAGGCCACAGTTAACTGTACATTAGTTTTGTATTATGGTTTGCACACTGGGAGGTCTAATTCAATTGTAAAAATAGGTTTTTAAAAGAGTTTGATGCAGTGTCAAAAAACAATATTTAGCAACTGGTAATTCCCGAGCACTGAATAAATCTGGAGCCTCTATGCCTCCCAGAATCATGTGAGATTTTAGGAAATCGACCTGGGGAAGTTCCAGGTGTCCCTCACTAATACAGGAACCCTTTGCCAGTTAAGACTTAAACCCATGTTCAGAAGTGCTCAAAATATCAGGTTAATTCCAGAATATTCCCAGGAATAGCAGTATTTGCTAGATGAGCTAAGTCCATTCATAACTATGGAAATTGTTGAAGAAAAACTACATGCAGACCCACCTAAATTATTTAGGATATTTCTAACCTTTCATGGCTTAATACAGGGAATACTCTTATTCATTGATTTATTAATTCTTCACAAAATATTAAACACCCCCACTGTAGCATGTGCTGGGATATACTTCCACTTACAGGCCTTATATTTTATTAGGGAAGAGACTAAATATATACATGTAAACATGCATGCATATGTAAATTAAACTAACTCAAAGTTGGGTTAAATGCTTTGAAAGAAGTTCACCAAAAATATTATTGGGTCCAGGGATCTCCTTTACAAAGCCAGGGAAGCCCTCTCTGAAGAGGCAACATTAGCAACAACCTACAAGAACAGGAGCCAGCCTTGACAAGTGTATCGGGAAAGAACGTTCCAGGGAAAGCATGTGCAGAAGAGTTTCCTGGAGCAGAGTAGAATTTGGCAAATATTCATGAAACAGGATTCCATCATAGCTGGAATATATTGGAGAGGAGAGTACCTCAGTTCAATGATTTTTAATAAATACATACAATTGTGCAACCATTACCACCAGCCACTTTAAAGCTTTTCATCACTCCAAAAAGTTGCCTCATGTACTTTGCAGTTAATCGCTACTCCTATCTCCAGCTCCAGGCAACTAGTGATCTGTGTCTTTTCTTCATAGATTTCCTTTTTCTAGAAATGTCATATAAATTTAATCACACAATATGTATAGTCTTTGTGTCTGGTTTCTTTCACTTAGCATAATGTATTTGAGGTTCCTCTGTCATTTCATGTATCATTAGTAGTTTGTCACTTTTTATTTCTGAATTGTATTTCATTGTATGGATATACCACATTTTCTTTATTCATTTACCAGTTGGACATTTGGATTGTTTCTACTTTGGGGCTATTATGCATAATGCTGCTATAAACATTGGTTCATATAAATCTGAACACAAGTTTGGGGTAGATAATTCAGAGTGAAATTGCTTGATCATATGGTAACTCCATGATTAACTTTTTAAGAAGTTGCCACATTGTTTGAGCCATATGTTTTTAATTCCTGGCTCACAGACTAGTTTTGGAGGATAATAACAATTACCGGAGAGCCTACTGGGATAATTGATGGAACTTGTACCATACTCCTCTTATTCCAACCTGACAGTGTAACATCACAAGGAACCTGGATATGAAAATAACAACTATTGCCATTTACAGATGGGAGAGTTCAAAAGAGTGAGAACAAAGTGACCACCTTATGAAAAGTTCACATGAACTAATTAAATGTTTTTAGTGAACCTCACAGTTCATCATGTTAATACAGGGTCTGTCAAAACAAATTCGAATTATTGGAACTAAGGTGTGTGTATAGGTCCATCCAGCTTGGAAATGCACTTTGTGCTAAACAGAAATATTTATCCACCATGAGGTCAAACATAGAAGATTCTTCCTTCTCCTAGTAAGAGTCGCTTCCATGATATTTAAGTATTTCTAGCTGCCCATCATCTACATCTGAACATGGACTTTCCCATTATATCTTTGGATCTCAAAAATTTTAAAGGTAAATGAAATGCTAAATGGGCCTGTTAGTAGAGAGTGGCAAACCTGATGAAGACAATGTGCAATGACTTTCTATATGAGGCAGAAACATGCACAACGCATAAAGAAAAAGAAACTAAATATATCTGATGTTGTTATAAAGGCAAACAGAGCCAAAAGCAATTTGTCTGTGCTTCTTTCCCATCTGTGTGGCTCCTTCAGTTAAACAGCCAATGTAGTCAAATCTGATTTGCTTTCCCATTATAAAAGTTGTGGCTTAACTAGGAGCTATGCTGGAATGTCTAGATAAAGACATCTTTACATAAATACTGTATATACATCTATGTTTTACACATATGCTTTCTACATGTGAATTTTTATACACACACCCTGTTTTTCCATCTTCAGGTAATATATTAGCCCAGGAGAAACATTTAAAGGGAAGCTTTTCTTCCAGAGCTGAGAGAATTGTTCTTTCTCCTAAACTTGACTATAACACTAGAAAACTTAGAGAGTTTTTTGCCTGTTCCCATATCAGAAAAGAAAGTTGTTATCTCCTTTACAGTCAGGAATGGAAGAAATAAACTGAATGCTTTGAGAAATATTCCCCGGGCAGACAGAAGGTATATGTACTGTGGTCCATGTCCATCTGATTGGGGACTAAGAGGCTAAGTCCAACATTAAGTGCTTCTCATGAGGAGTCAAACATGACATCAGATAGCCTTTCCTTCAGACTAGTGCTCCAACTGGCTGACCATTCTAGCTATAAACATTTGCCCCAGCTGTATTTTCCCACTCCTGGATGATTGTCTGCCTGGCAACAAGACGACAGAAGTACTAAGCCAAAATATCCTTATGTGGGCATAGCTGCCTCTTCATGGCAGAGCCAATTTGGAACCTATCCATTGGCAGGGATGTCCCAGAAGCAGCCAATTTTAGTTCAGCTTCTTTAAAACTCTGGATTGTAAACAAACAGTAAGATTTTCCACTGTGGAAGGGAGAATAATGAGAAGAAGGATACAGAAGAGAAGCATTAGGTTAGACTAACACCTAGTTCACCAGAGCCATTAGGGATTAAAAGAATGAGCTGAAACCCTTCAGGGACTCTACTGATAAGGCCCCAGATCTTTCACTTTTTAGAATCCATGAACTACATGTAGCTCTTTCCCTCCTTTTCTTCCCTGCACTTAAGTTATTAAATCTCCATATCATTGCTTGTTTTTTCTCCTCCTTTTTCTTGATATTCGAAGTAGTAGGTCAAAATTGGACATGTTTAATAGGTGGCTGCTGGTTTAATAGTAAGGGGTAGTTGCTGTAATTGCTTCATTTGAATAGCATTAATATGATGTCATGGATTTTGCAAACAATTTTTTCTAGATTAAATGCTCTTGAAAAATCGTAATTTTTTAAATTCAACAAAATTTAAGGCAGGTCCAGTTATATCCATTCTATAAATATATGTCTTCTAGAATCAAGCACAACTTTGATACGCATGTTTCACCTGTCACACAGCTCTGTAGTACAATAGAGTCAAAAGAACAAGGAGTTTAGAGTCAGATGGCCAAGCTAGGATTTAAAACCCATATTACTTATTAGTTTACTGAATGTCCTGGGGCAATATCCTTGAGTTCTCTGAGCTTTGGTTTCCTCTTAACAAAAAGGGAATAATAATAATGATTGCTTCACTGGGTTGCTGTGAAAACTAAATGACTCTCTGCACCCAACAAAATAGTTATCAGAGTTGTTAATTATACCATCATTAATGTATTAGTGTGCTGTTAATCAAAATGATGTGAATTCACTGATGATCAGCTCACAATATGGATGCGATTAAAAAAAAATCATTTCAGTTTGGGATCAGTAAGGTACCTATGGTCAATAATGTCATCTTAAAATTTAATACATTGAGCACTATCAATTACAATGTAAAAAATACAGGTAACCTAGTACCATCCATTAATTGAGAAAAGATAGTGACAAAATGCCATCTTGAATTTGGGATCTCTTTTAAGTGTATTTGTATTTTATTGATCACAGCAGTATTTATATGCATTTAGGAAAAAACACAGTACATTTTCATGTTAGAAATATTTTTCAGATTACTAAAAAAAAAAGTTTGGTGTGCATATGGATTGGTGGGCTCTGTCCAACAACTCCATCACTCCTCACAGTCCCTTGGCACACAGACTGGGAATCACCAACATTGGTTAAGGTCAAAACAGACAAGGGAGCTTTACGCTTACTAGTTCTGCTTGCCAAGTAGAAATGCTAACCTGCTCTTTCCCAGGATTTTAAAAAAGCATTTGAAGATATTTCACAAGATAAATGGAAATGGGATAAACACAAGGCCTTAAGGAAAATATACTTCTGGTGCATTTATTAAGCACTTGGATCTGATGCATGACACCTGCTTGAAACTCAAAGAATTATCACAGGCTTTGCCGAGGAAGAAAAGACAAGAATTATGACTGCACACAGGCTCATACTTCAGCAAGTCAATGTTTTTAAATCAATGAAAAACAATCCAGTGATTGTGTTTGCTTCAAAGAGAAAGCAATGTAAGATGACATACAGTATTTCAAGCTGTTCAAATTACTGATGGCAGAGTGGCAAGATATATATCCATTAAAACCAAATAGTTGTTTCAAAGTATGTTGGCCAACAGAGATAAATAGTGTCTCTCTGAAGTAAATAAAGAATGATTTCTTTACTCAGAATTTTGGACCCTATAATGCTTTCAACCACAAGTACCTCTTATCTTAGACATTTTCATTTGTACCCTCATTCAGGATTTCTTCAGTTAGCCCACCAAAATCATTTCTGCCTAGTAAAGAGGCATATGCATTAGGAACAAAGTATGCATATTTCTATAATAGACTCTCTGATGGCCTTATTAATATTGATAAATTGATCATATTGAATGAGTTAAACATGAATGAGTTAAATGTGTTAAATGCAAAGGCTACTCTCATAGGAGTATTACATCATCAATACTACCACCAGGCTAGAAATTAATGAGCCATGTTTAAGAGCATTATTTTTCAAGAGGAAAAAGTATGTGCAATTTATCTTTCTTTCTTGATTCTTCTCTCATCAGCATTTTCATTAATAAACTTTAAAAAAAGAAAACTTTGATACACAAAGTACTAATCACCATCTACTTTTCCTCAAAGACTTGCATCCTCCTAATCAGTGAAAATTATCCTCTCTTCTTTATCTGTCTAGAAAGTCCAAGGTAACTAATATGGGACCACAGAATATTGACCAATCAATAGCATTTGCCAATTCTAGGTGTTCAAAACTTAAATAGATTTCTTCTATACAAGGATTTTGTACAAGTGATGATTTAAAAATTACCTTAGTATTATTATTCTAAGGTCCTTTCCTCTCAACTGTAAGCTATGCCCCTTCTCATAAGACACAGCCTAAAAAAGAGAAATATAAATAGAAGTTCCTCAAAACTGGAAAAAACTACTTTATTTAATCTTTCCTACTATACTCCCTTCAAAGAAATGATTATAAGTCCAGAAGCCAGACTTACATTTTCATCAGAAACTTGGAAAAATGCAAGAGATACTAAAGAATTTTGTTTGATAAAGACACCAAATAGAGAAGGGTAGTGTTTATTGAAGGCTAGAATATATTATGATGTTTTTAAAATAAAAGTTAAAAGTATATGAAAAAAGTGGATAATTGCTGGTTCCTAGTCTTTATAAAGAAAACCACATAGGATAATGAAAGATGTGAAAATGACCAATGTTTGTACTTATCGATGGTATAAATATCTATGAGTCTTAGACAATTGACCATGAGAAAGCAACACATTACTATGGTTAAAACAACACTGTGGTTATTTAAAAGAATGTAAACTTGTTAGTTAAATAATTGATCAAACAATAACACTACTGTTTTAATTTTTAAACTCTGTAATTTGGACAGACATCTTAGAGTCACGGCATAAAATATTAGCAAAGAATATTAAAATTGGAAAATAGAAAAAATAGATTAAAAATTCTAACCTCAAATTTAGTAACAATGCTGATATACCTAAGTATTTTCTATGAAGTATCTATTTTTTTTCATTTTCACAATCCTATGCTTATATTGATTTCCATTTATGCTCAAGACCATTGAGTTCAAAAGCACCTATGCCAAGAATTAAATTCAGGTATGCCTAACCTCAAAGTCTGTGACCCTAACTACTATTGCAGGTTACACTATGAAATCTTGGTTTTACCTCTAGATCTATTTCTCCCTACGTTTTCCCCATAATAATAAAGAAACCATCACCTCTCAATTAGTCAAGCCTTAAGCCTAGGCATTACTCTTGACCCCCTCTTTCACCCCCACTCTACATTCAACCCATCATCAGTAAGTCCTGCTAATCTCTTTAAATTTTTCTCCAAGTATCTACCTCTACCATCCTGTCCTGAGTCATCCTTTTCTCTCACCCAGAATATTCAATATCCAACTGGTATTCTTGCTTCCATTCCTGCTATAACACATGGCAGATTTGGTAATATTTAAAAATGTAAATCATATCTGGCTCCAAAGGTTTCCCACTCTGCTTAGAATAAAATCTTAAATCTCTACACTGGCATATCAAAATCCCACATGACCTGGTCCCTCCCTCTCTCCCCAACCTCATCCTCTAGACTCCCTCTTTTCTAGTGAGAGCCAGACATTCACATGCTAAGTTTATCTCCATCTGTAGAGTCCTTGCACTTGTTCTTACCTCTCCTGGCAGTGCCTTTGCTTAGGGCTGGCCCTGTCTTATAGTCAGGTCTCAATTTAGATGTCACCTCTCCCAGGAAATGCCTTTTCTGACTCCCAAATTGAAAGTAGCCAGCCAGTCACTATTCACTTTACCCTATTTTAATTCTCTGCCTAAAATTTCTCACACCAGCCATTTTCATGTTTTTGTTAGTTTGTTCATTTTTTGCCTTTTTTTTTTTAGATTTATTTATTTATTTATTTGAGAGAGAGAGAGAAAGCAGGCACATGTGGAAGGGTAGGGGCAGAGGGAGAGGGGAGAGAGAATCTCAAGCAGACTCCCCATTGAGTGAGGAGCCTGACACATGGCTCCATCCCATGATTCCGAGACCATGACCTGAGCTGAAACCAAGAGTTGGAATCTCAACCAACTGAGCCACCCAGGCACCCCTGTTTATTGTTTTTCTACCCCCCAAAGAACAAGTTCTATAAGACTTTGTCTAATTCACTGCTGGATTCCCAGTGCCCCAGAAACTAGATGCCCAATGAATATTTTTTGAATGAAGCATGAATGAAGAGAGCTGCTACTCACACATGGAGCATTTTACCAATTGCCTGCACAGAATGATTACAGCAATGCTGACAGCTATCCCCTCCACCCTCCTCCCACCCTCCTTTATCCAATTCATAGATATTGTAACCCTGCGATTAAAACTTCAATCTAAGAAAAAATTCTCTTTGTTAAAATTAAGATACCCACCCCCAACGGCTTACATTTTAAGCTTTAGCGGTCATTTACACCTCAATGTAAATAAGTTTAATGATTATATATCTGAAGATAGGGATGAACAAAGTAAAAATATAAAATAAAAATAAAAATAAAAGCCTGAAGCTATTAAGTGACTTAAAGTGTGGAAAAGGGGAACTTGGGCTTCAAGACACACCTGATGAATTCAAAGACTGTCTAGCTTCTGTTCTGAAAAGGAGCTTTGTCTAACAAGTGAGGCCTGATGCAGACTTAATGTTTCTTAGAAACAGTCTTCAAGTACTGGCAAAAGATGGCCCTCTGTTCTTCTGATGCTAAAGACAGACAAAGGGAGAAAGAATAAAATGCAGTACAGAGGGTTTGGATTAGATATGGACAAGGATGCCTACACAGAAATGTGAGGTGTTATACAATGGAATAAGTTTCTGGAAGAAAACAGTTTTAAGTTCTCTTAATATGGAGCTCTTTAGAACTAATTTAGATTTGTATCAGCAAAAGATGCTTAAGAAGTCAGGAAAGTGGACTTTATTCCTCTGTTCTTGTGAGTGATATCATTTGACACAGTGAATAAAGATAACCAAAAGGTCTTGAACAATTAGAAATCCAGAGCAAAGACTGCCTAATGCAGGACTGTCAACTACATGCTGCAGATTGGAGACCAAAAACTCAAGCTGAGCACATTAAGCTTTTGTATTTAATTTACTTGTATCAGAAGTCACCTTTTACATGACACAGAGTTGCCTGAGTGGTCTGCAAGGAGAGTACCAGAACACAAAACAAGAAAGAAGAGTGCCAGTAGCTTCTACTACTTTTGCAACTTTCTCCATACAAAATTCTTCCTTTCTTCAAATCCTCTTTTATTTGAGTATCTATCAAGGCACCAACCTGCAGAAGTTCATGTTCATGATGCAAAACTTCTCTTCTATTCTGCTAATTTCCACATTCACTCTATACTCCCAAGCCAAACCAGTGCACCAAAGGATTTACAGGTTTTCAAGGATCCCAAGAACAAGGGTCTACTCATTTTGGTTTTGAAGCTCTGGAAATTTTGTTGTTCTTGATGCTTTTAATGTTATGTTTTCTTTTCTAAAGGAATTTTAGAATACTGATATTAGTATATTCTATCCAATCTACATGACTGCCTTATGACCAAGTACCTTGGTTACATTCGATCACATTCTAAGGAACTGAAGGCCAAATGATGTCCAGCATGCTTTCTGAATGAAGTTTGCACAGTAGTTGTCATCAAAAAGCTTGTGGTTCTGGGGCACCTGGGTGGCTCAGTCGGTTAAGCATCTGCCTTCAGCTCAGGTCATGATCCCAGGGTCCTGGGATCGAGCCCCACATCAGGCTCCCTACTCAGTGGAGAGCCTGCTTCTCCCTCTCCCTCTGCCCCTCCCCCCACTTGTGTGCATGCTCTCTCTCACTCTCTTGCTCTGCTGTCTCTCTCAAATAAATAAATAAATAACCTAAAAAACAACAACAACAAAAACTTGAAGTTGTGAAAACATACTGACCAGAAAAAACCTGCCCAACAGACAACACAGCCTAATCTGACTGCAGAACATTTTGCAATAGTTCATTATTAATGCATATAAAAACAAATATGCTCTGGAGAATGTTTCATTTAGTTATCATTTTTATGATTGTATTTTACATTTTGTACATATTGTTAAATTGATTGGCCCATGAAAATAAAAGAGTAGCGGTTAAAATTAAAAATTCATTTAAAAAAGAGAAATAATTAAAGCAATGATGAACCAAATTACAGTACCTTGTGTTCAAAAGCAAAAAAAAAAAAAATTGCATTGACAAAGAGTGACATGGTAAAAAATAAGTACATTCATTACCTTAAAATATAACGTAAGACATAGAGCTTCAATAAAAAAAATCTTCATTTTTAATATTTATAACTTGAACAGTGATCATTATGGTTTTGTTTGGACTTAATTTATACATTATGGTGCATTTTATAATTATATAAAATGTATACTTTGCTTTATGCTTATATAATATTTAAGAAACTTTATATTGGATATAATTTAAGTCAACTCCAAAGTCAAAGAAGTGTTTTTTGTTTTGTTCTTTTTTTTTTCCTTAAAAGGTGGTGGAAAATTATCTAAGATTAAGAAATACTAGAATAACTGAGCCCTATATGGGTTAAAGGGAAAATGACTTGGTTACTTGATTTACATAATGTACACTAAGTCATCAAATAGTTACAATCATTTTTAAAGAAGCATTGGTAATCCAAACAAATCATCCCCCCATGTTTTGTGCCTTCACAGGCACCCTATATGCAACCTAACTTAGAGCTGTCACTAACTGGAATCTACTTCCCCATACCCCCACAACACACACACTAAATGAATGTTGATAAATCACATTGACTGATTTGATATCCAGAGAGAACTGTACTTCTGAAATTTTAGAGTACCTAAGAACCACCAGGTGCTTAGGGAAAAGGCAGATTCTCAGGCACTTCTTCCAGAAATTCTGATTTCTTCAATCTTGATTAATTCTGAGACTCTGCACTTTCCTCAAGCACCCCAGGTAGTACTCATGCAGGTGATCCCAGGTCCACCCTTAGAGAAACATACTTTACCATGATATTGTGAAAATAAGAAGAGGTTACATTGCATTCCTCGTAATTGTGTCATGCAAATAAATGACTGGGGAAAGGAAATGATTGGAGAATTTTAGAGAATTGCAACTGGAGGAATATTCAAGTCCACTCTGGTACTGAATATGAGTTAGTGATCATCATTTTCAGTCAGTTTTCTAACCACAAGATAAATTTTGCAGACATATTTGTCCTTTTGGTGCCCAATTTTAAGTGTCTACATTTTTATGATATAAGAAGCTTCATTGTATAAGCTGTTAGAAGACTGAGCTCTTGAGATTTACCTCCTGGGATCATATCCCAGTTATTCCACTTACCAGCTATGTGACTATAGACAATTACTTAAATTCTTGGTGCCTCAGTTTTCTCACCTATAAAATGAGAATGGAAATAATGAGGAGGTGAAATGAAATAATGTGTGAAGCTAGAATCCTGCCTAGCTACATTCTAGGAGTCCAGTAGGTTTTAGATGGTCTTATTACTGTTATCATTATCTTTATCATAGCTATTTTCATGATCATTACATAAATTTTTAAAAACCCACAAATATTTATTAGTAACTTCTATTTATAAAACACCATGCTAGAAAAGAGGGCAAAATTAAAGCTCTGCTTCAAAATACCTTATAAGCTAATGGAATAATTTAGATATGTATTCAAGTAAAACTAATAAAAAGTAGAGAAAGCAGAAATTAATAAAAGAGAAGGGAAATGTGGAAAGAGTTCAGAGAAGTGTGTCATTATTTGTGACGTATGTAGATGACAGAATCAGAGATGCTCCATGGCAGAGGGGGCGTTTGTGCTGAGAACTGAATGACTGAAATATGGAGGTGAAGAGCTAAGAGTCTTCCAGGCAAATTGGAATAGTATAATAAAACATGAAGGCGTAAAACTATTTGGGCATGTTCTTTAACAGTGAGTTATTCTGTGTGCTAAAGCATCAAGTACCTAGGGAGAGACAACTTGGAGATGAGCAGAAAAGATAGATTGGGGGCCACATGGTAGAAATCCCTAAATACCTTGCTAATTTTGAGCCAGATTTGAAGGACCACAAGAAACCAATAAGAGGCTATGAAAATGGGAGCGTTGGGGCAAGACTGGCTTTAAAGCAATTAGCAAGACACCCAGCTGTCCATATTCTCAAAATATGGTTCATGGACTCATAACATCAGCATCACCTGGGAATCATTCAAAATGCAAATTCTGGGGCCTCTTCATAGGCCAACTGAACTAGAACCACTAAGGATGCTGTTACGTGTTCTAACAAGTCCTCCAGGTGATTCAGATACAACCTCAAATTTGAGAACCACTGCTGTAAGTACTGAATCAACTGGGGGTCGGTGGGGAGAGACTGGGAGGTATGGGGTCCACCATGAACCAAGTGAACCATTTAGGAAGCTACTGAGAAAGCTATTGAAATTCCATATGATAGGAAGTTATGGCCTGTACTAAATCAGCGGGAATAGAGATAAAGGGGTTAAGCCAATAATACTGTGAAAAATAAAGTCAACACTCTTGGCATTTGTTAGTCTTTGCCATCATTGATTGAAGAAAAATGATTTATCAAAAAGATAACCCTTAGTTCAATTTATATATAGCCTGAAAATATGAAAGTGGGCTAATTGCACTAACTTTCTCCTACTTTAAAAAAATTTAAATTCCATTAAAGGAGAAAAGAGAGACGATTCTGATGCACAACCATTAAAATTAGCATAGTAAATTTTGTATGAATTTGACAATCTCTGTTATCAGTAAATCTAGAACTACCAGACCTCTCTTGCTAAATTCCAACTCTATTTAGTTTCACACTGTGATTTTTTTAATGGTCTTATTTGTGCATTATTTCAATTTTTCATTATATATTGTGCCATTTAGTATTCTCCATGATTATGTTTTCACTGAACAGATGCACTACAGTTTCGCTGCACCAAATTCTATGATCCATAATTAGATGTCAATATGTTTTCTTTATGAACTAAATACATTTTTAGTTACTTGGACATTAATTAAAATCACATGCTGGATTGTTACATCCTTTCAACACATTTTTGAGGAAATATTTTTGGTTTACTTGAATGCTTTAAAACATTCAATTTTATACTATATAATTCTTTTTTCCATAAGAACAGATACTCTAGCTAATATATAAATATTAATTACAGAGTTACACCACAGAAGCCATTAATAAGATATAACCATTCACATGCAAAAGCATCGACATCTGATGAATTAGGAGAAAAGAATAAATTCTTCTGAATTGTTGCTCCTTAAACATATTATGATCTATCTTTATTTTCATGGCAATTCTTGGAAAAAGAATAAATGGAACAAAATTTCAGAATAATGGCAAACAATGACCACTACCGAAATACCATGGGAATAGAAGAAGGTTTAAAAATTCATAAAAATTCACATACAGATAAAAACAGCCAGGATGATAAGGTGATACAGAGCTCACACTCATTAGTCATATTATATTGTACCATTTGAATATTCTAAACTCACGAATTTGAATGATGTACTTATCTCATAGAAAAATTAAGAACAGGCATTCCAAAGGAGGAAGAGAACATTTCTAGCCTCTAACAAAATGTTGGAAAACCTAACCCTAGACGGTGATTGCACTTACTCCAGGCTTTCCCATCTGTTTTTGTAAATGTAGTATGGAACTGATGAGAGGTTAGAGAAGAAAGGGAGGTGAGCATATAGAAATTATTCTAGCATGTCTCTATTATTCTATCTCTGTTACTCTATTGTTTACCCATTTAGATCTACATGCAGCTCATGCAAAAATTCAGGTATAAAATTCCCCTCAATGCAGCTGGTATAATGGAAGCTAATGTGATTCCTAACATTAGTTTAGATTCTACCTCAAATACAAGGGAACATGAAGGAATAAGCTGTTACCTATTTTGGAAATGTGTTTATTCAAAATGACTCCTCCCCATGGGGTTTTAGGGAATATCACATATGGTACACTGATATTTATTTGGTCACCTATGAAGCATCCTGAACTACATATATCTATATGAGTCAGTAAGGGAGCAGGAGTGAGTTCCAGTATTTCAGTATTTTAACGATGAGGTAATACTTTGAGAATATGTTTCAGGAAGGGCTACCTGCAAGAATTGAGCCTACTGAACCCATAGCCACATTTTATCAGTGATATTTACAAGCATGCTTAAAAACAAAGTTCAAAAGCTGAGAAAAATATTTCTGCCTTGAAGGTTCTAGGAGGGAGCAGCAGAAGGTTCTTGTCTAATGAGGACAGATTATGGTTTTAAATTTCTCTTATCTGAAGAAGAGATTACATGCTTACATTTAGAGCAGAGGCCATTCATGTTAGAAATGCACAATTGAAAGAAAGAAAGAAAGAAAGAAAGAAAGAAAGAAAGAAAGAAAGAAAGAAAGAAAGAAAGAAAGAAGGAAGGAAGGAAGGAAGGAAGGAAGGAAGGAAGGAAGGAAGGAAAGAAAGAAAGAAAGAAAGAAAGAAAGAAAGAAAGAAAGAAAGAAAGAAAGAAAGAAAGAAAGAAAAGAAAGAAAGAGAAATGCAGAATCTCATCACCTACCCCAGACCAACTAAATAAGAATCCACAGTTTGACAAGATACTCCTGGTGATGTGTTTTACACACTAAAGTTTACAAAGTACTTCTCTAAGGCTTTCATTTAATCAAATATAGTGTTTACAAATCATACACTCCATGATATCCAATACCACCTTAGATACTTGGGATGAGAGATGGCTGGATGAAAGTGAGTAACTGGGACATATGCTTAAAAATATTCACTATGTATCTGAAATTCAAATTAACTAGATGTCCTGTACTTAATCCAGCAGCCCTATCTGGGATGCACACACTGACTTTATCCCTCCAATTTTGCACAATAAAACTCCCTCCAGCCTATCCTGAGACCAACCTCTTCCATAGGAGTAGCATTTTGGCCTCTATCCTGAACTACTTTTCACAGTCAGGAATCACTGTCCTATTTGGCTTGCCTGTGCTGAGACCATTCCCAGGATGAGAAAATTACTAAAACCAATGGTAACTTTTTCTTTCTCCTCTAAGTTTTACTTCAATATTTGCTAGTCAAAACATAGTCAGACTTCCATTTCTAGCAATATGGTACAACCACCTCTCCACTGAAGAAACTTCTAAAAATGTTAATAAGATATCTTCTTAAATGCTTTGATTAATTCAAAAGAAAATAAGGAATATTCAGACTAAAATATAAGTAAAAGTGTAAAATAGTGTTAAGAGGATCTCTGAAGTCAGGTTTCACCTTGAGAGATTTGCTAAACAAGGTAGAATTAAAGTTTCCTTTTCATGGCCTTCAAGGGCTCAGGAGACAAGAGGCATAGATAAAATTCTGGTCAAGGTAAGGAATCTAAGAGAATATTCTTAAATAGCTATGACCCTGAAGTTCCCGCCTTCATAGCAGAAGTGAAGTTAAAGATATTCCCTGAGATTTCATAAGCAAAAGCTAGTTTTCACATGGGTTTATAGCCTAAATTCATACATGTGGGTACTTTGAAAATCTCAAACCAAAAAACTGAATTTACATTGGTTCCAAACTAGGTAATAGATACAGATGCTACACAGAGGCAAATAAAAATTCTCTCTTGAGCACCTATCTTCATTTGGGACTGAAATATATCCCACAGTTGAGATTTCAAGAAACATAAGGTCATTGCTCAAAATTGCATAACTCACCAAATCCCCAAGAAATCAAAAGAGAAAACAAGCACAAAAACAGAAGGAATGGATTTATGAATATAAAATATTAAATAAACATATATATTTTTAAATGAATATTAAAATATGACTAGAAAAACTGATAACTGATTAAAAGAAATCGACCAAGCAGATTCAAAAAATAATCAAAGAAAATTTATGTAAATAAAAAACAACTGAGATTTAAATTTTACCAGATAGAATTAGTAATAGATCGGGGGCAGGGGGACACCTGGGTGGCTCAGTCAGTTAAGCATCTGCCTTCGGCTCAGGTCATGATCCCAGGGTCCTGGGATCGAGCCTCACATTGGGATCCCTGCTCTGCGGAGAGCCTGAGCTCTCCCTCTGCCTGCCACTCTGCCTACTTGTGCTTTCTGTCTATCTCTGTCAAATAAATAAATAAAATCTTTTAAAAAAAGTAATAAATCAGGGATATGGATACATAAAAAATAATATATCAGGAATACATTAGTAAACAGATGAGAAATCTTAGAGAAAACCCCTAAAATCTGTGACATTCAAAAGTCCAATCTTCTTAGTAAAGACAAAGTTAAAAACGTAAGTAAACAAAAGCCAGCTTCTACATGGTTTTGCAGCCTTAATTCACACAACTGGAGTGCTCTGAAAAACTCATGCTAATATTTGAATTTACAGAAACACTTACAGAAGAAAAAGAAAAACTAAGGTGTAGGCAGTATTTGAAAGGAAATTTCTGAAAATTATCCAATACAAATGAAAGACATAAATCCACATATTCAAAGGCCCCCACATTTCCAAGTTAGAAAAATAAAAAGAAATCCTCACCCAGATTCACCACAGTGAAACCACAGAACACCAAAGATAAAGAGAAAAATCTTCTGAGAATTAAAAAGTCAAATTATTTTCCACAGAGTGAAGGATAGGCTGATAGTTGACTTAATTTGACAATGAATTAGAGAATTCAATGGAACTATGTGACGGAGAAAATAACTGTGAACAATTAATTTCATGAATTCAATGTTCAATAGTAATAATTTATTGTGGAGTTGGAAAATATAGACTCAAAAACCTTACTACCAAAATCACATGTTTGGGATAGGAGATACTAGAGGTAAACAATACTGAGGTCCTCATATTTTTGGAAGAAAGGTAAAGCTATTGTTTAATATTAGATGGTTGTATAATAAATATTCATGTTAAATGTTTAGGGTATAGTGATTGGAAGTACACAGACCATGTTGCTAGTCACAGTGTAATTAAATTAAAGATCATTAAAAAAAGATAACCACATGGGGTGCCTGGGTGGCTCAGTCAATTAAATGTCCAGCTCTTGATTTCAGCTCAGGTCATGATCTGAGGGTCATGAGATAGACCTGTGCATGGGGTTCCATGCTCAGTGGGGAGTTTGCTTGAGATTCTCTTCCTCTCCCTCTGTCCCTACCCCACCATTCACATGCTCTCTCTGTCTGTCTCGCTCAAATAAATAAGTAAACAAATCTTTAAATGAATTTAAAAAATAAAAGAGATAACTCTCATAACCATATTTAAAATTTTACAAAACACCATTCCAAATAATAATGATTCAAAAAACATGATGAAAATAATAATATATTTAAATCCAAATGATAATAAAATACTATATTGTGGAATAAAATTAAAACCGTATTTAGAAAGGAACTTAAAATTATGTTTATTTTAATAAAGAAGTCAGATAATCAAATAAAATAAGATAGAATATAAAAATAAACCTTAAGAAAGCAAGAAAAGTTGCTAATTCATTCTACTGTATGTGTATTTCCTTTCATTAACTTCTGTTTTTTAACCTTATAGATTAACAAATTTCTCACATTTTTTTTAAGTTTTTTGGTTTTTTTTTTGACAGAGAAAGGGAGACAGTTAGAGAGGGAACACAAGCAGGGGGAGTGGAAGAGGGAGAAGCAGCCTCCTGGCTGAGCAGGAAGCCTGATGCAGGGCTCCATCCCAGGACCCTGGGATCAGATCTGAGCTGAAGGCAGACACTTAACGACTGAGCCACCTAGGTGCCTCAACAAATTTCTCACTTTTTAAAACAATCATAAAGGGGCACCTGGGTGGCTCAGTCATTAAGCATCTGCCTTCAGCTCAGGTCGTGGTCCCAGGGTCCTGGGATCAAGCCCCACATCAAGCTCCACATAGGGCTCCCTGCTCAGTGGGAAGCCTGCTTCTCCCTCTCCTGCTCCCCATTCTTGTGTTCCCTCCCTTGCTGTGTCTCTCTCTGCCAAATAAATAAAATCTTAAATAATAAATAAATAAATAAATAAATAAATAAATAAGACAATCATAAAATTGCCAATCATCTGGCACAAATAATTTTTAAAAATTAGATAAGGTTCTAAAAATAGAAATAAAAAATGAGGCAGGGCTACATTACAATAAACTTCACAAAGATTATAAATGGGTTTTATAGGAATAAATATTAAAAAATGTAACTTAACAGAACTGTCTAAAGATGAAATAGGATGTATGAAGAGTTCTATAACCTGTAAATAAATTAAATTTGTAGATAAATTCTTCCTGTACTGAAAACTTCATGTTTGGACAGTTTTATCAGTGAGTTTGATGAAGCAATTATGGACCACATAATTAAAATCCTAAAAATCTATTCTAGGACATAGTAAAAAATAAGCATTCTTCAACTTATTTTATGAGACTAGAATATCTTGGATAAAAACCCAGACAAAGACAATATGAGATAGTCTCATAATCTTTAGATGCATAAATCTAAAAATACATATAAGCAAGTTAAACCTAGAAATGTGTGAAAAAAATATGACTGAATTAGGTCATCCTAGAAATGTATGGGTTGTCTTTACCTTCAAAAACTAAGTATTATAATTTATTACATTAATAGACTACATGGAAAAATCATATGATAGTGTCTATTGGTTTAGAAACATTTAATAATTCAGGAATTATACATGATTAAGGAAAAAAAAAAACAGCACACATTAATAGAAATAGAAAGGAAATTCCTTGACTGGATAAAGGTATTTTTGGGGAAAAACAGTAAACATTATTCTTAATAGTAGAATAATGAAAACTTTCCCTACAGCATCAGGAACAAGACAACAATGCCTATTATCTTCACTTCTATTCATGATTGTACTAGTTGTCATAGCCAGCATAGTAAGGCAAGAAAAAGAAATCAAAAGAAATGAAAAAAAAAACAAAACCTTCATTAATCATGGATATATTACTGTCTAGCTACAAAGCCTAAGAAAATCAATATATATATTATTAGAATTGATTAGAAGTCAAGTTTAGCAAGCTTATAAGACACAAAATAACATACAAAAATCAATTACACTTTTTATACTTCAGCCACAAATTTAGAATGTACAATATTTTAAAAATGTTATTTAATGTTTTATAAAAATATATGAAGCCTGAGAAATAAATCTAACAAAAATCTATAAAAATTTTATAGAGAAAATTATAAATTTATTAAATATTAAAGAACACTTAAATAAATAGAGAGATGTACATAGGTTGGAAGATTTGCTATCATAAATTCCAAATCTCCCCAAATTTATCAATAAAATTCTAAACAGTCTCTAAATAAAATTTTTAAGTGTAACTTGACAAGCTGATTAAAAGTAGAAAGCAAAGGGCTAAGACTTGCTAAGACTCTCCTGAATAACAAGTTGGAATGTATCTCCTACCAAATATCAAGAATTATTTTTAATTTATTAAAATTAAGAGTGTGGTATTGCTAGACACTAAAAAATAGTTCGCTCAAATAACAAATCCTAGAGAAAATATCCACATATTCAAGGAAACTTGATTTGTGACAAAGGTGATATTTCAGATCAATGGTAAAAATATGGAATTTACAACAAATAGTGTTGGGACAACTGGTTATCCATATGGAAAAAATAAATAAAACTGGAGTTTTATACCCCAATATCCTTCACAAAAATCAATACAGACCTAACTACAGGAACCAAAAATATAAAACTTTTATAAGATAATACAGAACACTATTTTATAAACACCGTAAGGATCGCATACAAAAAGTGCAATCTATACAAGGTAGGATTGAAAACTGAAACACCTTCAGATTAAGCAGTTTGTTAAACAAATGACACCATCCAGAGAAAAAGAGAAAATGTTTTCAACATATGTAATGAAGGATTAGGATACAAAATTTCTAAAGAACAGCTAATAAATAAGAAAACACAGAAGTTTAGCAAAGAATTGAAGAGATACTTCACAAAAAAGGAAATCCAAATAAATGAAAAAGTAATATACGGCATTATTTTTCAGGGAAATGTAAATTAAAACTACAATAAGGTAAGCATTACATACCCACGAGATGGTCAAAAACAAAAACAAAAACAAAAATAAAAAAAAAAACTGACAACACCAAGTGTTGGCAAGCATGTTATGCAAACAAATATTTTATACATGTATACACTGCTGGTCATTGTGTAAACTGGTAAACTGCTTTGGAAAACGGTTTGACCTAATCTAGCAAATTTGAATGCACACATTTATTTTGATGCAGAAATTCCATTTCTCGGTTTAAACTCTAAAGAAACACTCATATATATGTATCAGGAGAATGTTTATAATAGCAAATTCTCATTAAAAATATAATAAATAAATCAGGGTGTGATCATACAGTGGAATGCTGGAGAGCACTGAAAAGTCAGTTAATTACATTAACCTGCATCAATGTCTAAGCCTCTGAAACCTAACACTGAGTGAAAAAAGCAAATCACTGAATACACACAGTATTGTTCTATTTATTGAAAGTTAAAGGGGCACCTGGGTGGCTCAGTCAGTGAAGTGTCTGACTCTTGATTTCAGCTCAGGTCGTGATCTCAGGGTCATGAGACTGAGCCCCGTGTAGGGCTCTGCACTCAGCGGGAGTCTGCTTGAGATTCTCTCTCTTCCTCTCCCTCTGCTTCTCCCACCACTTGCATGTGTGCACTCTAAATAAATAAATAAATAAATAAATAAATAAATAAATAAATAAATAAATAAATAAAATCTTTTTTAAAGAGTTAAAAATAATGTGCAAAAGCAAGCAATATACGGTTTAACATTAGAAACATCGTTAAAAACATAAAGGCAAGGAAATGATAAACACAAATTTAGACTAGTGATTTTCTCAGAGTTACATGGGAATGGACTGGATTCAGAAAAAGAACACAAAAGATTTCAAAAGCATAATGTTCCATTTTGTAATTTGTGACCCATACATAAGCATTCTTTGAATAATGATTTCTACATTACCCTTATTTTATAAATATTTCTTGGAATATAGTCGATATTTTATAAAACAAAAGTATTAAAAAAGTGAATGGATTTATTAATCCTCACATATTCAATTCAATTGATTTTAAAGGTAATATTGTCCAAAAGCAGAATAGAACTAGAAACTGGAGATTCCATAATGTATCATCCTTCTGCGCCACTTGAAATACTGTTAACAATTTAAACAAATCCTCCAATTTCAGTCTACTTGGAGCTGTCACTGAATTCTATTTCCTTACTTGTATTTAGTAAGTGATGAACTAGGGCCCAAAGACTGTATGAAAAAGTCCACAATGATTAAATGTTTATCACTATGTTAATATATGTTAATATAACAAGCATTTACTGAGTACCCAATATATATGCAAGGCAATATGTCTAGTGCTATGGAATTCACAAAAATACAGAGGATACTCAGTTCTTCTCTACCTCTCACCTAGAATTCCTAAATAACTTCTTAGTATCTCATTCTCTGTCTCTCTCTCTCTTTCTCCGCATTCTGTCCCTAGCAAACCCACCCCAACCATCTTCTCTTTGTTCCCAGACCCGTATTTCTACTATACAAAGCCCAACACAGTACCCAAATGATGATAAAAATTTAAGTGGATTTCTCTGATTAGTTTTTTCCTTTAAAGCCTCTGATGGTCCCCATCATGTTCAGGGCCCATACATTTAAAGGCCCAGCATTTTTTACTGAGTGGCAGTAAAAGTAGTTATTTAGATGAAAGAAGCCTACCAATGGGAAGAAAAAATATGGAGAGCAGAAGCCCTATATAAAAAAAGCAGCAGCTAACCTGTTCTAGCCAAGTATTGCCTCATAGGAATAGAAGCTCAGTGTTGTTCTTTCTTAAGAAAATCATGAAAACTGGATTTTTATTGAAATAACCTAACTTTTCAGTTCATTTTTGAAGCCATAAAAAGACCTTTTGACCTACAAAATAGAGTAGTGTTCCCTCCTTGACATAGCATGCAGGGCTCTTCAAACTCTGTTTCCAAACTAACTTCCTTCTGTCTCTTCCCACACTCTATGTTCTGCACTCAGACATCCTGAACATGCCAGGTTCTTTAACGGTTCCAAGATGGGTGCACAGTTAGACCGTGGGCCAATCCCTGATCCAAGTCTACTCACCTCTAAGGACTGCACTTGAGACACCTCTACTTGGAAGTCTTCCTTAACACCTAAGGGACAAAGTCAGCCATGGTTTACTATATCTGTCTCCTTTTCTTTGTTCATGTACATACAGGCTGTCCCTGACTCTCATATTTTCAGCTTCTGAACAGCCAACACTTTCATGCATTATACATCGACACTCCAAAGTGCCTTTTGTATGCCAAATCCAGACTTTCATACATCAGCAGATCAACGAACATTTTGCACTAATGTGTGGTGGCACCGCCTGACAGCCAAGAGTTCTGTTTGGGCAGTCATGCCATCTTTGTCTGTAAGAGCAGGCTTTATGTAATTATTTGAATGTTTTTTGCTCTTTGCCCTTATTATTTTGCCAAAATGAGTGGAAAATGAACATTGAAAATGCTGATAATGGTGACAAAATCATAGGTCTCATAAGCTTAATACAGTTGAAACAAAGTGAAATCATTAGTCATTCCCATTATGGCACATCTTTAACCCCAATCAGGCTCTTATTAGATTTAAACCCAGTCAACTGTGGTTCAATTATGAAGGAAAAATATAATATTAAGGACCTTGTATAAAATGCAGGAAATAAATTGTTGAAGACTGCATGTAAATGGCAAGGTATAATTAGAGATTATGTCATATATACTTTAGACCTCAAGGGAAAAAGAAAATTCTGTATTAACGTGTAAGTCCATTTTTTTTAACATTATGATTCTATTATGTGTTTAAAGAATGTATTATGTATGAATCCATGGATATTTGATAAGCTCTTTCATTGAGAATCATGGTGCTTTTTACTACATCCTTAAACTTTGGGTGCCCTTGATCAACTTGTTCCTTCATTTGCTCACTCACTCGCACACCATCCAGGAGTACTAAAAAATCTATCCTTGTTTATCCTCCACTCGATAGCCACCAATTCCAAGGTGGAGGCTACAGTGTACCTTCTGCTACCAGCAGAGATGAAATAACCAATTTAGAGCAAAGATGGCACATACCTTGTGGAGCAAAGAGATAAGACCTCAAGTACTGCCCCTAGTAGTTCTCTAAAAGAAAAAGTTCTAACAATTTCTGACTATATGTCAGGTACTGTTTTAATGTCACTTTATTAATCCTCATAAAAGCTTGTCAAGGGCCATTGAACAAATGAGGAAAATGAACTCAGAGAGTTTAAGTAATTTAGCCAAAGTCATACATACTCACAACTAGACAAGATGCAAGTTAAAAACAACTGTATCTAAATGCAAAATGCATCTCTTCCAAAAATACAGTGCCTTCAAGTGTGTTCAGTATTACAAATACTGGTCAAGGCTAATTTTTTTTAAGATTTATTTATTTATTTATTTATTTGAGAGAGAGACAGAGAGAGTGCACAAGTAGGAAGGGCAGAGGGAGAGAGACAGAGAATCTCTAGCGGACTCCACACTGAGCATGGAGCTCAACACGGGGCTCAATGTCACAACTCTGAGATCACAACCTGAAGCGAAATTAAGAATTGTACACTTAACCAACTGTACCACCCAGGCACCCCTGGTCAAGGCTACTACTAAATGATCAAATGATGATGGTTCTTCTGATCCATCCTTTAAACCTGTCCCTCCGTTTATGATGATTTTTCTATTTCAGAAAGTTCTATTGCAGCCATTTCCCAAATGTTTGGTTTGAAGAGTTGCTACAAAGGAACATCTCATTCATCACCCAATAGGTGGTGATTTTTAAAAATGTTAAATGTTTTACACAGTTCACTTAGAGCCAAAGTTTTCTGAAATGAATTCCTTTTATTCCTCTCAGAAGTGAACTTAGCCTGTGTGCATCTTCTCACAGTTTGTCCATTCAGAGATTTTAAATTTTATGGTATACATGAAAGTGATGACTAGTGTACACAATAAGATGAAAATCAAACCTACATTTCCTGCTCACAGTCATGTGTCATGTGATGCTGTGGGATCATGGGATCCATGGGATCATGGCAATTTCAGGTTTTTTACTCTATAAATTGATGCTCAAATACATGAATGAATAATTGAAGATTATTCTTGCGGATGTCTTACTCCCTTTCCTCAATTTCTCACTAGCCTTTTCCTCCTTGAGGCACTAGTGCCTACAAATCTAATAAATATATAGGTCTTAAAGGTTTTCAATATCCACCCGTTTCCTTTGGCTTCTTTATAGAATTTAATATGTGCATTGTCTTTGCTCTATTTCTATCTTATATGCTGGCTCTTCTTAAAAAGATAACTCCCAGAGGTTGTGAAGACTCTATTCTCTGGCTGCAATCACTTACCTGCATCTATATTTACAGCTACCAGCTCCATGTCCATGGAAGATATTATTGGCGGCCCTTTCAGACATACATGAATCCCTTTTGCCTGCTGCCATTAGCTCATTATCTTCAACCTCCTCAGACAGTTAACCCCACAGGATCTTGGGATCACCTAACTAAACGTACCTGAGAGAAAAACCCCACTTTGGGTGACTCTGAGCAAGTGAGTAGCTAATGTGGATACAAAAGCCCTACTGCCTCAAGGTGGGACAGACTGTCTGGTGTAATTTATGTTCCAGTCCTTCCCTATGACATCAGGCTAAAATTGAACACCTGAAACCAAGTGTTTGCTTAGCTTTTTCTCCTTCCCTATCCTCTTCTCTCACTCACATAGAAATTTCTCCTGAACACATACTCTCCTTCCTAGTTTTACACATTGTCTTAGGTGAGACTCTACTTCTAAGGAAGATGATCTAGAGAAAATGCCTAAAACCAAAAGAGAGTATATGAATTTTTTTTTTTTTTCTGTAAGCAGTGGCCATAACCCAGTTTACCGGTGGTGTGACTCCAAAATTTTAGACTGTGGGATGTTCCTCCTAAAATCTGTTATTTGTCTGCTACATCCAACTGGAGCTAAAAATGGATGTTGAAATCCAGCCTGGTAATATAAAAATCATTTCCTGGGGTGCCTGGGTGGCTCAGTTGTTAAGCGTCTGCCTTCGGCTCAGGTCATGGTCCCAGGGTCCTGGGATCAAGCCCCGCATGAGGCTCCCTGCTCAGTGGGAAGCCTGCTTCTCTCTCTCCCACTCCCCCTGTTTGTGTTCCCTCTCTCACTGTGTCTCTCTCTGTCAAATAAATAAAATCTTAAAAAAATAAAAAAATAATAAAAATCATTTCCTGTCTACCCCTTCATGTCTTGACCAAGTTTCTATATGTACCTGATGTTCTTCTGGAATAAAAGGGAACCTGCTCATGTTGGTATGGTGGAGATTCAGGACCTCAAGACTTATGGACCTATGGATGTCATGGCCCTATGGGTAACTGAGGAGAGCATCTTTGATAGGAAGAAGCCTCAGGACGAAAGAAAACAATCAGAGTAAGTCTTGTCCGAGAAGACAAAAATAAATTTGTTTTAGCAAAGAGTTTACAATAGGGTCAAGAGATGGATCATGGAAGTTTGGGGGGAGTGAATTCAGGGCTGAGCTTGACACAGTATCAGGAAGCACTGACACACAGTAGGTAGATTCATGGCCTTGGGATAAGTAGTGACCTTTTACAACTGAGCTATCTTTTACATACCTGGAGGATGAAACCCTATCCACTTTCTTGGAGATCAACTGATCTGTTTTCTTCTGACTCCCAGAATGCAGTTTTGAAAACTAAGCCCTTCTTACCATTCCACTACCATGAACCTTTAAGCTTATGATGAGTTCCTTTCAGGTAAGATTCTTGTAGGCTATTCTCCCTGAGTATCTGACCTCATTGCTGTAAGGACGATATAGAAGCTGGATTTCCCATAGTCTTGTGTTTCCAAACCACTCTCTTCTGTTGCCACATAAGAAATAATATGGTAATTTTGTAATATTAATTTTGACAATTCAAGTTATTATATGCTTTTTTAATAACAGAAAAATTTTAAAGATTTTATTTATTTCACAGGGAGAGAGCAAGTGAGAGAGACAGCACAAGCCGGGGGAGCAGCAGAGGGAGAGGGAGAAGCAGGCTCTCTGTGGGGCTCAATTCCAAAACCTCGGGATCGTGACCTGAGCCAAAGGCAGACACTTAACCAACTGAGCCACCCAGGTGCCCACAAGTTATTATGTACTATTTTTAATTGTATATCTGCTTCCATCTTCTTGACTATATTAAAAGCTCCTAGAAGAACCATATTAATATCCCCTTCAAATCTTAGTATTCTGTCAGAGTAGACCTTTCATATTTTTAGGATGAATGAACAGCATGTTATTTATTTAACAAGAAATTATTGTGCACTTGTGCACTGGCACCTTTTCTACCCATTTGTGTAAGTGTCTCACTTTGAATGATACAAACATGATGGTCTCTTCAAGGGATTTTACATTTGATTGAGTAAAAATGGCCAGTAAATAAATCACAGATCGTAGTTAAGTTTTATAAAGGCAATAAAAGAGGGAATTATGAGAGACAAGAAGCGGTTTGGGAGAGAGGCCCCTTTAGTTAGAGTGCTGAGGGGGCATTGTCTGAAGGAGTAATTCTCCAGCTGAGAAATAAAAGACAAGAGAGAGGAAGCTGTGCCGGGAGGAAGCACTGGCAAGCATAAAGTTTCTGAAGTAAGAAAAAAGAAACATGTTGAAGAAGCAGAGAGAAGGTCAGTGAGGATGAAAGGCAGTGTGAGGAAGATGAGTTTTACCAGATGAAGCCTGAGAGGAAGGCAAAGGCAAGTCAGGCTAAGTCACTAAGCTTCTTAAGATTCACCAACATATATCGGCATGAACTGCACAATTTGTAAGACCTGGTGCAAAATGAAAATGTGAAGCTCCTTATTTTTAAAAAAATGGAGGGAAATGCAGTTTAAAGTACTAACGTACTAAAATATAACCCATTTAACTTCCTCCCCAATCTCTTTCAATTTATCATGATATCTTTTATTTGCTATTTAATGCCTCACTCCCTCTGGCATGGAGATACTTGTTAGGTAAGCACTTTGGGACACGTAGTGCCATGCTCCATCCCCAAACATGGCAGAGTGTAAGCCCAATCCCTCACCTCGCCCTACCCCTGACTCCCCTCAGAGACTAAGATGATATAAATTCTCTGACTCAGAAAAACTGTTAACACCATTTTCAATGGAAAAACTAGGTTGTGGAGAAGGTAATGCCTTGACTAATCAAACACAAAACCAAAGTACTTGAAACATAATTTTCAAGGAGGAATACACCTAAAATGACCATGTATTGCATCCTTCAGCTTGCAGGAAATCCTCGATTTCCTCACAAATCCTCGATCTAGAGACAGTTAAGAGAGCTGATGAAGCTCTTTCAATTCTGTTCTTTTTTTTCCTTTTACTAAATTCCTAGTTAAATCCCAAGATTTCTGTTTAGACCAACATTTTCTCATTCAACATTTATTGAGTACCCACCGTGTGCCAGGCACATACCTGAATACATTAACTCCCAAACTAAAATGCAAACCACAATAGGACTAAAACTCAGCTTTTTGTATAGTACAGTGTTTTTACAATGAGAGTTCCATGTTCCCAATGAAACTGAGCTTTTAAATTTAGCATTTTTTAATGTCCTAAATACTGCTCCATCTTATTTAACACCTCACACTCTAAGACAGATTTCCACACTTGTAGATGAGGTAACTGAAGTTCCACTGTCAGGTAATTGGGAGAGACGCACAAAAGGAGATTGAGCTTTCAATTCAGGTTTGTCTCACCGTAAAGACTTGGAATTTTACCTATAAATCATCTTCTCCCCCTTCTTCCTCTTCTTCATTGAATTACCATGCCTCTTATATCCTCACATTCAGAAGTACTCCAGAAGTCAACAATTCTTTGAAATTGAAATAGAAATATCTATTTCAAAATAAGAAAAAAAGCCTATCTTGTTTGTATTTACTTAGTTTTAGAAGACATATGCTTGTTTGAATTACCTACAAGAAATGCTGAATGCAGTATTAATAAACCGCAACGCTTGTACATAGTACCCACTGGAAATGTTAGACATAAGTGCCTCACGGAAATACTCAAAATCAAGCATGGAATTAGGTTATTCAAAGAGACAAGTTTGTGACTTAATGTTATTTACTACCTTATTTGCAAGGATCACATCTTCCCCAAACTCTAACAGTTGTATGTCTGTGCTTAAAGAGAGGTCTACAGATCAAGGCCGTGATTTTCTGAATACATCAAAAGTCTCAGAGCATTCCCAGGGATCTGCTGATTAACCCAGTAGGATATTAATTATGAACACATCTGCCATTCTTACTTTTTGTTCTTTTGCTTTAAATAGGAGTGGAGTAATTCAGACCTGTGTGTGATTAGGTGTAGCTAGCAGTACATGATGAGCTAGATTTAGATACATTTATGAAACATTAGATAAAATGAAAGAGTTTACTAGAAAACATAACTTGTATTGGAGATTAAATGTTTTAAAGCAGAGAAAAGCTGGTTTTTTTTAAAAGCTTAACCTTAAATGAAACAGCATATGAGGTGGGTGAATGTGAAAGAATAGATTAAGCTTCATTGTTTCTGGAGAACAAGAGTATTTATAGTTCCTTACTTCGTGACTCATCACTGTGCTGTAAAATATTTGGGGTATTACTCATAACTACAAAAAAGACATAGAATAGAACAGTTTGATATTAGGGCAAGGGACAAGGTGAACAATCTGGCATTCTCTTGTGACATTCTCATTTGTAATAAATTGAACAATTTCTATAATTTTTGGCTGCTTTTCTTTCTCTGCAAAAATGAATATACCATTTAATTTAAAATAAGTGATAATCCATGTGCCTCAAATCTAAAACTATCAAAACTGGCAAAATGAAAATAAGACATAGGACTACAAGAAATGTAGCAGATTGTAATGAACCTCCCCCTCCAACCTCAGATTTTTTGAGCAATGTAAATTTATGATTATTATGAAGACATGCATTGGAGAGCAAACACATTATTCCAAGGGCATTTCCTTCAAACATTGCTTCTCTCTACAGATAAGATGAGCACCAGAAGGAAGGAAACATAACAAAAATGGAGGAAGTATTGATAATGGATGAGAAGAGTGACATGATATAAATCCTATAACATTCAAAAAAAAACATATTTTTGCAGATAAGACTAGTAATTTTAAGCAGTAGCTTATTAATAGAAAATGATTCATTTTATAGACTTTTTCTAGTCTTTTTCACTAAGTACTAAATACACTCTAAAATGAAGTTAACTTTCCACAACAATATTAGTTCTTCTTAAAGAAAATGCTGATTAATTATCCGTTGCTCTAAACCATCTCAAGAATAGAGAGAAAAAAATATGTCAAAACGTCACTAACTTCCCAGGAATATAATTTAATATTACCTCTCTTGAAAGCTATAGAAATTTTTGCTTTGTTACTTACTTTTGCCTATATTCACTACTGCATTCAGCCAATTATATTTCTAGTATTTTACCATTAAGATTTTCATCCTCCAGAAAGATCATATCTGGCCAAGTTTTTAGACTTTGTATTTGTTCTAAAGGATAAACCGAATATTGGCATAATGGAGAAGCTACCCTCTATTGGTTAAAAACACTGGGAATAGTGTTATTATTCTGGAATAATGTTAGGTAGTTGCTATGGGCTTAGAGTTGTGTTAGGGATACATATAATATATCTATATCAAAATATATAAAATAAGTATAGCTGGGCTAGTTCCTCTAAGGTGGTGAACTATCTCTTACTGGCTTTATCTCCCAGAATATTAATCCTGGAAATTCCAAAGAAATCTGAAGAAGGTGAATGGCTCTGTCAGTTTACCTAGAAACTGCTGAAAAATTCTGGACTAACCAAAGGTGGAGGTTCTAGAATATGTCTTTGTGTGTTGGGAGGCAGTGTTCTCAACCTGACACTCTCGACATTTTTAGTCAGATAATCTTTTGTTGAGTGGGGCTTCCCAGTGCACTGTAGAATTTTTAGCAGCATCCCTGCTGTCTACCCACTAAATACCAGCAGCACAAGCACCACCCATCCCTCCAGTCGTAAAAATCAAAAATACATCCAGACATTGATATTCTTCCCTGGAAGGCATTGAGAACCATGGATATAGATGATTCCAATCCATTGTCTCTTCTAAAACCTGTGTCAGGACACATGTACAGTACCCAATTTATGATACAGCAAAAATTCTGAGTTAATAAAATGATTCATTGCAAAAATCAAATTAAGGCTATGGCTTTTTAATTCAAGCCTAATAGCGTCAAGGTAGCCACTATAAAATTGAGGAGAAAAAGATATTAGGATCAAAAACATTTAGCAGATTAAAGGACACTGTCTAAAAAGAATTTGGGGTGGACTTCTAGAACATGAAAGTTACTGGAAACAAACAGATTTGAAGCTTATTAAGTTTGTAAAGCAACTGCATTACATAAGAAATCACATGACTGATTGAAAAATCACCTGTCTTCTTAAAATTTAAGACAACTCTTCGGCCCCCAGCCTTCCAAGAGCAGGAAATGGGCTGAGAAAAAGGTGTTAAGTTTAAGATGGCACATTTCTCAGCATCCACTTCACATGGGATCTCTGAGAACAACAGAAAAGGAATAGAGCAGAATCATGACCTAATTAAGGAAATCCCCACCCATTCCCTGTCTCCTTGAGGTAGGGGCCTTCACCTTATGTATACAGGGATTTCACATTTGCTATGAGCCAAGGACTGTGGTCTGTTTCCAATCCCTCCCCTTTCCTAATTAGAGAATTCCACTGTTGTGTTTGCAGAGGAGGGCAGATACAATTTGTCTTTCAAGTTCATGGGACTCTGGAAAAAGCAAAGACACAATTAGACCTAATTCAGAGGCTATCATGAATCCAGAGTTCCTGGACTATGAGTTGGATTCAGTGATTGAATAAATTTTAGATCATCTCCTTGGGGAGGGGTTGAATTTGTTATATGAGCGGGATGAAAGTAGCAAGGGGATATTTCATGACTGGAAGGTTGGATTGTGGCAGAACACAAATATCCATATGGTTCTTTACATTCCCCAGCCTCTCTTACAGTTAGATTAAAATTATATGACTGGTTCTGGCCTCCAAAGTACTATAAACAGAAGTGACACTTATCAGGCAGTTAAACTTATTGAGGCAGTTTAGAGAGCACAGTGCTTCATCTAAATCTTTTTTCCTTTGGCGGCCTCCTTGGAAGCCATATGTTGAGATAGTGGGGGCACAAAATGGAATGGATCTCTGAGTCACTGTCTGAGGAAGAACCTCTGCTATGCTTCACCAGGCTTTGTTGTGTTAGACCACTGAGATTACAGAGTGTATTTGTTACTGCATGGACTAAACTGTCCTTTCTAATACAGTTCTTTAACAAAGAGTTCCAGCATCATCACAAACATGGATAGAGCTAGAAAATATGCCACTACTGTAGGGCTTAGCTACAAACAGAGCTGACTGCTGGTAAAGATGTATTTAGGGTTTCATTTAAAATACATTAGACAGTATGTAGCAAAGACATGAAAGAGGTGTCTTTCCTTACTCAATACATTCTTCATACCTCTACCAGATTAATTTTTTTAATCAAGATATGAATTACACAGTTTTCTTACTTAAAATCTATCTAATTTCCCCCATTGCCTACTATACTACATCTTCATTCTGTCACGTAGAATCTTCCTCACTATAAACCTAGCCCATATTTCTACTTTTGTATCTCATTTCTCTCCTACCTTTATCCTGCAATTCAGAAAACTGGATTGTCAATCCTTACTTGTGCTCTTCTAAACCAGGACTTTTGCTAATACCATTTCCTTTGTCCAAAATATTCTCCCTGTCTTCCAATTTATAGTCTTCCTACCCTTCAAGATCTATCTCATCAGGGATGCCTGGGTGGCTCAGTCGGTTAAGCGTCTGCCTTCGGCTCAGGTCATGATCCCAGGGTCCTGGGATTGAGTCCCACATCGGGCTCCCTGCTTAGCAGGGAGCCTGCTTCTCCCTCTGCCTGCTGCTCCCCCTGCTTGTGTTCTCTCCCTCTCTCTGACAAATAAATAAAATCTTAAAAAAAAAAAAAGATCTATCTCATCCATTACATCTTCAGCAAAGCCTTTCCTAATCCCACTAACAGGTAATAGAGCCTCTTCTATAGCACTAACAAATTCTGATTTTTGGTTATGGCACTTAGTTGAAACCATCTTTTTGTTATGTCTTTGCATTACTTGAGTTATTACTAATTTATAAGTTTGATGGCAAAGCCTAATGTAAAATAAAAATTAAATAGATGGAATGAATTGGTATATGGAAATAACATAATCAGTCTACTGCACTAAAGAGTCTTTCTGCTGCGACTCTCTCCATTTTTTCTTCTCCCCCTTCAGCACAGGTATTTGAAAATTCTCCTCCTTTTAGGAACAGCATAATTCACATGAATCTGGAAGCCTACTATTCCCACTATTCTTATGCTGACAGCATTACATAAGACACCATCTTAAGCAAGTTTCATTTGTCCTAACTATTTGGACCCTGAATATCCTTGCTCTAGTACTTCCCCACCATTGATTGCTCAGTTCCTCTGCACTATAACAGTATACTGCATCAACTCAATTCAACCCAATCAGGAGTTCAACAGAAAATGTATCTTCATGAATATTTTATTAAATTGATCTAAGCAAAATTCCAGAGAGATTTAAATTCCCATCTAGGTTTCTGCATATATGCCAACTTTTGTAAACATAGCTACATATCATCCATGTCAATAGACATATAAGATGAACTCCCAAGGTGGATTATTCACACTATGGATTTCTCAAGACAAATTCACACCTGCCTTTGCCCACTATCGGGTCAGATCATAGAACAATGATTTTAAGAAAATAATTATCAGTCTAAGCATGAGTGTGGAACTACCCATAATCCTCTGTTTAAGTATGCCTTGACCTACATTCTAAAACTTTGCTACCAAGAGAGCTGTTCCATTTCACCCACAAAAGTGGCTATTGGAGTCCATGGTTTGGGATATTCTGGACCTCCTCTCTTTTCCAGTGATATATCTACCAAACCATTTTAAAAAATCAATTGAATAAAAGGGAAATATAACATGCATATCTGTACTCAAATAATGATAATGAATGCTTAGTGCACATATCTGCATCCACTTCAAGGGAAGCCCATTGAAAGAAAGAGAATGAAAAGTGGCTCCACTACTCCCATATCCCTTTCTAGGATAACCAACTGTTCTGGTTTGCCCTGGACAGAGGGAGGTTCCCAGAACAAGGGATTTTCAGTGCTAAACTAGGGAAGTCCCTCCAAATTAGGACTAATTTTTTTACCCTACCCCTCACAGATTATTAATATGATAGCCTCAGTTCTTGGCAAATTCCAAAATACAGGAACTTACTCTAGAATTCATTTTGCTTTTTCATTTCTATAAATTATGGAGGCCAGATATGATCTGTTCTTAAGAATTCCAGAAATTCCTCCTCAGTCTCAGGAGGTCTAAATCCCCTTTCCCAAGGTGTTTGAGTTTCTGGGTCTCAAGCCATAAAATAGTTGGGAAGGTACTCTTAAGGAATCAACTGCTCTCTGGTGGTTCAACTGTATTAGCTTAAAGAGATCCTTTGCTTCCCTACCTCATATTTTCTGTCCCAACTCAATCACAAAATGAGAAAAAAAAAATTGTCATGGGTCAGGAGACTTTTCAAACTTCAGATAAATTCTCTTAGCTAAACTATTCCATTTATACATCTTGGCAGTAGTTAGCAGTAAAAAACCTAAAGAGACAACAAAAGAAAAATGTATGGGTTTTTTTGTTTTTGTTTTTGTTTTTTTTCCGGGAACTTCTGAAGTGTTGGAAAGTGTTTCTATTTAAAAGCTCCTGACAATGACTGGCAGGACCTGAGAAAACCTCTCAAGATGAGCCCCACCCTCTGAGAAATATTATCAGAACAGTAATTGGGAACACCTAATTCGTTCTAACCACAATTGAGGGATTGTGATCTAATTGCTACTTGGTGGTCCTTCTCAAATGCCACAAGAAGAAAGTGAACAAAACACAGATCAATACTAAACACCAAGGAAGGGCTACCCAACCTCAGAGAAGGGGAGAAGTTTTAATATTCTAAACTAAACTGACAATAAAGATGGGGAAACTTGTATAGATTGATTGAGTGAGTGATTACTAACAGGCCCATTAGGCCAATGTCTTCTCAAGAATCTGACATTTAAAATCAAAAATAGGACATGCCTAATTTTAAATTTTGCAATTAGGGAATTTAATTTAAATGTGAAGGAGAATGGGAGGTGTATATATCAACCCAATTTAGTGCAGACAGAAAAATAGACAGAAATGGAAATTACAGAGTCAATTCAGAATAGACATAATGAAGCCCATTTACATTTGATGTAATAGATGTTTAGAATATTAATGACCCAAAGGCAAAATCTGAGGGTACTGACAGTTGGAGTATTTAAATACCAACTTTTGAACTTTCTTTATTTTTCACAAGCATTTTCTAAATTACACATATAAGTAACTGTGAAAGAGTTAAACCAAAATTTCACCAATAACGTAATTGATCTTAAGGCCCTAAACCAATTTAGTTAAGATTTAATCAATGGTGCCTCAGTAATAGGTAACTCTGATTCTCCTAATGAATTGCCTTGAAGGTTAATTCTAAGTTCAGAAAGTTGATGGTCATCACCATTAGTGCGGAAAAACGGAAGCAGAAAATGGGCCTTTGACATTTATCATCAAACATGGACTACAAATGCACAAATCATTTACCTTTATCCATCTTTATGTAGTAATCAAGAAAGATGCTTTCTCACTCATTTGCTTTGTCAACCAGGCAATAGCACATGTCATCCAAATTTTAAAAGAAATTACTTGAAAAGAAGGAGACTAAGAAGAGGAGTAGCAGACATATGCTCAAACTGTGACATTTCAAATGATATGTCATATGATATAATATCTAATCACACATAGAGAAGGGAACCATTTCTTTGTGGAAAAGAAAAACACAAAGATATTTAAGCATCAGTCTGGTGCCTAGTGACACTACAAATTTTTTACAAAGTCGGGCGAACAAATTAAGTGAAACTCCACTTCAAGGCAGATTTTCCTTTCAAACAAGAATCTACCAGGAAAGATTGATGTCTGTGAGATCCTGCCACTTTGTTAACAGGGGGTCACAAGTCCTAGTAATTACCTGCTTTTAAAAAAATATTCAAGAACAGATTGAGAATCTTGGACTCAACATCTAAGTGAGAACAATTCAGCTGCCATTACATAACTTCTTTCTTCATTATCGCACAGCAGATGATACTTGCTTCTCTGTTTCATGTTTTGTTTTCTAACCTGAGCCACAGGCCAGATTCTCCTCCTCTGTAACTCTGCAGGGATTCTTTGGTTTGTACCTTTTGTGTAATTCTGCTTGGCATTCTAAATATGGCTCATTACCCCGGTTTCAATATATTTCTTGATTTTTACCTGCAGACCTTCATTAAGTTGAGTGCCTGGAACAAGGGGTAGGTTTTTTTTTTTTTTTCACCCAGCAGGAGAAACCTGGGGATATTATGGATTTGGGGCTATAATAACTAAGTTTCTATTTCATAAATTGGAAAGGGGGAGAATCTTCTTTGAAGAATGAATTCTATCATTTAGCAACTCAAACTGCAATGTATTGCTACAGTGTCTAGTGACCACTCCCTAGACTAATGTCGTATACTTATACTCTATTGAGATATTTTCCAAAATGGTTTAACAAAGATGAATTACTGGATTCTAATTTTTGCCATCTGAGATTTCTCAAAAACAAAGCTGGGTCTCTGTATTGATCAAATTACAATAACTTATGCCTCTTGTCTAAGAAATATAATTTCTGAAATGAAGTCAAAATCACTTCAAATTCATCCCATCTTTGTTTAAAACAGGTGATTTTTATGTTCCAAGTGTTTCACCTAATGTTTGTGTGAGGTGGTCTTGCACTCCGGAAGCACCAGGCAACTCTGACATAACCCTCAAGAGACAATCACATACTCTGAACATTCGTAATACTTTCAACCATTACTTTTTTCAGCTCCCTTTGATGATTCATGCTAAGGGTAGAGAACCGGAAGGGATATTTTCCTTCAAAGCCATAAAAATAGCCAAAATGGATTTTCTTTTAGCCATACATTTCAACATGCATAAACTCTCTGGCTGATATTTCTTGCCATTTGGTCCAACTATACTTCCTGAAGACACTGTATGAAAAGAACTAGTCTAATTTAAGAAGGAATCTGTCCCTGGTAAAACAATACATACAGAAAGGAAAAAAGAAATCATCCAATTTAGCCAACTTCCTGAAAGCCTTGATCTTAGAATCTGGTTTTAAATAGAAAACTTAAACAAAAGTTACTATCCAAGTCATTTTGCTCTCAGTACGTTTAGGATCATTTTAGGAAAATAAGCACAGTACATTTTATTTTATTTTATTTTTTTTAAGATTTTTTATTTATTTATCTGAGAGAGAGAATGGGAGACAGAGAGCATGAGAGGGGGAGGATCAGAGGGAGAAGCAGACTCCCTGCCGAGCAGGGAGCCCGATGCGGGACTCGATCCCGGGACTCCAGGGTCATGACCTGAGCCGAAGGCAGTCGCTTAACCAACTGAGCCACCCAGGCGCCCCAAGCACAGTACATTTTAAACTAATCATAAGGTCAATGAAACTTACACAATTTAAGTAGATCCCTTCTATATGCTCCGATTCCACCTTGCATAAACTCAGGTATATTTCACTTTCATTTGTCATCAAAACTCTCCTTTATTAATAATTTCTATTCCAATGGTAAGTTTATTTTCAGAGAAATCTACCATAACTTTTCCAGAGATCTATTAAGATATATATGGCCTCCCCAAAGTGTGAAAAAGCAAGCTATTCCGAAAACAACTTAATTCACAACATATGTATTCTTTATATATGTGTAGGGAACCATATTTGAGTAATAAAGCTCTGCCATTCTCCTCTACTGTGGTTTAAATCACCTCTTTTGGAAAGCATATGAATTTTAGGAAAAGACTGAGTGTCTTATGATTTTTTTTTAATTTAAAAATTTACATGCACACAAAGAAAGTAAAGTGCGTATTTACAGACTCACTATTGTGTTCAGATGGCAGTAACTATTGGGACAAACACTCTCAACCATGGAACCTGCTCAAGTGACAATGGTCTCACAATCAGAACTAACAAGTTACAGAAGAAAACATGTTGTGGATTATCATAAATTATTAACACTTCTGAGTCTGATTCAGTGGGGCTATTATTTTATTGGAAATGGAGACAAAACTCAAGAAGAAAAGTGTAACAAGTACTTAACAGGGTAAACATCGTGATATTATTTGCTAGGTATTTGTTATATATGGGAAAAACACAGCCCTGAATTCTAGACTAGTGGACCTTAAAGCATGGTTTCTGGACCAGCAATCACAATATCTCCTAGGAACCTGTTGGAAATGCAAATTCTCAGGCCCCACCCCAGACCTATCTAATCAGAAACTCTGGGACTGAGCACAGCAAATTGTTTTAACAAGCCCTCCAGGTTATTCTGATGCATGCTCTTGTTTAAAAAAACAGTGTTCCAGATAATCATTTTTAGGAGGTAGTAAATTCAAATATAGACAGAGCCACAAAATATTTTGCATATGCAATAATAAAAAAAATTTATTTAGTGCTTTGCAAATTACAAAGCACTTTCAAATGCATTAATCTCATTTGATCTCTCAATATTATTATGAGATGGCCTGAGGAGGCACTCGCATTTTTATTTTACACAATTAAATGGGGTTTGAGAGAGGTTAAATAAATTCCACAACCTCACAAAGCTTGTTAATAGAATTAGATTAGAACCCAGGTCTTCAGGCAGTAAAACAAGCAGGCTTCTACTAAGTAAAAAAAAGAGGAAAAAAAAAGTGTTGATGGGAATTAGTACAGATTCTTTGTTTCACAACCTCCACTTGTGTCCAATGTTGTAAACTCTGAACATTTTTAATTAAGTAGCATTTAAAAATGCTAAAAATGCTATGAAGAATTTATACTGTACACATCCATTTTCGATAGATATTCAAGTTAAGCTGTATCTCTAACCAAAATCAAATGAAATAAATTCTCAAGTTTACCAAAGCCCTAGTTAGTAAGTTTTTACTTATAATAATCATTCATTTTAGCTCTTGTTGCAAAAGAGCAGTTAAGGGTCCCAGATGATTTCAGAGAATTTTCATAAAAGCATAAAGAAGAAAGAAGTTTAAATTGGGGGGAATTCAGTTAATCATTTTTGAATATTAATTCATCAATTTATGGTATAGGAAGTAAGAAATCTACCTGGAATTTTTGTTTCTTATCTGGAAGACACACTCTAGATATTCTTCACATAGTGCTTTCCTAAAGTGAGTGGGAAGACATTACCTGGACCTGCTTCTTACCATTAGTTGAGTGTATCTCTCCCAAAACTTTAATAATCATAGTCACTTATTCTAAAATGGTTTCTATCATGACCCAATCCCTTTTTATGGACTCCTCTCAATTTTAAAAGAGGAATTTAAGGGATTTAAGGGTACTAACAAAGTTGACATGTTTTCAGTTCAGATTGACACTACTCAAGACAGAGGTATAAATGGTGTTTGTTCAGTAAAATTAATATAACCCAGAATCTGTGAGAATGTCTGATATCTATAGAAAGATTAAAGCACAATGCTGGAGAAAACATGTTTTAGACTGCTGCAGATGTTCTCAGATCCAAAGCATCTCTACAAAAAAAAAAAAAAATAGTGTGAGATGTTTCTTTGAATGACACAGGAGGACAATTTAAAAATCTAGCCCAGGATTTCTCAAACTGGAATCCACGAATGTATTCTGAAGAATCAGAACATCCATAAGAATATTTTAATTGTATATTATTTGTAACTGTGATGGTTAATTAAAAAAAAAAAAACAACTAACCAGTTACAAAGAAACTTCTTTGAGATGATCATTCACAATTGAATAAATTGTTTTCAAAGATTGAACATATGTTTCTTTTTTCTTAAGATTTTATTTATGTATTTGTTTGTTTATTTATTTTAGAGAGAGAGCATGCACTAAAGGGGGGAGGGGCAAAGGGAAAGGGAGAATCTTAAGTAGACTCCATGCCCAGGGTGGAGCCAGATGAGGGGCTCCATCTCACAACCCTGAGATCATGATCTGAGCCAAAAGCAAGAGTCAAACACTCATCCAACTAAGCCACCCAGCCATCCCTGAACATGTGTTTCTTAAATCATTCTTTCCTAAACTAGGGTTCAAGAATGTACATCCATCCAAATGAATTATGAGAATCTTTTCCTTTTATTTATTTATTTTTTAAGATTTATTTATTTGGGGGAGAGAGAGCATGCTCACACGAGAGTCTGGGGAGGGGCAGAAGGAGAGAATCTCAAGCAGACTCCTCACTAAGTGTGGAGCCTGGCAGGGGGCTCAGTCCCACGACCCATGAGATCATGACCTGAGCCTCGAAACCAAGAGTCAGACACCTAACCGACTGAGCCACTAGGTGCCCCAAGAATGTCTTTTCCTTTTAAAAAGGATCAGCCCATCATTCACATTTGAGAAATAGTAATTGTAGCAATCTACTTACTGATTTAAGTCTAATCAATCTTAAAAAAAAAAGAATTTTCCACTAGAAAGTTTAAATAAATGTGAAACATTAGTTTGAAAGCAACATAGAGCATAGTGACAATGGCATATAGTCTAGCTATAAATTCATGCAGTATCAGTTGGATCAATGTGATTAACCTTGAGTGATATACAGTGGGACAACACAGGAACACTCCACCTGCAGGAAAGAGATTTTATCACCCAAAATATTTAAATTTGCTGATGTACAATTATAATATAAATGAGACTGATTTTATTTGGTTTTATTGTTTTAAATTCTTTACAGACATGTCTCCTCTTACCACTCGTGCCTGGTCTGGGTGCTCCCATTGCCCATGGTACATTACTGCTGACTTCACAACATACACAGTGCAAAGACACAAGCCAGCTATTCAACAGGGAAAGACCCCCCCAGTGGTAAAGTAAGACCACTATCTGAAGATAATCTTCAGGAAAATCCAAGTATGGGGATGTTTAAAAGCCTCATGGGTAAAAAAAATATGACAGGGAGTAAAGGGGACAATATATTAAAAGAGAGTAGGAGGAGCAGCTGGGTGGCTCAGTTGGTTAAGCGTCTGACTTGATTTTAGCCCAGGTCATGATCTCAGATTAAGCCCGGTGTCAGGTGCCACACTGGTTGTAGAGCCTGCTTAAGATTCTCTCTCTCCCTCTCCCTCTGCCCCTCCTTGCCTGCTCTCTCTTTCTCAAAAAAAAAAGGAGAGAGAGTGAAAATATATAGGAAATTCTGTGTTCTCAATAATTGTACTCAATGTACTGTAACTTATTTCTGCCTTGTATTCAGTGATTTAATTTAAAGCTGAAAACTATAGGGGCACCTGAGTGGCTCAGTCAGTTAAACATCTGACTCTCAATTTCAGCTCAGGTCATGATTCCAGGGTTATGAGATCAAGCCCTGCATCTGGCTCCACACTCAGTAGGAAGTTTGCTTGAGATTCTCTCTCCATCTCCCTCTGCCCCTCCCCCACTCATGTACTCTTTCTCTCCTCTCTTTCTCTCTCTCTCAAATAAATAAATCTTTCATAAAAACCCTGAAAACTCTTATCAGAATTTTTTATGTAGAAAAGCTGGCCTTCTCTGACATATCAAAATAGAGATAGCCAGCCAGATTTCTCATTGTCTAAGAACGGAGTTACAACTATGGAAAGGAAGGAACTCTGATGTTGATTTCAAACTGGAGATATCAAATAAATAGATACAGATAGATAGATAATGAAGTAGATATAACTATGTGTACATTATATACATCTATATGTATTTATTTATGTGGTGTGTTGTGCCTTCTGAAAAAAGAAAAACCTAGAGACAATGATACTCCAAGAGCAATGACCACACCTAGCATCCATACCTTGGGTTTTTAAATATCATTCTATACTAACAGGAAACAGCTTCTTGGCTAATTTTCTGATGCCAGCGTTGGGACTGGGAAATACACAATGTTCTTGGAACGTCTTGAGTCCAGAAAGAAAGAATTTTTGCCTTGCCCTCAAATGAGGACATGTCAAAATACACACACACATACACATACACATGCACACAGTTTGAATGGGCTCTAACTGGACGATCTGAGGCAAATTGTGCATCAAAATAAATAATGATAGTAACAGCATATAACGTACTGAATTAAATGGAATATAAGAATCTATGAGGCCATTCTAATACAATAAGTAAATACATAATTAAGGGGAGGGGAATGAAAAGGTCATCCTTATATAAAAATACCAGGTAATAAATAAAGGAAAAAAGTTATCAAATTAGAAATTCACCATATGGAAATAATCCTTGTGATACTATTTGATTCAGACAAAAATCATCAATGGATACTAAAATTAAAGGGTGAATTTTTGATGAGATAGGATATTTACAAAGTCTCAAAGTATCTCTCCACAAGATACTTATTAATTATGAAGGGGGAAATAGTAACTTTATGGGAGAAACCTGGCAGACACCACCTTAACCAAATGATCAAAGTTAATTCACCAGTAAGGGCACAAATGGACATCAAGTGCCTCCTGAGAAGGACACATCACTTTTGTGGTATTCCTGCTAAAAATGCATAACCTGAATCTAATCATGTAGAAATATCAGACAAACCAAAATGGAGAGACATGCTACAATATAACTAGTCTGCACTCCTTAAAAACATCAAGGTCATGAAAGACAAAGAAAGATTGGAAACTATACCAGAATAAGGGGGACTAAAAGAGATACGGCAACTAAATGCAACATGAGATCCCAGACCAGAAAAAAATTAATAATTTGTTATAAACATTACTAGAAAAACTGGTAATATTTGAACAAGTTCTTTACTATTATTATTATATATTTTTACTATAATAATATTGGACTGGATGTAGGGGAGGAAAAAGTTTTCCTCAATCCTCTTAGGGTCCCTGGCTGAGTCTCAAAATTAAATTAACAAAGATTAACAGGAGAAAAGCATAAAAATTTTATTGTATTTTTACATGTACATGAGAACCTTCACAAGAGAATGAGACCCAAAAAGGTGACCACAGCAGGAAGATTTTATACCTTTTAGACAAAGAAACCATAAATGTATGAACCATAAATGTATGACAAGACAAAAGGCTTTGGGCAAGAGGTAGTGAATGGTGAAGAACTTTCTAGGAAGATAAGGGTTAGCTTAACAAGATTTGTTAATTTCCTGTCTCTGGTGATAAGAATGTCTTCCCTCCTCCTGGTACTGGGAGGGTACCCACACAGGGAAGATTTATCTCCTTTCAGGGAAGAAAGGCAAGGAGGGAGAGGTCAGTTACCTTCCTGCTTTTGCAGTTTTCTCAAACTCACTCATTTTAAGATATTCAATAAGCCAAGGTGCCATATTTTGTGGTAGTGTATCCTAAATCCTATCAGTATCAATGCTAATTTCCTGATTTATATAACTATACTCTGAATATTCTTGGTTTCTTCTTTTCTTTCCCTTTTTTTTTAAAGATTTTACTTATTTATTTGAGAGAGACAGAATACAGAGGGAGAGTGAGAGGGAGAAGTAGACTCCCCACTGAGCAGAGAGCCCAATGCAGGGCTCGATCCCAGGACCCTGAGATCATGACCTGAGCCGAAGGTAGACAGTTAACTGACTGAGCCACCCAGATGTCCCACCTCTTTTCCTTTCCCTTCTCTTCCCTTCCCTTCCCTTCCTCTCCTTTCTCCTTTCTCCTTTCCTTTCTCCTTCCCTTCCCTTTTTCTTTCCCCTTTCCCCTTTACTTTACCTTACCTTACCTTTCCTTTACCTTTCCTTTTATTTCCTTTTCCTTTCCTTTCCCTTTCCTTTCCTTTCCTTTCCCTTTCCCTTATCTTTCCTTTACCTTACCTTTCCTTTCCTTTCTCCTTTCCTTTCCTTTCTTTTTTTCCTTCCTTTCCTTTCCCTTCCTTTCCTTTCCTTCTGTCTTTATTTCTTTTATCTCTTTTTAAGACAAACACACAGAAGCATTTAGATGTAAAGGGACAGGATACCTGCATTTATTCTCAAACAGAGAATAAATGAATATCACCTTTAAGAAAGGTGGTGGGGAAAGGATTAGCATTCAGGGAAGCTGGATGAAGGTTAAACACTTGTACTATTTTTTCAGTATATCTGCAAACTTAAATTATTTTAAGATGGAAAATTTAAAAATATTCTCCCATTTGGTGGAAATGCAGATGATGGCACAGAAAATTCAGCTGGGAGGTTAAAAAATAAGCTCAGGAGATAATGGTGCTATTGTCATTTGTCATAGGGAAGCAAGAACAAAGGTGCCTTAATCCTCTCTATCAAGGAGAATGATCTACTGGAAAATGCAAAATAAGTACTGAATTAGAAAATGAAAAATGCAAAGGCATAGTAAGAAAGCACCTTGCCATTTAAAATGTATGTAAACACTGAAATCTAAAGAACAACATCTTGGCAAACTGGAAGGCATCTTTAAAGTTCTCTAGGCAAAGCAACTTAGTTAACAATTGCAGATGTGAAAGTCAATCTATCCTTGGAGAATTCAAAGAGACCACAGTGTCAGGGTATCCAGGTGCTACTCAGGAGACAAGCAGATGTTTTTATTCATCTTAAAAAATGTAGACCTTAGAAGAGAAAGATAAGTTTGACATTATATAGACAAAATTCTGAAATTGATTTTCAAATATTTAGGTCATGAGAATTTAAGAAAAAAACATAATCCCTGCAAGGATCACTTATATCAAACCAAACCAAACTAACCTTGTTTCTTTTTCTGAGAAGCTTAGTAGATATGCAGGTCTTTGCTACCAAGAAGCCATTGGCAATGTTCTACAATGAATCATCATGAACAAAATAGAAGTGTATGGGCTGATCACACATTCTAATACAGTTGACAGGAGGTGGGTTTAAAATCATTTAGATCATTATTTCAAACTGTATTCAAACTGGAGAGAAGGATCTCATACTGTAAAGGATTCTTTCCTGCTCAGTATGCACTAGAAAGGTAAATACGCCAAACTTATTGGGCATGGCTTCTGAATTGAACTATAGAAGCAGAAATGAAGATATCTCTGTAAGTTAGAGTTATTGGTTGAAGATAACAAGGCTATTGGTTCAGTAAATTTTGCCTGATTATAAACTATAGAGAATTTGGAAATTACTGAAAATACAAAAATAAAAAGTAATGACCGGGCGCCTGGGTGGCTCAGTTGGTTCAGCGACTGCCTTCGGCTCGGGTCGTGGTCCTGGAGTCCCGGGATCGAGTCCCGCGTCGGGCTCCCTGCTCGGCGGGGAGTCTGCTTCTCCCTCTGACCCTCCCCCCTCTCATGCTCTCTCTGTCTCATTCTCTCTCTCAAATAAATAAATAAATAAATCTTAAAAAAAAAAAGTAATGACCAACATAGAGATTGGCATTGCTAGTATTTTTATGGTTTTTCTTCTTAATTGTGTGTATATATGTGTATGTGTATTTTTAAGTGGAAACATACTGTGTATTCATTCATTATTTGATTTAGCAAATATGTACAGCATGCCTGCCAGTACCTGGCATTATTCTACGTACTGGGGACAGTCAGCTCTAAATAAAACAGACAAATACCCCTGAATTTATAAAAGTTACAGTTTACATATACTTGAATACTTCATTTTTGTCACTTAAAATTACAATGAAAGTATCCTTTATGTCATTAAATATTTTTTGAAAATAACTGTATAATGTTTCATTAATGGTATTATGATGCATTTAACCACTTCCTTATTGTTGGATGTCTAAATAATTTAAAATATTGTTGTCATAAATAACACTGAATGATTTGGGGCACAAATCATTAATCCTATTTCTCATTTATTTCCTTATGATTCAGGAAGTGTTATTAATGTTCAATCCTTCCTCTACATTTATACCCAAACCAGTAATAAATGAAAGCTTGTATCTTTCTTTACCGCGAGTATTGAATTAAAATTTGAAAACAACCAACTACCATTTGGCAATTTGATGGGTTAAAAATATTTGTTTCACTGAGGTTTTAATTTACATTTTTATTACAGGTGAGGGTTGAAGTTTTGTATGTTTAGACATCTTCATTCACTTTTTTGTGAATTGTCCATCATATGTTTTTTCTATTGGTAAATAAAAATGTCTGTCTTGTTTACATTATTTGTAAACACTCTTTATATAGGTAGGGAGAATAATTCTTTGACAAGGTAAACTTTAATATGGAAAAATAATAAGAAAAATGGAGTTAATTTCCCACTCCCCCCCCTTCCTCTCTCTCTCTCTCTCTCTCTCTCTCACACACACACACACCCAAGCACAAGATGAATTCCTGACTTAATTGTACTTCATCTCAATTTCAAAATCTGAAGTTTTGAGATAATATAAGTAAATAATAACCAACACTGAAATATATGAAGGAAAAAAGCAATATTAAGAGAAGGCATATTAACATATAAAGGCTTTTCAGAAGACAGTAATCAGAAACAGAATAGAGTTTAAAATTATATTGTGTCGGCAAAAGTAGAAGTGAGGATATATTTACAAGTGTGGTTTTTTTCTCTTTCCCACTATAAGAAAAAGTATGAACCAAAATAGACTAATTTTGTTGTACTCCTGGGCCCTGAGCTTGTATAGCTCCTACGCATGGTAGAACCTCAACAAATAACTAAGTAATTATTAAGTGCACGTATCAATGAGTGAGTGAATGAATGAATCACCAAATGAGCAAAACTGATGTATATAAGTACAAGTTTCAACATATGTTTTTAGTCGACACAAGGCTTACTTTTCTAATCAGGAGGTTTTTCCCAATAAAGAAAGGGCTGCCTCAAGCAACAGTGAGCACCCCAGTATTTTTAAGCATAGAGGAAAAGGAACTGGGGTGACAGAGAGATGAGTTAGCACCCAGCCAAACACTGAGTAAGGCCACTCTTACTTCTAGGATTCTTAAATTGTATGAAAGAAGACAAATTATATATATATACACACACACACATATATATGGAATATGGAATATATATATGGAAAATATATATATGGAATCAAAAAAGGAATGAATGGAATAAGATGGAAGCTGAGAAATAAATAGAAAAACTCTGATTTCGAGCCTGAGGTAAAGACAATAGGTTGAGGAAGAGATTATTGTGAATAGCAGAGTATTTGAAAACACTTCAAATTGAAAAGCTGGATGTCCAGAGCTCAGATTTTAAGTGTCTTTTAAATTAATTTATATCCATTTATACTACTTTTTGTGTTTTAGAATGGAATCATGAATTTGAATGTGATATTTGACCAAAATGTTGAATGAATAGAAAATGTTAGTGAAGTACATTTCATTCATATTCAAATATTTTGGTTTTGTGGGTAATAATGAGCACTCAATAAATATGATGGTGTTTCATTATTATTAGCACTCATCATTTAAACATAGCTGCATTGATAGAATAAGTTATTCTAGAGAATGGGTATAATTGAGATATGAATCTTCCTCTAAACTTTTATACCTAATACATTAACTGCAATCATGTTTCCAGCCAAATTAATCAAAGAGATATATAAACTATTTAAGATGTTTGAGTGGGAGAGCCAGAGCCACTCTTTCTAGGCTCAGTCTGCCAAAAACCATTGGAGGCGTCTCTATTTCTAATATTAGATACTACAATTGGACCTCCGCCTCCTGTCTCCAGATAGCTACTCAGTAGGGCCGACTTTCTCTCGGCTTATGTGAAGCTAGAGGAGAACAAGATTTGTGACATTCTGGGATTTTGCCAGAATCCAGTGGGAGGTAGGACCAAGGCTGAAGGCCAAGTGACAAATCCACTAGATAGCTGCACAAAACATATCCTCATGCTTTTGTTGATTAAAGTGTCATATTATTTTTTTTCGCCGAGCGTGGGGGTAGGGAGGAAATAATCTACTTTTTGCAAGTATCTCTCCAAGAAAAATAGTTCCAAGTTGAGGCTGGTATACTGTGAGGGGGAAAAAAAACAACTAAAATAAAAAGCTTAGCTGTAGTTCATTAACTTTAATTGGTTTTTGTTGCCTCTCCTCAGGTTTCCTGGATCTTTCAGCTATCTTCTCCCCCAACTCTCTGCTTCCCCTTCTTCTACCTCTCGCCTCCTCCCCCTCCAATCTGGCTTTCCCTCCTTCCTGGCAGCAGTTTTAGCTTTAATTTGATAGTAAAAAACTGAATCCAAAGTTACAAAATTCTTCAGATTCAACTTCTTTGAAAGAAAAAGAAGTTTCGGAAAAAGAATGGGTCTCAGCTTAAAACCAGCATTCCATCAAAGGCACTTGTCTCCTCCTCATGTTGCAGGTGCTCCAGAAGGTGACGTGGAGAGGCTGAATGCCTGAAATCATTCCTCTGTTTAACAGTGTCTTTTGGAGGACTGACTTAGCACACGCACCGTTCTGGGCCCTTGAGGCAAGCAGAGAACAAAATAAAAGTCCTCATTCTCATGGAACTTACAATTTACTCAAAAGACAGACAAAAACAAATGAGCAAACCACTATATTAAAGCCTGTTAGTGAAAAATGCTATCAAAAAACATAAAGCATGGAGAAGGAATTAGAGCACTGGAGTGCACTTTAGAGAGTTTGGTCAATAAAGGCTTCTCTGAGGAAGTGACTCTTGAGCAGACACCTAAAGAAAATGAGAGTATAAACCATGTGACCCCAGACAAGGGAACACACAGCAGTAAGAAGGCCAATATATCTAGAGTGCAGTAAGCACGAGGGACATGAGAGAAAATGAGGTCAGAAATAGAAATATATGTGTCTGTCTCACACCCCTACCTCATGGAAAATAAGACTGACTGCATTTTATCAGCCATGTTTGATATTTAAAATGTGGCTTCAGAAAATATAAGAACCTGCCTAATTTAGATCCACTCAGAACTCCCCACATACACAGATTCTTTTTAAAACCAAAGCAAAAACAGAAAGGAATGCTAAATTGCTTTTAGGTCCACTGGATGATTTCCATTAGCCTTGACTTATTTTAAGCTCAAGGCACACACAAATGCTAATTTTCATCACTAATGTAGTCCAACCTGATCTATCCAGGCAGAATTGCACCTAAACCTCAGACTTAATTCAATGCTTCCTAATGGAAGTAGAAGCCAGTTCTGGAAGAAAAAAAAGTTTTGGGGAAACAAAATATAGCAATTATGACTAGGCAAAGAATATTGTCCTGGAACCAACAAAACAGAGTTCTAGTCCCTGTATATGATAATTAGAAAGTGATTTTATGTCTCTGAGTCCTTATCTGTACAAGAAGGGAATGGTGAGTTGATGATTTCTAAAAATCATTTAAGATTTTAATTTCTATCACTAAACTTGAAGTAGATTCAAAGATTTGAAATAGATTCTTGGATAATACATCCATATCTGTGACTTATTATCCTTTGGTGACACTGTATCAAACAGAATATTGGTCAAGACTGACAACTGTTCCTTATGGAAAAAAAAGATTTAATGTAAGAATACATGGAAAAGGAAAAGCAAAATAAGGAAAGATTTTGAAAAGAAGAAAAAAGGGTCAGGAAAATGACCTAAAAATGAAATTGAAAGTCCAGTATAATTCTGTAATTCTATAATTCTATACTCAAACTACTCACTGCATGCTGAGTAGAACAAGAAAAGAGGAAGTCCACATCGTACAACAATAGGAAGATAAAGAATTTCTATTAATAGTTTATTTCCGCTGTATCCCATAGGATTAGAGTCAAGTTGGTTCAAACATGTCCCAGGACCTTAAATATACACATATCACCATAAATTTATACATATTTATATACACAGTATATATATTATATATACATGTATATAAAATATTACATGCTATAAATATTTTACACATACACATAGACACAGGTCCCCCAAATTAATATATTGGTTGAGGTCCTAACCTCTGGTGTGATGGTATTAGGATATGGGGCCTTCAGAAGGTAACTGGGTTTAGGTGAGCTCATGAGGGTGGAGGCTCATAATGGGATTAGTGCCCTTATAAGAAGAGAAAACACCAGATCTTCCTCCCCCTCCCCCCACTCCCTGCCATGTGAAGATATAACAAGGAGGTGGTGGTCTGCATGCCAGGAAGAAGGTCCTCACCAGAACCAAACCTGCCCACCTTGTTTTGGACATCTCAGCTCCAAAAGTGAGAATAAATGATAGATGTCTATTGTTTAAGCTACTTGGTCTATGATATTTTGTTATAGAAGCTTAAGCTAAGTCACACTCATTGCCACATTGTTCATGAGCTATTAGATCAGAAAGATCACCTATTAAATGAATTTAAACCCAGAGTCTTATTTTATTTATTTATTTATTTATTTATTTATTTATTTAGAGGAGAGAGAGATTAAGAGACTTTACAAATTCCATATTAAAAAAGAAATGGGAGGGTGGGGTGCCTGGGTGGCTCAGTCGGTTAAACATCTGCCTTCAGCTCAGGTCATGATCCCAGGGTCCTGGGATAGAGCCCCACATGGGGCTCCCTGCTCATCTGGGAGCCTGCTTTTCCCTCTACCTCTATCCCTCTGTCCTTGTCCTGCTCATGCTTGCTTTCTCTCTCTCTCTCAAATAAATAAATAAAATCTTAAAAAAAAAAAAAGATATGGGAGGGGCACCTGGGTGGCTCAGTCATTTGAGCATCCCACTCTTGGTTTCTGCTCAGGTCATGATCTCATGGGTCATGGGTTGTGAGATCGAGCCCGTGTAGGGCTCCATGCTCAGGAAGAGTCGGCTTGAAGATTCTCTCCCTCTACCGTTCCCCCATCCCTTTTTCTCTCTCTTTCTAAAATAAATCAATAAATCTTAAATAAAATAAATCTTAAAAAATAAAACAGATACGGGAGAAGGGAGCAAGAGGAAACTGAGTAGAGACTTCAAGAGAATGATGCTACAAGTGCTCCTCCATTTTGTATTCTTTCCCTTCAGCAAAGGACTTTGTATCCTTCCAGAGAAGGAGGGAAGAATTTAGGTACAAAAAAAAAAAAAAAAAGGAAAGAAAAAAGGAAAGGAAAGGAAAGAAAAGGAAGGGAAGGGAAGGGAAGGGAAGGGAAGGGATAGGATAGGATAGGATAGAATACAGGGACATTGGGTTTAGCAAAGATAAGTGTCCTAATCCAAGAGGCTGATACTGAAGCTTTCCCTATCTAGAAGACTCTGCTCCCCCTCACTGTGAGAGATGGCATATATTTGCCAGAATTAATGTTTAATCTATAACCATTTATGTAATAACATGGTCACTTAGATCAAGGCTTTTGAAAAATTGAGTATTTTGCTAGTTGTTTCTCAAATAATCCTCAAACTACCCTTTTTGTAACTCCATGCCCCTTAGAATTTTTCTTCTTCTTAAACTTAGTTTGACTTACTTTATTTGAGAAACAGGATTAATTCTGTTTTAAAAAAAGGGGGGTGGTGTGCCAGGGTGGCTCAGTCAGTTGAGTGTCTGACTCTTGGTTTTAGCTCAGGTGGCTCAGGTCATGGGACCCAGCCCGTGTTGACTCTCTGTTCAGCGGGGAGTCTGCTTGAGATTCTCTCCCTCTCTCTCTGCCCCTCCCCCTGTTCATCTCTCTCTTTCTCAAATAAATAAATAAATAAATAAATAAATAAATAAATAAATAAAATCTTTAAAAAATAATAAAAGAGGGAAATCCTGCCATTTGCAACTACATGGATGAAACTGGAAGACATTCTGCTAAGTAAAATAAGCCAGACAGAAAAAGACAAATCCTGCATGGTATCACTATTATGTAAATTTTTTTTTAATTATACAACTCAGAAACAGTAGAATTGTGGTTGCCAGGGGTTGAGGGGGAGGAAATAGAAAGAAGCTGGAAAGGGCACAACTTTCAGTTAAGATGAATAAGGTCTGAGGATCTAGTATAAACCGTGGTGACTATAGTTGATAAGACTATACTGTATAATTAAAATTTGCTAATAGGGTAGAACTTAAAAGTGTTCTCACCAAAAAAGAAAAGGTACATATGTGAAGTGATGGATATGTTAATTCAATGGTGGGAATCCTATATATATATAAAACAAATCAGCATGTAGTACACTTCAAATATATTTCAGTTTTGTCAATTTTGCCTCAATAAGCCTTAAAAAAAGAAAAATTAATCTTTATTATAACTGTAAAATTATGAATAGGATAGTTGTTCCCTGACAGTGTAGAATCAAAGCATGATTTTAAAAGTAAGAGTATAAAAAATGCAATTAATTAGCTCTTAAATATCCTTTGCCCCCAATACTCTACTGCAGTAAACCTATAATAGCTTATCAGGAATAAAGGATATGATGCCTTAGGATGCATTTTCAGCCATCTCTGTGAAAGAACAAAAAGGGAGAGAGATTAACAGTTAAACATCTACTCCAGAATAGACACCATTTCAGTTGTTTTAGACACACTATCTTATATCTTAGTTAATCCTCAGGACAACACTATGAAGTGTGTATTATTCACTGCATTTTATAGATGAGAGCATTTGAGATTCAGTGCATTTCAGTAACTTGCCCAACACCAAAAAATTAGTAAATGACAGAACCAAAATTTGAACCCAGGTCTAACAGCCATTCTCTTTGACTAGAATTTGTCAAAGGCATAAATTAGCATGAATTTACTGTGGACATTGTCAATCACCAAGATGTGGTTTTTGGTGCATGGGCCCATGCGGATGGGACAGCATTACTCTTTCAGGAAACAATTTGCAATGTGTACTATATAAAGAACACCAAAGTAGACACTGTAAAGAGCTTACATAAATATATACAGATACATATATGTATGTGCGTGTACCCATTTCTCAATTATTTGATCATTAATTAGCACCTATAATTGTGAATTTCCTTGATGCCTAAGCATACTATTTTTCTAAGAAAGGGACACACAATGATAAATCCAAATAATATCAGCACATAATTCCCAGGGTATGTTCTGGGTGTCAATAATTAGTCAGCTCAACCTTTTCTCCATTACATGTATAGCTGTACTACTGGATAAGGATAATTTCATATTGTGTGATAATCTTGGGCACCATGATATCTTTAATCATCAAAGTCTGAATCATGTTGGCTCTAAACTTACAGGAGTAGGAAAGCATATTCATAAGTACATTTGAGGAAAAGTGTATAACAAAATGAAAAATCAGATTTTATTTCTCCGTTCAATCTCATCCTGATAAAACATAATTTCTTTCCTAGCCTTTAGGTGTCTAGTAAGAAAGAAGTGTTTTCTCTCAAATTTAATGACAAAATCCCCTAAAAGACTTCACTTCTGGTATCATCTCTGAGCTACAAATTGTGACATAAAGGTGTAAGATCATATTTTCAATTGCTTTGATCCCTAAGTGTGGCTATTGATATTGATAATTTGCTATTAATATAATGTCTTTCCTAAAACAAAAATATTTTACAACTTCATGCACCTAAAATTCATTAATTATGTATGAACATGTAAGGTTAAAGATGACTGAATGTCATCCAGTGTACATGGCACACCTTCTCTTTGAGCAGAATGGTAAACCATTTATATCTTGGGATATCAAAATGTCACAGGTAGATTTGCTACACCTTGAACTAGTCTCCTTGAATACCTCCAGCATTCTGACTCCTGTACCCCACACTGGAAGTTATCTGAAATTCCACTTCTGGAATGTAATTTCTTTAGTTTGAATTCTATTAATATAGAGTGATGAAAATTAATGAATAAGTAAATGAATGAAAGGATGAAACTGCTGTTAATATGGGTTTCAGATTCATTCCTGAGAGCTGACTTAGACTGTGAGGACTTAGGGACTCTTTCCTATGGTTGAATAATATTCCACAGTATGTACAGATGCAACAATTTCCTTATCCATTTATCTGATGAAGGACACTCAGGTTGTTTTTGTTTTGTTTTTAAGATTTTTAAATTTATTTATTTGACAAAGAGAGAGAGCGTGCACAAGCAGGGGGAGTGGGAGAGGGAGAAGCAGGCTCCCTGGTGAGCAGGAAGCCCAACGCAGGGCTCCATCCCAGGATCCTGGGATCATGACCTGAGCCGAAGGCAGACACTTAACCAACTGAGCCACCCAGGTGCCCCATTTAGGTTGTTTCTATACCTTGGCTATTGTTTAAATAATGCTGCAATGAACATGGGGGTACAGATATCTCCTTGAGATAGTGATTTTGTTTCCTTTGGATATATTCCCAAATGTGGGATTACTGGATATGATAGTTCTATTTTTAGTTTCTTGAGGAAACTCCATACTGTTATCCACAATGGCTGTACCAGTTTGCATTCCCACCAGTTACATGAGGGTTTCCTGTCTCCATAGCCTCACCAGCACGCATTTATTTATTTATTTTTTTTTAAGATTTTATTTATTTAACAGAGAGAGCACAAGCAGGGGGAGCAGCAGGCAGAGGGAGAGGGAGAAGCAGGCTCCCCACTGAGCAGGGAGCCCGATGTGGAGCTCAATCCCCAGACCCTGAGATCATGATCTGAGCCGAAGGCAGCCACTTAACCAACTGAGCCACCCAGGAGTTCCGCCTCACCAGCATTTATAATCTCTTGTCTTTTGAGAGTAGACATCCTAACAAATGCAAGTTGGTATTTCATTGTGATTTTGACTTGCATTTCCCTAACATATAGTGATGTAGAACACCTTTTTCATGTACCTGTTGGCCATTTGTATGCCTTCTCTGGAAAAAAATGTCCCTTCAGGTCCTTTGTCCACTTTTTAATTGTGTATTTGTGTTTCTGCTATTGAGTTGTATAAGTCCCTTGTATATTTCTAATATTAACCCTTTATTGGATATATGGTTTGCAAATATTTTTCCTATTCCATAGGTCACCTTTTCATTTTGTTGATCATTTCCTTTGCTGTGCAGAAGCTTTATGATTTGATGTAGTTCCACTTATTTATTTTTGTTTTTGTTGCCTTTACTATCGGTATCAATTCCAAAACTTAAAGCCAAGACCAATGTCAAGGAGCATTTTGTCTTATAGAAGTTTTATGGTTTCAGGTGTTATATTCTAGTCTTATAGGAGTTTGTTTTCTTACAGGAGTTTTATGTTGTTTTATAGGAGTTTTATGGTTTCAGGTCTTATATTCTAGTCTTTAATGCATTTTGAGTTGATTTTTCTGTATGGTATAAGACAGAGGGTCCAGTATAATTCATTTGTATCTGGCTGTTCAGTTTCCCCAACACTGTTTATTGAGGAGACTATCCTTTCCCCATGGTATATTCATGGCTCCTATGCCATAAATTAATTGACTAAAGAGGCACCTGGGTGGCTCAGTCAGTTAGGCGTCTGACTCTTGGTTTCAACTCAGGTCATGATCTCAGGGTTCTGAGATGGAACCCCCATATCGGGCTCTGCACTCAGTGGGGAGTCTACTTGAGATTTTCTCCCTCTCCCTCTGCCCCTCCCCCTGCTCATGTGTGCACTCTCTCTAACAAATAAATCTTTAAGAAATTAATTGACTAAATGTGTATGGGTTTATTTCTGGGCTTTTTGTTCTGTTCCATTGAACTGTGATCTGTTTTTATACCAATGAAAACCATAGTGTTTTGATTAGTAGAGCTCTAATATAGTTTAATATCAGGAAGTGCAATGCCTCCAACTTTGTTCTTTTTTCTCAAAATCACTTTAGTTGTTTGGAGTCTTTTGTAATTCCATACATTGTTGTATTGTTTGTTCTATTTCTTTGAAATACACCATTGGAACTTTGATAGGGAGTGCACTGAATCTGTAGATTGCTTTGGGTAGTATGGACATTTTTACAATATTAAGTTTTCCAACCTATTAACACAGAATATCTTTCCATTTATCTGTGACTTCATCAATTTCTTTCATCAATGTCTTATAGTTTCTAATGTACAGGTCTTTCACCTGCTTGGTAAAATTTATTCCTAAGTGTTTTATTCATTTCGATGCTAGGTTAATGGGATTGTTTTCTTAATTTCCCTTTCTGACCATTTGTTGTTGGTGTATAGAAAAGCAATTGATTTTTATATATTGATTTTGTATCCTAAAACTTTACTGAATTCATTTTTTAGTTCCAACGGCATTTTGATGGAGTCTTTAGGGTTTTCTACATGTAATATCATCTCATCAGAAAACAATTTTACCTCATTCTTTCAGATGTTTTTGCCTTTTGTTTTACTTATTGCCTAATTGCTCTGTCTCCAGTGCTATGTTGAATGAAAAAGGCAAGATTAGGCATCCTTATCTTATTCCTGTTCTTAGAGGAAAAACTTTCAGCTTTTCACGATTGAGTGTTATGTGTGTTATGGACCTGTCATATATGGCCCTTATTATGTTGAGGTACAGTCCTTCTGTACCCAGTTTATTGGGAGTTTTTAATTACAAGAAGATGTTGAATTTTGTCAAATGCTTTTCCTGCATCTATTAAGATAACCATGATTTTTATTCTTCATTTTGTTAACATGGTGTATCGCACTGATTGATTTACATACACTGTACTATTCTTGCATCCTGAGAATAAATCCCACTTGGCCATGGTGTATGATCCTTTTAATGTATTTAAAAGTTTTAGTTTGCTAGTATTTTGCTGAGGATTTTTGCATCAATGTCCTACCTATCAGGGATACTGCCCTGTCATTTTTTTTTCTTTTAGTGCCTGGTTTTGGTCTTAAGTAAATTCTGACCTCATAAAATGAGTTTGGAAGTTTCATCTGTTATTTTTTGGAAAAGTTTGTGAAGGATGGGTATTAATTCTCCTTTGAATGTTCAGTAGAATTTACTTGTGAAGCCATATAGTCCTGGATTTTTGTTTGCTGGGAGGTTTTTGGGTTTTTTTGTTTGTTTGTTTAAGATTTTATTTATTTACTTGACAGAGAGAGACACAGTGAGAGGGAACACAAGCAGGGGGAGTTGGAGAGGGAGAAGCAGGCTCTCCGCTGAGCAGGGAACCCGATGCGGGACTTGATCCCAGGACCCTGGGATCATGACCTGAGCCAAAGGCAGACGCATAACGACTGAGCCACCCAGGCGCCCCATTGTTGGGAGGTTTTTGATTATTGATTCTATTTCCTATTCTATTACTGATTCTATTCCTCTCAGAGGGAATTACAGACTAGTAATTGGTCAGTACAGATTTTCTATTTCTTCATGGTTCAGTCTTGGTAGTTTTAGGGTTCTAGAAATTTATCCATTCCTTTCAGGTTGTCCAATTGTGTTAGCATATAATTATTTGTAGTAGTTTCTTAGAATCTTTTGTATTTCTGTGGTATCAGCAGTAATAACTCCTCTTTTGTTTCTGATTTTTTTTTTTTTTAAGATTTTATTTATTTATTTGAGACAGAGAGAATGAGAGACAGAGAGCATGAGAGGGAGGAGGGTCAGAGGGAGAAGCAGACTCCCTGCCGAGCAGGGAGCCCGATGCGGGACTCGATCCCGGGGCTCCAGGATCATGACCTGAGCCGAAGGCAGTCGCTTAACCAACTGAGCCACCCAGGCGCTCCTTGTTTCTGATTTTATTTATTTGAGTCTTTCTCTGATTTTATTTATTTGAGCCTTCTTTTTTCTTGGTAAATCTAGCTAGAGGTTTGTCAGTTTTGTCTTTTCAAAAATTAGCTTTTAGTTTCATCTTAGTTTCATTTTGGTTTGATCTTTTCTATTGTCTTTCTAGTCTATTTCTCACTTCCAGATCTGTTAACATTTGCTTTATATATTTAGGTGCTCCAAAGTTGAATGCATAAATATTTACAAATATTTTATCTTCTTGATGAACTGACCACTTTATCATTATATAATGAAGTTGTTTGTCTCTTGTTACAGTCATTGGTTTAAAGGCTTTTTTTTTACCTGATAGAAGAATAGCTACCCTGCTTTCTTTTGGTTTTCATTTGCATGGAATATCTTTTTCCATTACTTCACTTTCATTTTATGTGTGTCTTTAAAACCAAAGTGTTTCTTGTAGGCATATGATTGGGTCTTTTTTTAAATCCATTTAGCCATTCTATGTCTTTTGATTGGAGAATTTAGTTCATTTACATTTCTTTTTTTTTTTTAAGGTTTAGTTATTTTAGAGAGAGCACATGCATGACTGCAAGTGGGGGGTGGGCAGAGGGAGAGAATCTTCAAGCAGACTCCCTCCTGAGCACAGCCAGTCCGACGCCGGGATCAACTGCACAACCCATGAGATCATGACCTGAGCTGAAACCAAGAGTCCAGCTTAACCAACTGGAGCCATCCAGGCACCCCAGTTCATTTACATTTAAAGTGATTACTGATAGGTACACACTTACTATTGCTGTTTTGTTATTGGTTTTTCAGCTGTTTTGTAGTTCTTTTGTTCCTTTCTTCCTCTCTTGCTTTTTTACTTTGTGGTTTGATAATTTTCTTTAATGGTATGCTTAGATTTGTTCTTTTTATCTTTTGTGTATCTACTTCAGGTTTTTGCTTTGAGGTTACCATGAAACTTATATAACTATCTTATCATTATTAACAATCTATTTTAAGCTGATAAGTATACTGTTGAGGGTGTACCAAGACCCATCAGTGTCCCAAAGGAAAGGATCTCAGTATGCAGATGCAGACTGATTAGAAGCTGAACCCTCAGATAGCAGCTGAGAAAGTATGTACTGAAGACTTTTCCAGGGAAAAACTGGGAGATGGGCATTTTCACCTGCTTCCTCTGCATTGAGTCCAGGTATATAGCTGCAGGGGAGGTGGGGGAAAGGGGTGCTTCTGTTCCTGTATAAAAATTGTTTGTTTTTTTTTTGTTTGTTTGTTTGTTTTGCTATAGACCTGTGGGACTCATGAACGCAAGCCCCACTGACTATCAAAGCTACGTGATTAAGCGACCCATCCCTTGGGGGCCAGTTATAAAAGGACACGAGATGTTTTGACAAGTTCATAAAAGAGAGAGGAGGTAGGGAAAATGTCCAGTGGCTTCCCTGCTCTCTGGGAGAATCACAGACAGCCCCTAGATTAGAAGCTGGACCCTCAGGCAGCAGTTTATACACTATAAAACCTCTCCCAGGGAAAGACAAGGGGACAGGTCTTGCTGCCTGCTCCCCTCTGCCCTGAGCCCTGGGAGGATAGTCACAAGGAGAGCTTGCACACCTATTAAGACCTGCTTCTTTGCCTACTACACTCCTTTGGATCTTGCGAAGGCAAGCCCCGTGTACTTTAAGAAATTGGTGTTGTGGGGCCCATCCCTGCAGTGGGAGCTTAAAAGTGGGGCACTAGAAGTGCAGTCCAAAATCTTTCCTGCTCAGAAAGAAGCTGGGAATTGGGGGTTCTCTCCCAACTACTGTGTCAGGGATGGAGTATATGGCAAGAGTGTCTCTAAGCCTTTCCTACCTGTTTCAATATGTGTATTTTCTCATTTGACCAATGTGTAGGACTCACTCAGCTAGTTTCTGAATTTCTCTCAGAGGGAACTGCTCCATGGGTGTCTGTACATTCAGTGTCTGTGGGAGGAAGAAGTTCAGAAGCCTACGATGTCTCTATCCCTACTACGCTGCTCTCTTTTAATCGTACTAGGGACTGATGATTACCCAAGGTTCATGAGTCTGTTTCTCAACCAGAGAAAGTCTGATCTATTTTCTTTAACCAATTTATATACTGTTCTTTAAACTGTGTTATACATGTTCCTGCTTCTCTAAATCAAGTATTTTGAATACTTGAATTTTTTATATCAATAAATATATTTTCAAGCAAAATATTGAACCATTGAAGTAAAAAGATTAAAAAAAAAAAAAAAAAGAGTCTTAGCCCTCTGCGAACTCATAGCCTAGTTAAGGAGAGAAGGATGTCAAGAAATAACTATGCTATAAGCAGGCCCATTCCTAACATTTGCTGGACCTGAGCAAGCATACAAATGGAGGTTCACATACCCGATGTCTAAATATTTTTTTAAACTATAAATTAAGCTATAAACAGTTAAATACAATAGTTTTTGTTTTGTTTTGTTTTTTTATTCTACCTTGACAAATATGCCTTCTTAACAACATGGACTACCAGGTTCAAATTTAGAATTCCTGAATTCCTCAGAGTTCCAGGTTGGAAATCAATGTCATCGAAGAGGCTGCCCTTCAGCCCCAGGCCTGTAACTTTCCTACCTTCTCTCACCACCCTACCCTCAGCTTTGTCTTTTACCATAAGGGGCCTTGGGCACATGTGTGTGGACATCATAGGCAACAAGTCCAAGTTCCAACCACATTCCACCCAACCCTCAAACTTAGTGGTGCTCACACTAACTGCATGGAATACTCTCAGATGTAAAGACCCAGGGAAAGGAACCTCGGCAGTTTCTGGATGGTCCTGGGGCCATCTGGGCAGGAAGTTTTATGGTACCAGGTAGCCATAGCATAATTCAGAAAAGGGGAGGTTAGGGCTTTGGGTAACATCCTTTTGACCACATGGACCTCCCCCAAGCTGTAGGATGGTCAAAGACCTTTAAGACAGGGCCCTTCTAGCCCACAGTGGGTGGCACTATCTACAATTATCTTAAAAGAGATGTCCAAAAAAGCTAGTGGATCTCTGAATGGCAGTTCTTCTTTGCAGAAGTGGGGAAGTTTTCAGAGAAGAGATGGCATTTGAGCTGGGTCTTACAGCATGAGTGGGAGTTTGCTGTGCAGAGAAAGGAGGGAAGGGCACTCCAGGAAAAGAAACAGCATATGGGAAAATACAAAGTCTGAAAGAGTGGCATATTCAGAGAATGGTGAGAAGTTCCTTGTGGCTGAAGCGTAGGGGGCACGTGGGAGATGAGAAGAGATGAGGGTGGCAGGGTTTGTGGAGGGGAAAGACTGGGGAGGCATCATGATGAATGTCATTCTCCCAGAAGGCACTGGAGATTATGTAATGGTAGCCTGGCACACTCTAGGATCAGCCTTGTGATTTCAGAGAGGACATCTGGCAGTGTGGACAGATTAAAACTGGGGAGACGAAGTGATAGGCAGTTGCACCCAGAAAACAATGACACACAAGCCCCTGTTATCAAGCATTGACAGCCTATACGTGAACATTCTGTTACACCTAATCTATGGGACTGGATACGAAACATGAAGAATGAAGAATAAGGTCTCAAATGTGTAATAATCCCAAAAATAAAGCTGTGGATTTTAGGTCAGGGACCCAAAATGAAGAGCTACTTAAGAGGGAGAATCAGTAGGATGTAGCTAATGGGGTAAGGAAGGAGGGGGAAGGGTAAAGGAAGGACTCAGGAGACTCAGAGGTTTCCAGGTTCAGTAGTTTGTGACTCTGTTAACTGAGATGAGACTACGAGAAGGGGAACAGCTCTTTAGAGTTGGCAAAATGCATTTCATTTCTGTGATATTATCCTCATGCGGAAGCATAGTGTCAGATCACAAGATTCCTGGCCTATCTGAAAGACCCCCAAAATTTTGCACTTTTTCCTTTTTCTGCTTTTTAAAATTTCTCTGTCCTGGTCCTTGTTGACAGATTGTCACTCGTCTTACCTTCATGTTGTCAAAGACCCAAAATGGCCTGTAAATCAAACCACTCTATATGTTACAATTATGAGATTAAATGAGGATCAGAAGATGGACTCAGAGACTCCTCTAGATTAAAATGTGGAAACTTCAGGGCATCCCTGCTATGATTTCTTTCTTGGTTGCTTAAAAGCTGTAGCCCAATAAACTGAAATTGTCAGTTTTGACCTCCAAATAAGAAGTAGAACTGCCAAAATGTGCAAAAGAGGCCTTGGGGTAATTTGAAGAATGGGGTGTTTATTTTTAATTCTTCTGTTTATTGGCTTTATCTTCCATGAAATGTTTGCTTGTTTGTTTGTTTGTTTATTTTGAAATGCTCATTTTATACTCTCCTAGACCTAGAGCACACCAACATTGCTGGAAAATTTTTTACACCAACTCAGTACGTGCTTGAAATATACAGGCAAACTTCAACTCAGCCATTTCTCCCTCCCGTTTCTCCCAACCCGTTCGGATCGTTTAAAGGACTCTAGGAGGAGCATTTAGAGCTAGCTCAATCCTAAGAGAACAACGGAGTGGACTGACCTAGAAATGAAGCTGGCATCTTCGGCCGAGGCCTGGTAGAAATCCCGGAGCGGGGACCGGCCAGGCTCTGCGGGGACCGGCCAGGCTCTGCGGGGACCGGCCAGGCTCTGCGGAGACCGGCCAGGCTCTGCGGAGGTCACCTCACCGGCCTGGGCCTGGGAGGCACAGCTCCACCTGCCGGTGGTGGCGGGGCCGGGAGGGGCTTCCCAGACTCCCCTGGGGCTGCCGCGTGCTTCTCACCCTCCCAGCCTGTCAATCTGGTACCCCTCAGTGACTACTCAGCAACAGCCAAAAAAACCAAACACAACGGAAACAGAATCAGCCCAGGAAGGAAGACAACGATAAGTAGAATACAGATACATTATCACTGGCTGCTTTCAGTTTCATAGAAATATTTTTGTTTCAAAAACTTGAGTTATGTAGATACCTGTGATTGGGATTGCCATATACAAAAACAATAATGAACGCATTTTTTTTTTTTCACATTCTTTCAGGCGTATATATTTTTTTAGGCATGTAATTTTAAGGAGATTGTTTTAAAGACCAATTTCTTCCAATTACATAAACATATCGAGAATTTTCTCATGACTTTTTGAAAATATTTTTATTCCTCCATTTTTAGGTTGCTAATGAATTCAAGGTTTGGGGTTTGTTTTTTGTTTTTTTGTTTTGTTTTCAATAAAAACATACTTCGGAAAGACCTCAATTATTTGCTCTTCCTAAATGTTTTTCATTGCAAGGATCAGAGGTGATAAATCACATTCAGTTTATCTCCTACGGTTTCTTCTAGCGCGTTGTCAACTCCCCTCTCCCCCTCATGCGCGCACCCCCTGCATAGTAACTGCATATGGGACAGTGTAAAGGCTGTGGGATAAGTGACACTATTAGCACAGTGTGGTGGCTTTGATGTGTAGCTCTCTGCAGGGTTGCCAGAAGAGTGACAGACTCCTGCTCTAATGCAGAGACTATTTCTCATTTACTCGGTTCACTTCTAATAGTCTTATGTTACCATTAGTAGCACAAAGCAGACAGACATCATGGCTGAAAAATCTTACATCCTTGGTATCGGATTATTACATTAACTGCCAGCTTTCTGTATGCAATGAGCCCTTTAGTAAAAACAGAAATAAAGAAAAATATCTTTATAAAGAAAAATACTCAAATGAGGTCAATCATTTTTACTTTAATTCAAATGAAGAGTGTTATATCCCACCCACCACCACCACCACCACTCCACACTCAGGGGTTAGGGTATGGAAAACTCCAATTTTTCTGTGCAATTTTACAAGGCAAAAGCTATCCTCATCTCCCTGCATGTGCCAGTGTTCCACAAATTTAGTTTGCCAGTTTCTAAGCCTTGAGCAAAATGCTTTTCCCAAACAGGAACAACAACAAAAAAAAATTAATGAATTATTTTATATCTAAAAATAAACCATATTAACAGTTGAAAACTGGAAAAAGAAAAAAAAAAGGATCAAAGGCACCCAAGAAAATAGAGTGGATTGCACTCTGTGAATGGAGGACGAGTTAACCAATGAGCAGTTAACCAGTAGGTTTAAAGCAGAAGCCAAGCTACCTATAAATGTGGGAACATTTTAAGTGTGAGAAAGCTGTTAAAGGGGACTTAAAAGAACAAAAAGTACCATTTGTTCCCCTAATTTACTTTGAAGAGTCTCATTAAGGGCAACATAAAAGCCTAAGAAATGCTGGTTATTAGGCATGTACTTAAACTTGATCAGTGAGATGGTATTCTTGTAAACAAAGATGCTAATTTCACCCAGCCCAAAATAAACTTCTCTGCAAATATCTCACAACATAATCATGCAGTACCTTGGGAGCAGAATCCCTATGTAGTATGGGCTGCCTCTTGAGGTTCCCAATTCTAGGCATTAACGGCACTCAATTTAAAGACATATGGGAGGATAAAGAACATTCGGATAATTTGGTCTGAACACAGACACTCCTCAGAGGAGTCTTTATGTCATATTATGACTTGCCTGGGCAGCTCCAAGAATTGGCCATTTTGATCATAAATGGGTAGAACTTTATCTCCAAAATGGAGAGGAGCAGGATAAAGTTAAAGAGTACTTATATCTGATTAAAACAATACATCAGTATTATTCAAATTTAGGTTAGGCTTTGCTTTTGCTTCAGGAATCTGTTTAGATTTTAGTTTGAACACTCAAACAGATTTAGAGAAAAAAAGACAGTATTTCTTTTTAGAAAAGAATCTGCCAGAATCATAAAAGTTATTATAATATTATATACTATATATAATATATAATATAAATTATATTATATTATACATTATATTATACATATGTATATATAGATGATATATTATATTATACATATGTATATATATAGATGATATATATATATGTGTATATATATAGATGATATATAATATCATCTATAATATTAGATACAATGATGTTCTCATCTAGTTTTCCTAAGTGAGTGAACCCTCATCCCAGAGTTAAAAAGTGTGACTTCTGGGAACTTGTTTCATGTTTTGAGTTGGTGAAGATCAGTGTCTTCAGTTGGGGAAACCAGAGGAAGGTATTTGCAAGGAATGCTTCACAGGGATGCTTAAAAAGACCATTTTAAAGAGCTTTACGTATCTTATGAAAAATGCGTGATGATTCTTCTTATTGTCAACACAATGCTAAGCACAGGAGCATGTAAAGGTAGACAACTGTGGCCTTATAATACAATCCCAGCAAATGGAATTCCCCACCTTCCTTAGTGTTTGGAATTAGCCATAGCCTGCAGCAGCTAGGGCAGGCTGGCGATTGGCATGCTACTAAAACTAACCCTCAAGCTGGCAGTTAGGAAAAGAGTGACTTCTGTGATGCTTTGAGACTTTGGTTCTAACATCAGCACTCAAAAGGACAGCCTTCAGAAAAGGACAGTGTCTAACAGCCCAGAGATGAAGGATTACAGATTATAAATAGAATGAGTTTTAAAAATATATTTTGGCATACAGATACTCCTAAGCATTTTCTCTTGCTGGAGTCTCAAGAGCTACTGCCTGTACTTAACCTGGCAGAACCTGTAGGGAGACCTACTTTGCTGAGGGCCTTCTGCCCCTGGAGAACCAGCTGAATGTAGACATTACAGACCACAAAATGACACACCCCGGACTCAGGATGGGTTAGCCTGGTGATGGGTATTAAGGAGGGCACGTATTGCATGGAGCACTGGGTGTTATACGAAAACAATGAATCATGGAACACTACATCAAAAACTAATGATGTAAGGTATGGTGATTAACATAACAACAACAAAAAAAAGAGTTACCCAAAACTAAACATCCTAGACGTGGTAACAGAGTGACCTAAACTTTAAATGTGAAAACAATGCTCTTAGTTGTCTTGTGCCTCAATATGCACAGAGTATGTACAGAACTGTTTTCACTGTATAGAAAACACTGTGTGTATGTTTTTAAGAATAGCAAAAAATAGACATAAGAAGCAAGAAAACATCCAGAAGACAGAATCACTGAATCACTTCCTTTAAGCTGAGATCTTTTAATTCAGCCTTGAAATTAATATTCAGAAATTATTGGGCCCAAAAAACTTACATTGCATTGCTCCAAACTGCAATTATCTTGTCTGAGAAGACTCCTGCTGCCCCCACCCAGCCATTTCCATCCCTTTCTACTGTAGTTCTTCCCATCACTTAGGTAAGAGAACATGCCATCATCTTCTAGAAGCAGATACAGAAACTTAGGTTACTCACACCAAATCCTTTGCAAAAAACTGACAAGAATGAGGGGCAGAATCCATTTCAGATCCATTTCCAAATATCATTAAGCACCACCTAAGATTTTACAAGCCTCAATCATATTATTCTTAACTACTTTTATCTTCATATCCCTCATCAGTTTGTGATAGGAATTATCCCCAGTGAAAGCAACGGAGACAAGAATCATTTTTTTCTAGTGAAAGGGATTAGAGTATAAACATTCTATAGGTTTGGATAGGTTTTTGATTAGAATATTCCTCCCTGATTTGACCAAGGCTATTTATGGTATTTTTCTGCTACACTGGTCTGTGAGCCTTTGATATGCTTATAGCACTCAATGTGTCTTTACTTGCAGCAAGAGACTAATTTAGCACTAATTGCTCAGTGTTGTCATCAAACAGTCAGTGTTGTCTGCAACACCTCACTACCTGTGCATAGCTTTGGGTAGGAAGGCTCAGTCTGCACATATATCCATTTATTAGCCTTTTAACTCATGATAGCCTTCATTTTCCACCTTAGCCAAATTAACATCAACAACAACAACAACAAAAATGAATTGTTACTGAGAGCACCGTAAGTGCTGGTCTGTAAGTAATATATGGATCATTTTTCATTCCTTTCCAGATTAAAAAGTTTAGGGAGAAAATAAAGAAAAGAACTGAGAAGACTGAGAGGTACCTAGGTCTGTATTCTGAATCTCTTGTTCAGTGTAGTGCATAGCTAGATACACATTTTCTCAAAACCTCCACCCTTACACCTTAGAGGACTTCTGTAAAGGGAAGAAGTACTTCCCTGGCTTCCTCCTTATCAGAAGTTAGATGATTACATATGAGATCATGTAGCAAAGCTGAACATTCTTCTCCCTATCAAAACAAAATCAGGAGTCATTTCAAAACCTAATGAAAAGCCAACCTGCTTCCTCCCAGTTGTTTCTCTGGGCATCTAGAAGCATGCTTCTTGTGGTTGTCTTACTTAGCTTTGGGCCCAGTCCTGATAGAAACAGAAAATCTTCCTCAAATTCCATTAAGCATTTCTCTTCAAAACTGCATTTCTTTACAGGAGGTGTGTGAAGGAGTACTTAACAGAATTCTACATCTTTCCATTGAAAGGCCCTGAATATTTTCTAACAGCACACTCAGATAAGCTGTGGGAGCCAAAGTTTAGCCTCCAGAGTCCAATGCCAGAGATATGCTGTCAACCCGCATCCACCCTGCTTAATACTTGGATGGGTGAAACACTTTATCCAGATGTTCTAACACCTCAGGTATAATACATGACTATAAAAATAATTCAGCAAGATACATCAGAATACATTTTTGCTGTGTGGGTGTCAATGACTTGGGATGGAATTACAGACACCCACATCTACAGGTAGCAGCCTGTTTCCTGGTATAGTTGGAAGGAAACTCACTGACAAGAACAGTGTATACCAAGACATAGAAGAAATAACACTATAAACCCACTTTTTATGCAGTATACACTTCAGGGTTTCTATACACATGAAGCAATGGAACTGTACTAATCAATCCATATTCTGCTTCCCAGTCTCCCAGTGTGGACCAACCACATCTACCCAGGATAAGTAACAGAAGGTTGGAGTCTCTTTGCAGACATGGGGCAGAGAGGAGATAATTCAGTCTCAGGGATATAGACTTGGAATCATTGAGAAACTGCTATATCTAATCCACTGAGCTAACCATTTGGACAAGGGAAGGAGTGGTGCTAGAATAACGTGGGTGGGCCAACATAAATTTTTTGTAAGAATTGCTATATTTCAACCATTTAGATTGACATATCCCTGAAAAATAGGTTTCAAAAGCATGCTGCAGGTGAATCTAAATTGCACAAACGAAAAAAAAAAAATGAAGAAAAAGAAAGGTGCTAAAGATAAAAGTGCAAATTTACATACCATCTCCTAAAAGTTATTCATTATTAGCATTGTGAAATACCTGAAAAACATTTGTGATTTCTGTGTGACTTGTTTTATTTTTTAACAAAAATTCTGCGTTGGTGTTAAACAGATTTTCAACCCTCAACAAACCAGATGGCTAATCCAAAATTATTACATGAAATATGAATAGGAAACTAAGAACTGTACTCTACAAAAAGATAATGAGAATTTTTCAGCATTTACATTTTTACCAAATAAATTATTTCTATTTCATTGGTATCTACTTTGGAATTGTAACAAATAGTCCCAGTGATAATTACCAAATGTCTATATTTAGGGAAAACTAGCACATGTGTATCATAAATAATAGCACAAATTGATATTTCTGAATTGCCTGTTTTTCTAGATATAGACATTTGGTAATTATCGCCAGAGTTGGCATGTAAAGAGGTGTTCAGACAATTTTAAAAATGCATATTGCTTACTCAGACCATGCACTAATGATATTCTGCAATGAAAATCCAGATTTAGGTATGTTATGATAAGGTGAAATCTTGACCCAACAGATAATAAAGGAGAAGTATACACTTTGGCTTAGTGAGCACAATCACTTTCCTTTAGGACCACTGAAAGCAGTCCTGTCTGTGCCTGATAAATCACTTGTTAATCTAATAATGGTCCCAAGGTGAAATAACTTTGACCTTAAAACGAAAATGTTTACTGCCCAAATATTATTTTTGTACTTTGGCACAAAGAAGTTCATTAATTCTGCATCGCTTTGTCTGTCTCCTGCAGCTTTTAGTTCTGACTTATTGCCTGGCTGGCAAAGAGTAACTTCCAACAGAGAAAGGCTAAGCATAACTTGGCCAGAAAGGGCTTGCTTCTGGCTCCACCTGGTAGAACTGCTGTCTGCAGAAGCAAGTCTCTTTTTCTGCTCAGGTAATATGCAGGGTATACACAGACAGCAAATGCAGGCAGCAGATGGAAGACTAGCTTGATTCCGTCCACTATCATGTCTGGCCAACTCTTGGCAAATATTCTTCTCAGAGCACAGGGAAACACGTGAAACACCATCCACCATTACCAGGTGACGCGGACAACAGTGATGGAAGCTGTGACTTCGGCAATGGGGAGGACCAACTGGCTGGTGGTCATGGGGAGCTACTAAACTGAAGCTCTCTTGCTTGTTGCCACTGTGAGAAGATGATGCAGCACAGTGGGCTGCTAATGAGAAGCACAAGAGGGATATAAAGGCAATGCCAACAGGCCTAAGAAAAGGAAGGAAGATAGGGAAGAGACGGCATTTAAACTTCAAGTAAAATCTAAATTCTGTAGCATTATGATTAAGGAACAGGCCAGTTTGGACCGACTCACAATAAGAATTTAACAAATATGTACATGATGCTTAGGCGGTAAGAACAATAATATAGTGTAGCAAAATAGTTGGAATGGAAAAAACAAGAACAGGATTTATAAAAATGTAGTTTGTAACACAATTAGGCCAAATACCAAAACAATCTCAAGCTAGGATAAGTTAGTATGATGAGGTGCTTGCTGGTTCTTGACAGGTTTCTAAGAATTGGATAAGATTTTTCTAGATTAAGTGTCTTCAATAATCTATTCAACTTAGATGATGAAATGCGCATATTGTATAATTAAATGATTGTTCTCTTTCTTCTCACACATCAACTCACAGGGCCATTGATTCACATGTCTTTTTTTGTTGTAGCTGTTAATGCGTAATGCCTCGTGAGACATAGTATAATGATCTCATATTCTGACAGAGACAGAGCTCACCTATTATTCCACATGCTTCCTTGCAATGTTTTTCTTCTTCTCCTCCTTCTCCTCCCCCTACTCCTTCTCCTTATTCTTATTTTTATTCTTATTCTTTTATTCTTATTCTTTTTTTTTTTAAAGATTTTATTTATTTATTTGACAGAGACACAGCGAGAGAGGGAACACAAGCAGGGGGAGTGGGAGAGGGAGAAGCAGACTTCCCGCGGAGCAGGGAGCCTGATGCCGATGCGAGGCTCGAACCCAGGACCCCAGGATCATGACCTGAGCCAAAGGCAGCCGCTTAACAACTGAGCCACCCAGGTGCCCTCTTATTCTTATTCTTATTCTTATTCTTATTCTTATTCTTATTCTTATTCGTATTCTTATTCTTATTCTTATTCTTATTCTTATTCGTATTCTTATTCGTATTCTTATTCGTATTCCTATTCTTATTCATGTGTCTACTTGGCCAGTAATTCAATCAAACACTAGTAGGTGTTGTGGAGGGAGTTTGTAGATGTAATTTAAACAGTCACCATCAGCTGAGTTTAAGTAATAGATTATCCCGGATAATTTGGGTGGGCCTAATTTAATCAGTTGAAAGGCTTTGAAAACAGCTGAGGCTTCCCTGAGTTGGAAAGGAAAGCCCTCCTATACATAGCAGCTTCAGCCTGTGCCTGTGAGTTCCAGCACACTTGTGATCCCCATATCCAGGTGGCCCTGTCTGTGGATTTCAGACTTGCCTATCCAGCCCCAACAATTTTATAAACAAATTCCTTATAATAAATCTCTTGATATCTATATCTCCTACTAGTTCTGCTTCTCTAGTCAAACCCTGACTGACTGATATACCCCACACAATTTCCTCAATTAGGTTGGAGCTGTGTGACTAGTTTGGCATGTGGACTAAGAGGTGAGAATGGATACATGTCACTTGCATACTGAGGGAGCTAAAATAAAAGACTCCTCTGCCGTCTCTGTCTCTCCTGTGTCAGTGGCAACCTTAAGAGGCCACATGTGTCGATGACAGAGCCACCGACAGAAGCAGCCTGTAGCCTTAAGTCTTGTAAAGGATTATGTGTCCCTTGAATGGCATTCAGATTTCTTAACCTCATTTACGGGTTTATTTATTACATTAGTGTAGCTTTCTTGTCCCACTTAACATATTCCTGTCTTCCAGATCTATATATTCATAGACGGAAGGTACTCAGAAACTCACTAGGCACATTTTTCTCATAAGTTATGAAAAATTAGCACTAGTACCGGATGATAGGAAATTCCCTTTTTGTTGGCAATGATTTACACTAAAAATAAGACAAAGGTGGAAAACAAAAACTAGGTCAAAAGCATGAGTTGTAAATACTGAACTGACTATAACTATTAGCAGGACTTTTGTCACTTTGTGAGATGAATTTTACACTTGTTTGTTCTTAGTTTCACTGCAACCCACATTTATTACAATCCAAAGAGACTCCTATGATCAGAGTCAAACATGTAAAGGGCACCACATCACAGGAAGAAGGATGAAGAAATAATGCTCTATTAATGGTTTTCAAGGATGATGAAAGAATCCATACGATAAACTGGAGGGCTGGTTGACTGAAAAATACAAAATTTTCACCTCTTCAGTCTTATTGGATCTGGATCTATGTGGTCTATGTGGTTGGGTTACTGATGAATAATTTCAGATTAGCCCCTTCGACTTGTCTATAGTGCTACCAGCCTACCTGAAAGTAACAGATGGCCTGCTATTTGTGCAAAGCATTATTTTTTAACTGTTCTCCTCACTAGATTTTATTAAGACAAGAAAATGTAAGAAACACCTGAAAATGTGTTTTTAATTTAGAAGAATGGCTTTCATATACAATGTAAGGTGGACTATGTAACAGAATGCATACGTAGAGACACATACATGCATTTAACACACACCTAGATGCAAGGAGGAGAGTGAGAACACTAAAACTTTCATCAGTAAGGAAGATAATTATTCCTATGGGGGAATAATAGGCAATTTAAAAATTTTCTCTGCCCTCTTGTTTTCCAATTTTTCTAAAATGAAAATATTTTAAATCAGAGGAAATTTTTATAATAAAGGAATTAATTAAATATGAAATACTGAGATAAGCATTGCAAAAGATGATAACATTATAAGTATAGGTCCTTGCATTTATTACAACATTTGCTTTCTAGATTTTCATCGAAAATTCATAGCACTTGGATTATTATTAAGTACCTTTTCTACAGAATTATCAGAAGTATTTTTTTAATGAACATCTAATCTTTCCATAGCAACTAAATGATTATGCAGTAAAATCTAAATCTGAATGCACATTTCTCATTTTAACAAATATCTACTTAGCTTTCTTAGCGGATTTTTTTAAAACAAATGGGTAGGACTAAGTTATAATTAACATCATCAAATGTGTTTTATGTTAAAAGATGCTACTAAATGGATAAATATGCTGGAAAACGCTTTATTTCTAGTCAGTATGAACATCATATTCACTTCCAAAATGTGTAAATATTAGCTTCCTCTACCTCCTGCTAAGCAAAAGCAGAGTTCAACTAGTCCCCACCCAAATGATCACAAGGTCTTGATTTGCAGGAACTTATTAGCAGGTTTTAATTATTACTCAATTCTCCTACCACCATCACATTTACCTATTTTTTACTATTAGTTTATTTTTCTTGGCAATATCCTTAATTTCGTAATTTTATTCTATTAGTTCCACTTACGTCATGGAAATCATTTCTAGCCTTGATATACATGTTATTCCCTTTCAACTGCTATATTTGCCAATAACTGATTTAGGCTTTTCTCCATTTTAAAATCTTTACCACTTATGAGGTCAATACAGATTTATCTCCATGGATGCAGAATCGGCATAAGTAAGTAAGGAAGTTAAATAAGTAAGTAAATAAATGAATGAATAAATTTTGAAAAACTAACCTATTTCAGAGACCAGTTGATCGAGTTGAAGGCACTTTGTGACTTGTAAAGATTTGAAAGTGTTCAACCTCAGAAGTGAAGGGACAAAGGAATATGAAAGTGGTTTTGGTTCATTTGAAGTTTTAAGGTCCCTACAAGTTGAAAGGAAAAGAAGAAGCCACTTTACAATGACAGGGTTCAGGGCAGGCCTCCCCAAAATATACCACTTTGGCATATTGATTATGTTGAATTTAAATTACTTAAGAAACAACCGATGTAAGAAGTGTGTACTGACCCTCCTTTGTCCCTCTGACAGCAGGAAGTAAGTCTTCCATGTGAAGGATATCCTTTCTGAACCAGGAGAAAGACATCCTTAGCACCCCAGAAATAGGGAACTTAGGGCCAAGAAGGCTATATTAATAAGCCCTGTTACTTCTTCACTAATTTACTACTCCAAGCCCTAACTTTTTTCTTACCAATTCTTCACAAATTTATGGTTTCTTTGGCTAAAAGTTGCCTGCTTTGGTCACTGCTTTGAGTCTCATACCTATATGAGCTCTTATACATACAAAATTAAATTTGCTTTTCTCCTGTTAATCTGTTTTCTTTTTTTTTTTTTAAGATTTTATTTATTTATTTGTCAGAGAGAGAAAGAAAGAGAGCACAAGCAGGGGGAGCAGCAGGCAGAGGGAGAAGCAGACTCCCCAGTGAGCAAGGAGCCTGATGAGGGACTCAATCCCAGGACTCTGGGATCATGATCTGAGCTGAAGCAGAGACTTAACCGACTGAGCTACCCAGGTGTCCCATCTCCTGTTAACCTGTCTTATGTCAATTTAATGATTAGACCAGCCAACGACCCTAGAAGGGAAAAAAGGAAAAGTTTTTCTCTCCTATAATTACTGTCTGATCTGTTCTTCTCTGACTTCTGCCTAACTTCAGCGATTCTTTCCTTCTTTCCTTTAACCCTTAATTCTACACCAACCTCAAAGTACTGAAATGTTACTTTGTCTATTGTCACAGTATCAGTCTAAAGACCAACTATAGTTCTGGTTTAACCTGTCTTACCAAGGAGGCTCCATGTTTTTGAGGCATTTTCTAGACTAGTTTTGGGGTTTGTTTATTTTAGAAAAGCTCTTTAATGTTTTTCAAAAGATAAGTAAACAAGAACAATTATACCTTTTTCTTAATGAGCAGAAGGAATCAAGGGTGTCCCTAAGGCTGTGGTGAATAAAAGAGCAGCTGAGGTGAGGGCAGGGGACTGTCTCCTTCAAAGGTATCATTGTGGTTTTGCTGTAGAAGTCCAGGAAAATGAAAGCTTTCTGAATCTTAATAAATGTAGTCATGTCATCACTACCATAAACATGTGTACAGCGCCACTAGAGAAAAACTACAGAATTAATGACTTTTGGGTGTCTATCTACTCATCTAGATCCCAAGACTCTGACCACGGTGCCCACACCCCTATAAGTGGTTTTGAAATTAGAAAGCCACATATATTCCCAACCATATATACAATGTGTGTACAGAAATACAGCAAAAACAGCCCCATGACATTTTCAATGAACACTTTCCCAAAATACCAAGTGACTGTTTGCTGTTCCAGGGCCTGTTTACTGAGAGACATAAATACAAAAATACAAATAAACATATAAATAAAACACAGAAAGTAGCCTCTTAGCCTTGGAGAGATAGAGAGAAATCATGTTCACCATGTGCAGTTAGTTGTAATGATGTAACCAACACTTATTTAAATTCTAAAATAATGACCAGCCACAGAGTATAGAAGTTTTTTCACTTTAATTTTTTGGTCCCACAATGCTGAGTTACTACAGGCATTATTGATGACCATGGGGGAAAATGAAAAGTTTTATATGATGGAGGAATTAAATAATAATGATAAGAGCCAGCCTACGAATCAACCCAGTTACTGGCTTAAAGTAAAGACAGTCTCTTCTATACTGGGTTTTACAGAATCAAAGAGAAACTATTTCAGATGCCAAGGCTAGCATAGATATGCACACAGAGTAGTCCGCCTATTCATCTTGAAATATGTACCAAATGTACAAATAAAAAAAAAAAATAAGATTCATTATCATTAATTAGCTAGCATGTAATAAAACCCAATGACAATTTTTTACAGTTCAGTATCACCCCTCTACACTACAGCTGAGTATTTTTCTTCTTCCTGAAGTGCCACAGCTGTTTCTGATTCTCTCACTATTGTTATAATTTAAAGACCAGGAAGTTTGTTTTCATTTGCAGTGTATTAGATTTTCAAACTATTTGCTAAAAACTGCACTCTAATTTCTGCTGTTACTGTTCTTCTATTTGAGTAGCACTAAAAAGTCAACCTTTTCCTGGTGTTCCAATTCTGAAATAGTACCAAAAAAAAGTATGCCGACAGAAAGAAAATAGTCAAAAGAAATCAACCATTGCCCTGTAGAATCGGACACCTTTCTCATTTCTGTTCCTCCTCCAAGTTCTACCAGATCCACTGGGTTTTTAAAAATAGTAAACCAAATGCCAAAATGGGCCATAAGGGGTATACTTATATATTTGATACACTATATCAAGACAAAGAACTTAACAAAATGCAATAATGTGGAAAAGTGTTACTTTTTCTTTATTTTCTGTCAATTTATGTCTTCTGACTTAAAGGATATCAACTATTCAGCAAATCTAGTGGCAAAACTAGCATTCCTCTCTCCATTAATTGTGCTCTCCCATATGTTCTTTTCCCAGTGGAATAAGAGCCGAACACATTTCCTTATCACAATTATCTCCAAATAATTTTTGTAATCACAAATTAGCTGTTTGGTCTTACACAAATTATTTAACCTCCCTGTGCTTCAATTTACCCACCAATGAAATAGAGATAATAATAGTTTCTCTGCCATAGGGTTGTTATAAAGATTTTTTTAATTAGTAAGTACAAAACACTCAGAACAGCTCCTGGCATGCTGAAGGACTTGATAATTGTTAGATATTGTTTTATTTTTATTATCATCATTATTCTTTCATCATCATCATCACATTTCACAACGTAAGGTTTATCACAAATTATCGATCGTGACACTCCTAAACTAATCAAATATTTCAAGACCATGGAACCCAAAAAGATCTTAACAGTAATACCAGAACCCTGTATTTGGCAGAGTTCCATTCTCATGATCATCTTTAATATGCCATATTTGGATTAAGTCGTATCCTTCCGTCACAAAAGAAATTTCTCCTAAATTGAGTTAATTTTTTAAATCTTAACATAAATTTTATACCACATAAATAAAAATTACATTTGTGGGTAGAGGTCACTTCTATTTGGAAACTTGAAATATTTAATTATGTCTTATAATTCCTATGAATTTTCTAGAGAATAAAATATTAGTTGGAAATGTCAGTTGGACAGTTTAGACCAGTTTCTGTTAGATCTGTTAAGTTGTACACATGTGTTTGTATGTATGTGAAAATATAGCCAATATCCAGCAAAAGAAATAAATCAGGTTGGACTTTTATCATAACCTGTTGATTAACTACTAGCAATCTGTCATGTTCTGAGTCCCATTACTACAGAAAATGGAGCGTCACCTCCTGGAGTGCCCCTTGGAGAACCTCAAGTTCATGGGAATGAACAGTAGAAGGGACCTCTGAACTCTTTCCCACAGCCAAATGACAGCTGTGATTCTTTGGCCTCAGCTTGCCTTCTTAAGCTGATTCAGCACAAAATTTATGGTGCTTCCTCCACAGTATCCCATGCCAGCTCTGAACATTTATTATCCTGGCCAGTTATTGAAGGATATATGTTTTTCCTATCATCTAGTTTGATCAAAATTCCAGCCTATAAAATAGTAGGAACAAGCCACAGCTGAGAGATGGGGTAGGAGTGTATTCGATATGCTGCCAAGTTTTGTTCCCTGCATCTCAAGTATAAACTTAAGCACACTTTAATACTGTTTTTTAAAAAGTCATGATAGGGCTTCATTTTATCAATAAGTTTCTCACATCAGAAGCATGTAAAGAGAAAAAAAAAAGACATCAAAGGGGCAGATGAAGAGCTCAAACTCATTTACAGGAATGTTGAGTTTCAATCTTTTCAAGCTTCTACTATTACAAGTGCCACCGTTGGTAGAATCCCCTAACCTTATTAAGCCTCAGCTTTCTCATCTGCAAGATGGAAATAACAATGCACAGCTCACAGCATTGTGAAATTCAAACAAAACAATAGATGTTAAACATTTCATACAGAAATGATTCAATGAATACTTGATTTACTAATATGATTAATGAACTTTGGGTTCACATGTACTTGGTTTGGCCTTTACTGAGATTTTTTAACTACTGATTACCTCTTGAATATTTGAGGCTTAATAAGCTTGTGTACTAAGTCATTTGAAACTGTAAAATAAATTAATTTTTCATTCTTAAATTTCATAATTAAATGAGTCATTAAGTATGGTGAGTTTTTCCATTTTACTTGCACATAGAGACAAGAATTACTATACTTCCACAGAGAGGAATTATTATGTTGGTTTTTATTATTAATTTTATTTTTTGTAGGATTTTTTCAAAACTATAAGAAAACAAATGTGTTCATGAATTTCATTGCTGTAATGCCAGAATATGAAGCTTTATTTGTTGTGGCAACATTAATTTGACCAATATTTATTGAGCATCTGCTTTGTGCCAGGCACTGTTCCTGGCACTGGACAGTCAATGGTGAAAAGGCATAGTCCCTGTTCTTAATGAAGCTTACATCTTTGGAGAAGGTAGACATAAGTTATACATAACAGACTGTGTAGGGTTATAGAGGAAAAATAACTGGGTGAAATGAAATGATGGAAACTAATGCTAGAAGAAGGGGTTTGAACAGAGCCCTCTGGATAGGGCTTTTAGATAGGTGGGCATGAAATGATCTCTAAGGAGTAGCATTTAAAGGGATTCACAAGAGGGGCACATGGGTGGCTCAGTCAGTTAAGCATCCGACTCTTGATTTTGGCTCAGATCATGATCTCAGGGTTATGAGATTGAGCCCCATGTCAGGCTCTGTGCTGGGTGTGGAGCCTGCTTAAGATTCTCTCTCCCTCTATCTCTGCTTTTCCCCCAACCCCGCACTCCCCCCACCCCACTTTCTCTCTCTCTAAAAATAAAAATAGAGAAAGAAAGAAAGAAAGAAAGAAAGAAAGAAAGAAAGAAAGGAAGGAAGGAAGGAAGGAAGGAAGGAAGGAAGGAAGGAAGGAAGGAAGGAAGGAAGGAAGGAAGAAAGAAAGAAAGAAAGAAAGAAAGAAAGAAAGAAAGAAAGAAAGAAAGAAAGAAAGAAAAAGAAAGAAAAAGAAAGAAAGAAAGGAAGGAAGGTTGGAAGGAAGGAAGAAAAGAAAAGGAAAGAAAAAAGAAAAGAACAAGAAATTCACAAGAGATGTGAGAAGGAGCCAGCCACATGAAACTTTGGGAAGAAGCATTCCAGGAAGACAAAGTAATGCTGTCAAACATCAAAGTGATCTTCGTGTGTTAGAGGAACATGAGTAGACAAGACAGAAAAGCTAGATGATGCAGGACTTGGAAGGCCATGGGGAGAAGCTGGTTTTATCTTAGGAGTAATGGGAGATCGCTAGATGGGAAATGGTCTGATTGGTCTTTGAAGTAAGTTAAATAAGAGAACTATGAAAAACCAGCAGGGATACTTGTTAGAAGTTACGAGAGAAACAACAAAGATGTGGACCAGGGTAGTGGTGGTGGAAACAAAAAGAAGTAGTCATATTTAAACACCATTTGTAGATAAAATCAAAAGGACACTCTGATGTATCACATGAGTGTTGAAGAAAAGGCAAGAATCAAAGATGGCAAATGGTGGTGCCATTTGCTGAGATGGGAAAGAAAGAAGAAAACTATTTAACTGAGGTGTGAGAATGGGGTATCAGAACTTCTCTTCTGGGACATTTTATATTTATAAGGACAATTTGACAAGCACGCAGATGTAGTTAGGGCTGAGCTCACTGTAGATCATCAAGGCTGTCATCATATTGATACTGAGGAGTCAGTCTTAATTTAGCCAAAAATGCCCTTCAAAGACCTGATATAACAACAACAAGCCCCTCTCATATGAAATTCCCTTAATTAGAGTGTCACACACTCCATTAGAGTGTCAAACATAAACTGGGGGAAAAAGTTTGCCTGTTCTGTAATAGGGAAACAGAACGCTGGCTGATTGAAATTTCTCTATTAAGTACATAGCCAGACACACCTTTGTCACTTACCTAGGCCTGACGCATGGGTTACATAATCAGTAAGGTCAGGTGTGGGACATGGGAGATTTGGGTAGAGAACAAATCAATCAGAAATCTTAAGCATCCTGAGGACATTATTCAGTGTTTTTGTAGAAGGTAGTTCTGGAGATGGCATCCAGGATAGCTAGGTAGGGTGGAACAAATCAACATCAGATGTAAAAGATAAACTTCTTCAGAGATCTCCTTTGAAATGGTAATAGGTGCAGTCAACTCTCAGTTATGGAATCATGAAATCTTGTGTCTCCAAACATTTACGCTACATATTAATTTTAAACTCCTCCAATTTACATTTATAAAACAATCAATAATTAACCAGACACAGACGTACAGTGAGCTTTGCACTTGTTATCTTCTTTCTTTTCCTCAAATAAATGTACTAATAAAATGTAAAATGAAAAAAAAATGCATTCAAGAAGAGACAGTACAGTCAATATATTCCATGTTTTGGGATAAACAAGGCTTTGTGAATACTCAGAACTGGGTAGGTTTTCAAGCTAGGATTATTTCTGAATATCATTTAGTATAAATCAGAGTTGCTGTTCATAGAATGTTAAAACATATTTTGAACAATTTTCTACTCTCTATCCAGAGGATAATACTTCATAAGAAAGGTGAAATGTATGTGTGAGTGTGTGTGTGTGTGTGTTGTGAGAGAGAGAGAGAGAAAGAAAGAAAGGGAAGAAAAGAGTCAGAGAGAGAGAGAAGACATTTTGAAACACATCCGAAATACTTTTTAAATTCTAGCATGGAGTCATAGCAATTGGTCTTTGGAACCCTGGTGAGCCCCAGGTTGGCGTTCGAGCTCTTCGTCTGAAGTCTTCCGCAGTGCGGGGTGTGGAGTGTTGCTGTCCTGCCACTGAGCCAGCAGAGTTACACATGCTTTTGGTCTTTCCATCTGAGCTGCTACACAGAGAGCAGGTTTCGGAGCAGGTTCTTTCAGCACGAAGCCATCAAGACTGAAGCTTGGTGCTCCAAACACAGACACATTCTCACTTGCACAAATGTTTAAGTAAAAAGAGAATGTGCCGAAAGGGGAAAATTATTGTCTTTTTGTTTCCTTCCTTTCATTTTCTTTTCCTGTACAAGCGCACACCTCGTATGGTGCTTTGACTTACAGAAAATGAAAAACAAAGATTAATTCTGAAACTGCTAATGGTGTAAAAACAGGATTTTTAAAGAAAGTAAAAGTTTATTACCCTGGAAAAACTTTTGAAGACAAAGTTTCAGCCTTTTTCCTTAGACTCTTTCTTCTGAATAAAACAGATATTTGGGAAAGATTATCAGAATATCTATCTTTCTATCTAGTCAAAAAAAATCTGCCATAGCAAGCTGATTTTTCAAGTTTCTATAGGATTGTACTTAAAATTTGTATAATTTCTAATACAGAAATATTCCCCTATGTAGATTTTCATTTAAGCAGATTTTCATTTAAGCAAAATACATTGATTTCAGATAATGATCACTGGAATTAATGTAGTTAATATTGATGAAATAAGATCTGTATTTCTCTTAAGCCAAGGAAAAGAGAATAGAATGGTAAGACCAAATAAATTGAAAAGCATTTCCCAATGGTTAACTGTTGCCAGAAATCGAAGTTAAAAATCTCATCTCTGGCTTTTTCCAGAGCTTTCTTACCATAGCTCCTAGATCTGGCAAGCCAACCATGAAAATTAAGAAGGCTCCTCCTCTGAAATATTATTCCTGACAAATTTAGGAGGAAAAATTTATCTATTTAGACACTTCGGATAAAGGTTTGGTGTCTTCCTAATGGCACACTGCACCCCTCAATTTTCTGGCATACACTTTTGGTGTTAGCTATTGGTATTGAGTTTTGTGCACTAAGCACATTGCTTATTGCCCACTCTACAGGAGTGAGAGATTAAATGTGTATGTGCACAGTTGGCTTCTGAAATAATAACCCCAAAGGGAACATAACTGTAGTTGGTATCTTTGGGAAGAAACTCACATTATTTTATGAAAATTATTCAATGTGTTCCAGATTGTTGTAAAAAGGAGAAGACATTGTGAGGCCTGCAAGGGGATATTTATTTTTAAAAGCTACAGGAATAAATTGGTCAATTACCATTTACTGACAAATGAGAGAATAACCTAAATCAAACTTCAAAATGGGCAGCAGAATCTTGATGAAGAGTACAAATCAAAATGCTCTTATCTATTGGCAAGTTATAACTATCCCAGGGATTGTGGAATAAAACACTCGTCATCTCTGCTTCCACCGTTCAAATGCTTCCTCTGCTTTGTGAGACCCTCGGGAAATCATGGTTCTCTGTAAGTTGCACTTTCGCCTTCAGCCAAGTAAAATTATTATGCGATTACACTGCCATTTAATCCAGTATAATTGTAGTAATATGTACAGTCGGGCCTACTCAGCAACAGTGCCCTTCTGTCCATGGAGGCAAAAGCCTCGTGGAGTCTGGGCACTACTGTGCCAAGGAAGAAGAAGCTCCCATTGCTCAGGATAGTGAAATCACTTCCCGCAATGGCTGGGACTGAGGAATATAGGGGGTTCATTTTCTGAAGAGATGACAAGTTAAGTAAATCACTATGGGAAAAGACTGTGGCAGGTTTCTGGATATATGCTAATGAGACTGATGCTCTAGTAAAGAAGAAAGGGGCCATAAAAAAAAAAATCTTAAGACTAAATAATGTTGCCTCCAACAAGCTTGCCTCTCAGTGGTCATAGTATGTTTTCACTCTCTTGCTCTCTTCATCTGCTTTTCTCTGGCAAAGTGAGAGGTGAATCACTTTTGTTCTGCTGTGATTATTTTTACCCCTCAAAACACAGTTTAAGGGCTCCATTTTAGGGCATAATTGCACACAGAGCCAACTTGCTCAAAAGGTTAAAAAAAAAAAGCCTCCTCTAGTCTCAGTAAATATCAAGCAGCAGATGAGTCAGGTTCAAGTGAAAGCAGAGGAAACATTAACCATTTCTTACTAAAAACACACAGTACATACTTCATTGCTCCTCAGCAACCTCACTCAGCTCTTTATCTGTCCTTCAGGTTTCCTCTACGCAGTACTCACAACACAGTCTCCATCTTTGCAAATAGCTTGAAATCCAAAGCACATTTGTAAATCAGTGAGCTCAAAATGTGTCTTACCATAAGGGAAAAATATCATATGTGGGGGTTAGATTTCTAAGTTATCCAAGGGTGGTTAATTTCACTTTGATGTATATAAAATGGTGAGTATTATATTTGTGGTGAAAATTGTAGAATTCAATATTCTTAGAATACTAATAATCTTATAAAAAGAAAAACATTTGAACTGGTGCTTTGATTTTTCTCAAGGTAGAAAGCTGAAAAAGTGATGAAAGAATACTAGATTTGGGTAGAGGCCTCATAATCATTCCCTCTATGAAGGAAACTAAATTTAAGAGTAGGTTTTGATATTGCAAAGAACAAAAGGATCAAATTCAAGCCAATCATATGTTGATAAATTGCAAATTACATCATCAATACATGTATTTATTTTGCATGTGTCTTCTTCTGGGAATAAGAGGTTGAACCATACCTGCCAATTATTTTATTTCAATCTCCACACCTATTATAGTTTTCAATCTTCTTTGGGCACCAGATAAATGAAATTATCTCTCAGACCAAAAAAAAAAAAAAAATTAGTTTGATGACCACTTTGAAGCTTTCCTGGATCTGCATTTCATACCTGACCAATGAGAAAGATCTACCTTAAGACACTTCATATCCCTTGTCTTCAAGACCTGCAAAAGCACAACATCCCAAAGTTGTCCTCTTTACTTGTTCAGATCCTTAGATTGGGCAGTGGAGGGAAAAAAGACATACTGGAATGAAGAGATATGTATGGAGCATGAGGGAAACCATATTATGAACAGGTTTCCCTGCTTCTATTATTTTTTCCAATAGTCCATTTCCACACAACCCGTGGGGATTTTTTAAGATATTGCATCACAACTCTGTCCAGATCTTATGCATTCAGTGGCTTCCATTCCTACTTGGAGAAAAATCCAAACTCAGTACCATCACCTTTCAGATGCCATCTGACTAACCTAGCCTCCATCACCTCTCTGAGCTCCGCTGACACCACTCTTTACCTCATCCCCAAGCTCTTCCACATCTGAGCACCACTTTACTCTTCAGCCTTAAGTGCTCTCCCCCAGATCTTTGTATGGCCTTAACACAGTTTTGCTCTCTGTAAAATATCATTTCAAATGTGACCACCATTTTTAAAACCGCCCCTGACCTTCTTCCTTCTAGTTTCTATCATCTTACACTGCTATACTTTTTGGGGTCATTTATCACTATCTGAAATCATATTACATATCTTACCTGTTTCTATTTGTTGTCTTTTTCCTCCCCACTAGATTATAAACTTCATGAGGACAGGGACTATTTATGTCACAGCTAACCCTATTTCCCTAGCACCTAGCCTGGCACATAGTAAACAATAGTGTATTAAATGAATGAACAGCTATTTATGTTAAAAAGACATCCTTGAATTTATGTTGATGTCTGTAATCATTACATTATTGTTAAATATTATTATAATTAAATCATATTGTGGCCTAGCAAAAGAAAATCACACCCTTTTTGACTGAAATGCCAAGTTCAAGAGGTGAGAGTTCAAGACACAAAGTCTGAAAGCACTTTAAACCAATTCTTTCACAAATGAACTGAAAGGAAAGGTTAAAGGGATTGAGTTTTTTAGTCTACCAAATAGAAACTCTAAGAGATTAGTTAATTATTGTCTTCACATATATGGAGACATTTTTATCATGAAAATGTCAAGCTTTTATCCATCTATGAAGGGGAAAGAAAAGGAAACAGATTTAAATTAAAGCTAAAGGCAATTAGGGTGAACATAAGACTCACTCGGCCACAATAGAATGGGCTACTAATAGTGGTTTGGGAATATAGGGGCCAAAATTCTGACAGGACAGAGTTGAAAACATCTATTCTGAATACATGGACAATAATTTGTGTGAGAAGTGGGCACAGCTGAAATTCCCAGATGGCCTCATTTGGGTAAGGAATGTGTTGAGCAATATAAGGTTAACACAAATTGATATATGTTACATAAAATGGTTCAAATTCATACAAATGTCTATAAATACATGCCTCACTCTTTTCTAGTCCTGTGCATCCAACTGATACTCTCTACCTGTCTGTCCAAATAAGCAGTTTATCTTCCAAACAGAAACTGAGTGCATCATAATTCTGTCACAGCTGATTTCTCCTTCTCCCTCCTCTCCTCTTACTTGGTTTATGCAGTAGATCCCACAGGAAAACAGGAGAAGATAAATGTCCAGTCAAACTTAAAATCACGTGTTGTATAAGAGGTATTGCTCCTATCTATTCTGTGATACCAGAAAAAGTTTTTCTACCCCAACGTAAGCTAGTAATATTAATTGACAGTTATTGAATATGTATTATTTGCTAAGTGTTTTTCAAAGGGTTTACATGGACTACCTCACTTAAATCTTACAACTATATAGGAAACTGAGATTCAAAAAGGTGAAATCATTTGTTCAAGTTGACTCAGACAGTAAATGGCAGAGCCAAGCCTAGAACCTGCCCTGTTTTACTGCTTTGGCTATGTTCTGAACCCCTCTGCTAGATTAAGCTGAAATAGACTAGGAACAGACAATAATTCATCACACACAGGTGGCATTTTCATTTATCAGAGAGCATTAGCATCTTCCTGAGTCCCATGAGAAAGTGATTATTCCTTTTTTTCCTCCCATAATCTCTCCTTTGAGAATCCCTTCCCATCTAACATTATCCAAAATTGGCCATCAGCCAGCAAGTATTTTTTAAGTCAATCCATTTAAATATTGGACAGACAACTATGCAGAGACAGAACAGTTCCAAGAGTGTGAACTGGAGAAATGCCCACAGTCTCCAGCTCTGTTTTCAGCATCTCCTTGTGCTCTCTCTGAGATGCCCAAGTGGGATTATAGTCAAATGACCTCTATCCCCATGCATACACTAAAGACCATTGTTATTCTGTGTAGAGAATAAATGTCACCTTAGTTGGGGTTTCTTGAGGGTAGTATGGCAGGATATAACAATTTTTAAAATGTACATAATGTTTGCACTAACAATTCTGCAAATTCACAAAGAATGTAATCACAAATGCACACAAAGTTTAGTTAAAAGGTTGTTTGTTGCAGTGTTTTTTATACTATTAAAAATAAATGAAAACAAACTACAAATTCCCACATAGTGGATTGGTTAAATCAGTCACGGTACATCCATACAAGGGCATTAATATGATGTCTGAAAAGAAGCGTTAGTTTCTTTAAAAAAAAAAGTGCACAATATATTAAATGAAAAGGCAGTAAATAAACAATATGCACATTATGAGCTCATTTTTGCAAAATAATATTAAGAACTATATAAACATGCATAAAAAAAGAAAAGTTAAGCATTAAAAAGGTAATAATAGTTATCATTATATGATGAGATTGTATATTAATTTTATTTTTTATTTTTGCATATATGCTTTCTAAAACTTTTTTTTTTTTTTTTTTTTTTAGAGAGAGAGTGTGTGTGCATATGTATGCATGGAGGGAGGAGCAGAGGGAGAAGGAGAGAGAGAATCACAAGCAGGCTCCACACCCAGCACAGAGCCAGAGGCAGGGCTTGATCCCACCACCCTGAGATTACCACCTTGAGCTGAAATCAAGAGTTGGACACTTAACCAACAAAGCCACCCAGGCACCATATATATATATATATATATATATATATATGCTTTCTAAAAATCACATGCATTACTTTCATTATGAGAAAATTGAAAGAAAGAAAAAAAAATACAGTCTACTATATTGTCCTAGCATAATGAGTATAAACTTCTGTTTTTTAACAAGATTACTATTTGTTTCAAATGATTTTAATAAAACTGCATGCCTAGTGATTTGGCATTTAGTCAGAAGTAGAAAGAAAGATTTATCATAAGTTAAAGATAATGGAAATTTCACATTTTCATCTCTCATGGATTTGGGAAAGAAAATGTGACATTTGATATTTATAGACTTAGTCAGCACCTGAGCAACCCCTGTGTGGCAGAGAATGGATGGAGGAAGCCAGCCAAGGTGCCCAGAAAGAAATCACTGAATACATGTTAGTGAGTTGAAAAACAGCCAGAAATTAATTGAAAATGAAATATAATGAGAGGCACCATTATGCAGAGTATCAAAATATTTTTAAAGCAACAGAATACAGGAATTAATCCTTGCGTATGGATTTCCATATATTCAGTATATGGAAAAAGTGCATTTCAAATCAGCTTTAACTGTTGAGCTCTTTAATAAGTGATATTCTGATAATTGGGAAAAGAAAAAGAAGAAATTAGATTCCTACCTCACACCATTCAAAAAAGTAAGTTCAATAAAGATCCACATGTATGAAGCCAATCTATGAAGAAATTAAAGTAGTGGAAAGTGGAAATGGCTTTTGATGTCATATGTGAAACGCCAAGAAAATTAGTCATAAATTAAAAAATAAAATATAATCTAAAATCCCCGGGATGCAAAATATACTTTAAACAACATAAAAGATAAGTGGCACTTTTGGACAAATTGTAATGTTTAATGCATAAAAATCAGCTGACATTCTTAGCACATAGCTAAGCTCTCACAAAACAGTAAGAAAAATAGAAAGGGTGATAGGAAAATGAGCATAGGATAAGAATAGGCAATCCAAGAAGTAATCCAAATAGCTAATACATGAATATTAAAAAAAAAAAAAAACATTCAACATCACCTAGTAACTGAGGAGTGCAAATTAAAAATGAGACGCCACTTAGATCTCCGGAAACAAAATTGTTTTAATTAGAAAAGACTGAGGGTTGGCAATGTTGTGGTGAAATAGAGATGTTCATATACTGGATTAGTGGATTATACTATGAAACATCCATTTTGAGGATCAGAATAATATTATCTATCAAACATTTAATTGTACTTCTAGGAAGCACAGCACTGTTGATAGTACTGAAACTACATGTTAATCAACATGGGAATGGGTAAAGAAAATACACCCCCATATACACACAAAAAGCCAGACCTATATGTATTTGTATATGTTTTGCAAATATATATATATATATATACATATTAACAAATGCAAATATAAACCCTAAAACAAAGCGTAAGTCTAGGGAAGTATAATCTCTACACTGTGTGAGGGAAAGAAAGGATGAAACCCAGGTTATTAAACCCATTGTTCAGCTGAGGGCTGAACAGCAAAGTGCATTACCTTCTCTTTTCATATGTGATGGAAAACTCAGTTCTCAGTTTCAGAGAAGGGCCTGGAGAAACAAAATTTTTCTGTATAATAAAATCAGATGATACTTGTTTCCTTTTGAGAGTAAAATTTTTGCTCCCGGGAGAGAAAAAAAGGGCAGAGAAACATGGTATAAGGGCTAAAGGACTCATAGCAACTATAATGAATAATTTCATCTAACTTTCTTGTGCTGTTTTGGCATCAAATACTCTATCTTCTCAAATTTGCAGAAACATCTGCTCTACACAAAAACTTGGTGTGTATGTAGAGGGCATGTAGTGTAGGTATGGTGCATGCAAATTAAGGAAAGGGTCTGAGTTCCATGCTTTGGTTGGAGCCAGGGCAGAAATAAAGAAGCAGCTAGAAGATACAGAGAAATGAGGAAAATAAAAATAAGTAAGGAAGCAGAGCCATGAAAATGTAAGCCTACCAGTAATACTCAGAAATCTTGGAGGTGGCATGTTCTTATTCTTGGTAAAATAACAGGGGTTCAGGAGTATCTTGCCTAAATCATAAAGAGTAGAGATGTCCTAGCTGGTAGGCAGTTTACATATGTTTGTAAATATAATGGTATAATGTTTACAATATTCAAAAAATTATAAAAGGAATATATGCTGGTATAAAAAAATCATAGAATAAAAAGAGAAAGCCTCTTGGGGGGCCTGGGTAGTTCAGTCAGTTAAGTGTCCAACTTCAATTTCGGTTCAGGTCTTGATCTCACAGTCGTCAGTTCAAGCCCTGCATTGGGCTCCACACCCAGCATGGAGCCTACTTAAGAAAAAAAAAAAAGAGAGAGAGAGAGAGAGAAGCCTTCTTCTCACTAGCTCCTCCCAGTCAGTCCCACTCACTCATACAGTGCAGTGTCCTAGACACTCACATGTTCATTGATTTATAGAGAGGCTGAGTTGAACTGTTACTATTAATGTTGATGCTTCATGACTCTCCATGAACTGCTCTACCCTGCCAGCCTGCGATATACCAGCTCTCTCTATTTAGACAGGTAAAATGAGTATAACTGTGTACATTAATTGACCAAACTGAGAACTAAAGATTCCTAAAATGCTTACAGGTCCAAATGAACCAGAGAATGAAGAGAACTGCATCTGTGTAGAAGATGAGCTCAGTGAATAAAATATTGTTTTGTAGAAACTGAGAAAAAGAATAGTCCAGCTGATCAAATGTATTGATTATTAAATTCAGAAACTAAGTCTAGAACTTGTTTCTTAGTAAAACTAAGACAAGCTCAAGTTTGACCAGAGATAGAGTCTAAATAAAAAACAGAAAGACTAGAGACATCATGCACGATGAAAAGGCATTGACAAAGATATCTCTTAAGATCTGACAAACCCAGGAATAGAGTCAAGAGTCAATATGCTGCCAGTACCTGTTAGCTCAATATATCAGACATTACTAATTGATCCCAGCCCTGTTTGCCCTGTTCGTGATAAGTTCACAATCCTTTTTTTTTAATTTGTTATTTAAATTAAATTTAGTATATGTATGTATTAATAATACATATAGTGTATTATTAATTTCAGGGGTATAATTTATGATTCATCAGTTGCATATAATATCAAGTGCTCTCCTTAATGCCCATCACCCAATTACCCCATCCCCCCACTCACCGCCCCTCTAGCAACCCTGTTTGTTTCCTATAGTTAAGAGTCTCTTATGGTTTGCCTCCCTCTCTGTTTTTATTTTATTTTTCCTTCCCTTCCCCTATGTTCATCTGTTTTGTTTCTTAATTTCCACATATGAGTGAAATCATATGATATTTGTCTCTATCTGAGTGACTTCTTTTGCTTAGCATAATACCCTCTAGTTCCATCCATGTCATTGCAAATGGCAAGATTTCATTCTTTTTGATGGCTGAGTCATATTCCATTGTATATATATATACCACATCTTCTTCATTCATCTGTCAGTGGACACCTAGGCTCTTTCCATAGTTTGGCTATTGTAGACATTGCTGCTATAAACATTGGGGTGCATGTGTCCCTTCAAATCACTATTTCTGTATCCCTTGGATAAATACCTAGTAGTGCAATTGCTGGGTCCTGGGGTAGTTCTATTTTTAACTTTTTGAGGAACCTCCATACTGTTTTCGGGAGTGGCTGCACCAATTTTCATTCCCACCAACAGTGTAAGAGGGTTCCCCATTCTCTGCATCCTCACCGATATCTGTTGTTTCCTGAGTAATTCACAATCCTTCTTAAGAAGGCAGCCCAGGCAGCAACTACCAATGGATCAGACTTAACACAAGAGATAAAATCTTTTTACCACCTAAGTGATTTCACAGAGATATACAGAAATAAGCTCTCTGTAAGTAAGAATATCTCTAAGATACCTCCTTGCCAAAGTGGAATCCAACATATATGGGATATATATATTCTGGCCACATATAATACAATATTATATGTGTATAGCTTTTACCCTAAGTATAAAATAAATTCCTATCAATCACTCTGTGCCCTCAAAGCTATAATCAGGAAAAAAAATCTACCTCAGTCTTTAAATTTTAACACCACCAACAAATAGCCTAGTCATGGTATAGAAATATAAAATGCCGAAAGGAATACAGAAGACCTCATTCCCGCTTTCAACTTGCTTTCTCCTGCCTCACCACGGAAAACTCAAAGCAGGGATTACCAGCTCCCCTGACAAACCCGTCAGCCCACTCCACTGCTAATCATGCAGCGAACAAAAATCTCCTGCTACACAGTATTCTGTGGCTGGGGGAAGGGGGCAGGATATCTGCTCAAGATCAGAAGAGCAAAGAATTGCATTTGTCCTAGAGAAGGCTCTTGCAAAGTTTCTGCTGAATTGAGCTTTACATGCGGGTGGAAAACCTAGTGTAAGGCATGTGGTTACATTAATTATAAGATTTCAATTTGACAGTTTAATTAGGAAAAGGAGAGTTAGTGTAGGGCTTGCAGAATTCATGATGAATCACATACTCCAACAGACTTCATTTTCATATTTCAATTACACACATTTCTAACTGATGAACAGCAACATAGCATTTTCTGTTTAATAAATGTGATATCTGTTGGAATTGATAACATTAGTTCAGTAATTACTGAGCCATTATTGTCAGGCTTTTAAAAAAACATGGAAAGAAGCCTTAGTTATTAAAGTTTAGCATCAGCACAAAACTACATTTTCAAATATTCCTACTAAAGAGCTTTTTAACAGTGCATTAGCTATCCCTTACAGAGAGAAAGGTACAACTCAATAGCAGGTATTTGCACAGGATTGATCTTGATCTAATCACATCTATTTGATTCCCTGACATACCACTGTGGTTATTATGTTCCTTCTAAATCTTTATTCAGAATTCAGGACCAAAAAAAAAAAACACAAAAAAACAGGGGAGCAGAACTTAGATTTGAGTGACATAATTTAATGCAAATCATGTGAAGTCTCTCATATTTGCTTAAAATAACAATAATAATAAAATATAACAAAAAACTTATTTTCATCAATCTAAAGATAAATGTAGATTCAAAGGAGAGCTAACTTTAAGTGACTCCGTCTGTCAAAACATGTGGAAACTTACGAGTTCTTTCTCAGAGTGCCTGCTTTGAGGTTCTGGGAACCAATGTTGAAAAGCTGGGTATGTTCATAGATGCACTAGGGTCTTTTCTTTTGCATGGGGTTATGAACAAACAGAAGTTCATTAAATCAAATACAGATGTCAATTTCCTCTGGGACTAAGAAAAAGATCATATCCTATAATAAACACAACTGCATATGCTAGAGATGAAGCACAATTCTGTTTTTAAAATTACTTCCAAATTTATTCATAATGAACTTGACTTCTATCTACCTGAAATACCTGCTTACTACGGTTTGTCTTGCAAAAATCTTGATGATATTTTGCTTAATAAAGCACATTTATGTGTTTGTGTGTGTTACATATATATATATATATGTATGTGTATCAAAAATGTTTCAAGTCACAAAACATAGCTAAGAAAAATAGTCTTGTAACATATCACCTATTGCATGTTAGAATTACACATGTAAAGGATTTGTGTTTTATAGTTTCAAAAAGTAAGCCCTATTCCTTCACATGATTGGTAATTCACTTCCATTAGTTTAGGGAGAACCTTGTGGAACTGAGTATTTTGTTGACTGCTTCAGAATGTTAAATAAAGTCATGACCTTAAAGTAGCTAGCATACTGCCTAACACATTGCTCAATAACTATGATTATTGTTAGCAGGCCTGATTTTCTTGTACAAAAATTAAAATAATACAAAAATATAAAAGTATAAAAATTATAATCACACAAAACTAAAAAGTCCAAAAACTATTTCAAATATAAAAAGAAAAATCAGAAAGAAATGGCATTCCTATCCACAAATGGCACACCAGTAAGAGAATATTTAAAATTAACATTCTTAGTTCCTTCCTTGACACGAATTACAGTTGATTAATGGGCAAAGGGCTATTTTCAGGACTTAGAATTGTTCTGCCCTGTCATGTGGTGGCAATATAGATGCAAACAAAAGAAAATCAGAAAAGTATAGCATTTAAGGGCTAGAGATTTCCACTTTTGCTCATTTCATAAATAACTGAGGCCTAGAAAAGCAAATTTCTTTTTTCAGAATCACAACAGCTAATAAATATTAGCCTAGATTTTTCTGTCCACCTAGCAACAGCTACCAAAATATGGCCCACAGAGTTCTGGGAATGCCTAATTCCCTTCAGCGTCCATAAACTCAAAACTAGTTTCCTAATAATCCTGATACTTTTTTTTTTTTTATTAACTCTTGACATTTGCACTAATGGTGCAAAAGAAATAGCAGATAAAACTGCTGGTACCTTTGAATGAAAAGCAGTGGCACCAAACTCTACTAGTAGTCTTTGTATTCATCACTGCCACACTCACTATAAAAAAAATAAAATAAAAAGCCAGTTTCATTAAATTTCAAGTTTTGAGTATACACCTTTTTAATATTCTATGTGATAAATGGGAAGCACACCTAAATCCCTACTGCATATTTAAGGATGATGGTCATCTCTGGGAAAATGTGACTGTTCAAATTTCCACTAAACTAGCCACTTTTCTTAATGGAACAATTTTTTTTTACTTGAAAGAATGAACTCTGGTTATTCAGATTTGCTTATTTGGCAGACATTGTCTTGGAATTGACAAAAATGACTCTGTCACTTCAGGGAAAACTATCTGGACAGTATTTTTTGCCAAAGGTAAAATTTAAGCTTTCAAGCAGAACGTACAACTTTGGAAAATTTGCATCTGTCATCATGGCAGCATCCCAATACTTAAAAACTTCCCTGATTAATTGCTGGTGACATTAATGAATGTGCTTTATTGATATTGTAAAATAAAATGTGTCAACCATTGGTAGATACATAACTTAGTAGACCATTATTTTCCAAATCATCAATAATGATGTTATAAAATCATGTATGGAAAAAGATAAATTTAAAGTATAAAATAGTCCAAAAGAATTTAATGTAATAAGTACAGAAAGTTCTTGGCATGCTTTCAGATTCTACAATGCAAATGACCTTTAAGATTATTAGCACTTGTTGAGTTTTGGTGTAGTATCAAAGAAAGATAACCATAATTGTCTGAAAATGCTATTAAAATATTCCCCCTTTCTAACTATGTATGTGTATAATATTAGATTTTCTTTATATAACTAAACCAAAACAATGTATAGCAACAGATTGAATGAAGAAGAAAGTATGGTTTCTATTAAACCAGACATTAAAGAAATTTATAAATATGAAAAAGAATGCCATACTTCTCATTAAATGTGCATGTGTGTTGAAAAACATAGGTATTTTCTCATAAAAATATGTTATGCTATTTTGTACTTACATCAAGTAATGGCTTTAAATTATTTTTAAATAAATCAATAAAAGTTTTCAGCCTTTTTAGCTTTAATTTCTAATATGGTATATATTGATACTTCTCACAAAAACAAAAGGTCTTTTTGATTTTCAACAATTTTTAAGTCCATGAAAAGCTCTTGAGTCCAAAAAGTTTGAGAAGCACTGCACTGTACTTTCCAATAGAGATGACAAATGGGTTTCACATAGCATATAAATTTGGATCAGTTGGTAATGGCTGTATGGAATTGATAGAGAAGGACCTAAAACCCATGTTTTGAGATATGAAGATAGAAAATTAGAAAATGTGGTGTTCAACATTCCAGATCTTTCAGAACATTCCAGATAATCCAATGTCCTACTCAACTTTCTCTTCCTCACAGTGTTAAGCACAGTACCTAGACAGAGTAGATTAACAAATACTTACAAATTTAACTAAATCTAATAAAAATCACACCAATAACTCTTTTTTACGAATTCTAATACAAGGCAGAGCAGCAAGAGTTATGATTCTAGGAAACAAATGCCAAAAAGGAAGTCTTAAGGTGAGGAGAAAATAGAGTAGACAACTACATAGTTGCATGATTTTAAGGGAACAGAATAAACTTAAGAAAACTTTTTTTTAAACCTCTTAATTAGTGCCTGAATTCATTTTTATAATTGGAGAGATGGCCTTTCATTCTAAAATGAAAATGTCAAAATACAAATACTCCGAGGAGATGTAGCATGTCATTTGAATTCACAATAAATTAAAAATGATTGATATTATCCAGGTTTCAAAGTGACATGATCAAAAGTAAATGATAGGGTAGTAGATCCCAAATGAAAGACACTAAGAGAAGGTAAAAGAAACACTAAGTGGAAAAATCGAAGGTTCAAAAGAAAACTTAAACTTATTTCATAACTTGATACAAAGCCAGTTGTGTTTTCAGATTCCCTAGAATAATAACAATAAAATTCTAATCATGTGTTTTCCAGCCCATACAAAATATTGTAACCTACAAAGAATAAAAATCTACTCAATAACATCCCAAACATAAATCTAGCCTACTGGACCCCTACATGGCAGCTAACATTCTATCAAGTTACTGCGCTGCATGCCTAGTATGCAGACTTCAACAAGACTCCCCTCTTGCAATGAAAGGAAAGAAGGCAGACTTTCAAATACGAAGTGATGGTTCAGCATAATGGAAAGAGAACAAGAGTAGAGATAAATAACTTGGGTTCAACCCAACCATGACTATCGATCCTTAACCCTGTGACTTTGGGCAAGTTTTTTATGGTCTCTTGGTCTCAGTTTTCCCTTAAGGGAAAGGATCTAATGATCTTTTTTTGAAATATAAAAGGCAATAGTTTTAAATTTAATTATTTAGATAGGAAATTAACATTTCTGTCACAGACATTATTTTTAGCATGTCTCATTGGAATTTTGTAGAACAATATTTCCTTCAAGGAAAATCAGAATACAGAATATTAAAAGCATTTTAATGAGGCAAATTATGTGAGGAGAAAAATCTATATTTAAGCAACTCTTTTGTTTATTTCAATTTTTCATTAACCAATTAAGAACATATACTTTCTCACTCTGCTTTCCTGAGCAATGCCCAAAGGGCTACCACCTGAATAATAAGAAAAATGCTTATAAAGAGTTTAAAATGGGAATTTGTTTCTATCAAAATCCATCTCTGGCTATTTCCTAAGGGAATTTTAAGAGTTCAAGATGTCAGAATCATGCATTTTTCCAGCCCTTATAAAAATGTTATACCATATAGAATGAAAATCTACTCTTTTCCTCTTTCTGTTACCTCAAGAAATACCAAAAATAATTTTGTGTGGTACAGTGTTTGTCATTTTAAGTCTGTTGACAACTATGTTTAGACAAGGTTTCCCCCATTGTTTGTTGAATCTGACTCCAATCCTAGAGTCACTTTAGAATACAAAGAGTAGTCTTTTTTAATATAAGGACTAGTGTCACATTGTGAACTCTCGATAGCTTTAAAAATCTCCCTCCCATTTTTAAAAAGTGCTGTACCAATTTTTAAAAATACACTCTTTACCAGTAACAGCTATACACTAGATTTCATGAGACCACCAAAATGACCCGTCATCCAAATTCTCTACCTGGGCTAAGTGTATCAGTTACTACCCCTAATCGTTCCTTTTAGCTTCTCTTTTTTATTTGGAACTCTTTGACATCTGTTGATACTTTTATGAGTTTCCCCTAAGCTCCTAAAAAAGAAAAGAAAAAGAAAACCTTACAAACAAAATGTAATTAAACACCAAAAAACAGAATGGCTGTCAAATTATCCCATGATTACAATAGATTTATTGGAAGAAATTCTCCCTCTTACTTGCCAAAGGCTGTATGACTGACAGAATTATTGACTTGGAGCATGAAATGAAGAACACTTGTCAATATGGAGCATTTTTTTTTTTTTAAAGCCAGTTAATCAACAAAGATTCCTATTTGGTCTCAGACAGAGTAGTGCGCAATAATAATACTTTAGTTATGAATTTTGCTCTGTGTGCTGTACTGCATATGGGCCATTGCCTTTGTGCCAAAGATCTCATCACTCACTTTGGGTTGCGGGGAGGGAGATGACTTTAAGAAGATAAAGTCTGGAGCTGGGCTGGTCACCATGGTAATTCACATCAAGAATAACTGAAATAATGGTCTCCAGACTTCATTTGTTTCTTATGTTCTTTTTTTACGGGAGTTTCTAAATTATTTTTAAAATTCCAGGAAAAGCATTTGTAACAAATATAGAAGGCCTCTAAGATTTTGCTGTCCTTTAAAATACAAGTCAAGGATCAATTATCAAAACAAACTCATCCCGTTAATCAGTTTACGAAGGTGCAAATTATTTGTTCAGAATACAATGCCAGCGAGGCTGCTTTGTTTAATGACAATCCTAACAGCAAGAATCCCTGGGGCAGGAAGCAAGTAATCAAGAATCCATCTCTGAAACTTTGAGAATGCTGGCAACAGTCTATTATAATGCATAGTTACAGGGAGACCTTGTACAGAAAACAACACACTGAAATAGACCAGACTTGTTATGAAACAATAAACTTAAATATAGCTCTGGACCTGACACAACGAAGTGATTTTTGCCTTCCAGGATCGAATTTAACACTCTCGGCTAAATATTTCACACAGATTTTTTACTGTCCACTTTATATGCTTGAATGCCTATACCTTAATCACATCTGGAGTGCAACTTTAACAATGTGTGTGCCCACAGAGGGTCGTGACATCATGAAAACCCAACCTGAATGGCTAAAGGAGCTGATGTAAAGATTGTTTGGTCAATGAAACAGACTATTTGAGTGCTCCAGTACTCACTCTATATTAGAAGAAATAAAGGATACCAAAAAATTGTTTTAATACATTCCATGAACACAGCAGCAGGAAATTTGTATGCAAGTGAAATATCAAATGAAGAGAGTCACAGGGTTTGAGAGGAAGGAAAAGAGTGAGGCTGAACTGAAGGGCTGGGTTTGGATTAAGCTTAAACATTAAATAGGCAGAGAAGCAGCCGCAGGAGACATTGAGGAAAGGTGTAGAATTGCACATTACGTAGAATAGACAATGAGCCCACCACCTGGGCTGAAAGCAAGGGTCCCTAAGAAAGAGTAGTGGAGGGCAAATCCAGCAAGGCAGGTTGAGACCCCATTGTGCAGAATATAGGGCTGGCCTTCCAAACACAATTCTCATTTTTTTTTTTTTTTCAGCACAGTATCTCATGGCTTTGGGAGAATGCTGTGAGGGTTACATGACAAGTATTATTTTCCCCAACTCAGAGGTGGGGTCAGGAATGCTGGGAAGAGGTCAGGGTCACACAGAGAGTGACACAGGGAATGACAGAGAGTCCTGTTTCCCAGTCCAGCCATCTCTCAGCCAAGATACACTACAATCTCCCTGCCCCTTTCCCAGGTTCCAAAATACTGAAATGGAATGCCTGTGCTGGAATGAGCTAAAATGCTGGAACCGCCCCTTATTTTTTCCTTTCTCTGTGACGAGAAAGAAAAGAGAGGAGGACTATTGAACTTTAAACTTCCTGATAAACTCTAATGTGGGAAAGTGCCATTTTTAGGTTTACATGAAGGAGTTACCTCTGAGAATGGCCTCTTGGCCTGTGACAAACTAGAAACATCCCAGGAAGTCACTGAAATGTTGTAGCACTGTGAGAATTTGTATAAAAATAAACACTGGATTATTTCAGGCCTTCTCCCCTGAGAAAATGAACCAGAATTACTCAGAACTACTAGCCTAATCTTGACAGAACAGAGGAAATTAACAACCGAAGCCAGATTTCTTTTTTCCCTTCAAAAAAAAAAAACCTATTTGTGATATTTTGGAAAATGAAAAAAGAACCAGGTTAACCATGTGATTCAAATGGCCCTGAAACTAAGATGGCTGAGTCTCCTGATGAGAAAATGCAGTGCAGACCAGCGCTTCTTAGAAGGTGTCGGCTGGAAGCCACAGAAGCGGGAGAGCTTCAATTCATGGATTCAAAGAGGCACATAATTCAGCTCTCTGTAAACTCTACTCTCTAGAGCCTGGGAGATTTTTTAAAGCTTTGCTCAATTTCTTTTTTTTTCCTCAGGAGAAATAAAGATTTAAAAGCCAAAAGAAGCACACACTATGTCATTGCGGAAGCTGCCCTCAAGTTTGACTAAAGTGCTTCCTTTCCACTGACAAATAATTTCCCACTGAATCTCTGGTTTGAAAGAAATCTCTTTTAGGTTGCCAAGTCGGTCCACAAGCCAATTCACACTTGTAACAAGAATGACTAAACAGTGGCTCAGAGTCATTGACGGAGATGTTGAAGACAATCACTTCTCGGCAACAGCACATTATATAGTTTATTTAGTTCAGTCAGCACAGCAGGTAGATGCTCAGTACCTTCTAGTGCCCAGCGCTGTTCCTTCAAAGTGTAAGCCACAAGCCTTCTGTTCAAGAAATTAGGCCACTTCTCCACACAAGCAGAACTGTTAGACCCATAGCTTCCTGACTTGCACCTTTCTGGGACCACAGAGACAACTGCGGGACAGAACATGAAGCAGAGAAGGAAAATGAAGTCAAGGTCATGCCCCCTTATTCCTTACACCTAACTATGAGCCCTTTATTCCTGATGCAGAAAATTAACTCATGAAAGAGAAAGAGATCACAGGAAATGCCACATGAGAAGACAGAGCTTTTGCTAAGACTAAATGATTGGCCAGGCAGTGTGGGGTTATTATGTTTAATCACACAGAAAATTGAGACTATAGGTGGCTTTTTTCTTTCCATGCTTGAGTGTGTCCCTGAGAAGAGCATGTTCCATTTAGGAACCGGGATCTCTACCGTAGAGAACTCAGTTGCAAGGACGCCTCTGGCCACTTGTTCCACACAAAGTAGGTAACTAGGTGCACTGGTAGAAACTCTAACAGTGGGAAAGTTGTTTCTTACTAGTGTCTGAGGATAGCTCATAAAGCAACCACAACCATTTTTGGTGTGACCCACATAATGAACCAATGTATTTGATTATTTAGTGAGGACTCCATTGATTATTTGGGCTTTTTTCTCTTCCTTCAGCAACGTAAAGAACATCCCAGATGACCACAAATATGAGCTGAGGAAAGGTTCTGGTGCAGACAAGGGGGGAGAGATCTAAGCTATCTGCCCATGCAGTTTTCTTGCGCTTTCTGTTCTGCTCAGGCTCAACACAAATTTTTATTCTAACAGTTCCACTCAACTTAAAGCCTTCAGGCATCCAACAGAACCCAGCTCATATGGGGTCTCTGTCAGGATCCAGTAACATCTCAGGAGCTATTTCCCCACTGCAGATGACAAGGCCTTGCTCTAGAATTGTAGGGCCTTCAATATGATTCTCCCAGTGGGCTTGCCATAAGCTGTGAACTGCATCTTTTCCCACCACTGAAACCCCGAGCATCCTGGAGTCTGCTAGAGAGTATACCCCAAGAGGATGTTTGCTTGCCCTATATCCTTAATCTGCTGCAAAGTCCTTTCCTGTTCTAGGCTCCACACAAAGCTAAGCCTTTTGTATCATTTATATATCAGCTAGAACATTATTTCAAATACGGAATGTAGTGCCTCCAGAATGCAAAAAGGTTTACCAAATGTTATGCCCTCTTTGTGGTAGGAGATATAAGTAGCTATTTGTCTTTAATTTTTTTTTTAAGATTTTTATTTATTTATTTTACAGAGAGAAAGACAGAGAGGGAACACAAGTAGGGGGAGTGGGAGAGGGAGAAGCAGACTCCCCACCGAGCAGGGAGCCCAATGTGGGGCTTGATCCAAGGACCCTGGGACCATGACCTGAGCCAAAGGCAGATGCTTAATGACTAAGCCACCCAGGCACCCCTTTAATTTTAGAAGAAATATCCCAGCATGCCCTTTACTACTGTATCTTTAAAAACTACAGACATATCAGGTCTCTGAATCTTCAATGGGTTTGTTTCCCACCCTTTGAGGCACATGTGTCTTACTGAGATCTCCAGCATGCTAATCACATCTCTCTCATTCTTCTTTATCAACATATTATTAATGCAACACAGACCAGTGTGATGCTCTCTGGCATGTCTAGCTGTTCTAGATACCTTCTGACTATATCATGACAGACAGTGGGAGAGTTAATATATACCTGGAACAAAACTTTAAATGTATATTATTGCCCTTTCCACATAAGTACAAACTATTTCAAATCCTCCTTTTGACTACGATAGAAAAGAATGAATTTGCTACATCAAGCCACATGCCATATACCTGGGAATGTATTCACTTACTCAAGCACAGATAGTACATCCAGCCAAGCAGTTTCACTCAGGCCTATACTTGGTTGAGCTTGTGGCATTCTATAGTCATTCTCAAAGGTCTATTCAGTTTCCACAGGGACTAGATTTGTAAACATAAATATGATACAGACTGCCACTCCTACATCCTTAAGATCCTTAAGGGTGTTCCTAATCTCTGTAATCCCTCCCAGAAGTCAATACTGGTTTGGATTCACTGTCTTGGTGGCAGGAGGAGGCAATTCCAAAGGCTTCTACTTGGTATCCTCCACTGTAATAGTTCTTACTGCATAGTCCACAGATGCAGTTGGTGTTATTACAACTGCTGATTACCAATGTCATTTCAGACCCTGTGTCAAATGGCCCTGGAAATATCTGGCATTTCCCTTTCCCCGGTGCATGGGCACCCAAGTAAATATCCATAGATCCTCTTGGGGAAAGATGAGGGGAATCATTACACTATATACTTGACACTGTGTTGCCAAGGGTTCTCTGAGGGATCCAGCCACCTCATCAATCATTGCTCTGTGTCTGAAAACTAACTTGGGTACCAAAATTGGGTGAGAGAATACAGCCTCTGTTTAGAGCAACCACCATCAGATACCTTCTTATCATCCATTCTTGTCTTCTTTTATAGTGTATATTAAGTAGCTCACATGATAGCTGTCTATTTTGGTTAATAGAACCTATGGACAACCTCCTTAGCCCCTTACGTTGCCTTAAACCCTCCTACCTTGTCAATTCTTAAAATAATTGTGACACCCCTCACTTTTACTGGTTAAGCACTGCTTATTGTTTCAGAGACCCATTATTCTCATTATTATTCTCATTATTCTCATGAGCTCACAAAGACCCTAGCTCAATGACTCCTGCCATCAGCCCCAGCCCACGAAGAAAAGCTACCACTAAACCTCTCAGGGATGCTGACACTCCTCTCACCAATCAGTTTCTGATGGCCTTGGTGAATGAGGTATCCTCTGGGACCTCCCTGCAACGTCATTCTCTGGTGGGTCTTTTGATCTCATAATACATACATTCCAGCATGCCCACTTCCATGAGCCTTGTAATTCCTTCCTCCACCATCTACCCCAGCAATTCAGGCATTTTATTTTACTAAGTACGGGCCATCACTGCCTTCAAGCTTAATCAAACACCCTCAAAATCCAATCCTGTGGCTCCAACCAGTACACGCTAGCTCATTCCTGCAGTTCCCTCAATATGACTGCTATAACTATGCCCTTTACCCTGATCCTAAAATCCCCAAAGCATATTTTATTTGTTTTTACAACAAAGAACACAGCCATTCATTTTTGCCACAGAAGTATTAAATTTTAATTAAAAATTAAAGGCCATGGATACCCCCATGGTTGTCCTATGTTCTGATTCATCCTAAGCCTGGTCCCCTCACAGCCTCAAAATGGCTGCCAGTGGCAACTGGGCTAGGCTGCTGTTTTGTTTGTCTAGAGGGAAAGAGAAAGAAAAAAAATTTTTTTCCTTTCCTGCAAGCAGAGATAAAAGCCTTGCTCTCCAGGCTGATTAAGGCCATTTGGCCAGCATACCCACCACTGGCACTGGACCATGAGAATAAGTGGGGGCTGCTGTGGCCGGATTGACTTTACTTTGGTTAACGCATTAACTCCAATCATATTAGGTAGGTAGTTTTGTATTTTTATATTGCTTATGTTTATTTGTGTTATTTTGGCTTTATTGTTTTGTTTTGTTTTATTCTATTTTTACAGCTATATTCCCAGTACATTGAGCAGTGCCTGACCATAACTGGCACTCAGTAAATATTTGTTTAATGACTGAATGACCCGATTAATTAAAATGCCCTTCTGAAGCTGAGGATAGGGTGAATTCCTGAACAAAACTGAGGAACTTGTTAGCAAAGGGAAATAGACATAGAGCAGCCAACAAATATAATCTGCCTTTCTATTTTGAAGCAGACTTTAAGTAATTTTTTCTCAAGCTGTGGGTTGCACATACCTATCTCAATAGGAGAAAAACACCATTTCAGCCGAAGAGTAGAACTAATCAAACAAATGTGCTTTGTCCCTACGACCTAGTTCTCCTTCCATTTGGAAATATTTAGTTTTCTTGGTATAAATCGAAGTTAAGGTACTTTTTTTTCTATTTAAAATAACTAGTACTTACAATGCTCTTAAGGAAGTGTTGTACTTTTAAGACCATCATATACTCATATGTCTGATATTCAAAATAATCACTCTCAAGCAATATAATATCTAATGCGAGAATTCAATATCTTCTGCCATTAACAACATCATTAATAACAAATGTCTGTTTAATTACTCTTGCTAAGATTAAAAAGGCCATTATTCTTGTAACTTGAGAAATTCATTAGCTGGAAAAGGCTGTTTAATGCCAAATGCACTCCTTAAAGATGCAGTCTTCGATATTTGAAGGTATTTCTGACATTCATGCATTTGCATTACTTTAAAAAAGCACTACCCAACTGTGCTGAAGATCATGCTGTGACAATAAGCAAGCACTGTAACATTTCAAAATCAGAAATGAAGCTACAAGACATTTTACAATACCATACAGTCTGTTCTTTCGAATATTTAAATTCCACACACTGAGCCCATTATTCATCATTCACCTCTCACTAATTCTGTGCTCAAATGAGTCTTGTACCAACACAGTGCATCCTAAGGTACAGTTAATATTCATAAGCACCTCCTCCAAAGGGATTCAGAGCCATAACTTAAGATCTCTGCAAGTCAATTTTAAAATCTGAGACTTCAAGGAATTTAGACCCATTAAATGAAAATTACAAGATGGGATTTAGAACAACATCTTTCTTAATCCACTGTTTCAGCTCAATATATTTTTAGCACAAAAACCTGCTTAACATTTAGTAAAAATTAGATCAGTGACAGTATACTCACAGAAAGCAATTCAAATTGCCTCAGTAGTAATGGTTATATACAATATGCTGTACGATTCTTTCACTTTTTTGCCGTGGTGAACAATAAATCAGAGTCATAAAACAAGCTACAGTGAAGCATATCTTCTTACTTCTAGGATCTATCTACTTACTGAATTTGATTTACATTTCATACTCATGTTTTGGGCTCTGAGAGACAAGATTTCAACAACAGAGGGGCAGGGAGAACTGCAGAGTTCCAGCCAGTCAAGGTGAATTATTATCTGGAAGGAAGTTGCTATTCAGGAAGAGGAACAAGTGTCTTGCAATAAGGGAATGTTTCTTCTTCCTTCCTTTCTTCATAAGTAGAAATAAGTATAAATTAAGTACCCTCTTCAGGGTCAGGAACTAGCCTACCATCTAATCAGAGCTGAATAAGCCATGGTGCCTGCCATCGTGGAGCTCTTCTAACCTGGTTCAGGTTGCTAAACCTGTAGGCCAGTAGAGACAATCGTGTTGTGGGTGCTGCGCTAGACATGTGTGCAGGACATAATAGGACACAAAAAGGAAGTGAGGATAAAAGCATATGAAAAAAAGCACAGAAGAATTCAATTTGGATGGACCTTAAAGGATCAAAGAGGGCTTTGGTCATTTTTTCTTACTTATCTTCCATGGGATAGGGAAGAACAGGTGAAGCGAGAGTCTAACACTAACCTCGAACTTTATCCAGTGAGTCTGATTCCTGTTCCTCCTTGACACAGGAGCAGTTAGTCTTATTTTGTTTGTTTGTTCATTTCCATCTGTCTAGAAAGGTACTAGACCCAATAAGCTCATGGTTTTAGCACCATTTGCCACATTGGTTCTTGGGATGCTTACCTTTGAGAAAGGCAGGGTCCTTCAAACTTTGTCTAATCATTGCTCTCTGTTGCAGTGTTCTGGTGCTCAAAGTATAAACTTACAAGGATCTTAACCAAAAGCAAGAAACTTATTTTTCTTCATTTATCTGCTTGAAAATACATGCCTACATGATTTTAAGCACCTGGGATGATTAGGTTCAGCAATGATATTGTAACAATTTGTGATAATAATCAAGTGAAAGTAACATGTACCCGATTATGCAGAAAATAAGAATAGCTCATTTTAAGAAGGAAACTGTTAAAGTTAGCTGTCCACGGAACAGATTGCTTTCTAATTTGCTCAATTCCCTTACATTGAAGGTAGGAAAGCCAAAGTTCAATGACATTAATTAGAGAAGTTGATAAATATCTCTATTTTAGAAAGGTTATTTGAATTATATGACCTGCCATCTCTAAGACTTTTACCATTCTATAAGTATTTAAACAAAAGGAATTCCTATAGCAATCATGTTTTGTTTTGTTTTGTTTTAAAGATTTTATTTATTTATTTGAGAGACAGAGAGAGAGTGCGCACAAAGGGAGAGGAAGAGGGAGAAGCAGACTCCCTGCTGAGCAAACAGCCCAATGTGGGGCTCGATCCCAGGACCCTCAGATCATGCCCTGAGTCAAAGGCAGACGCTTAACCAACTCAACCACCCAGGTGCCCTAGCAATCACCTCTTTGGTCTTACATTTTTCAAGGCAGAAATACCTGTCCATTTTCTCAAATACAAAACGAAAGGTAACAAGAACAAGTACATTAGTCTTGGCATGTTTTCTTACTTGGAGGGAATCAGAACAGGAGTTTATGGCCATGGAATCCCCTCTGGCTTTTAAAGGTTTCAAATAAACACAATTAGTCCCTTAGGGCTGAGATACCATCCTCATGAGAAACGTCCAGTATCTGAGAAATGTTCATGGATGGCCTTGAGTCTGTCCAGACATCAGCTTCGCTCTGCTTTTGTTCTACCTTATGTTTTTATTTTTTATTTTTGAAGTTTCTAGTGAAGGAAATCACATATAATTTTTCAAAGAATGAAAACTTCAGAAGATACATTAAAATAATTCAAACATACCACATGTTTTCTGGAGAATTTTCCCTTATTCTGCTTCAACTTCCAACAACCCTAGCCCCTTGAGCTTACTCCACAGAGGACAAAAGGGTCTTCTTGCCAAACTTATCTGATTTCATTGTCAGAAACAGAATATTAGCCTACATGACTGGTCCTTTACTCTTAGCATGATTTTCCTCATACACATATACAAACACATGCACACAGATATTTTAAACTTGAGTTTGCATTTCCATGGGAACTAAATAGACGTTTATAGTACAGATAAAAATGAAAAGAGAAGAGATTTTTTTTTCTTCTATAAAAGAATCATTTTTATTCTGTGAAATTCTACTGGGAAAATTTAAAAGGTAAGAGTACAACTCCTTAAGTGGAAAAAAAGCTTCAGTTTTTGCTATGAACATTAAAATTCACACCAAATTGGTTGAAAGTCTAGCCTAGGAGAAGAAAATGTGTGTGTGTGTGTGTGTGTGCACACGCATGTGTGTGTATACATATGCATATATATTATAAAAATAGACAAATATGTAATGTTCCAAGTTATTTAAAAATTGTGAAGTTTTTACTTTAAAAAAATCCATGAGTATAAAACATATTGAAATACTTTACATGGAAATTAATTTTCAGGGAAAGTGATCAAGCTTTCATTTCATGAAATAAATAACTTCACAAATAGCACAGAGAGTTTCATATCTGATAAACCACCTAGAATTTGATGCTTTGGTACATGGTTGGAAGACTTTGGAGGAAAATTTTGACTGAGGGTCACAGCTTTGTATTCAAGACACAGTAAGAGGAAAAGGATACAATGGACCATGTGACTGCTCGTATAGTTCTAACAGAAAACCTTTTAAGCTAGCCTCATGAAAAAAGGTGAAATTTAGTATAAGGATAAAGGAACTCAAGAAGAGAAATGCAGCTGAGCTTCAGGAAGAAATATATTGAAAGCAAGGACTTGTGTTATATGTAATTTAGGAAGTTGTGTCTCCTAATCTCTCATTATCTACATCTTTTTACCCATATGTTTATTCTAGTCAAGATCTCAGTCTAGACCAACTCCCTTGGTTTCTTAAATCATTTAAATAAAAAAGTTCTCTCCAGTTCTTGATTTTATTAAAGAGCAGTCAGAGTGAAGCCACAACATAACAGGTATAAGTCCATAGCCAAACACTCTGATTGAATATTTTGGGTAACATAGTTAACTTTGGGCCAATCAACTTGGCAAGGTGACTAGAGGCACATTATATACAAATGGTTGCCTCTGCTGCTACTAGGTGGGCTGAAGGGAAACAGCAGAGTTCAGAAAAGTGGCAGGTGGGGTGCCTGGGTGGCTCAGTCCTTAAGCATCTGCCTTTGGCTCAGGTCATGATCCCAGGGTCCTGGGATCGAGCCCCGCATTGGGCTCCCTGCTCAGTGGGGAGCCTGCTTCTCCCTCTCCCACTCCCCCTGCTTGTGTTTCCTCTCGCTGTCTCTCTCTCTCTGTCAAATAAACAAAAAATCTTAAAAAAAAAAAAAGTGGCAGGCAATAAATTCAACCATCATCCTTGTACATCACACAGATTTCAAGGCCACGTGAGTGAGAAGTATAGCCAGGAAGCAATCACAATAAGCAATGAAGGAGTTATGTGACCAACCATTTTGCTGTGGATTAAGCAGAAAGTCAGAAACCTATGCTGGAATCAGAGTCCTGGGAGATAAACTATGGCAGGGAGAATTAAGCAGTTTTAAAAAATTATCTCTCAGCTATGTAAACAAATAATGAAAGGAATAGTACAAATATTAATGTATACAGTGATGTCAGAATATCACCTGGGAAAGTTCTCATGGGAAGCCTCAGAATCACATAGATTGTCTTTGAGAATTTTCCTTAGGTGAGGCCCTGTTCCTTAGATCTGCAGGCTCAAACACTTAACTTTTTCAGGGCCTGAAAGCAAAGTCATCTCTCTAAGGCAGATACATGTTAACTCCCCCTCTAAATCAGTCATGAGACAGTTATATAAGCTCCAGTGCAACATAACATCATACATTCACATGTAGTTATTGATATATAGATATGCAGGGTGATATAAACCCAAATGCAACACACATTTACATGTGCCATAATACTCATGTGAATATGATAGACACATTCTTTCGGAAAGCAACTTCTTAAATTTATCTTACTGACATCATTGCATGTGCTTAGAAAGTATGTAAAAGAGATGTTTATAGGGCGCCTGGGTGGCTCAGTTGGTTAAGCGACTGCCTTCGGCTCAGGTCATGATCCTGGAGTCCCGGGATTGAGTCCCGCATCGGGCTCCCTGCTCGGCAGGGAGTCTGCTTCTCCCTCTGACCCTCCTCCCTCTCATGCTCTCTGTCTCTCATTCTCTCTCTCTCAAATAAATAAATAAAATCTTTAAAAAAAAAAAAAGATGTTTATAGCATTATTTGTATAGCAAAACATACGGAAAAAACTAAATGAATGATATGTTTGTTAAAGTAAACAAAGAAAAAAAGAGACAAAAAAACAAATTCTTAAATACAGAAAACAAGCTGGTGGTTGCCAGAGGAGAGACGGGTGGGGGGCTGGGTGAAATAGATGAAGTGGGTTAAGAGTACACTTATGGTGATAAACAATGAGTAATGTATAGAATCGTTATACGATCATTGCACACCTAAAACTAATATCATTGTACACCTCAAACTAATATAACACCATATGTTAATTATTCTTCAATTTAAAAAAATAATTAAAAAAAAATGACACACATACACACAAAAGTAAATGGAAACTATACAACCATTTAAGAAATGACTATACATTCCAAATTAAAAAGCTCTTTCTTTTTTAACTATATGTAATACTGCCTTTTAAAACAGACACGTAGGAAGTAAAATCATAATCAGAATACCAAGTTATTAATTTACAGTGAGAAATACATTTATTTCAGCAATCAGAATTCTCTTGTCCAGATAACCGATTTTCTCACTAAAAGCAAACCTATATGGAAAACCAAATAATAATCAAGAGCTTGCTCAATGAGCATGGAATTAGAACAAGAGAATTTAGTTAGCTAAATCAATGTTTAATGGCATCAGGATAAGAGAACCTTATGTCTCCATTTGTATTAAGGAGATGGTCTTTTATTAGGCCTAGAGTACATGAAGGTTGTTGTTAACTGCAACTCATTGTAGTCTCTCCCTCAGAATTATGGTTTAGTAAATGAGACCACACAACACCAAAGCCCTTTAGCTAAGGAAGGCTCCCTCCCTTGGGAAAGCTGCATGGACATCCAAAGTTTATCTCTGTGACTTTCCTTTCCTTAAACTTCACGGCCAAATATTACCCTTATTGTTAGACAAATTCTTTCTTTAATCCCTTCTTTCAGAACAGAGTTTCCTATGTTGTTCTTTGAAGCAACTTAAGATTTCCCAGTTTTGATGCAGTTATATAAAAATTTTAGTTTAGAAGGCAACGGGAAGTTGGTGGCAGAGTAGAAGGACCCTAGGCTTGCCTCATCCCACGAATACAGCTAGATAACTATCAAATCATCCTAAATACTCCAGAAATCAGTCTGAAGACTAGCAGAACAATCCACAACTAAAGGTACAGAAGAGGCCACAATGAAGAAGGTAGGAAGTGCAGAGAGAAATGGATCATGGCTGCTGTGGTGGGGAGGGAGCCACGGTTGCAGAGAAAGGCAAGAGACAGACTAGCACACATGTGAGTGAATGGGAAAGTGAATCCCCACAGCAATTAGCTTGGAAAGTGAGAGGGCTGAATTTTATGAGTTCTTGTAACCAATGGCATTTAAACCTATAGTTTTAAAGGTCAGTGTGCTTGGCTCTGGGAGAGCTGGGAAGACATGGGGGCTGCTCTTAGAGAAAAGGTAGGGCAAACTGCCTGTAGACATAGAGCATAAAGACCATGATCTGAAGAGTGCCTGGGGCACACAATGGGGAGGTTAGTTGCTTATCTCAGAGTATGTCCCAGAGAGGCAGTGTTCACAGAGAGACCCCTCCAGAAACAAAGGAACTGGTAGGTGCCATTTCCCTCTCTTGTCCCTCAGTATAAGCATAGGGCCAACTGCGGGAACCAGTGCAACACCAACACACCCTACCTAACTTGTTTAGACCAAACCCCCCACCCCCCACACTCTGGAAGAACCTCCCTTTCTAATCATACTTGCCTCAGTCTCAGCAGAGCAGGCTCTCTCCCCCAGAAGACCAGCCCAAACCCCTGCCAATATTGTGTCAGGAGTTTTGCAAGGCCCAGGAGTTTTTCAAGGCCTCAATTCTGGTGGCAGCAGCAACAGGTCTCATTTCACAAGCAGACCTAGTTTAACACCTAGTTAAAATGCACCACATTCAGGCCAGGGACCAAACACTACCTACAACAGGCAAAGAGAGCCTCTGCAAATGACTTGCCTAAAGGATAAAGCACCCATGACACAATAGCAGATTTCAGGCAGCACACATTAGAGACACTCTGAAAGTGCCAGGCCCTGGGGAACAGGGGATACTACATGGCGGTAATTAATTAATTTATTAATTAATTAATTTTCCCAAATAAAAGAATAGGACAAGGCTGAAGCCAGAGAGCTAAGCAAAACAGATATAAGTAACATGCCTGGTAGAGAATTCAAAGCAACGATCATAAGGATACTCAGTGGACTTGAGAAAAGAGTGGAAGACATAAGTAAGACCCTTAACACAGAGATAAAGAATAACATAGTGGAGATAAAGGGCTAAATGAACAAAATGAGAAACATGCTTGATGGAGTGAACAGCAGGATGGAAGAAGCAGAAGAATGAATTAGTCACCTAGTAGAGAGAGCAATAGAAAATAATCAAGCTGAACAAAAGAAAGAAAAAAAGAATTATGTAGAACAAGAATAGACTTAAAGAACTCAGTGACTCCATCAAACATAATAACATTTGTCCTATAGGAGTCCTAGACAAAGAAAAGAGAGAAAAGAAGGCAGAAAATTTATTTGAAGAAATAATTGCTGAAAACTTCCAAATAGGGGGAAAGAAACAGATATCTAGATCCAGGAGGCACAGAGGACTCCCATCAAAATCAACAAAAGCAGACATATTGTAATTAAAATGGCAAAATATAGTGATAAAGAAAAAATTTTAAAAGCATCAAGACAAAATAAGTCAGGAACTTACAAGGGAAATGCATAAGGCTAACAGGAGATTTTTCAGCAGAAATTTTGAAAGCCAGAAGGGAGTGACATGATATATTCGAAGTGCTAAATGAGAAAAAACTGCAGCCAAGAATACTCTCTCCAGCAAGGCTATCATTCAGAATAGAAGGAGAGATAAAGAGTTTCCCAGACAAACAAAAACTAAAGGAGTTCATGACCACTAACCCAGCCTTACAAGAAATATTAAAGAAGACTCTCTGAGTGGAAAGGAAAGACCACAAATGTAATTATGAAGCTAGGAAACAGAAAAGCAGGAAAAATGAATATTTCTGTAAAAAATCAGTCAAGGAACTCACAATATAAAAGGATGCAAAATATGACACCATATACCTAAAACCTGGGGAAGAGTAAAGAATGGGTTGAAACTTAAATTACCATCAACCTAATATAGATTGTTGTGTGCAGAAAATGTTATATACAAACCTAATGGTAACCACAAATCAAAAGCCACTGATAAATTTGCAAAAAGACAAAGAAATCCAAATACATCACTAAAAAACCCCAGCAAACCATTAAAGAGAAAAAGACAAGAAAGGATCAGAGAAAGTCTTCAGAAACAATCACAAAACAAGTATCAAATAGCAATAAATACATATCCATCACAATTACTTTGAAAATAAATGGGCTAAATGCTCCAATCAAAAGACATAGGGTGACAGAATGGATTTAAAACAAGACCCATCTGTATGTGGCCTACAAGAGACTCATTTTAGACCTAAAGACACCTGCAGATTGAAAGTAAGGGGATAAAGAAATATTTATCATGCAAATGGATGTCAAAATGAAGTCAAGGTAGCAATACTTATATTGGACAAAATAGACTTTATACCAAGAGACAAAGAAGAACATTATATAATAATTAAAGCGGACAATCCAAAAAGAAGATAGAACAATTATAAATATTTATGCACCTAACATGGGACCACACAAATACATACAACAGTTAATAACAACCATAAAGGAACTAATCAGTAATAATACAATAATAGTAAGGGACATGAACACCCCACTTACATCAATGGACAGATCATCTAAACAGAAAATCAAAAAGGAAACAGTGACTTTGAATGACACAATGGGCCAGGTGGATTTAACAGATATATTCATCCTAAACAGCAGAATATACATTATTTTCAAGGGCACATGGAACATTCTCCAGAATAGATCACATATTAGGCCACAAAACAAGCCTCAACAAACTCAAAAAGATCGAAGTCATACCATGCATCTTTTCTGAACACAATGGTAAGAAACGAGAAGTTAACCATAAGAAAAAAATCTAGAAAGCCATACACGGAGGTTAAACGACATGCTACTAAACAATGAATGGGTTAACCAGAAAATAAAAGAAAAAAATAAAACAGTGAATAGGCTAACTAGGAAATAAAAGAAAAGAATAAAACTGTACATGGAAACAAATGAAAATGAAAACACAATGGTTCAAAACATTTGGGACACAGCAAAAGCAGTTCTAAAAGGGAAGTTTTTAGCAATACAGGTCTGTCTCAAAAAGCAAGAAGTCTCAAACAACCTAACCTTACACCTAAAGGAGCTAGAAAAAGAACAACAAACAAAACCTAAAAACAGTAGAAGGAAGGAAATTATAAAGATTAGGGCAGAAATAAATGATATATAAGAAACTGAATCAGTAATCAAAACACTCCCAACAAATAAAAGTCCAGGACCGGATGGCTTCACAGGCAAATTATATCAAACATTTAAAGAAGAGTTAATACCTATTCTTCTCAAACTATTCCAAAAAATAAAAAAGGAAGGAAATCTTCCAAATTCATTCTTTGATGCCAACCTTACCCTGATGCTAAAACCAGATAAAGATACCATTAAAAAAGAGAACTACAGGCCAATATTCCTGATTAACATAGATGCAAAAATCCTCAACAAAATACTAGCAAACTGAATCCAACAATACACTAAAAACATCATTCACCACGATCAACTGAGATTTATTCCTGGGTTTACAAGGGTGGTTCAATATCCGCAAATCAACATGCTACATCACATCAATAAGAGAAAGGATAAGAACCGTATGATCACTTCAATAGATGCAGAAAAAGCATTTGCCAAAGTACAACATCGATTCATGATAAAAATCCTCAAAAAAGTAGGTTTAGAGGGAACATACCTCAACATCATAAAGGCCATATATGAAAAACCCACAGCTAATGTCAACTTTAATGTGGAAAGACTGAGAGTCCTTCCCCTAAGGTCAGGAATAAGACAGGGATGTTGACTCTCACCACTGTTATTTAACATAGTACTGGAAATCCTAGCCACAGCAATCAGACAACAACGAAGAAATAAAAGGCATTCATATCAGTAAGGAAGAAGTCAAACTTTCACTTTTTGCAAATGACGTGAAAAGAAAACCCAAAAGACCCCACCAAAAAACTGCTGGAACTAATAAACGAATTCAGTGAAGTCACAGGATACAAAATCAATCTACAGAAATCTGTTGTATTTCTATACACCAATAATGAAGAAGCAGAAAGAGAAGTTAAGAAAACAATCTTATTTACAGTTGCACCAAGAATAAGATACCTATGAATAAACTTAACCAAAGAGGTGAAAGACCTGTACTCTGAAAACTATAAAACACCGATTAAAGAAATTGAAGGCAACACAAAGAAATGGAAAGATGCCATGTTCATGGATTGGAAGAACAAATATTGTTAAAATGTCTATGCTACCTAGAGCAATCTATACATTCAATGCAATCCTTATCAAAATACCACAAGAATTTTTCACAGAGCTAGAATAAACAATCCTAAAAGTTGCATGGAACTGCAAAAGACCCTGAATAGCCAAAGCAATTTTGAAAAAGAAAAGCAAAGCTGAAGGTATGACAATTCTAGACTTCAAGTTACATTACAAAGCTGTAGTATGGTACTGGCACAAAAACAGACACATAGGTTAATGGAACAGAACAGAAAATCCAGAAATAAACCCATAATTATATGGTAAATTAATCTTTGACAAAGCAGGAAAGAATATCCAATGGAAAAAAGACAGTCTCTTCAACAAATGCTGTTGGGAAAATTGGACAGCAACATGCAAAAGAATGAAACTGGACCACCTTCTTACACTGTACACTAAAAAAATTCAAAATGGATGAAACACTTAAATGTTAGACCTGAGAACATAAAAATCCTAAAAAAGAGCACAAGCAGTAATTTCTCTGACATTGGCTGTAGCAACTTTTTTCTAGATCTGTCTTGTGAGGCAAGGGAAACAAAAGCAAAAATGAACTATTAGGACTTCATCAAAATAAAAAATTTCTGCACAGTAAAGGAAACAATCAAAACTAAAAGACAACCTGAGGAATGGGAGAATATATTTGCAAGTGACAATTCCAATAAAGAGTTAATATCCAAAATACATAAGTAACTTACAAAACTCAACACCCAAAAAACAAATAATCCAATTAAGAAATGGGCAGAAGACATAAAAGACATTTCTCGAAAGAAGACATCCATATGGCTAACAAAGATGCTCATCATCACTTATCATCAGGGAAGTGCAAATCAAAACAACGAGATATCGCCTTATACCTGTCAAAATGGCTAAAATACAAAACACAGGGCGCCTGGGTGGCTCAGTCGTTAAGCGTCTGCCTTCGGCTCAGGTCATGATCCCAGAGTCCTGGGATCGAGTCCCACATCGGGCTCCCTGCTCGGCAGGAAACCTGCTTCTCCCTCTTCCACTCCCCCTGCTTGTGTTCCTGCTCTCACTATATCTCTCTCTGTCAAATAAATAAATAAAATCTTTAAAAAAATAAATAAAAAATAAATAAAAAATAAAATACAAAACACAAGAAAAAAACAAGTGTTGGCGAGGATGTGGAGAAAAAGGAACTCTCTTGCACTGTTGGTGGGAATGCAAACTGGTGTAGCCATTCTGGAAAACAGAATGGAGTTTCCTCAGAAAGTTAAAAATAGAATGACCCTATAATCCAGCAGTCGCACTACTGAGTATTTGCCCAAAGGATACAAAACACTAATTCAAAGGGATAAGTGCACCCCTATGTTTATATCAGCATTATTTATAATAGCCAAGATATGGAAGGAGCCCAAGTGTCCTTCAACTGATAAATGGACAAAAAAAGAAGTGGCATATTATTCAACCATAAGAAAAATTGAAATCTTGCCATTTGCAACGACATGGATGGAACTAGAGAGTATAATGCTAAGTGAAATAAGTCAATCAGAGAAAGACAAATACCATATGATTTCATTCATATGTGTAATTTAAGAAAAAAAAACAAATGAACAAAGGGGAATAAAAGAGAGAGGGAGGCAAACCAAGAAACGACTCTTGACTATAGAGAACAAACTGATGGTTACCAGAGGGGAGGTTGAGTAGGGGGATGAGTAAAACAGGTGATGGAGATTAAGGAGTGCACTTGTGATGAGCACTGGGTGATTACAATAAAAAAATAAGTAAGTGAAAAAAGCAAATTGCAGGAAAAATTTTTGTTTAAGTTTCTAGGAACAATCTTATTTCCTTCACTTCCAAATTCTTCAGGAAAGCTTCACATTAAACCTCATGTAATCAATCTGCAGATTCTATTATATCTTATTCTTTTGTTCCATGGGAGTCCATTTTAAATGAGAGAAATTAGATAGCTGATTACAGGATGTTTAAAGTTTCACATCTCACCTTAGCTGACAAACCATCCAAGAACCTTCATGGTGAGCCACAAGAAGAATGTAGAATCACCTAGAAACAAATCCAAATGTAGAACTTAACCCTGAAAAAGACAGTCCATGATTCACATCCAGAGTGGGGCATGACATCAAGAAGAGGCAATATTTGAAATAATATGGTTGGCAATATCATAGTGCTGAGTGGTATTTTACTTTAGATTAGGAACTCCGCCAGTGGCTACATAAATGTGAAAATGTGCCAATTTTCAGAAGGAAGGTATACTGTTAATTCACAGTAAATATTAAAGAAAACAAAGCTGACATAGCAAGATCAATAGCAAACAAAATAAAATTCAGGACAAATAGTATTAATAGAGATAAAAGGGAACCTCCATAATATTAAGACAATTCACCAATAAGATATTATTGACTTAAAGAGATAACTAAAAAGATAACTTTGAATAGATTTTTAAAAAAATACAGAACTACAAGAAAAATACTGACAAAACCTCAATCAAAATGGGATATTTTAGCATTTTTCTTTCTGAAACTGACAAAACAAACAGACAAAAAAAGTAAAAGAGATATATAAAATTTGAACAACACATTTAGATGACTCTATTAGATAAATTTAGAACACTGTACTCCCCAAAATACAAAACATATATTCTTTTAAAGCACAGATGGAAACTTTTACATATATTGATTGAGAGGTCACAAGGAAATCTCAACAAATATATTAAAAAAATTACTACCACACAGACCATGTTGTCTGACCATAGCTGAATGAGAAATGAATAATGAAAATACCATACAGGGGCGCCTGGGTGGCTCAGTCGGTTAAGCGGCTGCCTTCGGCTCAGGTCATGATGCCAAGGTCCTGGGATCGAGGCCTGCATCAGACTCCCTGCTCGGTGGGAGGCCTGCTTCTCCCTCTCCCACTCCCCCTACTTGTGTTCCCTCTCTCCTGTCTCTCTCTCTGTCAGATAAATAAATAAAATCTTTAAAAAAAAAAAAAAAAAAAAGAAAATACCATACAGTATATGTTTGGAAACTGAAAACACATTTCTAAATAGCTCTTAGGTTAAAGAATAAATATCTAAATTAAGCATACAGTAAAGAATAAATCATGAAATAATGCATTGGTTAAAGAGTAAAGGGGAAATTATGAAATATTTAAAATTGAATGGCAACGAAAGAATTGCATTAAAAAAAAACTAGTGGGCTGCATCTAATCCAAAATTTAGGTAAGTTTATAATCTGAAATAGATTTGTTAAAAAATAAGTATGATTCAAAATAATTAGCACAGAATTCAGAAAATCAGCAGAAGAGCAAAGTAAAATCAAAGAAATAGGCAAGATGGTAAATTAAGATGGTAAAAGTTAAAAGAGAAAAAATTATAGAAATTATCAGTGAAAGTTGGTACATTAGAAAAACTAGTAGAAAAATACTTAGAAGACTAAGAGAGAGAAAAATTACAAGTATTAGAGGTTTAAAGAAAGATGAATATAGAACATAACCACCGAAAGAGTAAAGATTTTTAACAACATAATACTATAAGCAAATATATGACAATGTATTTTTAAATTTCAATGAAATTTACTTTTCTAGAAAAATATACATTATCAAAACTGACTAAAGAATAAATGGAAAATTAAAAGGGTCATGAATATTCAAAAACACAAATCATTAATCCAAAAGCAGTTCCCATGAAAAAGATATGAACCAGAGACAATTTTAGAAATGATGCTACAAAGCATTCAACAAACAGATCCTTCCTATCTTACGAAATCTGCTTGAGAGACCTGGAAAGAGAAAAGGCTACCCAACTCATTTCATGAGGCTAACGTAAGTATAATTTCCAAACCAGACAAAACGATTCATGAAACAAAAAAAATGGATTCTAACATTCATACCTAAGAGTAAAGAGCCAAAAATAACTATGGCAATTTTGAAGAAGAAAGAGGAGGAAGAGGGGTTTACTGAACAATGTAACATAATACAGAGCCCAGAAATGTATGTGTGCACAAATGGCAACTTTATGTAAACCAAATATTTTCACTTTGGTGAGAAAAGAACAGATTATTTAATACAAGATGCTGGATCACTTCACTAATTACATGGAAAACAATTTCCTGTTTCTCCATGGATAGAATATCAAGTAGAATAAGGAAACCGGATCCCTCTACACACCACTACAAAATCAATTCCAGACACCTTAAGAAAGTATTACATAAAGGATAAAATTTGAAAACTTTTAGAAGGAAATTTGAGAGAATATTTTAGGGTCATAGTAAAGAAAAATATGCCTTAAATAACAAACATAAAACAGGGTGGGAGAGCAAATTGACTATATTAAAGTTTAAAATTAGGCTATGACAACAGATTCCATAAACTTAGCTAAAAGACACACTCATTTAATTTCAAGACACATGCTTGGAAAACATAATTGTATCATGTATAACAAACAAGATGAAGGTATCCATAATATATAAAATACAACAAGAAAAGTAAAATTATCAAATAGAAAAATGGGCAAAAATTAGGTACATTCCCAAATGGGGAAAGCTCAGTGTCCAATAAATACATGAACATGTACTCAACCTACTCTACCTGAATGAGGGAAATTCAAATTCAAAATAACATAACATTTTACCCCTGAAATATTGACAAAAAAATTTAAATGCTAGGAGTTGGTCAGACTGTGGTAAAGAGGATCTGGTGTACAATGCAGGTAACAGTGTAAATCTGAAAAACAATTTGGCAATATCTCATTAAGTTGAAGATGTATATACATTAGGTCCAAGATTTCACTGCTAGGCATATATACTAGAAATAAATCTAAATGTATGTACAAGGAGACTTAAACAATGATGTTCATTGCAGCACTTTTGTAATAGAGAAAAATTGAAAACAAGTTAATATCCATCAGTAGGATAATGATATACATATACAGTAGAACATTTCTAAATAGGACACTATGGGTTAAGGTTAGTAAAACAGATTACATGTATTAAAAAGCATTGATTTTGAAAACATGATGTTGAATTAAGGAGTTCACAGAACAATGCATATTGCACCTATAAAAATACTCAAGTACACAAACAATATTCTGTTTTTCATAGATTCATACATAAGTAGTAAAAGGAAAAAAGAGGAAAAACATTTTTACGAAGGATACAAACCAACTTAAGGAGAGTGGTGACTCAAGAGTGGGAAGGAAACAGCATGTGCAAGGACTGCAGCAAAGGGGCCATCAGTTTTATCTGTAATTCTATTAAAGTCTGAATCTAAAATAGCAAGTTATTAAGATGTTTAAAATTTGGTGAGTAATTATATGGGTGTTCATTGCATTAATCTTTATAATTTTTTATGTTTTTAATATGTCATAATTTAAATAAAAATTTGAAAGCTTCAAAAAGAGAACAAAGAGCTATAAATGGCCTCTGTCTTAACACAATTCCCTTAGGTATTGCTTATCCAAACCGAGGTACCCAGAACCCTGGGAGCACACAACACTGTGCCGGGGACTCATCAAACTCACATAAATAAGTCACATCTTGGGGCGCCTGGGTGGCTCAGTCGGTTAAGCGACTGCCTTCAGCTCAGGTCATGATCCTGGAGTCCCGGGATCGAGTCCCGCATCGGGCTCCCTGCTCGGCAGGGAGTCTGCTTCTCCCTCTGACCCTCCCAACCCTCCCCCCTCTCATGTGCTCTCTCTCTCAGTCTCTCTCTCTCAAATAAATAAATAAAATCTTTAAAAAAAAATAAGTCACATCTTCCAGGAATGTCAATGTTATTCAGACACTGGGGAAATATACATAATTATAATAATATAACAAATACAAGTTTTCATGAGTGAAGAGTTTGAGTTGCCTTTTATTGTCTCTAACCTTCACACAGGTGTCTCTTTCATTCTATCCTTTCACCACAAATGTCTTCACTATCCCTTACAGCTACCATTGGAGGTATTTCTGCAGAAATATCTGTAAAAGCAATGCCCTAGGAGAAATCACATGACCCCATCAAGTTCCCTTAACAACAAGAAGAATCTATACCAAGATGAAGAGCCCAAAGGGAGGACATAGCTCATATGATTTACTCAACATTTGAACTTTTGTATTAAGGATCCTCTTTCTTCAGCTTCATGATTTTTATGTTTGTTGGAGGCATAATAGCCTGATAAATGCCAGTAAATTTCTTTTATGAATTGTGTTTGGGTGTGATGCGTTAATCTTATATCAAGAGACGCTGTAAACGACCTCACAAAATTCTAAGAACACCGCTGAAAATGTTCACGATATTACATAATGTCATGTTATGAAGACTCTCAAAAGTAATTTCTTTCTGATCTTATTTCAAAGAAATCTTTGTTTCTTCTAAGTCATTGGTTTGTCATTACATTTTAAATACAGTGAATTGTGCAACACATTGCACTTCTCTTTTGAGTAAGAGTGAAATGTGGCTTACCCAGTACAGGTAATGCTGTTTGGTGCCCTTTTCCTTTATTTTTTTTTTAAACATAATTTTCATTTACTTATTTATTTATTCTTTAAAGATGACTTTAAAATTTTTCTATTTTGTTTAATTTTATGGAACTTTATAAACTGCCCTAAGTCTGAAATAAACTATAGTAAATAGATAAATAATAGCCCATAGAATAAAAATACACACTTCAAAGATTATGAACTGCAGATGTATTTTTTGCTGCTTAATTAACTAGTTGGGATTTTTTTAATCAATTAAATTTTCCAATTTTTATTCTAAAATTCAGTGTTTTTTCCTTTTAATTTATTTTTGACTTGTTCTAATCTGACAGTAACTGTACCTCTGAACTTTTGAGTCAAACGGACAATGTAGAAGGCATTGATATTTGAGTAAAAAATCTTGAAATCAAGAACTGACTCTGCCACAAATGAGTTATATAACTTTGACCGTCTTAGTGGGATTTTTATAAAGCACATTTTCCTTGGTAAAATGTGCCCACAGGAATGTTTTTATATTAAGTAGATAATGTATATAAACCATATTTTAAATCATGAAGTTGCCTAAAAATATAAACCATAAGAAGGAAAGCAAGTATCCTAAGTTTGACATATAAAAGCCTAAATTTAACTTCTGCTTCCATTATTTACTAGCTGTGAAGCCTTGGGCAAGTCTCTTAACCTCTAACATTTCTGAAAAGTAGGGGTAACGAGCTACTTCAGAAGTAGCTGTGAGAATTAAATAAGGAATATACATAAAAGGGTTTTGTAAAATATAAAACTCCATAAAAATAAACCACTATTTTTATAAATCATTCTTCACAGAATACATGACTATTAATTTTGTATTGCCAGAGCCTAAGACATTGCTTAAAATGTAATTTCTATGTAATAATTAGGGTAAATTGAATTGAACTACTTTTTAGAATATAAAACACTTGTGAAATGGACCTAGTTTTTTAATATATATTTTATCTCAGAACTGTTTTTCTGAAATAACTGATTGAAAGCAAAAAAAAAAAAAAGAAATAGCTAGGAGTTCTGTTTATACACACAATGACTTATCTGGTATTTTTCCCACTACGTTGATTGGTACATTAACTAGATTTCCAAACAATTTTAAAATAATTCTTTTGGGGAAAAAAAAGAGCTAAGAGCATATGAAATAAAAGTAACCTCTGTTACTCTTTGGAAATTTTTTTGGTATTTTTGGGAATATCTCCCCACACATATTTCCTTTCAGTAAACCAGTTTATCTTCCTGCATATCATCCAACATTATCATCTGCTCATCTGACAAATATGTGTATGCACGTTGACTTCATACGTACATATGTATGTGTGCATATTCATTATTTCTTACTATGTGCCAGATACTGTTCTACTTCTGGAGATAATAACATTCAATAAAACAAAATTTCTACTCTCATAGAGTTTACATTCTAGTAGGGGGAGACCAATAATAGAAATATGTATACAAGTAAAACATAACATTCAGATGGCTAGTACTATGAAGAAAGAATTAAGAAGGATAAAAGGAACAGAGCCCCTTCATATTTTTGGACAGCAATAAGGAGGTCCATGAACCGACAGCAGAATGAGCAAGAGGAAAATTGTTAGGAGATGAGGTCAGAGAGGTGCTGAGGGATAAGTTCACAGGGTGCTTGATGGAACTGTATGGATTGGGGGGCTACATTTTGAGTTAGATAAAATGGGAAGAATGTAGTAAAACTGAAAAGGAGTATAGAACTATGATTGTTCATTTTATGCATCAACTTGAGTAGGTAACAGGGTATCCAGATATTTGGTTAAACATTATTTCTGGATGTCTGTGAAAGTACTTCTGGAGGTGATTAACATTTAAATATGCTAGCCTTAATAAAGCAGACTGACTTCCCCAATGTGGGTGAGCATCATCCAATCCAGTCAGAGCCTGTATAGAACAAAAAGGTGGAAGAAGGGAGAATTCATTCTCTTAGTCTGACTACTAAATTGGCACATTGGTCTTCTCCTGCCCTGGGACTGGGACTTATATACCATCAGCTCTCCAGCTCTCAGGACTTTGAACTTGGACTAGAAGTTATACCATCAGCTCTCCTGGTTCTGAGGCCTTTGGACAAGGATTCGAACTACATTGCCAGCTTCCCTGGTTCTCCAGCTTACAGATGGCAGAGGTGAGACTTCTCAGCTTCCACACCCTTGTTTTCCAATTGCTTATAATAAATTTCTTTGTAGATATAGATGGATGATAGATAGATAGATAGATAGATAGATAGATAGATAGATAGATAGATAGAAAGCTAGAGAGAGAGGGCAGGGGAGAGGGAGAGATACTATTGATTCTGTTTCTCTAGAAAACCCTAATATGTTGACTTATAGTAAATTATTTCCATGTATAAAGAGAAAGTAGAAAGCCCTCCCCTGGTGGCCTTGGTGGAGTGAGAATCAAGATGAGAGCCAAAGGTAGAGCAAAAAGGGATCAAACTTGAGGAGGGGTCTATGGAAACTCTAAATATCTATGAGGAATTTGGGAACATTAAAAAGTTGCAAGTCTTGGGCAGTGTGAAAGAGGAAGCCAGTGCAGCACCAGTAAAGAGAGGTGGCTAGAGACATGAGCCAGAAACAGTGCTCCTAGTTACTAGTGGTCTGCATGTAGGGGCTTATGCATGCCTTGGTAAGGAATGATAGGGGTTCTGAGGCGAAAGGTAAAATAGCAAAGGCCTAGGATCAAGATCAAGAAATTTTAGGATGTGAGGGCAATCTGGCTGTGACATCTGTCACCTCATGGATTTCCAGGGCTGATGTGGCTGATCTGGCTGCCTAGGTGGGTGTCCCCTTCCCCCCTTCACCACTCCATGTACCTCCTTCCCATAGCTGCATGCTTGGTCTAAGAGGATGACATTCGCTGAGAGAGGAGGACTGTTCTTCAGTCAAGGGTATACAAGTAGCTGCACTCCCCTGCTGGAACCTCCAAACAAGCTCTTGATGTCCATTTGTAGGAGAACATAGGGTAGTCAAGCTTCCAAGACTCCAGACATATCCAAATGAAGCACCACATGTGGCAGTCTGCCTTTCTTTTTAAATAAATAAATAAACAACATTTTTTTTAAAAAAAGAAATTTTAGTGAGCTTTTAATATGCTTGTATGCAAATAACTGGGACCATGGACTTTAGTAGTAGCTTCCTTCATGACAACCATAGAGGCCACATGGGACTACTCACATTCTGCTTATTGCCATCAACCTATCCAGATGCTATCTGGGGGTAGAAGAGGAAATTCAGAGGACTAGCATTGTTATAAAAGAGACTCTTAAATATGAAGAGGCCGGAAGACCATCGATTGTCAAGATTTCTTCCTACCACCCCTCCTTGCACACTACTCAGTGATAGGGGTGGTCATGAGAAAGACTACTTACAGACCACACAATTCAGTCACAATTTATGAATTGTGACCCTGTTGCATACAACATATTGGAAATCTCTATTTTATATATTGTTTATCAAAGATCTATACCATACATCAAAATGAGTTTTCCCACTTTGTATGAGCAGATGTAACCAATAATGTCTAGTTAAAAATAAAAAACTGATGCTTAACATTAACTTGACTTTATAATAAATAAAATAATAAAATCTAATTTAATTGTTTGAAAGTTTGATAGGGCATCTACCACATACAATCTACTTACTAGGCAAAATCTGTTGCTATTGGTCATTTGCTAAAGTGCCCAACATTCTCCCTGCACCTCAACTTACTGAATGGGTCTACTAAAAGCATGAGCTGTATTAGTCCTGCAAGGGATTTTTTATGTATTAGAGTAACTAAATGAACTGCTTCTAAGGTTTACTATTTATACTCAACTGAAAACAAAACACTGGATCTGAAGCTAAGTGAGGAACTTTATCACTTTCTTCCTCTTTATTTAAGTTCAAATCAGATAATATTTTGAAGGTGATATTTACTTGGATAAAATCAGAAAACCAGCCTAAATAAGGTCCTTCTCATGCTATTATTCCATTGCTATTTTTGTATGCATTTTTTTCCCTCTTTCTTACAATCCTTATAACTTAATCCTCACTGGGGTTCTGTGTTAAAGCAGATAAGCAAAAGTGAATCCTTATATTAGCCGGAAGGCAGCAGGCAAGAGAAGAAAAAAGAAGTAGTGGTCACACTTGAAGGACATGCTTTTCAGTAGTGGTTCAGACATTTTAGAAAAGCTTACTCATCTCCTTTCATATCTGAAGTATGACCACCTTACTCTTCTTTTTCAGATTGCCTTCAGGGTTATCTGCTATTTGAGTGTCATTACAAAAGTCAGGTCTGCTCAGGATCATGTCAAATAATTTATCCCTATGTCCTTATTTTAACTCCCCATTGCTTCTTCCCAGCCCTGCACTCTGGCTCCTAACCATACATCATGTAATAGTAGCCGGGTGCCTCCTTGCATCACTTTCTCTCTTATTATGAATACCAACATCAGGCAAACCTCTCAAAGAGTGTCTTAGGTTGGGGTTTTGCTGGGACATCTGAACAAATACCAAGCCTCTTATGGGGAGTAAAAGAAGGCATCCTTAGAAAGTGTTACCTCTATAATTTATTCCATTGGGATTCCTAATTACTTAACAAAATATAATTTCAAAAATTAATTATACTTTATAGATACCTTACAAATAAATCCATACTTTTAAAATTACACACTGCTTTAACTTGGTCTGGAATCTTACCTTCTGCCCCCAAATTTAACAGCTTAGTTATCCATTGTCTAAGCATTTGCCTTATATTTGAGTAATACAGTTTAATCAGATTTTCTAAAGCTTTTATTAGATTATTTTAGAGTGGCATAAATAATGTAAAGTAAGCCTAATTTCATATTAGATACCTTCTGCGGTTGCTCATGCAGCTCCTTTTTTTTTTTTTAATTAAGGCGATTCCAGCAGTCATTTTTGACTTCTGTGGCATCTTTCTACAAATCCTATCTACTTTACTGCTACACCAAGGTTCATTTGTGTCATTCAAATCTTTGCTCTTTAAATATCCACTTATAAATTTATTATGGCAATACATTCATATCTTTACATTTAATCTGAAACTTCAATAACAAGCAGGAGATGGAATAAATGAGTAGCAGACACACTTGACAAAATTAAAATGCTCTCCTGTCAGTGCCCATATGAACTATTACAATGACAGAAGAGCATTTTAATTTTGGCCAGTTCTTCTTTCTCTGTTTCACTCTTCATTTCGCCTTCTCCAGCTTGCTGTGGAACCTTTGATAAAAGACCCAGACTTTAAGCGCCCAACATCCTCACAAAAATGTCGGAGGCTGTTTTAGAATCATGGATTTTGAATGACAGAGATGAACTTCGCTGCAGCACTGCTGCAGTGGGGAATTTATCATTTTGTTAATTAAGGAGGGTTTTCCAATCGTCACTCCAGAAATTGCCTCTGGAATATCATTAATTAACAATCTCGCTTCCACCATGGGAGGGAGGGGGAAGGCCAAGCAGCAAAACTGACAAAAGGAGTAACTATTAAAACACACACACATACAAATGTGAGAAGCACAGGACAAATTGGGAAAGGAGGCAAATTATTTAAAGATGGTATTATAGGATCAACTGAGTTAACAAAAATCCAATTCAGAGAATTAAAGCTATCTCTGTTCACAGGCCTTGTGCTAGTTTCTAAATAAAGTCAACAGTTTAGAAACTCTTTACCTGAACTAAATAATTTACCATGTTGTTTGGAATTTGGGTGTTTTTTTTTCCATGATGACTGTTACCTTCCTAGGGGAGAAGAAAACAAGTCTTTTTTTCCAGTTTTCTTATTTGTTGAGTATCCAGGTAACAAACTACTTAAAATCAACCAAACAAAACTTGATAATTGTCCCCTATCCCCATCTGAGCCACAGAAGAATGTAACCATGGCAACCTGTCATTTAGAACAGACCATCTCGTGTACCTTTCAGAATTTAAGTATGTGAGAATCTATCCATTCCCAAGTAGAATTATCATGCCGGGAACATTTTGTTCTTTATTGAAAAGGAAGTATGAAGCCAGGCTCCTAAATAGTTCTCAACAAGGTGTTCGGGTGAAAGAGAGGTTCAGTAGCTGCGAAGATGCAGATATATACTCTAAACTGAAGTTCTTTCGGTTAAGGAATAAACAAGAAGTGGACTTTATGAAAGGGCAGCAATTAAAGCCACAAGGACGAGAGCAGGGTAGCCTGCTAAAACCTTAGTTTCCAAAGGAAGAAGCTTTTACGGTTAGAATGCAGTCACGGCCAGATGCAGAAACCAACTCGCCTTGATTTAAAGTAGTTTCGTCTTTCCAGTAGGCACATTTAGCATATACCAGTAAGTACTATTCACCTCACTTTTGTTGCTGTTGTTGTTGTCCTTCAGCAATCAAAACTACAAACAGGACTTCATTTGCCTGGATTTCATAATACATGAGAACAACTGTTACTTCTAGTGACAGGGTTTAACCTGCCAGAGGAATGATCTTACAGACTTAATCTTCAGTTGTCCCAAATTGGCAAAAGAGTTTGAAAAGTGGTCCCTTCGGGTGCCTGGGTGGCTCAGTGGGTTAAGTGTCCGAGTCTTGATCTCGGCTCAGGTCTTGATTTCACAGTCATGATTTGGGGTTCTATACTGGGCTCCATGCTGGGAGTGGAGCCTAAATTTAAAATTAAAAAAAAAAAAAAAGTGGTCCCTTATTGAAGAGAGCAAGTCTCTTTTCTTTCACCATTAAAATATTGTTATGATTAAAATCTCTGATCAGTTTTAATTCTATCAATGAAACTGGCAGCCAACTTCTCTATTTCCACTAGAATAATTTTAGAGAGTAAGAACATAAACAAAAGAACTTAGTGAGTGGATATCTCAAATTGTGAGGCTAGCAGGAATAAAATAAGTTGTTTTTTTTTTTTTTTAAGATTTTATTTATTTGACAGAGAGACACAGCGAGAGAGGGAACACAAGCAGGGGGAGTGGGAGAGGGAGAAGCAGGCTTCCTGCGGAGCAGGGAGCCCGACGCAGGGCTCGATCCCAGGACCCTGCGATCATGACCTAAGCCGAAGGCAGACGCTTAATGACTGAGCCACCCAGGCGCCCTAAATTAAGTTTTCTTAGAGCTGGCTGTATTCTCTTCATAGTCTGTACCTCAAGGGGCTACAATGGGTGTCAGAAGAGAAATCAAGGGTGGATTTTGTACTTTATATTTAACATGCTGTCAGCAAATTTTTTTTTTAAATTTTATTTATTTATTTGACAGAGAGAGAGACAGCGAGAGAGGGAACACAAGCAGAGGGAGTGGGAGAGGGAGAAGCAGGCTCCCCACGGATCAGGGAGCCCGATGTGGGGCTCGATCCCAGGACCCCAGGATCATGACCAGAGCCAAAGGCAGACGCTTAATGACTGAGCCACCCAAGTGCCCCAGCAAATTTCTATTTCTACGTCACAGCTCTGTGGGGATCACTGTGAATACAGCTAATCTTTTTATCTATACACAATATCAAAGCATCTGTGATAATTCTCTAATTCCTATTCAAGTCTCAATTCCTATTCAAGTCAACAAATGTGTATTGAGCACCTATTGTGTGAAAGGTACTTTGCGAAGTGTGTCAGGGGACTCAAAGGAGCACTAGTTGATTTCCCACGAAGCTAATGTAGCTTTAGCACTCTTCCCATCCTTTTGCAAGGATCTGACAGGGAAGCTGGCAATTTTTTAATTCACAATTTTTATTATTTTCTTTAAAAACTGTTCTAAAATGGTATGATCTTTAGGTTCCACAAACCTAGATATGCATCCCTATCATCTTCCACTGAAGTTTAACTGAAGGTTAATTTTAACACTTGCACATGTTTCTGTGTGGAACTACTGCAAGAAGAGCAGTGAGGTCCTGACTGATGGTGCTGCTAGAGGTTCGGAGACTTTTCAAGAGGAAGAAATGTGGCCTGGGTGACATAGCAATGAAACCTATAATAATTTAAAGGAGTTCTGTTTTAATGTGTGGGGCATCTGTATTTATTTTTTTAAGAAGATTTTATTTATTTATTTGAGAGAGAGTATGTGCACACACAAGCAAGGGAAGGGGCAGAGGAACAAGCAGATTCCCCGCTGAGCCTGAAGCTTGTAGCAGGGCTCGATCCCAGGACACTGGGATCATGACCTGAACTGGAGGCAGACACATAATCAACTGAGCCACCCAGGCACCCTCAGGACATCTATATTTAAAAGTACTTTTAGTATGTACAGGTTGTTAACATCATTTTTTTAAGATTTTATTTATTTATTTGAGAGAGAAAGAGCAAGAGAGAGCATAAGTAGGGGGAGGAGCAGAGAGAAGCCAACTCCCTGCTGAGCAGGAAGACCCACATGGGGCTCAGGACCACAGGATCATGACCTGAGCTGAAGGCAGATGCTTAACTGACTGAGCCACCCAGGTGCCCCCAAGTTGTTAACATTAAATTAAAGAAACCATTTTAGAAATTCCTTCTTGCTAGGAAATGTATGAAGTCTAAAGTAAAAAAAATATAAATGGAATAATAATTTGTGTAATACATAGGCACTTATAATCCTAATAACTACTGTTTATTGACTATGCATTTTGTATTGGCAGCATGCAAAATATTTTATGTACATTAAAGCCTCATAACAAACCCGTGAGGTAGACCCTATTACATTCTCCACTTTACGGAGGATCCTAGGGACAAGAGAGATTAAATAATTTTCCTAAAGTTATATTACCTTTAACCATTTAAAATCTCACTAGAAAAAAAGATTGTTCAGTCACTATTTCATCACAATAAATACAGGCACTCTCTTATGGAACTTGATTTGGGATTATAAATTAGTAAAACTGCCCTTGAAAGTAATTTGACAACATGAGTTAACTATAAAATTTTCATGCCTTCAACCCAATAATTCCATTTCTAAAAGATTAACCTACAGAAATCTTCTGAAATTGGACAAAGATTTATATCTAAAAATGCTCTTTTTTGGTATCATTTATAACAAGAAATAACAAATATTTAAAATTATTAAAGATATATAAATATAGTGGAATGTAAGGAATATTTATTAGTTTGATATATAGCCATCAAAAATTTTGTTTGAAGTTTTACCTAACATTATGATATAAAAGTATTAAACACATAAAAATGCATTTTTAAAAAAAGACTGGAATAAAATATGCCAAATTGTAATAGTTGCTTGAGTTTATGATCATCTAGGTGGAAAAGTTCTGTGTGCAGTTGAAGGTAGGAAACAGAACCTGGATTTTAAGACATCTCAAGCTCCAAAAGAGAATCATCAAAATAATGATGAAAGTCAAAGTCAACAAGACAGCATTAGATGATATTTACATGTTTTTTTTCAACTTTTTAAAGCTTCTTGAACTTTCAAAATCTTCTAAGTCTATATTATGTTTAAAATAAAAAAGATTTTTTAAATGGGGGATCATTGAAAACAGAAGATGTCGAAGAAGGATTTCAAGAGGCAGTGAGACTTAAGTTGGATTTTGAAATATTGGCAAGATTTATATGAGGAAAGAGCAAATGTCAATCCAGGGCTAGTCCTAGGATTAAAAGCTTGGAGTAGAGAATGTTCAGGCTGCATTTGTGAGGAAATGTCTTAATTTGATGGAATGCAGGATTCCCTTTGGAAAGATAGTAAATTTTAGCTATTAACATAAAACCAGGTATTGTGCAATAAGATGCCATTTTGAGGATTTTAAACATTATCTAATAATAAATTGCAGATCAGTATCAACCACTGAGCCAAGGACTAGCATGTAAAGCTGTAGGAAGACAAGTGGAGTGGCAGTGTGTAGATGAGACAAGAGCTCTGGCGGTCCTGAGAATAGGGAGCACTATGCTATAATCTTCAAAGCACATGATTATTAGTTTTGAAATTAGTTTATTCATTAGTAATAGCAAAGAATGTATGGACATCAGAGAAAGTTTAAGGAAAGAATCAATAGCATTTGATGAAAATGAATGTATGAGATTAAAATGAAAGGAGGGTATAGACCTTGAGTTCTGGTGACTATATATATATAAAGGAGAAAGGCAGAGTTTATTTGTAAAGAAAATGATCTCGAATTTTAATATGTTTCATTTGAGGAGATAAGCAGTCCACCAAGGGAACAAGTCCCAAAAGCAACTGAGATACAGACCTCTGAAGCTGGGGAAATGGAACAAAAGTTTCTCTTATGACTCAAACAAAGCTATGAGCCAGAAGAGAGGAAAAAAATAATCAACTCTGCCTAGTACCATCAGAGGGTGTTAGCAGTTACTCATTTTAAGTGTCACTTTGCAAACAGACTTAAACCAACCTTTTGGAACCTAACCAAATTATAAATAGAAGAAGTTCTGTGAAGAGGAGGGCCATCAACATGGAAGTGAAAGTCAAAACCATGAGTCATAGTTGATCCAGGGAAAGTATATAAAAAGGAAAGAGAAATGGCCAAGAATTAAACTCTGGGAATATTCACAGATAAGAAAAAAAGAAAGAATAATTTAACTCCAAAACATAGTGCCTTTAACTATTTAAAAGTCTAAGATGTTAAGGCCAAATTTGCTTTTCAGGTCAGATATGGACAACACACATTGAAACTCTAGAAACAAAAAGCCAGAGGAAAACAAAAAGTAAACTATCAAGTCAGAATTTAGGGTATATTGCTTACTGAAAAACAAGAAAACTCTTCAAATCAAACAGTATGAATGTGTGTTTCACAAAAAATCAATCCATTACTAAAACAAAAATTCTCTAGGGAAAATAAGAAGTAGGTACATTTTGGTTTCAAACTCAATGACCAAGAGATTTAAGACTAAAGAATAAAGACTATATTTACCTGGTAAGTAGCCCAATTAGCAGAATTAACCTGTAATGCTGAAATTGTAGTTACATTTTCCTTCTAAAGACATACATGTAAACAAAAAGGACATTAAAAATAATTACCTACATAAACTATCCAAATTTTAAATCATTTTATATGTGTTTTTTTAAGATGGCAAATACAGTGACCTGCTTTCTCTTTAAATGTTCCTTCTCTAGCTGTGATTTCAGAAAGATAATCTCTACTCTTAGAGAATCTCAGGTTTGTGGTTTCTCAAGATATGATTTCACTTTCACTTGAATTAAAGCAAATACGTTCTTTCTCCTAATGGCCAAATCCCAAAAGCCTCAGTTAAATTGAAGCTGGACAAAGGTACCAGGTCTTGAGAGCACTTATTCGGAATCTAGACATGTCTTGTCACCAGAGTCACCGTAAAATACAGCACCAACCATGGAGGTAAGAGACTGTGAGTCAAAAAAACAATTAAAAATGTTAAACTTGTGGGGTACCTGGGTGGCGCAGTCGGTTAAGCATCTGACTCTCGATTTCAGCTCAGGTCATGATCCCAGGATCCCGAAATCAAGCCCGAGTCAGGCTGTCACTCATCAGGGAGTCTGCTTGAGATTCTCTCTCTCCCTCTGCCCCTCCCCCCACTCAAGCATGCACACGCGCTCGCATGCACTCTCTCTCAAATAAATAAATCTTTTTTAAAAAATGTTAAATTTGTTTTATAATGTGTGATTCAGAAAAAGTAAGGCTCCTATTAACATATCTTCGTTTAAAATTAAAAATCACCCACATTTTTCTGTATCTTTTTTCAAGTCATATTCAAAGAAAGAAAGCAGTGCAGATAAACCTAAAGTCCTCCATAGCTACCTCTTATTCCCATTTCACCCTTTCCTCCCTAAAGGCAAACTCTATAGATAGATTTCTATTTCAGAAACCTTTAGTAAATGCTTAATGTCACTAGTAGCCAGTGAAGTGCAAATTAAAATAATGAGATAACAATATACATACATTGGCTTGGCCAGAAATTACAAAGTCTAACAGTATCAAAGCCATCTGATGGGAATGTAAACTTGAAGCTATTGCTTTGGGGAGGAATTTGCCAATATCTTATAAATGCAGAATGTGTTTACCCCATGACAAGAAAATTTCATGGCTAGGTTACGAATATAAACTATTTTTTCCTCTTTTTGGGTATATAGAAGGATTATAGTCCTCAGTACCCTTGTCTTTTTAGGTCTGGCTAGTTCTGGCCAATAATTGGGAGACAGAAATGGATGTCACACGTTGCTGGATATATAGTTGTGAGTGTAAGACCTCTAAGCTCCTACTTGCCTTGCCAAGATGATCTTGGAAGCATATGCTAATGTGTAGGGAACATAAGATCAAGGCAATCAGGGGAATGCTGAGCCAAACACATGGAGGAAAGCTGCCTTGGGGAGTCACCTGAATCCATAACAGATTTTATATGAGCAAAAAACAAATTTCTTTTGTGTTAAGCCACTGAGATTCGGAGAGAGTTCTCTATGGCAGCATAAATAACTTACCCTGACTAATACATAAATATATACATCAAACAAAAATTTTCACACATATATACAAGGAGACATGCATCTTTGATGCAACCTTTGCAAAAATACAAAAGTGATAAATATCTCAATGTTTATGAGTAGTGAGATTGATCAGTTGTGGTATATTTATACAATGGTACAGTAACTGAAAACACAGAAGAACTTAATTTATGTGTGTACGGATTAATCCTAAAAACACAATATTGAGAGAAGCAAGTTGCTGAATGATAGGTATAATATGATAATGCTAGAATATAAACCCAATTAGGGCAGGAAATTTACTATCTTATTCCCAGTCCTTAGAACATCCTGGTAGGTAACAGTAATGACTCAATAAATATTTGTTAAGTGAATAAGTAAATGGTTATTATTTTGGAAAGGTTAGAAATAGATTCTATACTATATAATATCTCTGGGTTCATACATGTAGTAAATAGTTTAAAACATGTACTGGAAACATCATTTTGTTAGCTCATTTCAGCTCCATAAAGAAACTATCAGTGTAGAGCCCAACGCAGGGCCTGATCTTAGGACCCCAAGATCATGACCTGAGCTGAAACCAAGAGTCTGATGCTTAACTGACTGGGCCACCCAGCACCCCATAAGCTACTTAATTCTTCATTGCCAGTCTCCTCTCTAGTAAAATGAAGATTAAAACATAACATTCATAAAATTCTTGTGATGATGAAATATCTTTTCTGTTTCTCATTGACAACTAATTAGAATTCTAATGTGAAGACAAATTGGTCATATTTAATCTTTTGTAATTTGTAATAATAAGATTGTTAATTCCTACATTGATTTGTTTTATCTGGAGTCATGTTAAAAAGTTGCAATCAATAGTAGACATCTGTTCACCATGCAGTATTTCTTCAGATAGAGTGTTGTTCCTTTTGGAAACAGGCATCAGTAAGAAGTGAGAGTGGATATCCAAAACAAGTATCAGTTTATAATGCCCTACTATAAATGAACCTGGTGGTTTTACTGTTTCATGTGAAACAACTCTTTGACCACCCTGTACTTACCTGCAATTAAAATAATAGATATAAATTATTTTTAAAAACTGAGAGACAATATCAGGCAAAGAAATTATCAGGCAAATATCAGGCAAAGAAATTTACCTTATAGCTAAAGTTCAGTGTGGAAACTAGTAATATAAACATATTCTGTGTCCACTGTACAGTTTTAATTGTATTCTTTGAACCCTCCATGTTCTATGTTAATACCAATAACTGATAAGTATGTTTGTTGCAAATAGAGCAGATAAATATTAGGTATCTTAATTTTCAGAAAGTAAATACTGCTTTGCCACTAAACTTTATCCTTGGAGAGTTTTATATCTTGTAGATTTGGATAGAAATAAAAGCTCATTAACAGAATATTTTTTACCCAAACTATTTCAACTTCATCATTTTGAATCACAGCTCATTAAAATAATTATAATCAAATGTTTCATTTCTTTTTTCCCTTGTGAGAAACAGCTGAAAAGGTTATGTTTGTTTTTCTTTATCTAAATCTCTAGGGCGATATAAACAGGCTACATGGATTCGTGTGCTGTTTTTCATTTATGTTTCAATGTGTCTCTGATGCTAGTTTGAGTTATTTCATATTTATTTTAACATTATTTCAACACAATTTCAGAACTTGGTGTTATGAGCATAGTTAAATTAACAAGACATTTAATACCATCCTCTCAAAATTCAAATATTGGCAGATGATTGCTTAATGGAATTCAGTTACATTCTCCTGCAGGTGTATTCTATTTTGGATCTCTCTAAAAGTTGTAAGAGGATAAATTCTCAATGGTTAGTTTTAAGTTTTCCTTATACTTTGAGGTACAATATAACATACCATGTAACCCGGGCAACCCTGGACAAAAAAAAAAAAAAAAAAAGGCCAACACCCTGGCTACAGGTAGTTCAGCTAATCCAGAACTGAACAGAACCGTATATATTCCAAGAGCCACAGGGATCTAACTGAAATAACCCCAATCTTTCCTTGTATTGTCTTGTTGTGTCTACTTACTCATTCTAAATACATATAAATTAAGTATAATTCTGTACTTAAGATTTCATCCAGATTGATCCACCCCAGGCCTCTGAACTGATATCTAACAAGAGACTTGCCCCTAGAAAGACATTTTTAAGCAGAGTTTAGCATCTGAGTGCAACTTCTTTTTTTTTTTTTTTAAGATTTTATTTATTTGAGAGAGAGAGAGATCACGAGAAAGGCGGGGGGGTTGAGGGAGAAGCAGTCTCCCCGCTGAGCAAGGAGCCTGATGCCAGGACCCCGGGATCATGACCTGAGACAAAGGCAAACAACCGACTGAGCCACCCAAGCGCCCATAACTGCAACTTCTCATATGAATGCTATTCCACTGTAATATGCTATATTTATAGGATCATCTCACCTTTTTTTAACCATTCCAGCAATGTGTATAGTTAGGGTTTTAATTAACAAATAACAAGTACACAATTACTGACTTAAGTGGACAAAACTCCAGATGTAAAACTAAGTATTTTGCGTCATAAACTGCATAGTGTAGGCCAATCTTTTGTATTCTAAGATTAAATATTTATCATTAATCGATACTTATAAAGAAATGATACTTATAAATACTTATAAATGATACTTATAAAGAAATGATTCTATGTAGAGTACTGTTCAAAGTGTTACAGAGAAATATAACAAAGTCATCCTTCTGAAGCTCATGTGCACAAGCAGAAACACATCAAGTTTCTTTAAGAATACTGCATGTATAATTTCACTTCTCTTTCATCAGTTCTTTCCCAGTGACATAGGTTACAGACATGTTAGTCATACATGAAAAAAAAAATTAAGAAAAGTAAAATTTTCTTCTTATGTAGGCCAAAAAATGTTGTTTTCTGACTTTTTTTTTCTTTAAAGTGTACCCAATCCAACTGGATGACTGTGTAGGCAGGTCAAAGTGTATAAAGCAGATTAATTGAATAAGATAAAAATTCCAGGTTACTATTATATACTGGATCCATCTTCCTTTTTAAGTTTCAAATCATGAATAATCAAAGGGAGGTTATATTGTACCATGATGTTTAGGACTTCGACTGAGTTAACATTGCTTGAATGACATGGATTTCTTTCTAATGCACCTGTTTTAAATGGTCAATAAAAACACTAAATGATCTTCTGTGATATAACCTCAAATTCTTGACAACATTTCAAAGTTGCAAAGAAAATCTACTTTCATCCAACTGGTCCTATCAATGTATTTGCCATGAAGCATAAAATGGTTTCATAAATTTCTTTCTAAGGGTGACAGGATCCAAATGGACAATGGAAGCTAGCTGAGTTTACTTTCCATAAGTCAATTTGTCTGTCATATGTTATATCAATCTATACAGCTCAAGTTATTTAGGTAACCAGTAAGTCCAAAGACTCCATCTAAAGACTCTCATTCACCTTGGCTTTAAATATGACAGATTTATCATTACATCAGTCTTTTCTATAATCAAGACCACATGTAATTGACCATTGATTAGACCGATATCTATTAACTTTAAAAAATGAAATTAATCCATGTGCACCTTCATGCTATAGATAAATGTCCATTGCTGAGTTTACCTACATTTCAATGCATACTTAGATAAGTTGACTTAAATGGTATAGAAAAGAAAAAAATGTACTAAAACATATTGAGAACTGAAAGAAATAGCCTCATCATGTACATGAAAAAAGTGAGGCCCAGAGGGCAAATAACTTGCAAAGGTCAAGTTACAAGCTATAAAGATGGTACTTGAACTCATGTCTTCTGATTTCTAATTTAACTTTTTTTCATTCAAACCATATGTTCCAGTTAGCATGACTATATAACAAAGGACCCCAAAACCTAGCGACTTCCTTCCCACCCACTAAGATGGTTATAATAAAAAAGACATACATTAACAACTGTTGGTAAGGATGTGGAGAAATTGGAACCCTCATATATTGCTCATGACAATGTAAAATGATACAGCCATTTTGGAAAATATGTTGGCAGTATCTCAAGACATTGAACATACACGTGCCATACGACCCAACAATCTGACATTAAAATAGCTAAAAAATTAAAACAACCCAAATGTCCATTAACTAATAAAAAATAAAAATAAAATAAATAAAAAGGTGGTATATCCATACCATGGAATATTATTCAGTCATAAAATGAGTGAAATATTGATATCTGATACAACATGGATGACCCTTAAAAACATTATGCTAAGTTAAGGAAGCAAGCCACAGAAACGCCACATCCTGTATGATTCCACTGATATAAAATATACAAAATAGGCAAATCCACAGTAATAAAAAATAGATTAATGTTTCCTAGAGGACAGGGAGAGGAGAAGAATGGGGAGTGACTGATAATGGATATAGGGTTCCTTTTTCTGATGATGAGATGTTCTTAAATTAGGCAGCAGTGATGGTTACACAAACTCGTGAATATACTAAAAACCACTGAACTTAGTGAAATTGATAACATGTGAATTATATCTCAAATAATATAATTAATATAATATAATCAAACAAAAATATCTCAAAGAAAATTAATTTTTAAAAACTTGACTTAAAACTACAACAACATGTATTTTCCTCATGAGTCCGCAGAATTGTCAGGGCTTTGTGTGAAGTCAGGCTTGGCTAGTACTGCTCAAGGACTGAGATCTGGAGTTATCTGGAGGCTCATTCACCCATACATCTGGTGCCTGGGCTGAGACTTGCAGAGCTGGGGCTGGAACAGTTAGAGATCCTCTGTCTCTAAGGAGCTTTAGGGCAGCCATACTTCCTACACGGCAATTTTGGCTTCCTGTGTCATACATTCTGAGAGAGAAACACACAGAAGCCTTTTACGACTTAGCTTCTGAAGTCATGCTGCATTACTTTCACCACTTTCTCTTGGTAGAGGCAGTTGTTCTATAGGTTGGCCCTGGCTCAAGGTGGGGAAGAACATGAAACCTCTGTGGCAGAGTATCAATGTTAGATTGTTGTAAGAAAAGCACGGTGGGCTGGGATATATGCTGGTGCAACTATCTTTGGAACGTGAAATCTGCCACACCATACTTACTAGTCATTACAAGAAATCTAAGTTTACTATATTAATATGTGCTCGTCTTCTGGGGAGAACAGAAGTAACAAAGGCATTAATTGTGTAGAAAAAAATGAAATGAAATATGGGCCACTCTGAACCAACTTTTTGGTGATGCCAACAAAATAATTCCTGGTTCCCTCTTTCAAATGTCTACTCCACACATACACCCTACACCACTCACTCTGCACTAGTTTCTAAAATTTCCTTGACAAGAGAACAAGTATTTAGTAATTATTGGCCTCGGTTTCATTTTGTCTCTTTAATTTACATAACTACATTTTAGTGTGTTGGGTTTGAAGCAGTTTTCTTTTACAAACTACAGAAACACAAAGTAATCTTTAGCAAGGTGGAAAATTATCTAAAATATGGATTATGAGGGCAATCTGAGCACTTCCCCCTCCCCAAAACCCCCTCCCCCCGAAATAGAAAGAATCAATAATAAAAATAGAAACTCATCTTTACTTACTAGCCTGAATTCTACTTCCCTGCTTCACCCATACATATAATAATAATAATTTGAAAGTAATGGCAGAATGAAGATAGGCAGATAGATAGATAGATAAAGTGATACCATGATTCTAAGGTTTTGCTTATTTGGTATTTTTTCTCTGAATGTGAGTAATTTAATCTTCCCCAAACTGAAAATATGTTTAAACAAAATCATTTTTTTTCTATAATAAGTGCTATTTAACCCTGTACATTACTTAAGATATGAAAGGCTATGCTGTGAAAACAAACAAGCTCAAAATCTCAGTGGCTTAATACAGTAAAAGTTTGTTTTTTCTATTATGCTAAGCCAGCTACAAACCCAGGCAACTCTTGACACAGCTATCCTCCAATCAAAAATCTGGAAATCTAAGCTAATCTGATTTTGTGGTTTACCATCTCAATCCCTTAGGATCCCAGGGATTGTTTCCACAATCCCTCAGACAGAAGAGAGTCTAGAGATGCCAGAAGGGCCTTGCACAGCCTCTGACTAGGAGCATCACACATGACTTTTGTTCATGTTGCACTGGTTAGAATTAGAAACTAGTCCCTCCTAACTGCAAGGTAACTGAAAAATATGGCCTTTCTTGAGGAGGAAAAGGAGAATCTGATATTAATAAATCATAGTGATGTCCATCACAATTTATTTTGGTTCCCAATTCAACCGGAAAAGGAAACACTTAAGTAAATCCATAGATACCCTCTCAGACACCCACACTGGAAAATCAAATGGTCTGAATCTTTCTAAGATTCACACTTGCTACACTGAGTACTGTAGAAATCTCCTTCATGCACACCAAAAAAGCAAAGAGTGAAAGGGTTATTAGATGTCTTCTACCAGCACAAAGATGGTGTTTGTAATTTGCAATGGCTCTAGAATTTCTGTATAAGAATACTTTAAAAATAGCAATTTCTTGGAAAGGGAAGCTAGGGCATCTACCTTAAAGGTGAATTTTCATAGCAAGCACATTCTATTTGCCAAATTGTATGCTGATATGGATTTGTGGGATGCTAAAGTGCTGCCACTGATTGCAGCATGGGTGAGGTTCTGACATCTCTTATTTTAACTTTCCAGTTTAATTTATATTAACCCTCAACTATTAATTTTTATTAACCTTTAACATTTTCAACTAAAAATATTTGTCTCATCTATTAATGTTAGATGTCACACAGATTACTAAACATGACCTATGACCAAAGCGATCACAACTTGCTTTCCATGGCTCTAACTCTGTCCATTCTGTCTTCTGAAGTAATCTGTTACAGTACACTCTTACGGTTGATATTCTATGTACCAACTGCTATGCTATCTTGTAAATCACAAACCACTTAGGTATGCAAACATTGTTCAAATGCCTCCAATACCGCCCTCTGCAAAAGATCAGTGGACATGATGATTCTAATTCTGGAATATTTTAGATTTATAAAGTCTACTCAGCTACATTGGAAATAATAATCTCCACTGAATAATAATTTCTAGGATTTCTTGAGCACTTACTATAAGCCAGGCATGACTTTTAAATACCTATTAAGGGAGCGCCTGGGTGGCTCAGTTGGTTAAGCGACTGCCTTCGGCTCAGGTCATGATCCTGGAGTCCCGGGATCGAGTCCCACATCGGGCTCCCTGCTCAGCGGGGGGTCTGCTTCTCCCTCTGACCCTCCTCCCTCTCATGTGCTCTCTGTCTCTCATTCTCTCTGTCTCAAATAAATAAATAAAATCTTTAAAAAAAAAAAAAAAAAGATGGGCGCCTGGGTGGCTCAGTTGGTTAAGCGACTGCCTTCGGCTAGGGTCATGATCCTGGAGTCCCGGGATCGAGTCCCGCACCGGGCTCCCTGCTCAGCGAGGAGCCTGCTTCTCCCTCTGACCCTCCCCCCTCTCATGTGCTCTCTCTCTCATTCTCTCTCTCTCAAATAAATAAATAAAATCTTAAAAATAAATAAATAAATAAATAAATAAATACCTATTAAGTACCTGCCAGTACACACTTCAGAGTTAGTAATCCACACAACTCTGAGATATGTACTAGGATTCTCCAATTTTACGGAAAAAGAGGTTATGTAACTTGCCCCAAGGATATAGTTGGGTGATGGTCAAGTCAAGAGTTCAGATCCAGACACTCTACTCGAGAGACTTTTACCCCCTATCCTATATGCAATGTAAAGTGGCGGTTTGCCACCACAGGAAACATGTCCAAGTGCTGGTTATGGCTTGATTTACCATATCAAACCTATCGTGCGATTTTATTTCCTTCTCTCCTCCTCTCTCAGTTCATCCACCCCAGCTTAATAAATTCTAGAACAATCTACTTTTTCCCTTCCACCCATCAGATCTTGTTTGGAGCTACCAGGACTTAGAATTGAAAAAACAGCAAAAGAAACAAGCCATTTACTTGGGGAAGCAGCTGTATGTGTTTCCAGACCCTGATCTCAAACCCCAGTTACTGCTACTCTGGCAATGACTCACCAGCAGGAATATAATGCCTTCGATTTGTGAACATATGGAAATGAATTAATACCTTATGGCTCCTTATCACAAATGTCACAAGGACATGAAGATAGAGCAGAATACGGATATTGAGAATAGCTATGTTGGGGGATCAGGAAGGAAAGCTGAATCACCTGAAAGCCTCCCGAAAAGGACTAGAAAAGGGGCCCTTCAATAAGAACTCTTGTTACATTTCTTCCATTATTCTTCAAGTTTGCAGTATTTCTAGAAATTTTAGGATAAAATTCAGGATAATAGATATTTGAATTTCCTTCAAATGTCTTTCAAGATATGGCTTCCTTAAATCCTAAAGAGTTATCATTAGGCATCCAAATATTTAGGGTCAAAGTGCATTGAAAAGGAGACATGAGAGTCTAAATGTAGGAGGAATATAAACACAATAGTCAGATTTTCTTTGGAAACTGAAAGTACACTGTGCTTTATGGAATTCCTTATTAATTCAATACAGCCAAGTCCAAGCCTGCAAAATGTTGATATCTGATACTGAAGACATTCTTATGGCCCTAACTTGGTTATTCCAACCTTCTTGTTTGTTTATAATTTTCCCCAAGCCTCCCTGTTTTCTTCCCTCTATTTGTTCAAATTGTATCCCTTACTTAAGACCAGTTTTTCTCACCACTTCCTTGAAGGAGTTGTCTCCAGATCTTTGAGCTCATGCTAGTTTCCTCTTTTTCACAAGAATTCTTGGAGGCTTCATTGCCTCTACTTATAACAATAGCTCTTACGTTTACCTGCCATGATAAAATCATTAATTTCTTTGTACTGGAACACTTCAGTTGTTCTAGTATCGCTCAAAGGCTGTAATACTGTGTTTTCCATTAAGTTAGACCTCAACAAGTATGTCTTGAATTTAATTGGATTTTTGTTGTTGTTTTGCTAATCTTCCATATTTGGAAGTGTTAGAAGGTAGCTGTTGCAATTTTTATGATCACACAGTTTTAGCAAAATTATATGTCACGTACTTGAGTTATACTTTACTCTGGGGAACATGGATAATAAAGTAATAGGTTATATTTATCAATCTATCTTCTCCAATGGGAAGGCAAGTCTTCATTTAAAAGTAAACTGACTTGTATGTTACATTTGAATTTCAAAAATAAAATCATTGTACATTTATACTTTTGAAAATCTGGATTCCTTAAAAAGCAGATTGGGATGTCTTCCAATGAAAACTACTTCAGAAAGCACTACTTCAGAATAGAGTTTGAACTGACCCTAGATTTTTAAAAGTACCCAAATTTAAGAAACAGTCACAAAAAATAAGTTATCATAAAACTCTTCTAATTCTATCTTTCTAGGTTATTATTAATCATACAAATATAAGCACTTATTAAATAAGAACAAAGTTCTGACATATTCAATATGAAGTCTCTGAACCACTGGACATTGAATTTATTCCAAAAATGAATTAGTTTATCTAGCAATGTCAGGCTGTCAATCAAATTGTCATTCATCTATCTAAAATTGTCAAGTTTGATAAGAAAAACAACTTCTAAAAGAAGTAGAACTAGTAAGAACCATGGGGCAGTAGTAAAATGGCCTTTTGATAATGGAGTCCTTAAGAAATGCTCTATAGGTTATTAATGCCTATTGTTATTTCCTTACCTGAAACTCATATTTAACAATCTTTCTCTGAGCTCAGGTTTTCTTGGGCTTAAGTTTTGGTTTTATCTTATGAAAGTTTTATTTGGAGAAATGTGGCAATTGTGGCAAACCCATTCCCATCACTATATCCTATAATGAAGTGGAATCTAGAACTATCTTTAGTTGCTCTGCTCTTTGTCAAAAAACTATTATCACATTTCCTTTTCCAGCTAAGATATAATTATAACCAGTCATATTCTTTTGTGTCTACTTAAGTTTTACTGTTTTTTTGAAACAACATAAGCAATCCAGTTATTTTAAAATATATCTACATATATGCCACTGTGAATTTGTAATGAAGGGTATTAGGTCTATCGTTATTGAGATTTAACTGAACAAATCATTTTCATGGGAGAAAAGAACCTCCAAAGTGTGCATAAAATTAAGAGGTATGCATGGCTTCTATTATTTTTATTTTAGAGCTAATTAATGCCAGCATGAGCTATTAGCAAAAAGTAATAGTATCCTGACTATAATATACATTTCTCATGATACCCTGATTCTAATATTAACCACTGATACACTGATATATGTTTGCTCCAAAACTGAAAGGGATTATGAGGGTCTAAAAAACTAAGAAAGCAAACAAATAAAAATGGTCATGTTCCTCCATCTTTCCCTCATAATATCACATTAGATAATATTTTTGTCTTTTATCTAAAAGCTTTAATAATGCATTGTATGGCCAACCTTTAAAAAAAAACAAAAACAAAACTTGAACTTTTTTTGGCTTCGCCTGCATTTATCAATGGGCAATGCATCATCCAAATACATTTTAGAAATTAGACCTTGTATTCCATTACACCTTTAGACATTTATTGCTGAATGATAAACCTGTGTGCACCTCTGGGGGTTGGACTTATAAATCAGTACTAACTATAAAAATATTATACTCCTATTTGAAACCATTGGGGTTCTATATCTTGTTCTTCTGGCTTTTCCAAAGAAATATGAATTTTTATGAAGGAAAAAGATATAATTTTTTTTCTTAGAGGTGATGGGTATGTTATTATCCAGAGATACATTGGTAAAAATAGAGTAATATATTAATGAAATAATCAATTATATTCAGTAGCTATATTGAGATTTGGAGAATTTTAATTTAAGATGCATATTTCACCATATACAAAATGAGCACTGTTTTATTATTATTATTTTTTAAGATTTTATTTATTTGACAGAGGCACAGTGAGAGAGGGAACACAAGCAGGGGGAGTGGGAGAGGGAGCAGGGAGTCCGATGCGGGGCTTGATCCCAGGTCCCTGGGATCATGACCTGAGCCAAAGGCAGACACTTAACGACTAAGCCACCCAGGCACCCCATGTTTTATTATTATTTTTAACTTAACCACAGATGCAACTTTTCTATTACTGGTTACTAAGCAAACAAAATGATACCCACGTTGTGGTATCTATCTGTGTCAAAAAGATACAAATACTTGATTTGATGTAAAATGTACTCTTTCCTTTATTAAAGGATACTGAGTTACATGGGTCTCCTTCTAGAACTCTAGATGATTTACTAAACTCTCCACTAATAAAAGATTCAGAACAGTAGTTTTTCCCATAGGTAGAACTCTTATCATCATGAACCCTACAACTTCCTTGTAATTACTTTGACAAAATGTGTTTGAATAAAATTGTAGGCAAATAACCTAAATATCTATAATTCTATGCCTATAAACTTATCAGGGTTGGGCTTTTTAAACCCTGCCCATTCCAAAGAAAAAACTATCTTAAGACTGGCCCTTGGCCTGGCTCCTGGGAGATGACCTCTTAACCCTGGGAATATTCTGCCTGATAACAATGTTGTTTTTTTGTTGTTTGTTTTTTTATGACTGAAGCCTTGGGCTACTCTTATTTCAGTTTGATCTGGGGTGGCTCTGAAGTCTGACTAGCTGAGGTCAGTCATGAGGATGCCTACATGACATATCCCTAATAGAAACCCTGGTCACCAAGGTTTGAGTGAGCTTCCCTGGCTGGCAACACTTCACATATTTTGTTAAACATCTTTCAAGAGCATTAAGCACATTCCTCTCCAAATCCACTGGAAGGGAACCCCAGATTCTTGCCAGTGGTTTTCCCTGGACTTTGCCCCACAAGCTTTTTTCACTTTGCTGATTTTAATCTATATCCCTTCACTGTAATAAACCATCACTGTGAATATAACAGCTTTTTTGAGTCCTATGTGTCCTTCAATCCTCAAGCCTAAGGATGATCTTGGGGACCCTCAACATAAAACCCACTGCCAGTTTTCAAAAGAAATGTATTGATTTCAGCCAGATCCTCATTAATCTGCACTGGAATTCCTAATAAGAATTTGGAGATCCACCCAGCCATTTTTCAGGCTTTTTTGATTGCTCTCCAATCTCCAAGCCTGCTACCATGGCCATATTATTCCCCTCTCTGCCATATTCCACACTTTGTGGTATGTCTGCATTCCTAAACTTGCTGGATTCCTAAACTTTCTTGTTGGATAATGGATTATCTATCATCAAAAATAATGGGAATAAATTTGTGTCTTCAGAAGTGATTCACTAGTAATTACAAGTAAGATCATATAAATTTACAGAGAATAAGGTTCAGGATTTTCAAGATAAATAAATCCTACCAAAAATCTTCATTATGACCAGAATTAAAGAATTTACTCCTTATCATTGACTTTAAAAGATTCTTCTCTCTCTAAAGTTGAGAGTCAGCCATCACTTCATCATGTTATTTAGGCAATATTAAGATTTTTTTCTAAATGACTTTATGTCAACTGGATACAAGCTCCTTAGAACCTAGATAACCCATTTCCTCTTTTAATTTTATATAAAATGGTAGGCATTCATATATTACTTTAGATTCTATTAAATTAATCTTTCACACTAAAAACTAACCCCAAGTCTCAATGAAAATAAATCAATAATTACATTTTATTCTAGTTAAATGACATTTTTAAAATCATAGGTATGTAGCTTTCAGTGATTCTTCATAATATCAATTTCTATTTTTACTGAGTTACTGTCTCAATGAAAATAAATCAATAATTACATTTTATTTTAATTAAATGACATTTTAAAAATCATAGGTGGGTGCCTGGGTGGCTCAGTTGATTAAGTGACTGCCTACGGCTCAGGTCGTGATCCTGGAGTCCCGGGATCGAGTCCCACATCGGGTTCCCTGCTTAGCGGGGAGTCTGCTTCTCCCTCTGACACTCGCCCCTCCTGTGCTCTCTATTTCTCTCTCTCTCTCATTCTCTCTCTCAAATAATTAAATAAAATTTTAAAAAATCATAGGTATGTAGCTTTCAGTGATTCTTCATAATATCAATTTCTATTTTTACTGAGTTGCTGATGTTGGGTTTGTTGATTTTTCTAAACTGATTGAAAAATTACAGTATCTCTCCAAAGATCCTAAAAGGATTTGTCAGACCAAACTAAGATTGAGGACCAGTAAAATGTATTTGAAATTAATATTACATACAACATCATAATTTTTTTAAAACTTGTGTCTCAGTTTTTAAGTACAAGAAAAACAACAGAAAAGTAAAAAAATTCCCCTCTCTGCCAAAAATAAACAGCCTAGGGGTTGTTATTTAGATATTAATATCAATAAATAAAAGAAATAATAATTATTGAATGGTATGGGTGCATATGAACAACTTCCCTTCTTCAGTTTTGTCCTTCATACATTTGTATAAAGTAAAGCCTGTAGCTATAAAAGGACAAATGATGATTATATTTGCAAGACTCTGGAAAATGGTAAGGGTGTTTCCATTTGTATAGAGAAAGAGAAAAGTCTCACAATTCAGGGACAGGAAGCTATGATTTACATAATGAACATGGCACAGAGACCTATAAAGAAGCAAGACTTAGATGGCAGGAAAATCACATTGGCTTAATTCCAAGACACCAGGCACATCCCTGGAAAATTCTGATGTGCCGGAATATAACAGTATGTACTTTTCCCAGAGCCAGAATCAGTGCAATATTTGGCTTTCCTACTTCTACTTGGAACATGGGATTCTTTTCCTCAGAGCCTATCAGGGTTCCGTTTATGTTTAGCACCTGCATGCAGCCCAGGGGCTCTAAGAGGGACTTTTTACATATAGGAATGAATTTCTTAACATACGGTCATTTTTGTAACTTAAAGGTATTCATTTTGATAATCTCCATACTCTAATATCTGATAATCATGAAGATGAAAGTGTTACACTTACATAATTGGAATAATCCCCTTTAAATGAGTTTTTACAAATTTTTCACCATTATAGAGAGAAATTTCTCAGCAATGTCAAATACAATGATAAACGTTTATCAGTAATAAAAGCCAGGCCACTATATATCACCAGGGCTAAGAAGCCAACCTCTGAAGTGTAAATTCCAGCTCTACCATTTACTAGCTCTGTGATACTTAGTAACTATAATAATCTCTTTAAACACCAGCAAATAGGGATAATAATCTGTAAACAGGGGTAATAAATTTAGCTAACATAAAACTCAGGTGAAACTGAAAAGAATACGAATGGATATAAAACACTTTCTCTCAGTGCTTGGTTCAGAGCAAGTGTTCAATTAAAGCTACTGCGGTAGGCTAGAGGCTATGAACATGAGAAGGTCCACACCCTTCCTTCGCCCTCTTTGCCTGTCATGTGGAAAACTGCATGGGAAAAGAGAACTTAGTTAGTACGTGCAAATTCTCAAAAGAGAACCATGGGACGAACAAACAACTTTTCTCCCAGAACCTCCACTCTTTGAGAGAAGACTGGATCTGGCAAGCAAAATAGCAGGGACTGGTAGACACAGATGAGGGCGCCCTATGGGATATAACTGTGAGAAGTTCCCAAGAATTGGGAATGTTTGAAGATAGGAAAGGATAGGAGATAAGTGTTAGTGTTGACAAAATCATCATATGCTTATTAACTGAAAGAAATATGATGAAAGATTGAAATTTTTGCCTGAAGCTTATTATTTTTTTTTTTAAATACAACACATTCCAGAAATGAGTTTCTGGGGTCACAGATTGATGAGGTGTTATGGTCTGAACTACATCCTTTCAAAATTCATATGTTGTAGCCCTAACTGCCAGTACTCAGGATGTGGCTGTATTTGGGTCACAGGGTCTTTAAAGAGGTGACTGAGTTAAAATGAAGCCCTTAAGGTGGGTGGTCCCTAATCCAATCTGACTGGTGTCCTCATAAGAAGAGGAAATTTTGGGCGCCTGGGTGGCTCAGATGGTTAAGCGTCTGCCTTCGGCTCAGGTCATGATCTCAGGGTCCTGGGATCGAGTCCCGCATTGGGCTCCCTGCTCCTTGGGAGTCTGCTTCTCCCTCTGCCTTTCTCTCTCGCTCTGTCTCTCATGAATAAAAAAAAAAAAAAAAAGAAGAGGAAATTTGAACTCATAGAACATACCAGAGATACATGAGCAAAGGAAAAACCACATGAGGACACAGCAATAAGGCGACCATCTGCAAGCCAAAGAGAAAGGCCTCAGAGGAAACCAAACCTGCAGAAACTTTGATCTTGAACTTCTACCACACAGAACTATAAAAAAATTTATTTCTGTTGTTTAAGTCACCCAGTCTGTGGTAGTTTATGGCAGCCCAAGTAAACTAATACAAGAGGTAAGTATTTATACTAGCTATTAAGGGGCAATAAAATGCTTAGTGGTTAAAGTGGGAGAAAAGGTTTGCCTGAAATCAGACTGATTGAGTTTGACTTCTCAGTTCAAATTTTGGCTCTATTACTTTCTGTTTGTACAACCATAAGCAAGTTATTTACTCCCTCTCTACCTCAGTTTCTTCATTTAAAAAAAGGGGGGGGGATGCATTATAATGGTGTCTACTTCATTTGGTTGTTATCAGACTTAAAGGAGCTGAAATGATTAATACCCAAAACAGGGACTGGCATATAGTATTGATCAATGATCTTAATTATTTTAATTAGCTATTATAATTCTTTTCAAGGGTTCTCACCTTCTGACCTTCAGCAATTTCAGAGACTATGCAACATTGTGGAGAAACTCTCTGGGTCAGCAGGAGCAATTTTGGCTGTGGAGTTTTCAAGGGACAGTTTACCCCAAGTCACATATCTTTTTTCACTGGGGTTACAATGAGAAAGGGTCTTCTCATTTTATAATGCCCAAAGGTTGCAATTGATTGTAGGAAATGTATCCAGTAAAGAAATTTGAATACAAATCAAGTTAAAGAGGTAAGAGAGAACACTAGTCTTTAGGTTTTTAAATTTTGACATTATGAAATATGTTTGTTGTATTTTTAATAACTAGTCTTTACTTTTCTATTAGTTTGCAGTTTCAGATACTATTTTAAGTGCTTTACATATGTTAACTCATTCAATCCTCCTTATAAACACATGATAGATAGAATTTATAAATGAGGAGACAAGAGTGAGGTTCAATAATGTGCTCAAGATTAAGGAGCTAGGAAGTAGCAGTCAGGATTGGAATCTTGGTGATCTATGGCCAGAGTCCATCCTCTTATTCATTCTATATACTACCTCAAAATTTATTAGGCAGATAAGAGGGGTTTTTTCCTTAAATAGATTTAACCCAAAATGTTCATTCCCAGGATGCTACAATGCTGTCATTTATTAGGGAAAGAATGGTGTGATTCATTCATTTGAGCATTAAACAAATATAGATGCATAATATCATAGTGGTTAAAAGCAAGATTTCTGCTCTTAGGCTTGTATTCCAGATCTATATAAACTTAGGGCAATTTATATATGCTCATATATCTGAAATTGCTGAAGGTTATTTTCAAAATATCATGAGCAAAGGTGACCTATAGGAAAATCATATCATATACCAAGAACATTATTGTGCAGTTTTCCTATAGCATTTATGGTAAATTGAAGTAGAAATAACTCTAGAAAGGTAGGTTTGGGGTCAGCTTGCAAAGACCCTTAGTTGAGTTCCAAAAACTCAAGTATGATTTTCAAAATGAGACTCATCTTTGGTTCTTTTTTTTTTTTTTTTTTAAGATTTATTTATTTATTTGAGAGAGCGAGAATGAGAGAGAGAGTACATGAGAGGGGGGAGGGTTAGAGGGAGAAGCAGGCTCCTTGCCGAGCAGGGAGCCCGATGCGGGACTCGATCCAGGGACTCCAGGATCATGACCTGAGCCGAAGGCAGTCGCTTAACCAACTGAGCCACCCAGGCGCCCCTCATCTTTGGTTCTTGAGCAGGAAGTTAACCAGTGTTCTAGAGGGGATGTGCAGAAGAAACTGAAACTGGGATTGTGAACAGAAACACCATCACCATATTTGCAGGTATTAGACAGTAAGGACCTGAACTTGGTTTGTGACAATAGCCAGGCAAAAATAGAAAGCAATGAGAGTGTTACAAAAGAAAAGTCAGATTTGGCCACTCATCAGATGGAAGTAGAAAAGAAAAACAAAGATTCAAAGAAGACCGAGGCTCCTTGAGTCTGTTCATTGGCTCATTCAGGTGCTATCAAGAGAAAGTGGCGGAAGGCCCTGGTTTAAAAAAAAAAAAAAAAAATTTTAAAGTTTGATTTTATGAAATAAAACTGAAGTCTGTTTTCCATCCATATAAATATATTTGTGCTATTTCTACCTTAAGAAATTAAAGTTCTAATGATCTAAAATAATAGAGACCCAGGAGAAACACCTGTGAATTAAAGATACATAAATTCAACATTATTTGATCTTCAGTGAGCCAGGCAAACACATAAAGAGATTCTCCTTTAGGCAAACCATTTGCTATTGACACAAATCACTATTTGACGAGGGATTAGAAAAAAGAATTCCAAGAAAAAAAATAAAATAAAATGTCAACAGAGCTTTATCCTCTTACTTTCTAGGCACCATTAGGCGCCTTACAAATTGTGAGCTAACTCTGTTTTCGGAGTTTTAAAAACAGTTGCTTGATATTAGCTGTTTCTAGAGGCAGATTGCACTAGCTCCAAATTTTCAACTTTTGTATTTGTACAGATAATGTAATTTAGGTGACTTGGGAATCGCTCTTCAAATTAGAACTAGTTTTAAAATACCAACATCAAGTTAATGAGATTTTACTGAATTTTTAAGAATTTCAGAAACATGGAGATTTTTACAGAGGCACTGAGGATTATTTGCAAAACCTTCAGCAAAATCTCCAGAGTTATGTTGTTTTGTTTTGTTTTGTTTTTAATAAGTCATTATGCTTCTACAGAAGCCAGCATATTCTCTGGAGTTTTAACAGATGACATTCTTTACTTTGCCAGCAAAGTACTCCAGGATGTACAACAGACCAATGAATTACTCCAGCAGAGCAATAAAAGGGGGCCTGAAAAAGTTAATGCACTTCTTTAAATGCCAAATTTTTATAAAGTGGCTTATTTTAAAAGATAGATGTCAACCCAGAGTACTATACACATTAGATTCCTTAATGACAGATACTATTTAACAATATAAAAGTAACAAAGAAAATAAACACACTTTGGGAAATACTTTTTTTTTTTTGACTTCTTAGGAAAATAAAAGTCTGATAAAACCATTAAAACTTTCCACCCACCCCCTAAAATATAATTAAATGCAGAGGAATGTTGGTAATTTTTTCATTTTGGTATTTAAGTTTAGCCAAGTGCACAGAGCAAAGACTAATTTACTTACTTTTAGTTGCTCCAATATTATAAACAAGTGGGTATGTATATATGTATATGTGTATATATATACACATTTATATATACATTATAGATACACATATATACATATCTAGTTGCTTACATTATTTTATTATTGTACTGCATATATATATATTCCCATATGAAACTTCATTAATATATTTCTTTTAAATATATAATTTTGTGTTTTCAGGGAAAATGATGTATGGGCTTGGAGGTCAGCAGATCTGGGTTCAAGAAGTGGCTCTACTGCTTTCTAGTTTTGTAACTTTGGGCAAGGTACTTAGTCTCTCCAAGCCTCACTTACCTCATCTGTAAAACAAATATAATAGTAAGGTTGCTATGGATACTAAATGATTATGAGTGCCTTATCATCGATGCTTATCATCATGCCTGGACATGGTTGCTTTGATTATAGCAACTTTATTGTTCATTTTACTCCTTTCATCAAACTGTAAGTATCTTTAAGGCAATTATTATACCAGACTATGTTTCTGTAATTCTACATAGCATCTAACACTGCTTCTATCACTCCCAGCCTTCGATGACTGCTTTTCAAAGATACCCTCTCCTTTATCCTCTGTATAAGGTACTGGCATATCCTACCATCCCCTAGATTTGGATGTCTATGAAACTTACAAGGAAAGTCAGCCTAAAGCAGAGCTGTCACCAAAATTTACTTTGAAATTTGAAAACAGAAACACTGAGGCAGAGCAGAACAAATATTTTGCCCAAATAAAAGGAAAACTTCCTAAGTTAGAGTTTCCATCCCTGTAAGGTTCTTACATACAAGAACTATACTACCGGGAACATGTATGACCAGGGCTAGCACTTTCATTCATCCAATAAAATAGCTCTGTACTTCCATTTGTCTTGGACAGGCAGTTGTCTATCCATCTTCAGTGTTCTTCTTCTTTCCACTGGTAATGGAAAGAATTTGTCTTTCTGAGTTGGGAAGATAAGACATACACATGAGCTGGTTTATGGGTTCTTTTGGAGGTAAGACTGAATATCTTTGACATGACTTTAATCCATTTAGAGGCTCATACTTTGGAAGACCTTGCTTTGCTGCCCGCCTTTTCTTCTGCTTAGCATATCCTCACTTCTCCCTTCACAGTCACTCTTAGTCATCTTTCAAAACCAATTGCACAGGTAACTTCCACAGGAAAATACTTCTGACATTCTGAGACTGAATCAAATTCCTTTCATTTGATCATTAATTCAACAAATATATGAGCACCTACTATGTGCCAAGTACTGTCTTACACATGGAAATACAGCAGTGATCACATTAACTAAAATTTCTCCTGGAGGGTACCTCCTAATGAAGGGAGAAAGAGAAGAGATAAAACACCTAATATACCACAGGGAATGATAAGACATGTAAGCGAAAGTAAAACACAGGATGGAAGAAAAATAAAACAGGCTGGGGGAGCTAGGACATCCTGACCGGTAGGGTAATTGCTGTTAAGTAGGAAGGTCAGGGAAAGCCTTAATAATACAATGGCATTTAAGCAGTAATTCCCAGGAAGTGAGGGAACAAACCTCTGTATATTCAGAGGAAGAATGCTCCAGATTGAAAGAACTGCAAGTGCAGAGAGCCTGAGGTGGGAGCATGCTCAGTATGTGTTAGGAACAGGAAGGATGCCTTCATGCCTGGAGCTCTGTGACTGGGGCAACATGGTGATGAGAGACAGGTAAACATGTGAGGCCTTTCACCTAAGAGACCTTGAGAACTCCAGCATTTTCTCGGAGTGAACTGAGAAGCCAAAAAGGGGTTTGAGCTGAAGAGTGCCATGATGTGACTTATGCTTAAATGAATTACTCTGATTTCTGTCTCAAGAATGGACTATAGTGGGACCAGGGAGGAAGCTGGCAGATCACTTAAAATTTTACATGGTTCAGAGGAAAGATAATAGGGGCTCCATATGTGTTCCTTTTGCAAGTTGACCACAAGTCCAGCCTGCCATTATCCCACTCTTCTGCTTTTGTCTTGATAACACTGTGACATCCCTAAAAAGAGAAACAGGTCTCTTTTATCTCTGTATCATCAACATTTTACCAAATACTTGGCATATTACAGTGCTCGGTAAATGTTTACTGAATGAAAAAAATCTATTAACATAGACTTTCAAAAAAATTCAGACCCTGGAGAGATCCAAATATCATGGCTTTTTAAATGGAAATATTTATGTAAAAAATAATTTGGGTTGATTCAATGGAGGAGAAAAGTACTAGTATTATCCTATATTTTTTGAGATATTGCTCTCCAATTCTATGCAGTAAAAATGGAAAGGAATAAAATTAGGGCTGTGAGCCAATCCCAGAAATGGCAACTAAAGTAATAAAGGTAATGGATTTTGATCAGTACATAAAATGAAAATCATAAATAATGTGCATGAAAAATGTAAAGTGACATTAATAAATAAACATCTGTTTAATATTATTAAGGTCAGTGGAGAAAAAACTAATTGTAGTAAATATTTTAATTAGTGTTTTGGCAAAAAGCATTTGAAATTTGAATGATAATAAGGAAAATTTAATGAATAAAGGCAGGCTTTAATATTCCAAACCATAGTGAATCACAAAAAAAGCACTTGTCTATGTATTAGTTTGTTATTGCTGCTGTGACAAATCCCCATACACTTAGTGAGTCAAAACAATGCAAATTTATGAGCATAATTTGTAGGTCAGAATTCTGACAGAAGTCTCACTGAGCTAAAAATCAAGGTTGGCAAGGCTGCACTCTTTTCTGGAGGCTCTAGGAGACAATATGTCTCCTTGTCTTTTTCAGCTTCTAGAGAATGCCTTAAATTATGATACATCTATATGATGGAATACTATAGAGTCATTAAAATTAGGCTTCTGGAATTTTTAGTTATATGACAAAATATTATAAGTGACAGGTGTTACATGCCACATTATATATGCAATATAATTTCAACTATACAAAAATACCTATTCATGGACAAATGACTGAAAAAGGGTATTATATGACTGCTTCTAAATGTTGCAGTTATGAGTAATATCTATTTCTTCTTTATGCTCTTTTCCTATTTTTTTTTAATATTTTATTTATTTATTTGACACAGAAAGAGAGAGAGAGTGTGCACAAGCAGGGGAAGCAGCAGAGGGAGAAGGAGAAGCAGTTTCCCTGCTGAGCAGAGAACCCGATGCAATGCGGGGCTAGATCCCAGGACTCTGAGATCATGACCTGAGCCAAAGGCAGACACTTAACAACTGAGTCACCCAGGCGCCCCTCTTTTCCTAATTTTTAAATGAACTTGTATAACTTTTACTTTTAAACTAGCATATTTTTAAAACAGCATCATGCATTTAAATTAATAGTTCATGTTTTCATAAAAATATTTCGTTGTCTCCTTCTGATACTCTCTTCTCCTCCTTTTCCTCCAATCAAGCATGGAATTAAGACTTTGTTTTAATTTAAATGAAAAAGGGCAACAGTTGCATCATGCTCTTTTCCCTTTTATTCATAACCTAAATTCTACAAAGTACTATACCCAATGCCATTTGGATTTCCTGATTTAAGTTTCAAAGACATTCTATTTCTACGAATTCTCCTACCTTATTCTCTAGCTAGACAGTAGGTAACCTTTTCAGAAAAGACAGGATTTTTAATTTTAACTCTGCAAGGCATTCTCCTAACTCTCAGATCTGTTGAAATCTTATAACATCCTATGATTTTTCTGGCACATACAAAATTGAAAGGAGGTGCAAAACGATGAAGACAGTAAAAAGATCAGTAGTTATGAGGTGGAGGGGTGGGAGGACAAAGGAGGGATGAACAGACAAAACACAGAGGACTTTTAAGGCAATGAAAATATTCTGTATGATATTAGAATGGTGGATACATGTCATTATACATTTGTCCAAATTCATAGAAAGTACACCACCAAGTGAACCATAATGTAAACTAAGGACTTTAAGTGATAATGATGTGTCATTATAAGTTCATCAATTGTAACAAATGTACCACTCTGGTGGGGGATGTTGATAATGGGGGAGGCTCTGCATATATGGGGGCAGCAGTACATGGGAAATCTCTGTAGCTTTCTCTCAATTTTAATGTGAACCTAAAACTTTAAATATAAAATCTTTTTAATAATTGAAAGGACAGGTCAATTTTACAAAAGGAAATATAAGTAAATGCATGCCTCCTCATCCATTTAAAATAACAATAAAATAACAAAGCTTTGTCTTTCATATGCCAAATTTAACTACTAAAAATAAAAGGTCAACAAAATCATTTCAGCTACTTTGTTTTCATACGTTATACATATGTATAACATGTGCATATACATACATTACCTTCAAACAGGAAATAAATAGCCCATTATTAGAGAAATCAGCCTAAGAATCAAACATATTCTCCTCTCCCACTTTGAAAAGAAAAAGCATACTTGTCTTTATTCATCTAGAATCTCACAATGGGGGGCGCCTGGGTGGCTCATTTGGTTAAGTGTCTGCCTTTGGCTCAGGTCATGATCCCAGGATCCTGGGATCGAGCCCCACATCAGGCTCCCTGCTCAGCATGGAGCCTGCTTCTCCCTCTCCCTCTGCTGTTCCCCTTGCTTGTGCTTGCACTCTCTCTCTGTGTCAAATAAATAAATAAAATATTTAAAAAAATAGAATCTCACAATGGTGCATTGCACTGAAGTACACATTTCTGTGGCACCCATCAAAGGAACAATTTGAAATATTGATATCTATGAAGACTTCTTAAATCAAGGCACAATATATGCATGCCATAGCTTTGTGTCCGTCCTTATATATATTATACCTATTTCCATTAAGTGCTAAAAGTGAAATTAAAGCAGGGTAATTTGGCCCACACTGGAATCATTTGAATTTAGATAAATTCTGAGTAGGGTAACATGAGTGAAGACAGTCTTTGTTGCCTACTCCACCTTGTTCCTTCATTGCCTATTGACACTACCCCTGAGGGAGTAGGTCACAAGCACAAAATACTAAAGGTGGGTACACAGGCACAAAATATTAAAGGTGCAGTCACCTTAATGGCAAATTCATGTTAAGACTTAATCTCTGCTTAACCCATCAGAATCACTTCCGGAAATCAAAAGTGATGTGGTTATCATGAGAAAAATATCAATGTTTTGTAAATTTAAAAATGAAGTTAGACATTCTATGACACCCTGCTTTGGCTGATTTGACAATGAAACTGAAATTTCCAATTAGGTTTAATATGAACATTTTCCATGAACTGAAAGAGTTAAGTCTATAGCTAAAATTTTGATGGATATAAATATAAGATACTTTATATGAAAAAAGTACTTTATCAAAAATGGGCATTGGCCAGATGATATGATACTTTATGTGGAAAACCCAAAAGACTCCACCCCAAAACTGCTAGAATTCATACAGTAATTCAGAGGGGCAGGATATAAAATCAATGCACAGAAATCAGTTGCATTTCTATACACCAACAACAAGACAGAAGAAAGAGAAATTATGGAGTCAATTCCATTTACAATTGCACCCAAAACCATAAGATACCTAGGAATAAATCTAAGCAAAGAGGCAAAGAATCTGTACTCAGAGAAATATAGAATACTCATGAAAGAAATTGAGGAAGACACGATTGATGCTCATGGATCGGAAGAACAAATATTGTGAAAATATCTATGCTACCTAGAGCAATCTACACATTTAATGCAATCTCTATCAAAACACCATCAACTTTTTTCAAAGAAATGGAACAAATAATCCTAAAATTTATATGGAATCAAAAAAGACCCCAAATAGCCAGGAGACTGTTGAAAAAGAAAAGCAAAGCTGGTGGCATCACAATTCCAGACTTCAAGCTCTATTACAAAGCTGTCATCATCAAGACAGTATGGTACTGGCACAAAAACAGACACATGAATCAATGGAACAGAATAGAGAGCCCAGAAATGGGCCTTCCAACTCTATGGTCAACTAATCTTTGACAAAGCAGGAAAGAATGTCCAATGGAAAAAAGACAGTCTCTTCAACAAATGGTATTGGGAAAATTGGACAGCTACATGCAGAAGAATGAAACTGGACCATTTCCTTACACCACATACAAAAATAGACTCAAAATGGTTGAAAGACCTAAATGTGAGATAGGAATTCATCAAAATCCTTGAGGAGAACACAGGCAGCAACCTCTTTGACCTCAACTGCATCAACTTCTTCCTAGAAACACCACCAAAGGCAAGGGAAGCAAGGGCAAAAATGAACTACTGGGACTTCATCAAGATAAAAAGCTTTTGCACAGCAAAGGAAACAATCAACAAAACCAAGAGACAACCGACAGAATGGTAGAAGACATTTGCAAATGACTTATCAGATAAAGGGCTAGTACCCAAAATCCATAAAGAATTTATCAAAATAAACATCCAGAGAACAAATAATCCAATCAAGAAATGGGCAGAAGACATGAACAGACATTTCTGCAAAGAAGACATCCAAATGGCCAACAGACACACGAAAAAGTGCTCAACATCACTCGGCATCAGGGAAATACAGACCAAAACTTCAACGAGATACCACCTCACACCAGTCAGAATGGCTAAAATTAACAAGTCAGGAAACAACAAATGTTGGCGAGGATGCGGAGAAAGGGGAACCCTCCTACGCTGTTGGTGGGAATGCAAGCTGGGGCAGCTACTCTGGAAAACAGTATGGAGGTTCCTCAAAAAATTGAAAATACAGCTACCCTATGACCCAGCAATTATACTACTTGGTATTTACCCCAAAGATACAAATGTAGTGATCCGAAGGGGCATGTGCACCCCAATGTTCATAGCAGCAATGTCCACAATAGCCAAACTATGAAAAGAGCCAAGATGCCCATCAACAGATGAATGGATAAAGAGGATGTGGTATATATATACAATGGAATATTATGCAGCTATTAAAAAGATGAAATCTTGCCATTTGCAACAATGTGGATAGAACTAGAGGGTATTATGCTAAGTGAAATAAGTCAATCAGAGAAAGACTAGTATTATATGATCTCACTGATATGAGGAATTTGAGAAACAAGACAGAGGATCATAGGGGAAGGGAGGGAAAAATGAAACATAACAAAACCAGAGAGGGAGACAAACCATATGAGACTCTTAATCTCAGGAAACAAACTGAGGGTTGCTGAAGTGGAGGAGGGTGGGAGGGATAGGGTGGCTGGGTGATGGACATTGGGGAGGGTATGTGCTACGGTGAGCACTGTGAATTGTGTAAGACTTATGAATCACAGACCTGTACCCCTGAAACAAATAATACATTATATGTTAATTTAAAAAAAAAAAAGAAATTGGGGCACAACTTAAAATGAGTAAATGGGTGTAATTAAGTAAGGCAAATTAAGGATGATATTAGATGTTTTTTTAAAAAAATGTGCATTGGCATAAATGTATTAAAATAAATGATATTTTTATTTTACCAACCCTTTCTGAGTATACTGAGTTAAGCAAGATGCCTTTATGTGAAAAAGTAATAGGAATGACTGTCACTCGAAAAGACTTGGGAAAGCCTTTATGTTGTTGGCAAAGTACATGACTAATAACTGGATAAGAAATTCTTTTGCAAGAAAGATGACTTCTAATTCTTTGTTTACAAGGAAATTGAAGGAGATCTTTATCAAGTTGACAATTGAAATATAATTTTAATAATATATCCCCATATGATTTTTGGCATAAACTGATAAAGAACTTAAAATAGTGACAACACTATAAAAATTTTTCCACCTACTTATTTAGGTGAAAATATTTATCAATGTTTTCAACTACAAAAACAAAAAATAGGAATAGAAGGAGTGCAAAACTTGCCTCATTTTAGTAGTACATAATATGAATCCATGAAGATATAATACCTTTCATATAAAAAAAGACTTTTGTTACACAGCAAAAACTGATAGACTGACTAAAATTCCTTTCACAGAAATTGTGGTAAGGGTCAATACATTTTACAACCCATCCTCTCGGTGCAGAGGAAACCATGTATATTCAATCTGGTGTGAATTTGTCCTTTCCACTTTCCTCAGTTTCTTCCCTGACAAAAGCAGAAGCTGTGTTTTTTCCTCATTTAAATGACAAGCTTCCCTCCTTTGACAGTGTCTAAAAGTAGATGTTGTTTTAAAAGCCTCTTTCAGGGCGCCTGGGTGGCTCAGTTGGTTAAGCGACTGCCTTCAGCTCAGGTCACGATCCTGGAGTCCTGGGATTGAGTCCCACATCGGGCTCCCTGCTCAGCGGGGAGTCTGCTTCTCCCTCTGACCCTCCCCACTCTCATGCTCTCTCTATCTCATTCTCTCTCTCAAATAAATAAATAAAATCTTTAAAAAAAAAAGCCTCTTTCATGCATTTAATTTTTTACTTATTCTTTTTATTGAGATACAACATAAAGCGCATAAATCTTAAATGTACAGCTTAATTAATTTTTAAAAAACATATGTCAATGGAAGCTCCATCCAGATCAAAATGTAAAATACTATTTAATACCACAGAAGCCTCTTCTTGCATCTTCCCAGTCATTGCCACTCCCCCAGCCCATACACCAAAGCGTAAGCACTGTTCTGACTTCTATTATAATAGGTTAAGTTCTGTCTGCTTTTTGAACTTCCAAAACAGAATCATACAATATATACTCCTTTAGGTCTGGAAACTGAAAAAAAAAAAAAAATAAGTCACAGGATGAGAGAATATATTGGCAATACACATATCTGACAAGGGACTTGTATCAGGATATATAAATACAAACCAAAAAAAGACAGACAATCCAGTTTTAAAATGTGCAAAAGACTTGAACAAGTATAACCAAATAATATTTCATACATTTTGAGGATCTTCCTTTTAAGCCCTAAGTCTTTTGAGATCTCAGACTCCAAAGCTTAAAGTTCCCTTATTTAAATTAACTAATGTCTTCATTCACATATCCATAAAACATTTGTTTAATATCTCCTATGTTCAAGGCACTGTGTTGTACAATGGAAGGTAAGATAGATAAAGTTCCTGGCCTCAGGAAATGAAGGGTCCAGTAGTTGAAATAAGTCATGGGGAAAAAAAAAATGGCCATGCTCAATGTAAATAGCAATACTGGCCACAACAGAAATAAAATTACTGACTGTTCCTACTTGACATTAGGGGAAGAGTAGAGAGAATTGATTAAAGAAGAAAAGGTGATATTTGGCAGATTTAATATCTTGTGTCATACACCTGAAACAAAACTTAGACAAATACCCCCAGGGAATGTCTCTCTTGATGATTTTCTTTCCCATGCTTCTCTCATCATGGAAGTCAGACTTTGGGTCCTATGAGAGGAGGCTATAAAAAGCTTTATGGCCATAATTTGCTGGATCAGAACCAAGAACCATTCTTACTTTTAATTCTACTCTGCCCTTGGTATTCCAGAACTAGATAACTCTCCAATCTGAACTACATTCCACAAATTATTGGATTTTCTAACCCTTAATGCTGATATCCTAGTAACTGCATTCCTCACATCCACCTATATACCTTAATCTAGCATTTTTAATGCTTAGTCACCATCCATCATCTATTCGTTCTCTCTTGTTTCTGTATGCCATATCTGGAACCCTGTGCAGTCCTCAGGTTAATAGTAGCTTCATCCATATGTGTCTTTGTGTTTGTATTTTGATTTTGGAATTTTTTCTTGGTATTTTAAATCCATATGCATTTCCCCAATACAACAAACAGACCTCTAGTCTTGCTCTTGAGTTTGGACCCCTGGTTTTCATTCAATTCTGAACCACTTCCACTCTCTAGATTCAAGGCTTCCTCAGTTAAGCCCATCTTACAGCTATAAATGTGCCAGCCACAACAAAAGAAAAAAAGAGGAAAGAAATTTTTTAATAAAAGCATGCAATGGACACAGCCTATTCTTTTCAAATTAGGATATCAATTTTTAAATTGTTGCATCTCTCATCCACATGTATTTCATGAATTTCCCTTATGCTTTTGTAACACACTGAGTCATAACCTAGAATAGTTTTCTCAAAACCTAGCCTATCTGCATCAGAAAATACTAAGGGTACTTACCTGAATAAGATTCTTCGACTCCGCTGCAACCTACTGAATCAGAACCTTTGGACCTGGGGCACCTGGGTGGCTCAGTTGGTTAAGCATCTACCTTCAGCTCAGGTCATGATCCCTGCATTTGGCTCCCTGGTCAGAGGGGACTCTGCTTCTCCTCCCTCTGGCCCTCCCTTGCACTCCTCACTTGTGCTCTCTGCTCTCTCGCTCATGCTCTCTCTCAAATAAATAACTAAAATCTTAAAAAAAAAAAAAAAGAGTGTTAGAAGAAAGATTACCCAATAGTAATGAACATGCCTAACACCACATTTTTTTTTTTTTTCTGAACACCATTTTCCAAAAAAAGTAACCAGGGCTGGGCTAGGGGAAATGGTATCAGAGGTTAAAGTGTGTCTTCTGACATGATGCGCTGAGAAGGACACAAAATCACTTGTCCACTATTTTTGGCAAAAATGCATTATATCAACTTTAACATGAGATAACATCAGACAAATTCAATTTGAAATAGATTTATCCTACCAAATACTGGCTAGCCCTCTTTCAAGATGTCAAGATCACAAATGAAAAAGTATGACTGAGAAAATGGCCCAATTTTAACAGACTAAGGAGCCATGATCAGGGTGAATTCTCAGGCTTTGACCTTTGTATTACGGTTATGAGAGATGTTATTGTATGGTGAAGATGGGTGAAAGAACTCGTTATACATTTTTTAAGAGTTCTGTAAGTCTGGAAATACTTGAAAATTAAAAGTTTTTAAAAAAGGATTTAATGTAGGAAAGGGAATTTGTTTTATTTTGATATGACTCAAACTCTCTTTCAAAAGTTGTTCCTAATTCTGTATTTAATGCCATTTTAGCTTTTTTAAAGATTTTCCTTATTGTGACATTAATGCCCCATTGGCAGCAAGAAGAATCAAGAGTTAAATGTTCTGCAGTAACATTTCACCCTTTCTTCTTCCAATAACTTTCTCCTCTCCTTTTAAACTTCAATTGTGTTATTCTCCCATTAAACCTGTAGGAGAAAGAAGTCCTTATTTATTTTTCTAAAATTTTATGTATTGTACAGCTTTTTATAAACTTCCAACATCACTGAAATACTATAAAAATATGATTCTGGACACTATGGTTAAATAATTGCTACTGTCTTGATAGTTACTCAGAATAATGTAGTTAAAGCATTATTCTAAATTCCATAATTAAATAATTAGAGTTGTCTTGCTTGCATGCTATTTTCATTATTAGTTCTGTTTTTCCTTATTTTTTGTCTTCCTGAGGCAATGCTGACATATCTCTGGAATGTGCTGGCTTTTTTTTTTTTTTTTGAGTGGTTCCTCGAGTGGAATGATATGACAACTTTCAAGTGATTTTCTATTGCTTCCTTTTCTTTTTTCCTTTATTATTTTCTCATTCTTTTTTCTTTTTTAATTGTAGTAAAATACAAATAATATAAAATTTACCATCTTAACCACTTTTAAGGGTACAGTTCAGTAGCATTAAGTATATTCACATTGTTGAAAAGTTCTAAAATTGTCTTTTTTTTTTTTTTACTTTTATTTATACATCCAAGAAAAGATATAAAGCAAAGATGGTTTGCTTAATTTTGGAGGACTACTAAGGAGAGTGTATTCTAGTTTCATGTACCATTTTTCAAACATTATTTGGAATCATTCACATGAGAGATGAATAAAAGGATTAGAGCTAATTTTGATCTCAAATGATTAGGAACAAAAACCAAGCGAAGAGAAGTAGTGAGCTAAGATACAGTTATGCTCCTCCTATATAGAACTTGTCTATCTAATGAACTCAACTGTCCAGAATACAACTTTATCAGCAAAAGTAAGTATATAAAGGTCTCCAAGGAAACAAAATTAGTGTAACAAAATCCATGTTTTTAATTTTGTATACTTCAGGCACAAAAGAATTTCATGCCCTCGTTCAAGACTTTACTCTTATTTGGGGCACTGGGTGGCTCAGTTGGTTAAGCACTGGACTCTTGATTTAGGCTCAGGTCATGATCTCAAGGTCGTGAGATCAAGCCCCTACAGGGGCTCCACACTCAGCAGGGAGTCTGCTTGAGATTCTCTCCCTCTCCTTCTGCCCCTCCCATCCTGCCCCCCGCCCCGCCCCACTCAAGCTCTCTCTCAAAAAATAAATCTTTAAAAAAAAAAAAAGAAAGAGCTTGCTCTTACTTTAAGGACAACATAACATACTTGGCTACATGGTATCTAAAAATTACAGTCTAAAATAACAAATACAAAATAAAAAAGAGGAATGCTTTTAGGCAATATTGGTAATACACTGAAAATAAGAAGTTATATGTGGAAAGGAAAACCATGAAAAGCAAAAAAATGAGTGTATTGTTAAAGAATTTTAAAGAATAAAAATATCATATCTCAAAATTCCTGGAGGCTATAATAAATTAAAAAACGTTTTAATAAGTGATTCTTATAATGATATGTTCAGCATATTCTATTTTTAAATACAGGGCATGAAAATAAAATTATACTGAGTGATTTCTATGTAGCGGTATCAATAGGCTTAAGTTATAGGATATATACTGCATTCATAATGTAAAAAATAAGGTGGCTTTTATTTTTGTGATTGTTTGAAATATGGGTGCTTCATACTAATGTGGGGGAAGGGAAACATATTGATGCAAAAAAACTGCACCAGAATCATTTTTTTTCCAAGATATAATATCACACAACTAGTTATTCTACTTCTTCAATTTTCAAACAAAATTCTGGAAATAAGAATATCATTCTTTCAGAGTCCATTTTTCCCTAAATCTTGACTTTCCATTAAAATGTTACTAAACATGTAGCATTAAAACAAGAGGACAGAAGAAGAAGAAGGTAGCGGGAGGGGAAGAATGAAGCGGGGGAAATCGGAGGGGTAGACGAACCATGAGAGACGATAGACTCTGAAAAACAAACTGAGGGTTCAAGAGGGGAGGGGGGTGGGAGGATGGGTTAGCCTGGTGGTGGGTATTGAGGAGGGCACATTCTGCATGGAGCACTGGGTGTTGTGCACAAACAATGAATCATGGAACACTTCATCTAAAACTAATGATGTAATGTATGGGGATTAACATAAGAATAAAATTAAAAAAAAAAAAAGCACAAGAGGACAAAGGCAAACACTGAAGAAAAGTATGGAGAGATATTAGACTAGAAATGCTTAAAGACATTCACTGAGAAATGACCACAGGCATTCACAGAGCAATTTATGTCTTAGAAGATGCCCAATTTGGCAACTGATAAAGGCTTAAGAGGAAAATCCCAATAAAAATTAAGACTACAAGCTCCATGAGGCAAAGAAACCTGCCTCTCTTCAACACCATATTGCCAATGCTTATCATGTAGAGCAAAGACTTTAGACAGCAAAATCTGGATCCAGATGGGGTGCTTTCTACACACTATTACTCTTCATTTTCTCAAGTATTCCAGTGAACAAAGGAGAAATGACACCTGTAGCAAGTAAACAGGTTTCTTTCTGGACTTAATTTATTGTAACAGACCCTGTGTATCTAAAGTAGCATTATATGTTGTTATTGTTGTTGTTTTTAAATCAGCTCTCAAAACTTCCTCAGAGTTTTTGTGATGATAGCTTTGTTAAACATTTCAATAAGCACACAAGCACCGTATTAATTGCGATGTACACAAAGCATCATTGTTGGCCTAGCCCACCTCTTCAAACTCTATGTCTGCTTTAACTATAGCCAATGAAAGAAATTTCAGAAACTAGGTTCCCTATATTCTTGTTGTGTTTTAAATTTAATATGAATAACTGACATTTTCCATTCATTTCTTTATCAAACATGTATTAAGTGTCTACTCTTACCAGTTACTCTACTAGACACCAGAAATACCATGGTGGGGGAAACAAACACAGCATTTTCTCTCATGGATCTTATACTCTAGTATGAAAAACTGGTAAAATATGCAACAAAATTAACAAAATAAAGAAAATTGTAAGAAGTATTAGAGGAAAAATATGGGATCAAAATAAGAATAACAGAAGTAGCAGGAGAGGTGAGGGGGAGGATCTGATTTAGTCAATAAAGTTTTCCCAAAGAGGTGACATTTAAGCTAAAATTTGAAAAATGATGCAGCACATAGATTGAAAAGAGATTGAGAAGATGATCCTCTAAAGCTGGAAGGGGATTGTCATGTTAAGGAATTGAAACAAGACTGGGATGGCCAAGACCTAATAAAGAGGCCATAATACAGAGTAAGGTTTTTCCCTCAGAGCATTGAGAAGCCATTGAAGGGTGTTAAAGAGGGGGTTTATCTGGTCTACTTATAGATGATATATTTTTTCTTAGTTTCTTAAACTAAATTAAATAAATACTGCTAACTTAAATTTGATTTGCTCTGAAATTTTCCATAATACACTTGAAATAAAGGTTTCACCAACCTTTATTGTTTGAACCTGTTTGTGCTAAAGTGAAACTCAATTTTAATGGCTGTCTTCCAAAGATCACTCCTTACTGAACTCTCATAAACTCACAACCACTTAGGTCCTTAAACATCCTAGCTGGAAGCTCTGTTTTCCCTATCCTCATCATGACCACGGAGATCTACAGTTCCCACTATAATATGACAAAGTGCATTAACTGTCTACACCAAGGGGCTCCATTTGTTGTGTTGGCAGTTTTTGTTCTTCCTTTCACCTCCCTAATGAGGCCCAGTCCCACTCACTGATGTCCTATAGCAGTCAGACAAACCACCGTCTCAAGTTCTGCCAGGAATCAAAAATAACATTAATAGCATTCTATATTGTCTATCTATATTTAATGATAATGGATAATATCTCTGATGACATTTTTTCAAAATTTGTTTCTGCATTTCCCCTTCATTTGGAAAGATGCCTTCCTGAGTATCTGTCTACCTAGCTCGTTTTGAGAATGTAAATGCTCATTCACCCTGTGACTCCTATATTATAACCTGTCTAAAGAAGTGCTTTAAAAGATCCTGATTTTACCACCTGGAAGGAGAGTAGGCCTCATAATTGTTCAGGAGAGTTATCTATACAACCCCCACTAGGAGCCCATGTAGCTAACATGATTCTGCACACGGGCTCAGAGATATCCTAGCACTTCCTCAAGGGAACAGGATTCTTTTCCCAGGACACAGGACATTTCAGAAAAGGGATAAATGGAGATACCGTCTCCTTCAATACTCATGAGTCTGCATAATTTATACCTTCTAGACCCAATAGTTTTTACCTGTGGTAGTCATGGTTTCTCTAGACTTTATAGTTCCATACTCTTTCCAAAGTCACATGGAAAGATGCCAGACCAAGATATAGGACATGACTCTTTACAACATTCCCCTGCAGACTCTTATGACCCGAGTACCCCAGCAAGACTAATTATCTCTCTGTATGAGGACACAGAATGAGCTAATATATGCAAAAATACCCTGAAAGATACAAAATGGTGTGCAAACATAAGGTACTAAGACCATGGCTTATTGCCTTTGCATTCCCAATGGCTAACACAATATCTGGTGTGCAGCAGGCTCAGAAGAGATGATAGATAGATAGATAGATAGATAGATAGATAGATAGATAGATAGATAGATAGATATAGATTTTTATATGTAATATGATATATATGATAAATTATATATATATGGAAAGAGGGTAAGAGAGAATGAATAAATCTGATTAACTGCATTTGAGTATCAACAAATTCAGCTAGGGGTGTGTTTGGGGTTATTTCACTTTATCTTTTCTATGATCTCATGTTACCCAACTTCCCCAATATACACACATATATATATCCAAGGTCTTCCAGGCTGGCACATGGTGCACCCCCCTCCCCAGTCCTTAGTACCTTAGCTCTGTTATCTCCAACCTTTTTCTTCCCACATTCCCATCAGCTATTAAGTGGAAGAGCAGAAATTCAAGTCCAGGGCTGTCTGTCTCCAACACTCTTTTCACTAATCTCTGCTCCTTCTCAAGGAATTTCTGGTTCTGATGACTTGATATTGATGGAAGGATTTTCCTGGAATTCCTTAAACCACTCAACATGTGGTACAGCCTCTCCCTCCACAGTAAATGTAATACTCTTTAGAAGTCACCTTTATGTATCAGGAAGTGGTTGAACATTTAGAAATTTGAGTTTGGGGTGTTGAATTGAAAATGAAGTCATCTGAAGACTCAAATGAGGACAAAAATCCTATCCCGTGTTGTTAATTCTTGTGCTCTTAAGCCAGTGAGTGTGAGAGTCAGACTTGAGGAGTATTTTAGAGATACAGCCAGTCGTCTTATCACCCAGTGACTCAAAAGCAGCCCCTGATGAGTCACACATTGCTTCTGTCACAGCAAATCAGCCATGAGCCAAAAGTCATCAATTGCATGGAGAGCTGTGCTATCAGTGATTCAGAGCAGTTTTCCCGTTTCTTCTGAGGATCAGAAAGGATTCAGTTAAAGCACAAAGAATTTAGAATGGATTTGGATAAGAATACAGAGTGTCAAAGTGGTAAGAAAGTAAAATTTCCCAGTGGTAGCATAAAGCAGGGGTCCTCCCCCAACCTTTTTTTTTTAATTAAAGGATGAGGCAGTTTAAGGTGCAATAGGAAAATCCTGAACTCACCTTCTCCCATGGACACAACAAATTTATAGCTACATGTAGAACAATTACCTATGAAAAGAATCTGAGAATTAGCTAAACAGCTACTCCACAACAAATACGGGCCAGATCAAGATGGTAGGACAGTCAGAGGTGATCTTGCCAAAAGCTCACTCCCAGCACAGTGACCCACCATCCTCACAAATATGGAACTCCACCCTGAGGAGTGAGGGTTTTTATGCTCTCTATCAGGCACCCCAAAACTTGGGACCTGTATCAGAGAGATGAGCTTCCAAAATGTTTGGCTTTGAAAACCAATGGGGCTTACATCCAGGAGAACCATAGGGCTATAGAGAATGGAGATTATGCTCTTGAAGGGCTCCTGTGAAAACCCAATAACGCCAGGACCCAGTGCAAAAGCAGCAGCTGGAAAAAGCCGAGACCATATGTGAAGGAGTTTCATTTGCTAATCTTAAAGCATCTGCCACAGGGGCAAAAGCCTGTTGAGACTCCCTATGGAGATGGAGGTGCTAGCAGGAACCATTTTCACATTTTCTCTCTACTTTGCTAGTGCTGGCACTGGTGGGAACAATGTTTGCACCCTTGTTCTAACCTGCTAGCACTCCCCAATGTGCTGCTGCCATGCCCCACCCCCACCAATGCAATGGCATTGTGGTGCTGCCTTGCCCCCCACCCAGGACCTTCTAAGCCAGCATACACACACAGACTACACAGGAGACATGCACCTTGAACACTGGCCTTTGCTGGCCAGGAGGGGTTGAATTTCTGAGACCCATGGGTCTAAAACAAATCTAAGTAACAGTTCAAGAGACAACCGAGAACTAGGGAAGGTTAAGCAATAAGGTTCATCTCACTACACAGGGCCATCCCTTCAAGACTAGGAAAGATAGCTATTCACCTAACACAAAGAAACAAACACATAGTTAAGCAAAATGAGGAAACAGAGAAATATTTCCAAATGAAAGAACAAGATAAAGCTCCAGAAAAAAGCTTCAATAAAATGGTGATAAGTGATTTATCTGATAAAGAGTTCAAAGTAATAATGGTCATAAAGATGCTCACTGAACTTGGAAGAAAAAGGGATGAACACAGAGAGAACTTAAGAAGAGACAAAATATAAGAAAGTATCAAAAAGAATTTACAGAGCTGAAGAAAATAATAACTGAAAAGCAAAATACGGTAGAGGGGTTTAATAGAAGACTAGATGAAAGAGAAGAAAGAATCAGTGATCTGGAAGACAGGGCAGTAGAACTCACCCAAACAGAGCAGCAAAGAGAAAAAAAAAAGAATTTAAAAAAAATGAAGATAGATTAAAGGACCTATGGGACAATATCAAGTAGAATACCATTCACACTATAGGGTACCAGAAGGAGAAGAAAGAGAGAAAGGGGTATAAAATTTATTTGAAGAAATAATGGTTAAAAATTTCCCTAACCCAGGGAATGAAATAGATATGCAGATCCAGGTATCCCACAGAGTTCCAAACAGATGAACTAAAAAAACTCACACCAAGACACATTATAATTAAAATGTCAAAAATTAAAGAGAGAATCTTAAAAGCAACAAGAGAAAAACAACTTGTCACATACAAGGGAACCCCCATAAAACTATCAGCAGATTTATGAGCAGAAATTTTGTAGGTCAGAAGAATGTGGCATAATATAGTCAAAGTGCTGAAAGAAAAAACTTCCAACTAAGAATACTGTGTCCAGCAAGGTCATCATTCAGAATTGATTTTCCAGACAAGCAAACGCTAAAGGCGTTTGTCTCTACTAAACCAGCCCAATAAGAAAAATTTAAATGGACTGCTTTAAGTTGAAAAGAAAGGGCACTAATTTGTAATAAAACATACAAAAGTAAATATCTCACTAGTAAAGGTAAACATGTAGTAAAGGAAGTAAATTACTCACTTATACAACTAGTATGAAGGTTAAAAGACAAAAGCAGTAAATACAACTATTAACTACAATAATTAGTTAAAGGATACACAAAATGAGAAGATGTAAAATGTAACATCAAAAACATAAAATGTGGGTGGTGGGAGTAAAAATACAGATTTAAAATGTGTTTAAACTTAACTTGTTATCAGCTTAAAATAGACCATTATATGTAAGCCTAATGGTAACCACAAAACAAAAACCTATAATACATACACAAAAGATAATGAGACAGGAATCTAAACATAACACTACAGAAAGTCAACAAACCACAAGGGAAGAAAACAAGAGAAGAAAGGAACAGAGGAGCTACAAAATAGCCAGAAAACAACAAAATGGCAATAAGTGCATATCTATCAATAATTACTTTAAATGTAAATGGACTAAATTCTCTAATCAAAAGACATAATGTAGCTCAGTGGATTAAAAAAAACAGAACATCTATATGTTGCCTATAACAGACTCACCTCTGATGTAAGGACACACACAGACTGAAAGTAAAGGGATAGGAAAAGATGTTTCAAGCAAATGGAAAAAAAAAAAAAGAATAACTGGTGTAACAGTACTTAATAACAGACAAAACAGACTTTAAAACAAAAAATTTATAATAAGAGACAAAAATGGGCATTACATGATAAAGGGGTCAACCCAACAAGAGGATATAACAAATGTGAATATCTATGTACCCAACATAGGAGTACCTATATATATAAAGCAAATGTTAATAGACCTAAAGAGAGAGATCAACAGTAATAATAGTAGGGGACTTTTATACCCTACTTAAATCAGTTGATAGATCATCCAGACAGAAAATAAAGAAACATCAGCTTTAAATGACACATTAGACTAGATGGACTTAATAGATATATACAGAACACTCTATCCAAAAACAGCAAAATACACATTCTTCTCAAGTACATGGGGAACATTCTCCAGGACAGATCATAGGCTAAACCACAAAACAAGTATCAATAAACTTAAGAAGACTGAAATCATATCAAGCATCCTTTTCTGACTAAAATGGTATGAAACTAGAAATCAATTACAACATGAAAACTGAAGAATCACAAACATGTGGAGATTAAACAACAAGATCTTATACAACCAACAGGTCAATAAACAAATCAAGAATAAATTTAAAAAATAGCTTGAGACAAATGAAAATGGAAACACAATGGTCCAAAATGATTGGGATACAGCAAAAGCAGTTCTAAGAGGAACATTTATAATGACACAGGCCTACCTCAAGAAACAAGAAAAATCTCAAATAAACAACCTAAGTTTACACTCAAAAGAACGAGAAAAAGAATAACAAAGCCAAAAGTTAGTAGAAGGATGGAAATAATAAAGATTAGAGGTGAAATAAATGACTAGAGACAAAAACAAAAACATATTAAAGCTCAATGAAACTAAGAGCTGGTTCTTTGAAAAGATAAGCAAAATTGACAAAATTTTAGCTAGACTCATTAAGGAAAAAAATAAAGCATTCAAAAATAAAATCAGGTATGAAAGGAGAGAAATTATAACTAATACCAAAGAAATACAAAGGAACATAAGAGACCACATGAACAAATTGGACAACCTAGAAGAACTGGATAAATTCCTCAAAACATACAATCTTCCAAGACTGAATCAGGAAGAAAGAGAAAATCTGAATAGACTGATTACTAGTTAGGAGACTGAATAAGTAATCCAAAAAACCCAACAAACAAAAAAGTCCAGGACCAGATGACTTCACTGGTGAATTCTACCAAACATTCAAAGAAGAGTTAATACCTATCCTTCTCAAACTCTTCCAAAAAACCGAAGAGGAGGGGATTCTCCCAAACTCAAGGACAGCATACCTTGATACCAAAACCCAGACAAGGACACTGCAAAAAAAAGAAAATTACAGGCCAATATCCCTGATGAACCCACATGAAAAAATCCTCAACAAAATATTAGCAAACTAAATTCAACAATGCATTAAGGGGATCATACACCATGATCAAGTGGGATTTAACTCCAGGAAGAAAGGATGGTTCAACATCTGCAAATCAATCAACATGTTACAACACATTAAAGGATAAAAATCATACAATCTTCTCAATAGATGCATAGGAAGCATTTAACAAAATTCAACATCTAATTATGATAAAAATTATTTTTTTAATTTAAATTCAATTAGCCAACACATAGTACATCATTAGTTTCAGATGTATGATAAAAATTCTTAACAAAGTGGGTATAAATGAACCATACCTCAACATAATACAGGCCACATATGACCAGCTGAAAGCTAATATCATACTCAACAACAAAAAGCTGAAAGCTTTTCCTCTAAGATCATGAATAAGACAAAAATACCCACTCTTGCCATTATAGTATTAGAAGTCCTAGGGAGAAAAACTAAGCAGGAAAAGAAATAAAAGGCATCCAAATTGGTAAGTAAGAAGTAAAACTATCATATTTGCAGATGGAGTGATTTTACATACAGAAAACCCTAAAGACCCCACCAAAAAAACTTTTAGAACTAATAACCAAATTCAGTAAAGTTGCAAGGCACAAAATCAATATACAAAAAAAAAAGTATTGTTTTTTTATAAATTAACAGTTATCAGAAACAGAAAATAAGAAAACAATTCCATTTACAATTGCATCAAAAAGAATAAAATACCTAGGAATAAATTTAACCATGGAGATGAAAGACCTATACACTGAAAACTATAAGACACTGATGAAAAAACTGGAAGACAATAAAAATAAATGGAAAGATGTCCAATGCTCATGGATGAGAAAAATTAATATTATAAAAATGTCCATTTTATCCAAAGCACTAAAGATTCAGTGCAGTCCCTATTAAAATTCCAGTGGCATTTTTCAGAGAAATAGAACAAACAGTCCTAAAACAAAACAAAACTCACAGGTACAGAAACTAGATTGGTGTTTACCAGAGGGAGGTGGGTGAGGGGGTTGGGTGAAATGGCTGAGTACAAACTTCTACTTACAAAATAACTAAGTCATGGGGACAATGCATGGCATGGTGGCAAGCTTTGGTCAATAACATTGTATTGTAAATATGAAAGTTGCTAAGAAAGTAAATCTTAAAAGTTTACAAGAAAAAATATTTTTCTTTGTAACTTTGTATGATGAGAAACAGTAACTAGAGTTTTTATAATGTATACAAATGTCAAATCGTTATGTTGTACACCTAAAACTAATATAAGGTTGTCTGTCACTCATACTTTCATTTTTTTAAAAAGAAAAAGAAAAGGAAAGGGAAAACTACTCATTTCCCTAAACTTGTATCAGGTAGAGCTGGGGAAGGTACTGCCAAAAAAACCAATAGGCTGAAAGCAAGATAAAGATCACTCCTCCCAAACACAGCTCCAGAGCCCCCCCAAACCTCTGCCTACAATTTAAGGAATTATAATGGCAACAGTCCATTACATGTGTGAAACCTACTAGTACAGTTTGATGTGTTAGTTGGAAACTACTGAAACAAAAACTATTTTGCAAGAGAATTTTTTTTAAGTACACAGTTTCCCCAAATGATTGAAATGCTATTTTACTTAAAAGCAGAGAGAACCGTAAGATACCTAGGAATAAACATAACCAAGGAGGTAAAGGATCTGTGCTCTGAAAACTATAGAACACTTATAAAGAAATCGAGGAAGACACAAAGAAATGGAAAAATATCCCATGCTCATGGATTGGCAGAACAAATATTGTTAAAATGTCTATACTACCCAAAGCAATCTTAACATTCAATGCAATCCCTATCAAAATGCCATCAATATTTTTCACAAAGTTGGAACAATCTTCAAATTTGTATGGAACCAGAAAAGACCCCAAAGAGCCAGAGGAATGGTGAAAAAGAAAACCAAAGCTTGTGGCATCACGATGCTGGACTTCAAGCTGTATTACAAAGCTGTAACCATCAAGACAGTATGGTATTGGCACAAAAACAGACACAGAGATCACCAGAAATGGATCCTCAACTCTATGGTCAACTCAATCAATCATCGACAAAGCAGGAAAGAATATCCAATGGAAAAAAGACAGTCTCTTCAACAAATGGTGTTAGGAAAACTGTAGAGCCACATGCAGCCACAAAATGAAACGACCACTTTCTCACACCATACACAAAAATAAAGTCCAAATGGATGGAAGACCTAAATGTGAGACAGGAATCCATGTGAGACAGAAATCCATCAAAATCCTAGAGGAGAACACAGGCAGCAACCTCTTTGACCCCAGCCACAGCAACTTCTTGCTACACATGTCTTTAAAGGCAAGGGAAGGGGCACCTGGGTGGCTCAGTTGGTAAGCGACTGCCTTCGGCTCAGGTCATGATCTCAGTGTCCTGGGATCGAGCCCCACATCGGGCTCCCTGCTCTGTGGGAAGCCTGTTTCTCCCTCTCCCCCTCCCCCTACTTCTGTTCCCTCTCTCGCTCTCGCTCTCTCTGTCGAATAAATAAATAAAATCTTTTTTTTTTGAAGATTTTATTTATTTATTCGACAGAGAGAGACAGTGAGAGAGGGAACACAAGCAGGGGGAGTGGGAGAGGGAGAAGCAGGCTTCCTGCCAAGCAGAGAGCCCGATGTGGGTCTCGATCCTAGGACCTGGGACCATGACCTGAGCCGAGGGCAGCCAATTAACGACTGAGCCACCCAGGTGCCCCAATAGATAAAATCTTTAAAAAAAATAAAATAAAGGCAAGGGAAACAAAAGCAAAAATGAACTATTGGGACTTCATCAAGATGAAAGGCTTTTGCACAGCAAAGGAAACAGTCAACAAAACTAAAAGACAACCTACAGAATGGGAGAAGATATTTGCAAATGACTTATCAGACAAAGGGCTAGTATCTCAAATCTATAAAGAACTTATCAAACTCAACACCCAAAGAACAAATAATCCAGTTAAAAACTGGGCAGAAGACATGAACAGACATTTCTCCAAAGAGGACATAAAATGGCCACAGACACATGGAAAAATGCTCAATATACTCAGCATCAGGGAAATATAAATAAAAACCACAATGAGATACCACCTCACACTGGTCAGAATGGCTAAATTTAACAACTCAGGAAGCAAGAGATGTTGGTAAGGATGAGGAGAAAGGGGAACCTTCCTACACTGTTGGTGGGAATGCAAACTGGTGCAGCCACTCTGGAACACAGTATGGAGGTTCCTCAAAAAGTTAAAAATAGAACTACCCTATGATCCAGCAATCACACTACTAGGTATTTACCCAGAGGATACAAAAATACTGATTCAAAGGGGCACAGGCACCCCAGTGATTATAGCAGCAATGTCCACAATAGTCAAACTATGGAAATAGCCCAGATTTTCATCAAAAGATGAATGGGTAAAGAAGATGTGGTACATATATACAATGGAATATCACTCAGCCGTCAAAAATAATGAAATCATGCCATTTGCAAGGATGCAGATGGAACTAGAGGGTATTATGTTAAGTGAAATAAGTCAGTCAGAAAAAGACAAATATCCTATGATTTCATTCATATGTGGAATTTAAGAAACAAACCAGATGAACATAGGGGAAGGGAAGGAAAAATAAAATAAGACAAAATCAGAGAGGGAGACAAACAAACCATAAGAGAATAAGAGACTCTTAATTATAGGAAACAAACTGAGGGCTGCTGGAGGGGAGATGGGGTGGGGGACTGGGGTAACTGGGTGATGAGCATTAAGGAGGGCACTTGATGTAATAAGCACTGGATGTTATATGCAACTGATGAATCACTAAATTCTACTTCGGGCACTAATAATACACTATGTGTTAACTAAATTGATTTTAAATTTAAAAAAAAAGCAGAGAGAACTTCAATAGGTAAATTTTTAAATTCTTTGAAAATCTATAGCTCTGTAATTCTGATATGTTTATTAAAAATAAATACATAATACAAATCTTTTATATAAGTCATTAGCTCTGAATATTTCTATTATTAATAATTATATTCTGTGAAGCTAAAACAAAATAAATGCTACAATAGAAGGGATGTCTTGACATCTTGAGTTCTCCAGCCAGCTATCTGAATTGGACATATAGGCTAATAATTTCAAGCCAAAGGTATTTTATAGAGGTAAATGAACATTGCTGTGTGTTTGCCTTCCTATACCTTGAACATCATCTAAAGGAAATAAAACCCAGTTGGTCAAGAGTTGTTTAGATATTTATGAAACTGAAATTAATTTCAAATTAACCTAGCATTTTAAATGCTAGCTACACCTGAATTTTTTTTTTAAGGTCTTCTATTTTAGTACAGCATAACTTTTAGTAGCTGGCATTAGGTTCTCAAAATGCTCTGCAGTGGGGGAGGGGTGACCAACCAACCTCTTAAAGAGAGTAATACAATGAACATACATTTTTTATGGCACTTGTTTATCTATCCTCTCTGGAAGACAGGAATGCAAAGAGATTTTATTTCCTACTCTCATCCAGGGCTAGAATTTTATCAGGTCCCTGCCAGAGCTGAGTTCTGCTAGTTCCAAAAGGAAATCTTATAAGTAGTAAATACTAAATGGAAACCCTGGGAAATCTGACTACACAAAATTCAAAAGTAATAGCTTCATAATTCAAAACAGAATTTCTGTGTCTCTTGTAACAGTATGTTAAGCTAAGTAGAAAGATCTCTAGAGTTTTAGCAACTCTAATCGTGCCCTATTTGCCCTTATTGCCTATAGGCCATGTTTTCTCAAGGACATTAACAAAGCAAAGTGTGACCTATTTGCATATTTGATCATAGAAGGGCCCAAATCTTACTTACAAGTGTTTGTTTCTTGGAGCCCTGATCAAAACAGTTTCAATAACTGTCCAGTCATAATATTACACATGAAAATAGTTTTGATTTTTGTAGTCATAGAATAGCTCCCAAAGAGTTTCCTTGAAGTCTTGTTAAACAAATATTTAGAGAAAATTTTATTAAGCAAAGACTCTCAGCCTCAGGTCATACAGAATATACAAATTATGGCAGAGAAGAGAGACTATCAATAGAAGGGCTGTTTGAAACGTAGGCTCATAGAAGCAATAAAGATTGAAAGCTTGATTGAAACAGACTAAAGTATAAGAGTAGACATACCAGAGCCCTATGAATTCCTCATGGAGGAGGCAAAACATTTGTGGGGCTCTCTCCATCTTCAGTGTATTAGGACCCAAAGCATTTTCTAATTCTGAATTTGTGGGAAATAATTATGGCCTGGGCGTTCTTTTTAGGAAGCTCCAGAAACATTTGCTACTTTAAAGACATTTTTTCTTCAAATTGTTTATTTTTTTAAGTGTAATTCTCACAGAGTTATGCTTCAGTTATATGGATAAGTCATGTATGAATCTGCATGAAATGCTGCATGTCCTGACAATATCAATTAATTTGTATTTGTATACATTGAAAGTTTCTGTGGTAGATATACAGATAGAGGATAGATGATGGACATTTCAAGATTTATTCAGTCATTCTCAGGAACTGGAACAAACTAAAGAGAAGAATTCAAGGGTTAAATCCTTCAGGTTATTATCTTACATCTGCCTTCATTTTTCATATTCCCCATACACAAGTGTTTCTGGAAGGCAAAGTGTTTCTTCTCTTATAATCTGAGTCCTGGGACTCTGGTAGCATGGCTGCCTAACAAAATTCTTTCTACATGTTGTATCTCAAATTCACAGAAGAAATCACTTTGGATTTCCCATGTTCAGAATAATTTATCTTGTGGCTTATACAAGGCCAAATTTTAATTTTGGCCTGTTATTGCTTTTTATCTGGTAATCATATAAAAAGGAAATCTTCTAAATAGATAATAATCAACAACAAAAATCCATGTAATACTTCCTAAAGCACAGTATAACTGTAATTTGTACATATGTATTCTACAATATCTATGTTATTTGTTACGGACAAGATGGATAATAGAGGGCGCCTGGGTGGCTCAGTCGGTGAAGCATCTACCTCAGCTCAGGTCATGATCCCAGGGTCCTGGGATCGAGTCCCCCATCGGTCTCCCTCCTCAGTGGGAATCTGCTTCTCACTCTGCCCCTCCCCCCTGCTTGTGCTTGCTCTCTCTCTCTCAAATAAATAAATAAAATCTTTTTAAAAAGATGAATAATAGAGTTTTAATTTAACTTTAAAAAAAACAGTTGATACAAAAACAGCCATCAAAATTATGAAATTCTGAAGTAATTCTAACTCAGCTTTCTTAGACTTCTTAATTATTAAACAATGCTTATCAGTGATAAAATACCCAAAACTTATGTACATTAACTTGAATTAGTGGGTAATAGCATAGATTTTAGAGACAAAAGTTGAGTATACCACATGCTGCCCTATTTTGATTCAAGTGTTTTAGAATCCATGGTTTGAACTTCTACTTAAAAGATGATACCTGTGGGACAGTAAATAAAAATGGTTTTTATTTGTTCTTAATTGTCTACAGTTGAAGTGGCAAAAATCTGTAAGTCCAAACCCAAATGAGCTAAATATTAATGGGCTGAAGGTAGACTACCAATAATCAAAAAGGCGTCACCTTAAAGATACTTGTTCCTATAACCAATTGTTATTTGTTGAGTTTACTTGTTATTTTTTTCTTTAGAGAGGAAATTAGTGTAGTACTTTAAAAATCACCATAAGAATTTAGATGATTGATTTAGTTCTCTTACTTTTCCTCTTTTATAACATAATTTCTGAGGTTTTATCTTTTTTTTTAAAGATTTTATTTATTTATTTGAGATAGAATGAGAGAGAGAGAGAGAGCACATGAGAGGGGGGAGGGTCAGAGGGAGAAGCAGACTCCCCGCTGAGCAGGGAGCCCGATGCGGGACTCGATCCCGGGACTCCAGGATCATGACCTGAGCCGAAGGCAGTCGCTCAACCAACTGAGCCACCCAGGCGCCCTCTGAGGTTTTATCTTGATACTTACCTTTTAAAACTCACAATCTTGGCACCAAAGTTGGCCAGCAATGTATCTTTATTTTCTTATGGGTCTGTTTAGTTCTAGACACATGCAGCTTTCTCAGCCCTGTTAGGCTCATATTATTTTAAAACACACCTGTTCTTTGTAGAAATTCTGGAATATCTTACTGCTCTTGAATCACCCCATATATGCTAATTCAGTTTCTCTAAATATGGAATTTAGACGGTAAGGCAGTCAATTGAAATAAGATTGATAAATCAAATATGAGGAATTAAATATAACTATTTCCAAAGAGCATTTGGAAAGGGTCCTCATTTACCCTGTCTGGACAGAACTGGTCAATAATTGGAAAGAGTTTCTCAACCCTAATATTAGTATCCCCAGAGAAGTGGGCAATCTTAACCCAAAAAGGAATATAATAAAAATCAGGAAATTGAGGTTTGGAAAATGGACAGGTTAAAAGTATCAAAGGCAAGATTTGTAGCTGGCCAAGTACTGAAAGTTGAATGAATCTCAGGCATTGTTGCAACAGTGTTTATAGAACAATCACACACTTGGAGAAAAGTTATAATTGAAATCTACTAGGCCACTGTGTACCAACTTTCTTTTTTTCCCATTGTATTCTACATGTCAGATAATGCTTACAAGAGCCATAAAATTCAGTGGCAAAACGAGATTTGTTTAAACAACAACAACAACAACAACAAAGTGAAAAAAAATCTGAAAAATAAACCAAATAGTACTAATGTCTTATTTTCATTAGCATAGCATTCAAAAAAGTACTTATAAAACATGAAAATTAAATATTTTTAAAGATGTCAAAATGGTTTTTATAGGGAAAAATAAATGACTAATATTTTCTTTAATATTAAACCACATTTCTTAAATATGAATTTTGAACTTTCTAGAATTTTACTTAACAAATAGTATTAATAAGTTGAGCAACTGTAACACTAAAGGATATTCATAAATAAATATAATTCATTTTTTATTACTACATATAATGTATAGGCTGTAACATATTTTTATATAAAGAACATCATTCTCAATAAGACAATTGTATAAAACTCTAAGCACCGTTGTTATATCTGGTCTTACCTTTTCACTAAAAATGTCATGGGTAAAATTATAAAGACAATGAAAGCAACTGTAATGTCATACTTCACAAATTCTACAAAACACTCCAAGTACACAAGTGTTAGTCATAGAGCACGAGTGGCTGGTCACTAGCAGTTGCTGTGTAGTTCTGGCTCTACTTGGGATTTCTCTCACCCTTCTCAAAATCATATCTAAATACATATGAGTGTATGAGTGCAAGGGATAGCATTAGAAGAATAACCTTGACTCCTTTCAGACAGATGAAAAACTCACATCATTCATAAACTTTAGATCTTTGACTATTATTAGCAACAGAGTACTTGCTACACACCCCAAAATAATACAAATGTTCTAGTATCTGCCCTCAATTGGAAACATCTTGATAGGACAGTTAGCTCTTTGAGTTTCCAGCATTAGTTCCTATTTAAGTTCCCAGCATAGGCACAAAGAGGGCACACCATCAGCATTCAATAATTGTGGGTGGAATTCAACTTGGCATCCGTTAGGTGACCCTACCACTGAGGAATGGTCTCCCTTCACTAATTGCAAATGAGAACTGCCAAACACAATTTGGTCCTCCAGACTGGCTGTCAGCACTTTTAATCCATATTAAAGTAAGCCTGCTTACAAAGGAAAAAAAATAGCTTACTTTTATAAAGTTTTAGAATGATTGATAAATTTTTTATACATATATGATATTTTAGTCTTCTTATTTTGTCTCTTTATTGAGATTTCATCAGTGCAGAGGAAGTGGAGGTGGCTATCTACATTTGAAAGTTTTGTGTTTATAAATGTGTATTGTGTATATGTGTGTTAGAAAAAGGTGATATTGTTTAAAAAGGTCTCTGGAAGAAATCCAGGAGAAGATGTTGATTCTATACAACAGATGGATGACACGATAGATAAATCTTAAAATCTGGGATTTACAATTTAAATTCTGATTCTTGGAGAAGACATTTTGTGTCCAACTAGGCTGTCTCAATCTCTCACAATTCAGATTCCTAAATAAGTTTTTAAAGCTAGGTTAAATTAATAGATGGGCTCTCATTCTCCAATCCTTTCTCCCATTCAAGAAACAAAATTTTCAATTTCAATCTCTTTCTCAGTTGGATGCTTAAAATAATCAATACAAAACATAACACATACTATCAAACTTTTACAAAAACTTCAAAATGTTTACAAAACTTTGCAAAGAACAAAGCTATATTTATTTTTCTTTTAAAACATTTTACCTCAACAAAGCCATGTAAAACCACCCCAGTCGAAGAAGGAGCTACCAGATCATATTGAGCAGGTCTCTTTTGTTACCTATGGATAATTATGTCCAAGATTAGTATGAAAATGTTTTTTCTCCTTTTTGCCACAACTGATCTGGAATGCCTATTTAAATTAGGATAAAATGCATTAGCATTTCATAAAACTCCCGATTTTTTACAATGCAGCAATTTCCTAAACTTCCACAATCTCAACTGCAAATTAAATTTCTATGTCAGTGCCAGGTTAATTTTCCAAAAACACTTTTTGAAAAGAGGTTTACTGAATGTTTCTTATGTGCTCAGCACTATGCTAAGCAATTTTCAGGCATTATCTCATTAATTCTCACACCTATGAGGTACATACTATTAAAATCCTCATTTTACAGATGAGAAAAAGAAGCTTGGGGAGATTTCACCATTTCCTCAAAGTTGCAACAGCTATTACATGGTAGAACTATATTTTAGACACAGGTCATTTTAACTTCAAAACCCAAGCTACTTACCATTGTGCACTCTTCTGTGTGAAAAATCTTCAATTTGGGCTCCTTCTTGCATACTAGACAAGAAAGAGCTTGTAGAATCTCACCTTTAGAAACAACTTGGGTGATCCTCTAGTCTCCTAGGTCTTACTTCTCTATTCTCTGATGACTCTAAGGCTAGTGTAGACATTGACTGTTATGAGGTGAGGATATTTGAATATTTGTCAGTGCACAGGACCTTGCCTTTAACACAATAAAAGAGCAATTGGTCTTTGATGCAGACACATTTTTCTCCCTTTCAAAGCAAGGTTTTTCACAGGATGGGCCCAATCTGGGCTTATTTAGTCATTCAAGAAATACATTTTTTATTGATCATCTATTATATGCTTTTCCCATTTTCTTTCCCATTTTCTAATTCAAGAAATTGTTGAATGAATGAAATAGGCACATAATATATTCCCTACACAGTAAATAGAAGTTACCCAAAAATCAAGAGCATTCTAGAGGTATAGGGAGTTCATTTACAACCCATATCATTCAATAATTTAAATATTTTGTTTGTTTGTTTGTTTGGGGTTTTTTTTAAAGATTTTATTAATTTATTTGACAGAGAGAGAGAGAACACAAGCAGAGGGAGTGGCAGGCAGAGGGAGAGGGAGAAGCAGGCTTCCCATGGAGCAGGGAGCCCCATGCGGGCTAGATCCCAGTACCCTGGGATCATGACCTGAGCAGAAGGCAGACGCTTAACGACTGAGCCACCCAGGCGCCCTCAATAATTTAAATGTTAAATGTTAAAAGAAAGCTATACACATTTAAAAGTTCCTCAGTTTTAAAGGCATCCAGGTTTTTTTTCAGGCCATAGAGAGTAGAAATAAAACTATCAACTTATTTTTACTACTCTAATGGAATATTTACTTCAAAACACTCCTAGAAAAGGCTAACTCTAATCTAAAATATAAAATTAAGGGGGCGCCTGGGTGGCTCAGTCGTTAAGTGTCTGCCTTCGGCACAGGTCATGATCCCAGAGTCCTGGGATCGAGCCACACGGGCTCCCTGCTCAGCGGGGAGCCTGCTTCTCCCTCTCCTGCTCCCCCTGCTTATGCTCTCCCTCTGTCAAATAAATAAATAAAATCTTTTAAAAAAATTATAAAATTAAGAAAAGCATTTATTACTACTTTAAGTAATATAATATCCAATGTTTTCTTTCATTTTATATCCTGAAAATATATTTCCTTAGAATCAGTCACTCTTTAAAAAAAGTTTCTCATATAAGTGTGTGTGTGCCTGTGTGTGTACATTTCTCACTATTAACCACTGCAGACCTGATTACATTGTTATGTCACCCTTTGGCAAGGTTTACAAAAAGTGAAGCCTCATAACCTCTTGACAAATTTTCCTCTCTCTTCTTAACTGGTAATGAAAGAGTGAAAATTTGTGGTGAATGAGATCCAACCTGAGGATCTTTCTACAAAAGAGAAACAGACATTTCAAACCCTTCTTCCTCTCTTTTTCTCTGAAAATATAAAGAGGACAGTTCTCCATGGGGACTTTTCCTTTCAGAGGAACAATACTTGAAAGTTGAGAATTCATCCACCTTCACCACCTGTTTAAAATGCCCAAGGCTTCCTTGGCCTATTGCAGCAAGTGGTCTGTAAATTTGAACAAACTCAGATTTCTTACATTCCTCCCACCTGCCACATTTTCTTAACTGAAAGCAAAAAGTGTTGCAATTGTATGTATTCCCATGAGCCTGCAGAGATTCACAGAGTTCTAACAGACATTGCTTTACGTTTTTAAAATAGGACAAAGCAGTCTGAAAATAGTGAGGTTTTGGGGTAGATCTGTTTTTAAAAAGACTTAAATATGGTAAAATCAATCTAAAAACTGTTCTAGGCAGCTGAGAGGCTGGGGATAACATGAGCAAAGGGAATAAAGAGAGTGCTGAAGAGCCAGTACCAGTTGCTAATACTTAATCTCTTTAAATAATGAATTAGCTGCTCATATCTAGTGTGGCTGCTAAGAGAAAGCACTTTCTTTGTGGAGTGAACTAAAGCTTGAATACCCATGAATTATTCAATATAAAGTGTGCCAGTTAAAATGCCTTGATATTGGAAGTCAAGTGTAAGATTATCTCTTGTCTGTCAAAAAGCATCTCTACCATGTTACTGAGCCCTAGAGGAGGGGCCCAAGAAATGGGAAAAGAAAGAAGGAAAGCCATCCAGAAACAACATAATAAAGCACTAAGCTTTGAAAATGAGCTGGTAGCAGCTTCCTCACTGTGGGGAAACCTTTATTGACATGCCCTCTTTAAACAGAATTTATTGCTTACTTCTTACAGTCACTACCTCCCTCTGTCCTACAGGATAAAACAAGGAAAAGTTGACTCACTCTTTTCCATTGGAGACAATACATACTAGTTCACCAACCACTGCTGGCTTAAAGAAATAGTTACTCTCGGGGCTCTTGGGTGGCTCAGTTGGTTAAGCTTCTGACTCTTGATTTCAGCTCAGGTCATGATCTCTGGGTCCTGGGATCGAGCCCTGCATCAAGCCCTGTGTCAATCCCCAGGTGGGGCTCTGTGGTAGGTGAGAAGCCTGCTTGAGATTCTCTCTCTCCCTCTCCCTCTACCACTCCCCCACCCTGCATGTGTGCTCGCACTCTCTCTCTCTTAAAAAAAAAAAAAAAAAAAAAAAAAAAGTTTCCCTCCTATTTTACCTTTTGATCAACTTAGAATTTTTAAAGCAAAAGTGATTAACCACAAAACATATTGGAATGTAGACCATGGCAAAATTTCAATGTACAGTATTGCATTATTACTCTAGGAAGTGATTTCATATTCGGCTGGATTTTTTTTTTCTTTCCTGGAAGTTCTTCAAGATTTGCCTTTTTTAATAACTTGGAGAAATAATTTGGTACATAAAGAAATCAAAATCCTGAAGTCACTGTGCTCCTTTTAAAAATAAAGTACTTAGAAACTGCATATGCTGTGCCTTCAAAACGCATTCATTAAGCACTAGTTATAGGAAGGCACTGTTCTAGGTCCTGGAAATAAAAAGATCAATAAAGGTAGTCCCTACCCTCAAGGTATTTGCAGTGTAAAAGAGGAAACAGATGCATGCACATTAAACCCATAAAATGTCATAGATGATATGACAGAACATCTCAAAGGATAGGGAGGAATCTATTTGAGTGGGGACAATCAGAGAAAGTTCATAGAAAATATAATGCTAGAGGTTAAACTTGAAAAAAAAACATGAAGGATGTTCATTCAGGAAGACTGGGGCAGGGGCTTTTATTATAAGGGATGAGGATGAGTAAAAGCAATGCTGTGAAAGCCACCTGGCCTGTTTTCAGAAGGACAGCCATCAGGGTGTGAGTGAAGCATCATTTAGAGGCTGGCAGGTAAAAAATAGGCTAGGCTATAGGCAGAAGGCTGACTGTGGATACCGGGCTAAGAAGTTGGAATGCTACTCTCTAAGCATTTAAAAAAAAAACAACAATTCAAGGGGTTAAGCAGAAGATTTACACCTTAAGGTTCTTGTTGAAAAAGATCTGTCTGATGATGGAGAGCAGACTGAGAAAGTGCACACTGGAATGGGGGGACCAGCTATGTTCTGAGAACTAATACCGGTGCAATGAAGATGAAAAAAGAATAAAAAGGATTGGTGAGGAATGGTAGTAGCAGAGGGATCTACTTTGACTCCCAGGTATCAGATTCAGATGAATGAGTAGGTGATACTGTTTGCTAGAACAGAGTAGGTGGATAGTTAGGAGATAAAGACAATGAGCTCAGTTTTGGATGTGTTAAGCAGAGATATCCAGTAGGGATTTCAACATTGTAATCTGGAGTTCAAAGTGGTCTTGGCTAAAGATGGAAATGTGAGAATCATCAATTTATACCCAGTGAGTGAAGACATAGGGATGAATGAATGAACCAAAAAAAGTGTGTAAGACTCAAGGGAAACCAGTGAATAAAGGGCAGGCAGAGGAAGAATACAATACACAAAAAATGAAAAATTTAGAGAAGTACAAGAAAATTATGAATGTAGATTTGAAACTAAGGGATGAGGAAGTTTTAAGAAAAAAGAAGTGGCCAACAAATTCAAATGTCCCTTTAGAGGTCAAATATGATGGGGATTAAAAATTATCTGAAGGATTAGGCAATTAGGGGATCATTGGTGACTTTTTTCATGGCAGCTAGTTGGTAGTGATAGGAAAAGAAACCAAATTATCCAGGATTAAATAGGACCATAAGAAATTCAAATGGTGAATATAGACAATTCTTCAGAGAACAGGAACAATAGGTGGGACAATGGGTTGAACTGTTTCCTCTAAAAAGATATATTCAAGTCTCAGTTTCTGGTACCTATGAATATGACCCTTATTTGGAAACAGGGTCTTTGGAGATGTAATTAGTTAAGCGGGCAATCCTTAGCACTCCTTGGCCTGTAGCTGCATCACTCCAATCTCTGCCTCTGTCTTTTCATGGTTGTCTTCCCTCTGTGTGCCTCCGAATCTCTCCCTCCATATAAGGACATCAATCACACTGGATTAAGGGCCCTATGACCTAAACTTAACCGAACCGATTACCTTTGCATGACCTTATTTCCAAATAAGGTCACATTCTGAGGTACTGGGGGTTATGACTTTCAACATATCTTTTTGGGGGACACAATCAACCTATGACAATATTGTAAAGACAAAGTAATCTAGCAAATAGTTATGGATACGAATATTAAAAAGGATATAGATATCGGGGCACCTGGGTGGCTCAGTCATTAAGCGTCTTCCTTCGGCTCAGGTCATGATCCCAGGGTCCTGGGATCAAGCCCCGCATCAGGCTCCCTGCTCCGTGGGAAGCCTGCTTCTCCCTCTCCCACTTTCCTTGCTTGTGTTCCTGCTCTTGCTCTCTCTCTCTCTCTGTCAAATAAATAAAATCTTTAAAATAAATAAATAAATAATAAAAAGGATATAGATATCAATATAGATATGGACACATGAAATAATTGAGGCCCAGAGGTTTTTTTCACTTTTTCAAGTCATACAGCAAGTTAGTACCACAGCCAGCACTAGAACCCAGGTCCACCGATTCCCAGTTAGCTGCTCTTTCTATAATGCCAGCACCCCTTACAATTCATCGAGTGGCTTCATCTGGCCCTGTGGATAGTGTCCAAACTCTTTAATATGGTCTAAGGATGTGCGTCATCTGGCCACAGCTCAACTCAAGCCACTTCTCCTACTCTCCATGCTCAAGTCACACTGGCCTTTTCCTAATTATAAACTTGCTGGCCTCTTTCCCACTTCAGTCCCTCTGGCACAGGCTAATTCCTCTACCAAGAAAATGATACTCATTCATTGGTCCCGCTCACTTCTTTTCATTCTTCACATCTTACCAGAAAGTCATTTTCTTGAGAAAATCAATGCTGAGTGTGAGGTTAAGTTAAATCTCCTACTACATTCCTCTGTGGCATCCTGATACTTTGGAAAACTTCTCACAGGTATAATTAAATTAAGGTTTTTAGGTGTTTAATGTATATTTTTCCCATAAATTGTAAGCTCTAAGAAGTCAGGATACATGTTAATCTTCCCCAAAGCCCAGCAGGCATTTGCTATGTATTTACTGAATGAAGGAAAGAGTCTTGACTTCCCACCTTGTCAGATGACAAGGCATGCTGGACATAGTGAAACACTTGGGTCCCTGCTGTTCCTGCAATACACATTTCCACAGGGGAATTCTTTTTAGGACATTCACTCATTCATTCATTCATTCGTTCATTCATTTATTATGGAGTCCCCACGCCCAATGTGAGGCTTGAACTCATGGCCCTTAGATCAAGAGTTGCAGGCTCTATCAACTGAGTCAGCCAGTTGCCCCATTTTTATCCAAATGATTTTCATGGCCATATACCTTACCTTCTTCAAGTTTTTTTTTTTTTTTCCCAGTGTCATCTCAGTGAGGAGATGGGCTGAACTTAACATAATAACCCAATCCTCCTGACCCTGCTTTACTTTTTCTTTTATCCACAGCACTTACACTTTCTAACATACTATAATTTACTTACTTATTATTTGGCTATTATCTGCCTTCCCTGCTAAAAATGTAAATTCTAGGGCAGAGATCCTAGTCTTCTTTATTCAATAATGTATCCCAACCACTGTGTACCGACATGCCTGACATGTGGTAGACCTTTCAAAAATAATTATTAAATAAATGTATTCCAGCAACATGAAGAGGCATTACTAAAACTATCTTCCATAAGAAATCAGTACAGACGTTCTGCTGCCTGCATCATAATGTAAAAGAAATAGAAACAGGTGTATGGCCTGAATTTCATTTGATGTAACCTTTTTTTTAGAGAAAAAGAATATGGCTATATTTTGTATGCTTTGTGGTCCACATAAAAATGTCAATTGCAATCAAGAAGAGAAATATTAAAGTAAGAGTAATAGCTAACCTCTGTTTTCCAGTATTATTTGGCAAAAAAAAAGAAAAAGAAAAAGAAAAAACTAAGCATGAAATTCAGTAACTGAACTAATCTCTGATCCTTCTTGACATCTTAAATCACTTGACATATTGCAATATTTTCTGCAATTTTCAGTGATTTGCTTAAAGCCAACTTCTACCTACTACTCTGCACATAAAGTAAAGCCAGCTTAGATGTAAGCACTTTGTGGACATTTCATAAATCTAACAAAACCATAACAATGAGCACTGCCCCAGTGTTTACATTTAAATTTAAAGGTGTAGCACAAATTGTGGTAGAAAAAAGAATCCTGGAGCAATTAGGCCTAACATCCTAATTCATGTGGTAACCTCCTTTACACTCTCATGGTCTCTTTTAATACTCGGCTGCCTGCAACTGCTTGGTGAGGACAACACCATAATGTACCAGCTGAAGGCATTCCAACTGCCTACCACACCCTTGTTGGCTCACCATTTCAGCTGCTGCTTCCAATACTGCCTTAATCTGTTGAGGCTGCTATAACAAAACACCATTGACTGGGTGGCTTGTAAATAACAGAAACTTACTCCTCACAGTTCTGGAGGCTGAGAAGTCCAGGATCAAGATGGCAGCAGATTGACTGTCTCCTGAGAACCCATTTCCTGGCTCATTGACTGTCGTCTCCTCCCTCTATCCTCACATGGCAGAAGGAGCGAGAGAGCTCTCTGGGGTTTCTTTTATAAAGGCATTAATCCCATTCTTGAGGGCTCCTTCTCGTGACCTAATCACCCCCCAAAGCTGAATCTCTGGCTGTCATCACATCAGGGATTAGGTTTCACCATAATGATGTTTGAGGGGACACAAACATTCACTCTATAACAAACACCATAAATAAGCATTCTTGAACTCAGCCTCCTCCAAAGTTATTTTGCTGCTTCTGTCAATATAGCCTTCACTTTCTCCACTGATTCTACTCCCTGACACCACCATGATCAACGCTCCACATTCAAAAACACCAACAAATGCTACCATTGTTATGGTCCCCCAGAGCACAACGGTATTTGGACATGATTTGATGATGCTCTAGAAAGTATTCAAAAGATTGTTGAAAGTTGTTTTTAATGTATTTTACTTTCTATAGACATTATGCTTTTAATATGTTATTTTCCATTTATTAATAGAAAAAAGTTCTCAAATATTTGGGCAAGTTTTGAATTGCAGAACTCACAAATGTTGAAATAATAAAATGCAGATTTTACTACCTTTAATGGTGGTGGGGGGGAGGATTCGAGATGGGAAGAAAAGAAAAATAAACAAAGAAAAAGAGAAAAATAAGGGACAATGGGTGGGAGGGAGGGACAGAGGGAGAAAAAGAAAAATAAATACTACAGTACCACAAAGCACAAAAAATGCTTTGCCAAAGGAACTATCCTGTTATAAAGCTGAGTACTTCACATAGCTTTAAAATTAGGCCACTGCTTGAGAATAACAAGCATAAGAAATCCTTATCTTTTAGGTTAGAAAACATCAAGGAAGAGAAAGAAATTGCCCAAAAAAAACAAGAAGAATTGCAAAATGTGTAAGATGCCCCGAAGGTAGTTGTACATATGTGTGTAACTGGCATTTTTCCCGGTTCAACCCATGAGGCTGCTATATTTCTCACTCAGTAATAAGAGATAGGCCTAACTTGCCATGATAAAAAAGAATTCCCTTTAACTAAATATTAAGATGTACTAGATTTCAACGTCTCCCTCATTGCTGACACTCCGTAAATATTTATTTTTACTATTAATCTCAATAGATCTTGGAATGATGTTTGTTCAGGGATATAACAAATCTTAAAGGAGACCTCCAGGTAAAAATTATGCAGCCAATACATAACTTCCTTTTGGATTCAATTTCAAAAAGAAACTGAGTTTGAAGCCTGGCAATCATTTTAGGTATTATGTTGTCTTTGGATCTTCCATGATGCTTCCAAAATTAAGTGAAGTTCTTTTCCTGCCCAGAAATATCCATCTTTGAAAGACCAGTGTAAAAGAGGTTTTCAGGCCATTTGAAACCAAGGTCTCTATATTACAGTATAATGTCAAATTGCTATAAATTCAAAAGGATATATGTCAGGAATCCTGAGTCTGTGATCATGACTGACTTTTTTTCATTTTTTTAAACAACAGAATATATGGATAATGTGCAAAATGCATCTTAATTATTTTTTGGTTTTCCTCTTAGTTCTCACAACATCATTAGATATAATTCTAAAATTAATGCACAGATTAAAAGCTTCACTTCAAAGATATACCAATGGGTACATATGTATCTTAGAGAATCGTCATTCACTGCTAATAAGTCTACTCAGAAGTATACTGTGGATTTTCTAACAGACATTTAATTTTTTTATTTCTTTTTTTTCAGGTTTTTATTTATCTGACAGACATTTAAATAAAATATTTCTCCTAGACCATTACTTTTGACCAAGGTATAATCATCAGGGATTTGTGGAAAGAGATATTAACATTAAAAAAGAAAAATATTTATGTGTCATGTCATCATAGCAATCTAGCTGTAACTGCCTTTCTCTTTGATTTCTCCTTCTTTATTACACAAACTAAGTGATTCTATCTGTAAAAGGTTAGGAAAAATCTTTCGGATTGGGAATTAAGAGTCTCCAAAAGCTAGTATTACAGAGACCAGCTAAGTACAACATTTCTTTGTAGCCAGTGGGACTTTATTTTGGCAAACCTCCAAATCAGAACTGATTTAGTGAATATGAAGACCCCCTAATAGCATAGAAAAAAATAAGGTCTTACCAGAAAGAAATACACACACACACACACACAAGCTCACCTACTTTGTTTATTTAAGAAAGCAAACCCACAACTTTGGGCACTTATGAGCTTGAATTTTCATATTGCACCAGATTTTCTAAACTGTGTGTATGTACATGTATATACACATACACATATATATGAGTATTTATGTTTACTGTACATATTTTACATGTATGTGTATATGTGTATTTTATGAATACATATGAATTATAGACATACATACATAAATATAGTTATGGTCTTAGTAATTAGGAAGTACACACCAGGTGTGAATGAGAGCAGCAAGAGACCAGCAAAGTACACTATCAGCTAACCACACCTCAGCAGAGACCAGCCAATCCTCACCCATGGGCAAAACAGCTACCCTGCAGACAAGATCAGCACAAGATCAAAGACCCTCCTCTCATACCCCAGTGCCCTGAGATCATTTGTATTTCTCCTAAACCCAAGTGCTACCTTGGGAAAAAGTAAAGGGAGAAAAGAAAGAGGTCTATGGACTACTTAATCAGAGGATCAGTTAAACTAGAAGAGGCTACAGTACCACAAACACTACAAGTTTAAAATTATAGGTTAGGTGTTTTGTTTTGTTTTTTCCTCCACTACAAAGCACAGTTGGGGTCAGATGGGGGAGATACCAGCGAGCAAGATTATAGGAGGTGTAGAATAAAGAAGTAATGTTTTCTTAGGCCATCTCATAGACCACGAATACATCTTTAAACCACCATAGAACCAACACACATTTGAGATTTAAAAAGATGAGAAGTACATAAATAATCTTTTTTTAACCTTTCCTCCTTGGTCACTCTACTGTATTTCTTTTCCATTCTCCTCTCCTCTTGTTTTTATTTGCCTTTGAAATAAGATAACATAAAAACTGAAAAAACCAGAATGGTCCTTGAAGTATATGAGTATTTGTTCTAGTCTGCTGTTTACTCATTTGGGTACCAAAGCACAGAAAGTACATCTTTCTGCACCTTAATAAGCTTAATAAAAGGGGGATACATACACATTCACTTCAAATAAAGTTGAGAGCAAGAGCTTTAAAAAAATGCTTGTGAAGCACTTTGTAAATGTTATACAATATAAATAATTCTATATTTTTCCAACTGTTCCCCAAAGAGAATCAGGGCCTTGTCCTACTCTCTAGAGGTCAAGAAAAGAACTCCCTCCTGCTCGGTTACATTTCCTAGTAACTATTGACCGAACCAGATGTTGGCAGGTATAAAATCTGAGACAGCTGGTTATCCAACCCCTTAGGGCCAAATGCTCCCAAAAAAATCACTTTTTTTGCAGCACACATCCTGATTCAGAATCTCTAAGCTAATTATCAGGGTTGTGATTCTCAGCCTAATCATTTCTACTATGCCTCCAGAGTAAGAGGGAATCTCAAAATTAACACTTAGTATGCGGAATTGTACACAGACAATATGCAGATGGCCCACACAGGTTTAAATTCTTAAGGCAGTTTCCACTTTTGTTTATGCTCCTCTTAGGTTTATAAAATCATCAGAAACAATTTACTGAGATCCTATTGCATGCAACCCACTTTGGAGTGACACCAAGAAGTAACCTGTTTCCTACCCCTTACTGAACTCAGAATTTGAAAAAAATTATAATGCAGACAAAGATGCAACAATCCAACTGACATTGAACAGAAAATAAGCAAAAATCACAAGCATGTAGGCTTAAGTTCATGACTCAGGGCAAAGGGCAACTGGTAACAAGAGTTATGGACCATATCCTTTTTTTTTTCTGGTCTGTACAGAAAGACTATCTGGAGTCATGTTTCCAAGTGTACAGGAAGAGTGAAAGACGTAGGGTTTGGCAGAGAAGAGCATGAAATTATCCTGATCATAGCAGACAGTGACTGCAAAAGCACAGAAAGGGACAGAAAAAAGACTTTTCTGACAGCTGTTGACATTTTGCTTAGTGCTAAGAAGATAAACAACCCATATGCAATCATTCTATATCCATATCATCACACATACTGGGGGACAGGGCAGCATAATGGTTAATAGTGGAATGGTATTATCAGGGGTCAAAGTCTGGCTCTCCCACACATCAGCTTCATAACCTTTGGCAAGGTACTTACTCTCAGTTTCTTCCTAGGTAAAACTAGAATAATAGTGGTACCTACTTACTTCATGGGGTTGACATAACAATTAGGAGATAACACATAGGAAGTTTTTAATATGATGCCTGCCACAAACACTGGTTAAAGTTAACTGTTGATATTGTTTTATTGTTATTTAGAAATGGATTTCCTATAATCAGTCTTGGAAACATGCGAATTCCAATCCTACTTCCAATCTTGTTATCATGTAGTACCTGATATTGATAGTTTATTTATAAAAAGTAGAAAAAGATTGTTTACACACCCCTTTATATTATTCATTTATAAAATAAACATGTTCATAGTTTAGATCAAAATTCTTTGAGGATTGTCATTATCAATTACCATTATCATTACCAATTAGGCAAGGAAAAATTGGGACTCATGTAAAGGATATGTTACTGAGAAGAGAAATGAAAGGAATGTGTGGAGGATGTATTTTTTCTCTACCTACATTCCCAACTGGGAGATATGGAATTGATTCTTACTGGGATACAGACGAGGCTGGGTAATTGATGAAACTGAGACAAGCAGGAGGCTTGCTCTTGATCCTAGAAGGAATTATTCGTATGCTTTTAACTATATGTGCCAAGCATTGTGCTAAATATTTTACAAACATTAGCTCTTGCAATCCCCACAGCCACCCTGTAAACGAGGAGCTACTGTGAGCACCTCTGTATGATCTACGTACATTTTAGCTACAGAGGGGAAGCATCTTGATCAGAGTCTCATGACTAGCAGGGGACAGAGTCAGGACCTGAACCTAGACCTACCTGGTGCTAGTTCAGTTTCTTATCTACAGTGTGACACTGGGAACTCTAAAGGAGGAGCTTGAGAGAAATAGGAGGAAACAGAAGGCAAAAGCATCTGTGAGACAGTTTTTTTAACTTAATAGCCAGAACTGTTTAAGCATTCCCCTGTTACAGAGAGACCCATTCCTCTAGAAATGTGTTTAGTTTTTATCAGTGATACTATGCACACTTTAGAAGGTTTTTTTGAGAATTTCAGTCTTGAAAATTATTCTACTCATGTTGGGAATCTACTAGAGTATTTCGTAGAGCTTAGTCTAAACAATTCCCAGGTGAAAAGGAAACTCAGCTTAATTTTGAAAGATTAAGGGCGCCTGGGTGGCTCAGTTGGTTAAGCGACTGCCTTCGGCTCAGGTCATGATCCTGGAGTCCCGGGATCGAGTCCCGCATCGGGCTCCCTGCTCAGCGGGGGGTCTGCTTCTCCCTCTGACCCTCCCCCCTCTCATGCTCTATCTCAGTCTCTCTCAAATAAATAAATAAAATCTTAAAAAAAAAAAAAGATTAAGCCTAGTCACCAAAAGCAAGTACCTATGTGAATAAGTAAGATACCAAAGAAATACATATACATATGAATAAATTAAGTATTTGAGATAGGAAACCAAACTTAAAAAAAAACACAAAACTACTTTAACCATGAGATACTTTCCCATATTCCATGGACATTGTCAATTTCTTCATCAATAAAGGTCAAAGGTTGAAAACACCCATATCTGGGAAAACCATGGTATTTGAATGTTAAACAAGAGTATATTACACTGTCAAGAGGACCCACCATTGATGAAACAATAAATCATGTGAATATTTATTTTGGGGTATTATTATATCAACCATAACTAACCTTTTTGTTTTGTTTTTAAAGATTTTATTTATTTATTTGACAGAGAGAGAGACAGCGAGAGAGGGAACACAAGCAGGGGGAGTGGGAGAGGGAGAAGCAGGCCTCCTGCTGAGCAGGGAGCCCGATGCGGGGCTCGATCCCAGGACCCTGAGATCATGACCCGAGCTGAAGGCAGACGCTTAACGACTGGGCCACCCAGGTGCCCCTAACCTTTTTGGTTTTGCACAAGTAATAAATGATTATATCCTCATTGTAAACAAAAAAATTGAACATGACACTTACAGCAAAAGTCCCCCAGCACACATACTTTGATCCCTCTTCAGAATAAGATGATCGAGATAAGGCATATCCTTCTAAACACCTTTTATGTACGACTCAAATTGTGATGCCTGGATCAGCAGCAGCAGCATCACCTGGGAACTTACTAGAAATGCAAATTCTTGGGTTCCATCCCAGATCTAATGAATCAGAAACGCGAGGAGTGGCACCCAGAACTGTTCTGACAGGCCCGTCAGTGACGCTCATGCTCCGTCCAGTTTGAGAATGGGCCCAGCTCCCCATTGCCCAGGAAACCACCAGTGCACCTGGACTCCCGTCCTCTAGGCCTCGCTCATGTATCCTTCTAGCCTCACCTTTCCCAAACAAGCCATCCTACCTTCTCCCGCCAAAGTGGACACAGCCTCAGCCCCTGGCTCTGGCTCCGCCATCTTCCTCTTTCAAGGTCCATCCCTAAATGCGCTGGTTCAGGACACACCGCAGGTGCGCTAACAGCGCGGGCGGGCAGGACCGGCGCCGCCTGGAGGGCGGAAGCGAGCAGAGCAGGCCTGGGGGAGGCAGGCAGGACCGCCCGGCCGGCAGCCACTGCTCAGGGCTCCTGGGCCTCGTCTCCGAACTCCGCCGACGCCTCCTGGATGCGGTCCAAGGCCTCAGAATCGCCGCCCTCCTCCACTCGGAAGTGCAGCAGGTAAGAGGTCCGGGGAGCTCCACGTGTGCGGCCAGAGATCAGGACGCTGTTGGCACGGGAGGGTTGTCCCACGGCCAGCAAGTGGCCCAGCAGTGGGGTCTGCGGGGCGGGCAGCTGCCGAGCCAACCCTGGGGACGCCTCCACCTGCACCACCCATAACTAACTTTTAAATAAATTGAATTTCTCATCTTAACTTCTGACAATGTGAATACAAAAGTATGGACAGTGCAGTAAAGTTTTTATTTTTCCACCTTTGGATCAATCCTTTTTTTTTTTTTTTAACTCCAAGTATATGGGTAGAAACAAGAATTGTAACTTATTTTACTAAGTACCAATAACTTTAGAACACATGTTACAGATCCCAACTAAATTAAAAGTTGAGTCAGGTAGAACACACAATTACATTTCTCCACCGTCCTCATTAAATTTCATTTCAATGGGGAATGCTCTCATTTCTTCCACAATTTTTCCTATTATACTCTTATTTTAGGCTAATACCATCGTATTCTGCAGCAAGTACTTGCAGATCCTAAGCAAATAGCATTATATTACCAGGAAGCAGAGGGTTTAATTGTTTCTAATTTTTCTACACAATTATTGCTTTGGTGTGAATGATCACAGATGGTTTCAAAACAGACCCCGGGTGACTACTTGGCAAAAGTCAATAGGCAAAGCTAAGGCCTAAAGTTTTCTCTTGGGGCATCTCTGCAGTAAATTGTGTTCCTTACAGCAACTTCAACTATCTAATTTTTCAAATCTTGCTGGAATAACAAGTGGCAAATTAGTGTATCTGTCACATGAATGTTATTTGCAATTTACTTATACTGCAACCTTACTTCACATTCAAGTTTTGTCTTGATGTTATTGACTTAACAAGCAAGCATTTATCACACTTACTGCTGGAAAACATTAATTACCTTTGATCCCGCTGAACCTCACACTCACTTATTTTAAGAAAATTTGACCAGGTTAAAGAGTTACTTAGATAATTACAATTCATCGTGTATTAGCAATTCCTTAGTATAGAATGTCACATCCTTAGGAGTCCCACAAACTTATTCAAACATATTCAGAGATGTGAAGCAAACTACACCTATTACTTAACAGTAAATTACAATATTCCAGAAGAAACTGGGTGGTACTATAAAAGTAACTTCAATAGTTATAACTTTTCAAAACTGATGAAGCTGAAGTATTTTAGAGTGCAGTATCATGTGTCTGTGTTAATGTGACCAATGTCCTGATGGGGAGATGCAACACATCCTTCTTTATTAAAAAAAATAATAATAAAATAAAGACCATGTGCTCTTTAATTTCTGAGAGAATCAGATTTTACATTTTATGTTCAAAATTCACTGCTAATGAAAAAAAGTTAAAAGCTGTTTCAGATGTTAGAAGTGCTCTGAACACAAACAGTGAATAACATTAAATTACTTCATTTAAAAATTATCAGGATGTCCAAAACCTATTCTATACATATATGAGTGTATGTTCAATGGAGTCAATAGCCTAAGCTCATTTAACTTATGCAAAATTAATTACATGCATTTAACAATTTAAAAAATAAAGGGCGCAGGTGATTCTCCTCACTTTTCCACTCAAAGAGGACACAGACTGGGATGTTAGAAATGGGAGGTGTGGCTCCCTGTCCCCTCAGTCATCACAGTTCATATATGCCTTTCATAATCTGAGCATCCTATCATGCTGAGTATGATTCTGGGGTTTGATAGTATGCATTTTGAGGTTAGTGTGTCCTCTAAATAAGTTATCTAGTCATCTGTTTCTCAACTAAGGGAAGAGCAATTTTTTTAAAAGATTTTATTTATTTATTTGAGACAGAGAGAGAAAGAGCATGAGCTGGGGGTGGGAGGTACAGAGGCAGAGGGAGAAGCAGGGAGCCTGATGTGGGGCTCCATCCCAAGACCTTGAGATCATGACCTGAGCCAAAGGCAGACGCTTAACCAACTGAGCCACCCAGGCACCCCAGAAAGAGCAATTTTTTTAAACACTAGGAGGAAAATATGGATATTTTGGACTCAGTGAGACAATAGCTCATGTCCAACTCCCATGTAACAACTTCTTAAGGGAATTATAGTGTTATTTTGATTCTATGCAATTTTTGCCCCTCTTGTTCATTTAAGAACCTGATCTACATATAAAAGAAGAATCCACTGAACCTAAAACTCACTACAGCCATCTATTATCACATGTTCATACCCAAGTAGTATGAGAGCAGTACTGAGAGCGATAGTGCCAAGAAGCACTTTACCTCAGTGCAAAGTAGATTATATTTGCATATTTATAACTGACATGGAAGCACCACATACCCATAATGCACTGCATACTCATAATGCAACTTGATTTAAATATGTAAATACTGATAAACATGAATATTTAAATCTCAAAGCAGATTTCACATAGAAGTGGAGCATATCCATAATGTAACTTGATATTTGCCTAATATTATAGCACAATCAAAAAATTAGTGCTATCAGTTAGAGATGCTTAGTAAATAAGTCTTTCCCCACCACACTGAAGAAGGCTGCATAGGTCTAACATGACTATGATTCCATGCCAGGAGTTTCTCCAGGACTGAAGGCAGAGGAGAATTCAATCAGAATTGTTCCTGGAAAGATTCACCTTTCTTCTTGATCATTCTTAACACAGATGAAACCCAAATGTGGTTACAAAAAAATTCGCAAATATTTACTGAGTCCCTACTATGTATAAGGAGTTGTCCTGGTTACCACAGGAAATGTAAGATATTTTTACAAGAATTCTAACTATCCACTTGGAAACAGAATTATATCCACATGAAAAGTTACAAGTAAACCATAGGATAGCTGTAAGTCTGTTGGACTAGTCTAAGGAAAACTGATGATGGCCTAGAGCAGGACAGTAAACTGGGAATGATGAACTGAGCCTTTAGAGACACCTAAGAACTAGATTAGTCTTAGTAACTTCAAATGGAGTGTGAGAGAGGAGTTAAAGTGGTCTCAGTTCTAACTTGGGGTAGATGGTGATAATATTAACCAAGATAAAGAACACAGGAAAAAGAAAAGGCTTAGGTCAGGAAAGATAACACTTTTTTTTTAACTTTGTTGTTTTGGGCTTTGTTTTGTAAAATGGGGACTTGGGAGGACTTTTTAAATATGAGCATTTTGGAGGAAGTTGCAGATCATCTATCTAAAGTGATCTAGCAGGATCTACTGATCTATAAATCACTGTCATATAATTATTCAATCAATGGATATAAGTGAAATATCCACTGAGAGTATAAAAAGTATAGAAAATTGAATCTAGTGGTGTCCACATTTAGGAGCTTAGGACAGGAATAAAAATGGTGAGATGGAGTAGAGAAAAACTCGTGGAATAGAAACTGGTGAATCCAAAGAAAAGGATAGTTTCAAGAAAAGTTGGCTCAGTAATTTCTGTCTGCTACTATGTTGAGGTCAAAGAAGATGAGAACAGAAAATATACTGACACTTATTTTAGTAATTAGGCCATTTGTACCTTGGAGAAGATAAGAAAGGAGCAGGGGAGAAAGCCATATTTTATCCTAACAAGATGGAATTGAGGGTTAAAAAATGGTATTATACCTACGACCAGTCATCCAAACAAGAAAGGAAAGATGAGATGGTCACTACAACAAGTTAAGAAATGCATTTTTCAAAGTAGGGGAAAACCTTCCAAAAAGAGATGATGACGAATCACACAATATCTCTCAAGAGCAGTCTAAGCCATAATTGCTTCAAACCCCCCCTGCTCCTTCCAATGTCTCCCTCACTCACACTCTCACCACCAGAGCCACGCTTCTCTGGTCGAGGCATGCTGAAGTTTGACATGTTAAGTGTATGTTACATCTGTCTCAGTGCATCAAGATGGCCGAGATGCCATCCAGCCTTCCTTAGGATTCATCTTCATGAACATACGGAAAAAGTTGTCCCTGTTAATCTAAGAACAGAAGGTGTGTGCTAGGATGCAGGTTCTTGTTTGTTTAGTGGAAATGCAAACCCCACTCTAGCATGGGGGCTAGTTCCATCTTGGAATGTTGTTGAAGAAATATGATGCTAAATCATGTATCCAGATGGTACAGCCCCAGGCCAATCTGAGTATGAATATTGCCTAAGTAGAAACTAGTTAGCAGAAACAAGTAAGCAGGAGAAGCATGAAAGTCCAGTTCTTATTCATTATTGTATTCCTGGAACCTAACACAACACCTAGCATGGAGCTTCAATTATTGTTTGTTACATTGAACAGCATTTTCTAAACACTTACCCAGTCTAAAATTACTCTACCAAACAACTTGTTATGGTGACAAGAGCATAAGACTAGGACACAGAAGGTTAGGGTTTTAGGTGTGCTCTCGAACTTTTTCTTTTCTTTTCTTTTCTTTTTTAAGATTTATTTATTTATTTTAGAGAGAGCATGCAAGCCAGGGGTGGGGGGGGAGGGGGACAGAGGGGGAAGGGCAGAGGGAGAAGAGCAGAAGGACAAGCAGACTCCCGGCTAAGCACGGAGCCCCCACGCGGGGCTCCATCTAGCGACCCTGAGATCAAAACCTGAGCCGATATAAAGAGTTGGGTGCTTAACCAACTGAGCCACCCAGGTGCCCCTGGAACTTTTTGATAAGTCTTTTATCTTTCCGATAGTTTTCTCATCTATATTCCCATTCTGCCATACTCCACAGGTTTTAGAGGGGTCATGCATGAAAAAAGGCACATGAAAGTGCTTGGTATATTTTTCTATACTACACAAATATTAAGGCACTTTTTATTATTACTATTAATATATCATTTAAGGTGATCAGATGTTGACATAAATTGTGTATTTTTTTTCTAAGTTGGCTTCGCTACAAGTGTTATTTTATTCTTATTTACCCCTGTTTATCTAATCCCTGTTTGAAATCTGCTAAACTATTTGCCTATTTATCAGGGTGGCCCTAATTTGGAATACAGAGACTAATGGCATTGGAAAATTGCACTGAAAGGAGTCACCCATGTATTATGATAGATCATAAATATGGATGACTAGAAAGTAAGATGCTTCGCTTAAGATGCAAATTAGCAGAGAATGAGATTCAGTGAGTTGTACACCAGAGATTCAAATCCTGATGGAGAAGTCCCTGTAGGGTCACCGACAAAAGGCAGGTTTCTGCTGTCACTCCCCAGTGAGGCTGTAGACACTCCCAGGGCCTGTCATGCAACACTAATTGAACAGGATACTAATAGGGGAGAAAGTGTGCCAGTCACATCCCCAAGTGTGGAGCCACCGAGTTGAGTCTGGGGAGGCACTCTTTGCAAACAGCACACAGGCACAGAATTACAACCCAGAAATCCACAGCCAGGCCAATCCTAGCAGCAGAGTGGCTGAGAAACTGCAAAAGGCAGAAAGGGAGAAACGGATGCTTTGTAGGGAATGCAGATAGTCATAATGAGGATAAACAGTTCTCAAGGGAACTCTAGTGCTCTGTAATCCAAACTCTCTTCCCTGCGCTCCCATAACTTGCAAAGTTTATCCCCTAAGTCCCCCATCCTGCCACCCTTCCAGATAAGATTCAGATGATGAGGTCCCTGGTGTAATATATCAGACAACAGAGGCTTGGAGTACGTTTATTCATGTAGACATGGTAATAGCATATGAATATGTAATCTTGAGTATGGCCAATAGCAGAAAGAGGGAGAGAATTTAGAAGTCAAAGAGGAAGAAGATCACCATATACAATACAATTACAAAGTGTCTGCTCTAAGAGTCCCTAATAGAGGCAAAAAGTAACCAGAAGCATAGCTTTAGTTTCATATGTACTCATATTGCCTTCTTTTTATTGTTGTTAGTCTGGATACCTCCTCTGCCCTGCCTGTGTTATGAGTCTCTTCTCAGAACTAACGTTACAATCCAAACAGACCATGTTCTTTGTGGCAGTAAGTGGGAAAAGAGAAGGCCAAGAGAAAAAGGAAATATAAGAGATAGAAGTGGGAACAGAAAGTAAGAAGGAATGACAGTGAATTAAAAAAAAAAAAAAACAGGGTTTCATTTCCATGACTCCAGCCACCTACACACCTTTCACAAATTCTAAAACTTATGTGGAGCCATATCATCAGGACTGCAGTCTCGGGAACACCAGACTGGGTAACAGGCATCTCTCAAGTCTCTCTTAGATGACCCTCTTCCCAGAAACATCATCTGTTAAACTGAACTGCAAATTTCTCAAAAACAGGTCACTGATCCTTTCTGCTTCTGGTCACAAGATGAAGTCTTAAAAGGAACTGCCTCTCTCCAAACACAGGAACTTGAGATTTAAAAAAGCCAAGAAAGGAAGATAAACAAAAACACATTTAGAGCTTCTACTCACTTGGTAAATCAGATTTCACAAAAGTCTTGAGTACTACTTTAATAAAGGACAAATTACAATCAAGGAAATTTGTAATTTATCCAAGTCATGTTTAACAAAAATAGATTCAAAGCACTTCCAATCCAACAGCCAAATCATTCTCTTAAAGACATGAGTGGATATATCAAATGATATTTATCCATTAAGAGATCTTCATTGAGCCTCAAATATAACGAGTCTCAGTAAGTCAGAGTCTCGCCATCAAGAATGCCATCTTTAATAACTATAATCTGGGGGTGGGAGTAAGTTGTGTGTGGGGGTCCACATTAAACCAAGATACCTGCTATAACATCATATACAAGATAATTCCACAGTCAGCATGGAGAACAGATGCCAGGTCACAGAGTATGATCCCCATGTAAGGAGCTTTAAACAACAGCTACAGAGCATATGTCAAAGGAGGTCAAGTAGTAATAATAATAGCTCACATTTATTGAGCCCTTACTATTTGTCAGGCACTAAGTGTTATCTCACTTAATCCTTACTACCATATCATGAGGTAAGCATTATGACTGGAAAAATGAGCTCAGAGAGATTAATTTGCTCAAGGCCATACAGTGAATAACTGGGTAGATTTTGAACCCAGGTACTTGACACCAGAGCTTCTACTGACCCCCATGCTAGACCTCCAAAGGCTCATCCTCCAACCTTGCCCCTCGTTGACAATCCTTCCATGAACTTCCATCATGTACTCTTCTACATGGGTCTCTCATTTTCTCTCCTGAAAGTCCTTCCTTCTCTGAAACCAGTTTTGTTTCCATTAATTCCTCCCTCTGTTTTAACATTTTTCTTTTCTTTCTTTCTTTTTCCTTTTCCCTCTCCTCCTCTCCCTCTTCCTCCTCTCTCCCTGTCTCTCTCTTTCTCTAAATCAAATTGAATATAGAGTTCAAATAAGTTCTTAAAATGATGACTATTTTATATCCTGTATTTTTAATTCAAAATGTGTATTAGCAGTACAGGAAAAGGGGGTACCCTTTTCTATATCTAGGTCTCTTCCCCCACAAAGGAGAATAAAAAAATAAGTAGCTTTCTACCGTATGACCCAGCAATTGCACTACTCGGTATTTACCCCAAAGATAAAAATGTAGTGATCCAAAGGGGTACGTGCACCCCAATGTTTATAGCAGCAATGTCCACAATAGCCAAACTATGGAAAGAGCCTAGATGTCCATCAACAGATGAATGGATAAAGAAATTTGGTATGTATTTATATACAGTGGAATATTATACAGCCATCTAAAAAATGAAATCTTGCCATTTGTAATGATGTGGATGGAACTAGAGGGTATTGTGCTAAGAGAAATAAGTCAATCAGAGAAAGACAGGTATCATATGATCTCACTGATATGAGGAATTCTTAATCTCAGGAAACAAACTGAGGGTTGCTGGAGTGGTGGGGGGTGGGAGGGATGGGGTGGCTGGGTAATAGATATTTGGGAGGGTATGTGCTATGGTGAGCACTGTGAATTGTGTAAGACTGATGAGTCACAGACCTGTACCTCTGAAACAAATAATACATTATATGTTAAAAAACAAAAAAAGAAGATAGTAGGAAGGGAAAAATGAAGGGGGGTAATTGGAGGGGGAGACAAACCATGAGAGACTATGGACTCTGAGAAACAAACTGAGGGTTCTAGAGGGGAGGGGGGTGGGGGATGGGTTAGCCTGGTGATGGGTATTAAAGAGGGCACGTTCTGCATGGAGCACTGGGTGTTACACACAAACAATGAATCATGGAACACTACATCAAAAATTAATGTAATGTATGGTGACTAACATAACGTAATAAAATAAAATTTTTAAAAAAGACACAAAATATCCAAAGGCAAAAAAAAAAAGTAGCTTTCTACTTCTTTATGGCCCTTGAATGATCTGTTTCTTGAATTGAGACTTAACTTACATCAAAAGGTTTCACACTACCCATAACTGGCACCGTGGACTGAATTGTGTCCTTCCCCGAATATGTATGTTGAAGCACTAGACCCCATGTGACTGGAAATGTGCCTTTTAGGAGTGATTAAGGTTAAAGGAAGTCATAAGGGTACAGCCCTGATCCCACAGAACTGGTGTCTTTGTAAAAAGAAGAAGAGATACCACAGATCTCTATCTTTCCACCATGTGAGGACACAGGGAGAAGGTGGCTGTCTGCAAGCCAGAAAGAGAGCTCGCACCAGGAACCAAATCAGCTGGCAGTTTGGTCTTGGACTTCCCAGGATCCAGAAATGTGAGAAATAATTTTTTGTTGTTTAAGCCACCCAGTCTATGGCATTTGCTTCGGCAGCCCAAGCTAATACAATTGGTCTTAAAAATATGGCTTTTCTTTAGGACAAAATTTCATTGCTTAAATTGTTAACATTATGATTTCAGTATGAGCATTCACATCATTACTGAAGAGTTTTGAACTTACTGAGCCTTGGTTAAGATGTTTCCTGGACAAAGAAGAAATGTACTCCTATAAAACATCTATTGTTTAAATCACACCCAAGATTTACCTGGACAGAAAACCATTTCTCTGAAAAGCCAAGAGATTTTGACAGATGTAACCTGGATCCTTCCTATAAAAGAAATTTAAAAAAAAAATTTAATGAAAAAAGAAGAAGAAGAAAGGAAGGAGAGTGCCCCAGATCTCTATACATGCAAGTGTGAAATTTGGTGACATTTTTTTCCTGTTATTTTATTCAATATCCAATAGATGACCCTATTACCAATTCTATCCATACCTGATAAAAGAAAAATAAACCATTCATCCAGCTATCAGGTCCAGATACTGGAAACAACCTAACACAAGAAAAATACTTTTTCAAAGTCTCTTTATCTTCCATGCTAACAGCAGTGTGAATGCTATTGCTATGCAGCTAGTCACTAGGGCTGTTGAAACATTAAACAGTATTAAGAAAATACCAGTAGTTTTAATTATTCCTCCGTTGGAAAATCTTTGGCTTCACTGAAGAGGGCATACGAGTTGTTTAATGGCCAAATGGCAAAGTAAAAAGGAAACGGTACAGAGAATACCTCCACCAACATCCCCTTCTAGGTTTCGTGAAACTTCAACAAAATACAGTTTGATGGACTCTTGGATAACCTCTGAGAGTTGGAGTTACTGTGAATCTCTACCTCTTCTTCCTGTGAAAGAAGCTGAGAAATTTGGGAAGAGGAGGCCTTGTATTTGAGCTTGACTCAGACATGCTTTTTCTGATTCAGCCATAGCTTTGTTTGGAAACCTGTACGTCATGGCCTTGGCGGGCCCCCAAGCATCCTCCTATGCAGTCTGCTATTTTTCCTCTAGCTTACCCAGAATAGCTGGGCAAAGATTTAGTACAGTTGGTATGCCGGTGTTTATAGGCCAAAGTGTTGTCAAGTTGCTTTCTGTGGGCAAGCAGAGGTTCTTGCAGACTGCCAAGAACAAAAGAAAAGGTGCTTCTGGCCTTCTGGTTTTGTTTCCTGGAAGAATTAGAGATCCACTTTACCTCTTCCAAACAACCCTGGGATTAGAAGACCCTTACCATGTTTATCTTCTTTCATTCTCTGAAAAATCATTATCCCACTCTGAAAACCAAGTGCTTAGAATTATGGTATATCATTAGTCATATATTTAAACATATTTATTATCTAGGATCCTGCACAGGCAAGACAGGTATACAAATTTCCTTCTGGAGAAGTTTCTGGTATATTATTTCTAGGTATTCTATCTTAAAATGCAAAGTCCAGTATTTGGGAGGAGAAATGCAAGGGGTAAAGGAAATAGATCCTATCCTAAGAAGAAAAGAAGAAAGAGATTTGCTAACTTTTAAACTCTTCTATCTAGAAGCCCTGTTTCTTTCCACTTACGATACAATATTTACACCTTTGTTTCCTGGTTTTATAGAGAATGGAGATCCCATTCTTCACTTTGGTCTCCTCTTTTCTGCTCAGTGTAGCCCAATAAAATAAGAAGATGGTCCAGATCTTTCTCCTCTGTCATATTCTCTTTGGTAAATTGCTACTCCTTTTGCAATTCCCCAGTTATATCATTGCTGATCCATTAGGCCATGCTACAAAATAAGACTCAAGTTAATGACTTGATGCAGGTTTCACCCTTTGAGCACCCAATTATAGACCAAGCATATGTTTCTGCCATGGAGAGAGAAAAGGCAAGAAAAAAATTACAGATGACACTCAGGAAATCTTCCCACTTAGAATCCTTGACTTCCTGCAGCCACAAGAAAAGCCAGTCATGGCTCTCAGCTGCTATTTCTCCTGGCCAGGGCAGGATTATGAAGCTTGGATGCCCTAGGCACTCTCCCAGTCCCTACCCCTGACCCCAGTCCATCATTAGAAACAAAACCCTTACCAAACCATGAATGATTGTTTTATAGTTTTCAAAATTACACTCATATGTATGCAAACATGAAACTAGGTTCTGCCTACATCTACTAATGTGTGCATTATGTATCTGTGTTTGCTTTGCTGGACTCGTAAGTGCTGGAGTGTGGAGCATGGTGGTGTAATGTAGCCGCGGTTGAGGCTCCTGGGTTAGGTGCTTGTCTTCTTACTGTACATTTGTATGAAACGACTGACCCAACCTGACATGGCTCATCCCCGTGGAGAAGATCCCAGGGAAACTGTAAGAAAAACATCAGAGAGGATCAATGACCAATGTTTTGTCCAGCTGCCAATGTAGTAGCTCCCTAATAATAGGTTGGAGGCATCAGGAACACGAGATGTTTACATTTATTTTAAAAACACCAGCTCCAAAAGAGAGCTCTTCTTGGCACAGTACACAAACATTTATAGTGAACCTTTCATCCTGAGCCCTTTTTAAGCATTACCTCATTAATCTTCAAAGCAGCTACATAAGGCAGGTAGAACTATTTGCTCTGCAATTTTAAATGTCGCACTTAATATGAGTAGGAAAGTGTGCAGTGACACTATACCAAGGTAGACTCCCAGCAGCACAGGTCGCCCTCCAGGGAGGGGGAACCTCTCTAGGACCTTCATCTGCCCAAGTCTTCCCATCTGCTCCCATCTCTCCAGAACCCTTACCTATCTCTTGTACAGCTGTATCCCATCTATAGGAGCTTTCCATCATCTCTCCCTGCCTAAGCTCCCATCCAAACTTGCCCATCTTTCTGGAATTCCCATAACTTTGCCTTATTCTGAGCAACGCTTAGTTAATCCAAAAAATGTTTTGTGTTACACAGTATGCCCTACATGTCACCCTTCTATTTATACTTTGACAGAGACCTTATGAAGAAGACGTCTTAATACAAATATAATGAAAGGAATGATACTTTAAGCAGGAGGATCTGGTGAATGTCTCTTACATGACATTAGACCTTGTAGGGTTTACCTAATCAATGAGTCTGTCCAGTAAAAAGATAAAGTGGATAGATTGGAATGAAACACCTTTCATTCTTCTTTATCATCTAAAAAATTATGTGTGTATGAGTGTGTGTATGTGTCTGTAAGACTAATACTTTCTACATCTCTACTTCTGCACTCTAACCTTCATCAGTATATGGGTCCTCTGTGTTTTCTTTTACTTTTAGATTTTAGATACTAGTTTGCATTTTAGGTATTCCATTTATTATTTAGTGGAGGGATACCTGGTGCTCTGTGCTTTCACCTTTAAGAAAACTGACTATCCACAGCAGTTCTGGAATGATTAAAGGCATCAGAAATATTATTATATCCTTACTGTAACCATTTAGAAATATTAGCTTCGAGAGGCAAAAGAGAGTTATCTAATACTATTTATTGGTTTGTCTGTGACTTCCTTCCTATTCTAAAAGAGCACTAGTTCAGCTTCATGAAATCTCCATACTTACTGAGATCTCTCCTTAATGGTACAATTCAGTTTTAATCACCTGACTGGACAATATGGCTTGTCAAAGGCAGAATTTGCCTCCTAGTGTATTGAGAATGTTTGTTGTATCTTTACTTAGATTATATCTCAGAAATTACATTAGAGGCTAACAATTAATCTATATAATGACAGTTCTGTTGACATCTCACGTCTCTCTATGCAATTTGCATACAAAAATACAAGCTAATCCAAGAGGATTCCTCGAGGGACAGCTTGAGAGAAAGCAAATTTTACATTAACCTAAGAAAAAAAGTCAAGTCCCCATCAAGAGTAGACCTCTGCGAGAAATGAAATATAGGATGAAAAACAGCTTCTCAATAGCTTCTCTACTGTTTAAAATTGTACCTCTAAAGTTTTTTTCTAAGATGAAATTCTATATTGGCTTCCATGTTTATATTCATATGAACACATATATGTCCAGTGCCCAGCACAGTGTCTGGCATGTTAAGATGCTCAGCAAAATTTTGCTGGAGAAAAAATGAGTAGAAAAACACTCAATGTCAAATATTAATCATCTTTGGACTATCCTCCATTTTATATTACCCAAAACTTGGCTTTCTTCCATTAGAGGAAATCATCAGAATTGGCAATAGTTTAATTATATTTGAGAAGATATACAAAATCATAAAATCTGTGCTTATAAAACATGAGCCAAAAAACATCTAATGGCCTAAGTATGGCCACTCTCAACTGCCCTCCATTTCCTTCTTAAGCGCCACTTAAATGTTCCCTTATTGCCAATTCTAGATATGTGTCTTAAATAAGTAATAAGATAATTAGCCCTGAAATACACACACTCAACAGGCTAACAACAAAAATAATAGAAGACCTTGGGAAAAAAATAATGCATTATAAAAAGAAATCATGAAGACCCAGTGGAGAGTGAAAAAAGCTAGCTGCAGGGCAGAACCAAATCAGATAAGTATGTACTGTGGTCTCCGTGATTCTACTTCAGCATGGCAACTTCTGGACAGAGCAAGGATTGTCATGGAGATCAGGAGATCTGGGATCTGGCCAAAATGTAAAACTACCCTGCTCTGTGAGCCTGAGCATGTGATAGCCTCTGGTCTGAGTTTTGTTTTGTTTTACACTGCAGACACTGAAGAAATATTTGACCCAACTTTCCTCATCTGTAAACATGATCATCTCAAAAGTCATCCTTTCCAAAACCAGAACTCAGTGATTCTAACATTCTAGGTCTCAGTGGCATGAAATCAGACACTAACTCCAATGAGAAAGGGAGAGAAAATAGGAGGAAACTGCTGCTTTCTGAAATGCATCAACTATCTCCAAACATGAGATCCAGCCCCAAATCAACATGAAGGCTTCCTATTTTCTCTAACACTTAAGTGCCTTATGTCCAAAATGTTTTATTTCACACTGAAAATTCGAATATTTTGAATTTTAAGAAACCACCTGGGCTTGGTTCCATGTTTGTACTTGAGGTGGATCCTTATGTGAGAACCAGTATTAGAAGACATATCAGAGTCTAGCAATCAACAAGATAGATTGCACTAGATAGTGTCCTTAACCTCAGTTCTTTCCCACCCCAGGACCATGTCCAGACCAGCATCCCAAAAGCAATACAAATTGAGATCTTCAAGTAGCCCAGCTGACTCAGCTGAATAAGACTGCCTAGGCCCAGCCACTATCTAGACCCATTTAGACCTGATCATTCAATAACTATCTTTTGTCTTCCTCCTCTGCACCTGGTACTACATTAGGCAGTGAAGATTCAGAGGTGAACATTACTTAACCTTCCCCTCAAAGTTCATAGTCTAGCAGTTTATATGAAGAAGTGAATAGAGAAATATAAACCATGATACATGTGGTAGGATGGGATAAGGACAGAATGTACAGTAGTACATACGAGAGGCATCTAACAGTGTTTGGAGATGAGAGGAGGTGACATCTGAGATCTGAAGGTCAACTGGAGTAGGACCAAGACCTTCGGGAAGAGGGACCCATCTGGTAGAACAAGAAATCCAATGTTGGCCAGCACTGGTGTAGCAACAGACAATGGGGCAGTGTTTCTCTCTACCCACCTGCCGAGTCCTACCTAAGGAAGCTGCTACATATGCAGATTCCTAGGCTCCTCTGCAGCCTGACTGAATCAGAATGTCTTGGGGGTGTGGCCCAGAGTTCTGAATTATAAAAGTTCATCGAGTGATTTTGATGAATGTTGAGGTTTAAGAACCACTGCAATACCAAGTAGCCTCTTCACATATGTGGCTGCCAACGTCCAGCAGCTGAAAATGGTCACAAGTCTGTATAGGAAGATAGTCAGCAAGAGAGAATCTTGAGCGGGTTCCCAGCCACCAGGTTGCAGTTTTAGAGCAGATTCGAATTATGCAAAAACAAAAAGGACTGTGGTCTTGAACAAATTAACCAAGCCAGAACTCCAGCACAGAGGAAAATGCCAGTATTTGGGGACCAGAGCTGGAAGACAGAGTAGGACAAAGTCACAGGAATAAGGAAAAAGTTTAAATGATAACTAAATCTTAAGATCAGAGATAAAATGGCAGCATGGGCGATCTCATCCTGAGGGCGGGAATGTTGGGCCAGTCCTGCCTCCAGGAGCCAACTGGACTCCAGTGATGAAAGAAGACAGTTTCTGAGGGTGATAAATCAGGCAGGCCCATATACCCTGGGAATGATGATATGGTGTGCTGTGCCAGCTGATGTTATAACTTAGTATTCTAATAAAGTCATTGAAACCCTTTTGCCCTATTATCATTCTCAGTGCTTGTAGATACATGGTTCTCAATATTTCAACATTCCTGTCCTTTATAATTAAATAGAACCTGTTCATATTCCTAACCAGACCTAAATCTCAAATTGACATGTCTTCCAACAGGATTACAGGCCCACTTTTTTGATATTGAGATCAACACAAGTTTGTGATTGTAATTTGGAATCACTGATCAATGTTGGCCTTTCTAGTGCAAAACAATCAAAATCCTTTTATTCAAAGCATTTTTTCTGACTTAAGCTGCATTTAGAGGGTAATTAATTTCACTTGTTGTTCTTAAATGATTAGCACAGTTTCTGCAGGTCAAAGGATCAGTTGAAGAAACTATGAGCAATACTGAACAAAAAGCCCCAGCTGTGTCCTGTTATATTAATGAATCCAACACTGGTATTCATGACCTTGGTGTAATAGCCTGGTTGACATTCAACCACTTTCAATACTCATGGTAGTTCTAATCAAAAGGTGTACAACACCCTTTTCAGCTAGGTTTTTTTTAATAAGAAAACAAAGTGGGCGCCTGGGTGGCTCAGATGGTTAAGCGTCTGCCTTCGGCTCAGGTCATGATCCCAGGGTCCTGGGATCGAGTCCCGCATCGGGCTCCCTGCTAGGCGGGGAGCCTGCTTCTCCCTCTGCCTCTCTCTCTCTGTCTCTAATGAATAAATAAATAAAATCTTTAAAAAAAAAAATAAGAAAACAAAGTGTAATATATGGCACGTGGGCTTCTAGAATCAGAAAAATCTGATTTAATCTTGCCTTACATTGATTAACTTGTGTGAACTTGGGCAAGTTATTTATCTCCAAGATGCTTATCTGTAAAATGATGGTATTAATATTACCTAGCTCTCTAGCTCACTGAACTGCTTCAGAGATTGAGATAATTGTATGTAAAGCATTCAGAAGAGCAATGATAAGTTAATTGTTATAATTCTTGTTCCTATTTTTATTGAGGCCACCCCAGCCCACAGGTACTGTGAAGTCACATCCACAGGAACCACCTGTGTTTTACTGGGATGTGTCTCTCCTTGATTATACAAATTGTCCCACGATTTCCTCTGGGAACTCCTAAGGGAATGTTGCCTCTACTCATGACCAAGGGTGGTCTTCATCATGTTCTTCCTCTCCTGCTTGGTGCTCTGAGTAATGTCAAACGTCCATGACTTGAGACCACTGTAACTGCAACCTACAATGCTGCCTTCTGATATTCTCAAAGCCCCAGTTCACTGAAGACTCAATGATGTCACATTCCATCACCTGGAGCAGGGTGATTGAGTACCAGCCATCCACAGTTTCCTGTGAGAACAATTTTTTCAACAGTATGTGCAGCCCCACCCTCCACAGAGTTCAACTATAGGTCTATGCATTGAGCCAAGGTAACTGTTTCCTGAAAGAAACCCTAAGCTATCCTTCATCCTCATTCCCATTCCAAGTTCCTTTCACCAATTTCCCACAAATCAATATGCCAATAAATCTTTATAACAGTGATTACTGGAAGACAGTACAAGCCAGTTGTTAAAAGTAAGGGATCAGAGTCAGACTACTTGGGCTAAAGAGGGAAAGGACAGCCCCTCTGTGTCTCAGAGTTTTTGTTTTTCTTTTTCAGCAATAAAATTGATAAAAAATAGTAGAATCTAATTAATACAAAAATTTGGGGGGGCCTAAATGAGATGAAATATCCAAAGACTTCAGCATGGTGCCCTGTACATGGCATCGGCTCAGTAAATGGTGGAAATGGACTTTACCTATTATTCCATTTCTGGTGATTACATATTATGGACTGAGTGTTTGTGTCCCCCCAGAATTAAAATTTTGAAATCTAGGTGGCTCAGTTCATTAAGCATCTGACTCTTGATTTCGGCTCAGATCATGATCTCAGGGTCATCAGCTCGAGCCCCGTGTTAGGCTCCACGCTGGGCATAGAGCCTGCTTAAGATTCTCTCTCTCTCTCCCTCTGCCCCCCCCCCCCACCATGGGGGCTCGCTCTCAATCTCTCTCTCTCTCTCTAAAAAATTGTTTTTAAAAATTTGAAATCTAATTCCCAGTGTGATGGTATTTGGAGGTAGGGCCTTTGGGAAATAATTAGGTCATGAGGATGCAACCCTCATGAATGGGATTAGTCCCCTTATAAGAAGAGGCCAGAGAACTAGCTCGCCCTCTTTCCACTACATGAGGACACAAATTGGCAGTCTGCAATCTGGAAGAGGGCTCTTGCTAGAACCCAACCAGGCTGACAGCCCATCTCAAACCTCCCCAGAACTTTGAGAAATAAATGTCATTTAAGCCACTCAGCCTATGGTACTTTGTTACAGCAGCCCAAATTGACTGAGACACTATAGTTTAAGACAAAACTAAGACTTCTTCCACAACTCATCAGAATCACAAATGTTTCTATTCCCATAGGGCTTTCCCCCCTTTTAATGTTTACTACGTATTCAATAGCTATTGAAATAAAATCTCTTAAATTATGAGAAAATCATATGGAAATTTGTTTTTCAAAACCAATAACCAGTTATACCCTATGTAAGGTTAAAACATCAGGTTTAAAAAGATGCATTCTTCACTCTCTCTATATATAAACTTGCCACCCAAGCAGATTAGTTGAAGACTGTGACACATTGATGTCATTACAGTTTTATAACCATTGTTCCCCAGAATTATTCCCTTGTTGAAAAAGTGAACCATGAAATGTGTTCACATAAATACATATTAAAGCAGCTCAAGCCATAGTAATAACATTTATATGTCACCTAATAATATAAAATGTTACTTCACTTCTGTAATTTAATTTAATCCTCACAACAACCATGTAAGGAAAGCACAGCAGATACTGTGCCTGTGTTATAGGTAAAGAAACTAAAGCTCAGAGAGGGGTAATTTGTACTAGTCACCCAGATGGCAATGGTGAAGCCAGCACTTGAATCTGAGATTTTACAAATCCTATAGCAATGCCTGTTTACTGTGATACTGTTGGTTAAAATTGATTAATTTTGCTATATATGTATTTTGGTATGCCAATCCACTACCCTCCAATTCTTCCCAATTCACTTGCTACACATTTAAAAAGAGTCCATTCCACCATGTATTCCAATAGGATGCCAGGTATCATCAGGATTCCTTATCCTTTTCTGACCTCTCTTTTGAGTTTCTCACCTGAGAAGGATTGTGGACAACGAGAATCCAGAGGGCAGTTTAGGAAAGAGTCAGGAACCATGGATCACCATCCCTGAGTTCACCTGAGACTGGCTGCACTGGGTTCTGTGAGGCTCTTGGGGACCTATGGAAAAACATCATATTGAGGATGAGAACTAAGGCAGAACTTCAGATTGTGATCTCTTCCTTCTTCCTTCTCAACCACAGGTTCTCAACTGTAGTTGTACCTTAGAAATACCTGAGGAGCTTTCCAAAATTCCCAAAGCCTGAGCCCCACCCAGGCCAATTAAATCAGAATCTCTGGAGAAGAGGCCAAGATATGAATAGTTTATAAAAGCTTACAGGTGCTTCCAATGTGCAGGCAGGGTTTGAGAACCAGTGCAGCCGGCTAACTTCCACATCTCAAGGGCAAGGGTGCACTCACCACTGTTATGGAGGAGGGTGAAGACCATGAAAGAACTGCTATGCCTGGTCTGTGGAAGAACTGGAATCTGGGTCAAAAGACAGCCAGATCTGGACTCAACATATCAGCCCTGGCAGCAAGTGCTAGAATAATATGGGGAACATTTTTTACCTTGTCCAGGGTAAGTCTCCATTCCTACATGTTGCCTGAGTTCTTTCTACACAGAAAGATTACCCTATTCCCAATTTTCATTGTGCCTTCTATGACTATGATGTTAATGTTTAGGGGTTTGGTTTTTTGGTTAGGGTTATTGTTCATTACAAAAAAAAATCATTCAAAATTCACTCTTTAGAAAAGAATCCAGAAATGTAAAACCTAACATTTTTATTCCATATATATACTTTATGTGTGTGTGTGTGTGTGTGTATTTACTCTGAAATTTCTTTCAGACCTGGATGATTTTTGTGAGGTAAAATCAAACATCAGTCTTAATTATAGGTATTAAATGTTAGGGAAATAAATATAACAAGAAAAATACATTTCCCATTTGTTTAACAGTATGTTTAATTTACAACTCCTATCCTCTCATTGTTGTAACTGCTGACAGTTACAGTATAATTAAGGTCTCAGCATTTATTGACATTTCCTTAAACTTAAGTGACCCATTGTTTTTTGCACCATAACTCACATATGAGAAAAATCCTAAATTTGCCCTTGATTTATGTGACTAAAAATATTTTTCGATGTGAAATCATTCTTTATGTGTTTGCAGTATATTTCAGATGAAGATGTAGTTTTTTTGCCACTATTCTGAACTTCTCCCATCTGCCCTGATAAAAATACAAGTTATAGATTCAAGAATCTCCATAGGAATTCTTTAACTCTGTATCAACAGACAAAGAAATCATTCTTGAAATACATCTGATGACATGATAGACTGGTAAAGTCAAATCTCTCCAGAAGCAAAAATTAACTATGATTACCTGATGTAGACATCACTCAAACCAATCAAATGTTATTTTGGGAAATCATAAATTTATATCCAGCGTCAGTTTGTCACTCATTAAGTTCTTATAAGAATGATTAGGAAATTATCTTAATAAGTAAATGTTAGTCTTAACCTCTTCTTAGTTTGATGGCTTAAAAATATAAGTTTGTATCAATCCACTGAGTCTCACTAAAAGTCTCTGCCTGCTTGGAGAGTTATTTATTCTAGTATTAATAAAATTTATCCAAGATGGAAGAGGAAATTCTTGCATTGCTCCATTCTGCAACAAATCTACCTCTAACATGTTAGCAAAGCCTTCAAAATAGGATTTTATAGGTAATATTAATAAATATTTACCAGGTACCTACTATGTTCCAGGCACTGTGTGAGATGCTGGGAATATATGAAAATCTCATTATCTAAAAGTGTGCCCATACACAGAAACTCTGGGAGCAGATTGCAGTCTTGCCAAGGTGTCGTTTTAGTGACTGACACGGATCACCACCTCCAGCAGTCAGCAGTGACAGCAGGCAAAGCTGCTTAACAGGGAGTTACTGATCCTGCAGCTGTATTTTGCTTGTCTCTCCTTTGAAAGATGCTTCCTTTGAAGATCTGGATCATGTGGAAGAGAGGAAGCATGATATAACTTATAAATCAAGGAACAGAGAGGTTTTAGAGCTACAAGTAAATCACCTTGCCAGTAACTCAGAGAGATCACAGAGGAGGTAAACATAGTGAAGAAAATACAAAAAGATTCTGTGCACTTGATGATAAAGGAGTCAATTTCTTCTCCAATAAACATTTTTTAAAGTACCGCAGCAAGAATAGAACTGAAGAGTTTTCCTCTCACCCCTTGTGGAAAGGAAGAAAGATCCAGTTAAGGGAACCTGTCCAGGCTCTTTAAGGTACCACCAGGAATAGGTGGTAACATCTACCTCCTAAGGAAAAGTATGCACTCCTTAGATTTGCTCCCAAATTACTATCAGTACTCTCTTCCACACTTATTGAACCTGAAGAAAAACAAATTTCAGATACATTACTGATCATTTATCAATTCCTGGAACTGATAATAACAATCTTTCTTAGGTTGACTACCATGCCTTGTCCCTCAGGATTAGGCAGAATGTGTGTCTGAGGCTCTGGGTTTTATATCTGCAGAGATTTCCTCATTTGCCATAAAAATCATGTAACAAAGTGGTGATATAATTTACATTTCATCCGATTTATTATATTTTAAGTATTTTGAACATGGAGATAATGAAGAGGCATGATCATGGAAATTGTCAAAAATAGGACCATGGTTAATAACTTAATTTAGCCTAATCCACCTAAATAATAATAAAATCTCACTTAATTGGACTTCATTAATTTTAAATGTGACAAATCTACATGACATTTGGCTGAAGTTGATCTGTGAAATTAGATGTAGATTCGAATACCAGTTTACCACTTCTATAAAAATTGGTTAAACTCTCTCTACTTACTTATCTGGAAAATGGGAATAGTCTCTTATCTGTTTTTACTTTTTCTAATCATTCATACTGTTAACACTCTATTGCAATCCATGAACACCTTGTGCACAAAATCATACAAAAGCCTCCAATTAAAGCCTTCTGCCTCCACTCTTGCCCACCTACCCCTCGAAAATATAGGCTATTATATACACAGGGGCCATAGTGATATCAAAAATCTAAGTCAGAGAATATTACCCCTTTGCTTAAAATTCTGTAGACTTCTCACTCTACTCAGTGAAATCCGGACTCCTTCTCATGGCTGACAAGGCCTACCTGAACTCCCCGCCCACACCACTTCTTTAACCATCTTTTTTTCCAGCTTAGTGAGATATGACTGACAAAAATTGCACATATTTAAGATGTACAGTGTGATGTTTTCATGTAGATATACATTTTGAGGTGATTACATTTTGAAATGATTAATGAAGCCAATTTAAAAATCCATCACCTCACACAGTTACCTCTTTTCTGTGTGTGTGTGTGTGTGTGTGTGTGTGTGTGTGTGTGTGTGTGACGAACACTTAAGGTCTACTTTTTTAGCAAGTTTCAAAATACAACACAGTATTATTAACTACAATCACCATGCTATACATTAGGTCTCCAGAACTTACTCATCTTATATCTGAAAGTTTATACCCTTTGACCAACATCTCCCTATTTCCCCTCCCTACAGCCCCTAGTAACAATCATTCTGCCCTGAGTTTTACTTTTGTAGATTATTTCACTTAGATTAATGTTCTCCAGTTTCGTCCATATTGTCACTAATGACAGGATTTCCTTTTTTATTAAGAGGGAATAATATTCCAGTATATGTGTGTGTCTACCCCCTAAATGTCCACTGATGGATGATGAATGAATAAGAAATGGATAGATAGATGATAGATAGATAGATAGATAGATAGATAGATAGATAGATAGATGTCAGTTTCATTTGGGATATATATATATATATGTCAGTTTCATTTGGGATCTAAGAAGATCCTATTCATCATATCTTGCCCTTAATAAATGTGGTTAATTATATAATAGCTTGTACAAAGTTCTACTAATTTGGTGTTAAGAGTTATCAACTTAATCACAAAAGCTAGGTGTGGTGATTTTAAAATATGGCCGCAAATTCTTTGACATTTCTCACATTGGGCGGGTCTACCTCTCCTCCTTAAATCTGGGCAAACTTGAGACTTTTGCATACGGAGCTAGGTCAGAATGGGTCATGCACCTTCCACCTCATTCTCTAGGAAAATTCACTGTGGAGTAAGCTAAGCACCATGCAAAAGGTTTGGCCACCCCAAGATCTCCATGGTGAAGAGGACACATGTAGGTGCTCTCATTGACAGCTAATTTTGCAGCTGATGACCAGCATTAACTGTCTGTTATCTTGGATCTCCAGCCCAGTCAAACCTTCAGATGACCACAGCCCTGGATGACATCTAACAAAAACTGTATAAGAAACCCCAAGGGAAAACTATCCAAAGAAGCCCTTCTAAAATTTATGACCCACAAAACTGAGAGTAAGATCAAATAGTTGTTCTGTTACACTTTTAATTTTGGAATCAATGTATTACAAGGTAATAGAGAATCCTATACAAGGAAATGTCAAAATTGAGTTTCTTGTCACATACTATTTTCACCTATATTGTTCTGACTCTACTTGCCATGTGGTAAGAAAATGACTTATGTAAAATTTAGCCATGTGTAAACATTGACTTTCATTCACGTAACAAGATAGAAAAATATTAAAACTAGAAAGTGTTGATTTCAGGTCTCCTAAAAATAGAGCCCATGAAGGTTGTGGCTTATCGGGCTTACCACCCTGAGAGCAGGGTGGTCAAATCACAGGACTTCATACTAAGTCCAGCCTACCTCCTCTTTTGTATGAAATAAAATAAATATGGCCCACAATGCCAGAGTATTTACTGGCTTGCCCTTCACCAGAGAAGATGCCAATGCCTGAGTTAGAGAATGGCAAAATTGAAATAGGAATAAGTCCTCTGATTCATAGACCAATATTCTTTTTCTCATATGTTGCCTGACAAGAATAAAATTTTTCTATTTTTTTTTAAAGATTTTATTTATTTATTTGACAGAGAGAGACACAGCTAGGGAGGAAACACAAGCAGGGGAAGTAGGAGAGGGAGAAGCAGGCTTCCCGCCAAGCCGGGAGCCCAATATGGGGTTTGATCCCAGGACCCTGGGATCATGACCTGAGCTGAAGGCAGATGCTTAATGACTGAGCCACCCAGGCACCCCAAGAATAAAATTTTTCATCAACATCAGCATATTTTAATGAGCTTATTTCATGATCCTATGAGTTTAATTTATATCAGTACTTCTTAAATTTTCTAAGAGCTTTTCCTTTTGTTTTTTGGGGAAGACTATTGTTTTCATACTTGTTTTAGTTTTGCTTTTGAAAAGAGAGGTGTTATTCACAAGAGGGTAAATGTATTATTTAAGGTTTTCTGTGATACCATCAGTGAGGAAAAGAGAAGAAAACTGATATCTTGGATTAGGGTTCAGCAAACTTTTTCTCTAAGGCTCAGAATATTTTTTGCTTTGCAAACCATTCAGTGTGTATCACAAATACTCTGCACAAAAGCAGCCATAGACAGGCTCAAATAAATGGGCATGATTGTGTCCAGAAAGATTTTATTTGCAAAAACAAGTGGTGGGCTACACTGAGCCTGCAGTCTAGTTTGCCAACCCATCTCAGATCATTTGGGGACATATAAATGCTCAGGAATGCAATGCTGCTGGGCTTATAGTAAGATTGTAGTTACAAATTCTACCCAGAGAAGTAGGGGAATATCAAACATTCCCATATTGGAATAACAATATTTTGCCTGTGTACTACATGTTTTGTTCCCTATACTTTAAAATAATATTTAATATCCAGTCTGGGCATACTAGTGAATTAGAGTTGAGTTAGTATTACTGAAAGACCTTGTAAGATAAATTTCAGTCTTTATTATTACAGCTTGAAAGTATTAACGTTTTTACAGTTAATTTATTTCTCCAAGTAATAAGAGGAGACCATTCTAGATGTCAGTAGCCAAACTTTCCTGAATGCAGTATTCTCAGACTGTGTGAGATTCTTCTCCTAGTTTGCAGAACCCTGAAGTTCTCTCAATACCAAAAAAAAAAAAAAAAAAAAAAGCTTATTCTTACCAGTAGTAGAGGACATTCTACTTTCAAAGAGAGAGAATTTCTATCTTCCATAGGACTTTACACCATCATAAATTTCCTGGACATGTTGTCACCTATATAAAAAAGACCAATGCCACCTAACTGCCAACCACTCTGGAATAAAGTGGATAAGGTAGGAAGACAGTAACCCAGTCCCCATCACATTTAGTTGAAGGTGATATTAAAATAGACTTTTAGAAAAAAAAAGTATGCTTTATTTTTCAGCTTAAAGTAAATGCCTACTTGAACAAAAAATACATAAAATTTTTTTCAGTGCTAAAAGCAAATAAGTGGATTTTCCAGAGTTTCAAAAAGAAAAAGTATTTTCTTTGTGCCTAAGAGGTATGTAGATTTCAGAAAGATTAAAAAATGCATTGATAAAGTAAGCAACTAATCAACTACAAATTCATAGTAATGTTAATTACATAAATATATAAGTGTGTATATATAGTAATAATTATGAAAAGCAAAATAAAAACATAATATTACTTTCAACCATTTCAATTTAAAGAATAGGAAATTTTGAAGTGTTTGCTTTGAAAACTCAGAATTATCCACACGTGAAAAATCCAAAATTGCTGTGAAGTGTAAAAATTATCCTTTTTTCCACCTACAGGTAAGTCAGAATTGCTGTGCAAATTTTCTTCAAACTTCTTGAAAAGGAATTTTCTGGAAAGGAAAATCTCTGAAGCTACACAATAAAAACTTCAGAGGCAGAAGAAAACTCTTCCCGGTGCCTACATCTACAGAACACAGGCAAAACCAACCACCCCCCCCACACACACACGTGCACACACACACACACGCGTGCACATACACACACACACGCGTGCACATACACACACACACTCTACAGCATGTTTATTAACTGATTCAACACAATTTTATTGAGTGCCATGTGCATTAATTGGTATAGGATGTACATGTATGAACGTGTGTGTGTTATGTGAATATAACCTTATGTGTGAATGTATCTGTGGAAGCAAAGCCAAGAGAAAGGCCTAAAGGCAAAGAGGACATATGCAGGTAAGATGACACCCAACCACGGGAGGGCACCAGAAATTATCCTCTGAAGCAGGTTATACATACACCATTCTTCTCTACCCCTTTCAATTCAACATTTTTTAAAGATTTATTTATTTATTTGAGAGAGAGAGAGAGAGAGAGAAATAGCACGAGTGGGGAGAGGGGCAGAAGGAGAGAACCTCAGGCAAACTCCCCACTGAGCATGGAGCCCCATGACCAATGAGATCATGACCTGAGCCGAAATCACGAGTTGGTTGCTTAACCGAGTGAGCTGCTCAGGCGCCCCTCAATTCAACATTTCAAAGTGAAATTATTTTAAAATATTTCTGAAGTTGCATGGAAGACTGCTTAAATTTGCGGATTCTCAGGTTGCAATTTACAGGGAACAGCACACTGTTTTCACTTGCAAAGTACGAGACCGAGGGCTGGCCATTCACTTTTCTCCTTAAACCCTGGCAAACCCCTACTTCAACAGCCTTTCATAGTTATGAAAAAAGGTACCAAATTAGGGTGCTTGGGGTGAGATCCTGCTCATGTGGGAAGCAATTTACACTGACACTAGAGATAAGGACTGCTCTTCTTAGAGTGACCCAGCAATCCTCTAGCCTCACGGGCCACCGTGTTTGTTTGAGTTAGCAGGTGGATACAGCCATCATAAGAACACAACTAGGAAAAATCCAACATGGTACAATACTAAGCAGGAACTTCTGCAGAAATGAAAACAACTTAGTAATTATAAAAGTCAGACCTTAGATTTCCAAACAAATAGAGATCCAGTTTTAATTCTGATTTAGAACTCTGTTGCACACATTTCAGAAGTTATTATTTCATAAGAGAAGCAAGCAGGAAAAAAAAAAAAAACCTCTGGGTCATAGGAATAAAAAAGAAACAGTTTAGTTTTTAAAGTGTCAAGAATGATATGTTATAGAATAGGGGACGGGGGGCGGGGAGGGGGAAAACAGAACATTCCCTCCGTTGCTGCTCCCAGGGAGACCAACACTCCCCATAATAAGAGGAAATGGCCCACTGTGCAAAAACAGGGCCAACCATGAAGTTGAAGAACCAAGCAGACCTGACTGCTTAAGACCCAAACGTCTCCCCAAAAGACAGAGCACTGAGAAGAAGGGAACCTGTGAATCCAGAAAAGCATCAAATAGGAGCACACAGGCTTGGAAGCAATTGCTTTACCACCCTTAGCTCCAAGCTTCCTTGGAGTATCTGGCTTCAAACACCGAGATCTCTTCATCCTGTCCTTTAGAGATAGCACCAGAGCACGCCTGCTCACCTGCTCGTCCTTTATTCCCACCCCTCAGGACCTCATTGCAGATGGCCAGATAAGGCTACCTTCTGGGCACTGAAGGAGGAGTTCAGGACACACCACCCATAAAACATGCCACTTGGGTATACTGATTGTTTTGAACTGAAGACACTTGAAAACAGCAAATGCAGAGAGGTTTCTCGGAACTTCCCTTCTCTGCCTAAAGACAGATCCTCCAAAAGGAACTCAATTGTTATAAATCCCCTCCCTGGGAGTTAGTCAACCAGGGTAGATTGATTCTGGTCACAGAAGAGACTAGAAGTTGACACCACCCCCTGATAAGCTTTGTCACAAACTACCATAGCACCTATCTATTCTAAGGGCCCATTCATCTTTGTTAAGTGGCCTACATTCCCACTCCCCTTCTCCTGTTAAGACAGTACATAAGCTCTCAAATCTCACCATTTTGGGGAGGATATTTATTTTTCCCTGTGATACCCCCATGTATGTAATGTTAAAAATTAATAAAGACAGGAAAGCTTTCCTCTTATTAATCTGCCTATAGTTCATTTATTCCGTAGACCCTGCTATCAAACCTCAGAGGGTGGAGGGAAAAACTTTGCTCCCATACACAAACTCCTCTCAGCACCACCTCATCTCTGCCAGGCTGCAGGCTGCCCAACACAGGCACTTCAGAAGGAAATTTTAAAAGAGGAAGAAAACGGCCTTTAATACTTTGCGCAACATGATAAATTCTTGGTAGGTTGCACTATAATAGCACTCTTGTTAAACAATAAGCATCTCAATGTCACATTCATTTTAAGAAGCCTTTGCCAGAAAATCATTGTGATCATCATCACGCTTATCATAATAATAGTGGCATATAGGAATTTGTTCCATTACCAAAGGATGGGAATCCTTTACCAGAGGTAAGCTATGTCTCTAAGGCTCCCCTGAGCCTATGCACAGTGAGCTGCCAGTTCTCCTTGACTCAGAAGCCAGGGCTCAGGCAGCTAGAGCATTCTGTGCCTCAAATCATAGAGTGCTGAGAGTTTGGCCTTTGCCTCCACCTGACCCCAGCCCCACTTTCCCCACCAGAGGCTGCTGATAGCAAAAACCACCCGGCTCAGCCATCACAGCTGGTCCACAGCCAAGTTGGCTGAAACTTGTCTATACCATACCCAGTATGGCTAACAAGAACCTTTGTTCCCAGTACATTTGATCATCAAAATAGCATTGCATTTCCCCCTTGAGAAATGCAATTTTGTCTCTATTACAAGTAGTTTGATGTGTGGTAATCGAAAGGAGACACATTTTAAATTTGAGCTTTATGTTGTGACTAACATTAATTTAAATACCCTACATCAAAGGGCTGTGCTATTTCTTCAAACTGCTTTAAAACCCACCATGATTTTTGTTGTTTCAGAAACCCACAGTGCAATCTGCAATGCATTATAAATTTTGAGCACAGAATCTTATCTATATTTTCTTGTGCATTCCAAAACCCCCCAAAATACTGATCAGAGACAGTTCCCACATTCCAAGACTAGTGCCACAAGCTTGCTGCAAGTAGAGAGAGAAAAGATTGAAAGTAACAGATGTTTGGGTTGCCTGGTCTTGTTATTTTCAAGGCTTCATCAACAATGCAAAGTTTTAAATTAGAAATGTACTATAGTTCTATTGTTCCCTATGGAAATTTCTAACTAAAACCAGAGTCTAAGAATTCATTTTCAAACAAAAATTCTAACTTTGGCTTTAAGTGGGGGTGGGGGTATCCTCTTAGAAGGGAAGAAAGTTCAGTCTGATGAGCATCCCCGCTCCAGTCAGCACCGCAGAAGGGAGCAGGATTCAATGAGTGGAAACAATTCTACCACCTCTTGCAGACTTGGTGACTCCATGGGGTGTGCTCCCTGGGCTCCTGCTGTCCAAAAGGGAGGCCGTAGGGGATGCTCGCAGCACCACTACAGTGAGAAAGTTTTGTGGGTCTGTTCTCACAACACTCAGGATAGTTCCACATGCGGTATCCTGACTTGCTTCAAAGAGCAGAGAGCTTTAGAAGCCCCTCCAGAAGGCTTGCCTGCATCGACTCCGCCATCCATACTGCTCATCCCCTGCCAGGTTTTGCCCAACCGGGAAGGAAAGTTATTAGCTCCCTCCTGGACTCAAAGGGAAGTGTGAGCAAAGTCCATTGTTTGCCCTCAGATGTGCATCCTTGGTGGCTGTTGGTTCACATAGCCTACTTCAGAGACAGCGACGCAGTGCTTAAATTATACAGGATTTCAGAAGAGCTCAGATCCGGGGGGGTTTTGGCTGAGGATGGACCAACAAGTGAAACTGATAAAACAGAGACAGTTTTAATTGAATGTAGATTTATAGAAGGAAGTCAGTATCTTGTCGTTGTTGTTGTTCCTAAAATCCTTTTGTCCTTTTATCCCAACCCTCACACAAAAACACTCCTGACTACTCTAGCCCACGATAATCCCTCTGTTCTCTAAACTCTTAAAAATACATATGGCATATGCTGCCAACTAAGCACTTTCTTATATACCCACCTGTATTAGTGTCTGTATTATATTTTTAATACTGACTCCCTAAATTGATTTTGAGTGTCTCAAGGGCAGACAAAATGTCTTATACTTACTACCAGGACCTATCATGGAGATAGTGGGGATGGGAGAATCCAAGAGAACCATTTGGCATAAGCCTCATATTCAAAAACAAGACTCAAATTTAGATTTTTGATATCTCCAAATGAGATTATACCTAGACTTTCATAGACATACTGGCAAGAGTTTTAAAAAGAAGCACTCCATCCAACAACTTTAAATTCATCACAGTTTCTATGATCCTTTTTTGGCATTACTTTATTTTTTAATATCCCAGGAGTCTCAGAGAGAGATGGGGAGAGAAAGAGCGAGAGAGAGGTGGCTCAGTTTGCCTCAGATTTTCTGTATTTCCTGGCACCATGTTACAAAGAATATGCTCAGAAAATATTCCCTAATGGTCAACAGACAATCTGTGGCTGGAAGGAGAAAGTACAAACCTGGCATGGCACTTTCTAGACCCAGGGCAACTGAAAAGGACCCTAGGTAGACTGGCTAGAGTCCATCCCAGAGTGATTTTGTCTTCAGGGTCCTCCCTCCTTCTGTGGGGAGCAAAACATTACTCAAAAGAGGAGGGATGCCCTCTTCTTTTGGAGATAAGGTGGCCCTTTGAAATTTAAACCAGCAGAATCCAGACAATGGCTATGCTTACTTAACCAGCTGTGAGAGGCAGCCATACAAGAAACTGGCATGCATGGACAAAGGGATCTAAAAATCCCAGAACTCCAGTCAATGTAGTCTCTAGAAGTAATCTCAGGGAAGCAGGACTAGAATGTGATTGTAGTCTTCAAAATCTCATATACTCTTTGAAGAAAGATGGTGTGAAGCAAGTGTGTAAATAGTAAAGAGAATTAGTCATGAGTTCATTGTGTGAGTTCATTTGTAAAGAGACTTCAGGGCAGCTGGTAATCTTCTGGTGACATGTCCAAAACTGCCTTTGGCTCTCTTAGGCACCTCTTTCTGCCCCATTCTTGATTTTAGCTGATGTGGTAAACATTAGTCCTGTTTGCCAAATCTTTCTGGCTCTCTGCCTCCTGGAACTTTGTAGAATAGCATTCCCTCTTTCTTCTTCACAGCTAGGCATGGTCTTGTAACTTGTTTCAGTCAATGAAATGTAAGTGGTGTAAGAATCAGTGAACAATTCACCACATTTCCATAGCCCTGCCTTGCCTAACATGGACCATAAAGCACAGAGATGGAGCCTCTGTCTGCCGGGGCCCTGAGTGAGAATGACCAGAACTTCCCCGCTGACCAGTGGGGACTATTTGCCACGAGGAAAAAAATAAACCTTTATTATTTTAAGCCACTGAAATCTTAAGATAATAACCTACCCTATTCTGATTGCTAAGAGCGGGGATGAGCTAAAATGATTAATCCTCTGCCTCCCCAAACTGAAGTAACATTGGCAGTTACACTACTGCATACCAGGGGATTGTAGAAGGCTCCGAACAAGACAGGCTCATCTTGTCATAGCAGTCACTGGACTCGTTAATTTTAAATGTTATTTTTATACTTGAAAGCTCCTAAGAGAGGATGATCTTAAATGTTCTCACTACAAAAAAAAAAAAAAAAAATAGTAATTATGTGACGTGATGGAGGTGTTAACTAATGCTAGGGTAGTAATCATTTTATAATATAAAAGTGTATCAAATCAACACACTGTATACCTAAAACTTACACAATGTTATATGGCAAGTATATCCCAATAATGCCGGGAAAAAATAAAGCAGATCTCTTGTGGAAAAAGAAATAACATGTTATTTTTATATTAAGACAAACATACACAGACAAGTGCAAGAGTCTCCTAAATTTTTAAGATAAAATAGAAAACATTAAAGAATTTTGGAAGCATAGGTTTAGAGGGTGACACAAGGAATTAGAGCAGAAAAGGGACCTTTGAAAGGAGCAGCTTCAGTGAACAGAAGAGGAAACTGAGTTGCAGAGAATCTACATGACGCATCCAAAGTCCCCAGCCACTTAATGCAGTCCTGGTAGGCTGATGCCAATTGAGTACTCTTTTGCCACACCTTGAGTGTGTAAGATAATGATTCTCCTAGTGTTCTTAACAACACAAGGGAAGAAAGAGACTCTTACGCAAAAACCAGCCATCTTTTCTTCAGTGTTCATTTGCAGGTGATTCCTCGGATTGGTAGCAATAACATACCTATGAGATGTCAAATAGGTGACCCACTATTCAACTGTTCATAGAGAGATCTAATATTATTTTTTCCTTTCTTCCCCAACTCCTCACTTTACCTAGGTGGAAAGATTTAAAGAATAGAAAGAGTTGCCTTCCCCCACCATATGCCTCCAAAATTTTCCAGCTTTTGATCTTTATTTTTTTAAAGATTTATTTATTTATTTGAGTGGGGGGGGAGAAAGAGAAAGGGCACATGCATGAGTGGAGGAGGGGCAAAGGGAGAGGGAGAATCTTAAGTAGCCTGCTGCTGAGCATAGAGCCAGACAAGGGGCTAGATCCCAGGACCCTGAGATCATGACCTGAGCCAAAACCAAGAGTTGGAGGTTCAACTAACTGAGCCACCCATGTGTCCCCCAGTTTTTGGCTTTTGATCTTTATAATCTAATCAATTGTCTACACTTTGGGGTCATTAAATATGATGAGCTATTAAAATATAGCATCATCGTGTAACTGCTTCATTGTACATATCCTGGTTCTCTGATTTGATCAAAAGGTCATGGAGAAGAGGAAATATGTGCAAACCAAAGAATGAAATACATCAGGAAAAGCTCACATGGTAAATAAGATCTTCATATCTTGTCCAATTCTTAGTTCATCCACTTTCAGAAATATTTCATATCTCATCTACAATGACTCGAGGAGGTAGACAGAGCTTCACTTCTACCCATCCACCACAATAGCCACCTCCAATGGTTTGCCCTTTGGGGTCAGACTAAAATAAAGGCCAAACTCAGATGACCCCAGTAAGCCACTCTAGCAAATGGACCATTTCACCAATGAAGCTGAAACATCAGCCAAGGCCAGGTGGTGGGGATTTTACAAAGCAGCAGACAGTGGTGATGTGTCATAACCAGAAAAATCAATGCCCAGCCACTGTCAGCTGCAGACTCTGCCCTCATTCCTCCAGGTATAATCTACTTCCAGAAATAGTATGCATCACAAAGATGGCAACAGAGCATCCTTGACACATTAGGAAATATGATCTCAAAAAGGCACGTACCTATGTCCTATAAGAAAGTTTCTCACTGTAAATAAAAGTACAGATGGAAGTAGATTTCTATTACCTTTGAAAAATAATATGTAGTTCTATTCACATTTCGGTGTTTTGGCTGTGTGGCAGGTTTAGTAGAGAGTGGAGAATTTTTAGTGTTTTTTTCTGCATTAGCCAATAACATTATAAGATGACAAATCAGGTCACTTTTCCCAGCATCATAGAGGTAAACCACTATATATATGTGCACACATATGCACACAACACACACACACACACAATCTTCCTTGTACTTCACTTTTTGGGGTTAACATTATAGTCAATGTGCAGCACAGGTGGTCATCCATACAGAAGCAAAAATCCTGTTTTAAAAGTTGCTTTCAGTCTGTTCCTGTTGTTCTAGGGCAGCAGTTCTCAACCAGGGGTGATTCTGCCCCCAGGACACATTTGGCAACGTCTGCAGACATTTTGGGTTGTCATGAATGGGGCGGCGGCGCTATGGCATGCCGCTAAACATCTTACAATGCACAGGGCAGTCTCCCACAGAAGGGAATTATTATGTCCATAAAGTCAATAGTGTCAAGTTTGAGAAACCCTGATCTAGGGGTAAAAGCAAGATACAATTTTAGGAAATTACCTTAATCGCCTTTGTTTAATGCAAAGGAAAAACCAAAGTCTTATTCTGAAATGGGGAATTTCAGACTAAGTTTGAATGATGGCTTTTATGAACAGCATCTCTGTGGAAACCAGTATGTTGTTAACTTCATTTTAAATTCCTTGGCTAGGATGAGAAATGAAGAAGGAGGCAAGAACAAATGTCCCAGATTTCCAGGAAGAACTGATTGGAGAAGACTCCCTTTTAAGGGAGATAAAATGACCCTGAGCAATGTCATCATAGGCAAAGGGCTAAGCAGAGTCAGTCAAAAGGATGCTTCCGGTGACGAGCATGCCAGATGGCATCTAGAATTGGGGAGATTTGAACTGGTGGCAAGTTTTCCTTTTTCATATTATTGTTCTCTTACAGTACCCCCAAGTCTTCAAAAGAAGTTTTGTAAAGAACCACAACCTAGTGTTTGTTGTGGTTAGGGCATAAAGATTACCAAGCCAAGGATTTCATTAGGGCAAGTACAGGTAAAAGTCAGGAGAAAGTCAGGGGAAAACTGGAAAATTGATGATATCCACATGTAAGCCATTCCCTGGGGGGCCAAAGAGGGAAAGCACTCACCCAACAGCCTAAGGGAAGTTCTGCAAGGCCGTGGGTAAGTCTATGAGCCAAAGTTGGCTGTCAGAGGTGTCACGTGTCTCCCAGGAATGAGTCTGCCCTAGTATTCCTGCCTAGCTCAGTTACTGGATAGGAAGTGCAGCCTTGGTGTGAACATGGCAATAGATTTCAGAGTGCACCAGCTGGGGAACCATGGTCAATTACAGTCACTGCACTGAGAGGTCTGCTAGGTACATTCTCATGGCCATCTCATAAAAATGACCATCATCAGGGGCGCCTGAGTGGCTCAGTCTGTTGAGTGTCTGCCTTCGGCTCAGGTCATGATCCCGGGGTCCTGGGATCGAGCCCCACATCGGGCTCCCTGCTCAGTGGGGAGCCTGCTTCTCCCCTTCCCTCTGCCACTCCTCTACTTGTGCTCTCTCTCTCAAATAAATAAAATCTTAAAAAAAAAAAATGACCATCATCAGCTATTTACTGGGTCTTTTGGACACCAACTTTCAGCCCCACCATCTGTTCAAATGTCCTCCTTTCAGCCACTTGCATTGATGTTTTAATTATTGATAAATAACTTAGTAGTAAATAGTTTCCACCCAACTGAGAGTTCAAATAAAGAAAAGCCAAATCCTCTAGGATCACCAGAGCAGTAGGAGAAAACTCGCAGACTTCAGTGTGCCCAAATCAAGAAACCCTTCACCCATATGATGCTTTCACCTGGGACTGACCCAGACTGTGCTGCTCAGAACTCCAGCTCAGTACCTTAGCAGGTCACCAACCTCTGTCATACAATGATTGCCAGCTCCCTTTCCAGGCTTGGAACCACTCCATTAGAGACCCATCATTACCTACTATAGAACTTCTAAGAGAAAATTGAGTTGAATAAATTATTAGCAATTTCATAATAAACCTCAAATCATCTTCCATACATTTTCCTCAAACTGCCAGAGTCATTTGTATATTAAACATTTAGATAGTACCATCCTTCCTTGTCAAGTCTCCCTTGTGAGAGATTGCTAAGCAAAAAGGAGACCATTACATTCCAGGAGAGTGTAAGTTCAGAAAGGCCTCAAGGCAGACTGTGAGCTGGAAGACTTCTCAAAGGTTTGCCAGCTCTGTGATTTTGTGATTTTATGATTTCAGATGAAGAACCCAGTACAACACTGAGAAACTTTCCCCACAACAGGAAAGAAAGTCAGTGGAAAAGCCAGCATTAGAGAATGCCTGGCTTCTTCAGTCTATCATCTAAAACATGAAATAAAATTTTGAACCATAGATAATCATGTTGTCCCTTTATTCAGAACTTCTTGTTGAAGAAGGGGACAGTCGAAGATAGTATCTGTCTGCATTTGTAAACATTCCAAAACCAGCATACAGAAGGACAAGTGAGCCTTAAAAGACCATCGTGAGATCTTTGGTTTGAGTGCTGGACAGAACTTCAAGCATGACTAGCAGTTATGTTTCGGGTAACAGTGGGGACCTAAGTTCTTTTCTTCCTTGTATCTTGCACAGTGTTTTCACACCTGCCAGCCCAAACAGAAGAAATATTGATACGGTGATTTTAGACAAAGTTACAGTCAAGTTGGCCTAAAACACTGGGAACATCAGAAACGTCCTTTAGTGCATTCTTCACACAAATCCATATGATTTTTTGTTGCTCTGACATTAAGATTACTGTACATATTGTTTCCATCTTCTTCTGTTTGCCCAGTGCTAGAACACAGAAATGTTATTAACTCATAGAGTGAGCACCCATGTGCATGCACGTGCGAGCACACACACACACACACACACACGCAAGCACACCAAAAAAGCTCAGCTTGTCAACAGCTTTGGCAGAGTAAAATACAAATGATAATTAGAAACATGTGTCCCCAGCAAAGAGGCACAGAAACTAAAAGGTCATCTTTTTCCAAATGACCTAATTAGAAAAGCCTGGAGTGCTGGCCACAGTATAATGGTTTTACACAGCTTTTAACTCAGACTTCCTGTTTTAAAACAGTGCAATTTACTGCTCCTGTAGCAAATATGAATTGTCACTTAATGCCAACAGAATTACGCCTCACAACACCACCTGCCTCCAGCAATCTCTTCATTGTTAGACGCATCAGCTGAGGGCTGCTGATTTACCATCCCAGAATGACCATTTAGAACCTAGTGCCAGGACTGCTGCCAAGTTGAGAACAAGGATTTCATGTAGAAGGGAGCCCACGAGGTACTTTACATTAATGCCGACTGAAATATGCATGAATAGAGCAAAGGGAAAAGCAGTTGTTCCGAATCAGACTATCAGTGAATGCTTCTTAGATTCTTTTTTCTGGTCCCAGAGCTAAGATTTTGATGCTGAATAATTTTAATTGCCCAGAGACAATAGACACACACTGGCTGAAAATGCCGCATGGTAGAAACTCACACAGGCACCCAAATAGAATTGTCGTTTTAAATAGATGCCTCTGTAAATTTGTATTTAATCTCTCTCATATTTATTCAATATGTTGTGATGTTTCATTAAGTATTCATTTTGCTTGTCTGTTTCATTGCCTCAGTTCTCCCAAATGAAACACCTACCTAATGCTATGAGGAAGAACATTTATCCTAGACTCTAAAGAACTTAAAATTCAGTGACAGTGATGGGTGCCCAGCTATGAAATATTTTTCCCAACCTCTCTTATAGCTAAGTGTGGTCATATGATTAAATTTGGGCCTATAGGACATGAATGGAGCGGATGAGTACAACTTCTGAGTCACCTTCATTCGTATAGACTGTTTGGCTTGAATTCTCTGCCCCCTGTCATTGGCTGTGGAATGGTGATGATTAGAGCCACCTTGGGTGACACAGCTGCTCTGACCGCCTTGCACTAGTCACCTACACACTTCTCCATGAGAGAAAAATGAACCGCTATCACTCTTAAGACTATAAAACAGGTACACCTTGGTTTTTTGGAACCCACACACATCTTCTATTTTATTTTTTTGTAGTTTCAAGTTTTTATTTAAGTTCCAGTCAGTTGTCATATAGTGTAATATTAGTTTCAGGAGTAGAAATCAGTGATTCATCACTTACATATAACACCCAGTGTTCATTACAGTACCCCTTACACATTTAGCCCATCCCCAATCCACCTCCTCTCCAGGAACCCTGTTTCCCTCTCTCTTCCCTCTCCCCCATGTTCATCAGTTTCATTTCTTTTTTTTAAGATTTGTTTATTTATTTGAAGAGAGAATGTGAGCAGGGGGAGGGGCAGAGGGAAAGGGAGATAATCAGACTCCCCACTGAGCAGGGAGCCCAACTCAGGGCTTGATCCCAGGACCCTGAGATCGTGACCTGAGCTGAAATCAACAGTCAGACACTCAACTGACTGAGCCACCCAGGTGTCCCCACCTATTTCATTTCTTAAATTCCATATGAGTGAAATCATGTGGTATTTGTCTTTCTCTGACTTATTTCATGTAGCATAATACACTCTAGCTCCATCCACGTGGTTGTAAATGGCAAATTTCATTCTTTTTGATGGCTGAGTAATATTCTTCTTTATCCATTCATCAGCTGATGGACATTTTGGCTCTTTCCATAATTTGGCTATTGTTGATAATGCTGCTATAAATGTCTGGGTGCATGTATCCCTTTAGGGCAGTATTTTTGTCTCCTTTGGGTAAATACCTAGTAGTGCAATTGCTGGATCATAGGGTAGGTCTATTTTTAACTTTTTGACTGTTTTCCAGAGTGGCTGCACCAGTTTGCATTCCCACCAACACTGTAAGAACGTTCCCCTTTCTCTGCATCCTCGCCATCTGTTGTTTCCTGAGTTGTTAATTTTAGCCACTCTGACAGGTGTGAGGTGGTATCTCATTGTAGTTTTGATTTGCATTTCCCTTATGATGAGTGATGTTGAACATCTTTTCATGTGTCTGTTAGCCATCTGTATGTCTTCTTTGGAAATATGTTTATTCATGTCTTCTGCCCCCTTTTTAACTGGATTATTTGTTTTTGGGGTGTTGAGTTTGGTAAGTTCTCTATATATTTTGGACACTAACGCTTTATCAGATATGTCATTTGCTAATATCTTCCCCCATTCAGAAGGTTGTCTTTTAGTTTTGTTGATTGTTTCCTTCACTGTGCAGAAGCTTTTTATCTTGATGAAGTCCCAATAGTTCATTTTTGCTTTTGTTTCCCTTTGCTCTGGAGACGTGTCTAGCAAGAAGTTGCTAAGGCTACTGTAAAAGAGGTTGCTGCCTGTGTTCTCCTCTAGGAGTTTAATGGTTTCCTGTCTCACATTTAGGTCTTTCACCCATTTTGAATTTATTTTTGTGTATGGTATAAGAAGGTGGTCCAGTTTCATTCTTCTTCATGTGGCTGTCCAGTTTTCCCAACACCATTTGTTGAAGAGACTGTCCTTTTTCCATTGGATATTCTTTCCTGCTTTGTTGAACCTAGGTTGACCATATAGTTGTGGATCCATTTCTTGGTTTCCTATTCCGTTCCATGGATCTATGTGTCTGTTTTTGTGCCAGTGCCATACTGTCTTGATCACTACAGCTTTGTAATATAACTAGAAGTCTGGAATTGTGATGCCTCTAGCTTTGCTTTTCTTTTTCAAGGTTGCTTTTGCTATTTGGGGTCTTTTGTGGTTCCACACGAATTTTAGGAGTATTTGCTCCAGCTCTGTAAAAAACGATGGTGGTATTTTGATAGGGATTGCATTCAATGTGTAGATTGCTTTGGGTAGTATAGACATTTTAACAATATTTGTTTTGCCAATCCATGAGCATGGAATGTTTTTCCATTTCTTTGTGTCATCTTCAGTTTTCAGAGTACAGGTCTTTTACCTCTTTCGTTAGGTTTATTCCTAGGTAACTTATGGTTTTGGGTTCAGTTGTAAATGTGATCAATTCCTTGATTTCTCTTTCTGCTGCTTCATTGTTAGTGTACAGAAATGCAACAGACTTCTGTATGTCGATTTTGTATCCTCCAACTTTACCAGATTCATGTATCAGGTACACTTTGTCATAGCAGATTAGCCTGCACCTCAGCTGATAAAATGGATACATCAAGAAGTTGCACCTTCCCATTGTACCTTTGACTTTGTGTGTATCTTAAATTGTTCAGTTCATTAGTAAATCAAAGAGAAAGTGATTTTAGGCTAATCCTGCTAATCCCTGAACCTAAACCAGTCTTTAAGATCAAACATAGTTCATGGGATCTTTTCTGTAAATTGAGGAGGATGAGTGTTGTTGGAGTTTCAAAATCGTGTGGTCTAAGGTTCAATACTACACTGTGACTTGAAGCAGATCAGATCTCAATTCTTTTTCATGCATTATATCAAAAGAGATATAGCTATAAATTCTGTTTTTATAATTTCAGAGATAAAAAGACTTCAATACATGCATTTCCTTCATTTAATACTTTCTTTGCAATATTTTAAATTCCTCTCTTTCTACTGGCTCCTTCCCTGTATCTTCAGTCACATAAAGATCTATTTCAATTTATAAAATCTTTTTATTGGATTCTTTTGCCCCTCAGATATAATTTTATTTTATATATTCCTTTCTCTGTCCAAATTTATACATGCAACAAACATTTGTTGAGCCTCTCCTCTGTATCATGTAATAAAGGAATTGGGATACAAAGCAAAGTTCTTGAGGATCTCACTATTTTGTTGCACTGGGCTGTTTTCAAGAATCTCCTTGGATTTGCCTCGATTAGCATGGAAACACCATTCTGCTTCTCATACTTCAGCTCTGACTTTCCATTATCTTTCTTGGCTGTTCTTCCTCTTCCAATAGCCCTTAATAGGGGTTTCCTCCCATACTCAGTAGCAGGTCCTCCATTGTGTCTCTCTACTCCCTTCCTTTGAAAATAGCATCAGCTCTCCAGCTTCAATTATCACCTCTTTGAATGATTCTCATCTGTCTCTAGGCATAAATTTTCACCCAAGTTTCAGTTACAAATTCCCAATTATACCTCATTACCATATTGCCCTTGATATCCCAACATGTCCAAAACTAACCTAAATTCAGTTTTCTTACACATACTGTCATCCCCACACTCTATTTAATATCTTCCCTTATGACATGTACATTAACTTCCTTATCTTTCCCTCTCTCTTCGTAGGTTAGCCAAGCCTTCCTATACAACAGTAGGAATGGAAGCTTCATTTGGAGCAACTTATTTCCTTGGCTGCTTTAATTCAAGCAACTCACTCATGGTAACTGGAGAGTAGGCATTTGCCTTTTCTCAGAGCATGGTTTCTTCCATGCAGGGCCAAGTAGCTGGGAGAACAAATGAAGGAATGTCAATAAGCAATTATACAATTGACTACCAACATTAACCTGACAAGAATTAGTGGGAGAGGTAATATGCTCAATCCCCAAAGAGTTCTCAAATACTCAGGCTTCGATGAATATATTTATAAAAGCATTTTACTGCAGGACCAATTAGATGAGTACTCCTTGTTCCTTCCATTTTTGTATTATTATATAATGGGAAACAATATATTTCCTTTCCTTTCCTTGACTATGGTTGATGTTAAATTTACCTATTGTCCTCTTACTTTTGGTTCCACTTTTTGTCAGAAACCAGTTTTTCTTGGATTATGTGTTACATGTTTACATATTAAAAAAAAAAAAAACTATGAGACCTACTTTTGTCTTCTTTTATACTTCATTTCACACACACATATTTCTTGTTTGCTTTATCATTTAGAGCTCTTAGATGCAAGCGGACACAGAAGGATTCTTAAAGAATGTACATAGAGTGTCCAAGGCCACCTAAGGGTCAGGCTTAGAGGCTACTTAGTCAGGAGCAATGCCCCAACTAAACTAAAGGACTACCCAGAAAAGACCCCCACCTACAGCCTAGGGCACCCAGGACAGGACACCAGAAATCATTCTACTGCTGCTCTGGAAGGCCAGATGTCTCTGCCACCATCTTCACCTGAAATGACTTATTCCTTGTGCCTACTTTTTCCCACGGCTCACTTCTAAACTGAAGTCTCACGAATGACTGTCTGACTGGAGATACCTCAGTTACATGACTACATCATATCTTAAGGGAAGTTGTGAAAGTCAATTACTGCCCTCGGCTTTAGAGAGGGACAAATAAGGTAAGTTATAGCATCCAACTAGAAAGGGTATTCAAAGATCTGTGCAAATAAAAAAGTCTGACAAATGTCTACTATATTCACTGGCTTCCCTTCCCAACTTCTCTCTTTGCCAATATTGCTGTATTTTACCAAATAACCAAGGCTTCTACTATCAGTCATGGGTGTATCTTTTTCCTCCTTCAGTTCCTGGATCCTACCAATGAAAAATTATTTTCAAGTCATTCACTACATGTCCAGCATATATGTATTGGTGCTTGGGGGGTTCAAAAGAAGTATAGCCATAAATTCTAAAATCTGGAATTAACATATAGAAAAAATAAAGTATTATAAATGGTAAAATAAATAAATTGGTTTGCTGTAACAGAATTCTGAGGAGAGATCTTTCAAAGTAGATAAAGAAGTCAACAAAGGAAGATTTTATGTAAGAATTTAGTACTCTTTTGGGCCTTAAGTTTGGGCTAAAGATCAGGACTGTACACACAAACTCACTGTGTTCTTCCCAGGACTTCACTAAAATAATAACCATAAAATAGAAAATTATGAACCTATAACAAGTGCTACTTACTCAGGAACAATGACCAAACCATGATGAGGGAACGTCCAGGAAAGATCCTCCAGTGCTGCCCAGGCTTTCAGCATAGAATCTGGAGAGGATCGGGGCACCCGGGTGGCTCAGTCGTTAAGCGTCTGCCTTCAGCTCATGTCATGATCCCAGAGTCCTGGGATCGAGCCCTGCATCGGGCTCCTTGCCCTGCAGGAGGCCCGCTTCTCCCTCTCCCTCTGCTCTTCCCCCTGCCTGTGCTCTCTCTCCCTGTCAAATAAATAAATAAAATCTTAAAAAAAAAAAAATAGAATCTGGAGAGGATCCATGGGCAGACAATAGGTTTTGACAAAATTATGGAAGATGTTAAGCAGATAGAGAAATAATAACTGATGTGGACAAAACCACAGATTAGAAAGCTTTCACAGAAGGTTGCAGTTAATAAAGAGATCAATTAGTCCCCACAAGCTCTAGACTCATTTGCCATGTACTATAGAAAACACTAGCGACTGGTCTCTACACCCTGGGAAGGACAATGACTGTTTCACCTCTGGAAAAGAACCTGGAGAAAGACCACCACATTCTGACACATAGCACTTCTCTAGCCATAAGTGTCAGCTCCCCAAACAATAGCTTCAAAATAATCCCTTGTAGTCCACGAGCTGCATCCAAAAACACAGAATTCCCACTCAATTTTTTTTTTTGGTCTTTCTTTTAAATATAAACAAGATCATCAGATTTGAAAAAAAATGTTCAAGGTGTAAGAAAGAAGCTTTTAAAAAATCAGCTCAAATATATGACCACAGAGAAAACAAATACTGAAAACATTTTTTAAACCCCTTAATCATGTTGTGCCTATAACTCATAAAGAAGGTGCTATAAAAAAAGCAAGAGTCAGAGAACAAGATAGAACACTTAAAATTAAAAATGCTAATGAAATAAAAATGTAAATGATGGGTTAAGAGATAAAATACAGATAGATTGAAAAGATAAAGCAAAACAGAAAAAAAGATGGAAAGTCTGACAAACTATGTAAAATAAAAGGTGATCTAGGAGATTGAACAACTGACAAAAAGAGAACAGAACATATGGAGAGAAGGAAATTATCAAAGAAAAGTATAAAATAAAATTTCCAAAGCTTGTGAGATTGGGTTCCACCTTTAAATACTCTACCAAAAGAACAGAAATATTAAGTAAATGGATATAGTCATACCAGATGTCCTAACAATATTTCAGAACATAATTTAAAAAGAGGAGATTCTCCAGGGCACCTGGCTGGTTCAGTTGGCTAAGCATCCAACTCTTAACTGACTCAGGTCATGATCTCACAGTTGTGGGATGGAGCCCCATGTTGGGCTCCATGCTCAGTAGGGAGTCTGCCTGAGATTCTCTCTCTTTCTCCTCTCCCTCTACCCCTCCCCTAGTTCGCTCTCTCTCTCTCTCTCTTTCTAAAATAAATAAGTAAATCTTTAAAAAAAAAAGAGGAGATGCTAAAACTTTCCTATAAGAAGAAATATCCAATTCTCCTATGGAAGAATTTAGAATGCCACTTCTCAACCACACTGAATATTAGAGGGAGTAAATGGATCAACGCCTTCAAATTTCTGAGGGAATATAATTTTCCACATTGATTTCTGAAGAATTTAGCCAAATTACAAATAAAGTATCTATGTTTAAAGACACTATCAGACATGCAAGAACTCATACAACTTTCCTCTCATACACCCTTTCTTGGGAAGCTATTTGGGAATGTGCTCCAGCAGAAGGAAGAAGTAAACCAAAAGATATAAGCTGAAAAAGTAAATCCAAAAAATCAGTTGATTCAAACCGGGAAGGTATGGAGGAAAGTTCTAAGATTACTGCTTTATAGCAGGTTTGGTGATAACCATCCCACATGGCAAAAAAAAAGTCATGAGGACATGAAGAAAAACATTTTAAAAACTTGAAAAAAAATCTGATATGATAAAGGGTATGAAATGTAAGTAAGAAGTTATTAGTAAGAAACCATGGCAAGGAAAAAAGGAACAATCAAAACTTCAGAAAAAACAAACATTTAGAACATAAAATGAGAATAGCGATTTACTTCAATCTGGAGAGAACAAGATTCACACAGTCATAATAATGAAAATTGACTTGACTAAATATCATATTACTGTATAAAAAGTATAGAAAGGGGAAACAAGGAATTTAAGAGACCTTTATCCTATGTTCAGGGCAGGAAGTAAATAGTTTCTAAAACTGTTCATCACAAAATAATAGCATAAAGAGTTAAATAGTGTAAAGGGTTAAAGATTCTTTCCTCTGGGATGTAGTCTAAGGGGTGAGGGAGCAAGGGAGAATTAGGTCTTCTTTATCAGCCTGTCCGTGCTATTTGCTTTTTACCATGTGTTAAATTTAAATGTGCCTTTGTTTTGTTTTTTGTTTGCTTTGTCTTGTTTTTAAGTAGAGAGCTTGGGGGGGCTGTTGAATAGGATTTGGCAGAACCAAGCAGGGAAGGCACATCAAAATCATCAAGGAAAACTGAAGACGTAAAAGTACAGTTAATCTTAGACTGGGTGAAAAGCCTTGTTGATCAGAATTGAAGTGTTACTGTGCCATAAAGCACAGCTTGAAAGGAAAGGTGAGGCCAGCAGCTTGTTGGAGCTTTCAGACTTACCTGTCTGAATAACACCTGGATGAAAGCAATGTTTTAGGAAGATCTGATTGGCTCTAGTGTGCAAGATGACAGAGAGGAGGGAGAGATTCCACTTTCAGGGTCCCCCCTAGTCTCGTATGTCTGGTCGAGTATGTCTGCCAATTCATTTTCCCCTCATAATCAGTAAGCATAACCACCATGCACTCCTCTCATTTGTCAAGGGGTGCCATAATAAAATCCAATTAGGATTCAGGGCTTTTCATGATCAAGATCAGTGGTTCTCACTCCCAGCTTCTCACTAGTATCATCTAGGAATACTTAAAAAAAAAATACATCATTTCTGGGCCACATCTCAAACCAGACTTTCTGGGTAATGGTGTTCAAAATAAGGTCCCCAGACTAAGAGCATCAGTGTCAACTGCTGGGTCCCACCCTATAATTCTGAGTCAAGCTGGGCGCTCCAGGTGATTCTAATACTTGCTAACCAAGAACCATTGATGTATGGTATGCTGGTTCTGGTTAAGGCTTTGGAATCAGGCAACTAATTATACGACGCTGAGCAAGTTGCTTAGCCACTCTAAGCCTTGATTTCCTCATACAAAAAAAAAAAAGTGAAGATAATAATGTCCACCTAACAGGTTTATGGAAAGGATTAATTTGTATAATAAGTTTAGTGTATAAGAGCTCAATAAGTTATTTTAAAATATTAGTGTTTAAAAAAACTATATATTATATAAACTATATACTTTTAGACCACATACTATATGAACTATACACTATACACTTTTATATTCTCTATGGTCCAGACAAGCCAATCTACTTACCATTTCATACACCTGTGTCCACATTGTATTAAAGGTCAGTAAAGTGGTTTTTCCCTCAAGAAACTCACAATGTAATGGAGAAACACACATATTCACACATTAATAATATTTAATAAATGCTGAAATTCGCATTTAAACAAAATGCAATTAGAATAAAAAGAAATTTCAAATTAAGTCTTCCTTAAAATGGCTCAGAGAACAGTTCAGGGGAGAAGGTGAAACTGAAAGGCTGGTAGGGTATCAGCAGCTAGAAAAGGGGACAACGAGAGTCATGCTAACAGTCACAAGAACGTGTGGCCAGTTGAACATAATTCCTTCCAGCACATGTAATGTCCTGCACAGGCAGACCCCTCTTTCTCTTACTATTTCCTCTTCCAGCTGATTTTAAGCTACATCTCACCTCCATCATGAGCAGAACCAGCAGTCTTTTGAGGACAAATATGGAGCCCATTACATGGAGTGTCAGGGGTGTGCCTGGACCTTCAGCTGGGCATTTCAGCACTCTGGCCCCATTGCCTTTCTTCTCTTTGTGTCCTCTCCCCTTCTCATCCATCCTGCCCTCACCCACATCAACTCTAGGCCTCTGAGCTCCAGTATTTTCTATACCAAGAATGCCCTTCTCCTTGTGTCTTCCAAAAATCACATTTTACTTTTGGGTTAAAATTCAAATGATATCTTCTTTTTGCAATTTTCAGATATTCCCAACAAGAAAGAGAGTATTCCTAAGTAATGTCAGAGCATTTCTGCATTTATACTATAGTCCTTAACATGTGCATGTTACATACAGCTAACAGTATGCCTCCTACTATATTTATGAAACTTTAAAGAGCAGAGATCATATTTTGTTCATCTTATTATGGTCCTCTACAGTTCCTTATACATAAGTTTTCAGTTCCTGTTAGTTGAATTGCCCAGAAATCTCCAGTTATACTTATGTGTCTATGTCATCAAGTCCAACAACAGAATCTTGCCATCTTTGTGGCTACATAGTGCCCACTCAGTTTTATTTCCTACTTGACCCCAACATAAATACACCAACACGGCTTTATCAGTGACTCTCAGCACAGGCCACACATTAGGATCCCCCAAAGAGCTTTTAAAAATTCCACTGCCCAAGTCCCTAAGTCTCTCTACCAAAGATTTTTTAAATTGGGCAAGGGTAGGGCCTAGGTCTCTGAATGTTATTTTATTTTTAAAGATTTATTTATTTGAGAGAGAGGAGGGGCAGAGGGAAAATGAGAGAATCCTTAAGCAGACGCCCCCGAGCACGAGCCCGACAAAGGGCTCCACATGGGGCTCGATCCCAGGATGCCAGGATCATGACCTGAGCTGAAATCAAGAGTCAGTCGCTTTACAGACTGAGCCACCCAGGTGCCCCAGGTCCTCGATTTTTAAATAGCATTCTAGAGTATTCTAATGTACAACCATAAGTGTGTTTGCCTCACTTGTTCCTGATAGCAATTCATTCACTTAATGTTTTCATGTTCTTCTACCTATTTTGGTAACTTTTAGACACCTCTGTATTTGTATAGGATTCAGTAAGTAGTCTCACCTCCTTCAGGAAGCCTTCTCCCCCACTATCCCTATCTACTCTAATCTTCTAGAGTTTCACATTTATTGACTTAACTATTTCACAGTTTCATGGATTAGTGCTTGACTTTCCATTACAAATGCCTGCAGGGCAGGAAATCTGACTTAAACTTGATAAATAGGCCACACTTTCAATTATCTCTTTGATTTGATCACATTTTAAGATAAGCACTCCATACAAAATAAATAAAAACTAAATGTATAAATATATTCTGATTATATTTCTATAACATACTGTTAAGAGTCCAAACTCTAGAGTCAAGCAAACCTGGATTTGAATCCAAGCTCCAGCACGGGCTAGTTGTGTGAACCTGGGCAAGTTAACATTTCTTTTCTTTTTTTTTTTTAAGATTTATTTATTTATTTGACAGAGAGACAGTGAGAGAAGGAACACAAGCAGGGGGAGTGGGAGAGGGAGAAGCAGGCTTCCCGCAGAGCAGGGAGCCTGACGCAGGGCTCGAACCCAGGACCTTGGGACCATGACCTGAGCCAAAGGCAGACACTTAGCAACTGAGCCACCCAGGTGCCCCGAAGTTAGCATTTCTGAGTCTCAGTTTTCTGATATGTAAAAAGTTTGTAATACTTCATTAAATTGTTGTGAAGATTAAATGAAATGAGGTGAGTAAAATGTTTAGCAAAACATCTGGCACATATAAAGCAATCAGTTCATAAATATAATTGAGTGAAAATTTCATACCTAGCCCCTTGTAAATCTACACTTTCTTGAGAAGAAGCATCTACTTTTAAGTATTTTCTTCAGAAATAAAGACAAGTGATTCTTTATGCTTTATTGCTATATCTAACCAGATTATTTCCCCCATACCAAAGCTTAACTGTGTTACTATGTTAGAATGTTCATTACATGTAATGTTCTAAACAATTTCAATGCTTATGGATATATCATTGCATTATATGCAGTTGCCTACAATTTACAGATTTTAATTTAGTTACTAAATAGTAGGAAGTTCTGATTAAGAATTCGCCAGAGGGGAGAAACCAAATTGAAGGGGAGTGAAGTCCGTATCATGGGCCATTTAGCTGAATTAAACCCAGCTTCCATGGGATGGTATAGAGCATGATTAGAATGCTACATCGCCAGTTACTACAAACATTGAGTCGATTACCAACAATCTGCATCTCTACATTTTCACACTCACCACCCATGACTTCAGAACATTTCAATAATGAAACTCTATAGGGAGAAAAACTTTGAGTGTTTTTCCTTCACCTTGTGTAATCTCACTTAGCTATCTAACATAGTAGCATTGCCCCTAAATGACACCACTGAGAAAGGTGAAAAAAAAAAGGGAGCAGGAAGGGAAGGAATGAGAGTGGGAAGGCAGCAGGAGAAAAGATCACAGATCACAAAGCATATGGCTATAAAAATCAATGGGAATTCATTATAAAAAATACAGGGAAAAAATGTTCAGATTTATTTACTTTGCTTTGAACCCTTCTCTTCAAAATGTTTTATTGTTTTGCTATTTAGAAAGTGCTCAGAGATTTCTACAACAGAAGCACTTCACTGTTTTATTAGAGATTATTTTAAAATGAGTACTGAGCAATTTATAGAAAAATCCATGTTCTCTCTGGCTCATGCGATTCAACGCTACCTGTTAAAAGCTCAATAAACTGTTATTGCTTCATATTATTGAATAGTTGCAACTATGAAAACAGAAATATAACAGCTTCACATCCCCATTCATTCTTCACATCTCGTCTCCTTCTAAAGCTTTATTCTTTTCTTCCTTCACCAATGTCTTTATTTTCACTGTGTACACACATTCATATTGTTTAAACAGTTTTCAGATCAAAGCACAAGTTTTCATCTGAAGTGTATGTGTTTAGCAATTAAAAAAGAAAAAAGCAGCTTGACAGGTTCAGATTTTTACTGTTCAATTTCACGTACTTGGTACAACTGAGGAAACGTCAAATGTAGAAGCAGTATAATACACAAGAACTGTATATTTTTTTTCATCAAAGCACATACTGAAATGGTTGGCTTATTGCCTAAGAGTCAATTAACAGAATTAGAAAAAATTTTTAAGAACCTCATCTTTGAATATAGAAATTGCAAAAAAAAAATTATCTTTTAAGGTTTTAACAAATTTAAGTAAAAAACAGAAGTAATAGCATCTGTTGTTTCTGCCTAATAATTAGTACGGGCGGCAGGATTATAGAGGTTAACATGAGGAAATCATTTGTTTCTGCCTACACATAGGAATATGAAAACACTTCTCAGTGTAAACATACTTGAGATGCTACGGTATATTGTGAAGAGTTAAACTGTGGGTCTTGTGTAAATCCACTTGCCTGACAAACCAGAGCATGCTTCAAAGGTTATCTATGCCTGGAAGCTATACCAGGCAGAGAGACTCCCCCCACCCCTTTTTTATGTGCATTTGGGACACAGTGGTGATGGTAATATGTATGATGAATGAAGTGCAGAAATTAAGAAGAGCAAAGGAGAAAAATGATCTTTTTTCCCAGTTAACACAGACTGGTATCGCTTGCTCCTCCGAAGGCCAAAATACTTCAACTATTGGGAAGTCAATAAAATTATTTTCCAGTCTTATGAATTGACACAGCAGACTAGAAGGTCTTCTTCATTTAAAAACTTATTTTGCAGTCAAAATAATCCTGTCAAGCCTTCAGTATTTGGTGGCAGGGTTTGGTAGCAGTGTTTTGATCTTTGAGAAAGAATACACAAATTAGAATTATTTGGGGACCCACTCACCACAAAGTGACCAGTTAATTTTCAGAGTCCGCATCGGTGCTAGCATAGTAACACCTACTGGTACGTTTATGAAGTAAAGTTGAAACCAACATGGCCAGAAATCGGTTCCTCCATCTTAATAAGAAAAATTACAACCTGTTTTTTACCTGTGATATTGACACATAAAAGTGACTACTTCCAAATTAAAGAATGGAAAGGAAAACTATAGTTGTTGAAGAAAAATAAGTCTAGGTTTAGAGTGCCACTAAGGTGATGGTTGTGCTTCTCTGTAAACTCAAGTTGCCTCTTGAGTTTACAGAGGCAACTCTTCAGCCTTCTTCTAAAAATGATGTCATAGAGTTCTTGTTTGAGACTGATCTCCCTCCCCTTCCCTCTCCCTGTCCTCCTCCCCTCCCCCTTCCCTCCTCCTCCACCTCTTTCTTCTTCATACATTCTTTAAAGGGAGTCTACACAGTTACAGGAAGCCATTCAAGAGAGTACTGAATGGATTGAAGTAAGCTGAGAGGCATCATGTTTATTTTTACCACAGATATGAAGTCTAGTCACCAAACAATGAATAATACAGCATGTAATGTCATAGTCTGCCAGCTCTACCAACCCCTAAACAACTTCTCAACTTAGAGACATTCCAGAACAATAAGGACCACATAGAGCTGCAGAGAGTATAACAAGCACCAAAAGGAAAATACACCCAGATCACTACTAATCACCAAGTTCAGTAGAATTCAACCTCACCGATATTTAGAAAAACCATAGCTCCTGTTAAATTCTTCTGTTCTGTAAGAATTTCTTGAAAAAAGGAGCCCCAGGAAAGTAAACAAGAAGCCACATGCTGCTAGTTAACCAAGTTGTAAGCTGGGACACTGATTGGCTGCCCCTCTGCTTTCTCAGGAAAGGTGAAAAAGTTTTCATTCATTGTCAAGTGGTCCACTGAAAGAATTTAGGACGTAGGCAATACGAACTCAGTACTAAACCATGAAAAGGCAAGGCCTAAGGGAAAATAAAGAAGATCCAACCAAGGCAAGTCTGGTCAGTCTCCAAAACCCTGAAGTAACAACCCTTTCCCTCCTAGATAAGGTAGTGATTCTTCCTTCCAGTCTTCAAGAATTATACAAATTGAGCATCTGCTACTTGTAGTCTGCAATTCTACATTTCAGTTAAGTTGGACTCCATAACAGTTTCATTTCTTTAATTACCAATGTGGATACATTCATAATCCCTACAGCAAAGTTTTAAGTACCCCATTTGGCTTAAAGCTGCTGAGATTGATGGTCTCTTAGGGCATATTAGGGAATTTTCTGTGCCCAAAGCACAGAAATATGTAGGTTTTGAACAGAGCTGGAATAAGTCTTGACCTTTATCACCTGATGCCTGGCTTCATAGGACCACCTCCTAATTGCTCTCATTAATACTAGACTTACCCCTTTCGGAACATTCCTGCCAGATTTATTTATCTAAAATACTGCTTTTACCAAGTCATGTCCCTTCTCAGAAACTTCAGTTGCTCATCTTGCCAAAGATTCTTCAAACTCCATAGCTTAATGTGTGCTGTTTTCCAGTCTTCTTTTCAGTCATGGTTTTTTTCACTAGCCCCTTAACACAAACCTTCCTCCCCTGTTAAGCCAACCAGCAAGATAATCAGCCTCTGTCTCTCATGCACACGTTCATTAATATTGCCTCCATGTCCTAAGTGGTGCTGTTTATCTCCTCCTTGCTCTGTTATTAGCGTTTGTACCCCCTCACCCATCCCTGCATCAGTGCTTTACAATTTCCTCTAGGTGTCTTCTAGAAACCTCTACATAAACCTTAACAGTTATTCCACCCGCACATGAACTTCTCTGATTGCCTTACCAAGTTTCTGCTGTTCCAGATATAGACTATCATGTAACTTAATTTTTCCTCTCTATATGCTCCTTCTTCCTAATGTGGCAACAAACTCCTCCAGAATAGGGATGGAACTTTTTACACCCTTGTATATATGGCCTCTGTAACTCCAAACACAAATCAAGAGGTAAAAAGGGGAGAAAAGTAAAAAGCTTCAAAACTGCTAGAATTACACTCTAAGAATAATACAAAATAACATCTAGAATAAAAAAGAACTCACGTTCAACCACTCCCACAAGCATTTGCTCACTGAGTAAAGTATTAGCATCTTAAAATAGAGCCAAGAAATTCAGGGAACTCTCATAGTTTCCACAGGTGAAGAAAACAGAAAAGGCAGTGGAATCAGAATGTGGGGTACCTATAACACCTTTTCAGTGACCCTTACTTAAGGAAGATCCATCTCCTCAAATATTGCCATGGTATATTTTCCATAACTTACAGTCCTATCACTGTACTTTTCTTTCATTTCCTTTATTGTGGCAGAATAGATAAATAATTGCTGCATATTTTAAGAGTGGCTAACTGGTAATTCAGAACTCCCTAGTTTTTCACCACTGAATATTCCTTTTTCTCTTTTTTTTAAAGACTTTTATTATTTATTTACTTGAGAGAGAGAGAGAGAGAGCACAATGGGGGGGGAGGGGCAGAGGGAGAGGGAGAAGCAGGCTCCCCGCCGAGCAGGGAGCCCCAGGTGGGGCTCAATCTCAGCACCCTGGGATCGTGACCTGAGCCAAAGGCAGACACTTAACTGACTGAGCCACCCATGCACCCCCCTTTTCAGCTTTTTTTTTTTTTAAAGATTTTATTTATTTATTTGAGAGAGAGAGAATGAGAGACAGAGAGCATGAGAGGGAGGAGGGTCAGAGGGAGAAGCAGACTCCCTGCCGAGCAGGGAGCCCGATGCGGGACTCGATCCTGGGACTCCAGGATCATGACCTGAACCAAAGGCAGTCGCTTAACCAACTGAGCCACCCAGGCGCCCCCTTTTCAGCTTTTTAAAACAGTTATTTCTTTGGACTTTTGTACTTACCTATTAGGAACATATTTTGGGGGAAAAAAACTGGGGAATCCTTTTAAAAACTGCTTGAGAGGTTCACAAGATCATAAATGTAAAAATACACTCTGGAACATAAGTCACTCTACAAGTTCCATTTATTTTTATTATTGCTACAGTTATTATGGAATATTCTTAAAAAGTAAATTTTCCTCACAATAAAGTACATTTGGCATCTCAGCAATTAAACTGTCTTATACTGAACCCTCTTTTAAAGCATATTGAAGGTCGTATGCATTCCAGTGGTCCGTTTTTTCCTACCATGACATCTCAAATTACTATTATAGGAAAGTCAAATGTTATGATCAACAGTTTGTGATGAACTTGCGTTTAGATGTTCTTTCAATGCAGCATTTCTTTCCAGTCATCAGTTTTGAGTTGCATCACTCAAGGTTCTCAAAGGGTAAAAGATAATAAGTAATCTTCAAGGCCCCAGAGATCAGCAGGCAAGCCATCCTCCCCGAAAAAGTTATTAAGTCAGGGGACTTCTCAGGGGGAACTGAAAGCAGGAACGGGCGATAGAGAAAAGGAGAAAACGTGGCATTCATACCATGTAATCTCCATATAAACGACTACGTGAACCAAAGTAACATGTAAAAGCTAAACAAAGTCCGTACAAATTCTGTTCAAATCACTGGCATCAAATCACTGAAGATAAATAAGCTACTATTGATCTGCATCCTCTGCTCTTTAGATCTCACTTGACACGACACAATGGGATTTCCCTTTGGGACCCCAGTGTCCTGATCTGAAAACATAACCAGTCATTTCTCAGCAAGGGGGAGAGATTAGTTTTGTTAACATCTGTTTTTTAGGCTTCTTTATTTTTAAGTTCTTGTTGAAACCTCCTTGATCTGCCTACCAGGGGATTGGAGCACATACCATGCGCCTGCTGCCTAAATCTCTGTTCTCTTTATTTGTTCTACAGAATATTGATTTAGATTTTGGCCTATTCGCATTACTTTAAACTTTTAAACACTGGCTCTTATAGCTAGAGGAAACACTTTGCTGAAGCTAAAATGATCACCCAAGAGAACTTACTGGGGAAACACATAGACCAAAATTAGCCCTTGGCTCTGAATGTACAGCTCCCATTGAAACCAGTGGAAGCTGAACTCTTGAGGATTTGAAGACACATTTTCCTTTACATTGAATATAAAGGCTTTTTGAAAGGGTTGGGCTTATTTGAGTTTCTGTTAAAGAAGCTGAATTAGCTCTTTGTCATATTATAAAAAGAGAGGCAGCATTGCTTCTCCAATTTGTCTTCTAAGGGTTTTTTTGATATCTAACAAAATTGCAAAGACACCCTTTTTTGTTTCTCTACACTGATTGTTTAATATTACAAAGGACTAGGCATTACACCAAGCAGTTTCAGTCTTCCATAATTCCTACAACATTTTACTATAGCATTCTCTAATCCTGATTACAACCAAAATAGCAACAAAAACAGAGTAATGTTTAGAATCAAGATGGGAGAAGGAGGAAAAGATGGTAGAAAACTAGCAGTGTGACGCTTCGATGATAGAAAAATGTTAAGTTCAGACTTTACCAACTGACCACTGCCATAAATCCTTCTCACTCTTCAGAAAGCTCTTTTATTGGATAGCACCATTGAGAAGGATCAGATTTCCAAATGCCTCACCATGTAGCCAATCTTACTGCTGAAATGATCAGAGTGAATTAACAGGCACCAACGGACTCTAAGAGTCTGTGGCTCTATACACTCTGAAAGAGGCAAGTGGTGTGGAGTTGCTGACCACAGGAAGCCTCCGCGCCAGCTCTAGTCCTCCCACAGCAAGCCTCAGCAATGAAGCACCTCCCCCCGGACTCACCTGGGTGCCAACACAGCACAGTCAGGTTGCTAATTTATTCAAGAGAGTCTTGCCCTCTTCCCATCTGACCACAAACATAAAATGCATGTCATATACTTTGAGGTAAGCAAGGGCAGCAGCTGTGCCTCACTTAGTTTTGCATCTCTGTCCCTAATGTAATTCCTACAGAGAAGCAATAACTAATGTCTCTTGAATTTGAATCAATGGTGAATGAGAGACTCCAGATGATATGAGCTACCTTATGGGTTCATAAAAAACAAACATTGAAAAAAACCTAGAGATAACTTAATCTGTTTCTCTGCTTATAGAGTAAGACTACACTTACACCATAGGCACAGTCTACGTGATAGACCAATTTAGGGAGCACAAAGATGGAAACCTGACCTAGCCTAAGAGGGTGATGGAGGGTTTCCTGGAAGCCTTGAATCTTGAAAATAATAAGAGGGTGTGTCTGTGTGTGTATAAGTACTCCAAGACAAGACAACATTCAAGCCAGAGGTAGGAGCATGAACAACGGCTTGGAGATACGAATCTGCGTAACAAATATGAGTCGGGCTGCAGAGAGCTTGGCAGAGACTAGACCATCAGGAACCTTGGCTGGCAAGTTAGGGGGTTTCAAATTTTCCTGTCAGCAATGGGCAACCACTAAAACACTTCGGGCTAGAAATGACAGGGTCAAATGCAATTTAGATATAGCCCTTTGGTTGGTTGTTGGAAGATAGAATTAAGGAGGTTGGAGATGTCACAGTAATTCAGGTGAGAGTAAATGAAGGTGAAAACAAGGGAAGTGGTAGTAAAGAAAGTGTTAGAAAGTGAAGTCAACAGGACTTGGTGAGTAATTATCTGGGGAAGAGAAGAAATTGGAGTGGTGAAGATGCCAAAGCAGCAAAGATTAATGAGGCAAAGGTTCATGACTTGGGTGACTAGCTGGTTAGTGTCTCCACCAAATGAAAGAGAAAATACTAAAAACAAAAACAAACAAACGAAAAAACAGATTTTGTGAGAAGAAACGTGGATAAAATGAGGAGAGTGTCATGTCAAGCAAAACAAGAGAATAAAGTATTTTAAGAAAAAGAGTATTACAGGTAATGGGTATATTTAGCAAGGAGTTATCATGGAGTGCAATCATACAAACAACTTGATCTTGCCTCTAACTGTCCCTTTAAGTTTGTTCAGTGATCATAGCAATTCTTCCCCTCTGGAAAAAAAATTCAGAAGTCCTATGACTTTTCTGCTTATTTTCAGGTGATAGAAACCATAACAATCACTTTAAGTCACAAACACATTTTTTTAAATTTATTTTGAAAGAATTATATATTCGCAGGAATCTGCAGAGAGGCCCCTTGTACCCTTTATCTAGTTCTCCCCAGTGGTTACATTTTAGATAACTATAGTATGGTATCAAAGCCAGGAAATTGACATTGGTACAATGTGTATGTAGTTCTACATCATTTTATCACATGTGTAGATTTGTGTAGTCACCCCTGCCATCACAATATCAAACTATTCTATTATCACAAAGATCCCAAACTGCCTCTTAAACATCACTTCTATACCCTTCAACAACAACCCCCAAACCCCTGGCAACCACTGATCTGCTTTCCAACTTCATAATTTTGTAAATTCAAGAATTATGTTTAATGTAACCTTTTGAGATTGGCTTTTTTCACTCAGCATAATGTCCTTGAGATCCACTGAAGAGTTGTATGTATTGATATTTTATTCCTTTTTATTTCTGAGCAGTACTCCGTAGTACGGATGTACCAGTTTGTTTAATCATTCACCAGTTGAGAACCATTTTGGTTGTTTCCAGTTTTTTACTATAACAAATAAGGGTGCTATGAATGGTCATGTACAAGATTTTGTGTGGATGTAAGTTTTCATTTCTCTGGGATTGCTGGGTCGTATAGTAAATGCATGTCTATTTTTTTAAAAAAAACTCAAACTTTTTTAGAATGACTTTACCATTTTACAATCCCAACAGGAATGTATGAGAGATCATAGACAGCTCTTCATGTTGTCACTATATTTCTTTTTAGTATATGTGCTGCCGAAGCGAGCACTCACTATATTTTTTACTGTTTTCATAGGTAGTGGTGATATCTCATCATGGTTTTAATTTGCATTTCCCTATTGCCCAGTTATGTTCAATACCTTTTCACATACTTATTTTTAATCCATTTATCAATTCAATGAAATGTCTGTTCATGTCTTTTATCCATTTTCTGGTTGAATTGCTTTTTGGGGTTTTTTGGGGGTTTTTTGTTTTTTGTTTTTTACTATTGAGATTTGAAAGTTCTTTACATATTCCAGATATGAATGTCAGATATATGGTTTGCAAATATTTTCCTCTTAACAGAGACCTCACAAAACAAAAGTTTTTAAATATGATGAAGTATAATTTATTATTCTTTTCTTTTATGGATCATACCTATAGTGTCATATCTAGGAACTCTTAACCAAGCCTATGTCTTGAAATTTTTCTTCTATTTTATCATCTAACAGTTTTATAGTTTTGTATGTTACACTTAACTCTGTGATCCATTTTGACTTAATTTTTGTACAAGTAAGGTTTAGGTCAATGTTCAGATTTTTACCTATGTATAGCCAATTGGTCTATGGGTAGCATCATTTGTTGAAAAGACTGTATCTTTGGGGCACCTGCGTGGCTGTCGGTTAAGCGTCTGCCTTCAGCTCAGGTCATGATCCCAGGGTCCTGAGATCCAGCCCCGCATCGGACTCCCCGCTAACAAGGAGCCTGCTTCTCCCTCTCCCTCTGCCTGCCGCTCCACCTGCTTGTGCTCTTTCTCTGTCAAATAAATAAATAAAATCTTAGAAAGAGGAAAGAAAGAAAGAAAGAAAGAAAGAAAGAAAGAAAGAAAGAAAGAAAGAAAGAAAGAAAGAAAGAAAGAGAGAGAGAGAGAGAGAGAGAGAGAGAGAAAGAAAGAAAGGAAGGAAGGAAGGAAGGAAGGAAGGAAGGAAGGAAGGAAGAAGAAGAAGAAGAAGAAGAAGAAGAAGAAGAAGAAGAAGAAGAAGAAGAAGAAGAAAGAAAGAAAGAAAGAAAGAAAGAAAGAAAGAAAGAAAGAAAGAAAAAAAAAAGAAAGAGAAAGAAAGAAAGAAAGAAAGAAAGAGAAAGAAAGAAAGAAAGAAAGAAAGAAAGAAAGAAAGAAAGAAAGAAAGAAAGAAAGAAAGAAAGAAAGAAAGAAAGAAAGAAAAAGAAAGAAAGAAAAAGAAAAAGGCTATTTTTCCTCCATTAAGTATCTTTTGCACCTTTGTCAAATACCACTGAGTCTTAGGATTTTTGTGGGGCTATTTTGGAGTTTTCTATTCTGTTCTATTGGTCAAGAAGTTTATCCCCCCCACCTATAGCATATAGTCTTGACTATTGTAGCTATATATTAATTCTTGATATTGGGTAAAATTATTCCTCCCACTGTATTCTTCTTTTTCAAAATTGTTTTAGCTATAATAGTACCTTTGCTTTTTCATATAAATTTTAGAAAAAAATTTTGTCTGTATCTACAAAAAATCTTGCTGGGGTTTTCATAGGAACTGCATTCAACCTGTATAAATTTAAAAAGAATTGATACTTTTGCTTTGTTTAGGTTTCCAGTCCAGGAACACAGTATATCCATTTCTTTATTTATATCTTCTTTGATTTCTTTCATCAGTATTTTGCAGTTTATAAAAGTCCTGAACATATTTTGTTAAATTTACAACTAAATATTTATCTCTTTTTTAAATGATTTTAAATGATATTATATTTTTAATTTTAGTTTTCATATGTTCATTCCTACTATATGGAAATATAATTTATTTTTGTATCTTGATTTTGTGATTTTGTATCCTGTGACCTTGCTGAACACATTTACTAGTTCTAGGAAGTTTTTTTAGATTCTTTGGGATTTTCTACTCCATCTTTTCAAGTGGTGGAGGGGCAATAGTTTTTTCTGCCATATTTTCCTAGGTAGAAAAGTTATGTCTTCAAATTTTCTGCTAGACAGGGCCTTTGATGAGAAAGAACAAAAATTTGTTGTGTGTATGTTTTTGTTTTGTTTTTGTTTCTGCACCCACTGGCATTTCTGGATTACTGACTTCTCTAGCACCCAGTCTGAGATCTATGAAGCAAAAAGAAAACCCAGGAAATTCTTCACCATTTTGTCCCTTGGGTTGTCCCAAATTCCCTAGCTGGTCTGTCTTCTCTCAATGTTCACTGTCAATGTCTGCTTTATATATAATGTCCAGGGATTTTAGCTCTACTTAATCAGAGGAATATGGGAAAGAATATCTACTCCATACCTTTGGAAAAATAAGTCCTCCAAATCACAAACACTTTCTGTCTTGATTAAATTATTTAATTTTTCATTTTCCCAGCTGAGACCTCTACTTTAGGAAAGGAAGAGTGGCTGACTTCTTTTCTTTCCATCCTTCCTCCCCTTCCTCTCTCCCTCCTTTCTTTGCCTTTGCCTTTGCCTGCCTGCCTTCCTTCCTTCCTATTTTCCTTCCTTCCTTCCTTCCTTCCTTCCTTCCTTCCTTCCTTCCTTCCTTCCTTTCTTCCATTCTCTCTTTCTTTCTTTTTTCCTCCATCTTGGAATTTTTATACTTCTGCCAACTGGACAACCACAGCTTCTACCCCTCTGTGGTTGAAGGCATTTAAAGAAAGAAAGGCAAAATGGCATCATACTCTTTAAAACAGGTGACTCTTGGGACGCCTGGGTGGCTCAGTCGGTTAAGCATCTGCCTTCAGCTCAGGGCATGATCCCAGGATCCTGGAATCGAGTCCCATGTTGGGCTTCCTGCTCAGCGGGGAGCCTGCTTCTCCCTCTGCCTGCTGCTCCCCCTGCTTGTGCTAGCGCTCTCTCTCTCTGACAAATAAATAAATGAAATCTAAAAAAAATAAAAAAATAAACAGGTGACTCTTTCTCTTATGGATACCTTCACAGGTTCTCAAGAACCTCTCCATCCAAGCCCTGCTGAATGCCAGTCCCTTATTATGGGAAGTACCTCCTCTTTGGCCAGGCGCTACCGATCACACCTCAACTGCAGATTCCAGGTAGTACTCTACACAGCCACTTGCTTCGAGCGCTCTCCTTTGGCCAGATTTCTGTTTAAAAGCCCCCAACCACCACCACCAAAAAAAGCCCTCCAGGAAACATTTCTGCTGAGAGTTCCACATCTGTTTTTTAAAATTTAAGTTCTTTTGGCTATGATGGAGGGAAGATAAGTACTGTGTCAAGATCCCTAGACATGGCATCTGTATAGCTGCCAAAGGCTTTAAAATTTTTTCTCAAATATAAGTAAGGCTAGTCTACTGTGGCCCTTTAATTAAGAAACACTGATAAAGCACTTCCCCATCCTTCCTGGCTGGGGTTAGGGGGGAAAGAGAGAGAAGGAATCATACCTCAGCTTTTTCCAAAGAAATACCACTCATCAAATCATCTTGAATTTTCAGCCCTCCACCTTTTTATATGCTCAAAATAAGCAAAGGCTCATGAATCCTAAACCAGTTCTCTACCATTCACATTCGTATGGTACCTCTCCCTGGCTTGTGATATTATCATATATGAGTCAAATTTTCCCATTTAACATCTTGTTACACAATGAGGGCAAATTCAACAAGCATTTCATAAATATTTGGTGAATGAATGTGATATTACTGCATTTATTAGCACTTCCCTCAATTGATTAAAATAAAATGAAGGGCTCTTAGAAAGGAACTGAATTTCTTCTCAATCTTAACTAAGATATTTACACATAGGATACACATAGTAGGCACTCAAATTGTAAATTGCTGAATTGAGTTATACAGAAATACTGTTGTTCAACCAAACGTCAAGTAGCATATAATGAATTAGCTGGCATGCAGTAATCATGTGTTATTGAATTTGGTGATAATTTACTTATTATCTGCAATGGGTTTCTAAAAAATATTTCTCTTCCCATTAAGGATTTCATTTTCAGCATTTGCTTGTCAGTTAAATCCTCACATCACTAATGTAACTTCTCATCACAGGCAGAATTGAATATTCATGCCTAGCTCAAATCACTGTTACTCTGGCCTGTTGTGTTTTTTTTTTTTCCCCCAGATAGTTAACCCATCATTTGTATGGAAAATTTATTACAGTTTGCCATTTATAGACTCTCTTTCAGTCTGTTCTATGAACTGTAAATTTGCTAAGAAATTGTATTGGATTGTATGGAGGATGGGGATCATAAAAATTAGACACATAAGTAATAATCTTATATTTGTTCCACCTATCAAGACACTTACCATTCTTCCTACTTTTGCTGAATATTCCTGCATGTAACAGAATTCTTCCACCACTGAAGTGTTCTTCTAAAGTTTTATTATCATACTCATAAAGAAACTTATTAAAGATCAGGGCAAATTAACCAGTGTAAGTACTTTCTATGCATATGGACAGGATGAACTGCTATGATGTCATATCACAAAAAAGTATACTGCTCTTTCTACCTGATAAATAGACTTGCAATTTAATTTTTTATTAGATTATTTGGTAATAGACCAATAAATGTACTCTAGCATCTTTCATAGAATAATGAATTCTTTGTAATATGAGATTTCATGACAGCTCTTGCCATTAATAAACTTCACTGAGAGTAAAGAGAGATGGCTGAGGTTGGTTTGAGAATTACTGGATCTGCAGATTAGTGAAATGAATGAGTCAAGTTCTACTATATCAAAAATATTATCCATAATAATTTGTATGCTAAACAGTATACAATGATTCTGGCCAGCAGCACAAGAAGCCACCATTAATTCATACTGATAACCCAGGGCTGGCATGTTCCTTTACCAGGCAAGTTATGAAAACAAGCCCAAATTATTGTTGATGTTTAATATTAATTAGGCTCTCTCTTGCCCTGTGGTATTCCCAAATAACTTTCTGATAGTAAGTCAACCATTAAATGGCTAAGCATGACCCAAAACAATGTGTGCCATCAAGGGAGTAATGAAGGAGAACTGGATTAACTGAGTCTCATAAACAGCATATTCCACAGAAATATACTTACTTTCTAGGAGCTTACATTCTGAAGCCTGACATTCATCATTGACATCATACATATTTTAGCATAAACACTTCCTAAATGAATATTAGTTGCATATTAACAATGTAACCCCCTTATAATGCCCTCATAGAAAGCCAGAACTGTATAATTCATTACCAAAGTAATATCTTATTGTTAACTAAGCAATAACAAGCATAAAATCCCTAAGCATATTCAGGCTTAAGTCATATACAATATTCCATACAGCATCCATTCTAGATGCTTCTATATTATAGTCGGCTCATTCTGGCCACACTCCCTCCTAAACAGGTACAACAATCTTGCATCCTCTCCACTTTCTTATATCTCCAGAACCTCTTCTCTCTCTCCTTCATGACAGGTCCTATAGCTAAAATCCATTTGCTTCCCACCAACAGCCACCTTACCCCTCAGCCTATCCTCATATCTCCAATTCAACTTGGGACTAGTTGCCAATGTTTCATTCAATTTAAGAAAGTTTTGTTTATCTCTTTGTTCTTTAGGGTTAGGTGTTTTTGTTTTTGTTTTGTTTTCCTTCTGAAGGAGATGAGGGGAAAGCTTCTTTCAATGATTACTATTTAGAATCAAGCAGCTACAAGACAATCAGAATTTTAAAATGCCAAAGATTATCTACTCTCAGGATATCACAATTCCTGTGAGTTATTATGTGAAAAGAGTTTTTATCTCTTCTTTTCCCTTGTGGTGCATTACAAAAGGCCTCTTACTGTTACCCTAGCTCAATTAGAACCTGGCCTTAGAAGGCAGATGGTTATGTGCAAGGAACCAGTATGCTGTGAGTGTTGGGTGGGGGGAAGAGCAGTGACAGGGAGAATAAACTCTATCCTGCTATAATACAGATTAAGGAAAATGTGGTCCTTGACCTAAAAAAAAATGTATTTGAAAGCTAGCCTCATTAATGTTGATTCACCAAAAGTGAGATAAATCAACAAATAGAGTCCTAGAATCTTATGGTTGTAAGAGGCTTGAGAGATCATCTCATCTAAGTTTGACCATCCAAAAATACCCTTCAAGTGTCTTTCAGACAAGGAAATTAATTCCTTGGGTGAAGGTCAAGCATTTGAGAGAATGATCATCATTAAAGGATTGTACTTGCCATGCACACAATCAGGCAAGGTGTTGTATGAAGGGTTGAAATAGCATGGCTCTGGGGATGTAGAATATTACCAAAAAGTTAATAAAGTAGCTAGCAAAGAGCAAGGGGCTAAATGACATGCTTGGACCTGGTCAAGGTTAAAAGCAGAAATTATCATCCATGGAAAAATGACCAAATGTAAACTTCAGTTACACTGACAAACCAACGCAATCTCAGGAAATTTAACAATCTTAGCTGTAAAGTGATGGGTTAACAATCTACACTTTCAGGGGGAAAAAAATGTAAGAGGCCAAAATAACAGTGATTTGAGCTGGCATGAATATTCAATTTTGCCTATGATGAGAAGTTACATTAATGATGTGAGGATTTAACTGACAAGTAAATGCTGAAAATGAAATCCTTAATGGAAAGAGAAATATTTTTCAGAAACCCATTGCAGATAATAAGTAAATTATTACCAACTTCAATAAAATATGATGATGAACACGTAAACCTTTAATGTCTAACATTAGGCATTACTGAACAATAGAGGTTTCAGAAAGATGAGCACCTTTTCATGTTGCTTCTTTTATTTTTAAAGTATCCACCTCTCCTTGAGATTTCTTTTAGCTACTAATAAAAGAAAAGCTGTTAGAGGGTTTTAAAGGTATTCTTTACTTCTTAAAGGAATAAGGGAAAGTGGAAGGTTCCCTTTTTTCCCACTAATAAATGCAATTTTTAAAAGAAGTATGTGATTATATTTTCTTAGACATGTCAATAAACATGTATTTATAATTTGTAAATTAAATTTTTACCAATAAATGATATTTAGACCTCCACTAAATTAGGCATAAAACAGAATTTATTTTATCATTTTAAATACGAAAGTGTCCAGTTTATTCAGTCAGTGTTACTTTGTTATTCTCAGGGGCAAAGAAGAAAAACCAAACCTTTCATGAGGTTCTTATTAACAGTGTTACTTCACAGAGCAAAATGTATTTGGAATTCACAGTGGCTTGGCCCTTCTGGAGGAAATCCCCAAGCAGAAGACAATTTATCAGTCAACTAGCAGTGCAAATTTGAACAGTGGTTCCTTTTTCATTCCTGCTTTAGTATCAGCCTCTTACTTGGTTAGAAAACCATCACGATGAAACCCATCAGGATGAAAATCAAAGACCCTTTCTGAAGTAGAATAGAAAAGGAAATCTGCAACTGCAGTAAGGTGCTAATTTCCAATAGCTCCAGTGACTGAACTAAAATGAAAGAAACTGGGGCACTTGGGTGGCTCAGTCGTTAAGCATCTGCCTTCGGCTCAAGTCATGATCCCAGGGTCCTGGGATCGAGTCCCACATCGGGCTCCCTGCCCAGCGGGAAGCCTGCTTCTCCCTCTCCTACTCCCCCTGCTTGTGTTCTTTCTCTCACTGTCTCTCTCTCTGTCAAATAAATAAATCTTTTTAAAAAATAAATAAAATAAAATAAAATGAAAGAAACTAAGTTGGCCCAAGGTGGTGGGACCTTGAGAACCCTAGGAGTTGGAATTCCCAAGAGCTTTCTGGCTGCAGCAGCCTTTGAAGTTCTACAGATGTCCAATCAGAATGGACTAATCTCTCCTCCACATAGTGATCTGAGATTACTACTACCTCAGTAGAAGCCAAGGTGATTTACCACTGAATGCTTGGAATTATCCTAGTGATGCTTTCTGCTGAAATAATAATTTGGGAAGAGAGGGAACAAAAATTATTTGGAAAATAATTTATTATCTTCTCTTGATCCCAGATTGAATTAATAACTCTGTTAAACTTCAAGATGGGAATGACCTCCAGAAAAACTGTTTCCATACTGAGCATGATCTTACTTAGCATAATAATGGTTCTAAGTAGGCCTCAGTTAAAGAACTCTATATATTCTCACTGAGTACTTTTCATTGTATACAAGTATTCCTCTGGACAACTTTGGGAAATGCTGCCCTGAGCAATAAATAATGATATGAATCTTCCTTAAAGCAATATTAGACCTGGTATTTGCTTGCTAGATTTCTGTCTGCTTAGAGTTCCCTTTATCTTTCTAGTATATCTTAATGATTCAAGTTGAATTTAAAAAGAAAAAGGAGCCCTTCTTCTATGAAAAATCAACTTGGATTGTTGAATAAAATTATAAAGAGGTTTAGCAATCTGTTTTTTTAAAGAGATGAAACCTGAACTGAAATCATAAATGGCCATGAAGAGGGTAATTTGGCCAAAATCACATAGGACATAAGACCAGGACCAGCATATGTCCCTGCCTATAACCCATTATATTAACTCAACACAGTGGTCCAGGCCACAGACCTACTTTTTGTCTCCATCATTGTCCAAGTCTGCCTCCCACTCATTCACTCTACTATTCTGTACTCTCAGAACTCCTGATTTCTCAATCTATTCCCTCTTCCCTTCTTATCTCTCTTTCCTGAATGGTACCTTGGTTGTGGACTGCTTCTCTCCTTCACACTTCAGCTACTACCACCACCACCCTACTCTTGGATACAAATCCTGTCCCTGACTTCCAGATCCACACACTACCCTGGATCCATCAGTTCCCTGGATCCATCTGAAGGAATCAAACAGAATCTGGATCTTCAAACTACTAATCCACATAGCATTCTTCATGTTAGATTCAGACTCACTATCTCTTCAGTAAATGCTCTCATTTATCTTATTCAAAAGGAGAGTCAAGATGGCAGGTTTCCAGTTGGGGCAGGGGAATAGGGGAGTATGCAAACGGTTTAACATTAAAATATTATTTCCCTATATATGGTCTTTGAATTAACCAAATACAGTAATAAGCTTTTATTTTAGTTTTTAATTGAAAACTGTATAATTAGCCACCAATTTATCACAACTTTGAGTTTACACTAGCCAGGATGATCACATAGAATTATCCAGGATAAGCAATAAAATCCCTTGTGTAATGGAAATCTGAGTTTTCCAGATAGGCATTCTAGGAAAGGAAAAAACTTTTCCTCTACCCTCTTAGCTTTAGTGCCAGGGTCTGTGAATTAAACCGAGAAAAGACAGTAACAAGAGAAAAAAGAGTTTATTTACACATATAATGAGCATAGACATAGGTGAACACAGTGATGAGTAATTCAAAGGAGTGGTTAAAATTGGGGGCTTATATACCATCTTAACAAATGGCAATAAACTATGGAGAAATGGCAAGACAAAAAGGATTTGGGCTTCTAGAGATGGTAAATTGTGGGAAGATAAACAGATGAGGGGAAACTAATAGAAGATAAGAGTTATATGAGTAAGATTTGTTTATAAAGACTCACCTCAGTGCTAACTTTCTGCCTCCTGTGATAAGGGTTGTTCTCCCCCTGGTACAAGAGAGGGTAGAGAAGCATACCTTTACAAAGGGAAGTCTATGCCCTGCTTTTAGATAGAAAGAGGAAAGAAAGGAAGAGAGTTCCTTCTATGTTGGCTGTTTCTTAATTGTCTTCAGCTCAAAATAATCCTTATGCCAAAGTGGCATATTTTGAGGTGGCATATTCTGATTCCCTTCAGCATAAAATGGAATGAAAAGAAAGGCTATATGCATTCGGAACTGTAGGGATAAAACACAACCAGGCTTTGACCTAGAAAAAAAGTATTTTAAAGTGATGGTTCTTTATTTCACTTTGTGTGAACTGATATTTGATTCATATCATATGAATCATATTTGATTCTAGAGAAAATAGGAAGACTTGAAACTATAAATCAAGAGATTTAAAAATATGAATAATCTCTAAATTATCTATCCATAGCATACCCAGACAACTTACTATATTTATCTTCCTCACTAGGGAGTTATACAAATGTATGTATGACTGTTTGGGACCTGAAAACTTCAAGTAAAAAAAATGTTTATGCTCTATACATAAATACCCTATTACTGACAAGGTGGTCCTCTCATTTTTTATAGCTGCTATTATACCTGGAAAACGTGAATAAGTAGCTTTTACCTAATTACAAAAAAATAAGAATCCCTAATCAAGAATGGAAAAAAAAGGATGTTTTTCAGAGTGAGTATTAGAGGAGAACTTATGTGATTTTTCACTTAATACCAGTAGAAAGCCAGGACGGTGCTTATTCTGGTGATGAGTGTAGGGAAGAAATGAGGAGCAACAAAACTCAAGGATAACCTTACAGAAGTCCAAACCAACTATAATAGCCTCCAACCTCCTCTCCTCCCCTCCACTCTTCTTCTCTCTCTCCCTCTCCCTCTCCTTGTAATCAGCCTTTAGTCTTTTTTTATTTTCCTACCCAGGAAACAGATTTGGGGTAACATGAATATTTTTTTATTTTAGTCTCACGAGTTTTTATGTATATGATGCTTCCTGCCAAATAGCTGAGCCATTAGAATTATAGATCTAGCCCGAAACATTGTGTGTTGTCCTTTAGTTGACCGTCTGTATCAATGAAAGGCACTATTGTCAAGGCATGCCCCTTTGCCCTTGTGGTTACCATTTTACTCCAGAGGATTTCCAAGGGTGAGCTATTATATTGCTTCAGCTACTGTATTCACCCTACTGAGTCACATTTTGGCCAAAAGCCTAATAGAAGGCAGAGTCAATACTGAATTCAGATGAATTTATTCTTCAATATTTTTTAAAAGACACTTTTATAACAAGGCCCTACTGGCAATTAACAGCAATATAATTGACAGTTATAAGATCAAAATAACATAGACACATGTGTCACTTAATTTAAGTAATGCTTTAAAAGAAAAACACATTCTTATGTAAAGTGAATTCCTTTTAACCTGTCATTGATTTTAATTTAATTTCAGATACACATTCTGCTGGCAAAAATTTGCCCTCTGTATGTGGTAGTAGTTGTATTTAAGAATGTGGTCACTTACACAAAATCGAATATTTAAAAGAAAAGTAACATTGTTCTGGTAAAACATTAACCAAATCTTCAAAATTATAATATAAAAAACAAAAATAAATAATAAAACTCTATTATACTACACTAAGAGAAACTCTGAAAGTGCATCTCATTATGCCACATCTGGTAACTGCTTCTATAGAGAAAGCAAATCCTTAATCTAAAATATTCTACTTTCCACAAGCCTCAAAATACTCTAACACTTTAGGCAATCATCTTAATTTTTATTTGTACTTTAACACAATTTGAAGAAACTGATCTCTAGGCACCTGGGTTTAATAATACTCAGAGTCATTTGGCTGCTAACTTGCTGAGTTACCCTGGACAATTTACTTTTTTTTTTTTTTTTAAGATTTTTTTATTTATTTGACAGAGAGAGACACAGCGAGAGAGGGAGCACAGCAGGGGGAGTGGGAGACGGAGAAGCAGACTTCCCAAGGAGCAGGGAGCCCAGTGCAGGGCTCGATCCCAGGACCCTGGGATCATGACCTGAGCCGAAGGCAGATGCTTAACAGCTGAGCCACCCAGGCACCCCTGGATAATTTACTTTAAATCTCTGGATTTCAGTTCCACTTACAGAATTAGGAGTAATAGGAAGTACATACTTTAGTGGTTTTCACTTTAAGGTTCCTTGGAGATGCTTGACAGACAGTAAGAGAAGCTCAGTTTTGTCTCTATCACATACTCAGGTGCCACATGGGGCCACCATGACAAATGAGTTGTAGGGTATTTAACTGACTCCCAAGGAGTCACCTCAAATAAACGTATTACCTGACTAAAAATAGCATCCTAGCCTGTGTAAACATAGCTTCAAGACAAGATCCCAGCCATAACATACCCGAAAACAGATAGTTGCCCCCAAATTCTGACATATAGAAATTTTTAAGCCACCACTGGACCCACTTATTATTTCATTTTTAAAAGTTTTTTGGGGGAGGGTTTGCTCTTTTTTTTTCTTTTTTTTTTTTTGAAAATTACTAGTGTAATCAAATAATCATGGGTTTTACAGTTAGACCAGTTGGGATACAAATTCCTGTTCTACTTTCTGTGAAACCCTGGGCAGGTTCTTTAGTATCTTAGAGCTTCAGTTTCCTCATTTTAAAGCCAAGGATAATCATATCCAACTCACAAAGTTGCTGGAGTAATTAATAAAATACCGAATATAATTGGGATGTTAAAAATTGGGTGGCTTTCACTGGGTTGTGAGAACTCCCCAGTCCTTCAAACTGGCACCTCCAAGACTTCTGATAATCTGTGAGGCAATTATAACATTGGCGTCCTTTGCTTCTGAGGCTTGTCTTCCTTAAATTTTAGCTCTGCCTCATTCCACAGGAAAATCAGTCTCCTCATTTCAGTTTTCACAAGTGTTCAAAGTAAAAGCATGATCACATAAAGTGGTTCATATATTTCTCTCTCTTCTTGGCTTTCTCTCTCACATCTCTACCTTCTCATGCCTCCCTCCAGGAGTGGCCTCAGAGCTCTAAATTTTTCTCTATTATGAAAAAAACCTTCTCTCTCTATAAAACTTTGGCAATAGCTATTATTCATATCCTGATTCTAGTCCATCTATTGCATTATTTTCAACAGTTACCAAAAATATACTTGTAAACAATTCTAGGCATTGTGGTTATCTCCACAACATTCATTCCATCAGTCTCTCATTATTTAATAGTTATGCTGGTTAGACTTAGATAAATCTTGCTATTCCAAGTGTGGTCCATGGACCAGAAACTGTCAGCATCACATGGGAGCTCATTCAAAATGCAAAATCTCAAGACCCATTCCAGACTAATGAGTTGGACCCACAGATAACCCTGTCTCTCTTGCCACACGATCCTTGCTTGAGAGTTCAAGCAACTCATGTCTAAGCCAATAAGTGCCATAAATTCCTGGTTTCAAAAATCAGTCTAGATTGTGTAATGCTAAGATTGTTCAATTAGCATGATGCTCAGATTTCTGCTTTGCATTTATCAGCAGAGGCTTTATCTACCCTACTATACCATCCCTCGAACACAAATAAGGAAGCATGGAAAGCCAACTGTTCTGTGCTACCATCTTGCTACCAGCTTGTAATGATAAAGGAAGCAGCTGGAGGACTGATCTAATACAAAGAGGGTCTCAATGAGTCTGAGTGGAGTGGAACCAGAACTCTGATGAACTGCCCTCCAAAGCTCAGCCTACCTTTCAACACATAATTAAGCAAATTCACCTTCATCTTTAAGGCAGGGTGGGAAACCATGACATAGAGCCAAATCTGGTTGGTATTGCTCCAAACTCAGAATGATTTTTGCATTTTAAAAAGGTGTAGGTGTAGGAAGGACCTCTGAAACTAATAATACACTATATGTTAATTAATTGTATTTAAATAAAATTTAAAAAATTTTAAAAGAAGTGAATTATAAATAATAAATGCTGAGAAAAAATTAAAAATAAAAAGGTATAGGAAGGGGGTTAAGAAGAAGAAAAAGAAAGAGGAGGAGGAAGAGAAAGATGAGGAAAAGAGAAAGAGGAAGAAGAGGAGGAGAAGGAAGAGAAAGAAACTGACATATATGGCCTACAAAACCTAAAATACTTACTCTCTAGCCCTATACAGTAAAAGCTTCCTGACCCCTAAGCCAAATGAAGCATCCAAGCAGATACTGTCTCCACCTCTTCATGCATGCATATGGCTTGGCACTTAGCAAACTCAATTAGTATTAGTTCTCACTTATCACTGTCCTGCTAAATTCTCCTTTCTCTAAGATTCTGTGATATAGTACAAAAAACTAGCAAGTGAAATGCACAAATACTATGTTATGTAAAATCATATTTCCTTACATCTGTAATGCTCTATATCTGTCAGGAGATTATGTTGTACTATACAGTGGTTAAGGGGAGTAGTTCTAGAACTAGAATGCCTGAGACCCAATCCTAATCATTCACTAGCTGTGAGACTGCGGGCAATTTATTTAGCCTGTCTATGCCTCATTTTCCTTATCTAAGTTGGAAATAATATTCATAGCACCTACCTCATTGGGTTGACATGATGATTAAATGAGTTGTTATATATAAAGTACTCCAGATTGTGCCTAACACATGGTAAAACAAATCAACAAAGGTTATCTTTATCACATCTCTGCTTTATAATTTTCTAAAATGTTAAAATACCAATCAAGATTCATCCTAATGTTGGTAGAGATATGTAATTGTTCAACAGATGTTCACAACTGTGGGGAATAAAGAGTAGATTGTACCCAACACTAAAACTTCCCCTAGCTGATCACTGATATCCTCACTCATGCTTTTAGCATGTTGTTCTTGGGTAGTGATGGCTTGGGGTTGGTAAAAACATACTTTGTTGTCTATTGGTTCTCAAATTAGGGGCATTGGGAAAGGAAGAAGAAAGAAGACTAAAAAGGTACCTGAAGAAATTGCTATTCTGCTTTCTCCTTTATTGGTTTAAATGCTAATCTGCCACTTCTGAAAACAAGAAATTTCCCCCAGAGCATTCCTTTTGACCTTTCTTAACTTCCTCTCCTTTCTTTCCCTCTGACTTTATTTTTAGACGGATATCAAACAGGAAATTCCAGTCCACTAGGAAATGGTGAATTTTCTAGCTAGAGAGTGGAGGGTGGAGCCCATTGGGAAATCAGTAATGGAGAACAGGCCAGGGGTTTGGGCAGAGGAAGAATGAATAGATACGTTAAAACAAGAGGTCATCTCCGCTTCTTTTATCTCCTACTAGGGATGAAACCTGTAAGTTCCATCTGTGCCTAAAGAACAAGTTTTAAAAAACAGACCAGTTGATTTAAGGCAAAATTCAAAAATTGAAAGACTGGCAAGACCTAGAGAGCGGTTGTAGCCACAGAACTGTTCTAATGCCCCAACACCGGATGGATGAGGGTGTGTAGGGTACCGAGAGACATACGATGATTTGCCACTTACTGCTAAGTGTTGCCAAATGTGCTTTAAGTGCCTCATGTACTGGAAATACACTGCAAATTACCTTCCTTATGTTGTGAATAGGAAAAGAAGCTTTTTCTTTCTTTCCTGTTTATATTATCGATCACTGCATATTCAAATCCACCTCTTCTGCCTTGTAAGAAATTGATGTCTAGGGTGTACTTTATAACACTTTGTACTTTTTGGATTTGAAACTGTAAGATGTCACACAGTATGACCTTTCTGAGTGAGTTTATTAGCCTATATGTAGTTACAACTTCTTAAGCCAGCAAATACAAAATCTTATACAACTACTAAATTTTTCACAAATTATTTGGAATTCTCAACGATAGCACTATATAGCAAGTTGATTCTGGATTAAAGAATCAACTGGAAACTTAATTTTACAGATTGATATTATTAAAAATCTCTAGCATTGGTTTCCATGGTGTAAGAGATCTGGAAGTAGGCTTCCTAGCTGGGAGAACAGCATCTTTGCTGAAGTTTGCATATAACAAGGTAAAAAACTGTTATACACTTACATTACCATACTGGTAAGCTCACATAACAAATGTAGAAACTGGCCCGCTAATCATAAAAGTCCTTCTTACAAAAATAATGATTCAGAAATGACTTAACACGGGCGCCTGGGTGGCTCAGTTGGTTAAGCGACTGCCTTCGGCTCAGGTTATGATCCTGGAGTCCCGGGATCGAGTCCCACATCAGGCTCCCTGCTCGGCAGGGAGTCTGCTTCTCCCTCTGACCCTCCTCCCTCTCATGCTCTCTGTCTCTCATTCTCTCTCTCGCAAATAAATTAAAAAAAAAAAAAAGAAAGAAATGACTTAACACTATGAAAGCTTTCTTAAAGTTTTAATCTATTAAAACTCATTAAAAATTAAGATGCATTCTTGGTTTGTCCTCTATTTTTTTTAGTATTCAATACTTGACTAAAGTAAAAAGTGGAAATAGTACAAAAAGGTAAATATATCTATATATGTGACTCCCTTATACCACAGACACCATCACAGAGGAAACTATTACTAATAGTTTATTGCATCCTTCCCAAAATTTTAATACAATATAGCAATACATAGCCTTTTTTAAATCCGAATGGGAACATCTTCTGCACGTTCCTTTTTTTTTTTTTTTTTTTTTTTTTTTTTGCTTAATAACATTTTTGGATAAACTCCCATCTAATCCTATAATCTTTCAATCTAATAATAAAATCCTAAAATCTGAATACCATAACACAAGCACCAACTGTTATTTATGTTTCTCAGCACACCTTCTACCTATCCAATATATGTTAAGTGAAAGAATGGTTGGTCAGACATATATGAGAAACACTTGAAAAGGTAACACTTAAAGAACGTAAACAGCCTTCTTTCTTGCTGAACTTTCCAGATTCCTGAATGTGCTAGTTTGCATAGTGACCCAAAAAGTTTATGAGGTACACTACATTTCACAAATTACTTTAAGCAAGTTTTCCCACAGGGGAGTACGTTTTGCAATTGGTATTCCAAAGAACACACTTTGGGAACTGCTTAGCTACAGTACCTACTTTAATCATCCTAAAAATCCTGGCAGATAGGTTGCATTATGCCCCTCTTATAAAAGAATGAAGCTGAGACACAGAAAGTTTAAGTGACTTTCCTATGGTCACCAGCTGGTAAGTGACAAAATTGGCATCAATCCACCAACTCTATTATCTTCTCTCCATACCACACAGAACTCATCATTCTTTTAGCATCATTAGGCACTAGTAATATTAAGGAAATATTCCTTGTCTTTAATCTAACTGAAGAGGCTGAGCTTAAAAATATTTTGACAGTATAGGTCTGGACACCAGAAGGGCCAAAATCACACTATCTATAGAATGTGCAACAGGATTTCAGAAAAGGAAGACATGACTGTGGACAGAGGAGTCCAGGAAAGGCTGGTCTGTCTGACCTAGAGCACATTAGTCATGCCCCTCCACAGTCAGTTTCTTCAGCTACAAATCTAAGATAGTGCCTTTTTGGTGGCATTTCCAACCAGATAAATGAAAGCTTTTACACAAAGCCTGACTTCTCAGTCGATGTTGTTTTTTATTGCCACCTTCAAAATTTGTTCCCGATTTCCTTCTGCCCCTACCTAACCTTTATATTATTTGGAGAATCGATCATTTTGCAGAAAACTGTATGTCCTTTCTGCATGATTCACATCAATTTCTAGCTTCCTAGAATTCAAAAATGCTAAATCTTTAAAAAACATTTTTCTGAAATAAAAATTCAAAAATACGTTTAAAGATTTCCAAATCAAAAAGTATAAATATTTGCAAAGTAATTGTCAAGCCCTGTAATCTTTGCTCACAGATTAGAAAATGGAAACGGTAAATTGAAACCAGCCAGAAACAAATACTATGGGCCTCAGATAATGAGGATGGGAGAGGGTTCTGGCCTGAGGTCAGGAAGTGGCCTGGAGGAAGAGCTAGGAAGACACAGACTTCTCCCGTCTCCCCCTGAGTCGAGCTGGAAAGTGGATGGGAGGAGATCAGGAGATGTCTCTCAGAGAGGGCAGCGGAATGGGCGGTATCACTATTCCTCCAAGACTTTCTCCATTTGGTATCCAAATTTTCCTGGATTCACAGTTTTCTCTCTCTAATCACATCCACAGCCCCAGGAATAACAAAATCCTGGGACACTTGGTTTCCAGCCCTTGCTTTAAATTGCTCCCTTAACTGTTAGCAAGTTGACCTATCTCTTGCTAGTTCCTGAACTTCTGACAAGGTCTCCTCTTACTTGCCATAGTTATCTATGGCCTCTTAGCTTTGGCAGAGATAATGTCATTTCTTGGGCTAGTTGGCCTCTTGCTCCGGTAAGGTGAAGACTCCTAGTAAATTCCTATAGTAACATAATTTAACATCAACTGCACACTGCCCTGCTCAGGGCTTATTTTATACAGGGCTGATCTTCCACCCACTCTTGCCCTAACTGGATCTACACACCTTAAATGAAGGAACTAAGTTGCAGCTCGTATATTCTTCAATTTGTAATCTGATTTTCTCACCCTGAAAGTTTAGCTAAGTTTTTATAAGACATCGAGAAAGGATTTTTAAATAGCCATTTCTTTTTGGTAATTATACCAAACATCCCTTATGTACCTGTTTACACATTCTGTTGGCTTTACCTAGTATTCCAACCACTGCTGCTGCAACCAGTTCTCCGCAGGCTTCAACCACTTTCAAGCTGATGCAATCTGGCAGGTCTTCACTCTGAACAATGGGACTGGGGAGCCAAAGGGTAAATACTTTCTCCATCCTTTCCACCATCAGTTCTGAGATATATTTCACCTGGTTTCTCAGAAAGTTCCATGGGATTGAAAAACCAGTTACCCATTGGCATGACCAACTTGATAACACATTGTTGTATTGGCTCTTCCTTATTCCTGTTTCACTCCCCTGTCCTTGTCTCCAGCACCCTAAGACTACATTCTCACATAGGCCTCTGCCTCAAGCTCTGCTTTTGAAGGCAAGTTGGTCTACTGATCAGGGTCCAACAGGGAATCAGAAACCATACTGGAAATTTGAACAGAAAAAAATGTAATATAAAAAAATATTAACTTGTACCAGAGGATTAACTACAAAGAGATAAGAGAATAGTAAAGAACATGAGAAGAGCAGATAAAGGAAGCAGCCATTACTTCTAGGGCTAAGATGAAGTATTCAGAGAAAGAATGAATCTGGAAGAGGGCTCTCTCCAAGACTGAGAATTGAACCTCATTAGGGAAGGTGTGGCTGTGGCCTTTGGATAGCTGAGGAATTAGCTTGACTGCCACTGGTCAGGACTGGCCTGCAGCAAACTGCCTGGTGGGCTGCCAAAGAGAAAGCCATGTCCGGGAACGCCAGGAAGGCTCTCCGTGAAGCTGCCTCCCAAGGCTCTGGTGAGATCCTTCAGGAAGCCACCACTGCTGCTGGCAAAACTAGCCAGAAAGCTACCCTTTGGAGTATTGGTGACACTCGCTGAGAAGCAGCAGCCCTGGGCATTGGTAAAACTAATAGGAGAGTGTTCACCACTGGGCGCAAGGACAAACAAATACACTGAAATGATGAAGAGAAACCCCTTCCTCCTGCAGTGTCCTTTCCAGCTCTTTCTACCAGCAAGACTAACATTGTGCCAGCTGGCTAAGGAAAAATGTTTACAGGTTCTAACTCCAGTAGCATGAAGCCAGGGCAAAGAAGGGTGGATTGGGAACAGAGAAGCAGAAAGTCACAACTAGCACACAAGGCAAAGACCGCTTTCCACCAACAATGGACAAAACATCTTCTTTCCCCCTGGCTGTTTACCAAAGTAGCTGGGACAAGAGAGCTCAGCCATGAGCAGCAGTTTCATGCCAGGACCCACCCAAACCACATCCCACTCACCTGCTGTTCTTTCTTTGATCCTCCCTGTTTCCCAGCTCACAGAAGCCCCTGAGCCTTCCTTGCTTTCATGACTTACATCTTGCACTCATCAGCTCCTCATATCCATGACTGTGTGTGAGAAGTGTTCTTGCAGCTCAGCTTTGACCACGAGATCCCACACAGGCCATGCCAGCTAATGAGTTTCTCTGCCAGGGAGAGACAGTCAGCACCTCACTTTCCCTCACACTTCCATTCAGATATCGTTCTCACAAAGTAAGGTGCTAACCAAATCCCGTTAAGTCCAAAGTGAGTAGGTGATCTCAGCATGTCAACTTCTTTCGCACTCAATAAAGCCATCATAATAACTGTCAAACTTTGGACTGGTAACCTCTATTAATCAAAATACCACCAAAGTCTTGTTACTAAGAACATTCATGTGGGAGTCAGACAAATCAGTGTTCAAATTCTGGCTCTACCATTTGTTGTCATGCGCTCTCAATCAAATTTTTAGTTTTAATCTCATTCTCTGCTGTAACATCAGATAAGTTTTGCTTTATGAGGTTATTTTGAAAATCAAAAAACAAATAAGAAGCTCTCATTCACCCAACAAATATTTGTCAAACATCTACTATGTGCCAGAAATTTTGCTAAACATGAAGAGAAAAGGTAACGTATGTAAACATCTGGCTCTTGGTAGAAACTTAATACAGAAGAATTTCTTTTCCTTTTCCTTCACTTTATTCCTGTGAACATCGGCCACAGTAAGTGAGCTACACAGTTTAGTTATCATTATTCCCCTTATTTGTGTTTCTTTGTTTTGTAGGAAACAGAATAGAAAAATCTTTATAGATTACATTCCTATACTAATTACTAGGGCTAGTGCCTCTAAGGATACTCAGGTGACTGCTATGTGTAATTAAGATCATTATTAGTGATCATATAGGCTCTCTATTGCACCCATTATAAGTAATAGTACACACGTCAAATACCTTTGACATTCTTATTATTTCAAAGACTTGTGTAAGTGTGAAACATTTACATTTTACATATGGGGATGGAGAGGTTAAATCATTTACCCAAGGTCACTCAGTACATCAGTGACATAATTACTAGCTAAACCCTAGACTTCTGGTGTCCTGGTCCCGCTTCCTCTTCCCTCTCCTTGAGAAAACATTCGCCTACAGGGATGCCTACTTGCTTTTACTCTTCTCTTAAGAAAGTACACTGAAAAAAAAGTACTTGCATTTTCCCCCAAATCAAATTAATCAGAAAATAAAATTAAAGTACATTTATTTAGCAGAAAGCTACTCTTTCCATTAATGAGAATTTTATTAAATATAATAAAATATTTCAGGCAATTCCTTTCTTTCTGGTGTTTTTTTCCTACTTCCTTTCTCAGATTTATTGAAAAGCATTTTTATTAGTGCAATAATAGGCTCCAGGACATGCAATTATATTGAGATGCTGACACTTTCCTGTTAGTTGCAGCCTTTGGCCTGAGGCCAAACACTGAACCTAAGCACATGAGTTTCTGTGCAAGCAGTCCTGGCATGTCATTTGTGTGCATTTGTCCTTACAGCAACCTCCAATTTTCACCCACTATAGAGAGAACTAACTAATTTTTCCCTCCCATTACAATTAATCCAAATAGATACTCCCATCTCTCTTTTAGGGAAAACCAAAAATTCCTTATGAAATTATTGGAGGATGCATTTAAGGACAGACCTGCTGTCCTTAAAAAAAAAGGTTTTGACTTCAGTTTCATGTAGGGAAATATCATAAAGGGTTTCATTACTTTATGAGTCATTTACAAACATGAAATGCAAATGCTTGTGCCTTGGTCATGAGTATTCTTTATAGCCTTCACTTCTGTACATTTTTTCATTGCAAATCCTCCTCCTTCCAAGTTCTAAACCAGAGTATCTCAGAGTAAAAGTGTAGATATTAACTATAAATAAAATACAGATCCAAACCTCTAGAACTTTTTTTTTAATTTCTCAGGCAAGAATAAACTATTCTTTAAAAAGAATAAAGAAACCATCAGAGGATGCTTCTGAATCCACTCCCATTTTTTGTTTAAAGACATTAGTCCTAATCCTAAAGGAGTGAAATCTCTTATCCTTGCTAGATTCTGTGCCATAGACCTTCCCCATATATCCCAACCTCCTTCTTGGAAACACTGTATGTGTTGTTAGAAAACCCACATGCAAACCTTAAAAACTTAGCTTTTCTTGCCCAAAGATGTATCTTCAACCCCCACAGGGCATATGACTGTTGCCCCTAAGCTTGGCAGTGTTTTGGCTGTGACTTCCTCAGCCAGGAGGTACTAAAAACACTAGTTTTTCTGACCTAAATTTGGTGTGAGGTGCTCCTGGGAGAGGTCCCAAATACCTATGTTCCTCCTGAACTATATATAGACCCCCAGCACTGACCATATTTCCCTCTCTTTCTGATGACCAGGCTTGGTTTCCTGGGGCCATTTCAGTCCTGTTAGATTAGGACCCTGACCGCAGTGTAGCTCTCATCAGTCTCCCTTCCTGAGTATCGGCCAGACTGCTTGAATCTGGCCAGACCTCCTTGGAAGTAGAGTGCCCCAACATGGTGATAAAAATTATTGTGAGCACTTTGAAACACTGTTGCCAACCCAGATCAGGCCCAGCAGGCAGAGTCCCTTGGACACTGATGGAGCTCTGTAAACCTTCCTTTAGGTTGGTCCTACAGCCAGGTACTAGGCAAATGAAACCCTAGTTCTACCCAACAGCCACCCCCACCACGGCCCTCCACATGACTCTGAGTAAGTCACAGGGATTCAAGTGGTACAAAAGTCAGAAATGACCATTTTCCATTCTTAAGGAGGTATAAAGGAAGAAAAGTCTCTAGGAATCTCTGAGGTTCAGAATAGTGTGAAGTTGGGAGCAGAAGGGTGGAGGGGAGGAAAACTAAAGTTGTAACCAGAATAGCCTTTTCATAACAGGGGAAATTATGATGCAGTGGCTGGTGATATTTTGCTGACCACCAAATCATCTCCACTGTAGCATCACAGAGAGTTACGATGGGGGAAGGAAACCTGCTTAGCAGACAGGAATGGGTAAGGGCCTAGTTTACAGGTAAAAAGTGAGGCTGCAAGTCCCCTCTCTCTTACATATAGAGTGTAAGACATGGAGCCACATTCTCACACTGATAAAGCAAGATAATATAATCTACACACTTTTTTAAACTGTACACTTTGTCATTCCATTCTTTTAATGTAATCATAATATGATTACACATACAGGAACATTCAAATATGTATATATGTACATATATGTCTGTACATACATGATATGGTCATATACATGTGTGTATATGATGTGATCATACATATACATAATGGCGATGCATTAGATCTATCACAGACTGGAACCTCTCTTATCAGTGAAGACATTCTCATGTTTTCCACCTCTTAACAACATATATACCCCTCTTTCTTTAAATAGTCTACTCATAGATAAGGATAAGAAATAATACCCTTATAATTTTTCTCTTATAAATATCATTGAAGTACATAAAATTTCCTTTGAAATTTGAAATTACTTCTCTGTTTATTCAGAGCCCTAAAATGACACGGACAAAGACTAAATGTAAGCAAGTATAACTAATAAATTCTCTTCTAAATTAATGTCTGAATAAGTATGTGGATAATAATTGTCATTCATACCAGTAACAGTATTGATTTTGAAGCTAGACCCAGAGAATTCTTAGGATATACAAACTGTGAATTACTCTGTTTGAAATGCACATTTCATTGGAATCTGGTTATATAAAAGATTTCAGGGCAATTGTTTCTAACAACATTGTAACATCGTACCCTAATGTCTATGATGTTTGAGAAATATACATTGGTCACATTTTATGTACAGAATGAATGAAAACTTTGCCCAATTCAGTACCCACATAATTCACATGTTACAAAGGATGGGGGTATTACTGCTTATAGCTTAAGTATCAGCATCAGGCAGAAATAAAGAAAATACAGTTTCAATGCTTGGTCCACTTTGCCCACCAGGTTTGAATTGTGGAATTACTCGAATTTTTTTAATCAAGAAGAGCTGTTTCAAATTTTGAACATAAAGTGAGACCTTATTGATATTTTAAACAAATAATTCCAAAATGAGCAAATAGGCCTGAAAGCTAAAAACAAAAATAAAAGATAAAAAGAGAAGCTTAATACCTCCAAATGTTAAAGAGATTTACCAATGATTTGAGACAGACACCTTCCCCAAGGCTTACTGAAAGTCAGCTGAGAGGACTCTACCCACTTAACTGCTGCCATCTTACCACTGCCTCTACCATTGATATTAGCCATGGCCAGGAAAAAGGAGGAAGAAAGAGTCATTGGGATCATCAGCCTTACGGGAAATTCAGAATTCATGGTGAGAAAAGGTTCTCTTGGCTCCACGTGGGGAAGGGAAAGGGGCGCCTTCTCCCGACCAGACAAATGAGGAGGGATCCAAGAGAATCACTTGTGGAGTTCAGAGGAAGCTGCCCAGAGAAAGAGACTGGTTTATTGCTCTCAGTATGGTAGTTTGGGAGGCAACAGACTTGCTCATCTGCCTCTGTACCTGTTTCAAAAGAGAGAAAGAGAGCCGGGGATGTGCATAGTAGGGTGGGGACATCTGGCAGGTTCACACCAGTTTTCCATGATTCATGTGAATAGTAAAGAGAGTAGCTGGCCTGAACTATCTAACCTGAATTCCACCCAAGAGGGAGACCACCATTCAAACCTGAACCCACACAGCAGGGAAGACACAGTGAGGTAGCTCCCCCAACCCTCAGAGGTCTTTGAAGAACTTGCACACATGCCCTCAAAGGAGCCAACCTGCAGATACCTGCCATGCTGGGGTCCCTAAACGTAAGCCAGGCAAGCAATGATAACTAAGCGAAAACTTGTTAAGGGACACGTCCCCTTTCCCCTCATCCCATGTCCTCCTACAATGCCAGAAGAGCTAGATTCAGCATAGGGAAGAAGACAAGACATTCAAGACACCTAGTGTGAGATCCTCTCTTACAACATGCTAGAGTGAGAACAATGAAAGAGCAGACCTCATTCCCTTCCTCACTCCTGGCCAGCTCTGCTCCAGAAGTAGGGATGGTGATCCAATTCAAATCAGTCAATGAACTGAAGGTTTTAGCTGAACTAGACTAACTCAGCCCAGAAAGCTACCCAATTTGCCTAGAATGTGTCTATGGGCTCCACAACCCAGATTCTTAACAGTACACTTGAAGGCAGATATTAAAATGTTAATAATCCACTTGTTGAAACTCTTCAATAAACCAGATATATTTTTAGAAACCCCAAACATGAATTTACGTAATCTGGATTTGTCTTAAATTACTACTGGGTACTCTACTTTTTGAAAAGTATGATGTTTTGGAACTTGAAAGAGTAGGTGTAACAGTGGTTACCAACATGTCTTGAGAAGGGATATTAATGAACCTAGCCCAGATGCGTAGAGAGGAGTTTGTAGCTGTGCCAGACAGTAACCTAGGCTCAGCCCGTATCCAGCAAAGCCTAGCTGTACTGGTCTCAGGCACGTCAAGTACAAATTCTCAATCTTGTTACTAGTAAAATGAAGGATTTATTTAATATTCTTGCTATACCTCACTTACCAATAGTTCAAAACTGATAAAATCTGCCTTTGCTAAAACCAGGAGGCACTGGTCCAAAATTTTCCATTTGTAAATTATAGGCCAATGTCCCATTCATAATTCAGCCATGAGTCACTTTTAAAATGAACAGAGCTACAAATGCAATCACTGCCCAGCACAAACACAATTGTTTTGGTTGTATAAACCTAAGTACTTAAATTTATACCCATTTTGCTCAGCTTTGGAAAGGACAGAAATTCAAGCTTAATACTAATGGTGAACAAGTATGATATTTTGATTGGCTTTTCTGTGCTTGTGAATATCAAGGAGCCCATATTATTTAAAAGTAGAGTCCTTCATTTTCTCTCATGTTAATAGCAGACAGCTGTAGCATGAACACAGTTCATCAAACCTTTCTGTTGCCAGGAGCCACATTAAAGCAATAGTGGGTCAAGCAGTAAACAGAACCAAATTACACAAGGTGTTTTTGACCACGGCTTCTTTCTTGAGCAGAGACCAGCAACACATACATAGGGTATCAGAGGTTAGAATAAGCCTACATCCCAATATGAAAACTGATATTCTAATCTGTTTAAGGTATTTTTTTACAGTTATATTAATTCATGAAATCAGAATGCAAACACCCAAATTTATGTCTGTATTTATGATAGTTGGAAGCATATTTAGTATACTAGTGATAATAAAAAGGAAGAACTCATAAATATGATTGTATATAATAAAAATATAAGCTATAGGGGTGCCTGGGTGGTAGAGTTGGTTAAGCGTCCAACTCGTGGTTTCGGCTCAGGTCATGATCTCAGGGTCATGGGATCAAGCCCCATGTCAGGCTCCTCACTTAGCAAGGGGTCTGCTTGGGATATTCTCTCTCCCTCTGTCCCTCCTGTTTGTGCTCTCTCTCCCTCTCTCTTTCAACATAAATCTGAAAAGATTTAAAAATTAAAAAAGTTAAAATATAAGCTATAAATCAGTATCAGTTATGCTAGAATACAGGCTTTATGAAAAAACTATGATTATACTCTTTTTTTCTTACTGCATTCAACTAATTTAAGCTTTTGCTATATAAACTTATAATTTGGCTTCATATAAGCAACCACTTAATTTCTTTTATTTTGTTTGGACTTCTAAATTCTCTGTTTAAGGGTGCCTGGGTGATTCAGTCGTTGAGCGTCTGCCTTCGGCTCAGGTCATGATCCCAGGGTCCTGGGATCAAGCCCCGCATCGGGCTCCCTGCTCAGCAGGAAGCCTGCTTCTCCCTCTCCCTCTCCCACTCCCCCTGCTTGTGTTCCCTCTCTCGCTGTCTCTCTCTGTCTAATAAATAAATAAAATCTTTTTTAAAAAAGGTAAAGTCTCTGTTTAAAGAGAAAACAAGTTTGATGTAAGCAATTTAATTCCATTTTTTCCCAAAATAACAAAACCATTTTTCACCTACGGAATTCCAAGAGGATTCTCTGTACAGAGTTAACTCATCCTATGCAACTGCTCCCATCAACTTTGTAGCCAGTGACAATGTGACTATCGAAGTATTCTAATGATTCATGATGGGAACCAAATTTAGCTACAGTTCAGCTTTTCATTGTTCTGACACTTTATTTTGAATCAAAAATAAAAGTACAATCTGTTTTTCTGACCTGAGCAGACACAAATAATTTATAAGTTCAAAAGCTAATTTTAATATTAAAAATAAATATATATACCTATATATATTTAGTCTTCGTGTACATTCAGGTTGTCCTAAAAATAAGATGGAAAACAATCTGCAAGAATTATTTCTTCTGGTTTGATAAAGCTTGTAAATAACACTAAACTCATGAGAAAGTTCAATCTCATAAGGTTTCTAGTTTGACATTTAGGCAAGAAGTAAGTAAAGTCTCCACATTCTTTACTACTTAACTGAAAATTCCTTTCCACATTTCAAAAGGAAAGAAGGAAGAGAAACTGAAATCTCATCTAAAAAAGCTAGCACAAATTACTAAGCTATTTAGGTAGTGTAATACTTGTGAGAGTAAATATTATAGAAAAAGAGGAAGAGCTATTGTTCAAAAATTGGAGTCATTATAAGGAAGTTTACTTTCTTTGTCAATAAATATTTATAAAGTGGCTTTAATGTGACAGACACTGTTCTAGAAGCTGGTGAAACAGCAATGAACCACATAAATAAAATTTCTCTCATAATAGAGCTTGTATCCTAGTGGGAGAGGCAGCTAATTAACTATATGAACCAATATAAAATGCAATGGTAGGGAGTAATAGGAGCTATGAGAAAAAATAAGCAAGGCATGTGATAGAGAGATGTGGGCAGGGAGACTTTTGTGAGTAAGTTGGTCAGGGAAGGCTTCTCAGAAGTGACCTGCCTGCAAAGACCTGGGGGATGGGGAGAGTCAAGGGGGCTAGGGGGAGTCTAGGGGAAGATCATTCCAGGAAGGGGAAAGAAGAAAACCAAGGTAGTGATTTTCTCCTGATAACTCACATCTGATACACATGCCAACCTCCTCTAGCTCTTACTGATGCACTCAATTTTTATCAGTTTTTTGATGATAATTTCTTACTGAAGAGTGACTATGTTTTCAGTGCATTAAAATGTACATCACATAAATGTGCCCTCTTTTTAATAATGTTTATTTAAGGGCTGGAAAGGATCTTGGAGCAAAGTAGTTCATATTCTCATACTACAGATGTAGAAACTAAGTCCCAGAAAGGCTCTATGGTCTGCCTACTGTCACAAACTAGTTAGTAGGAGAACCAGGAGTAAGTGTAAATCTTAGCCTGACATTTTTCACAATTTCTCTTGCCTTGTAGTTATTTGTGTAGTTATTTATATCCATCTCATTTCCTCAACTAGACTCTGAGTTTCCTAGGAATAAAGAAAAAAATATGTGTGTACATGTATACATATACATACATACATAGACATATGTATGTATGTATGTATGGTCTAGTAGGGTGCTTGCCTTTCATACACTGGTGATCAATTAATATTTCACGAATGAACAAATATTTTTCTAAGTCAGCCACTTTTCAAAATCCCCCAGATCTCTTCAAATCCTATATAATCTCTTTGGTAAAGTTATTTTGTCTCTCCTACTGGAATTCTTCAATGAACTGGTAGAGATCTACTTCACTTACTATTTTATAAGTGCTGATAGGCTTAAGCATGGCTCTTGCCAAAGGGTTCATGATCTAAATTAGAAACGAAGATAGAATATAAACACAGAGGAATCCAGTAACATGCTCATTTCATGCCTGGATAGTCCTGCTGAATAATATGTAATTTTGACAGTAAACACTTAAGGAAGAAGCTTTATGCTTACTGTAGAGACCTGAATACATCTTTGGCATGAAATAATCAATACTGATAATAGCCCAAATTTGGGTAATATGCTCTCAATAAAACATATTGATCTCTGTTGATTGCCATATATGCTATTAATAAACATTTCCTTACAAACAATATTAGGCTTCCTATATTGTTATACTTACAACACATATAAACCCAAATTGGGGCTACAAAGGCTATTATCATTTGATCCATATAATTTGTCAATAATAACAAAATACACTGTTACAAAATAATAACAAAATGCATGGGAATATATAACTGGGATAGTTGACAATTCTTAAATAAAGTAAATTCTTCCTAAATTTGTTCTTTCCTTACATAAACAATATAAAAAATAATTAAATCCTTGCAGAAAGACAGCAATAAAAAAAAAAAATGACCTGGTTTCTGTGCCCAAGTTCCCAGTACTCTGCAGAGCATAAGTTAAAAGTCTCAGCTTTTCCACCGTGCAATTCAGAGAATGTGGTGGGAACAGAATTCGAAAGCAACTCAGCTGGAAAATATCTTAGATGAAATATTTTTGTCGAGCACTTTTCTCATGTGAATTTGCTTCTAGTTTGGTAGATACCAGTCACCAGAACACAGCCTTCATTTTACCTCATGTCTCGAGGATTTTTTCTAATTAATCAACAAACCGCTGTATACGCCAGCAGAACAAAGGCAAAAAAACAACAACAACAACAACAAAGCAACCATGTTTAACAGAAGCTGTATCTCTTATAAGGTCAATAGACCAGAGTCATATTTTAATATCCTCAAAGGTCCTGTCCTATGATAAAATAACAATGCAGAAAACTGCTTAAGGCTCTCTGCCCAGTTGGCTTTCTTCTCAAAATCAGATTCATTGTTACCCATAAGGATTCATCTATTTTTTAAAGATACATGTCAAGTTTGATAGCTTTTGATTCAAAGTGAATAATAGCAACCTAAATATTAAAAGCATGTTTTCCCCCAGATGTGCCGATGTCTCAGTAGGTTCTTTTTTATAGCAAGGAAAACAAAGCACACAAACTGCTTATCAAATTAACAGCCTGTAGAACTGATGTCCTAGACGAAACAGCAGCAGCCTATTGAGTAGGTGTCATCTGATCAAAAATATTTCAGATATACAAAAAAAGAAAGTTAAGAGAACCATATGAAAATGTGATAGCCACAGAAACAACCAATTTAGAAATTAACTCCTTAAATGATCAAACAAAATCAAGTCAAAATTATCTTGAACCCATTAAAAGTTTACATTCCAGAGCAGTGATCCTCAATTCCCTGTTGTATACATGCTAAAAGCTTGATCCCATAGAAGTAATCCTTTCTCTACTCACAAATGCTAAAATATATTAAGATTATATTCAGTGGGAAGACATGACTTGAAGGAGAAACTCCCCAGTCAAGATTCTTACACTTTATTTTATGCCACTTGCCCCATTTCTAGCCCCTCATAGGAATCACATTTGCAATCTCATTCTTAAGATAAATTTTAATTTGGTCATTTTAATTTGGACATAGTATTGTGGTATTATATTGTGCCAAATGTCCTCAGATTTCTAGTCCTGGCTCTGCAGGTCCAGGAATCTTGTAGCCCTGCAGGAAAAACCACAATGCCCACATAATCATTTACAGACTACTATTAATGAAGGAGGTACTCTCCATCAAGCACTACTCTTACAGTGGCAACTACAGGAATGACATTCCAGAATCTCTCATGAGGAATTACAAAGGGCAGAAGGACATTTTGTAACATAAATTACAATAGAGATCAATTATATAACCCTATGACATTTGACATTCAATCGATAAACAAATGTTTGTTTATATAAATGTGTTTTATATAATAAAAGAAATCATATTTTTAAAGATTTATTTATTTATTAGAGAGAAACTGAGAGTGCGTACGAGTGGGGGGATAGGGGAGAGAGGGAGAGATAGAATGTTAAGCAAGTTCCATGCCCCGCACAGAGCCCCACAGTGGGCTTGATCTCACAACCTTGAGGTAATGACCTGAGCTGAAATCAAGAGTCAGAGGCTTGGGGCGCCTGGGTGGCTCAGTCGTTAAGCATCTGCCTTCAGCTCAGGTCATGATCCCAGGGTCCTGGGATCGAGCCCCTCATTGGGCTCCCTGCTCGGCAGGAAGCCTGCTTTTCCCTCTCCCACTCCCCCTGCTTGTGTTCCCTCTCTCACTGTCCCTCTCTCTCTGTCAAATAAATAAAATATTTAAAAAAAAAAAAAAAAGAGAGGTTTAACTGACTGAGCCACCCAGGCACCCTAAAAGAAATCATATTTTTAACAAATTCTTTTTTGAAGTCATGGAAGAACTCCCATTCCCTTGGATTTTATGTAAGTTCAGCCCATTCTCAGTAGGTACTGGAGGAACCCTAAGAGAAAAAGGAGATTGAGAAAGAAGGACATTTAATATTTGTTAGTTTATGAAAACTAGTTGTAACTGGTCACTCTATTTATCTTTTAATACATTCTTTGAGTCTCCTCAGGAGGGGCATGAGAACCTAGGAGAGAAAGATATTTTCCCCAGGTTTTTAGATAATCTCTTTTGTCATTTGTCCCCTGCCAAACACATCTAGTCATAAATAGCAGGACAGTATCACTCACCTAGTAAAATAGGAAAGAAATATTGAGGCAGGAGACCACCATTCAACTATATCTGAAACAGAGATGTATTTGTTGCAGGCTAAGACAGGGCAAAACACAGTCTATTGAACAAAATAAAAACCTGATCTTGTGTTGGGTTTGGGGGAAGCAAAGAATCCAGGGATTGGCTGAATTTTAGAAATGGGAGCATATAGGTACAGGCTAACTTTCAGTGTGTTTAGTGATTGGCCGGCTTTCAGAAACATGGGTACCTGAGCAAAGCTGCTGATTCTTTAGAAAGGGTCTACAACCAGTTCTGTGGTTCCTTGCTGACAATTTGAGACTAGAACCAAAGAACAATCCTCCTTGTACTACCTTTCATGAACTTAAAGAATAAGAACACTTTGGTCTCAATCAGAATGGTGATCGTTATGGTCCAGTGTAGAATTTCTGGCAGATAATACTTTCCTATTATATTTTATAAGAAAATATGTTGTCTTAAGAAATTAATTTTTACCTCATTAATAAACACTAAATATTATTTATTAATATAATAATAATTCATTGTATTTTTGTAATTAATCATCAAATCTCTAATGACTCAAATATGTGATTAAGTCTAGCTTTAATGCTGAGAGAATAAGCTTGATCTGAATAACCAAAGTTAAAAATGTTAAAACATGGACTACTGCATGTGATAGCTTGAAGACTTTTTGTCCCATATTTATCTACTCCAAAAAAGGAAATTTGGGAATCAGCTAGATCTGTTCAAAATCTATCATTTACTGAATGTGTAGCTATAGAAAAATTAGTCATATTTTCTTTATAAAAAATAAAGATAGTAATAACTTTCAATGTTGTGAGAAGTGATATATAGAAGAAATGCCTGCATTCATATACAATACATTGTTGAAATTATAACCAGAAATGGAATGTGAGAAAAGTAAATGATAATGTCCCATGTCATTGCATCTATAAGAGTTGATGCTAAATAATGATGAGGATAATAATAATAAAATTATATAAATCCCAAATTAGGCTTGACACTATCATTTTTATATATGATTTTATCTTTATTTTCTCCCCAGGTTAGGTTGAGAGAGAAGTTTTACCACTTTCCGGACACTTAATAATTTCCACCCATGCCTTAATTGTACTTAATTGATGAAATACACATTTATTAAGAATAATAATAGCATTTTCATTTTTCTATTTCCATAAGGCAGTCAGAGAAAAATATAATAAAATATTCAACTCATTTCACTAATTGCCAAAGACAGCAATAGTACCAAATTCAAATCACTGGGTAGGAGGCAATGCAATACTCAAAATATCCTTTTATCAACTCAGGTGTGGATGTTGCAGTTTGTTGTGGAAGAGATACTACATTTATACAGTAGCCATTAGCTACATGGGGCTATTTAAATTTAAATGTAAAATAATTAACATCAAATAAAACTTTAAATTCAATTTCTTACCAGCCATATTTCAAGTGATCAATAGCCACATGTGACTACCATATTGCACAGTATAGAGAAAAAATCCAAAAATTCAGTTAGATAGAGCTGGCCTAGAGACTTTTCCTTGTGTAATGTTCGAAAATGTAAATATTTTCTGAAGCATGTCAATTCTTCACTCCTTATATTTCATCCCTTTCCTTCTATTCTCACAGCTATTACTTTCTGAGTTCAGGATCCTCACGAGTTAGCTATTGCAATAATCTGTAAACTCACTGTTTCTAGTCTCTTCACCTGCTTATCCATCCTATAAACCAAAGTTGATTAATTTTTCTCAAACAATGTCTTTTTCCCCATCCAAAACTTTCAGGGTCTTCACCTTAATTATGTGTGCCAAGCAGAAGTGTTCAGTTCATAAGAATCTTCTATCAACTCACTTACTTCCTTCTCCTATAAAGGGATTCCCAAACCTACACAAGCCCTCTGCTCCATCACAAATATCAGTTCATTGTCCCCTAGTTATGCTTTGCCCATTTCCACTTTTGCCCAAGCTATCTTTTTCTATCTGAAAATACTTGTAGATTCCATCCCACATACTTGAATGTTATGCCACCATCCTATCAAATCCAGTTTGTCTGAGTTTATCCATACAGCTGAACTTGACCACCTCACACCATATCTCTAATAACCCATATTTGGGATCGCTCCTCTGTAACTGTCTCCACTGACTATCATATTTTACTATGTTATTATTGTTGCAGTCTCTCTTGCATTAAGGAATTTATAATCTGTTTTCTAGAGAGAATTATATATCTATTAACAGTAACCAAGACCTGTGGCATTGTTTTTTTTTTCACCCCTAATCCTTCTGTGACTTCTGACCTCAGTGGCATAGCCCTTAGCCTCTTACTCTGGGATCCTCTCACCCTGATACACTGTCTTCTTTCACAGAGTCCCATGTTTAAATGACCCCACACCATCTACCACAAGTTTCATGAAGTATATTTTTTAAAATAATGGATTCAGATTTTATCTAGGAAAGGGAGTGAGAAGGTGAAGAAAAACGGTATTTCTTGAGCATAACTCCAGAGCTTCACAAATTATTATTAGTTACATTTTATAGATGAGTTTCAGAGAAGTTATATAAATTGTTCTAGGTTATAGCTAAGAAATGGTAGATCAGAGATTTTAAAACAAATTCTAAAGCTCATGATCTTTTAACTCAAAGGCACATCTCCTTCAAGAAAGGGCCTATGCTTTTTCCTCCAGAGCCAAAACTTTGAAAAGTGCTTATGGCATATAATCAAAAGTTATCTCTATGATTTCTGTCTTCCCCTGTACTTTTAAACATGATCACTACAGGAAATTCATCCCTGTCATTGGATTAAAAGCCAAGCAGCCTCCATGATTTTCTAGTCTCTTCTTAGTGGTAGAAATTCCTATGGTCACTTTAACCCTTCACTCAGACATCACAATATTTAATCCAATATATTGATGAGCCCTTCAAACTTCATTCACAACTAAGAATCTTCCACTGCTCTCCATCAAGGCTGGCAGCAGATGGGCCACCTGCCTTCAGGAATGAGATGGGGCACATTTCTTCTTTCTTTCCCTAGCTCCTCTTATCTTCCTCCCTTAATCAATAGCTGCTGTTTCTTGACTTTACAGTTTCAAATACATGGTGGGAGGTAGGAGAGGTAAAAGACAGAAAAGTTCTTACTGACTGTGCTGTTATGGAAAGGCACCATGTTCTTCAGACTCGCAGAATCATTCTCTCATAGGTGCTTTTGCAGATTCTTTAGAGACTTTCATGCTGAACACCTGCAAATGTGATTCCCTTGACCAAGGCAGTGCCTCACCCATGACTGGTTGCCCCTAATCTTTCTGTGCTTCTGACCTCAGTGGCAAACCCTTTAGCCTCTTCCTCTGGGATCCTCTCACCCAGATACATCATCTTCTTTTGCAGAGTCCCCTGTTTAAATGATTTCAGGCTTCTGTTTTTACTAAATTTTCCCCATGGCTACAATCATGCACCTTTGGCCCCTTAACAGAGGCATATACAGTAACTTTCCAGACATGTTCCTTTTTCCTTAAAGTCCACTTCAGCTTACTCAGGCATGAATCAGACATCAGTCTACTCTGTTCCTAACTGTAAAAAACACACATCTAGTTACCTGAGCTGAACTTCTCTCACAAGACTCCAATCACTCCTATGCGGAGGAGAGCATGACACCCACAACACTCAGAGTTCTCCAAAAACTCCCCTCACAAAATCCTGCTCTCTCCCCTCTTTCTTGGTCCTCAACATAATTTTCAGAGTCATTTCGCTGATTCTCAGGTAAAGGGGTCACTCTCATAATTCATTCTTGAGTGTAACCTCTAATGTCTTCATGTCTCAACCAAAGCTAAGAGAAGAATCTCGTTTTAACATCCTGTTTCACATGTTAAAGTGAAATTACCTCAGCCAGAACACAATCTCTGTTGTGGGTTACATCGTGTATTGATCACAAAGTGGAAACTTATTTCTCTAAGATACCCATTTCCTAAGTATCAACTCACTCTGCACCCTTTCAGTCCCCAACTATTTTTTTCAAGGCAACATATTTTTTTTTTTACTTTTTCATCACTCTATATATCATACTTAAATCTTCTAAGAACTTAATTATATTTTGTTTTAATTTTCATCTCAGCTATCAGTCATGGCTTTCTTATTCTTTTCATCTTTCTCTTTTTACCTAGATAATGTTGTTCAATAATATTCCTCATCTCCACACATTTTGAGTCAGAAAAAGGAAAAAGTAGATATTATTTTCTCTGCCTCTGATTTCAGATAAATTGCTAGTCTTATTGCAAGTAAGTAACTCATCCAGTTGTCTTTCACAAATAGAGCAAAGCAGAATCTGCTTCTAAGTTAAACAAAAAGCAGAAATCAGAATGTCAAATTATAATTGGCATATCCCAGACATAATCAATATTGCCTTTTGCAAGTTCCTCCCACAGTAAAAGCAAACCCTGGTTAGCGCTGGCCAAATCTTGACTAATTTGGCTTCAAGTTATTACCATACTTAATATCTCTGAATCAACAGTGATGACTAAGATAAAGTGAACTACAAGAAATGATCAGTCTTCAATGCAAAACTTTTTCACTTTGTGCCAACTATTGCTGGTGCACCTGTTTTATGTTCAGAGTGGGAAGAAAATCAAAAAGACATGGCCAATTTTGAAAGAGACACAATGTTTTCAATGTCTCAAAATAGCTCAAATACATAGCATTGCTTCTACTACTTATTCAAACTACAAGGCTGATTAAGCATATGTGTAAGACAGCACGCAAATAAAAAAATTACCTACTCACATCCCACCTTACTCTCCCAGGTTCCAGTTTCTTATCTAAGCATAGATACTGCACCAAGCAGAAGCAGAGAGAAACCAATAATCCAGGGAGTTTTCAATGGGGTATACACAAAGAAGCAATATGAGAGGAATTCCAAAATTTCTGATATTGCATTTGCTAGGGATCGTCAAAATACTCTAAACCAGTGCCTGCTTTTCAGAGGGAGAACTTAAATTTTAGTTAAAGTAGATTGCACTGGTTAAGCTAACATAATAGTTCAATAAAGCCTCTGTGATGTAAAGCCTAGAAAATTGAGAAGTGGACTTTGTATTAACTAGAGATAGATTTTTTTTCCAAAGTTGTAATCTTAGAACCATGAGCGGACTCAGAGATTTGTGGTAAGAATGTATTTTAAAGGATAATTAAATGAATAAACCATTATCATTTGCCTGGAGAGCTCACAGAGGGAAAGTGGAAACATGAAGAATCATGTTCTAGATTCATTTCTCTATCAATTTTGTGGGCGCCATGGGTCTTCCCAGAGTTTAGGACAAAACATGGGATTAGATATATAGGGAAAGTCTGAGACTCACATTTGTGCAGATCAGGTATAGCCTGTGAGTGACAACATGAGAGTATGGCCAACCATCAAGCATAATGGATGAGCATGCTGTAATAAGACCCAAGTGGGATTCAAAACTGTGGATAAGGGCGCCTGGGTGGCTCAGTCGGTTAAGCGACTGCCTTCGGCTCAGGTCATGATCCCAGGGTCCTGGGATCGAGTCCCACATTGGGCTCCCTGCTCTGCAGGGAGCCTGCTTCTCCCTCTCCCACTCCCCCTGCTTGTGTTCCCTCTCTCGCTGTGTCTCTCTCTGTCAAATAAATAAATAAAATCTTTAAAAAAAAAAAAAAACTGTGGATAAATCCCTAGGAAGAAAAGATATCCACGGTTTTTGTACAAATAACTAAAAATTCAAACCAAGTTCAACATTCAGAGTGTGTACCCAAGAAATATGGGACAGGAAGTGATTAGAAATCCAAATGGGTAAGGATGTATGTCCAAAGAAGATTCTAAGCATCCACTATCAGAATAGTGGAGAATGTAATGATGTGATGCCTCATTGATGGGTAAATGTACATTATTTGTATGGATATTTTTCCATTGACTAAAAACATCATTTCCCTTCATCTCCAAGGGAAATTTTTTTAATTAAGTTAATACAATGATATTTTAAATAATCCACCAACATTTTCTTTCTTTTTTTTTTTTTTAAGATTTTATTTATTTGACAGAGAGAGAGAGCACAAGCAGGGGGAGCGGCAGGCAGACAGAGAAGCAGGCTTCCTGCAGATCAGGGAGCCGGATGCAGGACTCAATCCCTGGATCCCGGGATCATGACCTGAGCCGAAGGCAGATGCTCAACCGACTGAACCACCTAGGCATCCCCCACCAACATTTTCTAAAACTATTAGGTCACATCTTTTTGGCAATAGATCCATAAATTGAATTTCAAATCAACTTCAAATAGACTATAATGGAAAAATATGTTTCCTTTAACTATCTGGGTCAAGATAACCAGGATACAATGATGAACAAAACATAAGCTTCACCTTCATAGAATTCATAGTATGACAGTGAAAATACCCAAGCAATTAAAAATGTGATGAGTTTTAGGAAATGAATTCTATGGGAGTACCATACGGAGAATTCAGTCTAGTACATGGAATCAGAAAATGTCTCTTAGACAAAGTGATATCTAACTGAGATTTGAAGTAAGTATATGTTTGCCAGGTGAAAATTTAAAAATGTATGGGGGCATTTTGGACTGTCTCTATGACTGAAGAGGCTCAATTGGCATTCATAGGAATTAACTGCCTAACCAACCAACTTATGAGAAATAACATCATTGTTGCTTTAAGCCATTCAGTTTGGGGGTATTTTGTTGTTTTGCCTTCACATGGCCTATGTAAGGTGCTGAGATAGTAAAAATGGTCTTCTGATCATCCTGAGAAGCTACTGACAGCAGAGTCTGATTTCTTATGCTTTTGCAGACTAAAAACTATGAGTGCCCAAGATCGAATCAGGCATTTAGGTATTTTGTTGCCACAGGGATGGAGGGTGCTATTAGCATTTAGTGGATAGAGCCCAGAAGTGCCAGACACCTTGCACCACAAGAAATTATTCAGTATCTCTTTTGACTTGAGAATATCATGCCAAATATTCAATTAGGTGAAAAACCTGAGCCTACAACTTAAGTTCCTTTTACATATAAACACAAAGTATGCTTTACACAGTTTTTAGATCCACAATATTGGAGGAATGTAACAACAGTGGAAAGTGAGAGAAGATTGCATTTTATTTCTTTAATTTTTTTTTAAAGATTTTATTTAGGGGCGCCTGGGTAGTTTGCATTTATATCATTAAATCCACAGCAATTCTTCAAATAGGAGCACACATCTGACTATTTCATTTTGTCTTTTAGGGTTACTTTGCCAGAACATTTATATATAGAAATACATACTATTTTGTTTTAATATTAATCTTTTCATTTATATCTTCTCTACATAGAAATAGTTGTATTATTGATTTCATATTACCTGTGGATTTTATTTCAGGAAAGTATAGGTGACATTACCAAATAGATATTGTAAAAAGAGAACTTTGGCTCAAAGAGGACTAAGCTCTGGGGCACCTGGGTGGCTCAGTCAGTTAAGCATCTGACTCTTGATTTCTGCTCAGGTCATGATCTCAGGGTCCGTGAGATTAAATCCCAAGTTGGGTTCCAGGCTTTGTGGGGAGTCTGCTTGAGATTCTCTCCCTCTCCCTCTGCCCCTCCCCCTGCTTGCTCTCTCTCTCTCTCTCAAATAAATAAATAAATCTTTAAAAAAACACAGAGGATTAAGCTCTGAAGGAAAAATGTATCCACCATAGTCCATCAAATTCTTGTAAGCATTTTTAAATGTTGGCATTTTAAAAGAAGATATTATCTTTGTATCCAGCTGATCATTGTCCCATTCTTAGACAATTCCTTTGGATTGAGATATGAGTTAAATGTGCAATGTTTACAGCCAGTCTTAATGCATACAGTTATTGACTGCCAATCCATGTGTCTCACAGCTTGGGTGAATTTCTCAACAGTTTGTCCTATTTTCCCCCCAACCCAAGGACAGGCTCTCTTTGGTCATTAGTGTAGCCCAATCTTTTTCAGTCAGGGTTTCAATCAATTCTTCTATTAAATATCAGAATTATCTTCTTTGAAGGGGCACATGCACCCCAATGTTTATAGCAGCAATGTCCACAATAGCCAAACTATGGAAAGAGCCTAGATGTCTATCAACAGATGAATGGATAAAGAAGATGTGGTATAAATATACAACGGAATATTATGCATCCATCAAAAAATGAAATCTTGCCATTTGCAACAACGTGGATGGAACTACAGGGTATTATGCTTAGCGAAAAAAGTCAATCAGAGAAAGACAAGTATCATATGATCTCACTGATATGAGGAATTTGAGAAACAAGACAGAGGATCATAGGTGAAGGGAGGGAAAAATGAAACAAGATGACACCAGAGAGGGAGACAAACCATAAGAGACTCTTAATCCCAGGAAACAAACTGAGGGTTGCTGGAGGGGAGGGGGGGTGGGAAGTATGGGGTGGCTGGGTGATGGACATTGGGGAGAGTATGTACTATGGTGAGCACTGTGAATTGTGTAAGACTGATGAATCACAGACCTGTACCACTGAAAAAAATAATACATTGTATGTTAATAAAAATTTTTAAAAAAAAGAATATTCACAAATGGGAGTAAGAGAAAAATAATTTTTTTTCGAATCAAATTTCAGAAAAAAAAAGAAAAAAGAATTGCCTTCTTTGAACAACTCAAACATGAATCAGCATCAGGACTGTACTCTGTCCACACAAGTTCCCTGAATTAATCTTTCTTGCTTTTCCTCAAGTTATTTCATTTTCCATCTTTACTCACTGCTTTATCTATAATTATCCCCGTAAAATTCCAAAAGACATATTTCTTGTATCTTGAATTTTCCATCTCTCTTACACTTTCTATACTACCATCGACACTGCCATCTGAGTCTTCACGTCTTCTCTCCTAGTCACTAAATCTTAACTCAATGAATCTCTAAATCAGGTACCCATCCCCTGATTTTTGCCTCTTCCTACACAAACACCTGTAAACAACCGTCCACATTGAGTTCTACTAAATGTTTTTGTCATTCAAGAATAAAGGTGGGATGTTTTGTATAACCTGGAGTTTTTGTGTAATTTAGGCAAATCACTTAATCTCTTTTGGCCTTAGTATCCTGATATGTAAACCGAGGTTAATAAGAGAAAATTAATCTAGCAGAGTTGTGAGGATTAAATGAACTGATAGAGCTTAAGCAATTAAAACCGTATCTACACACAGTAAGCACTATATATTATTATTACTATTACGCACAATTTTGTAAGCTATATTTTACAGTCTAGTTTGGTGTTTAAAGGCAATAATTTTAACTATACTTAGTAAAACACACTAATTTCCACTTAATTAGAAAATGTGCTGATTACACAAATATAAACATGCACTATAAAATTCTAGAGTCCCCCAGGAGACACAGAAGAATCTGGCCTGTTTCCAAATGGAATTTGCTTCAACACCACCAGCATGGGTGAGGCAGTCAGCAATAGTCACTAAGTAGGCACTGTGCTGGGCCTTGGCATTCACTGGGGTTTGGGTCCAACTCAGGCAGGGTAAGCCCTCCAATTTGGCAGCATCACATGTTTGCTCCAGGTTATAGGATGTGAAAAGTCAGCCACTGGGCTTTCTAGAAGCTTCAGTCTCTTGGGAAAAATGGTTCACCATTTAGGCAGTTGTTCTGTGCATGCCAAAATACTATGAACTCTAAAGCCCAGAGAAGGTAAGAAATCAGCTTAAGGTCTTACCAGTAGGAAAATTAATCAGGATAATGTTCAATTCTTCCCCTTAGCTTTCAAATCTGTGCTTTAATTAGACTGGTGAGGGGGAACCAGACAATAAGCTGAAACCAGTCATGAACCTCATTTCATTAAGCCCCTGGCAAGCTTCCTTATTAATTGCCTACCCAACATCCCTTTCTTGACTGATAAGTTCATCCAGTTGTGCAAAGGTCCAAAAAGAATTCTAATTGTATGGTTGAGGTCCCTATATCATGTGTAACACTTCATTCTGAGATTCTCAGAAAAGAGCCAGGTATGTCCCAAGCAGTTAGTTTCAGCAGTTAAGATTGGGTGTGAGAAGGAAATACGAACACTGCAAAAGCAACAGGACTGAAATCACCGGAAGAGTGATGGTTTAAAGAGGTTCAGGTTCCCATGTTCCCACCAGGGGCACTGATCCTAGCCTTCAGATAAAGGTGGGCTGTGAGGAGAGACAGAGGCATGGGTCACAACAACAGTAGAGTAGCCAAGAAAGAGATACTGGGTGCCAGGCAACAGTCATGGATTTTAATAGCCGTTGGGTAGGAGAAAGATGCTTTTCTAAGCCTTTGGAAAGAAAAGTCAGGGCTTAGGCAGTGGAATAAAGAAATATAAAAATTCAAAACACAATGAATGAAAGATTCTGTCTTCATACTCTTCCCTTTTCTCTTTCCCTCAGTGTTTCTCATTCCTTAACTGGCCATGATATAAAACTATTTTTGCATGACTTGTGAAATGTATATTTATGCCTCTCACTAGAAAATAGATTAAACTACTTGAGCTTGGAGGTTTTGGGCTTTTCTTTCCTTTTTTGGCTAAGGATCACTTGCCCTCCACAGGAAAAAAAAAAGTAGATACTCTGAGTAGTTAAAGCAGTAAACTGTATAGCATAGCTACCAATTTTTTTAAAGGATGTGCAATTTATCTGAAGAATTTAGTTGATTGAAGATGTGAATTAATATACAGAAAACTCATCATTTGGATGGTTCACTCAATCACAGAGAGTTACAAAGTTATAGAAGCAAAATAATGATTTCATCAAGTCAAAAATATTAATCTCCATTTCTTCTAATTGGTTATTTTTTTAACAAAGAGATTTCAAAAGCATCCCTAGTGTACTTTTATTACCCCTTATGCCTCACGCTATTTCTTTAAAGGATATTTGTTAAACATTTTAAATGATATCACCTCCTATTTGTATGGGGTATTCGGTTTATAAGATGTTTTCATATCATGGCATTTGACGATCACCACAATTCTATAAGGGGGGTAGAAAAGTCGTTTTTTATTTGAATTCTATAGATAAGGAAATTCAGACTCTGAATTTGTGACATTCCAAGCATTCATATTGTTATGTTGGCAGAGCTAATAGTCAAGGCAGGATCTTTCAACTCTTAAGTCTAATGTATTTCCCCTACACCACAGGACTTCTTTCGTTAGAACCACCAACCAAGGGCTATGGCAATTTGAGCAAACGATTTACAGCTATGTAAGAGATGAGGCCATGAGTAAAGAGAAAGTACAATACTTAGATCTTCTCTTGAAATAATATGCTTTCATGTCATTTAAATATATGGAAGTCTAAATAGGGGAGACAACCATCCACATTTCAAGAGTTATACTGACAGAATATAAGCAGTGTTTCTATTAAGATAATATAGAAAATATTAGCAGCAAAGAGGGTTCAGATAATCCCACCAGTTCACACCCCAACATAACCAGACACATCCAGAGTAGCACACTGTAGTCATGAAATTTCAAATTTTTTAAGTGAGTCCCTATGTTAATAACCTAATTGTCCTCAACTCTTCCAACTGTATTCAATCTCCCTTACATTTAGTATTTTTTAAGAAATTAATCTTATCTCATCACAAAATGATGAGTAGAAAATCCAGTCTCAAGCCCACCCCCCACCCCCAAACATCCTCAAGGTTCTCCATTGCATTATTATTCTCCTGCTCACCCAATTGTGAAATATGGCCCATTTTTCCATCAATTCTCCCGAGTACCAATAATAAGAGGCATTAGTGAATAAAAGGCGGTGTGTAAAGTATAGATTTTTAACTACAGGTTAAGTGGAACGTGTCTGAAGATGGAAGGCAATACATGGAGGCAGCATGCAAACCAAAAAATTAAAAATGTATTCCAGATATCCCGACCTCCTAAGTGCCTGTGCCAATCCCATCACACCACAGGCAATATTTTTCTCTTCAGACCCTGGCCTCTGGTCATCTCATTCACCCTCTCCCCTCTTGCTTTATAGCTATTGGTTTCTCCCCTATCACTTGCCCATTACCTTCTCCCTAGTTGGTAGCTCGTGAAAAGCATTTTTTCAAGCAGAGCCAATGAGCCCTCACCTTCCAGACCACAACCTGAGACTTATCTTTTCACACTAAAATGGCCCAGTTACTTGCTTTGCTAAGAGACCAAAACAAAACAAAACAAAAACCTCTCCTAAAGCGGAAGTGTGATTAAAACTTTTGGAATGAACTAATTTTTCTCCCATCAGGGAAGTCTTGATTTTTATCTTAGAAACTCCAGAATTTCTAGAAGAAATGTTCTAGTCTACTCTATAAAATACCATTTTGTATATAAAGTATTGTTTTAAGTGGCTTCTCATCAAATAAAATCAATACTCGGAATATATTCACAGAGAACAATTAAGACAAATAGATGGAAGTAACAGGAAAATAGGGTTTCACTCAAAAAAACGTGAAAACACTCCCTAGAATTATTTGAAGTCTCACAAGCGAAACTGGAAAGTGTCAGAAGGACACTAGATAAAAACTTCTGGGATGGGGCATGGAGAGAAACATCTGTTACGGAGAAAGTTGGACTCCACGGTCTCTGAGGTCCCTTCCAACCCTCAGAGTCTAGATGCCTAATTTCAGTGCCAATCAGGGCATGAGTCTCTGTACACCCGAAGTCCTGCTTGTGGGTTACAGTGTATCTTTGTCACTTGGTTCAAATGCTTTTCCATGTCCAAACATTTGTACTTAATAGTCAAACAATAATAACAAAGCATATTACAAATTTCAATTAAAAAAACATTTAGAAAGTTGTTCAAGCAACTAATCTGCTTCACTGGTATATATAAACAAGATTTAGTTATATTGGTTATTATGAATAATACAGATAAAAAAATTGTTCTAAATATAATTTTATCTAATTAGGTATATTAATAATGACTAATTACATGTATAGAGTTAAGGAAAAAAGGACAGCCTTCAAACATCTACATATCAGCTGATTCACACAGGAAAATAAATAACAAGTTCTATATAGAAACTAGATATTTGGGAATTCAGGAAAAGGAATCTATAATCTAGTGGAAATATCCTTATGCCATGCACCTCATAAAATGTTTCCCAGAAGCCTTCTTTATATCACTCATAATTATATGGTGTATTAAATTCTGCTAGGTGATACCAACAATTTTAATTAAATGAACACTTAACAGTTTTTGTTTCTTAACCCTACAAATCAAGTAGCAGTTATGAAATCAAGAGTATTCCATATTCATGCCCTTGACAATACAATGTGGAAATGGTCAGGTATCCAAACTGCTTTGAACTTCAGACAGTTTTCCTATAAGAAATTCAAATTATCCTCAAGATTTTATAAGCCAGTTTCCCTTGGTATAGACTTATTTATTCAGTCAATCAAAATTGACTATCTATTAAGTGATATATACTATGTTAGAAACTAAAGATAAAAGACACTACTCCTAGTGATACCAACAATAGCAAAAAACAACATTTGTTACACACGTAGTATGTACCAGGCACAATTATGCATTTTACTTGCATTACCTTTTTTAATCAATAATCCATCATAATAGATTTAGAAACCAAAGTTTGCCTGGTCATACATTTGATTAGGAGGCCTGCATAACTCCAAAGGCCACATTCTTAGTGGAGCTACACAAAAAAGATGAACCAACAGAGATAATACAATAAAATCATATAGTAGAGTCAAGAACAGAATGCAAGAAAAAGCCCTGATTCCACCCGGGAAGGGGTTCCAGAGTCAGGTGCAGGGGCTATGTCAGTGCTTACCAGAGATTTATTTTTTTTTTAAGATTTTATTTATTTATTCACGAGAAACAGAGAGAGAGAGAGAGGCAGAGCCAGAGGGAGAAGCAGGCTCCCCGCAGAGCAGGGAGCCTGATGCGGGACTCGATCCCAGGACCCTGGGATCATGGCCTGAGCCGAAGGCAAACGCTTAACCGACTGAGCCACCCAGGCGTCCCAGAGATTATTTTTGATCTGAGTCTTAAGGAATGATCTGGAGTTAGCCAAAAGATTGAGGATAAAGGGGAGAGCCAGGAAGAAGGAAGAGAATTTGAAAAGTCACAGAGTTAAGAAAGACCAGGTATGTGTCAGAATCTACATTTCAGTGTAACTTAAATGGGAATGACAGGAAATGAAAACAGACAAACAGGTAGCTGGGAGACATCAATTGTTTATTAAAGACTTTGTCTGATTTGCCAATAAATTTTAATTGTATTTGAAGATAATAAAAAAGTCACTGAAGAATTTTAAATAAAGGAAGTGATCAAATATGCATTTAAGAAAAATCATTCTAAGTGCTTTTTTTAAAAGACTTTATTTTTTTTAAAGATTTTATTTATTTACTTGTCAGAGAGAGAGAGAGCACAAGCAGGGGGAGCGGCAGGCAGAGGGAGAAGCAGGCTCCCTGCTGAGCAAGGAGCCCGATACAGGGCTTGATCCCAGAACCCTGGGATCATGACCTGAGCCAAAGGCAGACGCTCAACCAACTGAGCCACCCAGGCATCCCTCCTTTTTTTTTTTTTTAAAGTAGGCTCCACACCCAGCATGGAGCCCAACATGGGGCTTGAACTCACCACCCTGAAATCAAGACCTGACGTGAGATCAAGAGTTGCACACTTAACAAAGTGAGTTACCCAGATGCCCCCATTCTACCTGCTTTAATTGGTCAATGTATATGGAGGAAAGAAGATGGATTCAAGATATAGGTTCAGGGAACAGATGAGGGTGAGAAGAGAAAGGAGAACAGAGGAACTATAAAACTGTCCAGGTTCTGACTTAGTCAAATGGGTTGATGGTGGTGCATTTGCTGCAATAATGAAGAAAGTGATAGAACAACTATGGAGTAAAATAGATGTTCTATTCTGCTTTAGACTGTTGAGACCTAAAGTTGAAGATTTGAATTATTTGAAATTTAAATAAAGATTGAATCAAGATTCCTCAGCTTTTCATTCAGAGGCCTATCAAATTCAGAAATCAAAAGAGTAGAAAGAGCAGGCTTCCTATGTCTAAACTTGCACCCCATTTAGACTTGGAGAACATAGGGAAAGGGGAGGGAGAGGGACAAATACTGAGTTTCTCTCTATTGGCTTATTTCCTATCAGCAAAGGAAGGAAACTGTTATAAGTGGTGCCAATGATCTGCGGTTGTGAACATGTGAGGGAACACTGGAAACACTGGACCTGGAATTCCAAGGTGAAAGCAGGCTGTGACGATATGGGGGTGGCTTGCTTAAAGATTTTACCTACTCAAGTGAATGTCACTGGGATATGAAAATGATAGCCAGAAGCTTTGGATTCCAAATCTCCTACCTTGATGGATGGCTCCTTCTTATTACTACAGATAATTTTCCTCTGATGTCTATTTCATCTCCAACTTATAAACGTTTTTGCTAATATACCCTGTCTACCATCACCTTGTATGCTTTGAAAAGGTGAATTTCTGGTACACATATATCTGGCTAATGGAAACAGGGCTACAACTAGTACATAATTAGGAGAAGATCACTCTTTAGGACACACAAATTATACAAGAGCAACACTTTGGACAGTGAATTATTAAATGTTCCCTAGTTGGGATAGACCAACTAGCAAACGGTGCCCCCTTCCTAGGGACAGACACAATTCCATGATAGGTTGCATTTTCCAGTCCCCAGCCAGCCCCTCAGGAGAACATAACCATACATGGAGGCCCTCAATGTAAATAACAACCCATGTTATAATCTTTACAGGCAACAAAGCACAATCAATATTCCACAGCCCCAGGGCCATTGCATTGCACAACTCCAGGGGACACCAAGCACATGGAAAAGTCATGAGGGTTCCCCTGGAGTCGTGCCACATGGCTGCACTGCACAGTATTTCTCTCCCAAGGGTGGAATTACCATACAATTGTGTAGGTGGTTAGTGGGGTAGGAAATCTCTGACAAATGAGACTTTCTTACAAACCCTTCCTTAGTACACATTGTTCACCAGGTATCTGATCTATCAATTCTACCTATCAATTCAATATCTATTCAATATTTGTAATCTAACAATCAATTCAAATTATATCTTGAATCCATGTCCTTCTCTCCATCTCCACCTTCTCCATCCCTCTCTTAGCTAGACCGCAGTTCTCATATTTCTACTATTTTCCCTCCTCCAGTATATTTTCCACAAATAACCATAGTGATTTTCTTTTCAATAAAATTCTGGTCATGTCAGCCTTTCTTAAAATTTTTCAGTGGTTCTCGCTTTCTCTTAAAAACAAAATCCTCAATCCCATGTCAGCAAAGTCTCTGCATAGTCTCCTCCTGCACGTGCTGTTACCTTTGCTGGGAGTTCTTCCACCAGGCAGGTTTCAACAGAAGTTCCACTTCCTTAGAGAAACTTCCTAACCTAAACCAAGTCCCATCATGAGGCAGTAATCTCTCATCTTCTCTTGTGCAATTTATGATTCGATATTTATTCATATCCTGATTTGAATGCAAATCCCCAGGTAAGTGCTTACCGGGGGACGGGGGCGTGTAGGTAGGTGCTGCAGGGACAAGAGCAATGTCTGCTCTGCTGAACACTGAATCCACTCACTGTACCTAGCTCAGTGCCTGCTATATTTGATGGATAACAGGGTGGGGAATGGACTCATTAACCATTAACCCATCAACCCATTGTTACAAAACATTCACAGTAAGGATATATGGCCAAAGACTGAATTCTGGGGATCTCAAACTATCCCTATGTACGGGCAAGCCTTAGGCCCAAGCAAGTCAATTCCCAGCCACCCAGAGGAAAAAAGAAAAGTCTCTGTGAAGATGATGGTAGTATTTGTGGCAGTGGCATTGAAGGTAGCAGTGATGTTGGCAATGGTGATAAAGAGAAATTCTTATTTTCTTATTTTTCCTACTCACCATTTTCTGCACAATTTCAGTAACGTATTTTGATGTCAAACTTTATCACAGCCGAGTTCTAACTTCTAAGCATGTAAACTACAGAACATAAAATCCTCCTCTTTGAAAACTATAAGCAGTTTTGACAATATATTTGAATTCATTAACCTCTTAACTCTGGTACAAGTCCATATTCACAAGTATGACAATGATTAAGTTAATGAGTTAATCATTCCCTTCTAGTTACAGTCTTTCTTAATTAGTTGATTTAAATTGGGGAGTGGGAGGAGGAAGGGGAAGAATCTTCTGTGGAGTCTATTTTCATAGTGCCAGATAAAATTTCTGAAGGCTTTTTTTTGAAAGATTTAGAAATGTAGACATCTTTTCCATACCGTTTATGATTTTTTTAAGCTACCAAGTCCTACTAAGCCGATTATCATATTTTAGCAAAATAAATCACTTGGCAAGCACTTCCTACATGCCTGCCCTGCAGAGACCATTCCCTTAAATCGGGCCCTCCAGGAAACACAAAGAGGCCAAGGGGTGTGACATGGGCTTTGCAAGCTTGCGAATTTCAAATTTATCAGTCATCTAACCAAAAGTTAAGGGCCATGGATCATATTTTCAGGATCATATTTTCTGCATCCCCTTACATGGCCTTAGTTTACATGCACCACTCTGTTCCTAGGTTTTAAAAAAAGAGGGTGAAAATTTACTCTAATGTCCCCACACCGATTAGACCAGGCCCCACAAATGCCCTATCGTGATATTATACAGACATCATTCAAATGATATTATCAGCATTTTAATTTCTCTTTCTCATTTTAAAAGCTCTCTCAAGAGACTTTAAATAAATGCTAGATGACAGTCTCAAATGTCCTCACTTCGGTAATTTTTCTCTTATCATTGGTGTGCTTGTAAGTTTTTAAATATCTTTGCCCTTCCCCCGACATAGTGTACATGACTGGGATGGTGCATACTCGTTCTGTACCTTGGGAGTTCAAGAGTCTTTATCATTTTATATCCCAGTGTCTCTAGCAGAAAGAAGCAGAAAAGGTGAGTTATTTAGTAAAAGAAAACCTGGCTGAAGAAGTTGGAGGATGATACCAGAGATTCATTGAGGCACTTGAGCAAAGTGATTTATACACAACTCCCCTTTCTTCCTCCACTCTCCTCTGCTCTCTAAAACATCTCCCACTCTTTGCTTCTATGAGTCTATTTTCCATACCTCATGTGAGTGGAAGCATACAGTAGTTGTCTTTCTGCAACTGGCTTATTTCACTGAGCATAATGTCCTCCACTTTCATCCATGTTGTCACATATGCAGGATTTCCTTTTTCGTTAAAGCTGAATAATAAAAGCACAGAATGGAATGGTGATTACCAGGGACTTGAGGGACCGAAAAATGGGGAGTTGTTCAACTGGTATGTAGTTTCACTTAGGCAAGATAAGTAAGTTCTAGAGATCTGCTACACAACATAGTGCCTGTGGTTAATAATACTGTATTGTACAATTAAAAATTTGTTAAGTGGGCAGAGATCATGTTAAGTGTTCTTACCACAATAATAATAATTTTTTAAATTTCTCACTTTCTCTCTCTCCCCCTACTCTATCCCTTATATCATAATATATATGTACATATATTATATTATATATATATAACTATATATATATAATTTTCTTCTTACTAATATCTTCAATTCTTAAGATAGAAATCTTACCAGGATGAATTGATTTTTTTCTTTCTGCTACTTTTTAATCAAAATCAAAACATACTTTGGTTTAAATATTTTTAGGGTTTGTTTTTTGTTTTTTGGGTTTTTGTTTTTTTTTTTACTATGCATTAGTCTCCAGGACGCAAAGTAATCAAAATTGGAACTCCATGATGCTATCATTTGGAAGCATAAAAAAGAGAATTTTTTCTTTAAAAGGTTTGTTAGATATCATCTAATTGTTTATAAATTTTTACAGATTTATCTTACTTTACAAATGAGACTATTAAGGCCTCCCTGGGAGTGAACTGCCATAATTCTCTTTAGTAAATTTAAGCCATTATGATAAAGAAAGAAAGCTTTGTAAGGGCAGGAGTTTATTGAAAACTGAATCCTTTTTCAAAAAGGCCAGTGATCCCAGGACTTCTGCCTGGGACTACAGAGAGGTCTCATCCTTTGTTTGATTTCTACTTGGGTTACATATCCTCCCCTCATGGCAGGGGGAATAGGGTCTCAGTATAGTTCTGAGGTCCCTAAGAGGACCAAAAAGAAGAAAAAAGAGGGGATGGGGGAAAGAAAAGCAAGCTAAGCACTGGCTTTGCAAACCATTCTGTCATTCAGTTACTGATATGCATTTTTTCACATATTCTGGAAAACAAAAAATGTAAGAATCATATGTAAGAAATCAAGAACATTGTTCTGAAAAGTATTAACCTAACACATTTCACTTTAACACAAAAGAACAATGTTATATTGCTTATATCTTTTACATTTATGCATATTGTATTGCCTCTAATCCTGTTTTCATACTAGATTATAAGCATCTCGAAGGCAAGGAACTTGACACAGGGCTTGTACACACTGCTTAGGACTCATAACGCAGCAAATACGTATGCGCTTCAGTGCTAAAATGAAACAGAATCAATCATGACTTAAAATGTTAGTTTCTAAGAAGTTCATTAGAAGGAAATGAAATGTGTCATATTGATTTAGGAGATATTAACTTTACCTGTATTTCAGTAAATAATTCAAAAATGTGTTTAAGAAATATTTTTCATAACTTTACACAAGTGTTTCTTGTTTATCTGTAATTTTAAAAACTAAAAATAACACAGTATGATAATCCCAGCCTAACCTTGAGTGTGTGCCTACCTATGAGGTAATGTGTACATTTATTTCTGTGTGGGGTGGGGGGAGGATGTGTGTGTGTGTGTAATGTGTGTACAAATAAATGAGACAGTGGAAGGAAAGAAGCCTCTCTGAACACCTGAGCAGCCACTTGGCTGAAGAGGACTACAGCCAGCCTGGCTTCTTGCCCTTAAGATTACATACTTAATCAGTGCCTGCCTTAACACTTGCAAATCAAAAAGCTATTGATCTGCAGCCTCCCTGCCTCAGAAAGTGCTACTGGTGGAGAGAGTGTCTGGCAAGAGGGAGAACCCAAGGTGCAAGACACTCAAAAACAGACCAAGGGGCTTTCCTCTTCATGATGCATGCAAAAGAAAAGCAACAGCTGAAAAACAGAGTAGTATAATGCATCCAATATGATCAGACAAAGAGAAATCTCTCCCCAACAAATGAGAATATGTAACTCATGAACTTGACTTGAAATAGCACACGATAAAGACATCATTTAACCATTCTAAGTCCAACAGATCAATAGAAGCAGCCTGTGTTTAGACTCAAATGGGCACTTTTCACACTGGTTTATGCAATTTGACAATTTCACTTTCTAAATCAATTGGTTTAAGCAGATTGATCTATGTCACCACCTAAATTCTTTTGACATGGATATAGTTTAAGAATGTGACAAGAATCTAAGAAAGCACATATGCATAGTCATTTCATAGATGATTGACCAGAAATGAAATTTCCAATACTAGATAAAACAGTTACAATTATGTGGGTGGTGGGGAAATTGCGTCTGTAGTTTAAAGCTGGAAAACATATGATCCCTTCGATGTGCATCCAGTATTGTAACGCTGCCCCCAGGCAGCCTCGCTGTAGAAGGTTTAGGGACAAGGTAGCAGAGACTCACTGAAGCAGCTCCGAGCTCAGAAAGGGGCTTTCAGGCCACAACATTCTCACGAGTTCTAAGAAGTCATTCCCAGGGAGAGGGACCACATTCGAAGAGGATTGACAGTTTAGACTGAAAACAGCTTTCAAAGAGACTAATCTTATAAAGTATTGCAAATGAAGAAGGGCAACAGGAGTAGGTGTTCACCTGCCAGTCTCCGCCGTGCAAGATGAGAGACTGTCTGTACTCACACATGTGCTGACTTAAAAAAAAAAAAAAGGAAAGAAAGAAAGAAAGAAAGAAAAAAAGAAAGAAAGAAAATCACATAAAAAACAACATCTTTGCTTCGGAGACGTTTTTAACAAGTATTACAGAAAGAGCACCAGCTACCAAAAAGAGTTGCCAAGGCCAGAAGGAGCCATCAATCGAAACAGTTTACATTTCAAAGTTTTTCCAAGAAGAGTGAAAAACGTCTCCCTGCCTTGATGGGAAACAGAGGCGCTATAGTAAAGGATCTCTGCTGCCTTCTCAGTCAGGTTGCTTTCTCTGGAGTGGCCTTTTAAACCTTAGGCTGGTACCTCCAGGTAGAGAGAAATGGAGTGGTTTGAATCTCCTGGGGCTTGGGACTGAGCAGCATACTAGCGTATGGAATCAGGATAAAAATCCTCTTTCTTTTATGAGTTCCCTACGAAAAAAGCCTAATTAATTGCTCTTGGGCACTATTTGAGATTAATAGGTCACTTTTACTTCTATACTCCATACTTCCTGACATCACTTAACAAACAATTATACACACCTGCTTTGGAATGCTTCCCCCCCCTCCCCGAGAAAAATTCAGGAACGACTCTTACATATCTCAGCCTCTTTTACAATTGAGGAAATGAATGCTAACAATGCTACATTTTAACTAGGGTGTACATTTGTTTGCTTGTCCCTTTAAAAAAAAAATCTCTTTTTATTTGAAAGAAAAAGTTTTCATGCTTTTCTTTGGCCCTGGGAAGAAAAAAGAACATTTCTTAAATTCAGTAACAATTTTCAAAAGGTACATAATCTAATGGATACTTTTGTTTTTAGCTTTTAATTTTCTGCTTAATTTTTCCATGACATTACTAAACACCAAACCTAATTTCCTGAATCTATTAGAATAAATTCTACATACTTTCATTTTTCGTTCTAGAAGCAGGTCAAATGGAAACACTGGTCTAAGGAAAAATTTTAATTTCATAATTAAGACTTGGCAAAAGAAGATAACAGTGAGAACCTTTGTCATTGATTTGTGTCCCATGAAAATGGTTATTTGTGCATCTTCCTCCTACACACAATATGCCAGCAACCCCTCCACTAGATCCAAATGTGTCACCACATCTCTTTGACCTACAGTAAGAGAAATTTGTACAACCATAACAAGGACTCAAATGCCCTGATTACCCGGAAGTATTGCCATGACCATTTTCTTAGACTGCAGTAGAACAAACTGAAAAGGACCACCCTCTCTTTTTGCACACATGTACATAAGCTGTTCATTATGATTACAAAGGTCACAGTCACTTTCTTAGATTGACCTATTGATATAAATTACACAATATCACTGAAAAATATTACAAATATGCACACCAACATCCTTTGTAAATACCACTGGTTCTCAATGAACTCCTTCTGACCTCCTGGTCTGAGGCTGTCACCATATGATGTACATAATTCTCTCAACACTGATCCATTACTTCTGCTTAGTGTTGGGGGTCAGGCCAATAGTGTAAAGTCAAAGATAATTAGCAGCCCTATCAATAACCAGCTACAGAATTGCTGCCTAAGTGACAGGCCAGAAAAGCCAAGAAAAGAGGTAGCAATATAAAGTAGAAGAAAAGTGCCGGTGCATTCTCTGGTTTGAGCAGCTGCTATGGACTATCAGCATCACCAGGAGACCTCATTGCATTAGCATAAATTCAAATGACAAATGCACAGTGCTATTCAGAGACTCATTAATTTGCAATGGGTGCAGTGCTCATGACATATTAGTGCAAAATTCAAATGTCTTTGTAGCAATGTGAATTTAGTTGTGAGATCAAAGTCGCTAAAATGAAAATGTGTGGGTTTTTTAGCAGTTTATTAAATTATGAACTGTGATGACTATATCCGTGCATCTTTTTAAGCAGATGAGGTCCAGCGTGCTCCAGCGGCAAATCGCATGGTTTGTGTTGATATTTTCCTGTCAGACAATTTCCAAGCAGCAGATAAGATACTAGACTGTCTGCTCTGCTCTGCTGCATGCGGACTGAGAGCTCCCCCTTCTGGACAAATGACATTGCCTCTCTAAAAGAATACACGACCATTTATTGTCTTCTTTTTCTATCTTTAACAACAGGTTTTGATGTAAAGAATTTCAGTGACCACCTAAAACCAAAAAAAAATAATTCGATATCACTTATTGTAAAGAAGAGGATATGATAACTTTCTACAAAATGCAGAAGAGTCACCCTCAATTGAAGTTGGTCTTACATAATTTTATATGAAGCTACTCCAAGACCCCATTTACAAGCATCTTTTTAAAAATAACTGCCTGATTTATGTATGCCAAGAATATAAGCAAAAAAAATTAAAAATTGTTTAGTCATATTGTTTCCATGATACCATAAACAAGCTTACAATTACTCAGCATTCAATTGTATAAAGAAAAAAGCATGCATATACATATACAGAGCCTGTTAAACAAAGCTACCAAATGCATATTGTACTCAACTCAACGGAATGAAATTATGAACAGACACAGACGAGGAAAGCCAGATCCTACCTGTGCCACTTGTGTCTGGGGGGCTAATTTTTCTTTTTCTTTTTTCTTTTTTTTAATTTTTTTTTTAAGATTTATTTGAGAGAGAGAGAATGAGAGAGAGAGAGCACATGAGAGGGGGGAGAGTCAGAGGGAGAAGCAGACCCCCCGCTGAGCAGGGAGCCCGATGTGGGACTCGATCCCGGGACTCAGGACCTGAGCCGAAGGCAGTCACTTAACCAACTGAGCCACCCAGGCGCCCCTAATTTTTCTTTTTAACATAACCAATCTTCTGCCCAATTATCTCAAGTTAGTCAAAGCATATTTATCACTGTTGTGCCTTTTAAAAACTGGCATCTCATATATACATAAATAATGACTCAGGTTAGTACAATAATGGGATGAAGGAGGTTAACTTTGTCTGCAGTATTGACACAACCCAAATATAGGAAATGTCAACACCTGCACTTCTCAGCATCCAGAATTCACAGTGTCTTAGAGCAGCCCTGAATCCCCGTTTATATTACACAAATACTCACATTCATAGCTAATACTTATAAAGACATACAGTTAGCATTTTTCAGTAGAAGCTATAGCTTTCCAAATCACGTGTCAGACCTCTGCATAAATTGAAAAGCAGGTTACCATTTGAAAACTGCTTTGAGGAGAATAGAAAATCTATAAGTAAAAGATTTGCCCTTTGATCATTCGAACTAGCTAATCTCCACTAGGCTATCAAAAGTGTGCTTCAGCAGATTCTTATGAAAAATTACGTTTATCACTTTCTAAACTTTGAATACATTATATCGTGTAAAAAGGGGGCTATGTCACCCCTATTATTGCTTCTAGACTTAATTACATACTCTCTGAGCCCTCGATTTATGGTGAATTTGGGGAAGGCCATTCCACTAAAAGCTGTGTACTTTTAAATTACATTTTATAATATCATTGATGCTTTGTGTCATCTTCAACAATTAAAAGTCAGATTATTGTAATCTATTCTACTTACTTGAAATTGAATTGGTCTTGAGTTATTTAGCAGGCTCATTTTATTTACAGTAACTGCTACATAAAAGATACACAGTTAATGAGGATTAAGAAGGATCGCTGTACATTAAACATGTGGAAGGAGCGTGTAACTCAGCAATACCAAACTTATCTCTGTAGCTGGATGTCCAGGCATTGTTTTCCCTACTACATTCCCTTTCACCAAGTAATTAGAATCCCAGACTCACAGAATGGTAGAGCTAGAAGGGCTATTGTTGATTATCTCTCATTTTACAGACACAAGAACCAGACTCAGAAAAGTTCAGCAAATTGACCAAGATCTAACAGCTAGAAAGTGGTAGAACTGAGAAAAGAGCTCTGGTCTCTAGACTTCCTTCTCAAACATTAGCACACAAAAGAATCACCTATAGGGACTGTTAAAACAGATTGCTGGGCCCCCTCCCAGATTTTCTGATTCAGGATTGGGGAAAAGGAGGAGTCTCCTTTCTATCAAGTTCCAGGTAATACAGCTCTTGCTGGCCCAGTGACGACATCTTAAGAACTACTGCTCTCTAAACCAGTTTTTTGTAAACCACTGTTATCTTATTTCTACTAACTTCTCTAAGCACACTCAAGTTAATAATACCACTTTACTTTTCTGTCATCTCTCTAATAGAGGACAGGGGTAATACCTACAGTATAAAAAGTCTGGAAGGGCACAGGAAAAAAAAAAAAAAGGCAAGATACCCAGAGCCAGATTAAGGCATTTAGGGACACTAAAGACTGAAAAGATTATGGCCACTGAGGTGAACCTCTATCCCTATCCAACACATCTAAATCTCAAGGTAAAAAGCAGTATTCAACCATACACACTAAAAGAGCCAAAAAGAGCCTTACAACCTTAAGGTTCTCTCCTTCTCTGGCTCTCCCTCTCCCCGCCAGCCTCGAAGGCCTCTATGTCACTTATACCTCAGCATTTCCTAGTGTATCTATCAGGTTATTCTAAAGGCAACTCTGCTTCTCCATTTCTGAGCTACCCTTTTTCATACGTCTTACGATGATCATAGCATTTACAGACCTAATGAATCAAGGTGAACTTATCATTACCTACATAGTATTAGCAAATTTAGGTCACAACAACCAGAAAGAAAGAGCTCCTGGGTAAGTAGACTTGAAGTCTGTGCCTGAAGAACCAGCTCAGAAGAACAGGAGCATATTCAAGAGGAATTTCACCCGGACTTACGCAGGTTCCTTAGCCTACTGCACAGAATTCAATAAACATGCTCAGCACTCTGGTCTCACAGTTGTAATATCATTGCCTTTTTTCCTGGTTTGGAGAATGACTATGATGAAGTTAATCATTAACAACAACAACAACAACAACAACAACAACAACATATATATATTGTTTTTAAAATAGTGTCAGTTTGGAAAATGAAAGTGACTGATGATAGGAAAAGATTTTAATTATACATATATAAGCCTTGATGTTTTTGTGTTCTCTCTGCCTTTTTTATTGGGGTATAATTACCACTTTTTTCATAAGATTTTTTAAATTACCTTTTATCAGTTTCTAGAAAATTCTGAATTCACGGAATAGATTTTATTCCAATTCATACTATAAATACTGCATTTTTCTGAACATGAAGGGTCTTCCCCCCAAAAATAACATCCCTATCTCTGGAGTTCTTTAGTAAGTTATGACATTAAAATCTGCTTTAATATATTAAACTCCTACAGAAAATAAACTTTTCATTTCAAAATAATTTTCAAATATAGTTTCTAAGCAAATTTCACTGTTTTTTGCCTTATATTTTCTATCATCATCCCCATTTTTCAGATAAGCCAACCAATCACAGAAAAATTAACATAGGCCTGTCATGATCACAGGTGCACCCACAGTTTGCTGGGCTTACTACATGCCTAAAGCAATATTTTAAGGTCACCATCATTTCACCCAGACCTTCCAGCGATGTACTCCTAATCCCAAATTCTTCCCCATTCTCAATGCTTCCTTTTGCATTTCTTCTTCAGGTTTAGATAAAATAGACCCCCTGTCCACCACAATCCTTGAAAACTATGAAATTTCTGAATTGTAACAGAACTTTTAATTTCCTCTGTCTAAATTAAACTGAATTATTTAGTGTTTCAATCATCACTGTAAAATAATCATGAGTGGCAAACACGGAATTTGTTTATTCAGGACCAAAGACTATGAGAATATGATTCTTCTTTACAAGACAGTAAAATACTTATTCCTTCAAAAAAAAATTCTGTCCTTTAAAAAACTGTATAAAGTGAGATCAAGTATTTTAACTCAGAGGTTATTTGGCAAAAAGTTTATTAATGTAAATAGCTAAAATCTAGCCTCATGTGAATACTAAGGCAGATAAATAGCAGTCTATTAATTCAGGTTATCTGCTCTACAACTGCATTTTTATTTATACCCTTTCATTTCAAAATATATGCGCATATACTATTTTTATCCCTCCAGTAAAAATAAAGCTAGATATTTTCTGATATTAAGCAAGTCTGTTTTACCTGTTTCTAAAATCTTCTCTCTGATATTTTTAAGACAGTTATCTTACACAGACTCTAGAAATGCAAAGGCAATAAAAATGAATCATTTTGTCTCATGCAGGAATCTTTATTAATGAATATGTGAACATTCTCCGTACAATTTAATATGCTGTATCCACCCAGGAAATTCTACAAAGAAGTATATTTTTGTGCATAAGCTGATTGGTAAATTTGATTTCAATAAGAAATCAGTAAAATATGCATATTACAAGTGAAGAGAGTACAGGTTCCTATCTGCCATTTATAGTAAGATCTTATATTTCAGAGCTTAATAATGAACCTCCCTGGGGAAGATTTAATAAAGCAGGTGCTCTGGTATTGCAGGCACTTTTGCTTTTCTGTCTCTCTTTTTTTCCTACTTCCATGGGGGGAAAAAAATCTCAATAAGATTCATGACCCTGTCTATCAAGGATAAATCTAGTATAGTCTGGACTATATACCACCCAAGCTGACCCAGATCTCCAACCCAAACCATTGTTTGTCACTGCATTTATAAAGCACAACATGCCCTGTGTAATTATATGTTTAAGCATTCTCTCTTCATCCTTACCACAAGAAGTATAAAACCAGTTTAGAGTAACTGTCAATTGTACAGTGTTTCAAATTTTTAAAAATACAAGTTATGGGGGGAGGGGGAGTAGATCTTAACTGTTCTTTTCTCCTACAGAACACTGAACGTCTAAAACATGTTCAATCCTGTTAATGCTTGTCAAATATTTCACAGTTCGGCTTTGTTCAGATTTTTTACTTACTATGAAAAATCAATTTGGTGGGATTCAGATTCTAGAGATGGAAGAGCTAGAAGAGACCTTAAATGACCTTGTTCTACCCGGTCTATAGGTGAAAAACTGAGTCCCAAGAAAATTAAGTGACTTGTGCAAGGTTTTACAAAGAATCCAGGTTAAAGCTTAAGTCTAGTTCAGCATCATTTTTACTGCTCATTTCTGATTTTTTTCTTTAATAATTAAACAGTTTCAAGAAGATATACAATGTGATTTCACAGTTAAGATAAAGCAATCACATTATATCCAGGATTGTGTAGGATTTCACTTGTGCAGAATTTCATTTGGTATTTAGTCATTATAGTCAAATAGTATCATTAGCTTTCAATTACAGAGATCAATTCTAGTTCATTAGCAAAATAAAATGCTTGCAGAAGGTCCACGTGAATTCTTCAAAGCTGCAATTTTCCTAATGTCAGAAGTGAAATACATTTCATAAAAAAATAAAATTTAACAAAAGTACTCGAGGTTAAATCAAACTGCAAGCCTCACTGACCTGAGTTATCACAGATCTATTTTAAAATGTGTATTTCAAATATCTGAAAAGGAAAATACATTTCCTGAAAAGGAAAATAAAATACATAAAATACATGTATTTTAATAATGGCTAATAATAGCCATTTCCCCCCGTTTTTTGGTTTTAGCTGTTTTTCCAAGAAAGATTCAGGTCACAGCATATTATAACATGACTAAAGTATTATAAGTATAGATTCAAGCTAAGATGACCTAGAGGCTACATGAAAGGAAGACTAGATTAATGTTTAAGCCTTACAAGAGAAATATATCTATAGGTAAAAACAATGGCCCAAACAATATAACTATTAAGAATGATGGCAAGCCTATCAGACTTTCTGAATTGACAGGCTTAATTGCTATGCAAGCAAACCCCAGCCAGCTAAGCAGAGCTAAAAGCAAAGAGGTAACAACATTATCAATCTAAACTGATGCTAATATCCTCTCAATAAAACTATATTGGTGTATCTTGGAAGAAGTCATTACAAAAAATATATAAAGCTGTTGCTCCTTGATATGTTCAATTACTTTAAAGTCCATCAGGGTGATGGACTATGTACTATGGGGAGGGTATGTACTATGGTGAGTGCTGTGAATTGTGTAAGACTGATGAATCACAGACCTATACCTCTGAAACAAATAATACATTATATGTTAATTAAAAAAAAAAAAAAAGACTAGGCACTAAGAATCCACTGAAGAACACCCAGAGTCATCTTCCTTTGAGAGACCACATGAGTGAGCCCCAGCCAAGTTTGCTGTCGCATGGACTAGCAGATGGAGAAAGTGTGGGGCTCAGCAGCGGCAGAACAGGTCAGTGAAAAGCAAACTGATGGCAGTCAATGATGCAGGGCCCATCTGTATGCCTGACTGCTGTTGGGGAAGGGCTTCCTTTTTGTTTGCATAACCCCTGCAATTCTTGGACAAACTTGTAAACTGGTTGGCCCCAACAAATGCAATTCTATGTTTCTAGCCAATCTGGCACACTGGAGGCTTGAGCCAGTCCTAATTGAACCAAACAAGGGAAAAGCTGTGCCATCAAGAGCCTGGGGATTGGTTTACCCAAATTAAATAAATACTATACTGTGCTGCATTCTCTTCTATTTTAAAAATACCACCACTGAAGGTAACTGCTACCTATGCAGATGAAACTGAAAACTCCACTAAATGACTCAGTGGGTTTTGCATTTTTCACCTGCAAACTTGGTGCTTTGGGTTATGATATTTACAAGTAAAGACTTTATGCACAAAATGTAGTGTTGTTCCTACTCTTGCTCTTATACTTTGATCTAGAAATAATTCCATGTAATTAGGGATGCTGATAGTCAAATTGTCCTGAATGCTGCCATTACTTGGAAATTTTCAGCAATGCCCCGTTGCTTCATGAAATGTTGCTCAGTATCTTTACTTACATTCACCTTTTAAGAAGAAAACAGAACCAAAAGAAATGCTTACAGATATTTATGTTCTCTTAATTTAGCTTAGAGATAAAGAAAAAAATTTTAACCGTAGAGTCTAAAAAATACTAGAATGGCTAGGAATGCAGCTTTTCATAGATAAAAACTTTTAAGTAGAAAAATAACAGACTATCTCAAACAGCTTAGATGTTCTGTTTAAGGGCAAGCACCTAGAAAAGATAACTCTTTAAATTATTTTAATTTTTAACATCTCAAGCGACACATTTGTGCATGTGCACTAAACTACAAACGTTACAAAGAATTCTGAAGTCCCACTCAATCATCACCCCAATCCAAATCAGCTCCCGCGAGGTAAACAATGTTACAAGTGTATTCCTCTGAACTATTTCTTACACACTTATAAAAGAATAAGTGTGTAACCGCCTTTATACATATAATTAGTGCACTGGGATGTATTTTTTTTTTTTTTTTGCTTTTACATGAACAGAGAGAAGATACCCTTTAATTCTAGGATTGCATAATTTCATTAATTGTTCTGAGCAAAATAAAACATTTCCCTGGAACTATTGGCCTAGAAGGTAGAATTGCATTTTGCTACTGAAATAGCTTCTTTGCAGGAACATCCCCTGCCTAAAGAAGACAAATCTGCTTTAGGAGCTGTATCATGTCCTTTGCAGCCCTCTGATAGACGGCATATATTTAGCTTCAGGCTCATCTACAAACTAGCGACGTTATTCGTACTCAGTATCCATTAAAAAAAAAAATTGCACCTGATGAACCTCATAGCAGGTTTCTGGATCACATACCCTTCTGGTCCAACAACCCACTTTACTCATCCTTCATCGTCATGGCTTGTTAAATTTGCAATGCACACACACACACACAAGAATGCAGCCATGGAGAGAATTAAACCTTATACTGTTCCTCCCTTGGAGGGGGCGGGGGGGGGGAGAAAAACGGGAAAGTCAATATTCAATATTTGCTGTGGTTATGTAAGTATATATACATTTGTGTGTTTCCCCTTGGGGGTTGCTTGATAGAGGATGGGTTTACAGAAACTTCAAATAAGTGGGTCAATCGCTGTAAGACACGCAACGCAAAGACTTAACTTTTTTCCAACTCTATTATTTGGGGCTATGCGATTTGATGTTTGATTCGAAATTAAAAGGTTTAAATAAATGCTTGGAAAGTTTATACTGGATGGCAATATTTAGCCATCTTGTTTTCTTTACATAACGTAACACACTAATGGACTACATTTTTCTTTGCTTTTTGCCATTAACTCTGAAAATAAGCAAGTTACTGTCCAAATCGGAGCCAAAAACACCACGGGGTTTCTGGCTGCAAAGGGACACTTCATGCATAAATGTGGGAAAGGAAAAAGTTGATAAACAGCCAGTTGGGAAGTGTGAAGAGATTATTTTTATTTCATGGTGTTTTCAGTGTGTAGTATCTCAGATGTTCAAAAATATATCACTGTGCCTGAAAGTTTACAATCCCCATAGTAGATATTATCCAATGTAGTAGATGTGGAACACTTATAATGAGGACGCTCTCCCTCAGTCTCTCCCTCTTGCTCTTCCTCTCTTTCTTTCTCTCCCTAGCTCTACTCCACATCTAATAGGGTTAAAAAGCAGCTTCACAGAAAGCAAGCATAGGCACATTGGAATTTTAATGAATGGGTCCATGAGATGCGGTTCCTAAAAAAGTGAAACAGATGCTGCCCCTCTGCTGCTGTTCTCTCTTCCTGGTTATTTTTATTTCTTTGCCAGTCAAAAGAGTCTGGTATTTCAGGGTGATTTCCCTTTGCTAACCATCCTTTCCAACACTGAACACCAAAGTATTATGTTCAGACCTCAAGGTTTGCAATCATAGTGTTTGAACGATACAGGGGAAAAAACCCTAACAAATTACAATCTGCCTTCCACTGTTGATTCTGCAAATATATATATTCTACATGTAGAATTATATATATATATAAAGGCACCCACACATGCATACACACACATACAATATGACTAGCCTGGATCTCTGAAATGATAAAAATTAATTTTCTGACCAAAGTGCCGACCTCCAACATCTTTGCTAGGTTTCCGGTGTGCGGTACACATTTTCTGTCTTACGTGAAACATTACCTTTGCTAGTCTTGCTCATTAGTTCATCCCCCTCATTGTCATTGCCTCTGATCATTTTATTAATTATGACCTTGAATTTTTTATTATTATTTTTAGTCTATGCTAGTTTTATAATAGAGGAAACAGGGGCGCCTGGGTGGCTCAGTCATTAAGCATCTGCCTTTGGCTCAGGTCATGGTCCCAGGGTCCTGGGATCGAGGCCTGCATCACGCTCCCTGCTCAGCGGGAGGCCTGCTTCTCCCTCTCCCACTCCTCCTGCTTGTGTTCCCTCTCTCGCTGTGTCTCTCTCTCTCTCAAATAAATAAATAAAATCTTTAAAAAATAAATGAATAAATAATAATAGAGGAAACATTTGAAATTTAATAAAGCAAAATTATAATTGTCTTATTTAATCAATAAAGGTGTATTGCCTGGGAGCATAAATGGAAAGTTAATTTGTTTTGCAAAATAAATGCTGCAATAATGGAAAGACAAAAATATTCAAAATTCTCTTAATAAAGGACAGAATGGAGAATATTTTCATCTGCTATCTTAGAATAAAGGAGAATGAAAATATAGTCAATTGACCCTTGTATAATCATACGATTATACAATTATAAATATGTGTTTATGTCTATATCCCCAAAAAAGCTCTTTAAAAGCAAAGAAATTATCATGCATGAGCTGAAAAGTATTCACATCTATAGGATAAATTTTTGCACATACATAATCTGTTAGGTAAACATTCTGAAAGGCAGAGAGTTAGAGCTTTTGTGAAGCTAGGAAACAACTTTAAACCACTGTCTAATCATAATAGGTAGTGATTACATGTGTAACTCCCTTAGATATCCCATGCCTGTTCATTAGTGGAAAACAAGAAAACCCAGGATAAAACTTGTTTCTTGGACCCTCCATCCAAAAGAAATCAAAGTATATTACAGTATTCCCAACTTAATTTTGGAAGCTAGTCAACCCTCTGTTTAAACTTCTTAAATAATATTGGTAAAATAGTCAAAAACATAGACTCCTATCTGTTAGCTTTCCAAAGACATGTGTTCTTTCTGTTCTTATACAAAGAAAGGGTTTATTTCTAGTAAATAAACTATTTCATAGGAAAAAAATTATTTCATAAAGATAAGAATAATACTTTTAAAAAGACTAAGGGAAAAAAAAAACCCAGTGTGCTTACATTGTATGTTCATTTCTTTTTATATTAGCAGTTTCTTATCAAAACAAAGAAATAACCTGTTCGGAAGATATTAAAAGATCAGCCTCTGAAGGACAGTAGTGCTTGACAAATAAAAGTAAAAAACAGCGATGTCTCCTTTTATAATTTGTGAAGATTGGTAAATTCAAAATAAATCTAAGAAATATGAGGGACTCAGTAGCACCAAGAGAAGTGTTGGACGCAGAGAAAATTCTTAACCAAAAACTCCTGCCAAATTTCCTACCTCATTTTATTGAATAAATAAATCAATTGGAGGAGTAAAGTGTTGGGTGTTAAGCCTTCCTTCCTGAGTCTGTCTAGTTTAGAAATAACCAAACAAATATACCTCCATTATGTGTTAGAAAGTGATATACAGAGGCACCTGGGTGGCTCAGTCGGTTAAGCGGCTGCCTTCGCCTCAGGTCATGATCACAGGGTCCTGGGATTGAGCCCTGCCCATGTGGGGCTCCCTGCTCTCTGTCTCCCTCTGCCCCTCCCCTGCTCATGTTCACTCTCTCTCTCTCAAATAAATAAAGAAAATCTTTTAAAAAATAGTGACATACATCTTTGGGCCTCAATCTTTTGAGGAAATGGTCCTATATATAGATGGCAACTCCTGAATCCCTCTCCTGGGTGACCTCTGTGAGGACACTCCTATGGCTGTCCTGCCTATAAAACTAATTCCATGGTTTCTCAAAAAGTTTAAAATAGAATTATCACATAACCCAATTGTTCTATTTCTAGGTATTTATACCCCCCCAAAACTGAAAACAGGTGTTCAAAGACTTGTGTAAGAATGTTCGTAACAGCACTATTCAAACTAGCCAAAAGGTGGAAACACCCAAATGTCCATCACTAGATGAACGAATAAACAAAATATGGTACATCTATATAATGGAATATTACTTAGCCATGGAAGGTAATGAAGTATTGATACCTGCTACTACATGGATGAACTTTGAAAATACGGTGTTAAGCGAAAGAAGTCAGACACAGAGGGCCCTATATTGTGTGATTTTATCTATATGAAGTATCCAGAAAAGGCAAATGCATAGTGACAGAACACAGTTTACTGGTTGCCAGGGGCCAAGGAGAGTGAGGAATGCAGACTGATTCCTTAATGTGTATGAGGCTTCCTCTTAGGGTTATAAAAAGGTCCTGTAACCAATCATGGTGATGGTTGCACATCACTGTACACTAAAAGACACTCAACTGTAAATGGTTAAAATGGTAAATTTTATGTTATGTGAGTTTTGCCTCGATTAAAAACAAAACAAAACAAAACAAAACAAAAAAACAACTAAGCCAAATTCCAGTGCATGTGACCTGGCCCAGAAAGTCTTCAGAGCTGGTGTACCCGACACAAGTGAGCAGGGGCCCTGGGCAGCAAGATTCCTCACAGCAGCGGTGGAGATGCTGTTTTTAAGAGGGGTAAAGTTTCCCCCTCAAAGCCTAAATAAACTTTCTTAAAATGTGGCTTTAAAGGCAAAACCCCTGATATGTTGACGTTTATTAGTCATTTTAACAGTATGCAGTTTCAAGAGACTTAGATTTTGGATTTTTTTTTTCCCCAAATTTGGAACTTCCTGCCTTTAAGTTCTTTGCCCATTAGATAAATGCAATTTTGCCGAGGAAACGATTAATTGGCTTCCTTACAGGACAACCATACCTCCAGTTTCCTGGAAGACTTCTAGTTTACATTTATTGACCATTAATAGTAACATCCCTACCACTCTCAAAAGTGTCCCAGTCTGGACAATACATTAAATGGTCTCCCTCCTTCACAGGACCACTGTTAAGCTTCCCTGACTGATCTGTCCGACAGGAGTCTTTTTCTGTGCCAGCTTTGATCCAGTTCTCTGGCAAGTTACATGTGATTTGTCTTAATATATGCATTCTGTTTGCCAAGGCATACATAGCATGTTTGGACAATATGGTCTCATTTCATGATCTTTTGCTCTTATTTTTTCTTCACATCCTATGGTAAAGCTAATCATTTGTGGGAACCAAAATGTTAGGACTGATGCCACAGCAAACTTCCCTATAGGATATACTTTTTAAAGTGGATTAAGAAAAAAAAAGTCTTAATAAACTCAATTTGGGTAGAACCTGGTGTTACTAACTGGTAGTGTTGAGCTAAATCTGGATGAAATTTCACTCACATCTATTTGATAGGATCAAGTGCTATAGATAATTTCATAGTTGTCTCCCTATGCTTACTAACCTCCCTTTAGGTAAAAAGTAGTCATCCTTCTTCTTTTTTTTTTTTTAACCTATGCAGATCTCAGAACCCATGTTCATACAAGATTAGATCAGAGAAGTAGGTGGGCTGAGAAGACTGATTTTGAAATTAGATTCCCGGTGAGTATATTAAATTTAATGCCTTCCTCTTAAATAACACTATCTGCTTTCTTCTAGAAATTTAGTGGCATATTGATCACATACTTCAGTATTTTCTGTCAAGATCATCCTAAACAAAAATTAGTTAGGCAGTATTTTAGTTGGATTCCTTTGACTACAAGAGAGGTTGGCATAGGCCATCATAAGAGCAGGCAAGTTTATTATGAGATTATCCACAGGCTTGAAAAACCAGTTACTCTCTGGGTCTGCCTCCCCTGGACTAGGTGGTCATAATTACTGCCTTCCTTTGCTTCTTCAAAATATAAGCTCTCTAAAAACTTTGGTTTCATTATGGTCCACTATAGTGCGAACTTCACACCATAGCATCCTTTCAGCTCTAGTTTTCCTTCTCTCCATTATTGTAGTTCAAATAACTGAAAGGAAGAATCTAATTGGTCCAACTTACCTTGTTATATTGGACTATGACATAGGTCATTGGCTCCTCTATAAAACAGCTGCCCCTATTTCAGATTCGTTACCCTCTTACTATTCCCCCAAAGCAAGATAAACTGTTTTGGCTAGAGAAGAAAGGCTGAGTCATGTACTATAGTTAAAATCCTCACCACCTCCCTGTCAGCAGGGGTTTTAGGCAAGGCGGTCTCCCTCAGAATGGGAGATTCAATACGCCTAGCTGGGGCAGCTTTTCTCTTAGTTTTCCTCTCACTCCTTCCAGCCCATCTCCATGAAAAGCTAGCTCTGGGAAAATGTTTTAACTTCATTCCTGTTCAACCTACCCTGGACCCCATTCTCATTAACTCTAACTCTTAATTAGATATCAAATATTTCCAATATCAATTGTTAATGACAACTTGATGTTGCCCTCAGGAGATTACTTTTAAATTAGCAACTCCTCACAGCTAATGGCAACATATTGAGAACCTATCTATACTATTAGAGAAATATTTAGAAACAAGAACTTCTGCCAAGCACCTTCCCAGCCCCCAATCATATCATATTTCTGTCTATGTACTTGACCAACTGAGGATTTTCTTGCTTTTCCATTTAATTCAAATCAATACCCAATCAAGACATGTTTTGCTTTATGTTTATCATTCCATAATTGTTTCAAAGCACAACAATTCATACAATAAAGAAAGTCTCATTTTTGAAAGTATTCTTCAATTACAAATATAAGGTGCATTTGAAAGTCCTTTCTGCAGAAATGAAGGCCAGTCGGCAATGGATTAAACATACTGTGTATCTGTGTTCTTTGTTGCACAGTCTGTAAAGCAGTTTCTATGAAATTTTTAAAAATTGAAAATATATTTACTAAATAACTACCTAGCATGATACAGTGGTGCAAAATCTATTTCTTTTATAAAAGTTATCTCCCTGCCTTTGAAGAGCCTATATATTCAGTGCATGGGTTCCTCGGCATCTCCACCCTTACTCAGTTTCTCAAGTTGTCTAAATGAATATCTCATTCAGAGACCTGGGAAAATAGCAGGTGGACAGCCCTAGAAAGCTTCTCTGGGCAAAAGAAAGAAAGAGAGAGAGAGAGAAGAAAGAAAAAAAGAAAGAAGAAAGAGAAGAAAGAAAGAAGGAAAGAAAGAAAGAAAAAGAGAAAGAGAGAAAGAAAGAAAGAAAGAAAGAAAGAAAGAAAGAAAGAAAGAAAGAAAGAAAGAAAGAAAGAAAGAAAGAAAGAAAGAAAGAAATTTAATGTGTTAAGAAAATATCTTTTTTATCTCTTTGGTCCCCCAAACAAACCTATGGAATTTTCCTTCTTGTCTGTGCGGAAGACAATCAGGGACTGACCAGCAGTCAAGGTTCAGGAGAGTGAAGTGTACTAAGCAGAGGAAGGCATCCAGAACAAGTGCAGACAATCTTTAAGGGGCTGTGTCTTTGGGCTATCCTTTGTTCTTTCTGTTTTCCTAGGAAACTGCATTTTGTAAGGGCATGACAAACGAAGAGGAGGCAAAGATATCAGACAAGGAAAAGGCAGGGGAACTACATAAAGAGCCTGGCATTTCAGTATGTGAGGATTTTCCCATCTCTAGGAAGTTTAAAAAAAAAAAAAAGTCTTCTCAAGGAAATTTAACACTTTCATACTATAATTAATGTATTAACACTTAAAAAAGCATAGCGATATAAACTCTAGCTAATTCTGTGCTGAACACACTCTATTCAGGCACAAATCATGCAAACAGTCCTCCAGCTTACAATGAAATACATTCCTGGAAGAGAAGCTATCAATAACATGGTGCCACTAGATTAGATTTTTCAATAGAAGTAATGACATAAGTGGGTGGAGGGAGATATGTCCTGGGCTAAAGCCTGACATTAAACATTTTATGGACTAGGCAGCAAAAAGCTAATTAATCTCCCCAGTAAAATGTTTGTTTTAAAATTGTATAGATTAAAACCTTCTAAACTATACTGAAATTGAGCAGCACCCAGTTTTGAATCCCAGCTCTATCATTATCAAACTATATCACTGAGACAGGGAAACTAAAGGGACCCCCTGAGTTTTTTTGCTCCTTTTCCTGGTTCTCTTTTTGCTAGGACCTCCACCTCCACCTTACACACATGCCTTATAGAACTGATAATGTGTGTCCTCCTTATAAACGTCAAGGAGTTAATAATTTCTTTGGAGTCTTCCAGCACAATAGATAACATTTAAGGAGTGACTGGGGAAGATCCTCATGAGTTTTCCAAGACTGCTGACTCACCAAGACCCCTGGCTCCAGGGCATAAGTGACTTACGGAGGACACTTGAGCACTCCTCCTTGGTTTTTTTTGACCAGTTCCTAGATGCCTAAGAGGACATGTATACCAGACCACAATCCTCACTAAAAACCCTGGACCCCATGCAAAGACGAGACTCACTCAGGTTTGCTTTCAAAGTCTCCCAGTTGCTCTGTCCGTATCTACACTCTCTGTATCTTCAGTAAACTCTGCTCTCACTTCCTCTTGGCTCAAGTCTGATTTCTTTTTTTTTTTTTTCCTGCCCAAAGCCAAGGACCCTCTTAGCTGGTCCTGTGGAACCCCTCTGGGTCCCCAGACCGGGCCTGTCTGAATCAATCCTCTCAGACTCATTTTTCTCATCTATAAAATTGGATTATAATGATACCTATCTCATAGGGTATGAATTTGTGATAAAATAAGCAATATATATTTTGGTCTTCATTCCCTGGTTCCTGGCCAGAGCTCCTAAAACCCTTTCAATTTCTCAATTGAAAAAAGTAAAAGGGGTATCTTTGGTGTAATGTTTGGTTTTTGTCTCTGGCTCCTGGTATAGCTCAAGAGTGATAGAGGTAAAAGGAGTATCTTTTGTTATTTATAACAAAAATTTATAAAACCGTTTCAACCACACCTGAGTTTATGTTAATGAGGGACTTTTGGAAAGCCCCTAAGAATGGGAAGACTTGTTGCCAAGGGAACCAAAGGATGTGATTAGAGGTTAGAATTTTCAGCCCCATCCCCCAACATCCCAAGAAGGGGGAGGGAGTAATGGACATTAAGTTAATCACTAATTGCCATGACTTAATCAGTTATATTTATCTAATAAAGACTCTATAAAACCCCTGACTAAATGGGTTCAGAGCGGTTCCAGGTTGGTGAACCCATCAGGGTGCTGGGAGGGTGACCCACCCAGAGAAGGTATAGAAGCTCCGCACCACTTGCCATATATATTGGCTTATGCCATTTGGCTGTTCCTGAGTTGTATCTTTTATAATAAACTGGAAATAGTAAGTAAAGCACTTTCTGGAGTTCTGTGAGCTGTTCTAGCAAATTATCAAACCCAAAGAAGGGGTTGCAGGAACCCCTGATTTATAGCAGGTCAGTCAGAACGACAGGTGACAACCTGGTATCTCACGTGGGGAGCATTCTTCTGAGACTGAGCCTTTAACCTGTGGGGTCTGCACTAATACCAATCAGTGTCAGACGGGTTAAATTGTAGGACACCTGGTTGGTTCCCTCCAAGAAATGGAGAATTGTTTGGTTTATAAAAATCCACACATTTGGTGTCAGAAGTGTTGTGAGAATAGAGGAGTTTTCCTTCTATACGGTGTTAAAAAAAAAAAAAGAAACAAAAGGTCCAAAATGGTGTCACTTGTGCTAAGCCCTACATCAGCAACCAGATCTTAAAACCTAACCTAATTGCAATTTCAACCTCTCCGAAGACTGGAATTTTAAACCTATAGTCTGGAATTTCCTGATCAATATTAGAGAGGTAACTGGCCTGATAGACCCCTGCCTGCTCCCTTTCCCCAAAGGAAAGTAATCTTGCTTGAAAAAATCCTATTTTATGTTTATGACTTCCTTGTTCCTACTGCTTCTGCTTACAAAAGCCTTCTGTTTTCTATAGCTCCTCAGAGCTCCTTTCTACTTACTAGATGGGATGCAACCCAATTGTTGAATAAAGCCAATTAGACTTCTCAAATTTAGTCAGTTAAATTTTTGTTTTTTAGCAAGGGTATTATAAGAGTTAAATAATCTATGCAAAGCACTTAGCAATGCCTAGAAAACACTATGTACTCAATAAAGGTTAGTAACTATTATCACGTGTACTTATTAAGAAACATGTTCCTGTCTTGCCACTCATCCTCTATATTGGTCTGGTTGTTCAAAACACTTTGCAGCCCTTATGCCCTAGACAAAAACACCAGCCAGCCCTATCATATAGAGTCCACCATATTTATTTCTGACATTTTTTTTTTCTGACATAATTTTTTTTCAGTCATTTCACCTGGCTTGAGTCATAACTCTGGCTTCCAACAGGCTCACTGTACCCTCTTTTGCTATAACCTCTATTTCGACCCCCAGCGTTTCGTTGGGATCTGCCCAAGCTAGCTATGCCACCTGCACCAACCTTCTCAGCTCAATGAAAGGATTTAGATTACTGTAATTAATCATATAAAGTTATATTTAAATAATCCAGTATAATTGTACAACATATTATGTCCTCATATTTTCCCTAATTTAATTGAATCTTGAATCTTCCCTTATTTCTATCCCATACAAATTCCTTCCTGACAACCCTCATTTCAGTGAAAGGCCCTCCCCAAGTTTTCCAAAATTCTAGGGGTCGAGTCCTCTTTTTTCCCACTCCCTAAATTCAATTCATTGGCAAGTTCTACCACTGCAACTGTAAAATACATTCTGAATTGTTCCCCTTTTTTATCTGTATTATTAACATCTTTGTCCACTGGAGAGTCAGCATTAGTATCATCTGGAAACTTGTTGGACAGTTCTTAGGCCCCAACCCAGAAATATTGAATAAGACACCTGGTGGAGGAAGGGAGAGGAAGGGGCAGAAATCTGTGTCTTAATAGGCCCTCAGGTAATTCTGATGAACACTCTGGCGTGCAAACGACTGTTCCCAACAAAACCACTGTCAGCTTCCAGTGTCAGTGTATGGGAATATCGTAACAGCCTTCAGAGTCATCTCTCTGCTTCTCTGCTTGTTCCTCTACCATCCATTATCCTCACAGCAACAGGAATAATATTTTTTTACTTGAAACCTTCCAGTGACTTCCTATGTCCATTAAACTAAAATCCATTTCCCTTACTCTGGCTTTCAGACATGACCCAGTTACATGCTTCTTCTCCAAACACATGCCTCTCCATCTCTTATGTTCTAGCAACAATGGCCTTCTCTTTCCATAACATAAATGTACCATGATGAGGCTTTGTAAAAACTTGCTCCTTTGCTGGTATCATCCCTGTTGTTCAGGTCTCAGCTACAATGTTTCCTCCTCAGAGAGGTCTTCACACTAGTTCAAGCTTCTGGGGTCCAATAATTAGTCACTAACAGATAACCAACATTCATTCTCCATATATCACTTATTATGATTTCATAGTTTTCTTGTTTGCTCTTTTTATTTATTATTTATTTATTTTTAAAGATTTTATTTTATGTATTTGACAGAGAGAGAGAGAGATCACAAGTAGGCAGACAGGCAGGCAGAGGGAGAGGGAGAAGCAGGCTCCCTGCTGAGCACAGAGCCCAATGAGGGGCTCGATCCCAGGATCCTGGGATCATGACCTGAGCCGAAGGGAGATGCTTAACCATCTGAGCCACCCAGGCATCCCTCTTGTTTGCTATTTTTAAAGTTTATTATTTTTCTCCTACTAGAGTAGCCTTAGAGTAAGGACTTTTTTTTTAATTTTATTATGTTTTTTTTTTAATTTTATTATGTTATGTTAGTCACCATACAATACATCATTGGTTTTTGATGTGGTGATCCACAATCCACTGTTTTCGTATAACACCCAGTGCTCCATGCAGTACATGCCCTCCTTAATACCCATCACTGGGCTAATCAATTCCCCCTCCCCTCTAAAACCCTGTTTGTTTCTCAGAGTCATAGTCTCTCATGGTTCATCTCTCCCTCCAATTCCTCCCCCCCATTTTTCCCTTCCTTCTCCTAATGTCCTCCATGCTATTTCTTATGTTCCACAAATAAGTGAAACCATATGAAAAGTGACTTTCTCTGCTTGACTTATTTCACTTAGCATAATCTCCTCCAGTCCCATCCATGTTGATGTAAAAGTTGGGTATTCATCTTTTCTGATGGCTGAGTAATATTCCATTGTATATATGGACCACATCTTCTTTATCCATTCATCTGTTGAAGGGCATCTTGGCTCTTTCCAGAGTTTGGCTATTGCGGACATTGCTGCTATGAACACTGGGGTGCATATGGCCCTTCTTTTCACTACATCTGTGTCTTTGGGGTAAATACCCAGGAGTGCAATTGCTGGGTCATAGGGTAGCTCTATTTTTAAATTTTTGAGGAACCTCCACACTGTTTTCCAAAGTGGCTGTCCCAACTTGCATTCCCAACAACAGTGTAAGAGGGTTCCCCTTTCTCCACAACCTCTCCAACATTTGTTGTTTCTTTCCCTGTCCATTTTTGCCATTCTAACTGGTGTAAGGTGGTATCTCAATGTGGTTTTGATTTGGATTTCCCTGATGGCTAATAATGATGAACGTTTTTTCATGTGTCTGTTAGCCATTTGTATGTCTTCTTCAGAGAAGTGTCTTTTCATCTCTTCTGCCCACTTTTTGACTTGGTTATTTGTTTTTTGGGTGTTGAGTTTGAGAAGTTCTTTATAGATCTTGGATACCAGCCCTTTATCTGTAGTGTCATTTGCAAATATCTTCTCCCATTCTGTGGGTTGCCTCTTTGTTTTTTGTTGACTGTTTCCTTTTCTGTGCAGAAGCTTTTTATCTTGATGAAGTCTCAAAAGTTCATTTTTGCTTTTGTTTCACTAGCTTTTGGAGATGTATCTTGAAAGAAGTTGCTGTGGGCGATGTCAAAGAGGTTACTGCCTATGTTCTCCTCTAGGATTTTGATGGATTCCTGTCTTACATCGAGGTCTTTCATCCACTTTGAGTTTATCTTTGTGAGTGGTGCTAGAGAATGGTCGAGTTTCATTCTTCTGCATGTGGCTGAAGGACCTTGTTCTTTATGTTCATCTTTGCTCATCCAGAAACCAGAACAATCACTGGCATATACCAAATGTCTAATAAATATCTATTGAAATAATTAATTGTAACAAAGTAGCAGAGGAAGAAATACTTTCAACAGTATCAGGGAATTTGGAAAGTCTTTGAGGAGATTGTGTCAAGTGACTCTAAAAGGAACCAAAATTGATCAAAACTAAGCTTGGAGTCAGATCAGCAGGGCTCAAATTCCAACTCCACCTCTTACAAGGTACAGGACTTGGAGAAAATTTCTATCTTTTTTTTTCTTTTTTTTTTACCTTTTCAACATCATCATCTCAGGGTTGTCATTGGGAATAACTAACATAATAGGAAACTTAGCACATGGTAAATACACAGTAATTATAACTTGAAACTTTACAGAAGATTTGGAGTTCCTTGAAAAATATGTTATATATCGCATATGATATGAATGTTAATCAAAATGAAATAAAGGAAGAAATTCACCCATAATCTTATTATCTCAAACAAACAATTTCATCTTGTCAATTCTCTTTTATACACATCGAATATCTTTATATAATAAAAATCCTAAAGTAGATTCAATTTTGTAATTTCTTGACTTTTTGAAAACTCAATTCAGAGATGTCTCTTTTTCTGTCTCATTTTTAAATTTCCCTCAAGCAGGCAGAGAGAAGCGATTAAGTTGCTGGTCTTTCCTGCCTTTGAAGCCAAAAGTTTTACTACCTTCTCGAACTGCAATCTCTACATTAACGATTTCATCTTGCACTCTGATATTATGAATGTCATGTCTTTAAAATGCATGAGCCAACCTTTTTTTACACTAAAAGTTCCCAGCCTTTGATCATTTCCCATCCTTTTGTCTTAAAAACAACTGCTCCAGGTTTTGACTAGAATAGTGGTCAACTCACAGGCACACATCTCTGTGTTTGATCATGAATCTACAAAATTAAAAGGCTTTGTTCTCATTGGAGCAGTGCTAGTTACAGGGAGAGGAATGAATCCTGGAGACAGATGGAAGCTGGAAGTCACAGTAGCATGATGACTATTATTGTTCAAGAGAAATCCTGAGTGCCATAGTTTTTGGAGTACCCATGGTCACTCTAAGTACTGGAAAAGGATGCCACAGGTGTAGTGAGAGAATCATTGTAAACTGATGAATTCTCAAAAGTAAACAGGGAAAAGTGAAAGTCTTCAAATTCACAATTTGTCTAAACAATATTAATCAAATGGCTACCATGTGCCATGCAATGTGTTAAGTGCTGGGGAGATCATGATGATCAAAAATAAATAAATACATAAAACTGAAACCTAAGTATGGTTCCTATCCCCGTAAATTTATAATCTAGTGTATGAAACGACAATGAGCCAAATAAACATACTAATAAACATAAATTTATAACTGAGATTGTTACTGGAAAGAAAGATACACAGTGTTTTAAGATAATGAAATAACTGGATCTCACCTAGATTTGGGGATAAGGAAGTCCTCTCTCAGTAGGGAACATTTGAGCTAGATCTGAAAGTAGATGTTAATTAGATAATTGCTTTTGAGTTGGGAGTGGGTGGGAATGAGTGTGCAGAACATTCCAGATACAGCACAGCATACACAAAGGCCCTGAGTAAGGAGGAACTAGGCACGTTAACGGAACTGATAGGAAATCAATATTATTATGACCAAAGCTGTTGAGAAGGTCAGTTGAAGCATGCTGCCAGGCAAGGTTAGATGTATGTGAATCAGTGATGGGGTTCTAACTCACAAAATTTGTTGCAGGGATTAAATAAATTAAATGAGAATATCTTGGTAAAGTACATAGTACAGTGCTTGGCACAAAATAAAGTGCCTTGTGAGTGTTCTCTATTATTATTATTATCATTTGGCATTACCATGTCTACTGTTTATATATTAACTATTTTCCTCATTTCTGCCACTATATCAGGTCAGCTGAGGCTGCCATTGTCCCTCACAAGGATCCCTGCAATAGCTTCCTTCAAATCCATTCTCCACACTGAATCCTCCCCTTCCCACATGAAAGCATTTAGGGACTCCACCTCTGGTTAGTTGTATATAATATTGGTTTGGTATGGTATGCTGCATGTAAAGATTATAAGATTAAAAGCCAGAAGTTATTTATTTATACTGGCCAAAATATATAGAAAATATAATGTCATTATTACCTAAGAGAGTGGTACAGAGGGTTTAAATATTATAAATTTAAAATACAAGGTGAAATTAAAATATTCAGAGTAATTATAATTGTAACTAAGAGTCATCTGTCAGGTACAAGTTGTAAATATCAAAAGCTCAAATAGGGTAGCTAGAAGATTGATAGGGTAGGGAAGACGAGACCACACACACTGGATGGAAGATCTAGAGAGGACTGGAAACCCTAGCTGGAGTCTCTGGCCACTTCAGAGGAAGGTCAGACTTTAGTAATATCCTTCCAGAGTGAAGCTCCAAGAGTCACAGCTCTCTGCTCCTGCCAACCAATCCAAAACCCCAGTCCAAGTGTCTCCCTCTCGTTCTGACCCAGAATTTTAGCCTCCTGTTCAACAGGGGTGGAGGTGAGGGTAGGAGGAGACAGAAAAGCAATTAAATGACTACTTGAAGACCGCCCAAGCCTTTTCCTCCTTTACTTTCAAATTACTCCTTGTTAAACTCCAGGTAAATACCAACTATAACAAAGGAACCTAAATGGAGGACTCTTCAAAACCAAGAGAAGAATCAATGTAATTGAGTACTCTCCTGATCTAAAACCTTCTAATGTTTGCCATTGCCTCAAGATAAAATCCAAACCTCTCAACGCTCCATGTAGGGCCTCTTATGATCTGTGCCCTCTGGTGTTTCCAACTTCACCTCTCATTACAACTCCACTCATGGTACTCCAAACAATCTTAATGATAGCTCTTAGAGTTTCTTGAATGAACAACACTCCAGCTCATCTTTGGTCTTGGTACAGATGTGCTGCTCTCTTTGCCTATAATTTGTTCTCTCCTTCCCACAACTCCTTCTTTACGACTGGCCTGCAAAGGGCCACCTTTCTGCTTTATCCTCAAATGGCCTTTCCCCAGAGCACATGCGAGAAAAGAGAGACATCTGGTCCCTCTTGCTCTTCTTATAAGTACACCAATCCTATCAAATTAGGGCATCCACCATTATGACCTTATTTAAACCTTTATTACCTCCTTATAGGCCCTATCTCCAAATAAAGTCACCTTGAGGGTTAGGGCTTCAACATATGAATTTCAGGGAGACACAATTCAGTCCATAGCAATGGCTAAACAATAGTCTACTGAAAAATTCTGTATGAAAATAATGCTCCAGGAGCAAGATACTAAAGTTAAGAAACTTTTTCCTTAAAATATATTATTTGCAAATTTCCTTTAAAATTCATTTTGTTGTGTTAGCTACATACCCTTCACGTCCAAGTGTGGATAAAAGTGTCTTTCTGAAATTTCTCACCTGCATCTACTTGCAATCTGGAAGAACAGACTTCACACTCTTTCAAAAGATATTTAAATTTTCTGTGTAGCTCAACTGTTGTTGTCTCTAACTCCATTTCTATGCTAAAGAAAATGATGCCTTTTACACCATTGAGAGCCTGAATAATCTTGAAAGTTTTCATATGAACTGATGAAGGAAAAGAGGCCATCCTAGAGTTAGCCTTACTGGAAGCTTCTACTAAACAAAAAAACTTTAGAATTCCAAAGAAAACTAATTGGAACCCTGAAGCAGATGGGGAAAAGCAGAAATTTCAGAACACCTTTGTGACCTCATTACAAGCATAATGAAGGAGGCAACGATGGAGTTAATTAGAAAAGAGGCAAGAAAAAGATTAAATGAGAGTATAAAAACAACAAAATGTAACTCACAGAAAGGGAGGCATTCAGCAAGAAATAGAATATGCTGATCTCTGCAAAACTATTCAGAACCGAAGAAGATGGGAGCGAGAATCAAGCAAAAGGAATATAAACCAGGTGGCCACTGAGGATGAAATCTATAGAAAACACAAAGAGCAGCACCTGGGAAGGAACTAGCAGATATCTGCATCAAGTGAAAAATATAGCCCTAGTAGCCAGGGGAATTTAGCTGGTTATACAAGAGGAGTCATTCTTAGTTGGGTGGCACTAATTGTGTACCTGTGTAGGTCATGGAGAAAACTCATGAGTTTCTTAGTAGCCACAAACAGACATTAGTCCAAATTTGCCCTTTGCCACATATGACCATCCTAAGTTGTTGACACCTTTACTAATTTTCACCATGTGTAGAGACTGAAAATACCTCTAAAGATCAATGATTATTTTCACAAGCAATATATGTCCTTCAGATATAGTCTGTAGACAGTAAATTTTAAAACTTGTTAATAAATGGCATTTTACGCATGCAATTTGTCCATCTATCTATGACTCACACTTGTTTTGATAACAGCAAGGAGATAGCATCATAGTCCCAATTTCACTGTAAAAGTTTCTGATAAACAAAGAGTACCACACTTTGTGATTCAAATATAATCATGCTCCTTGTGTAGACTGGTGGCTTAGATTGTAAGGAATAAGAAGAGAAGAGATCAGGGAATTATTCAGTTTATATGAGCCAAATTCTAGCAAGTTCAGTCCAAAATCTTGTTTCTGAATTATATAGATGGGCTAGATACAATGAGTACACAGATTAGATATTTTCCATATATTTTCTTTTTTTATATTTAAAATAATCCTTGTCTATATGCTGTGGTTGAATTGAACATGAAATCATAAGATATGATTTGCTATGATTCACCTTAATACCTCGGTGGTGATAAATTTAAGGCTCCAGGTTCTCACTCATGCACTGCCCCGGGATGTCACTGAGCAGGCACCAAACTGGACTGACCAGTCATTTTTGCTATAGCTATAGCTCTGTGTATCAAGAATGTAAGATTTCTTCTAGCTCATGATTGATACATGGATAATGTAGAGGGTACATTTCTCGCACGTACCACATCTTTAAACCTCTCAGAGACATTACATTGTAAGAGTAAATGAAAAGTTAATGCTGCAAAGTTCCTTTACAGTGTAAAGGAAGAAATGAAAATTTGAAACATAAACAGAGAGAAGGGTCAAATTATTTTGAATGTGATTTTTGGAGAGTTGATCACACTTGAGAGAAAGGTAGTATCTTGTTAGAACTTATTTAAGAATTTATACCATGACAGTCTACATTACTTAACCCAATTATGACAATTATTTCCCAGCAATTAGCCTCTCCTAGAAAGTCAGAACCTCATTTTATTTAGTCCACTACTCTCTTTAATCACTCCACCTCAAACCCTTCCAATTATCTGCCTGGCCAATTCCAAAGCCTAAAATTCCTAATTTCTGCTCTGAGATTGTAAACCATTTCTAAAAGAGGTCAGATAGCAATACGGACTGGCTTCTACAAACTCCTACCATGTTTTTTTCCTCAATTGCTTTTAACTTCCAAGATTGCCACCACCGAATAAACAGTAGCAGCTGTCCACATGGTCAGCTCTGGAGTCATTCCTGGCCCATCTTTTTTCTAACCCCATCCCAGCCTTCTTCAAGATGATTTTATTTGTTAATAACCTTGACTCCTTATGTAGATTCCTCTCTTGACAGGCCTCTTGGATTTAAACTGGGTTTTGGTTTTTGGGGGGCTTTTTCATATTTTTTGGTTTTTAAGATTTATTTTTATTTTTAGAAAGAGAGAGAGTGTGTGTGCAGGGGAGGGAGGAGGAACAGAGGGAGAGGGAGAGAGAGTCCTAAGCCAACTCCATGCTGAGCGCAGAGCCTGAGGCAGGGCTCAACCCCAGAACCCTGACATCATGACCTGAGCCAAAACCAAGAGTTGGACGCTTAACTGACTCTACCACCCAGGTGCCCATAAAGTGGGTTTTGAACTGTAGTTATTTGTACTTGGCTTTGCTTTTTGACAAGGCACATTCAGCACAAAATACACTATTTACTCTTTGAGGATAGGTCTTAGTCACCTTTGATTCCCACACACAAAGATACCATTGCAGCCACTGAATGGTATCCTGTCCCCAAAGTTCCTACCTAACCTGGTGCTCCTTCTTCTTGGTTCCTTCCAGGTGGGGATCCATTCCAAACATTTTTCAACCTTATTCAGGCCTCAACACTATCTGATAATCCTTTTCCCATTCCTGGTTTAATTTTACCATGTTTCCTTCTGTGTTCTTCCCAGCTTCTACCATTCTCCGGAAAGCTGCCAAACACTCTACCCACTCTTTGCAATAGACATCTACTCTATTAATCAGTCCAAAGTCATTCAATAATATTAAGGCTCTCATCTTCTTAACATTCTAGGGGCAAGAATCACTTTCTCAAGAGCTGAGTTTGGAAAAGCCCTGAGGTTGGATTGTCCATCAGTAGCCCTAACACTTGATGGCACTTGCAGCATCCTTGCAAGTACAGCAAAAATAAGGTGGTCTCCAAACCTAAGCTCCCCATCTGGAGTTCTGCTGGCTAAATTGGTTTTGTTCGAAATAGATGGAAAAACTTAATCAAGGAAAAGATATAAAATATCAAAGGCACAAAGGGGGAAAAAAGGTTACTGATATCAAATTGAGCTCATAAGGACCTTGGAAAACATTTTAAATACTCATCAAACAAGGTGAAAGCCAGAATCAATCAGTCTCTAGGAAAAGTATCAGGGTAAACAAGCAGCAGTGAGCAGAACTGGGTATATGGGGATGACTGCGCAAATAGAGTAGGGTGGGAATAAAGGCATGCCTCTCCTTGGGTGGAGCTGAGCTGTAGGTGACAGCAATGCAGGGTGATGACAAGGGTAGAATGAATAGGATTGACTAAGCCAAGAACCAGATGCCAAGGCCTCTGCGCTGACAGCAGGGGGAAAAGAGGAAAGAAGACCACATTATTTTTTTTAAACATTTTTTATTTATTTGACAGACAGAGAGAGCACAAACAGGGGGAGTGGCAGGCAGAGGGAAAGGGAGAAGCAGGCTTCCCGCCATGCAGGGAGCAGGATGCGGAGCTTGATCCCAGGACCCTGGGATCATGATCTGAGTCAAAGGCAGAAGCTTAACCAACTGAGCTACCCAGGAACCCCTAAGACCACATTATTAACAAATTGTGCTCCTCTCAAAATAAATCAGGAATTCCATTGTTACAGATTGACATACTCTTAGACAATTCATTCTTATTCTAAATCAGAATTACAAGCATGGAGCAACTATGTTCTATATTATATATGAAAGTTTCCTGGGCATATTTGGCAGCAGGTGGAAGGCTTAAGAGTACAATAATAACACTACCATTGTATCTTTATAGTGTTTTATCACATATTTTTGGACAAAATAGTTAATTTTTTAATGATGAATAGTATATAATGTATAGTATTTTATTATTATATAGTATAACAATGACTATACTGCATATATATATATATATATATATATATATAGTATAAGAACCAATACTATAAAATGATATTTGTCTCCAAGTCTTCCACTAAGAGACCTACCATCTTCCCTTCACTTCTGGTTAGCTCCTAAGTTCCTCACATACTTCCTTGTGATTGGATTGTAAGAGTACTTTCCCTTCTACCCAGTGAAGATCTTGGTTTGTGGTTGCTCTTTGCCCTGCTGAAAAAAGAAGCCAGCCCTTAACCACTGAGGGTACTGCTGCCTTTTGCTTCTCTAGCACCATTATTATCCAAGCATCAGTGTTCAGGGACATATTCTGCTCATTTATCTCATACACTCTCAAAGTTTCTCAGTAGAACCAAAACTTCTATTGGACAATCTCCTGAAGGCGACCAGGTAAACATCAGTTCACATATTCAAATCTCAAAAAGTATGCAAAGGCCAGGTAAATAGAGAATAGGGACCTGCTCATTCCAGCTTGCCCAGAGAACTACAGCAAAGAAAGATAGGCTGCATTGTAGGCAACTTCATTTAACTGTGTAGGTAGATAGGTCATCACAGAGGAAAATTTTGTTAAAAGTTGATGGCAAGCAAAGGCCACTGAATAGCCTACTGGGGGTATTTTTAGGTTCAAACCCTGTGGAAGGCAGGTAAGTATGAAGATGAAGGAGGTGGTAATGGACAGGAAGGGGTGAAGAGGAGAAGGAAGAAAATAATGTTGTTCTTATTTGAAAATACATATGATGCCACCCATATGTAAATCAACTTTATAAAACGAAGTATATTTGGAAAATGACCACTGCTCAGTTAGAACCTAGATAACCACTTATCTTGATGGCTTATTTCATTCCCACAGTTGTCACTTTCCTCTGAGCGAGCCACAGAGATATAGGTTGTCAATTAGAAGATAGTGTAAGTTTACCTATATCATGCAAGCTTTTGGCCATGTACAAATACTTGCAATGTTCTACTTCTCTTCCAAGGCTGTAGTGCTTAATCAAACCTTGGTTTTCTGAGGAAAACCATGGTTTAACAAATGTTTAAAGATTATAGAGTCAGTGATCCTTCAGGATGTGAAGTAATACAATTAGGATTTTTTAAATAGTGCTACACTCCTCTTTCTGAGACTACAGAATACAATCTCAGTTCTGCAAAATGTTTATAGTGTATGTATGTATGTATATTTACGTTTATATATATATATAACTTGAAATGTAATTAATATTTTAAATTTCCTAATACTAAGCATGAATTAATTTCAAATAATAGAGTTATTTTGTTTCAGCTAATTCTTTGGTCTCTGTTTTTAACACCTTAGTGCCATATAGTAAGTGCAATTCAAACTGAAATAGAGCTAGATAACACAGTATGATATAATTAGAAAATACTTGTCCCTTACGGATATAACATCAATGTCTCTGGAAGAGTTAATATAACTTCCAAAAATACCAACCCCGGGACTACAGGAAAGCAGGTGAGAAAACTGGTTCAATATGATATTGATTTGTGGAATTCTTGAGTTCAGAGCAGGAGTTTCCCACTTGGTCTATAGATCTAGGTATTCCTGGAACCAATATCCATAGTTCAGACAGAGCTCACTAGAGATCCAGCAATCTCTAAACTTGGACCAAATTAAGTGCAGGATGGTTTAGATACAGATGCACAAACAATGGTGCCAATGTGCTCCTGTAAACCCTTAGACCTTCCCACACTAACCGTCTTGCTATGCAATGTCCAGTTATACCCCAGAGCGAAGTAAATAATAGATGGCATTTAATAAAAGCAAATCAAGCTTAACATTTTGAATTCATTTCTTTCCCTAATATAGCAGCAGAAATTTAAAGCAAATGCTTTAATTGTGCATTTCCTCCGGCCGATCTCATTCTAACATTAAAACAGTGCCTCCTACAACTCTGTCACTTCCACCTGCCAGTGCTAATGTTATAGTTATATAGGCATAACCCATGTGCATTTAGGTCCAAATTTAAAATATTATGGAAGCTAATGTTCCTTTTCAATGTATATTTCTATAGAGAAACAGGAAGTGAAGAAGTGAAGCCTAGACAAAAATCTGCATCTCTTAAGACATTTGTCTTTATTTATTTTTTGAAGTATAATTAACATAGGACATTTTGTCTTAAGCATTTTCCTCACACTTCTTAATCTTCTTCATAAAATTGCTTTGTCAAATCAGAGCTGTTAAATTCTTAACAAAAATAGCAAAGGATTGTAAATAAATAAAGAACAGTTAAATAGTTCCTTGTTCCAAATTAATACATGTCCTATTATATTCTGTCAGTGTAGTTACAGCTTAAAAGATATAAAAGGATTGTCCAAAGCAGCAATGTAAACAATAAATATTATCAAAAATGAAACTCACTTTATTAGCTCTTTAGGACTTTCTATTTCTTTTAGCTAATAAAGTGAATAATTCAAATATTACATCTGAAGCTGAATCATAAATCCATCAAAGAGCTTATTTTCCCTAAATCCCAACTTCCAAAACATATGGAAAATTGCCTTAAGGTAGAGAAAGTTGTTGTCTTTATCACACTGTGCATCTAAAGTCCCAAGATGATTGATTTAACGAGGTTTGCACATTAGAAGCCTTTTCCATTGTTACAATAAGAGGAAATCACAAGAAAGATTAATGCCCTCCGCATGGTGCCACTGTATTAAATGTCTTTGAAATGTCTTCACTCCAGGAGCACTTCCTACCCATGCCAGTGCTTAGTAAAGATGGTCTCAGTGTAAAGAATTTATTAGTTATGGCGATGAAGCTGTTGTGCTGGGAATAAATACCTGTGACATGCTTACTTCAAAGAGAAGTATAAGCCAGTCAGTTTCCAAACAAAATTTGATTTCGTGGCTTGGTTACAAGGAGAGCACATTTCTGAGGTGCTTGCAAGTGAGGCCACCCACAGGTCTGCCATGGTATCTAGGATCTTGTCACAACAATGCAGTGTTAGCAAATGGGAAGCAAAGCCGAGCAATCCTCCCATCACTTGGAAAGCTTCTCACACTTAGAGCCTTACTGGTGTTTTTCTCTGAAGTGACAATATTTTTCTTGCCCTCACCTTCCCTCTTCTTCACAGACACAGAAGAAAAGAAAGCATTTCAATCCACTCCTCCAAATCCCTGGGATGGTGACATATACCTGAGTCTGTCCCTTCTTATACCACTCTGATTTATATAAAAGAGGTGACTTCAGAGAATAATTTTTTTAAAAACCTAATTAAGCCTTATATATCATATGGGCTATCAATCATCCCACTAATAACATTAACTGGGCACCAATCATAAGCCTGGTATTGTGCTAAATGCTGGGATAGACACATGAAACAATTTATGAACCAAAAAAAAATCACTATTTCATTACCATGAAGAAAAATAATAAACGCCAAAGAGTGTAGCTCATACAACAACAAAGCAAGTTAGAAATATTGAAAAGCAACAGTACTGTGGCTGACAGTTACTAAAATGTGCGTGACATAGAAAGACAACTGTTGGCACAAATTAAATAGTCAACCAACAACTATGAAAGCAGAAAGGTTTCTATCTATCACTTCAGTCTTATTCCCTGGCATCCATGCATTTCTGTTTCTTTGCCTTTACTCATCCTCCCTTGGTCTGGAATGTTTTCTCTCCTCTTTACCATCCAAGGGCTGTTCTCTTTAAAGAGCCAGCTGAAATCCCACTTCTCCCATGTGGCAACTCCAAACCCCAGCAACCCCTCACTTCTATAAATTCTTAATACTTTTCCCAATCTCCACCTTATACTTCAGCAAATGTCCTATCCTACTTGCTATTGTTTCCCCTTGATTAATTTTATAATCCTAACTACCTTGCAACTATAACTTCTGCCTCCCCACAATACTTATTATAGGAGGGAACACATTATTATAGGCACTTGATAAATGTGTGACAACTTGATTTGTTCTAGGATGGCCTGTTATCAAAAGGTTTCATGAGGTTACAAAAAAGTTGAGAATTACTGAATGGGAATATGTATTCATTCACCACTTTGAAGTAAAAAGTGAAAACAGTTATCAATATATATAGAAAACTCCGACACTGAGGTACATATAATATAGTGGTAAGTGTTTAATTAGGTCAACAGTTTAAAACAGTAAAGATTAGATTTATGAAAAAATTCACAAACATAATGGAACAAATATTAATGTATGAGAATTCATAGCCTCTTTGCCTTACTCCAAAAATTCTAGCATTGCTTCCAGGGCTTCCCCTTCTCTTACACTGGAAAAGTTAAGATTTACTCAGTAGATTAGTAGAGATCATGAGACTGCGGGACACAGAGGCAGAAGCAAAGAATCTACACATGAAGCATTAAGGAGTCATTCAGGGAAAGAATTAAAGAGAGAATCAAAAGTGGGGCACCAGGGTGACTCAGTCAGTAAAGCAGCCAACTCTTGGTTTCAGCTCAGGTCATGATCTCAGGGTCTGTGAGATCCTGCCCCGTGTGGGGCTCTATGCTCTGTGGGGAGTCTGCTTGACTGCTTGAGATTCTTCCCCCCTCCCCCTGCCTCTCCCCCCCCCCCGTCTCTAAATAAATAAATAAATCTTTTTAAAAAAGAAAGAGAGAAGGGCACCTGGGTGGCTCAGTCGGTTAAGCGTCTGCCTTCAGCTCAGGTCATGATCCCAGGGTCCTGGGATCGAGTCCTGTGTCAGGCTCCCTGCTCAGTGGAGAGCCTGCTTCTCCCTCTCCCTCTGCCTTCCTCTCTGCCTACTTGTGCTCTCTCCCTCTCTCTCTCTGTCAAATAAATAAATAAAATCTTTAAAAAAATAAATAAAAATAAAAAAGAAAGAGAGAATCAAGAAAAAAAGCTATTGGGGAAGCTGCCCGTGAGAGAGGTAGGAGTGAAAACAAAGACCAGGGTTCCAGTTCTATTCAGCTACTACCGAGCAGAAAGATTTGGGGAAAGTTATTTAAACTCTTTAAATTACAGATTTCATGTCTGTAAAATCAGAGCAATAAAACCTAGCACACTGGGGTGTTGGGAGCATTAAGTAAGTGCTTAGCCTATCATTGATTCTCAGTAAATGGAGTAAAAGTAACCAAGTTATTATCAATAACAGGCTTTGAAATTTTGACTGATAATTATTTAAAAGAAGAAAAGTATAATTTATTCCTACTTGAAAATATGTTTCATCTTAGAAATTAGTTTATATCCATAGGCAAGTTATAAGAACTGGGCACAATCAAAGGAGTTAACTAGACCAGAGACTTCTCCAATGTGCTGGTAGTACAGAGAGAAGCCAGGTGAGCCTGGCAGACAGTAAACCTTCCACACATCTCCTTTCTCTCTATTTTGCAGTTCACCCTTCCTTTTCTTTTCATTATTTCACCAAGCATTGTTGACCTCATCCTACTTCAGTCCTACCCTCACCCTTCCTCTTTCCCTAAATTTTCGTAAGTTCCTTTTCATCCACTCTATTGCTTATACATATTGCTCCTGAGAACACAGAAATGCAAAAAGAAAGTATGAATTATCTTTCATGCATGTAATAAGCTGAACCACATGAAATTGTCATTTTGTAGGTAAAATATAAAAAATATACAGTATGTTTATAACAGTAATGTCAACCTACGAATACGACAAGTAACTTCTAATGCTATTACTATTTTGAGTTTGTGAAAAATGAAGGTAACCTCACTTTAGTAACATTGCAAAGTCATGTTCAAAGTGTGTTGAAATTTCAGTTGGTTTTGAATCACCTTAAAGCTTCCTTGCATTTGGCAAAGATGTGACTACAATTTGTAAGCCAATTTTTTTTTCAGAAAACGAGCCATAAAACATGGATGAGTGTGTGTGGATATACAGTTAGGGTTCTTTGGTTTTAAGCAATAGAAGGAAACTCTAATTTACATATAAAAAATAATTTAATGAAAGGTAAAAGATAGTTCATAGAATTTTTAAAAATCTGAACAATCAGTTCTTGGTAAAAAGAGAAGGCCAACCATGGGATCTCAGGAACAGAAATTCATGTTTAGAATCCTTAGGAAGCTCCCAAAGAATGACAAAGCTCCATTTAAAAAAAAAATAGGCTTTACTTTTTAAAAGATTTATTTATTTGGGGGGCGCCAGGGTGGCTCAGTCAGTTGAGTCTGCCTTCAGCTCAGTTTTGTCATGATCTCAGGGTCCTGGGATTGAGCCACACCTTGGGTTCCCTGCTCAGCGGAGATCCTGCTTCTCCCTCTCCCTCTGCCCCTCCCTCTGTTGTGCTCTCTCTCTCTCTGTCAGATAAATATATAAAATCTTTTTAAAAAAAGATTTATTTATTTGAGAGAGAGAGAGAGAGTGCGCACACGCTCACAGACATGAGCATGCAGAGGGAGGGGCAGAGGGAGAGAGAGAAACTTTTTTTTTTTTACATTTTTATGGTTTTGGTGTAATTAATATTCTGGGTACATCTTACCTGTTTCTTAAGGTATTTAAGACATTTAATATAATCTTAAATTTTAGGCTTGTGATTTTAATGAAATGTTTAGATGTATTTAAACCTGAAATCAGTGCAGGGGGGTTTGGTTTGGTTTTTTGGTTTTATTTAAATTCAAGTTAGTTAACATATAGTGTATTATTAATTTTCAGGCAGAATTTAGTGATTCATCAGTTGCATATAACACTCAGGGCTCATTACATCAAGTGCCCTCCTTAATGCCCATCACCCAGTTACCCCATTCCCCACCCACTTCTCCTCCAACAACCCTCAGTTTGCTCTCTATTTTTTAAGAGTCTCTTATGGTTTGTCTCCCTCTCTGTTTCTATCCTATTTTACTTTTCCTTCCCTCTCCCTATGTTCATCAGTTTTGTTTCTTAAATTTTGCATAGGAGTGTAATATTTTATTTGCTTTTCTCCGACTATTTCTCTTTGCATAACACACTCTAGATCCATCCACATCGTTGCAAATGATGAGATATCATTCATTTTGATGGCTGAGTAATACCACTGTGTGGGTGTGTATGTGCATGTACACACGCACACACACAAACACCACATCTTCTTTATCCATTCATCTATCGATAGACATCTAGGCTCTTTCCATAGCTTGGCTATTGTGGACACTGCTGCTATAAACATTGGTGTGTATGTGCCCCTTCAAATCACTATTTTTCTATCCTCTGGATACATACCTAGCAGTGGAATTGCTGGGTCGTAGGGTAGTTCTGTTTTTAACTTTATGAGGAAGCTCCATACCGTTTTCCAGAGGAGGGACAGAGGGTCTTAAGCAGACCCTTCACTGAGCCTGGTGACTGCCACAGCGCTCAAAATCACGACCTAAACTGAAACCAAGAGTCGGACACTTAACCAACTGCACCACCCAGGTGCCCTGACAGACTATTTTTTAGGGAAGTTTTAAGTTCATGGCAAAATTGAGCTGAAGGTACAGAGATTTCCCATATACCCCCTGTCCCTACCTATGCGTAGCTTCCCCATTATCAATGTCCCCCACCAGAATGGTACATTTATTACAATCGACACATTTTCACCCAGAATGCAGAGTTTACATGAGGGTCCACTCTTGGTGTTATACATTCTATGAGTTTTGACAGATGTTCAATGACATGTAGCCACCATTCTAGTATCATACAGAGTACTTTAATTCCCTTAACAAATCCTCTGTTTTCCACCTGTTTATCCCTCCCTCCCCCAACCCCTAGCAACCACTGATCTTTTTACTGTCTCCACAGTTTTGCCTTTTCCAGAAAGCCATAAGGTTGGAATCTACAGTATTTTTCCTAGAACTTACCTGAAAAAAAAGGAATAATTTTCCCACTTCACAGGGTTGTGTATGATTACATAAGTTAATATATGTAAAGTGTTTAGAACATAGCTTAGAGCATCATATGCTCAATAAAAATTAGCTGGATAATATTCTCCCAAATCTCCTTTTATTAATTCTACCATTACAGTCACCCCTCACCCTTTCAACTTATATTTATACCAATCTCTCTGGACTATGATCTTGGCTCTCCTCTGAACCATATGTGTGTGTATGTGTGTATATATATATATAAATATATTTTCCCCCCTCATATCTCCGAAAACCAACATAGAACACGCCTTTCGGTTAGACCTAATTTTCTTCCTGCTCACATATTACCCCATAATCAATCTCTTAATCTGATCTCTTATAACTTCACATATGTGAACAAACCAATGAGGAATCTGACCCCAGGTATTCAAGACGTCATCCTCATGTTGTATTGAAAATATCATGGTAATTAGGAGGTATCAATGTGGGTAGTGAAACCACCAGCTCTTTGGGGCTAGAATATAGCTAACTTGGGATAAAATCCTGTATTATGGAAATCTGACTCATCTCTGCTAAAAATTATCTTCCCAGTGTTCTTCTATGCTTCAATCTCACTCAGAGGTTTCAAATATTCCCCAGGTGACTTGGGTAGCAAGAACTCAATGGTATTGACATCGGCCCCAAGAAAGGTTTCAGGCCACGGAATCTTAAAGCAATGGCAGGCCACTGAAGGAGAAGGAAGTAACACAGTGAGGTAAATTTACCATTACAAGTTGCAACGGAAGGACAGCTGGGTGGCTCAGTTGGTTAAGCGTCTGCCTTTGGCTCAGGTCATGATCTCAGGGTCCGGGGATCGAGCCCCACGTTGGGATCCCTGCTCAGCGGAGAGCCTGCTTCTCCCTCTCCCTCTGCCTGCAGCTCCCCCTGCTTGTGGTCTCTCTGTCAAATGAATAAATAAAATCTTAAAAAAAAAAAAAAAGTTGCAATGGATTTGGTTAACATATAAAAATAAAGATTCAAAGAAACTAAAAAGTACTCAGAATACACAGGTAAAGGATGAGGTTTATTTTAGTAAATTCAGTTAACTTGCCAGTGATCAAAAAGCAAGGAGGTAATAATCACATGCACACAGACGGGAGTGTTCCACCGTGCATTGTTGTTGCCTACCCACTAGCAATTTTTCTGTCTCTTCTTTACTAAAAACCACCCAATTCATTCAAATTTTAAGTCAGCCATCTTCTTCTCAAAAGACTGGGCTTGTTTAGTTCAAGTCAATTGTGGCAACTCCATTCCCCTTGCAAATGATTACTTTAAAAATGGGCATGTGTTGTGCAAGTGGCAAATAAGTAAGGAGAAACTTTTGAAGATGGCTGGATGGGCAAATTTCATCACTCTTTAAAAAAGAACAGAAAAATTTTTTTAAAAAAAAAGGAAAAGAAAGTATAAAGCATTTATTCTCTCTCCTGAATTTTGAGTAACCAAATAGTTGATGAGGAAAAATTATTCTTTATTCAAGAATTCCAATTGATAAATGCAACCATTAAGAGATAATGAAGCTAGGCAACAAGTATCAGTCGATGCCAAAATATTATGCAAAAGTTGACGTGGGATCTTATAAGGAATGGAATTTATTGACAGCTTCTGAATTCACTGATGAATCATAATATCACTAAAAGTAGAACAACCAGACATTCTCTGTGCTCTGATTTGAACTTTCAGGAAGTACACAGTAGCACTTATGAACTGTTCTTGCAAAACGAAACAAAAGTAAATCTCAATCTATTCAAGTCTCTATATTTAAATCCTAGTTTGGAAATATAAGGAAGAAGGTCAAGTTAAATGCATCGCAAGGAAACAATCCACCAAGTCCAGAATGTGGATAGTCTACAGGGTAAATGACACAGTTTCTTCAATAAAATGAATGGAGAGATGGTTAAAGATGAAATAGGCTCAGAGAAATATAACAACTAAATGCTGTATATGGGCCTTATTTGAATTATTCTTTTCTCTAGATAGTTGGGGAAAATTGAACATGGATTAGTGTGTAAATGATTTTAAGGAATTACTATGACTTTTATATGTGATAATGATATTATGGTTAAATAAAAATGCCCATAATTGCTAAAAGCATGCTGAAATGTTTATGGGCAAAATATATGATGCTTGCTTTAATATACTCAAACAAAAAAAGGAGAGGAAAGAAATAAATGAAACAGATTGGCAAAATGTCAATAATTATTAAAGCTGGGTAAAGGGGGTATACTTGAAATTTTCTGAAATTGAGAGATTTTAGAGATATGGGAAAAATCTGACAGAAGAAGGGATGCACCCTCTTCCTGTTTCCAGCTTCTGAACACTACTATGTCCTGGACAGGACAACTCTATTTATGGCAGAGCAGAGAAAGGGAAAGAAATTCATTCGTGGACTACATCACTGAGCCATGGATTAAGCCGCCCTGAAACTCTTCAACTCTGTGATTTGACTGTGTCAAGGAACAAATGCTCTATTATTTCAGATAATTGTAAGATGAGTTTTCTATTACTTGCAGCCAAAAATATCCTATATTACCCTAAATGTTACACAAAATTATTGTATTGCTGTTTTGAAAATTATTTATTTTTAATTAAACAAGTAATTACATGTTCACTGAAACAAGTTACTGCACACTCTGAAAAGGAAAACAAACAATAGAAAAGAATATAGGGCACAGAGTTATTATTTGTCTTCATGCTCCCCCTCCTAATCTCTTACTCCTTATCAGATGCAACCACTACTAACACATTTTGATTTAAATTTTTTTGGAATATCTGCACCTATGTTTGCCTAGATAATACTGCTTGCGAGTACTCCTTTGTGAGTCCCTGTGCCTATGTATCTATGTATATCCTCATGTGGGACTTAATCCTTTTGGCACAAAGAACTTATCTTGTCATTCACCTGTAATTATTTCCCTAAAATTTCACCAGGCACTCAGTAAACAGTTGTTTATAGGTGATATTGAGGCTAAGAAGACTAGCTGGGCTTATAAGAATCATTTCCAAACTGCACACAAACTGAACTCCAAGTCTGAAAATGCAATATTGTACCTTCCTCATCCCCACAGAAAAATAACAATAGGACACAACCAAAGATACCAGCAGGTGTGCAACATGCAAATGGCAAGCATGGAAACTAAAGTGACTGACATTCCGAAGACATTTTCCAGCAAGATAAATTGTCAAAGCTGAGAACATTTGAACAGCAGGGCACAGCAAAGAGGCATTACATCTTCACATTTCAAGTCATTTGGCTGTGCACAGCAGAGTTACTTATAAAACTTAGTAAAGAGAAATCTACATTAACTGTTGAGCCATCCATAGGACTGCATTTGGTAAGGAGAGAGGGCATATGTGCCCATCTGTTCCGGATCTAGCTACCTTCCCAACCTTCCCTCTCTTGTCATTTTTAGAATGTAAACATTTTGAATGTAGGGAGGAACTGGGTTCTGTGGTATGTTCTGAACAGTTTCCAGCACTTTGAGCACTTAGAACATTTTTAAGGAATAACAACATTTTGCATTGGACTGGAGGGAATAGAACTTCCCCTTCGTTTGCTAAAATGAGAATATCTTTTATTCACCAAAAGCTGTTCTTTGGCTGACCAATTTAGTAAAAGAATAAAGAACTCCCCCTCTCATGCTTAGAAGAGACCTGTTCTTAAACAATGAAATGGTAATTCAAGGAGACATATAGCAGCAGAGAGCCAGTTTGTGAAAGTATGTCTCTGAACAAGAAACATAGTTGTGGAATGTAGAAGCTCAGTTGGGCCCAGCCAGGGGTTCTGCTGAGAGGCCCACACTCTCTAGAGCAGAAATAGAAAAAAAGTGTGCAATCTTTGGCCAGGCATTTATAAAAGGGACAGAAAACTTTTGATTCCACAAGTCCAAGTTTCAAAAGGGAGAATGGGTTGGCATCAATCTTTGTAGAATCTTTAAGAAGTGTTAGTAACCTGTTTCTTAAAAAGAAAATAAAAAAATTTAAAATCTCATTTGGATTTATCTTACAGCTATCATTGCACAAGTGTGAAACAGATATAAAAATTAGGTAAGTCATTATGCACTTTAAGAGTGAAATATTGGAAAAAATATAAACATCCACCAATGGGGGACCAGCTGAGTCATTTATGTAGCACATCAATACAGTGGAATACTATGTAGCTATAAAAAAGAATGAAAAGTACTCTATACAGTTATGAAAAGATCTGAGTGCTACACTGCTAAGTTTTAAGAAAAATACAGAATAATGTGTGTAATATGATGCCAGTTTTATGATAAAAAATGATAGGGCGCCTGGGTGGCTCAGTCGGTTGGGCGACTACCTTCGGCTCAGGTCATGATCCCAGAGTCCTGGGATCGAGTCCCACATCGGGCTCCCGGCTCGGCAGGGAGCCTGCTTCTCCCTCTGACCCTATCCCCTCTCATGCTGTTTCTCTCTCTCTCTCTCTCAAATAAATAAATAAAATCTTTAAAAAAAAACAAAAACAAAAACAAAAACAAAAATGATAAATATCTGTATTTGTAGCAAGTATATGCATAAACAAAACTCTGTAAGAGCACATTTAGAAACTTCACAGTAAGTACCTGGCGGAGAGTAGGAACTGAGCATGTGAAAGATAAGAATTGGAGGGCTGCTTTTCATCCTGTAGTGTCTCATAGTTTCTCATTTTGAATCACATAACTCTTAAAAATATTCTTAATGAAGTTTCTTTTAAACCTTTATTAAAATGTAAAATCAATTACAGGCCAAATTTCTTCTTTAGGGTGGTTTTTAAAAATATATTCTTCCAAGTACTACAAAAGGAAGGCCATGCTGCCTCTCCTGATTGCCTCAAAAAATAAAAAAAATAAATAAAAAATTGGAGCAGGTAAAAGGATTTAAGCGTACAATACACTATTTTTCCCTAGACCGCTGATAATCTGAATATATAAATATTTGAAATGGTGAGTTGCTAATGTAAAATGAAAGATGTAACCTCAGGGGTAGAACTGAATTCACAAGGGAATGACTACAATTTAGAGGAAGAAAAATACATATAGTCAGACTAATGCTAAACCCTCAACTGTGTCCACAGAGACTGTAAACAAGAAGTCTAGGTGAGTGACAAACATTATAAGATCTTCAACAATGAATGCTAGTTTATATGCTCCACTCCATTTATGTCAATAACAGTTATATTTATGGAATATATAGATGGCCTCACCCAAAGGCCCTATTACCATAGAAAATAAAAGTGTGGGATAAAGGGCAACTCTGCCCCTTGTCGTCCCTGGTGAAAATAAATTGTTGAAGATACAACCTAGTCAAAGAATTAATGCCTAAAGGCCTCTGTTAAAAGTTTTAATTTCTGAAATCTTTTTGTTGTATCTTCATTTTATGTTATTTCTCAGTTGTTTTGAAAATAAGTACCTATAGCAGTAGGGGAAATAAAAGCTGTATTAGGTTCTCTGTCAAGGCAATATAGATCCTTCTCCCTCGATAATAACACAAAACAAAACAAAACAAAACAAAAAATTCAGGTACTACCGTTGCCTTCATTTCACTCTTTTCTTATTTAAAAAATGTTCAAGAAAATCACCAATGCTTTTTAATGTTGAATAAATGAGAAATAAGCCAATATTACACTTCAAAATGCAATGAACATAAATGATAAACCAGCTAACATTACTGTATTTGCTATTTAATTTATAAGATAGTAATTATAAATGTAAATCAGGATAATGTAGGCATAATGGTTTCTTAAAGTGATAAATAATTGCACATTGTGATTCACATAAAAATCTTTCATTTAAAAATGAAATCACTTTTTCAAATCAGGGAAAATATACTTGGGAAGATTAAAGCCTCTCCAAATGACCCCTAGAAGCATAAACATGCTTACAAATATGAGTTAATAATCTGAGCATCATTTCAATTCAGTGTTTGTGAGGTATCAGATGTATGGGAAACTCTGGGGAAAAACAAGGAGAAACATGTCTCAACATACTATTATAAGATATTTTATTTCTATATATGATTTTGAGGTTTCTTTTATATCAATAATCTTTCCTAAGATCCAGACCATAGTATATCATAGATGATATTATTTCATTTGTCCAATATCATTAAAATTTATAATCAAGTGGCTATCAGTAGTTGCAACTTAAAAAATCATAAAAGACTTTGTTTATCAATTTGGGTATGCCACACTGTGAACAAAACAAACAAAAATCCAAATGCAAAAGTACAAGTGCAGTCACTCAACTTGATATTCTGCCTGTATGTCACTAAATATCTGAAAGTAGAAGTAAAAACTCTTGAGGACTGGAAGGCTCTTAGAGGTTTTGATAATACAACAATCCTTGACAGATGATCATTCACACTGAATAATTGAGTGAGTGCTCTCAATGATGGGAAATTAACAGCCAACAGTTCCTTGCTGAATAGTTCTAATTCTTTTTTTTTTTTTTTGAATAGTTCTAATTCTTATTGGAAAGGCTTTCCTGGTTCCAATAACTAGCCCCCATACTTTATACCAATTATTCCAAAGTAAACAACAAAAAATTCTCTTTCCCCAACGTGGCAGGCTTTCAAATATTCAAACATTGCTGTCATGTACCCAGGTTGTTTTTGGTGCCAAACCAAACACCTTCACATCATTCAAGTGTTTTCTTATACTTTCCAGACTCTCCACCTTCTACCTTCCCCCCTTCTCTTTGATATTCTAGCATGTCAATGTCCCTCTTAGAGTGTGACACCTAGAACTGAATATAACACAAGTTTGGTCTAACTAGCAACCACTGCCCCAGGAAAAGTCTCTCTCTTGATGGGGATCATGCCATGTCTCAGCTAATGCAGCCTGTAATTATATGCCGTAATGGTCAAAACATATTTTCTTTGTCTCATATTGCATTTAGGATTAACCACAATGCTAATAAGGTCTTGGCAATATTATACTTTCTGACTATTTATATTATTTTAATAATCATAGGACTTAACATTAATATCGGCAAAATTTTATCTGATTGGTTTTATTCCATCTTTCCAATGAGTATTAATCCTGTTATCCAATATATTCACTGTACCTCAAAGTTTATATTAATTGCAATTTTTTTAAGCATGGGTACTGTTTCCAAAGCAGTAAAAAAAAAATGCTTAATAGGGAAACTAGAGCATTATGAAACTTCACTAGAGACGGTCTTAAAAAGTGATATTGGTGCATTAATTAGATTTCTTTGCTTTTGTTGCTCAATTATATACAATTTCAGTTACTTGCATTATCCCTAATTCTGTATCTCATCACCTGCTCAAAAAGTATATAATGAGGGATTGTCAAGTGACCAAGCCACTCTCTACCATGGAATATTGTTGACCCATCAATTTAGCAATCCTTAAGAGAAATGAAAATGGCATTACTTAGGAAGGACTTTTTGCTGGTGAATACATGCTGCCACCCAGAGATTATATTTCACATCTCTATGTATCATGTACAAACTTATTTCTTCACCAACAAAAAAAAATGTATCTGCACATATGACCTTAGAATTTGGCATTCAACTGTTTTGAAGTGTGAAATTTTTAAAAACCTAAACACTAATGAAATTACTAAGAGTGGTCAAAGGAAGAAACAGAATTCTGGTATGATTGATTACTCAGTTCCAGTTATATCTGGATGTCTTCTATTCAGTTCTATATCTAATGTAATAATAACATAAGATATTCTGGAGAAGATAGGATTCTTTTAAACATGAATCTTATTAATGTTATCCAAAGTTGCATGTGTGTTTGTTTTTAAATGGCTACGCTTCTGTCAACACTTTTTATCTTCTTGGCAAATAGAAGAAGAGTCTAGTCACAAAGTACTCTTCCTTAGTTATGATAGTATCTATGGTGAGCAAATGAATGAACTAATAAATAAGAGAAAGGTGGGGGAGGGGGAGTGAGAATTTTGTTTACTAACAAATTGGTCTTGTAGCTCTCTTTATTAGGGTATAAATGCTTTCCTTAAGTGGCTTATTTCCTTAAGTGGGAAAGTCAATTCACTAAGGAGAGGCAGTGAGAAAGAGGTACACTAATGACTTGAGACAATCCCACCCAAATCTTTCACACAAGTTCTTGGACAGAATTGGCTAACTTATTCCAAAAGAATTTTTAATTTTTAATAATGAGACATAATAAACCCCTTGAAATCCATCTGTGGACTAATACAGAAACATCACAAGCCAGTTAAGAGACAGTGGTCTATCTACATGCAACATTTTGGAAGTCTTAACTGAAATTGTAAAAATGATATAAATTAATTTCTTCAATTATTTTTAAAAATATTCTTTTCATAAAAATAATTCTAACATAAGATACTTCTTTTCCCAAGAGAAAAAAATAAACTTGAACTGAGTAGATTTCTAAAAAAAAATAATTGAGTTCATGTAACCATATAAGAAAACATTAATTATGGTACAAGTACACTATATAGAGATTAACTGGTCTAAAATGTCACATGTTGTGTAGGTAAAGAGAACTTGGTATCACAAAGCAACTCTGGTCTTCATTAAAATTTCCACTATAGGTTATAAGGCAATCCAAATTTTTTAATACAATTATTTATTTTAAAGATTTTTATATTTTATTTTTAAGGAATTTCTACACCCAACGTGGGACTCGAACTCACAATCCCAAGATCAAGAGTTGCATGCTCCACTGACTGAGCCATCCAGACATCCCAAGGCAATCCAAAAGTTTTAAAGAATACTCTCAATTTTTTAGTAGGTTTATTCTATTACATTTCTCGTTAATCTGCATTCTTTTCTTGATCTTTTCCCTTGGCATTAAGAAAGTCATTTGATCTTTTTAAAACTTGTACTGTTTTGCCAACTACAAAACTGAATGGCAAAATTATTTGCTCCTCTTCCGTCTTCCTAAAGATCATTAGCATTAAAAATGTTTATTTCTATTTGTGTCACTTTGGGCAAAGTTGTAAGATGTTAATTGTGTAACAGAGAAAGGTGTTTCTTCTTGATTTAGCTGTGCTCCTGACATCATCTCAGTGTGATATTTTGTTGGTCCAGGGATGGCTAGGAAGAGGAGAGGTGCATGGGTACGCTGAGGCACACTGACCCAAAGCTCTTTGGAACCTTGAAGCTAGAAAACCTGCCATTTGAAAACTGTGAGCAACTTTATGTTCTCTAAGATATGGAAATCATATACCACTTTTTCTTCATCCTTGAAAAAAATACCAAAATGAGTCCCTTCATTATACAAATATTAAGTATCAATGTTGGGGAAGCTGTGACTCCAAAGAGCTGAATTATTCATTGAGATCATGGAAAAGGCTCAGTTTGACCTCTGCAGATTCTCTTCCTTAAAGAAAAATCCCTTTTTTTATAAGATTTTTTATTTATTTATTTGAGAGAGAGTGAGACAAAGATAGCAACAGAGAGCATGAGCGAGAAGAGCGAGCACGAGGGGGGAGGAGAAAGGGGAGGAGAGGGAGAAGCAGGCTCCCCGCTGAGCAGGGAGCCGGATGCGGGGCTCGATCCCAGGACCCTGGGATCATGACCTGAGCTGAAGGCAGACACTTAACTGACTGAGCCACCAGGTGCCCCAAGAAAAATCCCTTTAAATCTCCATTTTCACTGCAGCATACCTGCAAACTCTTGCTTTCCTTGTAGGTGAGGAAGCATGATACATCTAATTTTTGCTAATAGAATAGCAGGAATTAAGATTTAGAACAGTCGGAAAGATATCTGGGTTTTTTTTTTAATTTTTTTTGTTGTTAATCACCATACATTACATCATTAGTTTTTGATGTAGTGTTCCCTGATTCATTGTTTGCATATAACACCCAGTGCTCCATGCAGAACGTGCCCTCTTTAATACCCATCACCAGGTTAACCCATCCTCCCACCCCCCTCCCCTCTAGAACCCTCAGTTTGTTTCTCAGAGTCCATAGTGTCTCATGGTTCATCTCCCCCTCCGATTTTCCCCCTTCATTTTTCCCTTCCTACTACATATCTGCATGTGTACACTGAAAACTAACATGCTGCAATGAAACATGTGCAGGATCCACAACATTTAATGATTTTTGTGCCATATACAAAGTACCTTGGACCCTTCTTTTTTGACTGATGGATCTCATGACTAAATGTGCCAATATGGTAAATTTTCCCATGGCTACAGGTAGACTCTAACATTATCCATAAGATTCCTACTGCTGGGTAAAAAGGAAAAAGTTACCTATTTTTTTGTTAGATACTGCCAAATTCCTTCCAAAGAAGTTGTACCATTTTACACCTGCTTCCCCCAGCAGTGTAAGAAAGTGACCTATTGGGCGTCTGGGTGGCTCAGTTGGTTAAGTGACTGCCTTCGGCTCAGGTCATGATCCTGGAGTCCCGGGATCGAGTCCCACATCGGGCTCCCTGCTCAGCAGGGGGTCTGCTTCTCCCTCTGCCCTCTTCCCTCTCATGCTCTCTGTCTCTCATTCTCTCTCTCTCAAATAAATAAATAAAATCTTTAAAAAAAAAAAAAAGAAAGTGACCTATTCCTACAGGCTTACCAACAGAGTGTATCACCAAACTTTTATGTGTTGATAATCTAATAGGTGACACATGTACCGTGGTGTCAATTTAACCTATCTCTCACTTATTATGACTGAGTATCTTCTCATAGGTCTAAGGACCACATGGAATTTTTTTTTCTGTGTTGTCTCTGTTCATACCCTTTGCTTATTTTTCTACTGGTGGTCTTTTGCTTCTTAATTTCTAAGAATTTAAACACTCCCTAAATTAGTTTATGAATTTAATACAAGTCCAATAAAAATGCCAATACATTTGTCTTCTTTTCTGAAATAGACAAGACGTGCTGGGTTTTTTTTGGATACATCTTGCTTGTTTATTTTTCTCTACAAACTTGAGAAACAACTTGGGTTTCTATAAATATATAGAACAACATAAAATTTGCATATTTCTTGTTAAGTTTTATCTAGGTACTGTATTTTATCTTTTATTTCTTGCTCTTGAAAAGGGGTCTTGTCTTTGATAATATCTTTTTTTTTAAAGATTTTATTTATTTATTTGAGAGAGAGAGAATGAGAGAGAGAGAACACCTGAGAGGGGATAGAGTCAGAGGACGAAGCAGACTCCCTGCCGAGCAGGAAGCCCGATGCGGGACTCGATCCAGGGACTCCAGGATCATGACCTGAGCCGAAGGCAGTCGCTTAACCAACTGAGCCACCCAGGCGCCCTGATAATATCTTTTGACTCATTTTTTTGTGTCTGTTAAGGCTATTTATTCATGTATGTTAATTTCACATCCTGTTACCTTTCTGAGCTTTGTTGGTAATTGTTTTTTAATAGATTCTCTTGCAATTTTCCATTTCTTCATTCATAGATTGCCTTTTCCTTTCCTATTCTTGTTTTAATTTTCTTCTCTTATCTAATTGTGCTAGTTAACATGGCCAGTAAAATTTTAAATAGTTGTGCTGAAAACAAGTGTCATTGTCTTATTTCTGACTACTGAGAACACCTCCAATGCTTCCTTATCATGTAAGCTGTTGTGTTGGGGATGACACACAAATATGCACATATATGTGCATATGTGTAAATATCTATACATATATACGTTTCTTCATTTCTACATATAGTTAATCTATTGATTGCCATTTTTTTTATAAAGCAGAAATGGAGACTGAATTTTGTCAAATGTTTTGTCAGCATTTATAGGCATGGGCACCTGGGTGGCTCAGTTAGTTGGTTAAGCGACTGCCTTCGGCTCAGGTCATGATCCTGGAGTCCTGGGATCGAGTCCCACATCGGGCTCCCTGTTTAGCAGGGAGTCTGCTTCTCCCTCTGACTCTCCCCCCTCTTGTGCTCTCTCTCTCATTCTCTCTCTCTCAAATAAATAAATAAAATCTTTAAAAAAAAGTGTTGGTTAAGCATTTATAGGCATGATCATATGATTTTTTCCTTAATTCTTTTAAATTACTAATATCAAGCCATCCTCACTTTTCTGGAGTAAACCCCCATTTGGTCATGAAGGGTTCTTTTTATTGTATTTGTGAATACTGTTTGCTTATATTTTATTGAATATAGTTGCATCAATATTTAGAAGTAATATTGTTCTGTGGGGTTTTTTATCTTGTGCAACTTTAGTAGTTTTGGTATGCACGCTATACTTACTTCATAAATGAATTTGGACACATTCCTGTTTTCTTTACTAAACTAGAACAGGGGCGCCTGGGTGGCTCAGTTGTTACGCGTCTGCCTTCAGCTCAGGTCATGATCCCAGGGTCCTGGGATCGAGCCCCACATCAGGCTCCTTTCTCCGCAGGAAGCCTGCTTCTCCCTCTCCCACTCCCCCTGCTTGTGTTCCCTCTCTCGTTGTGTCTCTCTCTGTCAAATAATAAATAAAATATTTAAATAAATAAATAAATAAACTAGAACAGCTTAAATAGCATAGAAAACATGTAGCCATAGTAATATTTTAAGGGATAAGAGTTTGACTAATTTTTCTATTTCTCCTAAACTCTTCTTCCCCCACCTTCCTTTCTTCCATCATCCAATTTAAGTCAAGAATTATTTTTCATAATGCTTATTTTCAGAATCTTATATATGCTTACAATTCTATTACTTGATTTGTCACCTTAAAATGATATCACTTTATTTCCCAGTTATGACTTACAGAGCACTATTGAGCTTATTCTACTTTCTACTATCCATACCCCTTCTCCCATTTTTCCTCAGGTGTTCAGATCTTACATCATCAAGGCATGCAACATTTGTACACTATTATATTACCCACATCCTTCTATATGTCTGCTCTATTCCTGGTACTATATTTATATCTATGTATTGCTTACTACCGGTCCTACTGCCATTGCTGCCTGGTTGGAAAAGTGCATTTGCAAGTTCTTACATGTTTTACACTTTTTATCTGAAACGTCTAGATGTGAAAGAGAGTTTGGCTAGATATATATTCCTTGGCTCCCACTTTCTTTCTTGAATACCAAGCTCTACAATGTTCTCTCAACATTGAATATACATTGAATATTGCTATTGAAAAGTCTGATATAACTTGACTTGACTTGGACTTCTTGCCTAGTTATCCAGAGGATTTACTATTATTATTATTATTATTATTATTATTATTATTATTATTTATTTATTTATTTTTAGGTAATCTCTTGCCCAACATGGTGTTCAAACTCACAGCCCCAAGATGAACAGTCATACATTCCACCAACTGAGTCAGGCAGGTGCCCCTAGGGGATTATTTTTTATTCTTTAAAGTACAATAATTTCATTAGTTTATTTCCTTAAGTCTTAATGTTAGCCATTCTGGATTAATTTTCTGAAGTATATAATATGCCCTTTCAATATGTAGATTCAAATTTTGTATAATATTAGGGATGTTCCCATGAATTGTAATTTTAAATATTTGTCATGCTACAGTTTTTGTTTTTCTTCCTCAAAAAATGTGTTTTATGTTTGTAGATCTTCCTTGTCTTCTCTATCATTTTTCTTTCTGGTCTTCTATTTTTGTCTTTTTTCTTTTTTCTTATTTTCTCCCCCATACCCTTATGTTTTCAAGATATTTAGTGTTTCTTGTGCTTTTTGTAATTTAATTTGTATTTCTAAAATAATTATATCTTTTTCTCCAGTTTCTCTCCTGTTAATTCCCATTTTCATCTTCTTATTGTCTGGCCTTTATTTCTATTTCGTGATTTTTTTTTAAAATAACTGTGATTGCTTTATATACATATAGCTTTTCCTTATAAGAACATTGTTTGCAATTTTCATCTAATTGTGGTGGTGTTTTTCTTCCATTGCTAAGCTCTGCCTTTTCTGTCTTTCTTTATGACATCTTTGTGTGGATGTAGCATTTTTACTTTTTTACTCATAACTGAATGAGTTTCTTTATCCTGGCTTCTCTATTATCAGAGGAACTTAGTGGATGGGAGAAGAGAGGTAAAGGTTGCTTTCCCTGTTTCTTGGCTCAAGGGACCTGCCCTGTGTTGTTGCTGTGACAGGTATTTTCTTTAATGTCTTCCAGGGCAACTTTCCACACTTGTTCTCCTTGCTTCTTCTAGCCCAAACACTCCCAGGAGTTCTCACTCAGGTAGGGCTCCCTCCTGGGGGCATGACTATTTGCCATTATTTTTTGTGTTCTGCTCCTGCTATAAAAATCTCACTCCCAGTTCTTTCCCACAGCACCTGCCACCATGCAACACCATTTGGTATCCCATGTTGTTCTGGTTTCATATTTCTTCCCCCAACTTATGTTTTGTTTGGAGTTTATAGACCTTCTTAACTCTCCTAGTTTTACTGAAGGAGTAGGCTGTAGGGCTGTATTTTTTATTGTGGCCTTTTGTTGTTTTTATCTGAATCCAGAATTCTTCTGGTATAAATGTCAAGTTATTATTTCTGTTCTTACCTTATGTTATCAGGAATCTTCAGTTAATTTTGATAAAACTAATAGCCAGGTCTCTGACAGATTGTAGAATACTAAGAGAAGCATCTGTGCTCATGTATGGTATCAAGTAAAAGGTATAAATGCTGCTCTAGCAGCCTAAGGATGGGCATCCATCTGAGACGAGAGAAAGCATTCTGAGTAGAAGAAGGCTAGAGTCAGAGAGTATATCTGCAACGTGAAAACAGCCAAAATAATACATGATGTGTTCTTATTACTTGTATTATTATTCATCATAATGAATAGTTTGCCAGTAGGCAAACTCAGGCACCCCTGTAAGTTCTTGTGGAGGAGAATAATAATCACAGCAATAACAGCTAACACAGAGTACCTGCTATGTGCCAAGCACTGTACTAAGTGCTTTATGTATATTATTTCATTTATCTCTCACAACACCTTGAGATAGTGCTCTTATCCCAATTTAAAGATAAGAAAATTGAGACACAGAAAGTATGAGTAATTTACAAAAGATCACACAGCTAATGAACAGTAGAACTGGGATTCAAACCCAATCTGCTCCAATTCTATGCTCTTGACCAGTGTGTGATCTGTATCTGTCAATCTTTTTGAAAAAAAAATAAGGTATCTTTAGGAAAGCTGATTTTTAAAGTGTCCAAAATGGAGAACTATACTTCTTCAGTTTCTTAGGATGCATATCCAAAGCCACTTCTAAGTAGCAATGTTATTGTGACTGCAAGGGAGTCACAAGCCAATAGGTCAGAGAAACTTCACTTTGCACATATATATTAAGAACAAATACTATTCTGGTACTTTACAACCCAAGAGGTAAAAATTCAAATCTGGAAGATAGTCATTTAATTGAGAAAATAAATGGTTTACTTCAAGACGGCAATGACTTGATGTGCTCCACATTTTAAATAAAAACCCAATTAATTTGTGAGGTCGCTTGGGTGGCTCAGTTGGTTAAGCATTTGACTCTTTGATTTTGGCTCAGGTCATGATCTCAGGGTTATGAGATTGAGCCCCCCCTCCCCACCTCCCACCTCCCTCAAGGGCTCCGCACTCAGTGGGGAGTCTGCTTCTCTCCCTTTCTTTCTCCCTCTCCATCGGCCCGCCCCCTTGCATGCTCTCTCTCTCTCTCTTAAATAAATATATAAATCTTAAAAAAAAAAAAAAAACAATTTTCTAATAACCACCAGTATGGAACAACCACCACTGATTTATTAATCTCACAATCATCAGAAAGTATAGACATCTCATGGACAATTCATGTTCTTGATCCCAAACTACTGATCTTTCTGAAAAACATATATATCAGGAAAGCTGATTTCCCTTCAATACCCTGAAATATTTTATCAGAAATGCCTAAAAATTGTTACTCTTATTCAGATAATAAAATGTCCTAAAAATTTTTTTGAGGAAGCTCACAGTCTCAGAATTAAAAATGTCTGCTCATCAGGAAAATAGCATTAAGTAAATGGTAAGGCAATGGCTAGGGAAAAAAAAATATTTACAATACATATATCTGAAAAATGACTTGGGATATATAAAAACTCTTGTAAATAGTTAGTAAAAATATAAATAACCTAATAAAAATGGCCAAAAGATGCAAATACTACATAGAAGATTTGCAAATGGTCAATAAAAAAGTTTTTTAAAAAAAGTGCTTGGGGCGCCTGGGTGGCTCAGTTGGTTAAGCGACTGCCTTCGGCTCAGGTCATGATCCTGGAGTCACGGGATCGAGTCCCGCATCGGGCTCCTTGCTCAGCAGGGGGTCTGCTTCTCCCTCTGCCCTCTTCCCTCTCGTGGTCTCTGTCTCTCATTTAAAAAAAAAAAAAAAAAAAAAAAAAAAAGTGCTTAACATTATTAATTTTTAGAAAATGCAAATGAAAAACACAATATCATTCCAAGCACACTAAAAAGCCAAAAATTTTTTTAAATGACAATGCAAAATGTTGACAAGGATATGGAGCAACTAGAACTCTTACACTTTGCTCATAGGAATATAAATGGTACAATTACCTTGAAAAATGAGTCAACAGTTACTTATGAAAGCAAACATACATCTACACTGTCATGCAATGATTTCACTCCTAGGTACTTACTCAAGAAATTAAAACAAATGTCCACAAAAAGACTTATGCAGGAATATATATAGCCAAAAACTGAGAAACAATCCACATATCCACCAACAGGAGAAAGAATAAACTATGTTATGTTCATACAAAGGAATACTCTTCAGTGATAAAAAAGAATGACTTCTGAAACACACAACATGGATGCATCTCAAAAACATTATGTTGAGCAAATGAAACAGGATACATAAGAATATCCATTGTGTGATTCCTTTTTTTTTTTATTTTTTTTATTCTTATGTTAATCCCCATACATCTAAAACTAATGATGTAATGTGTGATTCCTTTTATCTGAAGTCAAGAATAGGTGGTCTGTGATGATAGATATCAGAAAGTGATCACCTCCTGAGGGTTCAGAGAGTGACTAGAAGGGGACATAGGGATTGTCTGGGATAATGGGAATGCTTTTAATCCTGATTGTGGCGATATTTATACATGGTGAATCCTATTATCAAACTCATCAAACTGAACACTTAACATTTTATTTTACATTTTATTTACATTAAATTTTATTTTACATTTTATTCTACATTTTTTGAATGAGAAATATACATCAACCAAAAAAAAGGAAAATTAACAATGGTTATTTTTCATTTATTCAAAGACATTTCTTGAGTAAAGGTAGCATAATTACATATGATTTTAGAATTTAGGCTTGTAATGATAAATGTAATATATTTCCTGCCATCAAGGATCTTAAAGTTCATTATTATTTCCTTCTATTAAAAAAAAAACAAATAAAAAACAAATGAAAGACTAGTATCTGGAGTGATCCTTAAGTTTTTTGGCTGGTAAGGAACAGAGCCTCATTCAGATTACTTGAAATAATAAGAATATATACTGTGAGCATGCACACTCACATAATCTCCAGAAAATCCAGACACAACCATGGAATGGACCTCTGGAATTTAGAACAGTTCAAAAACTGAAGGACTCAAAACAGGTATGGGAGATAGTTAGCCTATCACCCCTTCAACAGAAGGATTTTGTCGATCTCCTTCTGTTACTCACTTGTATGGGTACAGATGTATGTTTACAACTTCTGCTTCTTGTGCTTTAGCTACTACCAAGCCAACTATCTCACTCTGTGCTGTAGCATGTCTTTTGCCTCCTGCTTATGATGCATGATTTCTGCTTGCTCATAGCTTATTCTCTAAGTGACAACTGCTTACTTCAGCTCATTCAGCCCTACTGCTACTAATAAAATAACTCTTGCTTTCTCCATATATCTTCAGTAGGAGGTATCCAAATAGAATATCTGAGTTGGCCTAAATAATCATACATGTTTCAACAGAACTTTCATGCAAAGTCACCTCATAGGCCATTCACTGGACAGCCAATAGACTAGCTGCAGTGAGCCAGTTGTCCTTCCTTGGGTCAACCAGCTTGACATAAAAATAAGATAGGCAATACCATCATAGCAAGATACAGGTAAGAAATATATATAGGTTTTCCCTCAAAAGAGGGCTTCCTACAAGCAGAGCAATCTCCCTTAGATGGTGCAATAATTGGTAAGAACCGTGATTGCCCTGTCCTGCATGTTGTAATAATCCAAAAGTTATACCTGAAGTCCATGGTGGATTTTTACAGGGGAGAGAAGAGACTGGCAGGTGGGTACTATTCTCTAAAGATAATATGTAATTTGCATTAAGTGCCCTAAAGCTCATGGAAGTGAAATGAAGCATAATCATGTGCTCTTGGTAGAGCCTCAAAAGAAGAATACCAGAAACCGGGTGTGGAGTAGGAGCCAAGTCACCCCATTTGAGTGGGGGTCATTCAGATTAACATAATAATAGTAACACAATAACAATTACATGGCACTTACTACAAATCAGTGTTCTAAGTGTTCTAAGCACTTCACATTATCTACTCTTGATTCTCATACACTCTATGAGGTAAGGGAGAGACAGACACATGTGGAATAAGTCACTTGTTCAATGCCAAATACCCGGTAAATGGCAGAGTGGGGTTTGATCATAACCAGCCCAACTCCAGAGTCTGTTTTAAACACTATGTTATTTGGCATCTTTGTAGCTATTCACCAATTTACCAAGATAGAATCTAGTTTGAAAATGTTGAGGCTGTTGTTTTGTTTTGTTTTGTTGAGTAAGCTCTACACCCAACGTGGGGCTTGAACTCACAACCCAGAGAACAAGAGTCGCATGCTCCACTGACTGAGCCAGACAGGCGTTCCTGATGCCTATTTTAAAGAAGAGAACAAAACCCTGTTCTCAGTGAGTAGTCTGCTTCCATAAAGGTGACTTGATTAAAACTGGTAAGAAGCCACTAGAACAGTTCTTTAATCATGTATTTTGAGAATAAAATCTAAGTGACTCTAGATCTGAAGGAAAAAAAAAAAAAACACAGGCTCGATTCCTGATACTCTCTGGATATGACTGATAAGAGAGAGAAACTTCACCTGTGAGGTGGGAAATAGATATGAACAAGAACCAAAATCAGACCCCTCTGACAGTGGCTTTCAAGCACCTGTAACACATGCACCCAGGAAACACCTCACCTCTCCTCACCTTACCTTACCTTACATCGTTACACAGCACCTAATGATTTTCAAAGCCTCTCTACTCCTATTTTGAGCTTATGTCAAACCTCGAAAGTAGGTGGGCCTTTTCATCCACATTTCCAGATTGTGTGATGCAGGTTCCCAGAGGTTAAGTGATAGTGCAAGGCCACATAAAAAATGAAGCAGTGAGAAGGGGTAAAGACACAGGGCTTCTGAGTCCAGACACAATGTTTTCCCCACAGCACATCACTGACATGGACATGTGAGTGACAACCCAAGTGCTTGCAAATAATAGAACAATGGGACAACTTGGCCAGGCTTTCCAGGTTATTGATCCTAAGATCAACAAAAGTCAGATACCTAAGAGTGCCACCCTACATATATGGCAGCTCATCACTTCCAATTTCTTGTCCAGCAAAGAGAGATTATAATTCACTCGTTTTTCTGTGCATTTGCCTTTTGAAGTCATCCATCCATTCATCCAGTCAATCATAACTGGATATTAAGAGAAATGTTAAGTTTATTAACCAAACATATGCCTAAGTTTTCTTGGGGGCAAATAGGAGACTTATATGGGTTAAAACTAACTGAATTTCCACTACAAGTACATCCCAATAGATTAAAATCAGTTGTCCTAAACCAACACAAATGATCCACCAATATGATATTTAGGTATAACACTATATTCTACTAATAGCCTATTTTTACAAAAACTTGTTTTAAAAATGAATTAAATAATTCTTTGATTCTAAATCATGAACAAAAACATTGTTTAAATTTCCCAAGAAATGTATCACTCATTAGGAAATAATGCATTTATTTTGAGAATCAAACTACATTTGACCAGGACTTTATGGATTCAAATAATTCACTTTAGGAAATATATCCCCAACATAGTTTCTTTGTATATGACAAACACTTTCTAAAGTTCTCACTCATTCACTTATTTATTCATTCAAAAACAGTCACCGGTTACCTGTTCTGAACTATGCTCAACACTGGGGATACAACAGTGACAAAAAACAAATTAAAAAAAAAAAAATCTTGCCCTCGGAGATAGCACTGGGGGAGGAAGCAAGCCAAATGATAACAAACAAGATAAGTAGATAAAACTTACAGTGTATTAGATGGTGATTGATGCTAAGAAAAACAGTAAAAAAGGAAAACCAGATAGAAGAAGCTGCAATTTAAACAGGGTAACCAACACATCCTAGTTTGCATGCGACCGAGTTTTAAAACTAGAAGTCCCGTGTCCTAAGAATCTTCAGTCTCAGGCAAAACAGGACACTTTGTCCCTCTAAATCTACAGCGAGTGGGGGAGCTTGGGTGACTCAGTGGGTTAAGCTTCCAACTCTTGATTTAGGTTCAGGTCATGATATTGGGGTCATGGGATAGAGCCCCATGTCGGGCTCCCCGCTCAGCGGGAAATCTGCTTGGGATTCTCTCTCTTCCTCACCAAGTGCCCCTCCCCCTCTCACGAGCACAAGTACACACGTGTGTGCTCTCTCTCTCTCTCGCTCTCTCTCAAATAAATAAATCTTTAAAATAAATCAACAAATAAATCTACAGTGAGTGGCCAGAGGAGGCATACTATGAAGACATTATTTGACTAAAAAGAAAATTCCAGGTGGGGGAAACAGGAAGTACAAAGGCTGAGGCAGGTACAGGCCTGGCTTATGTGAGCAAGAGCAAGGACCAGTGTGGTGGGAGGTGGTGTAAGCAAGACGTGAGAGGAGTGAAAGAGGAGATGAAACTATGACCCAGCGAGGTGCTTCAGGGAAATGCTCAGTTTCCTCAGCAAGATGAAGGAATATTGTCAGGACCGCTCCTCCTTACCAGGAAGAAGCCTGCCCTGGATCCTGGTTGTTCCAGTTCTGACTTGTGGGACTTCTGGGGAAACCAAGGAGCAGAAAGGGACAAGAATAGTTAAGGAAGTAGAGAAAAAGAAATGAGCCCAGCCCCAGGGTAAAAGATTCCTCCCACAAATTCATCTTCCTCAAGGAAGTTTCAGGTTAAATCCTTGGATGTGCCTGTGTATTTATCCCATCTCTTCATTTCTTCCTCTCTAATCCTGTTCAACTAGGCTCCTTCTGTTTGTTGACAATTCAGGGTTTTAAAGTTAGTACTACCACCAGGCATTCCTGCTAATGGAAGAAGTCCAAATTCTATTTGGCCATGAATACAATTACACCCACAGAAGTATATTTTTGCTCCCAGCTTCAGTCTTCTTTTTGCCAGGTAGATAATTTATACAGAGCCAGAAAAAGATTGCTTAGGGGCAAATGACACAATATACTTGCCACAGATAGATACAGCCACCGTCTCTGAGAGCAAGACACTAAGCAGTTCACTTAACTTTTCAACTCCCATTTCAGCACCCTTTTTCATTTAAATGGAGTTGATATTTCTTTACCAACTACTAGTACCAGAAGGGTGTCATGAGGACATTTTTCAATGCTTTAAACTACGCAAGATGAAAGATACTTTAGGAGCATTATGCGATGCTGCCACTGAGTCTTCATTCTCACTAGCCCTATTTATGTGTCTCTCTTTTATTTTCAACAAACATAATCATGCAGTACACCCATTGTCTGCATACTTGGCAAATTTGCTAACTATGAATTTGTGTGCTCCTTCAGGTGTTTCATCCATATTTATTGATATTCATCAAATAAGCAGGAGTAGTGATGTAGCCTGTTGGCTTTTTTTTCCTGCTGCACTAGTTGCAGATGAATTAAATTGTCTCTCAGATGTTATCAGCAGCTGTCAAAAAGCATACCTTACTCAAAAATCTATTTTGTATTCAGAAAGCATGAAATCACACAACACAGTCACTCCAGCAGCAAATTCGATAGTTATCTATAGCTGTTTATTGAGGGCCAACTATGTGTCAATCACCAACTTCTTAAGATTGTATCTGGGGGCATTCCCAGGAATGGGTAACCAGCATATGATATATATGATTTCGAAGACACCTAACAATAATCCTTCCCCTTAATGTATTTTCCTAAACAATTACACTCTCTATAATGTGAGAGTGCCCATTAATGGTCTCCAGGCCTTGAGTGGAAGCTTCACAGATAATGTGAGGTCCAAACAGCCTCATAAGAGGGATGAGTTTAGATTTGGAGGAGGGGGAATAAGAGGATCAGCAGAGCAAAAGTATAAGACATGCACATGAGGGACACTGAACTGCATATGTAAGACCTCTGCCTGATAGGAAAATGAAAAGCAAAAATGAAGATACTGTATTCCAAAGGGTATTTTTTAAAGTATCTTGAGTCATTCAACTTCTACAAATTCACAGTTGCTACCTTGCAAGAGTTCTTAATCCAGCAAATGTGTACTCTCTAGAAATAATCATTATGAATGTTTAACATAGCAGGTTTTCTTGTTGTTCCACTCTCTTTTTTCTTCTGTTTTCTTTGTATTTTGTTTTGTTGCCTTTCTTTAAAAAAAAAAAAAGAGGGGGGGAGTAAAATGTTTTACTAGAGCATACACACACACACACACACACACACTGAGAAAGAAAAACCAAAAAGTTTGAATTTCTGAAACTCATTCTTGCACTTGCGATCAGGGGCAATTCGTTTAACCTTCATATATGTTGATTTCCTAATCTGTAATACTACCATCCTTCTCTTATCACAGAGCTACTCCATCATGTGAGAAAGCATAGACAAAAGCACACTGAAAAACATGTCACTCTGCAAATATTAGGTGGAAATCATTATTTTTCTTGTAGTTAAACTATTCATTTTATGCTCCCTTCTGTCCATCAAAGGTTGCCCTGAACAAACTTGCAAAAAGAAACCTTTTGTGTTTGCATATGTAGTTGTACTCTGTCCCTTCCATAGGAGAATATGTTTATGTTTGTGCAGCCTCTGGCAAGCACATCACTCCACCCTGTGTAGCCAGAGGGAAAGAATCGTCCTGAATAAAAAATAAGGGTCAATCATTCAACTGACATAAATTTCTTCTGGTTCAGGCACCTATTTGTCATGATGAGAAGAAACAAACTATACTTGCATAGGAAGTTCAGAAAGAAAATTAAGAAAAATGAAAAAGAAAAACCTGAGCAATCATTGCATATTTTTCCTTTGAGGGAACATTCCTCAGTCTGTGTTTCAAGAAGGTATTTTTGTTAAGGATTTTTTTTTTTTTTTGTAGATTTCCCAATATGTAACCTTATAATGATGTAACCTGCATCTCTATAAATTATATAGCATGTGTCAGAATCAAATGCTCTTAAAATATTATCAAAGGTTGCTAAATATATTTTGCACATTCCTTCCTAACTCTATGTTATACAGTAATTGATACAGAGCCCACAAAACATCTAAAAATACTTTTACAGCAAAATAAATGCCTGCAATTTCTTTCTACTCTATGGTAAACGTGGACCACAAAAACCAATATAGAAATTCAAAAGTACAATTCAGGAAGCAAAGGAAAGGAAAGATAAAACAGTGGTCTCCACAACTCAACGTTTACTTCATCTCCCCTAATTACCAAACTACACATGGTTCAAGAGTTAGAATCCATTAGAATTATGACCTTTTTTCCCCAAAGATACGGAAGTATTTTTTTCTCTGGTCAGGAGACCGAATTTGAATGAAACAAATATGAAGGTACAGCAAACAACATGGCTGAACACACTGTTGTTTGTCTATCCCACATCCATTCTCCCTTCCTCCACCCTAACGAAAAGATGATTCTTAGGTAGCCACGTCTCCTCTCCATGACTCAGGTGAGGATATCCTGATTCCTCACCCACTTTAAGGGTACTTCTCCACTGAGCAAATGAAAAATTGTGTAACTCTCAAAACCGCTTTGGGTCCCAGGTAGGACATGTCCTCAATTACATCAAACTAAAGATAATGACTTGGTTCCATACTTGAGGCAGATATCACTCTCTCCTGTTCAATGTGAACAAGAAATCATATAGTTCTGATGGCCTTGATGGTAACAACAAGGGAGAAACAAGAATAAGATGAGGCGGGCGCCTGGGTGGCTCAGTTGGTTAAGCGACTGCCTTCGGCTCAGGTCATGATCCTGGAGTCCCTGGATCGAGTCCCGCATCGGGCTCCCTGTTCGGCAGGGAGTCTGCTTCTCCCTCTGACCCTCCTCCCTCTCATGCTCTCTGTCTCTCATTCTCTCTGTCTCAAATAAATAAATAAAATCTTTAAAAAAAAAAAAAAAAAAGAATAAGATGAGGCTCATGCCGTGTATGCCAGAACATACAGGCAGAAAGAACCTGGATCGGGGCACCTGAGTGGCTCAGTCGGTTAAGCGACTGCCTTCGGCTCAGGTCATGATCCTGGAGTCCCGGGATCGAGTCCCGCATCGGGCTCCCTGCTCAGCAGGGGGTCTGCTTCTCCCTCTGACCCTCATGATCTCTCTATCTCATTCTCTCTCTCAAATAAATAAATAAAATCTTAAAAAAAAAAAAAAAAAGAAGAAAGAAAGAAAGAAAGAAAGAAAGAAAGAAAGAAAGAAAGAAAGAAAGAAAGAAAGAAAGAAAGAAAGAAGCTGGATCCTCAATGACTTGACACCAGCAACTGTACGACAAAAGCCTGTCTTACTCCTGACTGGCTAATGGTATAAGATAAATTTCATTAAACTATTTAACCAATTTAGGTTGGATTTTGTTGTTGTTGTTACTTGCAGCCAAACACATTGTAACTATTCCTTTTAAATATTCTTTTATTTTGGGGCACCTGGGTGGCTCAGTCGTTAAGCGTCTGCCTTCAGCTCAGGTCATGATCTCAGGGTCCTGGGATTCAGCCCCGCATCGGGCTCCCTGCTCCGCGGGAAGCCTGCTTCTCCCTCTCCCACTCCCCCTGCTTGTGTTCCCTCTCTCGCTGTGTCTCTCTCTCTCAAATAAATAAATAAAATGTTTAAAATATATATATATATATTCTTTTATTTCGTGCAGCTTCTTAATGAGTACACCTGTTCAGTAGGTACAGACAAGGTCAAACATGTAAATTTGCATTCATTGTATTGTATGCAAGTAAGTAGTCCAGCTAGTTGCTGTCATTAGGGGGTAGTCAACAGTGAAAAGATTTCATATGTCTCCATATGAAGGTATCTGGTGTTTTGGGGTTTTTTGGGTTTTTTTTTTTAGATTTTATTTATTTATTTGAGAGAGAGAGAATGAGAGAGAGCACATGAGAGGGAGGAGGGTCAGAGGGAGAAGCAGACTCCCTGCCGAGCAGGGAGCCCGATGCAGGACTCAATCCAGGGACTCCAGGATCATGACCTGAGCTGAAGGCAGTTGCTTAACCAACTGAGCCACCCAGGCACCCATGAAGGTATCTGTTGTAGCACTCACACAAAGCAAATAGTGACTCTTCCCTGCTAGGAGTAATTTAAAACAACATTCCTATGACGGGGTACAAAATGTATCATGTAAAGAAAACCTCATCAGTTTAAGAGTGTACATGCTATTTCACCAGGGAAGTCTTTTCACTCTTCCTCTCTACCCTATCTAGCTGAGTCCTACTCAACTCATCAGGTTTCAATTTCACTGCCTCTTCTCCTGGGAAGCCCTTTTGGACCCATGATGACCAAACTAAATGCCCTTCTTATATGTTCCCATAGCATCCTCAATTTACCCCAATCCCAGCTCTCTATTATATGGCAATTACCTATTTGTTTATTCGTACTCTCCGCTAGCATGTAAGAACTGCTAGGACTGGGATGGTATCTAATTGACTATTATGTCCATAGGATCTAGCTCAATGCCTACTCATCCCAGGTGCTTAATAAATATTTGCAGAATGAACACAGGCCCAGAATGCTTTGAATAGAACAAGACAGAGAGTTGCAGCATAAAATAGCCACTCCTTTTAGAATTAAATAGGATGGGGCACCTGGTTGGCTCAGTTGGTAGAGCATGAGACTTTTGATCTCGGGGTTCTGAGTTCAAGCCCTGTGTTTGGTGTAGAGATTGCTTAAAAATAAAATCTTTTTTCAAAAAGATTTATTTATTTATTTGAGGGTGGGAGAGGCAGAGGGAGAGGGAGAGAGAATCTCAAGCAGACTCCCTGCTGAACATGGAGCCGTCATCGCGGGGCTTCATCTCATGACCCTGAGATCATGACCAGCATCGAAACCAAGAGTCAGTCGCTTAACTGACTGAGCCACCCAGGTGCCCCAGAAACAAAATCTTAAAAAAAAAAGAAAGAAAGAAAGAAAATTAAATAGGAAATATTTTGGAAAAAGTAAAATTTCCAAAAAAGACTTAAAGTAAATTTTGAGCATCTGTAATTGCATATTTCAAAAATTTTAATAAAGGTCCTGATGCAAGAAAAAGATATATCTTATGCTATAAGATATATATTTATATATTTTTAAAAATATAAAATATGGAAGAAAGTGAAATCTGGGTTTACAGCAGAGAAAATGCCTTTATCCACATTGCATAGAGCTATCACCACTTCCTTAATGAGAGGAACTAAATTTGGGGATTAGAACTCATTCTATGTCCTTTATAGTTTGTTGTTCTTAAATATAGTTATACAGTTCAGTCATTTTCAACAATTTTGTAGGGTTCATAAATAAAGATCCAGATTAAAGAATCCTTTCAAATAGTTTTGATATAGGCAAATTCTACTTGACTGTTTTACCCTAAAAACTTTGTTGCCCAGAAATGATGATCTCTATTATGCATGAAGCTTTTAATAATTATTATCTTTTTAAATTTTAATCACTAGTAACATTACTTTGGGTGCATATAATTCTAGAGGTCAATTACTATTTAAAATGGATAAAAGAACTACTAAAATTATTTTATTACACCATAATTTTGGGGATCAAATAATTACAAAAACTCAAGCTTCACTAGAACTTGGAAATCTCCTCAAAGCACTTTTCCAATATAAGACTTTGTTAAAAATAAAACTTGTTTTATGCCATTAGAAAATGTCAAAATTTTAATAATATAAATTGTAACAGAAGGCTTTCATTTTGTCTAATTAGAGCAAATAAATTTGTTTTGTTTTTAAAGTAATATTTTTATTCATAAACAGCAATACCCCAAAGAGGCCATAAAGGGTGTAAGAGCAGATTTTATGGAAGATAAAGCAGAATAGTAATACTGTTATCTCCAGAGTATTTGCATTTGGTTTTTATTTGATGCCTATTTATACTTATGTCTAATTTTATAGCGATAACAAGATTTTCCAATTTTATTTCTGTTGAAAGATAATGATCTTAGTTGCACACCTCAAGATGACACCTACAGAAGTTTTAAGGTGCCCTTAATATGGATTCTCTAGGTATAATTTATTAAAAGTGAGCAAACAAACTAGATTAACTGAAGTTCTTTTGTAAGTTGTCATTTCTATCCATAAATATTTCCTGAAAACCTATTGTAGTTATTACTCAGCTCCTGCATGGGTGAGGGGTAGGGAGTTGAAGAAGTGGTATTTAAAAGACTTTCATCTTGCATCTTAGCATCTAGATCCTTGCCTTGCACCAATAGAAAGAAAGAGCAAGAGATGTAAGGACAGAGGACAGAGTCAGTGATGGAAGCTAGCTTAGTAAAGGCCAAAGCCCTTTGGGTCTCTTATAACCACAGAAAGGGTCTTGGTTGACTTTTATTGAGCATGTAGCCACTTAAATCTGAGTTTGTTAATTGGGACAGGCTATTCTGTTATTACATGGTTGGTTGACTGGCTGATTTTTGCTGCTGAGGAAGGAAATATACTATTCCCTAGACTACTATTTGTATTACTAGTTTGTTGCTTTACTAGTATTTACTCTTAGGTAGTGACTGTTCTTGTATGTTGCATTAATAGTACCTCTAAATATATTGTATTTGTGTCTCAGTCTCGTGCTTTAGCTCTCTATCTCACTTCTCTTCTCCAATTCTACTCTTCTATTGGTAAGTCACTTTTGAAAATAAATAGCTAAGAATATTAAACATGAAATTATACACCCTACAATTATATGCATCCTGTTTTAGAAAAGAAGACTAGATATGAGAGAAATCCAAAAGCAACCAATAGATTGTACCTACTTAACAGAGTAGAAAGAAGAGATAAGACTATCAAGCTGACCAACTTGAGAGAGAGACTAGGTAAAGTTCCAAGTATGACAGTATTTGGAGCCTAAATATTTGTGAGACTACATTTCACAGTGCACCACACAGGCCAAAAAGCTCATGTTAAGTGAAGAGAACTGGAAATATTAGAAACCTGACATATGAAAGGGAGAAAGGTACAAGGTGGTTACAATCCAGAGATTAAATGGGAGGAAGGTGGCACTGAGAAGAGTGAAAGAAATCTGAGAAATCAGAAATGCTGCGGACAATTCCCCATCACATCTACAGTGTGCATAAAGGAAAAGTAGATAGTAAAGTGGGACCAAAAACATTATTCATCTTAGAAAATAACAATGTTATCATCAAAAGTGGAAAAGTTAATAATGGGAAAAATTAAGTAAAATGGGAATACAAATTATAAAAATAATTGAATGGGATTTTGAATATTTACTTATGCATACATATATGAAATGTCTATTTAACAAACTGAATGCAGAACAATAGAGAAGAGGTTCACGTTGGGGCCCCTTTATTGAGTGGAAGTCAGTCTTAGGATTACATCTCCCTATGCTTGCTAAGACATTAATGTCAAAACCTAATATTGATATTAAATAAATCACTAAATCTTTGCTAAAGTCTATAATATGTAACTAGAAATAATTTTCTAAAGATTTGTGGATAAATGTGAATACTCATAAGAGTGTGCTGTGAGTACTACTATAAGCACTTTTTCTTTTTTTGATATTTCAATATCCAGCAGTGTGTAATTATATAATGTCAACCTGTTATGTTTGAAAATAATACCCCCACAGGGGTTGGCTTATATCACACGATCTTTGAATATGAATGTGGTTATAAGAATTTTCCTTTTGATTATACCTATGTTGAGGTAGTTTGTTGCTACAGGTTATGGTAATACTTCACATTTTATAGCCTTTTCATCCAAGGATTTGGGAGATGTTGCTAAAAATAGGAGCGCTAAAATTCAATAACTAGAAAACTTAAAGTTGTGGTTCTTTCTCTACTTATTGTGGAACATTTTTTCTTATAAAAAAGTAAGATTTTTTTTTTACTATTTTTCAAATTTTTCTTTGGTAACACTGAGGAAGATTATGCTAATATAAATGTAGAGACAATTATAAGAAACATACATAATGAACTAGAATATATATAATTGAAGAAAAATTTATATCTAAAGCAAAGAAAAAATAAGCAGTTAAAAATTGCTTTGAACACTAATGAAAACATGCTATATTTAAAAGTAAGATGACACTAGTGAGCTTCTTTTTTAATTGCTTTCTTGGGAATATAACTGGACCCATGTTTGCAAAACAGCAGACTATGTCTAGAGTGTTAGGCTAATTCACCACTTGGAATTAAATGTACAGCTAGCTCATAAGCATAATCCACTGAGCTAATCCATGATGCAAAAAGGCAGCTCATCTTTAATACAAAGAGTAGACCAAAGAGAAGAAAGCTTTTAAGACTAGCAGAGGAAGAATATGATCTAATCTGTCAAGACACAAAAACTACTGTACAAATGTTCTAAGTACATTCATGTGTAATGAAAATAATGAGGCTAGAGTATTATAGCACTTTAAGGAAGAAAGTATTTATGATATTTAATATCAACTTCTGTGCCTCTCAGATTGAAACTGATAGTATATTTTCTTCTTGTCTTGCCTGTCAGCCTAAAACTTCTCATGTAAGCCCACATGTAGATGATTCTATTTTTGTTGTTGTTTTGTTTTAATAACATATTCAAGTAGTAGAAATTCAGAGTATCTTAGGATGGTTTGAAATTGAATTCATGTTTCCAATTCCATTGCTTATTCATTCAATAAATATTTAAAGAGACCTGGCACTGGACTAAGGGCTGGGGAGAAAGCCATGAGTTAGATAGATGACGTCATTGCCTTCATGGACCTAACAGTCCAGAAGGAAAGACAGATCCCAAGAAAGCAAGTGCTGTGAGAGCCATGAATAGAAGTGCAGGAGCCATGAGAGTACTGAACAGGATGGCTGTGGGGCAGAGCTGTGTAACATAAGCCATGAAGGATGAGTAAGAGGTAGGGCTTAGCAAAGTAGAAAGATAAAGAGTAAGGGGAGGAGGAAGGGCCCTTCCTGAGAGAGGGGCTAAGGATTCTGAGGCAAGAAATAGCATGACAAATCAGGATAAGCCAGGAGTCTTCAAAAGCATAGTCAGCACCATACAGGCAGTGGCCATGTTGTTTTTCTGGTTCATTGATATATCATTCTAGTGCCTAGCACATAGTAGTCAGTCAATTAATATTTGCTAAATAATATTTGGTTGAAGGATAGATAACTAGAGAAGATCAGCACAAAATGATTCTGTAGAGGTAAATAAGGGCCAGACATGCAGGACCTCATAGAAATGTTAAGAATGTTTAATTCGGGGGCACTTGGGTGGCTCAGTAAGTTAGGCATCTGACTCTTGATTTTGGCTTAGGTCTTGATCTCCAAGTCCTGGGCTCAAGCCCCACATTGGTCTCCGCACTGGGTGTGGAGCCTACTTAAAAAAAAAAGAAGAAGAAGGGGTGCCTGGGTGGTTCAGTCAGTTAAGAGTCTGCCTTTGGCTTGGGTCATGATCTCAGGGTTCTGGGATCGAGCCCCACATCGGGCTCCCTGCTCAGTGGGGAAGCCTGTTTCTCTCTCTCTCCCTCTGCCTGCCGCTCTGCCTACTTGTGCATGCTCTCTCTGTGTGTCAAATAAAAATATAAAATCTATAAAAAAAAAAAAGAAGAAGAATGTTTAATTTTATCCTAAAATGGGAAATCATAGAAGGTCCTGTACAGGGTAGTAGCATATCCTGAAAGATGGATATCCAGAAAGTAGCATATCCAGAAATATTATTATATTTCATCAACTCTAAGATGTCACTGAATATACAATGTATCATTTTATATATGACTTATTTAAAAAAACAAACGCTACTGGGCGCCTGGGTGGCTCAGTCGTTAAGCGTCTGCCTTCGGCTCAGGTCATGATCCTGGGGTCCTGGGATCAAGTCCCACATCGGGCTCCCTGCTCAGCAGGAAGCCTGCCTCTCCCTCTCCCACTCCCCCTGCTTGTGTTCCTGCTCTAGCTATCTCTCTCTCTGTCAAATAAATAAATAAAATCTTTAAAAAAAAAAAAAACAAATGCTACTAATTAAACTACATATACAAAAGCAATTGTAAGACTTATCCTGATTTAAAAGAAGCCCAAATGTAAAAAAAAAAAAAAAGTATGTATTGCAGTTAATGAAATATAATGTGTAAAGAATGGATTAAAAGTGGGAAACTATGGGTACAGAACAACTAGTTAGACGGGTATTATCATGGCTGCTTCAGTGACTCAGGCTATTGCAGAAGTGTAAGACTGGACCATAATAGTGCCAGTTAGGTTGGAGAAAAATGAAAGAAGGAAAGCTATTCAGGAAGTAGAGCTGTGAGAACTTGTAACTGCTGAGTATTAGAGTGAAAAAGTCAAAGGCACTGGGTGGATTGTTTATTGAACTGGAAACATTAGTATGGATGCTATGAAGTAAAATTTGGCCTAGAGATATAAATTTGTGATTTATCAGCATATAGATCATGAATGCAGTCATGGGAGCAAAGAGATTTCTTTTTCTAGGGCAGCAGTTTTTAACCAGGAGCCATGACTCCAGCTGCATTTCTGAGTTTGAGTTGGAAATGACCATGATGGGAGACAGTAAAACAAATCAAAATCTTCTTGACATAATCCAAGAGAAAGAAATGAGGGCCTGACAAAGGCATCAGCAGTGGAATAAAAAGAGGGGTTCAGACTGCACAGATATTGTAAAGGTGAAAGCCTGGGACTTAGTGACTAAATTGGCTGTGGAGGCCACAAAAGCAGAACTCTTCACAGGTTCCTGGATAGCATAGTGCCATTAACTATAATAAGGAGAAAGAAGAAGGAAGAAGCTTGCTTGGAAGACAATGAGTTCTATTTAAGGCCCTTTGGTAGTTGACTCGCCTATAGAACACCCAGATGAAGATGTCTACCAGGCAATTTTAGTGTTCAAACAAAAACAAAAACTCTATACCAGGCTATATTGGAACCTAGTTCATCTTACAAACAACACTGGGGACATCCTGAGCTTACCCATTTTGTTCAGGAAGAGGAATCATCACAATATCTGGGAGTTCAAGCTCTACATTTAAATGGACTTGAAACCAGTCTTGGCTCCAATGACTCCTGGGTGAGAGATCTTGTGCTAGACACTTGACATCTCTGAGCCTTGGTTTCCTCAGTGGTACACTGAGGATAATATTTAGCTTCTAAAGGTGTTTTACAAATTAAACTAAGACAAAAATATTTAGAAGAGTGTGTGGCATGTGTGAAGCATTTGATAAATTGTAGCTATTTTTATTATCTGTTTTGGTGTGAGACAATTTTGTCCAATGTCAATAACAGTATTTATTTTTGTCATTTTTACTTCAAATATGTATTGGACCCTGCTATGTGGGAGATACTGGTAACAATCTGCTTCTACCATATCTCTCATCCCTTATTCTAATCATCTGAGTTACTAGCTACTATTCCTCAATTTTTTCTATGTTCCCTATAGTCTTTAATGTTTCACCCTCCCGTCTGGGCTAAAACATCAGCAAGACCTCACATGCATATCAGCACAGAGTCACACAAACTTTCTTCCTAAAAGACCAAATAAAAGGATATAAGGAAGACAGACATAATTCTAGGCAGAGAGAACCCAAGTTTGAACCAAGAACTTATATTTCGCATGGGTTATGTATTAAAAGAGAAAAGTAAGAGTACCTGGGTGGCTCAATAGGTTAAGCATCTGCCTTTGGCTCAGGTCATGATCCCAGGGTCCTGGGATCGAGGCTGCATGGGGCTCCCCACTCAACAAGGAGCCTGCTTCTTCCTCTTCTCCCCGCTTGTGCTCTCTCGCTATCTCTGTCGCGCTCTCTCTCTCAAATAATTAAATAAAATGTTAAAAGAGAGAGAGAAAAGTAATTTCAACATCAGAGAGAGTCAGTTCCTCAAAATGATTTAAATCTCTTTTTCTGCTGTTCTTGGGGGGAAATTACATCATTAATTTGTGATTTTTTTTTCTAACATTTGTAATTTTAATACCTACTTGTACCTTTCTTCCTTCAGGGATTTATTCCTCTTTGCTACTATTTTGTTATCATTAAAAGGCTTTGAAACAAAGTCATTTTAAGCTGTTCTTGCTTATGCTTTTATTTTTTTCTCCTTGGCTCTAACACTAGTTTTTAAATTCTTACCCAGAGTTGCCTTTTGGAAACTGCCCTTGTTAGAGAAGAGGTCACCATGACTTATAATAGATCCAGATATATCTTCTTTTGTGGTTTCTAGATTTCCCTTTGCTGACTTGTTTTGGAAAATTCTACAATCTGCCTCTAACTGCTAATTGATCACTTACTCAGCTAGAATTTTACTACTTTACTTTAAAACTGTTTCCTTTTATTTATTTAATTTTTATCTTCCTCTGGTCTGTGTATGCCAGTAGGATATCAAGGAGAATATCCTAAATATCACTATCCTTGTTTAGAAAGACTCCTGTGTCAGAGCCACCTGCTGTTTCTTTGCACCTAGCAGACCACCCAGGATCCCATGTGGAAATGGAGAGCTCTCATCAGTTCCTTCACTAAAGAACACACACTCCAGAATTAAAACACAAGCATATATATTTCCTGTATGTAGGGGAACCATATTTACTGAGCATATTTTTATGTCTCAGCATGGCACTCCTTTGTTAACTGTAAGAGCTTGTAATCCAGTTGGGAGAGAAAAAAACATCATGGAACAGTTTAGGGATCACCTCAAAAAAAAAAAGTGAAGTGCAAATTTGAAGAAAATGAATATACAAATCACTCAAAGGAGATACCAAGCAAGTGACTGTTTCTGAGCTAACAGGGAAAGAGAGTTCCCAGGGAGTAGAAATTTTTAAAAATAAGTTTAAAAATCTGTTAGGCATTTAACAAAAGAAAGTAATTTTGATTTCTTTCAAAACAGGCAATAAAGTGGAGGCTTCAGAGTGCCAAGAGACAGAGACCAATGAAATCGTTTGAGACCCATTTTATTCTCAATTCAAATAATAGTATATAACATCAGATGCTTTCACGTTGGTTTCAGTTCTCTGATTATCTGGATATTTTTCCTGCAAATGTTTAGCAGATATAACTGCCCTACCTCTTGAAAATAGGGAAGGAAGTGCAGACAAAGGTTTTGCCTGAAAGTAGGTGACAACTTTGAAAGGGAAATATGTTCCTTTATAACTCGCATGGAATAAAAATGTTTAGAAGTGATAGCAGCCCATCATAACTCCATTTCCTCATGTGAAATTGCCCCATAGGCAGGGCCTTCTCCATTCTTTAGTAGAATATGAAAGTGAAGCTGGCATGTTTAGGCAGAGTTTCTGTAATACAGATTATATGTTACATTTGTTACAAAATGTTTAAATAGTCTTCTGAAAAAGATCTTACTTGCTTCCAATTTTAAAAAAAAGTAAATCATTAATTATGTGGTGAATACAGAGGGAAATTTTTACTAAGCGTCGCCAGGGTCAAAGATACACTGAGAGGAAGCAAAAGGGAATTCTGGAACAGCCCAAAAGAAAACAAAGTAAGAAACTTTCCAGAAATTTTAAGGCTTTAGGTAAAAACATAACATGATGGTTACATAAGAAATTTTATTCTCCATGAAAGAAAATGGAGATTGTCTATTGGGGAGAATAATCTTGATTTAGGAAAGTCTCAATTAGAAAATAACTTCTCCAGGGACACATGGGTGGCTCAGTCTGTTAAGCATCTGCCTTTGGCTCAGGTCATGATCCCAAGGTCCTGGGGTTGAGTCCCACAACGAGTTCCTGGCTCAGTAGGGAGCCTGCTTCTCCCTCTGCCTGCAGCTTCCCCTGCTGTGCTCTCTCTCTCTCTCTCTCTGATGAATAAATAAATAAAATCTTTAAAAAAGAAAAAGAAAATAATTTCTCCAGAATGTAGTATTAGTAATTTTAAGTCTAAATCTGTAAGGACAACAAAAATGAGAGAGAAGAATGTAGGACACAAGAGATGACAAGATAATTTTAGAAGCTGAAAAACAAATGGATGAAAGGTAAGTGTTTCAAATATGAGAGAAAGCTGAAAACTAAGTCTATAATCTAATTGTGCCACAGAGCTTGGAAAGCCTCAAGAACTAGCAGCACCAAGTATTTCGGAAGCTGGGTATACAGTGGGACTGCAAACAAAATTATAGACAAATCTCTCTCATCCATTTGTTCTGAAAACTGAAGCTTACTCTATGGAGAGGATAAACTAGGGAAGTTTTGAATCCAGGGACAAGTTACAGCTGAAGGAATAGGAAAGGTATTAAGTTGAAAAGAGGGGCACTGAATGGAAGTTTACATTAGCAACGAAACAACCTTTTCCCTCAATCCCATCATCTACTTGGCTCTCAGAACAGAGGCAACCATACCTACTCCATACCCCAAGACATAAGATTAAAGATTTTCTGAATTGGCCCAAGGGAAAAGATATAGAAATAGAAACGTGAGAGAAAGAAGTTAAACATTAAGGGATCCATCAAAGAGATTCAATATCAAAATATCAGGAATTGCTGAAAGAAGAAAACTAAACTGGAAAGAGATAAATTATTACAGAATTAATGCAAAAAAATTTCAAATCCTGAAAGTCAGGACTTCCAAATTAAAATCTGGGTGAAAACAGTTCCTTTTTTTTTTAACAAAGATTTTATTTATTTATTTATTTATTTATTTATTTATTTATTTATTTATGAGGGAGGGAGGGAGGGGGCAGGGCAGGGGAGCAGAGGGAGAGGGAGAGAGAGAATCTCAAGCAGACTTCCCACTAAGTGCGGAGCCCAATGCAGGGCTCAATCTCACAACTCTGAGATCACGACCTGAGCCAAAATAAAGAGTAAGACACTTAACCGAGTCACCCAGGTGCCCCAAAACAGTTCTTTTAAGGCATTGAAAACAACTAAGGCAGCCAGGATTTGAAGAGCCAAGATTACAGAGAAAGGGAAATGCATTGAAGTGGGTTTTATATTCACTGATGGTCCTCAGAGCATTTGTTGATTTGTATTGTGGGGCTTTGAAACTGAACAAAAAGGGTTGGTCTAGAATTTGTCAGTTTCAATGGTTTTGGGAGACTCAAATTCAAGTTCAGGGATACCCAGGCTTCCAAAATTTGAGGACCCAATATCTTAAAGAAAAGAGGACCACAGGAGGAAGTAAACTTGACATTCCTGGAACTTTTTTCCCTCAAGGTATTTGCAGATTCTTTAATTTTGCAGGATCAGAAGCTAAGAAACCAAGCAGAAATCTGCAGTTAAAAGCTGAAAATGAAGAAAAATCTCTACCTGACCACAGTGTCAAGAAGACAAAAATTGGAGTTCAAAGCCCACCCAAGGATAAGAAGTCTTGATAAACACTTCCAGATTTTCAACCAAGATCCCCAAAAGGAAATCCTCTAGGAGCAAGAACAAACTGGAAATAGACTATCTGCAAATGTACCAAGGTGATTTATCCCTCCTCTAACTGCCTGCTAAAGAAGAGAAAATTCTCTATGGAAAAAGATGAAAATCATCCAGAACCTCTATAAGTTTTAATTTACAATGTACAGCATTAAGTCAAAAATCACCAGGCATGCAAGGAAGACAAAAATGACTAAAAACAAAGGGAAAAAAAAAAGAAAACAGAAACAGACCCACAGGTAGTCTAGGTATTACAGTTATCAACATGGACTTCAAAATAGCTATAATAACATTCAAGAAAATAAATGGCAAGATGAAGAATTTCATCAGAATTGACTATGTTAGAAAGAATCCAATGAAAATTTAGAATTAAAAAATAAAATAACTCAGATTAAGAAATCAGTACATGGGCATAACAACAGATTAGACAAACAAAAGAAAGGATTAATGAATTAGGAAATAATTTGTTAGAAAAAAAACAATCCAACTGAAACATAAAGAGAATGAAAGAGCAGAAATTCAGAAAAAGCATTAGAGTTAAGCGGGGCCCAATAAAAAGGTGTAACAGGCATATAAGTGGAAATCTATCTATAAATATATAGAGATAGATCCAATAATCTATCTATAATAATAATAATCTCTCTATATAGCAGATATATAGATATATCTAATAATAATCTATCTATATAGCAACCAGTATGTATTTGAGCAGAACAGAGATCTCTAGAAGAGATAGTGAATACAATGTTCACCCGAAGTATTAGAATTTCAGTTCTGTCAGAGAATTGGTAATGAATTAGTGAAATTTGCATAGAAAATTTAAAAAAGAAAAGGAAATTTTTTTATTTCAGAGAAAACATGATATATCAGAAAGAAAATGAAATATAGTATAATATATGTTTCACTATGGTTCACTATGCACACTATTTTATATGATCATAACAATGTAAACAAATGTTGACTTAAATAAAACATAGTTTTTTAAAGATATTATTTATTTATTTGACAGAGAGAGAGAGCACAAGTAGGGGGCAGCGGGAGAGGGAGAAGCAGACTCCCTGCTGAACAGGGAGCCTGATGGGAAGCTCGATCCCAGGACCCTGAGATCATGACCAAGCCAAAGGCAGATGCTTAACCGACTGAGCCACCCAGGTGTCCCTGCAAGTATGACTTTAAAAAGAAAATATTGGGGTCAAGTGTGTCTGACTCTTGATTTCCACTCAGGTCATGATTTCAGGGTCATGAGATCAAACTCCAGGTTGGGCTCCACACTCAGCATGAGTCTGCTTATGATTCTCTCTCCCTCTCCCTCTGCCCTTCCCCCTGCTTCCACTCTCTATCTCTCTTTAAAATAAATGAATAAAATCTTTTAAAAATTTTAAAAAAGAAAAAGATTATGATAAAAATTACATTAAGATAAAAGATAAAGAAAGTACCTAATAAAATGACTGGTGTATAGTAGGTATTCCACAAATATTTATTATATAAATTGTACGACCTCAGAGAATGTGGTAAAAGGTAAGTAATCTACATTTGCTGAGCTCAGGATTCTTCTGGAGGAATAAAGCATTGCCTGAAATTATGCTCTTGTATATTCCCTGAATACATCTTCTGCCCCATTTGCTAGAATCTCTCCTGATAACTATTCAGCAGGACTGTCCTGCCTCAGAGCAGAGAGAGTAAGCAGCTGCCTACATAAGGCTATTTGATAACACTAAATTGTCACATGCCTATAAACTAATAATATGAACTGCCATAGGCCTAGATTTTTCAATTCATCCAAGATCATAGAGGCTGGCTACTAACCAAATGGTGAGGTCAATTGGCTTTCTTCCTTTGATTACTAAATCCTGGAGAAACTTCAAGCCCTGATTTGATCATGCTAAGTGGTCCAGATTGTGGTGGCAGGCAAGAAATCCTCTATGTTAAAAAGCTGGGATAGTTTATCTTTCCCCTTACCCTCACCAAACAACAACAACAACAACAAAATCTGTAACATTCACATTTCACCTCCAAGTAACAATCAAGTCTGCTTAGGTGATCATAAATCTGAGAAATGACATTTATAGCGTAGCTATTTATAGCTTCCAATAGCACAAGCAAACCTGGTAAGTACCTGGAGAAACAAAGCTAGTACATAGCAGAGGCTCAGTGCTTGTTGTTAGGATGGATGGATAGATACATGGATTGATGTAAGGACAAGTGTTGACTCAGAGGACAAAATATAACACATAGCAACTTAATCTTAGACATGCAGGGTCTGAAAACATGAGAGTGAGGCAATACATCATGTACTCCTTCTTCCACAATTTCAGGTCCAAACAGGGTTATCTTATACAGTCACAGATCTCAGAGTTGGAAGGGATATTAGGAGATCATTTCATTCTCTTTAACAGGTGAAGAAACAAAAGCTTAAGAAGTCAAGGTAGAGGGAAATTCTGGGAAGATGGTGGTGGGTGATGACAGTAGGGTAGTTTTAAATCACCCCAAATTCTGTCATAAAAACAGAAAAACGGTTGTGACAACAAAACCAAAAACTTGCAGACCAACATCTAAAACAAAATAGGTGATAAGATATTCTACTGAACCCTCAAATCAAATAGTTGGCAACAAAACAACAACAACTACACAATCAGTGTGGAGTCGACACTTCTGTGTGAGAAGGCAGAGGGCTATCTTGACAGACTTGAGGACAGCAAAACCCCCAAATCACTGGAAAGTGTTGCAGGTCAAGATTAAGGCTTTTTCCTAACAAAAATAAAATTGTTGTTTTAGAGGTAGATGTTGATTTAATTGATATCACAGAAGATTCATATACTCTAGTCTGTAGAGTAGGTCACAGGAAATCTGAATATTCGCAAATCATCAGGTTATACCAGTCCATTCTTTGGCAGTTTTTAAAAATTGCTAAGAAAATAAATAGCAGCCTGAAAGACTGGGGGGGGGGGTTAACATTATCTAGATCAATGTATCAATATTTTTATATAATCTTTCCTTCAAACTATTAGTTTTGTACTCTTCTGACACTAAAGCAAATGATTCTAGAAAATCACTATATTTTAATTTTAAAATTGTTTGGAACTATGAAATTTACCTTTAAAAATACTAATGTTTCCGGTAAGTGCTCAGGTATCCTTTTAGCATCAGGAATACTTGCTCGCATCTTGCTGATATCAAAACTATTTTCCTCTCAAAAATGCATGAGAAGACCATCAAGTATACATTGATATGGTGCCCCGAGGATGTCTCTATTTATAATGTGGGGTATCTCGTGAACAATTCTGGTTCTAGACAATAGTGCTCCAAGGCAGAACAGAGTGGTCTGTCCCAGGTGAGTTTCTTAGGTGGCCCCCTATGATGCAAATTGGGCTGCCCTCAAGGCACCCTATAAATTTATTATAAAATCTAAAATAAAAAAACACAAAATAACAAAAAAGTTTGTCTTACTAAAATGAAGACTGCTCCCCTTAACTCAATGTAACTTTAAAATAGAGCACAGCAACAGTTAACCGTAAGAAACAATGGAAGAGGCCTCTAGCACTATTTTATTAGGAAATTCCATTTTAGTGGGAAGATGACTTTTGTTAGAAAGAAGCACTCTAGCACTGCTTTCTTGTATATACCTTGGAAAGAAATTTTAAAAATTCTAATTTTAGGTTGCTGAAGAGATTATGGTGCCCTATGTCCTTTGCAATCATTATACTGCATTGTGGTTAGACATGAGCATTAACAATGTTACAGTTTACTGTGTCCAGAATTTGTTTTAATATCCTTCTTATCACTTACTTTGAGGACTCCAGAACTGTATTTTGGCAAGAACTGATGAACAGCTAAATAAAAGTCTTAAACAACCTTGTAAACTCTAGTTATGTGAGACATCTGCTTCTGGCCACAGTAGAGTAACAGGAGTTTCCCACCTTACACAATGAGAAAATATAACAAAAATATAGGAAAGAATTGTTTTCAGACATTGAACAACAGGCAGCACAGGAGTGTGGCCCCTAAGAAAAGGGAAACTGTGAGTTCTACTGTTGTTCCAACTTACTCCCTGAAGGCAGTTTCCTTTTCTCGGATAAGAGAAGGAAACCTAAGCTGAGCCCTGTGGTCTTGCTCAGCTGAAGGGACAGAAGTTGAAAAACTTGGTGGGGGGGGTGGCGGTGGGGTACCTACCACTGACCTCCGAGATAATATAAAGTTGTCTAATATGTGTGTGATCAAAATCTAGAGGAAAGCCAAGAGTACAGAAGAGAGAAAGATACTTGAAGAAATAATGGCTAAAAATCTCCCAAAGTTGGTAAATTCAACTTATTTTTAAAATTCATACCATGTCTGAGAAAATTCTATTCTCCAATGATTGATAAACCTAGCACTTGACTTGGGGAGTCAAAAAGCAAAAAATTCAAAGCTAGTACTAATAAATTCAACACAATGTCTTAACTATTTTACCAAAAAAAGAGAAAGAAAAAGAAAATAATTAACAGCCATAAGAAGTGAATTAAGGTTGAAATGTCATGTGGTATTTTAGCCTTAATTCTGAATTTCCTTGTTCTCATCGATCTAAATCAGGCCCTAATGATATTTAAATGAAGTTACTTGTAATTCCCATAATAGGCAAACAGAAGGGAGGTTAAAATAATTCTATTATTTCACAAGGATGAAACAGATTGAATATTTCAATTATTCTACTTATTATAGTACACATAGAACAATGCTCTGTAATCTGCTTCGATATATATAGGCTCTTTAACCACACCACGGTGGGACAAATACAGTCAATTTGGTTGAGCTTCACTCGCTGATTCAGTGTTGGAATAAAGTACTTCACAGATTAGCTTAGTCTGCAGCACTTAAAGGTCAGGATTTATTGTAATGTAAATCACAAAGCAATTTTATCTTGACAGAGATTACATACTGTTACAATATTTCTCGCTGAATCTAGTGATGCGTTTGCTTTTTCTTTGCAACTGCTGTGCAAATTGGACCGTAGCCCAGAAAAGAAAAAGAGATGGCAGGCTGCTTTGGCTTTTTAGAAACAACTTAATTCTCTTCATTTTTCAAAGTTCCACAAGAAAAAAAAAAAAAAAAAACTCTGAAAATACACACAAAATCATACATAAATACTTGTAAACCTTTATAAACCCTAAACTCAAGTGCACACTGATATCTGTGAAAGACCATCTATCAAATATTTTGATGTGTTTTAGCAAAAGTATAATTGCTAAGGGCTGACCGCTAATCATTCATACTCACGTGTCTTGGTATGTTATCTAAATTGTCTCTATTTTAAGCAAACAAACAGAAAGAATAAGAAGCATTCATTCCTGATGAGAAAATCACAAACAAAAAGAAAACAGAGAAGAAACAAAGGTGAGGATTAGAAAGTCCACTGCTTTCAGTGGTCTCTGTAACAAATATTGAGAGGTAGAACGGCAACACCTTCCCAATGTTTCTGTTTCTTTGGAGACTGCAGTTAAAGTAGAAAGGACTGGGACCAGAAATCAGAAAGACCTTTTTGATTACCAGGGAATTAAATGAGCTATCCAAACAGTTTGAGGAGTCTTTATTCCTAGAATTCTCAAGACAAGACAAACTAAGTTTCCATCCTAAATCATATCTCTCAAAAAGCAAATATGAGTAAAATGTCCCTACAAAGTTTAAATCAGTGTATGTATTAAATTTTGCCAAGTGTTTCAGTTCTTCATGCATAGTTTACATTAATAATGTATAAAAATGGTGGGGAAGCCGAAGACTTACCAGAAAATGTATCCAAGGCTAATCTTCAACTGCAATTGCTCCATTTCTGTTCTCCTTATCTGCGTCACAACTGGGTATTTATCTTAACTCCAACTCTTACAAAGCACTTGTCCTGGAATGAAAGGTGGTATATTATAATACTGTTTATCCAAATACTGAGTAGCTTGTTCTTTCGTTCTACTGGCTGCATCCAAACAAGCAGGGCCTCCCACCTGTTAGTCATTCCAGGTAAACCTTCCTATAACTATAATCTCATTTTACTTTGATTTACTTAACCATTTTCTTTAAATCAATTCAAATGTTGGTCTAAACAGACGTATTAAAAAAAATTATACTGCCAAAATTATAGATCTGTTTTAAAAAAAAGTAGAAAGGACTGGGACCAGAAATCAGAAGACAGTTTAAAAAAAAATAGTGCTTGCTGTATACCACTTGAAATAGTCTCATGTGCCACCTTTTGTCCATGTAGCACATTTGGGGAAATACAAGCTATACAAAGAGTTTGAAAATAAGAGAGAAGTGGTAGAAGTTCAGCTTGTATGTGGGCAATAAATGGTATTCTCATTCATAGAATGCAATCATCCCTATCCACAATAATGTGTGCAATTAGGCACAGGCACTTGCCATCTGAAAATTCTCTCTATAGAGATTGATCACACATCCTGGTTTGCTTGGGACAGTCCCAGTTTATGTGTGTTGTTGTCCTGAAGCTCCCTTTTCCACTCTTGAAGATGTCCTGGCTTGGATGATACCCAAAAGGGTGGAGCAAATCATCCCCAGAAAACCAGATGGTTGAAGATGTTTCTCACTGGCTACATTTTTCCATACATATTATTTTCAGCTCTTCATCTCTTCAGCTCTTCCGTACCTATTATTTTATTTAATCTTCGCAACATTCCTGTGACTTAGTGGTATGTAAAAATTACAAATGGGGAAACAGGCTCAGGGAGGTTTAACAACTCAGGGTTTATATAGTTATTATGGGACACAACTAGGATTCACGTCCAGGTCTCTGCTTCACACGAAGGGATCTTTTCTAAGGGATCAGTGGGTGTGGGGGTGAGGGAAGGAAAAGGATGTGGTTTGGGAGGCAGAAATATTCAGAGAAAAAGCCCATTCCTCTTCATATTGGATTTGAAGAGATTAAAGCAAGAAACAGATATGTCTGCAATGTTGCCACATTCTCATTTCATAAGAACTCTTTTTCCCATAAAACTACTTTATAAGTACTGGTTAGATTGCCAGGATTATAATGCTTGCTTCAGCAGTACATATATAAAGGAAGAAGGGAGGAAGGGAGGAAGGGAGGGAGAGAGGGAGAAAGAAAGAAAGAAAAGAAAGAAAGAAAAGAAAGAAAGAAAGAAAAGAAAGAAAGAAAGGAAAGAAAGAAAGAAAGGAAAGAAAGAAAGAAAGAAAGAAAGAAAGAAAGAAAGAAAGAAAGAAAGAAAGAAAGAAAGAAAGAAAGAAAGAAAGAAAGAAAGAAAGAAAGAAAGAAGGAAAGAATATTTGCCAGGATTATAATTAACAGGCCTTGTGAATTAAATGGGCTTTTGTGTTGTGCCTTGAAAATCTAACCAAACTGTTAATTACAAGTTAAACTTTAGAACTCAGTTCTCTTTTTTGATGCTGCAAAGAAAAGAACGAGATGGAGCAAAAGGAGGCACCCCTGTGTGGGCAAGACAGGAAGAGAAGGGCAGGATGTGTAACAAAACAGTCCGCCTGCCTGTTCCGCACGATCCTCCTTTCCTCCTGCACCACTATGCGCTGCCAAACCCAGCTCTCCTCCCAGCTCGCATGGGGGCGGGCCAAAAGCTTTACATTACACCACTGGTTTACACCCTGAGAAACGTCGCGTGAGCTGCAAAATACACTTTGAAGCAACTTTCTAAAAGGCACATCTATATTTACCAATGTGTTCCACATGATTAAACTGTGAAATTTGCCTCCAGTTTGGCAATACCTTTGAGAGATGTTGCGAGGTTTAGAAAGAAAATGCCTGTGAAGTGCCTGAAGTTCCACGAAGGGAAAGCACCACACACCCCCGAGGTGCTGTTGCACGCCTCGGGGCTGGTTGGTGCAACAGCAAATAAAATAGCCTAAGTTATGATGTCACAGTGTTGTCACGCAACATCATAGACCGTGAGAGCAAGAGAAATCTGCTTTTAAAAGGCCTCTTCTCCCCTCCTCTTCTGCATGTTAAAGCATATGGTATCCAAAACTAGTTCACAGTGAACTTCATTTCTGCTGCTGCTGTAAATGAAGTTTCTTCTCAGGCAGATGTCAGTGCTAAAAGTTTGGTACTCATAAATACCAAATTTACATAAAATCCATACAGCTCTTTTCTCAAAAGTCTTTCTTGGTTGATGTAGGCCGATTGGCTAGGATACATAGGTCACTCACTTTTTCCTGAACCTATTATACATTTCCAAATTCACTAATTTGAAAAACAATAATTATGAGTGAGGCACGATGACATTCCTTGATGTTGCTCTGACTGTAAATGGCATGTGCCAGGTTGAAAGAAATACAAAAAATTAGAAAGTTAACTCAGATATTCTTGGACTGTTAATTTAGGCCCACGGTTCCAAACTACTGGTCACCATTTATGCAAAAACATCATTTGTAGATGGAATAAGAAATGAATCCTGCATGTACTTTATTCCCTGAAAACACCACCAAAATAACCTGTTCATAAACCAAACTTGAGTTTGTTGCTTGCCACAGTAAGTGAGGCCACTACTTTGACAAGAATCTTGGTGGTGTTTCAGAAGAGGAAAAACAAAAATCAGGTATGTTTAAGATTTGGGGAGTTTGGTTTAAGATGGATCTTTTGGTGTGAGAAAAGGGGCTTGATTATGATTAGGCAAATCTGTGATCTGGTAGTTTAGGATTGGTAGACATGGAAGGGGGAAGGTTTTCAAAATAAAGGGTTTCAAAGCAATTCTTGAAAAGTAAACAGCTGTTTGATGTTGCTTTAGTTTGAGTAGTCTAATATCAGTTTAAAAAGATTTTCAGGGGGCACCTGGGTGGTTTAGTCTGTTGGGTGTCCGACTCTTTTTTTTTTTTTTAATTTGACAGAGACACAGCGAGAGAGGGAACACAAGCAGGGGGAGTGGGAGAGGGAGAAGCAGGCTTCCTGCTGAGCAGGGAGCCCAATGAGGGGCTCAATCCCAGGACCCTGGGATCATGACCCAAGCCGAAGGCAGAAGCTTAACGACTGAGCCACCCAGGCGTCCCTGGGCATCCGACTCTTGGTTTCTGCTCAGGTCGTGACCTCAGGGTCATGATATTGAAACCCGCTTTGGGCTCTGAGCTCAGCTCAAGGTCTGCTGGAGATTCTCTCTCCCTCTCCCTCTGCACCTCCCCCCCAACGCCCCCGCTAGTGTGCACATTCTCTCTCTCTCTCTCTCTAAAAATAAATAAATCTTTTAAAAAAAAAGGGGGGGGGGATTTTCAGGAACTTTCTGAAATGAACAATAAAATTATTAGCAACTTGATCTTCCCAGGCAAGAACTTTCTGAAACAGTAAAATCAGGTTGATGAAAAGACCGGAATAATAAAGTCATCTTAATGAAGCATCTGAATAGTAAAGTCATGTTAATGTAAGCCATACGCTGTTCCAGGTATAGATGGTCTTGGTTTTTCAATACCTATAACGACTAGTGTTAGTCTAAATTCTACTGGAAAACCCCAGACACCAAGAGCAGCTCCTTTTTTTAATAAAAGACCCACTTTAAACCACAAAAGCAGGCAAAGGCTTCCTCTCAGATAACACCTCCCTTTACCTTGCTTGTTTCATTGCAGACCCCCTTCAAATTAATCCATTTTTTCTTAAAGAAGTTATTGCCTTCTATAAGGTCACAGTCAATTCTTGCCTTAGGGGTTATTCCTTTCTTTTACATGACCTAACATACCTACTTCTATGTATACAATATAGTTTAACACTTGAGGATAAACCTCAAGTTCTTTGGAAACGCCTCATTGTCATGGCCATAATAAAAATCTTGATCATATCTTTATTTTGCTTAAAACTTTTTAGTAAGTCTTCTTTGTCCTCTAGATGACATCTAAACTTCTCAACATGCCTCTTGAACTGTATTTCTCTCTCATTTCACCACATCTAGGAGTACATACATGAATTCTATATGGCAATTGCATTAAATTACTTACAATTTCAGAGTATGTCTGGCTTTCTCTTCCCTCACTGGAAGGTGTTGTCCATGGAGAACTGTGTCTATCTCGTAATTGTCCATTTATTTGCTAACCTGTTCTTCTCTGTCAGTAAGCAACTGAGAGCAAGAATTGTGTCTTAGCATATTGTCTGGGAAATAGAGGCCACACAAGATATTTTTTCAATAGGTAGTCATTGAATGGATGGACCAAACCTTATGAAAAAAAAATGATAAAATGACAGGATCTCAAAATAATCATCTGATAGATCTTAAAAAATGAAGAGTAATTCTCAAAGTATTAGTTCCAAATCAACAGTAAAATTTAAGAGAATTAAAATTCAAGTTTGCACAAAACAGGTTAATAAAAATTTTGAAGTATGAGAATGCATTCTGTTGTGAGGCTGTGGAAAGGCATGCACTTTCATACATTACTGGTAAACCCTTTTGGAGGGGAATTTGACTATATCTAACAAAACTATATATGCATTTACATTTTGACCCAGCTATTTCACTTCTAGGAATTTACCCTGAAGATACACTTACAACAACAGAGAAATACATATGTACATGGTTATTCACTGCAGCATTATTTATAATTCTGAAATATTAGAAATAACCTAAATGCCCCTAAATAGTATGGTGATGAATAAACCAAGCTACATCCACAAACAGAATTATGCTGCTATAAAAAAGGAATAAGGAAGATTTTTATAAGCTGATACGGAGTGATTTTCATGATAAGAGAAAGCAGCAAAATGCAAAAGAGTATCTATGGTATTCTGCCATTCATGTAAGAAAAAGTAAAGGGAAATATAAGGAAATACACATGTATCTTCTAGTTTTAGCAAAAAGACACATAAAAAGGATAAACCAGAAATGAATGAAATTGGGTAGCTACAAGGGTTAGGAACAGAATGGGAGGAATGGAGGAAAAGGAGCAGGTAGAATGGATAAGTGGGATTATCTCTAAATATATCTTTTTATACAATTCTGATTTTTAGAACAATGACATTATTTCACACACACAAAATACAAATAAATTTTTAAAATCAACCAGGACTTGGAGAAAACCCAGAATGGAATATAAATGGCAACAAATGAGCCTAACTATATTAGACATGAATAACATAACCCTACTTAAGGGGACAAAGGAAAAAAGAACTAACCTAAGTAACTTCAGATAAAAATATTTTTAATATATATTTTAAGTCTAAAGACAAAAGAAACTGTACAGAAGTACTATATCCTAACTAATAAATTATTCTGAAACTATATTCTAGGACTGAACAAATAAATATATTCTGGAAATGAAAGCCAGGTATCTATTTTACAAATAATTAAAGGGGGAAGGCTAGAATGTATCCAGTGGTATTGGACTAGAATTGGAAGATATTGGTATGAATCACAGTTTTTATATACAGAGAGATGGAGAGAGGGAGAATGTGTTTCTTTTTTATGTCCACTAATACGGTCTAGAAGCAATGACACCTGAGTAGTAATGAACACACTTCAGATCTTGGTTTCTAAAGACATAAATAAAAGGAACCAGGACTCTTTGGAGAAATGGCTGATTCCAGGGCTAGAGCAGAAAAGTTCAGTATGGGCATGGAACACCTAATGGAACCAGAAAATAAGGAAGTGTTCATATAGGTAACACTCATACAAATCCTACAAAACCTAAATGAAATAAAGGAGGAAAATATATGAAATTTTTAAAAAAAATCACTGGTGAGGGGCGCCTGGCTGACTCAGTCAGTGGAGCGCACAACTCTCAACCTCGGGTTTGTGAATTCAAGCCCCACGTTGGGTGTAGAGATTACTTAAAAATAAAATAAATCCGGGGGCACCTGGGTGGCTCAGATGGTTAAGCGTCTGCCTTCGGCTCAGGTCAGGATCCCAGGGTCCTGGGATCGAGCCCCGCATCAGGCTCCCTGCTCAGCGGGGGGCCTGCTTCTCCCCTTCCCTCTACTTCTCCCCCTGCTCATATTCTCTCTTTCTCTCTCTGTATCTCTGTATCTCAAATGAATAAATTTAAAAAAACTTTTAAAAAATAAAATAAATCCTAAAAAAATCGCTGATGGCAAGGGAAAGTATGGAGAAAAATAAATACCTGAAATATTCAAATTAGGTGCCTAAAATTAATTAATTTAAACTGTTTGATTTTTTAATTTTACTTTGTCTAGGTATACAGATCCAGCTTCCCCACTCACTCATTAAAGGGTGTTTAAAATCAAAGTATAAGCCGTTATTTATATCATGCACTCTAATACCATAAGCAGGACAAAGGAAACATTCCATCTGCTTGATCATTTTAGTCCTTCTTCTCTTTGCCTATTATGATCATTACAAAGAAAGATTAAATACTACATACTTTAAAATTATTCTCATGAATAATTTCTAACACTAAAAAGTAAGGTCCAGTTTTATGTCTTATGAACTTACAATAGAGATTGGCAAATAACTAAGGACAGCATTCCTTTGTGCCCTCCCTGGGTTGTCCTGGAGATAGGAGGGTTGAGAATGTAATTCTGGTTGCCCAATATCAGCTTCAGGTGGATGCTTTTATGTTATGTAAAAGTTGACTATTCTTCAGAGAATTGCATTAGCACGTATTCATGTTAATGGTGGCCATTATGACAATTAGTCACTGCCGAGGTGAGTCAGCTCTTCTAAAGTTGCTTTAAATGTTATTTAAGTGTTCTATTTTTATTTACCTTTCCATCTGTTTATTGTGTCTCTTTATCAGTGAATCCAAGACACCCGAGGGCACATATCATTTAAAATTCTCTCCTTTGCACCTCCTAAAGCATGGATCCTGATACTTGCTTAAAGAAGATACAGTTTGAGTAAGAGACTGCTCGGTACCTTGCAACTTTGATACATGCTTTCCTTACAAAGAAGATAGATCAAAATTACATACTGTGAATCAAAAGAACAACTAATTAATCAGAAAAACACCCTTACTCATCTTCAAACTGCCTATTAGGAAAAAGTAAACACAAATAATTTGATAATTTGAAAATGATAAATACCATTAGTCGAGTTAAATTAATCTAAATATTTTTTTTAATATTGGCCAGAATTTCTCTTAAGGAAAAAGTAAAGGAAACGAATGTAAGCATCTATTTGTTTCATCCTTACAATAACCTTATAATGTAGGAATTATCCCATTAACAGACTGAGACTCACAGAACTTATTAAATTTGCTCACAGTCACTCATATAGTAAGTGGCAGAACTGGAATTCACAATTCAGTTTGATTTCAAAGCCTATGATCTTTCTAACTATACCACACACACACACACACACACACACACACACACACACAAATCCTTAATGAAACCTGAAAAAGATAAAATCAAAATAATTGAGTGAAGTTTTAATTTTGTTAAAACTAAAAGCATGAGAGGCAAAAAACAACCATAGAAAAATAAAAGCAACACAAATAGCACTGGACTAGAAGTAAGGAGACCTGGGTTCTTAACTTTTTCTCATGCTATACCTCTCCACTCTTCTAATACCTGTCTCATTAAAACCAATCATGAAATATTCATTGTTACACTGACTAACTAAAGGGTACAAATGGAATCTTTAAAACAAAATTGATCAACTCACCATATTATAATAAAATTTCAATTAGCAAGAACAATTAGATTGTTTAATATAATCTTTGGCTAACTAATCATGAATGAGAAAATCCTTTTTGTAGATTCAAGTTTGCTATTGGACATCTTTCTAAAACTGTTTTATTAAGCAGAGCAAATTTTGCAGTACAGAAGAATTAGTGGAGAACTTGCTACAGTGCAGATGCTGGGGCTCCCCCTTAAAAGACTCCACTTGAGTTTGGTATTCATGTATGTAACTCTGGGGTGATTCTGATTCCAATCAAGACAAAACTGAGAAGCATTAAGTAAAGGACACACAACATAAAAAAGCCTTTTTTGATGACAAGACTTGACAACACCTCAGCCATCATCCTGACCACTAATCATTTTTTCTACACCTCTGATGTTAAAAACACAGAATCCTTGGCCAGAATCTAAGAGCCAATAACCCTGGCTTTTACCTTTGTCCTCTAAAGAAAGTGTATTTTAAAACTTCAAATTGAGGTTAGTTGCCTTCTGGGAAATTGAGGTTTTAAAATTTTCATCAGTCAGAATTATGTGACATGGAATACAAAGTGACAATTGGGATTACTAAAAACAATGCTCATGATACATCATTCCTCAGGACTTATCAAGAAGATATGCAAGCATTACACATGGTATGCACCAGACCCACTATTTCCCATCTTTCTATTTGAGTAGATCATAGGCTCATTCATGGTTACAACAAACAGTGCATAATCAATAGCCGTGGTTGCTAATAGATATTTTAAGAATTAATCTATAATGGCAGAATTTAAAATATATATTAAATAGCTGGCACTAGAATTCTTCTTAGAGAGAGAAAGAATGATATTTGTATAGGAAAATATACTGCTGACCCATTTGAACAGAAAAATTCAGGTGAGAAGGAAAAAAAAAAGAAAGGGAGGACTATATTTCTCTGCATTAAAATGCAAGAAATTTGGGGTGCCTGGGTGGCTCAGTCATTAAGCGTCTGCCTTCAGCTCAGGTCATGATCCCAGGGTCCTAGGACCGAGCCCAGCATCGGGCTCCCTGCTCTGTGGGAAGCCTGCTTCTCCCTCTCCCACTCCCCCTGCTTGTGTTCAATCTCTCGCTGTGTCTCTCTCTGTCAAATAAATAAAATATTTAATAAATAAATAATAAAATGCAAGAAATTTGAGGAAGGGGGTGTTCCTTAAGAGTGGAGGAAGAATGGAGAACCATATAGCAAGGGCTAGAGTGCAAGTTACAAGAAATAGCTGAATTGGTTTGTTTTCCTTTAAACAGAGTAGAGTTTAATACAATTTAAAGCTGTGTGACTGAGATATAAATTTTCTTATCTCTCCAAACATTCAGTAAAGTCTGCTATGCTCTAAATTAAACTTATATTTTTTCATTTTAATCCCTTCTGAATTGTTCTATTTTTAATGTATACATATATATCCATAAATAATGAAACAAAAATATTCAAGTACTTTCTAAGCTCTTTAACATTTAGTGTCTCATTTAATCTTTAGAACAATTCTATAAAGTAGGTATTATTATTAAACCCATTTTACAGATGAGGAAGCTGACTGAATTCTAGAGAGGCTAAATAACTTACCTAAGATGACACAGCTAGTAAGGGATGGAGCTAGGATTCAAACGTCAGATCTCATGTTCTTAACCTTTACTAGTTCAAACTTACACTCAGAGCTACATAGGTTCATCCATCCATAGATACACACATGAAATACAGACATCCTAGTCTCTTTATTTAAACAAAATAGGAATAGTCAAAATATGAGTAATATTCAAAATATGGGTAATATTGTTATACTACTATCATTTTCAAAGTATTTTGAAGTCATGGAAAGTAAAAGTATAGTAATAATCAATTAAGGCTATTGAATTCCCACCATTCAGCATTTCTACTTCTATCATACTACCATCCTGGAAGAGTTAGTCACTGATTAATTTACTAATAATTAAGTAACAATTAATTATTAGTGAAGTACTAGAGTATAATCTCTATACTGGTTTTAAAATACATCCACAAGTTTCTTGATACTCCTCCCTCCAAAAGGTGGATGCTAATTCCCCTCCCCTTAAGTGGGCCTGGACTTAGTGACTCACTTTTAATGTGGTTGAAGTAATCATGTATGACTTTCATAAAAGTATTTGCAGGTTCCTCCTGTTCTTGATCTTGGATCACTTGCTCGGGGGAAGCCTGCTATCATGACCTAAGGGTAGTCAAACAGCCCTATGAAGCGATAAGGAAGGTTTGGCTGTGATAAGGAACTGAATCCTCTGCCAACAGCCAGTGAGGAACTGGGGCTTCCTGCCAATAGTCATGTGTGGATCCACCACCTAGGAAGTGGATCTTCCAGTCCCAGTGAAGCCTTCAGATGACTGCAGCTCTAACCAATGTCTTTTTTTGTTTTGTTTTGTTTTTTAAGATTTTATTTATTTATTTCACAGAGAGATAGCGAGAGCAGGAACACAAGCAGGGAGAGTGAGAGAGGGAGAAGCAGGCCTCCCGCCAAGCAGGGAGCCCAATGTGGAGCTGGATCCCAGGACCCTGGGATCATGACCTGAGCCGAAGGCAGACGCTTAATGACTGAGCCACCTAGGCTCCCTCTAACCAATGTCTTAACTGCAACCCAATGAGAGACTTCAGGACAAAACCACACAGCTAAGGCACTCTCAGGTTCCTGGGCCCAGAAAAACTATATAAAATAGTAAATATTCATTGTTTTAAGTCATCTAAGTTTTGGATAATTTGTTATACTAGCCAATAGTTAACTAACACACTCCCTATGTCAGTGATTATCAAAGTGTGGTCCCAAGACCAGCAGCATCAGCATTTCCTAGGTACTGGTTAGAAATGCAAATTCTCAGTCTCCACACTAGACTTATTGAATTAGGAACTCTGGGGTTGAGGGGCAGCAATTTCTGTTTTAACAAGCCCTCTAGATGATTCTAATGCATACTCACACTAAAGTTTGAGAACCATTATGCTAAATCTTTAGTAATTGGCCAACAGTTAACTTCAAACCTCCTTAATACTAGCCCCAATGCCTACCTCCCAAGAAATCTGTATTTATTCTTGGAATGTAGTATATTTTTTTATTAACATATAATGTATTGTTTCAGGGGTACAGGTCTGTGATTCATCAATCTTACACAATTCACAGAGCTCACCATAGCACATACCCTCCCCAATGTCCATCACCCAGTCACCCTATCCCTCCCATCCCCCTCCACTCCAGCAACCCTCAGTTTGTTTCCTGAGATTAAGAGTCTCTTATGGTTTGTCTCCCTCTCTGGTTTCGTCTTGTTTCATTTTTCCCTCCCTTCCCGTATGATCCTCTGTCTTGTTTCTCAAATTCCTCATATCAGTGAGATCATATGATACTTGTCTTTCTCTGATTGACTTACTTCGCTTAGCATAATACCCTTTAGTTCCATCCATGTCGTTGCAAATGGCAAGATTTCGGGATTTTTGATGACTGCATAATATTCCATTGTATATATATACCACCTCTTCTTTATCCATTCATCTGTTGATGGACATCTAGGCTCTTTCCATAGTTTGGCTATCGTGGACTTTGCTGCTATGAACAATGGGGTGCACCTACCCCTATGGATCATTACATTTGTATCTTTGGGGAAATACCCAGTAGGGCAATTGCTGGGTCATAGGGTAGCTCTATTTTCAACTTTTTGAGAACCCTCCATACTGTTTTCCAGAGTGGCTGCAACAGCTTGCATTCCCAACAGTGTAAGAGGGTTCCCCTTTCTCTGCATCCTCGCCAACATCTGTCGTTTCCTGACTTGTTCATTTTAGCCACTCTGACTGGTGTGAGGTGATATCTCATCGAGGTATTGAATTGGATTTCCTTGATGCCAAGTGAGCACTTTTTCTTTTTCTTTTTTTTTAAATTTTATTATGTTATGTTAGTCACCATACAATACATCATTATGTTTTGATGTAGTGATCCACGATCCATTGTTTTCATATAACACCCAGTGCTCCATGCAGTACGTGCCCTCCTTAATACCCATCACCGGGCTAACCAATTCCCCCTCCCCCCTCCCCTCTAAAACCCTGTTTGTTTCTCAGGTCCATAGTCTCTCATGGCTCATCTCTCCCTCCAATTCCCCCCCCCCACTTTTCCCTTCCTTCTCCTAATGTCCTCCATGCTATTCCTTATGTTCCACAAATAAGTGAAACCATATGATAATTGACTTTCTCTGCTTGACTTATTTCACTTAGCATAATCTCCTCCAGTTCCATCCATGTTGATGTAAAAGTTGGGTATTCATCCTTTCTGACGGCTGAGTAATATTCCATTGTATACATGGACCACATCTTCTTTATCCATTCATCTGTTAAAGGGCATCTCGGCTCTTTCCACAGTTTGGCTATTGCGGACATTGCTGCTATGAACATTGGGGTGCATATGGCCCTTCTTTTCACTACATCTGTGTCTTTGGGGTAAATACCCAGGAGTGCAATTGCTGGGTCATAGGGTAGCTCTGTTTTTAAATTTTTGAGGAACCTCCACACTGTTTTCCAAAGTGGCTGTCCCAACTTGCATTCCCAACAACAGTGTAAGAGGGTTCCCCTTTCTCCACAACCTCTCCAACATTTGTTGTTTCTTTCCCTGTCCATTTTTGCCATTCTAACTGGTGTAAGGTGGTATCTCAGTGTGGTTTTGATTTGGATTTCCCTGATGGCTAATGATGATGAACATTTTTTCATGTGTCTGTTAGCCATTTGTATGTCTTCTTCAGAGAAGTGTCTTTTCATATCTTCTGCCCACTTTTTGACTTGATTGTTTTTTGGGTGTTGAGTTTGAGAAGTTCTTTATAGATCTTGGATACCAGCCCTTTATCTGTAGTGTCATTTGCAAATATCTTCTCCCATTCTGTGGGTTGCCTCTTTGTTTTGTTGACTGTTTCCTTTTCTGTGCAGAAGCTTTTTATCTTGATGAAGTCTCAAAAGTTCATTTTTGCTTTTGTTTCACTAGCTTTTGGAGATGTATCTTGAAAGAAGTTGCTGTGGGCGATGTCAAAGAGGTTACTGCCTATGTTCTCCTCTAGGATTTTGATGGATTCCTGTCTCACATTGAGGTCATTCATCCACTTTGAGTTTATCTTTGTGAGTGGTGCTAGAGAATGGTCGAGTTTCATTCTTCTGCATGTGGCTGTCCAGTTTTCCCAGCACCATTTATTGAAGAGACTCTTTTTTCCATTGCATGTTTTTTCCTGCTTTGTCAAAGATTATTTGACCATAGAGTTGAGGGTCCATATATGGGTTCTCTATTCTGTTCCATTGGTCTGTATGTCTGTTTTTGTGCCAGTACCATGCTGTCTTGGTGATCACTGATTTGTAATATAGCTTGAAATCCGGCAACATGATGCCCCCAGCTTTGTTTCTCTTTTTCAACATTTCCTTGGCGATTCGGGGTCTTTTCTGATTCCATACAAATTTTAGGATTGTTTGTTCCAGCACTTTGAAAAATGTCATTGGAATTTTGACTGGGATGGCATTGAAGGTATAGATTGCTCTGGGTAGCATAGACATTTTAACAATGTTTATTCTTCTGATCCATAAGCATGGAATATTTTTCCATCTTTTTGTGTCTTCTTCAATTTCTTTCATGAGTGTTTTGTAGTTCCTAGAGTATAGATCCCTTACCTCTTTGGTTGGGTTTATTCCAAGGTATCTTATGGTTTTTGGTGCTATTGTAAATGGAATCGTTTCTCTAATTTCTCTTTCTACAGTTGCATTGATAGTGTATAAGAAAGCAACTGATTTCTGTGCATTGATTTTGTATCCTACCACATTACTGAATTGCTGTATGAGTTCTAGTAATGTTGAGCACTTTTTCATGTGTCTGTTGGCCATGTGGATGTCTTCTTTACAGAAATGTCTGTTCATGTCTTCTGCTCATTTCTCTATTGGATGATTTGTTCTCTGGGTGTTGAGTTTGGTGAGTTCTTTATAGATTTTGAATACTAGCCCTTTATCTGATATGTCATTTGCAAATATCTTCTCCCATTCTGTTGGTTGTCTTTTGGCTTTGTTGACTGTTTCGGTTGCTGTGCAAAATCTTTTTATCTTGATGAAGTCCCAATAGTTCATTTTTGCCCTTGTTTCCCTTGTCTTTGGCAATGTTTCGAGGAAGAAGTTGCTGCAGCTGAGGTCAAAGAGGTTGCTGCCTGTGTTCTCCTCAAGAATTTTGATGAATTCCTCTCTCACATTTAGGTCTTTCATCCATTTTGAGTCTATTTTTGTGTGTGGTGTAAGGAAATGGTCCAGTTTCATTCTTCTGCATGTAGCTGTCCAATTTACCCAACACCATTTGTTGAAGAGACTGTCTTTGTTCCACTGGACATTCTTTCCTGCTTTGTTGAAGATTAGTTGACCGTAAGTTGGGGGTCCATTTCTGGGCTCTCTATTCTGTTCCATTGATCTATGTGTCTGTTTTTGTGCCATTACCATACTGTCTTGATGATGACAGCTTTGTAATAGAGCTTGAAGTCTGGAATTGCGATGCCACCAGCTTTGCTTTTCTTTTTCAACATTCCTCTTGCTATTCGGGGTCTTTTTTGATTCCATATAAATTTTAGGATTATTTGTTCCATTTCTTTGAAAAAAGTGGATGTCATTTTGATAGGGATTGCATTAAATGTGTAGATTGCTCTAGGTAGCATAGACATTTTCACAATATTTGTTCTTCCAATCCATGCGCATGGAACGTTTTTCCATTTCTTTGTGTCTTCCTCAATTTCTTTCATGAGTATTCTATAGTTTTCTGAGTACAGATTCTTTGCCTCTTTGGTTAGATTTATTCCTAGGTATCTTATGGTTTTGGGTATGGTTGTAAATGGGATCGACTCCTTAAATTCTCTTTCTTCTGTCTCATTGTTGAATAGAAATGCCATGGATTTCTGTGCATTGATTTTATATCCTGCCACGTTACTGAATTCCTGTATGAGTTCTAGCAGTTTTGGGGTGGAGTCTTTTAGGTTTTCCACATAAAGTATCATATCATCTGCAAAGAGTGAGAATTTCACTTCTTCTTTGCTGCTACGATGTCTTTTATTTCTTTTTGTTGTCTGATTGCTGAGGCTAGGACTTCTAGTACTATGTTGAATAGCAGTGGTGATGGTGGACATCCCTGCCAGGGAAAGCTCTCAGTTTTTCCCCACTGAGAATGATATTTGCTGTGGGTTTTTCATAGATGGCTTTTATGATATTGAGGTATGTACCTTCTATCCCTATACTCTGAAGAGTTTTGATCAAGAAAGGATGTTCTACTTTCTCAAATGCTTTTTCTGCATCTATTGAGAGGATCATATGGTTCTTGTTCTTTCTTTTATTAATATATTGTATCACATTAATTGATTTGTGGATGTCAAATCAACTTTGCAGCCCAGGAATAAATCCCACTTTGTCATGGTGAATAATCCTTTTAATGTACTATTGGGTCCTATTGGCTAGTATTTTGGTGAGAATTTTTGCATCCCTGTTCATCAGGGATATTGGTCTGTAGTTTTCCTTTTTGATGGGGTCTTTGACTGATTTGGGGATCAAGGTAATGCTGGCCTCATAAAATGAGTTTGGAAGTTTTCCTTCCATTTCTATTTTTTGGAACAGTTTCAGAAGAATAGGTATTCTTCTTTAAATGTTTGGTAGAATTCCTCTAGGAAGCCATCTGGCCCTGGGCTCTTGTTTGTTGGGAGATTTTTGATTACTGCTTCAATTTCCTTACTGGTTATGGGTCTGTTCAGGTTTTCCATTTCTTTCTGGTTCAGTTTTGGTAGTTTATACGTCTCTAGGAATGCATCCATGTCTTCCAGATTGTCTAATTTGCAAATGGCATATAGATGCTCATAGTATGTTCTTATAATTGTTTGTATTGCTTTGGTGGTGGTTGTGATCTCTCCTCTTTCAGCATGATTTTATTTATTTGGGTTCTTTCTCTTTTCTTTTTGATAAGTCTGGCCAGGAGCTTATCAATCTTGTTAATTCTTTCAAAGAACCAGTTCCCAGTTTCGTTGATCTGTTCTACTGTTCTTTCGGTTTCTATTTCATTGATTTCTGCTCTGATCTTTATTATTTCTCTTTCTCCTGCTGGGTTTAGGCCTTATTTGCTGTTCTTTCTTCAGCTCCTTTAGGTGTAGGGTTAGGTTGTGTATATGAGACCTTTCTTGTCTCTTGAGAAAGGCTTATATTGCTATATACTTTCCTCTTAGGACCGCCTTTGCTGCATCTCAAAGATTTTGAACAGTTTTTTTTTTCATTTTCATTTGTTTCCATGAATTTTTTTAATTCTTTAATTTCCTGGTTGACCCATTCATTCTTTAGTAGGATGCTCTTTAGCCTCCATGTATTTGAGTTCTTTCCAACTTTCTTCTTGTGATTGAGTTCTAGTTTCAAAGCATTGTGGTCCTAAAATATGCAGGGAATGATCCCAATCTTTTGGTACTGGTTGAGACCTGATTTGTGACCCAGGATGTAATCTATTCTGGAGACTGTTCAATGTGCACTAGAGAAGAATGAGTATTCTGTTGCTTTGGGATGGAATGGTCTGAAAATATCTGTGAAGTCCATCTGGTCCAGTGTGTCATTTAAAGCCTTTATTTCCTTGTTGATCTTTTGCTTAGATGATCTGTCCATTTCAGTGAGGGTGGGTGTTAAAGTCCCCTAATATTATTGTATTTTTGTCGATGTGTTTCTTTGATTTTGTTATTAATTGGTTTATATAATTGGCTTTCCCATGTTAGGGGCATAGATATTTAAAATTGTTAGATCTTCTTGTTGGATAGATCCTTTAAGTAGGATATAGTGTCCTTCCTCATCTCTTATTATAGTCTTGGGTTTAAAATCTAATTTGTCTGATATAAGGATTGCCACCCCAGCTTTCTTTTGATGTCCATTAGCATGGTAAATGGTTTTCCACCCCCTCACTTTAAATCTGGAGGTGTCTTTGGGTCTAAAATGAGTCTCGTGCAGACAGCATATCGATGGGTCTTGTTGTTTTATCCAATCTGATACCCTGTGTCTTTTGATTGGGGCATTTAGCCCATTTACATTCAGGGTAACTATTGAAAGATATGAATTTAGTGCCATTGTAGTGCCTGTAAGGTGACTGTTACTGTATATTGTCTCTGTTCCTTTCTGGTCTAGGTTACTTTTAGGCTCTCTCTTTGCTTAGAGGACCCCTTTCAGTATTTCTTGTAGGGCTGGTTTGGTGTTTGCAAATTCTTTTATTTTTTGTTTGGCCTGGAAGCTTTTTATCTCTCCTTCTATTTTCAGCGAGAGCCTAGCTGGATATAGTATTCTTGGCTGCATATTTTTCTCATTTAGTGCCCTGAATATATCATGCCAGTCCTTTCTGGCCTGCCAGGTCTCTGTGGATAGGTCTGCTGTCAGTCTAATATTTCTACCATTGTAGGTTACAGACCTCTTCTCCCAAGCTGCTTTCAGGATTTTCTCTTTGTCTCTGAGACTTGTAAGTTTTACTATTAGATGTCAGGGTGTTGACCTATTTTTATTGATTTTGAGAGGGGTTCTCTGTCCCTCCTGGATTTTGATGCCTGTTTCCTTCCTCAAATTAGGAAAGTTCTCTGCTATAATTAGTTCCAATACCTTCTGCTCCCTCTCTCTTTCTTCTTCTGGGATCCCAATTATTCTAATATTGTTTCATCTTATGGTATCACTTATCTCTCAAATTCTCCCTTTGTGATCCAGTAGTTGTTTATCTCTCTTTTTCTCAGCTTCTTTATTCTGCATCATTTGGTCTATATCACTAATTCTCTCTTCTGCCTCATTTATCCTAGCAGTTAGAGCCTCCATTTTTTATTGCACCTCATTAATAGCCTTTTTGATTTTGACTTGGTTAGATTTTAGTTCTTTTATTTCTCCAGAAAGGGATTCTCTAGTATCTTCTATGCTTTTTTCAAGCCCAGCTTGTACCTTTATAATCGTCATTCTGAGCTCGTTCTAACATCTTACTAATGTCTATATTGATTAGGTCCCTGGCAGTTGGTACTGCCTCTTGTTCTTTTTTTTGAGGTGAGTTTTTCTGTCTTGTCATTTTGTCCAGAGAAGAACAGATGAATGAGAGAACAAAATGCTAAAAGGGTAATAATGACTCCAGAAAAATATACACTAAACAAATCAGAAGAGACCCGAAACTGGGGGGAAAAGAAAGAAAAAAAAAAAGAATATGATCAGGCTGGTGAATAGAACAGAGCCACACACTAGATTTTGGGTGTGTTTTGGTCAGTTAGAAGAAACTGCCTCCCAAAATTTTAAAGAAAGAAAAACTTATATATGTATGAGAAATAAGGGTAAATACAATGAAGGGATGGAATATGACTGTAAAGATGAAAATTAAAAAAGATTTTAAAAAAGGAATTAATAAGAAGTTGGTTGAAAGAGAAAGACATGTATCATATGATCTCACTGATATGAGGAATTCTTAATCTCAGGAAACAAACTGAGGGTTGCTGGAGTGGGGGGTGGGGTGGGAGGGATGGGGTGACTGGGTGATAGACACTGGGGAGAGTATGTGCTCTGGTAAGCACTGTGAATTGTGCAAGACTGTTGAATCTCAGATCTGTACCTCTGAAACAAATAATGCAATATATGTTAAGAAAAAAAAAAAGAAGAAGAAGAAGGTAGAGGGAGGGGAAGAATGAAGCGGGGGAAATCGGAGGGGTAGACGAACCATGAAAGACGATGGACTCTGAAAAACTAACAGGGTTCTAGAGGGGAGGGGGGTGGGAGGATGGGTTAGCCTGGTGGTGGGTATTGAGGAGGGCACATTCTGCATGGAGCACTGGGTGTTATGCACAAACAATGAATCATGGAACACTTCATCTAAAACTAATGATGTAATGTATGCGGATTAACATAAGAATAAAAAAAAAAAGAAGTTGGTTGAAAAAAGTAAGAATAAAATTAAAAAAAATAAAAAGGTGAGAATGTGATCAGGCAGGAGACTAGAACAAAGCTATACACTAGATTTAGGGAATATTTTGGTCTGTTAGAAGAAACTATCCCAAAATTTTAAAGAAAGAAAAACTTACATATATACAAAAAATAAGGTTAAATACAATGAAAGGATAGAATATGACTGTAAAAATGAAAATTAAAAATATATTTTTAAAGGTTTTATTTATTTATTTGAGAAAGAGAGAATGAGAGAGCACATGAGAAGGGGGAGGGTCAGACGGAGAAGCAGACTCCCTGCCGAGCAGGAAGCCGGATGCGGGACTCGATCCAGGGACTCCAGGATCATGACCTCAGCCGAAGGCAGTCGCTCAACCATCTGAGCCACCCAGGCGCCCCAGAAAATTAAAAATATTTTTTAAAAGGAATTGATAAGGTAAGATGTTGGTTGAAAAAGGAAAGAAGAAAAATTCAAAAAAAAGAAAAAAAAAGAAATAGAAAAAGAAAAAAATAAAGAAAATTTTAAAAATTAACTTTGAAAGACTAAAGAATCATGGGGAAAAAAGCCATGAATTCTATGTGCTGTATTCCCCTAGCACTGGAGGTTTGCCGTTCTCATTGATCGGTAAACTTGGTCTTGGGGGCTGCTCTTGCGTGATCTTCTGGGAGAGGGGCCTGTTGCCGTGGTTCTCAAATGTCTTTACGGGAGGCAGAATTGCCCCACCCTTGCGGGGTGGCGGTGCAGGCTAAGTAATCTGCTCGGGTTTGCTCTCAGGAGCTGTTGTTCCCTGCAAGCTTTCCATACAGCTTTGGAGGACAAGAGTGAAAATGGTGGCCTCCCAATCTCCGCCCGAAGGAGCCGAGAGCTCAGGCCCCACTCCGCAGTGCACCTCCAGAGAAAAGCAGTCAATCACTCCAGCCTCCCCGGTCTCCAGCCGCACTCTGTGCTCACCCGCCTGTGACTGAGCATTTCTATCTCTGGCACCCGACTGGGTGTGGAGTCTCCAAATCCAGCAGATCCCTGCGGTGCGCTCCCGCACCGCTCCTCCTGGGGGAGGAAGGGGAGTCTCCCCAGATCTGCCGCTTGTTGGGTCCCTGCTGGAGGAGCAGTGGCCCGACTGTGCTGTGGATCAAGGTTTATGGCATCCCCGAGCTGAGAGCCCACTCCTCAGCTCCGTCTCTGCAGCTAGCTTCCCCACTCCGATACCTGGAAGCTCTGCTGCACTCAGGCAACCCTGGTCTTTCTGTGACCCCGAGGATCCTGAGACCCCACTGTCTCAGGGAGGGTTCCACTCCCCGCTTAGCCACTGCAGCGATGTCCCTCAGCAGAGCCGACTTCTAAAATTTCCGATTTTGTGTTCCGGGGCTCTATCACTTGCCAGAAGCAGCCTACGGAGGCCCCCTCCCCCACTGTCTAACCTCCTGAATATCGCCTCGGATTCACTTCTCCGCAAGTCCTACCGTCCAGAAAGTGGTTGCTTTTCTGTTCATAGGATTGCTGCTATTCTTTTCTTTGACCTCCTGTTGAATTTGTAGGTGTTCAGAATGGTTTGACCTATCTAGCTGAATTCCTGGGACCAGACAAAATTTAGGTCTCCTACTCCTCCACCATCTCGCTCCTCCAACACTCACTGAGGAAGCACTGACGCCTGAAGGTCTAGGAGATCTGAGGAACTCAAGCGTACCAGGAACTGAAGTTTTCTATAGTATAATATTTTAGCATGAGATTGTAGTAGACAAGCCTCTTTCTCATGACAAAATGTCAATTCTGAAAGGGCGGGACTGCCTATCTCTACATTGTGCCCAGCACATAGTAAATGTTCAATAAATATTAGTTGGATAAATGTATGAATGACTAAATATATAACTTGCTTGGTAAAGAGTAAAGTGAAGTCTTATCTTTTTAACTTTTCCATTTATCATCCCTTGAACTCTTTCAAAGTGACTTCAGCTAAGAACATCTGTTTGTAACGGTATCCATGGAGACGAGATGCTTGCAGTATATAAAAGTTTAGATTAAATTGACTAAGCCTAGGGACGCCTGGGTGGCTCAGTCATTAAGTGTCTGCTTTCAGCTCAGGTCATGATCCCAGGGTCCTGATATGTGATATGGTCCTTATTAGGGGCTGTTTGAATACCAAAAGAGGATTTGAGGAACCTGGGAAATGCCAACATTTGCTTGACATTTGTTCTTATCATTCTTTTCTAAAACATGTATTATTAGAATATAGTAACTCCAATTGACTATAGGAGTATATAAAAACTAACAGGTAGTGAGTGATATGAAGCCCTCAAAGTAAGACAACTTGCTGAGTTCATAACACTAATTCTGCAGCATTTTTATTTAGCTAAATGAAAAAAAAAAGTCATAATCAATCTTGGGTTACAAAGTTAATCAACTTTCACTCCTATAGGACTTATCAGAGCTTCTGATATACTAATATGAAATGTGAATTTTGAAGAGGTGAATGTAGTGAGCAGTTCTCCTACATACAGCAAAGAACCTTTTGGAGGAGCAGTTTGTAAAACTAATACTTTAGAAAACACTGCCCTAATGTAAATCTTTAACAATTTCTTTACTTCCTTGAGTTTGGAATTTGAAATATATTGTTCGATTTATAAAATATCTCTTCTAGTGATATTTAAATCATTCAAATCACTATTTCATATACTTTCTATAAACTTTACTCAAAATCCATTCTCATCTTCATATGTTATTATATATTCATTGATATCAAGATTGAATACTAAGTCATTTTTTTAAAGTACAGCTTGGTTGTTAAAATGACATGCCCTAAATCACATGTTTTCTCTTTATATTATTAATTTAACTAAAAACCATATAGAAATATTTTAACAGCTAACAGCTCAAAGGAACAATTTTATAAAATGGTTGTGATCATTAAATACTTTGAGGGTATACTACTAATTTAATTGTACTAATAATACACTAGGGCAATGATTTCCAACTGTACTGTGTTTCAACTTTTATCTGCAGCCTACACATTGTAGGTTGTCAGCCTCCTTCTCTGAGAGCAAATATTCTACCCCATCCAGAGATGAGTCATGGAACCAATGTGTAACTCAGTAACCCACTGCCATAGGCCACAATTAATTGGGCCAGATTTGGATACTACACTAAAGTTTGTCCAATCAGAGTCTCTTTCCAGGAAGTTGTATTTAGGATTAAACCATTCTAATTTGTCTCTGCTGGTGGTAAAAACTGACTTGATATAAATTTGGGAACTTTGGGGTGACTGGATGAAAAAAAAAAATCTATCTGCAGAGAAAACCAATAAAACATACACACCAAGGAAAGTGTGTATGATCTTAGGTGCTTCATAATTACCTATTTTATAAAAGCATGCTACTTGTTTATAACAGAGACTTTGCAGAGTTAACAAAGAAAAGTCCCTTCAGTTTGTCACAACTTACTTCAAATATAACAGTATGGTTACAAAGTAGTAGGCAAACTGTGAGTCACAGAATCATACTTAGAAACTTCTAGTTTAACATAAATAAAAATAAGTAAACAAAAATACTAAGCATTCTCCATTCTCCAAGGTCAAGGTTTCAAAGATCCTTTACCCACATCTAAAGCAATGGTCCTATTTTTGTAGATGGCTTTTGTGGCTGAGCCACAAAAGAACTCACACACTGCTCTCTGACCCTCTATGGGCAGATTTGATTATACGTAATGGGCCTTTTGTAAGGAAAAACTCACTTCTGTGTGTTTCTCCTTTACTCTCACACTGCTACCACACTTACAATACTTCTGACACCAGATGTGTGGAGTTTCTTTTTTTTTTTTTCCCTCACACTAAGCAGTTTTCTGTGACACCAGCTGGGTGTCCCACAATTCAATTCAATTCTGACACTAACTAGAATTAGTGCAGACCCCGCAGGTTAAGGGGTCAGTCCTCAATACTGCCCCCAATTTTAGATGCCAATTGTAAGTAGTAGGTTTCCAGGTTGCCCACAACTTCTAACTTAGCTACAAAGTAGAGGTTCCCGTGACGCCCCTCCTCAGATTCAATCATTTGCTAGAATAGCTCACAGAACTCACAGAAACATATAGGTCTACCAGTTTATAATATAATAAAGGATGTGATAAAAGGATACAGATGAACCGTCAGATAAAGAGATACATAGGATAAGATCTGGGAAGGTCCCAAGCACAGGAGATTCAGTCTCCATAAAGACATACCACCTTCCAGCATAAGTGTGTTTGCCAATCCAGAATCTCCATGAACCCTGTCCTATGGGGGCTTTTATAGAGGCTTCATTACATAGGTATGATGGAATATTAACTGTTTCCAGCCTCTCTCCTATCTCTAGAGAATGAAGGGTGATGCTGAAAGTCTCAAACTTCGAATCATGACTTGGTCTTTTTGGTGACCAGCCCCACCCAGGAGCCCACCTAGAGTCAACTCATTAGAACAAGACATTCCTATCACCCAGGAAATTCCAAGGAATTTAGGAGCTCTGTGTTGGACATTCCTATTACTCTGGAGATTACAAAGGTCTTAAGAGCTCTGTGTCAGAAATTGGGGTCAAAGATAAATATTAGGACAAAAAGATTCTCCTAGCACCCCTATTTACAAGTTGTTTCAAGAGCTCTATGTCAGGAATGGGGGTGGGGGGTGGAGATCAATATATATTTTTTTTATTATTTTAGAGCCATGCCGGAACAACTCCCACCATCTTATGAACTGCTTGTGACTGATATGACCCACAGAGAAAGCTAAAGTTAAAACCTAGAGACATTCTTTGCCCCAGAAGGGGTGGATATTAAAAGTATAAATAAATGACTTGATGTCTGAGATTTCAACTCTTCCTGACTCATTAGTGTATGATAACCATTTGGGTTAAAAAAAAAAATCAAATGATTTATTTGAAAGACAAACTATTCAGTGAGTGATCTGTGGATGGAAATCTGTGTTGTTATCTAAATATCATAATTTTTCTTTACCTTTTTTATTAGTTCAATGGGGCTGGACTGTGATGTGATAATAAACAACTTCTAAAATGTAGTAACTTAACACAACCCTTTAATTATTTCCACACTAAATATCAAAGGAGAAACACAGGAGATTTCAATCCTATCACTAAGTCACTAAGAAACCCAGGCTGTAGAAGCTCCATCTTAACACAGAGCCTCATGATCATCACAGCAAGGGAACCCCATAGAGTACAGACAGGCTCTTACCATTCCCACCTCTGTTTGACACATAGCACTTCTGCTCAGATTTCATTAGCCAAAACATGTGACAGTCCACCTAACTTCACAGGGGGTGAGATTTCAATCCTTCCATTGCCTGGAAGTAGAATGGAATACTTGGAAATACATGATGACATATTTTGCATTTGAGCACCTGACAATTCACATTTCTTAGTAAGAAGTAGGAAAAACACCCAGGCTCCTTCTACAGTTTCTTCTCACTTAAAGCTCAATTCCAGCCCAAATATTTCTACTCATACCCAGCACCTCAAACCTTTCTGAGCTAGCTTCTTATGATACAGAAGAATCTACTACAGGATTCTGGCACAAGCAGTAGCAATCTTTCAAAAATCAGGGGAAGACAATGTGTATAAGCAAGGAAAATCATGAGGGTTTGCTCTTTACAAATATCTTCTACCCCAAAAGTTCATCAGTTTTGCATCTTTACACTAAAAGGGCCTTTAAAAACATTTATAATTAAAAAAGCAATGTATGCTCAGAAATTTCAAAAAGGGCAGAAAAAAAATCAAGACAATTAAAGTATTCCTTTTTACTAGATAGAAATATCCATTTCTTATTATAGAGAATTTCAAAACATATGCAAAAGTATCTAAACATTTAATAATGATGCAATGGGAATTCATATACATCCATCTTTGTGCAAATCTGTAAGTATTTATGAGACTGGATTAATACAGATATATTAACAACCAAAAAGTATAGAAATTTTTTAAAGTCCTTAATGCATATTGCTCACTTGTAAAGTCCATGAGGTCAGGAACTTTAACTTATTTGCCTCTGGGTCAGCAGACCAGAAAAGTGACTGGCACATAGTAGACATTCACTAAGAATGTGCCAAATGAATGAATGAATATATTGCCAAGGGGCTTTCCAAATAAACCGTACTTTCAAATATAACTATTCCCACAGAAAGTTAAGTCTATCACTTGTCACCATCTTGGTCTGATTAATTATTTAGCTAATTTATTTCTTCCTAATACTTAGTAATGGGTATATTTAATGAGAGTCATTTCCAGGTAAGCAGTACATGGGAGAAGGATACAAATTTACTTTTCCCTCCAATTCCCCCCCAAATTACCTTAGGATTCAACAATTTTTTGATAATCTTGCAGCAAGAAAAAAATATATACTCAATAGGTGTAAAGTATTTATATTTTTCTAAAGCCTGGGTAGGGAACAGGTGCTTATAGGTGAATATAAGTAATATAATTCTGTGTGTGCCTGCTAATGGCTACAATAACATCAATTACATTTTGTCTCAGATTAGAAATTGTTCATATTCCTCAAATTATTCCACATCCAAAATGCATATATTGTTTCCCACAAAATACTATGATCCCAGAACAGTCTTTGACAAATTCTTTAGCCTGCCTGCCTCACTTTTCTCTAATAATACAAACGAAGTATACATGTAGCAGTTTGATATTGAGCTTCTATATCTCAGTTCCTAAATTAAGGCCTTTCACAGACCTTTTAATAATATAGTCCCATGCTTCTAGAATTATAGGCAGAGTTAAAATCATTCCTCCTTTGCCTTTCAACAATTTCAGTTCTCTCCTCTGTGTGCATGTAAATTCTATTAATGCTAATGGAGGGGATGCACGTGCATACGGTGTGGAATATATCTCTAAATCACACTTTAATCTTTAGCTACATAACTCTGGCACTTGTTCAAATGATACATGTGCCTCAAATACACTTTCTATGTCTGTTATTTCTTTTCTGAATATAAAATTTACTCATGTATTTTGAGTAGCTATTACAACATTTTGGCCAACAAATTTTCTTATTATTGTTATACATGTGTTGAGTTTTAACTAGGTGCTAGATGGGACCATAAACATTCCTGATTTATTATAATGCAATTAGAATGTAAATTCAATTCCTGACCAGGTTATATTTGTTCTTAAAAATGAAAATTTTCTGTTGTTTTCCACCTGGTTAAACATATGTAGTAAAAAGAAAACATAATGCAAACAAAATAAATATAAGTAACCTGGTTGCTTATTTCTGTACTGAATCATGGCTATCTTTTCATATTAAAAAACATTTTAATGCATGCATTTTTTTAAAAAAGCCCAAATCATATTTGGTTTACTTACACTAAAAATATTTGATTAACCATATTAACTTCTTAAAGTGGCCAGTTAAATAATTTTACATCATTGTTATGTAATCCTAATTAATGTTCATGTAAATGTAGCATTAGCCCTTTCTCAAGAGGATCCTATACATCTCCATCCTCACATTTTTTTTTTCATTTTCCACTTTCCCACAATGTTTCCCCAAAAGGTAAAAAAAGGAAGACAATCCTGAAAAATATAAAATATAGCAAAGCTTAAATTCATAACTTTGAGGTGAAGAAAAATGATAATTATTCACCATAACTGATCTCTTATTCTGGAGCCATTTTCCTTTGGACAAGAGCAACTTGCCATTTAAATGTAATTCTGTCTATCTGCATCTTGAGCTGTGAATATTCAGTCCAGGAAAAGTTCAAAGTCCCTGTCAGGATTGTTTTTCACCTTCCTTCAGTCCCCTTCCTTCCCCTTTCACCTTCCTGAGAAGAGTAAAAGCAGAGTGCAGCTTTCATTTTCTCAGGCTGCAGCTTAAGGGAACTCCCCTGTAGTGCTGCAGGTTTTGTCAATTCTTTTGGATGTAGTCTGGAAAGACCTTGGCTTCAACCAAAGTCTCTAGGCATAAAATCCACCTTTTTTTTTTTTTTTTAAGATTTTATTTATTTGACAGAGAGAGACAGTGAGAGGGAACACAAGCAGGGGGAGTGGGAGGGGAAGAAGCAGGCTTCCCACCGAGCAGGGAGCCTGATGCAGGGCTTGATCCCAGGATCCTGGGATCATGACCTGAGCTGACGCTTAACAACTGCACCATCCAGGTGCCCCTAAAATCCACCTTCTGCAAAAACTTCAGATTATATGGAATTTGTACACAATATCAGAGCCTTCACCTAGCCTCATTTTTCAGCCATCTAATCTCTTACACAGTGACCCATTGGCTGTGGCTTCATCCCAGTTTCAGGATTCCCTAAAAAACTTAGAATTTCCTAGGCTGTCTTGAGAAGCCAGGACTAAGTGTCCCTTCACCAGGACTCTGGGTGTTTCTATCACCCTTAATTTCTGCCCACGATACCCTTCCCTAAATTTAAACCTCAAGGTAGGGAGCCAGAACATTCATCTCTGATCTACCACCTTCCTCTCTCTCCCCTTCCCAGTGAAAGAATTTTCTACTTCCCCTTCCTATCACACCAGAACTATTGCTAAAACAATATATATCTTCTTCCTATTTCATAACATTTGCCCTTCTCCTCTCTTATTCCTTGCTAAAATAATCCTGACTTTATTCAAGTATGGGTCAGAGGTGTGTTTCAGGGGAGCCTGAGACTCTCTCCATCTTCAGAGTATTATTTGGATTAAGGGAACACTGGTAATTCCATTACTCTGGCTACTTAGTTTAGGAATGACATGCTATGCAATTATGGTCATTGAGATGTAGAGAACTGTGCTGGGGGCTTCTGGCAAAAGGTTCCTTTCTTAAAGAGGGATATGAATATGGATGTCTTCTCCTATGCAGCCTTTGGATAATGTTTCTGAGGGCATGAGGTCTGGAACTGTTGCTGTCAGTTATCTTATACCTACGAAGAGAGTAGCCAGAATGCTACAAGTTGCAGCCCAGAATAAGGATAAGAAACCCTGGTCCTTAATAATGTCATTGAGCCATTGAACTAGACTATTATTATCCCCATAAAATATTATATTATCCCCATAACAAATATATAACATCTCTTATCAAGAGCTGTGAGAATTTCACAATCTCTCTGAAGGGGCTCAGCTACAAAAGAGTTATTGGTGAAGTCAGGTTCCTACCCAGGAGCAATGAGTCCTAATTAGCTACTTGGACAGTACTGAGGCTAGACTAAATTTAGCGGGCATTAATAAAGAGTGCCCAAAGTGCCATTAATCCCCATTTGATGGCATCTTTGATAGAACCCCAGATGTCCACAGTGCTTGAAAGAGAACTCCAGAGAGTTCTTAATCACTCAGATGAAAAAAGGCAAGAGGTAACTGATTTTTTCAGACACTGCCCTCCATTTTTTTGTTTGTACTTTTATCAAAGTTATAAATATACATAGTTTAAGGAGCTGATGAGTTCTACAAAGTTTTCATTTAAAAAAACAACAAAGCAATCTCTCTTCCCCACTGTCATATCCTGCTTCCCAGAGGCAAACACTCTCAGTTCTTTAAATTGAATCTTATGGTATTCAACCCAATCTTTCAATAATAGGACAATGTATTTGTTTGCTAAGACTGCTATAACAAAGTATCATAGCCTGGGTGGCTTAAGTAATAAATTTATTTTCTCACAGTTCTAGAGGCTAGAAGACCCAAAATCAAAGTGTCAGCAGGTTTGGTTTCTCCTAAAGCATTTCTCCTTGGCTTGCAGATGTCTACCTTCTCTGTGTGCCATCTGTGAGAAGGAAATACTGTGTCCATGCATTGTCTTTTTTCTGTGTCCATGCATCCCTGTGTCTCTCTCTGTATGTCTTAATCCCTTCTCATAAAGACACCAGTCAGATTACATTGGGGCCCACCCTAAGAATCTCATTTTAACATAATAATCTCTTTCAAGGCATGTGGGGGAAATCTTCACATACAGTCACGCTGTAAGGTACTGGGAGGTTAGGGCTTCAACATATGAATTTGTGGGGGACACAGTTCAGTCCATAACAGATAACATAAATTGAAAATATTTATATAGTAGTTACTATATAACAGTATGGTGATGTTCTAAGCTCACATTTATATTATCCTCACAATAACCTTGTGTGGTATGTATTATTATTATTATCTCCTTCTTACATATAAGCACTGATGCACAGAGAAGTAGTTTGCCCAAGATCATACTACTGGAAAGTAACAGAGCTACAATTCAAACCTAGGTAGTCTGGACTCAGTTTATGTTCTTAACACTCAAGTATGCTCCATGCTTACATTACTAGTTCTATCTATAGAAGATGAACATTTATTTCTCTTTCTAACTCCAGCAAATATGCATGCATGAGCATAGACACACATGTATACAACACACACTTCCCTCATCCTCCCAATATTATTTCATAAATTTTGGTTAGATCAATATTCAATGTCTACCTTTTATGATGTGTTTTTTTGGAGTCAAGTGATAAAGAACATTATTACTACTTTTTCTTTGCATCAATTTTCATTTCACTGGAGTTAATAATGGTCTTGCTTTTACTTTTGCTTATTTAACTCCAAATTCTCTGAAAATTGTTAAATCTCTTCTCAATTTTTTATTCACTTAGGTATTTTAGTAATTTCATCTTCTTGAATAATTTCTGCCAGAACCCTTCTGACCTGCTCCAGTCTGAACTGGTCACTCTCTAAGCCTAAGAGCTCAGCTAGCATCTTAGTATTGCTCTTAACCCACATCATAAGAGATTCTGCTTTGCTTCTGTGTTGATGGCTCTTTCATGGACATCACATCTTTAAGTTTCCTATTATACTTCCTCCTTTTAGGCAAGTATATCTTCCAGGAGTTTCCAGAAAAGACAAGTGGAGAGGTAAATATTTTGAGAACTTGTAGGTCTGCAAATGTTTTTATTCTACCTCATACTTCATTAATAGTTTAGCTAGGTATAAAGTATTAGCTAGGAAGTAATTTTTCTTCACCATTTTGATCCTATTGATCTATATATAGTCTTCAAGCTTCCAGCGTGCTGTTAAGAAGTCATTCTGATTCGTAATACTTTTTATGTGTCCTATCTATTCTCTCTGGAAGCTTATAGAATCTTCTTTTTGCCCCTCAGTATTCTGAAGTTTCCCTATGAGGTGCCCTAATATACATAATTGGGCCAAGCACTCAACCTGGAAGCGAATTCTTAATTTCTGAGAAATATTACTCGATTATTTTACTGATGACTGCTTTCCCTATATCCTCCCCATGACACCCAGTTCTCTGTTCTGAAACTTCTTTTATTCAGATGCCAGATAATTAGAATGACCTTGAAAACATCTTTTTTTCTTTGTCTTTTTCTTCTTTCAGAGATTTTTTCAATTTAATCTTCCAACTTATGTATTCAGTTTTTTTCATGTCTGCCATCATATATTTTCTTTAATTCCCAGAAGCTCTTTTATGTTCTTTCAAGGTTTCTTCTGTGGTGTCTTGCATTTTTTATCTCATGGATGTAGTATCTTCTCTTATCTACCCTAAGTTATTAATCTTTTTCTTCTCACTTTTTTTCTACTTATTTGATCTGGATTCTGCTGTGGGCAGGGTTTCCTGAGACTGAGATTTAGGGGCAGATGGTTAATTGGGGAGTGCCTTCAAGAGCAATACCTTTAAGCAACTAAGAAACTGAATTGTGATGCACTTGCAACAGCCAATCCCATAGGGAGCTCTGGAGATGGGATGGCCCTTTAGAAGTGCTCCTAAATGAGGCAAAGGAAACATATCTTTGTGCCCACAGCTCAAACCCCTTATCTCAACCAGACTGGATGTAGTCTGCTCTGGGGAAGAGATGTAAGCCTGTGGTAAAGTGACACTATAAAGCCACTCAGCTCTGAGCCCTCAAGTCAATATTAACAGCAGCTGGAGGAAAGAATGCCTCAGTTCTTGAATGGCAGAGCTGAGCAATGCAACACAGCATCCACTATAGTCTTTATCTTTCATTGTTAAAACTCTCCTCAGTTCCTTAGTAATCTTGGTTTTTCATATTTAAAAGTGGAGGTACTAAAAAGTTGTTAAAAAGCTCTTAGTTCATGCTAGCACTTGTCAACTGTGAGATTTAGTGTAGGGTGTTTTGGGTGGTCATTTCACTGGGTTCCCCAGATATCTTTTCTCTTGACTGGTCAGATTTCATAATGAAGCATCTTCAGCCTAGACTGGATTGTTAATCTGGGCACCAAGTGGGAAAAGAGAGACAAGGGAGAGGGTCTTGGTATTCAGCATGCAAATGCTCAATTAATCACTGTTATCAGCAAGTTACTGCCCCCTCCCCCGCTTCCCAGTACATCTCAATAGAGAGAGTTTTGTGGGGTGTTTTGTTTAGTTTTTTGTTGTGTTGTTCCCCCCATTCCAGAGGCTAAACCTGAATACTGGGGAAGAGAATTTGCCTGGCTGTGCAATTGGGGATTTAACTGCTTCTTAAAGAGACTGTCAACCAATCCTCCTATTTTTAGCCCCACCTTCAATCTCATTTCCAGAGATACCTGGTAAAGCCAATTCCTGAACATTTTGGAGAATCTGCAGTGTGAAAGCTTTTCAGCTTTTCCCACTGTCAGCAAAGAATTTGGCTTTGTAGGTCTGCTGAGTCAGTACCATTCATTCACCTGCTTTACAGCTTCCCCAAATTTGCTATTTCTTCCTCTTCCATTCTCTGTCCTTGCAAGTGTTATGCCTTTTTAAAAAAAAAAAAAAAAAAGCTTTATTGTCATTTTAGGGAGCAAAAGTGTGTCTATTTAATCTCTGGCTTATATATTCTCTGTCTCACATATATTTTAAAAATAGGTAAAATATTCTCATGGTTCAAAAGAAAATGTGTCTCTTCTACCTGTTCCTCAGCTATCCAGTTGCCTCTTTTGCCTTCAATCTCAAGCAGGTAATCACTTTTTTTTTTTTAAGATTTTATTTATTTATTTGACAGAGACAGAGATAGCGAGAGCAGGAACACAAGCAGCGGGAGTGGGAGAGGGAGAGCAGGCTTCCCGCCGAGGAGGGAACCCGATGTGGGACTCAATCCCAGGACCCTGGGATCATGACCTGAGCTGAAGGCAGACGCTGAACAACTGAGCCACCCAGGCGCCCGGTAATCACTTTTATCAATCCTTTGTATATCCTTCAAGAGTTTATGTATGTACATGGAAAAATGAATATATTCTTATTCTTCCCTTTTTACACAAAAGGTAACTTAAGACTATTCTGTACTTTGCAGTTGTCATTTAATGTTGCTTGAAGCTCTTTGCATATCAGTATAGAGCTTTCTCATTCTTTTTAACAGCTGTATAGTATTCTATTTAATCAACTTCCTATCAAGGGACATTTGCTTCCAATTTTTGCTATAATAAACCTATGAATAATCTTAAACATAATTTTGTGTGTGTACAAGTATATCCACAGGCTAAAGTTCAAAGAACATGTTGCTGAGCCAAGTGCTATCTAGCATTTATAGTGTTGATAAATGTCATCAATTGCCCTCTGTGGTGGTTGTACCAATTTTTAATCCCAACTGTGGGGAAATGTCTGGTTTATTTACTAACCCCAAATCCCAGCATTTAACAGAGTTTATTACAAAAATAACTGAACAGATGAAATTGTATATCAGTGCACTTTACCATGCATTTCTCTTAGTACAAGTAAAACTTCATATGTCTAGGACATACTTTCATTTCATTTTGCTTAAGCTGCATTCCATTCTTCATAATGTAGAGTTAAAACTTTTCTTTGGGAAGAAAAATGATGTGTGTGTTTGTGTGTGTGTGTTTAAGCAGAAACTCAAAGGCATCATTACAACATTATGGAGCCAAGTGTAGTATTACAGTACTACAAAAAAATATCTCTTACTATATCTAAAATACCATGTGTTGATATTTACTAAGGACAATAGAAATTACCCAAAGGGCTATCTAGAGCAAGGTATTTCTCTTACCGAAAAACATGTCTGGTTAGAAGGCACACTAACTCAATCAAATTATGAGTTCACTAGTCTAGGTTGGGGAAATATGCTTGGAACAATGGTTAGTCCATTATCTGGGATTGTTAAAATCAGCTATGGTATTGTGGGAAGAATACTGGAGCTGAGAATCAGAAGGCAGAGGATAAGACATTACTCAAGTAATGTAATCACTCTCGGCCTCAATTTCCTGATCTAAAAAATGGGTATAGTATTATCTGCCCCACAGAATTTGTAAACTCTACTCATCACTGAAAACCATTATTGTAAATTACTTCTAATCAATAAAATAAAAAAGGTAGTTTATGAATCAGGTAAAAATTGCCAGAATATAGAAATGGAATTACTTTTTTTTTTAAAGATTTTATTTATTTATTTGACAGAGAGAGAGAGACAGCACAAGTAGGCAGAGAGGCAGGCAGAGGGAGAGGGAGAAGCAGGCTCTCTGCTGAGCAGGGAGCCTGATGCGGGACTCGATCCCAGGACCCTGGGCTCATGACCTGAGCTGAAGGCAGCCGCTTAACCAACTGAGCCACCCAGGCACCCAAAAATGGAATTACTTAAACCATAAAAAATCTTAAGGGGTATTAAGAAATACTGGTATGAATAAAATAGGATAGGAACTGATGCTAAGAAAACATGTATAATCTGAAAGCATAAAATATAATGTCCTCATTCATAGAAGTGAAGCAAAAATATGGATTTCCCAATTTTGTGACTATAAAACTTACCAATTTTGTGCTTATGAATCTTATAGTATTCATATACCATATGAATGAAAACATTTCATAAAAACTGTAAGCCTTTAAGTCCCAGACAAAAGCCAGTGGAATAGAGAATAAAATAAACTGAATTGGCAAAATTTAGAAATGTGTTTTGTGAAAAAGATTTTTTCTGCTTTTATGTAGGTTATCGTATAGATATTTTAAATAAGTGATTCTCAGATAAAGACTGAGTTTATATTTTCATTTTATAGTCAGTCTACTAAAAAAAGGTTAACAAAAAAAACCCTCATGTCTTATATGTTTTTATATTTTAATTTTTATATATAATGTAAAAAAATTATAACATGTGAAATACCATTATGTAGAATAGCATTTTTTCAAATGTATGTATACTTCTAAAAAAATAAAAATTACTGTCATGTAACTGGCATGTGAAATGCATGTTCTTCCTCAGATTTAATTTTTTAGTTGCAGCAATAGGTCCCCCTGGTGGAGGTTGAAAATGTATTTTGTCCTATTTTTCTCTCCAAATCACTATCATAATTTGAACAGATTAAGTACATTCTTCCTTGAAAAAAAATGCATAGGGAAAGGTTTAAGAGAAGAATTGGCTGATTAAAGATGGAGGTTAGAGGGCCTCCGGTTTGACTGTTATCTGTTCTACATGTATGTCTGTAAATACATTCATAATTACCAGAATCAAAACCCCTCCCCTGAAAGAGAACACCCTCAAAACAAAGATTTAGTTAATAGATTAACAAAACTGAATATGCAACACAATAATGTTTTAAAAAATTAGATTCATAGAGGAGCGCCTGGGTGGCTCAGTCAGTTAAGCATCTGACTCTTGGGTTTCCGCTCAGGTCTTGACCTCGGGGTCATGAAATTGAGCCCGATGCGGGGGCTCGTCCTCAGTGGGGAGTCTGCTTGGGATTCTCTCCCTCTCCCTGCCACTTGCACTCTCTCTCTCTCTAAAATGAATATATAAATCTTTTTAAAAAATTAGACTCATAGATTACACAAATCTAGTTAATGATTCCTCTTATTGGCCTATATCTATTAATGCATACAGGGCAAATGGGTCCTTAGGCTCTAAAGCACAATCAGACGCAGGAATGAAACAGGTCTTGAAGCGAAACTAGAACTAAGTGTTCCCATTCAATTCCATCGGTAGATGCCACCCACAATCACCTTAGAACAGTATGGAACTCCGATTTCATTCTGTGCCCTTTTGAAAACTGAGGTCAAGCAGAGTCAGTAACAGGGCAAAAACTGAAATTTAGCTGTTCCCCACACCCTAAAGGTCCTGGAGACCCCAGAACATCCAAGATCAGACTGTAAATCTATAAATCACTGAACACACAAACTGTTAACTAATCAGTAGTCTTTGCCATCAGTGTCTCCCTGTCACTGAACATTCCGACTTCTGCCCAGTTTTCCCACAGCACCCCTACATTTCTGGCTTCCTTGAGGCCTAGGAACCACTAAGCAGCTTTTGATGTAGTGTATTCCCCTATGCTTAATTCATTAGAATCCTAAGCCATGTTTTAAAATACAAGGTCACACAATATAGCAATTCTAGTTTCCTTTAATTTCATGTTTTTAGGTTTTCTTTAGAAAACAGAATATGGAGTATGTCATTAGGCAAATAATGAGTATGTGAACTGGCATTTCAGAAACTTCTACATCGATGCCATTAAGTCATATTCTAAGTCAAGCTCTTTTACCTTTCAGCCCTCACTCATCTTTAACCTCAGTCTGGATTCCTGAGACAGGTTTCTTGGTTATGTAGGAACAGTTTAACTAGATTAACACCACCAAGGCATAGCAAGGGACTAGCATTTCCCCTTCCCTATGGTGGGGGGGGGTTAGAAGGGGCTGAAGAATGAGGAGGGGCTGCCGTAGGTTTTGACCCCCACTTCAATGAGATACTTCTCAGTTAACTCAGCACCACTTCTCTAATCCCAGGGAGACAAGGGAAGAAGGTGAGAGCATAAGCGGTAAAGGCAGCTTGTGATGGAAATAGAAGTCTTGTCCAAGGTCTCTGCTATGTATTAGCCAGTTAATTTCAGGGTTCAAATTAACCCCAAATAACTGAAGTTGACTCTAATTTGTCTCTTCTTCCTTCCATCTGGTTTGTGATCTACAGTTTCTAACTTAATAACCTTATTGTATTTGTCTAAGGAAGTTTGCTATAGATCCTTCTTTGGAAAAAGATGAGATACAAATTTTGAATAATATAAACAAAGAACTCTTCAGAAAAGATTTGCCTTTTCTGTCTCTTTTTCACATAAATTAGCTTTTAGAAGTGAAGACCCTAATAGCTGATAAAAATCAAGATTAGTTTTAAGATAATTAAAAAAAATCTTTTGACTGTAATAACTTAGTAGAAATATAAATGATTTTTAAGCTTATTTTGACCAAATGGAAATAGCTAAGTATTATTTTGACCCAAGTTAACAGTATATGACTTATCTAATTCTCCACTTTGAGATACCCCAGGTTCTCTAAGCATGTATTTCCTTCAAACAGACTTGGCTTGTTTATCTGCTTATGAATACTCCAGAAACTAATGTGGGTTTAGAATTTACTTCCAAGCATATCCTAGCTACTTGGGTCTGGGTATACCCAAGAGTCCCTGAGAGGACTTGCAGATTACAGAATTTCCAGGGTAAGATTACAGGACTATATGTCACTTGGGCCAACAGACCAGTAATTCCAAATATAGGACAAGCCTGATTACAACAATTTATATTTTAATTTTGCAATTCAAAAAACATTTTCACATGTATAATCTATTTTTTCCCAAAACCAAATAAATAGGATATTAAATTTTCTAATTTTTTTTTTTTTTTAAGATTTTATTTGACAGAGAGAGAGACAGCAAGAGAGGGAACACAAACAGGGGGAGTGGGATAAGCAGGCTTCCCGCTGAGCAGGGAGCCCGATGCGGGGGCTTGATCCCAGGACCCCGGGATCATGACCTGAGCCGAAGGTAGACACTTAATGACTGAGCCACCCAGGCGCCCCTAAATTTTCTAATTTCTTTACATCTTTCCTAGTTTTTATCTTTTAATCTTTGTGATAGCAGTGAAACCAACCGATTTGGTTGTTTTCTTTGAAGTTTTCTTTCATAAAGAAAAATTTTAGAACCCAAATTTTGCTTTTTTTCCTTTGAGGGAGTTATTTTGTTTTTATTGCTAATGTTGAATAATGTCCCACCATCCCTTAGGACTTAGATTAACAAAAATTATCTCTCAGCAAGACCGGTATAGAAAAGGCCCCCTGGAAAGTTTAGTTTGGGGCCAGCTATTTCAGATTTAATTGAACATTTTTATCTTAATGGAAAATGAAAAAGGTAAATGTAGATCTTGCTTAAAGTATGGTTAAGTCTACCTGCTTGGCAGGGACTTTAAATGCATGAACTTTCAAGACAAGCAAAGGCATATTTTCTAATGAAAGATTGCTCCTCAGTAGGCCAACCCCAAATCTTTAACCTGCTGTTAAATTTAAGGAGGTCCTCAGTGATAGGAAATATGATTTGGAAATATTTTTATCACTTAGCATTTAGCTGAGTATGTTGAGTGATTTTTATTCTAAAGAGCCATCCATCAGGGGTAGGCCTGCATCAGTAAGTCGCCGGAATTTATGTTCTACAACAGTACACATTTTCTAGCTGTCAGGCTTACATGGACCTTTTGGAAGACCTTGGGGATATACGGTCTATCGTAATGCCATACAGTGAAAATGATCACTCCTTTCAGAGAACACAGTGGTGTGTTGGACAAATGTTACAAGCATATTAAAAGTAGAAATGTCGGACTCCAGGGATTCCATTAAGTATCCTTATTTCTTTCATTATAGAATAAAAACCCACTTGAAAATATTTTTAATTAAGTATAAAATGGAAGTAACCCTGCTGATCTTTGATTCTATAAAATGTCAGTAATCTTCCTAAAATTATCATATAATGAAAAAATATCCTACATATTCTCAGATTAGCACAAGACATCCAGGTTTCCAGAGTTCTGAAGTAAAGGATAATTTGGATTTTTGTAGGCAATTAGATATTAATAATTCACTTAATATTTAGAGTACACCTCAGAGAGGTAACTCTAAAATAAATACATTATCTCAGATAAACCAAAGACCTGATTTCACTAGTTTTATATTTAGTTTCATATATATAAACTTAACTAGTTCTATATTTCAGTCTTGGAGGAAGCTTTCAATGAATGCTTTAACTACATACAGGACGACAGATGACTGAACACAGAATTAGCAAATGTAAACAAATTACCTATTTCAACTGAATATGGGCGAACCTAGAATGCTTAATTATCCAAGATCTCCAAGACCTAAACTGTCATCCAGATGACTGCCATATTTCATTCCAAGAATACCTGCTTGCAACCCAAATCCTGAACATTTCATCATTCTACTATGAAAATAACATTTACTGACACCTTCTCTAGTCAATACACTTCCACAAAGACCTAAAAGAGCTTTGCTTTATATTGGTTCCAGATCCATAAACCCTCATCCTCTCCAGTTTAATGCCTCAAAGACCCTCCCACACATCCTCTTACCATACTCCTAAAACCAAGCTTCCTTCCATTTCCTACTAAGAATTTAAGTTTTCTCTTCATTGAAGCAATCCCCACCCCCGCAAAAAAAAAAAAAAAATTTCTCCACAAGGGTAAATCAGAAAAAAGGTTTTCCTAAATTTTACTCTCAAAATAACAATCTTTTGAATCTTCACTACTCAACATGTACTTTCTCAGTATTTGCTTGATATTGTATTTTCATTTAATATATTTCTTCCCCAAACATTTGGTTTTTTCAATGTGCTGCCCCCATAACTATAGACTAAGATTATTAGCTTCCAGAGGTCTGGCACCAAACACTAACTCACGTGGCATAACACATGAATGCCATGCTAGATTAAGCATAAATGTTTAATCAATGCTTTTGCTGCTGAGCTTCTGAATTCCAGATTCTATCTTTCAAAGGTCTGATCCTTTACACCTTGAGATAGTCTATAAAAGTCACTGTAAGGAGACAGTATAATGTAGTGGTTATGAGTAGGATCTGGAGTCAGAAAGCTTAGGATCAAATGCCAATTCCAATTCCTGTTAACTAGAACAAGTAACCTAAACCCTCTAAGCTTTTGGTTTTCTTGTGTGTAAAAAAAAAAGTCAATCCAACAGTATCCACTCCAGAAGGTTATTAAGATTAAAATTTATAGGAGTGCCTGGGTGGCTCAGATGGTTAAGCATCTGCCTTCAGCTCAGGTCATGATCCTAGGGTCCTAGGATCGAGTCCCGCATGGGGCTCCCTGCTAGGCAGGGAGCCTGCTTCCCCCTCTGACTCTCTCTCTCCCTCTCTGACTCTCATGAATAAATAAATAAAACATTTAAAAAAAAAGATTAAAATTTATAATATATGTATATACCTATGTGTGCACCTGGAACACAGCAGCACTTAATGTTACTAAATTTTTAAAAAGACATTTCCTTTATAAAGCTTAGCTACACAGCATACAATAGTTATGTGAAAAAAAATCTTTATACTTCATCTAAGTGCAAAGGAAAAACAGGTAGAAATAATCTTTAAAATAACAATGGTAACTGTTCTCAGAGATCAGGTAACCGTATCTCCCACTTTGCCTAGGACAGTTCTGAACACCTGTTACCCCAACATTAATAATAGTCTCCTCCAACCCCCTACACTCTTCCATAATCTGTTCCAATGATATATGGCCAGCTGTGCTGGTTATTAAGCTATCTTTTTTCCCATAGCTCTTAACCACTAGTCTATACTCAACTGCATAATATGGGGGTTAGAACTGTGTAAACTACAGTTCTCCTTTGTTAGCTGAATTTTTGTTAGGCTCCACTAATGGGAGGACTAGAAAAGTGAAACAGAAAGACAGAAGAGGAATCTTGCTATTTCCGGTTTGCTTATTGTTCTCGTCAACTTCCCCAGGGCAAAAATTCTTCATTCCACAGGCAGCACTTGGTTCCAGTCTCCAGCTTATCATTCTCCACCAATACTAGCTAGCAGGACCCTCTCCTCAAATGTCCCCAAGTCCCTGCTCTAAAGGACCTTTCTTCAAAGCTTTTAATTTCTGGTAACCTCTATCTTCTGTTCCCTCAGCTCTAGGTGTGGTACTTGCTTCCTATAGTTAACTATCTCAGTGTTCCCTCTCTGACTTTTTTGTTCTCCAGTATCAGATTAACCTATTAAAACATCTAGCTGTATTCCTCCTCCTGTCTGAAATCTGACATTGATATTACTCAGAGAGGGGTGGCAACAGGATAGGGGTTTAAAAAAATGTTTTGGCCTTTATTTTATATAAGATCTTTATGTATTACTTATTCAATTTAAATTTATTTAAAGTGATTTAAAAAATTATTTTGCCTTCTTCACAATGGTGTTCAGAACACTATAAATAATCTTTGTCAAGAACACATCACTAGTAAATCCCCAAGAAAATTTACTTCCGGGGACTAGCATCAGAGAGATGGCTTATGAAGTTGAGGCCATTTGCCACTCAATTGGATAATCTATTTATGATGTTTGCTGATGTAAGGCCATTAACATGGGCACATCAACTAAATTTGAAAGTCTTCCATAATAGGCACATAGGTTCTTTAGAGAGTAGGCTTTGTTGACTTGTAACAAAGGAAAAGATCTTAGCTGACAAATCCCAAACTATCAAAGCTTACCAGGACACCAGAACAGCAATAAACTAGGCAATTTTACAAAAAAATATTTTTCTTAGATCATGAAATGCCATTGCATGAAATATGACTCTAATGATAAATAAAACTGATACCCACCTCCACTTCCTTCTGTTAAAGCATTCGCTCTTTTCTTAATGCCACCTCTACTAGCTATTTTATTGACTTTTCAACTCTACAGATACTGATTATTAACACTGAAAAAAATTATTCATACCCTTCTGAAGGCAAAAGCTTCCATAAATATGAAGAAATGAGTTGAGCACTCTTCCCTCAGCCCACAGTAGAAGAGAAGAAACAAAATTGGTGGTATCCCAAAGAGTAAGTATTTATATTAAGAATAAAAAGAAGTTATCACTGTTAAGTGACAAAAGTAGCTTGGATTTTATTCCAATAAAGTGGTAGAAGACGAGCAAGCCTAAATTTATTTTTATCTGTTTTATTCTTCACTTTACTCTTTAATTTCCTGGAAATCAACATATTTTGTGATCAAGACATAGAAAGCAATTCATCAGTAAGGGTGAAAAAAATTTTTTAATTTCAAAGAATATTTGTTGCCCTGGATATTACTACTCCTGTGAGCACTGATTTCATATTCAAAATTAAATTTTAGATTAACACAATAAAATAAAATTTAAAAAAATTAAATTTTAGTATGATGAGCAATTAACTTACTTTCTAGTTAACTATTTGAAATGTCACCACTGTTATATTATTCCCTACTGATTTGTTTAATTGCTAGTAACTCTTTATGTGATACTCTAGAAGCTCACATTTCAAGTGCCTCAAATTATTACTGTACTTTAAATTTAAAACAAGAAATCTAAAGAAAGATCACTGAAATAGACAACTTTCTTCCAGAGAGCCCATACCACCAGGAACCAGATTATTGGTGAAGGATCAGCATAGGTACCAATTCTCTATAATCTATCTCACAAAACCACTTGTCTCCCCACTAACATACATTGCTATAAGGCAGAAGAGCCCACCAAATACCTGGAAAGTCGGTCTCTACTGTTTCTTAGCGAATCACAGAATATTCCTTTATATAGGTAAAACAATCTTAAATGATTTCTGTGGCTTAGTTTTCTATTTTCATCATTGTGACGTTTAATTGAGTGATAATTATCCTAACAGATCAAAATTCCAAAACTTAAATCTTTAACTTTGTCAAGAAATCAGATGATTCAAACTGTACTCAATTAGTTTAAGAGGGAAATATCCAAATTTAACTGTCATAACTTACGTTAAGACACCAGAAATGCTATAGAACATAATACATGAGGATAAATGGGTCTATATGCACAACACTTTTTCCTTCCAAACTGAAAGACATGACTCCTAAAAAAGGAATTACGCCTGTATTGAGTCATCATCTTGTACTGAAACATAAAATGTCAAACTTGTAAGGGAAAAATGTGCTATTCTATTGCTATTTGTATTTCAATTTTTGTTTCTGAAACTAGTAGTATAAAAAGAAAAGATTTAAGAAAAATACAATTGAGTATTTACAGATACTTGGAATTATAAAACAGAAAATTTACCATACTTTAAAATACTACTAAAATAAACATTTTATTAATGACATGTGCATATCTATATAACATGTGCATCAAAACAAAAGTGACTACTGATGCCGAATAAAAAACTTTCAGAGAATGTGTACCACATGATTTAATTTTTTAAACTTTATATATATATATAAAAGCTATATTATAAATACAAAGCTAAACTATTAGAGTGCTAACAATGCTGTTTATACAAAGAAACTTGACAGTAGTAAAATATGAATACATAAGATACTTATTTTTGGTCCTTTTGGAAAAAAAGAACTAAGTTTTTGTTTTTGTTTTTTTAACATGGCTCCAGGCACAAAAATAGAATATAAGATGATAACTGCAACATTCTTAGTGTTTATCCTTGTAATTCTTTAAATGTCACCAGTCATAATAGCAATGAACTCCTCTTGATTTACTGTGGTAAGAAAGAAAATGTAAGTCAGAAATATAAATTTTTTCACAGAACAATACTAGTATTTTATACTAAGTATCTTTAAATTTTATATTATACAAAATCATTAATAAACCAAGACATAGTGTTTTTCTTTTACTTTTTTGACAGGAAGTTGATCACGTTTATTAAGTAGAACCTCATGAATATAAAAATACATAACATGTGATAAACAACATAAATTAGTATTCTAGAATATTAATTACTGGAAAGACATTAAGTTCCACAAAAATCCATCATAATCGTAATATTTATATACACTTGCACAAATAGTTTTCTTTTTTTTATTTTTATTTTTTTAAAGAATTTATTTATTATTTGAGACAGAGAGAGAGAGCACAAGCCGGGGTGGGCAGAGGAAGAGGGAGAAGCAGGCCCCCCACTGAGCAGGGAGCCCGACGTGGGGCTTGATCCCAGGACCCTGGGATCATGACCTGAGCTGAAGGCAGACGCCCAGCTGACTGAGCCACCCAGGCGCCCCCACAAATAGTTTTAAAGCTTCACATTTTTAATTTCTTAAATGGTTAAATCCTCTTTATAATCTTTATTCTACTAGTTCATTTGGTAAACCCTTCCTTATAAATAAGCTTATTAAATCTATCATGCATATATATTAGGATTCTAAAGGAAAATATGCTAGAATTCTTCAAAAAGTCAAATTGTTGTTTTTTGAACTTTTATATATTTAAAAGCCTAATTAAAAAAAACAAAAACAAAAAGTTGAAACCAGGTTACAAGACCTCAAAAATATCAAGAGAAATAATAATTTTAAAAGATACAAATTTAATCTTAATTAGCAAGGTAATACAGCAGTTATAATATATAGATGTAAATGTAGAAAGAATTACTCATAAAGACAAATTGTTAGTTCACCAAAACCATAAATAAAATTCAGTAAGACTTCCAGTTTATAAAATACAATTTTTAGGAAAGCAACCTAAAAATAAATAGGTAATAATCTTATTAAATATAATTTTTAAAATCAATACACACAAATACACACAAATTATCAATAGAAATGTTCAGAAAAAAATGCTTCCTCTTTGTAAAACAGGTCACTTCATGGGCTCCAAAACTCAATACATAACTTAACAAAGCACAAGTTATGAATGATCATTTTGATAATGAAAACAAGAACACTGTAATGAGGAAAAAAGAGACCTGGATTCCAGTCATCGTTCTGGTACAGAACAGTTCTGTGTCTCAATTTCTTCATCTGAAAATACTGAACTACGATATGATCTTTTAGATTGCTTCTACCTGGTAATAAACAGACACCAGGGTTCCTATTCTATAGTATCTTGAAACTTAAGTGAAGATATTAGGTCATATTATAAAATTATTTTTAGTTTTCTTAGCATTGACAATAGTATCACAATTATGAAAGATAATATCCTTATTCTTAGCAGATGCATACTAAGATGTTAGGGAAGTCAAGTTCATGATATATTTTTCAAATGATCCAGAATAAAAATATACACTATAGACAAAGCAAAAAGTAAAATGTTAATTACTGAATCTAGAGAAGGTATAAAGGTGTTCATTGTACTAAACTAACATTTCTCCTCTATGAGAAGATTCATAATGAAAAGTTAGACAAAAATTAACCAATTAAAAAACACTAAGATAGAATATGTACATCAGGAATGAAAAAAGTATACTGGTTTTAGAAACCACACAGAAAATCTGTTTCAATAAATTATGTAAGTCATGTTTCATAAATGAAACAGAATAATTGCTGTATAACACAAAAAATTATCTATTATTAAAATAAAACCACCTATCTGTGTTGAAAAACATTCCATCTTAATGGGAAAAATCCTTACTTCTGAGAAAAATTTAGCTAAGAATAAATCTTGACTTGGGCTTTAAAATAAAAACATAGGATTTGGTTTAACAAGAGGTGGAAAGAAAGTTAAGGTAGGAGACCATCAGCAATATAGTTTAAAAAAAAAAAGTGTGAAAGTAAGCTCTAAGGAGTTAAGAAGAATGAGATGTCCAGAGCTGATAATGAACCATGAATCCACACATTTCAATATTAAACATCTACAAGACACTATGACAGTGTAGAACAGAATATATAGCCTGTATTACTTGAAATACTACAAATTGTAGTAGTGATCTTTAATTCTTGCACTTAAAAACATGTTTCAACATGTTACGAGAGCTATGACCCCTCTCTCTCCCAGCTTAAAAAAGAAAAAATACGTTAAGTCTAAACAATTTCATCATTATACACTTAAATTTAAGAACCTCTGACTCAATCAATCTAGACTGAGGTGTCTAGACCAAAACAAGAAATAAGAGTATGTTTTTAAGAAAAACAACATAATGAAAGCAACCTTAGAATAATTTGACTATAAATTATTTTAATAGCATAACAGAGCTATGATTAAATTACTCGAAATCTGTAAAATATGATTTGTATGATTTGTTCCTTAAAGATCTAGAACTTTTTCTCTCAATCTGTAAAATTTCAACACTCAAATTTCAAAATTAAGTTTCATATATAGTTTTTAAAACCACAGGAGTTAATTTTTGTTATATTTACATATGAACACTTTAAAGTATTATAGCATTTAAATATATTTTAAACTATTCCATAATTTCCGTAGCCTAAAAACAGAATACTTAAGTCCAAAAAAGTGGAAAGCTAAAGGGAAGAAAGTGGCTAAGGAAAGTAAATTAGCTCCTCTAGTACCAGTGAGCCTTTCAGAAAATTAAGAAAATCTGATGCCTTTGTACATTTCCTTCTCTATCAATATCTTCTATCAAGTTTCTATATCTAATAAATGTAGCACAATGCCTACCTTTAAATAAGCATCTGATAAAATATTTATTGAATCAAAGAAATACAACATTTCATTCTCCTCTACACTGCCTTTTTAAACAAAATTTTCATAAATCAATCATTTCATAGGGTAAATTTTATTACATGTCTTTTAAATAAAGAATTTAGAGAAATTGAGGCGCGTGGGTGGCTCAGTCATTAAGCATCTGCCTTCGGCTCAGGTCATATCTCAGGGTCCTGGGATTAAGTCCCGAGTCAGGCTCCCTGCTCAGGGGGAGTCTGCTTCTCCCTCTCCCTCTGCCCCTCCCTACCACTCATGGCTCACATTCTCTCAAATAAATAAATAAAATTAAGGGAAAAAATAAGAATGTAGAGAAATTAGGTAGATTAAATACCTTAGAGACCATCTGGCTTTGGTGGGGGGGGGAAACAAATTTTAGCATCTGAAGAGACAATTGACTATTTTATTGAAAACTGAGTATTGAATATTTTATATTATAATAGCATGTAATTTTTAAAACTCCATAAACATAGAAACCTAATTAATATTTTACTTTCTAGCCTAAAAGGCAAAACAGTGGGATAAAAGTAGGGACAGGTTATTAATCTCTGAGCTTTAGTTTCCTCACTTACATAGATGCACCTATTCTGTGCATTAATAGAGATAATACTGTTACTTCACAAAAGCTATTATGAAAAATTAAATAACATAATACACAATGTAACATGCTAAGCCAGAATCTAACATATTAACTACTATAACTACTAAATAAGTGTTAATACTCATCATTATTTAAAGATGTTCCCCTTTGGGTTTTTATTTTTTTTAAAGCTTTATTTGCTAGAGAGAGAGAGAGCGTGTGCGTGTGGGCACACACAGGTGGTTGGGGGGCAGATGGAGAGGGAGCAGCAGACTCCCAGGGAGCCCGATGCAGGGCTCAATCCCAGGACCCTGGGATCATGACCTGAGCTAAAGGCAGATGCTTAACTGACTGAGCCCCCCAGGCGCCCCCCCACCTTTTTTAAAGATTTTATTTACACTTTGGGTTTTTAAATGTTGCTTTTATTTTTCTAAAAAGATTTACTGTGTTGTATATATCTTGGGAGCAATAATGGGGAAGGGATTCTTTTGATATCATTACCACAGCTCTAGTTATATTTTGCATTATATCTTTTTTCTTTAACTCCTCCTTTACCATATTTATTATTCTATATACACAATTAAAAAACTTTTTTTTTTTCAGGGATGCCTGGGTGGCTCAATCGGTTGGGCGACTGCCTTTGGCTCAGGTCATGATCCCAGGGTCCTGGGATCAAGTCCTGCATCAGGCTCCTTGCTCAGTGGGGAGCCTGCTTCTCCCTCTGCCTTCTGATCCCCCTGCTTGTGCTCTCTCTCTCTGACAAAATCTTTAAAAAAAATTTTTTTTCATTGCTCCTAAATACTAAAGTGTGAAAAATTCATAAAGAACAGAATTACTAAAGTCCACATAAAAGACAGCAAGTATTATGATCTTTACTAGTTTAACATATACAAAGAAAACAGGTTACATCAAACAAAACTGCAGCCAAAAGAATCCAAATAAACAAATTATTATAAAATGTAACTTATATTTTCTCAAAAATGGGCAGTTTTTCATACAGCTGCAGAGACCCATATAAGTAAACGCAGTACCCAAAGCCAGACTAAATGTATTATAGTTCTCATTGTTTCTGAATATGAAAATGCCTTTCAACAATAATTTCTGGACTTGGCATAGTAAGAGTCATACTTAGCATGCCTTGTTTGAGAAATAAATTAATGTCAAAGAGCTACTATGAATTCTGAATAATAAGTATTTTTATCAATTGCAAGAGCATTTAGAGATATAAGTAAGAGCAGTATATGTATGCATGTGCAATACTATTATTCATATGGTCTATAGACAATATTTGATGCATATACCCAGACTGCATGCAATACTTCAGAAGGCCCCCCGCTCCCAGAAACTCACATCTCAAATTGGAAACTACCAGATTAGATGAATTTAATATAAGAACAAACCCTTCCCCCCCAACAAAAAAGACAAATCTTAACAATAAAAGACTATGTATCACTGTATTTTATTTGTAATCAATCACTTAGAAAAAATAGAAAAAATATTACTTACCTAACTAGTCATTTGAATAAATGACAGTAGGATGCTCAAGCAACAGTTGTATGGTGACTTAAAGTAAAGCAAGCATTAAGAACCAAAGAAATGTTTTAAGGATGCACTAAAATCTTCAAGCAATAGAGCACAGGTATGAACTCTGAGATTAAAAAGCAGCAAACAGAGCAGACTAACAAGGGATCAAGAAATGGACACATTTTCTAGGCAAAGTTTTACATCAAGTTTGAATTTAAGAGGCAGCTTCCTAATTGATATTTTCTTCTAGTGTCAAATGAAGCTAATAACCAAAATCTAACTTGCATGTGCCTAGGACAGGAAAGAAAATAACTATCTTTTGACACATGTAGTAGCCATTACTAAAGATTTAAAAAATAGATATATCAAGATTCTCTATGCCATTGAAGATAGTACCCTTACAGAACGGAGCTGCTTTAAAGCTAGTTTGGGGTAACAGCCAATAGCTGGGGAAGACACAAAAATTTTTAAAATATGAAGGCAGTAGATACTAAATCCAAATATTAGAGTGTGAGCTCAAGAAATCATTTAAATTTCCTCAAGTTTTAATCATCTTTGTTTTAAAATATAAATAAATCCCTTCAAAGAACTAGTATTAAAAAGTTCATAATGTTCAAATAATATTTACATAAATATAATGAGAAAGTATAACAATGCACAATTTAAAGGACAATCTACAAACCTGAACTAATAGCTAGTTGCTACTGTCTTACCTCCTTATTAAAGCATACCAGTACTTCCAATATTTCCGGTAATATATATATTATGTATATATTTATGTACATATGTATAGTTGATACTGTATCAACATATATCTACTGTAACACACACTCCTGCTTAGGGCTTTAAGTCAATAAACATCAGAGCACTCATGTTCAAGAAAATGCAGGGGAATATAAAGATAAGATACAAAAAAAGGAAAACAAGCTTCCATTTAATGCTAAGCACCTTCAAATATCTTCCTTTAATACTTACAACCATCCTGGAAGGTATCTCCCTTCTCATTTTAATAAATGGGAAACCAAGACTCAGAAAACATTGAAAACTTGCACAAGATTACACAGCAACTACGTAAGTGGTAGAGATTCAATTCAAATCCAGATCTGTAGGATTCCAAAGCCTTAGGCCTTTCATGCTATGATTCCATACTGCTCTTAACGGACTTAAAATATACTGGAGAGATACACATGTATGTAACTAACAGAAGGCATTGTATAAAAATGTCAAAGTATTTTGTTCCTCTAAATGGAGATCTCATAATTCATCAGAGACCACTAGGGAAGGCTTCTGAGAAAAAGATGGGAGTTTAAAATGTACCAGAGAGGGACAACTGGGTGGCTCGACTGGATAAGCATCTGCCTTCAACTCAAGTCATGATCCTGTGGTCCTGGGATTGAGCCCCACATCAGGCTCCCTGCTCAGCAGGGGAGTCTGCTTCTCCCTCTCCCTCTCCCTCTCCCCCCTCCCTGCTTCTGCTCTCATTCTCTCACAAATAAATAAAATCTTAAAAAAAAAAAAAAAAAAAAAAACTGTACCAGAGAGAAAGACTAACATATTAGCAGACAGAAACTGGCAATTAGAACATTCTAGAACTTTAAGGAATGGCATGATGAAAAAGGCACAGCATAAAAAAGTGTTTTCAGGATAGTGTATTTGGACAAGGTATGTATGTATGGGAGGTGAAAGTTAAAACAGAAAAGTGGAAGATAGTTAGAGCAGAACATATCTTAGAAAGCTTTGATATTTACTCTGTAGGCACTGAAGAATCATTCAGCATTTGAAGAGGGGAATGACATCATAAAACTTGTACTTTAGGAAAAGAATTATCAACAGACTAAATTAGAGGGTAGAGGCTCATAGGCATAGAGGGCAATGAGGAAGCTAAAGAGACCACATCTGCCTTCTTCATTGTGTAGCACCAGTTAGCACACAAGGCACGGTATCCAGCAGGCATTCAAGGAAATAATGAATGAGGCTATGATAACATTCCTACAAAGAAATTAGGGCCTGAACTAGGGCAGCAGCAGTAAATAAAGATATAAAAAAAAGATTCAAAACATTTAAAGGGTAGAACCAATAGAACTTAGTTACAGTTTAGAAGTACATGTAGGTTAAGGAAGAAAGCAATAAAAGCTGATATTTTACTGAGTAGCTGAAATTTTGGTGATTCTTCCTCCTCAAAGAAAAGTAAAGTACCTTCTTGGAAGTGTGGAACGTCACGTTACAAACAGTATAGTTGGTTTTAAAAGATCTGCATCATTCTGAATTAAATTACGTGAAATGTTTAGGCAAAAAGCCCATGACAGGATGAACAACAATTATACCAAACAGAGAGAGTCTGCAATGGGTCTTGAAAATCATTTGATTTTAGAAAAATTTACTGTATGCATACATTAGGGCTAATACCTGGAATATGTGTTTTACTCAAAACTTACTTTCTCCATCACCATCTTTATCAAATTCTTCTATCATAGCCCGAAGTTCTTCATCACTCATGTTTTCACCCAATTCTCTGGCAACACGTCGCAAATTCCTCAAGCTTATTTTACCTGAATCATCATCATCAAATAGTTTAAATGCCTTTAATATTTCTTCATGTGGATCTCTTTCCAATATCCAGTCTGTCACTATAGTTAAAAGAAAGTTTAAAAATTTTAAAAACACTTTATAAAAATCACAAATGCATCCATCTGTGAAATCAACAAGTGTTAGATGAGAATTAAAGTTGTGAATCTTTCAACATTTAGTTTCATAATACTGCCAAATCAGAGCCCCAAAACCCAAAATGATAAACCTGAAATTACAAAAATCAAATCCGTATTTTAAAATTTAATCTTTGTTATCAACAATTCATCCCATTATAAGAGTATGCAAAACTATCTCACACAGAGGCAAAATAAAAAGGATTATATACCATATTTATTTAAGGTCTACTATTGTTAAGAATTGCACTATGCTCCACTGACAGTAAACACAGAAGTCTAGGAGTTTGTAACTTAGTTGTAGATATGATATACCAAAAAAGCAATTAAGACTAATTAGATAAAAGATGTCTGATGTCTAAACTTAATAGTAACATTATTGTTCCTCAAGTTAAATCTAATTTAAAGACACAAAAATCATGACAAATTAATAAAATGCACTGCCATCATTGATAAAGACACAATGTCACACAGATGAAAATTCTGCTGATATCTTCATGATTTGAGGAAACTCTTGGTTTTCCAAAATATGAAAAGCAGTTACCAAAAGGACTGAACATGATTACAGTAAGAAAGCTTCCATACCCACCCCCCCCCAAAAAAAGAAAAGTTCTGGAAAGATCTCTCTAAAGTCATGCCCATTTTGTTCAGCAAGATAATAACTCTCAGACAACTAAAAGTGAGAAATACCAGACCTCAATATAAATTATATATTTTAATAGGCTAAATGTAATAATATATAACAATAGTAAACAATATTTTCAATATTTGCAGTCTTTATTCAATAGCCACAATAACATAAATTAAAGTAAAAATCTGTGGTATAAATTTTTTTAAGTTACTAGATCAAATTCTGAAAATAACTAAGTAAACATCTCTGAAGTAATTCCACATGCTAGTCTACCACTACAACAAAAATTATTTATGACTTTCACTGTGCCATTAAAAATAACTCAGTCCTGGTGAGGTTTACAGAATCTTAAAAACTTGCACAAATGTTTGTAGATGGAAAGTACTGGAATGTTTAATGCACCCAAAAAGAGAAATACAGTTCAAGCCCACAAAAAATTATTATTGTTGTGCTGTAATGTCATCATGTTTGGTTTGAGTAAGCTTTTAGGATAAGCACCTATTTAAGCTAATGTTAAAACATCTACATACATATTTAGTAGTTTTCTATTAACCATTAATTGTACCCAAAAAGTCTTTCAAGTAACTAATTGAAGTATATTACTATAAGTATGCAAATCACCAAAGCTCATAAATATTCAATCAAAAGGAGTTGGCATATATACAGCCATAACACCAAAATAAAATACCATGCTTAACTCTATGGCTCATACTCAACTTATTTTGAATTTAGTCCCAACAAAAAAGCAGGACAAGGAAAAAAAAAGTGTTAAGAAATTTTCTTCACCAATTAAATAATTTACATGACAGGTGAACCAAAAAAGCAGCTTGCTGAGTATTAATGTACTTAAAGAAGCAACAGGGTGATGTGGGGAACAGATGGGGCTCCAAGATGTATAAATTCTTATCCCACTAGTGCTTTAATTGTGTTAGTTACTTCAGACTTATGTGTATATATAATCTTTTATCAATACTTTGCCTTAGAATACAACTTTTCTTGGGAATTATAAATACCCATCATTTTGGACAACTAAAACATTGTAACTTTATGGTGACTCTCCTCCATGCCTTCATGCTCTAATCCTATTCCACAAAGTAGAATTTAATTATAAGGAATACACTTTTTTCCCAATGAAAATAAGTCAACTAACATACAGTTAAGGTGGGTTCAATTTCTGTCCATGTAACTCTATTTTCAAAAAATCATACTACCAGAAATATACTTCCTCAAAATAGTTAGACCTTACACATTATAAAAATCAGTTAAGAACACAGCCCATTAAAAAACATCACATTAAAAGTTTATCAAAAATCATTAAAAGTACTGCTAGAAATATAGCTTCAACCGTATTTCTCATTGTCTTTTGGGGGTTTCTATCCAAAAATAAAAGTTACTTTAGGGCGCCTGGGTGGCTCAGTTGGTTAAGCGACTGCCTTCAGCTCAGGTCATGATCCCAGAGTCCTGGGATCGAGTCCCACATCGGGCTCCCGGCTCAGCGGGGAGCCTGCTTCTCCCCTCTGACCCTCTCCCCTCTCATGCGGTTTCTCTCTCTCTCTCTCTCAAATAAATAAATAAAATCTTTAAAAAAAAAAAAGTTACTTTAAACTCAACATTGTGGAACCCAAACTCCTCCTACTATCACCAAGATAGTGGCTGATGCCCCACCTCAAAAAAGATAACAGCACCATTAACAGATATCTCCCCTATTTGAAGTCTAAACATTTTAAATCCCATAAACCTAACCAGTGATTAATTCCCAGAGTACTGAGGACACTACCTTTTTTACTCTTAAATGTATCTCTTTTCATTCTCACCACCCTCAGCATAATAGAAGTCTGTTTTTTTTCCTGTCTGCAGTCTCTCTTCCCTCCAACCCATCTTTAATACTCTCAATAGAGTTACCTTTCTAAAATATATCATCTTCTCTTCCTCAGAAACTGAAAATGATCACCTGCTAACTGAAGTCCAAGCACTACACATGATGCAAGACTATGTATTTGGCCCAATCCTATCTTTGCATTTCCCTAACCTCCACAACAGGAGACTACCTGGTTTCCCAAACATACTATACTTCTACTATACCACTCTTTGTTGTTGCTGTTTTCTCTGCCTGCAATGTCTTTCTCTACTCGTTCCCACAATCTTCTCTTTAGGAGGAAATCCTATTCACATCCCAAAAGGTCTAAATTAAAAATCCCCTCTGCAAAGTCTTCTTCAATTGCTCTAGACCAGGAATTGACAATTCTCTTTGTTTTTGTTAAAGGCCAGACAGTAAATATTTTTGGCTTTGTGGAGGGTATAAGGTCTCTGACTAAACTACTTCCTCTGCCATGACAGCACAAAGGCAGCATAAAAGATGAGGCAGTGTGGAAGCAACAGCTGAATTTAGCCTAAGGGCTGTAGTTTGCCAACTTCTGCTCCAAACAAAATTATAATTTACCACAGAACACTATAGCTTGTTATTACCTACATTTAAATGGTAAGCTCCTTGAAAGAACCTTTTAGCAACTTTTAATTCCCCTCCCTCAACGCAAAGTACCTAATGCCAAAAAATTCAGGGAATGTTTGTTAAATAAGCAAAGCAAAAACAGTAATAGAATATTCTATTCTAAATAGGCAATGGAATAATTCATTTGTGCCAATAAAAGAGGGAGTACAAACATCTGACTTATCTTGGTCTTACTTTAAAGGAGCAATTCCTAAAACATCTTTGTTACTACTCACTAACCTCAAGCTGTCTAGATTCTTAACTTACATTAAATATATTTTAATATTTTTTTCTAACATTGGGAAAATTCTGGTTCAGTGTTAGACTTCATCCAGAAATATCTGCAGAACAATATCCTTCAACAGTAATAGATAATACATAAAACTAAGACTCAAATGTTCTGGTTTGGAGTTATTTTTTCCAAAGTATAAAATATACATTCATCTGTGCTCAGTTATTATTGAAAAATAATCAACAAATGGAGAGAATACATAGTTCTTGACTGATTTCTAAACAGTAATACATTTTTGACTACTGGTACTGAGGATAGCTGAAGTATGCTAAGCTGGTCAAAAGTTTGATCTTTGAAAGTCAGAGCAGAAGTTTAGTCATGGCCGTTTATTCTGTAAAGAACCCAGTATAAGTGCTCTGTTAATAACATAGAAAAGATGGAGGATCAGGAAAAGATGAAGATGACATGGGACTCTGGCTTCAACTGCTAATAAAATCGCAATTTTAAAATTGTATTTACTTAAGGTGAAATAATGTGTTGCATAAAATTATTAAGGATGATATAATGCCTAAAATAGCCTGCCACTATGAAAAAAAAGTAATCAGAAAACTGTACATTTTATGTTCCAGTGATGCATACACAATCATTACTAGGCATTAAAACAAAGTGAAACAAAGACAATTTTTTAAAGTAATAATAACAAATACTTAATAGTACTTTCTATAGCTAGGCCCCCTTCTAGTAAGCATTTTACATATTAACTTATTTATTCCTCCCAAGAACCCACAAGACAGTACAACTATCCCCATTTTATATCTGCAAATGAGACACAGACAAGTAAAATGACCAAGTTAAACAGCTAGTAAGTGGCAAAACCAAGATATGAACCCAGGCATTCTGGTTCCAAAATGTCCATGCTAAACCACTACATTGTACCAAATGTGCCTGAATTGTAGCTCTTTCCTAACAGTACCATTACCACTATATCCTTAACACCCGTTTCTATAAATCAACAATCTAAATAAGAACTTGGATTAGTCCAACTTATCATAAACTACAGAAGAGCTTCAATACTGAAAGACTAAAAGAATAAAGATGGCTCCCTCCCTCTCTCAAGTAAATAAACCTACAGATTAGAAGAAAACAACACAATATGCTCCCCAAAGGGGTTGAGCTGCCTTTCTAAACAGTGATTTCCTAGTTTACAAGGTGGGAATCTTCTGTGTCGTGCTTTCTCTTTTACGTTTATCCTTTAATTTCCCTCTTCCTCACCTTGATTTTGAGTTTTCAGATTAAAAAAATAAAACCAATGATTTAATGATATGAATCTATCTTTTCCAAACTGCCCTTTCTTTTTGCTTTCTATATTGCTTCTTTCTGAATATTTACACAAAGGTTTTGTGTGTGTAACTGGATTTGTTCCTAAATTTTTTAAATATCTAAAAATAACTCTGATATGCTTATATCATGACATATATAAGGTGGTATTACTGCTTTAGAAAATTTAATTAAAAAAAGCACTTTATGAATATATGTACATTCTGTGTATAATATCCTATGCAATATATTTAAATCATAATAGCAAAGTCCTTGCCTTCCAGAATCTTCTATTCTAAAAAAGCCTGACATATGCTATAACTAATTCACTATAATCAACTATATGAAAATTCAATCATATTAAGCTCACGACACAGTATGCTTAGTTGGTTGTTCTAAAATGTTTTCTCCTGCTTGAGTTTGCCAAATGCCTCCTTTACTACAATCCTCTCCTGACCCTCAACTTTAAACAGATGACTTTATTCACTGAGATCAAGTCATACAGAATATGTAGCCCCTCATAAGCTTTGTCAACCTAAAGGCAAGCACTTCCTCTACAGTCAAAGATACCAAATGCTACAGGTTTTCTCTTCTCCCACTCTGCCAACAAAAATCATACACCAGAATGGTCTTAGGAAATATTTTCCAAACAAAAGGATACCGAATTTTCTGTTTTACTCTAAGAAAATAATTTTTTGATCACCCTTTTAGTTTTATCACATAATATAAACACAGGTTACTTAGGAAGACATCTTTCCACAAAAAGCTACATAATAGTTCCTTGATTAGAATCTTCAGGACAAAAGCCAAAATGATAAATCCCATAATGAGGCTGTAAATCTTATTTTTCTTTAAAATAAGGGAAAAGAGTGCCCCCAAACCCCCATTATAATATCTACCTTATACAGCAATGTTCAATAACAAAATTCCAGAGAATTAAAAAAATACTAATATTAACGGATAATTTCCTAACAAGTGCTAATTACAAAGACCTTTATTAAAATACACACCAACTTCATTAAAATCTTCAAAGGTGATTTTCCCTGTGGCTTCTCTGTCATAATCTTTAAGAATCTTCAGTACATCAGCTTTTTTTACATCAAACCCCAAAGCTCTCATTGCCACCTTTTGGATTAAAAGGGAAAAGCAAATTATAAACCACTCTTTCGAAAGAAGTGACTTCCAATTCTTAAATAAATTTTTACAACTTAGGGATATCAGCACATTAGTAAAATATTTAATTCTTTTGCATGTTTTATGTCTCTAAAAAAATCAAAGTGATAGTTTTTCTCTACTACTGAAATTAAACAGCAATTTTTTCATTTATATATCCTTTTTTATAGAACCAACCAGTTGTTTATAAAATACACTATACAATGGACTGACTTACTATACAGATCATCTTAACAAGTTATTTGTTCTCAAACGATTAACCACCAAAATGAAAAAAAGTCATAGCATAAATATTAAAAATTTATACAACAGAAGAGATAAAAGAATTAAAGTAAGAGTTATCCTGAGACTCTACATGATTAGTTATTAAGTATAAATAGTCCAGGCCCCTGAGTTTAAAGAAAGAAGAAATCTTGTTACTATTAACAAAAACGGAGAGACATGATACTGATTAAAGAAGTCTTACTTGGAAAGGTTCCATTTGTTCTCTGATGTATGGACAAAATAAAGTAGAAGAGCACTGAGAAAAGGATGACTGGCTTTAAAACAGATACCATAATATATAGGCTTGAGGACAGTGAACAGAGCAGCTTACCTTACCTGAAACAGGAAGAGCTCAGATGGAAACAAGCAGTTAGCAAATGAGAAAAGTAGGTAGTAGTAAAAGTGTGGGGAGCAGTCAATAAAAACCAAAGGAATCTGAACTTTATGCAGTGTACAATGAGGAGCCACTAAAGGTTTACGAACAATGAACAATATGAGGAAAGAATCTTAGAAAGATGAATCTAATGGTAGTATATAGAGTGAACTAGAAATGGAGAAACCATTTCGGAAGATCCAGGTATGAAATAAGATCCTAAACCAAGATAATAACAATGGTTAACAAATGGAAGAGACATTATAGAGGAAGAACTGATCAAAACTGGATAAATGAAAAAAAAAAAAAAACAGTGGGAAAAAAGAGAGCTAAAGAGCTACCAAAATGTTGCCTTTCTTATTGTGCTGAGTGTGAGATCTGTACTACCCTAAACAAACTCTTGCATCTTTATAAATAATTCTAGGTCCTAGGATTGACAGTTTTCCCCCATTAGCATGTGTCGACATCAGACATCACTTACATCGTTTGCACCAGAGAAAGTATGTGAAGAATGTATTACTAACATGTCCAAATTAAAAGAGAAATAACACTCTCACAATGTGAAAAAAGAATGAGTCACCAAAAAAAAAACAAAACCAAAAACAAAAAAAAACAAAAAATCCAAAAAAAAAACAAAAAAAAACCCAACAGTGGGAAGAATACAGTAAGAACTGTTTAAATCCTATAATATGAATTACTTTTATTATGTGAATGAAAAATAAGGCCCTCCATAGTAATGTATTTTTATATTTAAAATACTATTCACTTTACAATGTGAAAGGAAAGTAAAAAGATATTAGGAGTATTATTCAATTTTATTATAGCGTTTAACTGTGAACATCTAAAATGGTTTCATATTTCCACAACCAGTTTAGTTAAAATACTTTAGAAATGTACTGCAACCAACTATCAAAAATGCAAATAATTTTAACAGAAAAATATACATTTTGAAGTACCCTATTACCTTTAATTCATGATAATCTATTGCTTCATCTTTGTCTGTGTCAAATAGTTCAAAAGCATCTTTAATTTCTTGTTTCTGTTCTTCAGAGAGTTCTCTTCTTTTTTTCCTCTTTGTTTTGTCTACTACAAGCTCATTTCTATGAAAAGAAAAAATGTCTATTCAGTCTACTTTAATCCTATTCTCCTGTGCATCTAGATGATTAAAATAAGATTCCAAAATGCAACAAAAAAATTAACCAATGAATACTTTTTAAAATTTCTACAAAGGAAGTATTTGGGAGAAAAATGAATTTTCCTTACATGAGTCAAAGCTTTGATCACTCCATAGTCTAAGCTGCTATAAATCTGCACTTTCCAAAACTGAAAAGTGTTACAGGTTATTAGAAGAAATGAGGACCTAACTTTCTTTCCTTCTGACTTTGTATTTATTCTCAATGATATTAATGTGGAAGAAATAAGAACTGTGAATAAAAAAACATTACTTTCATGACAGAAATCCCAACAAAAAACCAAGGCACTCATACATAACTATTCACATTACTCTACAACATAGTGTTAAAAAAAATCAGAGGAAAATTCATAATTGATGATCACTATATATTTGGTTTACTTTTTTTTATATATATATATATTTGGTTTACTTTTGATAGCATTTATAAGTTATCAAAATTACTACCCATAAAGCATATAATTTAACAACTTACAAAGTTTTTGGCATTGTAGGTTAAAAGTGATTTAGATTACATATTTCTAAGTTTGGCACTTTATTTATAATTTCTTCCATTGATATTAACAAATCAACCAAAATACTGAAGTCTAAATATAGACTAAACCATAAAAATTAAATGCCAAAAAAGTATATTTGTGCTAATTTTCTATAATATAAAGTGAAGAGTCAATGGTTTTGTAAATCTCACTTGTAAATTTAGATTTAGTTTCTCATAAACCCCGGGTATTTTTTTAAAGGAAATCCTATTTACAAAGCCAGAAATGTCTTAAGAGATACTGATCTTAGTGTTCCAAAATTTCAAATGGGGCTGCAACATCTGTATAAAAACACTCCGTTTTGAAACAGTTTCATAAAACTTCAAAATGTAAAGAAAGCTTGGTTGATTTTAATAAAACGTTATCTATTTGCTCGTGTTTTGCTCTCTAAAAATCTACAACAAAGGAAAGAGATGATTAGAAAGTGATCAGAAAAGGTATAATAAATAAAGCTGAGGAAAATCTTTCTTTCACAAGAGACCTGACTTCACACAAGCTTGGACATTCCCGGGGTCATTTTCTCTGGACGGCGAAGTCCACCACAGACCTACAACTGATTCCACGCAAGGAATCTCTTAGCCGAACGAGGCAGCTGTTTGGAGAGGTATAACTACTTATTTTTAAGGTAAAACGTCTACATGGCGCTGGGGCAACAGACAGGGGGTTAGAGACTAGAATTGAATTAAAGGTAAAGAAACTCAAAAAACTTGAAAAACCTAAGAGAGAGATTACCAGTTAAAGTCATTTGGGTTATACCTTAAAACAGGGCCCCAGGATAAAATCAAGGAGGGGTTTTACGTTATTTCCAAAATTTATAGTTAAGTATGATGGCATTAGAGCAGCTAAGGGGGTGCCGTGGACCAGGAAGGCGGAGCTGAATGAAAGGAGGTATGCTCCTTGGCCTGATTTCTCGCAGAAACACCGCGAGAAGAAACATCGCGATATTTCACTCCGTCCTCGCATCTAAAATAACCCGTCTTTTTGGTGGTGCAAAGCCCAACGCACTGCTAAACCTAACCACCTCAGCAGAAATGCACGGGACTCATCTCCTTCGAGACACCACGGCCCCCAGGGTGAGGGGTCTGGGCCCGGGAAGGTTGGCCGAGGCTCCTCTCCCTCGTCCCAAACTGCATCCCCTTCCTCGCCTCGGCCCCAACTACCTCCCTTCTACACACACCCGCCCTAGGGCCCGCTGCGGGGTGTGGAGAGCTTTGCGGCCTCCTCATTACCGACCTCAGAGCTAAACTCATTTTCTCTTCGGACAGAGACGTTCCTCTCAAGAACGACTTTAACGCCCTACCCAAGGCAGCACGACTTCCACAAGCCGTTCAACAGACACTCACGACCTCAGCGGCCTCAAGGACCTCCCACAAGGTAGACACTTCTGAGCCGGATTGGTTAACATTGCTAACGTCCTGGCCATTGAGACGGAAACGTCACTAGTCCTCTGCTCTCATTGGGCATATTTCGCGTCAATCAAAGAAACCGCTCTTCCCTGTGCTTCTGCTGCCCCTCCTCCCGCCCTTTAGATTGGCCTGTCGCGGTTTCCACGAATCCTTTGCGGAGCGAGGGTCTGGGTGTTTGCGTGATAGATTGGGCGGTAGGTGGTCGGATCTCGCCTCACGCAAGGAGGCCTGTAGCCTGAGGCGAGTGACCGGAGACGAGACGGACAACTCCAAGGGAAAGGAAGGAAGGGAGAAGAGGCATGGCTGCGGGGTTAGCCTCCTCAGCTAGAAGGAGGGAGTAGCTGGGGAATGAGGCCTGCCAAATTTGGCTTCGCTCTGTTGTATGAAAGGAAAGAAGGTTAGCACTCCCCTTGACAAGGATGGAAGAGGTCCTCGGGCGTGTCAACACGCATACAGTTAAGGCATGCCACCTACTTCGCTATATCCTAAAACCTTGGATGGCCTGAGTACATAGGGAGTTTGTTTAAAACGCAGATTTAAATGTATCTTTCTCCCATTCTGATTTTAGTAGGTATGAATCCGCACTCTTTTTTTCCTTACAAACTGTCCAGGTGATTCTAAGGCAGGGGCTGTAGATTATATTTGTATAATTAGGGGGTTGAATTACTAGGCTATTTACGGTGAAGCGGTACTTAACCGGCCTATATCTCCCCTCTTCCTCCTTGAATGGATTTGTTCTCTTATGTCCTTTATTTTCCAGTGTTGTGAGCTGCTTACACACATTATGTTGTCTGAAGTTGCAAACTAAGTTCTTGAAGCTCATTTGGGTAATTAAATTGTTTACTTGTTTATCATTTCTACTAGGCTTTCTTGAGGTGTAGGATTTTATCTTTCATTTAACGCTGTTCCTAGTGCCTAATACAATGCCTGATGCATAGGTGCTCAATAAATATTTGTTGCATTGAATGGAATCTTGCTGTGAAAACCCACAAAGCACTGAACTAAGCTGTAAATCTTATAAAGGAATAAAATAGCCTGAATGTGGGTGTCGGGCAGGGAAAGGGGGACGATAAACAAACACTATTGTGTATGTATAAAGGAGATGCATACACATAACACACACACACATAATAAGTTTAAGGAAGGGATAGAACACAAAAGGACAGAAGAAAGTCTTCTTAAAGGATTTGGCCTATATGTTAGGCCTAGAAGGATGAGCAAAATTTGGACAAGTAAAACTACTATGATGGTGTAAGTCTAAAAGTTAGAAGTTCAAGGATAGCCCCCCAAAAAACAAAATTAGAAAACTTACCCTTTTAAAGTACTTTATAAATCTCCTTTAAGTCAAAAAGGAAAAGGGAATATTGCCACTAATAAGGTTTTTGGTAGTTTAAAAGAGAGGTTGGGGTGTCTGGCTGGCTCAGTCTGTAGAGCATGCAACTCTTGATCTCTGGATTATGAGTTCAAGCCCCACATTGGGCATAGAACTTAATTTTAAAAATTACAAAAAAAATAAGAGGGAGCTTTACAAATTACTAAAATACTTCATACAACTCCATGCTGCTAATAAATATTAATATCAAAATGAAATAATCACTTTCCAAAGGAAACAGATGACTGAAAGAAGATAGAAAACTGAATTAGGTCAGTAACTATAGATAGGACTGAACAGTAGGATGGTGCCAGAATTCCATGCCATAAAATAAAAAGGCATCCAGCCCACTCAGAGTTATGGGTGAGTTAAAAATTCATTAGGAGCAGGCAACTCTTGATCTTGGGGTCATGGGTTCAAGCCCCACGTTGGCTGTGGAGATTACTAAAAGAAAAAAGAAAAAACAACTTTGAATTCATAAAAATTTCTGAGGAGCTAATTCTTTAAACTCAAAGCATGATGGAGAACTTTTTAAACGTTCTAGCTAATGTGAAGCTAGCACAGAAAACATTAAAAGCATTTAAAATCCTAAAAAAACATTTAAAATCACTGTATGCTTCATGAGGAGAGTGTGCATGTTACTCACCATTCTATGTGCTTGGCTCGTATTTGATGTTCATTAGTGAATATATGTGCAGACATTTTAGATGTTGGCAAAATCAATTTGGTATTGAACATTTCACTGAAACCAAATAGAGTTTATTTTTAAAATCCAAAGATAGTTCAAAATACAAATCTGTATTAATCATAATTCTGGGTTAAGGAGATAAGCTCAGTATCTGAAAAGGCACTGGAAAATATTCAAAGTCCATTTCTAATAAAATGTATATTAATAAACCAGATGTAGAAGGTACATTTTTAACTTGAACAGCATATTTGAAAAATGCTAGTGTTGGGGCACCTGGGTGGCTCAGTCATTAAGTGCCTTCTGCTCAGGTCGTGATCCCAGGGTCCTGGGATCGAGCCCCGCATTGGGCTCCCTGACCAGTGGCGAGCCTGCTTCTCCCTCTCCCTCTACTGCTCCCCCTGCTTGTGCTCTCTCTCTGTCTGTCTCTCTGTCAAATAAATAAAAAAAATAAAATCTTTAAAAAAAAGAAAAAAGAAACCTCCCTTAAAAAAAAAAAGAAAAAAGTGCTAGTGTTTCTTAAACCTGGTACCTGCAACACTAGAATTTTGTGGGATGTTTATGGTCATTTCTTGAAGAATGGGTTTGGTGGGCAAATAATTTGGGAAAAATAGATTTTTAAATGTTTAAAATGTTTTCAGCAGGATATCCTGCTAAAGGAATGACAGGAAAGTTTATGTATCATTTCTGCATAGTAGTGAAAATTAGTGACTTGTCCACTCCTTGCTACGAGGGAGGCTGGAAAAACAAATCTCTAGCTGAAAAACTGCCCTGCTAAAAGTTGGGGTCAGATCATCTATTACTAAAGATAAGATAGGGGATTTGCAGCTCTGCCACAAATACCATTAAAATAGTTATCAGCACTGTCTCTGAAATTCTAATCAATGATGTACTAAAACAAGAAAAAGAGGTGATATATAAAATTAACATTATGTGTGGATAATATGATTACCTGGAAAAATCCGAGAGTATTAGACTATTAGAACTGAAAGTCGTTAAGCAGTCGTTAAGCGTCTGCCTTCAGCTCAGGTCATGAGCCCAGCGTCCTGGGATCCAGCCCCGCATCAGGCTCCCTGCTCTGCAGGGAGCCTGATTCTCCCTCTCCCCCTCCCCCAGCTTGTGTTCCCTCTCTCGCTGGGTCTCTCTCTGTCAAATAAATAAATAAATAAAATCTTTAAAAAAAAAACTGAAAAAAGAATTCAGTAAAGTGGCTGATTTTTGGAAAAATTTGCAAAATCAAGCAATCATAAGCTAAAATAATAACAGCAATATGAAATTCCTACAAGTAAACTTGAAATGTGTAAGGGGCGCCTGGGTGGCTCAGTCGTTAAGCGTCTGCCTTCGGCTCAGGTCATGATCCCGGGGTCCTGGGATCGAGACCCGCATCGGGCTCCCTGCTCAGCGGGAAGCCTGCTTCTCCCTCTCCCACTCTCCCTGCTTGTGTTCCCTCTCTCACTGTGTCTCTGTCAAATAAATAAATAAAATCTTTAAAAAAAAAAAAAGAAATGTGTAGGATCAGAACGTAGAAAATCACATTTTACTAAAGGACATGAGATTTGAATAAATTGACAAGCTATTCTCCTAGATGGGAAGATTCAGTATTGTAAAAATGCTGACTATACCCTAGATTTATCTGTAAATTTAATATAATCAAAATGAAAATTCTCCTTTTTTAAAAAAATTTTTTAAGATTTTATTTGAGAGAGCAAGCATGTGTATATGAGTGGTGGGGGTGAGGGAAGAGGGAAAGGGAGAAGCACACTCCCCTCTAAGCAGGGAGCCCAACTCAGGGCTTGATCCCAGGATCTTGAGATAATGACCTGAGCCAAAGGCAGACGCTTAATAGACTGAGCACCCAGGCACCCCCCATTTTTTTCTTGAATGTAATAAAAATTGTTCTAACGATCATTTTAAGAATAACTGCATAAAATAAGTTACAAAATGGTGAAAAAGAATAGTAATATAAAAATTGCTCTATAGGATATTAAAATGTATTTGCTACTATTATAATCAAAATAGTAAATCCAGAGCCAGAGCCAAAAGTAGATAGAACTTGTGGTTTAAGAAGATAGTAGTATTAGTATTTGTTTAGTCTTCCTCCTGAATCCTTAATAAAACAATAGTTGAGCAACAATTTCTAATACTAAAGTGATTTGGAAAGCTACTGTAAACAGAGAGGTATTTAAAAAAATATCTGAAAGATCAAAAGAGACATGGAAGCCTGTTGACAAATGAGACAGATCACGAAAGTGTCAACTCCTTGAGGCACCTGGGTGGCTCAGTTGGTTAAGCGTCTGCCTTCGGCTCAGGTCATGATCCCATGTGATCCCTGGGTCCTGAGATCGAGTCCCACATCAGGCTCCCTGCTCAGTGTAGAGTCTGTTTCTCAATCTGCCCCTTCCCCTGCTCATGCTCTCTCTCTCTCTTTCTCTCTCTCTCTCGCTCACAAAAATAAATAAATAAATAATCTTAAAAAAAAGTGTCCTTAGAATTTGCAGGTGACTAAGGCTTCAGAGAGAGTTGATCTGCCTGACGGAGTCCCAGAGAGACCCTAGGCTTGGAGCTGTCTGGCAGAGTAGAGGGTAGAAATGAGAAGAAGGGTGAATACAAAATTTAAAAACTCTTTAGGAAACCACTGCACTTGAATTTTTTCAGATTCCCCTCCCCAATATTGTCTTTCTTCACATCTATCTAGAACCCCATTCTTAAAAATGAATGAAGAATCAAAAACTGTCAGAGATAAGAAGAAAATCAACAGCATAAATGATAAACTAAGGAAAACAACTATCTAGGAAGACTCAGAGTCAGCTTAGGAAGCAAAACAAACTCATAATAAGCTAATAATATTAAGCTTCCTAAGAGGTAGTCAAGAAAATACTGTTTAAGAGAACAGCATACTCTGAAAGAGTAACATTCTGAGAATAAGGAAAGACTATTGAAAATAACATATGATAAAATAAAAAATGATGAGATGATTTAATTGAAATACTCCAGAACTTAGAGCATTCAGACAAAAACATGGAAAAATTGAAAAAACATGGAGGATTAAACCAATAGATCCATCATATGACTAATAGGAATTCCAGAAACAGCAACAAATGGAGGAAAGGCAGAGAAATATCAAATACATAATTGAAGAAAAATTTCAGGGAACTAAAGATCAGTACAAGTTCTCAGATTGGTAGGACATACCTAGCACTGAGCAAACTAAAATGGTAAAAGGAACCACATACCAATAAGACATTTCAGAACATCAAAAATAAAAAGGTTAGCTTCCAGGGACAATCTGCTCTCCTATAAAAGAATAATAATTGAACTAGCATCAGATTTCTCATCGAAAATATTAGACTCCAGAAGATAATAACTTCAAAATTGTAAGGGGACATTATTTTGAACTTAGAATTCCATTCCTTTTCAAGACAAAAACCAAGTGTGAGAACATAATAAGGATTTCAGAAAGGTCAGTCATTATATATACTTAGAGTTGTCCTCTAGATTGCATAATCCAGGGGTACTCCAATATTGTATTTCACTCTTATTTTTATATAAGTAAGTATAATATAAAAATATAAGATTATATAGAGCATAATAGATAATTTATATATATAATTTTTTTTAAAGATTTTATTTATTTATTTGAGAGAGAAAGAGATAGAGAGCACGAGAGGGAAGAGAGTCAGAGGGAGAAGCAGACTCCCTGCTGAGCAGGGAGCCCGATGCGGGACTCAATCCCAGGACTCCAGGATCATGACCTGAGCCAAAGGCAGTCGCGCAACCAACTGAGCCACCCAGGCGCCCTTATATATATATATAATTTTAAGAGTATGATGTATACATGTATTTACCACAATTAAAAAGAAAAACCCTCACAATGAAAACAAATATGATAATAAAACCAATGAAGAACAAAAATGTCAAAGCTAGAAAAAAAATAAACACAGGGGCACCTGGATGGCTCAGTCAGTTGAGCATCCGACTCTTGATTTCAGTTCAGGTCATGATCTTAGGGTTGTGGGATTGAGCCCTGCATCAGGCTCTGGGCTCAGCAGGGAGTTGGCTTGAGATTCTCTCCCTCTGCCCACCCCCCCAAATAAATAAATAAATTTTTTTAAAAAAATGAAGGCAAATACGAAGTAGGAAAAATATTTGCAAAATTCTTGGAGGACAAGGGATTATTATTTTTCATAATATAACAAACCTGTTTATTGTGCAGTCAGACCTTGACCTGTTCCAAATGGAAAGAAGCTCATTCCTTTTTCTCAAGTCACTGCTTTCAAGTATATATCATCAGATTTCTCTTTCCTGTTGCTTTATGTTTAGGATATCTTACAGCTTTCTTTGCAGTCATTTTCATGATTTCTTTCATGTCGATTATAGGAATAAGTCCCATTTCTATAGTTATGATTTTCTTTCTGGTATTAAAATGTCCAATCTTGGGGCACCTGGATGGCTCAGTCAGTTAAGCTTCTGACTTTGGCTCAGGTCATGGTCTCAGGGTCCTGGGATGGAGCCCCAAGCCTGCTCCCCGCTAAGTGAGCGGGAAGTCTGCTTCTCCCTCTGCCTCTGCCCCTCCCCTCACTCATGCTCCCTCTTCTCTCTTTCTCTCTCTCTCCCTCAAATAAATGAATAAAATCTTAAAAAAAAAAAAAGAAATAGTTAAGGTTAAATGAAATCATAAGAGTGGGGCTCTAATCCAACAGGAGTGATATCTTTATAAGAAGTAGAAACACCAAAGGATGTGCACCCACAGAATAAAGGCTATATGAGGACAGAGGAAGAACGCAGCTATCCCCAAGCCAAGGAGAGGCCTCTAGAGAAACCCAGGTGGCACCTTGTTTTTGAACTTCCAGCCTCCAAAACTGTGAGAAAACAAATTCCTGTTGTTTACCCACCAAGTCTATGGTATTTTGTTACGGCAGCCCTAGAAGACTAATACAATAAGTAAAGATTGACAGATTTTACTGTATGACAGTGAAACATTTCTCTATGGCAAAAGACTACATTAAGCAAAGTAAATATGCAAACAGAAGCATGGAGTTTGAGTTAAGATAACAGTATTAAAACTGGTAGAATCATTGATTGTGATGGAGAACTCTATCTTCCATATATTTCCGAAGTAATACCACAAAGCACACATTATCTGATCCCAAGGGAGAAAATGTAATTTTGCCACAGGGTGTCACCAGTCTAATCTAATGGTCTAAGTTATCATCACCAATTGGAGTATTACCAGATAGTATATGTCTGCTTATGTAATTCAATATGAAGTACTCAGCTGAACCTCTTAGATCTTTTAGCCAAGAATGTTTAACTTGAATTTAATTAAATCTTAATATCTAATTTCACATGTATAGGAAATGTAGGAGATAGGGAAACCACTTTCAAAAAAAATTTAAAAAGACACTATGGAGAAACAATTAGACAAATCCAGAAAGTAACACATTCTATAGGACAACTGACCATTCTCTTCAACAAGTCAGTGCATGAGAAAAGGGATTGACCTGGATTAAAAGGGACTTAAAAGACATTACACCCAGATAGAATGCCTTGTCCTGGATTAAGGCATGGTTTGGAAAAAGTAGCTATAAAAGGCATTACGGAGACATTAACAATTTGAATGTCTCCATTCAAATTGAAGAAATTTGAATATGGACAGGGAATTAGATGTTACAAAGAAATTACTATTTCATCAGGCATTTTAATAACATTTTGTCCATTTATGAAAATGTTCTTTTTAGAGATGCAAACTGAAGTGTTTGAGGTGAAATGTTCAAAATGTCTATAATTTACTTTAGTCAGCATATAAAAATCAGTTTAAAAACTTAAAAGGTACAATGATAAATTCTATGTAGAAAAGAAGACAGGGCAATGAGATAGCAGCTGACCATGGGTTGAGTACTGTAGCATTGAGAAGGTCTATGATAAAGTGACTTTTGAGCTGTGATATTAAATGATTGCAACTATGTCAGTTTAGGTCCTCTGAATTGGAGCCTAAGAAACATCTGTGAAGGATAAAGGTGTAGTAAGCAGAAGACAGGTGAGTCTTCAAACTACAATACTGTCCTGACACCTGGGAAAGGAAAGGAAGGAGGACTGGGTAGGAAGAGCTTCAGAGTACAATGCAGCTACGAGAAAATCTTAGGCCAGTGAGGAGACCCAGAGCAAAAATGGCCCTATTGTGAAGAGTCCTGCATTAGGCAGGAATAGCCAAGCTCTAGTATCTGTTCTGTACTCAGTTGTCAGCTAGACTCAGCCCAGGTTAAAAGTAGCCTCAGTGTGAGTAGATCTGAAAATATGGCAGCTGAAAGGCATTAACTATACTCCTCACAGAGGGAGATCTGACCAGTATACTTGCCTTATTGTTGCACAAGCCTTGCAAAAGTCTGAAGGGAGAGTATACCAGAAAGAGGAAATGACAAAGGCAAAGGCCCTGAGTTTGGAACAAGGTTGGCATAATCAAGGAAAAGAAAGAATAAGTTTGAAGTATAATGAGAGTGGCAGAATGGTCCAAGAAGTCAGATTGATAAGTAGAGTCCTAATTACATAGAGTCTAGGAGTTCATGATGAGGGATAAATTTTATTTCAAGTATAATGGAAATCCATCAGCAGGTTTTAAGCAATGAATTATTGTGATCTGATTTAGGTTTTAGAACCAAACTTCCTGAAACATTAATCTATATTCACAACATCCATTTCCTCATATCTAATTTTCTCTCAACCCACAGCAAATCTGACTTACATTCACCTCTCTACTGGAAGTGCTTTTACTAGGTCACCAAAGACTTCTTAATTGCTCAGTTCAATTGCTTCTCTTCAGTTCTCATCCTGTTGTGCCTTGGGTTGCATCTGTGTGTTGACCACGCCTTAAAATTGCTCCCATGGCTGTTTTTTACTACTTCATAGTTTCCTTCGATGGCTTTTCTTTATCCACTCCCCAATTGTTTGTTTCCATGTTTTCAGAATGATGTTCTTAATAGCTTCATACTATTCCTAAGCACTCTCACCTCCTAAATTTCAACAATCACCTATATAGTGATAACTCCAAAATTACTCAAAATTTTTTCTGCTAACCCTCTACTCGCAGTCTTCAAACCTAAATTTTCACTTATGTCATGCATTTCTATCATAATGGAAAAGAATATATCAAAACAAAAATAATTATCTTCTTCTAAAATACTTATGTATTCTCCATCCTAGATAATGGCATCACCAGTCACCCAGTTTGTGTAACTCCTTGGAATAATATTAAACTCATCATTATTGTCAAAGCATAATTTTCAAAATTTAAATATATGATTGTTATACAAATATAGAATGAATATGTTTTTATAATCTATTTAACATTTTTTTTTTGAGAGGAAGTGAGGTGGGGGGAGTGGCAGAGGGAGAGAGAGAATCTTAAGCAGGCTTCATACCCAGCACATAGCCCAACATGGGCCTCGATCTAACATCTTGAGATCATGACCTGAGCCGAAATCAAGAGTTGGGCACATGGGGCACCTGGGTGGCTCAGTCGGTTAAGCGTCTGACTTTGGCTCAGGTCATGTCCCAGGGTCCTGGGATCTAGCCCCACATCAGGCTCCCTGATAATCAGGGAGCCTGCTTCTCCCTCTCCTGCTCCCCCTGCTTTGCTCTCATTCTCTCTCTCTCTCAAATAAATAAAATCTTAAAAAAAAAAAAAAGAGTTGGGCACTTAACTGACTCAGCCACCCAAGCACCCTAAGTTCTGTTTAACTTTTTAATGAGGAAACCAGCAAGATGATAAAGCTGGTTCACAGAAAAAATAGAAAAACTATTTTTACCTAGGCAGTCACAAGAGGCATGCTGAAATAAGTTGGCTAAATTAACAATGTCATACAAGTTAATGTCCTACAAGTCAAAACAAACTGTAGCCTTTAGAGTTGCATTCTCTACCAGACAAAAAGGTTTTGTATCTCTAGAGGGCAAAAATCTACAAGTAAACATTTTACACAGTCTTCGCTCTGATCAGTAACAACTAACAAACAAAGGTAAACCTCCTAGAGAATTAAATTCTTATTGGGTAGAACTATTAAGCTATATTCCAGAATAACATACAGCCATCCTTTGGCATTATAGCCAAGTTTTGGATAGTTTTTCTTAAACTTTTATATGATCCCACATCACCATCATGTGGTGATGGAGCTATCTTTTAAAGACAAATCTGCCTGATTCCTATGCCTGTTTTTCCCTATGAAAAATGTAAATGGTAGGCAAATTCAAGTAGTGCACAGAAAATAAGCAGGAGTAAGGTTTGAGAAAAGGCTTCTGGTTTTCAAATTTAGTAAATCACAATAATTAAGACAGTATGACATTGGAGAAAGGATAGAAAAATATATCAGTAGAGTAGACCTACTCCTACAGTCAGTAAATTCATTATAAAAACACCAATACAAGTCAATGGAAAAAGACCTTGCAATAAATGATGCTGTAGCAACCAGACATCACACAAAAAAGAAATGTACATGATTCTTATCTCTCACCAACACAAAAATTAACTTGAGATGGGTAATAGACTTCTATGTGAAAGAAAAACTTACAAAGTTTCTAAAAGAAAATGTAGTATACTATCTCCATGACTTTGAGGCAGATAAGATTTCTTAAGCAGGACTTAAAAAGCATTAATCACAAAAATAAAAATGGATAAATTGACATCTTCAAAATTAAAAATTTCTGTTCATCAAAGACCCCATTCAAAAGTAAAAAGACAAGCCATGGAGTGGAAGAAAACATTTACAATATGTATATCTGATAAAACATTACAAATCAATTATAAAAAGACTGAAAGCCCAATAAGAACATTGGATAAAAGATTCGAATAAGCAGTTTGCAAAAGTGGATATCTAAAGGCCAATAAGCATATGAAAAGATGTTCAATATCATTAGTTATCAGGAAAATACAAGTTAAAACCACAGTGAGTATTATCACATACACACCAAAATGGCTAATATTAAAATAAATTTAAAAATTTTTTAAAGACTAATAATATCAAATTGTGACAAAGGATGTGGACCAACTCTCAAAGACTGCTGATAGTGGAATGTAAAATAATAGATCCACTTTGTAAGATTGTCTGTCTCTACTAATGTTAAAACATTCACTTACCTTATGACACAGCAATTTCACTCCTAGGTGTATATCCAAGAGTAGTGGTATGTTCCCCCAGAAAATTTTTCACAAGAATGTCTGTTGCAGCTTTATTCATAACCCCATACTGGAAACACCCCAAATTTCCATTAACATGTAAAAGGACAAACAAATAGAGATACACTCATATAAAAGAATACTACCAGTGATAAAGAAAAAAACCACACAAAACTAATGGTAACATCAACAATAAGATTGATATTCATGGCTATTTTTTTAGTGAAATAAGTCAGAGACAAAAGAGTACATGCAAATGAGTATGTTGTACGTGATTCCATTTATATAAAGTTCAACAGTTGGCAGATCTAATCAATGTTTATAGTTTTCAGAATAGGGGTTACTTCTGGGTAGGCAGGGATGGGGTAGCAGTGGTGGTTTATACTGAAAAGGAGCATAAAAGAACTTTAGAGGGTGTTAGAAATGCTCTGTATCTTGATCTGCGTGGTGCTTTCAAGGGTTTATGGACACGTAAAAATCGTCTAACTGTGTACTTAAGATCAATACACTTTATGCGTTTTACTAGGTAGGTTATCCATCAAAAATATTAGTTTCTCACAAGGCCTTTGGTTGCAATTTTTGCAGTGTTAAGGAAAATAGTCTAGATTGTAAAAGGTTAAGGGGTGATGAAGCAGTGAGATTTAACTTCACTTTGAAGAAATTTGTGAAGAGAAGCATAAAATTAAGGAATTAATAAAGATATCAACAAGTAAAAGAAGGTTGTCTTTAAAATTATTTTAGAATAGGTAATGCTTTATTAGGGGAGAAGAAGCCAGTGGAGAGGTACAGGTAGAAGATGGGAGTGAGGGAGGAGAAGAGAAAGTTGATAAGACTAGATATCTTGGAGTAAAAAATGGGGAATTATCTGGGCGCCTGGGTGGCTCAGTTGGTTGAGCGACTGCCTTCGGCTCAGGTCATGATCCTGGAGTCCCGGGATCGAGTCCCGCATCGGGCTCCCTGCTCGGCGGGGGGTCTGCTTCTCCCTCTGACGCTCCTCCCTCTCATGCTCTCTGTCTCTCATTCTCTCTGTCTCAAATAAATAAATAAAATCTTTAAAAAAAAATGGGGAATTATCTAAATAAAGAGAAGGAAGATAAAGCAAAGAAAGACAAGTAGGGTGAAAAAACTAAAGGACTGTAAAATAGAAGATAATTTAAGGATTTTCACAGACCTTGTCTCCGTCTCTTTAGGAAAATATAAAGTGAGGATATCTACTAAAAGTCAGGAGCTGGGGGCAAAGGATGACAGGAGGTAGAATAGAGGGCTTGATGAAGCCAATTAACTGTTTCATTAGCTTTGAAATCTGGGCAACTTACATTACTTCTTGAGTTTCCTCATCCCTGTGATGGGGATTCCACTCACCTTACAGAGTTGCTATGAAGATTAAATAAGCTAATGTATATACAGTATTCACATAAGACAGTTGATGAATGCTATTTCCCCTTTAAAAGGGACTAGACTTGCTGAAAATTATCCTCCACAAATAGCTTGGAAAGTAGAATAATCTGGAGTCAGAATAAAAGACCCAGTGGAGGATAAGGAACCTAGGCACTTCCTTAACGTCTGTGGGGGCTAGTGCAAATGAGGCCTCATATGCCTTATGTATAAATATTTTAAAGCTATACATCAAGCATTTTTAAATAAAATACGTTCTATCCTCCTACTCTGACAAATACAGCTTCATAATGACCTGAAGTCTAGGTTTAAAATTAGAATTCTGATTCCTTGGTGTTCCACACTGAATCCTGGTAATGTGGGAAGAGTCAGACCAAGTCGGCCTTTTCTTTCTTCTTCCAATTCTATCCCACACTAGGAGGGGCCTCCAGTGTATGTGGGTGGATATTCCAGCCTGAAAATCCAAACTCCATTCTCACCTTCGGCAAATAGCAGCCATTTTGCCACCATTATGCTTGGGTTGTGCTCTCCAATGGCATTGTCCTTGCATTCAGCTCAAAATACTTTTTATTTCAAGGAGTCATATTTTGAGGTAGAATATTTTGCTACCCTTCAGGTAGATATATCTCCTGAGGTGCCTGGGACTCTTCACCTCATGTGGAATGCAGCATAGAAAGACCAAAATGGGTTCCAAAGCATGGGGCTCTCAGCAGAGGCCTCTTGTGCCCATAACTAAAGACCTTATAGTGAGTCACATTTAGGTGTAAGATTATGCATACTTCCTGCTTTCAGCAGTGAATACAGGTAGACTGCAATACTGTTGACTGGAAAGAGCAAAATATTCAAGATAAAAATATGCTGGAAAATATAATGAAAATGAAGTAGAATCTACAAGTCCTTCTTAAGAGGCTGCTTTCCACTTAATAAGTAAGCCATTTAGCATTTGAATTATTTTGATGGATTGAAAGCTTTCCTATGAAGCATTGCATAAAACTGAAAATGATTTATTACTCTCAGATCTATTCTTCAAATCAAAATATTTGGTAGCCAGCCAGGGTCTGGTAACCAGCTTTTGTGAGCTTTTGTTAAAGATGAAATTTTGTAACCTCTTTGTCTGGCTTTACATTTCTTAAAACCAAAGAAGTTGTATTTAGATATTCATATTTGTAGATTCATAGGATGTCTTTGAATCCAAATGGTGTTCTTTTTTTTTTTTTTTTTAAGGTTTATTTATTTGAGAGAGAAAGAGCACGAGCAGAGGGAGAGGGAGAAGCAGACTTCCCACTGAGCAGGGAGCCCGATGTGGGCCTCGATCCCAGGACCCTGGGATCATGACCTGAGCCGAAGGCAGATGCTTAACGACTGAGCCACCCAGGCGCCCCCCAAATGGTGTTCTTATCACAACAGTCAAAAACAAAGGATTTTATATTTTTTTGATGAATTCTCATCAGTAATAAGGCACTAAACATCCTCCTGAATACAATATAGAGGTGAAAATTAATAGGGTTATTTTTAGCTACCATCTACATACTACAGGCAGACAACATCAAGAGCAAGGGGGAAATAATGGTTCTTTTAGTTTAATAAATCATAATGTTCCTGAAAAATTCTCCTCCCTCCCAAAATTGGGGCATCTAATTATATAAAGTGATTACTGTGGCAACAGCTTAGATATGAAGAGAAAAAGAGGGAAAAAAAGAGAAAGAGAGAGAGGAGGGGGGAAGGAGACTGGGAGGGAGGGAGAATAAATTAGGCTATTAAAAAGAAAAAAAGTGTTTTGACTAAAGAGCAAATTGTGGGAACTGCTGACTAGAAGAGAAAGGGAACACTGAAAAAGTTATATTTAGGGCTTAAACCAGTCAATATCTGAACGTTAAAGTAAAGGTAAACTTTGTGAATGTAAATAAAAGAAACTAAGAATCACAACAGTAGCTTTTATAGGATAGGGTGAGGAAAGAGCTGCTTGTTTCTAAATTATATAATAAACTTCAAGTGAAAATTTGGTAGAGTATAAAATACTATGTACAATAAGAAAGTTAAAGATTACATGTCATATATTATGTTATATATTGTAATATTAATGTATTATATGTTACATATTATAATATATAATATGTTTCTGTATTATAACAGAACCTAAAATACAGTTTACCCTTGAATAACACAGGTTTGAACCGTGGAGGTCCACTTATATATATGTGGGTTTTTTAAAAATAAATACCATAAATGTATTTTCTCTTCCTTATGGTTTTTTAATAACATTTTCTTTTCTCTAGCTTACTTTATTGTAAGAATACAGTATATAATACATATAACATATAAAATATGTTTTAATAGATTATTTATGTTAGTAAGGCTTTGGGTCAACAGAAGGTCAATTTAACTATTAGTAAAGTTTTGTGGGAGTCAAAAGTTCTATGTTGATTTTCAGCTGCACAGCTGTGGGAAGGATGGCACTGCCCCTAACTCCCATGTTGTTCAAGCATCAACTGTATATGAGAAAACAGCTCACATAAAAAGATCTACAAATAGTTTGTAAACATATGACTTGTTCAACTTCTTTAAAAAGTAAGGAAAATACTAAAATAAACTTTAGTGAGATACCAGTCTTCACTTGCTGGATTTGCAAAGATCTAAGTTTGGAATTACAAACCTACTATAGAGAATTAGCAGGAAAAGTCTTCCTTAAACATTGTTTCTAGTTAGGTAATTTAGGGCAACCTTTTTGGAGAGCCTTGGAGATCAGATGTATCAAAATTTAAAATACACTTTGAACCAGCACTTACACTTCCCAGAAATTATTCTGTAGATATACTTGTACATAAAGTATGTGCAAAGCTATTCATTACAGCTTATGAAAGAAAAAGATTGGTTCACATGGAATCACTGTGAAAAGTAAAATTTGAGCTTTGTAACCCTCAGTCACAGCTGGCCCATAGTAGAGCTGCTTTTGTGAACTGAGCAGCTCTCAGAGAGTGCTCATGCAAACTGGTTGTGTGTTCTAGGGGTTAATGCTGTCACCACCTTGGTGGAAAGCAAGAAAGCTCAGCAGGTAGTAACTGCACATGATGTGTATCCCATTGAGTTGGTTGTCTTCCTGCCTGCCCTGTTATAAGGTGGGGATTCCCTACTTCATTATCAAGGGGAAGGCCAGGCTGGGGCGTCTGGTCCACAACAAGACCTGCACAACTATCACCTTCACACGGGTTAACTCAGAAGACAAAAGAGCTCTGGCTAAGATGGTGGAAGCTATCAGAACCAATTCCAATGACAGATATAATGAGATCCATCGTCACTGGGGAGGCAGCATCCTGGGTCCAAAGTCAGTGGTTTGCATTGCCAAGTTGGAGGAGGCAAAGGCTAAAGAACAGGCCACCAGGGGCGCCTGGGTGGCTCAGTCGTTAAGTATCTGCCTTCGGCTCAGGGCATGATCCCGGGGTTCTGGGATCGAGACCCGCATCGAGACCCGCATCGAGCCCCGCGTCGGGGACCCTGCTGCGCGGGAAGCCTGCTTCTCCCTCTCCCACTTCCCCTGCTTGTGTTCCCTCTCTTGCTGTCTCTCTCTGTCTGTCAAATAAATAAATAAAATCTTAAAAAAAAAAAAGAACAGGCCACCAAACTGGGCTAAGTGTATACTGTTGAATTTTCTGTACATAAAAGTAATAAAAAGTTCTCTTTCAAAAAAAAAAAAAGAAAGAAAAGAAGAAAAAGGTTGGAAAAATACTAACTATCCATGAACAGAAGACAGGTTAAATATACTAATTTATATCCATAGCATGGAATTATTATAAACCTGTTAAAAAGAATAAGATCTGTAGATACTAATATGTAATATTTTTGGAATATATCATTAAGTGAGATAAAAGAAAGTTCAGACCAGTATAGATAGCATACTATCAATTTGAGTTTAAATAATAATAATAGATATTATAGCCACTTCACAATGTCTATCCTCTTTGGCCAAGAACTACCAGAAATACCTGTAGTTGAACAAGTTGAGTTTTTTATTTTGGGGTTTCCTCCCACCTTCAAATATCATGAGGGAACTCTCTTAGAAAGAGAGTGTGAGAAAGGACTTCGCTTTGGTTGGGTGATTTTTGAGGGGCCCAAGGAAGTGGGGGCAACTATATGATTGGGAATCTTAACAAACTTTATCTATAGGGAGGGCAACCTATAGGAAGATAAAGCTATAATTACATGAAGTCTAGGCTCCCCACCTGGTCTTTGCTGGCATGGGTGGGGTGGGGCCATAGTTTCTTCTAAGGTAGATTGGTTATTTTCTAAAAGTTTTCTGTCTTACTAGGCTTCCTTTTTCCTGGTGCTTTGGCTCAAGGAAGCAGCTTTTGCTGGGCCTTTTTCTATAGGTGCCCATTGGTATTTCCAGGCCTGCTGGCTTCTCCAGCCCCCATCTGGTACATGTTCAGCAAAAAGAAAATCCAGAGAACTCATCACCATGTTGTTTATTGGAGACTGATGTTCTTAGATATAAACTGGAAAAGTACATCTATCTACTCCATCTTCCTGAAAGTGGAAATCCCCTGGATATATTTTTGCACTGTTTCAATTTTTTTGCCGTAAGTGGGAATCATCCATTCAAACAAGTAAATACATACATAGGTACATACTTTGCTTTTTCAGAACTGATAGTTCTATGAAGAAAATAAAGAACAAAGGGATAGAAGGTAGCTGAATTAAGTAAAGCTAGTTGGTTAGGGTGGTCAGGAAAAACCTCTGACGCTTGAGCTGGAATCAGAAGCCAGTCTTGTGCAAAACTGAAGGAGAGAAGAGGAAGAGTAAATGCAAAAGATCTGAAATAGGAACAGGCTTGACATAATCTAGGAACAGAGAGAATTCTAGAATCAATGGAGTGCTGGAGGGAGGACAGGGATTTGGTGAGGGTGTGGATGAGTTGAAAATTGCTAGGGATGGATGAGTACCCAGTATTCTTTATTTGTATATGATTGAAATTTTCTAGAATAAAAATATTTTTAAATGTGGAGAGAAAACTAGGATAGTTCTTACCATCAAGAAGCTTACACACAACTTGAGAAGGCACTCTATTCAAAGAGTTAGAGAGGAGAAGAGTGTGTGTTGGCAGAGGGCAAGATGGCACACAGGTGTTTAAAACTGTACCATTACTAATGGAGGAAGCCGGATTGCAGCATGGTTCGAGCAGAGCAGGAACAAACAGGCGTGGAGTTCTTTGTGCCTCTTTCTGTGTGCTATGTCTTATAGGTGTTTTCTCATTTACTGTTCATATATTCTGTGAGGTGAGAACCATAGGCAAAAAACTGTTCTGGAACAAGTTAAGTTACTTGTCGTGGGTCGCAAAGCTGATAATGGGAACCTTTTGGGAGAGTAATCTCACTGAAAAAGCCAGCCTGCAGTGGGCTGAGAAAGAGATGGCCAGAGACCAGAGACCTCCTACCAGCTAAATAAGACCTCCAGGAGGTATACTTAAATGTTTAATTTTGTTACTAAGATTTAAAAACCATGAACAAAGAACAAAAACTTTTGCTTTTTGCTTTCCTTAAAGAAGCCAACATTTAGCATCACAGATGCTGCACCCCTTCACAACAAAGGCATTGCTGCCCCCTTTCTGTGAGACTTGAGCTCTCGTTTTTTGCTAGAGTCCTCTTCAAAGAGACTCATTATTTTATTGCAAATGCACTGCTTCATTTTGTGAATTATGGCCTATATAAGTATTTGAGTTCATTTATATACTAATTATATTCAACCTGGAGTGTTATGACACACTAGTGTGAGTCTGATCAGTGAGAGAGAAAGACATAGTCATAGAACTCCATGTAATTTGTCCACCACATGTTGAGAACTACGGTCCAAACCACTTCTGTGGCAATTAATTCTATATTCTATGCCTATTGTAATGTCTCGTGCAGAGTTTTCTTGTGCTGTAAGTGCTAAGTGCCATATGAATGAGTGGTGTGATAATAAATGCTCAGGAATTCAGAGGAGGGCACAATCGTTTCTGCAGTCATTAAGACAAAGAATCTTTTAAAAGGCGGGTCAAAATTTTATAAGAGAAGGAAAATCATTCCAGATGAGAAAAACATCAAAGGAAAAAGGCATGAACTGAGGAAAGTACAAAATATGTACAAGGAGTGGGAAAGCAGACTAGTATATGTGAAGCTTACACTCCTTCATCTAAGAAACTCTAACTCAGGATTACATAGAATCACAGAAATGCTAAAACTAGAAAAGAACTTGCAGATCAAATTACTTAAAACCTTTTTTCTCATAGACAACAACCGAGGTTTTGAGAAGTTGGGTGATTTGCTTAATGGCACATAGCTAATTGGTGAAGGAATTGAGACTAGATCTTCTGATTTCTAATGTTCTTCCTTCATGTTTTCCTTCAATATGGGTTATTTACATTATAGAGAATGAGAGGAAAATATGAGCTGCAGCTGAGTTCTGGATATATTATTTTAATGACCTCAGGTGGCAGTTTCCCTTTTCCTTTCATCACTCACTCACACTTCAAATTCTCAACCAGGAGTTAAACCCATAAAAGTGCTCAGGGAACTTGACAAGTAGAGCAAAGGGTTAAGAGTAGTTGATCTAGGGGCATCCAGCTGTCTCAGTGGGTGGAGTTGGTAGTTGGTGACTCTTGGTCTCAGGTTGTAAGTTTGAGCCTCACATTGGGTGTAGAGATTACTTAAAAATAAAATCTTTTTTTTTTTAAGATTCATTTATTTATTTTAGAGAGAGAGAGTGCAAGTGGGGGGAAGGGGCCTAGGGAAAGGGAGAGGGGAGAGAATCTCAAGGAGACTCCTCACTGAGTGCAGAGTCCCATGCAGGGCTCGATCCCACCACCCTGAGACCATAACCTGAGCTAAAATCAAGAGTCAGACACAACAGACTGAGCCACCCAGGCACCCCAAATCTTTTTCTTTCTTCCTTTCTTTCTTTCTTTCTTTCTTTCTTTCTTTCTTTCTTTCTTTCTTTCTTTCTTTCTCTCTCTCTCTTTCTTTCTTTTCTTTCTTTCTTTCTTTTTTTTTTTTAGATTTGTTAGAGAGAATGTTAGCAGGGGAAGGGGCAGAGGGAGAGAATTTCAAGCAGACTCCCTGTGGAGCACAGAGCCTGACTTGGGGCTCAATCCCACAACCCTGAGATCATGACCTGAGCTGAAATCAAGAGTTGGACGCTCAACAGACTGAGCCACCCTGGTGCCCCCAAAATAAAATCTTTAAAAAAAAGAGTAGTTGATCTATCATACCACTTTCTGCCCTTATGTCCTTACATTTGATCTCATTCAAGAGTGATCTGCCCAACTTCTAAATTATATGCAACTACCATGCTCAGTAAGGGAGAGGAAACGTGTTCTGGCAGGCAAGTCTCAGGCTCAGCCTTTATAATAATAAAGATTGGAATCTGAAAATAATGGTCTCAATGTTGTCTAAAAGAGCTTGACAGACTGACTACCTCTGGCTCTAGGTGATTTCTGGAGGGCGCTGAGGGAGTATGGGCTTGGCATTAGCAGCAGCATCTATAGTGAGATAATGTGTTTGTCATAGTAGCAAGTGAAAAGTCTTCCCAATTAAAAAGAGGAAACAGTATTTCCAAGGAGATGAGATGAGTAGAATCAAATCAGAAACCTGGAGTCATCTTTCACATTACCCTCTTCCTCCCATCCCCCACCTTTTCTCCCTCTCTCATCAATTTAATTTAACCATCTTTTCCTTCTCTCTTCTCCATCCCAGCAACACTACCTGAAAGGAGGCATTTCACATTTCTTGCTTGAATTATCATGGCAGTCTCCTAACTGGCCTTCCTGCCAGTCTTACTTTCTTGTTTCACCCTGACTCCCACTCAACCCATTCATTAGGTACTCTCAGAATGCTTTTTCTAAAACCCAAATGTGATGCAATCATCCCTTACTTCACTACTTCATATACTTCAGTGATTCACCATTTATTTCTAGGTAAAATTAAAACTAAAGGTTCTTCACGATCTAGCCCTGTCTACTTCTCCATCCCTCTGTCTGCCTTACTCTCAGCTCCACTGTCTACTTCTCCATCCCTCTGTCTGCCTCACTCTCAGCTCCACTGTCTACTTCTCCATCCCTCTGTCTGCCTCACTCTCAGCTCCACTGTCTACTTCTCCATCCCTCTGTCTGCCTCACTCTCAGCTCCACTGTCTAAGAAACTTTCTTTGGTGCCTCGTATATACACACTTCCTCACTGTTCAGTGCCATTTTCTATGCTCTTCCCTACCTTTCATTATCTAGAACTACTAGTTTTCATTCAGGAATTCAAAGATATTTACCTTTCACTATTGATTCGCATCAGTGATCAAATAACATATCTGTATATCTCTTAAAACTTACCACTTGTGGGGCGCCTGGTTGGCTCAGTCAGTTAAGCATCCAGCCCTTGGTTTCAGCTCAGGTCGTGATCTCAGAGTCGTGGGATTGAGCCCCACCTCGGGCTCTGCACTCAGCACAGAGTCTACTGGAGATTATCTCCCTCTCCCTCTCTCTCTGCACCTCTACCTGCTCACTCTCTGTCTTCCTCTCTCTCTGTCTCCCTCTCTCTCTAAAATAAATAAATAAACTCTAAAAAACAAACAAACAAAAAACCTTAGCACTTGTGGGGCACCTGGGTGGCTCAGTTGGTTAAGCATCCAACTTTTGATTTCTGCTCGGGTCATTATCTCAGGGTCATGAGATGGAGCCCTGAATCGAGCCCCGTGTGAGTCTGAGCTTGCTTAAGATTCTCTCTCTCCCTCTGCCCCTCCCCCTCAATACGCACACACTCTCTCTCTCTAAAAACAAAAACAAAAACTTACCACTTGCATTATAAATGCAATAAATTATAAATTTGCTTTCTGTCTTACAAATTAGACTAGTATTCTTCATAATCAGATGCTGACCATCTGCATTCCTTTTTTTTTTTATAAAGATTTTATTTATTTATTTGACAGAGAGAGAGACAGTGAGAGTGGGAACACAAGCAGGAGGATTGGGAAAGGGAGAAGCAGGCTTCCCACTGCAGGGAGCTGGGGGCTCGATCCCAGGACCCTGGGATCATGACCTGAGCCAAAGGCAGACGCTTAACGACTGAGCTACCCAGGTGCCCCTTGGCCATCTGCATTCTTAACAAGTACCCAAGATAATTAATGTTCCCACTGAAGTCTAAAAATCATTTTATTATAATAAGAGCTTCCTAAGGGGAAACACTTTTTCTCTGTAATTCTAGTGCCTAACATAGCACCTAACATGTAGTTGGTATTCAATAAGTAACTTTTTTTTTAAGATTTTATTTATCTGTCAGAAAGAGAGAGAGAGGCCAGCAGAGGGAGAAGCAGGCTCTATGAGCCAGCATTACCCTGATACCAAAAGCAGATAAAGTCACTACAAAAAAGAAAACTACAGGGGCGCCTGGGTGGCTCAGTTGGTTGGGCGACTGCCTTCGGCTCAGGTCATGATCCTGGAGTCCCGGGATCGAGTCCCGCGTCGGGCTCCCTGCTCAGCAGGGAGTCAGCTTCTCCCTCTGACCCTCCTCCCTCTCATGCTCTCTGTCTCTCATTCTCTCTCTCGCAAATAAATAAAATCTTAAAAAAAAAAAAAAAAGAAAAAAAGAAAACTACAGACCAGTATCTCTGATGAACATAGATGCAAAGATCCTCGACAAAACATTAACCAGCTGCATATAACAATATATTTTTAAAAAATCATTCACCATGATCAAGTGGGATTTATTCCTGGAATGCAAGCGTGGTTCAATACACAACTACCATACTCAGTAAGGGAGAGCAGGGAGCCCGATGCAAGGACTCAATTCCAGGACCCTGGGATCATGACCTGAGCCTAACCAGACACTTAACCGACTGGGTCACCCAGGCGTGCCTCAATAAGTAACTCTTGAATTAATACAAGTGTTTAAGTTTTGAGTATTTCTACCCTTTCAAAGAGATTTTATCAGGTTGCCACCTATGGTAATAAGACTCATTTAAAAATTATTCCCTGTGCCACTGGTATTGGAAATTGGAAATCTCCTTGGTGATCTGCCAGTTCTCCAGCTAAGTGACTATTAAATCTGACCGTTGTTCTATTTTTTCACCCTTGATGGCCTTTAAACCTTTTCTATGAGAAGTATTTAGTCTTATTGGTTTTGTTAACAAGTATAGAAGAATGATTCTCAAACTTAAATATACCGGAAAGACCTGGAGAACTTGTTAAAAATAGAGATGACTGAACCCCAATTGCATAGATTCTAATTCAGTATTTAAGAGAGGAAAGGCAAGGGTCTCTATTTTTAATAAGATCTTAGAAAATTACCCCTATAAAAATAGATCTACATATTCTATAAATATAGAAAAGGTTGACATTTCTACAAACTGGTAGACACTTGTTTTATTTCCTCTAAAGAAATACTGTGGTCTGTTTTGAAAGAAATTACCAGCACACTTTACAAATAGCTCTTGAAGTTTAACATTGCTGTATTTTGCCTTGATTGGCTTGTCCAGTAACTTAATGTACTTAAAGGGAAATCCAATGTCTACTTTTCTTCTTTCGCTCTTGGTAGATATAAAGATAGATTGAAAACTCATCAAAGTTAGCCAAGGAATTCGGAGTGTGATCATACAGTTTGGCTCGTGTGTGCCCACATGACACTCTTCCTGTGCACAACCTTCTTACTAGATGACAAAATCAAATCTTACTCTAAACTTTGAATCTATTCTTATTTTCCATAACAACCACACCAGGATCTGTAGTAACCTGAACCCATGATAACAACTGGGGGAGAGGGTGCTTTAGGATGAGGATGAGAAAGCACAGTAATACATCTTCCTTCTCCTTATCTCTCGTACACTGCCCAGGAGTGGCATGGTGATCATAGCCATGGAACCATTTTCAGAATAGAAGATTTATCATTTAATACAAGGATCATTAGCTGAGTCTATCTGTCCCTCTGTCTTGTTTATTGTCTCCCCTCTCGACTTTTATATCTACCCCAAAAGATGCCATGAAAAGACGTCCTTTATCTTATTTGTCCCAGGCTGGGACAAATGTCACTGTCTTGACCAACGATGAGAAAGGAGCGCTACTCTGCTAAATTCAGCATAAGCCATTATGGTCCTCAGAGTGCAAAAATGCTTTAAAAGTGGAGTCAGAATACTCAGAATCTTTTTAAAGTTTGTTTTTGATGATACCTGGGTACATGATGATCTGAAAATCCAAGGGGAACCTGGGAGAATCCCTGTCACAGCCAGATGGAGTCAGAATACCTTTGTGAACTATAGTCTCTCATGCTGTTATTAGAAATGAAATAGTTCTATAATACAGAAGAGCAATCCTGTTTTACAGACTGTAGAAATATACCAATACAGAAAATAGATAATATCTGTGGATTTTCTGTTTATCTATATTGTGAATAAAATTCTGATGGATTTTTAAGTATAGTTCTTACACATTTAAATGTCAAAGTTTTTTGGATTAGAGAGTTTTATAGAAATACATTTGTTATTTTATAATCAAAGTCAATTATAAAATAATATTTTATTTAATAGAATTTTTTCAAAGCTAGTTTTGCTGTAATGGAGCTCTTTAATAAAAGCAAAGGATTTTGGTATAGGACCCTAGCTTTAGACCATGTGTAATATATACCCATTTATGTTGTACTTTAAAAAAATTGACATGAACTATTAATGTGATCACTTGATTTTATGATTTGGTTTAGGCTGTTTAACAATTTCTTCAGTGAAACATTGTCTTTTACATATATTTTCTCCAATTATGACATCTTTGCCTGTTCTAATTCATATCCTACTGAGCTTAATAAATAGGGAATATAACCTGAAAAGAAAAAAAGAGTGGCCAAGTCTGAAACCTTAATTTGAAAAAATGTATTAATAATTGCTTTCTAAAAATGAATGCTTTTCTATTTAGCACCACATAAAGTATTAGTGGAAACTTTATGAGAAAAATTGTTTTACTGAATTTCTTCAATTAAACCACTAGATGGCAATATCTTTGTTTCTTTGTGATTCCCCTAGACACAGGGTTCTTGAAAAAAACACTAGCGTATGTTTTAAAGCTCTGACCTCAGCTACCAAATTGCTGTTCCTAAATTTTAAAGAAGGAAAACTACAGAGGAGAAAACCCCAGTCCAGTTAAAGAGTACTTTATTGTATTTGGGTTGTAGTAAATTAACATCCTTCCCTAATAACCAAAGAAGTCCCTGAGTCACTCAGGTGGTAAAGGATCGGCTTCACTTTGGAACCAACGAACTTTCAAGATTCTAGGCTTGTAAGGAGACCAGGTACAGAAAGACACCGCTGAAACAGCACTCTCGAATCTATCTTCATTACTTTCCACTACTTTTTTTTCATTTCTTACCTACTTTCACCATCTCTAAAATCTTTTTCTTCTTTGTGTATTAAAAAACACAGCCAAGGGTGGAAGGAAGGGTGTGAGGGCAGATAAACCTTCTGGGGGAGATTACTTTACCAGAGATAATTTTACATACTGCATGCAAAAACTATAGTCATTATACTCAAAATATTCTTTTTATCTTAAGATTATTACCACTAATTTTTGTGTAATTTAAGTTTACATATTTAATAACCTGTCTGAGTTTCTTTTTTATTTGGAACTATTGAAATATAATCAAAGTGTTGGGTATTTAACTGCTAAGGTGTAATGTTCAAAAAGAAACAAATACTTTTTAGTCCATGTAAATATAAAATCAACACATGTGAAAGATTTTTTTTTAAGATTTATTTATTTATTTTAGAGAGAGAGAGAGAAACTGGTTAATAAGCTATAGGGCAATAAAATTTAATACTTGTAATCTTTTCTACAAGAAGAAATAAATTTTATATTTATAAGACAAAATAAATTTTTTTATTTGCATTGCCATTTGCAAGAATTACCTGAATTACTGTTAGTTTTATATAAGTGAATTTCTACTGTATTGAAATGTAAAATAACCTCATCAGTAGAAAATGATCGAAGATATGAAACTTTAATCTCCAGAAGATCTGCAAAACTCAGTAATCTCTTCTGTTCCTTTCCAAGTAATCAACAATTTTTCCTAACATTACCATTTTTAAAAATAGTTATGTTGTGGGATGAGCAATATAATTAAAGAAAGAGCCATAATATTCCATGTGCTGAAATATTAGGGCAAACCACAAGGAGGTTTTTGTTTTTGTTTTGTTTTTTGGCACTAGATTTCCTGCACAAATGGTTACAAGGACCAATGATTAAATTAGGAATGCTGTCATTAAGATTTGGAATAAACCCATTAGCAGACGATGGGTTTCCTTAATTCTAGAAGTAGATGTCAGAGGAAGAGAGCAAAGAATTGTTCCTAAATTAAAGGAGAACAGAAATCACTTATTTCTGACTTGGCTCACTATTTTAAGTGTGATGTGGTGCCACAAAATATTCTCAACTGTGGAAATGTGTCCCAATTCCTCCAGACATTAGATTTGGAAAAAAGTAAGAGAATACAGTACATCTAATGAACAAAGTAAAAAAGATTAGGTTTGCAAACACAAATGCCTATAAGGACAAGGCAGATAAAAATGAGTAAAGTGGAGGGGGGATATAAAACAGCCAACAGTAGGGGAACTATGACAGATTGGGAAGCTCGTGCAAAATCTAAAGAGAGACTACGATTGGGGTCCAATAATTGGTGCTATATGGAAATACAGATCCCAAAAGGCAGATTTTCAGCTTTTTGAAGAGAAACAAGAAAGCCAAATTGTTATATGGATTCTCCTGGGTTTTTTTAGATGCTGACCACTTAACCCACAAATATATAAGTAAGCAAATACACTCATACATAAATAAACATGATGTGTTTTTTCTTCCTCCCCCCAAAAACTTTCCCTAAGAGAATTTTCTAGAATCTCTCTCCCATTTGAAGTCTGTTGAAGGGGCAAGTTCTGAGAAGTAAGAGTGTGATTGGAGAAGTAGTGGCAAGAATTGAACTGCAGTGATATGCAGGTAAACAATAAATATGTGTAAACTGCATACCTGTGAGCCAACTGGGAGACAATGGAAATGGGTTCCTTTGGGGGCTTGGACTTCTCATAACTTAGGAGTAACTTGAGCATCAAAGATCAGTTATATCACTTCTTCCAGCCCCACTGCTGCAGTGCTGAGTTCATTGAACGTAATCTATAAATATTTGCTGATTGAGTTGTCATTCAGATAACAAGTCAAGTGTAAGGATCAATATAACAACATTAATTTTTTCTCAACTTTTTTTGTAACTCATATTCTGTGTGTGTGTGTGTACACACTGTCTTAATTCCTTAAAATCAGTGGGGAAGGGAAGGTGTGAATGAATTTTTAGTAGATTCCAGAACGGAACTGGGGATATATTATCACCACAGCATGCTTTACTCCTTTATCCCCTAAGGATGTCACAAAACTGTAAATAATGTGTATTTTTTTTTTCAAGATTTCATTTATTTATTTGACAGCAAGAGAGGGAACAAAAGCAGGGGGAGTGGGAGAGGGAGAAGCAGGCCTCCTGCTGAGCAGGGAGCCCGATATGGGGCTCGATCCCAGGACCCCGGGATCATGACCTGAGCCGAAGGCAGACGCTTAACGACGGAGCCACCCAGGCGCCCCAATAATGTGTATTTTAACTGGCCATGGCCTCTGTAAGGACTTATACTAGGTATCCACCACCACCATAGCCTATTGGTCCACCTGGAGACACCTGACCTAAACTGAACCAATCAGATTCTTTTTCTTGAGACTTTTGAATACAGATACTGAGCCAGTGAGTAAGAAGCTGCTAAATAAATACTTAACTGAAAGGTCAGGGAAAGACCTACAAAGAACAGCAAATCAAAGCTAAGCTCAAGGTAATTTATGCGGGGGGCGCCTGGGTGGCTCAGTTGGTTAAGCGACTGCCTTCGGCTCAGGTCATGATCCTGGAGTCCCGGGATCGAGTCCCGCATCGGGCTCCCTGCTCGGCAGGGAGTCTGCTTCTCCCTCTGACCCTCCTCCCTCTCATGCTCTCTGTCTCTCATTCTCTCTGTCTCAAATAAATAAATAAAATCTTAAAAAAAAAAAAAAGTAATTTATGGGGGGAGCAGAGATGCCACAAGTAAACCCAGAAGCACAGAGAGAAGCAGAAGCCAGATGAAAGGAAAAGTTGGGTTTTTGAAATGGCCAGTTTTCTCCTTTAGATAAACCTGTCTTTACTGATGCTAATTTGAGTGTGTATTTGTTACAACCACACAATTCATAATCTCTGTCTACTAGTTGTGGTACCACCAGATGCAGGAAACTCATCCTTGGCAGACTGGAGAGACCTTGTTAATGTGACCTGAGAACACAGTGTGGTCTCCATGGTGATTCTTAGAGCAGATTCCCCAGTGCTTTTTATCTACAGCTCTGAAGGTTAAATTAAAATGTTGCTAAAAAAATGAAATAGAACCTCAAGAGTCAAATTGAGTTTTCCTTGGCATTGGCATGTCCTATGTAATTCTCTCAACATACATTATTTCTATTAAAAATATCAAGCTCTTGGTGACTGCTAGGCCTACATTTCAAGGTTGTAATTTTTACAGTTTTAGCTATAAGAAACATCATTTTATTTTTTAAAAATTAGTCCATTTTACCGTCTACTTAATAGTCAGGCATTTTAAAAGCTTTAAATAGCCTATATAGCTCAATGGAAACAAATCACCTCAATCTAAATGTGTTCTCCTTGATTCCTTGATCAATGATTCAGTTACTTTTTTGTTCTTTTCCTCATTGTATCTCATTTTTTTTACAATAGCTTACCATACTCTCTGAGTTGATAATATAGAACACATTTCCAATATTTTTTATTTGTGTATTCATTTGTTTATTCTCACAGTATTTAGCTTAGTATGAGGTATCTTGTAGGTATTAAATAAATAAGAATTAAAATGAATGATAAAGGATGCATACATAAGCCCAAAACAGTTTTTTTTCTAAGTTTTATTTATTTAAGTAATATCTACACCTCATGTGGGGTTTAAACTCATCACCCTGAGATCCAGAGTCATATACTCTTCCAACTGAGCCAGCTGGGCACCCCTAAAACAGTTTTTTATAACATTTTTTCAAATCTTTTACTAGCAAGTAGCTTTATAATTATATCTAACTATGCCAACTATGTGGACAATTATGTTATACATAATTAAATTTAATTATATTATTATATATTATATATATTATATTATTTTGCTGTGTACAGCAATAAGAACAAATAAACTCTTCAGCTTCTCTACCTCTAGTAACAAGCTTCACTGGACATTAGTTTTAACTATCAGTAAAATGTATAAGTATTAAATGATATTGAGCTGGAAAGTACTATTGAAACCAGTGTTTTAGGGAAATTATTCTAATGGTAGTGCTCAGGATTGGTTATTAATATCAACAGTACACATAGACTCCAATCATTTGGAATAATTAGGCTTACCACCTTGAATAATTCTAGCCTACCCAAAGATTGGCCTGAAATAGCCTTCTGGTGGATTCCTCAGTTATTCATTTGATGGATTACTGAGAACCTACCTTGAACATATTTGTCATATCCAAAGAGCAACAAGGGAGCAAAGGGACAGGAATTGAGTGAACTGGGATAGAGTAGTAAAAGATTGGAGTGGTAAGCAGGTAGATTGGTAACATCTTATAAAACGATATAGGTCATCATCAGGATTTAACTTTTATTTGGGATGAGGGGAAAAAATATGTTGAAGGTTTTGGGCAGAGGAGTGATATGATCCACCTTATGAATATTAAAAGGTCACTTGAGATCCTTGCTGAGAATACACTGTGGGGAGCCAAGGGAGGAGAAGAGAGACCAGTAAGAATTTGGTTATTGCAATAATTCAGATGACATTTGATAGGAGCTGGGGCCAGGGTAATAGTAGTGGAGATAGTGAGAAATACTCAAATTGTTAATTTAAGTTAGATTTTTGAAGGCAGAACTGATAGGACATGTCAAAAGTGGGCTATATCAGTTAGGAATTGTGTTTGGTGATTAAGAACAGAAATATACCTAAAGTGTTTATTTTTTAATGTAAAATCATTCCAGAAGTAAGCCATGCATGATGAAATGGTAGCTCTCTACAGTTATAAGGAACTCAAGTTCCTTCTCATTTTCTGCTTTACCATTGCTACACCGTAGTTTTCTTTTTCAAGGGCATAGGTTACTGAGAAATCCATTCATTAGGTCCTTTTTCATGACTGGAGAAAAGAGAAAGGAGGAGAAGCCAAAAATGTCTTCTTCTCAGCTAAGCTGAACCTTTTAAGCAACCTTTCCAGAAGTACTACACAACATTTTGACTTACAACTTTTTAGCTAGAATTTAGTCACAAGGCCACACTTCCCTACAAGGAATGTATGGGAAATGTAGTCTTTCAGGTGAGAACATTATTACTGCCACCCAAAAACCCTGCTGTTCTGTTACTAAGGAAAATTGGAAGAATGGATACTGGTGCTAACTAGCACCCTCTGCCATATGGATATGAGATAAATTGAAAGGTCAAGGTTGACCAGAAGGAAAAGACTTTTATCCTTTCTATGCCAGGGCCCCTTTAGCTCTCCAATGAAGCTTATGACCTGCCCCCTCAGAACAGTTTTAAGTGTATGAAGTGAAATAATAAGATTACAAAGGAAATCAATTATATTGAAATACCATTATCAAAATAATAAAATATTGGTGATAAATATATGTGCTTCTTTATAGTTGTTCCTGTAACTCAGAGCAGTGATAAATATTAAAGATATTTTGAGATCTCTGCAACAACTATCATGTAATATAAAAATATCTGTGATTTTTGTTGGTGACAAAGTAACAGATACTACTAACACTATTGTGGTTTATTGCCTGTAATAATAATCAAAGGAAATAATATCAGTTATACATTAGTGGCATGATAAGTATAAATTTCCCATTCAAGTTTATAGACTCCTTGATCCCTTGAACCTTCATTAATCCAAAGATAAGGACACTTTTCAAAAGATTTCAGTCTGTGCGACTGGAAGGACATAGATGCAATTATTGAGGTTTGAGAGAAAAAAATTCGGAGTTCATTTTTGGATATGCTGAATTTGAGATGTCTATGTTATTAGATAGATTTGGATTCAGTAAAACTAATAGAAAAATCCAAACCACCAGTGGCTTAAATAACATAAACACATAAAAGCCTGACACAGACAATCCAGAGTTGGCATGATGGTCCCATAGTGTCAATACCCAGGATCCTTCTGTCTTGTTGCTCCACCATGTGTTTTTCAGTTCCCAAGTTCCATCTGTGGTACAAGATGGCTTTGGGGCCTGCAGTCATTGTATCCATTTTAAGTGCCTACAGCAGAATTCTTGCATGCAATGAGTATTTGTTGAGTGAACACGATAGAGATACAAGTGCAATCATCTTCCTGGAAGTAATAGCGCAAGTTTTAAGAGGGGCAAGATTTTTAAGAAAGAGAATAGCTCTATGTGTGTATGTGTGTATAAAAGCATATATATTTGAGATTTTTTCTTAAAAATCCAATTGGATACCTAAAAGCATATGTGTATGTGTGTGTCTACATTCGTATGCACCACACACACGCATGTGGAAGGCCCACATTTAGAAGAGCTCTACACTTGGTTTAATGCTCTGCCATTGCCATCTTGCAATTCTTCATAATTTCTGAACAGGAAGCCCCACAAATTATATAGGTGGTTCTGTGAACAAGCTTTTTATTTGATTTTTATTTGATTTGGAACCTTAGATCAGTCTTCACATTGTACTTTGTCTGCTGGAGAAAACGAAGCCATGATAAAATGGAGTGAATGGTCCTGGAATCAGGAGTGAGGTGGTAAAATTGCAAGTTTTGGCTCCCACAAAAAGTCTTAGTTCCCATCAAATAACATACATTTAACATAACATGTAGAATTATTCCACATAAGCCACACAGGTACCTGAATAACCACATATTGTGACTTGATGGACTCTAGAATAATACTGCTTTACTGTATTCACTGTATTTACTATAATTCAAAACAAAGAAATTCAACTCCCTTGTTTGTCAGAAAAGGCCCTTAAGAGAAATTCCAAGTCCTGAGACAATTCTGTCTATGGTGGTTGGATGACAGCAAGAAATAAAGTTAAAAAAGAACTTGGGTAGTAAGACAAAGAGGCTGGTGGCAGATAAGAATTAAAAAAAAAAAAAGAGAAAGAAATAGAGGATCTTGAGAGATTGTATCATCAGGGATGCAGCTGGCTGTTCTAAAGTTGCATTCATCAGCTACCCTTCCATCAATCAAACATAGGCAACTCTTCATCCTCTAAACCAGCCAAAGTGACTGCCCCTAGCAGTTATGAAGCTCGGTTGGAGAACTGGTTTGGACTACGTCTAAATACAGAAGAGGAGTGGGGCACCTGGTGGCTCAGTGGGTTTAGCGTCCTACTCTTGATTTCGCCTGAGGTCAGGATCCCAGGGTGGTGAGATCGGGCTCTGTGCTTAGTGGGGAGTCTGCTTCTCTCCTCCCTCTCTCTCTGGCCTGCAACCCCTCCCCCAATTTGTGCGTTCTTTCTCTCTCTTTCTCTATTTAAAATAAATAAATAAATCTTTAAGAAAAAAATGGAAGAGGAGAGACTGACCAACTTGTCATTTGTTGCAACTGGATTTTTTTAATTTAAAATATGTTGATTACTCCAATCCAAAAGACCCTGATTATCTTGGAAAGGGTGGGGGAAATAATATGGGTTAACAAATGTATTACTTAAAGTTACCTAAGTTGACACTCAAAATATAAATATAATAATATTTCTAGCAGCAGTTCTTAATCCATCCTCCAAGCATCACATTAACCAATGAAACTTTTAAGCACTGAGATAACCAGGCTTTTAAAATCACAGATCCCCAGATATACTGTTTAATTGGTTTATGTACATCCCAGGCATTCATATTTTTAAAAACTCCTACGTGAGTCAAATGTTCAGTCAAGGCTGAGAATTTTTATTTCTCTTCTATATAAAGAAATTAAAATATCAATCTACTTTTTTCCCTACCACCCAAATACCTCTGGATTGTTTTTTGTTGTTTGTTGTTCATTGTTTTGTTTTGTTTTTAAGTTGGATGTTAGGTCTGGGATCATCTTACTTAAACTTGAGTTAATGGCAGACTTGTAATTCACTTTTGGTGAGCCCTGGGATTACCTAAGAAAGATAGGCAGTCACTTGCAGAACAACTGCAGAAATGAGTATGTGTTGAGCTGATTCACATGGTTTTATTTTTCTTTTTCTTTTTTAATATTTTATTTATTTATTTGAGAGAGAGAACACAAGCAGAGGTGAGAGGCAGAGGGAAAGGCAGACTCCCCTTGAGCAGGGAGCCCAATGTGGGGCTGGATCCCAGGACCCTGAGATCAGGCCCCAGTCAAAGGCAGTGGCTTAATTGACTGAGCCACGCAGCACCCCTGATTCACATGATTTTAAAGAAGCCTTATGCAGCATAGCGTGCTCCAGGGTGAACAGCAGCAGGACTTATTTAATAACGGTGAATGGACTTTCATGCAGTGCAGGGAAAGCCACTAACTGATGCAATAAAAGTTCAGCTAACTGGACCCTGGGAAATAAAAGGATTCTGGGTGGCAGCTTTCTGGATAACTGGATGATCTTTCCTTTAAGCTTCAAAACCTACTTTAACCATTTGGGTTGTAAATAGTTGTAAATTGTGTTATATATTTGCTGTTTTCCTAAGAAATTTCTTGAATATAATTTAATCTTTTCTTGATAATATAGAGTCTTTATCATTATCAACTATTATAGAGCAATCCGTCAATTGTAGTGGAAGCTGGAAATGGTGAAGTGAGATAGATTATCCAAGGTCAATAGAACTTGACTTTCTAACTTGAGGGCCCAGACTTACTCTAATCATGGCTGTTAAAAGATAAAGTGAGGCATATTAAAATTTTTAAGAGTTTATTTGAGCAAAAATCAATTCCAGTAAAGCAGCATCCAATCTAGTAGATAGAAAGGAGCTTTGAGGAGCCATAATGAAACACTTTTATAACCAGAAGGGTGTGGGAACAAGGAAGTTATACTAGACAAAAAAACAGATTCGTTATTCCAAAATTACTTTTCTTTAGTGGATGGCAGTGGTCTCTCAGGGAAATTACCCAACTAGTACTGATCAAGCAATTCCTGATTGACTGGTTTAAGATAACATTTCTGGGAAAACCAAAACTGTAATTAGGTTAAGTCTCAGTTTGTTGACATGGGGCTTAGCATAAGTGACTCCATTTTCAACCTGTTGTCTTGTTTTTAACATGGCCCAGAGCCGTGATCACACAGGATTAAACTTATAAGATGTTTATTGGTGGGGAGAGATGGTGCAAGAATTCCAAATTTGTAATTATGACTCTCCCACATTTTTCAATATCACTGGAAATATTGGTGTTATGAAAACTAGCACATTTTTCCTAATTTTCAAGCTCCAAGGGAAGCCAAATGAAAATTAGAAACAAATTTATAGATTTATCTTGAGAAATCTGTGTAACTGAGACTCAAAATTAGTCATCAAAGTTAAAGTTTTCTCTGTTTTGAGGGAGTATACAATAATGGTTAAGAGTGTGGATTTTGGAACCAAACTGCCTAGATTTTAATCCTAGTTCATTTATCTATAAACTCTGTTTATAGATATCTGCTAACAAAGGTGTGGAGGGAGGCAAACTATTAATTGCACCTGCTTTATAGTACGTTGTTGTGAGGAACAAATAATGTAAGTGAATCAAAACAGTGTTAGGCATATAAAAAGTGTTGTAAAGCAGGCCAATATGAGAATAAGTCATATTAAAGGATGATTTTCAGAGATGGTTAGAAATCATGGCTCTGATATAGATATAAAATGAAGATGTGTCAAAGATTCTATTTAACTTATTCTTTTTTTTTAAGTTTATTTATTTAAGTAATCTCTACACCCAATGTGGGGCTTGAACTCCTGACCAAGAGATCAAGAGTTGCATGCTCTTCCAACTGAGCCAGCCAAGCACCCCTGTTTAACTTATTCTTAATAAGAGAACCAGGAAAATGTCACAACTGGTTAAAAGGAAAAGTCAAAGAACAGAGATATCTGTAGACCAAAAATATTGAAATGAATATGTAGAGGGACATAAAATTTGCTTTTTGTCATGAAAGGGTTCCTATTCTCCTTCTACCAGAAGGAATTTATTTGCATGTCTATAGACAAGAATTTCATGCATTGCTATTTACTCTTCCAAGGCAAGGAAACCAAACCCAAGAAACTCTCTGAATGGTGTTTCAATAAACAGTACCTATTAATTTGGGAAAATCCCTCATTCTTGAAGTATCCAAAATATCCTAATGTTTTTGGTCTGCCAGGAAGCAAACTTCTTCCCACTTGTAAGTCTGGAACTGTCTTGGTCCGTCCAGGCTACTGTTACAAAAATACCATAGACTAGGTGGCTTATAAACAGCAGAAATGTATTATAATTCTGGAGGCTGTGAAGTCCAAGATCAAGACAGATTCCATGTCTGGTGAAGACCTGCTTCCTGATTCATAGACAATTGCCTTTTCACTGCATCCTTGCATGGCCAAAGGGATGAGGGAACTCTCTGGGACCTCTTTTGTATGGGCATTAATCCCTTTCATATAGATTCTGCCCTCATGACCTAATCACCTCCCAAGGTTTCCATCTCCAAATACCAGCATGTTAGGGATTACGTTTCAACATATAAATTTTGGGGGACACAAAGTTCAGTCTATAGCAGAGACTCTGTAAGTCAGGCAACGGCCAGCTTTCCAGAATGGACTCAGTAGGCAGTGGGTGCATAAGTAAGATCAGTTTTTAATTCCCGAAAAGTAGCCTATAATATCTGGTTAAATGAGTACCATTCTTAAATATGACATTGTAGGCACAGCCTTGCTTCTATTAATGATTTTTCCAATTATAGCCTAGCAAAAAGGGGGACAGATTCTCACTGAAACCATGCAAATAACTATAGTACCTTGCAAAATAAGTATATCATTAAAAGTGTCTGAATGTTGAGCCTGGGGCTGGTCAATGAGAAGCTGACACCTTTTTTAAATGTTTTCAGTTTACAAAAAGTTTATTGAATTGCTGTGGACTACAGATAGCTTAAGAAGGAAAGGCAAGGGCTTCTTTATATATCTAGAAAATAGAACATTAAGACAGTATCAACAGGATGCCTGGGTGGCTCGGTTGGTTAAGTGTCTGCCTTTGGCTCGGGTCATGATCCCAGGGTCCTGGGATCCAGTCCCACATCAGGCTCCTTGAGCATGCTTCTTCTCCCTCTGCCTGCCACTCCCCCTGCTTGTGCTCTCTCTCTCTGACAAATAAATAAATAAAATCTTAAAACTAAATAAATAAATAAATAAATAAATAAATAAATAAAAGGACCCAAAAAAGTACTTAAAAAAAAAAGACAATATCAACAATATTTTAAACAAATAACCACAATAAAAATTTCCCTTATCAGTTTATTCAGTACTATGTAAGAAATTCTTTTTCACTAGATCTTGAGATGGCAGTCTTGTGAAGCCATCTGCTTCTCAACTAAAGGGTTCTAGAATCCTGACGCCAGCCCCCAGTATGGTCTGAAAGTTGTCTAAATGATACCATGAAAAGCTTATACCCAAGAGCCTGTTCTTTGAAGTGTCAATAGTTTGAAGTAGCTGGCACATTCCTTTTCCACTGGGCTCTGAAATGATTCTTCTTTGTTAAATACACACACTCAGACCTGTAGCTGATTGTAGATTGCTTCAGGCAAGCATAAGAATAAAACAAAACTGTCCATAGACGAGAGAGACTTAAAATGGCTATGACTAATTTATTACTAATAATTTTCAAATTTAAAAGATCTAATGAGAGTTCATAATAAGATTAATGTAACTGACAAAGAAATTGGTTGTTTCTGTGGCGTGTAAACCAAATAAAGCCATTTCAAAAAAAAAAAAATGACAAAATGTCTTTAAGGACAATAATTAAGCCTGTTTTCAAAGAGGTCAGTGAGGGGCGCCTGGGCTGCTCAGTTGGTTAAGCATCTGCCTTCGGCTCAGGTCATGATCCCAGCATCCTGGGATCGAGCCCCACATCAGGCTCCCTGCTCAGCGGGGGGTCTGCTTCTCCCTCTCCCTCTGCCCCTCCACACAGCTCGTGCTGTCTCTATGGTGCCCTCTTTCTCTCTAATAAATAAATAAAATCTTAAAAAAAAAAAAAAAGAGGTCAGTGTGTGTTTCACCTAATCCATAAAAAATAGATGATCATAGTTTTGAAAGGGAAAAAAATACTGAACTATAACATATAATCCTGAGAAATAATATAATATACATAGTATACCAAAAATATACCAAGAATATTAAGTGACCGGATTCAGTATGTCTGGTATAGGTCCTGGACATCTATATTTATTAATATAAAACTCCATGGATAAGGTTTATATACATACCAGGTTGAAACAACTGGCCCTATGATACTAGATTCAAATTATAAAGTAAGATTTTGACAAGAAGCATTTAAAAACATAACTGAAATTATGACTAATAATGTAGTGTTGCCTTCTTTCACTAGGGCAGCATACAGCCAGGCCCCTCACAAATATAGAAAAAGTTAATAGAATTCTATTTTAATCATTTTGATCAGTGTCTAAAGTTAAAACTCATAATGGGAAACAAGGCAATGGCAAATCCCAGGAACATCCCATGAAGTATATAAAAATTTAACCTCAATGGGGCACCTGGGTGGCTCAATCGGTTACGCATCTGCCTTACGCTCAGGTCCTGATCTCCGAGTCCTGGGATAGAGCCCTGCATCAGGCTCCCTGCTCAGCGGGGAGCCTACTTCTCCCTCTGCCTGCTGCTCCCCCTGCTTGCGCTAGCACTCTCTCTCAAATAAATAAATAAAATCTTTAAAAAAAAAATTTAGCCTCGGGAAAGCAAAGTGTCTTTTCTGATTGGACAACTCTTCTCGTGCAACTCATCACAAGTAACATATCAAATGAGCCTGAGCTTGTCTCTGCTGCCTTGGCTACCCTCTGTTCCATTTAGTCTCTCATGTCCCCAACCACATAACAAATATTTCTTGAGTTCGTAGCAGCATTTTTCATAATAGTCAAAAAGTAGAAACAACCCAAATGTCTATCAATGAATAAATGAATAATCAAAATGTTGTATATATGATCAAATATTATTTGGCAATGAAAAGAAATGAAATAGTGATACATGCTACAAAATGGGTGAGCCCTGAAAACATTATGCTGAATGAAAGAAGTCAGACTCAAAAGACACATGCTGTGTCATTCCATTTATCTGAAATGTCTGGAATAGGCAAATCCCTAAAGACAAAAAGCAGATTAGTGGTTACCTGGGCCTGGCAGGGAGAGAAAATGCAGGGATTGCCAATAGGTACGGAGTGTCTTTTAGGGGTGATAAAAATGTTCTGGAATTAAAGTGTGGTGTTGGTTGCACATTTTAATGAATATACTTAAAACCACTGAATTGTATACTTTAACAGGGTGAATTTTATGGTATGTAAATTTTATCTTAATAATAAACCTTTTTTTAAAAAAAGATAGTATGGAGCTAAGGCAGTCAGTGCCTCTGTCATGAGACCTATGGAGAAGCATGAGAGACCTATGGAGAATTGTTTCCCACTGTTTCTATCCCAGTACATAGTAGTTTTTAAAACATAGTTTTCCTTCTCTATGTTTTGAATATATATAAATTAAAATACAAGTGTTCATATATATTTCTTATTTAAGTTTATAAATGTTTCCTTACGTATTTTAGATGTATGTCTAGGTATTTAAAAATTATTCTAAGTACTTATTATTATTAAAAATTATATCTTTGAACTCATTTTTGTTTGTATAAATAAAGACTATAGATTTTTTTAAAGATTTTATTTATTTATTTGAGAGAGAGAGAGAGAGAGCATGAGTGGAGAGAGAGGGAGAAGCAGACTCCCTGGCTGAGCAGGGAGCCCAATGTGGGGCTCGATCCCAGGACCCTGAGATCATGACCTGAGTCGAAGGCAGACGCCTAATCAACTGAGCCACCCAGGTGCCCCCAGACTGTAGATTTTTTAAAGACTTTATTTTTTTAGAGCAGTTTTATGTTCAAAATTGAGCAGGGGTAGGGATTTCCCAAGGCTCCCTGCCCCCACATGGATAGCCTCCTTCATCATCAACTTCCCCATTAAGAATAGAACATTTGTTACAATTGGTATGTCTACACTGACACATCATAATCATCCAAAGTTCACAGTCTACCTTAAGGTTTACTCTTGGTGTACACTCTATGCGCTCCACAAATGCATAATGACTTGCAACCATCATTATGTATTCTACCTATTCATCCCTTCCCCCAACCCCAGCACCTAGCAACCACAGGTCTTTTTTTTTTTCTAAAGATTTACTTTATTTATTATTTTAGAGAGAGTGCGCGCACACCGAAGTGCAGTGGGGGAGAGGGGGAGAGAGAGAGAGAATTCCAAGCAGACTCCCTGCTGAGCATGGAGCCTGACTCCAGGCTTGATCTCAAGACCCTGACATGGTGACCTGAGCCAAAATCAAGAGTCGGAAGCTTAAGCGATTGAGCTACCCGGGCCCCCCACCACAGGTCTTTTTACTATCTCTAAGGTTTGCCTTTTCCAGAATGTCCTATAATTAGAATCATACAGCATGTAGTCTTTACAGATTGGCATTTTTAACTTAGTAATAGGCATTTATGTTTCCTCCATATCTTTTCATGACTTGATAGCTCATTCCATCATTTAGATGCACCACAATTATGGGATCCCAATCATGGGATCATGACCTGAGCCAAAGGCAGAAGCTTAATGACTGAGCCACGCATGCACCCCTCCTTTACCATTCTTGATGTTCTTGAGTTTTGGTCAATAAAAAAATGATTTTCCTGTCATTTTACTAAGTTTCAGAAAGGAGCAGAGGTAAAGGTGTATGCTCAATCTACAATTCTCAACCCAAAATCAGAATGTGCCAAATCATGCTCCAAAATTGCCCCCTCCCCAAATGGCTGGAAGCATTTTACACTTTTAGCAGCACAGCATGAAAATATCCACTTACCCTTACCCTTGCCAATACTCCATATTCTCAAAATTTCCCAATCTGGTTAGAGTAAACTTTCTTATTATTTAAATTTGCATTTCCCTGATTACTGCTGAGGTTCAGCATAATTCTGTATGTTTATTGGCCATCGTGTTGCCTCTTCTGTGAATGACCTGTTCATATAATTTACCCATTTTTGTAATAGGTTGTAAAGGGGAAAAGAACATGCCACCCCAAAATATGCCACTTTGGCATATTGATTGACCTGAAGGCAAGTGAGAAAAAACAGATACAGGAAGGGCTCTTTGGCCTTTCCCTTTCTACCTAAAACAGGGCATACAATTTCCCATGAGGAAGGTGCCGTCCCTGGTATCAGGAAGAAGAGAACATTCTTATCACTGGAGACAGGGAGTTGACACCGAGATTAATTTATATCAACAAACCTTCTAGAAAAACCCTTGTCTTTCATTAGTTTCCCTCATCTATTTCTTAGTCATTTTCCTACATTTTACCAAACCTAGTCCAAACCCTCTTTTCCTGTCTCGTCAGTCTCCATAATTTATTGTTCTTTATTCAAATGGTATGTAAACTCTCAATCCTATCCACTTCTTTGGGTTTTCATTTCTTATATATAAAAGCCTCACCGTACACATAAAAATGTTAACATCAAATAAAAGTTGTATGCTTTGTTCCTGTTTTCTTTTTTAAGTTTTTTAAAATTTAATCCTTGGGTCCAGCCACAGAACCTGAGGGTAGAAGAAAGGTCTTCCCTCCCTTACAGTAGCTTACCTTTTTTTTTCACTGATTTGTAGGCATTCTTGTTAAAACAAAAATTGCTGTTATACAATTTGTGAATATTTTCTTCTAATTTATCTTTCTCACTTTCTGGCATCCGAGTTCTAGGACATTTTAAATTTTGATATAATCTTGCTTTTTGTTTCTATATAAAGATCTTCCCTATCCTAATGTCTTAAATATGATTTAAATTTTCTTTTAATATAAATACAGAGAAAGACATGTATCATATGACCTCACTGATATGAGGAATTCTTAATCTCAGGAAACAAACTGAGGGTTGCTGGAGTGGGGGGTGGGGTGGGAGGGATGGGGTGACTGGGTGATAGACACTGGGGAGGGTATGTGCTCTGGTAAGCACTGTGAATTGTGCAAGACTGTTGAATCTCAGATCTGTACCTCTGAAACAAATAATGCAATATATGTTAAGAAAAAAAAAAAAAGAAGATAGCAGGAGGGGAAGAACGGAGGGGGGGAAATCGGAGGGGGAGACGAACCATGAGAGACCATGGACTCTGAAAAACAAACTGAGGGTTCTAGAGGGGAGGGGGGTGGGAGGATGCGTTAGCCTGGTGATGGGTATTAAAGAGGGCACGTTCTGCATGGAGCACTGGGTGTTATGCACAAACAATGAATCATGGAACACTACATCTAAAACTAATGATGTAATGTATGGTGATTAACATAACAATAAAAATATTTTTAAAAATATAGTTCCATTTTTCAAATTTAGGTCTTTAATCCATTTGGTAATTTATTTTTATGTTGTCAAGGGCCTTTTTTCCAACATCAACAATTGGGATACATACTGAATAGTTCATTTTTCACCCACTGATTTAAAATGCCATATTTATTAACTACTAAAAGTTTATATGGGCATTTTCAGTTTCTGGATTCCCTATTCTTGCCCACAGATTTGGTATCTTACTTATTACACATTTTTAAAACTGCACTTCACTAAGAAATATACTTCTAAGAAATTAAATGGGAATTTGCTAATATTAGAAAAAAATACCAACTAGAGATTGAAATAAAATGTTCACTTTAATATTTATCACACAATTGTTTACTTACACTTACTGAAAATTATAAGAAGACAATTTGTGCATGTCACAATCATTACTATTCATATAAGAACTACACATAATCATTTATTCAACTATATCAGGATAACACACAAGGTTTTTGTTTGTTTTAGACTTCTTAGTTAAAAGGAAACACCAAATAAGGATAATGAATTTCCAAAGATTAAGATCTTAACAATACAAATAAAAATTATTTCTAAATGTCTTACATTTTGACGATATTGAATAATACTTACATACTCTTAGTTCCAAAAACCATAAATTATAACACGGGTCACTGTCAGGGTGAAAATATATTTTTTTAAAGCTTCTTTTAAAATATGCTATTATTATGCTTAACATCACTTGATTTATTCTTGGCACATGTGGCATCTGGGAAAGTAAAAATACATTTTGCCAATTTTATGTTATTGTGCAGGTACAAGAGAAAGAGCACAGTTTGGGAGGCAGACAGACCTGTGTTCAGTTACCAGCTTTGTTCAAAGTTATGTTGTGTGAAGCTGGTCAATTACTTCTTGGCACTGGGGCCAGGATTAAACTAAATAATGCATATTTTAAAATGCATAGCATGGGCACTAAATGAATGATAGATCCTTTCCCCAATTTATTCACACTGAAACAAAAGCAAAATATCACAGTCTTATGATTTTGTACAACTTGAAAAACTGGAAAAAAAATTGGGGAATTTAAAAATAAAATTAACATGTTTTGAAAAATTATACTTTTAAGAAATAAAGAAAGCCTTCATCAGGTTTAAATATTTCTCAATAAAACTTAGTGCCTACTATACCCTGATTTTTTTTTTAAGTCCTAAAGTATGATAAAATGGTCAATGGTTAAGGACTTTTGGTTTTGTGTTTTTTCTTTTTTGTGCTACTGATATAAAAATAATGGCTATATTTAAGGCTCATTAAGTGATTGTAGTTGCCCTGAACCAAATCTAAATTCTTGATGTTGTACTATCAATTGAAACAGACCAACTGCCTTGAATGAGATTTATTTGGTGGCATGTGGCAGTGTAGCTTGTCTGTCATTGAGGATGATTCTTACATACACAATCACAAACCCACCTTTCTCATGCTAAATACTTGGTGTTTGGAAGATCTAAGATTCCTGAAAATTAAATTTAAATTGTCACTACTTTAGACAGCAGTGCTTCCATCCCTATTCTTGGATCTTTTGTCCCCTATCCTGACATCCCTAAACCCCTATCCCCTAAACCTAACAAATCGTCTTTCTGATCTGACTGAAAAACCCCTCCTTCAGGAATCTTTTCCTAACCAAACTCCACATCCCTCCACTTATGTCCCTGATACTATTGTGTAATTTGTATTAGCTTCAACCTGCATATATTATTATTCATGTTTTGCCTTCTACTTCCAGCTAAGATGTAGTCTCTTTGACTTTTTAAGCTTCCACAGTGTTTAGCACATACTGTGCATGTATATATGTATGTGACTGTGTGTATCCATGTGGTATGTGTGGGTGTGCATGTGTTGAATGAATAAAAGACTAAAGAACCTGGGTGGGTGGAGGGTGGGAACATTTCACAATTTTTCAGAAATCAAAGTTGCTAAACCTTCTTAATACTAAAAAAATCTGGTTTCCAAAGCTATCTCAGTTTGGTTTTGGACATGTCAATAATAAAAAGGCAGTGAAAAAACTGTTTAAAAAACCTTTATGAAATACTCCAAAAGGCTTTTTAATAAATTATAAAGAGCACCAAACCAAAATGTTTTACTAAATAGTGAGCAAACCTTTCCTATAACTTTATAAATGTAGACTTTTTTTCATTCAAGACAAAGAATACTGAACAGGAATAGGTGTTGTGAATCAGGATAAAAAAAGGCAATTCACTCTAAGTCAATATCTAATGCATATTTTGCAATTAATCTGAAAAGCCTTCTGTGGTACATACATATGTTATGGTAAGTAAAAGAATGATTTCTATCAGGATTCATAGATCTCTATAGTTGTTCTGATACTATAAAATATGACACATACTGAAGCTGCTATTTAACAAGAAAAGGTTTGTTTATAATAGCTGTTAATATTAAAATAGGATATAATAAAAAATTATTTTCAATGTGTATATTTTCAAATTTGCCTGACAGTGTCCTTTTGAGAAATCTGACAATTTGTAATTAGATTACAGACATTTGAATTTCACTTTTATGATTGAAAATATTACACGCACATAACAGACAATGCTATTAGTAGCTTTTTACTGAAGCACTCTGCAAGTTATATTTAAAGCTTTGCAATAAACAAAATTCATTGTACTCTTTGTAAGTAAAATTACACAACATATAATGTACGCTATAATTACATTAAGAATAAATAAACGAAGCATAAAAATTCTGTGCCATAACAATGGACTGTTTTAGCTGTTATTTTAAATGTTAATTTATATGTTTGTATTGACTACTAATGTATTTTAAACTCAAGAACCTTTACCTTTAAATAAAATACTAAAAATATCAAGTTTGGAGTATAAACATAAAACTTTATGCCTCTTTTTCTAGGTCATCTAGGAAATAAAATAAGCCAAATGGGAGCAGGGACAGTTCTTTCTGTTACTGCAAAATGCCTCCTTGCTTTTGCGTATAGTTCTATGTCATTTCTGGATGTTACAAGGTGACAAATATTATAAGATGACAGCTTGGCAAATTATAAGCTTATTTTATTGATTTCTTATTTGGAAGAAAGAAATTTAAACAAAGAACCTCCTTTTTTGGCTTACTCTCAATCTTTTTTTCTCTAATAAAGCACTCCTTGAAATGCTCACTATTAATCACTTTAAACAACACAAAATGAATTGGATTAATTTATAGAACTAATCACAATAGGTTATCAGTATAGATACTAGGGTGAGGTCCTAGAATTTGTTACACGTAAGGCTAAACTTGCAAGAGATCGCATGGCAAAAGTGGAAACTTTGTGACATATCCCAGCTTTTGAAATATAGTTAGAAGCCAATCGAAAAAGCCTTTCAGCACCAAAGGTATTGAAGTGCCCAGGAAGCACCTTCTCTACCAGACCTCTGTCCACTAATTCTATCAGACGTTCACAGGTTCCAACATAGTCACTTATCCTGCTGTATGGGAGCCAGTCAATCAGTGATCCATCATACACGACATCTCCACTGAAGAGAATCTTCCGGTCTTTGTCATGTAAGCAAATACTGCCCCTGGAGTGACCAGGCATGTGCATAACAGTGAGCTGTCTGTCACCAAGGTTGATCACATCCCCTACAAATGGAAACAGAGCTTACAGATAAACATGTTGTATACTTGACTTCAATCATTTAAAGAATAAAAGAACATTAGTTGGTTTTAAAGAGGTCTGGAAGGATGACACTTCTTTCAATTTTATTTCAAAAACACAATACTTCTTAATGATGAATTAAAAATAAGTTGCCTGTATTTCATTTCTATTGTTTGCTTGACCAGTGTTTGTCAAAGTGAGTTATGTGGAATGCTATTTCTGTAGGTTGTTGTGATACATAAAAGAAAAGGAAGATTCTGTAGTCAAATAGTATTGGAAACCCTTTCTTCAAAGAAAATGAAGCAGCTTTTTTTCTACAGGGCTTCTGAGAGCTTTTTACTATGCTAATCTACAGTATAAATATACACAAGGGAGATATGGTTGTACCATTTCTCAAACTTATTTGACCACAAAACTTTTATATTTCAGTACACCCATGGTACAATGACACAATTCATGAATGCTGCTCTTTGAGGTATGAGTGCAAAATTGCTGTTTCACTGGATTTAAACCAGTACTAACTTAAGTAAATCATCATAATTTAAAAGTCCCATATTGTTATCTTTAGTGAAAACACACACAGAGTAAAAAATTAAAGACATATAGTTAAAAAGTTAATAGGGGAATTAAAACAGTGTAATAATCATAATTTGTTAAACCTAAAAGACAATGAAAGCAGAAAAGAGGGATAAATAAGAAACAGACATAGAAACAAATAACAAAATGGCAGACCTAAATTCAACTACATCAATAATTACATTAAATGTTAATGGGATAAACATTCTAATCAAAGGCAGAGATTGTCAAAATAGATTTAAAAAGCAAGGTACAGGGATGCCTGGGTGGCTCAGTTGGTTAAGCGTCTGAATTCAGCTCAGGTCATGATCTCAGGATCCTGGGATCGAGCCCTATGTCAGGCTCCCTGCTCAGTGGGGAGTCTGATGCTCCATCTCCCTCCCCCTTTCCTCCCCCAACTCGTGCACGCATGCTCTCTCTCTCTCAAATAAATAACCTCTTTAAAAATAATAATAATAATAATAAAAAGCAAGGTATATATGCAGTCTATCAGAGAGGAACTGTAAGGTCAAAGACAAAAAGAGGTTGAAAAAGTTATACCATATAGAGATTAATAAGAGAACTAGAGTGGCTATATTAATATTAGACAAAATAAGGACTATTGGTGAAGGGAAAAGAGGTACATTTTATTAGGATATACATTAAGTCAACACACTAAAAAATTATAAATGTGCTTGTACCTAAAAAAGAGACTAAAAATTCATGAAGTAAAAACTGACAAAACTGAAATAAGAATAAACAGTTCAGGGGCGCCTGGTTGGCACAGTTGGTTAAGCGCTGGACTCTTGATATCGCCTCAGGTCATGATCTTAGGGTCGTGGGATTGAGCCCCATGACAGGCTCCATCCTCAGCGTGGAGTCTGCTTAACACTCTTTTTCCCTCTCCCTCTGCCCCTCCCCCGCGCTCATTCATGCTTTCTCTCAAATAAATATTTTTTAAAAAAGAATAAACAGTTAAACAATTATGCTTAGAGATTTAAATATTCCTCTCTGAATAATTTGTAAAACAAGTAGATAGAAAATCAGTAAGAATACAGAAGATGTGAACAATACTATCAACCAGTTTGACCTAAGTGACATATATAATATGCTTTATCTTAAAACAGCATACATTCTTTTTAATTGCACTTGGAATATTCATCAGGCTATACATAAAGCAAGTCTCAGTAAATGTGAAAGAAATAAAATCATAAAAATATGTTCCTTGACTACAACATAATTAGAAATTAATAACAAAAATAAATATGGGAAATATCCAAATATACACAAAGTAAGCATCACAGTTCTACATAACTTATGGGTCAAAGATGAAATCACAAAGGAGACTAGAAAATCTCTTGAACTGAATGAAAATAAAAATAAAATATACCAAAATCTATGGGATGCAGCTCATGCAGTGCTTAGAAAAAAATTTATTGCTTTAAATGCTTATTTATAAAGGGTTAACTGTTTAAAACCAAAGTTTCTAACCAAAGTTTTGATCTTAAGAAGTTAGGAAAAGGAGCAAATCAAATATAAGTAAGTGTTAAGGAATAAATAATAAAGGCCAGCACAGGAATAAATAAGAAACAAATATCATTAGGAAAAAAATCAAAGAAATCAATAGTTGGTTCACTGAAAAGAGCAACAAAATTGATATGCCACTGGCTAGACAAAGAAAAAAGTTACAGAAAACACAAATTGCAAAAATCAGGAATGAAAGAAGGGAAATCACTACAGACCCTAAGGAAATTAAAAGGAGTATAAGGGAATATTATGAATAACTTTAAGTAAACAAATTTGACAACTTAATTGAAAAAGACAAATTCTTAGGAAGAGACAAATTACCTAAAGTGATTGAAGAAGAAATAGAAAATCTAAATAGACCTATATCAAGCAAAGAAATTGGTTAATAATTTAAATCTCCCCACAAGGAAAAGTCCAGGCGCAAAGATGGCTTCATTGGTCAATTCTGTTAGTCACTCAAGATAGGGAAAGAATCTAGACTTTCAAAATATAGATGAGGAGGGAAAGCTTTCAAATTCAATTGTAGACAAAGACAATGTAAAAAAAGAAAATTACAAACCAAAATTCCTAATGATAGTTGTCTCAAAATCATTATCAAAATATTGGCAAATTAAGTACAGCAATTTATAAATAGGATAATGACCAAATGAGGTTTATCCCAGAAATGTAAATTCAGTATATATAAAGATTACTCACAACTCAATAATAAGAAAACAAAAATAAAAATTTTTAGAAAGGAGGAGAGATTTTAATAGAACCTTTAACAAAGATATTTGAATAGCAGATAAGTACCTGAAAATATGCTCAACATCATTAATTATCAGGGAGATGCAAATAAAACCACAATGAAATACCACTACACACTCATGAGAATGGCTAAAATAAAAAGAGATGGACAAAAACAAGTGTTGACAAAGATGTGGAGAAACAGGAACTCTTACCCATTGCATGTAGGAGTGTAAAGCGGTATAACTACTTTGGAAAACAGGCACTGTCTTAAAAAATTAACATCTACTTACCATAAGATCCAGGGATTCCATTCCTAGGTATCTACCAAGGATAGTTATAAGGGGCCAGACTCCTTTACAAGATAATTGTTCCAGATTTAAAGAGCCTCTGGGGATCACAAACCCCATTTATGTCATTTATGTATGGTTGGCAGGTAAGGTAAAGAAATTATAGCTAGGTTGGTGTAATAATGGAGCTGTCAGAGACTGATGTTTTCATAAGTGTATAGAAAGGAGGGGAGGGAAGTTGAATCAAAAAGAAATCTGTGGATAATTGCCAATGCAGGGATAGAATCTTATAGATCATTGGTTATATCCAAGTGATATTCAAAATATTTAGCAACAGATAAGTCAAAAGTGCCCACCTATCAAATAGATACCAACTGTAAGCAGTTGATAAGGCCATATGGCTAAATATCATTAGGTCTACCATTACCCTATGGCTTTATATGTGCCTCCCATATGCTTATAATGCTCACATATATAATTTCATCAAAACTTCTCTTACAAGAATCAGAATTGCCTATGAAATGTATCCATATATAAAAAAAATATCATATATATAAATATATAATCACACACACACTTACCCACAATATCCTTCCAAGCCGTCACCCTGACCCAGTTGTCATCAGATTCCAGCCATACTAAACTTCTCTTGGCTTCTAAATATCCTTTCCCATCTTGGTATACCCCATTTTTTAATTTCATTTTTAATTAAAGAAATATATGTATATATTTCAAATAAAATATTCCAAAAGGGCTTAAAATGTATGAAAAAGTTATTTGCCCCATTCTGACTCTATCTCCAATCCTGCTCCCAAGAATCAACCATTTTTTAACAATTTTTCTTCTGGTAGCTGCCTCTACTAGATATACCCGTCTCTAAATTTTTATATTTCATTTATTGATTTACAAATTCGATATACTGTACTGATTTCATTCATGTATTACCATTTCTTGGTTTTTAAATTTTAGATGATACTGGTCGACTTCCATGATGAAATATAAGAATTTTTAGCTCTCTTTACTCTTCACTCTTCTCCTACTGGCACTACACATGTATATATTTCTCATCTTCTCATCCTCCAAAAGATTAATGACTTAACTGCTCCAGTGTGGAGCTCTTTACATCTGGCATAATGTCATTGTTGGAGTACCATCTTTGCCATCATCCTGATGCTTCCTTTCAACTTTTTCTTGTATCTCATGTTTCCTGTATTCCAAGTCTTCTTCTTGCTTTACTTCCTTATTTTGAAGGGAGTAAACAGGATAAAATTGCATCTTAGTAAGTTTCTAAGTAATAGCATTTGGGAAATACCTTTTTGAGAACTTCACTGTTAGTGAAATGGATGTAGAATTCTAAATTGAAAGTGAATTGTATTCAAATAAGACATAGTTCTTCTTTTCTGGCTCCAAAGCCATTATGATCTGTATAGATGACTTTTTTAAAAAGATTTATTTATTTATTTAAGACGGGGGTAGGGGGGAATGGCAGAGAGAAAGGGAGAGAGAATCCACAAGCAGACTCCCCACTGAGCTCAGAGCCCTACCTAGAGCTGATCCCAGGACCCTGAGATCATGACCTGAGCTGAAACCAACAGTCAGACGCTTGACTAACAGAGCCACCCAGGTGCCCCTGTATAGATGACTTTTTAATTTAAATTTCTGGAAGCTTGATTCTAATATTCTGAAATTTTACAATAATGTGCATTTGGTTGGGTGGGTTTTTATTCATGCTAGGAACTCTGTGGGCTCTCTCAGTCTAAAAATTTACATCCCTTAATTATGGGATATTTTCATGAATTATCTCTATTATGCTTTCTTTTCCTCCATTTTCTCTATTCTATCTGTGCTTCTTTTATTCCAGTGTTGAATTTTCCAAACTGGTTCTATTGGTTCTCTCCTAGTTTTCATTTTGCCTATCTGCTCTTTCTTTTTTCAACTTTATCTTTCAGTTCTACTAAGAAACTTCTACCATTTTAGGGGTCCCTGGGTGGCTCAGTCAGTTAAGTGACTATTTTAGCTCAGGTCATCTTCTAAGGGTGATGGGGTCAAGCCCCATGTTGAACCCCACGTTGACCGCCATATGGGGCAGGCATGTGTCTGCTTCTCTCTCTCTCTTTCCCTCACCCTCTGCCCCTCCCCCTGTTGCACATGCACTCTCTCTCTCTCTCTGAAATAAATAAATCTTTAAAAAAAAAACTTCTGCCATTTTAAATTCCAAGACTCGTGTGTGTGTGTGTGTGTGCACACGCGTGCGCATATACTGTTCTGTTCCTTATTTTTAAAGCATCCTATTGTCTCTTGGATATCTTGAATACAATAGCTTCTGTCATCCCCTAATACTATTAATGATAATCGTCAACCCTCAAATTGCCTTATGTTATTTGTTTTAGTATTTGATCTCATGTTAGATGATTTTCTCAGATTCTTCATAATGCTTGGTTGCCTGTTTAAGAATGGGGGGTGAAAAGGCTGCTTGAAGCACATGCATGGAACTAGTGACCAAGGCTTCACTGTGGAGAGATCAAGCCAAAGATTGATTAGAGATCAGCATCTTAGTCTTTCCTCCAGGGCTGGATGCATTTCCCAGGTAAGATTCTTCCAATTTGCTACTTGGCGGGTAAAGACCTGGGTCTATCCTTCTTGGAAACTTGTAGGGAACATACACTCTCTCTCTCTCTCTCTCTCTCTCTCTCTCTCTCTCTCTCTCACACACACACACACACACACACACACACTTCTATTTTCCATACTGAATCCTGAGCTCAATAGTACTTAGCATCTTTCAATCAAGAAACTCCTCTGCTTTACCCACCCCCAGAGGACACACTAACCAGATAGGCATTCCAGAGTTTCAATAACCTCTTAAATGGCTTTCAACCAGTTCTACTTATTTTAGTATTCTTTCCTTCGCCGCCACTAAGGTACCAGCTACTGCTAATTCCTGAGCCTTTTAAGGTTCCTGCAGTGCAGACTGGATTGGCTCTTGATTTCCCATTGCTGCCAGAAGATAAAACGCTGACTCAGTTATCACATTTACTCTGCAGCATCTGAAATAGTTCAATATGGATTTACAGTTAAACAGACAAACCACGGTCCCTTTATAGTAGTCTTAGTCAGGTTTGGGATGGAGTCAAGTTAGATGTGTTTTTCAACCTGCTACCTTTCTGGGTTCTATTTTTTCTTTTTAACCTCCCCAAATGATTTAAGTCTACCTGTCATAACTGTGATTATTTTGGTGACTCTAGGCAAATTGTTTAAACATCTATAACAGGGGACAAAATGCCTGCACTTCGTATCATTTGAATATTGTGAAAAACAAAGAGACGTATGCCCCATCAAGAAGGTAGTATATTAACCTAAGGTTTATCTATCTTTTTATAGGAGGATACTATGTTACTATTAGTAGGGGGAGTTGTTTTTCCATCTAAGATGATACACTGGATGATGATCTCTCCTTGTCCCTCATTTACAAGTCAGCTTTTGGGTTAGTTATACCGTGCCCAGATTTATGCTTCCTCATGACAAGTGATCATCAGTTCACTAAATGAAATGTAATAAACTAATGACTTTAGTCTCCTTATGCTCTAACTAAAACAATGACCTCATGCTGTTTGGATATGTGCTGTTTGTGTGTGTGTGTGTGTGTGTGTAACTGTGTATGAATTTTTCATATAAGTATTTTGTATCTCCTTCCAGGCATCTGGATTATGATAACAGCAAGTTAGCAGGCCACACCATTCAGAAGAGAAAGGAAATTAATATTCCTGAGAAAAGAGGAAATTAGATACTACTTGAGAGGTGAGGCATTCTGCTCCTAATGAAAAACACCTTTTTATTTAACACCCTATTCTCAGTTTTAAGTGTTTGGTAAATATTAAGCTTTTTTCCCCCACACTTTCAAAGGCTTACAGGCCCCCTGCAGTTCCAAAATGCTATAATGTTACTACCATCAACTGAGATTTAGGAAACCTGGATTCTAGTCCTAGCTCTTTTCCAAACAGGATATGTGACCTCAGGCATGATATTCAGGCCTGCTTGGACTCTTCACCTATAAAACAGTAATTCTTATCATTCTTTCACCATTGATTTCCTATTGCTGGCACAGGAGCAAAAGTAAATAAATCAGAAGTAATTTATTCATTCAGACAAATTAATACATTTTAAATACTAATGTAAACATTTTTTGGTCTCAGTGCTACAGTGAATTTACTCTGAATACCCATCAACTGCATGGAAATCCTACCTCTAAAAAGTATCAATTTTACCAAGAAATACAAGAAATACTGTAAATGTACTTTTCTTTCATTTCAAATTGTCAAATAATGACTCCCACCTAACCAGTCTTTAATCTTTAGATTTAAAATTTTAATTAAAAGACTTTTTCAGTGGGGTGTGAGGTACAGAATCTTGCTTTCTATTTTTTTTTCTATTTCAAGTGATCAAGATCTCATCTGTATGATAAACTGATGATTGTGAAATATTTCATTATTTGTCATATTGGTCAGTCATAAAGTAGCCTTATTGTGCAACAGGATATTTCTACCTCTTGGAGTAACGTTTTAATAAATAAAATTGGCAATTGAAATGGTTTCAAGATAAAAATATGAGAAGGGGGTTTCATATCTTACTCAGAATTACCATAATATATTTATGGGGTAGGATTTATGATCTGCATGCTTTGATCTATTTTGTCTTGGTTCAAATCCTAGCTTTTGTCATTATCTTGCTTTGTGGTCAGCCACCTCGCTTCAAACGTGTTGTGAAGATAAAATGAAATCAACAAAAGTATTCTAAAAAAGAAAAGGAAATTAATATACAAATATTGCTATTGTGGCTAATTAGCTCAATTATTTAAGTGCCTGCTGGGGTTGCGAGGGCTGGGGCCCACGTCTATTTTATTTTATTCCATTAGTTTCTCTCTGATCCCCATCCTGTCTTTTACAAAGGCACAGGCCCAAGGCTATCCATGCATTAGTCCACGTACTTCACCATCACCGGAAATAACCTCCTTATTAATTTTTTTCAGGCCTTGCTTTAAGCCAGACCGTATATTGTCATAATGTAAGACTCACATACTCTACTTTTTATGTTCGCCATCAAGCTTTTCTCTAATGAGGCTACATCAAGAACAGAAACCTATATGGAGATTAGGATGCACGAGCAGATTGGAACCACTGCTCTCTAATGGCTTTCTAAACCTACAGGTGGGAACTGCTCATACCCAGCAGTGACCACTGACATAGCGGATGAAGTCAGCCGGCCTCAAAAGCACAGAGCATGTCATGAACTCTCTGTGAGGAGTCATTCCTTAAAAGTCTTTTCGCTAGAGAAGCGTCTGGAAATCAGACAGGTGTTCGGGAAAAGAATGGGGAATCCCTAGTCACAAGCCTCTGTAGTGTTACTACTGTATCCTACACAGGAAACTGACTAGGAGGTGGGGCCGGCTTTAATTCCAGTACTTGGCGTTGCCACATGGTGCCAGAACTGGCCTTGGCTCCGATCGAGTGGGCTTCTACTCGGGGAAGGGAGAAACAGTAGTGGTGTTTCTGCGATGTGACAAAACAGGCCAGCTTATAGCCACGCACGTCTGCAACATGCATCCCTCGAACAGTTTTTCCCAATCCCCTCCCTTAATGACAGAGCGCGTGCCCGTGAGGGCCCATTACCATCCTGCAGGATGAGGGTGGGCTGTACCGCCTGCACTCGGAACTGCCTGGCCCTCCAGCCGGGGCTGGGCGCCCGCACCACCTCGCTGTCAGACAGCCAGGTCACGGTCTCAAAGTTGTCCCCGCGAGCCAGTGCCTCGGCCTCGGCATGATGCACGGCCACCCGGTCGAACTGGTAGAGGCCTCCGGAGTGGTCGAAGTGCACGTGGGTGGCCACGGCCAGCAGTGGCCGGCACGCCGCGTCCTCTTTGGCCCCGTGATCCTGCAAGAGACCGGAGGAGTACAGGTACTCTGGGAGGCTGCGCAGCCCCAGGCCGGTATCTATCACCACATCTTGCTCGGAACCGCGCACCAGCCATATGTTGGCGCGGTTGCCCGACTCATAGAAGCGTTCCTGAATCCAGAAGATGCCGTCGCCCAGGGACTTGTGGGCGTACCACTCGAGCGCGGACATGCTGGGCAGAGGTGCGGTCGAGCGGAGTGGGTGTAGGCGTGTGTGCCTCCGGCAGGCAGTCCAGACGCTAGGCGCTGCGGCGGTGTGGAGCGGTCAGCCCGCAGCCAGGGAGGAGGCGCAGAGCGAGGAGAGGGCGGGGGATCCGGGAGACGCGAGGGCGGGGGGGGAGAACTAGGAGGAAGGACGCGCCGAGACGCGGCCTGGAGAGTCTGTCCGCACCCTCCAGCCAGGTCCGCAAAGAGCAGAGGTTGCTCTACCCGCACCTAGGCGCTGGAGTAGTCGCAGCTTCAGTAGCTGCAGCACAAGGGGGCGTTAACGCAGGGGCACCGCAGCACACTGGCGACCCAGAAGGAGACACTTTCTTCACCCCGGGGATCTGACTGCAGAGGCAAGAAGCAAGGCAGGGGAGGTGCCGGGTGCTCCCACCCACTGCGCGCTGGGAAGCGCACTTCCAGCCGGCGCGGAAAGAGTCAGGCCAAGCCGGATGGAGGAGTACGGCGCCTGCCAAGGGCTAAAAAGCTCTTGGCCCAGCGGGCGGGGCCCAACTAGGGAGTGGGTGGGGCTAACTGGCTGGGATCGGAACGAGGCTCTGAGGCCGCGTGGAGGGCGGAGCGCGCTTCTCCAGAGGTGGAACGTGTATCCGAGCGCCCGCGCCTTCTGCTTTGCACCCCTTCCTTGCCGGCCGGCACTTCGGCTGCACAGTTTTACCCAAGCCTCGAGTCTTAGTGAGCAGGTAACAGAGGGAGCACCTGAGGGGCTGGGAGGAGATGGAGAGGGTAAAGAGAAGTTAAAGGGGCACATGGAGAAGGTGGGGGAAGTCAAGGGTGGCGGTTCACTAAAGCGCTTCTGGATTGAGGGGCGTTGGGAGATAGCTTTACCTTTTCTTCTTCTAACCCTTCAAAATCTTTGGAAAACCGTCCCTTCCAGATTTTAACCTAGTCTCCACTTCCTGAGACTGTTTGCAGTGAGTTAGAAGGGGATTTATGCTCCCTAACTGATGGTAGATTTTCAAATCTGGTGACTATGATTGGCTCAGGCACGAGTCATTGCCGCAGACTTGCTGCTTAATGACCGAATATTCAGTATGTTTTCCTAACTCTTGGCACTTTACCCTGTATCGTGGGGGAGAGGATTTTTCTGATCTTCTGAAAAATGAAATTCTGTATTCTTTCCCCTACGCTCCTTTTTTTTTTTTTTTTTTTTTTGGTTAGTTTGTCTGCTCTTGGAAGAGAGCAAAGAAAGTTTATAGAAAGGCTCAACTAAGTAAAGGTGGAGGCAATCGCACCTCGTGAGAACAAGAAACTTGGATAGTGCCTGGGTGTGGCCCAGCCAGCCACATAAATCACCCCTACTATTAACACCAGGTCCCTGTTCCCACCTAGCACCTCCCAGCTATGGAAACATCGTTAGGCTTCAAAAATTCCTTTGAGAACTTGACTAACCTCCCTACTCAGCCAGGAAAAATTATAAAGATACCCATGAGATATATCCCATATTGCAGTGTAAAGCAATATGGGATATATACCGCAGTGGAAGTAAAAACTAGGTGTTGTAAGGATACAAATGGAAAGGATTGTTGAACAGTGGTATATGAGGACTTAAAGGACCACTGTTTGTTAGGAGAGCATGGGAAGTACAGAGCTTTCTGTAGTTTGGGTATTTTTCCTGTAGGCAGAGGGAAACTACTGTAGGAGAAATGGAGGGATATCCTTACTAGGCGGTGAGCTCAGCAATAATTCACCCAGTGTTTATTGGACTTTTGCTAGGTTCGGATTAGTGGCAGAGCATGAAAATGTGAATAAGTCTTCAAGGAGGCCTTCATAATTATAGATCCTTCTGCTTGCATCACACTTTCCCCTGGGTGTCTGTCCTTTCTTAGTTGGCCTTTCCATTTCCTGTGCTAGACTATGAGCTCCATGAGAGCAGAAGCTTCGTTTTGTTCTCTACTATATTCCCAGTACGGAGAAGTGGTCTGACACAGAGGGTGCTTAATAAATACTTGATGAATGGATAATTGAAGAGCTTACTGGAAACACAGACAAGAACTGACAATTACAGCATGATTTTTAAAAGGGTAATAAAAGCAGTGTAGTACTTCGGAAACAGAGAAGGGAGAGACCTACCTCCATGTTGGGTGGAGAAAAAGTATCATTTACACAGCATCTTAAATGATGCTGGGGCTTGCTCAGGTAGATGTGGGAGGAAGGCACTCCAGGCAGAAGGAATGCTACATGCAAGAGTTGGTGTAGTAGAGTTGAGAGTGGCTAGAGTATGGCATGCAGGGGGCAAGAGGCAGAAAGTTAGACTCAAAGCTTTGTTAGTTAAGGAGAGTGACACATCAAGGTTTATGTTCTAGAAAGAAGACTGGAGAAGACTGGAGAGTGAATTGAAAGGGAGATTCTGGCATTTTCTGGGAATTTATTTTTTCTGTGTTAGAGATCCAGGTGAGAAATGGTAAAGGCCTGAACAAAGGCAGAGGTGAAGGGAGGTCAACATGTAAGAGAGGATACAGCTAACATTCTTCTGTTGATGAGGGGATTGAGGGAGATGGAAAAGAGGTCAGTATGCCTATCTGGTTCTGATTGGCGCAATTTAGGTGTCATTCGTCAGGAAGGATACTGTGACCTGGCTTTCAGTGTCTCCCCCCAGCTTCCATGCCTGCTTACATCTGTTTGTACATTTATTCACCTAGCTAATATGTGCAAGGGACAGTGTGAGATGTGGATGACAATACATTTGGGCCATAACATAGCTCATAAAATGTCAGTACTATGAGGAATTTTAGAGATTAGCTCAGCCTCTGCTGCAAGTTGTCTTTATAATTGATTAGAATGGGTTTTGCATTTCAACTCTTGGATGCTTGGACTACACCCATCAAACTATCTCAGAACAGTTCTGAATAGGAATTTTCAGGAGTCATTCCAAAATGGAAGATGATGCTTCTGATTTTACTCTTTTAAATTCAGTCGGTTTTGCCATTACTAATTCACTTCTTTGTAAAGATTAAAGACATCTGTGGGATTAAAGAAGTCTTCAACTAGCCTGGAAGTATGTTTCAGGTAGCATAATGTAGATCAATGGACAATGGAAAGGTACCTGAGGCTCTAACTCAGTTCTGTCTTTGTTAGGAATTAACTGTGTCTTTAGGCAGTCAGCTAGCTAACCTCTCAGGGCTTCGCTTTCCTCTTTTACAAAATGTGAAGTTTAATCTGAAGCAGTGGTTCTTAATTTGGGCTACACATTGTAATCTCTAGGAAGGCTTTAAAAAGTCCTAAGGCCTATCCCATCTCCAGAAATTGTGATTTCGTTGTTCTGGGGGGAAGCTTGAGTTTTGTTTTGTTCTGTTTGTTTTTAAATTCTGATGATTCCAGTGTACATCCAGGTCTCCCAACTTTAAAGTTCTGGAAGTTTAAAAACAGCAACAACAATGTTAATGGTAGGCTGACTGATTTGGGTAGATTTGCTCATGAAATCATATGACAGAAAGAGAGAAAGAAAGAAAGAAGGAGCTTAACATTAATTGTGGAACTGTTGCTGTATAGAGAGCACCATGCTAGACAGTGAGGGATGTAAAATCTCTACTGTTACTACAGCCGAAGAAATAAACAGGAAACATAAGTGAAACTTCTTCCCTTTGGAAAAGGCCCATTTCCTAAAAAGAGCATTGTCTCTATTTCTTCCAGAATTAAAGAGCAGGAATATGTAACACCTCAATTTTTAAAAATCTGTTTAACAGGAGGCTCTCCCTAAGAGCAAGGTGGGGTGATATGACTGTTGTGGATTTTGAGGGACTTAAACTGGATCTTCAGGTGAACGGGGACCCAGTCAGGCAGGGGAAGGAGGGAGTAGATTACAGTGGAGAGAATGGTAAACAAGACATGATGATAGAAGGAGTCAGGAGGATAGGTGCAGCCATCTTAAAAGGGCCCTGAACACTTGGGTAGGGAGTTTGAATTTAATTCTGTAGCCAAGAGGGAAATGAGAAGAGTAGCATAATCAAAACTATGCCTTAGGATGAATTATGTAGAAGAATAAATTAAAATAAATGGGAAGAACAAGGGATACCACAAAACTTGCAGTCAGTCCAAAGTGACGTAGAAAGGGGCTACACAGGATTATGGTAGAGGAGATGAAAAGGAAGGGATGTTTTGAAGGAAGAATTAGCTGATTGATTTGATAGGAAGGGTGGAACAGAGTGAGTAATCAATACTGATGTCCTTCACATCATCAAATGTCAGTGACTGGGAAAATAATGTACCATGGATAGAAATAGAGATGTAATACCTGAAAGGCAAGCTAGTTGGTGTAGGGGGAAGATGATCTCAGTATTTTAAGTTTAAAGTGCTTTCCAAATATTCTTTTGATAGTGAGAACATGGGCTGAAACTCAAGACAAAAGTCAGTGCTGTAGATAATAGTATGGGACAGGTCATCTAACACTGAATATGGATGTGTTTTCTGAAGACCAAGACCAAAAAGAGCAGAAGGCCAAAGACTGGACCTTAAGGAAATCCATACTTAGGAAGTTTAAGAAGAGAAGTAGACCAAAAAAAAAGTCAGTGGGGTAGAAACGCCTGGAGGGCTTTTTGTTGTTTGTTGTTTTTGTTTTGAGGTGTTTTTGTTGTTGTTGTTGTTGTTTTTAAGTAGGCTCCACACCCAGCATGGAGCCCATCACTGGGCTTGAACTCACGACCCTGAAATCAAGAACTGTGCTGAGATCAGGAGTCAGATGCTTAACCGACTGAGCCACCCAGGCGCCCCAAAACCTGGAGTTTTAATAAAGCCTAGGAAAGAGAGAGTTCCAAAAGGGAGGAGGCAACAGTGAGCTGTGTGCTTTGGAAGGCCAAGAGCATGACAAAAGGCCAGTGGATTTTGCCACCGGGGACCACTGGGTCCTTCGCACTTCAGCCTCTTTGTGAGTGTAGTGCCCATCACAAGTGAGGTAAAAGCTGAACCCCTTACCACAGCTCACACAGGTTTCCACAAAACCTGGCCTCCACCCGCCTCTCCTTGCTCCTAACTCCTCACCAACAACATGGCTTTCTTGTTCCTCAGACACTCCCAGCATGTGACTTCTTCCTCTGCACTTGCTCTCCTTCTCTCTGTAGCCATCTCTGCCTTGTCCCGCCCTCGTGTGGCTCACAGGCCTTCTCCAGCATGCTGCTCAGATTTATCTTCCACAGAAAGCCCTTCCTTGTGTGAAAAGCCACTACCATACCCCTTGTTATTCTCTATCCCCTTACCATGATTTCTTTTTCTTCAGAACTGTATTGATGATTTCCTAGGGCTGCTATCACATTTTACCACAAATTGGGCAGCTTACAACAACAGAAATTTATTCTCTCACAGTTCTGGAGGCCCGAAGTCTGAAATCAAGGTGTGGGCAGGGTTTGTTCTTTCTGGAGTCTCTAAGGAAAAACTTGCTCCCTGCCTCTCCTAGCTTTAGTGCATCCTGGCACTGTCTGCCATTCCTGGCTTTTAACTGCAGCATTCCAATCTCTGCCTTCATCTTACATGGTGTTTTCCCTCTGTGCGTGTCTCTCTTCTCGAATTTCCCTCTTAGAAGGACACCTGTCATTGGAAGAGGGCTTGACCTCATCTTAATGTGATTGCATCTGCAAAGACTTTATTTCCAATTAAGGAAGGTCACATTCACAGGTACTGGGGATTAGGAGTTCCAGCATATTTGGTGGGGGGGAAGGGGGGTATAATTCAACCCACAACAAGAATACATACATTATATTACACACTTATTTGTTTACACGTTTGTGTTCTTTCAGCTGCTGAAATACAAGCTCTTAGGACAGGGACAAGGTTTTATTCAAAGCTTTCTGGGTCCTGCCACAGTGCCTGGAATGCTCAATATTGGTTGAATGAATGACTCAGTGAAATTCGTCTATAGGAAGTAGGAGAAGATTTAGATAATGAGAAAATGGGGGATGTTGGTTTAAAAAAAGCCTGTCGGGCGCCTGGGTGGCTCAGTCGTTAAGTGGCTGCCTTCGGCTTAGGTCATGATCTAAGGGTCCTGGGATTGAGCCCTGCATCGGGCTCTCTGCTCCATGGGAAGCCTGCTTCTCCCACTCCCCCTGCTTGTGTTCCGTCTCTCACTGTCTCTCTCTCTCTCTCTCTCTCTGTCAAATAAATAAATAAAATCTTAAAAAAAAAAAAAAGCCTGTCATTCAAGAAGTTTGGGAGGGTGAAAAAAGAACAAGGGAGTGGTTGACTCAAAGAATTCCAAAGATTGAGGCTTAGGCCTCACTTGTGAGCCATGTTCCCTATGAGACAGTTACTGGAGTCCAAGAAATACTTCTCATCTCTGCAAGAGAAGAAAATGAATTTGTCAATTTCTCTAGGTACGGGACTACTGACTCATAATAGCCAAACTAAAAAGAGATGAATCTGTAGACCAGAATGCTGTGTAATCATTAAGGGTGGCTCAAGAGCTAGGATTGATTTTTCTGCCAAGGGCAGTATATTCACTAATGATATCAATTTATACACCCAGAGGTGCTTGGTAAATATGGAAGTTTAGAGGCAGCAGAGTTTGATATTTCTCAAGGGATATTCCATCAAGCAATGGTAGCTGATATACTCTCTTTTTAGGGTGAGTTTTCCCAACTGTTTCTTAGAGCCCACCTCCAAAGATTCTGGTGTAGGTTTGAATACTTGAGGATCACATGAGATTCGGTATATTTAACAAGTTTTCCAGGTAATTCTCATGATCAGGCATTTTGGGAAATGTTACCTGGAATTGTTCTTAATTTTATTTAGTAGCAAATCCCAGATTAGAATTAAGCCCAGTGGTCTCAACCATGCCTACTGGGCTCCCACAATTCATTTCTTAGAGTGTAGGCGTGTCTTTCTGCTCAGCAGTTTTCATACTTGGGAAACTTACTTTGTGTGCAAGCATATGCTTGAGTGACTCAGCAAATGAAACACAGCCATTTGGATATTCTCCCTCTCTTTTATGGTGGACAGATGGAATGAGCTTGATTATTAAAATAAGTACCTTTCCTATATAACTTGTGCTTCATTGTAACTAAATAGTGAATGAGGGGAATTGATTCCTGATAGAATTCCAATTAGTAGATATAGAAAGAATAGAATTACAGTCCATAATGGAATAATGAATCTAGACTACAATCATCAATGGCTACTAAAATCATTAGGTAGAAACTGATGGGGAAGTTTATACTAGATGAAACAGACTGATAGCACCTGACCCACTGACCAGAGAACATCACCGAGAGAGACTTCATGTGCATCCTCATGTGATGCAGTAGGAAAAACAGAGCATCTCTTTTAAGTGTTCTTCAAAAAATTTAACTCAAATTTGAGTACACCTCTACTTAGAAAATACAGGGACTAGAGGAATGCATTAAACCACATTCTCATGGATTCAGTTCCTCAGATTTAGAAATGGGAGAATGTACAGCCTTGCTACTTTCAAACTGTGGACTGCACACCAGCTGCATTGATATCCCCAGAGAGCTTATTAGAAATGCAGATTCTCGACCAAATGAAAGACTGCATTTTAACAAGATTCCTAGGTAATTCTCATGTGCCTTAAATTTGGAGAAGCGTTGTCCAGGAAATGACCTCATGTTTTCAAATAATGGTAAGGAAAGAAAGAAAGGGGAACTGTTGAGTGATATGGGAGGATATATCACTGCTTTGTTAGGCTTGCAGGATTGAAGGATACACCGTATTATCAATGGGAAAAGAGATTTAGAGGATGTGTGTTAAATCATCACGGCAGTCAAATGCAGACTTGTAATGAAAGAGCCTTGGTGTAGGGATCCCTGTTAATATTCTGCCAGCAGTTCTCACACTATAGTATAATCATGTTTCAGACAATTCAGAAATTCAGTGCAGAACTTGAGTAGGTGACATCACTGTTGTCCCCAAAGTTGAAAAGAGGACAGGTTTATCGTACCTTTAACTATTTCAGATGTTTTTCTCTGAACTTTAACAATTTTGTTTTTGCTTGGACATACTTCAGAGTCTTACTGAGCCCGTTCCCATTTCTAAAAGGACATTGGATTAGACCTCAAGGATTCTTTCCAACACTCAAATTCTAGGATAAATAATTCATTTAAAAATCTCAAGTGTATATGACTAGTGATATTATACGTGACTAATGATAGTCTTCAAGTTGAATGAAAAAGCAAGGCAGCCTGTCTTCCTCAGCCAGACCTTTCCTTGTCCACACTTTTCACAAATGTCCAAGATCTTGAGGCTAGATCACAGAGGGGTGGAGAGAAGTGCGTCAGCTGGCTATGCAGTGGTCTGGGTGGCATCTTAGAGGAGACCCAGGGTCAGCTGTTCACCCAGGGCCGAGATGAGATAGTTGAGGCCATCCTCTTATCACCCCCAGGCATGACTAGGTGTGAGGGGTCCAGAAATCACTCTATCATGTGGTTCTTTCTTTACAAGTTGGACTTTCCAGAAGTATTTTAAATTGGCCATGCTACTTAACAGGCAGAGTTTTATATTTTGCTTTAAAATTATGTTGGTTTCCTTTTTTACATGATGTCTTTCAGAATTTGCCCACTTTTCTGGTATAACTAATTCTGATGGCTGGGAGTAAAGGACGCGGACGTGCAGCTTACACCTTTAATATTGAGGCAGTTGGATTTGGCAGAGGTGAAAAGTTACCTGATGTAGTTTTGAAACCCCCTCCACTATTTCCCGTAAGTACAGTAAAAGTGGATTTCTCACGGTTTGTTTTTTCATGTTTCAAAGAAAATTAAAATTCTATATAGGACTGAATAGAGGATATCATTATAAAATCTTAAATGTAAGAAAGTAAAAGAGGGTGTGCTTCGCTGCGGTGTGCTTCCCTGAACCTCTTTCTGATTTTTTTTTTTTAAAGATTTTATTTATTTATTTGAGAGAGAGAATGAGAGAGAGAGAGCAGGAGAGGGGGGAGGGTCAGAGGGAGAAGCAGGCTTCCCGCTGAGCAGGGAGCCCAATGCGGGACTCGATCCCGGGACTCCAGGATCATGACCTGAGCCGAAGGCAGTCGCTTAACCAACTGAGCCACCCAGGCGCCCCTCTTTCTGATTTTTAACACTGCTTTCCTAAAAGACAGAAAAAACTGTAGTCACCTTTCTTTGAATATACTCAGTACTATGTGAACTAAGAAAGATTTTGTTTTTCAATTCCTGCACCTTCTGTTGTGTTTTTGATGTATTCCAACATCAAAATAATATTTTTGAAAGTCAGGTCAGATTTTACAGTGGTCCCCAATGGTCCTCACTCTACCAGACTTTCACTTAATGATTTTCCTCTCATCTTGTATCTATAGGATTTGATTTTGCTCCCTAGTATACCATTTGGTCTTTTAGTCCCTACTCAACTTCTTTTTTTTTTTTTGCTTATTTCTCTATTTTTAAAAAAGTCAATTTGAATTTTGTTGATGTTTCTCAACATCTAAGCGTTCCTACTACATTTAGTGTTGCTTTTAAATTTAATGAGTATGCTGTAAACTCAATTGGCATAATATTGAATGCTTTCACTTTACATTTAGTTTAAAATCTAAGCTTACATTTCCAGGTGTGTATGTGCTATGATATAAAAAAATGAAAAAATCGTAAATAACCACATACCCCTCAATCTAGGAATCTTTCCTCTATTTCAAAGGGAAAAGTCCCTTGTCAAAAGATGTATGTAAGTAGAGGACCCTGAACAAATGTATCTAGGGATCTAGGTGTCTTCCACAGGGAGTCTCTACTTTTTGCTCTTGGTATTTTGCCTTTTTGATATTTAGTAAATAGCCTGAAACAACAATACACATCTCATGTGTAGGCATAATGTCACTTTATACATTGATTTCTTTTAAAACAAGCTCTTCTCCATGTGTGAGGATACTTCTAAACACTGGGAATATTAGGACATGTTGTCTTATACTTGGAATAAAATTGTAATTCCTTACTGCTGGCAAATTGGCTCTATTTGATAGGGCCTTGCTGATGTCTGTCTAACTTTTCCTGTCACTGACCTTCTCTCTCCTTAGCCATCATGGCCTCCTTGTTCTCGCAGACGTTTTCCTGTGTTGGTTTCCCTGGCTGGAGCCATCTGTTTTCAAGTCTTTCCATGATGGCTTCCTAATTTTATCCAGAGCTCTGCTCAAATGTGACTTCCTTAGAGGTCACGTGTGCTCACCCTTGTCTAGACCAATACCTCCAGCCTCCATGTACTCTGTCCGTCACTCTTTCCTCTGCCCAGCTTCATTTTCATGCCACTTATCACTACCTGAAATTGTGTATTTCCTCGTTGTTTACTTACATCTTGTGTTTTTCTCCCCTAGAATGTAAGTTCCATAAGGGCAGGAAGTTTGATTAGTTCATCATGGTGTCTCTTGTTGTCTAACCGTGTCTGGCTTGTAGTAAGCACTTAATAAATAGTTGTAGAATGAATGAACAAATTCAGAGTGAAATTTTGAAAATGTACCCTATACTTTGCTCTGATACTAGAAATGTCTTTTTTTTAAGAAATGTCTTTACTACATAACCTGAGGTCCCACTTTTTAATAAATACATATATTTTATGAATATATATACATAATATACATATGTGTGCATGTGTGTAGTTCGTTAAAATTGAAGACGTCAAGAGGCACCTGAGTGGCTCAGTTGGTTGGGCATTCAGCTCTTCATTTCGGCTCAGGTCATGATCTCAGGCTCTTGGGATTAAGCGCTGGGTCAGGCTCAGCACTGAGTGTGGAGCCTGCTTGGGATTCTCTCTCCTTTTCCCTCTGTGCCCCACCCCCCACCACACACACATGCACATGCACACTCTCTCTCTGTCTAAAAAAAAAAAAAATTGAAGATGCAGGTTCAAACTCCTGCTTTGTCATTTACATGTCGTGTGAGTTTATAGATTGTTCACTTGTCAGTTTATTTACTGTCAAAGGGAAAATATTGATGATAGTTTAAATGGGATCATGGATGTTGAATATTGAGGACATCTGGGTCAGAGTAACCACTTGCTAAATAATAGCTGCTACTTCTATTCTTTTTTTTTTTTAGCTACTGCTCCCACTAATACCACCACTACTAACTGAGGTTAATAAGAAACCAAAGCAGTTGCTCTCATTCTGGTGCTTTGAGTTCTAAACTATGTAATCACGGTCAACAGACTATGTAACAAAATAATTGTTGGTGTGGTCAGTAGGAAAATTAAGCATCTTTCTTTCCTACCTGTAAAATAAGAGCAAAGTAGGAAATGGGCTAAAAGGTTAAATAGATTACAAAAGCTCAACATCTTTTCAGTTGATTGTAAAACTTAGTATCTATAAAATGTAGTTTTTCAATAAAACTGACATTTTCCAGATTATAGACAAAAGGGATATTTAAAAACTTAACTTATTAAAAAAATTGTCTCTTAAAAAGGATACAGATTATAAACCAGTGCCACTGAAAGCAGGAGAGGGTGAAGATTATATGCTGGCCTTGAAACAGGAGTTGAGAGAAACTATGAAAAGAATGCCTTATTACATAGAAACACCTGAAGAAAAACAAGGTGGGTAGTGGAATCTTTGATTATGTGGCTGAATGTATACAGATGAAACAGTGTTTCTATATAAAATATATAGTCATTTAATGCACTTAATGATTGCTTGATTTAGTTCAATCAGAAATTATCCACTACCTTGAAAAAGCATACTTAATGTTGATTTAACAGAAAAATGTATTTTAAACTTTTTGATATTTTATTTCTAAAATTACCTTTCAAGAGATGTTTTATGTGTTTGGTGAAAATTATGAAAAATATTAAAAAATAAAAGTCACCTATAATGCTTACATCTAGAGATCTGTTAATATTTTATTGCATATTCTGGATTTTTTTCTTTTATATGTGTATTCTTTTTATAAAATTGGATTCATAGTCTTTGTATCTTCCTTTTTTACCCAATAGCATGTTATTAGCCTTTTCACATAACCTTAGTATTCTTGGAAAATATGATTTTTAATGACTATGTGGTATTTCATTGTGTGTATATAACATTATTTATTGTGAGTAGTTGCCTGCTGTTAGATTTAAAGTGGTTTTTTGCTCATATATGTATATAATGCAATGATTACTATCCTTATCCATAAATCCTATGTAAGTCTCTGATTATTTAATATTTTGGTTAAAATTTTTAAAAGCCTTGACTGTATTTTGGCTTATTATTTGTATATCAGACATAATAGGAAGCATAAAGCATGTACTCATTGGTTATGCCAAGGACAGAGAGGAGAAATTACAGTTGGAGAAGCTTGACAGTCTCAGGGAGTGGGAAGTGGTTTTAGAGGAAGAGAACCCATTCCTGGGTAGTTATTTAGCACAGTAGATCTATATTGATTTTCAGTTTCTGCCCTTGAATGTTGAAATTAGAGAGATCGATATCATCCTTGAGTTCCCAAAACAACATCATTAAAGCATGAGAAATTCATATAGTATCCTCTCATTCCATTAGTATTAAAAATGCATTCCATTTTCACTCTCTGTAAAAGACTTAGAACTGGCTAAGAGTCAAAAAGAAAGTCTTATGTAGTAATATATGTGCTCATAATTATAAGAAGCATTTTAGACAAGTTCATTGAATTTTTCAAACATAGCTGCTTAAAGTTGATATAATGGTTTCATAAGACATTTTTATCTCAAAAATACTGAATTTTTTTTACTTTCATGATTATGTGGCATGCTTTTATCTATTTGATTCAAAAATGAAATTAAAGCTCTCATTTTAAAGATTTAAAAAAGTAAGATTAAATGAACTAATAAACATTCATTCTTAGTGGAAAAAATAATAGTGTAGGGTATACTTTAATCTTTTTAAAATTAGTGTTTTCTCTAGACCATGGAACAGATTTACTTAACTAAATGTGGTCGTTATTAAAGCACAGGTCTAATTTACAAGTATATCATTTTATTAAAGCATATCTGTGAGTCTTTTAAATAGGGACATTAGGAACATAATTTTCTTGCTGGTTTCTGGGAGTGGTTGGCTTGTACCTGGATTAAGAGGCTCTTTATCTTTGATAATTGCACAAAGTATTTAAAAATACAAGGAATCTTTGTTTCTTTTTCTTTCTGGAGAAAATGCTTGTATAAAATTTTCCAAATTGATACAAGTACATTCTCCTTCAAAATCTTCATGTTTACTTTTCTTTTCCTTTTTTTTTTTATTCTTATGTTAATCCCCATACATTACATCATTAGTTTTAGATGAAGTGTTCCATGATTCATTGTTTGTGCACAACAACACCCAGTGCTCCATGCAGAATGTGCCCTCCTCAATACCCACCACCAGGCTAACCCATCCTCCCACCCCCCTCCCCTCTAGAACCCTCAGTTTGTTTTTCAGAGTCTATCGTCTCTCATGGTTCATCTACCCCTCCGATTTCCCCCGCTTCATTCTTCCCCTCCCGCTACCTTCTTCTTCTTCTTTTTTTTTTTTTCTTAACATATATTGCATTATTTGTTTCAGAGGCACAGATCTGAGATTCAACAGTCTTGCACAGTTCACAGCACTTACCAGAGCACACACGCTCCCCAGTGTCCATCACCCAGTCACCCCATCCCTCCCACCCCACCCCCCACTCCAACAACACTCAGTTTGTTTCCTGCGATTAAGAATTCCTCATATCAGTGAGATCATATGATACATGTCTTTCTCTGTTTGACTTATTTCACTCAACATAATACCCTCCAGTTCCATCCACGTCATTGCAAATGGCAAGATCTCATTCCTTTTGATGGCTGCATAATATTCCATTGTGTATCTATACCACATCTTCTTTATCCATTCATCTGTCGATGGATATCTTGGCTCTTTCCACAGTTTGGCTATTGTGGACATTGCTGCTATAAACATCGGGGTGCACGTAGCCCTTCGGATCCCTACTTTTGTATCTTTGGGGTAAATACCCTTACTTTTCTTTTCTGATGTAATGTGTTTTTAGAAAACTATGGTTGAAAATGAAGTTTTTTTAAAAAAAAATACACATACGCATGTGTATTGGTTAATATAGTATTTACTATATATATATATGCTTATATATGTGTGTGTGTGTATTCATATATATAAAGTGTTTATGTACTATGCACACCACAAATGAGAAAAAATTGGCCAGGCTGAACAGAAGTATGCAACTGTCAGAGGGAGCTTGTTCTGGGTAGTATTATATCACTGTACCTTCAGCAGCCTTCGCCTATCACTCACCACCTATATGCTTTAGAAAAGAGAGACTTAGGGACTCATGTAAATAAATAAGGGTAAGAGGTGTCAAGGTTTCCTGATAATTAAGTGGCTAGTGGCTCAGGGTATTGAGATCACAAAGAACTAAGGGCATAGAATGAAAATATTTCTTGTGATATCTTCACAATTTGTTTATAATGTTCTTGGATAGAATTATAGAAATGATTGTTATTTTCTTTACATGAAATTTGTTATCTTTGTAATAAAAGAAAAACACCAATAAATATTATTACTTTAATGGGTTATAGCTGCAAGGGCATATGGAGAGCATCTGATCCAATGGTTCCCAGCTCAGGTTCCTGAACCACTAGGGTCCAATGAGGTAAAAACAGGCATGATAGTTGTGATGGTTCTGTAAGCCATTTTTAGAATTTCAGAAGCTTAATAGGAATTACACATTTACCTGCAGTATGGCCACAAGATCTGTTATTGAATAAATAGAGTTTGGTTTTTATTAACTGTCAATGTACCATCAGGGTCCATGAGACCCGATTTTGATTTTTGAGTTTATTTTTGAGCAGTGATTGATATTCATAACTTTTATTTTTTTAATAGAGATCTTCCAAAGAACAAAGAGAATTTATTTTAAAAATAGAAAGGGGGCACCTGGGTGGCTCAATCAGTTAAGCGTCTGACTCTTGATTTAGGCTCATGATCTGAGGGTTGTGAGATCCAGCCCCACATCGGGCTCTGCACTCAGCCTGGAGTCTGCTTGAGATTCTCTCTCTCCCTGTCCTTCTACCCTTCCCCCTGTTAAATAAATAAATAAAGTCTTTAAATAATTTCTTTTTTAAATGAAAAAATAAAGGAAGAAAACTCATTTTATCTTAGCATTACCATATCGGCCTGTTGTATCCTTTTATAAATCTAAATACATTCTGGAATCTTAGTGATCTTATTTTTCCTTCATCTTTAAACATCTTGCTATTTCATCAGCATAGATACTATTTTATCATTACTTGTGAATTATCCCCCCCATCCTGGAAAATAAAAGACTGAAATAATTTTAAAAAAAAAGGAAGAATGATGAAGTTGCCTTGAAGCATGGTGCAGTATTGAAATAAATCACTATTACATTATCCTTTAGTGTTTCTTTTGTGTTGCCCAAAGTATTACATTAATTTTTAGGAAGCTATAAAAGAAGTCTAGAGAGACTTGTCTTTATAGTTGTTTTGTTTGGTTTTGTTTTTGTTTTCATAGAGTACAATTGAGAATCCAGAATTGTTCATTTTCAGCCCATAATGGCAAAGAGAAGAAAACTGACAGAGGAAGGTGTTGCACTAGACAAATCAGAAGATGAATGTAGATGCAGCAGTTCTTTGGGCACTAACAATGATCGTGAAATTGATTGTATAAGTGAAATCTCTGAGTCTTCAGATGAGAGTATTCTAGATGAATTTTCTCAAACTCAAGAGTCAATGGGTAAACAATATATATCTAAAAAGAAAAAGGAAATACAGTATTCTCATACCATTAGTCCTTGAAAAGCTCCTCATCACATAATATTTTGTAATAAGAACCGGGAACATCCTGTTTGTTGAAATGACATGTGACCATATTTTTTTTTTTATGTGTTTATGTACCAAAAGTTATTTGATGTAGTTTGTAACTGGACAAATGCTAAAGGCAAGGACAAAGATGATCAAAAGGAAATAGGTTATGTAGAAATGAAACAGTTTGTTGGATTGATCATGTTAATTGGTAATTATAAATTTAATAATGAAAATGTTTTACAATTATAGACCAAAGAAGATGGCTGGGCCATCCTCACTTCAACACAAATGTGAGCCATCAAAGCTTTTTTTTTTTTTAAGATTTTATTTATTTATTTGTCTGAGAGAGAGAGAGCACGCAGAGGGAGTGGCAAAGGGAGAGGGAGAAGCAGGCTCCTCGTTGAGCAGGGAGTCCAATGCTGGGCCCAGGACTCCGGGATCATGACCTGAGCCAAAAGCAGATGCTTAACTGACTGAACCAGCCAGGCGTCCCATCAAAGCTTTTAAAGTATTACATTTGGCAATGCGAGTATAAGATGAAGAATTGGAAATAATGGTAAGATGGAACCTATTAGAAATGTATTTCTAATCTAGAATCATTTTGATGGTGCAAGTGTGAGAAGAACCAGAAGTAACAAGTTAGAATTTATTAATAAAGATATATTTGAAATCTGGAATCAGGATATATGAAATGTATATATTCAGAATTTGTGCATGACAACTGTACATGCATTCCTAGAATGCACAGTTGATGCACAGTTAACTGCATTCAAAAGACATTGCCCATTTTGGGTAAATAGACATTCAAAACCAGGAAAATAATGGAACATAAATTTGAGTTTAGTATACTTAAGTTCTTATAATAATAATAATTATTATTATAATTTCTAATAACTTTCTTTTTAAATAATAGCTTTATTGAGATAAAATTCACATATATAAAATACACTTCTTTTATTTATTTATTTATTTATTTATTTGAGAGAGAGAATGAGATAGAGACAGAGAGCATGAGAGGGGGGAGGGTCAGAGGGAGAAGCGGGCTCCCTGCCGAGCAGGGAGCCCGATGCGGGACTCAATCCCGGGACTCCAGGATCATGACCTGAGCCGAGGCAGTCACTTAACCAACTGAGCCACGCAGGCGCCCCTAAAATACACTTCTTAAAGTATTCAATTCAGTGGCTTTTGATGTAGTTACAGAATTGTGCAACCAACACTACTCTCTGATGTTTGGAACCTTTTCATCAACCTGAAAAGAAATCCTGTACCTATTAGTATGACCCTTCATTCTCCCCTGTCTTTAGCCATGGCAACCACTAATCTGCTTTGTCTGTAGTGATTTGTTTCTTCTGGACAGTTCATATAAGTAGAATCATAGGGATGCTTGGCTGGCTCAGATCTCGGGGTTGTAAGTTCAAGCCCAACGTTGGGTGTAGAGATTACTTAAAAATGAAAAATGAAATCTTTTAAAAAAGGGAATCATAAAATGTGTCCTTTTGTGACTGGCTTCTTTAACTTAGCATAATGTTTTCGGGGTTCACTGATGGTACAACATGCTTCATTCCTTTTTATGGCTGAATAGTATTCTGTTGTTTGTATATGCCACATTTTGTTTGTCCATTCACCAGTTGATGGACATTTGGGTCAGTTCCACTTTGGAGCTATCATGAGTAATGTTGCTTTGAACATTTATGTACACGTTTTTGAGTGGACATATGGTATTTCTATTGGGTATTTATCTAGGGTCATATGGTAACTCTATATTTAACATTTTGAGGAACTGCCAAACTGTTTTCCAAAGTGCTTGCACCACTTTACAGTACCAACAATATATGAGGGTTCTAGTTTCTCCACACCCTTCCCAAAACTTGTTGGTTCTAGTTTCTCCACACCCTTGCCTTTTTGGTTATAGCCATCTTTTTGGGTATCAAGTGGTATCTCATTGTGGTTTTGATTTGAGTTTCCAAAATAACTATGATGTTGAACATCTTACATGCTTTTTTCCATGCATATCTTCTTTGGAGAAATGTCTATTCAAATCCTTTGTTTCTTTCTAACTGGATCTCAGTAGTTTTCAATATTGCTTATTCTTCTAAAGTTTACTACTAAAGGTTAAATTTTTCCAAAATATGCAATCTGTTGTGGAGAAAATTTTTAAATGCAAATCTGTCATCTGTGTTGACTTCTCTTTACAGATGAAAAGCTTGAGAGCAAGATTGAAGTCAAAAAAGTTAAATACCTAGAAAAGCTTGATTTCTTGGTCTCACTGATCTACTCTTTATTTTAGTTATTTTTGTTTAACACTATGGTCTTAGTATTATTTGGAATCATGTTCTTAACATGGAAGAGAAATCAGTACATATTTGGGTCTTGTTTTTTATGTTTGCATCTGTTGTATTAACTTCCCTATTTCATGGCTATACTCCTAAACCACATGTTATGATGAACCATGGTTTCAGGCTATGGCATGATGGTGTTCCTTGCTAACTTAAGTTGCTAGGAAAGGGTTTGGGCCCTTATTAAGGGAGTTTCTTGTGGCAGAGTTGGCGAAGGAGAAGTAAGAGCCACTCCCATTTTGGGCAAGCACAGAAGGTCCCTGGAGAGTTGTCAGTAGTTCATGTGGAAGACTTGCAGCTTGCTCATTCATACCCCATCAAGTCCAAACCTAGCTACTCCTACCCTTTTCCCCATTCTCCTCCTCAATGGGTTGTGAAGAGTAGCTCACTGAGAAGCCTGTGTATTAATGTGTGTATCAAGCACTGGAGGTGAGCATACAGCTTTCCATCTCCACTTAGGTAGTTAATACATCCCAATTACATAAGATTTAAAGTATGGGAGCTGGAGGCTAGTGTCACAAGAAGGCTTACTTGCCCGTATATGTAAGTGGCTTCCTGACCTGGCTTTGGGCTTTAGCGAATATTCTCAGAGATGAGTCAGGTTGTCTGATTCTAAAAACCATGATCAGGGTTTAGGTCTCTGCTCACCCCCAGCCATTCATACCCAGTTTCTTGCCACTTCCTTAAACTTGTAATATTTATTGAACTTTTCAATAGGTGTTCAGGAACACATTATGTACAAATATAGGAAATTCCCTATGTGTGAAATAAAAGATGTTTGGGGGAGTTGTTTTGTTTTGTTTTTAAAGATTTTATTTATTTATTTGACAGAGCACAAGCAGGGGGAGGAAGAGGGAGAAGCAGACTCCCCACTGAGCAAGGAGCCCGACATGGGACTTGATCCCAGGACTCTGGGATCATGACCTGAGCTGAAGGCAGACACTTAACTGACTGAGCCACCCAGGCGCCCTGAAATAAAAGATGTTATCTGCTGTTTTCAGTTACGGCTTAAGGAATGACTTACGTTCAGGCTTATTCTTGACTTCTCTAATGAACACTTCTTTTTTTTCTAGATATTGAAAGATATAGTAAAAGATACATGAAGGTGTACAAAGAGGAGTGGATACCAGGTAATTATAAAACTGAAAATATTAAAATAATTTTTAAAGTTTATCTCCCTACCCCATATTTTTTTAGGGAAAATTTTCTATTTTCACCATAGGAATTTTCACTGTAGGAAAATAGGCTGGCTCCTTTCCTATAATTAATTAGTAATGTATATCCTTTGAAAACTAGAATAAAAAGACTTTTATACTGTAACAAGGAAGAGTTAAAGTGTTTTTGAAGTTCTTAAAATACTTTTTTATAAAATAGGACTTGCCAAACCCATTTGGGGTTTCCATTTCCATTTGCCACAATCACAATTTTAATCTACAGTACCAATAATACTTCCGTGTTTGTGAGTGATTTTAAGCTTTTGAGGAGAAAACAAGTCTAGTTAAAGGATATTTTAAGCCAAAATCATGGATCTTCCTTTCTTTCAAGCAGACATAGACTACTTTTATTTGTTAAGATGCCTTTTCAATAGAAACATATCTAAGAGAGTTTTTTTCAAAGTTCACAAATTTTCCTTAGACAGAGGCAAGATGGAAGAGGCTAGAGAGATTTCATCCAGCTCTTTCATTTTGCAGTTAAAGAAATGTTGCCATAGAAATGGAGTGATTTATCAGGGTGACTTGGACAGTACTACTAGAACCCAGGTCTTCTCATTTTAACTCACTTCCCTTTGACTTCTCTGTCCTTGGTGTTTCATGGAAACTGCCTTTATGTAAGAGCATAAATGGCATTTATAACATTATTGCTTGCATGGGTTATAGTGGTCTTTTCAGTGTGGATCATTGATAAAGTTGGATTTTCCTTCAACCCTCTCCTATCTCAGATCTTTCATATCTGCCACATCATAAATATTTATCTCCTGAATGATTCTCTTTACATACTTTTTCATGATCATCTATGAATCACTTATAAAAGCAGAAATATAGTCAAAGCCAGATTTATTAGTTCAGGTAAAATAGCTTGAGATACAAATGCTTTCTACAAAATATACTGAGTTTTTATTAGTAGGCAGTATTTTTTAATCCATTCTCATGTTGCTTCATTTTTCTGATTAATTCTGTGCTTAAAAAGAAAAGAAAGTGGGATCCCTGAGTGGCTCAGTCAGTTGAGCATCCGACTCTTGGTTTTGACTGAGGTCATGATCTCAGGGGTGGGATCAAGCCCTGCATAGGGCTCCACACTCAGCGAGGAATCCCTTCCGCTCATGTGTACGCTCTCTCTCTAAAATAAATAAATAATTCTTTAAGAAAACTAAAAGTAAGTGGCAAATTAAATATTTACTTATTTATTTGAAAGAGAATGCAGGGGGTGGGGCCAGGGGAGAAGGAGAGAGAGAATCTCAAGCAGACTCCCCACAGGGCTCGATCTCACAACTCTGGGATCATGACCTGAGCCAAAACCAAGAGTCTGAGACTCAAGTGACTGAGCTACCCAGATACCCCCAGGCAAAATTATTTATTAAAGAGAATTTACTTTTCCTTAGCTATTTATATTTTTAATTATAAAGTTTTTGGATAATTATTAGAATTGTTTATTTAATTTTGCATGTGTTGGGATTATGGTCACATATTTTAACTTTTGAAAAATATCAACTATAGGGCGCCTGGGTGGCTCAGTTGGTTAAGCGACTGCCTTCGGCTCAGGTCATGATCCTGGAGTCCCGGGATCGAGTCCCACATCGGGCTCCCTGCTCAGCAGGGAGTCTGCTTCTCCCTCTGACCCTCCTCCCTCTCATGCTCTCTGTCTTTCATTCTCTCTGTCTCAAATAAATAAATAAAATCTTTAAAAAAAAAAAAGAAAAATATCAACTATAGAAAACTTAATCCTAACACCCACAAAGAATTATTATAATATTTTGTTCCCAACCTAGAGGTTTCTCTGCACAAATATTAAATATATAAAGATATTTATATGTTAGGTTTATTTTTTAATGGGATTATATACATATTATTTTAGAAACTTTTTTTATCAATGTATCATGAATAACTCTTCATAAAAATTTTCTTACATTATTTTTCTTGTGATGAAAATTTCTGTATTTAAAATTGATTAGATAAATACTGTGTAGCTGTTGAAAGAATGTTGTAGAAATTTTATAGCACTACTTCAAAGGTTTTTTTTTTAAGTTTTTTTTTTAAATAATCTCTGCATTCAATGTGGGGCTCGAACTCACAACCCCAAGATCAGCGTCACATGCTTTACTGACTGAGCCAGCCAGACGCCCCCAAAGTTTTTTTAATGAACTTTCTCTTTTTCATAGGAGAAAACATATTACAATTATATTTTGATTCCCAGGTTTAATCTATACAGTTAGATATTAAGAAATTATTTTCATTGCAGAAGCAACTGTGATGTCCTTTATTTATTTTTTTTAAAGATTTATTTTTTTTATTTGAGAGGGGGTGGATAGAGGGAGAGGAAGAGAGAATCTTAAGCCCTGATCTGGGGCTCAATCTCATGACCCTCAGATCATGACATAAGCTGAAACCAAGAGTTGGATGTTTAACCTACTGTGCCACCCAGGTGCCCCTGTCATGTCCTTTATTTATTTTTTTTAATTGTATTTATTTATTTGAGAGAGAGAGAGAGAAAGAATACGAGTAAGGGGAGGAGCAGAGGGAGAGGGACCAACAGACTCCCTGCTGAGCAGGGAGCCCAACTCAGGGTTCTATCCCAGAACCCTGACATCATGACCTAAGTCAGATGCTTCACTGACTGAGACACCCAGGCGCCCCCTGTCATGTTCTTTAAATAGTCGAGTGCCACTAATCCCTAGAGTAAATTTCAATTTTTCTATTTTTTTTCTCTTTTGTACATGCAGATTGGAGAAGACTTCCAAGAGAGATGATGCCAAGGAAGAAGTGCAAAAAAGGTACATTGACTAATGTAATAATCCAGATTAAAAAAGGTTATTGCTCAAATTATGAAATTATCAATCTGAAGTTACACTCAGTGTACTGAATGCTTTTTCTTAAAATGTGTTTGGCATTTGGTTATTTTGTTAAAACTTTTTGTTGTTGATTTTTGTTTTGTTTTTGTTTAGTTGTTTTTCTTTTCTTTAATTATGGAATTTTGATGTGCCAAGAAAGACTTTTTAAGTATATAGACATTTTTTTATTTGAAATTGAGCATATCTGAAACTTTTTTAATGGTTATACTATCTATATTTTAACATTTTTTTTCAATTAATTAACATATAATGTATTATTAGTTTCAGAGGTAGAGGTCAGCGATTCATCAGTCTTACATAATACCCAGTGCTCATTACATCATGTGTCCTCCTTAATGTCTATCATCCAGTTACCCCATCCCCCAACCTCCTCTCCTCCAGCAACCCTCGGTTTCCTGTGATTAAGAGTCTCTTATGGTTTGTCTCCCTCTCTGATTTCATCTTGTTTTATCTTTCCTCTCTTCCCCTATGATTCTCTGTTTTGTTTCTTAAATTCCACATATCAGTGAGACCACATGATAATTGCTTTTCTCTGATTGACTTATTTTGCTTAGCATTATACCTTCTAGTTCCATCCATGTTGTTGCAAATGGCAACTGTTCATTTTTTGATGGCTTCATAATATTCCATATATATATATACACACACACACCACATCTTTATCCATTCATCTGTCGACAGACATCTGAGCTATTTCCATAGTTTGGCTATTGTGGACATTGCTGCTATAAACATTGGTGTGCAGGTGCCCCTTCAGATCCCTACATTTTTATCTTTGGAGTAAATACCCAGTAGTGCAATGGCTGGGTCATAGGGTAGCTCTTTTTTCAACTTTTTGAGGAACCTCCATTCTGTTTTCCAGAGTGGCTGTACCAGCTTGCATTCCCACCAACAGTGTAAGAGGGTTCCCCTTTCTCTGCAGCCCCGCCAACATCTGTCATTTCCTGACTTGTTCATTTTAGCCATTCTGACTGGTGTGAGGTGGTACTACATTGTGGTCTTGATTTGTATTTCCCTGATGATGAGTGATGTTGAGCATTTTTTCATGTGTCTGTTGGCCATTTGGATGTCTTCTTTGGAGAAATGTCTGTTCATGACTTCTGCCCATTTCTTTGATTGGATTATTTGTTCTTCTGGTGTTGAGTTTGATAAGTTCTTTGTAAATTTTGGATACTAGCCCATTATCTGATATGTCATTTGCAAATATCTTCTCCCATTCTATTGGTTGTCTTTTGGCTTTGTCGACTGTTTCCTTTGCTGTGCATATATTTTAAGTTTTTAACTAAAACATTTGGAACTGGTAAAATTTGGGAACTGTTAAATTAGAACTTTATGTTGTACATAAAATACCAAAGTGAAAGTTTCCAATGTGTTGTTCTTTCATAATTCCACTGAGTAAAAAGTTGTTGAGCATCTGCTATTGCCAGACACTGTGCTAAAAGGAATAAAACAGTGAGCAAAGTGGGAATAATCCTTGCCCTAATGGGGCTTACAGTCAAATGGAGTAAAAACATTAAACAAAAGCACAGTGTCCTCATTGGGAGGTCAGGGGAGTTCCTTTGAGGACATGGAACTGGAAGTCAAGATTGCAAGATGAGTAGGAGTTTACTAAGATTTGGTCAAGGGAAGAACATTGGAGAAAGACCAGGTTTGTGAGGGGAAAGTCATGAGTTCAATTTAAAGGTGGTCTTTAAGGTTCCTTTGAAATATACCAGTAGAAATGTTAAGCATGTTGTTGCATACAGGGGGGTGGACCTCAAAATAGATAGTGATCAGCATAGACACTATAATTGAAACTATGAGGAGGGAAGGATGAAATTGTCTAGGGAGAAATTAGAGAATTAGAAAAAATGAAAGCCTAAGCTTGGAGGAATGCCAAAATTTAATAGGCTGGTAGAGGAGATTTAATCAGCAAAGAAAGGAGATGGAGAGAAAGAGAGAGGGGTGGGAGAGAGGAGAACCCAAGAGGGTAGAGTTACAGAAGCGAGAATGCAAGAAGTAGAGACTATTTCCTGGCACCTGGGTGGCTTAGTCAGTTAAGTGTCTGCCATGGGCTCAGGTCATGATCCTGGGGTCTTGGGATTAAGCTCCATATCAGGCTCCCTGCTCAGTGGGGAGTCTGCTTCTCCATCTTCTTCTGCTCCTCCCCCTGCTTGTGCTTTCTCTCTCTCTCTCTCTGTCAAATAAGTAAATAAAATTTTAAAAACAAAAAAGAAGAGACTATTTCAAAAGGTGATCAACAGTGTTAAAAGAGGTTAAACAAAGTTGCTGTGAGGTCAAGTAAGATAAAGATTGGAAAATGCAAACTAATTTTTGACATGTTGATCATCGTTGACCTCAGTGAGAGCTTTTTTCTTTTTTTAAAGATTTCATTTATTTATTTATTTAGAGCATGTGGCGGGGGGCAGAGGGAGAGGGAGAAAGCGAAACTCAAGCAGACCCTGAGCTGATGTAGGGCTCAATCTCACAACCCTGAGATCACGACTTGAGCTGAAATCAAAAGTCGGATGCTTAACTGACTGAGCCACCCAGTCACCCCTCAGCGAGAGCTTTCTAAAAGATTTGTAAGGGTGGAATTCAGATTGGAATAGGTTAAACAGTAAATGAGAATTTCGGAAAAGGGGACAGCTAGCATAAATGAGTGTTTGGGGAATTTGGATATAAAGAATAAAGAGAGAAAAAGGGAAGTAGCCAGAGGTGTGTGGGTCGCTCAGTCGGTTGGGCATCTGTCTTCAGCTCAGGTCATGATCCCAGGGTCCTGTTACCCAGCCCTGCATCCCTGCTTCTCCCTCTCCCTCTGCCACTCCCCCTGCTTGTACTCTCTGTAAAATAAATGAATTAATTACTTAAATTTAAAAAAAAGGGAAGTAGCTAGAGAGGTTAATAACAATGAGGTTAGAAACTAAGAGGAGAGAAGAAATTCCCCCACCCGTTGCCCCTCTCTTTTTATAGGGATGGGTATTTTGCATTTTGCTTTTTAATAGACTTCATTTTTAGAGCAGTTTTAGAGTCACAGGAAAATTGAGCAGATGAGTACAGATTTCTCATATGCTCTCTGCTACTACACATGCATAGTCTCCCCCATTATTAACATCCCCTACCATAGTGGTACATTTGTTATAATAAATGATCCTACCTTGACATATCACTGTTATACAGAGTCCATAGTTTACTTTAGGACTCACTCTTATTGTACATCTGTGGGTTTTGGCAAATGCACATGACATGTGTCCACCATTGTATTATCATAGAGAGTACTTTCACTGCTTTAAAAATTCTCTGTGCTCTGCCTTTTCATCCCTTCCTCCTCCTTACCCCTGGCAACCACTGATCTTTTGACTGTCTCCATAGCTTTGCCTTTTCCAAAATGCCATATAGTTGGAAGCATACAGCATGTAGCCTTTTCAGATTGGCTTCTTTTACTTAATTATATGCATTTCAGTTTCCTCCATGACTTTTCATGGCTTGACAGCTCATTTTTTGTTAGTGCTAAATAATATTCCATTGTCTGGTTGTGCCACAGTTTATTTATCTATTTACCTACTGAAGGACATCTTGATTGCTTCCAAGATTTGGAAATTATGAATAAAGTTGCTATAAACATCCATTGTTGTGTGGACATAAGTTTTCAACTCCTTTGAGTAAATACCAAGGAGTCTGATTGCTGGACTATATGGTAAGAATATGTTTAGTTTTGTTAAGAAACCACCAGACTGTCTTCCAAAGTTCCTCCACCATTTTGCATTCTCACTAACAACCAGTGAGAGTCCCTGTTTTTACACATCCTGGCTAGCATTTGGTATTGTCAGTGTTCTGGATTTTGGCCATTCTAATAGGTGTGTGGTAGTATCTCACTACTGTTTTAATTTGCATTTCCATGGTGACATATGATATGAAGCATCTTTGTATATGCTTACTTGCCATTTGTGTATCTTGTTTGGCAAGATGTCTGTTAAGGTCTTTGGCCCACTTTTTAATGTTTTTTGTGTATGTGTGTATTCCAATCAGATGAAGAGATAGGTAGGGCAAAGTCTAGAAGGGTTCCCAGCACAGGAACTTCTGTCCCTGTGGACCTGGGGTGTACCACCTTCCCAGTATGTGGATGTGCTTACCAACCTGGAAACTCCTCAAATCCCCATACTTTGGGGATTTTTATAGAGACTTCATCATATAGGTATGATCACTCATTAACTCAATCTCCAGTCCCTCTCCCCTTTCCCAGGGAATGGGGAATGGAGCTGAAAATTCCAGTCTTTTAATCACGGTTTGTTCTGTCTTGTGACCACCCTCCATCTTGAAGCTATCCAGGAGCCCACCAAGAGTTGCCTCCCTAGAACAAAAGACACTTCTATCACCCAGTAAATTCCAAGTGATTAGGAACTCTGTCAGGAACCAGCTTCAAAGACTAAATATTAGAACAAAACATGCTCCTAGTGTTCTTATTACTTAGGATATTATAAGAGTTTTAGGAGTTCTGTGCCAGGAACCAGAAACTGAAACCAATATATATTTTTTCCCATTATTTCACACAGTCCTTTATCAGATATATCTTTTGCAAATATTTTCTCCCAGTCTGTGGTTTGTTTTCTCAGTCTCTTGACATTATCTTTTGCAAGGCAGAATTTTTAAATTTTAATGAAGTCTGACTTATTAGTTATGTCTTTCATAGATCATAGCTTTGGTGTTGAATCTAAGAAGTCATCACCAAACTCGAGGTAATCTAGATTTTCTCCTACGTTATCTTTTAAGAGTTTTATAGTTTTATAGTTTTTAGTTTTGTGTTTTGCATAACTCAAAATGTGATCCATTTTGAGTTAATTTTGGTGAAGGGTGTAAGGTCTACCCAGATTCATTTTATGCATGTGGAAGTTTAGTTGTTCCATCACCATTTGTTGAAAAGACTATCTTTTCTCCATTGCACTGCCTTTGCTTCTTTTTCTATATTTATGTGGGTCTATTTCTGGGTTCTCTATTCTGTTCCACTGACCTATGTTAATTCTTTCCCCTTTATCACACAGTCTTGATTACTATAGCTTTAAAGTATGTTTTTAAAGTCCAGTATTGTCAGTCCTCCAACTTTGTTCTTTCCTTCAATATTGTGTTGGCTCTTCTGGATCTTTTGCCTCTCCAAACAAATATTAGAAACAGTTTGTTGATACTGAAAAATAACTTACTAGGATTTTGATTGAGATTGCATTGAATCCATAGATGAAGTTGGGAAGAACTATCATCTTGACAATACTGAGTCTTACTATCCATGAACATGGATTATCTCTCCATTTATTTAGTCCTTTGACTTCATTCTTCAGAGTTTTGTGGTTTTCTTCATATAGACTGTATACATACTTTGTTAGATTTATATCTAAGTATTTTATTTTGGGGGGTGCTAATGTAAATAGTATTAGATTTTTAATTTCAAATTCCACCTGTACATTGTTGGCATATAAGAAATATATGTTGACTTTTGTGTATTAACCTTGTATCCTCAACCCTTCTATAATCACTTATTAGCTTCCAGAGTTTTGGGCTCATTCTTTCAGCCAAAAATTGACCTTTGTGTATTAACTTTGTATCCTGCAACCCTTCTATAATCGCTCATTAGTTTCCAGAATTTTTGGCTCATTCTTTCAGATTTTCTGCATAGATGATCATGTCATCTGTGAATGAAGACAGTTTTATTTCTTCCTTCCCAATCTGTTGAAAGCAGTGGTAAGAGAGAACTTTCTTGCCTTGTTCCTAATCTTAGTGTCAGACTTTTCACCCTTAAGTATGATGTAGCTATGGAGTTTTTTTTTATAGCTATTCTTTATCAAGTTTAGGAAATTCCCCTCTGCTCCTTGTTTACTAAGAGTTTTTAGTCATGAATGGGTGTTTGATTTTGGAAGGTTGAACCATCCTTATATACCTGTGCTAAGTCCTACTTAGTCGTGATGTATTTATTATTCTTTCTATACATTGTGGGATTGGATTTGGAAATACTTTGTTGAAGATTTTTGCTTATATGTTCATGAGAGATATTGGTTTTCTGTTTCCTTTCTTGTAATATTTGTCGGGTTTTGGTGAGGGTAATGTTGGCCTCGTAGAATGAGTTAGGAAGTATTGCTTCATCTCCTGTTTTCTGAAAGAGATCCCCTCCCCTTTTTAATAGCTTTATTGAGTTAACTTTGACATATAATAAAATGCATATATTTGACATATATAAATATACATGTCCTAACTTGTATATATGAATATATAATTTGGTAAGTTCTAACATATATATAAATTAATATTTTTATTTTGTTTCATCTCAGAACTACAATTTATAAGAATATTTAGCTTGCTTGAGTACAAAATATTATATTTTAAAAAACCCAAAATATTGTATGTTGAGATATAATAGTTTATCTGCTGTCTTTATACCTTTGGCTTTTATCGGGCAAATATATTATTTTTACAGTATAATAATGTGCATTAATGATACTGGTCATGTCCTGGTGGATCACAGATTTGTAGCAGACTTTAAAGAGCCAAAAAGAATGTATCTGATTTGGAAAAATTATTATTTTCAAATACGTCCCACTGACTGCTCATCCCTGGGACTATATATACACATTGATTATTAGTAAGAACGTCCAATGTGTCAGAATTTCCATTTGTTAAAAAATAAAACAACCACCACAAAACTTTCTGTTTCCACTCCGAGCTTTTTTTTTTTTTTGCATATTGTATAATTTTTGTGTTTTATTCCTGATAAACTTATACTCTCTCTTTTATTAAAATGATCTCCACTGATTTACATGAAAGTAAACAGTACCCAAAGAGCCAAAGGCTGAAAAAGTTTGCTTTTTGAAGAACCAGCTATTGGCAGGTATTGAAAGAAACCAAAAAATTTTTCAAATATATGTATGTATTTGGCCAAAGATGGGGAAGATAATGCATGTTTTGGGGTTAAAACAGTATTAACAAATTTTGGTAATTTTTTTTGAAGATTTTTTTTTTTTAGAGAGAGAGTAAGAGACCTGGTGAGTGGGCGGAGAGACAGACGGAGAAGGAGAGGGAGAGTATTTTAAGCAGACTTCCCGCTGAGCGTGGAACCCAACTCTGGGCTCTGTCTCACAACCAGGTCAAAACCAAGAGTCGGACACTCAACCGACTGAGCCACCCAAGCATCCCAACAAATTCTGGTAATTTGACACTTCTCTCCCAGTTACACATAATAGAATTTGTGATTATGTAAAACCAGATTGATAAGTTGCAAAAGATGCTTAGGGGCCTTTTGGCAACTGACTTTCTTAGTTAAAAGATCAGTAGCTTTTTATTTTTATTTTTTTAATTTTTTAATTTTTAATTTTTTTTTTTTAAAGATTTTATTTATTTATTTGACAGAGAGACACAGCGAGAGAGGGAACACAAGCAGGGGGAGTGGGAGAGGGAGAAGCAGGCTTCCCACGGAGCAGGGAGCCCAATGCGGGGCTCCATCCCAGGACCCTGGGATCATGACCTGAGCCGAAGGCAGACGCTTAACAATTGAGCCACCCAGGTGCCCCATTATTTTTTTTATTTTTAAGGTTTATTTATTTGAGAGCGAGAGAGAGAGCAAGCTGGGGTGAGGGGCAGAGGAAAAGAGAGAATCCTGAAGCCGACTTCCTGCTGAGTGTGGAGTCTGACATGGGGCTCAATCCCAGGACCCTGAAATCATGATCTGAGCTGAAATCAAGTTAGCTGCTCAACCAACTGAGCCACCCAGGCACCCCAAGAGATGAGTAGTTTCTAATAAGTTTATTTACCTGACCATGTTCTATAATACCCATTTAACAGACTTTTGTGTTAGGAAACTTAAGTAATTCAACAAAAGATTCTTAGAGAAAAAGACTTCATGTGTGAGTAAATTACATTCTTAGCTGATGTTTTCTGGCATCCATATTATAATATATATTGAGATCTAGTTGATATATGATACTACATTTTATGTGCTACAGTTCAAATTAAACAGTCTTTACCCTCAAGGGGAGCAGAGAAAGTTACCCATTATTAAATGTTACTTTTTTCCTGAGCAAAACTTCACAAATATATATGTTGGGGTTCTGAGCTCAGTGACTCCCTGGGGGGCAATTTGGTATAACACAGTAAATTGTAATTCTGTCAGTTATGGGTCATCCACCACAATCTAGAAATTTCCTCTTCTGTAGGTTAAATGTTAATCTTTAACAAAATTACATCTTTCTGAGTCATATTTTCCTCTGTTACCAAGTAATTTCTAGGTATTTAGTTTGATTTTGGGAAAGGACTATTGTACTTTTTGATCACAATGGGGCAATTTTGTAGCATATCATAGTGCCTTGGTAACTGACTGGCTGGATCTATATGTGAAATAATTCTCCATTCCCTGCAGTTATAGAATAGCCTCAAATGCATTATTTTATATATGGCTTAAAAAAAAATCCCAAAGCCATTAAAACATTTTATTTATATTGCTTTGAGTTTTCAGATTCATATAATGGGTGTGATTAGTTGAACCATTTTAATCTTCATTCCAAAGACGAGGCTTATGTTGCAGGAGTATAATTCCTTTCTCATTTCTTTAACCAGTGACAAATGCATATTTATTCTGCACTTGTTTTTTATTTTCCAAACCTGGTCAAATTGCCCTAGTTAAAATAAAGTACACTGATCAGTGAACAGGAAGCCAATGCAGATGATATATTGGTGAGAGTCTTCCACTGGTCCTCTGATGCTTCTACCTGATGTAACATTTTAGTAGTTTAGGCCTTAATAACATGACTTGCCAGTACAGATTTTCAGTATTGGTAAGATATCTGGTTACAATGTTAGAAAACATCCTATTAAGTGATTATCATTTACTCCTCATCATGGAAAATTGGTGAGGCGTGCTGACTTACTTTGTTATTCTTTAAGAAAATCAATTCGGTCTGCAAATTATGTGAGTGCCCGCTACGACATATCACTATACTAGACAGCATATGAAAAGGCAAAGATGTAATACACAGTTGCTGTTACAGAAATATGTGTTAACAGTGGTTTTACTTCAGCAGGCCCCAAACCCGAAAAGGTGAAAGATACGGGCAAAGGCGCTTCACTCACTAATACTGCAGATGTGTTGAAAAAAATCGAGGTAAGGTTTTCTTCTTGCTATACGAGCAAGCTGAAAAAGCGTCATGCCTCCTTTCACCTTCTTCAGTCTTTCCACCTTCTCTCACTTTTAATAATATGTGGATTTGGCAGAACCAAGCCCAGCACACAGGGTACCTGGAAAGATTTGAACATTGTTGGCTGGGAGATAAAGAACCTCCATCCTGTCCTTCTTCACCACTTACCTGTCAACTTACCTTACCCTCTGTCAGCTACTTCCTTTTCCATGTATCGCTACTTTCCCCTTACATTGGAATTATGTATGGGAAAGAAACACGAAAGAGTTACATACCAAAAATGTATTTCTTTTAAAAAACCTCTCATTTTTTTCCTATTATTATACATGTGCTTTTTTAGTGCTTTTTTTTCTGTCTCATGGTATGTGTAGAAGATTCTATTGAGAAAAAAGCACATCTTACAGAACTACTTTTATACCTTCATTGTTTTTAATATTTCAAAAATAGAAAGATAAAAAATCCAAAATGTTAATAAACTAAAAATTTGCCCTCCCATCCCTCTCCCTAACCATCCAGTTTCCCTCTTGTAGACAACCAGTATTACCAGTTTCTTATAGCTAGATCTTTCAGAAATATTTTATGCATAACAAATAACAGGTTTTTTTTCTTTTTAAAGACAAAAACTAGCATATTACATTCTTCTGCATTTTCATTTTATCACTTATAATCAATGGAGATGGCTCTATGTCAGTCTATAGAGTTTGCCTCATTCTTTTTTTTTTCTTTTTTTCCTTTTTTGGCTGCACTTTAAGAATGAACCATAATTTATTTAACCAGTACCCTATTGATGGACCTAATGTTTCATCTAGAATTTTGCTATTATAAACAGTGCTGGAGTGAATTCATATTAAGTATGCCATTTTACACCTTTGGAGTAGATTTCTTGAAGTGGATTTCTTGGGTCAGTTGTTATGTGTATTAGATAATATGGATAGATATTGACAGATCACTCTCCACGGAAGTTATGCCAATTTATTCCCACTGTCCATGCATATGTTACCTTGCCTTGATGGTAATGATAACGATGATAATGATAACAGCTAGCACTTATTGAGAACTTACTATGTACCAGGCTCTTCGATGAAAGCTATTTACATACATTATGTCCTGAAGACTTCATAACAGCAAAGAGAGATGGGTAATATTTTTCCTTACTTACAGATAAGGAGGTCAAGGCTTTAAAATTTTTACTTGCCTGGTCAAGTTGGCATTGCCATGTGATAACAGAAACTCATATTTTTGTTATTTTATTTTTTGGCCAGTACTTGAGCTGGAGATAACATATCTGAAAATAATGCCAGGAGGATATTGAAGGAATAGTGATAACTGTCAGTTTAACTGTGGTGGGATGATGGATGGGGTTGCAGAACTAGCCAACTTGTATTGATTGAACACAGATTCTGACTCTTCTTAAAGCTTCCTGGAAAGAGGTTGCTAAGATGACATATGCTATAAGGAAGATTGATCAGAATATGTGGTTTCTCATCAGAACAAATTGTGTTTCCCGATTTTCTACATTTAAACACCTTTTTCATTTTGCACATTGTTAAAATTGAAGTTTTAAATCTGGAACTCTAAATGAGTTTGCTTTATTATCTCTCAGTTAAAGAGCAAAATTAGCTTCTGGATGTCTCTATTATTGTTCATTTCTTCACCAAAAGTAGTTGTAAGTTTTATTATAATAAAACTTCTGTGGATGGAGAGGAAGTAACAGTCAAATATCATGATTAATGTGTGAATAATCAGACAGCAGTAAACTAATATTTGAGCCTATGTCTGCTTGACTTACAGGAAGCTCTTTCTATAGGTTAGCTGCATATTATTTAAACTGGAAGAACTATTCCCTCTCTATAAGTTAACTGTTTGCAAAGTGTTTTCACATCGTGTTAATCACATTATTCTTAAAACAAATCTGTAAGGTAGTAGTAAATAGTTAAATCTCACAGAGGAGAAAATGGAGACTAGTAAGTAGACAAACCAAAACTAGTAGCTTAGCGCAAAAAGAAAAAAGTAATGAGACAATGTGTGTGGCTCTGTGATCATTTTTTTTAATTGCATAAATCTACTATAGGTAACCGATTTAAGTATTTTATGGGCTTGATTTAGGTCTATGTGATACAAATAAAGTTATTACTTTTTTAAAAATATTCAAGGTTACAGTAATGGATATAAAGACTTTCCTAGTCCTACAGAGCAGTGAATGGTTTTTATATTTTGAAAACATGTTCCATAGTTGGTTTAAATATGTTTATTGCTAATTATGAAATAATAGCTAATAGCAGGATTTTTCAGATATAGTATATACCCTGCACAGAGTTTAGTAAGTATAGCACTGCAATTCCCTTTTAACTACACAAAATTTATGGGTTGTAAGCCTCTTTACTGCAATTTGATTAAAGTAGAAAAGAAAAAACTCCATGTTAATGTCAACATAGCATCATTATATATGGGGGTGTGTGTGTCTGTGTGTTTATAGACACTTCAGAAGATTGATAAACACTATTTTGTTTACTTGCAGTTTTCCAAAGGGATTGTCAATTGGAAAAATTTGCACTCGTTATATTATAGTAATAACTCATATAAGGCAACATGGGTCAGTGTGAGGATAAATCATCTTATGTCTATTACCTTGGTTTTATTTGTTCTGCCTCAGTGGGATGAGGTAAAAAAAAAGGTGGAATTTGAATTTCTTTTTAAGATTTTATTTGTTTATTTGACAGAAAGAGAGCACAAGCAGGGGGAGCTGTGGAGGGAGAGGGAGAAGCAGGCTTCCTGCTGAGCAGGGAGCCCAATGCAGGGCTCAATCCCAAGACTCTGGGATCATGATCTGAGCCGAAGGCAGACGCTTAACCGACTGAGCCACCCAGGCACCCCAGAATTTGAATTTTGATTAGAAATTGAATCTGATGTAGTGTTTTTATTGCCTTTGATTTCCTTAAATTCAAACTTGAATATAATTAAAGGGATTTTAATCGGAGGGGGAGACGAACCATGAGAGACTATGGGCTCTGAGAAACAAACTGAGGGTTCTAGAGGGGAGGGGGTCGGGGGTTGGGTTAGCCTGGTGATGGGTATTAAAGAGGGCATGTATTGAATGGAGCACTGGGTGTTATACGCAAACAATGAATCATGGAACACTACATCAAAAACTAATGATGTAATGTATGGTGATTAACATAACATTAAAAAAAATGGGGGAAAAAATAAATAAAAATAAATACTTAAGAGCCAGTAAAGGAATAGCTAAATTGTAGTCACTCCAAATACAAAATGTTTTCTCTCTATATGTAATCTACAAAGCAAATATAATAGGATGGAGCATTTGCAGCCATATGAATTAATGTTCTGAGTATCGTTTAAGAATAATCATATCTTAGCTAGGGCGCCTGGGTGGCTCAGTCGGTTAAGCAACTGCCTTTGGCTCAGGTCATGATCCTGGAGTCCCTGGATCGAGCCCCACATCGGGCTCCCTGCTTGGCGGGGAGCCTGCTTCTCCCTCTCCCACTGCCCCCTGCTTGTGTTCCCTCTCTCGCTGTGTCTTTCTCTGTCAAATAAATAAATAAAATCTTTAAAAAAAAAAAATCATATCTTAGCTAAAGTGATCCTGTGCTTTAATTATGAGTATTAACATAGGGATACCTGGCTGGCTCAGTTGGTAGAGCATGCGACTCATGAAGTCAGGGTGGTGAGTTCAAGTCCCATATTGGGCATAGAGCTTACTTTAAAAATAAATAAATAAATACAACATAGACATTTTTGAAATGTTACCATTACATTCTTTTTTCTCCTTTTATGTTGGAGAGATAACAAAATAGCATTCTGAAAGTTTCCGTCTATGAACTGAATCAACTCAGTATTTTAGGAAGGAGGTAGGATACAAACCATAAAAATAAAGCATTGTGCTTAGAGCTGATACTAAGCCATCCCTGAGACCCAGTTATGAAGTAACAAAATCAATGAAAATACTAGTATAATGACAGGACAGAGAGTTCCTCCTTTGTTGAGTGAACTCACAGTTTCCTAGGTAGTGGCCTGGAGGATTAGAATAAGGTGAATGGTAATTGTGTTTTCTTGAAGCTAAGCAGGGAGGTCAAAGTCTAGTGGTTTCCATTTAAATTAATGAAGTTCATTTATACCAGGAATTGGAAAAGAGAGGTGATGGTGAAAAATCAGATGAGGAAAATGAAGAGAAAGAAGGAAGCAAAGAGAAAAGTAAAGAAGGCGATGAGGAGGAGGACGATGATGCTGCAGAACAAGAGGAATATGATGAAGAAGAGCAAGAAGAGGTAATAAAGTTACTAAGTTTAAGGATTATCTAATAAGTAATCAGATATATGCTATATAATTAAAATAACAAACCAAAACCAAGTTGGGATATATCATTATCACCGGTATCAGTTCCTTAGTGTCAGGAGAATTATTATAGCATTGAGATGATACCAAACTGAATCTAGGAGGTAAGAGTAACTTGATAGACAACTTTGTAAGTGGAAGTCCACAAGTGAAGCAAATTGATCAGATTAGTTTAAGATTTATCTACATAAAATTTTAAATCTGCCATTACTGTAATTAAGGACTTAGTCATTTAGGGTCTGAAGAGGAAATCCCTGCCATACCATCATCAAATCCCAAAGTGCATGTGGACACTGCCAGAGAACAGTTAGGATCTAACCTCCAGTATCTGACTGAGTTAGGACTTAGTGGTTTGAACTTGGGATTTCTAACTTCTAGAAACATGGTGCCTTTCAAAATAAGCTAGAGCCAATCAGGGTGTTTTTGAGCAGGGTAACTTTGTTGGTCACAGCATCTTTGGGACTTAGTAGACACCTCATGCAGTAACCCTATGCTGGGAGTTTCTTCTCCATGGAAGTAAACTTTGTCTTCACTCCAGTTCAGCTTCCCACAGGATGCTGAATCTTTTCTTTACCTGAAACTGGTATAACTATGAAGTCTTTATTATATGCTTTAACTCGTTTACATTAAATTTTGGATTGCTTTGGAATTTATATTGGTGTAAAGAGAGAGGTATGGATCCGTTTTTATCTATTTCCAAATGGTTAGCCAGCTGCTAACCTCGTTTATTAAATAATTTGCTTTCTTCATTGATTTGCAATTCCCCTGTATCAGCTATTAGATTTCCACTTCTACTTAGATGTATTTCTGGGACCTGGTTTTGAACCATCACTCTGCTGTTCCTGTTAATAGAAGCTTCTGATTATTTGTTATTTCTAGGGAAGGATTTTCCTGAGTATTCTTTATTCTTCCAGATAACTTTTAAACATTTTAAAATTAAAAATACCACGTTGTGTCCAACTTTCTTTCCAGATCATTCACTTTTTTTATCCCTGCACTCTGACGTGATTGAGACTGCCAAACCCCTGATTCTCTATTTCTCCTTTACTGGTTCCCTGTCTTAATCTCCTTCCCTAAGGGGCCTAGACCCTTGCTCACCCTTTGACTGCTTTCTTGCCATTGCCCTTGTCCCTTGTCCTCCCCGCACACATTTGAGATCAAGGTAACCTTCAATCAGTTCCACTCTCTCCCCTTTTCCCTCCAAGCCACCTGTTGAGCTTTTCAGAAACTGATGCCACTGAAGCAACAGTCACCAGCCCCTTTTTGCTGGCAACGTGGTCTCTGTGTTCCTCCTTACCATGTCCTCTGTCCACAACAATTATTTTAAGTCATCTCTTTTCTTCTTAGTCCCTCTCCTTGACTCCCTTTCCTTTTACTCTTAGCAGATGATAACCCCTTCATACAGAAAATGAAGCCATCAAGAAGAAACTCCCTTAATTTCATGTCCTCTGCCTTCAAACGAAATGTCTTTCCTCCTCCTCCTTTTTTTTTTTTTTCCAGTGGAAGAAATAGGCTTCACTGTATTTGGGGCTAATTGTCCTGCCTTTGGGGGGTCTGTAATCCTTATGTCCTTTCCCTTTTCATATTTTCAATCTCTTTTCCTACTCTTCTGTTCCACTCATGCATTAAAACATGTTCATCTCTCATTGTAAAGTATGCTCCCCACATCCCTTCGAAGTGTCCAGCTGTCTCCTGGAAAGCTGTTTAGCCGGCTTTGCTTCACACGCCACCCCCCCCTCCGCCCCCCTCCACCCTTTAGTTCTTTTCATCTGATTGCCACCTATGTGCAATTGAAACTATTGCCACCACGTTCACCAATAGATTAATTTGAGGCCTTATTTCACTTTTCTGCAACATTTAACACTGCTCACAGCTTCATTGTTAAAATATTTCCTTTATTTAAATTCAGCAACTTGGGCGCCTGGGTGGCTCAGTGGGTTAAGCGACTGCCTTCGGCTCAGGTCATGATCCTGCAGTCCCTGGATCAAGTCCCGCATCAGCCTCCCTGCTTGGCAGGGAGTCTGCTTCTCCCTCTGACCTTCCCCCTCTCATGCTCTCTGTCTCCCATTCTCTCTCTCTCAAATAAATAAATAAAATCTTTAAAAAATAAAAAAAAATAATAAATAAAATAAATTCAACAACTTAAGGCAATTATGGCATCAACTATATGCCAGGACATAGGCAAATGTTGCTTTTCTTGGTTTTTGTGACACAACCCTTCTTGTTTTTCTCCTATTTCTGATAGCTTTTCATGGTCTCTTTTGAGTTCTCTTCTTTCTAATATTTAAATGTCAGTATTCTTCAGATTTCTTCCCTTGGATTTCCTTTTCTCTCTACAATCTCCCTGACTGCATCCCTATCCAAAATTTTAGTTGCCCTAGAAATACCTTTTACTCCTTACTTTTTTTTTCATTCACTGTATAGTAATTGTACACCATGCATATGCTTGGAATTGTACTAGGCAAGGGGAGTATCAAGAGAAGATACAGTTCTCTCATCAAGGATATTGGTGTAGTGGGGAAACACACAAGAGGGGAGACAATTGCAATACACTGAATAATGCTATGGTGTAATATAGTACAGAATGCCATAGGGGTACGTAAGGGGGGCACCAAACTCCATTTTAGTGATGTGAAAGAAGGTATCTCAAAGAAGACAATCTGAAGACTTAATCAGATCAAGATGAGCAATGGACTGGAGGGGACTTGGAGATAGAGGAAAGAGGGTGGAGAAGGCTTGCACATGATGAGAGTGTAGCTTAATAGTGTAATTGACAAGTCAATATGGCTGGATCAGAGTGTAATGGGGGGGTACGTGGAGAGATGAAGCTGAAGAGACAAATATATAGGGTCTTAAATACCAGGCTGAGCAATATTACTTTTTCCTGAGTGCTGCGGGTAGCCTTTGAAGGGTTAAAGCAGTGGAGTAGTTTTAACATATTTGTATTTTAGAAAGCTCAGTTGCTTGGATTGGAAGGAACCATGGTTAAATCATGTTTGAAAGCTTGTTGCTATGAACCAGTGTTTTTCAGCCAGTGATGATTTTGCCCTCCAAGTTATATTTGCTAATATCTGGAGACATTTTTGGTTGTCACAACTGGTCTTGGGGATTGTAGCGTGCTATTATCTTTGAGTGGGTAGTGGCCTGTTTTCTAGACAAGATTAGCTTTTGGAATGCTCTCTTTATAAAATCTGCTTGAGGTGAGCTCTGTTGAAATTACGATCATCCCTAGTAAGAATGACAAACATCAGGATTCTAATAATTTCAGAATTCTTTGTGAGGCTTTAGCAGAGTACTAAACACAGTTTATATAAATACAGTAAAAAAAAAACAACAACTTTTCACTTTAGTAGAGAAAGGATACATGTTTTGAGTATGAGTCTGGGTGAGGGATGAAGAGGGGAACTCAGTTAAAGACTTTCTAGATTTAAAGTCATACTCTTGGCTCTTTTTAGCAATTAATTAATGAAAAAATCCTGTTAATTAACTTGACCTATTGAGGATTTGATAAGCATTATTTTTGAAGAATAAATGGAGCAAATTATCTAGGTAGCACCTCTTTGTAAAATTAAAGAAACGCAGACTTTTTCTTCCTTCGGTCTTTTGAATATTGTAATTAAAGAAAAAACAAGTGAAAGCCAAGAACCATTTAAGCCATCAGTTTCAACAAGTTCTCACTTTGTACGTGTATCAAGATTATTAACATCACAAAATTACCTAAGGTGAATCACTGAATGTACTTGGAAGTGTTCGTGTCTAAAGCAAAGCATAAGTTGCAGATGTTTTGATTTGGAATAGTGAAGTATCCCTTCCAACTCTTTTACAAGGTGGTCTCATTTGAACTCTCACCCATGCACCCCTCCCCTGTACACTAGCCCCGAGGCTTCAGCCAGGCTTCCAGACGTTACTGGATTTCTTGGCACCAGAGAAACCAGGCCATCTTCCTGGGGATGCTATGGAAACTTACTGGATACAAAAACTTACAGTGTTAGGGAAGACAAAGTAAAGAAATCTATACCTGAACAATACAAGTTATCTTGCATTATTTGTATAAATTTATATGTTAAAAAAAAATCCCGCCATTAAGATACTAAAAAAGTGGGGCGCCTGGGTGGCTCAGTCGTTAAGCGGCTGCCTTCGGCTCAGGTCATGATCCCAGGGTCCTGGGATCGAGCCCCGCATCGGGCTCCCTGCTCCGCAGGAAGCCTGCTTCTCCTTCTCCCACTCCTCCTGCTTGTGTTCCCTCTCTCGCTGTCTCTCTCTGTCAAATAAATAAAATCTTTAAAAAAAAAAAAGATACTAAAAAAGCTGATATCCAGGTGACCTTCTTTTGAGAACAGTCTCTACTTCTTACTCTGTCGTAACTCCTGCTATAGAGAGTGGAGATGTAGAGATTAATTTTTTTATGGTGGATTTCAATGAAGTACAAAAATCTAGTGACAAGTAAAATAAACACCCATGAACTTATCACCCAGTTTTAACAATCATCAATTTATAGCCAATCTTTCAACCACTCATTTATTCACCCAATCCATTCCTATCCCCCCACTTCCATTTCCCATCCGCCTTGGATTATTATAAAGCAAACCCCAGGCATTGTATCATTTCATCCATAAATATTTCAGTATGTACTAAAAAATAAGGGCTCTTTAATATCACAATATTATTATTACACCTAACATAATGAAATATAATTTCTTAATATTAAATATTAAGCCAATATTCAAATATTTTTAATTGTCTCAAAATTTTACTGTTCATTCCAATCAAAATTCAAATACAGCCCATACACTGCAATTAGTTAATAATGTGCATAAATTCCTTTATTCCATATCCAAAATGGATTTTTGAATTTTTGATAGAAAGCACAGAAATATCAGGAATTATTTACATGGATAAATCTTCCCCAGTCTTGATAATTGAAATGTTCCCAGGAGCTTAATTCCTCTTAACCTCAAGGAGATTTGGTATCTTGAGGCCTGTTTTTTGACAGGAAGCAAAAATCCCTCTACTTCTGCTCAGTTACACATCGTGACTGAAAACCTCAGTTCTGGTGTAGTTTAATGAATGTTAATGTAAATTGGCTTTGTTTCTTGAGTGTCTGTACATTTGTTTGGAGTGTTTAGTGGTTTAGCTCACTAGACCATGTATCATCCTACTAAGGTGTAATGAATTCGATGGATCATTTTACTAAGGTGTCATGGACATTCCTTCATTTTCTCTTAACGAGTTGGTGCCTGAAAATAGTAGGAGGTGATGGCCTTGTGGAAAGCAGCACAGGTAGATGGGAATGAAAACCAATGTATTTTTTAATCAGATGAAATAGAGACTTTTCAAAAGCCTGCTATGTTTTCTTATTACTTGATATTTATACACTTAAAGGGACAGCCTAGATTATATTTTTTAATAATGATCTTACTACTCATTCATTTTAATATTTACTGAGGAATATATCATTTCACTTAGGAAAATGACTACATTAATTCATACTTTGAAGATGGAGATGATTTTGGTGCAGATAGTGACGACAACATGGATGAAGCAACCTATTAGCTATGAAATTTCTCCCAAAGTATCTTTATGATACCACTTCTGAACACTTGGACAGACTTGTTTTCTATTTCTGATAAGGAATATTATATTTTTGTTCCTGTTTTGTTGGACAAATACTTGCTGTCAAAATATTCAGAACCACTTTGAGTTTACATACTAGTTACCTTACCAATCAGTCTCTGATACTCTGACATTCCTTTTCAACACCCCTGTCATCTGTCTTATGTATTCAAGTGGATTTTTCTTGTATCATTTGGATTTCAATGTGCCTAGAGTTTTTGCATTTTTAATCTATGTATTCATACTTGAACAAATTACTCTTGTTGAACTCGATCTGTTGTAAAACTATTACTAGTCATTATAGTGGATTTCTGTAATCTGAAAGTTGATATAATAATACTGCACAAAGAGCACTTTAGAAACAAACTTGAAAATAATTTTATCTTTTATTTTCGCATGGTATGTTCTGTGCTGCATTATGAATGACTGCAAAAACCTACCTGAGCTCTTACAATTGCATATTTTATGAGATTGGAAGTTTTGTGATCAAAAACATCCAGGGAAAAATGCCCCATTCTGAACTGTATGAATTTCCCAGCTCACATCTTAGGCTGTACAAAAACCTGGGATGAATACTAAAAATACTTGAATTTGGAGCCAACTCAATGCCACTTAACATATAATCATCTCACTGTAGTTAAGTTTGATATCTTTGAATAGTTGGGCTTATGAAAAATTAGATATCTAATTTTGTACTTTACGAAAGTGTAAAGAAAGTTCTAGTCATAAATCTCACTGCAGAATGCATGTGTATGAAATCTGTTTGGTGTAGTGGCCATTGTTAAATTTCACAGGACTCATAGTTATCCAATTGATTTATATAACAATGCAGAATAAAACTCAGGTCATTTTAAAATTAAGAGTAATCTTTTTTGTTTTGATTAAAAACTAGCTCCCATGCCGTTTTATATTTTGGCAGGAAAATACCTAAAACCCCAAAGACACACAAATGCCAAAGATTTTTAAGGGAATTCGTATTGTATATTTTTAAATGATTTCTTAATATTCCCTACCAAAAAGAATAAAGACGATAATTTTTCCCTTTGGGGAAGATATTACCCATTACCTTCTAACCCTGAGAATCAAAGCCCTAGATTCTGTTTCTACCTTTACTATAGACTCAACCTTGAAAATGAGCTTGGTTAAGTTTTCTGTGCCTTAGTTTCTCCACCTGTAAACTATTTTCTATAAAAATTGCTTACATACCAACCAAAATTTGCCATGTGTATTCATTCATACCTTATAGAAATGATCACTTAATTTAAATTTGGTTCTCACCCTCTAAAAAATGGTAACTTCGTAAGTGATTGAAAACAAAGTTTTGAAAAACAAGCATGTTTTCCTCACACACTATATTATAACCTGATTTTCCCATCTTGTATTCTGGAGGGAAGGACTGGAGAAAATTTGTCTTGTGCCATTTTGCAACATGACTTTCTCAGGAAAAACATCACTTTCAGTACCTCCTCAGATTATTCAAGGTGGGTGTGAAGGACCATTGTTAGTTCAGTGTGTCAATCATATGTGAATTATTAGTTGAAATTAGCTTCTGGGAAACTTTAAACATTCTAAATGGAAAACAAAAAAAGTCCACGTTAAAACAGCAATCTACTGGACTTAAAGTAGAAACTCACATAAAGTTTCTAATTGTAATGGGCAAATAAAGTCACTTGGGATTGTTAAAACATTGATGTTTTATTCTCTCACCTCCTTAGTACCTTAGCCAAATACCATTTAATTTATAGAAATCTGATCTCAATAGTTCTATTTACTTGCTTAGATATAAATCTGCAGATAACCCTGTGAATTGGTCAGATGCACTGAAGATACAGATATTTATTTTCCTAGCTTTCAATTTTGCCTCCAGTTTTAGTCCAGCAGATGGTAAGACAGCCCCTTTGGGCAGGGATTTGCTACAGGAGGCCCCAGCCATCTGCCTTAAGTGCACTGTCTTCCCCCTTTGGAAGATCTTTTTATAAGTTTAAAGTAGACTAACTGTTGAGGACAGGGAGTATTTACAGGTTGCTTTACCAGCATGAATCTTGTCTTTCTGGCTTAAAATCTCGGAGACTGTGAAGTTACTTATTCCATAAGAAAGTAAACTTTAATGCAGAGATAGCCTCCTGTATATAAAAAAGTACTTGAAGTGTCTTTACAATTGCTGTATTAACAGGCCAAACTGTTTTGTTGCTATATGCTTATTTTCCTGTTTACACATTAAATTCTTACAAAACAAAGTTGTGTCCTTTTGTTTTATATAAACATGGTTTATTTTGAACCTACTTAAATATGTTTGAGAAAACAGATTTGTTAATACAGATTTTACATAGTAAAATAACTTTATTTACTGAGCAAGTATGACAGTTACCAAATATTCTTCAATAAACCACCCACAAAAGAAAACTCTAGATGATTAAAGTCATGTTAACAAATTAAGAGATTTGGCAGACAGTGTAATATTAGTATGATCACTGGTATCGGGAACTGACTTACAGTGGATACAAGAGAATGCTAAGAAATTTGGAAGGTCTTGTTAACCTTTCCATCCCCACCACATTCAAATGTACAGTGTCAATGGCTTTGCCTCCATATGCTTAAAGGCTCTGGAGTTAGTAAAAACTTATTATTAGGGACGTCTGGGTGGCTCAGGTCATGATCCCGGGATCCTGGGATCAAGCCCCACATCAGGCTCCGTGCTCAGCGGGAAGCCTGCTTCTTTCTCCCTCTCCCTCTCCCCCTGCTTGTGTTCCTTCTCTCGCTGTATCTCTCTCTCAAATAAAGAAATAAATAAAATCTTAAAAAAAAAATACAACTTATTATTTAAAAAATGAGTTTAAATACAATTTTAAGGAAAAAAAATTGTATCACAATTCCTCCATTAAATAAATAAAAACTTCAAACAACTTTTTCAATTCTTTTTGCTACCAGTAATTTTGAAAAATATCCTTGAAGTGGAAAGGTGGTTTCATGATAAAATTTACATATAGAGCATTTTGCTAAATATGTGACCCACAACTTGCTAAGCAGCCATGGACCATGCCTTTTAAAGTCTTCTTCCCTGATATCAAAGAACATCCAAAGAACATCCATCTGAAATTTGTTTTCATTTATGTCCTATAAATAATCCAGTGGATTTTCTGTATAACAAGTGAGAAATATGAATTGGTAGACCTTTGGCAATTCTATCTACCTTACATAGTATCTCTACATCAAATAGTTTAAAAGAGGAAACAGTTTTGCTTTTATTCAATTAAATTCACCAGCTTTCATTTTAGACTGAATAATAAAATAGAAACTTTATTACATTTTGCATATCTTTTAAAATACGAAAAATAAGGGCAGAAAGTTTTAAAAACCAGTTTTACAGATGTACATGCTAACAATGTTCTACAATTCCATTTTGCCTTTGTATAAAATACATTATACAAAAGATTTATAGTATCTGCATACATAAAAAGAATTAAATAAAGCATTCAGATATTTCTATGATATAACAGTGCAATATGCACATACTTAGAAGAAAAATACTGATTTCCTGAGCAACGCTGTTGTAATTCAAAATAAGAATGATACTGATCATAACGCACCATTTAAATAACAGACTTCTAAAAACTCTACCTTTACCCTGTAACGCTTTGACTGGATCCTTGCTTCATGATATTTCTGAAACATCCTTCATATTCCCAACTAGGTAATTTTAGAAATAGATACCTTAAAAAGAACTAATTAGTAAGTAGTGGGTCATTTAAAGAATTTTTGCTGAACAAGCGAGTTCAGAAAAAGAAAAGCTTTAAAAAACACAAAGTCCTTTGGAAAAGTTCATTTAACATTAGTCTTCTTTCTAATTCTAATGTGGTCAGCAGACTATATAATCCATTTTACCCTATCTTTTGAAGAGATGAATCCCATAATTTTCTAGGAGTAGGATGGCAAAAACTTTAAATGGCATTCAATAGTTCAAAACAACCTTAACCATTTGTACCCATCGTTAAAAAAAATAATCTGCCCTAAAAATAGCAAATTTTTCTTCACTTACAAAGCCACGTTTTTAAGTGAACCAAATGCAATGATTCACAATTGTTAGCATATATATAACATATATACCTTCTAATGTAAAGCATCCAAGTAAATTCAAATAAGGGTTTCAACATATTTAAAATGCACAATATCAAATAATAACTCAATATTATTAAGTTTTACAAAGTAATTATTTGCTACAAATTTTGATGTATATTAGTACTTTTTAAAAGGTAAAATTATTCTAGATCTATTAAATGCTTAGGAAAATTTTTTTTAAATGACCATTAAAGATTAGAATCTAAAATTCTATATATATGACATATATATAGAATTCAAATATATAGAAAAAGGAAACTGCCTGATTGTGTCATAAGGATATGTTATATTTCCTTTGCAAAAGAGGACGCACTGCAAGACAAAAATGGTTTTTAATCAAATACATAGTACACTTCACTACTTTAAGTTACTTATTTTGGAAATCAGACCTATCACAATTTCAAAGTAGCACTAGCAAAAAGGAATCACTGACTGTAATTTCATCAATTTGATGTAAACAAAGTTCTTCATTCTACCCTAAAATAATCCAATCATTTTCCTTCCCTAAAACTTGATTTTTCAGCAGGCATAATAAATACAATGTAAACTGACCAAGTTAACACTGAGTGTAAATTAGAATGATCATACCTTTTTTCCAACATGCCAAGGCACATTAAAACAATTTTTAGAATTCCAAACTAAAAGAGTTACTCAAAATATGATTTTGCTACAACTTCCATATTAACACTTTTCATTAATTGTCTAAGGTCCTCTGATACATGCAAGGGCTTTAATGTTTGACTTCTTTGTCCTGTTTCTTATACTTTGCTCCTGAAAGTATACATGAAACCTCATTTACCATATGTACTTATTCATCCCCCCCCTTTTTATTAAATCAATATTGGAGTTGGAAATACAAAATGACTGATCAAAACCTGAAACATTAAAAATTAGGAAATAATGCCCAGAAAATGAGGTGATATTATATAACTTAAGGTACATACTTTATTATACACAAACAGGCAATCCAGACTCTACCAAATCTTTCTTCTAATGAATCATTTGGTTACATTTTTAAAACACATACTTGAAGAAATTAAATGATGGAAATCAGTATGCAAATGATGCTTATTTAGCCAGACTGTCTGATCCCCAGCAAATCTTAGGAAGTAGCACTATCAAGCCCTTTTGGCTGATCCACACACCTGTGGCTCTGTTCCCCAATCTGATGCTATAGTTCAGAGGGGAAAAAAAGGTCTAAGTTGGACATTTTCTCTTTGAAAAATATAGGTTAACGGATCAATAAATAATTTGTCTGTTAGTGTTAATACAAAAGGTCTCTTGTACCTTTGCTTTTGCTTAATGAACCACTTTCTCCAATAGACCTGAGGCAGCCAAAAATCTGTTTTAACCCTATGAAGTTTTACTTGATAGTGAAGGTGGAGACGAATTTATATGGCCTAGGCCATATAAATTGGACCATCTGAAATAATCCTTAATTTTAATTCTAAAAATTGTATTAGCTTACATAAAGTAGTATTGTAAGGCATTAAATGTAATTAAGGCATGTTACTGCATGTAACACAGCAACAAATTATCACAGTATGTAGGGATTTATTTCCTAAATAATGCAATTCATATAACACTTTTCATTAAAGAATTACAAAGGTGCTTTCAAATAAGAGGCAAATATAATCACTTAAAAAACAGAAGCAGAGGCAGCGAGCTTTAAGAGACAAAGATTACTTTTAGGTCTTGACCTAATCCAGTGTTCTAGTGACCAAATGGCAACTTCCTAACCATAACACATTATTTTGGGGGCTTATAAATTTTATTTTGCTTAATATATTTAACAATAACCTTAAACCAAAAAATAATTACTTGAAAAATAAAATTTAAACATAACCAGGCTTGAGTAAGAAAAATGATGCATTTTCCAAGTTAAGAACTTCCTAGACCCATATTTAAATTCATTTTTGCTTTAAGCACTGATACAAGATATGGATTTACAACTCTCAATATCAACAACTAGCAACTGTAGGAATTTACACTCAATCTATTTGCAACTGGCTCCAAAAAGAAGGGTGAAAAACAAGAGCATCTTCAGTCTCCCTAACTTCTGCCTTTAAAGTGGTTATTGAATGTAACTGATTCACCACACTCCAGATACACATGATCATTAACACTGTAATTATGAGCTAACTGCTATGTTTTGTGTTGAGCAGCAGGTGACTGAGAATCTTGACGATATAGTTTATGATCATGTTGGCCAAAGGGTATTCCTTTAGTTGGACCAATTCCATTTTCCACTTCTCTCTGTTGTGATGGGGGTGTCACTTCTGAATGCAAATGTGAAGAATCCATTGTTGAATGGTGACTAACATCCACTTTAGCTAAAATTTCATAATACAGCAAATAAAATACTGGCGTTATTATACCTACTATCAACATTATCACTACAGCTGTCCACCACCCTATTCCCCAGTCTGCTCCATAATAAGGATCCTTACGTTGAATGTTTTTGTTATCAGGTTCAAAACGTATTTGTTGTGCTGTTAAAGCAGATACCACCTCATTAAGGTTCTCTCTTTTGGTGTCTGTACATTTTACTATTTGTTCTATGTCTCGATCTACTTCTTTTAAAAAGTTATCAGCTGACTCAGTGGAAGAAAGAGAATCATTAGCTGGCAAAATTTCCTGTTGTTCTGGAACATACTGAACTGATGAAGGACGTGAAGCCTGTCTTCCTTTTGGAGGATAAAGTGTTTCAGTCAATGAACTAAACTTTTTAACTGGAATTTTGATAGACCTAAGGGCAAAAAAGTCTTGGTCGCTGATGAGATTGTTAACCCTCTTGATATCTGCTACCTGTTAAAAAAAAAAAAATAAAGCAACATTCAACTGAATTCTCCATCAAAACAGAGGTAATAGTCACTCATCCCAGTTACTTTTGGAAGGGGGAAAAAAAGTTGAGCTTAGTTATTAGCAGTATAAGTTATCACACCCAGAGAGATTTTATTTTGTGGATGACAGTTCTACATCACTTTTTGATCTACCAGTCTTGAGAAATCACTAATTACTTTTTACTATCACCCATGTATTATTAACACTAATGTTAGGTATTTAAGTAGATTCTGGGATCCTCTGATATTTCTCTTTGTACATCATGCACAAATATCACGCTTTCTGTTGTTTGTAAACAATTTGGGAAGAAGGAACGATTACAAATATTTATGTTCTTTCTTCCAGTCTGGCAATTAAAGTGTAGGCAAATGTCAACTTACCCAACTAAACCTACCGTATTTTATCAAAACTCAGATGCCATCAATTCTAAGATGTGCCATTATTTTACATATCATTAAGGGGGGAAAAAAAAAACCAAAAACACCAAATATTGAGAATACCACCACTCCAATTTCAAAGATGTTAAAATGTGTGAAAAAAAAACATGCACCTTAGAATTGGTAACATAATTTATCTCCCTCATTTGCCTTCTGATGATATTTTTTCCGAACTTCTCTGTTCATGCACTGTTCAATTACTCCCAAGATCGGTCATTATTTATAAGCTTTCCCTATAGATTATACGGTCCTCAACCTGTCTGTGTATCCTATCCATCTGCCACTGTCAAGAGGGAGAGCATGGGAGTGTTCCTCAGATTACCAATTATAATGATAAGCTCTCCCACCATCTTTAAGTAATCAGTCCCATTCTTGATTTCTATCAATGCTTTAACCTAAGCCCTGATCATTTATCACCTGATTGATGTCAGAGAGGCAAAGTGAGTCTAAGGATAAAACTTTTCTGGCTTGGTCAACTCAATGGATAATGATATCATTTCTTAAGATATGGAACACTCTGGAGGGAGAAAAGAAAATAAACACAGATTTTATACATGTTGACTTTGAGGTGACTGAAATATCTAAGTGGAAGCTATCCAACAGACAGTTAACAGGTATGTCTGAAATTTGGAAGAATGATCTCAGGTAGAAATATAGATTTGTGGATTACCAGCAAAAATGGTAATTGAAGTCACAAGAGTAGACAGATTCTCTAAAAAAGGCTGGGAGAAAAAGGTGACATATGAAAGATCTCTGAGAAATGCCAACATTTGAGGGGTATATTGAATAAGAGAATCTACAAAAGAAATTAAGAAAGAGTGGCTAAGGGGCGCTTGGCTGGTTTAATCAGGAAAGTGAGTTCGAGCCCCATGTTGGGTATAGAGATTACTTTAAAATAAAATTAAAAAAGGAAAAAGAAAAAAAAAGAGTGGCCAAGAAAGCAGTATATGATGGTGGTTAAAAGTATGGACTATCTGGGTTTGAAGGACAACTCTGACAATTTTCAAGCTATATGATTTGGGGCAAGTTATTTAACCTCTCTGCAATTCAATTTTCACATATGTAAAATGACAGTAGTAACACTACCTATCATATAGGATTTTGCAAAGATTAATAAATTAAAACACATGAACACTTAGAATAGCGATATACAGTGTTATAAAAGCTATAACATTTAATATTTAATATTTATATTTAATATATTTGGTATAATTAAATATTACTAGCAGAAAAATCAGAAAGATGCAAAATCAAGGAGATCAAACAAAGAGGGTTTTTAGGAGTGGTGAACTGATCAACTGCAGATTTCTGATCAAGTCCACTGAAGAATGAGAATTCCTGGAAAAATCAGTTCCCTGGAAGTGTATGTGTGGGAGAGGGATGGAGAGAGGGCTAAGGAGTAACTAGATGAGACAGTAAAGAAAAAGGGTGCTTTCAAGTTTTACAACCTCAAGACTGTTTTTTTCTTAAGGCAAATGAAGAGTCATTGACAAACCCCAAAGTCTGACCCTATTCTCTTCAAATGTTCATTTGTTTGGTATTGTCTATTCTGACTAATAACTACTCCATACTCTTTCTGAACCAGGCTTCCAAGTTTTAGTAGTCTACCTCGGTTCTCACTCTGAATATCCCTATATTTTCTTTTATACTAACTTCCTTGGTTGCATTTGGGATTCCAACCTTGGACCTTCTATCCTCTTGTCACTGTTTTATGACAGGCATATTTTTAATAATTTTTAAAACTAAGTATTTATAAGAAGAAAACAGCACTAAGTACTCGATTTTTAAAGTGATAAATCCTTTTGTAAGGATCATCCTTTTTGCTGGTTGAGCTCCTGGCAAAAGGGAGCACTGCTTAACTCCCTAACTCTATTCTATCAATTTTCCCTACTGTGGACAATACTTTCTTTCCTCTAATGCTAAGCTAACCGCCCTTTCATCATTCTTCATTTTAAATGAGGTATCAGCTGATACATTTTGTGAATACCCCCAAATGATTTTCTGTAAACTTCTCTAGCCTTACTACACATATTTTAGTCTAAACCCTGATCATCTTCACTTGAATTATTCCACTAACTTCTTTATTGGGTCCCCTCCAACTCACCAGCAGGTTTCCCTACCATTTTGTAGCACTCCTTAAAACTTTATAATGGTGTTCTTACTATATAGATCAAACTTCTCCTCAGTTATCTCAATGTGCTTCTTCCCATTAGTCTATGCCACTCATTTGTGGAACACCTATTAAATTTCGTCTGTTGTTCCCCTTATTTTCTCCTTCCACATCACTGTCGTATACCTTTCTCCTCATATACTCATACAGTCATATACTTTTTCCTTTTCACCTCATTGGAAATATGACCTATTTTTAATCATTCAGATGGCATTTCAAATTTCTCTTTTTCTAAGACAATGTATCAGGTTCTTTAAGGAAAACCCATGTCTTTCTCTAACAAAGCTACTTGACCACACTCTTCTCTTGGACCTCCACCTTAATAATTTTAGCTTTCCCCCTAATTTTTAAATCTTGATTACTTTCTATCAACTTTCTAAAGCACATTCTGTAACTTATTTCTCTACTTTCTAAAGCACATTCTGTAACGTCTCTACCAACATGTATTCACATGGCTATTTACACGCGTGGTTATTACACATTATGACCTAATAATAGTGTTGCCATACTTGAACAAGTTGCAAAAAAAAAAAAAAACCTCAAATCCAGCTCTTCTTACCTCATCAAGAAATGTGTTTCAATAAAATACTTAATTAAATTTTTAAATAAAAATTTGTCGTTATCTGTTTTGATCAACTGAAGTGCAGTAATTATTCAGAGAGAAATAATACACAGAACTTCATGGTCACAGGAAATTTTTTAAAATTCAATTTAAATTTACACATATTTGTATAAATAAATTTATAAATATATATGTTTCTATTCCAGAGAACTATAATAGGTAACCAATAAAAGGTTTTCAAGTACAAAAACATAAAAGACTGTGGGGGAGGATGAAAATATTAATCAAAGAGAAAAAGGAAAGATAAAAATTTCACACTCTTAAAAAAGCGCATATGGGGCACCTGGGTGGCTCAGTCAGTTGAACATCTGACTCTTGCTTTTGGCGCAGGTCATGATCTCATGGGTCATGAGATAGAGCCCCATGTCCAGCTTCAGGCTCTGGGCTCCATTCAGAGGCAAGGCTGAAGGTTCTCCCTGTAGCCTCCTCCACCGCCCCTCCCCCCACTCGTGTGCTCTAAAATAAATAAATTTTTTTTTTTTTTTAGTGCATAGAAAGAGTATTCTAACAGTCATATTTTTAAATATCAATATTGACAACGTTCTGGAAATTATATCCTTTAAGTCATTAGGAAGTATTTAAGCTCACTTTAAAATGTGCAAGGAGATACACAATACATACATTTCAAAATTCGATTGGAAGTATGAGAACAAAAAGTTTGAAAAAATGTTCTAACAGTTTCCAGATCAATGTGTTCACATGAAAAGATTCCATGCTAAGGAGGCAAGACAGACATAGTGATACAGATATAAAACGGGTTTAAACAGAGTTTAATATTATTAAAATAAAAAATATACCTTTCCTTTTATCTATCAGTCCTGCTTTTGGGAATCTATTCCACAGAAATAAAGGTACCACCATTTAAAGATATAGTTGTGATGATATTCACCACACACTTCAAAACGTGGGAGAAAATCCTGACTATGTGATAGGAGAACCGCTTAATAATTATGGCACATCCATACTATGCAATACTAGATAGCTATATAAAATGAGTTAGATCTGTAAGACAATGAGGGATGTCCATGATATGCTAAGAAAATGAAAAAGGCAACTTGAAGCATAATAGGCATAGTATAAACAAATTTTTATTTTGTTTTTTTCATTTTTTTTAAGATTTTATCTATTCATCTGAGAGAGAGAGAGAGCACAAGCAGGGGGAGAGGCAGAGGGAGAGAGAGAAGCAGACTCCCCCGCTGAGCAGGGAGCATACGGGGCTCAATCCCAGGATCTGGAGATCATGACCTGAGCTGAAGGCAGATGCTCAATCATCTGAGCCACCCAGAAGCCCCTAAACCAATTTTTAAAAACAAAATCACCAGGGGTGCCTGGGTGGCTCAGTCGGTTCTCCCTCTGCCTCCTGCCCCCTGCTCATGCTCTGTCTCTCTCTCAAATAAATAAAATCTTTTAAAAAAGATAACAAAATCACCAACACCCCAAGTATTTTATATATAATATATATTTATGTATCATATGTATATATTTTTTTTAAAGATTTTATTTATTTGACAGAGAGAGAGAGCATGAGAGAGCACAGGCAGGGGGAGAGGCAAAGGGGGAGGGAGAAGCAGACTCCCCCGAGCAGGGAGCCCGTTGCAGGGTAGTCCCAGTCCCAGGACTCTGAGATCATGACCAAAGCCAAAGGCAGATGCTTAACTGACTGAGCCCCCCAGGCACCCCATATGTACAGTGTTTTTATAAGCACCAAAAAGGTATGGAAAGAAACACACCAAAGTGTGTTATTTCAGGAAGTTGAGGCAGAGAAAAATTTTCTTTATGTATTTCTATATTCTCTTACAACTTGAGTAAGGAGAAAGATAACACATTTGCATCTTTTCAATACTAAAAACAGAATCATGGATTTAGAAATAAACAGAAATTCAAGTATTCACTTAAAAGTGTAAAAAGTTAACAGCTACCAACATAACACAGATTTCTATGGAAAGAAAAGGAAAAAGAAGATAAAAGAGCACAGAACTTATTTCAGTTTGTGCTAATGAACAAATTATTTTGGACAGCATTATGCAAAATCAAGTGAAAACTTACCGTACAACAGTACTGAAGGGCTATTGCATTTAAAGTATCTCCTTCCTGTATATCTTTTGTTAATACTATAATGTCATCAAGTCTATCTCTTGATGTACTTCTTCGGATTTTCTCTTTTCCTCTGGATCGAAGCTCATACACTTCAGCATCCTCCTCCAACACATCACTGTCTGTACAATTTCCAAACGCATGTACTTGACCACTTGAATGAACTCCTGGAAGAGGAAAACTACGATTCTGATGTCTCCCTGCCATGTCAAAATCTGAGGAGGAAAGAAGAAAACTTTGGAATGTACCTGATCCATTTACCTGAGTTACACGAATCTTATATTCAGGACACTTAAAAAAAAAAAAAAAAAGATTTTAGTTATTTAAAAATTTAGGTTAAAGTTTTACAGATGTTAAAGTACAATTAATGTATCTGGTGGCAGAGACAATGGGACAGGAGGAAGAGGAAATCCATTCTTATAGACCATATATCACAAAACGTGGAGGTGATAAACATTTTCACAAAAGTAAATTGCTATTTTTTTTAAGGTCAAAAAACTAAGCTCCACTTATCCTGAGTATATGAATAAAATTAGGAAATATTTTTGTATTATGTATTAAAAACCTGTGATTGTATATGTACAATTTATAGTTCTAATGGACTCAAAGTATATGTTTTATATGTACAAACACAGCACTTTAATGAATCCAAATATTCTGGCTTGTTCTGCATTTTAAGTGCATGTGGGATTAAAATATCTTTTGTACTACCTCTCTACCTCCCTGCATCACACTGACTTATTTTTTTTTACCTCAGTATTTATATTTAGTACAGTATGTGCCTTCTATGTAGGTCATAATTTTGCCCTCAACCAGGGATTCTTATTCCTTAGATGCTTTTCACTAACCTTTATCAAAGTCCTCATCCAACTCAATTTATGGTCCATAAAGACTTAAGAGATTTTAGGTCACTACATTCATTTCTACTTTAGAAAAGACACTCTAAGACTGAACACTGACTTAAGTTAAAAGCATACATCAATGAATACTTTTTGTTTACTTATGCACTCTCCACTCACCTTCAAGTTGACCTGTTCTCATTAAAAACAAACAAAACAAAAACATATAAAAACTAATTCCACATTCCCAGTGCTAGCTTCATATTAATTGTTTACATAAGAAAGGATAGTAGATTGCTTTCAGTTATTGAGAAAGATGGAAAGAAGTAGACAAGTACTAAAAGGCATTCTGGAGATAAGACTTCATACTGTGACTTAGATATGAAGAGAGGTAGGAAGTTAAGGATCATGTCAAGATTTCTGATTTGCATCACTGAGTAAATGGTGATGCCATTCTCTAAAATATGGAACACTGGAAGAAAAGCGGGGGGAGGGGTGCTGGACTATGATTATAAATTCCTCTAAGAGAGCCCCAAAGAATGTCAAATAGCCAAATGGGTTATATAGTCAAATTCAGAAAGGGTTAGAAATATAATTTCATGGTTCACGTGCATAGGTAGAAACAAACTGTGTTGGTATAGATGAGATTACCTAAAGAAAGTACAGAATAAGGGGCCAAGACTGAGCCTTGAAGAACTGCTACATTTGGTATCTGAGTGAAGGAAAATCAGCCTGCAAAGAAGCTAGAAAGAGATATACAGAAGAGGAAGAAACCATCAAAACACTGTGTAATGGAAGACAAGCCCAAATGGCATCTTTTTTTTTAAGATTTTATTTGTCAGAGAGAGAGCGCACAAGCAGGGGGAGCAGCAGGCAGAGGGAGAAGCAAGCTCTCCACTCAACAAGGAGCCCAATGCAGGACTCGATCCCAGGACCCTGGGATCATGACCTGAGCCGAAGGCAGTCTGCTTAACTGACTGAACCACCCACCCAGGCGTCCCTCAAATGGTGTCTTAAAGAAGGACTTAGTTCAGTTGTAAATGCTACAAATACATTTACAACTGAAAAGAGTGAAAAAGAGAAAACAAACATAAACCCCCCAAAAGTCTGAATTTGTAATATGGATGACAACAGATTACGTTCTGCGTGTAGGCACATACGTATATAATTTATGGACTATTTCATATCATTGAATCCAACCCCTGAAAACCAGTTTCTGACCCTGCTCTACAGCAACACTTGCAATGCTTTAAAAACTCAAGGGTTTTTCTATTAGGATAACATAGATAACTAATAACTATATATTAAGCAGACTATTTCGCCCATCCCCACCCCCTATGGTGCTACTATTTATTACCATGAACTGTGATTCCTCAATTCACAGCCACCAAACTAAAGAAAGCTATCCACATTTTTCATCTCTAAAGATTTTATTTATTTGACAGAGAGAGAGATCACAAGTAGGCAGTCAGGCAGAGGGAGAGGAAGAAGCAGGCTCCCTGCCCAGCACGGAGCCCGATGCGGGGCTCGATCCCAGGACCCTGTGATCATGACCTGAGCCGAAGGCAGACGCTTAACCGACTGAACCACGCAGGGGCCCCTTCACATTTTTCATCTCTAAAGCAGTTTTGAAGTCCTGGTCACACCTATTCCTTCATGGAGTTCTAACCAAGTGACAACTCTAACAAGTTTAAAGGCTAATCTTGTTTTAATACCATAATAAATTAAAGATGCTTTATTTTTAATTCTCAAAAAGTTGAAAAAGTATCTCACCTTCACCTAAAATAGGTAACAGTTTTATTTCCACTTACTTAACCAAGTCTTTTCTATCTTGTGTTTTTAGTGTAGGAAATGTCTGTGAATCCTGTGGAGTTGTGGGCAAAATTTTATACTTATGTACATTTTTCTGGGGGGGGGGGTATTTGTTTTCCTGTTCTCAGAAGGGGTCCAGGTTTTTAAAAGTTAAGAACCACTCAATATACAGCAATTTACATGTGGCTATACTGACCCATTTAGACTTTTTTCCCTATTCTAATAATTTGTTCTTAGAATCCCAAACTGGCTTAGAACAGCTGAAATTCACTGATCAATGCCCAAAGCCATTTCACGTATTTATGTCAAACCTTCTCCATGGTACATTGCTAAATAATACTTAAAAGACTAGAACTTCATCTCACTATCTTTTCACTCTCCTGTGTAATGAAATGGAGGCAGAAGAATACCACAAGCTGGATATTGTTTTTGAATAATCAAGAATTGGTTGTGCCTCCAGTCAAAGTGGAAAGCTAGACTCAAGCAGATAATTATTATCTAAGCCAACCATACAGATTAGAAAGTACATTGTATTCAAGTCATCTGGCTCAATTTTCTTCAACCTATCTTAATTCTTAGAGTAGGAAAAAAAGCATGAATCCCCTCTTAAGAAAACTGAAAAAAGCTTGCATGCTATCTAGATTACAAAGAGTCGCAAAAATTACCAATGGATACGTTGTTAAGGCGTTCATCAGCTCACTCTGATGATGACTGAAAACTGAAACTGAAAATGGTTTCCCAAACACCTTCATAATTTGTAGGAACAGTTGTTGGGTGTTTCGCTTTGCCTTTCCTTAAGCAAGAGCAATAAAAGGGCCATAGGGCACAAGCTAGTTCAGCACTGAGACAGTCTCACAGGGACTGTATCCGCCAGGGCCAATTCAGTTTTTAAAAACTTAAATTCTCTCCCTCTCTATTCCACACACCTAGTTTTTTTCATTTCCCTGTTTACTCCCTGCAAAGATCTCGGGTTTTTATGTTACACCATCACATGGTGGACAGTGCTGACGAGAAGCCGTCAGCATTTATTCAACACAAACAATAAGTTGTGGGGAAAACATAGTGCTTAGGTTGTAAATGCGCTGATCTGGGAATCTGGCAGGTAGGAGTCCTTCCTCTGAGGCTCAGTTTCCCCGAGACTGTAACGAGGGGCTTCAGTGGGCTTGGTCGCGAAGGTCTTCCCCGCCTCGGGGTCTCCTCCATGCAGGCCGGGATCCGAGCCCTGCCCGGCCGCCCCGGCTACACCTGCGGCCGAGGGCTCCCAGCCACCTCCAGCGAGGGCGCGGCTGGGGCCCGATCCCGCCGGCCCGGACAGGGACACCCCCCATCTCTCGCCGCCATCTTTACCTGTTCTGTTAGCAGCGGGGACGCAACAAGGAGCCGGCCGTCAGGTCCGCCGCCGCGGCTCCTGTCCCGGGCAAATTCATGACCAACCCTCCGGTTTTGGCAGCCCCCGACCTCTGCCGCCACCGCAGCCAACGTCTCCGCCTTCTGGGCCGTGCGCCGCCGCCACGTCCGCAAACCTGCCGTGCGTCATCGCGTCAAGTGGGCGGAGGTGGGAAGGAGAGGGGGAGGAGGAGGAGGGCGGAGGTGGGAAGGGGCGGGGAAGGAGGCAGAGGGCGGGGACGCGAGGTGGAGACCAGACCCGGGAGCTTCCCAACCACTGGCCCGCTCCGGGCGCGCAGGCGCAGGGATGCCTCAGGGCCCGCTGGCGGGGGTCCGAGTTACAGCCCCGCCCCTGTCTCCTCCCCCTCTGCCCCACCCCTTCATCCGCCGGGAAATAGCTCGGAGGACGAGGTCCGGGGTCTAACCCCGCGCTCCAGAGCGCCTGGAGCGCTGAGCCTTTGTCCTTCGTCCACACAGTGCTGGCCGACTGTCTAGAAACTACGCGGCGGTGGGGGGTCGGGAGGAGGGAGGTTCTTTCTGACGGGAGCTGTTGTACATTTCTTCTTGCTCTGCATCTGGAGGTTTCTGTAGGGTGGAGAAGGACGCCGGAAGCTCAGTGTTGACGTCCATGTTTTAGCAAATTATGCTGTGCTTACTAGTTTTCCTGCTGAAGCTTCTAGACTTGCAGAAGAGGCAAAATACTGGAAAGAAGTCTTTGGCTGGCGGGGTACGGTTGCTTGTCTTTGTGTTTATAGGTGGGGAAAGTGAGCCACCTAGAGTCAGGCCCTGGGAAATGTTTGCCCTTGGGCTTTGGTTCTCAGGCTTCCTATTCCCAAGGAGACGAGGCTGTCTACAAATTAACTCACTTGGTTTTGGAAGGCAGCTATGCTCACCACTATACCACCAATGCTGCACTAACTCACTTGGTTTTGAAAATTAACTGAAAGTCCCTGGTAGTCACTGTTAGGGGCTGTGAGATAAGTTTGTTAGATAAACTCATGACTTCATATATTATTTTTCTCAAAGTTACTAAATGAGGTTGATCATGTGTTTGAATTTATGTAAATGATGTAAAGCGTTTTAATGATGTACTTAATGTTTCTCCGGTGTTGACGTCCGGAGACTTCGCACTTTGATGACTGTGCTGTCTTATGATGATATACATGTTAGACCCAAACAGCTGGGATGCAGAGTGCAAGAGCACTTTTCAGAATATCTGAATATTTATGCATCATGAAGACCTTGAAGCTCTGTTTTAAATTACTTTCAAAGAGTGTGTTTTTGTTTGCTGGGAAGTGCTTCAGTAAAGGTTAGGAATCCTGCACCGCAAGTTTTTTCTTTTATTTAAGGAGATAGGCACTGCAGTCCACAATGCTACAAAAAGAACTGCAGGAGAAGACTTTTTTTTTTTTTTAAGTTTGTTGTCGCTGTTCTGTGTGCTGTTGCCCTTGTGACACCCGTCTGTAACCATTTATCACTGAGACATTTTCTCATCAGTAGACAAAAGATATATTCCCTACTTGATATGTAGGGCTTCAGCTGCTCAGCCTTCATGAATGTTAATGTGAATACAACCTTCTTTCTGCATGTAGGTTACTTTTCTTATTTTAATATAAATAGGCGGTGGAATCCATGTGAGAGCCTGAGTGATAGAATTTCAAGCACTTCTACAACACTGCTAACTGGTTCCTTTCTATAAATATTTTTTTCAGTAATACCTGCATGTTCTTGAATTATTTATGTTTAACAAAGGTGCAGTTATTGAACTTTTTATAAAAAGACAATAACAGAACTATATTTTATTATTAAAATATACAAAGGAATCATTTAGCCATGAATTTTGGCCAAGTTCCAAAAAGCAGACCAGTAGGAACAAGTACTTTGTCTTTGAGAAAAAGGATGTCCCCAGAGCTCAGCAAAGCCAAAAGGATTTTCAGTTTGAGATCGCATCTGACACAGTTTTCATTTAAAGGCCGTAGATGAAAGAATATGTAGTTTCTAGGAATGTGTGTTTCTGTCACTGACTTTCAGGTTTTGTGATTTGCTCCAGAATAAAAACAGTTTTGTAATGAAAGTATAAATTGATGCAACTGGCTAGGAGTGTTATTTGGCAATATCTATCAAAGTTAAATATGCAGTTGAATTATTAAATGGTTAAGTAATTACCTTGGATTCACTCAGAGCTACATATGTATAAAATTTGATGTGTTCAGGAATGTAAGCATTCCTACAGTAATAGCCAAAAATCTGAAAATATTCTAAATGTTCATCAGTAGCAGACTAGAAACTTCTTGTACATTTAAATAAAGTAATGTTAGGTTTTTAATGTTTAACTTCAAAAGAATGAAGTTAGTCTATATTTTCTGATTTATTTATTCATTTACCTAACAGATTTTCTTTAGAGGAAAAGTATATGCAAGACCTTTATTCAAAGCGTTGGGGATACACTGCTTAAAAAGAGTTTCCTTCCTCATAGAGCGTCCATGACTAGTCACATGGAAAAATCTCCAAAGTGTGTTTTAAAGAAAAAACAGCAAGTTACATATAAGAGGTATGATGTTATTCCTTTGGAATAAAATTTTAAATGTATATCCCCTATCCCCACCCCTACACATTCATGTATCTATGCAGGGAGATACATTTAATTTTTCTTTCGGGAATATTACTAAAGAAATTTTGAACAGTGGTTGAAAAGTACGAGATGTATCAGGGAAATAAGCAGAAGACTGCCTTTTCTTCTTAGACCTCTCTATATAGGTTGAAATTTTATTACCACATGATTTTATTTTATTAAACAATATTAAGACTGCACACATTTCATTATTAAATAACTGGACTTGTTTTATCTACATTTAACCAATAGTCAACCATCCATCTCTTCTTAATCACTCATGAGTCTGTACTTTTATATTCAAGTAGTGAGTACCTGGAGAAAAGAACCAGATCAAGTCCCTTGGAAATCAAAAATGAAAGGGTAACAGAACACTGAATTCTTTTTACATTTTTTCTTGATTTCCCTCTGCTAGATTTCTTCATCCCTGATCTTTTACTCTTTGCTCCTTCCTATATCCTTTTATCGACCTTGCTTTCTAATTCTACTTTCTAGAAGCAAAACTGGAAAAGACTGTTGTACACTAAGGAAATACTTCAACTCAAATGAATTTAAAATTGTATTATGGGATGAAACCAAAAAAAACTCCCCTCTTCTGTCATCTTCATGATTGAACCTATATAGAGAGAATCTATATAGAGAGAAAATTATTGTGTCTCTTCTCGAAGAGTCCTGGAGGGAAAAAAAAAAGACTGCATGATTTAGATATGTTTTCCTGGAGATGAACGAGATGACCTCCCTAGTTGCCATTTACCCTGTGATTTTAAACACAGTGATTATCATAATCACAGCTCTGCCATTATGTGGATAAAAGAAAAACCAAGGGTACTTTAAGACTCCAGAATTGCTTATAAATGCTAGTAAATAATTCAGGGATATTAAATATGATTTGAGAATAAGCATTCCAATGCCTCCATCCATACAGACATTGCTAGATAAAAACTAGTCTCACAAATACTGTTCCTAAATTCATTAGCTAGGTAGTTGGTACATATAAAAATGAATAGTTGCATGTTTAGGATTAAGTAGACTGTAACTTAAATGCTTTGTTTACCATAATCTTTACCATCACTATGGTCACGTAAGTAAATTGGTGCAGGTGAATGCCCGAGAAGCTATAACCTGCTTGTTATTGTGCCTTCTTCTCCAAAGACCTGCATGGTCAGACAGAATTCAGTTCACCAAAAGAAAACATTAAAAGAATGACCCACTCTATAGAATTGGGTGCGAGCAGAAGGTGATTATCTGAAAGTGGAGAGTAAGTCAAAATAGAGTCCAGATAGTGGACATCTGTTAGATTTTTTAGGTGTTCAATAGTGTGCTCATGGAGGGACACCTGGGTGGCTCAGTCGGTTAAGCGTCTGCCTTCGGCTCAGGTCATGATCCCAGAGTCCTGGGATCAAGTCTTACATCGGGCTCCTTGCTCAGCGAGGAGCCTGCTTCTCCCTCTGCCTGCCTCTGTCACTCTCTCTCTAATAAATAAATAAAATCTTAATAAAAAATAAATACTGTGCTCATGGAGTCAGGAAGATTAGGGGGTGGGGAAGCATAAAGGGAGAATGGAAGAGGTAACAATGTCTTTTCATTCTAGCCTGTGCCTCTTAGAGACCACTTCTGTGATAATCCTCAGCTTGACCAACAGTATCTGAAAAACCAAGCTAGAAGTTCAAAAGCAAAACTTCTATGCCCATATAAAGAATCATAGAACAGTGAGCTGTATATGCCTAAACTGAAGTAGGGCTTATCTGACAAAGTATAGACAGAAATTACATCTATTCAATTGACAAATAATTAGTTAAACACGACTGTGTTTAAGGCCCTATTTTTAGCACTGGGGATATGTGCCCCAAACAAACAGGCCCATATCATGCTCTCATGGAGCTTACATTCTCATGGTGGAAGAGAGAAAAATAAAATGAATAAATGAAACATTAGTATGCTAGATGGTGATAAATGAATGGAGAAAAATTAAGTACAGAAGGAGGTTGGAGTGTTTGGGGTGGGGGGATTTGCATTTGTGATAAGGTGGGTAGGAAAAGGCCTGGTTGGGGGTGCCTGGGTGGCTCAGTTGGTTAAGCGTCTGCCTTCAGCTCAGGTCATGATTCCAGGGTCCTGGGATTGAGTCCCACATCGGGCTCCCTGCTCAGCAGTGAGTCTCTTTCTCCCTCTTCCTCTGACCCTCTGCCTGCTTGTGTTCACTCTCTCTCCCTCTCCAAATAAATAAATAAATATCTTTATTAAAAAAAAAGTAAGATGCCTGATTGAAAAGGTGATAGACTGACACAGGCCTGAAGAAAGTATATGAGCCATGTTGAGACCTGGGAGGAGAACTTGCTAGGCAGAAGGAACAACCAAGTGCCAGGTCCCCGAGAGGAAGTGTGCCTAGTGTACTGGAGAAATAGCAAGAAGACCAGCAGGGCTCCCGCGGATTGCACAATGTGGGAGAGCAGCAGGAGATGAAGTTAGAAGGAGCTAAATTGGATGAGACTGTGTAGGCCATTACCAGGACTCAGTTTTAGTCCGAACAAGATGGGAAACCATGCATGGGAGGGTTTTGAGCAGAGGAGAACATTATCTACCTTTGAAAAGGATCACTTAGGACGGCTAGGGTGGAAGCAGGGAGATGAGTAAGCTACTGCAGTAACTCAGGCAGGAGGGAGGTTGCCTTGAATCAGAGAGAATGTCTAATTTGTCCAACTGATTTGGATTAAAAATACTTGGTTTAAAAATATTTTCTCAAAGAACCTAAATTTATGAGGTTGCACAATTTTGGCTTTAAAGATATTTTCCACTGGTTTCTTCTTGTATACTTTGATTAGTGAGTCTGTCTTTTCCCCCATTAATTCTGAATAAGCGAGATTTACCACTTCAGCAATCACTGGATCTAAGTAAAATTTTCCTTCTCCCTCCTCACTATGTTTTCTTTTATTTACAGTTAAGATTGTTCCCCCCACCCTTTTTTTTTTTCCAAACTTTAATCTTATCTGGCTTCTAAATCCCTTCTGAATTATTTGAAGCAAAAAATGCCTGCTGACTTCAAAGAGTATTTCACACTTGGATTTACTTGGTGGGCTATGGAGCAAGAGTAGTGAAATCTTTCTTCCTTTCTATGCAGAATAGTGTGTTTGGCAGTGATATATGTTGATCAGTGAGCAGTCTGTTAAGAAGAAACACATTGAAACATTTTTTATGTGCTGTTTTGAAAAGGACTTATTTTCCTTCAGAGTACTTTTCAATTCTAAATCTAATCTGTTATTTTGTAGGAGAATCAATCTGTATTAACAGGAACTAGATTAACTTCCCTTTTGTTACTTTGTCCTTAAAGTTGTATTAGAGATGTGGTTATCTATAGCATATCATAATGTAAATGAATACTTGACTTGTACAGATTTCTCTACCTTATAGTTTCACTCATTTCATTGAAAGACAAATATTTTACTACACCAGTCCTCAAAAGAAAATTCCTTGTGTGTTATTCTTGGCTTTGTGAAAAACAATTTATATAGGCCTTATAATTAATGCTGACACAAAAGAAGGCATTAGCTTGAGAAGGAATGATTCTTCATGTAAAAATAATATTGTTACTCATAAGGCAAAATCCATAAAACTGTTACATAAACTAGTCTTGTAAAATAGATATGCTAGCCCTTCTACTTTATTTGGTCTTAGCAACTGGATGGGATAGAGTCTGGAGGTGAATGTGATGTGAATACACAAAAAGGTTTACAGTAAATTACTGTTTCTTCCTGCCTCGTCCTACCTTCCATGAACTATATCCACCTCTCTCTAAGTATCTGCCCTTTAGCCATTAAAATTCTAGTTTCATAAGAACTGAACATAGGGACTGCTGTTCCTGGTTGGGTGTGTGTAATGAGCACATCCAAATGCATTGCTAAGGGACTGAAAAATTTCATCAAGGAGATTATGATAAGAATAGTAACATCCACTTCTTTCAACATTTCTGAAGTTGAGGCAGTCTGTAAAACTGACATTTCAATAGCTTTACCAGCTGTTGTCCAACTGTGGTCTTGCCAATTCCTGAGAGTCCTTCAAAGAGTCCTGAAGGTTAAAAGTATTTTTGTGCTAATTCTAAGAAGTTATTTCTTCACTGTGTTATTATTTGCACTCATACTGGATCTGTAGCATAAATCAAGGCAGAAGCACCAAAATGTATCAGTAGTCATTTTATGGCCCGATGCTATATTCTCATTTAAAAAAAAAAAAAAGTTTTCTTGAGAATGTTTGTTGATTATTAAATCTCAACCCTTGACTACATTTATTTTATTATGCCTTCTGATGAAATGGGAAATATGCATAAAGCTCTTTTACTGCATATTAAAATACAACAATTATCTGGAGGAAAAACTATTGTGCCCTTGTTTGATTTGGGAACTGAACAATCCATTTTTATCACAGGGCACAACTTTTAATAGAAAGAATGACTGGCAGAAAAACAATGGTCAATAAAACTTAGATATATGGTAGTCATTTTCTTGAAAATGAACAGAGTAAGTTAGTTACTTCAAGGAAAACAAGACAGAATTTGCTATCATTGATAAACTCAAGTTTTATCTCAAGCAAAAATTAGATTTTAGAAAACTACTCTTTCTATAGCCTCCCTAAAACTGAAAGAATTGTGTCATAAAAATTGATGGTGATAATAAAGTGGTTTTTCAAATATCATCAAATGAAAAGTGTCAACACTTGGAAAATCTGCATTACTCTGAGAACCAAATATTTTCCCAATGTACAGTGTTATAAAATCATGCACAGAAAAAAGACCCATTTGAAGTGTAAGGCCAAAGGATTTTAACGTGACTAAGTAAAAAATGCTTGATATGATTCAGATGCTACATTGCAATGAACCTTTAAGAAACTATCACTTATTGAGCCTTGATATAGTATCAAGGATGAATAGCCACAATTATCTGAAAAACCATTGAAAATCCTTCTCCATATCTTAACAAAATATTTATGAGGGTCTGAATTTTTTTAAATACTTCAAAAATAAATAAATAAATAAATACTTCAACCAAAATTATATACAGAAACACATTGAATGCAAAGCAAATATAAGAATCCACCTGTCATTATAGTTAATAAATTCAGGATACTAAGTTACAGGATACAAGATCAACACATAAAAATCTCTGATACTTCTATACACTAGCAGTGAACACCTGAAAAGAAAATTTAGAAAATAATTCCATTTACAATAGCACCAAAAAAGAATAAATTCTTAAGAATATATTGAACCAAGAAGATGCAAGACTTGCTCACAGAAAACTACAAAACGATGCTGAAAGAAATGAAAGAATATCAATAAATGGAAAGACATCCTGTGTCCATGGATTAGAAGACTTAATACTGTTAAGATAACAGTACTCCCCAAAGCAATTTATAGTTTCAATGCAATCCCTGTGAAAATCCTAACAGACTTTTCTGTAGAAAATGGAAAAGCTGATCCTAAAATACATAACAAAGGGCAAAGGTTTCCAACTAGTCAAAATAATCTTGAAAAAGAGAGGCAAAGTTGGAGAGTTCACACTTCCCTATTTCAAAACTTACTCCAAAACTGCACTAATCAAAATAGTGTGGTACTGGCATGAGGAAAGACCTATGTCAATTGAATAGAAATGAGAGCTTAGAAATAAATCTGTACATCTGTTGATTTTTGACAAAGGTGCCAAGACCATTCTGTAGAGAAAGAATGTCTTCAACAAATGGTGATAGGACAACTGGCTATCCATACACAAAAGAATGAAGTTGGATCCCTACCTCACACCACACACACACACAAAAACAAAAAACCTCAAAATAGATCAAAGACCTAATAAAAGAGCTAAAACTGGGGCTCCTGGGTGGCTCAGTCAGTTAAGCATCTGCCTTTGGCTCAGGTCATGATCCCAGGGTCCTGGGATCAAGTCCCACATTGAGCTCCCTGCTAAGTGGGAAGTCTGCTTCTCCCTCTCCCGGTCTCCCTGCTTGTGCTCTCTCTCTGTCAAATAAATAAATATTTTTTAAAAAAAGAGCTAAAACTATAAAAACCTTAGAAAAAGGCATAGGCATAATAAACCTTCATGATCTGTGACTTGGCAATGGTTTCTAAAGATACGACACAAAAGCACAATCAACAAAAGAAAAATAGATACATTGGACTTCACTAAAACTAAAAATTTGGGGGCATCAAGAACACTATCAAGAGACTGAAAAGATAACCCGACAGAATAGGAGAAAATACTTATAAATCACACATCTTGTCTCGTATACAGAATATATGAAGAACTCATAACTCAGTAACAAAAAGACAAACTCTCAGAAAAATTGGCCAAGGACCTAAATAGATATTCCTCCAAAGAAGATGTACAAATGGTCAACAAACATAAGAAAAGATGTTCAACAGGATTAGTCATCAGGGAAATGCAAATCAAAACCATAATGAAGTGCCACTTCATACCAAACAAAATGTATTGTACCTACACTTCAAACAGGATGTGGTATATACATAAAATTTAATATTACTCAGCCATAAGAAGAAATGAACTACTGCTATATGCTACAACATGGATGAACCTTGAAAACATTATGCTAAGTGAAAGAAACCAGACATGAAAGGCCACATACCGTCTGATTCCATTTATATGTAATATCCAGAATAGGCAAATCCATAGAGACAGAAAGCAGGTCAGTTTTTGCCAGGGGCTGTGGGAGGGGAGGAATAGGAAGTGACTCCTTAAGGGCTCCAGGTTTTCCTGTTGGAGTACTGAAAATGTTCTGGTGATTGTGAGGGTTGCATAACACTGTGAATGTACTAAATGCCACTGAATTGTATACTTTAAAATGGTAAAAATGGGGGGCGCCTGGGTGGCTCAGTTGGTTAAGCAACTGCCTTCGGCTCAGGTCATGATCCTGGAGTCCCGGGATCGAGTCCCGCATCGGGCTCCCTGCTCGGCACGGAGTCTGCTTCTCCCTCTGACCCTCCTCCCTCTCATGCTCTCTGTTTCTCATTCTCTCTCTCTCTCAAATAAATAAATAAAATCTTTAAAAATAAATAAATAAATAAATAAATAGATAGATAGATAGATAGATAGATAGATAGATAGATAGATAGATAGATAAATAAATAAATAAAATGGTAAAAATGGTAAATTTTATGTTAGGTATGTTACCACAATTGTAAAAAAAAAAAAAATACACATGGGATGCCTGGGTGGTTCAGTCGGTTAAGCGTCTGCCTTTGGCTCAGGTCATGATCTCAGAGTTGTGAGATCGAGCCCCATATCAAGCCCACAAAGAGTCCCACATGGGGCTCCTCTCTCAGTGTAGAGGGTGCTTGGGATTCTCTCTCTCCCTCTGCCCCTGCATCCTGTGCATGTGCATGCTCTGTTTCTCTCTCTCCCTCTTTCTCTCTCTCAAATAAATAAATAAATCTTTAAAAAAACAAAAACAAAAACCTGCACTGTTCAAAATTCTTTTGTGTCTCCAGGATGACATTGTGGGTGGGCCCCATGTTTCACATTCATTTTCAATTATTAACAGAGTCTCATTCTCAGATAGTGGGAAGCAAAGCTTAACTTCCCATTGAAGTTTTATAAGTTCTTCTCTTGCTTGGGCCTGAACCAGGTTACAAAGCCTGCAGTGAGGAAGGAGGACATGATCACTCATTTTTCTCTATCCCTCCCAACTCCTCTACTTTTCACAAATGCTCTTTAATGGCTCATTCAGTGTTGAGAAGCAGAGAAGGAGACATATAGAGGTGGAAAAAAAAAAAAAAAAAGAGTTTATTTCCTAAATGAGTTCTTTGGGAAACTCTCATCTATGGGGATACCTGACATGGGTTATGTTTCCCTGGGCAGCCCACTTGTAATTAACCTTCCAGTCTCTACCTTCTGGTAGTCACATGGGGTCATTTCATCCTTCCGGATAGGTCTCTTGGTGTGGTCTCTTTAGACAATTAAGACCCTTCTGTTGTGTACACAACTGACCCTCAGAACACCACATCTTTCCCTGGCCACTATGCTGACTGCAGGGCAGTGTCAAACTCACCTTTTGACTTTTTCAGGATGAGTCAGGTACCAGTTCCTCTGTCCCTTAAACTCCAGGTCAAGCTCTCCAAGTGATTCTCTGCTTCTCCACCACTTTTGCCTAAAGGTGGGGGAGATAGAAAGCACAACACAATGACAGATCTCTTCAAAAAAATTCTCACTACAGGCCTCAAGACCAATCTCCTAGCCTCCACTTACCTACCCTGAAGGTGATGAATTAAGAGTCTCAAAGTTGGTTACCAGTCTCTTTACAATGTAGTGAGTAGTGTGGTTAATCTTGCAGATTCTGGAACAACTATCTGAGTTCAGAACTCTGCTCCACTATTGCCAACTATGTGACTTTAGGCAAGATACTTAATGTCTCAATGTCCTTATGCACAAAGTATTGAAATCTATAAGAAATAAAAGCAATAGCTACAGCCTAGGTTGTTTTAAAATTAAATACATTAAGTACTTAGGTGCCTGGTCACCAGTAATGAAGCAAACTGACAAGTGTGCCTTTTGATCTGATGCACTGAGAAGTACCCAACATCACCAATGTAGGATTCTTGCCAAAAAAACATTTAACCTGAATGTAATCATGAGGAAATGATCAAACAAATCCAAATTGAGGTACACTATGCAGAGCAATGCAGTCTAGATTTTTCAAAAATATCAGTCATATAAGACCAAAAAAGTACAATGGGGGAGGGGAGCTTGGAAACTTTCTGGAATAAAAGAAACTAAAGAGGCATGACAACTAAATGCAATCCACAAACTTTAATTAAATTCTGGATCTCGAGTGCCTGGGTGGCTCAGTTGGTTAAGCAACTGCCTTCGGCTCAGGTCATGATCCCGGAGTCCTGGGATTGAGTCCCGTATTGGGCTCCCGGCTCAGTGGGGAGCCTGCTTCTCCCTCTGACCCTCTCCCCTCTCATGCTGTTTCTCTCTCTCTCAAATAAATAAATAAATAAATAAATAAATAAATAAAATCTTTTAAAAAAAAATTCTGGATCTTATTTTAAAATAAGTAAGTAAACACAAAAAGAAAACCAGATAAAGAACACAATCAGGGCAATCTTGGATATTTAAATATAGACTGAATATTAGAGAATAAGATTTTATCAGTATTATACTTGAGTGATGGTTATGTTGTGGTTTTGTAGAAGAATGTCTTTGTACTTAGGAGACATGTGCTGAGGTATTTAGGGGTGAAGTTTCACGATATCTGTAACTTATTCTCAAATTATCCCCAGATTATTATCTTACAAATAAAAATAATTGTGTCATACACATAATAAATCTCTTAGAACAATACCTGGCACATAATAAACAATTCTGTAAGTGTAAATTATGGATTATTAGCACAGATACCTAGACAAAAGGAAAAATCTCATTTAAAATTATTATACATTTATCAAATTGAGTTAATGTACTGAATCATGAGTTTCCTAACACCCTCTTCACATGCCTCTCACCTTTCCCAACCCCCAATACCTGTCTTTCTTTAACTTCTCCATTCCTTCTTTCTTTTTTTTTTATTTTTTTAATTTTTTTTTTCTTAAGATTTTAATTTGCGAGAGAGACAATGAGAGACAGAGAGCATGAGAGGGAGGAGGGTCAGAGGGAGAAGCAGACTCCCTGCTGAGCAGGGAGCCCGATGTGGGACTCGATCCCGGGACTCCAGGATCATGACCTGAGCCGAAGGCAGTCGCTTAACCAACTGAGCCACCCAGGCGCCCCTCCATTCCTTCTTTCAAACCATGTCTCTCACTAATAAGACAGTTTCCAACCTTCTACTCTACACTCTAGTAACTAATATCATCAGAAGGATATTTTTTCAAGTTATGCTTTAATGTGTAACACTTAGATTCACAATTGACTTATATTAGAAAATCTTTGTACCTTAAAACTCACACAGTAAATTGGCTTAAATAACTTTGAAGCTTTACCTTACAGCACAGCTTAGTGGTTATCTAGAAGTTTGAAAAGTCAGGACTCCTTTAATCTCTTAAAAGTTGAGGACTCAAACTTTTAATTATGGTAGTAATAGCTGCCAGTATTTGCAATACTAAAAATTAAAACTAAGAATGATTCAAAATATGAATTTATTAATTTAATTAAAAGTAAACCCATTTCAGGTTAACATCAATAATATATTTTTATGAAAACTGTATTTCCCAAAACAAAAATATTTGGTGAGATCAGTGGCATCATTTACCATTTTACAAATTTCTTTTTTTTAAAGATTTTATTTATTTGAGAGAGAGAAAGAAGGAAAGAGAAAGAGAGGGAGAGAGCACAAGCAGGGGGGAAGGGCAGCAGGAGAGGGAGAAGCAGACTTCCCGCTGAGCAGGGATCCCAAGGTGGGGCTCAATCAGAGGACCCTGGGATCATGGCCTGAGCCAAAGGCAGATGTTTAACTGACTGAGCCACCCAGGCACCCCTCCTGTGCTATATATTTAATCTAGATTGTACAGGCATAGTTCTGAGTGGCATAGTTCTTTTTCTCTTTCAACTCAGTCTTATTCTGCCTCCCTCTCTTCTCCTCTTCTTTCAACACTGGCCCAAGATGAACTAGCTTCTATTCTTTTTTGTCGTACCTTCTATTTCCAGCAGGAGGCTTTCTCTTTAGACCTTACAGGAGACTCAGTGTTTCTGATTGTAGATAGGATGGTCATTCACAAGTAGGATTTGCCGCTGGCCTCAAGTTTTATTAGTATCAAGCTTCACTCAATTCCACTCCATCAGCCCTAGACTTACCTCTCAGATCCTTCAATATCTCAATATTCCCATGGTACCTATCCCTGGGACCTTCAAGGTACCCAGAGGGAGGAGGCCTGGCATTTAGCTTGTACAAAGGATATAGAAGCAGAGTTAGTGTGGGGAAGAGCATCCTCCTCTTATCATCTGAGGGCTTCCCTTGACGTGCCTCCTGATGCTGAGAGTAGGCCCCAAAAGACTGATGAATGAGAAATTTTGGTATATCCAACTTAAAAAAATTTCTTAATTAAGGGGAGAAAAGGAACATTAATTGACTCGTGTTTATGGATTCACTCCATATGAGGTGGCTAAAAACAAAATTAAATAAACTACCTGAAACTGAATAAAAATTAAATAAATGTCTTTCATTCCATCGAGTGATGATGATGAAGAGAACACGCTATTTGAAATTAGGAGGAAAATGATGTATTAGGTTGAATCACATGAAATTGCTGTTTTTCAACCATTTTGCCCTTGTTTGACCATTTTAATATAAGAAAACATCAGTTTCATGTGTTTCAGTCTAATACTGATGTTTTAAAGACATCTTTGATACTAGTTCTCTGCTGTAAATGCTTTTCTATTTGAATGATAATATATGTTAGTCCAAGTCCTTTTTTTATATCATTTTCAATTACTTCATACCACCAGTAGAGTGCATTGGGTGCCTGGTGATATCAAAGAAAATTTTTATAATAAAATATATGCATTGACGCATCTGGTTATGATTTGCTTTTCCTTTTCTCTGATTGCATAATTCAAGTTGATGCTGCATAATTCTTTTTCCTTTTATTCCATTCCATATGGTGGCAGAACAACTACCGGAAGATGAATACTTTCAGTACCTTTCATATCAAAGCTGAAGCTTTCACATTCTGTTCTATTGACACGGCATTTTGGCAGTGGATAAAGGGACACAGTTAAAGTCTCTGCTCATAATTGGTTTTGTTGGGGAAAGATTTTCTTTGAACTGCTGACCACCCGTGATTTTATAATTATCGGAAATTAAACAGCTCAGCATTTCTTGTAGGAAATATTCACAATTCATTTCCTTGCTTTTTGAAGAAAAATAAGAGAGAAAAGAATACAGAAAAGAAAAACTAAAAAGTATTAGAGAACTCCACTTTGTTTGGGAGTATTCCATGTATGATTGCTCTAATGGAATGCTAAAGCTGTATTTGTCTGTGTGGTACTCTTTCAAGCACAGTCTTAAAAACCTTTTTACTTTCTCAGAACCCTACAAAGAAGAAAACTCAAAAAGAATTTTGATTTTCTGAAAGGTGAGACAATTCCAGTGTAAGTTTTCTCATACGAACTGACTTACATACTACAGGAAATGCTACAGGAAAAGCATTAAAGCTTTCTGCAGAATACTCTTTTTTTTCTTTTTAGCTACTTTCTTGAGACTTAATCTGCATAGCACACGATTCACTCATTTGAAATGTGCCGTTTGTTTTTTTTTTATATTTAACAAAATGAATTTTTTAATAAATTGTAGTAAAATAAACATAACATAAAATTTGCCATTTTAACCATTTTATTTTTTTTAAGATTTTATTTATTTACCTGACAGAGAGAGAGACAGCGAGAGAGGGAACACAAGCAGGGGGAGTGGGAGAGGGAGAAGCAGGCTCCCCACTGAGCAGGGAGCCTGATGCAGGGCTCCATCCCAGGACTCTGGGATCATGACCTGAGCCGAAGGCAGACGCTTAACGACTGAGCCACCCCATTTTTTTTAACCATTTTAATTGTACAATTCAGTAGCCCTTGTTACATTCAGAGTGTTGTACAACCATGACCTACTTCCAAAATGTTTTCATCACTGAAAACAGAAGCTACAGAATGTACTCTTACAAGTCTTTCAATATGAGTTGAAATTCCTGTGGTTGCATGGAATTGTTTAAGTAAAGCTTACTGGACATTTGAAAGGTAGAATACTCCAAATTTAAGTCTTATGCTGCTGGCAGAGATGTCTGCATTAAGTGGACCAGGCACCCCTACCTATGTAAAGTTTGCAAGGCCCTGCATGATACCCAAACATACCATCAGTCAAACCTGTCTTCCCACTGGGCTTGATTTTCTCGCCCATGTGGGAAATAGACAGTGGGAGCTTTGTTTGCAGTGGCTTTGTTTGCTTGTAGCCATTGGTAAAATAAACACTACCTCAGATTGTACAAGTCCTTGGTAGAATTTGGGGGTCCGGGGAGAGAAGATTCTATAACCCAACACAGATTACTTCATCATGTTGTCTGGTTTTGACTCACCCCATTGAGGATAATTGCATTGTGGCATCCTATGCCAATCCCAATAGGACCAGTCTGGGTCACAGGATGTTAAAGGAAAGACTACTCAGCTCTGGGAAGAGATCTAAAGGAGGAATTCTGATGAGAAGCTTGCCCAGTCTCACTTTTGCTTGGCCTGATATGTCAATGAAGCTTTAATGACCCTTCAGGATCTTGTCAGACAGATCTATACTTCTGAAAAGTTCTCATAATTTCATCTTTGGACACTGACCTCTGCACTGAATTTAGTTCAGTGATAACTGGAAATACATACAGTGAGTGCTTCGACTGACAAATCAGATTCATTTTGTGACCCAGTCCACTAGAAACCTATGTAATTATAAAACTGTCTTTGAAGAAATCTCAGTCTTTTTAAATAGTTTTAGAATTTTATATTTGTTGAATGGGGAAAGTATCAGTAAATGGACATTATTAAATAGAAAGATTTAATAGATAACATGCTTATCCTGGTTCTTGTTCATTTTGCTTCAAGATGCGATATATAGGGGTGCCTGGGTGGCTCAGTTGGTTAAGTGTCTGCCTTTGGCTCAGGTCATGATCCTGGGATCCTGGGATTGAGCCCCGAGTTGGCCTCTCTGCTCCTTTCCCTCTGTTCCTTTCCCTCTCCCTCTCTCTCAAAAAAAAAAAAAAAAAAAGAAAAAGAAAAAAGATGGGATATATATAAGTGGAATTTAAAGAATCTTAAATCAAAGATTTAAAGATTTTATATCAAAGGCATTACATCTCTCCTCCCTGACACCTCCCAGGGAATTAGCTATCTAAATCCAGTATTTGGTAAGTTCACCACAGCCCACAGAATGTTTTTGGAAACTTTAAATTCTTTTCCACTGTACTATCAGGCATGTAAATACAAGCTTATTACAAGATAATTATGCAAGGGGTGGAAACCTTATAATCTGTCCTCATAAATAAAGTGCAGACAGAAATAATCTCAGCCCAACTAGAACTCAATGTTAGGAATGAAGGATTTGTTTGCTTTGCCTGCTCCCAAACCTCAAGTAATAAATCTCAAAAGCTTCAATATTGATTCAACAAAATGAATGGCTGAGTCATTTCAGAAGGACTCTGACAAGTGGACAAATGCTGCCATGGTGACATTTTGATATGCAGTGTGGTTACTGAGCTTTGCTGGTTTCCTCCCCCCGCCAGTAAAACAAAATGACAAACCCTGGGAAGTACCACACACAGCGGGCCTATACCAGAGGCAACTAGGGAAAAAAGATTTAATTAGCTGTTCTTAAAGGATAAAGATTCCATATACATTCATATCTGATTTATGGGGAAATTCCTTTTAAAATATGAGAAAAGCTGTTCTGAGACATGTTTCTTGTTCAGACATAGAAACCATTATTAATCTAAAAAAGTCTCAGCATTTTCTTCAATGTTTTATAAATAAATTTCTTGAGGAAAAAATATTTTTAACTAGGGAAGATAAAGAATTAAAATATTTCCCACAGGACATAAAATAGTACTTAATTTATTCTTTGTTAAATTATGTAATAAAGTATTGCATATGGCCATAATATAAATAAAATACATACCTGTAATCAAATACTACTGTATATGTTTAAAATTTGTAAAGAGATGAGACTATTTGTTACAAAGCAATATGTACACTTGTCTTTTACTTGATCTTAATATTCATTTGGTGGAGCTATTAGCAATTACATATATATTCGCTTCCTTATTAGTATAAAAGATATCCAGTTATATTAAAAACAGGTATAATCACATTATAGCAATGAAAAGAAACTATTTAAAAATTTTTAATGGGAAAATTCTTTAAAATACATAATTATGAATTTGTAAATTTATTTATATATAATTACCGCTGTGGTGTACTGGATTGGTTAACTCAGAAGAAAAACTTTCTCAACTGCATCTGTAATACAGCTGAAGGAAATAATTGTTTTTATTTTATTTCAATGTTTTTCAGCCAGTTATTGAAACCTTACTATATACCAGACTTCATTATCTCATTCAACCTATACACAATTCTGTGTAGTAGGTTTCATAAGAATTTTCATTTTGCAGATGAGGAAACTAAAGTGTGAAAGAATAATAAATTTATCTAAGTTTGCTCAACTTATCTACACTATATTGTCTCTTTGCATCATCTGGGCCTAACCATAAGAGAATGCTTTCATTTTTGCTCTTCTGTACCTTTAGAAATAGAAACTGTGCTCCTGATTTTACAAAGTCTCAGGTATGTTCTGTAAATAGACTTCATGAGGAAAAACATTTTTAACCTAGGAAGATGAAGATTTAAAAACTTTGCAATAGAATATAAAAATCATACTTAATTCATCCTTCACTCTTTACTCATTAATATTAGAAAAATTAAATATTGAGAGTATAGAAATTTTAAAAAGGGAGATATAAATAAGAACAAAAAATTAATATTTTTATGTGAAATACAAAAAGCAAGAGATAAAAAGGATTTGATGTTGTTATTGGGCTTTTTTGTTGTTGTTGTCATCATATATCTGGTTTAAAATTCTAAAATGCCACCTCAACTTCTGTTGTCTGTGATGGTCTGGGTTGACTGCTACCTTGTCAAAACCTCGGTCTTAAGCAGGAACTACTCTTTTTACACTCCATCTATGTAAAGACCAAATGCTTTACAGAGAAACCTGTGACACAGAAGATTAGAGATTTCAAAATAATCATGATCCATCATGACAAATTGGTCACCTCTAGGTAACCCATAAGGTAGTCTAGAAAAGATCCAGGGTAATCAAAGGCTTTGGCAAGACAGTAAAATATGGAGACCATGACTCCTGTGAGCTGTTCAACCTCTTCCAGTTGGCTTAGTGTAGAGTCTTCTGGACAGCTGCGGTCAGCGGACCCCACTTGCCACACCAGGACCAACCAGGGCTTGAAACATTCCTCTTTCCTTGGGAAGATGTGGAGCCATCTCCCACTGAAACTGTGTGTGAGCCTTTTCTGCCATTCTCCTTTGTCCTGGCTTCCCCCCTCACACAACTGTACATACGTCACCTTTGGTATCAGTTTTGTTTCATTTTCAGTCCGCGGAAGTTTGATCCTGGAAGTCTTGCATGGGATAGGAAAGATGTGAAAAAATGCTTCTCAGGAGCCATGGGATTAAAACCTCCCAGCTCTTCCATGCTTCCAACTTTAAGCTCCTTTCTGATACAAGACTTATACCTGCTAGAAGGACTCACTCCTCTCAATTTGCCAAGACCTTCTGCTTTTCAATCCCTTAATAATGTACGTGTTTTTTCATGGGGTCCTCATTGGTGGGAACAACTCTGGGGGCATCTCAAGAAATGCACAACTCCTGCAGCCCTGGAGGGAATGACACAGATAGGCATGGCCCCAAACCAAAAGGATCCCAAACACCAAAGAAACAAGTTCCTTTCCACTAACAGCCCAGTTGGCATTTATCTGACTTTGATTTTGCATCCATAACCAGGCTTTCATTCTTCTTTAGAACAGAATTGCCAAAAATGAATTCTGAGGAATACTAATGGAAATCACATGGAAAAAATAAAGTTCTGTGATCAAATAAAACAGTAAGTTAAACAAATTTAAATTGGTTTATTTATGATAATACTCAGATCTTTTATGATTTTATCATGCTTCATGATTTTCTAAGGATGTTTCCCACATTTGTGGTTTAATTACTGAGGCTTTTGCCCTTTGCAAGCTTGGGGAACTGAAATCCACAGTACACACTTTCAGAAATGCCTACCTAACTAGTTTACTGGAGAGTTTTAATTCAGTGGGGGTCAAACATGAACATGAAAGTATTATTGTCTCCAGTCCCTTTTTTATCTGTTCCATGTCAAGTAATTCTTTTCTACTCTCTTGGGGGATATTCCACAACCTCATTACATGGCAATCTCAGATCAGATCCAAAGCTTCCTCCTGCTCATTACCTGAAATGGGGTTGAAGCATGGTGAGTTATTAACATGTATAGAGCATATATGTGTGTGTATGTTGATTCTGATTTTAGAATTATCTCTCTTTTCTACCTATTCCATTTCAAGGCTTCACTCTTCTGAGACTCCCTGGTTATCTAGTGGTTAGGATTTGGCACTCTCTCAAGGTTTAACTCTTCTAATACTGAGAGTTGAGAGGGAGACTAGGAGGATAACTATCTCTTTGACTGCTTATGGGCATAGTGCCCCTTTTTATGGATCTGCCTGTTCTCCAGAAAACACCGAGGAGCTAAACCCTGTGTGACTGGCATGCTGACTTTCTCAAAGGCATATGGATAAGTTCGGTGCATTCTGTGAGCCCTCCCCTTTGCGTGGTTCCTTGAAGTGGGTTCTCTCTTAACCATCTTCTTCAGCTAGTCCCTGGAAGTACACATCCTCTTGTTCCTGGGATCCTCTCACTGTGTAGGCTATCCATCCTGTAGGGTCAGGTGTTGGCAAGATTACGCCATACCGCAGCTTCCGTGCTACCACAATCTACAGGAGATCTACACGTTCTTGTACAAAGATGAGAGTGAATCTGCTGACTTGCACTCTTTCTCTCTCTCCTACCATCTTTCTTACCCAGCTCTCTTTCCTTTTAGTGGCCAGGCAGATCAACAAATCTATTGGCCTGAGGCAATAATCAATAGCAGGAGAAGTTGCCAGTCCTTCCTCTCCAGAGAGGAGGAGAGAAAAAAGCCAGACCCTCCCTCCCCTCATGGCTAATTCTTTCCCCTGGGGTGAGGAGATAGGTGATTGTTCTATATTGTCATTTTACCTCTTAAAAAGCGCTGGAAGCAGAATCTGGTGTCAGCATTTGGTAGCTTTCTTTAGAAGTTGGGGACTTGTTTCTTTGGTCCTGGCTTGGGCTAAATCCCCTGTTCTAGGGGAGATGAAAATGGCCTATTCAGTACATTGACTTATAATACTGTACAATGTTCACAGCAAGTGAACAGGAAGCCCCAGTTGGTACATATGGTGATAACACCTGTTAGCTGCTTCTTTTTGTTTCTTTTTTTCTTTCCTTTCCTTTTTGCTGTTGCTGTTGTTGTTTTCAAAGAGGGCAAGAATGAAGAACTCTTGGGGCGCCTGGGTGGCTCAGTTGGTTAAGCGACTGCCTTCGGCTCAGGTCATGATCCTGGAGTCCCAGGATGGAGTCCTGCATCGGGCTCCCTGCTCAGCAGGGAGTCTGCTTCTCCCTCTGACCCTCCCCCTCTCATGCTCTCTCTCTATCTCATTCTCTCTCTCAAATAAATAAAATCTTAAAAAAAAAAAAAAAGAATGAAGAACTCTAGGCAAGACAATTAAGGGTAAGAATTTTAGATTAGAGCAAGCAAGAGTTCAGCGAGAATCTGAATATATAGATGTTGTGAAGCTCAGATGAAAATATTGATCAGAGGGGCGCCTGGGTGGCTCAGTCGTTAAGCATCTGCCTTCAGCTCAGGTTATGATCCCAGGACCCTGGGATGGAGGAAGCCTGCTTCTCCCTCTCCCACTCCCCCTGCTTGTGTTCCCTCTCTTGCTGTCCCTCTCTGTCAAATAAATAAATAAAAGCTTAAAAAAAAAAAAGAAAAAGAAAATATTGATCAGAAACTAGGCAGAGAAAAAAAAGAAACAGCAGATTACAAAAATGAGGACCTAGGACAGGGAATATTCCAGATTTCTTGCAAAGAATCAGGACTAGAATATATAAAATATGTCCTTGTGAAACAGGACAGCAAATTCAGCTAAGAAAGCTTCTTGAGGACTGGGACCATATGCCAATTCATCTTTACATGTGCAAAGCATCATATATCACTGGTGCTCAGTAAATGATTGTTGAGTGAATTAATCAATTTAGAATACAAGTATCAAAACAGAACTTGATAACTAAAGTAACTTTTGCTTCTGCATAGAGCGGGGGTCAGCAAATTATGGCCCTTCCCCCATTTCTGGCCATTGCCTGCTTTTGTGAATCAGTTTCATTGGAACAGAGCCATGCCCATCTGTTTACATATTGGCCTTGGGTGCTTTCACACTACAGCAACAGACTTGAACAGTTGTGACAGAGACTGCATGGCTCGCAAGTCTAAAATATTTACTGTCTGGCCTTTTATTGAAAAAGTTTTCTGACACCTGCCATAGAGGTTTAAAACTATTTTTGTATATGTTCTCTGTTCAGCGTGATTTAATCACAGCATGGCTCACTCAGGTCCAGAGGTAATTGGGAGCACCTGTCTGTTCTGTGAGGCAAGATAACAGCAAGTCCTGGGAACCAAAGCAGGGCGGGGGTGACAGATCTATCAGAGTTAAGAGCAAAGGTATCTTGATGCAATCTTGTAATTTCATCTCTCCCTTCTTTGAACCATTTGAACCTTTGTATCTCTCTGACAGCACTGGTCACATTGTACTTCGAATGATCACAATTTTGAATCTTCTTTCCCCCACTCAAATCAGGCTACAGGAGGGCAGAGACTGCATTTTGTCCATGTTCATATTGGGAGTGTCTAGCAATACTTCTGGTTAAATAGGTACTCATTTAAAATATGTGTTGCAGCTAGCAGGATTATGGTAGCATCTGAAAAAGAGGAAAAGCAAGGTCTGGCAGCTCAGAGGCTGTAGGATTTTACGTATTAGCAAGCAAGAGATACAGTTTAATGAAAATCTGTGTGGAGTAGTGTTCACGTAATTGGTAACACCAAGGATTAGCTCTGTGTGAGGGACTGGTAAGGAATCGCTCAGATTTTTTGAGGCTTTTTATTTCCAGAGAATACTTTTTTCTGATCTGGGAACAGAATCTCAGCTTCAAGTATGCTCAGTTATTAAATGGATTCTCTGATCCCTTTGTGGCAGGAATAATTGCCTTTGGCTCACAAATTCTAATTCTGGGTCTGACAGTGGGGCTTCCTCCTTACTTATCTGTCTAGTGACATCATTCATCCAACAAATATTTAATGAGCTACTACTATGTCCCCAGGCTTTTTGAGAACGCGGGTTTAAGCTCTGTTTTTCCATTATGGAGTGCTAAGATGACAAACGCTACATGTTATTGAGAACTTTACTACGTATTGGTGTGCAAGGGAGGAGACATGGGGGACTAGTAGCCTGGTGGGTCTGATGGGAGTGTGGAGAGAAAGAGGAGTCCAAGTCTGGCAAGCTCCTGACAAGTCTAAATTTGTTTCCTGTCTGGGACCTAGGGCTTAAATGGAAGAAGCCTCTGGCAGACAGATTTGGACACTCTTTTATTTTGTTTTTGGTTTTAAGATTTTATTTATTTATTTGACAGAGAGAGAGAGAGATCCTGAGGTGGGGCTTGATCCCAGGACCCTGGGATCATGACCCGAGCCCATGGCAGACATCTAACCAACTGAGCCACCCAGGTGCCCCAGATTTGGACCCTCTTGAAGTAACATCCTGCTTGTAGGAGGTTGGGCAAAGTGGAGACTCCCTAAGCTTGGTTTTGTTCCTTGGATAAAATTCCCTTATGTGTGCCTACACTTAGATATCTGAACTCAGAGTGTCAAATATGAGAAATAGCTTTTTCAAGGAACTACAAAAATCTTTGGAGAAGATTTATAAGTGTTACTTAGTACGCAAGGCTAACTAAATTGAAGAAGGAAGAAAAATTGTGTGACATCAGTACTTTTCTTATAGGGTTTAAGCAAACAAATTACTTTTGACTGTGTGAAATTCAGTTACCGAAAAGTGATTTGATGATTATTATAGGAAAACAGACTTAGACTCCATCAGTGCCTCATTGAGGCAGAATTAGGAATTTGGCCACCTTTGGCTTCTCAAATTTTAACTTTCCTTTCAACATCCCATGCCCAGGAATCCACTTCCTTTCTGTTTTTCTTATCAAAGCATGACTTGAAGAACAAAATCTCTTGGTGCTGTAAATGAAGAAAGAAGTTTAGAATATCTGTTTCAGGTGTATTTGTATTTTATTATGGGATCAAGTCATGTTTTCTAATGTTGAATTGTAAAGCACCAAGACATAGGCTTTGGGAATCATTTTTATATGATAGCCTTCCAGGTTCTTCACAGAACCCTTTTCTATTATATAGGCCTGCCTGCCCTCCCTCCTTCTCCTCCAGATATGTTGAATTTCTACTACCATATCCTAGAGCCTATTTTAGCTACTAGGTATGGAGTAGTGAATGAGAGAGACGTAGGACCTACCCCTCATGGAGCTTTTATTCTTACGGGTAGACAAAAACACCTAAATAAGCAAATAAGGTATTTATTAGGATAAATGATATACAGAAAATACAACAAGGTAATGGTTAAGAGTGCCTGTGGAAGTTATCAGGGCAGATGCCTGCGAGGAAGGGATAGTTGAGCTACCCCTTAAATGAAGGAGATAGAGAAGCCAGCCATATGAAGATCTCCGTCAACAGTGTGCCATGCAGGGGGGAAAGTTTGTGCATAGGTTTTGAGGCAGGAATGGTTTTGATGTGTTTGAACCACAGAAAGAAGATCAGTGTGATAGGAATACAGTGAAAGGAGGAAGAATGCTATAAGATGAGGCTAGAGAGGAAAGTGGGGGCAGAATCATATGGTCCTTTTAGTCCATGTGAAGAGTTAGGATTTAAGTGTGTTGGGCATCCAGTGAATACTTTCAGCATTTGATAGCATCTACACCACCCTGTCACATACTTGTGCTAAAAGTACCAGCTTTTCTGTTTCCTGGTGTTTTATTTTTCAAGGCAAAGATCATCAGCTCTCTGGAGAGGTTTTCACCATTCCACATAATTTCTTCCTCTTGGGACATCTCTAGCCCTCTCTGGGATGCTCATTTTTTGCTTGTCATCTTTGGCTTTTGCAGCTTATTAAACTTTCACCCTAGAGAGTGCAAGCTCGGTGCACTTAGGGTTGTGTTTTAGGGATCACTGTTTTTCACACAGTGCCTTCCAGTGTCTTTTTTTTTTATTATTATTCTTATGTTAATCCCCATACATTACATCATTAGTTTTAGATGTAGCGTTCCATGATTCATTGTTTGTGCATAACACCCAGTGCTCCATGCAGAATGTGCCCTCCAAAATACCGACCACCAGGCTAACCCATCCTCCCACCCCCCCCACCCCCCGCAGTGTCTTCTTCCTAAATACTCAGGAGAAACTGTTAATGAATTACTTAGTTCCCTGAGGTAACTTTAAGAAGGAGAGTGGGTTTAAGGTTTCATTTCAATTCATCACAGTGCCTAAGGTGGTATCCTACCCATAGTGAAAATGCATGCTGAGGAAGTCCAGTTGTGGAGAATGTTTTTAATCACAGGACTTGGTGAAACAATGTTTAAGCCAGAACAGTTTGATAGACACTGACCTTGTCAGGGTCTGAATGAACTAAAGTAATATTTAGCTGCAAATAAAGCCTTTTTACAAATAATATAATAAAACCATGGGTTGAATACAGAATATTGAATAATCTAAAGCTGTTAATCTATGGGGCATATTAACAGCGAACACACATTTATAACAATGTGAAGAAAACATTTTTCTAATATTATATTTTTCTGTTTCACGTTATCACCGCATGAATAATTGATTCACTGTCTTGACTATAAATTGTCTCCATGTTTCAGTTTCCTTAGTGTAGGTTATAGTAAGTACATCTGTGTCTACTCTTTCACTATGCCACAAGGATTTACAGTTTCTAGACCCAGGTCTGCCTTTGTAGTTGTGCATCACAGGAAAGCTATTTAATGTCCTTGATCATTTAGGTTGCTCTTCTCATTACCTGTTCTTATGCTTTAAAGTGCAGCATTTGCATTCCTACGCAGTTTCTGTACCAGAACCCTTTTGCCTGAAGTGCCCAGCTGTTTGTTGACTGTTGCAACTGTGAGATGAAATGTTCAGCAACAGCCCATAATAATGCTAAATTAGTACTGCTTGAGAGCAGTTTGCAACTCAAAGTAACTATCTGTTGCAACTCAAAGTAATTATCTTTCTAGTTATTCCAATTGAGATTCATTACAAAAGGGTACCCTATGTCCTGTGTTTGGAATCAGGAGACATAAGATCCACTCTTGTTTCTGACTATAAGCCATTCAATCAGCATTTATTTTAAATTTTTCGTCCATAAGATCAGCAGTGAGGTGGTGTTGGACTGCCAATTGCTAATCTTTAATCTCCTCCCCGGTTTGAAACTTCTAAGAATGCTGCATGTGCTTTTCTCTGGCGCAGATGGGCATTTGCACGTTGCGGATGATATGATCTGACCTTGGGCGCTTTACTTTTTTAAGCCCTGGGAATAATTGCCAACATCTGTTGGGGCTTACCACGTGTCAGATGTAGCGTTGCAATTCACACACGATCTCATTCATCTAATCCTTCTAACAACCCGTATGATGTAGGAATTAACCTTCGTTTATAAAGGAGACATAATTCACCTATAAATTGACCTTAGTCTCCGTTTATAAGTACATGTAGGGGTAGGGTCCTCATTTCTAATATTTCATCAATTTGTTCGCAAATTCTCATTGTGAACATCTGGAGGGGTGCTTCAGTCAAAATTAAAATAAATGTCCTTCGGAAAGGAACAAAAATCAGTAAACGGCTTTTCTCCTCAGAAAGAACACCGGGAATTGCTTACAGTGGAGTACCCAGGGCGGAGTGCCCGCCAGTCGGGGGGCGGAGGGGGGTGGGTGGTGTCCTTGTGCCTAAAGGGACAAACTAGAAAGTTTAGTCAAAGAGTACAGTACTAGAAAGCGCAAAGCGCGTACTTCGCCTGTCCTGTGCCGGCCGAGTTCAGACTCCGAGGGTCCGGCGCGCAGGCGGGTCAACTTAGCGCCTCGCTGCCGGAATAGTCCATTAGGGATGGCCACTGCAGGGTGTTCCCGACGCCGGAGCGCAGACCTGGCTGCCCGCTGCGCAGACGGGGGCGCGCTGCCTTGGGCAGCCACCCCCGCTCCGCTGGTCAGGTGAGCGTAGCCCGGGGAGCCGTGAGTCCTATTGGAGCAGACGGAGGATGGAGGGGGAGGAGCGAGAGGGGAGGAGAACGGAGCCACCTTCTGGGCCCGACAGCGGGAGAGAGGACCAGTAGCCCCGGCGAAGCCTGGGGACGCGAGCGAGAGGAGAACGGCGGCGTGCGAAAGGGACCGGCGGGGACCGCAGGGCGCGCGCGGATGTCGGTGTCCCCAGGGCTAGGTAGGCCATGGCTGGGGGATGGTGCTGCGAGCATCCCGGTGCTACAAGGGAGCGGCGCCGTACGCGCTGCGCGCGCGCGCGCGGGGGGGGCGGTGAGGTGGGGGCTGCTCCCGCACCTGTTGCTGGAGGTGGAGGCGTGGGCGCCGGAGGCAGGGCGTGCACCCCGCGCTCCGGGCTGCAGCTAATACCGCGGAGATGTCAGCGTCCGCTCTGCCCAGGGCTGCGGCGGGGCGGTGAGCGCTCCGTTTCTGCCCGCCGCCCTTTCAAAAGCAGCTTGATCTCTATAGGAAGGTGCGAAGTGGGAATGAGCGGAGGGAAAACTTTCCTCTCCTCTCATTCTGCCTGTTTGAAACCCGAACCCTAGCTTTAATTTCAAAACGTCTGCTTGGAAAATAACCGACCAAGAACGGCGCGCCACAGGTAATAATTAATAATGGGAACGTGGAAATAAACTTAAGGAGTCTTATGTTCACAAATAACTGCTGTGTCGAAGAATTTTCAGTGAAATATGTTGATCTCAGGGAGTTTGGGATTAGCCTGGAGCCGCAGAATAATATGTTTTTTTTAAAACCTTAGACATTTTTAACGTCTTCAGCTATTTTAAAATTGATTTTTTTTCTTAAAATTAAAACTAAGAAACTGTGCTAGTGTTCATGGGGGGAAGAAACTCATTTTAAGGTGCAATACTAACTTACTCGTAACTTTTATTTTAAACCGACTTTTAACATTTCATGAAATCCACTACCTTTAAAAATGTGTGTAATGTGTTTATATGTAACTTTTAGAAATTACTCATATCAAATCATGAGAATGCATAATTACCAACCATTAGGATAAAGCTAAAAAAATATACCTTAGCTAATACAGCATTATTTAAAAATTCTGAAGTTATTACCTTACATTACTAAAGTGCTTTTTCCTCCCCTTTGTGTGTCATTTATCAAAACAGCTAGATAGAACAAAAAAAAAAGTTATTAAAAAAGATGTTCTAGTCGAGATACAAAGGAACACCAACAATTTGGGGGGGGGTGATTTACTATAGGGAGTGCCAGATACAGTATGAACTGTGATATAATAAAATCTTTTAAATATATGCAATTAGATATGTCTTGGCTTGCCGTTAACTTACTGTGACTTTGGACATTCATCCATCCTTCTGCACCTGATTTTTCCTCATTTACAAAATAAAGGGATGGAACCAGGTGACTGAAAAGACTTATTTCAGGTAGAAATGATAAGCTTCCTTATAACTTTTTAAAAGAAGTAGCCAATATGTGTACACTAAAAATAAGTATGATCAAATCCTATCTCCATGTTTTTTCCATGATGAGTCACAGTAGCCGCCACCCCATACTGAATGTCTCTTATGTAATGAATTCTGAGAAGCCCTTTATATAGATTATTTAACACTTACCACAAGACCATAGATTAGTGTTATTCCAATTTACAGATAATGATATTGAGGCATGGAAAGTTTAAGCTCCTTGGAAAAGTTCCCCAGTTAGTAAAAGCTGATCAAGGATCCTTCCTGAGTGCTCTTAGCTCTACTCTATACTGAATGTGATGATTAAAAGCTGAAACCACCTATAAACGTCAACTAAAAATAATCTTAGACTAAAATGTAAATACATAATGAGGTGCAGATAAATTACGGAACAACATTGAGTCTTGATATCAGAAATAGAAATCATGTATCAGTCAACATTTATTATATTTAATAACAGCAGTTATAGTTTTATGCTGTATACATATCAAATATTGAATGCCAATTGTATTCATTGTTGGAAAAGGATAATGTGAGATATTTAGAACACAAATACTTTGATGGTAATAAAAATAACGATTAGAAATAATACAGTAAGGCAGAGGCTAGTGTGAGGCAAAGTATTTCATAGATCTTTCTACTTGCAGGTGCCCTTGCCCATGTTCTACCCAAAGAAAAAGAGTGTTCACAACAGAATTAGCTGTGACTAAACCCTTTTGTTCATGCCCCCACAGTGAATGATAATAGTATGCTACATTTACTGAATGCCTACTGTATGTTAGGAATTCTAGGCCCTTTAAAAAGAGTAACTTTGTATCTATCATCAAATACTAATATCCTGATTTGCAGGTAAAAAAACTGAGGCAGAAAGATCTGTGACCTGGGAGGACCCCCAAAGAAAATACATTTTGCCTTAGATTGGGTGTGTGATCCTTTAATGTTCAGAAAGTCATAGGCTGTGAATACACCGTTACACTCCTTAAGCACTGGGAGGAAATTTGGAGCCAAACTAGATCAACCCCTTTATTTCAAAACTACTTGGGGAAACTGAAACATAGAAAATTTGAGAGACTTAAAGTCACAGATTCTCTTTTTGCATTTATGACTTGAGTCACCTGGATATTTCCATAAACTAATAAGTGAGAAGCATGATAACTGATTAACTTGGTCATTACATGTTTGATTTATTGACACTCAACCAAGCACTGCCTTGTGCTCTTTTTTAATATTTCTGTCCTACTGTTACTGCAAATTTCAAGGTTGCCCAATTAGGATACTAAATCTTTGAGGCCAGGGACTATATGTTTCTCTAGTATCTCTAGCGTTGAGCAAAGTTGTTAATATATTGAATTTGTTATAGGCTTTGTACTTACCTCTGATAAGTCATTATTTTATGCACTGGGTCCAAAAATCTGCACCATGCAAGCACTGTGCTGTCATTACTTTTACTTCACATAGAGGGCAACCAGATAATTTATGGATGCTTTTAAAGCATATTGAGCTCCTTAGATGATGATTGCTTAACTTGATTATACAATGTAGTGTGACCAGGGAGAGATTTGAATGGGCATTTCCCTGATTTTGTGGGAAAAGCCAAACAGCTTAGTATTACATGCAGTTGAGTGTACATCTGTCTCTCTCTTTGACTTGGAAGTAACTTTTTTTCTGATTATAAAGATAATACAAAATCATGTAGGAAATTCAAACAGTACAGGAGAAAGAAAAATCACCCGGAACTCCACTGTCCAAAGATTTTGGTGAACATCTAGCCAGAGAGATGTCTTTTTTCCCCATAACTCCTTCTGAATCAGGGTGAGAGCTGAATAACTTATTGGAACTGTTTACAATTTAAAGCTCTACTTAGACTTAGTATTCTATCACTCTCAGGAAGCTCAAACTTTACATAAATAATGGTACTTGTTGAGAAAAGAAGATAAAAACTCTCATACAGAATGAAGTACTACAGAAAGTTGATTTCCCCGTGCATGCATGCCCGTTTTTCTCCCTTCACAAAGCAGGATGGGGGGTGGACAGGAGGCATCTTTGCATGTATGGAGGGTTCCCCAATGTGTCAGGATGTCAGGCCACACAAGAGGCCACAGCACCCGAGCTCTGTTGCCCCGATGGAGGTGTGGAAGAGGAGGAGAAGGGTGGAGCTGGGACATGGGAGGCTGTGGTAATACAAAGGCTGTGTTTTCTGATTCTACTGTGACACACTATACACTTTAAAATGTACCAGACCAAGTCCCTCCCCCAGCTGCTGGGCAGGTGGTCATGGGGCCCTTTCTGGTGCAGTCAGGCGTAAGGCTGGCTATACCTCAGAATGAGGGCAGGATGCTGATAGGGCATTTCTCATTCATTTATTCAGGATTCTGAAAACCCCGAATGGACTCTTTTTCATATAAAGGGGGAAAACTGGCTGTTGGAATAATTCTCCATAAATGAGTTTTGAACTAATACAAAATTATCAGGTATAAAGGGAGGCTGGGGGTCTCTATGAGATAGGCAATGATAGCCCGTTCCATATGCATTTGAATATAATTACATTGAAAATATTAATGTTTTAAAGATGATGTTATTTGATTACTTTAATTCATAAATGTATTTGTTATTCAAAATTCCCTTTTCCTAGGCACATTTTCTTGATTTGTGCTATATATTTGAACATAGAATTCTTTCATGCCTTACTTTATTAGGGGCTTAATGTGGCTTAAATCCAACCATCTGTTCACATCTTGGCACATCAGTGCTTTGGAGGTGCTGGTAGGGGCTAAATAAATTTCCCACATTTTAAAGGTTAGGGAAAGAGCTACCTTTATGAATAGATTTCAAATGATTCTCAGCAAGACAATAGTGCAGTAGTGGAGTAAAAATGCATTTCATTCTCTGAAGCACAAGGTCCCCTGTCTGTCTTTAGTTTTGCTGAAAGGCAATTAGCATTTCAACTAGCCAATTTGGTTACATGCAATGAAGTACTTGGGCTTATAATTTGCTGCTCTCTGTCTGAGGCAGTTGAGCTCCAGCTCCCGTGTAATCCTTTCCAAGTAGCCTTCTCTCCAGCATAGTTATTGTTGCTGCTCTTAAATAACTAATCAACAGAGAGTTTTCCTTGCCTTCAACTGCGGGGTGCCATAAGGCAAGGAAAATGAAATGCCACGCTAATAAGGCGATGATTGTAATTATTAAATAGTCATTATTGAAATTGTGGCACAGGTTGAAAGATACAGAATAGCTTCAAATAGAATAGCTTCAAACTACAACTTCAAAAAAGGCATTGTGTGGCCCTCTTAATAGTTTATTTCTGCATGCATTGGGCAGAGTGAACAGAAGGTATGTATGTTATATAGAGGGAATTAAGTGAGATGACTCAAAATTAACAAGAAGAAATTCTTAATTATTTATATTGACTTTGCACTCTTTCTGCAAGAAAGAATTCTTTGGGGAATATGTATAAAAGAAAAGAATTTTTTTAAGCATTATAACAAGTGAGCAAGTGCTCTGAAGCATACTGTGGACATAATTCAAGGGTTTGTATTTGTGTCCTAATTGAAGATAAGATTTTGTTAGCTTCTTTAGTCATGAATTCTGATAATTAGGTACTATTAATATACTTCGTGCACATATCATATTCTTCTTAAGGTACTACTGTATGTTTTGATAATCCCTTTGTTAAGATAATTGGAATGAAACTATCCTTTAATCCGTGTCATGGGGCAGTAATTCAATTTAGCTCATCTTTTTATGCAACACTGTTTTTGCCAAGTTGTACTTATGTAATTATTTGGAAATAAAATAATACATTTCTCATTTTTCAAATAATGTTTCACTGAAAAGGCATAAGAGAAGTGTTTCAGATATAAGCCTGGCAAGTGAGCAATATAATTTGAGAACGTATGTGAAAGAATGCACTATCTTTTATATTTCCAACCTCTGATATAAAGAGAAAGCCCTATCTGCACCTATAATTAGAGTCATTTGTATATTATTCAACTAAATTTAGCAGTGTTGGTGAGCAGGCATGAAATAAAGAAGGCTTACCTGTCCTTTGGCAGACTAGTCAGCAAGGGATGGAAAGTGTTGTGGAAAAAGTGGGACCTGATCTGGACTTTGAAGAATGGTGGAGAAGAAGAGGGAGTGGAGAGAGGTAGAGAGAAGGGCCCAGGGAATAGCTTGGATCAGGGGTGCAGAGGGAGGAGTGATCCAGGTGTCTTGTCCCAGATACACATTAGATCAACTTGACTGCAGCTGTTGAAAGAAGAGAAAGAGATGGTTGGAAGTGCAGGGTTGGTTGGATTTTTTAAAAAGAGTAATTCAGTGGTTTTTAATATATTTACAGAGTTGGACAACTATAACCACTCTCTGTTCCAGAACATTTTTATCACCTCAAAAAGAAATTCGGTACCCTTTAGCTTTCCCACCCCATCCTCTCCCACCCCCAAGTCCCTGGCAACCAATCTGTGACTCTACAGATGTGGCTTTTCTGGACATTTCATGTGACTGGAATCTTATAGTATGTGGCCTTATGTGTCTGCCTTCTGTCACTCACGGTGCTGTTTTCAGAGTTATCAGGCTGTAGCATGTATCACTACTTTATTCTTTTTTATGGCTGAACAATATTTCTTTGTATGTTTACATGAATATACTGCCTTTATCCATTCACCAATTGATGGACATTTGGGTTGTTTCTACTTTTTGACTATTATATTATGGACATTTATATATAAGTTTTTGTGTGAACGTATGTTTTCAGTTCTGTTGGTTATATATCTAGGAGTAGCTTGGGAGGGTGGATAAAATACCAGGATGCATTCAGGAGAAACGTATCCCTTTTCTTTTATGCCTCCTTTCAAGCTCAGGGTCATGTTATGGGGCAGATGTATCAGGTGTGGCTTGAAGGTTTGTCGCTTGGAACTTTCCTTGCATAGACTTCTGCCAATTAACTAAGACATTTAAGACAGGGCCAGATTGTGAGAAAACAACATAAAGGAAGAACTTGGAGCCAATGACTTCTCCCTCACCCCTGGCTGTGGTTTTTCTTAAGAAACAAGTATGGTGCAGGCTGGCACAATAATTGACCTGTCTAGGATATGCTAACGTCAGAAATGTGATTGGTTGTTATTTGATGCTCACTGAATTCAATTCTCTAATGACTTCTGTGTTTTCAGTAGGGATCCAGCTAAATGATACGGGTTGAACTACCAAAATGAGAAAAAAAAATATTTTTGCTTCTAAGACAAATTACAGAGGGTTTAAAATGTTTCGTTAAGGAGGGCAATTCAATAAATCACTTGATTGAGAATTGGGCTTTAGGTAAAAGACAAGTCCGGTTCACTAATGTATAGTCTTATCAGATATCAGTAATTCTGGTGTGTGTGTTTGTGTGTGTGTGCATTTATGCGTTTGTTTACCTGAAACCTTAACTAATTTCCTGAAAGGGTCTGGTGTACTTTATAAGATGAACAAATTTGAACAAATAAATTTGAACAAATTTGTCTAATTTTGGTGGAGGCAAAATATTTTAAGGTTTTTGAAAAAACCTAAAAAATATATTTGCTTAGTACTTTGTGATTTACAACATAGGTTCACATGAATTAATTCATGTAACCTTAACCACATGATTGAAAGTTATTAACTGTTTTACTTTATAGATGAAATGAAGATTTATAAAAGTGAACAAAATTAAAAACAGCACCAAACTCAGATCTTCAATTTAATGTCCAAAAGTTATCCACTCCGTAATGATCACAGTAATGATCATAATCTATTATTTTTTGGTGTCTCACAAAAAACATTTCTATTAATATTAAAATAAATTGACTTCTTATCTTAAATTTCCTAATATAAGTAGATCTGTTTTACCAGGTAGCATTACATTGAAAATCTCACTATAATAAAAATATTTCCAAACTTTAATCAGGACTTCACTTTTTTTGAACATTTGTTACCAAAATTATAAATAATTAGAGATAATCTTTGAATACCATTACAAAGCAATTTGATCCTGAGTGGCAGTTTTACATAATATTTAAGTATCTTTCTTGGAGAAAGTTAGCAAACTCAGGAAATTGTTCTTGTTTTTAGGTGACTAGAATGCCCTAGTTTTTATAAGTCAGTGCTATACCTACTACTTGAGAACTTGAAATGATATAATTAATAGAATTTCCAGAAGCTGTTTTGGCTTAGGGGATTTTACTTCATCTTCCTTTTATTTCTCACTAATATTCATGAGTGCTGTTATATTGGGGGTTGGGGGCGCCTGGGTGGCTCAGTTGGTTAAGCGACTGCCTTCGGCTCAGGTCATGATCCTGGAGTCCTGGGATCCAGTCCCGCATCGGGCTCCCTGCTCGGCGGGGAGTCTGCTTTTCCCTCTGACCCTCCTCCCTCTCATGCTCTCTGTCTCTCATTCTCTCTCTCTCAAATAAATAAATAAATAAAATCTTTATATTGGGGGTTGGCCATTCATTCAATCAGTGTTTGCTGAAGCGCTCTAACATGGACTTGAAAAACATGCTGAGTGGGTGAGTTCTAGTTTTACATTTTATTTTAGCTACTGACCTCACAATTCAGATTTTATAGTGATTTTTAACATTTTAAAATCCTAATGATTTCATTGGCACTCTGTTTAGAAATCTTAACCCTACTCTTGTAGACAGCTAACTCCTTTTCCCTCCCTCCCCAGGAGATGAATGTAAGCATGGAGAGAATTAGGGCTGCCTATTTGCCTTCTTTCATTGCTTCTACTCTTATTAAAGTACCGTGTTATCCACAAATAAAATCTACGCCGACAACTAATTACCTTGCAAATGGAAAATCACTGTGAGTGTGAAATTCTACATAATATGACCGTTCTTGTAACATCATTAAGCATTAGGTATAGGGCTGGTTTCTTCAGTAGACTGTGCTAGTGAGTAGGCTATGCTGCCAATAAGAGGCTAGGTTTGATTATAGAAGAAAATAAAGATGTGCATTTTTCATTTAATGACATTTTTATATGATAGGACATATAGATACAGTGGCTTTTAAAATTATCTTTCCTACAGGATCTTTCCTAGCAAGATTCCTTTGTTAATAGAGAATATTAATCTAGTATTTTAGTTAAAAACATGGAATCTGGACCTTGAGAGCTTAGGTTTGTATCTTGGCTTTGGATTTCTGAGGTCTAATCTTGACAAATATATTTAATCTATATGTCAGGTTCCTCATCAGAAAATAAGCATAATAATAGTACTTATCTTATATTTTAAATGGTTGCTATGAGGATCAAAGAAGTTAACACATGTAAAGGCATTAGAATAGCCTAGATTTTAGCTGCTATTAGCTAATATTGTCACAAGTGAAACCCAAATTTTTGATGATTAGGGTGCATGAAGGATACCCTCTTCCTTTGCTCCTTTGGCCTCCTCTAGATTCCTGAAGAGGATTTAAATTTACCTTGAAGCTACTAGAGCTCAAGTGTCAGCCCCTAACATTTCTTTTCCTTTCTTACTTTTATAGACTTCTTTTGGATCCTTAGCACATTAATCTTGTGGCCTTTTTATTTTCTAATATAGGTACTTCCTTAAGGAAGTCTCCCTAAACCCTCCAATTAGGTTTTACATCATTCAGGTTCTGATTTCTATAATAATTGCTGCTTTGACTGATGAGTCTTTCTAGGGCCTTTTATTTTATTATTTTTTAAAGATTTTATTTATTTATTTGAGAGAGAGAATCAGAGCAAGTGGGGGAAGGGAGAGAGACAAGAGGACTCCATGCTAAGGGCAGAGCCTGATTCGGGGCTTGATCTCAGAATCCTGAGATCATGACGTGAGCCAAAACCAAGAGTTGGACGCTTAACCAACTGAGCCACCCAGGTATCCCTCTGTCTAGGGCCTTTTAAAGAAATTTACAAGTGATGCTGCTTTATTTTTGTTTTTTGGTATTGTTAATTTATAAATGAATTTTATTGTAATCAGAATACAAGCACTAGATGCTACCCAATTTTTGGAATTTGTTGTCAGTTTTTATAAACCTTTCTTCTGTGCTCAAAATAACATTGTATTCTCTGATTGTTGGGGGTATATTCTTTATGCCCCTCAGATCAAGCTTAATAACTCTGTGGTTCATATCTTCCATATCCTTCCTAATTTTTATGTACTTGATATATTAAATACAGAAAAGGAGAGAGAGAGAATATTAAAATCCCTCACTTCTCTTTGGTATTCTAGCAGGGTTTTTTGCATATATTTTGAAACTCTGTTTTAGCTTATCTCCTGGTAAGGTGATATTTTTGTTATTATATAGTGATTGTCTTTATATGCTTTTTGCCTTGAAGTCTATTTTGTCTGTCACAGACACCAATAACATTTCGGTAGGATTTGCCTGTTACCTCATGAACTTCAGAAAGAAGGAAATGATCCCAGAAAGGTCTAAGATGTAAAGAATGTTGACTGAAGTCAAGAATAAACATTTGGATAAACAAAGAATATTAATGATTAAATTCTATAATTCTGTTGCTACACATTGAGAGTTAAGCAAAATAAGATAGAGCTTATATCATAAAATTAGCATGTTAGTAGGGTTTGTGTGAAAGAGGATTGGCTTTGAATATTCTAAGATTCTTTCATTGTTCAGTAATAAGGTGAAGATATTTAACTTTAAACTTTTAAAAATTTACAGGACAAAAATGGTATCTTTCAAAGAACAAACCTATCAACCCACAAGCACAGTGAAAGGAAGCAAGAGAAGAAAAAATAAAACTGCATAAGAGCAGGGCAGAAAGCACAAATAACAGAAAAGGATTGTAAGACTAATTATAGTAAGTGACTATAAATTAAACTCAGTAAGAGCACAGAGATTATCAGTGAAGACCAAACATTATAGAAATCAATTACATGTTGTTTACAAGGGACACACATTAGGCAAAAGAACTTAGAATGATTGAAAGCAAGAGAATGCAAAGAGAGATAATACCTCTAACAATTTAGTCTTTGGCTAATGGGAGCCCTTTCATGTTCCTCTACCCCATCGATGTAACCTCACTAATCTTTAATAGCTTCCTTGGTGGTACAAGATACTCAGGTTCATTTTGCATATTTCCCTCCCCAGACATCAGTTATTCCTATAAGAAACCCTGATTTTACTGGGGAATGGTGTTTAGAGACAAAAATCTGAGCACTACTGAGGCTTATTGTTACTGAGTTGTCATTACTTCTAAGCCTTTTTAATAGACAAAGTCAGAAATATGTAGTTTACAAACAATAAAAGGCATGAGGTGATACTGGTATTTCCAATTTAAATTTAACCTTCCAGATACTTTATATAATTTCTTTGGTTTTATTGTCATTTCTATTTTTTCTTATGTAATGACTTATTATTTGCCGTATCTTATAAACATGTATAGTTTCAAAATATATGTTCTACAACATATAAAATGTGGTTCCAAAATGTGTATCCTACAATATAAAAATATAATTTAAACATAATAATACTGACTACTGACAACAAGAATACTGAATGAAGTATATAAGCTTTCTTTGCAGCTATATTTGTCATTAGAATTTATTCTACTGTGGTCAGACAGTCAAAACACTATTTTCTAAAGTCACTAGAAATAATTATTTTGTCTGTGTAATTAGAACATCACTTGATATACAGTTGCTTTATTTATTTCAGTTTGTCTATATATAGTTATTTTTGCAAAGAAACATTGGCAACATAATTCAAGGGCTGGTAAAAATTGTTATTTATAGGGAAAGGAAAGGAATAGCTGGATGGAAGTGAGAATTCTCTGAATATACCTTGTTATATAGGCTTAAGTTTGGATTTATGTAAATGTGTTATATATTCCAAAATAAAAATTAGGTTAAAAAATTATCAACATCAGAAGATGTGAAACAGTCTGTTGGATGTGTGAATCTAGAATTTGGGGAAGACATTTGGCTGGAGATGTAAATTTGGAAGATTATGTTTATAGTAGTGAGGTGAATGAGATCACAGTGAGAGTGAGTGTGGATGGAGAAGAGGTCTGGGTTTGAGAACTAGAATAGTTTATCATGCAGAGGTCAGGAAGAAGACAAGGATCGAGCAAAGGAGGCTGAAGGATTTAGAAGGAAAACCAGATGGATGTGGCATCAGGAAGCCTCATGAGAAAGTGACCTAAGAAGGAAGTGACCATCTGTCCTTTCAGTCATTTTTCCTATTACCATCCTTACAGTATATCCTAAACCCCAAGTGAATATTTAAAGTTATAGGACACAGCGGGAGTTGGGGAAATGGGAGATATTTAGGGGGGGAGAGAATGTGCTCTGATAATGGGAAAGCATGTCCAACTTAGAAGAGTCATTCAAGTAAGCAAGTTCTTGTAAAATTTTCACTCTTAGTCTGCCTACCTTCTGATACCCTCAACCCTCACAGTTGACTTTGCTAAACTTAAGTGGAACTCTGGATTTAAAATAGGATTCAGTTAAAATTTAAAGTTGGAGGAATAAGAATAAACAAAAAAATTGTCTTTCATGAACTGTAAAAAAATATAGAGTAAAATGATATAGGTATCTTTTTTTAAAGCCAGTTGATTAGCCTAAATTTTATGATTGAAGGAAGGGACGATTACTGTGATAGAAAGTGAGGACACAGTGGGTGGTATAACTTCAAAGTATTTTGTGCCCTGGACATATTCATCAAAAGAAAAATAATGAAAGAGGCAAGTCTGGGGGAGTCATTGCATTATTAGAAAAAGACTCCCTTATTTCAATTTATGACACCAGATCACCTAAGGCAAAGTCAAGAGATGAAAGATATCGTAGTGATGCACACAATGAATTCTGTTAAAGGCTTCCTTTTCACTTGTGAATTTTCTTCAAAGGTAAGTTTTAGGTATAGAGAATTTCTTAGAAGGATGTGAATATTTGTATGGGTGGGTGGGTGGATGGGGAATGTGTTCTCTCTTCAAGGAATGCATTGCAGCTGAAAGAAGAAATTGAGGAATGGAAGATAAGGAGGAAAACAGCTTAGGAAAAGTAAAAGATGAGAGATTTGTCTGTATTTTTGTTTTGATTAATATTTCTGCCTTTTTCACTTTATAAAAACACTTGGGTACTAAACATATCAGAAGTTCCCTGTTTTGATAATGGATTGAGAATATATTCATATAATTCTAAGATTGTAATCATTAGGTTTTAAGCTTTGAGGGCTTATATCCATAATTTATATGTTCTTCATTATTTTAAATATGTAATAATTAAAGTGACACATTATATTTGATTTGGGAAAATAATGTATTTTAAAATGGCAGAATAGTGAACAGAAATGTTCAAGTTATCTATTTGCTGTATCAATAAACCACCCCAACATTTAGTGGCTGAAATTAATTTATGATGATCTCTCATAGCTCTGGGGTTTAAAGGGCTTCTCTGGACGCTTCTTGCTTGGAGTCCACCATAGAATTAGAGACAGAGAGTCACTAAGGATGAAATCATCTGACAATCACTCCCATGTCTGTGTTGTGATGTCATATCTGGACATAACATGTATGGACAACTAGAAGTTGTCCAGGTATCTTTCTTTCCATGCAGGTTCTCCATGTGGCCAGCTTGGACTTCCTCAAAGCATGGTGGTCTCAAAGTAGTCAGATGTCCTACATTGTGGTTGGCTTCTTCTGGGGCAAGCATTGCTGGAGCAAGTTGCTAAAAATAATTTCAACCTGGGATCTTACTTCTTGATATATGCTTGTGGAAACTTCGGTTTTGTTAATATGAATTGGGTGAGTTATGAGTGGTTGCTATATGTTAGGCAGTGTGCTAAGAGTGCCACATATTTCACTTCTTGTAATCCTCATGACTACCCTTTGAGGTAGATGATTTAAACCCACATTTTCATGAGAAATCTGAGGTTTATAGATACATCTGAGTTTTAGAGACACTAAGCCACTTGCCAACCTAACACAGATGTCCCATCTGGTAGGGACAGGGCATGGATTTGACCTAGCAGTATGACCCCAAAACAAGTGTTTATAATTTCCTATAATACAGATTCTCTTTTAAAATTAAAAAAAAAAAGTCTTAATGATTTGGACTAAGACTAGGCTTGGTGCAGAGGGGGATGCAAAGATAGATAAAGCATAACATCCCTTCTTAAGGAGACCAAAGTATACTGGATGATGGATGCAATTGTAAGTCAAAAAATGATTTTATAAGTCATTTATAAGAGAGGTACTCAACTCATCTTAACTACAAGGATGTAGAGTTAGGGAATAGAGGAGGAGGGTGTGTTGGGAGGTCTGTAGCATTTTGTTTTGGTTTGAGACATGTTTGAGGGACTGGTCGGACATGTGTATGGACATACCCAGCAGTTAGGCGAAAGTGTCTTGAGGTCAACATGTAGGATTGGGGCTTTATTTAACAAGTATAATTGCCTACTATAGTCAAGATCGTTTGCTAGATACTGTGGGGTAGCTACATGGAAGTGTCTAGGTACTTGACAATATGAGTCTGGTTCTGTAGGATGTACTGTGGAGGTGGAGGAAGAGAGAATTCTGAGGGAAGGGAAATTCTGAAATATAAACGTTCAGAGGTAGGCAGTTAATATTGATGGGAATTCTGATACAGCAATGAAAGCAAAGAAGACTAAACATTACTGTAATTTCTAATGTGTAAAGGTGTACAATTTCCCAGTAACTGTTCACATATCAGTGTGGAGGGTGCAGTTGGGAGATAAAAACTGATCTAGAGAGGATTTGCCTTTATTTTATTTATTTATTTTTCCCTAGGAAAAAACGTATTCAAGATGAAATTCTATTTTCATGTCTCGATTTTGCTCGTATTTACTGCTGCATACCAGGCCTTAAGACAATCCCTGGCACATTGTAGAGACTCTGGGTATTTTTTGGATGTTGCCAAATGATGAATGAATGTTAGATAGAGCCACAGGTAAGACCATCAGTAGGGTCCACATTCCTTTAAGCTCTTTTTTTTTTTTAGATTTTATTTATTTGTTTATTTGAGAGAGAGAGAGCCCAAGCTGTGGGGGGAGCAGCAGAGGGAGAGGGAGAAACAGGCTCCTCGCTGAGCAGGGAGCCCCATGAGGGCTTGATCCCAGGACCCCGGGATCGTGACCCAAGCCAAAGGCAGCCACTTAACCACTGAACCACCCAGGTGCCCCTCCTTTAGGCTCTTTAAAAGTTGTGTGCATGAACAAAAAGACTAAGCTCCTGAAGGACTTTGCACTAAACAATAGCTGGAGGGAACTGGTTAGGAATACTGTGGACTGAAGATAGCACTAAGGAAGTGGTGTAGGCAGTTGTGTGGCCCTTCTCTGAAAGATAGTGTTGACCTATTCCAGGAGCTGCGGCCAGTGTGTCATGAGGGCCACAGACTAAAACAGCAAGCCTAGGTGGATGGAGAAGGACCAGGTTCAGACAGGGCAGTGCGTCCTGAGGCTCAGTGGCAGCTGGATCACTGTAGACAGGGAGACACCATACATCCTTTAGGAGTGCATAGGCCACTGGAATACTTGGAAAAACAAGTAGGGGACTTCCAAGGGGTAAAGCTGGTTTTCCTTCCAGCACAACTCATGGTATTTGGAGTAGGATTTAATTTGGAGAAATAATGTCATGGTGACATATTTGTACCATGAGTGTTGTGGACTAGTTCATACTTGTTACATATTAATGATTCCAAGGAATTAATATTTTTAATTACATCACAGCTGTAAGAAAATTCTAATCAAATTTAATCGTGTCATCCCCCAGCATAGTAGTGAAACAGAGTTTGGGCTACATTTAAAACAACAGAAATAAGCACTATATCTTTTAAAAGGAAGAAGAAAAACATTTAACTTTTTAATATGTGTAGGTGGTAGATCATGACCATGAAAGACCCAAAAGAATGGAAATTTAAGGTAAGAAATTTAAAAAAAAAAGGAGATGATTTAGAGTGAATGTTTTTTTCTTTAAGATTTTATTTATTTATTGGGGCACCTGGGTGGCTCAGTTGTTAATCGTCTGCCTTTGGCTCAGGTCATGGTCCCAGGGTCCTGGGATCGAGCCCCACATCAGGCTCCCTCCTCAGCAGGAAGCCTGCTTTTCCCTCTCCCACTCTCCCTGCTTGTGTGCCTGCTCCCGCTATCTCTCTCTCTGTGTCAAAATAAATAAATAAAATCTTAAAAAAAAAAAAAAAGATTTTATTTATTTATTTTAGAGAGAGAGAGAAAGCGCTCTAGCAGATGGAGGGGCTCACAGGGAGGGAGAGGGAAAGAATTTCAAGCAGTCTTGGTGCTGAGCAATGGAGACTGACATGAGACTTGATCTCACGACCTGAGACCATGACCTGAGCCAAAACCAAGAGTCAAAAGCTTAACTGACTGAGCCACCCAGGCACCCCTAGAATGATGTCTTGAGAAAAGCACAGATATAGTTACAAAACTTGTTGAAGAAAGTAAGAAAGAGAACAGTCAATATATTATTAGGCATTTGCTTCTCTGTAAAGATGAATTTAAATCAAACTTAACAAATACCTTATTTAAAATGAAAAATCAGAAGAAAAAATAAAATGAAAAATCAGAAGATCTTGCAAAATGTTTTATACAGCTCAGACCCGTTCCAGTGATTTGTTACTGATAAACTCCTAGGTTTTCCCTGAACTGGAAAGATTTCAAACTTTGACTTAGAATTTTTGAATGTTCTAATAGATGTTTTTAACATTTTTATCACTTAAAAAACCAGCCTGAAATGAATTTACTCTGGAGTTAGTGGCACTTTAAGAGGGCGCTCAACAGTTTTTAATGGATTCAATGAAGAGTTTTAGTGTTTGGAAATTTTGACCTGCTTGGTAGAAGTACTTTTGTAATCTTACCAAGCATTGTAGAGATTTATAAAAAAAATGGATTTTAGGCTTTTTCTTGATTTTTATCTCTAAACTACTTATGTAATTGGACAGAAAGAGAAGCTCAATCTCAAGTGATTTTTCTTAGGGGTACAAGTATATTGACAAAACATTATAGTATACTGAAATAACATTAAATATCTTTCTCACAATTTCAGTGTGTATGAGGCAAGTAGAGAAATTAATATTGTAAAGTCATTGGCTTCCAACTTCCTGGGATGGAAATGTTTATAATCCATGCTTTGGTTTTATAGGTTTCAAAGTCATTGAGTATTATAGAAGTTGGGGGAAAAGTAGTGGGTGTTCAGATATTTTGGCTTCAAATTAAGGCTTTTATTTTAATATTAGAATTTTGTACAGTTTTTGAGGCCCTGTGGAAAATTTGAAAATTGTTCAATAAAGGGATTGAGTATCTAAAAAGTATTTTGTTTAGTGGCGCCTGGCTAGCTTAGTTGGAAGAGCATGTGACTCCTGATCTTGGGACTGTGAGTTCAAACCCACATTGGGGGTAGAGATTACTTAAATAAATATTTAAATAAATAAAAGAATAACAGGTATTCTTTTTTTTAATTAGGAAAATGGCTCCTTGCAGTGACAATAGATTATATGACACATAAGTACTTTACAAATATGGAAGGGGAAATACTTAGCTGGACCAGAAATGATTGTCTAGCACTTTACCTAATTCATGTGAACATCATCTATTTAGCCAGTGTGGTCACTTTTTTTTTTTTTTTTTTTTGAGGGAGAGAGCATGAGTGAGGGGGCAGTTGGGGCAGAGGGAAAGGGAGAGAGAAAATCTTAAGCAGGCTCCATGCCCAGTGTGGAGCCTGATGCAGGGTTTGATCTCATGACCCTGAGATCATGCTCTGAGCTGAAATTAAGAGTCAGACACTTAACCTACTGAGCCACCCAGGTGCCCCACCAGTGTGGTCACTTTAAGAACTACTTTACCTTAATAAAATTCAGGTAAGACCAAAGAACAATTTTTTTTCATGTATCATTGTTAAGCTCACATAATTCTATTTTGTGTCAAAGTAAATGAAAGTGTTCACCAGAAAACAGAATGTTATGAACAAAATTAAGTGGAAACTTATTTTTTGTTCAAACAAATAACTTAAAAAAATCTCCTTTCTACTTGGAAACAAGGGAGACCCCAACACTTCTAAGTAATCTTTGTGTTACTAATATCTTCAGTAACTAATATCTGCAGTAACAAACTTTTTAGAATATAACAGCAAGAACTCAGCTTATCAAACCCTATGAGATAGAGCCAAAGCTACAGTTGGAGCAAAAGCTATGAGATACAGCCAAAGTTACACTCATAGCTTTGGGGCAGGAATAATGAAAACCAATTTTCAATTTACGAATCTTAAAAAAAAATACTATAATAAACCAATCAGCTTAGAGAAATTGATAAAGATTAAAGAAGAAATAGTGAATTAGAAAACAGAAAATTCGTGGACTTGGTAAATAAATCCAAGGTCAAAATAGCCAAAATCAGTAGTCTTATTACTTCATTTTACAGACGAGGAAGTAAACTCACAAGGTTAAATGACTGACTAAAGGTGCCCAGCTAGTAAGTGGCAGAGTACTCTAAAGACACAGCTGATAGGCCCCAATGCATTTTCTTTAATATGGAGATTGGCATATTAATCTGAATTTAATTAGTCTGAATTAGTCTGAATTCTGGTGAACAGTGTAGACCTTAAGTGGCTAGAAAATGGCTTACAAGTGATATTGCTGGAGATGTTACAATTGCTTCAAGTAACTAGTTGAATAAATATGGTAAAATCAGCTGTCACTTGGAGATTGCTGGAGCCTTGAGCAATAAGAAGGGCACATAAGCATTACTACAACCTGGGACAATAAAACCAAGAGTTTTATTAACAGAAGAAATAATGCGCTTATGTACATATGACTTCAGAGAAATTGAGGAGCAGAATCTAAAATTGATTACTGTTTGGCAACACTTCTTCGTAAACTCATGGTGCAATGACTCAGTATTCCATTAATGCTATTAGACTGCCATAGGTATCCCCTGCATCTTTTGATGAGGTTCCACTGCTACATTATAGATTTATAATACAAAATGTACATAATTCTTTGGTAGTTGGTACAGTTTTTAATAAGTGGACAGATGGATGGAAGGAAGTTGAGCTTATTTGATTTAAAGGAAATCAATATGATTATTTAAAAAAATGTGGGGGTTGGCTGCACATAGTGACTTTCTTCTAAAGAGTATGGTATGGAAAGGGGTGGGGAGAAGAAAGTAACTTTGCAGGGGAGAACCCTAACAAATACTGTCTTAGCCAGGTGTAGTAAATCATGTTGATAGCATGTATCCTTATGTGATGTAATGAGAATGTCACTCTACTTCTGTGGCCTTCCTGCAAAACCCATAACCCCAGTCTAATTATGAGACAAATCATCAGACAAATCTCAGTTGAGGAACATTCTGCAAAAACCTGGCTAAAACTCTTCAAAACTGATAAGGTTATCAAGAATAAGAAAAATCTGAGAAACTGTCACAGCCACGAGGAGCCTAAGAAAACATGACAACTAAATGGAATGTGGTATCCTGGATGAAGTCCTGGAACAGAAAAAGAACATTAGGTAAAAAGTAAGAAAATCTGAATAATGTTTTGACTTTAATTAGCCAAACTGTGTTACGTGGTTTTCTCATTTCACTGTGAAAATAATCATTTATTTTAAAAAATCATGATATAAAAGCATAGTGGTGGCTCAGTAGAACCTGGATGTTAAAAGGTTTGTGTACACCTAAAAGATTTAGAAAAAGAACAAAGCCCAAAGTTAGTACAAAGAAGGGAATGATAAAGATCAGAGTGGAAATAAAATAGAGACTAAAAAACAATAGAAAGGGGGCTCCTGGGTGGCTCAGTCAGTTAAGCGTCAGCTTTCAGCTCAGGTCATGATCCTGGAGTCCCGGGATCAAGCCCTGTATTGGGCCCCCTGCTCAGTGGGGAGTCTGCTTCTCCATCTGCCCTTCACCCTGCTTGTGCTCTTTCTCTCTCACTCTCTCTCTCAAATAAATAAATAAAATCTTTAAAAAAATAAAAAATAAAAAACAATAGAAAAGATCAATGAGACTAAGAGCTGGTTCTTTGAAAAGATAAACAAAAATGATAAACCTTTAGCCAGACTAATCAAGAATGTAAGAGAGAGGACTCAAAATCAGAAATGAAGGAGGAGAAGTTACAACTGACACTACAGAAATACAAAAAATTAGGAGATTATTACAATAAAATTATATGCCAACAAATTGGACATCCTAGAAGAAATGAATAAACATATGATCTTCCCAGGGGCGCCTGGGTGGTGCAGGAGATTGAGCATCAGACTCTTGGTTTTGGCTCAGGTTGTGATCTCAGGATCATGAGACTGAGCCTCGAGTTGGGCTCCATGCTTGGCAGAGTCTGCTTGAGGTTCTCTCTCCCTCTCCATTTGCCCTTCTCATTAGTGCTCTTTCTCTCTCTCTAAAAGAAATGAGTTTTAAAAAAAAACAACACATGATCTTCCCAGACTGAATCAGGAAGAAATAGATATCTGAACGGACTAATAACTAGTAACAAAATTGAATTGGTAATCAAAAAAACCCCAAGAAACAAAAGTACAAGACCAGATGGCTTCACAGGTGAATTCTACCAAACATTTAAAGAACAGTTAATACCTAACCTTTTCAAACTATTCCAGAAAGTTTTAGAGAAAGGAATGTTTCCAGATTCATTCTATGAGACCAGCTTTACCATGATACTGAGGCCTGAAAAGACACTACAAAAAAAGAACATTACAGACCAGTATTTCTGATGAACATAGACGCAAAACTCCTCAACAAAATATTAGCAAACTGAATTCAACAATACATTAGAAGGATCATTCATGCAAGGATGGTTTGATATCTACAAATTAATGTGATATGCCACATTAACGGAATGAAAGATAAAAATCATATGATCTCAATAGAGGTAGAAAAAGCATTTGATGAAATTCAACATTTATTCATGATTAAAAACTCTCAACAAAGTGGTTATAGAGAGAACATACCTCAACATACTAAAGGCTGTATATGATAAACCCACAGATAACATTGTATTCAATGGTGGAAAGCTGAAAACTTTTCTGCTAAGATCAGGAACAAGACAAGATGCCCACTCTCACTACTTTTATTTAACATAGTACTGGAAATTCTAGCGATAACAATCACATAAGAAAAAGATGTAAAAGTCCTCCAAATTGGTAAGGAAGAAGTAAAACTCACTATTTGCAACAATCTTGAGAAGGAATAGAACTGGAGAAACAAAACTTGAAATCTCAGATTTCAAGACCTACTGCAAAGCTGTAGTCATCAAAACAGTATGGTACTGGCACAGAAATAAACACATGGATCAACTGAATGGAATAGAGAACCCAGAAATAAATCCATGTTTATATGGTCAATTAATCTGTGACAAAGAAGGCAAGAATATATAATGGGGGAAAATATAGTGTTTTTGATAAATTGTGTTGGGAAAATTGGGTAGCTACATGCAAAAGAATTAAAATAGACCACTTGCTTACACCATACACAAAAATAAATTCAAAATAGATTAAGACCTAAATGTAAGATGTGGAACCATAAAACTCCAAAAGGGAAAAAAAAAACAACAAATTTGGGGTGTCTGGGTGGCTCAGTCAGTTAAGCATATGCCTTCAGCTCAGGTCATGATCCTGGGGTCCTAGGATTGAGCCCCGTATCAGTCTCCCTGCTCAGAGGGGTCTGCTTCTCCCTCTGCCCCTCCCACACAGCTTGTGCTCTCTCTCAGATAAATAAAATCTTTAAAAAAAATAAAAATTATTCAATTAAATGAGTAGACATTTTTCCAAGGAGGACACACAGATGGCCAACAGACATATGAAAAGGTGTTCAGCATCACTATTCATCAGGGAAATGCATATCAAAACTACCATGAGCTATTACCTCACATCAGTCAGAATGGTTAATATCAAAAAGACAGGAAGTAACAAGTGTTGGTGAGGATGTGGAGAAAAGGGAACCCTCATGCACTGTTGGTGGGAATGGAGGTATAGTCACCATGGAAAACAGTATAGGATGGTCCTCAAAAAACTAAAAAAACATAGAAGTACCATATGATCCAGTAATTTAATTGATGGGTATTTACCCAAGGAAAACAAAAACACTCGAAAAGATATATACACCCTTATGTTTATTGCAGCATTATTACAATAACCAAGGCAGGGAAGCAACCTAAGGATCCATCGTTAGATGAATGGGAAATGAAGATGTGGTGTATATATATATACAATGGAATATTACTTAGCTATGAAAAAGAATGAAGTCTTGCTATTCACAACAGCATGGATGGACCTAGACAGTATTATGCTAAGTTAGATAAGTCAGATAGAGAAAGATAAATACCATACGATTGTACTTAGCTGGAATAAAACAAATGAACAAACAAATAACAAAGAGAAACAGACTCATGAATATAGGCCAAACTAGTGGTTGTCAAAGGGGAGAAGGGTGGCAAGATAGGCAAACTAAGTGAAGGGGATAACGAGATACAGACTTCAGTTATAAAATAAATAAGTCACGGGGAGTGAAAGTATAGCATAAGGAATATAATCAATAATATTGTGATAATTTTTTGTGGTGATAGATAGTGACTATGCTTATCGTGGTGAGCATTTCAAAATGTATGTAACTGTTGAATCACTATGTTATATGCCTGAAACTAATATTGTATGTCAAGTATACTTCAATGGAAAAAATAAATAAAAGGTTTGTTGTGTTAAAGCCTGAAGATGATCCTTGGCTACAGCACGATTGTGACAGTAGTTTTGACCTCAAAACAACTTCAGGCCCTCTTGGTCTATCTTTTGTTTTCTTTTGTACTCTTTTGTTCCTCTGGAGGAACCTCAAGTTATTATAGATAGAATACAGACTAATTTTTCTAACTCTGAGAAGTACTGTTCTCCCTCTCTGGAGTGACAGGTGCGACCAGGTAGGTAGGCATTTCCAAAGTTCCCAGATCTCTCTTCTACCTGTGCTTTCCACGCCAGTTACAGTGTGTAGAGGTAGCTGATTCTCTGGTTTGAGTTTTGCAGGCATTCCAGAAACATTAGGAGTCTCACCATTTTGTTCTTCAAATACAGTGTTGCAGTTCATTCCCTTCAGACCTTGCAGTGGCATCTTGGTTTTTCATTGTGCTTTGCAAACTTTCCTAGGTTCTGGATGTTTCCATCTTACCTCAGACATCCTCCTTTCCTCTAATGTTGCTACATTAGATGGGAGGGTGGGTGGAAAGAGAGCCTCACACAGGACAGTCTAGGATGCCCAGTCTTATTTCCTTTGGTTTCTTGGCCACTGGACATTGAAGGTCCAGAGCCTGGAATCTGGTACCTCCTGGTGTACTGGAATGAATTTCTAAGTGCCTCACAAATACCCTAGTGCTGTAGCTATTCGTTTTTCCTTCCTTTAACAGTTGAGGGAACGTGGGGCCCAGAGAAGTGGCTTAACTTGTCCATTGATGGCAAAGATGGAAAGATGGCAGAGACTAGAGGTGATCGGGGACGCAGCATCCTCAGGGGTATTGGCAGTGTCCAGCTAGAGGCTTCATAGCTTCTATTGCAGGATCCCCAAGTAGGTACTACTAGGACTACTCTCCGTTTACCCTGTAAAATCAAATTCCTGGGACCCTACAGGGGGGTATGTGTGTGCAGGGGTATGTGTGGACATACACTTGTACGTGTTTTTCTACCTTTGAATGGCATGAATATAAGAAGTATTTTACTTTCTTCTTTGATCCCAGTTAGAGGAGACATTGGCGTGGTCCTGGAATTCAAGTTCTCTTTACAATTAACAGTTGCTATTCAGCTGGGGCCAACTGATGTCATGTAGAAATGTGGACTCAGTTTTTTCAAAATAACCTAGAAATCCATTTTTTAAAATGTGACATCCTCAAATTTTAAATCTTGGAAAAAATTCTTTTAGTAGTATTTTGTAGACACGGTTTGGCCTAAAAAACATGTCTCTAGACCTCTCGGGGCAGAACCTCCAGTTTCAACATGAGACATGAAACTCTTTACTTTGTTCTTTCCCTTACCTGCCATGAGTGCATATAATTCCTTTAGAAATGACAGTGCCTAGATTCTTCATTGAAAACAAATGATATTCTATAAATAGGTACAAAACAGAAAGAAAATCAGAAAAAGTGGCTAAAAGAACTTTTTTTTTAAGGCAATAACTGAATCTCAGAGGAATGAAAGACGAACTAATTATAGCAGTGTTCAGTGAGATGGAGGGGTGCCACCTAATGGTGGTTCAAGAAATCTTTGTTTAGGGGCGCCTGGGTGGCTCAGTTGGTTAAGCGACTGCCTTCGGCTCAGGTCATGATCCTGGAGTCCCTGGATCGAGTCCCGCATCGGGCTCCCTGCTCGGCAGGGCGTCTGCTTCATCCTCTGACCCTATCCCCTCTCATGTGTTCTCTCTCTCTCATTCTCTCTCTCTCAAATAAATAAATAAAATCTTAAAAAAAAAAAAAAAAGAAATCTTTGTTTAAACACATGATCCTTATATTTCAAAGGAGCAAAAAGGCAAGTGTGTCTTACTTCTTGACAAGAGATACCTTTAGCACACTCATACTGGGAATCTGTGTGCACACATCTTGACTGACTTTATTGCTTCTAAATTTGCCTCAAAGAATTTAGTGTTGTGAATCCTTCATTTTGTGCTTTGCCAAAGTGGGATAGAGAGAGCGCAGTTGAAATCCATAATCTCCTAGTGCCCCACATACTCTAGAGCTGAAGCTTCTGCACATTGTTCTTCCTGTTTTCCTGGTGAGCATTTGTAATTCAAATATGAGCAGCTTGAATGGCTTTTGTGATCTAGTTGATGACTCAAGCATTTGGTACTGTGTGGTTTCATGGGAAATGTCAACCTTAAATATTTTGGAAATACAATAGAAATCTGAAGTGCACATACGTTATTTAAAAGATTTTATGTCTCAAGCATTTACTTACCTCATTTGTGTTTAGTAACGTGTTACTTTTCTTGGAAGTTTTGGTTCAAACTGTACGGTTGTTTACTGAAATGGTTTTGTGGAACCAGAGTCGTATGCATGTGCCAGGGTGATTTGTTCTATCATGGTTACTCCTCTGAAAAAAAAAAAGAAAAGAAAAAGAAAGAAAAAAAGGGAGATTGTGTTAAAGCACACTTTGCCAAAGTTGGTAAATATGACTCATAAAAATGTAAGATGAGCACATGTCCAAGATATTATTCAACCCATTAGTGAGGAAACCAAGAGAGTGTTAATACTGCTTCAAAGACCTTTTGAGGGACTAAGTATGTATGAGAAAATTAATAAAGGAATGTTGAGATAAGATTCCTAGGTTAGTTATAAAACTGGTTATTGTCCTCCAAGCAATGAAGCTGTGACCTCTGGATTATCTGTTTCACTGGACAAAAATTATTTGCACCTTTACTGCATGAAAATTTCCAAATTTACATGTAACTTCACTAAGTCTGAAACCTTTTATCAATAGTAAAGAGTCATTGAGTTGAACAAAGTGCATTTCTTTAAATCTTGGATGGGTCTGTGCCCTATCTGATATTGAAATTACATGCCGATGCTTTTTTGCTTTATATCCAAGTTTTGGATACTTTTTCTTAAAAAGTATCAATATTGTTGAGCCTAACCTCTGTACTCATGCTAGGTGTTGAGAATGCAAAAGGTATCCAAGATGGGTGAGATCACTGTCCTATGCTTTTCTTCTAAGGGGAGAGACAGAATAAGTGCACGTTGTGATTAATGAAAGAAACAAAAAGCTGAGAGGAGACCATCAGAGGACAAATGTCTTTACATACAGAGAATAGAAAGGTCACTCTGAGAAGATGACATTTAAGCAAAAACATAAAAGATGGGAAAGGTGGGAGGGAAGAGAGTCCTAGCCTGGGAGCAACCAGCTATAGCACAGAAGTGAGAAAGGGCTTGACTCATCCAAGGATCTGGAACACCACCAGTGTGGCTGTGAGTGAGAGTGGTACTTGATACAAGACCCAATAGATAGGGTCTGTTTATACCAGGTCTTGTAGTCCATGGTAAGGAGTCTGCACTTTAAGTACAGTTAGGAGCCTTCAAAGATTTTTCTTATAGAGGCCTTTTTATTATGGAAAATTTTAAACATTCACAAAAGTAGAAGAGATAGTGAATCTCCATGAACCCATCACCCAGTTTGGAACTAGATCCTAGGTATTTTGGCTCCCAATGCATGATTAATACAAAAGTAGGTGAAAGGCAAAAAAAAAAAAAAAAAAAAAAAAAATTAGTTGAAAATATGAGGGTGATGAAAATAATCTGTTGGAAGCAGTTAATGGGAGATGCCAAAATGTTTTGTTAGAGCCATGACAGGATTTAAAATTATACTTGAATATTTAAGAAAATTGGAGAATAGAGGAACTTTAGATATACAATTTTAATATTGGGTCTTCCTAAACTACCTAAAAGTTTATGGTAAAGTGTTTTTTTTTTTTTAATTTGTATAAACCGACAAGGATAGAAGAAGAGAGGAGAGGAGAGGATAGAAGAGGAGAAGAGACAATAGCAATGTGGTTTTTGAGCCAGAAGGCAGACAGATGAGTAATAATTGGCTTAGCAGACTGACAGCAGCTTAACTCTATAAGCTAGCAGGCCAAGGAATAGCTAAATTTGCACAGAATTCTCAAAAAAATACAGGGAGTGATAGTGCCAAGTACCTCTGTAACTATGGGGGTGGGTGGGCTGCGTAAACAACTAGATGGGATTAAAGCTGTCTCAGGAGTCATTGTATTGCTGTAATTAGCATCTGTTCTATACTGTTGCTGACCCCTCTTCCCTGCAGCTCTACTATTTTTTCTCTGGATACCGTTAAACGTAGTTTCTTGATTGGGGATCTGAAGCATATTTGAAGGGGGAAGATCCCTAAAGAAAACAGGAGATTAGATGACCATATGATTACTGATTGCTGAGGTTCCAGTCACTTTCCTGCCCTTGGTCCCTGAAGTCTTCGTAGTTATATCTGTATCTTGTAGATAGTAGAATGGAAAATTCCTCTTTGGGGAACCTGATCAACCTGAGAGTAAAGTCTTTTCTAAAGGTACTAAAATTGAGGCTTCCTAATAAAAAGTTAACTCCTTTCACCCAGTGTTGACAAGCTACACTCACATATGTTCAAAACTTCAAATTTTTCATTTTGGTCTCTGATTCTTAATCATGTTCAGATAAACAGATCCATATATTCAGCACATGCAATCATCCTTTTAGTCTCTTACTTTTAAACATATACAGATAATCAGGAATTACTAGATATTTGAAGAAATCTTATGTAGAAGATAGACCCCAGATTAAATAACAAAGCAATTTAGAGGTATCAAAGACTATAAAGAGAAAACTTAAAAAAAATTAGTACTTTCTGAGAGATAAAAGAAGTTATTTGATTTATGGAAAAAGAACAGGATACCATAAATTCTTGGAAATTGAAAGCACAATAGCATAAATTTAAAAAAATAGTAGGAGAATTGAAATTTAATGATGAGTTAAATTCTCAGGCAAAGATCAAAGATTTGGAAATTAGAGAGAATAAAGGATAAGAAAATGAGAGGATCAATTCCAGAATACCAAGATCAAATAATAAGAGTTTTAGGATGAAAAACAATAGTGAAAATGGAAGGGGGAGAAATCAGTGTAAGATAAAGTTTTCCAGATGTGAAGGTTGAGTGTGAGACTGAAGGGGGCTGACTGAGTGCTCAAATGAACAAAAATAAACCCATTCCAAGAAAAATCCTGTAAAATTTTATAACACTGTGGACAAAGAGAAGAACCTTCCAGAGGGAGAACAAAGCAAATAAACATACAATATTTCATAATCAAAATGATTTTGGATTTCTTAACAGCAACACTGGAAGTTTGAAAATAATGGAACAGGGCTTTCAAAATAATGAAAATTATTTTCACGTGAAATTCTATACCCAATGAAAATGTTGTTGAGTGGAAGATTAATACACAATAATTCCTAATGTGCAAGATTTAAAAGGTTTATTTCTACACACCCTTTCTTAGGAAGTTACTGGAGAATGTTCTCCTTCAAAACAAGGGAATAAACCAAGTAAACCAAGAAAGAAGAAAACATGGAATCAGCAAACAGATCAAAGAGAAAGAATCAAGGGGGGGGCGCCTGGGTGGCTCAGTTGGTTAAGCAGCTGCCTTCGGCTCAGGTCATGATCCTGGAGTCCTGGGATCGAGCCCCGCGTCGGGCTCCCTGCTCAGCGGGAAGTCTGCTTCTCCCTCTCCCTCTGCCTGCCTCTCTGCCTACTTGTGCTCTCTATCTGTCAAATAAATAAATAAAATCTTAAAAAAAAAAAATCAAGGGTAATCCCAGGATCATTGTGTTCCACGTGTAGAGGTCAAGAAGTCCCAATGAATGTAGGCTTGACAATATGGGGTCTAGGAAAGTGCAAGTTGCCAGATTTGTGTCTGTTTCCCTAGAGGATGATTTGACGGGTGTAGTGAAAGTCCGTGGACACAATCATTTAATCAATGAGATCTGCAATGGTGGTGGAATGTAGTTGAGACAATTATGTGTGTTCCCATCATGAATGTCAACATCAAACCATCGTATCCATTTCTCTATCAACTACCATCTTGAGAAGATGTGCTGATTCCTGAGGTCTGTATGCAGAAGAAAACAAAATCTGTCACAGAAATTTTCTCCTATAGATGGACATCTTAATATGTACATAGATTCTCTCTTGTGAGAGATAGATAAAGTTGATAATTGTAATTGACTCTGGGTAGGAGGGGCATATGGCTGGTGGGGGCTGTTGTGAGGGACACTTACCTGTTACTATTGTGCCAGCGTGTATGTATTTTATTTAAAGATGAATAAAATATAGTATATTCCTTAAAAATTTTAAATAAATTAAAAAACAAAGGTAGTAAACTTTAGGTATAGTCCAAATAATTATAAGAGGCTACCCCCTTCTTTTATCTAAAATATCTAGCTTTTCCTCTATTTGTATCATCAGCTTACATTTTATTGAAAGTTGCAAATTTAAATTCTGTTTTGGTATGGAAGAAGGAAAACATCAATTTTTTGTAGTACTCACCCAAATATAAATAACACAGGTTAAGAATTCTTAGAGGCTGAATAATTTATGATATGAGTGATGAAACTTCTCTTGTTCTGAAGGAGTAACTCTATAGCTTTAGAATGCCCGTTAGTAAATGTAATAGAATTGAAGTAATTCTAAACTAGAAAACCTTTCTCCATTAGGATCATATTTTCAGTATCAGTTACCTGGTGGTCACACTGTGGGAAGATACTTGCTACGGCATTGACAAGGCAACAACTGAAACAAAAGGTCAATGCATCCCTTCAATTCTGCACTAATAATGTTTGTCATTTCACCGTGTCCAGTCACTCACATGGGTTGTACAGTTGTTTATTCTGAAACTTAAAAAGACAAAGTTAACTTTTATCTTTTATTTATTTATTTATTTATTAAGTGGGTGAGGGATGAAGGAGCGGGGGCAGGGAGGGAGAGAGAGAGAGAATCTTAAGCAGGCTCCACCCCCAGCGCAGGGCCCAAGGCAGGGCTCCATCTCACAACCCTGAGATCGTGGCCTGAGCCCAAATCAAGAGTCAGAGGCTTAACCCACCTGGCCACCTAGGTGCCCCAACAAAGTTAACTTTTGAAGTGACCAAAGGTTTTGTATGAAAGCTGATTACTGCAAACTCAGCAAAATCAATTTTTTATATATGTTTTTCTTTATGTTGTCATCTATTGGGTGCTGATTCTCATTTATTACTTTATTCTATTCTGTTCCTACAAACTTACTGAAACTTCAAATAGAGGGCTATTCCCATTTACTTAGGATATACTATACTTACTATCTTTCCTAAGGTACTGGTAATTAGAGGTGAGATAGGAGGAAGATAAGCAGGATTTAGACTTCTGTGGTTAGTATGACATATTGTGTTGGAGAGTATTATAAATGATGTTTAATATGTTGTGTGCTGAGTAATCCAAGTGGAAAATAAAGTTAGTGAATACCAGTAGGTTTTCCAAAGAGAAAGTTAAGAGCTAGGGATTCAGGAAAAAAGCAAGAGAAAGGAATTAATGCTATGCTGATTTAAAGAAGCGTAATATTGGGGTTCCTTGGGACAATCAGAATGCATCAACTTTTCCAGAACACTGAGTCAATGTGGTGTACTCCTGTCCCACTTCGTTTTATTGTGAAGGCATCTTTGGTTTGCATGTCCTAAATTTCCTTACTAGTCATTGTCAGTTTTGAGGTGGAAGGAGAAAATATTATAGATGGTGGTAATAACTGCATGGGAACAGGAAAGATAGCTAGTGTGGTATTCTTTCACAGAAGTTTAGAAAGACTAAGACTGTTGAATGTTGGAGTGAAAGAGAAGGAAACTTCCACTTGGTATATCCTGACATGGGTTCATAGTGTCACAGATTGGACGTTAATGGATAAATATCAGTGTTGAAAGTGACAGAAATTCCAGCCTAAGCTGGCTATCAAAAAAAAAATGTAATTTATTGCCTCAGTAACTGAAAAGGCCAGGGTAAAGCTGGATTCAGGAAGCTGAGCTTGATTATCAAGACTTGGCTCCTCTCCACCTCTTGGCTCTGTCTCTGGCAAAATGTTTTGGCTTCATTTCCAGGCTTTGGAGGAAACTGTCCCCAATCAAAATGATCCCAAATCCAGCAGTAGAGGGAATCTGCATCTTTATGCTTAAGCAGGAATCTCAGAATTGTCCTTTTGGTTTGGGTTGGCCTGATCTGAGTCATTTGCCCATTGCCGCGAGAATCATGGAGCCAAGAACCGTTATCTTATGGATGTTTATATCCTCAGTAATGAGCCCAGGGTGCTGCACAATGTGCAGGAGCAGGTGCCCGATATAGCCATGTTTTAATCTGCTCTTCTGAAAGCAACCAATTTGCATTGTAGGTACTATTCTAATACGTTCCTGATTTTTAATTTTGAAATGTTTTTTGCAGAATTAGATGGCTTTTTGTATAGGCTGAATGTGATTACTGGAATCTAAAAACCAAACACTTTGTGCCTATATGTTATCAGGACTCTGTCAAAGCTTCATAGTAAAATTCAGGAAATAAGAAGCAAGAAAGTAACATAAATCTCATATTGTTTTAACATGATTAGAAATCTATTCAGAGATAAGAGATCTATTGACAGGAACAGCTTTCATTTCCTTTGAATCATACTGAGCAAGGTGTGAGGAGAACATGATGATAGTTGAAAAGGAGAGGATTTGAATATTGGAACATCATGCCACTGCAGAGCAGAGGAATGACTTAAGAATGCTAAAATTATTCTTTTACAGTTATGACAGAATATGAATTATGGACATCTTTAAGCACATGTTGTTTGGAATTCATGTTACAGAGAAGTTTAAAATAGGTGGTCTGATGAGTCATGTAAAACTTTTCTTAGATCTAGTAAGAGAAAAGTTACCTGAAATAATATAATACTTATGTGTTGTGTCAGTTGTTAATGCCTAGTCTTCTGAGTTTAATAAAGGGAGTTCCAAAGACTAGATTTTTAGTACGATAGAGGAAAATGTACCTAGTTACTCTAAAAAAGAAACTTCAGTATTTGTGTAATTATGCCTGTCTTTTAATGGGAACTTCATTTTCAAAGCTGTTTCTTCATCTTTTAGTTTCTTTTGAATGCCAACTTTGCCTCAACAACTTTTCTTACAAGTTGAAAAGATGAAAGCAGGGGAGAGTCAATTATCAATGATGTCACAGAATTTGAGGCATTTCCAATCATGCTTGTTTGTTCATTTCACATAATCTCAAAATTCATTGATGTGCACCAATTTAAAATGAATTTACTGACTTAACCACAAGATCTTGGAGCTCTAATTGCCTGGGAAATAGCAAGAATGTACCACTTGAGCTCATTGGTCCTGACATTAAAAGATGCTATTAAATATTTAAAATAGTCAGGAGAACTGTAGTTTCTGTTAAATAAATATAATGTTTATTAGAATAATAATGTGCACACTTTTAGGAGACTTGTAATTATACAGATTTATGGAAGTTTTGGTTATTGTGCATGAGTTTAAAATATTTGAATGTTTGGAAACAGGTAGCATAAGCAAATCTACCAAATTTTTCAAGATGGAGACATGATTTGTGGGAATAGAATGTAAGAGGCAATATAGTATGGTTATGGGGTAAAGTCTGCAAGTGGACTGCTGGGTTCAAATCCTGCCTGGTCACTTAAGTAGCACTTAGTTAAGTAGCACCACATGTGTTAACTAACTTCTCTGTGCCTTAGTTTCCTCAGCTATAAATGGGATTAATGCTACTAGTACCTTCTTCACAGGGATGTTGTGAAGGTTCATTGTGTTATTATTATATAAAGTTTCTGCAACAACAGTACATAAACATTAGCTGTTCTGATCACTTCCTATAGGTCTTTGCAGTTTTTCCTCAGGATATATGGAATCTTAGAATATAATATAGTAACATATAGAAAAACATGTATAAGGAAGTCTGCAGTAAGTTCAAGCATACTGCATTGAAAAATTCAATAATTAACTCAAACCTGCAAATGTGGTCTATTGTACGTCCACTCCAGAACACACTCCTCACACTCTTCCTCACAGTCTAGGACAGTGTATGTCAAGTGTATCTCAAGGATCAGTTACATTAGAATCAACAGGGCTGCCTGTTGAATGTAGATTCCCGGGCCTCAACCTAAATTCCCTGGATCAGAAATTTTGAGTGAGTTAACATTTTTAACAAACATTTGAATTGATTCTGATGCAGAACAAATTTTGAGAACTTAGTTCCTCCGCCATTCATGATTCCCCTTTGTCATGCTATAATTCACTTTCACTCTTTCTCACTTAGAACTTCAGGTGTCTTCTTATTTCTCTCAGCTCAAAGTTCTGTCACATCTTACGTTCAAGGAATTTTTTCTTCCAAAATCACAATAGACCAAAGTTGATCTTTTTCTTACACATCCAAAGCCAAGCTCACTGCCTCCTCACCCCTCCATTCTGTATTCTCTTTCTCATTCCTAGTTCATTTCTTTCCCACTATTTGTCATAAGTGAGGTGTGAAATCATTCTGGCTTTAGAATTCCACAGAAGATCTTCAGTTGTCTTTGGTGGCCCCAGAGCTGCTCCTACTCCCCTGCCTCACCCCAGGCTTTGCCTTTTTCCTTCTCTTTCTCTCATTTTTTAAATTAACTTTCTTTTGGTTAAGGTTTCTGCCTTAGAAGTCAGGGAAGAGAGAGCTGTTTTATTTCTTCTCCCAAGTCCCTTATTACCATGACAGGTGAACATTCTTAGAGAGAAGGCGCAGGTGTACAGATTGCCTTAGTCCTCCGGAATCTCTGTCCCTGTTGGCCTGTGTCTCCTTCCTGGCCTCCGTCTGACCTCTGCATCCTTGTCTGTGGATTTTGCAGCCATAAATATGTGAGACATCATTAAACCATCTCAGATTGCATTGTTTGAATATGCTTGACTGAGAAAATTGCATTTAAATTAAAATGTATCAAGAACTTGTGTGTTTGGTGGTTTCTAAATACAAAACCATGTGTAGCCATGTGGAAATACCACATACATGAAAGTTTTATTACTTCTTGACCAAGGTAAAGATTAATAGGAAGCATTTTGGCTCATAGAGTGCATAATGCAACTCTCCTTTAAAACACATGAACTTGTTTTGTTCGTGTGACTGATCACATAATCCATTGGAATCTTAATGATCCGTGAGATCAATTGTTCACATTTTTAGAGGTACATCTACATTACAAAACAACAGTGCTTTCAAGAGGCCACTGCACTGTTGTGCTTTTGAAAACACTTGAATCACACAGTGCTGAAAGCAGGAACACTACTGATGACTCATAAACACACACATTCTACTAAGAAAAAAACAATAGAACTTATGGAAAAGAAGGAAATACACACTTTGTCAAATTTTTGTCTATGTTGCTTGTTTTTAAAGCAACATAGACATTTTCTAAGAAATGATATTAAGATTTTAGCTAGTAAAATGGGAGAAATTGAAGTCCTGAAAATTTATGTTGAAAACATTAGCATTTCCTTGCACTAACTGAAAATTCTTTTTAAAACATTCTCAAATGAGATAAATTTCAGGAAAAGGTAGACACAACCAAGAAATCAACTTATAATAAAGTTTTAGCTTCAACTGCTTTTACATACCACTTTTAAACGTTCTCTCATATTTGTGTGATCATCAAATAAAAAGATGAAGAAGCCCCATTAAGATTATTGATCCATTTGATAATTTTTTAGTTTTAGCTTGCATTTTACAGTTTAATTTGGGGGGAATATGGGCTTTAATTCCATTTCCAAGGTACTGTTTTGTGTTTTTCTTAGAACAAATTTTAGGGTCAAAAATTTTAAAAATCCTAATTTAATGAATAAGTTTAAGGCTACTAATAACTATGATCTTGATATATAAGTTAAAGAACAAAAAGTAGTTATGAATTGTAAAAAAGAACCACAGAAGAGATTGTGATTTTTAACTTGCTTCTTTGATCACATATTTAAGTTGGGTGCTTAATATTTGATGTATTTTTGTCTTAGTTGCTTATTGTCTAGCTCTCCACTCTGTGTTTATACCTGTAGGTAAACACAATCTAATGAAAATACATTAGATATGTTTTGTGAACAAAGCTTTTTTTTTTTTTTTTTTTTTTCTTATAGGGATGCCCTCTGCATCTTTACTAGTAAATCTCCTCTCAGCTTTATTCATCACTTTTGTGTTTGGAGGAACAGAAATAAGGTTTGCCGGACAAACAAAATTTGTAGTTAATGAAACAAGTACAACAGTTATTCGTCTTGTCATCGAAAGGATAGGAGAGCCGGCAAATGTCACTGCAATTGTATCGGTAAGAAATGATGTGGTTCTATTACTGAAATAGATGGTATGAAATTTCTTCGTTTTAGTGACAAGAATTTTTTTAACTGTTTGAGATTCTGAGTAGTTTCATTATGATAGATGACTTGCAGTTACACTATTCCATTCATACTTCTTATAGTTTATATAATGCTCCAAGGTAGCATATGCACTCGGCAATAATAGTATTATAACAGTATAGACTGATTATTTTAAAATGTTCATATATTTATTTTAAAACAAATAAAAACCAAAGACATGAATAAGTATTTCTAAGTAAAAGAAAATTTTACTTTGAGTAATTTGGATCCATGTTATCTCGGCTCAGATTATTTCATGTGGTTTAGGGAAGATACATAAATATTTAAAAGCAGAAAAATGGCAAATTAAAAATGACTTTCGTCAGAGAGCTTGGGAGAAAGGAAGTACATTAACTTAAGTAGAAGTTAGGCAGGATTTGTTTAACTATCAGGCTATCTTGCACACAGTTATTGGATGGATTATGTGTGCATATATTTATGTCTATGTTTAACCAGAAAGTAATGTCATATGACCACTAAGGTATTGCTATATTTGAGGCCCAAAGTACTTGAAATTTTTTTTTCAAGAAAAAGTTTTGAAGCAGGAGGTTAAATTACCACATTGTGAAACATTGTAAAAAGAGATAAGAAAGACTACCTACGAAAGAAACCCAGTTTTATAATTTTGTGCATTGCTTTGAGTTTTTAATTTATGACATGTGAACATATTTACTGAATTCATGTGAACTTGAGTATACATTATACTTGGTAATCTTTGATGCATAATTTCAGTTGTATCATAGAGAGGTTTTGGGATTGCCTTGTCATTTTCACAGTTTCTCACAATGGTGGCATCATCATTTCTCAATCATTTTTCACCTGTTTGTCATTGAGGTTGCTTCCAATTTTTGCTGCTGTAAATGCTGCTTTGATGAAAATGTTTACATATGTATCAATTTTTACATATTTTGGGTTGTTAAGTGATTTTTGGGGGGGGCTGGATTACTGTGTTTTTCTCTTTGTTTCAGTGGCTCTTGATAGCTAATGCTTTCTAAAAGACTGTGCCATTTTTTATGTTAAGGAGTACAAGTTTTTCAATACCCTTAACAGCTTAATTGGGTATCTCAAGTATTTAAACTTTATTCTTATAAAAGAAAACTAGAAATTGACTATAATTTTCCTATACATGTTCTTCATTTTTTATGTGTACTAAATCATAGTTTTTTTCCAGTAGCTAAATTGTTCATTGTGAGATCTTTGGCAAAAGAAATCTCATTTAGCTTTGCATAAGAAGTTGCCCTTTATAATTTCATAATTACTGCTCCCTCGAAAATCTTATTAGCAATGCTGAAGTTACAGAATGAAGTCTTCGACAGTTAAGGAAAAGTTTACAATGACTAATAATTTGGAATGCTAAAGGAATTGGATCTTTATTGGAGTTGTGGGGGAGAATATAAATAAAACTTCAGTTGAAATTTTTGGAAAAAGCATTTCTTTGAAACCCATAGGGTAAATAACTGATTTTCCTGATACATTTTGGCAGGCTATTTCCACCTCTTCTTTGGGAGAGTTTTAGCTACAGTTAGTTTTCTTGTCAGGTTTGCTGTAATCCAATTCAGATCAGTTAAGAGGCAGAGAGAAAAAAATTCACATCCTTACTTTCCTACATAATTATTACTTTTCTTTTTTTTTTTTTTTAAGATTTTATTTATTTATTTGAGACAGAGAGAATGAGAGAGAGAGAGAGAGCACATGGGAGGGGGAGGGTCAGAGGGAGAAGCAGACTCCCTGCCGAGCAGGGAGCCCGATGCGGGACTCGATCCAGGGACTCCAGGATCATGACCTGAGCCGAAGGCAGTAGCCCAACAAACTGAGCCACCCAGGCGCCCTATAATTATTACTTTTCTGTGTAATGATTCCTTTACCTTCCAGAGCATAAACAAATGTTTTTGTTTAGAATCATTTTTAATAATGTTTTTGAAGGTGATTTTTGTCGGTTGTTAAATACTTGTTTTGTTTTTGTACATCCTGTCTGTAAACAGCAGTGTGAGTTGATGATTCCTGTTTTTTCTGTTGATTGCTCCAATTAGCGTCAGTTTTGCTTGTCCTAACAGTGTTGTAAGAACTCTCTGTATTTTGCATTTGGTAGCTCTATGGACATGACACCGGTGACTTTTTTGACACATATGCTGCAGCGTTTATACCTGTTGGAGAAACAAATCGGACAGTGTACATAGCCGTATGTGATGATGACTTACCAGAGCCTGATGAAACTTTTATTTTTCACTTAACATTACAGGTAATTCCTTCTTGACCCTGCCACCCACCTGAAACTCAGAGAAACCTTACAGTGCTTAAAAATCTGTTTCTCTAGAGATAAGCCCATCTAGAGACTGGAGGTGGTTTTCGTAGAACTCAGAACTGACAGCCTTTTTGGCAATTCCACGGTCTGGTTATTATTCCTCAGACAATCTTGTTTAGAAGATTCTGCAGTTGGTTTTTGGATCCATTCAGCTTATTTAGGAATTGCCGTGACAGATGCTCAAGAAAACCTGTCTTCCATTTGGCCCCTTTCTCTTTTATCCCTCCCCTGCTACCAGATGCACAAAGAATGACCAAGACTTCTGAGTTCAAAGGAGAGGGATACAAAAAGCAAGCGTGGAAGTGGGAGGTCCCTCTGCCTTAGAATCATTTTGGACTGCCTCTGGGAAAAATGCTTGAATAGCCCAAGGTTTAATTATCCTTTATGGCTTGATCTGTTAGGTTGAGGTAATGACTGTTAACACTGTTCTAGTTAATTTTTCTGAGGGGCATTGAGAATTTTTTTTAGAATGTTTAGGTCAGTATGAGTAAAATTTTTGTGCAAATGATACTTGAAATAGTCCTGTTTTGCTTTTGTATATTCCTTTTTTGCATATTCCTTTATGCTGCTGTTGAGTATCAATAGAAATGTTGAAGAACACTCTTCCCTTATTGATTAGAAAAGATGTTTTAATATTTTATCTTTAATTTGGCTCTATGATTTATAGAATAAATAATTCTTAAGCTTTGGCACCTTCTGTAGTGTAAGAAAAGAGATCATATTTGAATAGAATTTCATACTGCTTACTTAATTCTCTGTTATATTAGTAATGACACTAGAGTAATTATAATATAGCATTACTAGCCAGTGATACTTACCATTATATTGATTTATATTTTAATAGCCAGTGATTAATGGTTTTTTAAACTTTTTAAAAAGTTTCTATTTGGGACTGCTTTACCATGTTGACTTAGTTTGAATATATTTTCTTAATCAGCATTAAAAGTGTACTTGTATTTTTATTCATATTCTGAACAATTACATAAAGACAAACTCTATTAAAATGATTCTGTGTCTCTTATTTTTAATTTTATTAACTTATTAATTTTATTAACTTACGGCTTTTATTTAGAAACCTTCAGCAAATGTGAAGCTTGGATGGCCAAGGACTGTGACTGTGACAATATTATCAAATGACAATGCATTTGGAATTATTTCATTTAATATGGTATGGTTGCAATTTGATTCCTCTTGTGGTTGCTGGGTAATAGTTACTAAATTTTTTTGTTATTTTTCATGATGTTACCTGGCATCATCCTGCCACTTGATATTTAAATAAAATTCACTCGAACTTCATCCATGTCCCACATTTTGTAGACTGTTCATTTGTTCTACCTAAGATTTCTTCAGCTGCAGGAGGCCTATGTGATCGTGGCCATCTCTTGTCCTAATCTGCTGATATTCCACCTGACTCATTCATTACCTCCTTTGCTGGTCTCTAACTTGGATGTTGTCTAAGTCTGTTCCATCTGCTGTAACAGAATTCTCCTGTAACTGTAAAACAGCAGAAATGTATTTCTCACAGTTCTGGAGGCTGAGAAGTCCAAGGTCAAGGTGCCAGCAGATTTGGTGTCTGGTAAAGACCTGCTTCCCGGACATCTTCTTGTGCTTTCATAGGGCAGGAGGGGCAGAGGAGCTGTCTGAGGTCTCTCTGATAAAGGCACTAATCCCATTCATGAGAGCTTTGCCCTCATTACCCGGTCACCTCCGGAAAGGCCCCACCTCCGAACATGACTCGATTCGAACATGACTTTGGGAATAGAACAAACAGTCTGTAGCAGATGTTGTAGTCTAGTTCCTTTTGCTCGATTTCCTCAGTTGCCACTTGAAGAAAATACTGTTTGTCAGCCTCCTTGGGAACTTGGGAGATGAGAAAAACTTACTGGAAGAGTACTGGAAAAACTTATAGTAAACTCAAAATTGAATGGAATGAAGACATTACAGTTCTTAAAAATTCTGTAGTCAATCCCTTCCCTGAGATTTTCCCACTTATTAATATTTCTTAAAGGTTAAAACTCCTTGTCATCCCCCTCAGTTTTACTCAGCAGTTCATTTTTTTCCCCCGATCACCGAATTCCTGTGTCCTTGGCAAGTCCTATGTTCAGAGAGTTTTATCTTTAGAAACAAATACACAAGACAGGTTCCCCCTTGAGAGAGATTGTTTCCAGCTCTTAAAACAAAATTTATCTTGGATACAATTGGATTTTGCCACTAAGTTTTAGACTACAATAACCTTCCTGATACTGAGTCTTTTTGAATCATGTTACTAATTATCATTACTAAAAGATGATATGATACTCTCCAGCTTTTTATTTATTTTCCAATTTAGATTGCTGCTAAATTGGTGCATTGTATGTCATTTTCTTACCTTAAATTATCTCTGAAACAAGGCAAGCTATAGATAAATATGATCTTTTAATTGCAGCATCTTTATTAAAAAAGATGTGGATAATGTCAATATAGTAGACATTGTGACCTCCATTATATTGTCATTTACAAAATTTATTAAATTAATTAATCAGTCAATTCTATTTAAATGATAGGGAATTACTAGTTAATTATAAAGCAGGCTCTCTTAATTGCTTAATTTTTCTCCTTACTGTCTTTTTTCTATATTCACTCCTAGCTTATCACCCCTAACCTCATACTGACTTCTTTAAAGTTTTCTGCCTGCCTGCCTGCCTGCCTTCCTTCCTTCCTTCCTCCCTCCCTCCCTTCCCCCCACCCTCCTTCCTTTCTTTTCCTTTCCTTTCCTTTCCTTTCCTTTCCCTCCCTCCCTCCCTCCCACCCTCCTTCCTTTCTTTTTCTTTCCTTTCCTTTCCTTTCCCTTTCCTTTCCTTTCCCTTTCCCTTCCCTTTCCCTTTCCTTTCCTTTCCCTTTCCTTTCCTTTCCCTTTCCCTTTCCTTTCCTTTCCCTTTCCTTTCCTTTCCCTTTCCCTTTCCTTTCCCTTTCCTTTCCCTTCCCTTTCCCTTTCCTTTCCTTTCCCTTCCCTTTCCCTTTCCTTTCCCTTTCCTTTCCCTTCCCTTTCCTTTCCCTTTCCTTTCCCTTTCCTTTCCTTTTCCCTTTCCTTTCCTTTCCCTTTCCTTTCCCTTTCCCTTTCCTTTCCTTTCCCTTTCCCGTTCCCTTTCCCTTTCCCTTTCCTTTCCTTCTTTTGACATAGTACCTCTTAGCCTCTGGGAATGAATCCTATAGTCTCTAGCATTGGTCCCAGGTCCCCAACTGTTGTGGTTGCAGTGCTGCCAGGCAGCCCCTGACTGGGCACTTGCCCCTGTGGTTAAAATGAAACAAAGTTAACTGTTGAGCTCACAGTAGTTGCTAAATAGGCTGGCTTCAGTTCCTTGTCTGGAAGATGGTCATGTTGATGATGAAGATAGCATTGATGATGTCTGATGTCTTTGGGAAAGGTATTCTGATCCCCATTTATGGATAGGACACTGAGGCTTAGGGTCACCAGGAGAGATGGGCACTTCTGCCCTAGCTAGCATGCACCTGGCTGTTTCCCTCTTCCTCCTCTTCTAGGCCTGGTTTCAGGCAGCGAAGCCAGCATGTTTCAGCATTGAAGCCCTGGCTTCTTTCCCCCAGTGATCATGTCCTGAAAATTGTTGGCAGTTCTCTGCTTTTCATTGGCAGGCTGACCAATGAGAAGGTCATAGTGGTTGGGAGAAAGGCCTGTTGGCGGAGCTCCCAGTGGGTGGTCCCAATGAGCTTCTCTGGTGTGGAGGTACAGCTTGATTTTGTGACATCCGGGTCCCTGTGAGCATTTGAGTTTCTCATCTTTCAACTAGATAACCTTTAAGATCCTTCAGCAAAATAGCCAGCTGATGGTAGTAGAATCAGGACAAGAACTTGCATCTTTTGCCTGACTAAGTTTTATGTTCCCTTTACACTATTATTTTTAACCTTTCAAGCCTTTTTATTAGCTACCGCTAATTAATGCTAGGATGTACCACATTCTTAGGGTATGATGTGGATTAATTTATCTATGTAAATTTAGTATTTCAAGATAACAGTTTGCACCACCTCTACCTCTGGCTGATGAGTGCCTGATTATCTTTGCTGTTCCCAATAGCCTTTTTCAATCGCAGTGAGTGAGCCCAGGGGCAGAAATGAATCTGTGCCTCTTACTCTCATCAGAGAAAAAGGAACTTATGGAATGGTTACTGTGACTTTTGAGGTAAGTTTACTCTGAAATCACTTTAAATGGTAACAATTCAGAGTTCACATCAGGTGGCTATAAATTAAAAAATCAAAGTCCTTTGTATAATAAGCATGACCCTTAATAAAAATGAAATGAAAGTCAATACTTTTATTTTTATTTATTTCTGATAAATTTCATAGTTAATAAAAAATGTTTTTCTTGCTGCTTGCATATACTATGCTATCATGAAGCACAATGTATCATTTTATATACAGGGGTGGTAATAATAAACCACAAAATAAAATAATAATGTTAATTCTATAAAATCCATCAAACCTTTATGATAAACCTTTTCAAGGATATGAATTTTTAAAATGCCCATGGGTTACTTAGGCTTATGTAAAATTATTTGATATCTAGTCTTCTCTCATTTACATTCCCCATTAAAAAAAAAAACTCTTAATGGATGCTGTTAAGAGCAGTCACACTCCATCATGGAGGTCCATATGTGTTACAGCATTTGACATGAATAAGATAGGCTGTGGGTGAGGCACATTTCTTAGGGTGCTAGCTGTCACCATTCCATTTGATTGCTTAACAACCACATGCACACCAATGTGTCACCATATTGCTATTTTATGAGATACATAGTCAAATCTTCAACTAATTTTTGTGTTTTATAATATCTAGAACATGTTCATATGCTGTTTTCAAATATTGGAGCATTAATTTCTATCTTACCAGTTTCTATCTTAATTATTAATAGCAATATCAATTAAATGGATAGTTGGATTTATATAACATAATTCTGAAGCATAGAAGAGTTCTTGTGCTCATGGAGACCTACATCATATGATGGTTATGTTAACTGCATAAAAAAATAAAATGGCATAAGAGAATAATGCATGAAAAACATAGTAACAGTAATTAAATATGTGGTAGTCTTGCAAGTTCTACACAGGAAGTCTTAAAGAATGTTTCATGTACTTGAGAATATGTGCTTAGATAGTACATTTTTGAAAATGTATCTAATAACAAATGTGGGGAAAAAATTGGCTGGGGAAAGATAAGGTAAAATAGCAAATTTTGAATGTTACTTTCTGGATGTCTGAAGTTACTTTCTTGAGTCTTGAGCCTTTGTTTTGTTGAAATAATTACAACTAACGTTTGCTGAGAACTTAATTACGCCATTTAGTGTTCTAAGTGCTTTACACTGATTCTCCCTCATATAAAAACCAGCATCTCTTCCCAGAATTTTGTCTCCCACATGCCCTTCTTATTTTCTTCTCCATAATACTTATCATCATCTGAAAAATACACATTTATTTATCATTTTTCCCTTTCATTAAATGTGAGGTTCTTATGGGTAGGGAGTTTGCCTGTTCACAACTATATCCTTAACATGTAAAAGAGATCAGGCACAAAGTACTTAATAAGTACTTTTTAAAAGGAATGATCTTATTTACGTCTTCACACCTAGCCTGTGAAGTGGATATTATTATGCCTATTTTAAAGATGAGGAAAATGTTCCTCGGGATTGTTTCTTTATTTTTTAAAAAAGATTTTATTTGTGAAAGGGCACGAGCAGGGGGAGCAGCAGGCAGAGGGAGAGGGAGAAGCAGACACCCCACTGAGCAAGGAGCCTGACACGGGACTCGATCCAGGGACCCTGGGAGCATGACCTGAGCCGAAGGCAGACGCTTAACCGACTGAGCCACCCAGGCGTCCCTTGGGGTTGTTTAATGTCTTGCCCAACGTTACACAGTCAGTGGTGGTACCGCCATTTGATTCCGTTACTTAAGAGAATTTACCAATTTTGAATACCTTCTTCTCAAGAAAATATGTTTTTTTCTCAGATTTAATATAATGGCTGAGGAAAAAAAGAGAAAGCGCTTAGAAACCATGTAGTTTAATGTGATTATAGTCAAGATCTATATTACAGGCCTTGACTATTAATTAGAAGGACAGACTTACGTATAGTTTTAATTCTTCTCTCAAAACATTTTTAAGTGAATTTCAGATTTTTGTCAGTCAAAATCACAGTAATGCTTTCTTACTCTTGTGAAATATTTTGTGTTTATTGATGGCACTGTGTGTTTCTTTGCAGGTAGAGGGTGGCCCAAATCCACCTGAGGAAGATTTGAGCCCAGTTCAAGGAAATATTACCTTTCCCCCTGGCAGAGCAACAGTAGTCTACAACTTGACAGTACTTGATGATGAGGTAAGATAATGGTAAATGCTTCAGTGGGACAGGGACTCTGCCTGCAGTACAGACATGTTGGAGAACATTATGTCAAGCATGAAACTGTGTGCAGTATTTGAAATTATTCAAGAACATAGTCCTATGTAGGTTAGTGTACTGTACTAACTAGTTATTGTATACTTTAGCTATAAAGAGCCATTTTGGAATATATCTGATTAATATTTACCTAATTTATTTCAGATAAAATTATATATCTATTTTTTTGATAGGAGATATTGACTTTATTTTTATTTTTTTCAAAAAACATTTTTTTTATTATTATTATGTTATGTTAGTCACCATACATCATTAGTTTTTGATGTAGTGTTCCATGATTCATTGTTTGCGTATAACACCCGGTGCTCCATGCAGAACGTGCCCTCCTTAATACCCATCACCAGGCTAACCCATCCCCCTATACCTCTCCCCTCTAGAACCCTCAGTTTGTTTCTCAGAGTCCATAGTCTCTCATGGTTCGTCTCCCCATCTGATTTCCCCCCCTTCATTCTTCCCTTCCTGCTATTACATAAAATTATATATCTAAAAGCTGATGAACCTGAAAATAACTGGCAGCCACACGTAGTACAAAAACTTAAGCATTTTGTAAACCCTGATGATTGATTTTTGTTAGTGGTTTCCGTTTTGAGCAGGTATACAGTACTACCTACCCAGCATAAGTATTTTACTAAGAAAGCAAAGAAAATTCTATTGTAATTGATACTCTTTTGTTTGGATATTTTAAATGTTCACAGTCAAGGGAAGGCTTTAGTTGTTTTTACATTTCACATTGAAGTTACCAAGGATTGAGATGACACAGCTAACTTAACTAAGAAGGGAATGGATTTGAACAATAATGTGCAAGGGTATCTCTTGTAAATGAGATAATGAGAGAAATGAGAGAAAACATAACTTTTAATAAAATAATCTTAATATTGTCAGAAAAAAAGAGAGAATAAAATAGCTGGGAATTTTTAACCATCCCTCAACCTTACTACAAAAAAATCGTGAAATCAAATCACAACAAATCCCAAGAGAAGAGAAACAAACAATTTAGAAGACATTATTAGAAATTGTTTCTCTTGAAAAAATGAAATATTAGGTAACATTGATAACTCTAGTTCATCTGGTTCTTTAAGCTAGTAAAAACCTTTTGTTTTTAGATCCTTGAGAAGGTTATAATTTGGGGCAATGATTAATTATACATTTTAACTAGAAACTTAAAAGATCATCTTCTGAGGATCTAATGTACAGCATGGTGCCTGCAGTTAATAATACAGTGTTGTATACTTGAAAGTTGCTGAGAGTAGATCGTAAGTGTTGAGTCACTCACAAAAAGAATCAACTGTGTGAGGTGATGAGTGTGTTAGTTCTCTGGATCTCTGCAGTTATTCCAAAATGTATATGTACATCAAACCATCATGTGTACATTTAAAATATATTATAATTATATTTGTCAATTATTCCTCAGTAAAATTGGGCAATAAAAAGATCAATCAAATCACAGCATTTTTTTTTAGATAAATAGCCTTACCTTTTATATCGCTGTTGATAGAGGTAAAAAGATTTGTTTTTTCCCTTTCATTCATAAAACAGAATTTATTTAAACAGCATAGTGAAGATTATCCCTAGGATTTCTGTGTAGTTGCAAAAAAAAAAAAAAAAGTTTCACTCTAACAATGTCAACATTTGCCTGATAGTGACTCTTACAGCTTGTTCTCCAGAGGCATGATGTGTATTTTGGAAATCATATGATTGGTATATGTTTACCTCTCGAATTAGAAATCATTTAGAGAAAAGCAAGAATAATTCACATGTTGAAAACTAACAATTTGCATGTGATGCGTAATGTGTTAGTTTTCCAGATTCTTAGATATTCTTTATCTATGATAATATTATTCCAGATTCTTAGATAATCTTATATATTATTATTAGATTACTATCATGCTACTTCTGATAAAAGTAGTAAAATTTTATGCCCAGATTTACTGTCAAATCATTAGCGTTACCTAAAGATTGATCAGGTTTGAAAGACATTATACCTATACTTTAATACCTGTCCATACCATTGCTTTATGAACTTTTCCTTCCCTATCTAAAATATATTATGTAGCTTTGGAAAATATTTTAATATGTAGATATTAAACAAGCCTCTCTACTCCCTTCAGTTAAAATTTTTTTGTTTCTTTGTACTGAAACATAGCAACTTTATATACTTTGGTTTCTTTGCAGATGTTTTGGCTATTGGTATTTTTGCTACTGTTTATATTTATTTGACAGGTACCAGAAAATGATGAAATATTTTTGATTCAACTGAAAAATGTTGAAGGAGGAGCTGAGATCAACACCTCTAGGAGCTCAGTTGAGATAATCATTAAGAAAAATGATAGTCCCGTGAGATTTATTCAGAATGTTTATTTGGTTCCTGAGGAAGACCACATACTCCTAATTCCAGTGGTTCGTGGAAAAGATGACAATGGGCATCTGATTGGATCAGATGAATATGAAGTTTCAATCAGTTATGTTATTGTAACTGGGAATTCAACAGCACATGCCCAGCAAAATTTAGACTTCATTGATCTTCAGCCAACCCCAACTATTGTTTTTCCATCTTTTATTCATGAGTCACACCTAAAATTTCAGATAGTTGATGACACCATTCCAGAGATTGCGGAATCATTTCATGTTGTATTACTAAAAGATACCTTGCAGGGAGATGCTGTGCTTTTAGCCCCTTCTATTGTGCAAATCACCATTAAGCCAAATGACAAACCTTATGGAGTCCTGTCATTCAACAGTATCTTGTTTGAAAGGACAGTTGTAATTGATGAAGATACAACATCAAGGTATGGTTTATTTTAAACCTGTTACTGCAGTTATTTTAATATATTATTCTGAGATTTAGTATTTGTGCTGTTGGACATAGTGTCGAACTGTGTCACTTCTTCCACCATGGTTTTGCTGTTTTCTTTCTTATTTTCAGAGTGATTTAAATATGCAAGTGAATTCGTATTATGATAGGTTCCCAGGACACATCTATGTAACTCCCCCTTCATATTAAAATAGCCATTCGTTCTCTATGATACGGATTCTGCTTTTACCAAAATCTCATGGCCAGTTTGACATTGAAAAAGCCCAGCTAAGGGAAACACAGTATAATATGTGACCATATATACTTCTTTTAAAATTCTAGATTTGAAGAAATTACAGTGGTTAGAAATGGTGGCACCCACGGGAATATTTCTGTGAACTGGGAACTGACACGGAATAGCAGTGATCCCTCACCAGTAACGGCAGATATCAGACCAAGTTCTGGAGTTCTCCATTTTGCACAAGGGCAGATGTTGGCATCAGTTTCTCTTACTGTTGTTAATGATGATCTTCCAGAAGAGGCAGAAGCTTATTTACTTCAGATTCTGCCTCATACAGTACGAGGAGGTGCAGAAGTGAGCGAACCAGCAGAGGTAGATCATTTGTTATGCTTTACTTGTGTGAATATTTCCGTGTTCCAAAAGAGCCAAAGAATTTGATCACACAAATCACTTTTATGTCTAGTTGGATGCAACGGGAAGAACACTGGTTTTAGAAATGATATATGTTTCCGTTGCTCAAGATGCTCTGTTCTGTAAATAAAAAATTTACTCTTCAAAAAAATTCCGCAAACAATAAATTAGGAAACTTGCCAAATCTGTTTTTGATTCATCTTTTACTCTGGTGTACATGTAAAACGTGATCATGTTTAGACATGATATGTAAATAAATATTAAAAATCGGAATAGCCTCGTAAGTCAACAGTTCGGTATTCTCAGATGTGAGAATTCTACACTTTAATATTTTATTTCTTTATCTGCAGCTTTTGTTCTACATTCAGGATAGTGATGATGTTTATGGCCTAATAACATTTTTTCCTATGGAAAACCAAAAGATTGAAAGCAGCCCAGGTGAACGATATTTATCCCTGAGTTTTACAAGACTAGGAGGAACTAAAGGAGATGTGAAGATGTTTTATTCTGCCCTTTATATTCCTGCTGGAGCTGTGGACCCTTTGCAAGCAAAAGACGGCATCTTAAATATGTCCAGGAGAAATAACCTCATTTTTCCAGAACAAAAAATCCAAGTCACCACAAAACTACCAATAAGAAATGATGCATTCCTTCAAAATGGGGCCCACTTTCTAGTAAAGGTACTATAATGATTAGAACAGTTTCAACTTTGGTTCAACTGCACATGTATTTGTCTGTGTGAAAGAGTTAACTAACCATTATCTTGCCCACATTGATGGTTTGGATGCTACCATTGGTTACTACAATTTGTTGAGGGAGTCCAAGGAGAGAATGTGTCTGCTCTTAAGCCATATAAGGAAGAATAAAACAAGGGTCCTACTAACATTAATATTTTAATCAGGTGATAATAAAAGTATACCAACTTGAAATGCAGGTCAGAAAATAATGGATGATGTAATGTAGTCACACAAATTGTTAATGGAGGAGGGTGGGGAGGGGGGAGATTGAGAGAAGAAGGAGAAAGAGATCTGCCATTCTTTTGAGTTGATTTGGGAAAATATGACATAGGAATGGGATTTGTAGGATAAATACAGTTTTTCATGATGGATAGTGCAGGGGAGGCATTTCAGAAATAAAAAAGCAATATGAGAAAAATTGTGTAGATATTTTTAATTAACATACTAAAAAAAATCTGTTTCTTTGTCTATTAACTATAGTTAGAATCTCTGGATTCTCATCTACTTAATAAAAAGAAGTTAGGGACCCATAGCATATTCTTCCACTTTGTCTTTTTTTATTTCTTAACTTTTATTAAAGAAAACATTATTTTTATTGCCAAAATTAAAAAAAAATCTGCACTCACTTTTGATAGTGTGGTTATGTTTTCCATGCATTTGGCATTGGTTGATTCTGAAAATTAGAAAGCAATAAAGGATGCTTATCAAATTTTGGTTATGTAAATAAATTTAATAGAGATTCAAATAGTATGAATGGGTTGATAAAGAGTTTATAATCCTATATCACTACATACTTTGCTAACCGAAATATGTATCAAATGAAGTTTCATATTCCATTAATTTTTTTGAAGCATGTACATTTAAATTGGTCTCATATTTTTGCCTAGACTTTGTTTTATGGTTTATTGCTGCTTTCTCTAGTATTTCTAACTGCTCCCTTTATATGTACCATCTTCACCACTTTATAGCTTCCAGTTGTCTTATATATGTTGGATGGTGAGTTTAGCCGTACTAACTGCTTTCTATGCTTGCTTCACACCTGCTACTTGGGATGGTTTTTACTGAGCTCCTGAATTTTCTTGATCTCTTGCTTTTTCCTTCTTGGATCGTGTTTGGGTTTTGTTGTAGTATATCTTCCTCAAATACATGTACAGAAAAGGAATATGCAAAGTAAACTTTTTGAGTCTTTGAGAAGCTAAAAACAAAACTTCAAACTTACACTAATAGTTTGGCTTGGTAGAAATTTTTAGATTAAAATGATTTTTTCAGGGTGCCTGGATGGCTCAGTTGGTTAAACATCCGACTCTCAATTTCAGCTTAGGTCATGATCTCAGGATCGTGAGACTGAGCCCTGCATTGGGCTCCACACTGGGTGTGGAGCCTGCTTGAGATTCTCTCTCTCCCTTTCCCTCTGCTCCTCCCTCCTTCTCTCTCTCTCTCTCTCCCCCTCTCTAAAAATAAAAATAAAAATAAATATTTCTTTTCTCAGAACTTGGAAGGTATTGTTTTATAGCACAGTTGCTGATAAGAAATTGAGGGTCAAGACATTATTTACTGTTTTAGGTAACTTGTTTGTTAACTCTAAAGCTTTTTTTTTTAAATCTTCTTGGTGTTCTGAAGTCCACAGGACTGTGTCCCACTTTGCTTAGCATTTGATAGGGTAGGCCCTTTTATTCTGAAGACACTTGTCTTTGTTTGTTTGTTTGTTTGTTTGTTTTCAGCTGGGCCACTGCTCAAGCTTGCACCATTTGTGTATTTCTTGAGGAGTCCTGGTGGAGGGGTCTAGTCGGTGACCTGTTATGGGGATATATGATTTATCGTATGTAGAGGATGCCTTTTTGTAATTCATGCACCCAGAGGGAGAACTTTTGCCATTTTGTTTCCAAAGGTTTTGCCACTAGTGGTGGGAGATTCTGCTCTCCCTCTTTTGTTATTATTATCATTGGTATTTTGTGTCCCCTCAAAATCGGGAACTTATGATGTGATGCATACTTCTGTCTATGAGGAAAACCCATTCTTGGAGGACCCCTGAATTTCTCTTGAAGTGATGGGTGAAGAGAACATGGCCTTGTACACAGTTGTGTCTGCTTCCCCTGTGGCTTGTGGGATGCTCTTGTGACATGAGTGGCCAGATGGGGCATCTGCATCTGTGAAGTGGAATTGAGCATATGGTGGAGCCCCTGGCCTTGGCCATGTTGAACAAGAAGTTAAAGGGACTGGAGCACTGCTACCGGAACACATTTGGAGATATATTTAGAAAATTTTTAAAAAGCTATACATTTGGCCTTATTTAGTGTCACAACATTTTTTAAGATTGGTCCTAATAATACATGAAAGTGCATAACTAATTTCATCAGTTTGCACTTAGGGTAGCATTTCCCAAACTTGGCAGTTTTCAAGAGTACCTGGGAGATAATAACTTGTCAAGAGGAGTTTCAGAATTTGATGGAGTTTTTGTTTTTATTTTTGGTGTCAGCTCTGTCCTTTGCCTTTTCTGCTGTCAGTATCCTCTGGATTCAAAGCACTCTCATTGATATACATTGTCTTAGTTCTGGCTGCTATAAAGAATACCATAGACTGGTGGCTTAAACAACAGACATTTATTTCTCACAGTGCCAGAGGCTGGGAAGTCCAAGATCAGGGTGCCGGCATGGAGAGTGACTGGTGAGAGCCCTCTTCCTGGTTTGCAGACTGATGTCTTATTGCTGTGTCCTCACATAGTGGAGAGAGACAGGAAACAAGCTCTTTGGCATCTCTTCATTTAAGGCACTAATCTCATCATGGGGGTCCCCCCCTTATGACCCAATTATTTCCCAAAGGTCCCATTTCCACATGCCATCACCCTGGGGATTAGGTTTTCAGTAGGTGAATTCTGGGGGAGCACAAACATTTAAATTCATAATGTATGTTTAAGGTATGTCAGTTTTCAGTTCTCCCTTGTAGGGCACAAGTGATATGAGAAACAAATTATTAACCCAAGTGAAATAAAGCAAAGATTTTACACAGCTGTTTTTGCTTTCATGGAGGCCTGGGCATCCTGGAATTCTTGTAGTCGTTGTAGTGATGTGAGGTGAGTTTAAGGGCTGATGATGCAGTAATGTTGATTCTGAGTTGTGGATAACTTTTCTGTTCCCATTTTAGCTTTCTGATTTCTTTTCTTAGGCTGCCTCAAGACCAGTTTTTACTGTGGCTACAGACCCCCCGGTATCTGTGTGAATATTAGTGACCTTTCTATTAAGCTCTTAGTCTTTTGAAAATATCTTGTATCTCTATCCAAGTAGCTGCAGAGAATCTCTTTGTAAACAAAACCTTATTAAGGACCATCTATGGATCAGATATTATCCGAGCTATTTTCAGCATTGTATATGAACATGATAGAATTTTTTCCTGATGCCACTTGAAAAGTAAGGGAAAACTTGAAGAAGTATGTAGTGTTTGAATTTTGGTGATGCCGGTTTAGAAATGTGTTTGTACCACTAATTCCAGACTCCATTCTTTATCTCTCTGTATTCAGTTAAAAAACAAAAGGTCTTACAGTGCAGATAGTTCATTTAACAGTTTAGAAAAAAAAAGACATTATTAGTCACTGACACAATTCCTCGAGGTTCAAAACAGCTGTAGGTTCTGGAAAGCTCCTTGAAATTAGAAGGTTGTGTAGTTTGTATAGTACGTAATGGATAAGCAACACAAGAATAGGAGGCATCGGATTCTGCATGGAAAGTTGAATGAAACTGAAGAAAGGAGAATCTGAGACATAAACTCCTCATTCTTCACTAACCCTCTCCGCTAAATACATTAGTCTGAGATACAACTTTTGGCAGGCTTGGGTTTGCTAATGTGCTGTCCCAGTTGCAAACTGTCTGAAAGCAAAGAACGACTCTTTATGAATGGGGCAGTTTGATTTAGCAGATGCTTAAGGAACCCAGACAAAAAGGCTTAGAGACTAGGAAATAAGCCATGGAAAATTAGCATTTTCCTTTTGATCGGTTCATTTCTTTGTATTTTTCAAAAATTCTATATTTAGAATTAATTCTATAGCTTTTTTTGATAAATGTAAGATACGACTTATTTATTTTCCTACTTTCTTTTTAGAAAGTTTTGAAGTAAAAATATATTGATGTTTTAAATAGTATTGCAGTTTAGCTCTTTGCAAATGTATGGGAATGGGAGTGTTCATTAACAACCACGTGCTTACTCATACATGACCAAGTATTTTAGAAACATCTCTGCCTCCAAACAATGTACACCTTATATTTATATACATTTAATATATGCATTTAAATATATATATAAATTAAATATATTTTATATACATTTATATATATTGTATTTGTTTATTCTTTGTAATATTTTTTAAGATAAGTAGAAATTTACATGTATATATATTTCTTTTATCTAGAAAGAATGACAGGTATGTGGTTTTTACTATTTATCTTTACACTGTATTTATTTTATAAAGTAAATGCAGTATACTAAAGAATTACACGTCTTATTTTACTTGACTTGGTCTACATACCATATTTGGCAAAATGTGTCATTCTAATTTCGTTTTTTTCTTTTACTCAAATGACTATTTACCAAATATGGAGTTTTTCCTATCTTTCTCCTGTATGTGATTTTTAGATTTAAAAAAAATTTTAAAATATTTTATTTATTTATTTATTTATTTATTTTTTATTTTATTTTATTTTTTTTAAAGATTTTATTTATTTATTTGAGACAGAGAGAATGAGAGAGAGAGAGCACATGAGAGTGGGGAGGGTCAGAGGGAGAAGCAGGCTCCCTGCCGAGCAGGGAGCCCGATGCGGGACTCGATCCAGGGACTCCAGGATCATGACCTGAGCCAAAAGCAGTCGCTTAACCAACTGAGCCATGCAGGCGCCCTATTTATTTATTTATTAAAGAGGCGTGAAAGACTGGGGTGGCAAGGGGTAGAGGGAGGGAGACAGAGAATCTTAAGCAGGTTCCATCCCCAGCACAGAGCCCCATCTCATAACCCTGAGATCATGACCTGAGCTGAAATCAAGAGTCAGACTCTTAACCAACTGAACCACCCAGGCGCCCCTCCTGTATGTGATTTTTAAAGCAAAATGTGTGACATTTTAAAAGGGCATTTACTTTTGCCTTTAAAATATATATCGTTTATCATAAAATGTGACACTGTGTGTGGGATCAGAACTACTCCTGTTCATTTGTGGAAAATCAACTTAAATCACAAGTCTCTTCTGGTGGTTACTTATTGGCATTGTTTCCACATTACAAAGCCTAACAGAGGGCCCTAAAGAATGGGAGATCCATAATGTCTTATTAAGTTCAGAATTGCTTTTCATCTTAAAATATTTGTTGTTTTTGCAGTCCTGTAATGATTATCTATTCCTATACTCCTCAAGTGAACACTGTATGGATTGATCAGTTGAATTTTGGAAAGTTAGAATATTAAGATGTTGAAGGTTTGTGATATACCAGGATTCCTATAGAGCTCATTTTGTGTTGGAGGGATGAGTTGACAAACATTTACTGTGTCTCAGCTGCAGTTTTGGTTCTGTGTCATGGCCTGGGAAAATGCTGAGAAGAACACAGACTCACAAAGGCTTTGTTAGGAAGTAAAAGTCTGGAATACACAAAATGATGATAAGCAATCAACATGTGAAATTTACGATAACGTTCTAAGTTTAGGGAGGGTAGTTATCAAAATTCAGAAAGTTAGAATAAAAAGGGCTGGAGATACCAGGAAATCTTCATGAAAGAGGGAGATGTAACTGGACTTTAAGAATGGCTACATTTTGGCCTTGTGAGATAATGAAGGGAGGCCATTCTAGATGAGAGCACTATGGAAGTTACTCTAGTGGTCATGTTCATTAAACACGGGGATATTGTGTGTTATACATACGCTGTTTTTCTTTAAACGGAGAGACAGGTTACATTTGGTGTTCTGAATGATGTTCTGATAGTGAATTTTCTCTGGCATAGAAGGGGAGTGGGTGATTGATTGGAGGCATGGGTCAGTGAAAGAGAAGAACGAGATGTGGGCAACTCTCAGTTTAGCTTTAAGGTCAAGGTAGTTGGGTACAGGTAATAAAGAGGAAAAGCAGATGGTAGTGCTGGTGATGTTAGTAGTGAGGGGACATGGAACAGAGATAATGATTTCTATTTTGGACATTCTAACTGTAAGGTGTCTGTGTGACATTTTTATGATGTCCATGGGCAGTTGGTTACAAAGATTTGGAATTTGAAGGAGAGATCCAGAGATTATTAGGGAGAGGGTATGACATAATAAGATAAAGGGCTTAGAAAGAACCCTGGGGAATTATAACTGAAGAGCAAAAAAAAAAAAAAAGCTCAAGAAGCCAGTGCAGGAGATTGAAATAAGATGGTGACTGTAAGAGGAGATGAAGTTGCCAAGTTTGTGACCTTTACATTTGTTGCCTCATGCTATTAAGACTTTTTTTAATTTAAAAATGTCTGTTCTTTTAAATTTTTCACTGTGTTTGTTTGTTTATTATAGTTGGAAACTGTGGAGTTGGTGGACGTAATTCCCCCAATCCCACCTGTAAGTCCTAGATTTGGGAAAGTCCAGAATATTTCTTTAGTGGTTACTCCAGACATTGCAAATGGAGAAATTGGCTTCATTAGCAATCTTTCAATCATTTTACATGAACCAGAAGATTCTGCTGCTGAAGTGGTAAGTAAGCTTTTTCTTATTGATGGGGCCTAATGAGTCTGAGATAAGGCATAGACACGGAATTAACAGATGTTGAAAAGCTTCACCATTTACAGGAAGTCTTCAATATGTCATTTAAGTAACTGATTAATATGTGATTTTTCCATCATCTTTTGCCATATTTGTTAGAATAAAATTAGAATTAATTGCTCATGGCCAGAATTGGATATTTTGATGTGGATGCTTTTAGATAGTGCTATGACATTTGCCAGAGTGATAGCCAAACATAATTTTTCTTTTTTTATTGGCTAAGTCACATGTATTGCAGGTATCCTTGACCTATTCCATTATTAGCATTCCTCATGCTTGCCTTGGGAAGGACTAGGGTGGCTGCGTTGGGTTCTGTGCTTGGCTGTGGAAGTGATCCACTTGGATTGCCATTCCACTTGGTGGTGGTAAAGTTGTGGAATGCCAAATCTGAGGAATTTTATGTTATATATATGGGTACATTTTTGTGGGTGCACACACACACACACACACAAAAGCACACTCACATATATAGCACCCCTACCTGACCCCTACCCTGATTGAATTTTCCTACCATCTATCTAGGGATGGCTCTGACTTTCAGGTTTACCATTACCTGGGTTCTGGTCTATCCCTGAAACCTTCTCTAAGACTCTCATAACTTAGATTTGATTTAAAGTGGGTTGGGGTTCAGATCAGAAAAGTGGAGAATTGTTTTTGTTATCGAAGTCTCATGTCAAAATATGGTATTCGCAACTTCCTTTGTTTATATATTTGATTCTATAAATTGGCAGAGCAGCTCATTTTTCAAGATGGTTCTGATTTTTTGTATTTTTTTTATTAGTACACTGTTTCTTTCTAAAAACTGAAAAACTAAAAATGTTTAGAGAGTGGATTGCTTTTATTCATTATTTGCTGTCAATTTACCATTTCATATTTTTCCCTTGAGGGAAATTAGTTTTGAGGGAAAGTTTTGGGCTCTGTGAACCTGCATTCTTCCCCTCTGGGAAACAGAAAGGATGGAAATTTCCCTCAGCTCTCTTTCTCTTTGTCCCATCCATAGCCCAGACTACACCCACTCCCTCAGGGTGACTCTTAATTTGTCTTCCTTAAGTATCCTATTTTGCTCACTAGTCGTCAACCCTGACCATTGCTAGTCAAATTAGCAGAATGGCTAGTGAGGAAAATATCTTCCATTTTTCAAAATGAGTTGTGTTAAAAAGCAAAGAACAAAGAAAATACCTTTTTAGGGGCTTAAAAAGAACAGCGTATCTACCATTAAGTATTCACTTATATTCTTTATTTGAAAAAAACTTTATCATTATCTACAATGATCCTTTTATTTTCTATATTTGAAATGTACTGCACTTAAGTAAAACTACCAAATATAATTTGTTTCAGAATTATTATAATAGCAGCCATTTATTTAGCTCATACAATGGAGAGACACTAATCCTCTCCACAAACTTGCAAAATATGGAAGCCCTAGCTTCATTTCACTTGAGGAAATTGAGGTCAGAGAGGTTAAGTAACTTGCCCAAGGTCACCCAGAACTATGATTTGAGTATCTCATTTTATTTCTACTGCATATATCGTATTGGTTAGAAACATTTCTTGTTCTTATTTATATTATTATTTTCTTATTTTTGCCTCCATCACTTTAGGATGAATTTTTCGTAATTTTCTAGTTTTAATTATAAAAGCTTATCTTTCAGTTTATATTGTGATATTTCATTAATTCCTTTTTTTGGAGAAACTCTGATGGAAAGTTAGTATTTAGCCAGCATGTTCTATGTTTTTCACTATTCTTTGGCTTTTAAAATATCCTTTTATTAAGACAAATCATAGGTTAGGGATATTTTGGGGTGGGAACAGTTTTGCAGATAAATTTGATTAGCAAAAACTAATAAAAAATAGTTATATTTAAAATTATTTTTATGCTTAATGAGAAGACATGTTCAGTCTTCTGTTTTAATGTCATTTAATAGTTGGCTTCTCTATGCAGAATACATATATTCATATAATAACAAGTGCATCCACTAACTGAAAAGCTTACATAATTTATTAGCATGTATTTCAGGAGAAATTTTTTTTTTTTTTATAAGGTATATATTCCCTTACATCGGGATGGAACCGATGGCCAGGCTACTGTCTATTGGAGTTTGAAGCCTTCTGGCTTTAATTCAAAATCAGTGACCCTGGACGATATAGGTCCCTTTAATGGCTCTGTTGTGTTTTTATCTGGGCAAAGTGACACAACAATCAACATTACAGTCAAAGCTGATGACACACCGGAAATGAATGAGACAGTAACACTTTCTCTAGACAGGTAATAACCCATTTAGGTTATGTTTATTTAATAGCATTTATATATGTTTGAGTTCTCTGAAATAATTTTGTTTTTTGTTTTAATTCCTTCCTCCATATAAAGTAAAGAGAAAAAACTAAATAGATAACATTTTGCTGGGCTTCTGATTTTTCTGTTTTTTGTTGATAGCTTTGGTTAGACTGAATATTGTGACATAGTGAAATTTTACCCTGCTATTCATTATGAGGAAACATTACACAGAGAATTATTGGAAGGTATCAGATATAACATTAAGCATAGCTAATAAATTGCTATGTTAAAAAAGTAGGCAGCAACAAATCTAAAATGTTAGGTTAAGCAAACAGCTCTGCCTGCTTCATTTTCAACAGGGGAGAGGATTAGAGCTTTTTTTGAGTGAGTAAAAAGAAAGCATTAATCTTCATATAATGAATTCTCTTTTTAACATAGAATTTGAACACTAAATAATACATATTTTTCAGAGAATCAAAAATACAAATTTAAGAGGTCTTTTTCAGTAATAATAAGGATTTACTTAACATTTCTCAGTGGATAATTTATATTAGGAAAATATTACAGTCTCTCAGAGAGATTTTTTTTCAGTAATTCAGAAAATCACCAAAAGTGAAACAAAGTTCTTTGTTTAACTGATGTCAGTTAATTAAAAAAAAAAAAATCAAAACCAAGCTTATCTGCTACAGTTTTCTATATTAAAATTGATACATATTAGAGAAGGTTAGTGTGGCTGGGGGGCTTTGCAAAATTCATATTTTATAAACAATAAAAATCACAGATAAATTCAATTGGCATTATATTATACTATATTAATCAGGACTGAAATAGCAATAATTATTTTATGGAACCCCTTATCCTCTCTATATTTTACCATTAGGTTTTTCTTTGTAGGTATTTTGTATAAACACCTTCTGGAAACCTGATGAGTAGCTGTTCTTTATTTTTATGTCAAGGAAAAATACAGAATGTAGGGAAAAAATGACTTATGCTTTTAATATGTATTTCACATTAAATCTTAAGGAAAGGTATTTCAAATTATTTTAAAAAGTCAGTGAAATGTAATGTAAATGAAAATTGAAAATTATCATTTTTTCACTTATGTCCTTTTTTCTTTTAGTTAGGTTTGAGTACTTATTAAATCAATGGGCAGTCTTCAAAAAAAAAGAAAGAAAGAAAGAAAGAAAGAAAGAAAGAAAGAAAGAAAGAAAGAAAGAAAGAAAATGAACAACATTTATAAACCGAAGATAAAGCAATTCATAGAAACTCTTAGCTGAGTTTCTGCTTTGGCTAAGTGTTTAAAGAATGGCTTAAATTTCACCTTTGAAAGTTTACTAAATATTTTTTATATTCTTTCAAAACAGTCATTTTTTAACTTGATCATATAAACATTTAAATTAATTAAATATGATTTTTAGGTATTTATTTCTCTCTCTCTCCTATGGGCAAAGACAGTACACAAGGAAGTACAAATCATGGGCTAGAGTATTTCAAAAATTATTGGTTACTCTCTTTTCAAATACAGGAAATTCATTCAATTTTATATTTATGTTATACTTATATCTAATTCAATTAGTAATAGTGTTTACTTATATTATCTAAATTGTGCATGAGTAAGAATGAGCAAATAACATTTGAGTGTTCTAAGACATATTTAATTAAATAAATGTGAGAATAACATCTACGATTTAAAATTACATATTTTATCTAAACCTCCTCTCAATTTTGCAAATTTTTAACAAAACTAAAATGAAAGAATGAATGGTAGTGTTATTACAATGTTATGATATAATGCAACAAAAATAATTAACACTTTATTGTGGTACATTATAGTTTCTCTAAAGTCAAATTCAAATTCAAATTCTCTGTATTTAGTACAGATAAGAGTTGCTCTAGAGTTAAACAGTTTATGATGCTTTCAGTATCATACCAGTTAAAAATATTTTACTGTTTAGTTTTCCCCAAATCAGAAAAAATTTCACTATGCCAGTTAATTTCAGAAAAATTACCATATATGTGGTGTATAACCCCATATTTATAGTGTCATTTGACCTTAAAAATGAAGCCCTATGGTGAGCGCTGTGAATTGTGTAAGACTGTTGAATCGCAGACCTGTACCTCTGAAACAAATCATACATTATATGTTAAAAAAAGATGATAGTAGGAAGGGAAAAATGAAGGGGGGGATATCGGAGGGCAAGACGAACCATGAGAGACTATGGACTCTGAGAAACAAACTGAGAGTTCTAGAGGGGATAGAGGTGGGAGGATGGGTTAGCCTGGTGATGGGTACTAAAGAGGGCACGTATTGAATGGAGCACTGGGTGTTATACGCAAACAATGAATCATGGAACATACATCAAAAACTAATGATGTAATGTATGTGATTAACATAACACAATAAAATAAAATAAAATAAAAAATGAAGCCCTAGGGTCATGCATGTTGACATGTGTTTTTCAAGATTGTTTGAAAATACATTACATTGGGGATTTGGAAAAGTATTTAGATTTCCTGTTATGAAGTTCTATGTAAGTAATATTTGTCAAAGTTAAAAGATAAAATGCTATCTTATGGCTTCTTTGATTATATTTCTATGCAAATGATGAAAGGTATGTATTTCTTTGCTTCTAAAGTTTTTTATTTTTTCAAAGAATAACTGGCTTTAGATCTGAGGATGAAAATTTTTGTTTTATTAAAAACCTCATTAAAGCTACTAAGTAATTATAACTCAAGCTGCCTGAGATTTGCTCAGCTGCTGTGGCTTGTGAGCATGCACAGTGCTTGGCAGGCCCCGGCTCCTTGGAGCAGGCCTGGAAAGGAATGTCTTCAATGCGTGTTGACATGCTGGCTGGCCATGGGGTCGTCTTCCCTAAGTGGAAACTGCTGAACCTCTTGCTAGCATTCATCAATAGCAGAGAATCCACTGTGCAGAAGTGAACATTACTAGCTTGTGGGGGAAAAAATGAAAAGCTTTCTTTCACTTTATTTTTGCTCTGTCGTTCAAATTTCTAGCAGTATGAGTGAGATTTTGGCAAACGGTGTCTCTGTCTCCTTTTCCCCCCCTCCCACACTTCTTTCTGTGTTGACAGGGTAGAAACCGAAAGGTTTGTCGTGTATTTTGGGTAAGTGTACAAAACAATGCCTTGTTTTTGGTTATTCAACCTTTTGCTTTCCAAGCTGTTATTTTGGACAGGCTGCATTTCTGCATGACCACAGGTCTTGAGAAATTTTGCTTGATGGCTGTGCATGCTTTGTGTGTAGTTTCATTTTCTAATGGTAAGGGGAGTGTGTATGAAATATGGATGTATCTACTATGAAAATCACATGACCGCATTAACAGTATCACAAATAACTGTCCTATTATTTGGGCTGTCTCTTCTGCAGACACAAGAATGCTAGGTTTTGGTTGTCAGATTTCCAAAAGCTAGAGAAGGATGATAATTCTGATTTTCTATTACATAGGAAGTGAGCTGTCTTTTCTACATATTAATTGTGGCTTCATTGTAATTTTGAGGTCTGATCATGAATACTGTTTGATTCAACAGAAAGTCGAATTTGGGAAGGTTTAGAGCAGATTGCAGGATTGAGAATTCTCAAAGAGAATGCTGGCTTTTAAACTCCCAGAGCCCTGTGTCCCAGTCCCTTTGATCATTCTAATTATACACTGAGCATAAAAACCAGAAATATAAAAAAAAATCTTGTTTTAAATATGTTCTTTTGAGAGATGTATAGAAAGTGCTTAACAAGTAATGCATCTCAGATCCATTCTGTTCCATGATTTTTTGTGTTTGTTCTATATTTTCTTTTAATAACAAAAAATAAATTAAAACTGAGGTGAATAGAATCATATGGTCACAAAATATTTCTAAAATCTAATCATAATTTCGTTTATTTTTGATCACTGTGGCTTGCTTTAGTCCATGCAGTTATCCAACTTTTATTTAGTTAGTGTAATCTTATGTCATGATTTTTTTTTAATTCAAGTGCACATAAAGGTAAAACAAATTTATTTAAATATATTTTCTAACTACATGTTAAAATTAAATTTTCCTAAAACTATAAAAAAATCTGTAGATTTTATACTTTATAAAAATATATTTACAGCCTTTGGTTACTTATTTTATGGTGTACTTAGACAATATTTTTGGTGTATTTTTGGAGTACTTAGGCAATATTTAATTTCAGTCAAATATGAAAGATATCATGAATTCAGAAATAGAAGTTCTTCCATAGATACTATGAGTAAAAGTATTTTGATCTTAAATAATTTTAGTACACTTAAATTCAGTTTAAGTTTTAACTGATAATAACCTTCATATTCATTATCTGGAAGTGTTGTAAATATTGTAAATAAGGCTGCAAAATTCAGTGTTAAGATTATAGGTGGCAGGTCCCTTTTCTTCCTTCTGACTTCTCCAGGGTCAATGTAGAAAATCAAGTGCTAAAATCTGGATATACTAGCCGTGACCTAATTATTTTGGAAAATGATGATCCTGGGGGAATTTTTGAATTTTCTCCTACATCCAGAGGACCCTATGTTATAAAAGTAAGTATGAAAGAAACTTCAATCTATTCTGTACTCACAACTTCAGAAGAACAATCTTGAAGGATTTGAACTTTCATGGATTTTTTTTTTTTTTTTTTTTTAAGGAAGGGGACTCTGTAGAGCTCCACATCACCCGATCCAGGGGTGCTCTGGTGAAGCAGTTTCTACACTACCGAATAGAGCCGAGAGATAGCAATGAGTTCTACGGAAACACAGGGGTGCTAGAATTTAAACCTGGGGAGCGAGAGATTGTAATCACATTGCTAACAAGATTGGATGGGATACCAGAGGTACGGGATTTTCTTTCTTTCTTGTGCTTTTGTGGAAAGCTGATAGTATCTAGTATATTATGAATGTAGATATTTTGAACATTGACAAGGAGATACAGGAGCAGAAGTGAGCAAGAAAGGACTGAGAGGCTACTTACGTTTGCAAAAGAAAAAAAAAACCACAAGTTTAAAAAACAAAGTAAGATTCATTCAACTTTGAATTACATGTTTGTCCTACAGAAAGAAATGCCAAACTATCTGAAATGTGTGTGATCAGTTTTCATCTTCTTTAAGCTTTGTTTATGTTTAACTTTATTTTATGTCACCTGTTTGAACTTTTAATGATATGGGTTTGAACTGAAGTTTTTCTGTAAAATCACTTTTAAAAAAAAATAAATTTAAGTTTTGTATTAGTGGAACCACATATTGTTCCATTGTGTTTGCACACCAATACATAGGTAGTTTTTCAATTAATTTTATTTTATTTACTCTTATTAGTTTAAATGGCTAGATCATCAGTGGTAAGGTCCGGTTTTCTTGCTATGTTAGTATAGTATCATGATTTATCTTTTCCTTTTTTGGATAATGTATACTTTCATATATGATGTTTCCCTTAATTGGTAGGAGAGTGTTAAACAATTTTTTAGGAATAATATCAGCTCTTTTGTTTTTTTCAGTGAGTGGGATGTTTCTGGAAAATAGTATTAATATTCTTCAATAGATATATTTTTATTTGCTTTGAAATTTCAACTATATTTTTCCTAATTTGACATGTTCATTTTAGTTGGATGAACACTATTGGGTGGTCCTCAGCAGCCATGGTGAACGGGAAAGCAAGTTGGGAAGTGCTACGGTTGTCAACATAACGATTCTAAAAAATGATGATCCTCATGGGATTATAGAATTTGTCTCTGATGATCTAATTGTTATGATAAATGAAAGTAAAGGAGACGATACCTATAGTGGTAATTTATTCTGCTTCTTATATTCTAGTACTGTTTACTGAAGAGGAAATTAATCATTTTTTAGTTTATTTCTTTAACAAATTGTTATTTTTAGTTGTCCATCTGCCTTAAAAATTACATATAGTACAGATATTAGTATTTAAAAAATCATATTTAAGATTGCTATTTTTATTTCTTACATCGGTATTGTGGTGATAACTGATAATTTCAGTTATATTTTGATTTCAATTAACCATATGTGGTAGAATTCAAACACTGAAGAATGAGATGAGTCAAATAGGAAAGACTTAAAAAATGAGAATTACTGCTAGGGAGCTATTGCAGTGGCCTGAAATGAGAAGGAGCTTATTTTTAGAACAGTGTCTGTCTAGGTAAGAAAATTACTTTTGAGTGTGCAACTTCCTCTAGCTGGTTTCAGCAAAAATCCTTGTAGAACTTTGTCATAAGTGTGTCTAATTAATCACCATTCTGTTCCCTCTGCGGAATGATTTTTAAAACCCCAAACTGATAGAAAAGATCAAGTCCATTTATTTTATAAATTTTATACCTACAGAAAGAACACTAGATTACATTTAGATACATACCTTGAGGCTATCTAAGCAAATGATTGACTTTTATTAAAAAGAGGTCTTATTTTTACTTTCGTTTTTTTGAGCAGTTTCTTTACTCATTGTTTTAAAATTGTTAAATGTATATTCATACATATTATACACATTTGTATTTCACAGCTATTTATGATGTAATAAGAAATCGAGGCACCTTTGGTGATGTTAGTGTATCATGGGTGGTTAGTCCTGACTTTACACAAGATGTATTTCCTGTCCAAGGGACTATTTTCTTTGGAGATCAGGAATTTTCAAAAAATATCACCATTTACTCCCTTCCAGATGAGGTAAATGTTGCATATATAACTCTTTATTTGTTGTCATTGCTTAATAACTTTTTTATTTAATAATTAAACATCTGGCAGTATATTTTGTCATGAAAATATGTGATAAAGAATGCAGGTATGATAATGTTTGAATAGAAGCCAAGAGAGGAATATTTTTGGTTTCCCTGGAGCCATCTTCAACTCTTATAACTCACAGTTGCCAGTGACACTGCGTAGGTGTTAAGTATCAGGGATTCAAGTTGAGGTTAAGTCCTCAGCTAGAACTTTGGCCCTTTGAAGCCAATGGTACCATCTACCAAGTATGCTATTGGTGCATTCTCAGAATTAGGACAATCACCAGATGGATCATGGATCCAGGGTGGTGCTCATCTTATTGGTGATGAAGAGAAAGAACTAGGAACAATGGGAGTGGACCTTTCTGAGAGGAGCTGTGTTTAAATGCTCCCAGAAGCCTGTCTCCTTTCCCTTGGGCTTGTTCCTTGAGATAAAAATTCCAGCACTCTTCCATTTTAGGATATGGAGAATACCAGCTTACATGGATGGAATGAAAGAGAAACAGTGTCCACCTAGAGATTTATAGAGGCTCAGAGATAGTGGGGAATCTCATCTTGGTAGGACATGGGATTGAGGTCTTTATGGGTGAAACCTTCCGTAAGGGTTGTAAGAGGCCTTTGAGAGCTAGCTGAGCTTTTGTTGCTATTATGTCCTCTGGTCTAAATGGATCAAAAAGTTATTTTTCTGTTTTTTTTTTTTCTTGTAAACAACATATATCCCATCTTCTTAACAAAAATAATGTGACCTATGTAGTATTTATATTTTTAGCTTACATAAGGCAAAATATCTCTATTTTCATTAAATTTTATGAGTCAGAATGAAGTGGCTTTTTGGATGACATGCACATTATAATGTTTTTTGGGGTCTGAGTCCTACTTGAATCAGAAATCGTGATGAACATTAGTCCTGTCATTAATAGAGCTACTTTTTAAAAAGATAAAAAATAATTTAGGTATATCTAATGGAATTATTTATACAAATCACCTAACATAAAACATGTGTCACATTTTCCAAAAGATTCCAGAGGAAATGGAGGAATTTACCGTTACTCTGCTTAATGCCACTGGAGGAGTTAAACTAGGAAATAAAACTACTGCAACTCTGAGGATTAGAAGAAATGATGACCCCATTTATTTTGCAGGTGGTATTCCTATCTTTTTTGAGTGAGTTTACATCTTTTTAAAGAGTAGATAGGTATGTTTTCAATAACTTTTATAACTGAACATTTTCAATAAAGCACAATTGAAGCTTGTTTAAATTTGATTTCGTGATTTGTTTGGACGATCATTATTCAATCTGTTTGATGTTTTAAGAAATGTTTCCAAAAGTCTTCTGAAGGAAAAAGAAAATAAAACAAGTACTGTTTTGTTAGCTTTGTTCTCCCTCTGCCTTCAAATTCCAAGGTATTTCTTTTGCGTTTGTGCAAGAAGGGATACGCTTCCACAAAATTTCTTCCAGTACATGACGTAGCCAGTTCAGGGTTTGGGTACCATACCTAACGGATGCTCATTAACTTAATAACTCATCTTTATTGAACATGTAAATTAAGGCTTCCCCATTTCTGCATTTTAATTCTCTCTTTATAACTCCCTTTTGCCACCTGAGACATTTCTTAGTTTTTACTTTATTTTAATTCCACTATAGTTAGTATACAGTGTTATATTAGTTTCTGGTATACAATTTAATGATTCAACACTTCCATATATCACCCGGTGCACTCCTTAATACCCTTACCTATTTCACCCATCCCCCTCCCCTCACTTCCCCTCTGCTAACCATCAGTTTGTTCTCTCTAGGTGACATTTTTTTAGTTTTATTTGTAAGCTTAATTGGTATCTAATTCTTTCTTTTTTTAAAAGATTTTATTTACTTCTTTATTTGACAGAGAGGGAGAGAGAGTGAGCACAAGCAGGGGGGAGCAGGCTCCCCGCTGAGCAGGGAGCCCAGTGAGGGGCTCGATCCCAGGACCCTGGGATCATGACCTGAGCTGAGGACAGATGCTTAACTGACTGAGCCACCCAGGTGCCCCAGTGTCTAATTCTTTATTAAGCCCTTTTTACAAGCTGTTCAATTTATAATTGCAGGAATCTTTTAAAGCTCTTGAATTTTATAGATTCATATTCTTTACCTTCAGTTAACATATACGTAATGAATTAGTCCTGTGTTCAGCCTTCTAACTGCTGTGGAAAAATAAAATATAAGGTTTCTGGGCTTATTCTCAAGGAAGTTACAAACTAAATTTGGAAATGAGGTATATGAAACAGTAGACCAAGGATTTCAGATAGTATCTAATTTACTGACATATTAGGAGTTGAAGACAATGGATTCTGTAGGAATTAAGACAAGGGGAAGGTTATTGACTAGAAATCATCAGAGGAGTCTTCATGTAGGAGTTGGCACCAGAGCTGAATCTTTAAGCAGAGACACAATGGAGGGTATTTCTTGTGTGGGCAGGAAGAAATATAAAGTGGTGTGAAAATATGTAGATGGAATCAGAAAAGCTCACATGTTCCTTCTTTTCTTCATCAATATTTCAGAACCTCATGTGGTGAGAGTTCAGGAAGGTGAAACTGCTAACTTCACAGTTCTCAGAAATGGATCTGTTGATGTTGCCTGCACCGTCCAATATGCTACCATGGACGGGAAGGCTACTGCAAGAGATGGAGACTTTGTTCCCATTGAAAAAGGAGAAGCACTTGTTTTTGCGGTTGGAAGTCGAAAGCAGAGGATATCTGTATTCATTAATGAAGATGATATCCCAGAAACAGATGAGCCCTTTTATATAATCCTCTTTAATTCAACAGGTAAAAAAATTATATTTTTATGGCAGACTTGTTTCAGTGCTTTTATCAAGATGACCATAAGTGTTTAACTGTGATTGATGACTGTTCAAGAGCAGAATTGCTTATTTTATTGCTTTCTTGAGGGAAAGAGTGAAGAATATGTATGCTGAATCTTCATGTACCTGGTATAATCTGTGGCATTATTTTTAATCTTTTTTTCACAATGTAGTACATGGCAAAAAGTATGATATTACATAAGGAATAGAAATCTTCTAACTAAAGCTACCCTGAGCCTTGTTTAGTAATTCAAGAGCTTAGAGTATCAGTATTTTGTAAGCCCTTACTCTTCTAGCGTGGTACTGGGCATACTGGCTGGGAAGCTGCGTTCTGGAAATGGCTGAACACAGCCGGCTGTTTGATAATTCTCTGGAGCCGTAGCCATGATGCATGATAATTTGCAAGGAGGAAAAGATAGGCTCTTCCTTCTTCTCTGTACTATAAATGAAGTAGGATGTTTGGATCCCAGTATTTGGGTTCTGAGACTATTTTGACCCAACTTTTAGCAAATTGGAGGGGCTTAACTTGTTTTTATATTTATTCTCTTAAGTGTACAAGGAGCTATTTTTTTCTGAACCTTTTAAGAATAAGTTGAAGACAGAATACCCCATCACCTCTGAATACGTTAGTGCCTTTTCCCTACAGAGACATTCTCTTACATAACCACAGTATAATTGTTAATATCAGGAAGTTAACATTAATATAGTCACTGCTTGAGACCCCCCTTCAGATTGCTCCTGTTGTCCCAATAATGTCCTTTCTAGCAAAATCATGCTTGGATTTAGTTGTCATGTCTCTTTAATCTCTTCAATTTGGAGTAGTTCCCCAGTCTTTCCTTATGACCTTTATAATAATACAGAAATCACAGGCTAGTTATTTTGTAAAACATTCCCCATTTTGGGTCTCTTTGATATTTCCCTGTTATTATTAGTTTCAGGTTTTGCATTGTTGACGGGAATTTCATAGAAGCGATTTTCTCTTCTTACCATCTCTTCAGTTGACACGTGATTTTGTTTTGTCCCTTTACAGCAATGTTTACTTTGACCACAATTTAGGTGGTGATTGCCAGCCTTCTCCACTGTACTTTTTTTTTTTAAATGAATAAATATTTTGTGGGGGAGATGCATTATGTAAATATCCTGTAACTCATCAAACTTTCACCCTTTATCAGTATGGACTCGTGGTTTCTATTTAATGCAGGGGGTTGTATTTCATTATCATCATTGGTTTTGGTGGTCAAATTTTCCCAAATTTGGCTAGTGGTAGCCTGTTTGAGATGACTATTCTATCTTTTTGACATGTCTCTATTATTCTGTGAGCATTTTCTTACTTCTGGCACAGCAAGCTGTTCCAAACTCACACTTTTCCTGTCACAACCCTGAAAGTGGTCATTTTCCCAAGAAGCTCTGGTTCCTTTTAATGAAGAATGTTATTTAGAAACCAGAATCTGGGCACTAGGTGGGCTTATTGTTTCTGAGCTTATGCTCCTTCTAGGCCTTTTTAATATACAGAGATTGGGAATATTTTTATGCAGGTATGTATTTCCGTATACATACACATTCACTTTTACATCTGCAGTTCTGTATCCAACTATATATATTGAAAACCCTTAATTCACAACAGTATTTCCATTTCTGCCTGTTATTACAGAGTTTGTTCTAGTTTTCTTTTTTTCCATGTTTGTCCCTCTGTTTTCGAAGTGTGTGAAATTCAGCCCCTCTTATTTTTATTTTTTAGAGATTTTATTTATTTATTTGATAGAGAGACAGTGAGAGAGGGAACACAAGCAGGGGGAGTGGGAGAGGGAGAAGAAGGCCTCCCGCCTAGCAGGGAGCCCGATGTGGGGCTTGATCCCAGGACCCTGAGATCATGACCTGAGCCGAAGGCAGATGCTTAACGACTGAGCCACCCAGGCACCACCCCTCTTATTTTAATATATTTACTTCTTTGACTGATTCCACCTGGACCCACTTTCCCATTGCATCTTTTACCCTCCTTCCACAATGGAGTTGCCTTTCTTACCCCACTAGGGTTCTGGCTTCCTGCTTTAGGATCTCCCCACCTCCATGTGGATGCCTTCCCATTCCACTTGGACTCCAACATCCTACGCTAAGGTTTTCTCCTTTGGAGATGCCCTCCTTACCCCACCTTGTGCTGGGTCACTGTCGTGCCACAGCAGTCCATCCTCACTATGAATGCCTGCCTTGTGCTTTACCTTGTACCTTGGGGACTGAAATATTCAGAAAGAGGAAGAGGAAAAGTAAGAGATCACTTAATTTTTGTTTGTGCTGTGTTTCTCCACCATTTTCCCTATCTTTATCTCTCTTCAGTTGTCTCTCTCTTCCTATTTCCTTCTTCTCTTTCTCATTTCTCATAAGACTTAGTAAGAAAATTAAAAAAGTAAAAACTGAAAACTATTATGAGGAAAAATTTAACTTTGTATAATAATGTCCACAAAAGAAATTTTGCAGTTGCAGAAAAACCCACAACTAGTCAGGCCTTACTTAGATGAAAAACATTTTGATGAATTCAGTCATTGTCCTAAAATTAAATGAAAGAAATTGCTACAGGTAAAAATAGTTTTGGTGATGTAAAAGTGAAAAACAGAAAGTTTTTCTTTCATGTATAGAAACTGGATGAAGAAATGCCATTGTCTTAATACAGTTTACTGTAGGAATAAGTTCTTGATTCCATTTATTACTTTGATGTCATTCTGGGGATAATTATTGTGTCCCAAACATCTCTGAGGTCAAAATGTCACTGGGCTTAAACTCTTATCAGGAACAAAATGTCACTATGATTAAAATAGTGGATCGGAACATCCAAATCTCTTATAAAGAGAATGGAAAATCACTGTGCAAGGGGAAGTTTGGCATTTATTGTGTAAAATGCATCATTGGGGAAATATATATTTGATATTGGAAGAGAGAGGGATGGAGAGAGGTGTCACTGGATAGCTGGCCTGAGGTATACTGCCACTGCATTTGTCTTCAGTATTTTTCCAAATGTGGTGACATCTGAGGATCTAATGACTTTAGCTATGAAGACTTGGATGACATAATTTGTGCTTTTACATCCCTTCTTTGTTCTTTCTCTTCCACTTTTCTCTCCTCTTTCATGATGTCAAAACATCGAGGGCCTGAGGGGATCAATGGTGGCAGGGCTGGACGAGCAACATCTCCAACATGACCTTGTGCTGGCAGTGGATATCTGTGCCTGATAGTTACTGTCCACAGTGTATGTCCTCAGATTGAATTATTGGATCAAAAGATGTGGCCATCCTCAGAGTCCTTGTTAAATATTGTCCATTCTCCCTGTGGAGAGACAGAATGAGCTTTTAGTACCACCTGTGATATATTGCATGACAAATGCACATGATAGAACCCTGATAAAATTAGATTTTGTTATTTTTGTTTTTTTGATTTTATGATATATTTTCAGTTTTTTATTATTCTATATTGTCAGCATTTTCTACACAATGATTTACTGTCCTTTTTTTATGTTTTTCCCCCCTCTTTTCATTGGCTAATTATCAAGTACGTTTGAGTACACTGTTGTATATTTACATAAATTATTTTTAATACGCTGGTTTGCTACATATAATTTCTGATTCTATAGTTTTAGTTTTAGGCGTTGCCCTCATCTAATTTTGAAAGTTTTATTCTTTCAGTTCAGCTAACATTCATAAATAACTTTTGTGTACCAATTATGGAGCTCTACTCTGCTAGGGCATAGAATTGATTAAGAAGGATTTGTCCAAGGACCTTACAGTAGTGTTTGTGTGTGTGTGTGTGTGTGTACTAAATTAATGTGATAAAATTTATGATAGACTGACAAAGTGGGAAGTGCTATAGGAATTCAGTGGAGATGTTCTTACCTTAACTTTGGAATTCAAGGAAGAATTCCAGGAAGATATGTTGCTTGAGCTGGTCCTGAGGACTAACAAGTGTTGAATAAAGATGAGGAGGAATTCTGCTTGCATTGGGAACAGGAGGAGCAAAGAGGAAGAGCTGTGGACCTCAGGGAAGTGATGAGTAGAGACCTGATGTTTTGGTAGTAACACACTCTGGTTGGAATTCGAGTAGAGGAATCCATTTCAGCACCATAAAGATTGCTTTGTTCTGTGCCTGACTGGATCAAACTGCTGCGTGAAGACAGAGATTTAAAGGGAAATGGTCAAGCCAGTCATTCCAATTAATATCAACAGGAGTGTTTTTATGTTATAGGATAATCCTTTCATTATTTTTATGAAATGAATCTACCTCAAAACTTTGAAATTAGATAAAACTATGTTTTTGATTTCTAATTAAACATTGAAGCAATATTCCTATTGTGAAGAAAAGTATCATGTATGTTTTTCAATGAAGTACGTCTTCTATAATTAAACATTTCCACAAAGACAAGTCACATTAAACTTATTTAGGCTTCTCTCTCCTTTATTTATGACCTTCAGTGAGGAAATACTTGCTGAAATTTGAACTTCATTATAAACTTTTTCTTAATTTAAAATATGAAGTTAACAGCAACTTAACTATTCTTTGTTATTTTGACTTTTAATCTAGGTGACACAGTAGTATATCAATACAGAATAGCTACAGTGATCATTGAAGCTAATGATGACCCAAATGGCATTTTTTCTTTGGAGCCCATAGACAAAGCAGTAGAAGAAGGAAAGACTAATGCATTTTGGTAAGTGTATTTGGATAAGGTAAATTCAAAATTGGATAAAATAAAATAAAACCTTCAGTATGCACAAATTTGAAATATCGTTAATATTTCAAAAACTTAGAATTGGTTAAGAATTGAGTAATTTCACTAGAGAGGGTATGTGCTGTGGTGAGGGCTGTGAATAGTGTAAGACTGTTGAATCACAGACCTGTACCTCTGAAACAATACATTATACGTTAAAAAAAAAAAAGGAGAAGAAAGCAGGAAGGGAAGAATGAAGGGAGGGAAATCAGAGGGGGAGACGAACCATGAGAGACTATGGACTCTGAGAAACAAACTGAGGGTTCTGGGGGGGGTGGGGGGATGGGTTACCCTGGTGATGGGTATTAAAGAGGGCACGTTCTGCATGGAGCACTGGGTGTTATACGCAAACAATGAATCATGGAACACTACAAAAACTAATGATGTAATGTATGGTGATTAACATAACATAAAAAAAAAGAATTGAGTAATTTCAAAGTTGGTAGTACAAATGAATGGTAAACTTTGTTTATGCTGTTGCCACTTGTTAAAAAAAATACTTTAGGGGCGTCTGGGTGGCTCAGTTGGTTGGGCGTCTGCCTTCCACTCAGGTCATGATCCCAGAGTCCCAGGATGGAGTCCCGCATCAGGCTCCCTACTCAGCGGGGGGTCTGCTTCTCCCTCTGCCCTTCACCCGCTTCTGCTCTCTCTTGCTCTCTCTCTCTCAAATAAATAAATAAATAAAATCTTAAAAAAAACAACCATTTTAGGTGGTAAACAGAAATGATCATTGCTGTTCTCTTCACCCCAAATTCTGTCATCTGTCAGGACGGAGAGACTTGAGTTATCTGAGGTCTTCTGTAACTCTTATTTCAAATGATATGTGACTATCCTCAACCTGTCCTTTGCTTTTGAAAAACTTTTGCCAGTTCTCATCTAAATATTTTTCAGTTGGGTTTGGAATTTACCCTTCAGTTTGGCCTTTTAAGACTGCTTCTCTTTGTTATTTAAAGTTCTACCTCATTCTCTTACCATGAGATTCATCACGGTTGCTCAGTAAAGACTGGCTGGCTGGTTTATATTAAAGAGAATAAATAGTAAAAGAATATTTCTGAGGTAACACTGAAAGCTGTCATTAGAGTAAAATTCACTTCTTATACATTTTTCATAAAAATTAATTTAATTTGTTATGTAGGATTTTGAGGCATCGAGGACACTTTGGCAATGTTTCTGTGGCTTGGCAACTGTTTCAGAATGATTCTGCTTTGCAGCCTGGACAAGAGTTCTATGAAACTTCAGGGATTGTTAACTTTATGGATGGAGAAGAAGCCAAACCAATAATTCTCCGTGCTTTTCCAGATAAAATTCCTGAATTCAATGAATTTTATATTTTAAAGCTTGTAAACATATCAGGTGCTGTGTTTTTCCATCTTTTTTATTTCACTACTGAGATTTAATGTTTCACAAGTAAATAATTAGAGCTGTATAGAAAATGCAATTAATAAAGAAGTAAGTATATCTTGATTATCCAACTTTAAATGTCAAAAACACCCTTTTTGACAGAAGTGTTATTTTTAACATTCATTTTGTGGTTTTAGCTTGGTTAAGTTTTATGGATGGAGACTTACATTCATCCTCAAACTTGTAAATAGATTTTTCTCCACACCAAGTAGAATATCTCCAACAAAATATTAATGGAAGTTAGAAAGTACAGTTTCATGAAAGCTGAAAGCTGAAAGCTTGGTCTTTGTGCCATTTAAAATTTAAACAATCAATTTTCCCATCACTTTTGGTTTTAAGCACAGGAAATAAAACTCTCTAGTTAATATCCTCTTTTCAGGCTTGATTGGTTATTAATGAAATTATTCTGAATCAAAATACCCCTGAAGATATGGTGAAAACCATATGGCAAAACAGTTGTTCCACTGATCAATGAATATATTATTTAACCAGAAGTTTGCTAGTCAAATTCCTTTTGTCTTCACTTTATAAAACGATAAACTACTTCAAATTCTGATTTCTTATTCATTATAAATCATCTTATTACAGGTGGATCCCCAGGTCCTGGGGGCCAACTAGCAGGAACCAACCTCCAGGTGACCGTAATGATTCCATTCAATGATGATCCCTTTGGAGTGTTCATCTTGGATCCAGAGTGCTTAGAGAGAGAAGTTGCAGAAGATGTCCTCTCAGAAGATGATATGTCTTATATTACCAACTTTACCATTTTGAGGCAGCAGGGTGTGTTTGGTGATGTACGAGTAGGCTGGGAAATACTGTCCAGTGACTTCACTGATGGTTTGCCTCCAATGACAGATTTTTTGCTGGTTGGAATTTTCCCCAGCACTGTGCATTTACAACCACACATGCGGCATCACCACAGTGGAACAGATGCTTTGTACTTCAGTGGACTAGAGGGTGCATTTGGAACTGTTAATCCAAAATACCATCCTTCCAGGAACAACTCAGTTGCCAACTTTACATTTTCGGCTTGGGTAATGCCCAATGCCAATACAAATGGATTTGTTATAGCAAAGGATGATGGTAATGGAAGCATCTACTATGGGGTAAAAATTCAGACAAATGAATCCTATGTGACCCTTTCTCTTCATTACAAAACTTTGGGTTCCAATGCTACATATATTGCCAAGGCAACAGTCACGAAGTATTTAGAAGAAAATGTTTGGCTTCATCTTCTAATTATCCTGGATGATGGTATAATTGAATTCTACCTTGATGGAAATGCAATGCCCAGAGGAATCAAGAGTCTGAAAGGAGAAGCCATAACTGATGGTGAGTGTTGTCTTTATAAATAGGATACTGAATTTTGAATTTTTAAAAATTTTGATTTCTTAAAAAGGCTAACAGATATTTAAAAATCTGCTTGTGTATTGGTTTAATTTCTTTAAATAAAACTTACGCCTACCAAGACCATAAGTTCTGTACTGAGTGTTGCAGAAATGAATCAGGCAGTGTCTGCCCTTGAGGTACTTAAAATAGGTTCTGGGAGAGAGATATGCAAAGAGATCACTTCAGTGTGTTGTAGGAAGAAAGAAAAAGATTATGAAGGAGGAATATTTATCCTTCCACTGGTAGGAGGAGGGATGGGGCATGATAATTCCATGTAGAAAAAAGAGCAGAGATGTAGAAATGTGAAAGAGCATATTGTATTTGGGGAACTGATGCTTGTTGGAGGTGAAGGGTGGTGGGCATAAGGTTAAAGAGGAATCAAAAAAGAAAAATTACTCTTAAAAGCCCAGCAATTACGGGGGTTTATAGTATCAGTAGGTAAAGTGGTGAATCCTATGGAGAGCTTTGAAGAAATAATCTTTGTTGTCTTTTAGCTGAATTACATGCTGTTTCTTTGAGAAATACATCTTTGTGCGTATTTAAACACAGATATTGGTTATCTTTGTTATAATCACCAATTCCTTCCCAGCCCCTCCATCCTAGGACGTGATTATTTTTTGCTTAGTAAGAAAGTAGAGCACAGCTTTTATGGTTATAGCTTAATAGAATATTTTTCTTCTGAACCTCCTGGACTGGATGTCTGGTTGTTATTTTTTGTTCCTAGTAGAAAAAAAAGATGGGCAAAGGAAACAACATGCACACACTACTGATTTCAACTGCAAGGATTATGTTTATAGCACTCTGTAGCATTAAATTAATCACCTTTTGATTGTGTGAATATGTTGATTCGTTTGGTGATGGCATGTTGGTAGAATGAGAGTTGGAAAGATTGGGGAAAGTGAGAGCTGGGTGTTTCTTTTCTCTGTTTAGCTTACTGCAAGGAACTTAGATTGTTTTTGTAATTTGTACCTTGGAAAGAAAAAATTTAAAGTATATATGTATTTAAAATTTATTGATGAAATATATGTTATATAGTGTAAAATATATGAAAGTGTACATATTGCAAGTATACAGGTAGATCTCAGGTATACAGGTAGATCAGTTTTTAAAACTTTAAATTCATCAGTTTCAGCACCTGGGTAGCCAGCCCCAGATCACGAAACAGCATTCCAGAATCCCCCTGGCTCTTCTCCAGTCACTGACTCACCACCCTGCCCATCTCCTATTGCCATTTCTAAGAGCATAAGATTAGCTTCTCCTGTTTTTTACTTTGTGTAAATAGAATTGAGCAGTGTGTATACTTGAGTGCCTGGCCTCTTTTGCTCAGTATTGTTGATAATGTTTATCCATATTTTTGCCTGTTGTAGGTGTATTCCTCTTACTACTAAATAGTCAGCCCAGAACCACTAGAGAATGTGTGGGGGCCACTGTGATAATAATGTGCAGGATACTTCTGACTACCCTGAAAAAACCACCTGGGTAGTGGGTAGTGTGACTTGTAAGCGCTGCTTTGGTGGATGATTTTGATAAAAAATATTGCTTGTACTTTTTTCCCAAAGCACTGCCAAGCTCTCATCTTATGTAAATGTCTTGCTTGAGTTATTGGAGAGGGAATAAGTAAAGAAATAAGAACTGGTAAATTTTTGAAAAGGTTGTTACTGATAAAGAGTAATATAATTGGGTTGTATGTTGTGATTACTATGAAAAAGTCTGTAAGACTTGCTTATGATACTGTTCCCGGGGAGGAATACTTCTTTTTCTACATCCATTGCATTAATTGTTTGGGTAAAGAGTTATATTTGGTCCATGAAAACTTTTGTTGAATTCTCACAGCTTTATTTAACTCAAGATGCATTTCTAACAGATTAAGCCTTGATGTTCTGGAAGAATAGTAATACAAGAGTTTAAAAAATTGTGACTGAATTGAATCATTCCATTCTTAGATGCACAAAGAAATTTTAAAATTTCCTGGAAGAAATGTCTATCTAAATATACACTCATACATACATGTATATACATATACACACATATATACACATGTACAGAATATCCTTAAGTACAAAATGTCTTAAATCCCAGCAATTACAGATTCATTTTTCATCATAACTGAAAATAGCCTTTATTTGATTGTATTCTTGTTATGTGTTTTACTTATCTAATAAAACCTCTCAACAAAATTGCTTCACTTTCTGAAAGAATTACACTTGTAATGCGGGACAGGATACTTGTGGATATTGTAGCAATTAAACCCATTTCTAATTTCAGGTCCTGGAACACTGAGAATTGGGGCAGGATCGAATGGCAATGACAGATTTACAGGTTTGATGCAGGATGTGAGGTCCTATGAGCGGAAACTGACCCTGGAAGAAATTTATGAACTTCATGCTATGCCAGCAAAGAGTGATTTACACCCCGTGTCTGGCTATCTGGAGTTCAGACAGGGAGAAACTAACAAATCATTCATTATTTCTGCAAGAGATGATAATGAAGAGGAGGGAGAAGAATTATTCATTCTTAAACTAGTCTCTGTATGTGGAGGAGCTCACATTTCTGAAGAGAATACTACAGCAAGATTAATAATACAAAAAAGTGACAATGCCAATGGCTTGTTTGGTTTCACAGGAGCTTGTATACCAGAGGTAAGTAGTGAGCTGGGGTAATTTTGGAGTTAAAAAATTCATTGTAGGTGGATTTGTTTGGAAGTTTGGGAGTGGGCTTTCTTTCATTTGGGAAACATGCTTAAGTATCTGCGCTAAGCCCAGAAGTATGCTAGAGCCAGTGATTGCAAAAGTAAATTATAACGTCTTTGCTCTTATAAGTTCACAGTTTGAATCAGAGGCTTAATCAACTGATAGAAGTAATAAGGAGTTAGCAAATGAAACTTTGGCAGTTATTTTTTTTTAAAGATTTTATTTATTTATTTGACAGAGAAAGAGCGTACAAGCAGGGGGAGTGACAGGCAGAGGGAGAGGGAGAAGCAGGCTCCCCTGCTGAGCAGGGAGCCCGATGCGGGACTCGATCCCAGGACCCTGGGATCATGACCTGAGCCAAAGGCAGACGCTTAACCGACTGAGCCACCCAGGCGCCCCTTGGCAGTTATTTTTAAAGTTAATGCACTTCACAGAATGCACAGAATATTCCATGTGTCATTTACTTTGGCTACTCTTTGGATACTGCATAAGTAAATGAAATAGTATATGTTGAAAGCTTCTATGGATAATAGTAATTGAAACTTTATTGAAATGTGATTTTTTGAGGGTTTTTTTTTTTTTTTTTTTTGTGAAATGTACTTAAGTAGTTACAATGTTCTTCCATGTTGCATGTGTTGGGTATAATGCCTTCCTTATCACCTTTCTTGGCCAGCTTCATTCATTAGGCTCTTTTACCGTCCTTATCAGTTCTTTCCAGGTTTTCAAAGATTCGTAATCATCTTGGTTTCCTGTCCGGTAATGTGAGATCTCATGACACCACTTCCCAGGTGTTGAGTGTGACAGCATCTCCATGAAAGGATGCCAGGGAACAAGAGTCCTTCCCTTTGCAAGTTGATTCTTGTAGATTTAGGAGGGCATTTTTGTAAATTGAAACAATTAAGAATACCATGAATCAGTAGAGAGTGAGAAAAAGTATCTTGGTCATAGGCCTGACCTAGCTCAAATTGGGGAGCTCGCTCTCTGGAATGTCTTATTGCCCTTCTTAGCTCTTTGGTTTGGTGATAATCATAAGAGATCTTCAAATAATGGGCTTTTTCTATACCAGAAATACTAGAATATCCTACACTAGGGAGGACAAATGTCATACAAATTGGTAACTTAAAAAAGAAATGTTTATCTGTAATGTTAATACTTTTAAATATTTAGTCATTAAAGAATTTTACCTGGTGAATTTTTTATATACCTGACAATCCATAATACAGTTGCAACAAATATTACTTATGATTCTCTCCACTTAATAAGGTTAGAAGCTTAGAGACCTGAAAAAATAACCCAACTTGAATTAAATAAGACTGGATCAAATGCCTGATTCAAAGCTTGGCAGTTATCAGCACTAAATAAATATTAATTTTACTTTTTTTTCTCCTAAGGTACAGTGGGAAGAACTGGAATTTGAACCTATTTCTTGTGACTTCTAATTTTGTCTTTCCCCCTATATTTTTAGTATCATCATCTCTATTTTTATTTTATTTTAATTTTTTAAAAGATTTTATTTATTTATTTGCCAGAGAGAGAGAGAGGGAGAGTATAAGCAGGGGGAGTGGCAGGCAGAGGGAGAAGCAGGCTCCTTGGGACTCGATCCCAGGAGCCTGATGTGGGACTCGATCCCAGGACCCTGAGATCATGACCCGAGCCAAAGGCAGACGCTTGACCATCTGAGCCACCCAGACGCCCCTCATCATGTCTATTTTTAAAAAGACAGGTGTCTTCCATCAAGTTGTGAGAACCATTAGGGTGCCATGTAAAATGAACTTCCCTTTAATTCCCTTTATGACCTGGCATCTGCCAATGGCTCTGGCTTCCTCTTGGTCAGACTCCTCTTTGGTCAGGATGTTTCCGTCAGACTTGCATGTTTCAGTTCCAGTCTCAGGGCATCAGGGCTTCCTAGCCTCTCTATTTGTCAATCTCAGAATCAGTCATTCAAGTCTCAGTTCTAAAGACATCTCCTCAGTGAAGACTTGCTTGTTTTAAGTAATCCTCCCCTCCCTTCTCCCAACTGGTTGTTCTCCATCCCTTCACCGAGTTTTACTTTTTTCTGTAACATTGATTGTACTCTTAAATTCCCTTTGTTACTTATAAGTCTACTTATTTATTGGCCATCCCTTCCAACCACAGAGATAAAAGAACTCTGAGTGTAAGAAGGACTTATTGTTCATTATTGTATCTCCAATACCTAGAATGGAACATAATAGGCATTCAATAAATCCTAGTTGAACTTGTGAATGTATTCTAATAGTAAGACATGAGAAGGCTCCTAGTTGAAACCACAAACACATTTAGATTCAGTTAGCTGCATAAACAACCAAACTGAAAAAAAAAAAACCAAAAACCCAAACCATAAATGTTAAAACCCTGCCCAAAATGAGGAATAATTTTTTAGTGTTTCTCTGGCTTTGTGGGCCATTATAGTGAGTTTTCAATGCTGGCTTGCCTCACGAGTTCCACTGATAGATTGTGTTGGTGTTGGTTTACCTCCATGTAGGTTTGTAGCTTTGCCTGTGTCCAGAAGTCTTGGAATTTTAACAGGGCCAGTCAAGTCTTTAATGGTAGAAGAGAGAATTTTGCTATTTAGGCCACAGCAGCTGTACTCTTAGAACTGCTGGAAAGGAAGAGAAAACATGACTGGTTATTGTCCAAGCCCAAATGAGAGGGAAATAGAATATATCTATATTGGAAAGAGTAAAATTTAGACAGTTAATATAAGAAAGTGTTGTTGAGCCTAAAGATCCAACATTGGAATTTGTCAGGAATATTTTAGGATTTTCATTCCTGAAAATATTAAGAGTATAAGTATAGAACTCTTACTTCCATCTTGGTGTGATTTGAAGACAGGAGTGATATTAATATGAAATATTTCTATTATCATCATCATCAGTAATATTGATTGATTGCTTACTGAAGTCGTGATTTGAAGTGCAAGGTAGACCAATGGGTTTTAATGTATTAGAGTCTGATTTCACATTGCAACTAAATTCTAAGAAACTATTACTTGTCAAATAGGTATAATGTGGAGGAAGAATATCCATAACTATCTGCCAAGACTATTTAAATCCTCCTTTTCCAGTTAGATATCTCTGTGAGGCTGCATATTTTTAATATATTTTGACCAAAATAAAAAGTAGCAGCAGAGAAATTGATTGTGAAAGGAGATAGGAGAATCTAGCTGTCTTCTATTAAGCTAGACATTAAAAGAGATATTAAAAAATGTAAAACAATGCCCCTTTGTCACTAATTTTTTTTTTAGAAAATATAGTTATTCACATAAAACATGTTGCTTATGTTAGCATGTAATGAGTTTATTATTGTTATTTTAAAATGAGTTAATGTATCAACATTTAAATTCTTTTCAATTTTCTTTAGTAAAATGATAAATATCATCAGATTTCACCAACATAAGCAAAAACCTCCTTGGGGTTCTTAATAATTTTTATGAGTGTTCAGGGGTCCTGAAACTAAAGTATGTGAGAATTGCTGGTTTACTCTATGCTTGGAATTGTCTGCAGGGCTTAAATTTTATAGTTGTTTGCTTGATTTTTAGAAATAAAAACCACTATCGCTTCCATAGATTCTTCATTGTCTTGTTGCAGTGACAGTGAAAAGTTAGTTTTTTTTCTTATCCCTTCAAAAATGCTGAAGGTAATAGAGATATTTAAAGACTTCTCTCTGAGTCAGGTTATGCTTTTACATTTTCCTAGATTCATGAAATAAAATAATATGAAGGTTAAAATGAAAGCACAATCACACCTTAAATAATGAGAATATGCGGAATATGCCATATTGAAAGAGTTGATAATTATTTTGTGATTTGTTCCATCTTAACCAGGTATACCGTATTCTTCTAAATAGCAGGTGCTTAATAAATTATAATTGAAAGAATGAACAAACCTGTATGTAGTTGAGAACCCTGATGGGGCCGTGCCAACGAGGCCTCTGGATTCCAGGTGGTATCTATATTGGACAGATGACTGAGTTTAGTTGGTTCTGTAGCATAGCAACCACATTCTCATGTTTTCCTCCCGTATTTTGTTCTTCTGTGTAATATTTAATGTTACTTTCTCTCCACCTTATTTTAGCGCTATTTTCGTATGTCCTATAGTCTTGTATGCCAAATAATTATAAAGTAATGAGATTGCTTTTCATAATGATTCATAAAACTTGCTGGTCTCATTTATTTTATAAGTAATACTTGGATTGCATTTTATGTATATAAACTCACAGCTTAAGAATAATTTAGAGACATTTTGAGAGAATCTTTATAAAAATGAGAATATTATTTAGCTTGGACTGTGTTTTTAAGTGCCTGCCATATGTTATGTGAATGGATTCCTTTAGATATAAGTGATACTGATATAATCTGATATCACAGATCTTTACCCAAGTGTGAAACAAAATAAAAAATTAATTTGATGTGTAATTATTAGGCATTAGCTTTAATCTTCTCTTCTAATACAGAAAGCCAACTTAGGGCTCAGTGCATTATTTTTTCTGGGAAAATATGTTTCAGAAACTTTTCTGATGGTTAAGCTTCATAATTACTCTCCTGCAGATCTGAAGATTGAGGGAATTTTTGACTCAAAAGAAAACAGCAGCGGCTATTGTTGTTTCTTGTGAAAAACTGAATGATGGTGGTTTTGATGATTATTTCTTCATGTTATGCTTCTCATATACTGGCCTAAACCTTTGCTTGTATCATGATTCCAAAGGCAATTAGATGTACATTTTAACAGAAGAAAATATTTTAACTCTTTATTTTCTGTCTTAATTATTTTGTAGTATTGATAATTCCATCATCTGGTTTAGTATTTCCCAAAGTATTGTGCATGATGACCTTAATCAGAAATAGCTCATGTATGGGTGCCTGGGTGGCTCAGTTGGTTAAGCGACTGCCTTCGGCTCAGGTCATGATCCCGGAGTCCCTGGATCGAGTCCCGCATCGGGCTCCCTGCTCAGCGGGGAGCCTGCTTCTCCCTCTGACCCTCCCCCCTCTCATGTGCTCTCTCTCATTATCTCTCTCAAATAAATAAAATCTTAAAAAAAAAAAAAGAAATAGCTCATGTATATTCCAGAACACCATTCCTGATTGAGGACTCCATTTGTGAATCAGAATCTCTGTCAGGGAGATGAAATGGCAATCAAAAAGCTGAATTAAAAAAAAAAAAACTTTTTTAAGTGGAAAATTTCATATATGTATATATAAAACTAGAGAAGATAGGATAATGAACCCCAATGACCCACCAGCTAAGCTTCAACATTTATCAGCCTTTTGCCAATTTTCTCTCTTTCTTTTTTTTTGGCTGAAGTAATTTTTAAAGCAAATCTCAGACACTATGTCATTTCTCTGTAAATTCTTAAGTATGAAAAGTGGATTTTTATGGACCTTTGACATTTGAAGCTTCTTCCTGATTGCTGATTTGTAATTTCCTTTATTGTTTAAATTATTAATTCATTAAATTTTCTGTGTAACTTTTATATAAGCACATATTTGTGCACAGTTGTATTGGATATAGATAGCCTTTGTTTTTCTTTTTTTTTTAAAGTTGAAAATAGTAGCTGATACATTTTGATTAGGGCTTTATTAAACGAAAGCATGGTTAAATAGCTTTTCCCCCGTGTGATTCCTGCAAGTAAAAAGTTCTTTTCTTAGTCTTGGGTGCTGTATGGTAATGCTCATTGACTTGGTAAGAAGTTGTAAGGAGACATAAAGACTCCTGAATATATCTTTGGATCTGTTTCATCCATGCCTCTTGCTAAAAAGAGGGAAAGGCTGAATAGTCACATACTGGGATTAATGGCTTATTAATATAACTCATTAAAAATGTTCATTCTGGTTAAAATTGGGGGTGGGATAATGGGGCAAATGTGTTCCCATTGTGATAGGGAACAAAATGGTTGGAAATTTGTTTTTTTTCAATACGTGAGCATACATATTTCTCGATAAAATGAGGGAATGTAGCATTATTTTTTGCAATTGTGTATGTGTCTGTATGTTTGTTAAGGAGAAGAAATATAAAAATTTTTCAGTACTTAATATATTACTGTAGGTATCATATAAGATACTTGTTTTATCTCCACCCAAATCCATGAGACATGATCTTCATTTTAAGAAGAAATCACGTGATAAGTGGTAGAGCGAAGAAACTTCAGGACTGGTTTAAGCTTAAAGCCATGCTCTTTCCATCACACTTTTATGTACTGGCAGCTGTGATGAAAATGCTGCTGTAGATGCCTAGGTAGAAAGTGGGAATTCACTTACATGCTTATTGAGCACTTGGCTTTCTGTGCTGCTTCGCCTTCTCTGGAGCCTCAGGGTTGGAGGGCCTCAACTTCAGAGCACTCAGTTCTGCCATCATGTGATAGAGGGGCTCCTAAAGATCACTACACTATGCCAAATTAGATAAAGAAAACACAGAACATAAGGGAAAAATGGATTAGGAGACCACTACTCAAAAACTTGGTCAGTGACATGTAAAAAGAAAGATAGGGACCTAATAAGCAGATTTACACAATAAATGTTTAATACTTATATACAACAAGAAATATGGTGTATACCTAGGGAAAAAAACCTTAAGTTTGCTTGCAAAAGCATGCATCAGAGGAATTGCAGGTTGTATATTCTTGTGAAATGATGAGAGGAGGGTTATCTGACATCAGAGGGAAGATTGTCACATTAGATGGAGTGAAGTGTGGCTAGCAACATACGTGTTGCACAGAGGTAGCTGGTAGATGTTTCAGGTGTGTTTGTGTGTTCCCTTGTAGCTTGCTTCAGGTTGGTGCAGTTTTCTGTGTTCACCATGTTTCTTCTAGATGAAATCACATAAACAAATGTGAAATCCACATTACAGATTATGGATTATGGATTATCCTTGTTATGCTCTCAGATATATCAGTTACATTGGGACAATTTTATGATTTCAAAACCAGTGTTATGGCATAACTGATTATACTTGATCCATTTTTTTCCATCTATAGTTACTTCTCTTGTCATCCCATCCAGTCTTTAAATAGTATTTATATAATAATATATTTATACACCATTTGTATGTGGCCTTAAATATCACTTGTATATTGATGCCTCCCAAATTTATCATGTCAATCATGGCCTCTCTCCAAAGTTCCACACTCATTTCTCTAGCTGCCCACTTGACACATCTCTTGGATATTTAGTAGACATTTCATACTGGACATATTTACAAGTCAACTCTTTGACCTTTACCCTAAAACCTGTCACTAACTGATGGAGGAGGAAAAATTCGGCCTGCTTCACCCCAGCCTGACTTGACTTGATGTATTGGCGCTTGCTGAAAGTGGGCCACCACCACTCTACCGCTCCATTTCAGGAGTGGCTCTTAAGGACGAGGGCAGAGCAATGAACAGCCCACTTAGCCATTCATCTTATGTGAGGGGAGAAATGGTCTGAAGTTATGAAGATACAGTTTGAGCAGTGCTAATGACATCGTGGTCTGGCAGGGGCTTGGGATCACCAAGACTAGAGACAAGGAAGTTTGGGGAAGAGTCACGTGAATAGGTGGATGGAAGTGGGCACTAAGTGTAGGGCTGTTTTACTCCAGAGAGGGCAGAAACTCATTATTATTGGAATTAATACTTACTTTATCTAATGAGTTTGTGTTCTTAGTAGTCTGCCAGACCATCATCTGAAGGCTAAAAGAATGCCTGCTGTTTCCGCTGGGAAGCCTGCCTCAAAGGGGCTTATTTTATGTGAAGGAGGTGTAACAATGGGCACACAGCCATAGAATTGCCTGCCCTTCCTCTATACCACATCACCTGAAGCAGCTGGCTTACTACCATAATGGGATGGCCTGTTAATGACTCAGCTAAGGTGCCAGCTCAGGGACCACATCTTGTAGGGTGGGGATCTTGTCTGCCATGATCCAGTATGTATCTGGTGGCTGATACCTGTTCAGTGTTCCCAGTACCTAAGCTACCTGGGCTCAGGAGGCAAGAGGTAGCAGTAAGAGTGACCCTATCTCCATCACTCCTAGTGACCAACTGCCAGAATTTGTGTTTCCCACTCTCACTGGATTAGAAGTTCTGATTCTATCTGGGTCAAGGGGTGTCTACCAGGAGACACACTGGGGCCTCTCCTGAACAACCACCGGTCATTTTGGGCTTCTCATGCCAGGACCTGCAGGCAAATAGAAGAGTTACAGTATTGTTCCAGGAGTGTTTGGTCTTGTTTACTACGGGGCATAGCAACCTAAGGTTGCTATTACTCTTTGAAGTAGGGGCGTTGATGGTTGGTGAAACTCTGCATTTACTGGAACATCTGGTGCCTCCATGCTCATTGATAACTGTTTTGACTATTGCCTATTTGTGGATAAATTTCAAATCTGTTCTTTCCAGTACCAATGTTGACTCCAGAATGGCTCTATCTAATGCTGACAGAGGTGCTTATGATTGATATGAGAAATAGAATGACATTATCTAAGTTAGGATTTGTATTTTGAGCTCTATATATTCAGTTTCAGTTCTTTTTTCTATGAATTACATATATGATTACTAACATAAAAATAAAATTGCATTAAAAGACTGAGAATTTAAGAGCTTGAAGACTTTATTCTAAAAGACCTTTCAGGGCGCCTGGGTGGCTCAGTTGTTTAGGCGTCTGACTCTTGATTTCGGCTTAGGTCATGATCTCAGGGTCATGAGACTGAATCCCATGTTGAGCTCTGTACTGGGCATGGAGTCTGCTTGGAATTCTCTCTTCCTCTGCCCCACCCCTGCTCATATGCTCTCTAAATAAATAAATAAATACAAGCTCTTCCAACTTCTTGCTTCATATAATTTTTAAGTGTTAAGTGTTCAGATAAAAATATTTTCCATGTGAAAAATACCTATAGACATGTATATACTTACGTATATATGACAAAACTATCAAAAAATATTAAGCATAACATAAATGCCCTCACTGACCTCTTATCTCCCTACCAGACATTTCTCAAGGCTTTCGCCACTTGTCACTTTATGCTATCCTCAAAATTGTTTCATGAAATCCACTCTATTACTTCTTATCCATGCCTAGAATGTTCTCCCTGATGTCATGTTCTACCCTCTACCCCTCACTTCAGCCCCCCATTTGGTTTGTCTGTGCTCAATTTATCATAGAACTTCGAGTTTATCTTCCTCTTTAGATTTATCCAGAGGATGCACTGTGCTTTTTTGGGTAATCTTTTGTATCATAGTGTCCAGCACTATGGCTGGATGAATTCAATGAATGAACTGCATGTACAGTGAACTGATTATAATAATTACTTGCATAATTTCTGTATTTTGTATTTTTGTAAAATCTGTAAGAGTGAGACAAGAATGTAGAGGTCTGCTTAGAGTGTTAGCAAGTTACAGAATTAAGTTTATGGTAAAAGGACTCCATGAAAGTATTACAGTTTTATCACTGATTTGAATCAGTATATACTTATAAATAATTGACATTCAATTTCAGATTGCAGACGAAGGATCCACCATTTCATGTGTGGTGGAGCGAACCAGAGGAGCTCTGGATTATGTGCATGTGTTTTACACCATCTCACAGATCGAATCTGACAGCATTAATTACCTTGTTGACGATTTTGCTAATGTCAGTGGAACTATCACATTCCTTCCTTGGCAGAGATCTGAGGTAAACGCTACCTTCTTTGTTTCCTGGAAAGTCTCCTAGAAGGCTTTTCTTTACCTGTTGGTTCTGTAATTTGTTTGCAGAATCTTGCTACTTAAGCAATTTAAAGTATTTAGATCATTAGGTAAATACCATGGTTTAAAATGTTTTTGTATTTATTAAAGATTTTATTTATTTTAGAGAGAGGGAGCATGCTAGGGATGGGGGGTAGGGACAGAAGGAGAGGGAGAAGCAGATTCCCCACTGAGCAAGGAGCCTGATGCGGGGCTTGATCCCAGGACCCCAAGATCATGACCTGAGCCGAAGGTAGATGCTTGACTAACTGAGCCACCCAGGTGCCCCTGTTTTTGTATTTATTTATGTAAAAAGAAAGCAGGATTTTTGAATGATGTGTGTTACAGTTTTATCTGTTCTTTAATCCCAATATAATAAAAATGGTATGGCTTGAAGGTTTGTCATTGTGGGTTTTTTGTTATTACTGATACAATGGGAAACTGCAGAATTCTTAATGGTACTCTGCTTTTTAATCAGCCACTGAGAAATTCTTGTAACTGTAATCTCAACTTTATTTTTAAACGTGGAAAAATGAAGTAATTTTTCTTTGTTTTGAAAGTATGAGTGATCTCCAATTTTATCAAAACTTTCTGTGAAACATCATCCCATTTCTGAATAGGTGCTCCAGAAATAAGTGGCACTTCTTGCAAGTGAAATTAGGATGAGACTGTGTCCTCTATCAGAATTTTTTTAAACATTCTTTTAGTCTATCATATTAGAGTATTCACATCAGTATAATTTTTCATTAAAAATATAAATAAATAGCTTATATGTCGTCAGTGATAAGTAGTAAAATAGCTTAATGCATACAAATATAATCTTTGAGAAAATTTCTAAGGGATTTAGGAGTTCATTGGATGAAAAAGATAAAATTGAGAGAAGACAGATTTGAAGAGTTAATACAAAAGAAGAATGATCAAATCTCTAAAATTTGGGGGAAGAAGGAGACTAAAAAGTTTGTAACAAAACTTCTCCAATAGCAGGCTGCAGATCCATGATAAATATTTTACTGGTCTTTGGTAAAATGAGGAAAATTAGGACCACTAGCAAGTTTTCATAAGGCTAAAATTATTAAATTTAAAGGACTGTATTTTAATCTGATGCTTTCTTTTTTACTGCTCTTCTGGATTTAAAGTGTTCTTTTTCTTTTTTTTTAAAATCAAGTTATAATGATAGTATTTGGTTCTCTTTATTGTTTCTATTTAGAAAACAGGGCTGATCCCACACATTTTCCCTTGGGAAATTTACCAACTATGAAATGAAAATAGAACTTGAAACCATTGTTTTATAAAGTGGATTCATACACATTTTGGTCAGAAAAATAGTTATATGTACTCTTGTCAAGATTTATTTAAAATATTTCCTTCTATCTTTGCATTTTTAATTTCTTTAAAAAATAACTGACTTTAAAAGCAAAATAATAACATTGAACAGTGGGGTTGGCTTGTAACACCACATCTGCTAGATCTACACCAGCCTCTCCATCTTACCAAGCCAGTGACGGGGTGCTGAGGTGCCTCTGGTGCTCCATGATTGTGCTTTCTAGCACACACAGCAATAAGGTAGCCTCCGCTCTGCTGCTGCCTCCCAGATATCTGGGGAGTGCGACTAACTGAACAGACTTAAGTCGTATCTGAAAACCTAGCTGCAAGGGAGTCTGGAAAGTGTGTGGGGTGTATGTGTGTGTGTGTTTGTTTCTCTGAAGTACAGAAAAGAACATTGGAAATGTGTTTTTCAAGTTTACTTTAAATGGCCTGTTATGCAATCAATTAAGCAAGTTATGGTGTAGAGTTTAAAAATAGAATAGAAAATAGCAGAGCATGTAACATATAGTAACATAAAGTAAAGGTAAATATTTTTTTGTTGTTTACTGAGTTACCAGGTAAAATACATTTACTTATACCTTGATAGGGTTTTCATTTCACTAAAATGAATGAGTACTTTAGTATGCTTCAACCCTTTAAGAATATTTACTGCTTTATTTTTAACGTACATCTTGATGTTTTGGTGTTACTTTTCAGAGCAACGTTTGTTAGCTTGCTTTCTAGGCATAAGACATTTTAAATCTTCAGAATAAATATTGTTCCCTTTTGTTCAAGAACAGTGACATGATTTGGGTAGTAGGTGTCTTTTTTGCACTTCTCCTCTGAGTATATTGGCTGTGCCATATATTACTTTCTTATTTAAAACCTTGATAAAAATGAACATTAAAACTAAATTCAGATTCTACCTCAGACCTACTAAATCAAACTCTAGAAAAACTTCAATAAAAAAAAAAAAGTTCTCCAAATGCTTTTAGGCCCAATGACTAGTACTTTGGAGATTGCATTGCATTTGGAGCTAGAGTTTGTTGTCATTCTCATTTCTGGGAGAAACCGGAAGTCACCCTTCATTCCTTTCTGTCTCTCACTTGATATAGTTACTGAGTCATCAGGGTTTTGGTCTTCTATCTCCAGAACAAATCTCAAATCCATCTCTTTTTCTTCATCTCCACTGTCACTGCGTTAGTTCAGAATCTCATTATTTCTGGTCAGTCACCTCCTAGCTCAACTTCTAGCATTCTTTCCTGCCCTGTCCACTCTGTTTACATTCTGCCATGGTACTTATTCTCATTTTGTCAATTTCCTGCTTATGATTCTTCAGTTTTGCCCCACTGCCTATGGAATAAAGTCCAACTTTTTTGGCATATGAAAATTTATGACTGTTATGTTTTCACCATCAAAATTTACGATTGTGGTCTTTCCTTCTTGCCTTTGTATAAGGCCAAAAGAGAGACATTGGCTACTTTGACAAACTCCAGGAAGGTCACCAACAGCATAATCTTTGTGACCAAATACAGCAATCAGAACTCCATCATTTTTCTGGAATAAAATCAACAATTTACTCCTGGTGTCAGCGGCAATCACTAAAAATACCTGTTCATCATATAAAAAACTGGGAGAAACTCTTTCATGAACAGAAACTACAATAGACTAAAACACACCAATAAAATTCAAACAAACATCATTGGGGACAAAGGCTGTGATTTTTGTGCCATTCTTGATCAGCTGGACCCTGACACAATTCCTGATGGCACAATTTGGCTGTTTTGGCTTCCACCCTTTTTCCAGCATAATTCCCTTTGCATGGGAAGCACTCTAAAAGCATTCAGGACTATGCCCAAATGGGCTTTCTTGTACTCTTTATCATGGCACTTCTGATCTCGTCAGTGGCTATGGAATTTCTTGGCTGTATGAAGATTGTAACACTTGCCCATCCTCCTGGCACCATGGGCCTGAGAAGAGTCAATTTTTTTTTTTTTTTAATGATAGCATAAACATTCCCTGTGACCTGACTCCTGATTATCTATCTAGCCTTATCTCCTGCTCCAACCGTGGCAGTCTAATTGCAGTTCCCTGTATGCCTTATTCTTTCATGCACTGTGGCTTTACAAGTGTTGTTTCTTTTAATTGGAATGCCCTTCCCATTATTATTTACAATTGCAACTAATACATTAAGACTTGCTTAAAATGTGCCTGTTGTAAAATCTTTTGTAGGTAGAGTTGTTGTTTTTTTGTCTGTTTATTTTGTACATAACTCTGTCATGACATTTTACATCTATTTATTTTAAATCTTATAACATTTTTAATATGTGCAATATATTATTTAAACACTATAACTGTATTTTGTGATTCAGAACTAGACAACAAACCTACTAACTAGCATTTTACATTGCATTTTAAATGTTTTCTTCATAGATCTCTCTCCTACAGTAGACTGTGAGCCTCTTAGGGACTGGAGCCATTTCTAACCCTGACACATCGTAGGTGTCAGGTGTCAAAAAATGCTTGTTCAGTTAATAAAGGAAGGGGGAATTGTTTTTTTACTTCAAATTTTGACCTAAATTTTGTGGAGCATGGCTGAGTTATTGCTTATTTTTGTAAGGATTGCTTGTGCCAGACTTTAAAGGTCCGTTGTGAATCTGTTTTCTAAAATGCTATTACTGAGTATGTTAGGCATTCCCTAGGCAGGAACTAGACATGTATAGGTTGCCCTTTCCTACTGCCCCACCACATCCCATCAGATAACATGCAGTTCCTTATTTAGGAACTCTATACCCTGAGGTTGGTAATACCACTGTCTTTGGTACAAGCAATATATGATATTACATTGATACACCAATATATCATATATGGTATGATATTAATAAATGCATATGATATTTATAGACTGAAAATGTTACTGCTCAATGCCCATTATTGTTTAAATAATTAATTTCTTTGGTCTTTCTCTCTCTCTCTCTCTGTGTTTTAATGTTTAAGAAATGGATCATGTTAAATAGTAACTTCAGTTAAATATAACTTAATTGGCTATTTTATTTTCTTCTGGTAAGTGGTAAGTAATTTCTGTATGCCTCATTGCTTCATGCCTCTGGATTTTTATGTTTATAGGTCCTGAATATATATGTTCTTGATGATGATATTCCTGAGCTTAATGAGTATTTCCGTGTGACGCTGGTTTCTGCAGTTCCTGGGGATGGGAAGCTAGGTTCAACTCCCACCAGTGGTGCAAGCATAGATCCTGAAAAGGAAACAACAGATATCACGATCAAAGCTAGTGATCATCCATACGGTAACCAAGTCCTTTTGCAAAAATAGTCCTCTCTTCTCTGGATGTACTTGGTCTAGTTAAGAACTTCTTAAGGGACTTTTGCAAATGATTGAAATAGAACTTTTTCTAGGCTCTTGAAATTCTAAGCTGCTGTTTTGAGGGATATTGTTTTCTGAAGTTTAAAAATATATTTTTAAAAGTACATACAGGATTATTTAAAATGAAAAAAAAGTATCTCTATTCATGGCTTTCAAAATTTTTTTTATTTAAAAAATTATCCTGTTGTGATATGTTACCCCCTAACTAATTGAAGTACTTTCTAATTTATATTTTATTAAGCTTCAAGAAGTGGAGTTATCACTGTCTGTTTATATTAATTTCTTTTTGTCTGAGCTGCAAAGTGATAATTTTCTTAATTGGGGAATTATTACAGATGTCTGTCCTAATAGAGACTGTTTCTCTATATTGAAAATTAATAGTTCTTTTGTAGGAATAAAGCAAGAGCAACTATTTAAAGGTCTGTGTAGGAAACCTGAGAGGCTCTTCAACTCTAATTTTCTTAGTTAAATTTTTCTTAAATATGTTGCAAATCCTTTAAGGTGGCATTAATCATGTTCTGCTCTAAGTCCAAGGGTGAATTCTAGAGATTCAAATATGAGATTCTTTGGGTAGAGACAAGGAGGATTATCATTTTAACTTTTAACATTTTGAAAACTTACTGACATAGTCTGTGTCAAAAGCATGTAAATCAAATCTTCACTAAAGTCTTTTCTCAATGAAAGCCCTCAGAATTTTATTCTGGTGATCAAAATCATTGCACAAGATTGTTTCGAATGAATAAGAAGTTCTTCCATGGATAATTGGGGCCAGAACGCCCTGCCTCTCTTTGTGTCCTGCAGGGTTGCTTCAGTTCTCCACAGGGCTGCCCCCTCAGCCTGAGGACACGATGACCCTTCCTGCAAGTAGTATTCCACACGTCACTGTGAAGGAGGAAGATGGAGAAGTGAGGCTATTGGTTGTCCGGGCACAAGGACACCTAGGGAGGGTTCTGGCGGAATTTAGAACAGTGCCACTGACAGCATTCAGTCCTGAGGACTACCAGGTAAATCCCTTAATCCTTTGGAAATGGTGTGTGTGCTTGTCAAAGAGTCTAGAGGGAGTCTGATGAACAGTAGTTTCTAGAGGTTGTAAGGAGACTGTTAAAATCAATAAAGAACACTAAAAAGGATGAGCTAGAAAGGTAACAAAAAATGGAGAGTGTGATATCATGGCATACCAGAGAATATTTTTCTGGAAGAGGAAATGGCTCATTGTATAGGATATTGCTAAGGTCAAGTTAAGATGGTTTCCTAAGATAGTCAAATATTATTTCTGTTGTTAAGACTTGTAGAATTACTCCATTGATGACTGTCCTCTAGGCAAAGTTAATTACTTCCTTCTTGAGCTTACTATATGCCCTTTACAGCAGTTGTTATTCTATTCAAATTATTATATTACATGGTTAATACTCCTTGTAGAATGGTCTCCAGCTAGCTAGAGATTTGTCTTGGCTGTTTTTGAATCCCAAACATCTAAAATGGTACTATGTACATGACGTGCATTTGATAAATATTAAAAAATAAATAAATGAGTGATTAGGTAAATCGGTACTTAGGTTTCTCAATTTAGCTCTAAGATCATTAATAGCTCTTGAGAATGAAATATAGTTTGTCCACACAAGCTAACCTAGAAAAATTTAAACAACTTTAAAATATGTTCTCATGACTTGAGGAGACAAAGTTTATGTAAGAGATAATGAGGTTGGGAGGAAAAAAAGGTCTTAAAACTTTGAACTTAAATAACTTTTTGTTTTTCCTCTAGTATGTGAACTTTTCTGATGAGAGATCTATATTATGAATTGTAGTTGCAAGTATAATCAAGAAAACGTTAATGCTCAGTAGACTGATATTTATTATTGTTTGGAGAAGTCCTCAGAATGAAAATATGAAAATGCCATTGTTATGCACTGAGTATTTACATTATTCAGTGATACAATTTGAACAGTTCTAAATATATGTGGTCAAGAGTTTTGTGTATCTCATTGAATTAATTTAAGAATTTGTGGACATCACTTGTTCAGATTTCTCATTTGTCTTTACTTTTTTTGATGAATAGGTAAACAAGAGAGATAAAAATCCACCTGCTTTACTTAGTTGGAGAATATTTATTTAGAATTTATATCAAACACTATTCATATCCACTTAAGTGTTTTCAGGTTTATATTTTACTTATGTTCTTCTGTTTCAGTATTTATAATAATTTGGGACATAGAAGACATTCTCATCTTGCACATTAATATACAGAATAATTATAATCTAATGGACAAATCTTTTATTTGTATTTCAGAGTGTTGCTGGTACCTTAGAATTTCAACCAGGAGAAAGATACAAATACATTTCTGTTAACATCACTGATAATTCTGTCCCTGAATTGGAAAAATCTTTTAAAGTTGAGTTATTGAACTTGGAGGGAGGAGGTAAGCTGGTGACTCAGAAGTATCAAATATTTGCTTGTTCATCCATCTTGAGGATAGTTGATTCTATTAAGGAAATATGATCCTTTGAATCAATGTTACCATTTTTTTTAAATGAGTGAATTACCAGTCTTTGGAAAAAGCACCCCGAAGGTTAATAATTACTTAAGATATATATGGTAGAAAGTTTTTGATGGATAGTCACTTTTTTCTTGGTAAAAAGATTTCCATCTCTCTACATAAATTTAGAATATTAGTTTTAGAAATTAATATTCAACTCATAGTTTTATTTACATAAACTTTTGCTGTGAGGTTTGGTTAATTCTAAGTTAATATTTCTAATGTTTATTATAAGGACACCACCTACTGTGCTGTTTTTTCCCCTTTTACTACCCATTGGTCTTTTCCAAGTAGAGTGCTTTTATTTTATTTTATTTTTTTAAATTTAGAAATATATTTATTATTATGTTTCTATGTAGCACAAAATATTGCTTTACATACATATAAAACAACCCCAGAAGTAGATGTGCTTTTAGAATGAAATAGTATAATTGTTCTGAAGCACTAAATTATTATTATTTTTTAAAACTTTAAGATTTATTTATTTAAGAGAGAGAGAGAGCGAGATTGTGTGAGCAAGGGGAAGGACAGAGGGAGAGGAGAGGGAGAGAATCCCAAGCAGACTCCCTGCTGAGCCCAGAGCCCCATGTGGGCCTGATCCCATGACCCTGAGATCACTACCTGAGCCGAAATCAAGAGTTGGATGCCCAACTGACTGAGCCACCCAGGCACCCCCTGAATCACCAAATTATAGTTGTCATTCATAGTAGGTGCCCCTAAAATCGTGTCTTTCCTTTCTTCCTCTTTCAGTTTTCATGGTAGCTCCTTTAGAGCTGTCTCCAGGTGTAGCCCAGGTGAAAACTAGCCATTTTAGATAATTTATTATGAGTCAATAAAACAAGTCAATTAGTACTTTATCCTCAATTCTGATATTCAAAATCTCCAATTTTCAAAGATTTTTGGAGTCAGAATTCATTTCATGGCAAAACTCATCTGCACTGAAGAGATGCTACTTACAGTATTTATCTCATTTGGATGAACTATTTATATAGGTTTCTTTGCAGAAGTATTATTGTGTTTGATTTTTAGGTGCTGCTGGGGGTGTTATACAGTGCATGTGATATGTACCATAGTCCCTTTATATAAATGTAAGATATTGAGAGTTGCTATGGTATCAGCAGGACGGTCTCTTCCTTCCAAAACCTGGTATTATTGTCTTATTATTATCTTCGTGTTTTAATGAAGAAGGTTATAATACTATATAAGCCATCCAAAGGGAGAGATTGAGTAAAACAGAAATATAAAATTGTCTTTTACTATGTAATGAGACTTTGGAGTAAGTATGGAAAGTTTCCACAAATTTCCCTTCCCTGTGTTCCCAGAGCCCAAGTGAAAGCAAAAGAGGTCAAACCAGGGAAATGATAAAACAGTGCCACAGCTTGGTTGACTGCATAAAGCAGTAAAAATATTCTGGATGGCCTGTTTGGAGGATGGCATGTAAAAATACCAGCTTTGTTTGTCCTCCAGAGACAAGTCCTCACATCTCCAAATCATATTTTCATGACACGACTTCATGAATTAGGGGTCACTATAAAACATTTGAAAAGCTGTTCTTTGTATCACTTGTAGTTAACAATACTTACATAATAGAGAAAATGTTAGCGATCATTATTGATTAATAAGGAACATTAAGTATTCTTCAGAAGTAATATTTCTGATCATAGTGATACTTGGTGTCTTATGTAGAAACTTCTTCCCTTATCTGTAGAATATGAATTGTTAGGTATTAATTGTGCATGAGTATTCAGTTGAAAACCAATCTTGCAGACTCTGAGTAAGCAATAGTTAGTGGCAGAGAATCTCATTTTCCCCTCAGTGAGTTGGAATTGGAGGTAAAGGAATCTAGACACTGGCTTCTATTCCCCAAGTCATAGCTAAGGACTGTCTAAGATGTGCAGTATTGCGAGGAGCTAAATTCTTATGAGAGGCAAGGGAGCAACCGTTATTCCATATTGTTTTGTCTCTAAAACCTACTCTACATAAGATAGCCACCTGCATAGATGTTTTGTGTTAGCCAGAATGCATTGGTGTTGAACTATCCTCTCTCATGACTTGTAGATAATATGGGGGATACACTGGATATTCCTTAAAATTCATTTTGCATCTTAAGTCTCTAAGGTGATTTCAGATTTGGGGTGCCATAAATTCTCATGTCTGGTGTATCCCAGTCCTGTTGTGGGGAAGAACAGAAGAGCAGAGCAGATCTTAAACTAGCGTGTCAATCAGGGACACTAGTAGAAGCACAGAGGGCTGGATGTGGACTTGCTTCTCTTACTCTTCTTCTTTTCCATTGCTGCCATCACTATGCTTCCTGTCATCTTTGCAAACTTTTGGTAAATTAATGGGCAGGGTTTAAGATGTACTGGAAGTGAAGGTAAACCACTTTCTCTTTATCATAGTTCTTATACATTGCCAAGTACTTTATTTTTTACATTATTTACTTGGTCTTTAGAGCAGTTCTGTAAAAGGCAGCACATTTTTTAGGCAAGGAAACTGAGGGACCAAGAGTTTTAATGACTTACCGAAGATTTTATAGTGGGTATCTTTCACAACCAGGCCTGAAACAGATTGTTGTAGACTGCTTGTCTAGGTTTCTTACTACCATGTCAGTGGCAAAAGGGTGATCAAGTCTGAGAATGGTAAATAAAGTAGGAATTTGAACGTATGGCTGGAAGGAAATGTTAGGTGCATTTCCCTAAGTTTTGAGTTGATTGTGGTGAGCGGCCAGGTGACTCTGTCATAGTCATAATCATACAGGCCTAACTGTACACAAGCACAAATATTTTAAAAATATTTAAAATGTTAGAAACAATTTACATTATTTTAAATAAGTGATTTAAAAAGACAACTGGTTAAGTTGACAGAAATGGGAGATACCAATTACAACTTACATGGAGTATTCCCTAAAGTTATGGATGAATTTTTAATAAATTGGTAGCTTGATGAATGTTATACTTTTATCACTTCAAATAATTTATTTTCTATGGAAGAATGCATGTCATTGGGTGAATATTACTACATTTTCCTCTTTTCTGGATATGTTTTAAGAGCTCTCCATTTTCTCATTGTGTCAATGTGTGTTGTGTGGGTGTGTCTCTGTGTCTCCTTGTGAAGTGACTGAATTCTTTAGGGTTGATGGCAGTGGTAGTGGTGACGGGGACATGGAATTCTTCCTTCCAACTATTCACAAGCATGGTAAGCAGCTGTTCCAAGGCCCTTTACTAGTCTGCATTTTATTTTAACTCTTCTTTTTAGAGACAACAATACTAACCAGTTATTTACACCTACTATGTGCAGGTTCTTTACATATTTTACCTCAGTAACCATAGCAGCAACTTTATAAAGTATTATTTGCTCCGTGTTACAGTTACCCAGCTAGGAAGTGATCAAGCCAGAATCAAGTCTTTGCCTGCCTCCAAAGCCCAGACTTTCCTCTGTATGAACCCAATACAGTTTCCTGATTCTAGTTGTAATAGAAATTTTGCTTGAATATCATTCATAAAATGATTTTTGAAAAATATTTTTATATAGCTTTGAATACCTAAAAAAAGAGAAATAGAACATTTATATTTTTCTGTTAAATGCATCATGCTTATTTTATTTATAAAAAGAGCCAGCAGTCCTTATATGTAACATTTAAGCAAAGCAGATGGGAAAAAAGAAATTAAAAAGGCAATCAATGGCGAGAATAAGTTGCCAGTCAGTGGGAGGGAATACTGAAAAGAGAATGCATTTGAAGTAGATTCCTATGCAAGCATGATTCAGCTTTTTACCTCAAATACTTTTTTTTTCTATTGAGAGAAAATTATTTCTCAAGGGAGAACTTTTTCTAATCCTCAAATGTTCCTTTATCACAATTTCAGGTTTTATGTTTTAAGGCTAGAACTCATGTTCCTACCCCTCATTCCTAAGTTTCATCAATGCCTCATGTAACCACTGTATTTAATTACTCAGTTACTTTTGGAATTGTTCATTTTCTTGTCTGCATATATTAATACAACATAAAAGTTAAACATACTTCTTAGGAAAAAATTCAATACTTCTGTAGATATTGGCACCTCTTTAGTTACAAGATTGGAGTGTTTGGGTCCAGGGAAGGTAGATCTATAATATCATAATGTGATGAAAAAATAGGCCTAGAACTAATGCACATTAACCAAGAATCTGTTCAGTCAGATTGATGAAAATCATAGGGAAACTGTTTCATAAAGGTAAGAGTCATTTTGGCTCATGTTCTTCTGAGGTCAGCAAAGGTCGTGGGAGACTTTCCTCATATACTCTGTGTGGAAGAATGTTCTCTTTCATAGGGCAGAAAAAGAAAAACAAGTTTTCCTTATTCATCTCCAAGTGCTTATACAGCACTTGTATATCACATTGGCGCCAAAATAGAGAAAGGTCATAAAACCGTGAATATGTGTGGCAACCATTTGTGTCTGCCTTTCTTTCTAAAACAAATTAGAACGTAGTCAGTGAATGGTACAACTCTTTTCAAAAAGTTGTTCCGTGGCTTTTCCTTTGGTTTGTAAATTACTTATTAACATTTTCTTGCTATTTGTTGGAACTTATTCATGCAGCCGGTCTAGGAGTGGCCTCGCAAATTCTGGTGACAATTGCAGCCTCTGACCATGCTCATGGTATATTTGAATTTAGCCCTGAGTCACTCTTCGTCAGCGGAACTGAACCGGAAGATGGGTACAGCATTGTTCCATTAAATGTGAGTACAGTTTTCCCTCCACTCTTAAACACTTTCTGTTCTTTTAAAACTGTTTTATTGTATTATGAAGGTGTCCTTTATGGTTTTTTTTTTTTTTTTTCCTTTTTGGATAGAGGGGAACGAGCCTAGTGGTACACGCAATACAAACTGATAATTGAATAGTGATTTGACATTCGTTTTTGTATGTAGTTTTGCATCTAAGTTTGTCTTATGATTTTGAGGAATCCTGACTCTTTCAGGAATATAGTGGAGCTGTACAAGTATTATTTTATATGGATTTTGTATTAATTCACTTAGGCTGTGGGAACAAACATCTCTTAAAGCTCAGTGGCTTAATATGACAAGGATTTGTTTTTCCACTCATGGTGTATCTCCAGCTTAACTTGGCTGTCACCAGTTATCAAGGGATCAAGGATCACAGTGGCAACATCTTGGCAGGTGCTTCTGTCTTCACAGAGGGGAAAATGTAGATGTGGAGAAATGCATCCTGGCTCTTATAGTTTCTTTCTGGAAGGGATTCGTAACATTTCCGCTTAGTCTTTTTTGGTCAAAGCAAGTCACATGGCCATGCATAACACTAATGGGTAGAAAAATGCAATCTTATCTGACCTCTCTCCCAAAAGGAAAGAAAATCCAAAACATTTGTGAACAGCAATAATAATGACAACTCTATATGGTGTGTGTGTGTGTGTCTACTTCTTCCTCTGCTTTTTCCAGTTAGGAATTAAGTTGATTCTATTGTTAAACAACTGGGAGGAGCTAGAAGCTTGCTCGGCTCCCTCAGATTTTATATAAATAATGAAGAAAGACCACTCAATGGTAGATCTTCAGTAAATTTTTGTGGAGTAATCTGAACAACTTTAGAAAGGATAACTAATTATTCAAAAAAAGAAAAAAAGAATTAAGGGAAAAGATGAAGCTTTATAAAATTTTTGTCTTGAATGTTATTTTGAGTTAACATTCATATTTAAAGCTGTTTATTCTTCTTAATATATTTTTGGCAAAAGTATTTCTTCTTAAGTATATTTTATCCAACTTTGGGAGAAACATGTTAAAGGAAATATGATTTGTTTTAAAAAATGAGTTTTATGGCTAATTTTTCAGAAAATATCACTCATTTCTTCCTTACAATGAAGTATATACCATCTTTGTAGTAAAAGCAGAAATTTTCATGGGCATGTAAAAGAAATTATTAATTATATTTGCTTTATTACTAATATATGATTGCAGAAAAGATACAGTTATAGTTTAGTTAGAAGCTAAAAATGTTCAATGTGTAGCTTCATGCAACAATCACTTTTTAAGTACTGTGAGGGTCTTCAAAGGTGGGTAGTACTTGGTCCCTGCCATCAAGAATCTTATATTCTTGAGAAAAACTTGTAGAAAATAAAAATTTAATATCCTGCTATCATTCTATATTTACAAACCTCTAAATCAATGATTTTAATCCCTCTCTTAATACATTTTGCTATTAAATATTTTACAGATTATGAGAAGCCATGGAGCTCTGTCTCAAGTGACTTTGCTTTGGAGCATAGCCTCCGATCCTGATGGTGATCTTGCCTTCACCTCTGGCAATGTCACATTTGAGATTGGGCAGAAGAGTGCCAACATCACAGTGGAAATACTTCCAGATGAAGATCCAGAACTGGATAAGGCCTTCTCTGTGTCAATCCTCAGTGTCTCCAGTGGCTCCTTGGGAGTTCATACTAATGCCACATTAACAGTTTTGGCTAGTGACGATCCTTGTGGGGTCTTCATCTTTTCTGAGAAAAATAGACCTATCAAAGTTGAGGAAGCAACCCAGAATATCACGCTGTCAGTGATAAGGTTAAAAGGCCTCATGGGAAAAGTCCTAGTCACATATGCAACACTGGATGATATGGAAAAACCACCTTATTTTCCACGTAGTGTAGCCAGAGCAACTCAAGGAAGAGACTATATACCAGCTTCTGGATTTGCCCTTTTCAGAGCCAATCAGAGTGAGGCAACCATAACTATTTCAATTTTGGATGATGATGAACCAGAAAGATCGGAGTCTGTGTTTATTGAGCTACTCAACTCTACTCTAATAGAGAAAGTACAGAATCGCCCAAGTAAGTAACCATTAGTGTGTTATTATTATTATGGGAGGTAAGAATCCTAAAAAAAATAAATTAAGAAATTAAGGTATAGGGGCGCCTGGGTGGCTCAGTTGGTTAAGCGACTGCCTTCGGCTCAGGTCATGATCCTGGAGTCCCGGGATCGAGCCCCGCATCGGGCTCCCTGCTCAGCGGGGGGTCTGCTTCTCCCTCTGACCATCCCCCCTCTCATGCTCTCTGTCTCTCATTCTCTCTCTCTCAAATAAATAAATAAAATCTTAAAAAAAAAGAAATTAAGGTATAGTAGAAAATTCTATAAAAATAGTGAGCTCTAACTTTGAAAGCATCACCTCACAGAAGTTTATCTATAAGACAAATGGAAGTGGGACACTTGAAAACACAAAATTTTGTTTTAAAAGTCCCTTATGTTTCCAAACTAAATTGTTACATGCTTGGTAGCTTCCAAATCATCCTGAAGTCAACCTGGGGATTCCAGGGATAGTCCTGGTAGCAGGATCCTGAGCCTCTCTCACCTTGATCCACTCTGGAAGATTCCCTGATCCACAGAGCCTCTTTGGCGATGAGCATGTGGGTCTAGCAACTGCATGAGGGAAGGGGGACAGGAGTGTGTAGCAGTAAGAAATCCTGTAAATTTGTGAGTCATTGAGAGTTGAGAAGGACTGGTTGGGGATAAGAATGAGGAGTGACCCATGTTGGGCAGACTATCTGGTGCAGCAACTTCTTTTGAAAAGTAGCAGCCACTTGCCCTGGGGTTGTGGCTCAGGGCCTTTGTAGAGAGTCGGGTGGCTCCTGGTAGAGAGCATGCCTTGTGCTTGCAGAGCTGAGAGCAGTTATTGTGTTACAGCTTGGTCATTAGTCACATCTCTCTAAGAGAACAAATAAAGGGAAGAATCTAGATTTCCTGGAGTAAGGGAACAAATAAAAGAAGAAAGATTAGTGATATTAATTTGATATCAATTTAACATCAGTTTTAGGGCAATATTTATAAGAAAACAAATAAAATGTTCTTAAGGAAACTGGAATTACATATTCCAAAAGTAAGATTCTAAGAGCCACATGTTGACTCTGTTTTGACATTATAGAATAAGGTTTCTCATAAATAAATTTCTTCACCTTACCATAATACCCTGGATGGATATACTATATAGTGAGCAACATTCTTGTCCACAATGTAAGTAATTATGGTTCAGGATTATAGAAGGAAATTTACTTTAATATTAAATTCAGATTATAGTCAAGGTTAAAATTCTCACACGATACCCATCCTTTTTTTTCTTAACAAGATTTAGGATCAATTCTAATAGCAAATGAATTGTAATAAAATCCAGTAATTAGTCTTACTGAGTAAGAATTATAAAATAAAGACTAGTTTTCAAGGAACTCACAGTTTATTGAGTGAGATAGAAATAAAACCAGAAGGGAGTATCGCATACAGCAGTAGCTAGGAGCTGTGGGTGGTGGTGTAAGATAACTTATGTTCCAATATATAGTAAAGTTTTGAACATAATCTTTTTTGGCCCCAATTTCCTTATCTATTATACAGAAATATCATGGGGCTTAAATATAATAATATATGTGAAAATTAATGGAATATCTGGCACATGGTAAGCATTCAGTAAATACGCACAATTATTGTTAATAACATGGCATATGCAGAATATCAATGTGCTATGGGATAGGAGAAACAATTGACATGTATTTTATGCTTGTTATGTTCCTGGAACCATGCAGCATGCTTGGGGCAGTTCAAAATAGGCATAAGGTATAATGTGAAATAATTAAAGAACAATTTTTTTTTAAAGATTTTATTTATTTATTTGACAGAGAGAGAGCACAAGCAGGGGGAGCGGCAGGCAGAGGGAGAGGGAGAAGCAGGCTCCCCACTGAGCAGGGAGCCCGACGTGGGGCTCGATCCCAGGACCCCAGGATCATGACCTGAGCCGAAGGCAGACACTTAACCATCTGAGCCACCCAGGCACCCCTAGGGAATAATTAAATGCAAATCTCTGTGATACTGACTAAATTTTAATAGGCAAAATCAGTGTAGGACCTGGTAAGGTCTCTGTTACTGTACTCCGAGTATAATCATTAACTTTGAGGAAAGCAGTATGAGAAGACTGATGATCAGCACCTGGGTAAGAGCATAGCACAGAATGAACGTTTGGATAATTGAAGGTTTTATACCTGGTTTGATGAGGAATTGTATGTAGGGAGCAAGAGATTAGACAAACTCTTACAGAATGCCTCTTGATATGTCTACCAGGTACTAGCATGATACCTTATGTGATTTCCTCACCATCTTTGTGCCTCTGGTTAGTCATTGGTAAAATGTGGACAATGTTACCTGCCCCATAGAGATGGTATAGGGATTAAATGACTTGATACAAGAAAAGTACTTAGAATAATGTCTGGCAAATTCTTTTCTAATCTAGTTGAATTTAATTATATCATATTGATTTATAATTTTTTTATTTTAACTGATTTAATTTAGCATAGTCTGTGTGTCTCATTAATTGAAATTAAATGGTGTTATTGTTTTTAGATTAAATTGTCAGAAAATGTTAAATTTTATTATCACATATTTCCAAATACAACAATTGTTAGAGATATTCTAAATATCAACTCAAAATTGTTTACTGCTAATAAGAGTTTGTTGATGCTTCATCTGTGTTAAAAGGTCACTACTGGGTATTTACCCCAAAGATACAAATGTAGGGATCTGAAGGGGTACGTGCACCCCGATGTTTATAGAAGCAATGTCCACAATAGCCAAACTATGGAAAGAGCCAAGATGTCCATCGACAGATGAATGGATAAAGAAGATATGTGTGTGTGTATACACACACACACACACACACACACACACACACACAGAGGAATATTACGCAGCCATCAAAAGGAATGAAATCTTGCCATTTGCAACGACGTGGATGGAACTGGAGGGTATTATGCTGAGCGAAATAAGTAGTCAGAGAAAGACATGTATCATATGACCTCACTGATAGAGGAATTCTTAATCTCAGGAAACAAACTGAGGGTTGCTGGAGTGGTGGGGGGTGGGAAGGATGGGGTGGCTGGTAATAGACATTGGGGAGGGTATGTGCTATGGTGAGTGCTGTGAATTGTGTAAGACTGTTGAATCACAGACCTGTACCTCTGAAACAAATAATACATTATATGTTAAAAAAAAAAAAAAAAGGAGATAGCAGGAAGGGAAAAATGAAGGGGGCGGAGATCGGAGGGGGAAGACGAACCGTGAGAGACTATGGACTCTGAGAAACAAACTGAGGGTTCTAGAGGGGAGGGGGTGGGGGAATGGGTTAGCCTGGTGACGGGTATTAAGGAGGGCACGTATTGAATGGAGCCCTGGGTGTTACACGCGAACAATGAATCATGGAACACAAATCAAAAACTAATGATGTAATGTATGGTGACTAACATAACATAATAAAAAAAGGTCACTTTTTATGTTGTTTTCACAAGGGTGCTGGTTGGAATTGAACCTAGAAAATAATTTAGGGAGAGTTTGTGGAAGGTCCTAAATGCCTTCAAAACAAGCTTTGCTGTCTCTAAAATCAGTGGAAAGTGAGAAGAGAGCCTTGAAAGTATTGAGCACACTTTATTGTATCAGCATTGGGGATGGGGCGCCTGGGTGGCTCAGTTGGTTAAGTATCAGCATTGGGGTAGCATTGAGGCTGGCTTTACATTCTGGACAAGGCAGTTGAATGACTGTTAACTAAGATGGGAAAAAGGAATGGGTTTGTGAGCAAGGACAGGGAAACAGAGAGGCAGTAATTTAATTACAGTATAATGATTTGCTGCTGGTCTTTGAGGACACAAAGCTTAATGACTTTCCTACTCAATTTTGTAACTGAAATGCTGTTTTTTAAAAATTTTATGTCATGCTGGTAACTAATTAGAAGAGCATAATCCTGTAGGTGTCATCATTATCTATGTAATATTATGTAAAGTGATGATTATTTACACCGTAATCATTTTTTGCCTTTTAACAAATTTCCAGTACTTATTAAAATATTCCTGTAGGATAACTATTCCTTTGCTAAAGATTCTATAATAACAATCTCTCTAGAATGTAAAGCTACAAGAGAGTAGGGACTTCTGTTTAATTTGTTTTTGTTTCCTCCGTGTCTAGATTAGTGCTGGTCCATAGTAGTCAGTACATGTTTTTTGATAGAGATAGTAGAAAAAAACACCAAATGAGGATCCCATTTGGCTGATGGAATCTTGCTGAGGTTTCCTGATGACTTTTGGCCGGTTGGTAGAATTTTGATACATTAGCTTTTCTTGTCTTTCAGTTTCAAATTCTCCACGCCTCGGGCCTAAGGTAGAAACTATTGCTCACCTAATCATCATTGCCAATGATGATGCATTTGGAACTCTTCAGCTCTCAGCACCAATTGTTCGAGTAGCAGAAAATCATGTTGGACCCATTATCAATGTGACTAGAGCAGGAGGATCATTCGCAGATGTTTCTGTGAAGTTTAAAGCCGTGCCAATAACTGCAGTTGCGGGTGAGAAAAGACATCCAAGGGGCAGTGAAGTGTTTTGGAGGGAAATTACATCCTTAATTAACAAAAGCCACTTACAGATACAGCTAGAAATATCTACCAGAAAGCAATAATTCTCTTGCATCTTTTAAAAGGCATAAATGTAGAGCTTTTATCATGTATTTATGACACTGATTTTGTAGTTTTTGAAAAATGTTAGCAAAACTGTATATCAATTTTAAAGTTAAAATGACCAAAATATGCACAAACCAATGAAAAGTAAACTAGGGAAAGTATTGTTAGGCTTTCTTTGTGTGTACTTTTTAGTTATTTGAAAGGGATTCATGTGTAAATGATCCCAAGGAATGCAGGATAAAATGTGCAGCCACATGGTTGCAGTGCTTGGCAACAGTCTTGCCTCTCAACCCATTTATCTTGCTTGTTTATTTATTTATGAAGAATGTGGATGAGGCAATGGCTAGCATTAACTATTCTATGTAAGCAAAATGATTTCACTGCCAAATGCAAACATTAGGAGACTGCCTTTTTTATTGGTGCAGTTACAGCATCTAGAGGGAGATCTGCCCGAGAGCTATTCAATTAGAATCTTTCTAGCATGCACTTGAAGGAAAATGAGTGTGAATGGATAGGATAACACGCTTGATATTTTGAAATAAATGATATTTGTTTGAAAAGATAATAAACCAGGCTCACCTGTTCCCTTAGTTGGGGGGGGAGGGGTTGGTGTACGTGTGTGCGTGCATGCATGCAGGGTGGGTAGCCTAGAGGAATGTCTGACTGTCTGCAGGGGGCCCTACACATTGCCTAACAGTGGGGATGAATCAGTGTTCTCAGAAATAAGCCCTTAGGCATCATAAGAAGACTCTCTCCTTTCCCTTCCCACTGTTTGACCAGAAACAAAGCTGCTGCTAACCTGGGCAGTATGCAGGAGCAGCTTTTAATCCAATTTTTTAGGAAAGCCCATAGTTTCCAGCAATAACATTGATGATGCTGACATGCCTATATCTGTACAACAGTATAACATATCTTTCTAGTGAGGTAGGATTTTACTTCTGTTCTTTGTTTTAAAAGATTGTGCACATTTTCTTTCTCTTTTGTAGATAAGGGGTTATCTTGTGGTAATGGATGACTCTATATTTTTGTGTATGTCCATATCTATATCATAGCTATATCATCTATGTCTGTACATGACAAATAGAAGATATTATGTGTACATCTTTCTAAAAATGAAAGGATAAACTTGAACACCCTTTGGAGGTCTGTTTCATTATTTTTTGATCTCAAACCTATTTTTTCTGAGCAGAGAGGTAAAATCTTTTTGTTTAGAATATATGTAGTCAGTATCCTCACAAAAGCTTTACAAGTATATCTATGGAATTTGATAGATCACAGTATTTTACTAGTGTATGGCATGTTTATTATCATATTTGGAAATAAGTTTTAGCATTTTGATTTTTATCTTTATAGGTGAAGATTATAGCATAGCTTCATCAGATGTGGTCTTGCTAGAAGGGGAAACCAGTAAATCTGTGCCAATATATATCATTAATGACATCTACCCTGAACTGGAAGAATCTTTTCTTGTGCAGTTGCTGAATGAAACAACGGGAGGAGCCAGACTAGGGGCATTAACAGAGGCGATCATCATTATTGAGGCCTCTGATGACCCCTATGGATTATTTGGTAACCAAACTAGTTTGTGTCTTTAACTTGTCGATATAGATCATACATTTCTTCATTTTTAGAGACTTAGAATTAATTTGATCATGTTTCGCTTTTTAACCGCTGTTACCAATATATGGGATATCTATGCACCCTCCCTAGCAGTGGTTAGTGGTTATTAAAAAAAGAAATCAACGTCTTAGCATAAATACGGAGGGGACAAACTTTTAGGTTTGTAAGTCAGATCTGGCTTCTAGATGTGTTTTGTGAATCTTAGACAATTCTTTCAAAAATTAGTTTACATCAATTTACACAAAAATCTGGATTTCTGGGCTTTCTTGATTAGCAGGAAATCTGGGAACATTGAACCTGCATAGCATCAGTCGTGGGAGCAAGATAGCAGCAGACTCTTTGGACCAGGCTTGCACTGTGCAGTTAGCTACAGAACTCACTAGACCTACTTCTCCCATGACTGCTACATGCCTGACTGCTGTAGAATATAGAATGCCTGATTCTCAGTTTGTGATTTCTGCTTCTGTCATAATGAATAATAATGTGGAAATTTTGGCAGGCCTGACCGTTTATCACAGCACGTTACTCTGATTTTGGGGGACTTAGCTATTTATATTTAGACTGCATAAGGGAAAAAACAATCCGCTATTTTGTATTTGAAATTAACTTTGTTCTGCCCTTCAGGTTTTCAGATTACTAAACTTATTGTAGAGGAACCTGAGTTTAACTCAGTGAAGGTAAACCTGCCAGTAATTCGAAATTCTGGGACACTCGGCAATGTTACTGTTCAGTGGGTCGCCACCATTAATGGACAGCTTGCTACTGGTGACCTGCGAGTTGTCTCAGGTAATGTGACCTTTGCCCCTGGGGAAACCATTCAAACCTTGTTGTTAGAGGTCCTGGCTGACGACGTTCCGGAGATTGAAGAGGTGAGAGGAATGGCCTAGTATAGAATGACACTGTAGATCATACCTTGTCTTATAGTGACTAGAACAGATGGCTGTTGTTGTGGCATTTATAGAGAATGTCAAGTTAATTATTTCTGCAAGAATTTTCAAAATATGGTAGTGTAAAAGTGATTTTTACAGATAAACAAAAACAAGAATATTCTAGAAAAAGGTCTGGTTCATATCGCAGTTCACGAGTGTTAATTTTTTGTATAGTTACGTTGTATTTTCCCACATTTTCGTTAAATGATTAAATCTATATTTTTAGATATTTAACATGTATATTTATACATTTTTCCATATAAACTCTTCATTTGTTTGTATCCAGACTCCCTCTTAGCTTGAGTGTGGGCCAGTCGATCTTAATTAAATTTAGATTTTGATTTTCTACTTATTCACTTACTTATTCTTCAGTAGTTTTGAAAATTTACTATATGACAAATACCATGCTAGACACATCTGCCTGATACTTATTTTTCATGGTGAAGAAGCTAGGTGGCAAATAAAAATAGTCTCAACAGGAAAGTTGATTCATTACTAACATATATTAACTGAAGATAATTTTACATTATGAAATTCAAGTATTATGAAAACCTAGGTGTCATTAAGTTACTTTTAATAGCATTTATGCTTTAATAATATCAGGTTTTCATAGAAGGGAAGTCCAGAACATTTCATTTGAATGTTAATTGTGTTTTTCAGTTCTAAAATATTAGATATTAGTTAATATATATAAAACATTTCTCTTTCCTTCTCTCTAAATTTAGGTGGCATTATGATATGATGTCTTTTGTTTTAAATTTTGTCAGAGAATTTCCATTTAAGATAATGTGGGAAATAAAGCATAATAGATTAGCTACTTAGGAAACGTACATGCAATATTTTCCCTAAATAAAAAAATGTATAGAATGGACATAAAAATGTATCATTGAAATGGTAACTATAAACAAGGATCTTAAAATAGATTTTATAAGATTATATACCTAAATATTAAGGAATTTAAATGGCTTGTTTGTTATGTATAATTGTGCTTCACTATTAAAAGTCAGTAATGTATTATTCCGTTACATGTTGGATTTGTAAATGTAATGGGGGAGTTCCTTTGAGTCCATTCATACTACATTATATTTTGTCCTTGTCTTTGTATGGATTATATGTTTGATTGTCCCCCACCTGCATCATTGTTATTTTAATTTCAGAACTGGGATTTTGTTAAGGAAATTTTCACTCCATTTTTAGGTTATCCAAGTACAACTAACTGATGCCTCTGGTGGAGGTACTATTGGGTTAGATCGAGTGGCAAATATTGTTATTCCTGCCAATGATAATCCTTATGGTACAGTAGCCTTTGTTCAGTCGGTTTATCGCGTTCAAGAGCCTCTGGAGCGAAGTTCCTGTGCTAACATAACTGTTAGGCGAAGGTATATGAAATAATGGCTTGCATCTGTGGGGGGATGGGTATTGTGGGTAGTGGGAAATGACCTCTAGTGCAATTAAATAATTTAGGTTTGGTGGTTGTTATATAATGTAAATTCTTTTGTAGGTTTGGTAATTTGTTAATTGAATTATGCCTATTAATATGAAGAGCCCAATATATTTATCATACATATTATTAGTGAAATAGATTAAATACATTATACATCATCGGGCTTTCTAACCGCAGAAAATTATTGCTTTAGTCTATGATTTGTTTGAATTAGAACTTAAATACAACTAGCTTCCAAATTAAAGAATATTCAGATGCTGTATGATGTGGGAGGTTTTCAGGTTGTTTTTTCTCCGTGAGTGTGTGAGGCAGTGTAAAGTTCACTGAACTCCTTCAGAAATAGAAAATAAGGGGTCTTGGGAATTTGTGGCAAGTAATTACATTTTCTTAAAATGCACTCATGCTATTATCATTATTACCTTGTTTCAGTGAAATCTGGCAATGAAAATTCATTTTCTAATCCTGTTTGATAATTGTGAAATGGATATAATTTGCATATCTTGCAGGGTATCTTTATAGCTTTGTTTAGAATAACTATTGCTTAATTGAAAACTAGCAAGATTCCCTTGCATGAGAAAATAAAATGTTGAAAGACAAATATAATTAAGAAACATGGTTGTGTTTGTACTATTACTTTATATACTTAAAAAAAAGTGAACACTGCAGTCAGTATTTTCCTTTTCTATGTAACCCACAGATTGCTTTGAGTGCTTAACCTGTCTTTTAATTGTCACTCCACGTTTTAGCGGAGGGCACTTTGGTCGGCTGTTGTTGTTCTACAGTACTTCTGATATTGATGGAGTGGCTCTTGCAGTCGGGGAAGGTCAAGATTTACTGTCCTACTATGAATCGCCAATTCAAGGGGTGCCTGACCCTCTGTGGAGAACTTGGGTGAATGTCTCTGCCACGAAGGAACCCCAGTATACCTGTGCCACTTTGTGTCTCAGAGAACACGCATGCTCAGCGTTCTCTTTTTTCAGTGCTTCTGAGGGCCCTCAGTGTTTTTGGATGACATCGTGGATCAGTCCAATGGCTAACAACTCGGACTCCTGGACCTACAGGAAAAACATGACCAGGGTAGCGTCTCTGTTTAGTGGTCAGGCTGTGGCTGAGAGTGACTATGAGCCTGTGACAAGGCAGTGGGCCATAATGCTGGAGGGTGATGAATTTGCAAATCTCACAGTTTCTATTCTTCCCGATGATTTCCCAGAGATGGATGAGAGTTTTCTAATTTCTCTCCTTGAAGTTCACCTCATGAACATCACAGCCAGTTTTAAAAACCAACCAACCATAGGACAGCCAAATACTTCTACAGTTGTCATAGCATTAAATGGTGATGCCTTTGGAGTGTTCGTGATCTATAGCATTAGTCCCAATACCTCTGAAGATGGCTTATATGTTGAAGTTCAGGAGCAGCCCCAAACCACAGTGGAGCTGATGATCCACAGGACGGGGGGCAGCTTAGGTCAGGTGGCAGTCGAATGGCGTGTTGTTGGTGGAACTGCTACTGAAGGTTTAGATTTTATAGGTGCTGGAGATATTCTGACTTTTGCTGAAGGTAAGTGATGGTTCTAAATGGATTTTAGTTTCCCCTGGCAAAGTCATCATAGTTAATTTTTATGATAATGTTCATAAGAATTCTTACTGTGTAGATTCTTTTTTTTTTTTTAGTATTTTATTTATTTATTTGACAGAGACACAGCGAGAGAGGGAACACAAGTAGGGGGAGTAGGAGAGGGAGAATCAGGCTTCCTGCTGAGCAGGGAGCCCTATGCAGGGCTCGATCCCAGGATCCTGGGATCATGACCTGAGTTGAAGGCAGACGCTTAACCGACTGAGCCACCCAGGCGCCCCTAGATTCTTGCTAATATATACAAGTGCAGTATGGTTTAAAAAAGAAGTTAGTTAGCTTGTTAATTGTTGATGCTTGACATACATAGGCTGATGTGTATCTTTTTTAATTTATTAAAAAGAGAAGGTTTTCAGGCAATGTGTGGGTTTTATTCCTTTATAGTGTTGGCAATGCCTATAAGGAAACAGAGGCAACTCAAGGCAAATTTTAATTTTGTAAGGGAAGTTACCCAAGTTCATACTATTTATACTTACAAATTATTTTCATTGAAGATTTATCCTCATTTGTCTAGTATATGTAAAAAAGCTTCCCAGTTAATACTGATATGTCTTACCCATGAGAATCTTCAATGAAAATAATTTGTAAGTATAAGTAGTATGAAGTTTGATGATTTCATTCATATTAAATGAAGTCTAGGGATAGATCGATTTATAATAATGTTCTTGGGCTTGAATGGGATAACTCCTGTAAATTTTCATGAATAATATAGTCATAGATAACTTGGCCCACAGATTAAAATTAGGGTCAGATTCACTGATTCTTTTTCAGGACTGGTTGAATCATCTAATATTTGGAAGTTTGGAAAGTTCATTTGTTTAAAATAATTATCTTTGGGTGGGGGAAAGTTATCTTTATTAAGATCATTGCTCAAATCCTGATTTGGGCAATTATGGATTCCATATGGTTTTTAGCATAGTGTTTTTCTTATGAAAAAAAATGTATACTTATAAAAACTTCATGATATCCCCAAAAATGAAGGAAGTGAGTGTTATTCACATCTTTTTTTGTTCAACTTTTTTAGCGTATACTATTTTGAGAAATAGTAATTGGGGGTCATGATCATGATTCGTGTGTAGTATACTTTTTGAAATATCTAATAAGCATTATGTTTTAGAGTAAATTTTAAAAATAGTATATCACATTTCTATAATGGTTATTTCCTAGTAAATGATTTTGGTAATGATGGAATATGATATACTTGGTGGAGCTGGCGGTACAGGTTGGTATTTGGTAACATTTCTCCTTATTTCAAAGGAAATAATGAAAATTTAATGAGGATGACTGGAGATGAAAATTTAAAGTTAGATTTTCCAGCAGCTTTAGTAACTACAAAGAAAGTTTTCATATAAAGTAATACCATTATAAAAATTAGTATTACCTTAAATTGTAACTTTAGCATCACAAAAATAGATTATATTTAATAGATAACCTAGATTCTTAGATATCTATAGTCTCTTGAGACAGTCTTGATACTATGAATTGATGAAATGCAGCAGGGTCATGAGAGAACATGCATTCATATCCCCTTTCTCCTTTTTCCCACTTTTTCTCATCTCACCCTTTTGTCCTCTTTCCAAAAAGTGGCAAAGAATTAGGTGGAGGCTAATAGGCTGAACTGCAGAAGCCCTGTTGGGTTTAGGGGTGTTCACTGCTGTTCTATGTACTAGTGGGGTCCTAGACCAAATTAAAAAGTAGAATGCTTGAGCCTTGTCACTGTCGCTCATCCCTTTGAATTCCTCTTCTGCCTCCTTCCTTCATTTGCCCACATCCTGGAAACTGGTATTTGATTCATCTAGTTGTCTAAAGACTCATTCAGGCCGGTTTTTTCACTCAGAATTTGCCATTCCTTTCCTGTTTGCCATTTTGACCACCATCCCCTAAGTGTTCCTGGTCTTTCAGGGAGGTATTGGCTTGATTACCTGAAAAAAATTATTCACAGGAATGCCAGAATGAGAATGAGACTCCATTCACCAAGAGAGAGAGCTGTTTCTCATCCAAACGTACCTTAGAAGTCCTTTCCTTAGCTGTGTCATTTTTCTAGGCTAAAGACCAGGAATAAAACTATGATTCTTTTCAATAATTCTACCCTTTAAATTTTTGCATAATTCAAAATGCCCTTCTTCACAATCTGTCCATATTATAAAATTTACAATGTTTTATATGTGAAAGGATATACAGATTAACATATAGCATTTGCTTGTAGTTACACTAATATTGCTCATGATATTCATTTACATATTTTCACTTAACTTTTTATTATTTTTATTTTTTTTTAAGATTTTATTTATTTATTTGACAGAGGGAGACACAGTGAGAGAGGGAACACAAGCAGAGGGAGTGGGAGAGGGAGAAGCAGGCCCTCCGCTGAGCAGGGAGCCTGATGTGGGGCTTGATCCCAGGACCCTGGAATCGTGACCTGAGCTGAAGGCAGACGCTTAACAACTGAGCCACCCATGCGCCCCTTTACTTAACTTTTCAAAGTGGAAGTAATTTTGGGCCTTTGTGGATTCTCTATGTTGGTGATTTTGTTACTTTGGTTTTTATTCCATTAATTTTTTTTTTTTATAGGTGAAACCAAAAAGACAGCTATCTTAGCCATTTTGGATGATTCCGAGCCAGAGGATGATGAAAGCATCATAGTTAGTCTGGTGTACACCGAAGGGGGAAGTAGAATTTTGCCCAGTTCCGACACCGTTAGAGTGAACATTTTGGCCAATGACAATGTGGCGGGAATTGTTAGCTTTCAGACAGCTTCCAGATCTGTCATAGGTCACGAAGGTGGGTTCCTTTTTTTGTTCAGCATATTCATTCTCTTTTCTATAGAGGTCATTTTTTGCTTATTCTTTTAAAGTTTCCAGTGTTTTTTTATATATATACTTTTATTATTGTGTAGAGCTGTGTGTGTTAGTATGCCTGGAACTTAGCTGGGAAAGGGGTCTGTCATGAACTGTTTAAGTACTTAGGAGCCTTGCAGATTCCAGCTTGCTTCCTCCATTGGTGTGGTTTTAGGAACTTAGTCAAATTTGGGATGCTCAGCTTTCTCATTTGTTAAATGACAAGCAATATTACTTACTTCATAGATTTCTTAGTGAGGATTAATGAGTTAATGAATGTAAAGTGCTTATCACAGTTCCTAGCAAGTTTATATGTACTTAGTGGTAGTTGTTGATATTAAACAATAGAACATTGGCTTCTTGTTCAAAACAAGTAGTAGTTTGTAGTTAGAGAATATTTTACCCTGGATTTTATATTGTGTGGATATGTTTTATGAATGAAGTGCCAAACTAGAAAAAAATTAGAAAAGTCCATTTTTTTCTTAAAAAATAAAAATTTTCTTGAATCTTAACATTTTACATCATATGTAGGATTTTGCATGTACAGGTTAATTTTTGCTTCAAACATTTTAGCAGTGTTTTTTTGTCTTTGAATAAGTCTGTTTGAGATAAAACTGGTATTTAGTAGCCTGTGTTTCACTATAGTCTGTGTTTAGAAATAAGAATAAATAACCATACCTCAGAAAGAGAAGAAACAGAAAGGATATAGATCATGTATTTGGACTTCTATTTCACAGATGAGAAAACTGTGTTTAGCACAAAAAAGAGAAATAGAATTCCATAGAATTCTATACACAGAGAGATTAGGTGACTTGACAAGGTCATCCAGCTCGTTAGTTGCTGTGCTTGAAGCTAAATATGTTTTAGTGTGCATTACCTTGTACTTCACTGTACTCCCAACTTGTGAGTTTTTTTAACTTACCAATGCAAATGTCTGGGCTATTTTTCAACACTCTTTCTTTTTATCAGTGGTCCAGAATCTCATGTTGTCACAGCAATATTGAGTAAAAACGACTAACACGTTGCTCTAAGTCCAATCTAAAGACAGATCAGCAACTTTAAAAAAATTATTTGTAATATAAGTAGAAGTCACTGTAGAAGTTAATGTTAATAATAATAATGACAACAATAACATTTGTTGAGTGTTTTCCGTATGCCAGACATTTCACATCCATTATTACACTTAATTTGAACAACAGTCCTATAAAGTGGGTATAATGGTATACATCTCATATTCTCATAAGGAGAGTGAATTTCTGAGAAATTAAGTAGCACACCGTTGTTCATAGTGGAGCTTAACCAAAGCCCACTATGTCCAAAGTCCATAATATAAGGAAATTTGTGAGAAGAAATTATGTTTTGCTTGAACTTAATCTGCTGTAGAACTCGACATTGCAGGAACTTTTGGCAAATATTTCAAGTGACTTGAGTTGGAAGAATAATGACTTTTGAGTAACAATGTTTGTATGAGAGAAGCAAACTAATGAGAAAACCTGACTCCATCTCATGTTAGAGGTGGAAATTAGGTTTTTAGAGATAATAGTTGAACTCAGGAGAATTAATAGGATCTTTGTGGATAGAGGAAGAAAAGCAAGGTGTCAAAGATGGAGCTGTGTGGAACATAAGGCTAAGGTGCTGGGAAAGGAAAAAGACCTTTTTGGAGAGAGAGAAGGCTCTGCCAGAGGTGGGAAGAGACCAAGATAAGAGTGTGTTTTCATTAATTATTGGAAAGAAAGTAATCACTGTGTCTCATGCTAACATGAGCAACCAGTGAGATTAGATTCCCAAATGGGCTGGAGGAGACAGTGGTAACTATAGAGGATTTTAAAGAATTTGGGATGGGAAGCAAGTATCTAAGAATGTAGAGGTCTTTGGGCAGTGCTCCTCAAAGTAGGGTCCTCAAGTCATTGCCCATCCACAGAGTGTTTGCTACCGATTTGTGCCAAGATTAGTTTAGACGTTCAAATAAGCCTTTCTAGAAACTTTTATAACATTTTTATTTTGCTGATATTCAGAAACATTGTTTATGGGCTTATAATTTGTTTGTATTTTTTTTTTTTTTTTGCAAAGAGGAAAAAGATTAGTAATTAAAGTAAATGGCCTAAATGTGTTATTGGTAAAAAAAAAATGTGCATTATCTTATTACTCTATGAGCATGGGTTTGGTACCAGAAATAAAACACTGAATTGCTTTTATTGCTTGCATGTGTGCTCCCTAGATTTTTCATATTTTATAAATAAAAATTGGGGTGAATTTTTATTCCTTTTCTTACTTTCCTGTACCTTTATTCCTAAGTTTTTTCCTAAAGTCTAAATTTTCTTTTTTCAAAAGCATTATGTTGAACCTCAACGATTCAGAATTTTGTGTGTATTTTTTATGTTACCACAAGCTTGCACAGAGAAATATGTACCAAGCATATTTGTTTACCAAAGTGAATTAATGAAAACTTCATGGTGATTCTTCAAGATAACTGCTAAACAAACATGGTAAAAAAAAATCATGCCATGTAGTCTTAAACAATGTTAACACTGCTTTTGGCCTAGTGTTGGTGTTTCATTTATGTGGTTAGATTTAAAATGTGGACCATGCTGAACTTCTGGCTCTAGAATACATTTTCAGTTCATGGGGAGGAATTGCCTTAGTGTTTAACAATGTACTGAATTCTGTAGAATTCTATTTCTCTTTTTTGTGCTAAAACAATTGGACAGATGCCCAGTGGTAAATATTACTTTCTTTCAAATGGAATGGGAAAATTTAAAAATATGGGACAGTAGATTTTTTTTATTCTTATGTTAATCCCCATACATTACATCATTAGTTCTAGATGAAGTGTTCCATGATTCATTGTTTGTGCATAACACCCAGTGCTCCATGCAGAACGTGCCCTCCTCAATACCCACCACCAGGCCAACCCATCCTCCCACCCCCCTCCCCTCTAGAACCCTCAGTTTGTTTTTCAGAGTCCATCGTCTCTCATGGTTCGTCTACCCCTCCGATTTCCCCCGCTTCATTCTTGGGACAATAGATTTTTACTGTGGTTGAAAACTATGTATAAATGTGCCCTTTATAAATCCATGTTAGATGTTTCACTCAGTCATCCACCTCAGCAACATCATAATCATGATGCCATAGTCAATGGATTTAAAAATCTGCCCTTTTAACAGAGACAATTTGAATCCTTTTTAGGCAAAAACTTGAACAAGAAATGCATTTCTTTTTAAAAATACAGAGCTGCTATATTAGAAACACTCAACTTTTTTCTTAATTGTTTATATTGATAGTTTGTGTTGCACACTATTCATATCCCTATAATTAGTTTAAATCATTTTCTGTCTATTGTAGAGGGCAGTTAATTTGGATGGCGTATGTATAGCATGCATACATGTATCTACTAAAATATATTTCCTGTGTTTTAATTTTCCATTATTATTACACACAGTGTAGTTGATGTTTGTCTTTTAGAAAAACTCTTGGTTTATTTTGGGAACAAGGAGACAAAATACTCAGGGTTATTAAAATACATTTTATGTTTATATTTCTTAATCTGCATTAGGCTAGGCCTAGATGCTATATGATAGATCATCTGTTTTAGAGTAAAAGTCCAACTTTTGGTGGACTCTGGATTTTATATGAAGATGGTCTTCCGGGTATGTTGTCAGACTCTTCTGTAGGTAAGGGCCCTATTTAGGCTTTCATCCTGGGCAAACGCAAGAAGATAGTGTAGCACCTAGTAAAATATTTATGTGAAAATTATAACCTACCCTGTGTAGGACGTTCCTTTTATCCTTTCCTTTATATTTAAAAGACTAAGCACTTGTTTCTCAGTTTTCCTTTTTCCTTTTTCTCAGCTTCTCCTTTTCTACAACTGTTTTTTGACTCCTCATCCAGGTAACTTTCTGGTAATTTTTCCCAGGAGACATTTTAAATGGATCTGGTTCCTGAGAGTCTGCCTTAACGAGGAAAGTCACTACCTCCATTTTGGTTATTTATTAGGAAAATTTTCACACTGTTCATGCTTTTTTCACATGATTTGCAATAGGCTTGGCTTACAAGATTGTATTTAAGGAATACTTTCTTTACCTTTTATTTATGTGTGCATTTGTGTGTGTGTGTACGTTCTATTTCAAATTGTGTTTCTTGCAATATTTTCTTGCAGGTTACTTGCATGGTAACTTGTTACATTTTTAAAGATGATATTGACTTTGAGGTATTAGACTTTGAGGATTTTACATGTAGTAAGTTTGTAGGAGGATTTTACTTTTTTTCTCTCCTTAGCATTTCATTTTTATTTTCACCTTTTAATTGTATATTATTCCCAAATCTCCATGTACAATCTTGCAACCATTTTTTATTATTATGGTTATAGGTTCCCCTTCAACATGGATCTTTACTGACCTTTGATTTGTTTTCTTGCCACTTGCGTTCATAATGCATTTTTAGCACTTGATCAAACTTCTGTAATTTTCTTCTTGAAGTATTACTAAGTTTTGTGACTTAAAAAAATTTGAAAAACCATGACTCTTTAAACCTTTTTAAACCTCTGTCACCAGACCACACTGTAGGTGAAAGTGCTTAAATCCCCCAAGGCTCTCTTTATGTCTCTCAGGAATAAACTCTTTGTTTAATACAAAGCTGCCCTATGAGAAATTCTGCAAGGTGTACAATAGAGGAACTCTAGGATTTCATAGTCGTGCCTCTGTTTGTTCATGTGAATTATACAAGTAACACAAATTTTGGCAATTATGGCTGATTGTACAGGCTTTTAGTCACCCTGGGACAATCTGATTTCTAACTAGCAGTCCCTATATGGTAAAAAAAAAAAAAAAAAAAAAATCCAAGACATAGTCTACTACTGTAATGGCAATTAATTTTTTTTGTAATGAAACACTTAAAAAAAATGTATACATTGAAGTGTCTGAGGAAATGTTATTTAAAAGTCTTTCTGATGCTTTGCCTTCTTATGTTTTCCACTCCCAAAATAATTCATTGCACTAAAGTTAACATGTGCTAAAATTTAGTATGAAAATTTTAGTGTGTTGGCACTACTTGGCATCGTGTAAGACTTTTGAATTGAGCGTATTTTCAGCAAGCTACGTGGCCATCAGCAATACTCCCTAGGAACTTACTTTCCACTTTCAGCGGTTTAAAAGAAATGATTGTCATGATTTTCTTCAATTTTACAAAGTATTATGTGAGGAGAAAAACCAGGAATGAAAAGTATAAAGTGTCTAAAATACCTCAATTACCCAGGAAGGAAAACTGTAACTTTGGTGAAGTTACAGAGGCTCATGTACAAATTTGACAACTTTCCTTTGTATTTCTTTTTATAAAACAAAATCATTGATGGTATATGTAAGTTACAATTTAAAGAAATGTGATTTTCAGGTATTTGCAAGCATTTTTATGCATGCATTGTGTAAAATCACATTGCATATCAGTGTAAGGAATTTGTGTCCTTTTGAGAAGTGAAAGAAGAATTTACTTGTGTTATTACTAGTTTTGACCATAAGGACTTTATAATTTTCTTTAATTTACAGAACATTTATGTTCTGATGCATGTTTTGGAGTGTATAAAAGTTTGTGTTTCCCATTTTAGCATGTGCTTTTGGTAAATTTTACATATTGAACTTCCTGAAGTTCTACTAAATGAAAGTATTTAAAAGTGGGATCCCTGTGTTAATAAACAATAAGCATGTATAAAGCTTCTGGAAAGTCCAAAACAGAACAGCCTTGTAATGTTCTTGGAAAAGGTGCTGTAATAGTTGCATGTTTGGGATTTGGGTTTTGTTGAATTCAAATGTTGTTTATTTTCCATTAAACATTTATCAATCTGTACATTTCATTTGCAGGAGAAATTTTGCAATTCCATGTGGTAAGAACACCCCCTGGTCGAGGAAATGTTTCTGTTAGCTGGAAAATTATTGGGCAAAATCTAGAACTCAATTTTGCTAACTCTACTGGACAACTCTTTTTTCCTGAGGTAATACCACAAAGAAAAGATTTAACACACATATGTAGAGAAGACAGTATATTTTGAAGAAAATGGGAAAACTCTGTGTAAAACAACATTTAACAGAGAGTGATGGGAGAGCTTGCTTAGAAAGCTAGAGGAAGAACATTACTCAGAGAAGTTCTAAGACTTAAAAAGTGGGGTTTTTTTTTCTTATGTACATGGCAGATCTCCTTGAAGGAAACAGCAAATGTCAACTTTGTATTTGAGCCAAGTTCTCTTGCTCCTCTCCTGGCCTCCCACTTTTGGTGTCCACTGTGTCGTTACAAACATGATGGGTAGTGCTTGTCCTTCTCTCTTAACTCCTCACTGTCTTGAAACTTTACATGCAAGAGGATAGCAAATACAGCTCTAAAAACAAATATCTTTTTATGTCCTGTTCACACTATATTTTTGAGGTGCCATTTAGAAGCTCTTTCTGATAGTTTGAAAGAAGGCAATTGGTGGGAAATAACTTAATAAAAGCATTTCTTGGGTAGGAAATCAGCACCATTTAATCCATCTTCATCCCCTTTCCACACTCACTCAATATGAATTCTTGTTTGATAATGCATTCCATATTCTTTTTCCTTCTCATTTCCACTCCCTTAATATTAAGCTAACCCCCATGACTTTCTGCCTTGAGTAACTACACGGCCTCCTCGTACCTGCTTTTCTGCAACACGGCCTTCTTTTTCACCACTGCCGTAGAAATCCCCCCAATGTATTGCCTTGTCTTAAATTTTCAGTAGTGCTACATCGTATATTGGATAAGATCTACATTCATTAGCTCAGCATTCAAGATCCTCCACAATTAGCCCCTGTCTACTTTATGCCTAGTTTCCCATGAGTCAGTGGTTTGTTTTTTTTTTTTAAAGATTTTATTTATTCATTTGAGACACAGAGATACAGAGAGAGAGAGAGAGAGAAAGCACGAGCAGGGAGAGAGGCAGAGGGAGAGGGAGAAGCAGGCTCCTCGCTGAGCCAGGAGCCCAATGTGGGGCTTGATCCCAGGACCCCGGGATCATGACCTGAGCTGAAGGCAGACGCTTGACCATCTGAGCCACCCAGGCGCCCGAGTCAGTGGTTTTTATTTTTTATTTTTTATTTTTTAAGCCACAGGATGCTTGCTTAAATGTAAATGTATTTGGATGCACAATTTATAAATCTAATAAAAGCAGGAAGTATTTCGTATTCGGTGACAATAGAAGGATGAATTTCTTTCTGTTTCTCATAGGGGTCATTGAATAAGACAGTATTTGTGCATTTGTTGGATGATAACATTCCTGAGGAGAAGGAAGTATACCAAGTCATTCTGTATGATGTCAGGACACAAGGTAATTCAAAATTCAATTTATATTTTTTTCTAGTGTATTATTCTTTTTGGAAAAAAATAATTCTTGCCATCTCTATATTTAACAACTAGATGCATACTAATTAAAAAGTATTACTGGGGCGCCTGGGTGGCTCAGTTGGTTAAGCGACTGCCTTCGGCTCAGGTCATGATCCTGGAGTCCCGGGATCGAGTCCCGCATCGGGCTCCCTGCTCGGCGGGGAGTCTGCTTCTCCCTCTGACCCTCCCCCCTCTCGTGCTCTATCTCATTCTCTCTCTCTCAAATAAATAAATAAAATCTTTAAAAAAAAATAAAAAGTATTACTTTACTTTTTTTTTTTAAAGATTTTATTTATTTATTTGACAGAGAGAGACAAAGTGAGAGAGGGAACACAAGCAGGGGGAGTGGGAGAGGGAGAAGCAGGCTTCCCGCAGAGCAGGGAGCCCGATGCGGGGCTCGATCCCAGGACCCCGGGATCATGACCTGAGCCGAAGGCAGACGCTTAACTACTGAGCCACCCAGCACCCCTACTTTACTTTTTTTAAAGTGTAACTTTAAATATTGTCTGTCCCATAAAAATGTTAGATCTAAAAATAATCAGCTCCAAATGGGAACACTTCTCTTTGTGGACTCAGGAAAAACCTTTAAAAATTTTAATATTTTCTTATGGAATAAAATACATTTCCAAGGGAGGAATTTTTCTGTGATTAATTTATATTAGCAGACTAATTTGGATTTGGACCATTTATATAGATAATTCAAATCTAATCACTTTGAGCAAATTATCTGGGTATTTTCTTCAGTGTCTCCTCAATGTCTACAATTCAGAAGACCATTATAGTAAATAATAAAGATAATATGTCAAGTGAAAAATTTTATAATTTACTATCTAGAAAAAGAAAACTAATATGTAGGTTCTGTTTGTCAACCTGAAGATTTCTGTTAGAGTGAATGAAATAGAACACTGTATGGGTACTTCAGTATGTTTCAGAGAGTGGATCTAGAAGTTAATGCCAAATCGCTGTTAGATTTCTTGTGATCCCTGGTGTTTTTAGGAGTCCCACCAGCAGGAATTGCTCTGCTTGATGCTCAAGGATATGCAGCTGTCCTGACTGTGGAAGCCAGTGATGAGCCACATGGAGTTTTAAGTTTTGCTCTTTCATCAAGATTTGTTTTGCTGCAAGAGGCCAACATAACAATTCAGCTTTTCATCAACAGAGAATTCGGATCTCTAGGTTTGTGTTACTCTAGAGTGAATGGGATTTCTAGGCAGGTTCTTTTTTAATATTCTACTTGTGTGAATGAAAGCCATTGCTAACACAAATCAGAGACAGGAAAAGAAATTTAATATTTGTTAATTCAGAACAGGACTTTATAACTTCTTTATTTTTGAAGTTTATTTATTTATTTATTTTAGTAATCTCCACCCAGTGTGAGGCTCAGACCCACAATCCCGAGATCAAGAGTCCCAAGCTCTTCTGATAGAGCCAGCCAGGTGCCCCTAACTTCTTTATTTCTGAAAGATTGAAGTAATTATCCCCACAGAAATGCTGTGTAACAATCATAAAGTTTCAGCAGTGTATAATAGGCTGGCTCTGGGTCTGCTACCATATGTTGGGTTTGGCCAAGGGTGGCCCTACTCCAGATGTCTCTCATTCTTCTCCTGGGATCATTGGAGGCCAAAGAAAGTGAGCAAAAGCATGCCAGGCCTCTTGAGGTCCAGGCTTAAAACTAACACATAATCACTTTTACTCTGTACTCACAGCCAAAACAAGTCACAGCCACACTCCAAGTCAAGAGGCAGTGCATATACCTTGCCCAGAGTGGGACATCACTGAGCCACTACATGGTAAAGGCCAAGGATATAGGAAGAAGTAAGGAATTGGGGCCAACAGTACAAAGCTACTGCAGGAGTTAGGAAAGTAAAAAGGCTAATGCTGTGATAATCATTTTAAAAGTTTAAATAATTATAAAATCTTTTATCATCCAATTCAATTAGGAGCCATTAATGTTACATATAGCACAGTTCCTGGAATGCTGAGTCTACAGAACCAAACAGAAGGAAACCTAGCTGAGCCAGGTGTTGACTTTGTCTCGGTAGTTGGGTTTCTGATTTTAGAAGAAGGGGAAACAGCAGCCGCCATCAACATTACTATACTTGAGGTAAAACTCTTTATTTTGCTATTATTATATTAAACCTGAATAGCCACAAAGAAGGTAGAAATTGATGGAATATTCTGGTGCCTTTAAATCAGCTTATTTCTTTTGGTGATTTTTTTTAAAACCACACAGGGGTTTCTGTTCTTGTCTGAATAGGCTGGTCTGCTGTTGTGTATTTTATTATAGAAACAATGGAATATTACTCAGCCATCAGAAAGGATGAATACCCAACTTTTACATCAACATGGATGGGACTGGAGGAAATTATGCTAAGTGAAATAAGTCAAGCAGAGAAAGTCAATTATCATATGGTTTCACTTATTTGTGGAACATAAGGAATAGCATGGAGGACATTAGGAGAAAGAAGGGAAAAATGAAGGGAAGGAAATCAGAGGGAGAGATGAACCATGAGCAACTATGGACTCTGAGAAACAAACAGGGTTTTAGAGGGGAGGTAGGGGGATGGGTTAGCCTGGTGATGGGTATTAAGGAGGGCACGGACTATGTGGAGCACTGGGTGTTATACGAAAACAGTGGATCATGGATCACAACATCAAAAACCAATGATGTATTGTATGGTGACTAACATAACATACTAAAATTAAAAAAAAAAGAAACATCTTATGATAAAGAGAATTTCCTTAGGGTAGTCCCCTTTAAGATAGGCATTGGCCTGAGAGATTCCGGGGGAGCATTTTGATTATTCCAAAGGATTCATTGGGCCAGCAAATCCATGTAGGTCAGCATTTTAGTTGTTAGGACTGGTTAAATTAGAGACAGTGAGAAACCCACTAGAGGCAGTTGGCATAAAATGTGATTACGGCCAAACTTAAAGTTATCATTGGTGGCTGAAATTGCATTTTAAATGATTTTTCATATTGTGAAACCTCATGCTGTTTCGGGACTCAGTGTTTCTGCTACCTGAATACGTTTCCAAGAGGTTTATGAAAATGGTATGTATAGAGAGGGTAGGAAATGGTGTATGTGGTGGGTGGGAGGGAAGAGAATAAATATTGCTTTAGAAAAATGGTCAATTACTGTGTATTTGGGGGGTTCTATTTTTGAAAAGCTTTTATTTTCTCAGAGGCTTTTTACTTTTACAAAATTATAAGTAGTGCAAACCATCCACCATATTAGTAACTCTTATTTTTTTGATTACCATTGCATGATGACCTAATACAATGGTATGAGAACTCCAGAGCCTGTAAGAGGTAATATTTAGCATATGACATAGAACACACGATTTGATAAATAAAACTTTAAACCAAGTCTTCTTTCAAATATATGATCTATTAATATACCTGAATGAAATAAATGGATTATTACTTAGATATGATAGTTTTTAAAACAGAAACTATGTAGCCAACCCTTCTTTTCTTTCCAGAGTCTAGTTTTATGAACACAGGGTTTCCACTTTCCCTTTTTTTCTCCTTAGGTCTTTGTAGCCTTTTCTGTTCCTTGAGTAGCATGAGATTAAGAGACTGCAGGCCTATATATACAGAAATCAGCGAGGCCTGGGTTGGCGGCAGGGGAGGGGGGGCGGTGGTCAGTGATAGGGGGGTTGTTGCATGAGAGTGAGGAGCAGTGGGGATGGGTGGGGGACTGTCCCTTTTACATCCCTGATTCTGTAACTTCCTTTGGTGTATATATTATAGAAGATAGTTTAGAGACTGTTTCCTATTTTTTCACGTGGAAATAAATCTCCATTAAATAAAATGAATAAAGGGGCACCTGGGTGGCTCAGTCGGTTAAGCATCTGCCTTTGGCTCAGGTCATGATCTCAGGGTCTTGGGATCGAGCCCTGAGTCGGGCTCCCTGCTTGGCGGGAAGCCTGCTTCTCCCTCTCCCACTCCCCCTCCTTGTTCTCTCTCTCTCTCTCTCTTTCAAATAAAGAAATAAAATCTTTAAAAAATAAAATAAAATAAAATGAATAAAATAAAATGTATGTACTGATATTATACACACATGCATATACACACACACACAGACATTGGGTTTTTATGTAAATATTGTTGGCTGTCTGGTCACAGTTGACATGGGTTTTGCTAGTCCTCAAGTTTTGAACACCTGCCTTATTTTCAGTGCTGTTATGGGCCCTAGTGATTAATAGTAATTGTGTATTAAAATTAACCATCACAAATAGCTATCACTTTTTTAAAAAGATTTTATTTATTTATTTGAGAGAGAGAATGAGAGAGAGAGAGAGAGAGAACAATCAGGGGGAAGGGCAGAGGGAGAGGGATAAGCAACTTCCCCTGCTGAGCGGGAGGCCTGCCACAGGGCTCTATCCCAGGACGCTGAGATCATGACCAAGCTGAAGGCAGACGCTCCACCAACTGAGCCACCCAGGTGCCCCTAGCTATCCTTTTTAAGGACTCTTTCTAGGCCAGGTGCTGCATACTTATTATTTTTAATCATTATTATAATTCCCAAAGTAGCTATTATTTCCTCCATTATAAAGATGGGGGAAGTGAGGCCTTTAAGTTGAAGTAACTCACTTAAAGTTACAAAATTTGGTGTTAGGTCTTCTTGACTGCAAAGCCTGTATTTTTTTCATGGTATTCTATTCCACATTCCAATCACTGGATAGTAAGGTAATTTAAAATCTTTTGCTCCCTTTATATTTAAAATAGATTAGTATGTTTATGTGATTGGTTTATATACTGTGTTAGTCTAGGAAAAAATGATATATTAGCAGTTTTATGTGGTTCAACCTAATAACTTATCATACAGCCAGGTATAAGTTTATACTTTTAATGTCAGATTTATTGAAGTATAATTAACAAATACTGCATGGTGTCACTTGTATGTAGAATCTAAAAAATACATAAAATGGTAAGATATTTAAAATGTATATTGTGGTGGTGATTTGATATATGTATACATTGTGAAAGGGATTCCCCCTGTCTGTTTAATTGACACATTCATCACCTCACATATGTATCTTTTTGTGTGTGTGAAAATATTTAAGTTCTATTCTCCTAGCAAATTTCAATTATATAATACAGTGCTGTCAACTCTTGTCACTATGTTTTACATGAGATCCTCAGACCTTATTTATCTTATAGCTGAATTTGCACTCTTTTACCAACCCTTCCTTGTTCCCCCTCCCCCCAGTCCCTGGCCCTGGCAACAAGTTTTCTACTCTGTTTCTATGAGTTTTAACTAACTTACTTTTCTTTCTTTCTTTCTTTCTTTCTTTCTTTCTTTCTTTCTTTCTTTCTTTCTTTCTTTCTTTCTTTCTTTCTTTCTTTCTTTTCTTTCTTTCTTTTTCTCTTTCTTTCTTTCTTTTTCACACTCCACTGATAGTGCATGATACCATGCAGTATTTGTCTTTCTCTCTCTGACTTATTTCACTTAGTATAATGTCCTCTAAGTTGATCCATGTTGTTGCAAATGGCAGGATTTCCAATTTCCATGTGGCTGCATAATATTCCATTGTGTTTATATATACCACATCTTCATCTATTCACTCATTGATGGACACTTAAGTTGTTTCCATATCTTGGCTATTGTGAATAATTCCGCAAATATGGTGTGGGATTGCTGGATTATATGGTAGTTCTGTTTTTAATTTTTGGAGGAACCTCCATATTGTTTTGCATAGTGACTGCACCAGTTTGCCTTCCCACCAACAGTGCACAAATGTTCCCTTTTCTCCACATTCTCACCAATACTTATCTCTTGTCTTTTTGATAATAGTCATTCTGACAGGTGTGAGGTGATGTCTCATTCGGGTTTTAATTTGCATTTCCCTGATGATCAGTGATGTTGAGGACTTTTCATGTAGGTATTGGCCACTTGTATACATCTTCCTTGGAAAAATGTCTATTCAGTTCTTTGTACATTTTTAAATCAGATTATTTGTGGTGCTTTCTTTTTTTTTTTTCTGCAGAGTTGTATGAGTTCTTTATGTATTTTAAACATTAACGCTTTATCAGATATGTCATTTGCAAATACTTTATTCCATTCCATTGGTTGCCTTTTCATTTTGTTGATGTTTTCCTTTGCAGAAGCTTTTTAGTTTGATATAGTCCCACTTGTTTATTTTTGCCTTTTTTTTTAAAGATTTTTATTTTTTTATTTGAGGGAGAGAGAGAATGATAGAGAGAGAACACGAGAGGGGAGAGGGTCAGAGGGAGAAGCAGACTCCCCACTGAGCAGGAAGCCTGATGCGGGACTCAATCCCGGGACTCCAGGATTATGACCTGAGCTGAAGGCAGTTGCTTAATGAACCGAGCCACCCAGGCGTTCCAAAACTATTTTTGCTTTTGTTGCTTTTGCTTTTGGTGTCAAATCTGAAAAAAAAAAAATCATAGCCAAGACATGTTTATTTTTAAAATTTTAAATCTTTTTATTCTAGGTTTACATTTTTATACTTGCTATATACTATTTAAGCATATATATTTATCAGATAATTTTAAAAAACTGCTTGTGAGAGGTCATTACTTTGAGAGCATAACAATAGGAGATTTAATGGATATAATTTTTGCAGGATGACATACCAGAGCTAGAAGAATATTTCCTTGTGAATTTAACTTACGTTGACCTTATCATGGCTCCTTTAACTTCATTTCCTCCTAGACTAGGTATGATATTTGTTTGTTTGTTTTTGTTTATTCACTTAAAACAAATTAAAGTTATTTATTTTTTAATCAAAAGTGATAACTGTAATACTTGTTAATCTCACTATAGAAGAAAATTTGGTGAGCTTTTAGATTTATTTTAATTTAGACACTATCATCTATGGCAGTTTTATATATTGTAGATTATAAACACATTTAAGAATTATTTATTGTATGATGCTTTTTAAATTTTACAACTATTTATAACCAAATTTGTAATCTTCAAAATAGAATTAGTTCTTAGGGAGGCATTTTTCCTTTTAAAGATTCATTTGCTGTTTTCATTAGACCTCCAAACTATCAGATGATTTTATTTTCCTTTAGGTTAAGCAGAACTTTTGTTTGTTGTGTTCTCTGCTTCTTTTTTGACCTTTTACCTCTTTCTTTTCATGCTTTAGAAAAGACTCAGTTAATTCATTACAGACTGAAAGGTAAAACTTGAACCTCAGTATAAATTTATGTAGATTAAAAAGATGTATTCTTATTTTAAAACGCAAACTCTTTTTGCAGTTTAGATATTTAATATTGGGGATTTTATGTGAAATTTGTAGGTATGATAGCCCAGGAAGTGGTGGTGATGAATAGCACTGTGGTAGCCTCTTCCCCATACCTTGGTTCGAAGGTGGTCTGGACAGGGCGGGAAATTAGTCTGGGTTAAGGGAGGAGAAGCATGGCCAAGAGGAGTGAGCTAAGGAGTAGGGGTTCCTCATTCACTTTTGAGGCTCAGTTGGACAACTTTGAAAATAATGGAAGGGAATAATCAGTTTTTAACATATTATTATTCGAAAAGTTTCTGGTTTTTTGCAAAAGAAATATATGACTCCTGGGACTAGGCTGTTGATATCAGGCATTTATTACAAGATATTTATGCTAAGAAAGCTAACAGATACTTCATATTTCTTTAAACTCATATTAGAGGTAATTTAAATAGTTTAACTTTTGTTTAGTGCTTTCTAATGCCCTTGTTTCAAGTGCTTTATATGTTAGTACCATCATTCCTTCTACTTTTGCATTTTACAGATGAGGGAGCTGAGGCTTCGAGAAGCTTAATTACATGCCCAGAGTCACACAGCTAGGAGATGCTGGAGCTGGGCTTGTGCTTTGTAGCCTCTAGTCTGATGGGCAAAGATTTTGATTTTGTATTCTTTTTTTTTTTTTTTTTTGACAATGCTGACTTCACTCAGAGAATTACACTCTCCCTATCCTTTCCCTGCCTAGGCAGCTGCCATAAGTATCCTAAGAGTAAGGTAGAGCATCTGGATTTTAAAAGGGAAAGGACAAAAATATTAAAAAACTAAACAGGAACAGGGTTGGTTTTCAAGACTGAGTAATGAATGTTGGTAACATACTGAACTTGGTAGACAGAGTACAAGATAAAAAGGGTTAAGAGAAATTTACTTCAGTCTCAAGCTCTGTCCCCCTTCACCTTTTCCCCATCTTTCCTTCCTGTCTCAACTTGTATCCCTGTCTCTCCCTGCATCTCCTTCTTAGACCTGTATTTTTCTCTGCAGCACTTTCTGCTTGTCTCTTCCCATTTCTTTCTCTTTTCTTGCTTTCTACTCCTTCCAGTGGTCTGTTTTCCTTTCCTCTTTCTATTAAAATTATAGAAGTAAAGCCATAATCTCAGGTGCTTATTTTATACTGTTCTCAGTTCATTAGATTTCTATAAGTCAGTACTCTTGTTAGCAAAAAGTTTCCTTAATCAAGTATTATAAACATTTATATCTTTACTTTCTTAAACATCTTTTGAGTAATGTTGACAATATCCCTATATTAGAAATTATGTAATCTCTATGTCAAGTAATTCTCTTCTTAATCATTTTTTTTAATTTAAAAATATACTTCTGTGTTTTTTTCAGATTTGGAGGGCTTGACTGCACAAATTATTATTGATGCCAATGATGGTGCTCGAGGCATAATTGAATGGCAACATAGCATGTAAGACCAAGGCTGTGTGAGAGTCCTTTTCTGAGTTTCAGATTCTTTATCTACTGAATAAAAGCTTATAAGGAAAAAACTAATGTATTCTGTTTATTTTAGGTTCGAAGTCAATGAAACCGAAGGAAGTTTAACATTGGTAGCCCAGAGGAGCAAAGGGACTCTTGGCCGCGTTTTCTTGTTTGTGTATGCCCAGAATTTGGAAGCACAGCTGGGGCTGGATTACAGCTTCACCCCAATGGTGAAATCCTTGAGAATTATAGTGATTTGGGTCTTGTATAAGTAAATTAATCTTAAAGTAATAAACTATTATATATTCCATAATAAATTAGGGCAGAAGACTTCTACATTGTGGAATAGCTTCCTTCACTATTTTAGTAAAATATGTAAATTGAATTTTTAGTTCTAAAGATTATTCTGTATTTTATTTCATTCATCATTTTGTTTTAATATTTGATACTATTTTATTCACTACCTTATTGCAATACTTGATAATGGAGAACACAAGTTATTGTGTCAAAGAATTTTTGTCATTATATTTATATCAGAGTGTTCCAGAGTGTTTCTTGTCCTTCTTGAAAATTTTAAGTCTTTTATTTCTTTGTTTTAATTTACTGAAACATCATTAGTGTTTTCAAATGCTTTTTGTCTCTTGATGCCTTTTATTCCTTAGTCAAATGTTTAGTTTCTTCTCTTCTCCACAGATTTTACTTTTTAAACTTAATGTTGTCAATTTAAATAAAAAGAGATCAAAAATAAGGGGAAAATCCCTTATTTTTATTAAAATAGCTTAATTTCACATTGCCAGCCATATTGTATTTCTTGCCAAATATTCTATAAAAACTCAACAGTGTATTTAAATATAATACTGTCTACTTTTACTTTCTTGACCAGATTCTTCATTTTGTTGATGGAGAAAGATATAAAAATATTGACATCATGATTCTTGATGATGACATTTCAGAAGGAGATGAAACATTTCAGCTGATTTTAACAAATCCTTCTCCTGGACTCGAGCTGGGGGAAAAAACAACAGGTATTTGATAATTTCTTACACAGTTCACTCTCACTCATGCAGTTTTCCTGATATGGAGGCAGATGTAAAGGGATTAGAGAGTCTTGATGGCCTTCTGTGCTTAGAATTAAAAATATTTTAAGCTAGACATTTTGGAATTCCTGTGTCAGCATAATAATGCTTCCAGTCTGTGGTTTTGTGTGTGTGTATGTGCGTGTGTGTGTGTGTATAAAACAAAAAAGTAGGTTGGTAGAAAGGATAATATTAAATCATTTCTGCAGCTATTATAGGTTTTATTTAATTTTTAAATGACTGTTTTTCATTTGGAATTTGATTTCTGCTCTGGTTTCCTATTTAACAATAGAGGGATTAACAAGGCTTTAATGTAATCTCATTGCTATAGTATTTCCACATAGAGTTGAAGTATATTGATACCTAAGACATTATGAGAGCCATAATTCTTTGGTTGGAACAGTTGGACCTTGTTATGGAAACTCATCCTAGTTTACTGCTTGTTAAATATCATACTGACTGCTTAGAAAAGGTTAAAAAAGAGAGGAGACTTCATGGAAATCCAAAACTACAGGATTGGAAGGGCTCTTTAAAAGTTACTTAATTTAGTTCCTGTGGTGATACATAAATCAGGTGGATTTAAGAAGACCAGGGGTTGACTGACTCTTCAACCTCTTATTTTAGCTAGTGGCTGATAGTTCTTCGGGATTCCCTTAATCTAATTAACCTTTGTATTCCTAAATTATTGGCCTTTATGTGAAAAAAATCTGTAATAGTAAAAAACATTGTAGTTTATAGTAAAAAAAAATGAAACAACCTTGAATAACCCAAAAACTAGTTTTCATTTTTATTGCCATATTAATGAAACAAATTGATATTTCTAAGTCTTTAGAATTTTTCTTGAGTCTGCGGCCATTGTTTCAAATTCGAAGAGTATGTGCTTTGACAGTGGGTTTTAACTTGAAACTATGCCCCATTAATCAGCCTTCAGACTATTTCCAAACTTCCATAAAGTTTCAGTAAATATTCTTATATGTAAATCTTTGTATATGTTAGCAATCAAGATCATCTGTTGAGTAAGAGCTTATATTTTGAATTCTTACAATAGTTTAATAATTTTTTTCTCCTGGTTTTCTAAGAAGACAGTCATGTTGTCTAGAAAATAGTGTTATTTCGGACTCTTTCTTTTCATTGCTCTTGTACCTGTTACCTGGTTTATAGCTCCAGGACAATGCTGAATAGTAGCAGTAATTACAGCAGGCATTATTGTCTTGTTTCTGTTATTAGTGGTGACCCTTCTGATGTTTCAACATTGAGTTAGGTATTTGTTACTGGCTTCCGAGGTGGAGGAGCAAGCTGCCTTTTATTCCAAGATGACTGGTTATTTTTATATCATGAATAAATAAGGAATTTTATTAAATGCCTTTTAGAATTTCCCTTGTTTTGAAGGTGGTCTAGAGAAGAGTTGGTCTAGTTTATAATGAAACATCTACTTTTAACTTATAACCCACTCTATTTTCATTTATTGCTTAAAATTTTTATTTCACCAGCCTTAATTACTATCCTTGCTAATGATGATGGCCCAGGAATCTTATCATTTAACAACAGTGAGCACTTTTTCCTGAGAGAACCAACAGCTCTCTATATCCAGGAGAGTGTTGCAGTATTGTACATTGTTCGGGAGCCTGCACAAGGACTGTTTGGAACTGTGACAGTTCAGTTCATTGTGACAGAAGTAAATTCCTCAGTGGAGTCTAAAGATCTGACCCCTTCCAAAGGCTACATTGTTTTAGAAGAAGGTGTTCGCCTCAAGGTATAGTATGAGGCTTTAATGAGAATGAATAATGTTTATGAATAATTTTTTCTTAGAAGAGCACCCTAGGTCCTAGAAAGAAAAAACTATGTACTCCCAGCTTAGATGACAGGATGATTAGATTACCGTGTGAAAGTGTTAACAGTGCTATCTAGTCTGCATAGAGCGCTGCTAGGGAAATTTGCTCTGTTAACAAGGTAGTGGAATCTGCAGATAATAAGGAAAATGTACATAGTGCTGTCCTAAATGTTAACTATTTAGGTAGCATACTTCACTTTATATTATTCTTAAAACATAAACTAAAGGAAACTCTGAGCCATTTAATGTGGTCACCACCCTAGCCAGTCATTCTTTTGGCCACATTTTCAGTTAACAAAATATAATTGCTTACTTTAGCCTGCTTATGTGAGAGGCAAGTATCCTAGGTGAAGAGGAATAGCTTATTGGGGAAAAAATGCTGGATTTAGGGTTAATTATAAGTGATTTATACTTACAGAAGTTTACCTTCTGAAGCTCCTTTTTTTTGTATATTGATAATTCTCTGTTCCTGCAACTAAATCTTATTTTTTAAAACACAGTTGAAGTTTAAAATAGCTAATTGCATTAGCTTAAGATATTTTTCAAGCCTGACATATAAAGTATAATAATTGTAAAGTAATATATTTAAAATTATTTCATCTAAAAACAGTCTACCCAGTAATTAACCTTCTTTGTGATCAGTTTGTATACACTTCAACACATTCTGAATTCATATTTATTTTCATGTCCAATTTTTTCATGTTTTAGGAAATTTGAACCTTTGATTTAAGAATATTTACATCTTGATATAGATATAAAAGAATTCAAATTTAAAGTATTTGATGGGGGTGCCTGGGTGGCTCAGTTGGTTAAGCATCTGCCTTCGGCTCAGGTCGTGATTCCAGGGTCCTGGGATTGAGTCCCACGTCAGGCTCCCTGCTCGACCGGGGGCCTGCTTCTCCCTCTCCCTCTGCCTGCCACTCTGCCTACTTGTGCTCTCTCTATCTCTCTGTCAAATAAATAAATCTTTAAAAAAAATAAAGTATTTGATGAATTTTCCACTGCTTTACATCCTTAGGCTTTTTCTTCTTTTTAAAAATGTTTTAAATTTTATTTATTTAATTTTTTGTATATTTTAATTTTATTATATTATGCTTTTTTTCTTAAAAGACTTTTTTCACAGTGTGTTTAAAGATCTTTCTGTTCATTAGGCAAATTAAATGTTAGAGCAAATTAGATTAGATTTTTCTTTCATCTACATAACAGTCTTTTTCCCCATGTTTTTATTTTTAGATATAAATAGTAAAGTCCAAAAATCTCAAATGCATGGGTCAATGACCTTAAAAATAAATATACACTGATGTGACCACACCACTCAGATTAGTATATTGAGCATTACCTCTCCCAGAAGTTTCCTTATTGTTTTTGCCCTCGCCAGAGGAAACTACTTTCTGGTTTCTGTCACTGAAGACTCATTTTGCTGATTCTTGAACTTCATATAAATAAAATCATATAGTGTGTACTCTTTTGTGTCTGGATTTTTTTGGTCACCATAATTTTTGAGATCTGTTTGGTTGCACACATCAGTAGTTGGCTCTTCTTTATTGCTGAGTAGCACTGCATTGAATAGACCACTATTTGTTTATCCATTTTTCTGTCAATAAACATGTGAGTTGTTTCTAATTTGTACCTACTATGGCTATAACTGCTTTTTTACAGTGAATCCTATACCAGAATGAGATTAATGCAGTTATGCAGCTAGGGCAGGATTAAGAGTTAACAAAAATCAAGACCTAAATTTGTTTTTTTAATCTTAATGTTATTTTTAAATGTCATAAAATTTATTTTTAAACACTTAGTGCAATATATCACAGTGTTGAAAATCTTGAAAGTGGTAACTTGAAACAGTTGTAACTATTACATATTATGGGGATCAGTATTAAAATAAAAAAGAAGTGATGTTTTCCAAACATATTATTTTGTTGTCAAAAAAGGTTTAGCAGATCTCTTTGTATGTATGTTGCAGAAATACTGTAGTCTAGTAACTTTATCTTTTGATTTTGTTTTCAGGCCCTACACATTTCCACCGTATTGGACACCGAACCAGAGATGGATGAGCATTTTGTTTGTACCTTGTTTAATCCGACTGGAGGTGCTAGACTTGGGGCACATGTTCAAACCCTGATAACAGTTTTGCAAAATCAGGCCCCTCTGGGGTTATTCAGTATCTCTGCAGTTGCAAATAGGTACAGTTTATTCATAAGGAAATTGTCACTTCTGAAGCTAGGTAGGAAATATCTTTTGACGTAAAGAAAATGGAGAGGGAAATTGATCTCTGACTATTTTAAAGAGGACTTTTAAAATGAGCTCTGGCAGATAGATCCGAGAGGCGTTATGCCCTCCTGTAACAAGGAGCATTAAAAACCTAATCATGTCCTGTATAATGGTATTATTAGAATTCTTATTTCTTCAGAATTCACACTTTCAGGTAAAGGCTTGCACAATTTTGTATTTTCAATAATAGTAAAAAGCAAGAAATAATATAAAAATATTTAGCTGTTTAAACCAAATGAATGACTCTTCAAGCATATATTAACATGGTTGTAGTTTGAAAATTCCTCTGGAAGCGACCACGTATTTGTTTTTTTATTTCTTAGAAAGACTCCAGCAGATCTAATTTTAGTAATAAGCTAAGAATTTCTGGATTCATTTTTTTTCTTGTGATATGTTTTTAGTTTATATGAGAAGAAACTTAGGAGTGACAAAGGTTTATTTATTTTTTAGAATATATAGTATGTTATTACTGACTCTGAGTATTTTCTTAAGATCATAGTATCAGATTGTAGTGCTTTTTTAATCCTCATAAATGAATATTTTGAGCTGTAGAGTCTAATTTTCCAGTCATGTGATGTTTGTGGATGGATCTCACCTCGGCTTATATATTTAGAAGTATATTAAATATATGCTAGCAATGTGGCATTTATATTTAATATGTAGAAATTATATTCTTTTTCTGCTTTCTGCAATCCATTTTTTTTAGAGCCACCTCTATAGACATTGAAGAAGCCAACAGGACTGTGTATTTAAACGTTTCACGCACTAATGGCATTGATTTAGCTGTGAGTGTGGAATGGGAGACAATATCTGAAACAGCCTTTGGCATGAGTACGTTTGGTTTCTTGTAAGAACAAAATTCTGTAACCAAGAAAGATTGCATGTATCAGATGTATATTCCCCCCACCCCATGTATCTTATGGACCTGTTGAAAATGGAGAACAGATATCTAATTCTTTTATCACAGCCACAAATATTTTATTAAGAGCCTATCATGTGCCAGGCATGATACTGAACTTACAGTGTTTAGAATATAGGAGGAGGGCACCTGGGTGGCTCAGTTGGTTGAGCGACTGCCTTCGGCTCAGGTCATGATCCTGGAGTCCCTGGATCGAGTCCCGCATCGGGCTCCCTGCTCAGCAGGGAGTCCGCTTCTCCCTCTGACCCTCCCCCCTCTCATGTGCTCTCTCTCTCTCATTCTCTCTCTCAAATAAATAAATAAAAAAAATAAAAAATAAAAAGAATATAGGAGGAGACAGAAATAAACCAAATAAGTTAAAACCACTGTGTAGTTTAAAATTAGAATAAATGTTTTAAAGGAGTAATTCTAAGTGTTGTGAGAACATAAGGGAATGCTTCCCAGGAGTATCAGTGTTTGAACTAGGACTGCATGATGTATAGGGATTGATTCTACAAAGACCTGAGTTGGAGGGTCACTGGAAGGAAAGTGAGAAGCTATTCAGGCACACAAGTCTAGAGGCATAAAAGAGCGTATAAGTGAAGAACCGCCAAGTGGACATTGGGGTTAGAAATAAGGGGAAGTGTTGAGGTTGGAGAGCTAGGTAAGACCCGATAGTTCGAGAGCTTGAAGAATATGTTATGCACATTAGTCTTTATTCTAGGGTTAATGTGATTTAGGCCAGCAGGAGGGTTGCCATGTATATTTGTGGGGTGGTAGGATCACATTTGTATTTCAGAGATACCATTCTTGGTACCATTCAAAGAATGAATTGGCACAGAAGAAAAGAGAGGATAAAGGGAGGCAAACAAAAGGTCAGCCCACATGCTAGCGAGGACTAGCATCTATTGATTGGGTATGAAGGAGATACCAGAGATGATTCCTAGATTTCTAGCTTCTATGGTTAGATGGAGAGTCATGCTCTTCAATAAGAAAGGGAGTACTGAATGAGGACTAGGTATTACTTTGGTGAGGGAGAGTAAAATGTGTGTGATTTAACACATTTTGAATTTGAGATACTTTTGAGAAGACGTTTCTCCAGACTCAAAGGAAAGTCTCTGTTGCAGAGATTTGGAAATCTTCAGCATGTATATTGTATTTAAAGTCATGGAAATTGGTGTAAAAACCTGGAAAGAGGGACTGTAGGTAGAGAAGGGAAGAGGATCCAGACTGGGCTGAGTAGGCTCAAACTGAGTTACTAAAGAGAGGAGGAGGATGTAGCAAAGAAGATGGAGTAGCCCTGGTGAGAAACCTGGGGGGGATATGGGATTGCAGGCAGCCGCACAGGAGTGTTTGAAAAAGGAAGGAGTGGTAACTGTGTCAGTTGCTGGTGTAGAAGCCCCCAGTAAGATGAGAACCAAAAATATATCCCTTGTAGTTAGCAATAGAGAAGGAATAAAATAGCAAGAGCTGTTTGTATAGAGGGATAGGAACTGAATAACATTTTGAGTGGAGGTAAGGGAATGGAGCCCTCCAATGTATGCAACTTTTCAGGAGTTTTGACTGAGAATGTAGGACCGAGCAAAGGCGGTGATGTGGTGTAGGATTCAAGGGGGTTTCTTTGTTCATTTGTTTAGTTGGGAGAGACCTAAGCATATTTACATGTTGATGGAAAAGACCTAGTAAGTAGAGAGAGATCAAATATTTAGAACAGAAAGGGATAGTTAATAGCGGTATGATTGTCTAAAAGGCAGGAGGTGGAATCCAAAAAAGAAAGATTATGATTTCTACTTCAGAATTATCTCATTATTGTTTGGGATCTGCATGCATTTTTGGAAGTACTTGTGAGAGTATATGTTGGAGATTCTTAAATGTCAACATTGTTTATTTTTCATTCACCATCTTCCTGAATTATGGTAGGGAAGCATTTGGCCAGATGGTCAGGCCTTAATGTCAGACCTTCAGACTCAATGCAAAAACTGCGGTGTACCTTTAAAAGATGACAAAATAGGAATGAAAAATACTGGTTTTCTAGGAAAGGAAATCGCTAGTAGGTACTACATATGAGGCATTGACATGATTGCTTGAACTGGTAATCTGAAAATGACCAGTAATTTATAAGGGGCCTAGATTTCAACCTTGACATTTGTTCTTGCTGTTCACACCATTAGCTGAAGTTTTAAAAGAACTTTCTTCAGGAAACTGCTATCATAAAACATAAGAGCTTTTTAAAAATTACTCTTCATGGGATAGGGATGTTTTGCTTTTCTCTGTTTAAATGTAGTACAAAATTTTAGGACATGTACCTGTGATAGCATGTTGATTAAAAACTTGACAGCCATTTAAAACAGGTGAGTCTGCTTTGGCATTCTTAAATATATAACCTGTAAAGTGAGCAATCATTGGATGGGCATAGTTTCAAATTAATAGTGTAAGTTTTTAAAACCCAACATTTAGCATGTTTCTATAAAACTGTATATTATTTTAAACATTTCTCAATTATATTTTCATCTTTGTGAAAGTTAATAAAAATCATTTTGAGCATATTTCCCTTTAAAGTATACATTTAGTATTTTATTTTACTTATTTTATTATTTATTTTTTAAAAGATTTTATTTATTTGTCAGAAAGAGAGAAGAGAGAGAGAAATGAGCAGGGGGAGGGAGAGGGAGAAGCAAGCTCCCTGCTGAGCAAGGAGCCCAATACTGGACTCAATCCCAGGACCCTGGGATCATGACCTGAGCTAAAGGCAGAGGCTTAACTCACTGAGCCACCCAGGCATCCCACATTTAGTATTTTAAATACACTTTGGAAAAATCTACATGGGTTTAGAGTAGAGTTTAGGTTTTAAAAAAAAAATTGTTACTTTTAGTTATTTCTAAGTTCTCTAGCTTATATTTTCTCTGTCTGACAGACACACACACATCATAGAAGGATCTTTATTTCTGGTAACAAACTCACTGGTCTTGCTGTTTAAGCAGTAAACTTGGCATAGATAAAGTTTTGAAGGTTTTGTACATTAACAAATCATGATTTACGTATTTCAGGGGGAATGGATGCTGTGTTTTCCATAGTTCAGAGTTTTTTGGAGGCATCGGCTTCTGGTTGGTGTTTCTTTACTTTGGAAGATTCAGTATATGGTGTAATGTTAAGAAAATTGTCTTCTACTATTTATCGATGGCAAGGGATTTTTATTCCACTTGAGGTAAACATCAGTCATTTTATAGTACATAAAATAAAATGTACATGTGAATTTTGGATGTCTCTTGAATTACTGTTATTTCTTATTTCCTAGGATTTAAATATAGAAAATCCTAAAACTTGTGAGGCCTTTAATATTGGTCTTTCCCCTTACTTTGTGATTACTCATGAAGAAAGAAGTGACAAAAAGCCTTCTGTTAACAGTGTCTATACATTCACATCTGGATTCAAATTATTCTTGGTAAAAAATATCTTCATTTTTTGTAGGTTGCTTTATTTAAAGGAAAAATCAGATTTGTAAGATTGATCTAAATGGAGGATAATATATGTTCTATATTAATGTGAAAGGTTTTTTTTTTTTTTTGCAAGTTGATACACATTTTAACAGAGTGTCTTAATTCAGGGATATTTTTGTTTGTCTTGAAATGATACCTAGTTATGCATACCTAGTGCTCAGAATGATTTTTCAAGTTTTGAACTTTAAATACTAACTCATACTATTACTGTATTCACAACCTTTCCTAGTAAAATTCTCCTTTAAATATTTATTCCCATGGTTTTGTCTTCCTTGCAGGTACAAACAGTCATTATTTCGGAAACTTCTCAAGTAAAATATTTTAGTTCAGACAATCAAGATTATTTAATTGTCGCAAGTCAAAGAGATGATTCTGAGTTAACTCAGGTTTGATTGTTTTAAAGTGAATTTAAAAAAAATGCTATATTTGAAACTCATCAAAGATGTAGTCTGTAAGTTTAGTATAAAAAAAACCCCCATAATTTGGCTGTGGTAAAGTAGCAAAGTAGAGTGTAGATGTTAATTAGTCACAGTTAATTTTTAAACAATAGAATTGTAAATATTGTTTTCAAGAGCTAGAGCAAGTGTAGTAATAAGCATGAACATTTAATTAGAATTTAATGGCATTGAAAAATGTTACGGAGAAAAATCACATAACTGGACAGATGGTATAACTAAAACTTCATGATTAACATTGCCAGATGGGCACTTAACATCACGCCAGAAATTCCACATTTCTCAAGTAAACGACATCTCATAATCCTAATAATGCTTGTTTGATAATTTTCTCACTGCTCAGACTCCTGTACCTGCTTCTCATCTCCTCATTTTTGCTAACGACTTTGATGACTAAACTGCTTTCTGGAAGGAGCTTAGTCATCTTGCCAAGACCAAATTCAGAAACCTCCTTGCAGCATAGTTTTATTCTTCCATCCTGTCATGGAGGAAGCTTTCCTTCTATAGAAGCCAGGCTCCTCTGGCCATCAGAAGGTTTGGTTACTCCTTCTGTGTGTGACATCTAGCATCTCTATTGGATTATACTAGTCCGCATAAATGCACATCTCCAAGCTTCAAAAGGAATTTCTGTCCTCATTTCACCCCCTTCTACTTTGTTTTCTTCCTTTCCTCCCCTCTGTGGTAAGAAACCTTGAAGGAATTGTCTACCTGCTTTGTCTTACCTTGTGGTCACTGATGACAACTGGGTCGCAAATTCACTGGATGTTTTTCTGTCTTTGTCTTAGGCTGCTTCTTGTGAGCATGTGACAGTCACCTCATCCTCAAATTTCAGCCACTTCTCCTCTTCATTTCTATGATACCACACGTTCTCCTCCTGTCTCTGTGCCGCCCTTCCCAGTCTCCACTGCTACTTCCTCTTCCCTTTTCTGAACTCAGATGTCTTGGAGTTGTCCAGGTTTAGTTTTAGTTCAAATTTCCTTCACTCACTCTAGGTACTTCTATCAATCCTCTGTCTTTAGGTATCAGCTGTAGGCTGTCTTACACTTTTCTTGGTAGCCTTTTCTCTAATTTCTAGACTTACATATCTAACTTCCTATTGGCATCTCCACATACCTATGTTTTAAGTATCTAAAATTTAACATATCCCAAACTGAACTTTGATTTTCTCTGTGAAACTTGTTGCAGTGCTTGCTTTCATCTCAGGAAATGGCAGCCTCATAAATGCAATTGCACAAAACAAAATGCTCGCACACATCTCCCTTGATTATTCATTTTTATTCATTCACATCTAATTTTTTTTATTCTTATGTTAATCCCCATACATTACATCATTAGTTCTAGATGAAGTGTTCCATGATTCATTGTTTGTGCACAACACCCAGTGCTCCATGCAGAATGTGCCCTCCTCAATACCCACCAACAGGCTAACCCATCCTCCCACCCCCCTCCCCTCTAGAACCCTGTTTGTTTTTCAGAGTCCATCGTCTCTCATGGTTTCCAATTTCCCCCGCTTCATTCTTCCCCTCCCGCTACCTTCTTCTTCTTCTTTTCTTAACATATATTGCATTATTTGTTTCAGAGGTACAGATCTGAGATTCAACAGTCTTGCACAATTCACAGCGCTTACCAGAGCACATACCCTCCCCAGTGTCTATCACCCAGTCACCCCATCCCTCCCACCCCACCCCCCACTCCAACAACACTCAGTTTGTTTCCTGCGATTAAGAATTCCTCATATCAGTGAGATCATATGATACATGTCTTTCTCTGTTTGACTTATTTCACTCAACATAATACCCTCCAGTTCCATCCACGTCGTTGCAAATGGCAAGATCTCATTCCTTTTGATGGCTGCATAATATTCCATTGTATATATACACCACATAATTTATTACTGTTTTTGATTATATCTCCCAGTAATGTTTTGAAGACAGAGATTTCTTTCCACCTCTTTTTCTCTCTCCCTAGTCCAGCTTCCATCATTTCTCACCCACACTGTTGGAGTTGCTGCCTAGCTGGTCTCTGAACTTCTTCCCTGACTCCTCACATCCATTCTCCATCCAGGAGCTGGAGTAGTCTTTTAAAAATATTAATTATTTCACATTTTTCCTCATTTTAAAACGATTCAATGATTTCCAATTATACATAGAATACATTCTAAGTTATTTAACATGGACTAAAAGTAGCATAACCTTAGTTATTTATCTACCCAGCACAGGACTGGATTATGTCTGTTGTCCTGAGGTAATTGTCAGTGTTGTCCCTTTTGCTCTGTAAAGGATCCCCGTTATACATTATATAGTCATCCTAACAAAAGATACCTCATGATCTTACCTCTCCATTCTTACTGTCTCAGGACGGTCAACTTCCTTCTAGTTGGACCAGTCTTCATTCAGCTTATGACAAACATTTTCTGCCTTAGAAACTTTGTCATGTCATTCTTTGTAACTTTATTTCCCTAGTAACACCCATAATTCTTTATCATATCTCAATTGTTATCTTCAGCATTTGTCTCAACTGAATAATCATACATTTATTTAATCATTGATGTATTTATCATTGGCCTTTTCCTATCAGTTAATAAGATCTATAAGGGGAGAGGCCACTCTGTCCGTAACTCTTAGCATAATGCCAGGCCCACATAGGTTCCCAATTGTTGACTGAATAAATATAATTCTTTGTGCAGTTGACCAGATTATGTAAGAAACCAGGTGGATTCAGGATTTTCTTTTAATTTTAAATATATGAACACTCACCTTAAAACCTTGTGTACATTGCCACCTTCAGGACTAAAGAGTTTTGGTGTTTCTTTTTATATCCTATTGCTTAAACAATGGGTAAGGAATGATATTATAGATTAGAAAATTTCTTATCCAGATCTGAATTTTTCATACTTAAATGACTTTCCTCCTAGTTTTGGCTTCCCCTTTCTCTTGCTGTGACCAACCCTTACCCAGATGTATATTTGAGATTGATTTATTTTCACGTAACTTCTTTTTCACTTACTTCTCTGTGTGTGCTTACACACACACATACACACACATAAAAAGAGCAGTGAGAGAGCATCAGTTCTGATATTTTCTGTTTTATGAAAGTATCCTCCTAGTAATAAAGGGGGGGGCTAGGAGACTGAATATATGATATTGCTTAAATTCACACAAATGCTAAATTCCTAGTCACGAAGGGTTTTGTATTTGAACATTTCCCACAGGTCTTCAGATGGAGCGGAGGAAGCTTCATGTTACATCAGACACTCCCTGTCCGAGGTGTGCAGAGCATAGCCTTGTTCACCAGAGGAGGCTCTGTGTTCTTAGCCATTTCCCAGATTAATGCCAGGCCAAATTCCCTTTTATTCAGATGGTCTGGCAGTGAGTTTATTAACTTTCAAGAAGTGCCAATCAATGGGACAACACAAGTTGAGGCCTTGACTTCAGGCGATGATATTTATTTAATTTTTGCCAAAACTGTCTTTCTAGGTGAGAAGATAATAGTGTTTGTAATGCATACATAGTTGTCAAAATTATCTAGCATTCATGTAATATGTTCTTTATGAAAATATGTAGCTCTTGGAATAATTTTTTGCTAATCCATTTCTTGATGGATAGTGTATTGACTGTCAGCTGCAAGTGGATTTTGGGAAAAAAAGACCACATTTAAGTGATATGTGTATAATCTGTAGATTATGAGCTACTGCTTTAAAGTTATATTAAAATAAAATTGGGGATGGGCATGTAAAGTGAAAAGATCTATGAAAAGATATCTGAAGATCTTATATCCAAAGTGCAGTGACATTTTATGTGACTATCCTTGAGGAGCCATGGGTAATTTATAGCAGTAATAATTAGTGCTCAGCAACTTTTGATAAGACTATTTGAAAACATTCTCTGAATATAAATATGCTCTCTTCTGCTTAGTGGAACTTTCATGGGTAAAATTTCAACATTCCTAAAAAACAGAAAATGTGTCACTGTTCTTTCTTTTATATCAGATCCTGATTAATCAGTGGCCAGCCATTTATGTACTTCATGTGGTAAATGTAAAAAGACTTTTGAAGTGTTTCCTAGTAGGCCATATTTTTGTTTAACAAAACTAATTTGGAGGAATATCGACTAAATTTGTTTTTTAAATTAAATTTGATATTTTTATTATTTTTTTACTGTGTAATTTTGTCATTTTTTTCCTGTAACTTTTGCCTTCAGATTTGACTTTTATTCCATTATTGTAGGAAATCAGAATTCAATTGATATTTTCATCTGGGAGACAGGACAGCCCTCTTTCAGATATTTTCAATCCCTGGATTTTGCTACTGTTAATAGGATCTACTCCTTTACACCAGCTTCAGGAATAGGTAAGGGTTTTTAAACTGCTAATTAATCTGAAATGCAGTGTGGAAAGCTAGAATAATTTTAATTGTATTGAATTAGAGATGGTATCACATTGCCAGACACTAGGTATTTTAATAAGGATGTAAAATCAAGATCTTAACAGAAATATTTCTGGAAATCCTAGAAATTCAAAAGGACTACTACTTTTAAAATGGGGATTGTGCTTGAGAAGAATCAGAATAACTGAAATATGGCAGAAAATATTAGTGAAGGATATAGTAAGATAATATATTCTGTCTAGAGAAAAATGAAGAGTGACATTACATATAGTAATATGTTTTAAATATGAAAATATAAGAGGATAACAGGTGTCTGCATTGAAGTGTTTTTTAAAAGTCAGAAAATGATTATAAGAACTCTGCAGTCCTTGTTCACTCTCCCATCCTTCTTCCAGTCTGATCCTTTCTTGGTTTTCTGTTCTTTAATCCACATGTTTTTAATCAGAAACATAAGCAATAATTTTATTTGGAGTGATTTCCAAAACAAAGTCTGTTAGTGAGAAACCAAGGGGTGAATGTTGTTTGGAGGCCACAGGACCATTTCAGAGTTGGTGAAGAATCAGGTGGGTGGGCCCATGGTAATAAGGCTCAGAAGGCAACACCAGTTGGCATGGTGAGCCTGTGGGACTGCCTCCCAGAGCAGGGGTGAAGAATGCAGGGGGCACGCTCAGTGAGTCAGCATGTTTTCTGTTGAGGTGTCCAGAGAAACTCAGCAGCCAAACCAAGTGACTCAGCCTGAGTCTGGATGATTCAAAGTCCCGCTTTTAAACTGAGACATAGCAATTTTGTATGAATTAAACAGTACCATTTATTGATTAGACATTATATGTAAGTCATTGTTTAAAGTTATGAAGAATTCCTTGCCTTCAGAGGTTTAATGTCTGGTTGGAGAAGCAAGAAAAATATTAAGACATTAATTCAAGATAGAATTCCAGTCCCATTTGCTCTGTGAATGGTAGAATTGAAGGGGTCTCAGAGGGGAGCTTGAACTAGGCCTGGATAGGCTGGTAGGAAATGTTGTGGGTAGAGGGAAAGGTGTGAGCAAAAGAGAAAGGTAGAAGTATATATGACGTTGCGGGCACAATGAGCAGACTAGAGTGCTGGGGACAGAGGATTTGACTCAGAGTGTAGTGGTGGTAAGGTTGGAAACATACACTATCGTCTATACAAGAAGGTCTGGCATGTCAGGCTTAGGATTTGATCTGTGTTTGATGGTTCAGTGGTTCCCACATATTTTTGTCTTAGGAACTTTTCACCCTCTTAAAAATTTAAAGATTTCATGTGGATTCTATCTACTGATATTTATTGTATTAGAAATTATAGAGGAGAAATTTTAAAGATACTTAATAATTCAATTGAAAATGATAGCAGTGAACTCATTACATGTGAATGAAAATAGCATGTTTTATCTGGATTCTCATGTCTGCATCTGTATTCTACTTACTGTAATATTATCGGTCATATGGCCTCTAGAAAATCCCACATACGCTCATGAAAGAATGAGAATGTTGTAGACAAATGACATCTTAGTATTACTACAAAAATAGTTTTGACTTCACAGACGCTCCTGAAGTGTCTCAATGACCATGAAAGGTTCAGGGACTACGCTCTGAGCATTATTGGGGTAGAGAAATCCTTGAAGGCCTTTCAAAGGCAAGTGATGATCAAAGGCATGTTTAATAACTCCACCTAGCTTTGGTGTACAGACTATGCTGGATGCAATAGTTTGCAACTGCTCAGGCAAGAGTTGATATAGAAGCCTCTGTGGGTGGCTAGAGATGTGGCACTTGAAGAAATCAGTTAGAGATTTAGATTTTGGAGACATCAATACGTTCAGGTAGTTGGACTCATAAAAGCTAATATCTATAAAGTAAATGATATTGAGAAGAATAGAGGATTTAGCACAAATCCAGGAGTCTGCTCTTGTTGGTTTTCTCCTAGGTGCCTGGCTGTAGCTTTCTGTATCAGGCACTGTAATCCTTAGACACTGTCTCCTGAAGTCGCCTGCACTGCTGACCAGGACTCAGATCTTATTTATCTCTCACCTTTTACGGGTTATCTATCTCATTGTGCTTTCTTTCCATATGCCCTACCCCTCCTCAGCCCTGTGTCCACACCACGTTCTCCCAGACTCTGGTCTCTGTGCATCTGGACTGTTACATCATTGTCTGCCCTCCACTCCAGATTCACTCTGCTGTCAGAGTCCTGTGTCTGCCTCTGTTCTGAATGTCCTCTCCGTAAATAACTTCTCTTTATTTGTCAGACTCTGACAGGCCATGAAGCTGTGATGTTATCCTGTGAAGTACAGCTCTGGGGCTTTCTTAGCATTTACTCAACAATTGATTTACTACATAAATTATGTATCTTTCATCATGTATTTGTTTAGTTTGTGTCTACTTGTCCTTTAATTCTGTGGCTTTATTATTTTTGCTTTTCTTGTACCTCAAGTTTTCAAGTGGACTAACTGTATCTACTTGAGTCACTTATTATAATTCAAAATAGTTTCCTAATGAATGTTTTTAAGGATGACAAGTGCTGCCTGAATGGGCTGTTAATTGAAGTTATAGAATTCCCTTTAAAGATTTTTAAAGAAATAGAATAGGCACACTTTCTAAAAGAATTTATGAAAAATTCTGCCAGAGGCTTGTTAAGGGACCCATTGTGAGGTCTTTTTATTTCTTTTGTTTCTGTGACTTGAGGTGGTAGAAGTATGAAAAGATTATAAGTAATTATTTAGAATGGCTTATTATAGATCCCCTGAAAGCTGAAATTATGCATTAAATAATATTCAAGGACTTTCTTATTTTGAATATGTCAAATATTAGATTGGAGCCATTACTGTGAGGATTACATATTTATTCTGCTTAATGACTTGACAGAGATTATTGGGTAGAAACTTAATTCTTTAAATGGAAAAGGAAGAATGAATATGACAAAGGCTGCAAGGACATATAAACTTATCTTTCCCTTCTTCCTTCTCTCCTTCGTTATTTAATAGATTTTTAAAATGCCACGTATGTACCAGGCATAGTGGTAGGCCCTGAGGAAACGAGGGTAAACAAAATCTTTTATACCCCCTGCTCTGAAGAAGTTTTAACATGCAATAGGGAAGGGAGACACAAATAACACAAATAAGTTTCTAACTACAAACAGATACCTGCTATCAGAGGATAAAGTGCTCTACTACCACAAAATGGAGAAAACTTGACCAGGTCTAAGGGATGCTTAGAAAGCTTCTGTAAGGAAGAGCCATTTAATAAATCTGCTGGAAAGACACTCACTCCTACCCTTCTCCTTCTTTTCCCAACACTCTCCTCTTCACCAAAACGATCACCTTTGAAAATCATCATCTGTGGAAATCATTTGGATGAATTCATCATCCCTGTGTGGTCACCATAAGAAGCCCAGGCCCCCTTGGGAGAAAGCGACTCATCCCATCTGGTCTGTGCATGCTCTGGACCACATAAGTCCTAATTTCCAGACTAGGGACTCAACTCTCTCCTCCCCCAACTCCCCAAACCCTTCCACAGTGTCCCCCAGAACAGTTACGCTCTGGAACTTTTCTCATCAGAATGCCCCTCATGTCCTTGCACTGGAATCCCGCCCTGTCCTGAGGACGCTGCTTCCCACACAGCCCTCTCTGGCTGTCCTATGTGTTACTGGTTTCTTCTCCCAGATCTCTAAGTGCTAGGAATGCTCACTCTCGCACTCCGTCCTGGGACTTCTCTATGTTCACTCACTCCTTAAATAATCTCAGCCAGTTGCCTTCCTTTGCGATACTTTTGTTTGTTTATAGTTTTGCTAACTGGAAGGGAATTCTGTAATCAGTACCAGTTAAAATTCTGTTCCCCAGAGTAGGGACTTAAGGGTTTTTTATCCTTAGAAACTCCTGACCCAGTTCTGTGAACTTGAACAGTACAAATGGCTGTTTTCTGAGAAAACGCTCTCTGCATACAAAAATGCAGATTTGAGCCCCGTACATTTCCTACTCTGAATGTCTCATTATCTATTTGCTGCCTTCTCATACTTATCAGATTGGGAGGAAGTGAATAGGGTATACCTCTGAGGATTAAGATACATAATCAGTGATGCTCAGAACACTTTATGATTTTGGTTGAGCCTGTAGATTGATTGATTGATTGAGACTGTAGAATCATTTAAACTTAGGAGATGTTGAGATCCCTCTGAAGAATTTGCTCTTTACTGAATATCTTCAGTTTTACAGAGCTGTATGAAAAATATATGATCATTTTTAAAAAGCAAGTTCATTAATAACATTTTTCTTAATTTTTACTTTTTATGCAACATTTACTAACCTGCAATAGTACTTAAATAATTACCATAAATAAACATAATGAGTAATTCTTGGTATTTAAGAGTAGGAATATGGATCTTCCATTGTAACCTTATAGGCTAAAATTTTCATAGTTTCTAGTTCTATGTGCTGTTTTAATAACCAAACCCATCTTAGTTGATATCTTTATGCTCTGATGTGTTTCTTCAGGTACTGGAATTTGTGCATGTTTCTGGTTGGTTTCTCATGGTTCTCCCTAGTTTTAAGTCTGAAGATTACTTAGTGGCATGTACAGTGTAGTAAGCTCCCTGACTCCAAATTTCCCTTTCTATACAATGTACTAAGCTCCTTTCCCCTCCATATTCGCTAATGTTTGCCATTGTGTTGAATCATTTAGAGCACGTTTTCCTACCAACATTTCAAAAAGCATTGGCAGCATATACTCTGAGATCATAAATTTGTTCAGATCCTTTGGCCTAATTACCACCTTTAAGAATTTATAAAGTGAAGGGGCACCTGTGTGGCTCAGTCGGTTAAGCATCCGACTCTTGATCTCAGCTCAGGTCTTGATCTCAGGGTTGTGAATTCAAGCCCCACACTGGGCTTCATGCTGGGTGTGGAGCCTACTTAAAAAAAAAAAAAAAGGAATTTATCAAGTGAAAAGAATTAGTAACTGTCTCTAGTTAATATTGAAAAATAAACAAATAAACAGTGTAGAGAAATTAAGTATATTTTAAAGATCAACTCTAGAGATTGTGCATTAAAATCATAAATTTGAATGCTTTGTAGCAACACCTAAGAAGTGCCATATAAATATAGGATTAAGCATTTCATTTAAGAATTTTTTTGTATTTAGTCTGTTTATAATTATGCTCATCATGAATTCTTATGGATGGTGACTGGAATGGAAAATATAAAAATGAAACATTGAGTTGTGGGATTATGCATATTTTTCACTTTAAAAAATATCCTACCATGCTATCCAACAAATAAATACCGAGATGAATAAAAGAGTCCACAATCCATTTGGGCTTTACTATCCAGTGGTTTCTTATTTATTAAGTGGATTGTGGGTTTACTGTTAGGCTGGTTTGGTCACTCCACAGCATTTAAAAAATTACTATTTACATTCAGTTATTTTAAATAATATTTTGATTTTCAGAAATCAGATCATATTTAGTTAATCCAGAAATCAAAATGGAACTTTGAGTGTAGAAAAGTTTTGCTTTGGTACCCTGATGGGCAGGCTGTGCGGTGACATTCACGTTTCACTGTAGTTGCCTTTTCTTTCCTTCCCACAGTCCACATCCTTTTTATTGGCCAAGCTACGTCTGCTCTTTACTGCTGGAATTCAGAGCTGAATCAATTCTCTTTTATTCTGGAAGCCCCTTCTGCTCATGATGCAGCTTCTGTTACAGTAAAGTCCTTTAATTCAAGCAAGAGTTTAATTGCTCTAGTGGGAGCTGTCCACTCACACATATATGAGCTGGCCTTCATCTCGAGTCAGTCTGACTTTATTCCTAGGTAGGTTCAGCATTTTATGCAAAGTCTCTTTATGTTCACCATAGTTTTATATGGCACCTAATTTCTAAGTGTTTATTTAGTGACTGGAAATATACAAAATATAAAAGTAATTTATAATCTAGAAATTTGGTTGTATTCCATAGTTCTTATATCTACTTTATGAAGTTAATCAGTATTATGAACATTTTATATTATAATTTTATTTATGAAATATGATTTTTCCAAATGTTTAATATTAATCAGTGTTTTGAGAGTTTTATGGGTTTGTATATGTATATGCCTGAGATTTGTTGCAGCTGATTTACTTGATATACTTCTTATGCTAGTTCAGGTGAACTGATATTTGAACCTGGTGACAGAGAAGCTGTAATAGCGGTAAACATCCTTGATGAAACAATTCCAGAAGAAGAAGAATCCTTTAGAGTTCAGCTTAAAAATCCCAAAGGAGGAGCAGAGATTGGTATTAACAGTTATGTAAAAATAACTATTCTGTCTAATGATGATGCCTATGGAGTCGTTGGATTTGCTCAGGTAAAGATCCCACACTTAGAAATCAAAATGATTTATTCATTGTATTTATTTATTTATTTTAAAGCTTTTATTTATTTATGTATTTATGTATTTATTTATTTATTTAGAGAGGGAGGGAGAGCATGGGAATGGGGGGAAGGGCAGAGAGAGGGAGGAGGAGGGAGAATCTCGAGCAGACTCTGTGCCAAGCACAGAGCCTGATGCGGGGTTCGATCTCTTGACCCTGAGATCTTGACCTGAGCTGAAATCAAGAGTCAGACACTTAACCAACTGAGCCACCCAGATGCTCCTCTTCATTGTATTTATATATTAGATGTTGTCAGCACTCTGTCCTACTTTGAATATCTTCAGCCTTTCTCCTTTCTCTTTCCCCATTTCATCCTCTGCCCCACTCTGCATTTTATCGTGAACTTTACTAATGTCTTATAATTTCTATTCCTACACACTGAAACCTCTGAATTGACTTGTCCTAAACTTTTTAATGTAGTGATTCCTCTTACAAGATTGAATTTGAAATGTTACTAGTTGGCCTTAGTCCTGGAGTTTGGCTCCAGTGTTAGCCTTATCTCTAGGGGGTAATGATGAAGCACATTCCAAATAGACTATATACTGTGTTTTGTCACATGCATCACCTACAAATGTATTACTGTCCTTTGTGTATTGAAGGAGAAAGAGAGAGAGAGAGTGGGGGGTTAAGTTTGTAACTGTACATGCATTGTACACATGGGGGTGGTTTCCCCTGAGGAAAGAGAACTATGCAGATCTTACCAGGTCGACTTCCATGCTTGGACTTCATATTCCTTAGCAAAAGGGCACCCATCTATATTGCATCATTTAGCCCTATTTGCCAACTCTGTCTTGATTTCTTAACTCGAATTACAGCTGCAGCTATCATGCATTGTTCTCTGAAATATTCTGCAAGTAAGGAAAACTCAGCTAAAAGTGGTTTAGACACCAAAAACATGTCCACAGAGAAGATGGGCTTCACGGTTGGATACTTTACTGTGTCACCATGGCTCAGATTCTTTCCATTTCTCCACTTTGCCAACATAAAGTTGATTCTTCATTTGGTTGTTTGAAAGCTGATGTTATTGTTAGGGCCACTGCTTTCTTGTTTATGTCCCGTTGGGGAGAAAGAAATGTGGCACTTGGGGCAAGGAAGAGATTCTCCAAAAGCCTCTAGAAAACGTTTCTTATGTCTCATTGGCCAGAACTAACAAAGCCATTCATTCATCTGTTCATTAATGTATTCATTCATGTAGCAGTTATTTAACAAACACCTACTGTGTACCAGGTACTGTTTGCAGATGCTAGAGATATATCAAGAAATAAAATAGTAAAAAATCTCATATCCTCCTTTCTCTGAATTGCGGAGGAGGCAAAGGGAGACAGACAGTAGACGAAGACGTGCGAGACACCGGTGCTCTGTGTGATGGTAATAAGTGCCCTGGAGGAACGTTAGGCAGGGAGGACAGATGGAGATTGTGAGGTGGGGGTGGAGGTTGTGTGCAGAGAAATAAAACATAGGCTATCAGGGAGGGTGGCACTGAGGAAGTGACCTGAGGGCGAAGGCCTGGAGGAGACAGGGGAAGAACATTCAAGGCAGGGGGAATCATCAAGAGGAAAGGCCCTGAAGTGAGGCCTCACCCACATGGTGCAGCAAGGAGGCCACTGTGGCTGAAGTCAGTGTACGAGGGAAAGTGGAGGCCCAAGAGGTGAAGGGCCAGGGCTCTGTTTCCGGCTTCCTCAGCAGCACCCACAGGTTTATGACTTGCTAGGAGGACTCAGAGGACTCAGGGTTTAGTCATACTCATACTGTGATTTATTACAGTGAAGGGGATACAAAGCAAAATCATCAAGGAAACGGCATGTGGAGTAGAGGTGCAGAGGAAACCGTGGCAAGCTTCCAAGAGCTCTCTCCCAGGGGAGCCATGCAGCACGCACTTAATTCCCCCAGCATTGAGTTGAACTCTGACAGCATGTGAGAGGTGTTGCCAACCAGGGAAGCTCCTTGGAGACTCAGGGCCTGGGGTCTTTTTTTTTTTTTTTAAAGATTTTATTTATTTGACAGCGAGAGAGGGAACACAAGCAGCGGGAGTGGGAGAGGGAGAAGCAGGCTTCCCGCGGAGCAGGGAGCCCGATGCGGGGCTCGATCCCAGGACCCTGGGATCATGACCCGAGCTGAAGGCAGACGCTTAACGACTGAGCCACCCAGGCACCCCAGGGCCTGGGGTCTTAACTGGCGACTGATGATGCAGGCACTCTCAGCCCGACAAATGCCAAAATTCCAGACTGCCAGAATGAAAATAGGTGTTCAGTATAAACCACATTGTGTGCACAGTTCAGGCACAGGGAGCCAGTGTGAGTTCCAGGAATGGTGGGAATCCTCCCGGAACCCAACGTCCCAGACATCAGGTGAGGGCCAACTTTAGAGCAGGCCTTCCAAGGCTAGCAGGGAGGCTACTATGTGAATTCACGGCTGCACGAGCCCCTGAGTACCATCATGAAGTTCGTCCCCGAGGGAAAGGGTTGGAGTGGAAGAGCAACTTGATCTGACCCACGTTTGAAAAAAACCATTCTGGCCATAGAATAGACTAGATAGTAAGTGGGCGAGGACAGAAATAGAGAGGAAACTAGTGTGGGAATTCAGCAATAAACCACAGAGCGACAGGAAGCAGGCACTTGCCTTTCACGAGATATGGATGACTGTAAAAGGAGCAGGTTTGAGGGATGAGATGAGGAGTTTTGGATGTGCTAATGTCCTGAGCCAATTGCTTGCAAGTGTTGTAGGATCACCCTGTTATCCAGTCTGGCCCGTCTCTGGAGATAAAGGCAGGTCAGCTTCCTCTGAAACAGCTCTGCCCAGTAGAGTTATAATGTGAGCCACGTATATAACTAAGTTTTTTAGCCACATAAAAAAAATAGAAAGAAGTGAAATTATTTTTAATATTTTATTTTGTTTAATCCAATATATGAACCAACATAAAAATGATTGATGAAATATTTTGTATCCTTTTTTATATCCTTTCTTTCATACTTTGTCTTCAAACTGCAGTGTGCATTTTATACTTAGAGACCAGTCACGTTTCAGGTGCTCAGTAGCCACGTGTGGCCAGTGGCTACCATGTAGGTGCAGCTCTAAGGCATGAGCTATAGTGGGGAAGATTAGGAAGAAGGAAGACCGTCTCTGTCCCCAGCACGTACTGACATGACTTGTTGCCTCACTTTCTTCAAATGACAACTTACCAGAAAGGCCTCCTCTGACTGAAAATTGTAGCTCCCCACCACCATTCTGTACCTTTTTATCCTGCCTTGTTCTTCTTTATGAAACTTATAATGGCCTTGTCTATTGTCAGTTTCTTTTACCAGAATGCAAGGCTGTGAGAGCTGAGGTACTGCTTTGTTCACAGCTTTATTCCAGAAAAGTGCCTGGCACACAGGAGGTGCTTAGTGTGACCCTCTCATTATTCTTGGTGGTGGGGGGGGAACAGAACACTCACAGAGCTTTCTTGGTGTTGTACAAATACATAGGGCAGAGCTGGGATGCCTGGGACAAGAACCAACGTGCCCTGCTGCATGGTCTCATCCTCTCACAAGCCTTGCTGCAGATGGGGAGCACATTCTATGATAGATTTCTCCTTCTGAAGCTTGGTCTAAGATTACTCTAGAGACATTAAAGTACTGTGGTTTAATCCTTCCCAATAGATAGTATCCTGGGTTCTTTCAGTCCATTCAGTAGAATTCCTCCATACAGGCCTCTTGTGTTTGGACATCCTTGTTCTAAGATAAGATTTAGTAGATAAAGAGAATTTTTTTTTTTTTTTAAGATTTTATTTATTTGACAGAGAAACACATGGAGAGAGAGGGAACACAAGCAGGGGGAGTGGGAAGCAGGCTTCCCGCTGAGCTGGGAGCCCAATGCAGGGCTCGATCCCAGGACCCCGGGATCATGACCTGAGCCAAAGGCAGACGCTTAACAACTGAGCCACCCAGGTGCCCATATAAAGAGAGTTTCTTGACAATTTTCTGGCTGTATTAAATTCTTATTTTAATAACCCTTATCAATAGAGGACATAGAGCCAGAGAGGCTTTTCTTTGAAAAGGCATTGTTGTTTGTGAACAAATTATATGAATATTTTATTTTATTTCCTTAAAGTTTTTATTTTTAAGAAGTCTCTATACCCAGTGTGGGGTGTGAATTTACAATCCCCAAGGTTGAGTCATATGCTCTACTGACTGAGCCAGTCAGGTGCCCCATATGCATATTTTTAAATCAAGATATTTTCTGTAGGAATATTTGAATGCTTTGAGCAAGATTTTATTACTATGTGACATTTGTAACACTATGTTAAAATGCAATGTAAAACACTGCCATAGGATAGGCTATCTACTCAAATTCGCATTCTAAATAGAAGCTTTTAGAAGCTGTAAGAAATTCATGGAGGAATTTCTTTTCAGATTACCACAGTAAAAAGACAAGAAAAAGAAAACTATTACTGGGAAGATTTTTTAAAATCTTTATACTCCATAGTCTGTCGTTATTGCTTATGGATAAACTAGGGGTCTTGTAAGAAGGAATTCTTTGGAGTATTAATTTTGAGCAAAATTTCATTCAGCGGCTCTCAAGAGATGCTGCAACTGTTAGAGGAGGAGTTCAGTCACGCGGAGGTGGAAATCAGTCTGGAACAGAGGAAAGAGGCCACGGAGTCTAGGTGAAAAGAGGGGCAGGGGATATTTTTGGCAAGAAAAATAGTCGTAAGGACCAGGAGCTAAGGATGAAACACCATCATGGAAACCGCACAGCCTGCAGAACATTTCAGAGGATATGAATTTAAGGATAGGAGACATTTATAAGTGATCAGAAAGAGTGCCCTCATTCTCATCATGTCTTTACATTTGAGTGGGACTCTAGAGGCCATGTAGATCAAAAACTTATTTTACAAGTAGGAAACAAGACCTAGAGGGATTGCCAGAAGTTATGCCGGGGAAGAAGACTTCCCCCATCTCCTGACTCTATGTCCTTTCATTTCTACAAACTTGACATACTATGTGTAATGCTTTCCAAAAAGTGTATGCTTTCTGAATGTGGAAATAAGATGTTCATTGAAGAAATTTGAAATTTACAGAAACAAGAAGACAAAGTAAAAATAATCCTATAATGATTAACATTTTAATTTACTTTAACTTAGTCTTTTAGTTATTCAAACATGGGGTGCCTGGGTGGGTCAGTCAGTTAAGCGTCTGCCTTTGGCTCAGGTCATGATCCCAGGGTCCTGGGATTGAGCCCCGCATCGGGCTCCCTGCTCAGTGGAGAGGCCTGCTTTTCCCTCCCCGTCTGCTACTCCCCCTGCTTGCACTCTCTGTCTCTCTCTCTCTCTCTCTCTCTCTCTGTGTGTCAAATAAGTGAATAAAATCTTTAAAAAAAAACTAGTTATTCAAACATGTGTGTTTTCAAATTAAAATCGTGGTCATCATATATTGCTGGTTTTTAAACTATGTTTTTCACTCATATCGTGTTGTTTTCATGTTGTATCAAGTTGTATCATGTTGCTTAGTACTGTGAAGTTTGCACATGCACAACAGCATGAATAAAAGTCTACTTAGGTAATTTCAGCTAATCCCTTGTGACTTCCTGTGTGTTTTTCAGAATTCATTATATAAGCAAGTGGAAGAAATGGAACAAGATAGCCTTGTAACCTTGAATGTTGAGCGCTTAAAAGGAACATATGGTCGTATAACCATAGTGTGGAAAGCTGACGGAAGTATTAGTGATATATTTCCTACCTCAGGAGTGGTATGTAATTTAGAAAATTATAGGAGAGTTACTTTTAAATTATGGTTACTATTGATGCATGGGACCAAACCCTGCCTTATGGATGAAGTGTTTGAATTTGACCATGTCAGCACTGGATTCCTACTAATCACCATAGAGAGGGAAACAATTTAAGGTTAGTTTTAATGTTGTGATTATTGTTCTTTTTTCCTATAGTTCCAAAATTATCTGAAAAAAAAATCCCTTTTTAGGTTCAGTATATCAGTTGGCCAAATTATGAATGCATTACGTTGTCAGAAAGATAAAACCAATCAAACTGGAGATGGAAATGTGATTTCAAGATTTGGCTAAAATGGAAGCAGTAAGTAGGGAACAAATCTATGTAGGATAGTCATACATATGAAAAAGCAGATCAGAATTGTTGAGTGATGTAGGTTGAGTTTCCTGTAGACAGACTCTGAGATTGAGAGTTGTGGGTGGATTCCTGGGGAGACACACCTATAAGGGAACAAGGAAGGTAGGAATGTGCAGAGGGGGACATTGATCCCTGGGTAGTTATGCCTGGGATTGAGTCTGTGAGGAAGTTCTGGAACTGAGCTAGTCCTTTGGAGTTGTTTCCAGTTGGAGCAAGGAGGCTGAGATTTTGCATCCCCATTTTAGCCATCCTGGACCTCATACCACCTTCTGAGTGGGGCATAACCTTGAGTGAAAGTTTACTGCCGCTGAAGGCAGTTCCCAGTGAGAAAGAAAAAAGCTGTTATTCCTACCAGCTGGGGGATGGGTGCATCAGTCCCAAGAAGGGATCTGGGCAGAGGATCATTTTATCTACTATTGGAAGATAGTATAAAATTGGGACACAGGTTGAAGAGTGGAATCAGATTGGGTCAGAGAAGTAAATGACTCACAAAGAGAGAGTTTAAAGAACCTTTAGTTCCTAATTGGAAGATGGGTGGTCTTCTAGACTTGTCTCAGGTTTTATAGATTTATCCATGTATTTTCCCCAAATGCTTCTCTGAAGAGTTCCTTTAAAAGACCTCTCATGAAATTATCTCAAAAAAAGACAGATGAATGTTTTGGTCCACCATTTCTAGGTTTCTGTATCATTTGAAAGGAGATTAGAGCTTTGGTATCTTAAAAGTGTTATGGCAAATTTTATTGCATTGAATATTTACTTTACACAAGTTACCAAAACTATATATTCAACTATGTAAGTTGTATCTATCAGGTTCTGTATGTTCTGAATTATATTTTCCCAATTAATATTCTTATATAAACATGATTAAAATGATTTCTATTTAAATGCATAATAGTATCTTAAGTGTAGACTATATTTGGAAGATTTAATTATTTTATTCAAGAGTCAGTAAACTTTTTCTGTAAATAGCCAGATAGTGAATATTTTAGACTTATGCACTCTTATGGCTCTTTCCTAGATACTGAACTTTGCCTTTGTAGCACAATAAGGTGTTGGACAGTATATAATCAAATGAACTGGGATGTATTTCAGTAAAACTTGATGAAAAAGATTTTCTGACCCCTGATTTTATTAATAAAGCTCTTAAGTTTATATCCTCAAGTGCCTTCTTTAGGTGGAGATGAGTGTCAACAAAATGGGCCTGGAATGCTAGTTTGATTGTAGTTTGTAGTCATGTTGCTAGAGAATAGGGTATAAGGCAGAGAGCAATTGGAAGTGACATTCAAGGAGCAGGCAGAAGCCCTATCAGAAAGACTTTCAGATGCCTTTTAGCAAATGTGGATTTTACTCTAGACAATAGAGGCACAACAGGAGGAGAGAGATGCTTTGATTTGTGTCTCTTTTTTATCTTTCTCTCTCTACCCTATTTTGATTGATTCATTCTTAAATTTCACATCTATTCAGCGTTTAACCAAAGGAAATAACAATCCTGGCAAAAATTTTTTTTTTTTAAGATTTTTTATTTATTTATTTGACAGAGAGAGACATAGCGAGAGTAGGAACACAAGCAGGGGGAGTGGGAGAGGGAGAAGCAGGCTTCCCGCTGAGGAGGGAGCCCGATGCGGGGCTGGATCCCAGGACCCTGGGATCATGACCTGAGCCGAAGGCAGACGCTTAACGACTGAGCCACCCAGGAGCCCCTGGCAAAATTTTTGTAGAGAAAAATGTTTAAACTAGTATGCCACCTTCTTTTATCTTTATAGATTTTTAAAAGTATGGTATCCAGGACTTAGACTCCCAGTGAGACTATATACTCTATATTTTAATAGACCGTAGGCTTCAGGATATGACAATTTGGTTACATGCTTTATCAGGTTAAGTTTCTGTAATGGTTTACTTTTTTTCTTTTTTCCTAACAATCTTCCAGTTTTTAACATGAGAAACAGTTAATTGATTTGTAGAATTATATTGTGTTGCTTAAATTCCTCTTGTTACTTAAGTTGTGGTCAGTATTGAAAGAAAATTTAATGTTTTGATATTCTTACTGCACAGTGACAATTACAAAATAAATAAAATCTTCTTTCTTTAAAATTTTAGATTTCATTTTCTGAAGGCCAGGCACTGTCTACAATCACTCTGACTGTTCTTGCTGATGATGTACCAGAGCTATCAGAGATTGTGAGCATAACACTTATTCGGATTACCACAGAAGGGGTAGAGGACCCATCAAAAGGTGCTACCATTGATGAGAAAAGAAACAAATCTGTGATAACGACTCTGCCCAATGACTCACCTCATGGCTTGGTGGGTTGGCACTCTGAGTTTCTCTTCGTTAGAGTAGTAGAGCCTAAAGGTAAATGTTCTTAATATTTTTTAAGTTCTAATAAGTTTTATTGGGTAATTTAATTGTAATGTTTACTAGGAATATAAATCCCTTTTATATATTTATATATTTTTTTAGTTTGACAGATCATACTCAATCCGTTTTACTTTTTGTTTATTAAATTTTATGATCATGTACATCCTCAGCAATAGTGCTATAAGAAATGCTTGTACTCTTTTGAGGTGTTACTGTCATAATAGAAATATTAATATTTTAGTAAGTCATTACAGTAAAGGTGACAGGTTTTTATTTTACTTTCTCTTCATCATTTTTATGTTCTCTTCCCTTCTCAGATTCCTTTATGTAGTTATAGGGAACAATAAGCAACACAATGAGATACATTTGGTACTCAGGGTATTAACTGTTAAACCCAAAGCTGTAATTAGAATAATTTTTCTGTGAAGTGTAAGTAATTAGTCCCTATTTCCTTTAAGCTTAGTGCTGAGATCTTTGCCTAAATAACTATTCATATCAGCTGTAGGATCAATAGACTTTTGTAAATAAAGACCAGTTGACTTATTTGAACAAATATATTTCAACATATATGTATTTATTTAGAATATGCAATGTGAAGCCTCTAAAAGTTTCAGACAGAAACATGGACATCTTTCAAAGACCTTTCATGTAAATAGTTGATGGAGGAAATGACATATAATTATGCACCTGGGCCTTTATATGTCTGTATATATGGGAACAGAAGCAGTAGACTTAAAATACGTTCATTTATTAATTCAACAAACATTTTGAAGCACCTAGTAAGTGCCACAAATTGTGCTGTGTGTTCTGGAACCAAAGACACAGTCTTAGGTTATTAGAACCTCACAGACCAGTGGGGAAGACTGACGAGCATTTTTTGTCCATTTATATAGCAAATTAATTTTAAAAATCTAAAAAATGAAATAAAAAAATTGATGCTGTGAAATACTTTGATCCTTGTGACAGATACCTCACTATAAGAACAAAATTCTTCTTCTTCTAATGATTAAGTTATTAAGTGATGACTTTGTGTATTTGATTTTTCATTTTTTTAAAGATTTTATGTATTTATTTATTTGAGAGAGAGGGGGCGGGGCAGAGGGACAAGCCTGGTAGTGAGCGCAGAGCCGGATGCAGGGCTTGATCCCACAACCCTGAGATAATGACCTGTGCTGAAACCCAGAGTCAGACGCTTAACCAACTGAGCTACCCAGGCGCCCCATAATTTTTCATTTTTGAAATCTTCTTAGCATTTATAATTAGCTGTCAATCTGCACATAAGTACTTTCTTAAGATTTTCAGCAATTTTTGTTAAAGCTCATGTGCAATGTAGGAGGGTGCATTAGAGAACCTGAAGTGAGGATTTAGAACTGGGATATAATGTACGATGATTGTCAGCACAACTTTGGGGACAAGGGGGACAAAAGCACAAAATACTCCTTGGGGGAGTATATCTCAGGATAGTGCAGAATATTCCACCTGAAGTGGTGGTATCGACTACAAATAGAAATCTTGTTTACTTGAGGCATGTCTTTCTCACAGAGAACATCACCATTCTTCAGTTACCGATTGTTCGAAATAAAGGACTGTTTGGGGCCATTGCCATTCATTTGATAGCTAAACCCAATTTCTTATTGCACGTCGATAATCAAGCTACTGAGAATGAAGATTATGTGCTACAAGAAACAATAATAATAATGAAAGAAAACGTAAGAGAAACTTACATCAAAGTTGCCATTTTGCCGGTAAGTTTAGGCTGCAATGAATATGATGTAAAATAAAGGAAATGCTCTTAAAGATAAAAATGTGATTTAAAAAAAAGAAAAATGTGATGCTCTTAAAGATAAAAATCTTTGAAAAGATTGCTTTTCAGTGTAAAATTGTGAGTACTCTAACTGGAATATTGTTTGAATGACCTTTGAAGCATTGAAATGGAATTTAGTTATATGTCTGGATCCACTATTTTCTTGGTTGGTTAGTTTTAAACTAATGAGCGAATGAATAAAATGCCCAAATTAATCTGATTATTTTTATTGTTGGTTTGATAGGGCAGTATTTTCACGTCATGATACAATTACTCAAACCCAAGATTGTTCTTCAGAGGGTTTAGATCTGGTTTTAGTGCTCTCTCATGTATATAAAGAGAAAAGTGTGTATCTGTAATGATTCACAAGAAACTGAGAATAGTTAATAGTGTTATTTATAATATTACATAATAACTAAATATTGTGTATATTACAATAGTATTGTAACTACAATACTATTACAATAGTATATAACAATATTAAAAACAAATATATGTTATTAAAATAATGTTGCATAGTAACATTAGCGTTACTAATAGCAGTATTAGTGATAGTAGATAATAGTGGCTTCCGGAAAGGACATTCGGGAAAGACTATAAGGGACGTGACAAAATAGAAGTTTCTTTTCCTCTTCACTATGTATTCTTTTTACTTTTGAAATTTTTTGTTACCTATCAAGAAATAAAGTAACAGTTTTTAAAAAGTTAATTAAAATATTGGATAATGCCTAGATTTATAAGTCTAGAGCTTTCATTTTTAAGATGTATGTAGCATTTACCATTTCTTCTAAATTTGGGGGGCACTATTATATACATAAAACATATTGGATAGGATATGGTCAAAATTGTGTGATGGGTTTTTAAAAATTATTTTACTTGCTAATGAGTATTAGGCTTCAGTTAAAAACTCACTAAGAAGATTGAATATCTCCTAAGATTCTGAAGTTGTCAGTGGGAATGTATTAAAATATAAAAAGGAATCTTTTCTGTATGTGTGAAAGAGCTACCCATTCCTGTGGCCTTCATTTATTTCTCACTGAGAAGTATCAGGTTTTCAATGCAAATTCAGTGTATTTTTAAAAATAGAACATAATCTCTCTCCTGTTCTCCCCCACCCCAGGATAATGCTCCCGAGTTGGAGGAAGGATTTATTGTCAACATCACTGATGTGTACCTGGTGAATTCTGACTTCTCTGCAGGACAGCCAAGTGTGCGGAGGCCTGGGATAGAAATAGTTGAGATAATGATTGAAGAAAATGATGATCCCAGAGGAATTTTTAAGTTTCATGTTACCAGAGTAAGATAAACTTTAATATATTTATAGTAATACAGAAGCTTCTACCTGCTGATTTGGCCAATGTCATATATTTTCTGCAAAATAATTGGCTTTGCTTCTAGATATTTATTAAATACCTATCTTAAAATTTGTCTTATAGGCTAATTCTTAGTTCTCTTTGTGTTAGACCAAAGGATTAAGCAAGTTTATTTTCATTAAATTTAAGCCTAAGAGTTCTAGAAGTGCCTGGCTGGCTCAGTCAGAAGAGCATGCAACTCTTGATCTCAAGGTCGTGAGTTCAAGCCCCATGTTGGGTGTAGAGATTGCTTAAATGAATAAATAAGTTTAAAAACTTTAAAAAAATGTAAGAATTCTGAATACCTATTATGTATATTTATATCCGATTATTGATTTCTACTTTAAAGGGTGAAATAGAAGAAGAAATAATAAATTTAGAAAGTGATGACATATAAGAATTTTGTCTGGTATTTTAACTTATATTCTTTACCTAAAGGATATTGGTGGAGTTATTACTGCCTATGAGGTGCCTCCGCCCCTGAATGTTCTTCAGGTTCCTGTAGTCCGGCTGGCTGGAAGCTTTGGGGCTGTCAATGTTTATTGGAAAGCAACAGTGGACACTGCTGGCCTAGAAGACTTTAAGCCATCTCATGGGATTCTTGAATTTGCAGATAAACAAGTATGCTAATCACGAACATATTAGCAATTTTTGGTTGTACTTCAAACATTTTATAGATATCCACCAAATGAATGTGCATTAGTGACTGCTAAATGTATTATACTTTGTATATCAAGCCAAACAGAATTATTATGAGTTAACATGTTATAATTTATTAACAGACATAGAAAGAGAACATGAAGAGGCAAGAGTCTTACCCTTTTCTGAAGTCCCCCACCTGATTCTATTTTAAGCAGAAGTTAAATGAGGATAATAAATGACTTAGAAGTGCCTAAGAATGTATTTTAAAAAGTGCCTGGTGAACTTCACTATTCCTTATGAATTTTAGGTTAATACATTCTATTTATTTCTTTTTTCTATAAAAGATTTTATTTATTTATTTGTGAGAGAGTGGGAGAGAGAGGAGAGCACAAGCAGGGGAAGCGGCAGGCAGAGGGAGAAGCAGACTCCCCACTGAGCAAGGAGCCCGATGCTGGACTCCATCCCAGGGCCCTGGGATCATAACCTGAGCCAAAGGCAGATGCTTAACTGACTGAGCCACCCAGGCGTCCCTATCTATTTATTTCTTATCAGTATAGATATTTATTTACTTGGTTTTGCACTACAGGTATGCACATTTATTACTTTTAATAACCCCAATTTTTTGTTATAATAAAAACAAGACTTTTTAAAATGATAGAAAAGAGACAAAATAATTAAAGCTAGAAAAATTGAAAAATGTTGTTTTAGATTTGGGCTAAAGTATTCTCTAAGAGTTATGTTTTACAAATTGAGCATTTTGTAATATGTAAGTATAAACCTTTTCATAAAATTTTAAATCAATAAATGGAAAAAGTGTGTGAACAACGATGAAAATGTTAATAGCCTCAAATAGCAGTATCCACTCACACAAAGTCTGATTTTGCCGAGACAAATTTGTACAGTACGCATCAACTTATTAGTTGCTGCTGAAAAATAAACATATAGATCTAGACTTTCCTACACAAAATGGTCTTTGTTGTTAATATTTGAAATCATGAGTTTTTAACAAATTTAGAACTTTAAAACATTTCTTACTAAGAGGCGAAATATAGATTTTTACACTCAAAGTAGAAATAAATACATTGATTTTTTCATTGAAATAGCCTTCCACCTTTACTTATATTACCAGCATTTTATTTTGTGTATGAGGTTGAAGTCCTGTTATTTAACAGTGTCTTAAGATCATCATCATTCTTAAAGTTAACATTCTCTAGGGTAGGTATTCTGTTTTTTACAGTACAGAGTTGAGGTGCAGACATTTTAATAAGCTTCCATTTCAACATTTGATTTTGTTCAGGTTTCTGCCCTTGAGTGTAAATCCAGATTTCTCACTTTGCTCTTTTATTAAAGGTTTTAGGTAGATTTAGGTAGAAAAACTTCATTTTCTGGTAAACATCTTTGTCAAAATACTGGAATTTCCCTCCAAGATGTAGAAAAGATTTTAAGTTTGGAGATACAACTGGAATATTTTTTTAAAGATTTATTTATTTAATAGAGAGAGAGATGCGAGCACAAGCAGGAGAGGGGCAGAGAAAGAGCGAGACAAGCTGACTCCACAATGAGCAGGGAGCCTGATGTGGAGCTTGATCCCAGTACACTGCAATCATGACCTGACCTGAAAGCAGAGCTCAAGCGACTGAGCCACCAGGCGACCCACAACTGGAATATTTTTATGACCAATAGTGAAATCACAAGCTGGACCAAGTTTTACTTATTTATAAGTTATAAAAATGTTTAATATGGACCAGACAAATGAATGACGTTCTGATCATAAACATGAAAGAACAGCAGATTTGGGTTTTCTTCCTACCTTTCTTTTACATTATAAGAGTGATATTTGAAACCAAAGCGATTTATTCTAACTGCCAAAAACAATGATAATTTCTTTGGTTTATGTTTGTGCAATGCTTATTACAGCCTGTATGGCATTTTAAATATTTTTGTTCAAGAATCAGGCTTTGCTGGTTTTTGTATACATAAATAACAGTATATTTTATTACATATGTAATTTCCTTTATCTTGAAAATAATAGACTATAAATTTCTGACTTTGAAATACTTTATAATATATATATAACTTTAAAATAGTATTTTAAACATAATAGGACAAAAAATACTTTTTTGTACTATGTTCTGTCAGCTAAAAGTTTATTTATATATGATCGAAAATTGCTATTACATTATATCCTCCTTGCCTCTTACCCTCCCTCCTTCCCTTCTTCTTCTCTCTCTCCCCTTTTTCCTTCTTTCTTCCTTCTTTCTTTTGTAGGCTACTGCAATGATAGAAATTACCATAATTGATGATGCTGAACTTGAACTCATGGAGACATTCAATATTTCCTTAATCAGGGTGGCTGGAGGTGGCAGGCTTGGTGATGATGTTGTGCTAACTGTTATTATTCCACAAAATGATTCTCCATTTGGAGTATTTGGATTTGAAGAAAAGACTGTAAGTTATATATATGGGGAGGAGGGTGCCTTCCCCTAGGCTAAATTTTTTTTTGTAATTGTTAGAAGAAAGATGCCTTTCATTTTTTAAAAAAACTATTACCCCTCACTTACGATTCTCTGCTCAAGAGTACTTAGAGCTGGCTATTGAATTAAGTGCGGTCCTCTCATCTGTGTTTGACAATAATGAGTACTCTTACATCAGGTATTTACAAGGGGGAACAAATTATTTTTTATTGGGTAACATAGACCAAGATCTGCTTTTTGTCCATACGTTCTGTTCTCAGCCTGCCTTGCTGCCAGACCCCTATCCTGGTCACAAGGCAAGATTCTGTCATGGATCTAAGTGTTACATGCTAGGATACATTTAGCTGGGGGCGAGGGGGGCAGAATTTATTTTGCCCACCCTTCTGGTACTTTCTTGACTTATATTGAACAAAACACCACAGTCACCCCAGCACAAGTGTTTGTATTTCTTCTTTCTTCCCTCTTACTTCCCACTGGCTGTCTCCTTCCAAGACTTGCAAGAGAGAAGCCAATTATTATCACTTCAACTGCAGAGGAAGAAAAAAAGCTTAACAAATCATTTATGCAGCCAGATTTGGTGGTTTGTACTAAATGACCCTTACATCTTAAATATAAAATTAATTGTTAAAACTATATCATAATTATACATGATCTTATATCGTAATTTTTAAGACTTTATCTTTCAAAGGAAATTCCAAGATGAAATAATCATAAATATATGTAGATAATTCTAATATACACAACTTTTCTGGCTCTGTAGGTCACCATTCTCTGTATTTGATCACTTACAGGGAATCAGTAATTCATCATAGATCATTTTCTGTGGATACCAGGCTAGACCTACAGCTTGCCCATTAGGGCTAGGCTTCCCAGATGCTCCAGAATTAAAATAAGCACTAATAATTGCCTAGTGACTTGATTATTGAAATTTCAGTTTCCTAAGAGAATGGGAACCATAAGAGGGACAGGACACACTTCCGCTATAGCCTAGTGAGACTTTCTTGGGGAAGGAATAAGCAGAGGTGTTTGTAAGGAGTGGTAGATTCACAAGAGAGTGGCTGTGAATGTTTGTTCAGCAAAATGGAAAGTCTGGGAAACATAAAACTATTAATATAAAGAAGAGTAAAAAGTATCCATGATATTGTTAACCTGAGATATGGACATCATTAATATTTTGTTGTATTTCCAACAGTGCTTTTTTCTTTGCATATATGAAAAGAAGTATTTTAATCCATATAAATATGTAATTTAATTTTTATAATGTGTCTCTATTAGCTTCTGAGGTTAGATAAAAGGTTCAGGGTTTCAGTTAAATTTTCAGTGGGAAAACCTTAAACTAATATTGTTACTTTTAACTTGATCACGCTTTTGGACTCAGGCATTAGACTGTATGTTTACAAGCTTCCTTTGCTGTCAGGGAAAATGAAGAGTTACATTTCTATTCATAAATAATTTTTGTTTACTCATTTTATCTGAACTGCTGTCATCAACTTTAGTGCACTCTTGGTCTAGGAACTGATATCTTCTTGTAATAACTTCAAATTTCCAATTTGTCTTGCAATGCCAAAGTAAGGATGAGGCCACCCAATCCTTGTGTTATTTCTCATAAGCCTTGTGACGAGGAAATGAGTTGCTATACGTAAAGCACTTATAACTGAGCTGTACACTCAGTAGGTGTCTGTCGCTACTTTTAATCATTGTAGTATCAGGAGCAGCTTGTTGCCCAGCCCATTATGGCTCCTTCTTTTATATTCTATGTTTCTTACAGCCAAAGGCTCTTGATAACACAGAATTTGTCTTTTAACATGTATCTGAGAACACAGTATTGTGCATACAGTGAATATTTTGTTAGCATTATCTGATGAAATGTTAGATTTAGAACTGAAGAATATCGAGGGAAGGTTGTTAGTGTAAATCTGTCAAACGAATAAGCTGCTCCCTGGGCAATATGGTAAGTCTACCAAAGTACTGGCCATAGCAGAGGCTCAAGAAATCTGCTTGTGACACCTCAACTCAAATGTTATCTATGGAAGCAAAAAGGACTTATCTACGGATTGCAAGTTTATAGTGGGTTTTTCCTTTCTCACTTAGTTTGCTTCTTATTTACTATTTTTCTTCTCTGAGGAGTGGTATGAATACTACTGGATGTGAAGTCAGGACATCGGAAGCACAGAGGAGGCTCCTCTTCTCCAAATAATGTGCATAGATCTAGCCCCCAGATTTCTTAGAGTTTCTGTGAGGCTTAACTGAGATAGAGATTATGCCAGAACTGACATATAATAGAAGCTCAATAAATATTAGTTGGCTCTAATCTCTGCCCTAGGCACCAGTACAAAATCTTATGAAAAAACCCAGCAACTTTGTATTAGACATTTAAGTGTCTGTCGGTCTGTCTTAAAAATGGAAAGCATTGTGTTATATTTTTATATTTGCATAACAGGCAGATATTATAGGCTCAGTTTGGACTTTGCTTCAGAGTCAGTATATGCAATTCAGTTGAACCAAGTCTCTTAATAAGGATCATGTGTAAAAAATAAATGGTACAGGTAAATCAACATACTGAATTTCCTTCTCTGTTTATGTCAGGTTAATAGAACCTCTTTTAAATTTGGATTTATTGGCCAAGTGCAGATAATTAGGAGGGCGCTTGTGGTCTCTATTATGTGGTAAGCCTGACTACCATTAACAAAGAACCCCTAAATCCTGCTTCCTTAACATAATAAGAGTTTATTTCTTCTTCATGCAAGAGTCCTACATCTGTGTTCCTGGTTCCTCTTCTCCAACTGGTGTCTCAGGTACCAGACTCTTTCCTTTTCCAGTTCTGTCCTTCTCTAGGTCCTGGAGTCCTCATTAGTCACCCAGCAAATGGGAAAAAAGGAATGTGAAATGTTTTGTTGGAAGTTGATGGCCAGACTGTGAGGAGCATACTTTGTTTCCCATATGCTCTGTTGGCCAGAATTCAGTCACATGCTCTACCTAATTGCAAGAGAGCCCAGGAAATGCCAAGTAGCAGAGTGTCGAGGACAAAAAGGAAAGAGGGTTTGGTGAAACATTTTTTTCTGTCACATGACTGTACCATGAACAGAGTTCTAAACTGAAAAGTTGGTCATTGTAAATAGTAATAAGATTGTTTTTCCTGCTCCTTTCTTTTCCACTTAACTGGATTGTCTTTCTTTTAGGTAATGGTTGATGAATCTCTTTTGTCTGATGACCCTGATTCATATGTGACATTGACAGTTGTCCGGTCCCCAGGAGGAAAAGGAGCTGTTCAACTTCAGTGGACCATAGATGAGACAGCTAAAGATGATCTCAGGCCCTTGAATGGGACGCTTCTTTTTGAGGAGGTATAGTCAGCATCTGGACTCCTATAGTTTTACTCGAACTTGTGTTTGTTTTTTTCCCCCATAGTATTGCTTATGAATTCATATGTATCTGGAATTTTTTTTAAATCATATGCAATTTTGAGGACAATCTCACACATACACACACACACACCTAGATGTCTGAAATCAAATTTAATTCAAACATTACCTCCATCTCACCATGAGAACTATTCTTCTCTCAACATTTCCTCTCCTGATTGAGGACAAAACCAGTCAGCCAAGCTGGACATCTGGGTGTCATCCCATTTCCACCTACCCTGTAACACTTGCATGTATTTGATCACTAGGTCTGGTCAAATATCAGACAATTTAGAGGTTATGTTAATTTCCCCCCTTCTTTCCTATTAAAAACTTAAATGGGATTTATGGTCAGAACTAATTTTTATATAGTAATTTGCTCTAGAAGCAGCTTGTAATTCTAAGGTATAAAAAGGACACACTTTAAAAATGCTTATGGACATAAACATTATTCCACTAATGAGAACACCCAAAATTTGGTTCAATCTGGAAAATTTATTATTCCTCTCATTTGATGTAGACAGAGTCTCAGAAGACTATTGTATTGCACACACTTCATGATACCGTGTTGGAGGAGGACAGGCATTTCACCATTCAGTTAATATCAATTGATGAGGTAGAAATATCTCCAATGAAAGGTAAGAGAAATTCACATTTTTGGAACTTAAAAAGTAGATACTCAGAAAAATATAACCAAATAATCGATAGTTACAAAGTTAGGTTTTATAATTCCTAAAATGTCTGCTAAAACATAAAGATGTCATTTCACACCTGTGTACTGTAGCCAAAGAATTTTTTTTTTTTAAGATTTTATTTATTTATTTGAGACAGAGAGAATGAGAGACAGAAAGCAGGAGAGGGAGGAGGGTCAGAGGGAGAAGCAGACTCCCCGCCGAGCAGGGAGCCCGATGCGGGACTCGATCCCGGGACTCCAGGATCATGACCTGAGCCAAAGGCAGTCGCTTAACCAACTGAGCCACCCAGGCGCCCCGCCAAAGAATTTTTAAAACTAAAATTCTGATACCTGATATTGGTAAAGTCATATGTCAAAGATTTCATAAAACTTAGCTGTGTGATTTTTTAAAAAGATGTGTATTGTAGTTATGTTTATAAAATAAAACATGGAAGCTTCCTAAATGGTCTATCAATAGGAGACCTGTTAAATATGACAGAATACCATGTAAGTATTCAAAAGGATATAGCAGAAAAAGCCTTAATTACATTAAAACTTAAAAACAATTATATGGGTAACTATTGTGTTAAAGCAGACTTTATAATGTGTTCAAAGTTATCCCATTTTTGTCATGTGCATGTTATAAATGTGTGTGGAATTATTTACTTGAAATGTTGATAGTGGGTTTTAATTACCTATATTTTCTACACATATTTATAATGGTCACATATTACTTTTACAATAAAATATTATTTTATTTTATTTATTTTTTATTTTTTTAAGATTATTTGTTTATTTATGTATTTAACAGAGAGAGAGTGCTTGACAAGTAGGCAGAGCGACAGGCAGAGGGAGAGGGAGAAGCAGGCGCCCTGCTGAGCAAGGAGCCTGATGAGGGGCTCGATCCCAGGATCCTAGGATCATGACCTGAGCTGATGGCAGACGCTTAACGACTGAGCCACCCAGGCACCCCAATAAGATATTATTTTAAAACCTAGCATATTACGTCTCAGCCTACTATGTCTATTTTCATCTGAAAGTGATTACTTCAGTGTTTTGACATTTCAGAAATAGGCATTGTAATTCTCATTTGCCTATGTTCCATATGAAAATTTGTCTCTTAGATCTGGAGAGAAAGGACTAATGTTTCTAAAGTGGTTGCATTGTGGTACACATAATAATAACCATAAAAAATGGCCCGGCAGCTTTGATATGATAGCTTAGTGACTGTTACATGCCCTTCTTCACCATCAAGGACTCCATCCTATGTGAGAATCTGTGGCCAAAAAAGCAGAATTCCATGGCCAAAAAGATTGTCAAAATTGTAGAGAATATCACTGTACATACCTAAGGTAGTTATTTTTTTGCATTTTTATATAGAGTACTTTACAACAAACCTGTGAGGGAATCATATGATTGTACCATATTCTTCCATACATCTTACATTAACTCAGTTATCAACACCCCATTAAATGTCAGGATTGATGACATACAGACTAACTAGACATAAGAATAGGAATATACCAGTGGTTCAGGGTGAATCATATATTAATATAAAAAATTCATAATATATTTCAAACTGTGACATACTTAGACATGACAAACCACTCTTGGTTTTATTAATCCATTGCCAAAGAAAGTGAGAGTATGGTAATTTCAATCCCTTGTTTCATGAAACCCTAATATGAGCTTCTGGAAACAATTTTCTTTAAGTTACTGCTAAATTATAATATGAATACTCAACATTACTTAGTATGGTTTTTCTTTCTATTAATATTTGGCACATTTTTATAAATGCTTATAAGTAATAGTGGAGTCAGAAAATTAAAAAGTACCCTGGAATTCTTGCTTTTGCCACATAGCCATTTGCAGTGAACTGCATGCAGAATTGTTATTGCAGAAGTGAATTAATGCAAATGGTAGAAGAGTACTCACTTATCATGGGAGCAATAGTGGAATTAGTACCCACTTTCTCCTGACCCCTTTCATTAAAATATGATCTTGGGCAAGTTATTTGCCTCAATGTCTTGGGTGCCTTAGTATGCTTAAATAATTTCATTGGTAAAATGAAGATAATGTTAGTACCTAATTTATATGATTGTCATGGCAATTAACACATAAGATTAGAATACGTGAAGTGATGAGAATTTTGTCACACATATATTAAGTGAATACATGTGTTTGCTACATACATGTTATATATCAACTTCAACTTAGGTAGCGCATCAGTAATCATTCGGGGAGCTAAGGGAACATCAGGAGAAGTTGGGATAGCTCCATCATCTAGGCATGTCCTCATTGGAGAACCCTCAGGAAAGTATAATGGTACTGCTATCATCAGGTAAGGGCTTCGTGATTTTTTTTTGCTTAGGTGGAGATTTTGAAGTTTTATTTAAATCATTAGCATTTTATGCCGTAAGTGCATAGTTCTCATTACATACATATTTTGCAAGCATTGTCATTTTATGTATTAGTAACATCCTGTGAAAAGTAGAAAAAACTTTTGGCAACAATTGAAGCCATATCCTGACCTGTCTTGAAGTTAAATCATGAAGAATATTTTGGAAAAGTTCCTTCAACAAAAACATGTTGGTCACACAGTTGTGTCTTGACCTCTCTTGACGTTAGATCGTGACTGCTTCTTGGATGATTTGCACAACCCATGACGAGAAAAACACCTTGAGTTAACGCCAGGAGAGCTGATGCTTTTGGCTCCGTTCTGTCACTAACTATGTAAAATAAGAGAGTTGCTTCATCTCTGTAAGCTTGTGTCATAGCTACAGAATCATTCCTTTGAAAATCCTCTGGATCAAACATTTTATGATTCTAAGTGTTCTAAACTTAGGGACTACTGTATAACTGCGTTGTATGATCATAGGCAATTTTGTTTAATACAAATTTTCTCATGAGGAGTGGGACAACTGCCAGTGAAGTATCTGAATTTGAGTTAATATTTTCTTTTTGGTAGTTTTCCTTTAGTGTTGCATGTATGAAGTGCTGTTTTTTAGAGAACTCTGTTAGGCTATTCATATTTTGCACCTTGTGTATTAAATGAAAAGTCTATAAATACTTTCTTTTAAATCCCTTTAAACCTTCCCCTTTTAACATGTAGGTTTTACTACTGTTGTCAATTAAATTTACATATGGTCAGGACTTTGAGTGTTACTATTCTGGAGTCATAAAACTTTTTTTTGGTTTATAGTTGATCGATAAGGCTATATAATGTATAATGTTCTTGAAAAAAAATGAAAACTGTTGATGAAAGACACAGAAAATATTTAGGAAAGATTACTTCAACAAAAATGTACTGATTATACATTTGTGTATTGTAGCCTCATTCGTGGCCCAGCAATCTGGGGGGAGGTCATGGTGTCCTGGAGGATATTCCCTCCTTCTGTGGGAGAATTTGCTGAAATATCAGGAAAACTGACGATGCAAGATGGACAGTCTGCAGCAGTTGTAATAATACAGGTATCAATATGACTGGCTTCCATTATGCCCCTTGCATGTGTGGGGGGAGTATGGGGGGGTTGTCGGAGGTGGTTGGTACCCCTGAGTTTGTTGTTGTGGTGGACATGATAGATATTTTTCTTTAAATGGTATAGATCCTACTGTTGATGGCTCTGTTTGTCCTTCTCTAGGCTTTGAATGATGACATTCCTGAGGAGAAGAGCTCCTATGAGTTTCAGCTTACTGGGTTCAGTGAGGGGGGTGCCCTGAGTGGACCCAGCAGCACTGCTAACATCACCCTGGTGGCCAGTGACTTTCCCTACGGCCAATTTTCCTTTTCACAGGAGCAACTTCGAGTGTCGGAAGAAGCCCAAAGGGTACAGTGTAAAATGCTTAAAATCCTAAATATCATTTTTGGTTTTTATTTTGTGAGTGATCTTTATTTGTAAAGCTGGGTGAAGCTTTAATTTAAATATTAAGACTTCATGTAGCAGGATATATTGTGAGTGATCTTTAAAAAGTGTTTCAATTTCCTTGTTCATATTCCAGAGTTTTCACAAATTGATTAATTTGCTACTAATACCATTATTTTAACATATACTTTATAAAATTTTATAGATTTCTACATAAACATAACCCTGCTAAACATAGAATCTTTAGTTAGAAACCATAAAAATTAAGTATGAGCTGGTAGATTAAACATCCAAATCAGATAAAAACTGCTTCTTACATAGGTGGACATCACAGTCATCCGTTCAGGTGGATCATTTGGCCCTGTGAGACTCTGGTATGAGACCGTGAGTGGGACAGCAGAGGCAGGCTTGGATTTTATCCCTGCGGCGGGGGAGCTCCTCTTTGAAGCAGGGGAGATGGCGAAAAGTGTGCACATTGAAATATTTGATGATGGTCTTCCTGAAGGCCCAGAGGAATTTTCTCTAGTAATTACAAAGGTGGAACTCCTGGGAAGGTAAAGTTAAAAAAGAAAATTAGGCAAAATGAAATAGAGAGAGAGAGAGAGAATATGTTGTATAGGGATTAATACTGAACTTGCTCTTTTTCAGATTTATGTGAGAGTGGGACAGGGCATAGTAGGGAAATTATGACAAAGACTAACTGTTAATTATGCAGCGTTCTAAAATATCAGTTTTTCCTGAAAGTTGAAAGTATGTTGTTTTTATTGTGAGAATTCACTCTGGGTAGTTAGAGAATTGAACATGGTATGGCTTGTAATAATTAGGTAAGGAAACGGAGGTCAAAGGTCAGCTGGTGTGATGGAATTTACTTTCCCTTCCCTCTATCTCTATACCTGAGACTGAGTGAGAAATTTCTTTCCTTGGTATCTCTGAAGGCCATATTGTCTTCTGTGGGGGAATGAGATGGAGTTTTCAAGTGGGGAATAATATGAGTCAAAGATAGTCAGTTGTTACCGTGCACCATGTTTTTATTGAAGATCAAGAATTAACCATATTGAGGCTGTCTCATTCCCTGATTTAGTGGGAGCAGACTTGATTAACAAGGGTGGGAAATACCTGAAGCATGCTGAAATACCCACAAATTGAGTAGCCAAAGGAACCCCTCTGCTCTGACAGATGACACAAAACCCTCAACTAGAATAATATTTGCATTTATATAAGTCTTAAAAGAATTTTTCTTGTGCATGAAAATGATTTTGCATCTGTTATATGAATGTCATGCTTTTAAAGCTTTTTCTAACCAAAATATTTCACTGAGTGACTTAGGTAGAATATATATCATTCCACGTGGAAAAAATACTGTGAATTTGTGTACGCTTCAAATCTTAAATTTCTCAGAAAATGATTCCGTTTCTGGCAATTGGAATGATTTTTTTTTTTTTAACTGGGAAAATAACTATTTTCTTCAGTAGTGTGCGCAGATGTCTAACTAATCTCAGAACTTCTGGAATTGCTTGTTGGGGCCAGCGGCCTTCATGGCTTTGAGCACACTGAAGCTCACAGTCTTGCTCAGGGGCCAGCACTCGCCCACTGTGACAATGTCACTCATCTGGACATCCCTGAAGCAGGGGGACAGGTGCACAGACATGTTCTTGTGGCGTTTCTCAAGGCAGTTGTACTTTTGGATGTAGTGGAGGTAGTTCTCAGTGGATGATGGTGGTCCTCTGCATCTTCCTCTTGGTCACCACACCAGACGGAATCCACCCTCAGATGGAGACATTACTAGTGAAGGGGCATTTCTTGTAGATAGAGATGCCCTCAGTGGCCTCCTTGGGCATCTTGAAGCCCAGACTAATGTTTTTGTAGTATCATAGAGCGTCTCCTTCCAACTTCTCCAAGCAGGACCCTCTTCTTATTTTGAAAGGTGGCTGGCCGTTTTTGGTAGGCTCACTCAGTCTGAATGTGTGCCATCTTCCCAGCTACCTGGGAAAAGGAAAACTGGCAGTGGGAATGAATTTGAACTTATATTAGATGTGTTAAAATTTGAGCTGGTCATGGACTATTTTAATGAAGTGAAATTTAGTTATTAGCCCATTAAGTGTGAGATAACATCTGTGTTATTGACTAACTAGGACTTGGAGATTTTGCCCTCTGTGCTACCCTTTAAAAAAAAAAAAAAAAAAAGCAATTCCTACAGAAGTTTAATTCTGAGAAAACAAGGTTTTCCTTCTAGGTAAATTTCTAGGTTTCCTTTGATTTGAAAAAGGAAAGGTAGAAGGTTTCCTTCTAGGTAAATTTCTAGGTTTCCTTTGATTTGCCTAGTTGCTAGGAAATTCACTGCTTGGGTGTTAAGGTAATCAGCTAATCTACAGTCCATCTCAGACAACCTTTAACATTTACTCTTATCATTTAATATTTTAATCCCTAGTTTTCTAATTTTGCCTTCCATATAACCTGATTAACTAGTTTTCAACCTTTTGAAACTATGTAGCATAAAAATACCAAGTAAATAGAATTTGAGAATTGAAAAAAAGATTAAAATGGTTTACAGCCATTTTTTAGCTTCAGAAATTAAAGTGATATGAAACTGTGGAAGACAAAATGATAAAATACCGATAAAAAAAAGTGACTTCTTTAGCAGAAAGATGTCATTAGCCAAGTAAACCACCATCTATATTAAACATTAGAGGCATTGATTGTAATCAGTGTCCACAGAAACATTTTCTTGTAGCTTGAAATATCAGTAGTGACATGACACCCTTTTTTTTCTTCAAAGTAACCCTTTCAGCCTGTCCCTGAATACACTGCAGTTCCGCATGCATCCCCTGCCTCAGCCTGTCACCGTCAGATGAGTTTATCTCTAGCTCAGAGGTTCATTTTACAACTATTCCCCAATCTCCTGATAGTCATATTATCTTCCCATTGCCTAAGTTTAATAACTTTGTATTGGTTTTGGTTTCATGCAGGCAGTGATAATTGGGAGCAGCACAAAGTCTATTTCAGACATCATTTCAGAAAAAAAAAAGAGTATTTTAGTGTTGGGGATCTTTAAAAGTATTAAAATGCTTAATAGGACTAAGTTATAGGAGCTAAGAGGACCCTTCAGTTCATGCTGACCAATTAATATACTCATTTTCTTTTCTTTTCTTATTATTTTTTCATGACTTTGCAAGAGGGTATGATTTTACCATCCGAGAAAATGGTCTTCAGTTAGATCAACCTCCTGAAATAGGAAACATCTCCATTGTCCGAATCGTAATAATGAAAAATGATAATGCAGATGGAGTCATTGAATTTGATCCAAGGTATACTGCCTTTGAAGGTAAGTTCAGCAATCTTACAAATTTACTACTACTTTCTGAGTTACAGAGTACCCGAGTATGACACTGTCAGTTTGAATTTCCACGTGTAAATGTTCTTAGTTTGCTCTGTGTGTGTGCACCCATGTGTGTGCATGTATGCATGTGTATGCACATACATGTACACCTTCATGTGTATTTACATATGCCTTTATATATTTATATTTTTTTTTAAATTTATTTTGAGTTACCTTTGGGCAGTATTGAATCCCACTTGTGTATGGCAAAGCTGAATGGTAAGGAACAAGGCTTTAGAAAAACTGTTTAACCTTAGGATTAGTGAAATGTTTATATTTCAGACATCTTTATGAATCTCTTTCTAATTTATGAAATAATTTCCTTTGTGACTATAAATCAGTGAATATTCACTTTCTAATGAATAATCACCTCTGAAATTAGTCTTTTACTGGGCTGCAGATGCAGGGGGTGTCTGGGCAGCTACTCAGACTTTCTGTGACAGTCCCTAATAGCAGCTACCCACTGTTCTTTGTTCTCCCCTCCTGTAGAAGCAGAATGCAGAATCTGTGCCCATATTCCCTCCTGGGGAAAAAGAGGTGGCTGCTTTTTGGATTTTATACAAAAGCATATGCCTTTCAAAATAAACATGTCATCTTCTTGCTGCAATTAATTTATTGACCTCATTTCTGCTATCAGATTCATTGGTTATCTAGCCATTTTTAAAGTTCATCAGAAATCACTTTGGAGGGGCACCTGGGTGGTTCAGTTGATTAAGCGTCTGCCTTCAGCTCAGGGCCCTGGGATCGAGCCCCGCATCGGGCTCCCTGCTTAGCTGGAGAGTCTGCTTTTCCCTCTCCCTCTGCCCCTGCTCGTGTGTTCTCTCTATCTTGCTCACTCTCTCTCCCTCTCAAATAAATAAATAAAATCTTTAAAAACAAAGAAATCACTTTGGAATTGATTAATATTGACCTTATGGGTAAAGTCATGGAAGATACCATTTTGTGAACCTCAGTCTACAGCTAGTGAAAGTCATGCTGCATTTTTTATTCCAAGTAATAAATAAAGGACTGAGAATTTTTTTTCTGTGCACTGATTTCTGTTTGATTCATTGTCTTTGGGGGGATTTGGAGCAATGCATATTTATAATTATAATGTAAATTCAGTATTATTTAGCCATAGCTAATATGAACTGTTGGCGAATATAAGCATAGCTAATTAAATTCTATTAAATGATATTTTAATTTACAGAGGTTAACATAGCTTAAGAGCAAAATAAATTTTTGAAAAGAATTTTTAAGTTGAAATTAAACATTGAGGATACATTTTCAGATTCTCAAATAGATTTCAAAGGAACTGAAAATGTAATAAAATTATATTTTTATCTGGACTTTCAAAAAACATTCATATGATATAATTAACATGAACTTCAATTATTTCTACTTCGTATGTTTCAACTAAATGTAGAAGCAATCCACAATACTTTCCTTTGAGTACGCATATTTTAAATATTTTTCATGTACATCTAGCATTGCCTTGGAAAGCATGGATCATTTATTTCTATGTAACACACAGAGGAAGAATAGCTATGCTAATGATTAAATAGGTTATTTCAATGTGCTATAGTGAGTGCTGTGAATTGTGTAAGACTGATGAATCACAGACCTGTACTCCTGAAACAAATAATGCATTATATGTTAATAAATATAAATAAATAAATAAATAAATAAATAAGTTATTTCAGTTCTAACTTATGCTGTTCACTATACTTTTCAACTTATGACAAACTATATTTCTCATAAAAAGTAAGTTTAAATTTTCACTAATATTTAAAAAGATTTATTTGAGAGAGAGTGAGAGAGAGAGAGAGTCTGTGTGCCCTAGGGGGAGAGAGAGGGAATCTCAAGCACACTCCCCACTGAGCAGGGAGCCTGACACAGGGATCAATCTCACCACTCTGAGATCATGACCTGAGTCAAAATCAGGAGTCAGACGCTTAACCAACTGAGCCACCCAGGCGCCCCCTAATATTTTTTAAAGTGATAAATGAACTATGGAAAAAATGAGGGCTTGCATTGTACTGTTATATTTAATTGCTATTAATTTAACTGAATCTTATAAAAGCTAGTTACTTTGTCTGGCGTACCAATTAAATGCACATTCCTGCCACAGTGGAGGAAGATGTTGGAATGATCATGATTCCGGTGGTGAGGCTGCATGGAACTTACGGCCGTGTGACTGCTGATTTCATCTCTCAGAGCTCCTCTGCAGTTCCTGGTGGTGTTGATTATATGCTGCATGGCAGCTCAGTCACCTTTCAGCATGGGCAGAACTTAAGTTTTATAAATGTCTCCATCATTGATGACAGTGAAAGGTAATACTATTTAATAATGTTGGAAATACTATAGGCATATGTAAAGCATGATTACTGTGTTCCAATTCTTACTTATGTTTGCACTGATAATAGAATTTTACATTATACATATGCCCATTGAGAAACAAGTGAGAAACTTTTGGGGGTTCTGGGGTAGGAAAGAAGGGATTGGGAGACCATTGGGATTTTATGTGTCACTTTTTCGCATAGAGGGAAATGATAATTTTTGCTCCTTTATATTTGAAAAGTCTAGTCAGAATGTAGAAACATCCTGCAACTCACTTGCTTAATGCATTAAGCAATTCAAAAGAAAGGAAGAAAGTCGAATAACTCTTGCAGGTTATATAGTATTGAAGTTGATCATTCATGCTTTTAGCTGAGCACCCTCTTCTTACCACTTGGTGTATGACTGCTGTGCCTTGAATATGTATGACCAATTTGGAAAATGACTAGTTATTTGGATCTTAGAAGCATTTTAATATGTTTAGACTCACAGAATTGCTCCTTCTTGCTATGCAGTGAATTTGCAGAGCCCATTGAAATTTTGCTTGTTGGAGCTACTGGCGGAGCGGTCCTTGGGCGCCACCTAGTGAGCAGAATCACAATTGCCAAGAGTGACTCTCCCTTTGGCGTTGTAAGGTTTCTTAATCGAAGCAAAATTTCTGTTCCTAATCCCAATTCCACAATGATTTTATCCTTGCTGCTGGAGCGGACTGGAGGATTCTTAGGAGAGATTCAGGTAGAATTGTTCTTCCCATGGTTTTAAAAATAATTTTTATAGCCTGAGTTTGGAGTTGGATTTTCTTATTCTTCAAATATATCCATTTATTTATTTACAATCAACAATATTTATTAATTACCCACTGGGTATAAAGTGGCTTCCAAGTCCTATGAATTACATAAAAATATATGAGACATAGCCGTCATCGGGAACTCTTGAGAGCAAGTTAGAAATGAAATGAAGACTTCTGATAAAATGCATTAGTTCATGTATTTGTTGTGTGCTTTCCATGTGCCAGACCCTCTTCTGGGCACTGTGAATGCACCGGTGAATGAGACAGACCTTATCTCTGTTCTCTTAGAGTTTTCAGAACAATAAGCAGATAAATTAAAAAAAATGTGATAACACTGAAGTGCTCTGCAGGGATGTCAAATTGAGAAACACAATCGTGAGTGACCTGTTGACTACTCCAGGTGGTGACATTGTGATATTTAAGCTGAAAGCTAGATACTGAGAGATGGTCATGTAATTGTTAGAGGGCTGAGCCTCTTGGCAGAAGGAATAGCCAGTGTGTATCTACAAGCCTGGCGTGTTTGAGGTCTGGAGGGTCGCATGCAGTAGAGGATTTGGAGGGGAGTGGGTGGCAGCACAAGATCCATCAGAGAGGTCAGAAGGTGTTTGATCACTGAGACCCTCCTAAGCCAGATTAAAGGTCATTCTCAGTGCAAATAGGATGCCATTAGGGAGTCTGAAGCAGGGGAATGGTGTTGATGTCCCCAGGTTGCCATTTTAACTAGCTCCCAATGACTTCGGGGCGGGGGGCAGGGCGGGTGATGGAATGTCAAGAAGCCAGAGCAGAACCAGAGAGGGCAGTTAGGAAGCTTTTGCCCTCTGTCGTCCAGGGCAGAGCTGACCGTGGCTCAGACAGGTGCAGGTGGGATGGTGAGAAGTGAATAGACATTGAGCATCTTTTAGAGGAAAAATTCGCTGGGCAGTGGAGGGCGAGGCAAAGAGGAATCAAGAATAACTGCTAAAATTTTAGTTGAGCACCTGGTTAAATTGTAGTGTTGTTTACTGAGATATGCAGAAGCTTGGGGGGGTGGGGAATCAGGAGTTCTGTTTTGGTCTTGTTCATTTGAGATTGCTACTGGCCATCCCCGTGGAGGGTCGGGCAGGCAGGGGATGTGTGAGTACGGGCTGTGGGGAGGTCAGAGGCTGCTGACACATGGGGAGGCATTTGAAACCATGTGGCCAAAGGAGTGTAGATAGGGATGTGAAGGATACAGCCAGAAGTCCAGGCTGCCAGCATCGAACTATCTGACGAAGGAGAGCCAGCAAAGAAAATTGAGATGTAAAGGCAAAAGGGAATGTATGTATCATGGAGGCCATGAAAGACAGGATGCTGTGTTTCAGGAAAGAGGAAGTGATCAGCTATGCCTGGTGCTGACAAAAGATAAAAGAAGCAAAGAGAAAGTCCCAATTTTCTTTCCTTGTAGATACAAAAAGTATATAATTTTATATTCTAGAAATATTTAAAAATGCATTTATTATACAATTTTTTTCTTATAACAATTTATGAAAATTTATGTTCATTTTACACTAGGAATTTATTTAAGTATATATAGAAGAAATTGCACACCCAGCAGATTTTTCATGTGGTGTTATTGTCTTACTCAAATAGGTTTTGATTGACAAAGCCTGTACATACAGCAAGACAGTGTTGTACTCATTTCTTTAAGTTTATATTTCTCTAATACATGTATATTTAAAATGTGTGCTTTTACATTTTTATTTTCCTGTGGTGATGACAAATGACCAGGTATTCATATTTTTCTTTACTTATTATCCATGAAAACTGATATTCTGTAAGTATGTAGTTTATATTTGCAAATATTAGTATTTTTAAAAAGACATGAGGAATTCCCTAGAGATATCCTAGAATAATTTTCATATATATATATATATTTTTTTTTCCCTAATACTACATATCCTGCAAAGTAATTCTTTGTTTAAAATTGATTATCTCTGGGGTACCCGGCTGGCTTAGTCAGTAAAGCATGCAACTCTTGATCTTGGGGTTGTGAATTTGACCCCAATGTTGGGTGTTGAGATTACTTTAAAAAAATATTAAATAAACAGATCGATAAAAATAAAATAAAATTGATCATCTCCACTAAAAATACAAACACCCTGCAGGTGAACTGGGTGATATTAGGACCCAATTCTCAGGAAGCCTTACCACCACAGAACAGAGACATTGCAGACCCAGTGAGTGGATCCTTCTGTTTTGGAGAGGGAGAAGGTGGTGTGAGAACCATCACTCTGACAGTCTATCCTCATGAAGACATTGAAGTTGAAGAGATTTTCATTATTAAACTTGAACTTGTGAAAGGAGAAGCTAAATTGGACTCCAGAGCTAAAGATATTATATTAACAGTAAGTCTAACTTTATTTTTCCCACAAAATTTTGGAGTAATGGATTTATCAGAAAATGCATTTTACATTTGTTGAAACTCCATGGGCGCTTATGATGAATTGAAAGTTATAAAACCAAATGAAGTCATAATAATTCCTATGGGCCAGACTTTCTGGTTATTATACTAGTTTATTATATAGCTTGATTATTGGTGATTACTTTTTAAAGGGCTCTCATATAGTGATAAATACTTATTTTCTGCTCTGAGAAAATTTGGTGTTTTGGGAATATTTTTGCACTTTCAGATAGAAGCTATTTGTTATATCATCCTAAACGTTGGATATCTTTGCCCTGAAAGTATATAAAAGTTATTAACTCAGTCACCAGTCAGATTGTTGGAAGGAAGAATTGTATTTGTTTAATTAGCATAATGATGTGTTGGATCAAATCTGAGTTGAGCGTATTTGATATAAATGAACGATTCAGTCCATCAAGGGTAAAAAATGCTGAGAACTAGGGCTATGAAAACAATGTAGAGAGGTGCTCTTTTTTTTAAGTTTGGAAAATACTCTAGTCTGGGGTCTCGGTCAGATTTCTCCAGAAAAACAGAGTGAGAGGGAGAGAAAGAGAAAGAAAATTTGATTTTAAAAAATTGACCCACGTGTTTGTGAAGGTTGCAAAATTCATAGAGCAGGCTAGTAGGCAGGAAGCTCAGGAAGGACTTGTGGTTGTGATCATGAGTCTGAATTTTGTGGAATAGGCTGGGAGACTGGAAACTCAAGCAGGATTCCTAAATTGCAGTCTTGAGGCAGAATTCCTTTTTCTCTGGGAAACCTTATTGTTTGCTCTTAAGGCTTTCAATTGATTGGATGAGGCCCACTCACAATATCAAGGGTAAGCTCTTTGACTTAAAGTCAACTGATTGTAAATAGTAATTACATCTACAAAATACATGTAGACATTTACAATCTACAACAACATGTAGACTATTGTCTGCCAAACAATTAGGCCTGGTTAAGTAAAGCAAACATGAGGCAAATCCAGCCAAATTCAGGCACTGAAGTAATATCCTTTTGAGACCCTACAAATTAAAGTTTTCCAGACCCTTCCATTGTCCTTGGAGAATAAGAACCTACTTGTTTAGATGACAGTATACTAAAGAAGCTTTTGAAAAATCAGGTAGCTAGGCAGATTGTATTCAAGTATTATTCCTGTTTTTCTTTCATTTTTTCAGCTTATTTGTATATTGATATGTTGGATACTGTAATTTCATTTATAGTTGTTAAATATGGCATTCACTCTATTGTCTCTTTCTATTTTTAGATACAAAAGTTTGGTGATCCAAATGGGGTTGTTCAGTTTGCTCCTGAGTCTTTATCTGAGAAGATCTATTCAGAGCCGTTGGCTCTGGAAGGGCCCCTGATCATTACTTTCTTTGTCAAAAGAGTCAAGGGCATTTTTGGAGAAATTATGGTATCATTTTTCATTTGATTTTTAAGTAATGTAACAATTTGCCTAACAAATGTGGTTGTGAAGAACAGAGAAACTATGTGTTCTGGTATAAGTTTTGGAAGTGACATGAGTTTCAGAGAAACTGAGAAGGTTCATTTCAGCACCTTTGGGTTCTGTAGTCAACATGAACCTCTCTAGCTGTCTTTCTAAATCCAGCTACACTTAGAGTGAAACGATCTTCCTCACACTTAATCATGAAGAGTATGACTGAACTATTTTGTATTTTCTTGTTTGCTATAACGTTTAACTTCTCCTACTTAAGTCCCTCAATGATTTTTGTAAATTGCTTAATATATTCTTCAGGACTTTATCTCTCCATATAGTTTTTTCATTTATCAACTGATTTTTAAGAGGTTGAATTTGTGTGTATATTGACATAGAATGTTTGGGGATATTCTTGTAAGTCATTGTGATATCTATCTAACAGACCAAGGTTATTTGTTTGCTAGCAGAACATACTTCGAAATTTTTCTTTATGGATTTAACTCTTTTCCTGTATTGGAAATTAACTGGTACTTCTTCGGTGGAAGCTTTATGGTTCGGAGTCCAAAAATTCTAGGAAAATAATTTTTAATTCTTGAAATCTTGTTAAAAGCAAACAAAAACAAATTCCAATATAAAGCAACAGACTATCTACTCACTTTCTACCTTCAAGTATTGTCTGGTTCAAATGCCTGTTAAATATATATTCAGACCTTTTGAATGTATTTGTGGGACTGCCATTCTCAAGTTAACTTTGCTTTGCTTTATCTCTTCAAATCGTATTATTATTTTAGAAGTAGGTGAAATGAGATTTTGTAACTTTGTAGTGCAAATTGCATACATTAGCCCAAAAGAGTTCATATACTTTCACGGTGCTAGTATCATTCGTCCATACTTTCTAAACTGATTATTTGGGGCATCTGGCTTTGAATATAATGATGCACAATTAAAATTTTTTTTTATATATTATAGAGGAAAACATAAAGGATTTTGATTCAGTATACTGAATTATGTGACTTTGTTGGATTTTTTTGCTTTTAGGTTTACTGGGAAATAAGCAGTGAGTTTGATATTACAGGAGACTTTCTTTCTACAAAAGGATTTTTCACTATTGCTGATGGAGAGAGTGAAGTGAGCTTTGATATTCATTTGCTCCCAGATGATATACCTGAGATAGAAGAAGATTATGTGATCCAGCTTGTTTCTGTAGAGGGAGGAGCAGAACTGGATCCAGAAAAATGCATCACACGGTTCTCTGTTTCTGCAAATGATGACCCACATGGAGTATTTGCTCTGTATTCAGATTATCAGTCACTCTTTATTGGGCAGAACCTTAGTAGATTCATCCAAATTAATGTAACCCGGCTTGCAGGAACATTTGGAGATGTTGCTGTTGGATTTCGCATCTCATCTGACCAAAAGGAGCGGCCAGTTTTTACTGAAAATGTAGAGAGGCAACTGGTGGTCAAAGATGGTGCCAGATATAAAGTGGACATGGTACCAGTGAGGAGTCAGGTTTGTAGCATTTCTTCAGTTTCCCGATCATTCCAATGTAACTCCTTCAGAAGAGCACTGGCTCATCTCATGATCAGCTTACAATCTTACTGAGATATTTAAATGTAATCATAGAAATGCATAATAATAATTGGATGATACATTTGCAGATCATAAATGAATTAGGTATATTCCCATTTGGAGATAACATATTTTTGTCTAAACAGTAGCAGGCACTTATGTAGGACTTACTCTTACATCCCTGTATTCTTTGGGAAATTGACTCAGTGCCCCGACCCTGTTGATTAATTTCTAACCCCCATTTCCTATTTCCGAAAATTTTCAATACTGGAATAAAGACTGCAAAACTGGGGAAATGAGAGGTAGATTAACTTAACCAGAATATGATTATATCAAGTCTCATTTACAAGTTAGAAGAGTTTTTTAAAAAATACAGTGTGCTTGAATTATCTACCTTGAAACATTTTCCCATACATATCTATGTAACATTACCTTCTGAATGCATTCAGGTTTTAATCTCTGTTAATGAACACCAGAGGACATTCCTTAGCTTTTCTAGGAAGAGCTTTGTATTATTCTATAGTGAGATTTCATTTGACAGTAAGACATGCTACAGTGAAGATCTGATTATTCTGTTATTTTACTAAGCAATGTGGATAGTATAAAACTATTCTCACACTATGTATAGGAAAACCAAAATATGTGATGTATATTACATGGACTAAAACCCTTGATCTGCCTAACTCGTAGACTGTGTCTTGTAGTGGGTGGTACTTGGTACATTTTGAGGGACGTTAGTCCTCTTCATTTCCCTGCAAAAGCTGAATGGTATACAGTTGACCTTTGAGCAACAAGGGTTGAACTGTGCAGATTCACTTATATGCAGATTTGTGTCAGCAAATGCAGTATGGCACTGTAAATGTCTTTTCCCTTCCTTATGATTTTCTTAATAACACTTTCTTTTCTCTGGCTTACTTTATTGCAAGAATACAATAGTAATATATAAAAACTTATAAAATATGTGTTAATTGTGCATATCAGTAAGGCTTCTGGTCAACAGTAGGCTATTAGTAGTTAAGTTTTGGGGGACACAAAAGTTATATGCATATTTTCTCCTTCTAACATTTCAAAGAACAATGCATTATATCCAGAGCATGAGGGGAAAAGGGAACCACTGAAAAAATCCTACCCTTGATTTATGCCCATGTCACACCTGAGCAGCCCAGCCAGTGAACTGCGTGGGGGAAGGGAATGCCCCTAGAGGAGAGGTGGGAGACACAGGCTTAAAGTAAGGACACTGATTTATTTCTGTTTCCTTAGCACTTGATCTGTGAGTCATGTTCAGTGAATGTCACTTTGAAAAAATGAAGATTGATGGAATGAATGAAACATCTGTTATCCTCAAGTTACATAACATTGAAACTACTAGGGTACATATTGTGTATATTTGGAGGGCTGTGGTGTATGTTTAAATAAGTTATATTTAAAAGAAGAACAGACTCCACAAAAATAGTTATTTTTATGTTCAATAAAGATGTACAGAGTTTTTAATAATATTCTAGGTTATGGGATAACTTGGGGGCTTATCCATTATCAATAACAATATTTCTCTTGGGAAAATGTTTTGTAAATTTCAAAAAAAAAAAAAAAATTTAGGGTAACATTAATTTTTAAATTCAGAGTTTCCCTTATTTATTAGATTTGAAAACTTTATTTTTTTTTATTTACTTGAGAGAGAGAGAGAGAAGGAATGGGGGGAAGGAGCAGAGGGAGAGAGAGAAGCAGGCTTCACACTGAGCAGGGAGCACGATGCGGGACTCGATCCCAGGACCCTGGGATCGTGACCTGAGCCAAAAGCAGATGCTTAACTGACTGAGCCACCCAGGCACCCCTAGATTTGAAAACTTTAAAAATTGGTAATCTAATACATTTCATTAGTAATTTTTATTTATCCAAAATATTCAGGTAATCAGTATACCTAAATCATTATCCATTTTGAGTAAATTTCATTGGAGTATTATTTATCCCTTAATGAAGAGGAAGAAAGAGAGTTTTGCTTTTAGGAGCTGATTCTGTTCCCCAGTGAGCTCTTTCTTTCCTGTGGTACATGATTCATTCTATTACTAACACTACTTCTGTACATCATTCTTGAGGCCATTTGGGCACACATGGAGAATTTGCAAATTTGTGCTTTTTACACTCTATCACTCATCACCTATGGTCTTCATACTGGTGATTTGTTTTATAACCTGGAGGGAAAGGCATATATTGATGAAACTGTACAAAAGGACCCTGTGGCAGTGTGCTAATGACTCATGTCAAATGTCAGTATTTTTCTCTGGAAATTATTTTTTGCTACTAAAAAAGTCATTGATCTTGTTTGTTTATAGGTCTTCCTATCCCTGGGCTCTAATTTCACCTTGCAACTAGTGACGGCAATGCTTGTCAGTGGACGTTTCTACGGCATGCCAAAAATTCTCCAGGAAGCGAAATCCGTTATCCTTCCTGTCCCTGAGAAAGCTGCCAATTCTCAGGTAATTGGTCCTGGGTGTGGAACCAGGCAGGAACCACTAGAGGGCAGCATTCATAGGAAGGATTAAAAAGATTCTTAGACATAAAATTTCTCAAAATTACTATTTTATTAAATCAGTATCAAAGTAGACATGGATACATTATATGAAAATAATTTGCCAAGTTTCAACATTTTCCTTTTTGGATATTTAGAAAGTTTCCGTCCCATAGAATTTGAATATAAAAATTTTTTAGATTATGGTCACTTAGAATGAAAATTTCCAGGTTTTTTAAGGTTGTTTTTAATAGAATATTTAATATTGAGGTATTTTATGCTAAATAATTAAAATTAAAATAAAACATCAGTTAATATTCCAGACTTTTTCATTTACTAATATTGTGATTATTTGTCTTTCATTTTTGGAGCTCTTTTTATCATGACAAGTTTGTGCTGATGGAGATAAATGCTAAAGATGAGATCCTGTGACATGGTTGCCCCTAAATATTTGAATCTTCCACTGGAGTTCAATGTGGAAAGATTGTTTCCTGATCACTTCATAAGTTTACAGGAGAACAAAGAATATCTTGAGGGCTTTACTTTGTATGTAGGCTGGTTCTGTCAATATAGGAGCAAGACAGGGCTGTTGTCTTTGGCTCATGGTAATGTGTGTATTTTTGAGACCATGATGAAATAACATTGCATCCTGTTCCTTCAGATGGGAGGTCCTTCAGCTTGGTTAAGGCAGGCCTAGTCCAGTATGTGGACGTGTAGTCTACACAAATGATAGCCAGGTCTCGCCAGAAGCTTGTGTAACGGGGTCTCTGACCATTAAGGGCATGCTCTTCAGGAACTCCCTCCTGGGCTTCTTCTCCATAGAGAATGAATTTGCTTTGTCCCCTAAATGGAATCCATCAGCATTAAAAATAACTGAGGGGTGCCTGGGTGGCTCAGTTGGTTAAGCGACTGCCTTAGGCTCAGGTCATGATCCTGGAGTCCCTGGATCGAGTCCCGCATCGGGCTCCCTGCTCGGCGGGGAGTCTGCTTCTCCCTCTGACCCTCCTCCCTCTCCTGCTTTCTGTCTCTCATTCTCTCTCTCTCAAATAAATAAATAAAATCTTTAAAAAAAATAAAAAAATAACAGAAGAATAGTGAGTTTTCTTTCTCCTGTACCTCATCTGTTCATGAGAGAATGGAGGAATAGAACTTAATAATACTTTGAATAGTTGTCTTCTTTTTGCTCACAGGTTGTTATAAAAAAGAATTCCTTTCAACATGAATCATTCATTTGGCATAGCAAAATATTTCCTACTCCTTGTTCACGCACATGGTTACAACATTTATCACTTCAAAGGGCAAGATTGGGGCCAGTTAGGATGTATTCCTGTCCTTGGTGTATCCTCTGTACTCCTTACCAGTATATGTGTGTGTGTGTGTGCATGTGCATGCAAGTGCATGCGCTAGGTGGCTAGGACACTTTCAAACAACCCTAGCCATGTAGCATGCATTATCATAGATATACCAAAGGTTTTGACAATTCCTAAGCAAAAGCCTCACTGTAATAGGGAATCTAGGCTAGTGTCAGGTTGAAGTTTCATTTTTGTTTTTATTTTCTTTTTCTTTCTACCCCAGAAGCTATCCTGGGGTACCTTCTCATACTTTTCTGTTACTTTCCATTCCAGTTTAAAATGGGGAGCATAAGGGGCATCTGGGGGACTCAGTCAGTTAAGCATCCAACTCTTGATTTCAGCTCAGGTCATGATCTCCGGGTCATGGAATCTAACTCCGTGTCGGGCTCTGTGCTGGGCATGGAGCCTGCTTAAGATTCTCTCTCTCCCTCTTCCCTCCCCTCTCTCTTTTTTTTCTCTGCCTCTCAAAAAAAAAAAAAAGTTTAAAAAAATGGGGAGAATGAGTCTTAATATAGAACTGTCAATCATATGGTATCCCAATTTATAGAATTTAGGACCAAAAGAGGTAAACTGAGTTATCCAAATCACAATGTGAAGCTAGGAATCTAGTTTTATTTTTACTGATTGACTAGAACTTATTTCATCTAGAAGTCACTTTTAAATCCCAGGGTTCCCTGAGAAGTTTACCATTAAAACAAAATCTTACTTGATATGGATGAAAAAGATGATTATTTTTAAAAAATCTTTGTATGTTTCTGATCCTCAAAAAAAAATTGAATTGAATCAAAGAGCTGAGAAGAATCTTGATAGAAAATCTAGTTCATGGTGCTCATTTTATAAGTGAAGAATTTGTTGTTATATCTTAGAAAGATGTCCGATTTCAGTTCTAAATAAACCGGGTTCTATAAAAACCCACAAACAAGTCATATTAAAATGCCATTTTTAATCTTTTGCTTTCATATAACCATAATTACATTTATCTTTCTTGAATATTATAAATTCATAGGATTCCATTTTGATAAAAAAAATAAAGGTATAAACTATAATCAGAATTATAAAATAGAATAAATTTCCAAGTCTCAGATGTCATTTCTTAAACATTACTCTTTAATTGAATATATTTTAAAACAAGAAAATATGTTGTGTAAACAAAAAGAAAGTTGACTTTTAATCCACTCTTCAGAAAATGGGAACCTTTAGGGAGAAATAAAATATTCTAAGCATGTTTTTCCTCAGGTTGGATTTGAATCTACCTCTTTTCCACTCATGGACGTCGCTGCAGGAACCAGCCAAGTTGTGATTTCTAGGAGAGGCACGTATGGCTCGCTCATGGTTGCCTGGGGGGCTGGATATGCTCCTGGGGTAGAAATCCCCGAATTCATTGTTGTTGGCAACATGACCCCAAAACTAGGTGAGTTGTCGCTTTGCTAAGATCTGCCCCGTAGAACATAGAGATAGATGTGTGATTGGCCACTAATTTTCTTGGCTCATTTCCTTACTTTGGATAATGAACTATTTGTTTTCTAATACAGTGCTCCCATATTTTAGTGATCAGAGTTGCCCAGTCTACTTGGTAAAAACGAGAAGCTTTATTCAGTCAAATTAAAAACTTCATATGGCACCTGGAAATAGTGGTCACTAAGCAGCCAACTCTGTGGATATATTAGGAGTTTGTTAAAACTAGTTCTAAAAACCTAATGTGGCTTGTACAGTAACAACAACAACAACAAAAGGCACACCTTTGTATTCATTTATGTGTTCACCGGAATATTTCTGATAATAGAGCAGCTGTGGCTTCATCTCCTTTGTGTTTTTATTCTCCCGTTAGCTCTGGGAGGGTCAGTGAGCTGTATGCATTAGATGACCTGACCTCTACTCTGCAGAGCAGACAGGGAATGAGGGCAAAATTTTGGTGTAGGGACCTTTCTTTCAGTTCACGTACCCTTCTCCCCAACTTTTTTAGTGTATTACCTCTTGTAGATGGTCATAGAATTCTGGAAAAGACTCTATTTTACTACACTTTAAGAGTTGAATCCCAGTGTAAGAACTCAAAAATAATAACCTGCTTCCCTTCTCCTATTCCCGTTCAGGGAGCCTTTCATTTTCCCATGGAGAACAAAGGAAAGGAGTCTTGCTGTGGACATTTGCCAGTCCTGGTCGGCCGGAGGCCTTTGTTCTTCACCTCTCGGGAGTACAGAGCAGCGCCCCTGGTGGGGCTCAGCTTCGGTAAGATCAGTTTGATTCTCACCCAGCACAGTCTCTGAGGAATAATCTGGGATTTATCAGTTGAAACAGAAGAAGACACAAGGATCGCTTTCCCTGGAGCAGATGCGGAAACGGTTTTAGTGTAGAGCCACGCGTGGCCTGCATGCCAAAGATGCCACGGAGGGAGGCCGACTTTCATAGAGCCACCCCCCACTGCTGGCTTTGAAGAGCGTTCTCTCTGAGCTCTCACTCAGCAGTGTTGGTCCGGAGGAACATCTCCACTAAGAACCATGATGGCAAAGTCAACTATTATTAAAGAAGTCTGTCTTCTGAGCATCTGCTGAAACATACCTCATTTTCCTAAGGGATTAAGAATAAGAATCGGCTATAATGTGACTTGTACCAGTAGCTCATTTGAGTTTAATTTAAATCAGTATGTTTGCAGATAGATATGTCCCAACCAGAAGCAATTTACTTTTCTCATACCTGGGGTGGGCTTGATCAAAACAGCAGAGGACAGACCTTAGAGACAGATTCATGGATTTAGTCCTGGCTCTGCCACTTACTTGCTGTGTGACTTTGGGAATGTTACTTGATCTTTCTGTCGTTGACTTACTTGGAAAATGGGGGAAAAGTGCAGACAACACCAGTGTGTGTTCAAGTATGTTTGTATACATGTTTAGGTGTAGGCGATATTGGTTGGCAAAATCAAATATGGTTTTAGATTATACATATGCCGTTTAAAAAATGGGCACAGAACGTATTGCTGGGTAACAAATTTAAGTGCCTTTAACAACAGCAATAGTTAACAGTTTTATAGTGCTTACCCTAGACCAGGCATTGCTTTAAAATATTTTATATATACATACACACATATATATATATATATAATTCATATGTATATATATGAAATAAATGTGTTATATATATTTTATATGTATATATATGTTTACTATTACTCTTCACAACACCCATATGACATGGATACTATTATTAGTCCCTTTAGATGGAGAAAGGACTCACAGATATGTAACAGACCCAGCATCACACAGCTAATAAGGTTGGGACCATGATTTGAACCCAGGTTGCCTTCTACTGTCTGAGCTTTTAACCACTGTGCTATGTGTTGAGTGATGGGTGCTTGACACTAGAGAGTGATGGACTCTGGGGTGTCCTTCCTAAAGGATTAAAAGAACTGATTAAAAAAAAAAAAAACTGTGAAAGAAAATATGTCTGTGTCCTGAATTCTGTTGATGGGCCACCTGTGTTAGCTCTGGTAAAGCTATTAACTCCCAACAAAACTCCACAGGGAAAAGCTAAGGATAAATCACTCCATCATGGATGTTTCTTCAAATTCATATGTAAAATTTTAGCAACAATTGTGTGAGAGAATAGTTCCATTACTGGCCACCTGGAAGAAGCAAGGATTTTGCATCTAATGGGGACAACTATTTCTATTTGGTAGATAAGAAATCTGGCTGATATCCCAGGATCTTGAGTTTTTGGCTGCTTGTGTACTGATCTTAAGAGAGAGCCTGATATTTCAGATTCTTCAGAGAGCTTCTCTGGGATAAACTGGAGAAACAGACCAGAGACCTATAAGCTCTTCACTGGGCTCCAACTTGTCAGGCTTGTCCCCCACAATTGCAGCTTCTGTTCTTACATTTCGTGTGTTCTGGTATATTCATCAATAAGTGAGTAGGGTTTTAGGGAATTTGAAAGGGCATGCCATCCTTAAGATGCCCTCATGAGAAGCACCTTAAATATTTGAAAAATGAACCTCTACAATGGCATTCCTACTTTTTATCAGTTCTTTCATGTTTTTTTTTTTTTCCAGATCAGGTTTCACCTTTGCTGAAATTGAACCAATGGGAGTCTTTCAATTTTCCCCTAGTTCTAGAAATGTCATGGTGTCAGAGGATACACAGATGATCAGATTATATGTCCAAAGACTGTTTGGGTTCCATGGTGATCTTGTTAAAGTTTCCTATCAGACAGCTGCAGGAAGTGCAAAGCCCGTGGAAGACTTTGAGCCTGTTAAGAATGGGGAACTGCTTTTTCAAAAATTCCAACCTGAGGTGGATTTTGAAATAATCATCATTAATGATCAGCTTCCCGAGGAAGAAGAAATTTTTTACATTAATCTAACTTCAGTAGAAATGAAAGGATTACAAAAGTTTGATGCCCATTGGAGACCACGCCTGAATCTAGGTTTTAGCGTGGCACTGATTACAATATTGGATAATGATGACCCAGCAGGAATGGATGTTTCTTTCCCTAAGACAACTGTGGCTGTCGCAGTTGACACAGCTCTCATTCCTGTAGAAACTGACTTCTTGGCCACATACCCTGACACGACCAAGATAATGGCTGTTCCACAGCCCACCAAAATGGTTGACATTACTGAGGTGGCTGGTGCATCTGCCATCCCTGAGAAGCTTGTCACCATTCCTGATACATCCGCCTTGTCTGAGACACCTGATGTGGCCACCGTGACTGCAGATGTTTCCGTCCATGGAATATTTAGTCTTGGGCCACCTACTGTTTATGTTGAAGAAGAGGTGGGAAATGGCACATTTAATGCTGCAGAAATTCTTATTCGAAGAACTGGTGGGTCTACTGGCAATGTCACTATAACAGTTAAAACTTTCGGTGAAAGATCTGCTCAGAAGGAACAAAATGCATTGCCCTTTCATGATATCTATGGGATTTCCAACCTAACGTGGGCCACTGAAGAAGAAGATTTTGAAGAACAAACTCTTATCCTTACCTTTGTAGATGGAGAAAGAGAACGTAAAGTATTGGTTCAGATTTTGGATGACGACGAGCCTGAGGGGCAAGAATTCTTCTACGTGTTTCTTACAGACCCCCAAGGGGGAGCACAGCTCGTGAAGGGGAAGGATGACAGTGGATTTGCAGCTTTTGCCAGTATCATTATTACAGGTATATCTCTGGAGTAATGGACATAAAAATGTGCTTGTGCTACAGAATTTATAATAATATTATTCTGTCTTAAATTTAATTTGAGAGGGTGAATTACTTGAATCACTCATAGTTATTATTAAAACGTTGTTTTCTTGTGGCATAGACCCATAACATGAACTCACGATGTTGTTCTGAGGCGCCAAGCTAGAATTTAATGGACTATAAATGTCACTTAGCTCTGAGCCAGTTAAACAATCTATAAAATTTATATTATCACAATATAGGGAAAACCTTAAAAATGCATAAGTCCATGTTCTTCCTCTGGAAAATATTTAATTTAATTATCCAAACACATGATTGCCTATGCTGTTATGAAACCTCATTCTGAATTTCTAAACCACTTTCAATAATCCATCCCCAAAATCTAAGTCTCATTATCAGGAAGTTCTTCCTTTATGTTGGGAAATAGATTAAAAATATTTTCTTTTGTTCTCCTCTTGAACCAATGCAGTTTATATAACTTTTTTTTTTTTTTTACCATTGGGTGTATATATTATAATAGCTTAAAAATTCAATGATTTTTTTTAGAGTTCCTCATACCTCTTATAAAAGGTTTCAGTGATAGTTTGTAGTTTTCGGTTGAAATCATACTGTATTTCTTAATGTGGTTTAGCTCAGCTTGTCAGTACCTTACACTAATTAGAGTATTGACAAGGCCATCTTATGATTCTTACCTACTCTGCTCTTTTTTATAAGCATTTATGAATTATATATAGTGCTTTACAGTTTCAGATGACACCATGATAAAATAATGTAGTGGAAAGAAAACTAAATATCACGAAGCCTATATTTATGGCCCAGATCAACCATCAATTGGGAAACCCAATGAAATCATTTAGTGTCTACTCTTTATGTTTCTCTTTTATAAAAAGAAAATTTTAGAATAAACATCTTTATGATCCACTTTTAGGATTTGATGCCTCCTCCTAGAATTTTTATTGTATGTTAGCCATTCAGTAATAATTTAGTCATAATTTTGCAATTGCATAACTTCCTTTTATACCCAGCACCATCCCATTTATGTTACCCAACAAATTTACACCAGTCAGAATTGTTATTTATTCCTGTTCCTCCAGTTTATTGAGTATTGTAAATTCTAATTCTATTGACCAAATTATTTACTGATTTTGATTCACATTAGCTTAATGCCATCTATATTTTTCTATTAAAATTATTTTGAGACTCGACAACCTCCTCCCCCATTCCATGACATAGATATTTAATTATAGTTATTGGAATGACAGTCAAAATGTTTAGCCACTAGTTTGGCAGAGGCACAGACCTGTCAAAATGGTTACTGGAGGCTCCTTCCTATCCCAAGGATATCCCAGTCTAACTCTCCAGGCACTCAGTTGAACCTTGATGAGGTAGGTACTCTAAACGCTTACCTTCCCTACATAAGGTATATTGATGACACACAGATGATAAATAATCAACTCCATACCTACTTCTTACTGTCATGTGATGTAATTTACCTGACAACGTCTGCAGTACATTTGCATGGTCATATACCCCACATTTCCTTATTTGTCTTCTCCTCTCCTGGCTTTTTAACATAGTATTTCCCTTTTAACCACATCATTAATTTTTCCTATTCCTCTTATCTTTAGCTAATCTTCATAGTCTTTTCACATTTAGATTTTATTTTATTTTTTTATTTTTTTTTAAAGATTTTATTTATTTAATGACAGAGAGAGACACAGTGAAAGAGGGAACACAAGCAGGGGGAGTGGGAGAAGGAGAAGCAGGCCTCCCGCTGAGCAGGGAGCCCGATGCGGGGCTTGATCCCAGGACCCTGGGATCATGACCCGAGCCGAAGGCAGACGCTTACCGACTGAGCCACCCAGGCGCCCCTCACATTTAGATTTTAGAACAAATTTTCAAAATAATATCAGGAGAAAATAGCTTATTTAGTTTTGGGTTTGATCATTAGCACATTAGAAGTCTTGATTCATCTAATTAGAAACTTGACATCAAATTAGTCATTGTAGTTGTGGTAAAGGAAGCATTAGGTTCAATAGAAACCATGCTAAATGCTATCGCACTGGAAAAGAAAACACTTGTGCTTGTGAGAAGTTTGTAATCCATTTGGAGAGACCAAATTCCCACCAAAATGACAAGGAAACCAGTGCTGCTGAAGAAAAAAGTTGATGGCATGTTCTGATGCAGGGCTAAGAAGTGATCGTAGTGATTAACGGGTGAGGATGATGATTGGCAGTCTAGTGGAAACAATGCCCACATGAGACACCAGGACAAAATGGTCCCTAATTAATAGGTTCCACATTTACTCAAACTTGAAACCTGCAGAATAAGGGCTGGTGGCTACTGTCTCTCCCCGAGTGAGACCATTAGGCGGTTTTCTATTTCCTTATCCTGACCCCTAACTTCAGAGGTTCTGTCTCCTTGGAACTTCAGCAGTCAGGTTTCGCAATGATGGGTACAAGTGGTTTTTGAAGCTTATTGCTTCGGGGTCATTGCTTTTAGGATCACTTTGCAAAACTGGCGTTGGGAAATCGATAGCAGCAGGAACTGTTTACTGGCATCTCTCTCGTCTGAAAAGCCAGTTTATGAGCTGGCAAAGATTTGGAGTGACCATTTCAGTGTGGTGTGGACCCTAGGCTTGTTCCATTTTAAACACAATTTGTAGTATGATAGTGCATGTAACCTGAAATGTTGCTCAGAGGTGTTTCTTTTACTCAGAGATACTTAGGAGCTCATTAATAGTTCTGTTTTTCTCTGGGGCAAATAAACAAATGCATAACATAAATGCTCTTATAGGAAGGTAAATCAGTTAAATGGAGTTCATTATTCAGTATATATTCTTTAAACACTTAAAATATGCTGGGCACTGCTCTTGATAGTGAGGATACAGCAGTAAATAAAAGCATTGCTACTCCATTAGGATATAGTAACTTTAAACAGTCAACATATGTAAAATGTAAAGGGCTATCAAATATAAAATAATCTCATCAGAGAGACATGAGCATGTATGTCAGTGCGGGGATACAGGATTTGATGTTTTCTTTCTTCTAGTCTAATGTTCTCAAAGTGTTAGCTACCTTGATATTATAATTTCGGTTCTACTCTATTTTTAGTAAAGATCTTTAAAAATTGTAACTTCCCCTACTCACTTGTAATTTCTCATTTTTATACCATCTGAGCTGGAAAGATGAGTGAAGCACTGGAGATCTTTTAAAGTCTGAAGTATATTATAACCCTCCATTTTTCTTCTCAGGGAGTGATCTTCACAATGGCATTGTAGGATTCAGTGAGGAGTCCCAGAGTGGACTGGAGCTGGGTGAAGGGGCTGATAAGAGCAGATTGCATCTCACTGTCACAAGGCAACCGAACAGGTATGTTGATATATATTTAGAAGATGTAACATCCTTTGTGTCTATACAGTATTTAGTTTGGATTCATAAAATGGTAAAGACAGGATGAAATGCTAATAGAAGGTAGTGTGGAATTTGGTATGTCATTGTTCAGATGCTCTCGTCTTTTTTTGGTTTTTTGGGTTTTTTTGCTCTCGTTCTTAATCTATGATTTAACATAGTTGGTTAATGAGTATAACTTAGGGCCACCTTGAATATTTTGTACTTCATAAAATACCATACAGATGTCAGCTTATGTAAGTCATCATTATAGCATATCTACTATTCTCTGATTGCTCTATGTAACTGTTAAATGTTAGGGAAACCTGGAGTACCAAAATTTTGCTTGCAACTTAATACTCTACAGTACCCAACTTCCAAATGCTCATTACAGACGTGCATGTGGTATGCACCCACGTACATGGATATAAATGACCTTTTCCATTTGGGGTGTAAATTCTCTGGAAATGTAGGTCATCTCTTGCCCCTTATTTTTATAATAACAACCATTTTTAGCAGTAATGTGTTTCCTTTAGAAGAATTCTTGACAAATGAAGAACATTTACTTGAAGGCAGGGGTACTCTATAATTTTTATTCTCATATTTCTGGTACGCAATAGGCAGAGTATGCAGAAAAGTATTATTTGTTTCCACATTCTTGGTACATAGTAGTTTAAGAAATACTTAGTATTGAATAGAGTGTGGTGGAAGAATGCCACATAAACTCTGACCTTAATTTCTTAATTGTAATGAGGAGAACTGGTTATTTTCAGCATTATCAGTGGTCAGGGAAGTGCTGTGCTTTGGGTGAAGAGGTACACTTAAGCACGGTGATGACACGTTCTGCATTAGACACACTTGCATAGGTTTTGCTTTGTTCCTAGGGCCTTTGAAGATGTCAAGGTCTTTTGGCGAGTCACACTTAACAAAACAGCCGCCACGCTCAAGAAAGATGGTGTGAACCTGATGGATGAACTTCTTTCTGTGTCAGGGACCACGACCTGTACAGTGGGTCAAACAAAGTGCATGATCACCATTGAGCTCAAACCAGGGAAGGTAAGAAATGATGAGGAGAGCTGTATTTTCAACTTCTAATTACATTTCTTTAGAATTAGTAATTTTAAAGTCACTTTATTGAAACTTACACATTGGTTATGTAGAGATCCTTTGTGTCTCGCCTAGCCATAATATCTAAATCTCTTTTCTGGGTAATAGACTTAGGACTTACAAATTATTACATTATGAATTTTTTAGTAAGCTCGTCAGTTGTGCACCTAAAACTGATACAATGTTCTATGTCAATAATATCTCAATAATTAAAAAAGCTCATCAGTTTTCTCCATTTCTGTTTTTTGTCATTTCCAAGATTCTTCCTGGACCAAGTGCTCATTGTGTGAATGGTCTCTTGAGTCATTTTCAGTCAGATTAATTTCTCTGGGAAAAAAAAAATCTCTGATTACTCTGAATGTTTAATGTTATGCTCTTATCATACTTGTAGTTTTGGCCAAATCATATTATATCCATAGATTTCATCCATAGAATGAAAGTTTTCTCATTCTTTATTCATATATAGAGAGTTCAGTTTTGATCTACTAAAGAAGCACTGAGGCCATGCTTGATGAGCATTTGGATAAATTTCTATGCATTCATGTTGCACATGGCACTTAGGAGACAAGCATGCCCTTGTCATTCCATAGGAATCTGCATTATTCATATGGTATTAGTCACTGCCGACTTACCAGAGCTTAAGTCATTTAGTAAATGTGTGTGACCTTTTTTTTTTTTAATGTGATAATTTAATGCCTAAGGAGCACTCAATAGTATTTTTTCTTTGTCTACTACTTAGTTTATTAAACTCAAATATTTAATACAAAAACTAGAAATAATATTGTGAATGTTCAAAAGTATCGTGGTTTCTTTGTCTATGCCAAACACTTTAAACCGCAGAAAAAGCATGCACGAATACAATTGTTTCAAAACATATAACTATACTTAAATCCATTCTAAATAACAATATTGTAGATTTTTTCATTTTTTCTACTTATTTTTTCACTTTCTGAGGATTACTCTACCAATTATATTGATCTTCTCTAAGGTTACAGTAATACTTATTTTCATACCTTCCTGGAATTGTAATAATTTTACTGGTTCCAAAAAAGAAATAATACTTACTTCAGAAGGTTACATATTCTTGGTTATCACCGCTTTGTTCTTTGTTGGGATTATGGGTCCTGGTTCTTGTCTAAAGTTGTTTCAAATGAGGATTGCTGGTCATCTGGTTGGGATCTATTTTAGGACTTCACTTGTTAGATCATTATATGTATATTTTTAAGTTCATGCCTTACAGGTTGATTTTTCTTAACACCATGTGTTTTCTCCAGAGTGATTTGTTCTTTGAACTTCGCAGCATCAGCTTTACATTAACTATTGCCCTATTACTCTCTCTCTTTTTTTTTTTTAAAGACTTTATTTATTTATTTGAGAGAGAGAGAGCATGAGCAGGGGGGTGGAGGGGCAGAAGGAGATGGAGAAGCAGACTCCCCACTGAGCAGCCACAGGGCTCCATCCCAGGACCCTGGGATCATGACCTGATCCTAAGGCAGCTGCTTAACTGACTGAGTCACCTAGGCGCCCCTGCCCTATTGCTCTTGAATATGGACCTGGTCAGTTAGAGATGTTAGAAATATATGCCTGCCTTGTTAGTATCTTGTTATATTTAGAAGGGCAACCTAGAGGCTTTAATCTCATAAGAGATGGGATAACGAATCTGTGTTCTTAGTACATCTCTTTTAGCTCATCTCTTCTGTGACAGTGAAACACACAGTTGTGTAATCTCTCAACTTGTGTGCAACTACCAGCATTCTTTCACTTCTGACTTGTTTTCATCTTCATTTATATGTGTTTCATAGGTCCTAATACTTTACTGCTATTCTTGGTACAATTCTTACTTTTTCTAGGAAGGATTATTTTATTCACAATTTTTTTGTTAACTCCTTCCTACTTACATAGAAAGAATGATTATCATTCTTTAATAAATATTAATAAATGAATACATACTTAATCAAAGATATAAATGTCCAGGTATGTTAACACTCTTCTTCAAATTAAAATTAATAAAATATTAAGTACATACTATTATATTCACACTTATTTTCCATTATAACCACTTTTTTATACACTACAGTAACTTTTCTCCTTTAAGTACCCTTATAGGCTCAAATTCAACTAATTTTTTTCAATTAAAAAATCTTTATTTTTTTATTGACACAATTCTACATTAGTTTCAAGTACAACATAGTGATTCAACAAGTCTGTATGTTATACTATGCTCACTGCAAGTATAGCTACCATTAGTCATCATATAATGCTATTACAGTATCACTGACTATATTCCTTATGCTGAATCATTCATCCCTGTGACTTATTCATTCCATAACCAGAAGCCTGTATCTCCCACTCCCCTTCACCAATTTTGCCCATCCCCCTCCCTCTCTGGCAACCACTGGGTTGTTCTCTGTATTTTTGGGTCTGTTTCTGTTTTTTTGTTTGTTCATTTGTTTTGTTTTTTAGATTCCACATACAAGTGATGAAATCATATGGTATTTGTCTTTCTCTGACTTACTTCTCTTAGCATAATACCCTCTAGTTCTATCAATTAATTTTAATTACTTATTGAATGGCTTTCTTTTTGCTACTCAAATAGCCATGGCATGGCCCTTAGAAGCCCTATTAAGGTGATCTTTTGTCTTTTCATATTACTTTAAAACTCTCTGGAAGTATTTTTGCTTTATAGCAATAACATATGTTCCATAGCCATCCTGATTTTTCCTAATCTAAGACATCCAGTCAGCTGCTGTCCAAGGAATTGATTTCTTTCACCAGAAAGAGTTTTAGAAATCTAAATATATATTCTAGATATGCATGGGAATTGATGGTTGGCAAAGGTGCTGCTGCTGTGGGTCACCTTGGTAGTGATAGAGTTAGGAAATAAATTTGTAAAATATTAAATTCCCACTGATTTTTTCTAATTTAACATACCATTTTATCACATTTTACTTTTCTTGAGAAGGAGTTTCATTAGCTGCTAATACTTTCTGTTCTGCTGAAATTTCAATAGTCAAAACATTTGATGATGTTATTCTACTTGAAAACATTTAAGTCCTTTTCTAGGCATTTTCAAATAATTTTGTGACTTCAACCCCCACAGACTTATGTTTCCTAACTCTCCCTTAGGGACTAATCAAAATACCACTTCCTTCATGATGCCTCCCCTGATTTCTCTAGTTAAAATTTTTTTTTTTTAGACAGAGAGAGAGAGAACCTGAGCAGGGGGAGAGACAGAGGGAGAGAGCGAATCTTTTTTTTTTTTAAAGATTTTATTTATTTATTTGAGAGAGAGAATGAGATAGAGAGAGCATGAGAGGGGGGAGGGTCAGAGGGAGAAGCAGACTCCCTGCCGAGCAGGGAGCCCGATGCGGGACCCGATCCCGGGACTCCAGGATCATGACCTGAGCCGAAGGCAGTCGCTTAACCAACTGAGCCACCCAGGCGCCCGAGAGAGTGAATCTTAAGCAGGATCCATGCTCAGCATAGAGCCTGATGTGGGGCTTGATCTCAGGATCCTGAGATCATGACCTGAGGCAAAATCAAGAGCCAAACACTTAACCGACTGAGCCACCTAGGCTCCCCTCCATTTAGAACTCTTATTTGTCTAAATTTACAAAGACTTTGTACCTTTTTTTATGGAAGTTACCAGCTATATGTAGGGTTAAAACTTATTATGCATATTTTATCTTGACTATTGGACTCTTACCTGCTTGAAAATTAGAACATGGTTTTATTCCTCTTTACATTCCTCCCATCATCTTCTGTAAATAAATGTTGCATATAGGAGTTATTGACAATTCTATTGTGCATTTTATCTCAAATAGGATTTTTGATGAATTAGAGTCTTGGATGGATCTCACTAGATTCAAAATATCTATCTCATACACAGATGTCAACCTTATAATTGTAAGAAAAAAACTTTTGAGATCAAAGTCAGTTCAATCCTATAATACTGTTTAGATAAATGTCTTTATCAGTCTTTTGCTGACTTGGTTCTTGTAAAGTGAGACTGGTTTGTATTTAGAGAGAAAAATGATTTTCATGGAGTTGAAATATCTTATTGGTGACAGCAGGCAGGTACAGTGGGTAAAGATCCTGAGAGATAGAGAAGTTGTGCTTTAATCTTATTTGAAGGGATCTCTACCTGCAGGAAAGAAGGGGGAAAAGAAGAGATAAACAGTGGTAGTCTTGGAGAAGCTGAAAGGAAGGGAAATAGGCTGGGTAGAGTTGTAGGTAGAAGAAGAGATTGCTTCCTCTGAGTTTGCCCTACTGTAGGAGATATCAAGGGAAGCCCTAGATACTTAAGATATAATTATGGATTAAGAGATTGTTGTGGACAGTACATAGGATGCTGTGTATATCCTTTTTCCTAACTAGGGAAATGCTACTAAACCTATATCTAAGTAGTTTCAGTTACGTAAGAGAAAGAATTCAGTTTCACCTCTTATTTCTCTTCCTAATATAATGTCAAATCATAGAGTTGAGTTTTCTTCTGCATCCTGAGAAGCAGCTAATTTTCAAAGCATTTTGCTCTGTCTTCCCAGCTGTTAAAAGGGAAAGTATAGGTAAGAGTAATTCACATTCCAGTTGCAGTAAGAGGAAATTTAAAAAGAAGGAAGAAGGTTATATTCTTAAAAGAATGAAAAAATATTTTTCAAAAATGTACTGTGAGCTTCTAATAGGCACTTTAACATCTCACATTTTGTGACCAGAAGGAAACATGACTTTATCTAGTTTGAGTTCTTCTTTTTATGTCTGGTTAACTGATACTTAGAGATGTAAATGAGACTGGTTCAGTGGCCATATTCTTCCACAGTAGGCTTTGAGAGATTATTTGGAGGTCCCAGCAGACCCAAGAACCATCTCTACATGTTTACATAAAGGAAGGGCTTCAAGGATACTGAACTTATTCAGGAAAGTGGTAAGAGCTTGGACTCTGATGGTAGAAGACTTGGTTCAAATCTTAGCTCGTCTACTAATGAGCTGAGTGACATGGGACAAGTTGCTTCGCCTCCCTGATCCTCCTGTGTTTGATGGAGTTAATGACAGCATTGTTAGATTAAATGAGGTGTAATGCATGAGAGAAGTTCCTTGCACAGTTCTTGGAGGGAGTTGCCCCTTCATAAGAGAGGGTTGTATTACTGTTATTTAGAGTGGATGGGAATGAAGCCCAAGACAATCCAGTGGCTTGAGTAGTAGCTACATTAACACTGGTGGTTAGGGAGTTATTACAACACAGCAGACACGACGCCTTCATCCGTAGAGTAACATCACTGATTAATGGTGGTTTCTTCTAATTTCAGTCCAGTCTCCCAACCCTCAACATGAAGTTTTTCTACTCTGTCATATCTCTAATCATCAGTTCTACAGTTATTCACTATTTTCATTTTGAAGTTATGAAGAATTTAGGTAACTTTCCCTAGTAAGTTACTTGGCCAAGATTAAAACTTGTCTTTTGAATTCCAGACCATTTCTCCTTTCCCTGCTGATTTATTGATTGGTTCTGTATCAGCAAAATGTGTAAAGGTGAGAGTGAATTAACTTAGGAGGCATCTCTTAACCCACAAAATCTGTTTAAAGTAAACAGATTATTTAAACATTTGTTGCAAATATTTTAAAAAATACTTAAGTAAGTAAGATATTATTTTATTATTACTTTCTTTGTCTGCTTCTGAGCAGATCTGGGCCCGTGAGAAATAATTTTATACTAGTTGAGCAAAAGCTCACCCTAGAATGCTTGTGACCTAACCAGGAAAGGAACTTACGGCAGTTACGCATGAAATGGGTTCTTATGAGGTCTCCAAGTCATGTTTAAGTTTAGGGAGGTGCAGATATGATCTGTGAGTTTTGGTTTCCCAATATAATTCAGGCATCTTGTTTGAATAATTTGTTATAAGACTGTAGGATTCATTTGTCTCTAGTCTGATTATGTGTTGGCACCCATCTGTATGCTATTCAGTTTTCAGTAGTTCTTTACTTTGATTATAACATGTTCTTTTGACTCTAAGTTGTTATAAGTAACATTCTAATCATCATCACAAAGCAAAGAAATATTTCACGGGGAAAAAAAAGGCAAGAGTCTGTGTTGGAACGTACTATGGCTGACATCCTTAGTTACATGAAATTATTGTGAATTCAAGCTTATTAGGGAATAATAATTCTTGAATAAGTTACCCATATTTTCTTAGTGTTTTAGTTTATTGTATTTGCCAAATTTGGTTTGGGAAGTGTACTATTTTTCACATTTCAGTATTACTATTGAAGAGTACTATTATCTCCACATTTCAATATTGCTGACAGTTGATCAGGAAAAGTAAAGAATGATATGTTCCATGGAGAAGCTAAATATATTTCTTCAGATAATAAAATGAGATTAAGTTTGTTTACTGTGTGACTAAGATTTGACTTACTCTTGGATTTTATTAAAGTTTGTTGTATTGTTTCATGACATAATGATTCTCCTTAAAATGATCAAAAAACAAATAATGAATAAGGCCCCTAATAGGTAAAAATAATGCATTATATCAAATTAGACAATGACACATGCAGTTGAAAAACATATCAGCTTCTTTGAGTTATTCCAGAAAGCTAACAGTACTGCTAAGATTTTTAGATTATTGTGTAAGAGTGAATAAGTAAAAAACAGGTAACAGTATGTTACGAATTGAATTCAGGCTTTAGAGAATTCTAATTTTTTGAGATTGTTAAGAAGGAACTGAGATGAAACATGACAAACTATAACCAGCAGACTAAATTTAGACTTATTTGATACTTAATTTGGGGAAATTTTGAAAAATACATAAAATTACAGAATTTACTGTTACCAGTATTTGTTCATATTTCTGTATAATCTTTTAAAAATAAAACCTTACAGACAAAGTTGGAGCTCTCTTTCTCCCCTATTCCTAGTGTCATTCTCCAGCTCCACACCCTGCCCTATCCCCAAGGCAATCCCTCTACCTGAACCAACTGCTATCACAGTGATATTTGGGGAGGTTATTTTTTTTTTAAGATTTTATTTATTTATTTGACAGAGAAAGACGCAGCAAGAGAGGGAACACAAGCAGGGGGAGTGGGAGAGGGAGAAGCAGGCTTCCTGCTGAGCAGGGAGCCCGATGTGGGGCTCGATCCCAGGACCCTGGGATCATGACCTGAGCCAAAGGCAGATGCTTAACGACTGAGCCACCCAGGTGCCCCTGGGAGGTTATTTTTTATTTGATATATAAGTATTTTTGTCAATTGTTATTTTATTTATTTTAATTTTTTTATTTGAGTATAGTTGACACACAATGTTACATTAATTTCAAGTGTACAACATAATGATTCAATGTTTCCATACATTTCGCAGTGCTCACAAGTGTAGCTACCAGCTGTTACCACACAACACTATCACGGTACCATTGACTGTATTCCCTGTGCTGTGCCTTTTAATCCCATAAATTGTTCATTGTGTAGTAAGCTTTATCTAATTTTAAACTTTACATTATTGTATTGTGCTATATAATTATGCAACTTGATGCTTTTTACTCATTAACATGTTTTCAGATCCATCCATGGTGAAAAACACTGAAACGGTTCATTCCTTTTAAGTACCAAACAGCATTTCATTGTATGAATGTTTCATTTATCCTTTTGCATATTGAAGTACACAAAGCTTGTCTCCTGACACCGATTTTCTAGGAAGGAGCTCACCCAGACAGAGTAAAGGTGTTTCTTAAAATCCGAAAAAATAAGCCCTGTGGTAATCTAACCTAAGCACTTAATCCTGAGATTATACGGAATGTGTCTCCAGATATGTATTTATTTTTATAATTATGTATATAAATAAAGCTATTTCTTAATGCCAGGATTAGCTAAAAATAGAAACATATTGGTAATCATCCTTCTTTGTTCATTTTCTAATTGTCAGACACCTCACATTGAAATGCCTTTCTTTGTGGAACTGTATGAAGTAAGTGCCGGAGCAGCGATAAACAATAGTGCCAGATTTGCACCAATTACGTTCTTACAGACTGACGCACCTCACAGCCTCGTGTACTTTTCTGTGGGTTCTCGGCTGCCAGTGGCTCATAAGAAGGCCACTTTCATCAGTTTGCAGGTGGCCAGAGATTCCGGGACAGGACTGATGATGTCTGTTAACTTCAGTACCCAGGTGAGCATGGAATATATAGATTAACCCACATTAGGGTTTTATTCTTTACCTGTAGCTTAGGTAATGAAAAAGAGTAGTTGGTAACACTATTTTCTCATGATACCCGTCATAATTCACCCTATGTTTATTACACTAAGCTTTCTTCTTGAAACAGTTCAGTTGTTTCACTTAGGTCATGTTTTAAAGTGATAGTCTTATATTTCTTTTTTTTTTTTTTTTTTGAAAAAAGGTGATAATACAATGCAGAGTGTTTTACATAAATCTGTTCTATAAAATCTCTAGGGAGCTAAAATTTTTCCAGGATGTAATTGTGAAAGACCAGAAACAAAAAGTAAGAGTCTTTCTTGTGTTCTGTATCTGAACTAATTGGAAAATCTCCTTCTCCAGAACATCACACGCTAATTGATTTTTAGGTTTCTTTAAATCCCTGAGTTCATGAGGTCTCCCTGCCACTTTTCACATCCCTCCTGTTAGGTGACCTCAGGGGGAAGGGAGGGAGTAGGTGGGTAACCAGGGACTCAGAAAGGCAATGCTGTGTAACACTAAGTGACCAGACCCTGGAATTAGTCCAAATAGCACCATAGACCTTTCCAGCATTATTCTTTAAACTTCGTTCTAGTAGCCAAACTCTAATATATTAACACAAAAGTATGTATCTACTCTGCTTGAAGCACCTATGTGGGGATCAGAGCTTGCCCACCTTAGCTCTCCCCCTCCTTTTTTTTCCTTGACTCATCTAACTCAAAGGAATCCACAGTTTGGAAACCACCATTCTGGTCAATGCTGCCATTTCGCCTCTAAATTTAAAGATTCCAAACCTGGTGACTTTTTAGGCCTCAAGGTTTCAAATACTTTTTTTTTTTTTTTTTTTTTTTTTTTAAGATTTTATTTATTTATTTGAGAGAGAGAGAGAGAATGAGAGAGACAGAGAGCACATGAGAGGGGGGAGGGTCAGAGGGAGAAGCAGACTCCCCGCCGAGCAGGGAGCCCGATGCGGGACTCGATCCAGGGACTCCAGGACCATGACCTGAGCCGAAGGCAGTCGCTCAACCAACTGAGCCACCCAGGCGCCCTAGGCCTCAAGGTTTCAAATGTGGTTGCTCTTGTACTGTTGTTTCCAAAGTGCTACATAGTATGTACTTGGTTGTGTCACTGTTGCGGGGCTCAAACATGTAGAACATGCTGTGCATAAAGTACAACTTATGTGCAGCCAGTTTCTGTAGCAATTGCAGCGGGTCAGGGATGAAAGATTCGAACCTGTACGTAGTGAGCTGTCTGGAAGCTTGCCAGACAGAAAAGCTGGTCTTTGTGACAGTCCACAGCTTGGCAAATAAGAAGACAAAACTCTCTCTCATATGAGACTCTAGAGATAAACTCCATTCTAAATAGCCTTGAAGTGAGTGATGTGAACACAGAGGTATTTTGTTTTTGTTTTTGTTTTTTTTTTAAGATTTTTTATTTATTTATTTGACAGGGAGATAGAGAGAACAAGTATGCAGAGAGGCAGGCAGAGAGAGAGGGAGAAGCAGGCTCCCCGCTGAGCAGGGAGCCCGATGCGGGGCTCGATCCCAGGACCCTGGGATCATGACCCGAGCCGAAGGCAGCCGCTTAACCGACTGAGCCACCCAGGTGCCCCCACAGAGGTATTTTGATTCATAGTGGGCAGATTTTAGTATTTTTTCTTTCGAGCATTGAAGATAGGAAGAGAAATGGGTTAAAATATGTGCTTCATTCTTCTTCTTTTCCTGTGAAATATATATCATCATATATATTTTGTAGAGTGGAAGAAGGGGTACTGGAAATGAAGAACAGATGATAAAGAGATTTGAGGCACATTATAAACTAGTTCATGCACTCAAATGAGAGTGAGATGCAAGTTGCCAAAATAAGAATCTGAATACCTGTATCTCTATCAGATTCACTTATATTCTTTCTAGATTTGTCATAAATGATTCCTTGAAAAACACATGCTGTCACTAGCATGTAACTCATAGCATTTTTATAACACTCTAAGAATCAACATGAAGGATCCCTGTGGTGATGAAAGTGTTCTGTATGTTGACTCTATCAATGTCAATATCCCTGTTATGATGTATTATAGTTCTGTAAGATGTTACCAAGGACTGATATTGAATAAAGGGTGCAGGAGATCACTCTCTATTATGTCTTATAACTGCATGTGAATCTATAATTATCTCAAAGTTTAAAAAAATTAATTAAAAATAGAAATAAAAGTCTCACCTCTCTGGTATTATTTTATTTTCCTGTTCCTTCTTTACCAGTGCATTTTGTCTCTCTGAATCCTGGGCACATTACTAGAAGACAAAGACATATAATTCTCTTTTCTAGTAGCTGGCGGGAATGAGAATATAATTATGGACTAAGTTACTATTCTGTTACAAAGATATCAATTTTCATTTTGCTTTAAATAGATTATAATAATATAGTTAAAACAGGAACTGTAGCATACATACCCTTTGGAAGGTCAGCATTCCCAGTACATAAATACTATAGTCTTAACATAAGTTCCCTTATATCTACCTATTTGTGACATAAAGTTAAGGGATATAAAGATTTGAGATAGTAAAAATATCACTGATTGCAGTTATCTTTAAATTAGCCTATAGCTAAGCTGTATTTGAAAGCCAGTTCCAAATATTTTTATTTATATATGCATGTACTATAGCCCAAAGCACACAAGTTCAAGAAAGAGCATGACTTTTCTTCTTCTTCTCCCATTGCCTATGCTATTCAAAGGATATTGCTATCTTGATTTTCGTCATTGCTTTTAAATCGCATAATCCTTCTTGTTTGTGTTTGTTACATGTATATTATGAACACAAGAACATTTTGATTGTTCCATTTCCTTTAAAAGTCTGAATTATGAAATAAATTTTATGAGAAAACAGTGGACAGAATGTTTATATGCAGTTTATAGTCATAAGATCACCACCATCCTGTTTAAGAAATCCAACTTTACCGGAATCCTAGAACTAGCCACGGTGAACCCTTCTGTGATACCGTTCTGCTTTTTTCTTGTAAGATAACCTCTCTGCTTCTTGAAGATAACCTCCACCCTGAATTTCATATTGAATTATTCCCTTGCTTTTATTTTTAGTTTTGTCACCTACCATGTGCTGTTCAGGTTTACCTCTTTAGGAAACTATGCAAATGAGATTCTTCCAATTATGTTGTTTTATGGTGTGCTTCTTTTGCTCACCATGTTTTTGAGCAATACCCATGTTCATGTGTGTAACTCTTTCACTTTTTCTGTTATATGGTTTTCCAGTGGATACTGTATCCATTCTGAAGTCCATAGGCTTTTGTGTTGTTTCTTTCAGGGAAGTTTGTTTTGTTTTGTTTTGTTTTATTTTCCTACCACTGTGCTGCAGATGCTCTTGAAAACACTTATCTCCACCCACTTTTCATTTTTTGACAAAAATGGTCACTTCCTTCCAGAAGCATGCTCTTCTCCTTTGGGCTTCTGGAACACCACTTTTTCCTACTCTTAACCCTTCCCTCCCTGCCAGCTCCTTCCTGTAGTCTGTGTTAGTCTTCCTGATCAGTAAACATTGGGGGCCACCAAGACTCATTCTGCAGGCTAGGCCACCTAAACCTGTTTTCTTTAAATATGGTCTATAAAATGAGAACTCCTGCAATTTTTATTTCTAGCCTGTTCACCACCCCTGATCTGGACTTACATCTGATTGCTTATACGTCACATCTTCATTTGAATGTCTAAAAGGCATCCCAGGCTTACTGTGTATAATAAAGAACTCCTGATTTCTCCTGTAACAGTGTTTCCCCGTTTCCCATTATTCATTTAGGCAAACAGCTATCCCTATTCTCCTCTTCCTCTCCACCCAGCATTGAATTAACCAGAAAGTTCTACTGACTCTACATTCATAATATACTTCCACTTGGAGCACCTCTCACTTCCTCTACTCATACAACCTTATTCCAGGTTACCATTGTGTTTTGCATGAAGTAGTGCAGAAATGTCCTATTTCTTCTCCCTGCCTCCATGCTCATCCCCTGCTCTAGCCTGGGCACAAGAGCCAGAGTACTCATGAAGATCTGAAATAAAATGTGTCATTCTCCTGCTGGAATTCTCCAGTGTCTTCCTGCCTCTCTTTATATAATGGATGTATATGGTCTCGCCCTGCCTGCCTCTCTGACATCAGCTTCTGATACTTTCATTCTTCTTCTAATCACACTGGCCATCTGGTTCTTCCTCTAACATTCTAGGATGGTTCCCATCTCAGGGTTTCTGTAATTGCTATTCCTCTGCCTAGAATATTTCTCTCCAGATCCTATATGGTCCGTTTCCACCACTAAGGTCTCTGCTCATATATCACATCAGGAGCTTCTATGACCAGCAGTATTAAAATAGTACCTTTACCATCACCCTGTATTACCTTATGTAGCCTTATTTTTCTTCAAAAATTCATCTTCATGTAAAATTACATTGTTAATTCTATAACTTTTGCACTGCCTGTGTCTTCTGCTAGAATAGGTTCCATGAATGCAGGTATTCTGGTGTTCATATCTACGGCCACAGTATTCCACCTGGCACATACGAGGAATTTAATATCTGTCAGCTCAGTAGTAAATAAATGTACATTACTTTTGTTCTTTTTTTAAAAAGATTTATTTATTTTAGAGAGAGAGCACACACGCACACTTGGTGGGAGGGCTGGAGGGAGAGGGAGAGAGAGTCCCAAGCAGACTGTGGCCTGAGCATAGAGCCTGTCACAGGGCTCCATCCCACCACCCCAAGATCACAACCTGGGCTGAAACCAAGAGTCAGATGCTCCACTGGGCCACCCAGGAGCCCCTCTTTTGTTCTTTCTTGACTAAATTCCCATGCATCACTTAAAAAAAACCAAACAAACCTTTAATAACCACGGTTTGAGCAAATTCAGAAGTCTATATGGCCAGGACCTTATTCTTTAGGGTATTTTCACAACTAAAGTGTAACCAACAGGAGACCAATTTCTTCTGCTTCCTCCTGCCTCTCCTCTTCCTTCTTTTTACTCCTCCAAACTCCATCTTCCCAAACTTTGTAGGTGAGAATGAAAACATAAATACTCCTTCTTTCCCTCCATATTCCCTGCCGTTATGCAGCCTGTGTTGTTTAGAGCAGTTTTCCGCAGGTGCAGAACCTCCGTGAGGCAGTAATGCCATTTCTTTTCTAATCCTCATCCTCAGTCTATCCTAAGGCATCTGTCTTTCCTAACATCATCACTGTGATGTGTATTTATCTCTCTAATTTATCTTAGGAGATTAGAAGAAGTATAAAGCCCCATGTTTTAGTATTCATGGTGTTATGGCCCATCAGTTTGTTTAAGAGAAATAGGATGTGTTTAAGAAGTAAGAATTTGTTCAGGACAAAATCAAAAGTGTTACGGTTTCACTTCAGTGATGGTGTTTAATTTCTAGGAGTTGAGGAGTGCTGAAACAGTTGGCCGTACTCTCATCTCTCCAGCTCTTTCCGGAAAGGATTTTGTGAGAACTGAAGGCACTCTGGTCTTTGAACCGGGCCAGAGAAACACCATATTGGATGTCATCCTAACGCCAGAGACTGGTTCTTTAAATCCATTTCCTAAACGCTTTCAGATCGTGCTTTTTGACCCAAAAGGTGGGGCCAGAATTGATCAAATGTATGGGACTGCTAACATCACTCTCGTCTCTGATGCGGATTCACAGTCTTTCTGGGGACTCGCGGATCAGTTACAGCGGCCCCTGGATGGTGACATTCTCAACAGAGTACTCCACAGCATCAGCATGAAAGTGGCCACGGAGAGCACAGATGAACAGCTCAGCGCCGTGATGGATTTATTAGATAAGGTAAGAAGCCCTTGTAAGCAGTAGCAGTTGGGCTAGTAAAACTTCATAAATTAAAAAAAATAAAACAGTTATCATGTCAGTCATCATGAAATTATGATAGGGTTAGGTTTCTGAACATAAGAGTGGAATTGATCATAACTGACACTGTACTTGTGTTTGGATGTGACTGATGTCTGTCTGGAAATCTCAGTCTTAAACTTGGAGAATGATCAGTAATCTACTGCAGCAGTAAGGACAGCCCAGTGTCTGAAAGGGGGCGTCAGATGTCAGAAGCTAAAAGCTCTTTCTGATTCTTTAGAAACTGGATGAATCTCTTTTGAGATTGCATCTCAGTTTTTTGAGTCCATAACAAGAGAGGTTACATAGTTCTTTCATGGAACAGGAGCTCTTGCCCTCTGCTTGTTCCCTGCTCCTCCTGGGCCCTGATCACTCCCTCAGAGAAGGAGAAATAAGAAATGACCAGATGATTTCAGGCGTTCAAATGGTGTGGCCTTAGATCAATCTGGTTTTCTTTTTAACCCATTTATTTATTTACACTTCTGCAAATGATGAAATTAAATGGAGATGTAACCTAAAAATGTAAATGAAAGAAGAGATCTGCAAAGAATTATTATTAAAGGAAAAGACTCTTACGGGGATTTATTTGGGGCTTTCTTAAGATATTTCTTATCAATATATTTATATACAAGCATGAAAAACCTTGAATACCTGTATGTGAATTTATAAATACTGTATTTTTACAAGTATTTTAAATACTTAAAATGCTAACAATGGAGTTTTAGACTATCATGCCTATTTTACTTCTCCTGGTGTCTCTTAAAATACGATGCCTGAAAGATAGAGAAGAAAATTATAAAGCACACAGGCAAGAAGAGGAAGCCCTACCAAATAACTTGTAAAACAAAGAGAAGTGACTGCTATTTCATGCAGAGAAAGTTCTGGAGATAAGAATTCACTATGGGACATATTGTTATTTTAACTTACTAATGATGAAATGGCATAGGACAGTAACAAGTTGATTTTGGCCAAGAAGAGGGAAAGAATGCACAGTGGCTACATTTTAGAAAAGAGAACCTTTTTTCATATGATTTAGAGAAGATAAGGACATTCCACTCCTTTTTTTTCCTCAATGAGTTATATAAGAGAGCTACATATTATACATACATATTACTGGTCTAGAATCAGCATTTCTTTAATGTTTTCCAGTAGTATATCTTGATTGGTTTTCATGAATAATGAAACTGAATTATGAAAGAAACTCCTACGGAGAAGTGTAATTAATTTTTTTGAGTAACCATTAGCAAACATGATTATTTTTATTTACTTATTTATTTTTTTAAGATTTTATTTATTTATTTGACAGAAAGAGAGACAGCGAGAGAGGGAACACAAGCAGGGGGAGTGGGAGAGGGAGAAGCAGGCTTCCTACCGAGCAGGGAGCCTGACATGGGGCTCAATCCCAGGACCCTGGGATCATGACCTGAGCCGAAGGCAGCCGTTTAACCGACTGAGCCACCCAGGCGCCCCACAAACATGATTATTTTAAAATCATATTATTGTTACTAAAATTTTTTTAATATTGTGGTATATTGTTTTCTCAAATTCAATTTTTACATGTATGTCATTACTGAATTCCAGTGATTTGAGTAACTGACTTATGCAATAACTTAATACGTTTTATAATATATTTTATATAATGTTCTATGTAATAATATATAAAGAAAACTGAAAAATTCTGAGTAATATGAAACACTTGAATAAATAGAAATCTATGCCTTGTCCCACAAGAGGTCGACTCAGTATCAAAAAGACAACTGTTTTCTGTAAATTACCATATAAAGGCAACATAATCCCTATCAAAGTAGCAGTAAGTTATTTTTTTTTTTAACCTGGACAAAATGATGCCATTATTTACCTGGAAGAATATACATGTGAGAATGGGCAGAAATTTTATGAAAAAGAAAAAAAATGGTAGGGACCTCACCACACTAAATATGAAAAATATATTATGAACTTACAGAGATGAAAACAGGTGACGTTGGTATGGGCATAGACATTGACATGAATGGAATAGAACAGAAAGTGCAGAAATAAACGCAAGCACATATGAAAATTTCACACCTGTTGAAAGTGGCATTTCATATTAATGGGTCAAAAATTCTTATTTCGTAAATGTTATTGACACAGGTGACTTAATCATTTGAAAGTAAAACAGAGCTGGATCTGTATCCTAAACCCTACTCCAAAATAAATCTCAGACAAATCAGAGATTGTAAAACTGAAACCATAAAAGTATTAGCAGAAAACATGGATGAATCGTTTTTAATATGTAAGTTTGATGTGGGGAAGTTCATTCTAAAGCATAAAACAAAGCCCAGAAGCCATAAAGGAAATGAGTTTATGAAACTTGACTGTATAACATTTAAACAAAATTTCACTCTTCATATACCACAAGGAAAGTCAAAAGACAACTAATGTTCTGTGTCAATTATATCTCAATAAAACTTGGGTGGTGAGGGGGAGTAAGAAAAAAGACAACTAATGGATGTCGGAAACATTTGTGCAAATACATGTGTAATAGAATGTTTATTTCAACATTACAATAACAAAAGTTGGAAAAAATAATAGCCATTAAGAGGGGCCTTGTGTATTCCTAACATACAAAAAAAAAAAAAGAAATTATATTTTAGACATTTATAGTAATGCAAATAAGACAGTAATGAAACAGGTCCTGAAAATGTAGATAATCACATATAGTGAGGTTGAAATTTCAACATTAAAACACAGGATGCCCTGTTAAACTTTGAATTTCAGGTAAACAATACATTTTTCAGTATATCACAAATGACAAAATAAATATTTGCATGAAATATTTAGGATATACTTGTCTCAAACAATTATTGGTTGTTTATCTGATATTCAGAGTCACCTCTGCTTTACCTGGCAAGCATTTTTATATCCCATATGTACTTAATCCATATATACCTCTAAGGTATCCTCAAATTCAAGAGTATAGAATAAGACTTACAAGTACTAGATTGAACTTCATTCTATAAGGTCTTGTATTTTGAGTGAAATTGTTTCATATTTGTAAGTTTTATTTTCCCCCAGATTCTAACTTCTTAAAAATAGAATCTGCTGTCTACGATGTATACATTTTTTTATATGATGAACTCAATAAATCTTAGGTATTATTATTATACTCATCAGAAATGACTACTTATTTATGTTCAGAAGAAGCCCTTTTATATGCTTGTTGTAAGTTATAGATTTGTTTTATTTATCTGTTATATTTTCTCTGAGTTCTGGGAGCATTTCCTGAGCTTTTTTTCCATTTAACATATTCAGTTTGATTGTTTCAGGAGTCAGTGGGTTGTTTGCTTCCTTCATTGTAGTTTTTATTTGCTCAATTTTTACTTTGTTAAATTTTTACTTTGTTTCATTGCCAGATAGGTAAATAGATTTACTTTGTATCTCTTGTCATCTTTTCTTTGTGGAGTATTCTCCATTCTTCCTTATTATCTTTGAGATGGATATTCTTATAAACTTAGATCTTGAGTTCAGCTATCAGCTTGACACTGTGTAAATTGCAAAGCTTTAAAAATAATATGTGGAGCATAGGCAACTTCCTCAATGAGCTCAACTGGTAGGAGCAACAGACAAATCATTTCAGTGTTGTCAAAGATTCATTAATAAAGGTATGTGCAAGTTACAAAGGGAGTGATTATGAATATTGGCAAGTGGGCACAGTGTATAAATCACAGAGAAAGTGATGACTAATTTGGATTTTGAAGGATTTATAGGGACTTCTCAGATATAGAAAAGTGGAATATCAAATCAATGGCTTTGCACCCATGCTTGGTCAGACAATAAAGATGTGGTCTCTGTCATTCTGGCAAGGAAAAACAAAATAAATCATGAAGGCGATTTTCCTCTTACTCTCCTTGTCCCTCAAACAAAAAATAACCTAGTTCTTTAAGGAAGGAAGGCTCATACTTCCTGATAAAGGCAAGAGTGCCAGGAGCTGCTGACTACTCTTGATTAGAAAAGGATTTTTTCATTTGATGTTTTAGAAATTTAGTGGTGGATTGTGGCTTCTGTTCATGGAAAGACAGGTAGTCAAGAATAATCTTGCTTCTATTGTTGGCAAGTATTCTTATATTTATTTCCTCAGTTGTTGAAAAGAGAAAAAGAATTCTTGGGGTAGATATAAAAGTGAGATTACTTTTAATTCATGATGTTAATTATTGTAGTTAAAAATAAGTGATCCATGCAGCCATTTGGGGCTTTATCTAGTTATTAAATAAAAAATATTTTGCTTATCATGACTCTTCTTTATAAATAATTACGCTTTTTTAAAGTGCAAGTATATTTGAAATATAATTTTGATACCAATTTTTCTTAAATTCTTCATAGGTTCTTCCTTATTTTGCTAATTTTAATAACTGTTAATAAAGAACATATATTGTACCATACATATCATTAAAGCGGTTTTATTTTTGAAGATATTTTTTCATACTGGAATTTTTTTTCTAGATAACTGTTGAAGGAAAAAGCCCAGCATTCAGTATTGAAAATCGAAATCTTTTTTATGAGATTCTCTGTGCTCTTATTAACCCAAAGCGCAAAGACACTAGGGGATTCAGTCACTTCACTGAAGTGACTGAGAATTTTGCCTTTTCTCTGCTGACTGATGTTACCTGTGGCTCTCCTGGTGAAAAGTAAGTATTTTTTTAATAATAATACCTCATGTGTATTCCTTTACAGTTTACAAAGTAATCTGCAATGCAAATTGACATTTAGATGTCAATATATAATATATATATATAATATCAATATATAAGGATTATATAGTCAATGCATTGTATCTTTTTTCTTTTAAAGATTTTATTTATTCATTCATGTGTGTGTGAGAGAGAGAGAGAGAAGGGAGGGGCAGAGCGGGAGGGAGTGAGCAGACTGCTCCCCATGCAGAACCCCATGCAGGACTGGATCCTAAGACGCTGAGATCAGGACCTGAGCCAAACCAAGGGTCAGATGCCCAACTGACTGAGCCACTTATGTGCCCCAGTGCATTGTTTTGTTTTTTTTTTTTTAAAGATTTTATTTATTTATTTGAGAGAGAGAGAATGAGAGACAGAGAGCATGAGAGGGAGGAGGGTCAGAGGGAGAAGCAGACTCCCTGCCGAGCAGGGAGCCCGATGCGGGACTCGATCCCGGGACTCCAGGATCATGACCTGAGCCGAAGGCAGTCGCTTAACCAACTGAGCCACCCAGGCGCCCTGTGCCCCAGTGCATTGTATCTAATGGGCAAATGAAGTTATTTGAAGAAAACACAGTAACTATGTCAAGAAAAAGGAAATTATTCTGTCAACGATACGTTCCTCTTGTTTTGAAGGGTCTGTTAGGAATTTAAAAAATGGCTTATTGCTTACTCTTATGACAGTAGAAGACACATGCTGAATAGAAATAAAGGGAGATGATTCCAACTTTTAGACATGTTTTGATGTCCTGTTGCAGTGGAATTCCGGTACAGTTTCATCCATTTGGAAGCAGTTCTCCCAGTGTTGTTGAACTTAGGAGTAGTTGTTTCATGGTTGGAGTTCCATGGCAGAAAGCAAGCAAGAGAAAAAGGAAAAAATAAAATGTGGCTTGTGTTCATTGTCAACTCTATGATTAATTTTGTAACTATGTTAATATTCTTCAGAAGTCATGGTGTTTCAAATTGCATTCAGAAGGTAAATTGAATCACTGTGGTACAAAGACGTTAAAAAATTTTTAATTTCTATTTGAGTTAACATAAAAATGGCAGATAATAGAAGTTGTTTAGAAATTGAGATTTCCTTCCAATTCTCACAGAGTAATACAGGTTATTTAAAAAGCAGTGACTCTTGGGGCACCTGGGTGGCTCAGTCAGTTAAGCAACTGGCTTGGTTTGGGCTCAGGTCATGATCTCATGGGTCCTGACATTGAGCCCTGCCTCAGCCCCACGGAGGGCTCCTTGCTCAGCAGAGAGCCTACTTGAGATTCTCTCCCTTTGCCCCTCCCACCGCCAGGCACACATGCGCTCTCTCCCACTCTCTCTCTCTAAAATAAGTAAATAAATCTTTAAAAAGCAATGACTATTATTTAATGGGACATGTCTGATTAAAAGTGCTTTATATAATTCTTTATAGCATTTATTATTTATTTGCTGATGAAGGCTATCATCAGCATTTTTAAGTCACATTGAAATTCAAGGATATTTTGAAGACTATGTTTTAAAAATCTGGTATAAGAGAAAAAAATAAACAATAAAATAAATAAAAATCTGGTATAATAATTTAAGTCACCCATTTAGGGCCATTTATGAACTTTGACAGGTTAATTAAAATATCTGTTGGATATGTAAAACTTTTAACTTCAGTTCTTAGATCACAAGACACATGAAGTTCAAAGAGATAGTCAATCCAGATATAAAAGACTTAAAAAAGAGCTCAAGGAACAAAATAAGAAGAACTGATATTAACTGTACCTCTCCTCTAGTCCTGATACTGTATTAGATTGAACAATATGAAGTTGCCTTTTTTTGTGGGTAAAATAGTGTATAATATACTGGAAATTTCATATGGTTCAACATAATCCTTACTAAAAATTATACATATTTTAGTCTTATAAAAGATCATTTTAAGCAGCTGGTTAAAGGTAGGGCTAGAGCTTTTACTATTCCCATCTGCAGATATAGATAGAGCTTGTCAAGGGTCACATGATTAGTTGTGGTGAGACTTCAATCCCAGGCCTGCCTGACTCCACATCCCCTGCTGACCACCATGCTTTGTGGTCAGAAGAGACTGTAACCACTTACTTTATAACAAAATCTCCACTTCCAGCCCTGTGGCTATAAAGTGCCCCCACCCTTTCATCCCAGGTTAGTGTTGGGGTATGAACTGAGGTTAAGGTACAAAACCAGCATCCTTTTACACTATACTCTTCTTTTAACTCCTATGAGTGAGTCCTGAGCATTAATATTTTCTTAATGGGATGTGTCAGCAAAGCTCTACGTGCCCTTTTAGGAGGCCCCTTCTCCATCCCTCACCACTGGTCCTAAATGTCTCTCTCAGACCAGTGACCAGTAATTTGGCTACTCAGTGCCTTTTATACGTGTCTCCAGTGTCTTCAAAACCTCTGAAATGTATAATTTCTTTACTTCAGGTAAGTTTGTAATGAGGCCACAATGTGTGTGTGTGGTTAAAAAATATCTTTTATTGTTTTTCTCTCTTGAACTGTGTTCGGTTATGTTGTCTAGTGAAGTAAAATAGTTCATAGCTTTATAATTCCCCATAGTCCCAATCCTTTCCCTTTTTTCCCCATATTTGTACAATATCACTAGAATATTGAGGTTGTTTTAGATGTGAACGACCTACCCTGCTGTGAATGTTGGTTTCCATATTTGTGCCCTCATATTTGTGCCCTCAAAGGCATAGTGAGAACTCAGAAGAGTATAAGATGCACAAAAGGAGTTACCTTTTCTGCCTCGTTGCCTAATATATTCCCAGTCCTAGAATGCTATCTGGTATGTGGTAGATTCTCAGTGGTTATGGTATAATGAGTGAATAAAATAAGTAAATGGATCAATATGTTTCTGCCATGTGTTTCTTCTCCATAGACTTACCTTTCCTTCTGAGTTTTCCAGGGAAAGGAAACTGCACGTGCAATGGCAGTCAGCCAAGAATAGTATGGTGTATTTGGGGAGATCATCAGCTTTTAAAGATTGAACATAGAATAAGCCAGGTAGGATTCATATGTGTGAGAGAGAATCAGACTCAGGATTTTAGAGGCATCATGTTGAGGACAGTGTTAAAGGTTAAAGAATAGAATAAATCTAGAAATAGGGAGACTACACAGGGAATAATTGTTCAGGTAACATGAGGGCTGAAACTGAGGCATGAACTTGGGGAGGATGGTAGCTTGAAAACAGTTAAGTGGTAGAATTATCATATAGGAGACAAACATAGAAAATAAGAGAGCAATCAGCAGTTGTTTTTTTTTCAACTTGGAAAACTCTAAAGTTGGTGGCCATTCTGATATGTGTTATTTATATATTATCTTAAGCAGTATTCAGGGGCAGCTGCTGAGAGTGAAAGATTTGGGAATTGAGCAGGGATGTTGAGGAGAATGATGACATCTAGAACGATTACTTGAAAGCCAAGTAAAAACAGTGTCATGTCAAGTGGCACTGAGGGCACAGCCGTAGTCGGTCACTGGATCTGTAGTGATACCAGTCTGCATATTCATGTGGGGTTTTCCCCCTCACTTCAGCCAGGATGTAAAGCACATTGTGGGATTGATCAAAGTGAGTGTGATGGAAGGGCATGGTGGATACATAGGGGCTTACAGTGTCAGGGAGAGTGTAGTCATTTGCCAGTGAGAGGGGCCAGGAATTTGGCCCACTATGTCAAGGCTGGGTAGAGTCACCATGCATGTTAGATTGGTCTCAGTCTGCCAAGGTACTGGAGTCCGGGATGGCACTGATGGGCTAAGTCTCAGTAGATTCCAGGGAGAGTGCGGAGAAGGGTATGCAGCCATGTGGCTGAGCTTCACTGGTCTCACTCACATTGAACCTGGTCAAGGTGTGCTGGAGTGGCAGCTTTGAGCTGAGAGTCACCAGTGAAGATGTGGGAGGCTGGACGGGGAGATTAAGGGATGAGTTTTTTGTGAGCTATTGTGAAGGTGTGGGTGGCTTCTACGGATTGAGGTGTTTTAGGAGGAATCTTGGACAGCAAGGGTCTAGAGCCTGGGTGAATGGCTGGATTAAAGATAGATGTTTGAAGGCACTGATTCAAATGTGGTAAAGTTATGGAAGATTTTTAAAAAATATTTTATTTATTTGTTTGAGAAACAGAGAGGGAGAGAGAGAGAGTGGGGGAAGGAACAGAGGGAGAAGGAGAGGGAAGGGGGAAGGAATCTCAAGTTGACTCCATGCTGAGTGAGAGCCTGACCCGCTGCTCAGTCTCACAACCCTGAGATCATGACCTGAGCCCAAACCAAGAGTCAGAACCTCAACTGACTGAGCGACCCAGGTGCCCCATGGAAGATTTTTTTTTTTTTTTTAGAGAGAGGATTTAACTAGAGGAAAAAGCCCTTCCCCTTTCCTTTTCTTCCTCAGATTTTCCATTTAAAATTCTCTGCTCCATTTCCCAGATTAGGGATTTTGACAAGGTATCATTTAGATTCATGATTTAATTATAATACTCCCTGTCTGTTGTGGCCTATATAACTTTTAACATTTAATGCATAATTTTTATCCTAACATCCTAATATTCTCCAAACTTTTTCAGGCATGTTTCAGATCTGATTTATCTTTGTATATCTTCATTGTTCATAAACATGATGGGTTCAAGACAAGATTTATCAGATTCCTTGGGGGACTAGTTAAAAAAATAAGACTTGTAGAACTCCTAGCCTCCTCTCCAGCCAAGGATTCTGATTTAGTAAGTCTGGGGTGTGATCTAGAAATCTGTATTTTTAAACACACTTCCAAGTGATTTCAACACACACTGAGGTTTGGAAGCACTTTCACTGAGCACAGGATCTTATGCCTACAGTGTTTGAAACAGAGCTGTCGAAAAGGTGAAGATCCTAGCTCTAGGCTGTTTTCTCTTACAAATCACATGGTTAGATTCGAAATGCTCTGATGTAGGTAAACTCTTGATGAAAACATGCTGTAGGTGTATAAGATGGTATTCTTAAATAAAGCAGAGGTTTCAGTTTAGTGGTGTGCCCTTTCCTCAACCTATTCCACCAATGCTGATGTGACTAACACAAAAAAGTACATTTTATAGCCACAGATTGTATCTGATATCCGTGAAACAGCTTTCTAAAACCCATGTTTTAGATTACAAGGGGGAATCAGGCAAAGGGATGCAGTAAGTGCTGTGCAAAATATCATGACAATTAACCACAAAAGAACTTTGCTATCTCTGGGCTGGTAATGTCATGGTTTTGCATAAAGAACAGAGCCCCTATGTAATGCATTTTAACAAATATAAGTGGATATGTGTATATAAATGCATGCCATTTTAGCATAGCCATTGCTTTTCTGTTACAGAAGCAAAACCATCTTTGACAGTTGCCCATATTTGTCCATACTGGCTCTTCACTGGTATCCTCAGCAAATCAATGGGCACAAGTTTGAAGGAAAAGAAGGTGATTATATTCGAGTTCCAGAGAGATTATTGGAGGTTCCAGATGCAGAAATAATGGCTGGAAAAAGTACATGTGAATTAGTCCAGTTTACAGAGTATAGTAGCCAGCAGTGGTTTATAACTGGAAACAATCTTCATGCCCTGAAAAATAAGGTAATATATCATTTAAAGAATTATGTGGTTGGAATCAGATTTTTCCTTAGCAGACACACTCCTCAGAATGCATTCACTTGATCAGATTTGTGGTAAGGACTACACATGGTGAGCTAATTATGAAACATGTCCCATCTTTATGAACTATTTGTAGAATGTGTAGTCTCAAATAGAGTTGGAAATATTGCCGTCATGTTTTATTGAGTCAAATATATACAGTGGGGAAAGTGAAAAATGTAGCCTTCACTAATATTATATAATATTATATTCTCCACTCCTGATGAAGTTGGACAGTTAAAGTGAGCATTGTCAGCTGAAGACTGCTCAGGAACTGAAGGGGAGGTAGAATGTTTGCAATGCAAAACCAGTCAGATTCCCCACATTCATAAGTCAGCTAATTATTTAAATAGTGGCATTAACCAAGCAACTAGAGTAACTAGGAAAATGAATCGAAGTTCAGAATTCAGTCATGACATTGATTTTAAAATATCATCCATTTCTCTGTTCTTTGTGGCACTGCAGGTACTGTCTTTGAGTGTGAAAGGTCAGAGTTCACAACCCCTGACAGACAACAACGAGGTTCTCTACAGGATTTATGCTGCTGAACCTAGGATTATTCCCCAGACGTCTCTGTGTCTCCTTTGGAATCAGGCTGCTGCAAGGTACTTAATAATTCTTTAAAATCAAAATTCAGTCCTTCCCCTTTCTACTGCCATGGAGCGCAGTTTCTGTACTGAACGTGGAGGGTGGCCTCAGGTGAGACTTCAGAGTAGAGAAAAATCTCTGCCATAAAAACAACAAAGCAGCGTAGAAAGTGGTCTAGTATTGCACAGGTAGCAGGTGCAGCGCAACAACTAAATATGTGTTTAGCACACTGTTTACTTCTTTATTATTACTGCTTCCATTGGACCTAGTGTGACTTCTGCTCAATTCACATGACCTTTCTGTGGTTATTGGTTAAATTACTGGGCAGCAGAGGAAATCATCTTTGCCCCTTCCATCTGGTTTATGGTTCTGGATCTGATGCTCTGTGTTTAGAGGGATTAGCAGGGATTTATAATTCTAGTCCACATATGGCTTGGAGTACATTTTGGAATTAAACCATACACAGGAATGGGAAGAAGAGAATGATTCTTCTGTCGAATCTCCTTGGCTTAACCTGGCCTCAAGTTTCTGAGCTGTTCTATTACCCAGAGCTCAGTCAATGCTGGAGGGTCAGACTTTGCTGGCCCAGAAGGTTTAGGGTCCAAATCGGTCACTTGGTTCTCTTTATTTCTGACTTTTAGCTGCACAGACTAAAATTATAAATACATTTAACAGCTTTGTTGGATAACCACCTGTCCTCCAAACAGCAAAATTCTGGTTAGTCTTTTTCTTTGTGAAAAAATAATTTTCAGTTGAAATTTCAAATGCCTGGTGACAGGTCTTTTTTTTTTTTTTTTAAAGATTATTTATTTATTTATTTATTTATTAGAGAGTGAGCAGGAGAGAAACAGCATGAGAGGGGAGAGGGTCAGAGGGAGAAGCAGGCTCCCCGCTGAGCCGGGAGCCCGATGTGGGATTTGATCCCAGGACCCTGGGATCATGACCTGAGCTGAAGGCAGTCCCTTAACCAACTGAGCCACCCAGGCGCCCTGCCTGGTGACAGATCTTAAACTTAATACATAGGTACTGTGCCATCCTTAATACATAACTCCTAGTGAATGTTTCAAACCTGCATCTACGGTCATGGTTAAGTTTTATGTCCTTAGAAAAGTAAAGGATTCAAGAGGCACTAAAAGGGAGGAGGCCCCAAGTAGTGGTCCATGAGGAGTGCTCAGAAGGCTTGGCATGGGACACTACATTTGCTGTAATCATGACAAAGGTTTTTTGTTTTTTGTTTTTTTTTTAGATTTTATTTATTTGAGACAGAGAGAATGAGAGAGAGAGAGCACATGAGAGGGGGGAGGGTCAGAGGGAGAAGCAGGCTCCCTGCCGAGCAGGGAGCCCGATGCGGGACTCGATCCAGGGACTCCAGGATCATGACCTGAGCTGAAAGCAGTCGCTTAACCAACTGAGCCACCCAGGCGCCCCATGACAAAGGTTTTGTGTTAAAAGCCAGATCTTATAGCAGAAACATTTGAAAGAACCCTGGGAAGCATTTAGGTAATATAACTGGCTTCAAAGGAGAAAAAAAAAGATGAAGAAAGAAACGTGGAAAATCTTTTAAGGAACTTACGTGGTTCGAAATAGAAGGAACTGTGAAATGAGGAAGGGTGAAGAGTGCACATGCAGTGTCTCTGTCCCTCTCCTGGGGTTTTCCAGTGCAAGCGAGGCGTGCCTTCTGATAAAAGCCTGGGGTGCGTTTGCTTCAGATTAGGCACGAGCACTGCTCTGTTGAGAGGACCAGCTTCTTTGGTGTCAGGAATGCGTTTGCAGGTTTAGTGAGTATTGAGGCTGCTTCTTAAGGCATCTTGTGCAACCTGTTGTATCATGTCTAAGACAAGATGTTCCCTCCAGTGTCTTTTCTTGAAAATTGGTCTGCTTAATGCTTGAGTAAAGAACACTTAAGTTCACTAAGTTATTTCTACTTGAAAAGCCATCTCAAATACCTGAAGTGTTGATAAAAGAGCGGTAGTGACCATTATGTTTTTGCCCTAGCTGGTTGTCTGACAGTCAGTTTTGCAAAGTGGCCGAGGACACTTCAGACTACGTGGAATGTGCCTGTTCATACATGTCTGTGTATGCAGTCTACGCCCAGACCAACAACTTGTCTTCATACAATGAAGCTCTTTTCTCTTCTGGATTTATATGTGTCTCAGGTTAGTTGTGGTATTTTTGACTCAATAATTTTGACTATAAGAATGAAAGTCTGTTTTTCCCATGTTTGCAAGATGCAAACATACTGTAATTCATCCGTACTAGGAGAAAATAAACTTTAACATTGTCTTATTCATTACTTCATACAATGGATGTTTATACTGATATAATGAGTAATGAGGATATAATAAAGGATACAATATAATTCCATAATAAGGTATAATAAAGAACAAGACAGTTCCAACTCATAAGGAATATAAAATATAGTGTGAGACGGAAGCTAGATAACAGGGAAGGATAGAGTTCTTAGTGTGGTGAGATAGAAGGCAGGTTCTCCAATATAATGTCAGGATTGTCTGAGATAATATATACAAAGCATTTTGTATTTTCATTTAAAAAACCAAACATACAACCTAGGAGCTCTAAATATACTCAACCACTGTGTTAAAAAATAAATTGTCTTTCACCTTTTACATCTAGACCCCATTTTTGGCAAGAATAGGAACCTCAATTGTATTAACGTCTGTCAAATTATTTACCTACACCTTAATTTTTGAGAACTATAGGACTATTCTCGTTTGCTGTATTGATTATGTAGGTGGGAGTCTGAGAATTCCTTCAACTATATTTTCTATTCCCTACACTCACTCATTCCATGCTCTAGGTCATCCTTGACAGCCCCTTGCTGCTTCTATGAACAATGCCCTATACAGAGAATTGCGTATAGGGTGACTCTGGAGCCAGATTGCCTAGGTTCAAATCCTTGTTCTGCCGGGGCTAGGTGTGGGACCTGGGGCAAATTACTTAGTTTCTCTATATCTCAGTTTCTCCACCCATAATAAATGATTTTAAATTGTATTACTATAAAAGGATGGTAAACATACTAACTCAGACATTTCGATATCCTACTTTAATAATGTTTTGTCTGTAAATGTGATTATCACTGCATTTGTGTCTTTTTTATTTGATGTGCAAACAATCCCTCTAATAATCTTTATTATGAAACTTTTGTGGAGGTAGACACAAGTAATTAATTATTATTCTTTGTCCTGGTTATTTATAATCTTTCCAGTATAATTTCATTTTATAAGATTATACATTTCCCTTAATTTATCTTAATTTTAAACCTAACAGATTCAATAGCAAAAGTTAATAATTTCTTATTCTTAATAACATCTTTTATAAGGATAACATTTTTTGCTTGATAGATTCTTCTAGGTCCACATAGTTCCCAAATCAGATGGAGACATCCTATTTTATTTCATTGCTAATATATTTACAAAAATTTCATAGATATAAAATAAAGCCAAAAGGTAAAATGCTACAGTAAAATCTAGATGTAATTTTATATATTTCCATTGAGACATAAAACCAAGTGCTGCTGTGACCCACAAAAATCCCTTGCTTGTTCTAAATACATCAATACAGAGTTTTGAAAACTAAAGAGAGAATGTTATCCTGATTCTATAGAAAACTAGCAGGACTATAACATATTTCCTGGAAGAATTGCTAATTAATATATCTTTTTTTTTTGCAAAATCAACACCTAAATATCAGTATCTACTTTTATTCTTTTAATTTAGAGTCATATTTGAAATTATTAGGTTTATTCCTCTCTGTCCATGGCATATTGTAGTGTATATTGCATGTTCTGTAGATTAGTAGGAGACATAAAGTACTGTGTTAGTATCTCAGTTTCCACTGTCATGGAGGATGATTGTCCATCCCTCTGATGGACCCCAGGAACTAGGAATGAGAATTTTATGTATCTTACGTACACATTTCATTTTATTTATTTATTTTATATTTCTTTATTTCAGTGTGGGGCTTGAGCTCACGACCCTGAGACCAACAGCTGCATGCTCTACTGACTTAGCCAGCCCGGTGCCCCTTACATACACATTTTATAATTTATGTCAGACCACACCAAATATCCATCTGAATTTGGAAGCAATCTGACCAGCTTTTTTCATGAAACATGGCAACATAATTAGGAAGTAAACCTTTTTATTTAAATCAGGATAGATCACAGTGTGTATCTGTTCCAGTTCTAGTTTACAGGTCTGGTTATTGTACGAGAGCGGAACAACAAAAATGATCAAAGTGGGTGAAATGGGCATACAGGCCAAAGAGTTTAGTAATTCTCAGCCTAGAAAAATGAAAGATGAAGGTATATACCTGTGGCTTTTAAAGTTGTAAACCGGCTTACCAAATTCCAAGAAATTAAGCAAAGGTTATCTTTTGAAGCTAAAAAGAGAGGACAAGTGAACCATAACCGTGCACTTGGTGTAACACTGTGAAACTCACTTTCAGAGGTGATTTGGAAGAAGTACAACTTAAAATAACCTTTGATGATAATGCGATAATGCCATAATTTTATAGTGTAATTATTAAGGAACCCGAGCATGGTTTGAGGTAGACAGGACTATCTGGAGGATAATGTCAAAGAAGCCTACCTTGCTTCCTGGAGCTGTTGATGCTGTACTAATATAGACTATTGGATTGGAATCATTGCCATTTTGACTTTAAATACAATTCCTGTGGCCTTGTGATCTGAACAAGACCATGTAGCATTCCATAATCCATTTCAGTTTTAATATCAATATGTGAACTAGGTCTTATGTGATGCACTTGCGGCTGAGTCTCCTTGTTTGGAGGGCTTTTAAGCTGAGATTAGAGATGGACCAGAGACCTCACATTTATGTCATTTGTCCTTTTTTTCTTCTTTCATGGTAGAGAAATCTTTTAACACATTAGTTGAACTAAAGCTTTCCCTTTTATAAATGGCTAATGGCTTTATTTACTTGATGGATTACTAAGTGTATACATGTCAACACAATGTCAGTTTTACAGTTAAGTAACAGAAAATAATTGCCCATAAATTGCTAAATAGTAAGACTTTTACAGGATAAATAAATCAATATAATCCAAAGTCCTCTGAGGCATGCTTAATCTTTTGTCCAAGGTTTATTAAACTGCAAGACTATTCTAGTTTTACCTTTTATGTTTTACAAGCTGAGAATCTGATAGTTTTTCCAGAAAAAAAAATACTTTTACCAGATGTCACCTATTCATTTCAAACTATTTTTTAAAGTAAGAGATTCTTCTCAAATTTTGTGTCACCTTCTTCCAAAAATATCAAGTTTATATTCACTGTAATCACTGTCCTAAAATAACCATTATGATTATGGGGGAAGGTATATCAAAACAGCTTCATTCTATCAAATGGGAGAGTAGTTATTAGCATGAAGAATAGAAAAAAAATGTATAAGAATTTTTTTTAAAGCCATTTGAAGAGATAACTGCGGGGTAGTAAGTCAGAGAGCTTAGTTTTAATTCTGACATGGCATAAAAATGTTGGGTTTCTCTGTACATATAGGTGTATTATTTAGGATGAAGTTGGCTGCAAGTAACAGAAGACAGCTCACATTTCTTAAATAAACAAATTTAGTTCAAGGTTGATGAATTCAGTACCTCAGTGGTGTCCTCAGGACCCCACCCCCTTCTCATTTTTCTGTCTTGCTCTCCTCAAAGATTTTGTTTTCTTAGTCTTGCCCCTACATGGTCTTGAGCTAGCTGCAGCTCTCTGCATCACACAACATCTAGGCTTGCCAAAGGAAAGGCACTTATTTGGATCATGTTTTAAGAGCAATGAACACTTTCCTGAAAACCACCCAGAATGTTTTCCTGCACATCTCTGCCCAGAATTATGTCCTCTGACCTTTCATAAACCAGTCTGTGTCTGGGAGAATATACAGCTAGAAATATAGACACAAGGGCAGAAGGGTAGTAAGTAACTACCTTTTTGAACACTGTGTCTCCATTGCTCAACACAGCCACTGATGTATGGTAGTTTCTCAGTAACTAGTTGTTACATTAATAAATAAATGAATATACATTGTTGATCTGACATCCTCCAATAATTAGGTGTTCTTGTGACTATGTAAGTCAACATCGTACTTTGAATTCCCAAACCATCTCATTTTAGCATTTTTAATAAAAATTATTCTGAAATACAGCATACTCTTTTTTTGCTTTGACTCAGGACAGTTTAACACAGCACTCTCCAATAGATCTTGCTGCGATGATCGAAATGTTCTGCCCTGTCCAGTAACGTAGCCACTAGCCACATCTCTGGTTATTGAGCCTCTGAAATAGGACTGGAACAAGTGAGGAGCTGAATTTTTCATTCTGTTTAATTTTAATTAAATAAAATGTAGATAGCCACGTGTGACTATTGAACCTCTCAGGGTTAACACTCTGATTTTCTGGAGGCTGGTCTCCTGGCAACCGCATCCCTCTGGAAGAAATTCTTTCCCCCAGTACACAGACCTTGTGTTCTGTGAGGTGATTCATATTGACTTTTGTTCAACAGAGAAAACTTTTCGGGCTTGACAATTTTGTTTTCCTGCCTTTAGCTTATTAGTAGCAATAACCAGGAGGCATCATGCTGAGAGGAGAGGGACAGCAGTGTGGGAATCAATAGAGATGAGCAACAAAAAGTAAAAAAAAAAGTAACAGTTGCAGTTAGCATTAGGTGGGAAAATAGAAAAAAAGGAAGCTTAACAACCTAATAACTGATTTAATTAATGTGTAGTGAACATTTGGTTTTGTTGAGATTTATCTGTAGAGAAGACAGAGACAGACACGTAGATATAAAAGTTATGAACATTTTTCAGAGATTTCATGGCAAAAAGTATTAATATTTGGCTAGTGGAGAAACAAACCAGTAATTTGGAATGTATATCCTATTCTTTTTTTTTTTTTAATTTTATTATGTTATGTTAGTCACCATACAGTACATCATTAGGTTTTGATGTAGTGATCCACGATCCATTGTTTTCGTATAACACCCAGTGCTCCATGCAGTACGTGCCCTCCTTAATACCCATCACCGGGCTAACCAATCCCCCCTCCCCCCTCCCCTCTAAAACCCTGTTTGTTTCTCAGGTCCATAGTCTCTCATGATTCATCTCTCCTTTCAATTCCCCCCGCCCATTTTTCCCTTCCTTCTCCTAATGTCCTCCAAGTTATTCCTTATGTTCCACAAATAAGTGAAACCATATGATAATTGACTTTCTCTGCTTATTTCACTTAGCATAATCTCCTCCAGTCCCATCCATGTTGATGTAAAAGTTGGGTATTCATCTTTTCTGATGGCTGAGTAATATTCCATTGTATATATGGACCACATCTTCTTTATCCATTCATCTGTTGAAGGACATCTCGGCTCTTTCCACAGTTTGGCTATTGCGGACATTGCTGCTATGAACATTGGGGTGCATATGGCCCTTCTTTTCACTACATCTGTGTCTTTGGGGTAAATACCCAGGAGTGCAATTGCTGGGTCATAGGGTAGCTCTATTTTTAAATTTTTGAGGAACCTCCACACTGTTGCAAGTACCAACTTGCATTCCCAACAACAGTGTAAGAGGGTTCCCCTTTCTCCACAACCTCTCCAACATTTGTTGTTTCTTTCCCTGTCCATTTTTGCCATTCTAACTGGTGTAAGGTGGTATCTCAGTGTGGTTTTGATTTGGATTTCTCTGATGGCTAATGATGAGGAACATTTTTTCATGTGTCTGTTAGCCATTTGTATGTCTTCTTCAGAGAAGTGTCTGTTCATCTCTTCTGCCCACTTTTTGACTTGATTATTTGTTTTTTGGGTGTTGAGTTTGAGAAGTTCTTTATAGATTTTGGATACCAGCCCTTTATCTGTAGTGTCATTTGCAAATATCTTCTCCCATCCTGTGGGTTGCCTCTTTGTTTTGTTGACTGTTTCCTTTGCTGTTGCAGAAGCTTTTTATCTTGATGAAGTCCCAAAAGTTCATTTTTGCTTTTGTTTCACTACCTTTTGGAGATGTATCTTGAAAGAAGTTGCTGTGGCCGATGTCAAAGAGGTTACTGCCTATGTTCTCCTCTAGGATTTTGATGGATTCCTGTCTCACATTGAGGTCTTTCATCCACTTTGAGTTTATCTTTGTGAATGGTGTTAGAGAATGGTCGAGTTTCATTCTTCTGCATGTGGCTGTCCAATTTTCCCAGCACCATTTATTGAAGAGACTTTTTTCCATTGCATGTTTTTTCCTGCTTTGTCCAAGATTATTTGACCATGGAGTTGAGGGTCCATATCTGGGTTCTCTATTCTGTTCCATTGGTCTGTATGTCTGTTTTTGTGCCAGTAGCATGCTGTCTTGGTGATCACTGATTTGTAATATAGCTTGAAATCGGGCAACGTGATGCCCCCAGCTTTGTTTTTCTTTTTCAACATCTCCTTGGCGATTCGGGGTCTTTTCTGATTTCATACAAATTTTAGGATTGTTTGTTCCAGCACTTTGAAAAATGTTATTGGAATTTTGATCGGGATGGCATTGAAGGTATAGATTGCTCTGGGTAGCATAGACATTTTAACAATGTTTATTCTTCCGATCCATGAGCATGGAATATTTTTCCATCTTTTTGTGTCTTCTTCAATTTCTCTCATGAGTGTTTCGTAGTTCCTAGAGTATAGATCCTTTATCTCTTTGGTTAGGTTTATTCCAAGGTATCTTATGGTTTTTGGTGCTATTGTAATAAATGGAATCGTTTCTCTAATTTCTCTTTCTACAGTTGCGTTGTTAGTGTATAAGAAAGCAACTGATTTCTGTGCATTGATTTTGTATCCTGCCACTTTACTGAATTGCTGGATGAGTTCTAGTACTTTGGGGGTGGAGTCTTTTGGGTTTTCCACATAAAGTATCATGTCATCTGCGAAAAGCGAGAGTTTGACTTCTTCTTTGCCAATTTGAATACCTTTTATTTCTTTTTGTTGTCTGATTGCCGTTGCTAGGACTTCTATTACTATGTTGAACAATAGTGGCGAGAGTGGGCATCCTTGACGTGTTCCTGATCTTAAGGGAAAGGCTCTCAGCTTTTCCCCATTGAGGATGATATTCGCTGTGGGTTTTTCATAGCTGGATTTTATGAACTTGAGGAATGTTTCCTCTATCCCTATACTCTGAAGAATTTTAATCAGGAAAGGATGTTGTATTTTGTCAAATGCTTTTCCTGCATCAATTGAGAGGACCATATGGTTCTTCTCCCTCTTCTTATTAATGTGTTCTATCACATTGATTGATTTGCAAATGTTGAACCACCCTTGCATCCGGAGATAAATCCCACTTGGTCATGGTGGATGATCCTTTTAATGTATTGTTGGATCCTATTAGCTAGGATTTTGTTGAGGATTTTGGAATCCATATTCATCAGGGATATCGGTCTGAAATTCTCTTTTTTGATGGGGTCTTTGCCTGGTTTGGGGATTAAGGTAATGCTGGCCTCATAAAATGAGTTTGGAAGTTTTCCTTCTGTTTCTATTTTTTGAAACAGCTTCAGTAGAATAGGTATTATCTCTTCTTTGAATGTTTGTTAGAATTCCCCAGGGAATCCATCAGGCCGTGGACTCTTGTTTTTTGGGAGGTTTTTGATCACTGCTTCCATCTCGTTACTGGTTATTGGCCTATTCAGGTTGTCGGTTTCTTCCTGTTTCAGTCTTGGCAGCTTATAGGCTTCCAGGAAGGCATCCATTTCATCCAGATTGCTCAGTTTATTGGCATATAGTTGTTGATAATAATTTCTAATAATTGTTCCTATTTCCTTGGTGTTAGTCGTGATCTCTCCCCTTTCATTCATAATTTTATTAATTTGGGTCCTTTTCTTTTCTTTTGGGTAAGTCTGGCCAGTGGTTTATCAATCTTATTAATTCTTTCAAAGAACCAACTTCTAGTTTCATTGATCTGATCTACTGTGTTTCTGGTTTCTAATTCATTGATTTCTGATCTAATTTTAATTATTTCTCTTCTAATGTGTGGCTTAGTCGTTGTTTGTTGTTTTTTCTCTAGTTCTTTAAGGTGTAGAGTTAGTTGGTGAATTCGGGATTTTTCTATTTTTTTGAGTGAGACTTGGATGGCTATGTATTTCCCCCTTAGGACCACCTTTGCAGTATCCCATAGGTTTTGGACCGATGTGTTTTCATTCTCATTGATTTCCATGAATTGTTTAAGTTCTTCTTTGATTTCTTGGTTGACCCAAACATTCTTGAGCAGAGTGGTCTTTAGCTTCCAAGTGTTTGAATTTCTGACAAATTTTTTCTGTGATTGAGTTCCAGTTTTAGAGCATTGTGGTCTGAGAATATGTAGGGAATCATCTCAATCTTTTGGTACCGGTTGAGACCTGATTTGTGACCCAGTATATGTCTATTCTGGAGAAAGTTCCATGTGCGCTTGAGAAGAATGAGTATTCTGTTGTTTTAGGGTGGAATGTTCTATAAATATCTATGAGGTCCATCTGGTCCACTGTATCATTCAAAGCTCTTGTCTCCTTGTTGATTTTCTGCTTAGATGATCTGTCCATTGCTGAGAGTGGAGTATCAGGATCTCCTACAATTAACGTATTGTTATCAATATGACTCTTTATTTTGGCTAACAGTTGGCTTATGTAGATGGCTGCTCCCATGTTGGGGGCATAGATCTTTACAATTGTTAGATCTTCTTGTTGGATAGACCCTTTAAGAATGATATAGTGTCCTTCTGTGTCTCTTATTACAGACTTTAAAATCTAATTCGTCTGATATAAGAATTGCTACCCCAGCTTTCTTTTGAGGTCCGCTGGCATGGAAGATAGATCTGCATCCCTTCACTTTCAGTCTGTCTGTATCTTTAGGTTCAAAATGAGTCTCTTGTAGGTAGCATATGGATGGGTCCTGTCTTTTTATCCAATCTGCAACCCTGTGCCGTTTTATGGGAGCATTTAGGCCATTCATGTTGAGAGTGATTATTGAAAGGTATGAATTAATTGTCATCATGTTGCCTGTGAAGACATTGTTTTTATAGATTGTCCCTGTAAATTTCTATTGTAGATCACTCTTGGGGTCTTTCTCCTTTTATAGAACCCCCCCCTTAATATTTCTTGGAGGGCCGGCTTAGTGGTCACATATTCTTTCAACTTCTGCCGGTCGTGGAAGCTCTGCATCTCTCCATCCATTCTAAATGAAAGCCTTGCCGGATAAAGTATTCTTGGCTGCATGTTCTTCTCATTTAGTACCCTGAATATGTCTTGCCAGGCCTTTCTGGCTTGCCAGGTCTCTGTGGATAGGTCTGACGTTATTCTGATGTTCCTCCCTGTGTACGTAAGGAATCTCTTCTCCCTAACTGCCCTTAAGATGGTTTCCTTGGTTCTAAGATTTGCAAGTTTTACTATTACATGCCAGGGTGTTGGCCTGTTTTCCTTGATCTTAGGAGGGGTCCTCTCTGCCTCTAGGACTCGAGTGTTTGTTTCATTCCCCAGATTAGGGAAGTTCTCAGCTACAATTTGCTCAAATACATCTTCTAGTCCTCTCTCTCTCTCCACTCCCTCTGGAATTCCAATTATTCTGACATTGGAACGCCTCATGTGTCACTTATTTCTCTGATCCTATTTTCATGGATTCTGAGTTGTTTTTCCCTGGCCTCCTCTTTTCCTTTTTTATCTATTATATTGTCCTCCAGGTCGCTTATTGTCTCTTCTGTCTCAGTTACCCTAGCTGTTAGATCATCTAGATTGGATTGGATCTCATTGATAGCATTTTTAAGTTCTGCCAATTCAGCTTTCATTTCTGCCCTTAGAGACTCTATATTGCCATTAATTGATTTCTCCATTCTAGCCATTGTCTTCACAATTGCTAGCCTGAATTCCATCTCCGACATCTTGGTTATATCTGCATCCATTTGTAAATCTGCAGCATAAGTCATAATCTCTGAGTCTTTTCTGTTTTGGGGGCTCCTCCTCCTAGTCATTCTGTTGATGGGTGTTTGAGGGAATGTATAGAGTCCAAATTATTGACCGGAACCCAAGCAAGATGCACCTGTTTTCTTGGGACCTTAGGGTTGCTGGCCTCTTGTTTTCCCAGCCTGTCTTCTGCAGGAGGGGTATGCCGCGCTGTTACTCAGGCAACCCTGTTTGGGCGGAGTTGCCCTGCGCCCCTGTGGTGGGGGATGGGCTCAGTGGGAATCAGTCTTTGGGGCTTTTGTTCTCTGGCGCCTTTCCCTGGCTGCTTTCCGCGCCTCTTCTGCGAGTCAGAGCAGAAGAGACGGTTTCCAACTCTCTGCCTCAGAGCAGAGAGACCTCAGCCTGTTCTTCAGTGAGCTCTCCAGGCCACACTATCTCTATTTCTGTCCATGCTGCTATAAAGTGCAGCGTCCTGGGTTGTGCGCCCCTCCGCAGTGCTCCCAGTCCTGCCTCCAGGTTGGGCCAAGTCTCTGCCCTTTGTGCTTCTAAAACCGCCAGCCGTTCCCAGTTTGTGCGCGCGCGACTCCGCCGGTCTGGTTTTCCACCCCTGGGGCTGCCCTAAAGTCCTTTCCCGACGCTACCGGTCTTCGAGTCTGTGCCCCGTCCCCAGCGTGCGAGGCTGTCACTCACCAGAGGTATAGAATCCCCATGGCCAGGCACCCTCCCGCTGCTGTTTATCCTCCGATATCTGCCCGCGGTATCACGGCTCCCCGCTTCGTACCTCAAAACCAACCACCTGCGATATTCTGTTTGTAGAGATCCAGATCTTCTTACATCTCAGGCTGGTTTCGTGGGTGCTCAGAGCGGTCTGGTAGATATCCAGCTTAATTCCGGGGACCAGTTGAAATAGGGTCCCCTACTCCTCCGTCATCTTTCCCCCTCCCCCCAGTATATCCTATTCTTAAGGGATGTCGATAGATAATTTTGCTGGGTATGCATATTCATATACAAACATTACATATGTTTATACACATACAGACATTTAAATATTGTGTGGATAGATAAGATCTTTGGTCCAGTTTGATGATAGCAAAAGAATCTAGCAGTTCTTTAGAGTTTTTCTTATCTAAATCAAAGATTGCCAATGTTGTTTTGTTAAGCGTAGTTTATCTTCCCCCTCACTTTCTAATGATATAGAAAAATCATTTGTGTTAGTGAACTTATTAATTTTCTTTTCTGAGTATGTAACCTACACTGTGCTAGGAAAAAAAATAAAGGGGCACCTGGGTGGCTCAGTTGGGTTAGTGTCTGACTCTTGATCTTGGCTCAGGTCTTGATCTCAGGGTCATGAGTTTGGGCCCCACATTGGGCTCCACGCTGGGTGTGGAACCTACTTTAAAAGGAAAGGAAAATTATTCAGTTAGCTGCTTGTTGTTTCTTTTCTTTTCTTTTTTTCAAAGATTTTATTTATTTGAGGGGTACCTGGGTGGCTCAGTCGTTAAGCGTCTGCCTTTGGCTCAGGTCATGATCCCAGGGTGCTGGGATCAAGCCCCACATCGGGCTCCCTGCTCAGTGGGAGTCTGCTTCTCCCTCTCCCTCTCCCCCTGCTTGTGTTCCTGCTCTTGCGGTCTCTCTTCTGACAAGTAAATAAATAAAATCTTAAAAAAAGTTTTTTTTATTTATTTGAGAGAGCACAAGCAGGGGGAGGGGCAGGCAGAAGGAGAAGCAGGCTCCCCGCTGAGCAGGGAGCCAGATGCAGGACTCGATCCCAGGACCCTGGGATCATGACCTTAGACGAAGGCAGACGCTTAAGACTGAGCCACCCAGGCACCCAGCTGCTTGTTGTTTCTACATAATTGTCAAGGGGTCAATTTTTTAAAAACTTGAGAGTACACCTTTAAGTAATACCTAGAATTGTTATACTTTATTTTTTTTTAAAAAGTTCTATTTATAGTTAACAACATTTTGTACCTTGTGATTTACATATTTATATTAAAGGAATTTAAATCAAAAAATTATTACAACTTAAAAAAACGGACTTGTAGATTTAAATCATGTATGCTAAATGCAGCTATTCTCTATCAGGTAAGAAAATAAAAGGGAAGTACTGAGCATATAATGCTTTAAGAACTTGGAAACTGAAGTATTTATTTCTTAAATCTAAGGTATTCAGGATCTTTCCCAAGGCCAGCTGACGCTAGGGAACAGCCCGCTTGAGTTTTTTAGCACCTTCTCCCCTAAATAAAAAATGCATCCAGATCACTATCATGCATTATAGTTATAGGCTAATAGAATCTAGCCCATTTTCCCACCACTGGCTTTGAATCCAGGACCACCACCAGGTGTCATGCTAGCATTTTAATTGAAGCTTAGATACTTAATTAAATATTATTGAGCTGGTCAAGTTTAACTGTACTAAATTTATCTCATGAAACATGAGTATAATGGAGAATTAGCAAGTTAAGGGAAAAGGCTTTGAATAAGCTCTTCTTGTGAACTAGAAAAAAAACGGTTGAGTCATTTATATTTCTCCTTTGTCCAGCACTAATCCCCTTGCCTCACATTGTTACCATCTACCACAATAAATGTAGAGTTAAGCACATATTTGTGATCATGTGGCCTATATTGACAAAAATTTGCAAGGCCTGCTTTTGAATCCGTATATTACACACATACCCCCGCCCCCCGGCCCCGCCAAACCTTGAGTTTAAACTAGCTTTGATCATCACAGGAAATTCAAAGTGTACCTTGGTGAGTTCAGAGCATCAGCTTCAGTAGTCTATAGACTACCTAAGTGAAGGTGCAAAGTCAGGCATGACTCTGCAGTTTCTGGATATACTGTGTACCTGTGTGGGTGGATTTGGGAGGCAGCCCCAAAACCTGCACACCTGTCCCAGATCACCCTAGAGCAGCCATCCTAAAAATGGATTACTTTAGATTTCTTGGCCAAATTCCTAGGCTAAAAGCCTTGACTAATGCAGAGTCACTTCCTGTGTGGGACTTTGTCTGATTTATTAAAATCTAAACATATGGAAAGACTTTCCCAAAAGGAGTTATGAGAGGCATTGCGTAAGGAATATTAGTGATAGACCCCATGTGGGCACTTTGCAGATGCCCAATCCACTTATGCCAATAGGCAGTTAGGTCCATAGCTTCAGAGAAGCTAATGAGAGAGCAAATGTTGAATAAATGCAGTGTCTCCTGTTTGTCAAGGAGGCATTGATAAATGAGGTAATACGTGCAAAGTACATAGCAAAGCAGCATATACATGCCAGTTGTTATGTTTTGATAATTCTTAGACAAAATAAGGCTATTAAGGACGAGAGGGATTAAAGGCTTACGTGAAAAAGCAAATGGATTACCATTTGCAGCACATTTAAATTTTAGAACAGGAAATACTTGGAAAATATGTATATACTCGGGGCCCCTGGGTGGCATAGTCAGTTAAGCGGCCCACTCTTGGTTTCAGCTCAGGTCATGATCTCAGGGTGGTGGGTTCAATCCCTGCATCGGGCTCTGCCCTCAGTGCAGAGTCTGCTTGAGATTCTCTCTCCCTCTCTTGCTGTCTCTCTCAAATAAATAAATCTTAAAAAAAAATATGTGTATACGCTCTGTACTTAAAACATGGTATTAAAAGAAATTTATATGAATTGCAAGATAAAAGATTTGTGTGTTAGTGTTGAGTTTCTAATCATTGCCTTGAAGTAGTATGAAGAGGTGAATTCTTTCTTAAAGAAAATAAGAATAGTTTTCTTTACTCCACTTAAAAATGTGGATGTTTAGGTTAAAAGTAATCTCAGGAGGAAAAACACATTTTGTTCCTGGTTTTGGCACCCAGTAGTGTAAGGTAACTCTTAAAATTCATAATTACCACTGTTGTAATTACATAACTATTCCTACTAGATAAAAAGGGGTAATTATTGAGCCTGAGTTTTGGTCGTACCATTCACAGTTTTATGCCTAAAAAATCTTCTTCACCTCCCTAGATATCTGTATTTAGCCAAGCCACCTATTCTTAGGAAATTAGATTAGAATTTGATCCTTTTCTCAAATGGTGAAACTTGTCCAATGGAAACAAAGAAAACCAGAAGCTTAATGAAATTATATATCTGCTATATTTGTGCAGTCTTTTGACTAAGGAAGTGAACATGTGGCTATTTGAAAATTAAAGTTGTCCTTTGGCCTTAGTTGGTAAGTGTGCAGATTTTATGTCATGTAAAATAGAGTAGATTAAAATTGCAATATCATTGTGGCCGGAGATACTATGCTATGCGGCCTAGGCCGACTACAGGCCTTCCGAAGATTTTTGCTGTGCAACTATTTGTTCATGGATTGTAAAACCACACGTGGACTTTTTTGTTCCTACAGGTCTTTGCCTGGCTGTTCTTTCCCATATCTTCTGTGCCAGGTGCTCCATGTTTGCAGCTAAACTTCTGACTCACATGATGGCAGCCAGCTTAGGTACACAGGTAGGAGAACTCGGGAATTTCTACCTTTCATGAGACGTTCATATTTCTTCTATGATCCTTGAACAGAATGTATAAGTAGAGTTTAATTTCAACTTAGTTGAAGTAAGCTTGTTTAGTTTTGTAGCAGAGGATGGAGAAGGAGCACGGTAAGAGGAAATGAGAGTTTCAGGCCAAAAGTGTGTTTTGTGAATATTTTTCTCCAGAGAAGTACCGTAATATCATCCCTTACAAGAAAATAGCTGCTTCTTATCATGAAGCATTATATTCTCAACTTATGTGTGCTAAATATATGACTAAAATGTATATGTATTAAAATTAGCATAGTTTTTAATCTGTTTGAATAAAATATGCTCTGTTACAAATCCTTTTATATGGAGGGCATTAAGATGACATATATTTAAAATATCTGGATAATATGCAGTTGACCCTTGAACCACGGGAGTTGGGGCACTGACTCCCCATACAGTCAAAAATCTGCATGTAACTTTTGACTCCCCCAAAACTTAACTACTAATAGTCTACTGTTGAGTCTTACAGGTCATATAAACAGTTGATTATCATATATTTTGTATGTTATATATATTAAATGCCACATTCTTATGTTAAAGCAAGCTAGAGAAAAGAAAATATTTAAAAAATCATAAGGAAAAGACATTTACAGTATTCTTCTGTACTTACCGAAAAAAATCCACATGTAAGTGGATCTGCACAGTTCAAACCCATGTTGTTCAAGAGTCACCTGTATTTTGTTTTGTTTAATATTTAAGAATACGGTTTGGTAGAACATTCTTTTCTGAAAAATTACTCGGGTGTCAATTGCATAAGATAATAACATGAGAAACATGTAGTCATTCATTAGCATGAAGTTTAAAGCACAGTTTAAAAACAGACGACAGATCAAAAGATGAAATTGGATGCCTTTTCTGTCTATGAGGTACATGGACAGTATATGTGTGTGTGTGTGTGTGTGTGTAATGATTGTGAACACAGACTATTTGCAAAACATTCTGTGAATGTAGATGATGACTTAATTTATTTTTCTGTGAAGGTCCAGGAGGTTTTCATAGAGGAGGTGATGTCTTAGCTAGGACTTGAATGAGAATTTCATGCAGTTTGTTGATTAGGGGAAAGGTGGGCACAGATGTTTATATAAGCAAAGGGGAAAAAGCATAATCACTTCTACTTAAAGGCTGTAATTACAGATCCAGACAGCAAGAATACATTATATAATATTATTATTGAGAGAACTTTGTATTTATTTTATAAAGTAAAATTTCCCCTTTTCTAAGTAGTTGGGACCCTTCTGGAGTACAAAAAATACTATTTCTTGATTGGGTGCTGCTGGTTATATGCATATGTTCACTTTATGTAAATTTATTGTGCTGTACACTTAGGATTTGCATACGTCTTTCAGAATGCTAAAAGCATTTCATTGAACTCTGAACAGAAGTTTTTAAAATAATACTAGTGGAGGAGCTGAAATATAAAATGGAAAATTCTCTGAGATACTGGACTCCTGCTGAATTTTTTTGTCCCAGGAGTGAAAACGGCAACGTGTAAATTTCATAACTTTATTTTGGGGGGAACAATCAAGTGCCATATTCCAAGCAGAGGATTCCAGGTTGCGTTTTTTAAAGTACCTATGAGCTATGGGAGGTAACAGCTGTTACCGAAAGGGGGCTTGCATTGAATTTGACAAAGCTATTTATATTGCCTTGGTAACCTATCTTAGCTGTCTGATCTTGTCTTTGCTTCTTGTATGTAAGATCTTAGAAAACCCGCCTTCCATAATTAGAGTTTACTTGGCTGCTTTCACCACCCACTCTGCTGATTTTTTGGCAGCAGAATTTGTACAAGTCTTAATTATAGCACTGTAGAATTACAGACAACTCTTCAGTGTCCTAGCAGACAAATTTGCTCATGTCTAGGGATGTGAAAGAAGGACCCAGGATTTATATGTTGGGACATTGCCTTCTGATTCACATTGTACTTACCATTAATTTTAGAGAAGAAGGTTAGTCAAATCCATGTTTTTCAGTTTATTTTTAGAATAGATGAAGCCATGTGGCATGAAGTATTCTATAATGTGTGGCTTGTGACATGAAATCACTAAAAAAATAATTTCCAGAGTTTATTTTGGTAGGAAGAATTGGTATATTGTTGATAGAGAAAGTAGTTTCCTCAAAATGGTTTACCTATCTACTTTGATTTTTTAAAATACCCTCTAAATGAAAGAGAATAGTTGTTTCCCTGAAAATCTTTTAGCAAAAGCTTTTTTAAAATTCTCAGACTCTCCAAAAAAAGAAATGAAGCTGACTACAGGAACTTGGGCCTGCCCTTTCTGAATTTTAAAATTATGTTTATATCTCCAGTTACAGAATCTTGCCAGTGGGGGTATTCCAGTTCCAACCTCGGATCTCTCATTTAAAATCCTCCATCAACGTTATGTTGACATCCTTAGAGTCTGAGTTTCCTCTTGAGAAGTCTTCAGAAATAGACTTCTGGCTTGTCCTTCTTTGGCTCCAAGAATGAAACTTCTCTAGCTGGCCTGGAGTGTTTGAGTTGCAAATACAGGTCAGCCAAAAGCATTCAGTTTTAAATATTTATTGCTTACCTTAACTAGGTTGAATGGCGTTTGTGGGAAAGGGAAGAATGGAAATGTGATAATCTGTGGCTTCCTTTCAGAGTACAGGGGGTCAATCAATGAGCAAGGCAGTCAGGAGTCAAGAAAATGTGATTCTGGCTCTACTTCTCTACTAGAAACATATGTAAAAATGTATACTTATATATTCATAATTTATTATAAAATGTATTATATATAATCTATAAATGGGAGGAAGGTAAACAAGAATCCAAAGATTATTGCTGTTTTAAAAGTCAAGAGATTCTGCTTTAATCTGTGGTTTGTCATTCTAGCATCTTTGAGAATCATTGACTATAAATTACCAGCAGGTGGCAGTAGAAGATTTTTTTTAAAATGGTTTTTCAGTCTCAAGCAAAAATGGAGTTCAGTAGAAAAACTTGAGAAATGTTTTTATAGATAGCACTTCTTTGGGCTAGAGAGTATTCTTCTGCAACATAGTAAATGTACATTTGTAGCTTATTTTTTTTTTCCATTTTGTTTGGAATTACACTAAATAAACATGTAGGGTGCTATAAGAAAGCTTGTACATCACTAGCTTAGAATATATCTTTCTGTGCTTTATCACTTACAGTTAAATTCAGGGGCATAAGATTGTTTTCATCATTGTATTTTTGCTGTGAATAACTTTTAATAAGTGTGTTATTTATACTGAAATATGTGTTCATTGAAATGTCGCAGGTAGAAGTTTTTGAGATAAGATCTGTATTTTCAGTATTGTTTATTTTAAAAAGTATGCATTTTTCTTCAGTGCCAAGTTAATATTTCTCACTTACCTAGAAGAAAATTACTAAATAGCAAGAAACTGTGAGACCATTCACTTCAAGTATGTAGTGAAAAGCAGCAAACAAATTTTCATGGTATTGGGTGATGTTTCTCGGAAAAACATCTAATTATATCTTTGGAATTTTTATCTTAGAATCGCATTGCCAACCCATGTGTGCCCTGATAAGGCTGGTAAACAACTAGGACAAAGGACAAGTTTGCAGTTCAGGGTTCTTAGTTCTGGGGGTTCTGTCAGGAAAAGCAATTCTCCAAATCTAAAAAAAGAACAGAAATTTTCTCATAGAAAACATGATGATAAGATAGAACTACATTTACTCTGGTTGGTAAACTTAACAGAGGGAAATATTTGGGGCTTTTTCCCTCTGTTTTTTGTTTATATGGCTTAAGCACATATTTTGAAACTGAAGAATAAATTTGTCTAGAAAAAAATATATATATAAATGATTAAATTTACCAGCCAGTCTATACATTATCTGAATTCAGACGACACTAAATGTCTGAGAATTTCAAATACTTAAAGTTTTTGGTGGCCATTGGATATGCAGGGGTTTTAACTACACAGGCCTTCTCCTCAATAAAGGGCAAAGGAATTGCCTTAAAATGCAGAGGATTGTTCTCTGGTAGTTAGCTGAGGTTGGGCTCTCGTTGTTTGCCCGATATTCCCATTCTGTAACATTTGGGGCGTCATTTTGCAGTGTCGTTTTGTTTCCCAGGTAGAATGCCGCTCAGATATTCCTGCCAGCAGATTCTGATTTAATCTACAGCCTGTGTCATTTTAGCTTTGAATCTCTAGCATTTTGGGACTCTGAGAATCATTGACTACATGTGAATGAAGCCAGAAGCCATGTGTAACATATCAAAGACAGGCTCCTTCTGGCTACCACAGGGCCCGGGTTCTCTCCCTGCAGCTTGGCACTATTTTGTTGAGACCGCCAGCTCAGGAAAGCCATCGTGTGTGTAGAGTCTGAAAACATGTATCTCACAAGTATATTTTTATCAGTTGAAGCAGAGTGTGACAGAAATTGTCAAGTGTCAACTAATCAGAACATTGGTTGGAAGTTTGGGTTCATCACTTGGTAACCAGGGTATCCTATGTTATTTCTGCTTTCATTACAAAAGGAAAGTGTTTAACAATTTAAGTACAAGGATCAAAATTGGATCTTGCTTTGGCAGTTGGGTACTTGAGAAACACAAAGGGTCATTATTCAGTAGAACATTTATGATTATTTGTTAGTGCAAACATAAGTAGGTTAGAAAAGTGTTTCTTACACTTCGTGTTGGCATCTTAGTAAAATTCGGACACTGAACCAGTAAGTCTGGGGCGGGTTTCTGGACGGGGCTTGTTAGGAGGTCAGGTTAACCATGTTATGACCTAAGGACATCTGGTTGTTGCTGTTGCTGCCAATCCTGCTGTTGCTGTTGTTATTACTAAACCCACACTGTCAACCTGTTTTCCTTACTATGAAAAATTAAGAAATGCCATTAATTAAATTTTTACTTTCATTTAAAGTGTCACTGCCTTTGAAACTACTTACAGACATTTGTCTTTTTTTCTTGAAGGAAAGACTTCTGCTGCTGTTTTTTTTTCTTGTTTTATCCTCCCTCCTGTCCCCCAACCCTGGGTTACTAGGAAAAGGAAAGGTACTTAGACAAGTAAACTAATGGACGACTCAGAGTACAGCCTAGGCTTTTATTTTGGTCTTTCTCATAGCATTTCATACTTGGCAGAGCTTCTCAATGTTGTTTTTGGACATAAAATAAACCACTAGAAAGAAAGTGTAGCCAGCCCCTCCCCAATTCCTTCTTTCCTCTAAAGAGCTTGTAAGTGCCCCCACTTAAATGGTATTAAGTATGTAAGGCTTCTATTTTTATTTTTCATACAAAAAAATTCTGTATTTGGTTGTGCCTTTTCTTCATGTAGGGATTAATTTGGTGAACATGAATGAAAAGCATTCACACAGATATGAATATACACTTAAGTAGAATTGATTAATCTCTTTGAGTCTTAATGCAAATATAATGTCACATTCATGACTGGTGCCCATTAAGTTGTCCAGTAGTGAAATTAAAACAAAAATCTCAACAAACCCTGCTTATCCCAGGTGAGGATCATCATTTATCCATAAACTCAACCACTTTGAACTCATCTACCATATGCACAGTTTTGAGTTGTGCAATGGGCAATTCCAGGCAAGATATGCACACAGGAAGTATGTAAATAACAGTGTAAAACAGTAACCTCATTGTAAGAACCAAGTATGTACGTAGATCTCTTCTTCTCTTGTATACTCTATAGTACTCCATAAGCTGTGGACTTGGGGTGGGGGGGACTCGGCTGGAAAGTCTCCACGGAGCAAATGGAATTGACCTGGTTGTTGAAGGATGTGTAAGATGTGAGGCCTTAGAATGTGACACATTCTGGGAAGGGAAAACAGCAAAAATCAAGGCATGGAGGTTATGATGGACCTGGGGAATTCCATTTCTGTGAGGCCTGCCCCTGTGCATAAAGAAATAGATCTGGCGACCACAGATTAGGCAGTTTCATTTTGCCTGAGAACCGATGGAGTCAGTCCAAAAAGGTGCAGTATGAAAGGGGTGTTTTTAAGGATTGATCTAGCAATTAGGGATTAAATGAAAAATAGATTAAAGTAGATGAGAGGCTGGAATTTAGGGAGATGAGTTTGGAGAAGCTGGGTTAGGGCATCCTAACCCTTATCTGGTTAGGATGGGTTGTGAGCTTGGACAATGGTAGGGGTAATGAGAATCCAAAGGAAGAAATAAGAACTAATAAAAAAAACCACCTGTTTTGCTTTATGAAAGCTTTGGAATTTCACTTCTGTCTTTAAACCAATAAAAAGACCACATTGCACATTTTATTTAATAAATGCTAATATAATAAATGCTAATACAATACTAAGTATCGTATAGGTACTGATATCACCCCTGTTTTATGGATGAGGCAGTCAGGGCACAAAGAATGTAAGTTCCTTGCCCGAGGTCACATGGTTGTAAGCGACAGAAGCAGTTACTGAGCATGAGCAGTCAGGCTCCAGTCCTTGCCTTTAACCACTCTGCATACTGCCACATAAATCAGGAATTAATGAGATTTACTCTATCACCAAAGGAGGTCAGTGATTCTCAGGTGCCTGTGAAACTGGTGGTTTCATTTGCCTCAAATAGAAAATGCAGAAAGATTTAATAGTTTGCAGCCTTAGGGGTTTAAAGTTTCCATAGCACATGTAAGCCAGTGGTTTAGATGTTACCTACATAAACATGGAGGTCTTGACACTGTGAAATAGGTTCTTTGAGACAGGCTGTGTAGTGAACCTGTGATTATAGAATGCACATAGCTAATGTCATTTGTGGTACTGAACTCAGTGATTTACATGTATTGCCTTATTGTTACAACAACCAGATGAGCCGGGACCTGCCATCTTTCCTATTTTACAGATGGAAAAATGGGACGAAGTTCCATTACCTGTCTTAACCTTCACTAGTAGAATGTGGCAGCCGGAAGAAAGATTCAAACTCGAGGCAGTCTGGCTCTAAAACCTGTGTGTTTAAAACACTGTGCCATGTGGAATGAGAAGGATCATTAGATGCAGATAATTAAAGCACAGTTAAAGTTTCTGAAGCCAAGGAAGGGAAAGGGGTTTCTAATGGAAGGACTGAGCATCAGTGGGAGATTAGTCCTCAAATTTGGCAAGAACAAGGTCCCTGGAAATTTGGAGAGAGATGATGAAAATGAGACATACAGGGTTAGGGAGGAAAGGGGTAGGGAAGACGTGGGAGAGGCTGATTCAGACCACACCTGAGAGAAGTTTGACAGTGAAGGAAGGGGACAGTCAGCCCGGATCAGCCTGGGAAGGGGCGCAACTCAGGTGTCTCTGATCATAAAAAGCTTGCTGAAGGGAATGTGGACCCTGGGGCTACCAGCTACCAGCAGCCAAAAGGGCAGGTTTCCCCATCTCCCCCCATCCCCTCCTCATTGGTATTTTCCTCTTTTGAAAGAGAGCTTTTTATAGAAAATTGATGAAAGGGTAATAAGATTTAGTGCATTTCTCTTTGGTTCCTGTTTTTATTTATACTTTTTGATTGCATGGAAATGTTTTATGCAGGCAAGTGACACTCTGCTAGCGTGCCTAGCCTAATCTTGTTACATCTATCTAGAAGATTAGAGCTATAGTTTGAGCTCCCCCTCCCCCATTTCTTGAATCCAAATTTCTTTGATGACTTTATATGTGAATCTGCAGTCAGTTATGAAGTAAATTTGTAACTAGTGATTATCAAATAATTTTATAGTCTTTTCCACAGCCAAAAATATTATGTTATTCACAAGTATGTGCTTTGAGAGGTTAAAATGATATTGGTATTCAGATAGACTGAAACTTGAATATTAATCCAAGTATTGAATTTCAGGAGAAATAATGTATTTTATTTATGCTTTCTTCTTGAGTACACATTTCCTTTATATACCAAATTTTTCATTCTTAAATATTTTGTTAAAGAAATCCAGCTTTTTTTCAGCATGCTTTCAAAATTTAGCTCAACCATAAACCGTTCTCACTAAATTGAAAATAAGTGGACGCTGAAGATACAAAAATAGTATTGTGGTCACGCTACTGGGAAATTCAAACTTTCCCAAGTGCTGAAGTAGCCAAACAACAGAAAGAGTGAGTAATATTCTGAATGAGGCTACAGTGACATTATCATGTTTGCAACATGGCTTTTGTTACTAGGAAAATTTGTGAGGCAAATCCAGACTTTACCAGAAAATACCAGTTTGGAATCTTCTATTACAGCCTCAGAAGCATAAACTATCCTTGACTTTTAAAAGACTAGTTTTGATGTCCCTAACTAAGGAAAATCAGCCTCTGAGAAAAATTGTTTTTATGAATATTTAATGATAGCTCTAAAGAACTTTAACAAATATGGAGTGTAGGAGGAAGAGACCCTGTTCTGGAATTAAAAGGACGAAGGGAGTAATATCCCTGAGCCATATCAGAAAAGTCTTTGGAAAAATAATGCCTGCCTTGCGGAGTTACTAAAAGGATAATAGATGGTGTTCAAAAAACTTGAAACAAGACCTGGAAAACAAGGGAGCAGAGGAGGAAAGTGAGGTCAATTCCTGCTGCCACACAGCATTGAAGAGGCCCTTTGGGTTCTGCTCAAACACTTCCGAATGACTTCTGGAGCACTGAGCCTGGTTTGGTGTTCTTGAGGTTTTCTTAAGTCAACTGCGAGGGAGGTGACAGTTTTGTTCAGCCCCACCTTTTAAAACAGTCAGCTCTATCTTGCCTGTTGCCACCTTCTCATTGTACTGTCCCAGAAAGGCTTTTCTATTGGTCTGCATTATCTGTAGACACTGTATTAATTTTGCTTTGTTTGTATATATATTTTTAAAGATTTACTTATTTATCTTAGAGAGAGAGAAAGAGCAAGTGTGTGAGTGCCGGGGGGGGGGGGGGATGCGGGTGGAGGGCAGAGGAAGAAGGAGAGAGAGAATCTCAAGCAGACTCCCTGCTGAGCGCAGAGCTGGACTTGGGGCTACACATGGGGCTTGATCCCATGACCTTGAGATCATGACCCGAGCTGAAATCAAGAGTCAAACGTTTAACCGACTGAGCCACCCAGGCGCCCTTGCTTTGTTCGTATTTTTTTTTTAATTTTTTTTATTGTTATGTTAATCACCATACATTACATCATTCGTTTTAGATGTAGTGTTCTATGATTCATTGTTTGTGTATAACACCCAGTGCTCCATTCAGTATGTGCCCTCTTTAATGCCCATCACCAGGCTAACCCATCCTCTCACCCCCCTCCCCTCTAGAACCCTCAGTTTGTTTTTCAGAGTCCATTGTCTCTCATGGTTCATCTCCCCCTCCGATTTCTCCCCCTTCATTCTTCCCCTCCTGCTATCTTCTTCTTTTTTTTTTTTCTTAACATATTTTGCATTATTTGTTTCAGAGGTACAGATCTGAGATTCAACAGTCTTGCACAATTCACAGCGCTTACCAGAGGACATACCCTCCCCAGTGTCTATCACCCAGTCACCCCATCCCTCCCTCCCCACCCCCCACTCTAGCAACCCTCAGTTTGTTTCCTGAGATTAAGAATTCCTCATATCAGTGAGATCATATGATACATGTCTTTCTCTGTTTGACTTATTTCGCTCAGCATAATACCCTCCAGTTCCATCCACGTCATTGCAAATGGCAAGATCTCATTCCTTTTGATGGCTGCATAATATTCCATTGTATATATATACCACATCTTCTTTATCCATTCATCTGTTGATGGACATCTTGGCTCTTTCCACAGTTTGGCTATTGTGGACATTGCTGCTATAAACATCGGGGTGCACGTACCCCTTCGGATCCCTACATTTGTATCTTTGGAGTAAATACCCAGTAGTGCAATTGCTGGATCGTATGGTAGCTCTATTTTCAACTTTTTGAGGAACCTCCATACTCTTTTCCAGAGTGGCTACACCAGCTTGCATTCCCACCAACAGTGTAGGAGGATTCCCCTTTCTCCGCATCCCCTCCAACATCTGTCGTTTCCTGACTTGTTAATTTTAGCCATTCTGACTGGTGTGAGGTGGTATCTCATTGAGGTTTTGATTTGGATTTCCCTGATGCCGAGCGATGTTGAGCACTTTTTCATGTGTCTGTTGGCCATTTGGATGTCTTCTTTGGAAAAATGTCTGTTCATGTCTTCTGCCCATTTCTTGATTGGATTCTTTGTTCTTTGGATGTTGAGTTTGATAAGTTTTTTATAGATTTTGGATACTAGCCCTTTATCTGACATGTCATTTGCAAATATCTTCTCCCATTCTGTTGGTTGTCTTTTGGTTTTGTTGACTGTTTCTTTTGCTGTGCAAAAGCTTTTTATCCTGATGAAGTCCCAATAGTTCATTGCTTTGTTCGTATTTTTAAAATGAGAGTTTTTTCCCCCCCAATCTTAAGTATTTTCTAAGTGCTTGTGTCTTTATTGCTTGTGGTGAGTTGTTGAAACCTTAAGAACTGGAGATATATGTCTTTCTTATATATATATGTATGCTTTTATATATATATATATATATGTTTAAATAGGCATATAAATGTCTTTTTAAAAATACATATGCCTTTATATATGAAAAACATAAAATACATAATATATATTTACATATACAGTGTGTGTCATATAAGCTTGTGCATGTGTGTGTGTGTGTGTATACTTTTGGAAATTGAAATAGGCTTATATTTCAAAAACAGAAATACTCTGTGATGAAACACTTGGTGTACTGCTAAGTACTACCTGCTATAAACACTGATATGCATAAATTCCATGTAATCCTTACAACACTGTGAGGTAGTCAGTATTATTTTTATTACCTCTGCATTACACATGAGAAAAAGGAGACCCCAAAAGATTACGTTATTTGCCCCCTTCCGCCACCCCACATCAGCTAGGTCTGTCAGCTCCAAAGCCCTGCTCTCCCTCCCCACCCCTCTGCGAAGGACGCCAGAGAACTCCATGGTGCCTTTTCCTCCCCTTCCATGGAACGGAACAGCATGGTCTCTTGGAGACGTTTTTTAAAACAGCTTTGTTGAGATACAATTCATAGACTGTACAGTTCACCCATTTAAAGTGTATAATTCATTGACTTTTAGTATACATGCAGAGTTTTGCATCCATCACCATCATCAATTTTATTTATTTTTTCTAGCTTTATTGAGGTATAGCTAACATTTACTACTATACTAATCATGTTAGTGGGTCTCTCTTAAGTCTCGTTTTTAGTTCTCTGACATCTTGCTTCCTTTTGTAAATCTTTTCAATGATGGGCCCTTACAAAATTGGTTCTTAAATTTACAAGTATATCTGTAAGTCCTAGGAAGTCATGTCTTGGAGCTTTAGCAGCTTGCTCTACTGACAGAGTGTCTTACATTTGGTTTCCCATCTGCCTAGCTAAGCTTTAAGGTCCTGAGCAAAAAGACTATTCTTTTTTTTAGTATCATATGCTATACCAAATGATAAACAAGAGGGCCAAAATGACAATAGTTATAAAAGTAAAGCAGCTTTTCCTATAGGTTTGTTAGTTGTGTGGCGTCTAGAACCACCTTTCTAGCAAAGCCCCATTTGGATCTAATCTCCCAAGTACGTAAGCCCTTGTGTTCTGCCAGGGATGGGAGGAACTTGGTTTCAGGCACTATGTTTTGGTTGTAAGGGTGAATGTTATTGCCAAATTGAAACATTTACATGTTACATATCAACAGCCAAGTGCATTTCATGGCCAAATTTCATCTGCAGAAGATGGCATGTGTAAGTGATCTTATGGGGCTAGGCGTGGAAACGGAAAAATTCCATAGCAACCCTAGACCCCACCTCTAAGTCCCACTCCAATTCGTTTTATGCTCTCGCCCCTTTAGAAATACAGAAATCAAAGTTAAATGAAAGTGTGATACTCTGAGTTCATATTCTCAATTTTTTTATATTTAAAAAATTTTTTCAATACAGATTTCCCTTTTAAAAAATATGCGTAGAGTTAACTGTATTTGAGAATTAAATGTATTTTATGTTGATGTTTCCAGAGTTTATCCCAATTGTTATCATGTTCCTGTAAACCATCTCTCTTCTACAGTAGCCTTGAAACTATCCCCCATGGTTTTACTCTGGCCCTGGTCTTTATAATCTGTTCTCTTCTCGGGGCCAGAGTAGTCCTTTCAAAGACTTAATCCACCCAAGTTATTCTCCCACCTAAAATCCCTCAGTCACTTCCTATAAAAAGAGGAACTTTTGACCTTTGTCCAGCAGACCATTGAGGATCATTCCTGCCTACTCTGATCTCACCTCCTACAGTCTCTACCCATTCATCCAACACCAGCCACAGTGGACACATTTCAGTTTCTTAAACATACCACCTCCTTGTCCTGGGTTCTGGGTTCTAGTTAACTCCCAAGCCTTGGAAGTTCTGCACCAGTGTTTACTTATTCATAAATTTATTCATCTGTCCATCCTTCACACTCAGCTCTTACTTTTATCACCTTAGAACAGCCACCCTGAGTAGCCCCCTGCCCCACAATATCACATCACTATTTATTTTATATCATAAATCAGTATCTGGGCTCTCTTGTTTATTTATTATCTTCTGTCCCCTTCTTCAGTTCCTGCTTCTCACCTCCTGGAATAGAAATTCCATTTGGTCAGGAATTGCCTGTCTTGTTCGTTGCTATGTTTCCAGCACCCACAAAAAGTTTTTTGGCGCATACTAGATTTTCAGTAAGAACTAGTTTATAATAAGAAAAATAATCAGGTGCAAGGAAATTGTAGGCTTGCTCCTTTAAAAAAAAATTCTTCAGCAATTTAAAACTAAGTTATTACCATTTTCTCATGAAAATAAGCTCAATTCCTTAAAGAAAAATCAGAATTAAAAAGATTATTCATATCACTAAAGAACTGTAATGTTGTAGGATCTACAGCTTACGAAGTGCATTATAACTCTTGGTTTATAATTTAAGTGCACTCAATTCAGAATTAGTTTTTCCAGAAAAATAGTTATAATGAAAAGTTAAGATCCCAAGCCAGCCACCCAAGCCTATTCAACTCTTAATCCAGCTGTTATGGATCCTAATTGTACTTAGTAATTTTTCTTCATGTTAAAACACATTCTGATGTCTGATTGGGAACTTCAAGAAAACCCTTACTACTCTGACAGCCTGTCCTTTCTTCAGAAGCCCGAAGAAGCAGACCACAGAGGCCCAGCCTCGGGAGGGGAATTGGAGGCAGGTGATGGGGAATTAGAAGTGAGAGGCAGACTTCTGGAAACTTGCTTCCTGAGTTCAGGGAGGTGTTTCTGCAAGTGCCTTGGATGGCAGATGTGAAGGTTTCTGAATCTTGTGGACAGTAGTACGAGGACAGGAATTTGTTTCTTAAAGCGGCTTTTTAAAACTTCTTATTGAGAAACAAAATTAAAGATGAAAGAACAACCATTGGAGTATACAGAAGAGTTTTCTTAAATAAGATCTCTCTGTATTCCAGAAGAATAACATTTTGTGTTCAATTGAGTGAGCACTGGGTGTTATACACAACTAATGAATCGTTGAGTGCTACAACAAAACTTATGATGCGCTGGCTAACTGAACATAATAAAAAAAAAGATTGAGTGTAGACACTCAGGATAGATAATAACTAACTGTAATAGCTAATTTTAATAAGTAATTAACTTGTAAATGTCTATAGTGCCAAAGTAGATAATGTGGGCCATTAAAATAAGGACTTAAGCTACAAGGTTATCATATTGATAGTATGTTGGAATTAGGGATGAGATGAAATATCCCAACATACTGTAATATGTCTAGACATAATGAACAATCCTGCCGTGTTTAGGTCACGTTTATAATTACGATGAAACTACTGAGTGTTTCTGAGTTTATTCTATTGGATACCACACTCTCAAAGCCTTTTAACCTATGAGTAGCTGAGAGCATTTGTTATAACGCTTGGTATTTTGCAAACAAATGAGCTGATGAGACATAATAATCATAAAACCTTGTTCCCTCCCCCAAAAAATATTTTTAAAAGTTGAAGTCTTTGCACTAAGGAATGTGGTTTTATACCTTGGAAACCTTCAGATAAAAAGTGAGTTAGTTAATTTTCTTTGCTTTCTTGAATCTGTAGAGAAGTGTTCAATAAATATTTGTTTTAGTAGGGCAATATAAGCATGTTAAATTATATAAATAGAGGCTTGTAGGTATGGCTTACACTGTTTCTTCACTCCACAGAGGTACAAAGGCCAGAGGAATCTAAGAGATTAACCTCAGGAAGTCAGAATAGCTGGATTGCCACTGTTTTAACTCAGGTCATGGTCATCATTACTGTTTATTTATTACATACTTGTGAGACCACATAAAAAATGACCTATATTATACAAACAGTCCACATGTGAACAACCTTTCACTCTAAGTTTGGGACTATTCTTTTGAAAGTGTTTGTTAGGGTTGATTATTGAAGACTCTTGTGTGAATATAGAAAAGTCAGATGAGGGCAAGCAAGTCTGTCTATCTCCTATTTGAGTCTTAATCAGAGCAGCAGAAAAATCTATTTATTCTCTAGGTAACAAAAAGAAGAGAATCTTTATTGAAATTTTTGTAGAAGCCCAATTTAAATTTATCTCTTTGTATGTAACAGCTATTCATTGTTCCCATTCCACAAATATTTAGTGTTGTATGTAATATGTCAGGTTTTTTGCTAGGAACCACAGACATACAGATAAATAAGATGTATCCTCAAGCAATTTACAGTCTACTAGGAAGGGAATAAACATGTAAATAAATGAATGCAATAAACTATTAGAGGCCTATAATGGCGACCTGTACAGCATACAGTGGGAACAAAGAAAAAGAACAAAAAAGGGAGTTATTAATTCTATCCAGGGTGAGGGGTGGGGTCAGAAAAATCTTTTATAGAGATGAGAATGCTTAAACTGTCTTGAAAGATGAGAAATCTTTACCAGGTAGAATCTACATATAATTAAAATACAGACATTAGTAAAGGCAGAGGAATGGGCTGTGTCTGGTGGGATTAGTGATGCAAAAGGATTGCTCTATATTAGAGTATATTCTGTTTATTTTGCAAGGCTTCAGGGATGGTTCAACTGGTTAAGGTCTGCTGGGGAGGAAGGGAGAATTACTTCCCTGGCAGATTTGGAAGAGATGGGGAGTAGTCTCCAGACATGAGCTGAACTGATATTTGAGGAAATGAGAATTACTTTTTTTTTCTTTTTTAAGATTTTATTTATTTATTTGACAGAGAGAGAGAGATAGTGAGAGAGAGAGCACAAACAGGGGGAGCGGCAGTCAGAGGGGTAGGGAGAGGCAGGCTCCACACTGAGCAAGGAACCCGATGTGGGACTCAATCCCAGGACCCTGGGATCATGGCCTGAGCCAAAGGCAGACGCTTAACTGAGCCACCCAGGTGCCCTGGAAATCAGAATTTCTTATAGGTTTTTCAAGGATAAGAATTTGGGTACCACAGATACATTTTCATGTCTCATGAGCAGTTTTCTTAGAAATGTGTTAAATAGTCTAATCTGAAAAGGCCACTGTATCCAGTTCTATACTACTGCTCAAAAAAAAAAAAAAAAATCAGAAGTCTCTGTTCTGTAAGGTGTCAGGTGATTCTGTAGGGTTTTTGTCTTTTAATAATGCACAAGATAATACCTCTTTAAAAGTGAAGCATTCATCATGCATTAAGATAAAAAGCTATTTCATATTTTAAAGAACAATTCCTCCAAACAACTCCAATGAGCTCTGTGTTATTAGCTCAAGCGAAGAAACAGGAAAAAGCTAATCGGGTATAAAGTGTGGTTTTCAGTGTTACTTCAAATGCAATCTACTGCGGTCATGTTAAAGGCCCATACAAGTATAGTTTTACATATTACAGTATTTAAACTTGCATAAAAATATTAATACAACACTATATTTTATATGCCTTTTACATAAGCCCCAAGGACAAATTTCAGAAAAACACAACAGTGGAGTTGTGGTAACTTCAATGTTTAACTGTAGGAAATATATCCTGTGCATATTTTCCATAATATTACCTTTTGTGAATCTACTATTGAATTCATGTTTGTAAGGTAAAGATAGAATTCAGAACATAGAGAAATACAGTGAAAATGCCACAGGAAAATATTTGTGTCATTGTTGAAAGTTCAGCATGTGTACCTCTTTTCTAAGTTATTAATAGGCCTGAGAACAACAATATAAGCAATTTCTCCTAAATAGAAGCAAGTCTGAGAGAACAGACTTCCGTCAGAAGTGGCTGATGTTAGGGAGAGGGGAAGCTGAATTCAAACAGTTTTGTGAGAAACTAGAAAAGAGGAAGCAATTCAGCTTCACAATCGGTCACTGATACTTGCTTTACTCTCTTTGGAGTTTACAAGAGGCTGCCAAGTTACGTATCACGCAGGCTGCCTAATCCTTGGAGGCCTCTCTTCCAGCTGATGTCTGCGTCAGTGGTGGCCATGAGAGAGGAAACAACTTGAGGAAAAGATTGTTTACCACTTGAGTTTAACGTGGAATCAGACGGCTGAAGTAAGTGGTTTAGAACACCACTGGAATGCTGCTTTGTATACATTTAAAAGGCACAGTGATTCCGAGAGTTACTGAACATCTAGTCCTAAATGTTAATTAGGATCTCATTCTGAAGGGCACCTTCTTACCACTTCCTTGGAGGTAAATATGAAAAGCCAAAGACATACATTTAATAAATACCTCTTACGTTTACAGTCGTGTATAAATTCTGTGTGACATGAGACAAATAATCTGACTAACAAACCCCAAAGTCATCACAGTCGTGTTCTCCAGAAGATCATAATTAAGGAGAGCTGGGTATATTTATAGGTATATGAAACAAGAGAAAACAAGAGTTTGAAATTGGCTACATAAATGTGATAGACTTGTCATCCATTTTTTGTTGTACATTTACACTTTTTCCCACTTTACAGATTATAATTTACTTGAGGGTAAGGACTCTAACCACATTTGTTTGTTAGATCTCCTTCTGTGGACAAGCTGGAACAAATGGGAAAGAAACCATTGACCAGCTGCCTGTGAGTAATTCTTTCCCCAGGATAAGCCCACTTTAGCTTTTAAGTGGAGAATGGCTTGGGGAAGGTGTTGTAGAACGAAGGTCACAGACTCAGACATGTTTGAAACAAGGTTTTTATTCCTGTTCTCCCAATGTGCAAGCAGATTTGCAGAAGGGAAGGAAGCATCCACCAGCAAAAGCAGGGTGAGGACTCCAACCTCACTTCTAGGAGTAGAACCTAAGATTCCCACCCCCACTGTCTTTCCAAAAATTGTTTTGAGATCCACAGAAAGGATAGACCCTTATATTCAGAAGTAAACCCACTTAACATATGCATTTGAAGAGCAGTCTGTGTGCACATTTTGAAAACAAAAAAAGTATCAGTAAATAAAATCGGCTATAAATTTGAAAGGAGATTTGAAAAGAAAAGAAAAAGCAATTTTCATTTAGAAAAATAAGTAAGGCATGACATGAGAGTAATACAGTTAAGATATTTTGTTAAAGTTTAAACAAAATTTTTTTTACTTTTAAAATGTGTGACATATAGTTATTTTGATTATGGAAGCACTGATTCCCCTCATCAAAGGAAGAATGGCTTTTCTCCCACTCCTAAACAAGATTTAGCCTTGTTTCTTGAAATTTAATTTTTTTTATTGTGCTTCTTTGATTTGATTTTTTCCCTTCATTTTCCCAAATGGAAGTAAAGTTTAAAGTTTTAATTCAATTAAACTAACTTATTTTAAGAAGGCATTTTCAGGTGGGTTTTCTTTTTCATTTCATTTATATAATTCTTAGAGGGTAATAGTATTGTTAATAATACTCTCTTTGAGGGGCACCTGGATGGCTCAGTCAGTTGAGCATCCAACTCTTGATTTAGCTCAGGTCATGATCTCAGGGTCATGAGATTAAGCCCACATCAGGCTTTGCGCTGGGTGTGGAGTCTGCTTAAGATTCTCTCTCTGCCCCTCCCCCACTTCCTCTCCCTAAAAAATAAATAAATGAATAAATAATAATCTCTTTGAGCTTCTGGTGTGATCCAGAGACTTTAAATATGCTTCTTCATTTTATTTTCACAGTACTGCTATCAGTGGCCATTATTGTCTTTATTTTATAGCTCTGTAATCTGAGACTCACAGAATATAATTAAATCTGCCCAAGAAGCCATAACTATGAAGCAGGACTAAGATTTGTACCCATGTATGTGTCTGAATCTTTTATCCACGAAACTACCCACAAATGTCTATAAATGTGCATATGTGTATGTATATCACATGTACATACTTTGTTATGCACCCATCCTTAGTTGATAATTGATGGAATATTTTGTATTTCTTGGATTCTACTTAGTACATTGCCAAGAAACTGCTGGATTTCACCTGTGCAATTTTTGAAAAGAAATTAAATGATGCACTCCAGGAAGGGTTCACATTTGCTCATTATTTCTGGCTTAATCAAATTAATGGGAAAGAACAAAAAGTAGCTAAGACCAGAGGCCCTGTAACCAGTGTTGCTGGAAGTTATGCCCCTGTTACTTTGACACGTGTGTGTGTGTGTGTGTGTGTGGCCAAGGGTCTAATTAATTATTGGGCTGTTAACAATATAATTTAAGTACTCATTAAATGTGCTACCATTTAATAGACTTTTCTGATCACAAACCTTCATTAAAAGTCTTAGAAAGGTGTTTTTTTTTAATCTTGTATTTTTCCATAAAATTCATCTCATTGGATAACTGAAGAGAGGTGGACTTTGGCCAGTGGTTCACAGTAAAGAGTGAAGATTGGGTGTGTGAATGATGCTCAGAATTTGTAATATTTCTTTGCTGTTTTTATAGTATTGCTGCAAATTGTGGAAGACAAATCTGGAAAATTGTAAGGATTGGAAAAAAGAGGCATGAAGAATAAAATATGGGGTAAACTTATATTTAACTTTTGAATATAAGCTAACTTTTACTAAGGATTAAGCCATTGGAAGAAGTTCTAAAATTCATGTATGGGAGAAAATTACAGATTTTCTCAAAGGTTTTAGAGCAGTGACCTTTTCCATTAATATGTTTGCCTCCACATAGAAAGCTGTTTCTAGATTTTAAATTTTAATTTAATCTTTTTTTAATTTTAATTTGATATTTTGATTAAGTATAATTATTTTAAAACAAAGATTTTTCTCACTTCTGAAACCATTACAAAGCTCTGCAATGCTTCTTCATGTGTCTTTCTCACTCATTTTAGAGGGGCCGATAGGAAATAACAGTACTGAATACTCTGTTGAGAATCACATATCGTACCTGTTTTAAATCTCCATCTTACAGATATGGAGACAAATGAACTTACCCCTGGTCTCTTGCCTAGTAACTGATGAAGTTGTAAATAAAACTTACATCTTAAAACTTATATTACAGTTTTCTTTTTACTACACATATATTTTTCATAACAATCTTTTAAAAACTCCTCTCTGTGATATTTTCCATTTAAAATTTCCAGGAAAGCTTTGTTCTGCATGAGAAAGCTCCACCTGTGCCCAGACAGGCCTTTGGATGCACTCACTGATTACCTGCTTAGACATGATAAATTGCTCTCTGTGTTGGCATTTTACATATAGAAAATGAACTCCTTTAAAAAAAAATCTTATTGAAGTGTAATTAACATACAGTGTTATGTTAGCTTCAGGTTTACGATATAAGATTTCAACAATTCTATACATTACTCAGTACTCATTGCCATAAGTGCGCTCTCAATCCTTTTTATCTATTTTACCCATCCCCCACCTACCTCCCCTCTGGCAACCATCAATTTTGTTCTCTGTATTTGAGTCTTTTTTTGTTTGTCTCTTTTTTTCTTTGTTTGTTTTGTTTCTGAAATTCCGCTTGAGTGAAATCATATGGTATTTGTCCTTCTCTGTCTGACTTGCTTCACTGAGCATTGTACCCTCTAGGTCTATTCATGTTGTTGCAAATGGCAAGATCTCATTCTTTTTTATGGCTGAGTAATATTCGTGTGTGTGTGTGTGTGTGTACCACATCTTCTTGATCCATTCATCTATCTATGAACACTTGGGTTGCTTCCATATCTTGCCTATTGTAAGTAATGCTGCAATAAACATAGGGGTGCATATATCTTTTTATGAAATAGTGTTTTTGTTTTCTTTGGGTGAATACCTAGTAGGGGAATGACTGGATCATATGGTGATCAGTAGCATATACTGATCATATCTCTCATGGAAGATGAGCAACAATATCCAAAAGTACACAGATGTTTTTAATCAATGAATAAGTACAGAATTAAATATTTATAAATGATTTTTAACATGAATCAAATTGTATTTTCAAAACTCTAAAAATTGTATCAATAAATGTCCTCAAAATCATGTTAAATTAAAAATCCTCACTTTAAAAAATGTCTGTGGCCATATTATATATTATGCTATTAATAACTCAAGATCTTTAAATTAAGGTAGATGTTTTTGACAGTAATATTTTCATCAAAATGGCAGTTCCGTAGGGAAAAACAATTCTGTCTCTACCTTGAAAGTTCAGGCTTTGAACATAATCTTAGTGGGTCTATGCCTAAAACTACTAGCATCAGTTATCTCTGAATTGATTTTGTTTGTCCAAAGATATGATTGTGAAGAATTGTGATTCTTTCTAAAATATTTTCAGATAAACCCTACACAGATCTTTAGTGATAGTGATATTATACTAAATATTACATGTTCATCTTTGGTAACCAGAGGGAAGGCCATATCTTGCTTCTGTTTTCTAGAATAGCTACGTGGTATTTCAGGCCTTGAAGAGGATGCCATACTAGAGAGGCAGCAAGTATATATTCATTCCTAAACACTTACCTGTTTTTTTCTCTTTTTCTATTATTTCAATAGATATAAAATCTGATGTCGAAGTGCTGATCTTCAGATCCCTCCTTAGTACTTGGAACGTTTTTATTTTAAATCATGAACTGGTCACTCTTGTGATACATGGCTTCCGGTCGCAGCTTCCATATTTAACTGGAAGCAGTATCGGTACAATGCCAGCTTGCCCCGCCGGCCGGAAATTTATTTGCATATGTGCAGAATATACCTCTTTCTAACTGCCACTTCTCTAGTTTTTTTTACTTCTTTTGCATTTCATCTTCTCACACCCCCTTTTCCTAACCCACCCCCTTAAGGCCATCATTCTTACCCTGCCCTTGGTGACTGTCAGATGTGCCCGCATGCTCTTCATCCTTTTATTAACAGAACTGTGACATGAAGAGGTGAGTTTTAGTAACTAGCACTGCACACTCTTGAGGGGAAAGAGTGATAGGTTCTGTTGGTGTTGATTTGCAGATGGGGAGTCATATGAACAGAATGGGTATGGTGTGGTACATGAGACCCCTTCTCTTCCTTGTGTGGCTCCTATTTAATTCATCATCCTTAGCATTACTTATTCCTCGTTGCTTTTCTCCTCTCTCGTTTTTGTCCCTCGTCAACTGAGGGATCACACTCATAAAGTAAAAGTACTTCTCATATACTTTAACCTTATTGACATTAACCAAGTGTTTTTTTTTTTTCTTACAAGTTTTACAGCCATAAGTAGGATTTCTCAATCTTAGCACAATTGACATTTTGGGGCAGAAAATTTGTTGTGAGAGACTGTTCTGTAGGATGTTTAGCACCGTCCCTGGCCCCTACTCACTAAATGCCAGTAGCGCCCATTTCCCTAGTTGTTACATCAAAAAGTGTCTTCAGGTGTAATCATATGCTTCCTGGGGACCAGAATCACCCCCATTTGAGGGCCACTACCCTAGACAACTAGTCTAATTCCTTTCATCATTTCTTTCTACACGTTCTATGAAATTATCCTGTTGTTTTTAAATTACAGAACAATGATCTCATTTGACTTCAGGATGTTGGTTTTGACACTACTGGGCATTTCATTGCCTCTGATTCTTTTTGTTTCATATCATGGTCTCTTCGAGAGCTGCTAATACAGGTTCACAGTGTTGTTTTTGTGTGCGATCGTGAAAAGATAATTTCAGTGACACATATACTGGGTGCCTGTGATAGTTGATTGCCTTATCAGTCTAGCTACTGTTTGAAGAATATCTTGGTGATTACTCTGCCTTCTGATGTGCTACCTGACGATTTTTTTCAAACCAAGCTACCAATTTCAACTTTTTGTGGAAAGTAGACCCCACATTATCATTGTTTTGTTCCCATAGTCCCAAAACATGGAGCAAGCCTTTTGACTGTCCTGGTATTTGCACTGAAAGCTCCGCATTCTGGTAAACCCTTTAGTTGTGAGAAATCCAGGATAGTTCAAATCCTACTTGATATTCCTTTTATTTCCCTTTCAATCAGAGCATCTTAGCCCTACTTTAATTTCTGTTGTGCAGTGGAATGGGGTATTTAGTGCAGGAACACTGAGGTCCTGGGAATGAGGTGGGCCTATAGGTGTGGTATGTGTAGTCTCACAGTGTTTTCCAAAAACTGAGTTTGAATGTTTACCATGGACCTCCTGGCCCCGTGTTATTTTATATCTGGTTCCTCTACACATTTGTGTTGATTGCCTTGTACCTGATGGTCTTTGATTTGCAACCCTTCATATAAGGACTGCTTCCCACTTTATTATTTGGTAAAGAAAATCTTTGGTTTTCTTTAGATTTTTAATAAGACAAACTCATAGATATATTTGTTGTTCAAGGTCTCTTTCAAGGGGCACCTGGGTGGTTCAGTCAGCTGAGCATCCGACTCTTGATTTCGACTCAGGTCATGATCTCGGGCTCAGCTCAGTGTGGAGTCTGCTGGAGATTCTCTCTCTTCCTCTCTCTGCGCCCCCTCCACTTGCGTGCTACTAAATAAATAAATAAAATCTCAAAAAAAAAAAAATTTCTTTCAGCTATCCCATAACAAGAAATCAGCTTTATGAAGTAATTTACAATCTCTTGGCATTGCTTTTAAAATGGTTGCTTGCTCCCAGGCAATTAACTCGAAGACTTTTTAAACTGTGGAGACTTTACAGGTGAAATAGCAATCTGTGTGATGTTGATTAAGGATTATTAAAATTATCTTCTCCAGGGGCGCCTGGGTGGCTCAGTTGTTAATCTGCCTTCGGCTCAAGTCATGATCCTGGGATCGAGCCCCACATCAGGCTCCCTGCTCAGCGGGAAGCCTGCTTCTCCCTCTCCCACTCCCCCTGCTTGTGTTCCTGCTCTCGCTGTCTCTCTCTCTGTCAAATAAATAAATAAAATCTTAAAAAAAAAAAGTATATCTTAGTATAACTCCTCCATAATTACATAGGAATATTCCAATACTAGCTCAATTCCTTCAAATTAAAGTTTGTATCCACAAATCTCCCTTTAAAATGCAAATGTGTGGGTGATAGCAAACCCATCAGCATATAAAAATTGTACGATCAACTTATTACACAAGCCTACATAAAATGGGATGAGCTTTGAGAAGTGATCAAAGGAAGGGTTATGAAGTTGGTTTGTCTGACGCAGGTAAGGACTTGGTTGTGACCGTTCCAAACAGAGCAGTATGGAGATGTGGAGTGCTAGGAAGGGATTGGCTAAGAGAATATAAATTGAGAAAAAGAAATGAATCTGCCTCATAATTTGTCTGGGCCTACTTGTCTTAACCTGTTGTTTTAAGGAGTTAATAAATACCAGGGTCTTTAGGCTAGTAGCATGCTACAGAAAAGAAAAGAAGAAAAGATAGTGGTGTTACTTATTCCCTACCCTTGGTAATATTGAAGTGGGTTGGCCAAGAGCTCATTAACTCCAGCATGGCCAGTACCAATCCCATGATGCCCTCTCCTGATTTTAGGATAGCAGTAGTCATACTTAGAAGGCATCTGCCCAATCCAGTTGCTGATATTGTCTGTGTTTTCTTCTTACAATGACAAAGCACAAATTTACTGAGCACTTGAGCCAACCTATTGTTCTGGAGGCCTGTTCTTGGCACTGTTTTTTATAGGAACTTCCTCAAGGGAACCCTGACCAGAGTCTTGCTAGTAGTACCTAATAGACAGATACCTTTCGTTTCCCTTTGAAGATGGTATAGATTGCATGGACCACTCTCTCCTAGTAGGTCTATGGCTTTAGCTCCTCAAACTCCTCTTCTGGCCAGATACCAATTGCTGGAGTGTCTTAGTTCACTGCTGGGCTCACTTACTTTCTGTTTCTATGACAGTATTTAACAGAATGGTAGTAGGATGAGACCCACCTATAGAGTTTAATACAAATGCAGAATCAAAGTCCCCACCCCTAACCTACTGAATCAGAATTGCCCCAGGAAATTTTTCTGCATGCTGAAATTGTAGATACACTCCTCCCCGCTCTCCAGCAGTGATCTCATCATTAGCTATAGCTTTAAGTACCATTTGTTTGTTTCATTACTTGCAAATTTATATCTCCACTACAAACCACTCTTTGAAGCTCTGGTCTTATATACTTTGTTGCCCCTCACTTATCCTCTTGGATGTTTCATAGGTATCTCCAATTTAACATGTCCAAACAAAATGTTTAATATTCCCTCAGAACTTGTTCCTCCCACATTTTTCCATATCTCAATAATTGGGACCATCTTTCCCAGAGTTTCTTCAGCATTATTCATTCCTTCCTGCACATTACCCACAGTATCCAACCTATCAGCAAGTTCTGTTGATCCTACCTCCAGATTATGCCATGGCTTCATATACTTTTTTTCCAAACCCATCCACTACCTTTTTTCTAGCCCACCATGTGCCTTATGTGACTACTGAAATTGGCTTCTAGTTGGTCTCCCTGCTTCACCTTTAGTTTGCTTCCAACTTAATCTGTATTGAGAAATCCGTGTCATCTTTTAAAAATGTCATGTATGTCCTCTGTTGAAACCCTTTAATGGCTTCCCACTCCTCTTTAAATTCAGTTCACACATCTTAGTGTGGCTTCTATGACAGTGTGTAGCCAGTGTGGTGGGCCTCATCAGTCTGCCCCCACCCCCAGCACTCGGCCCCTCACTCACTATGCTCCAGCCACAATGACTTTGCCTTGGTTCCCTGAGGGTCCCCTGTCTTGAAACATTTGTGGGTACAGTGGCCTCTTCCTAGAATACATTTTTCCCTTGTCCTTGGCTCCCCACATTGCAGATCCCTTCACTCAAGTCAGGGATCATGTTAAGTGTCATGTTCTTAGGGAGACCTTCCTCATCATTTACTTTATTCAGACCTCCCTCATCCTCAGCACACAGTATTCTCCCAGTTCATTTTTCCTTTCCTCTATAGTACTTGGCATGTTGTGGTTATTTATTCATTCATTGCTATTTTCCTCATGAGACCGTATGCTATGGGAGGGTGAGAACCATGGCTGCTTTCATTACTACTGTATACTCATCACCTAGAACAGTGCTGAGCCAGTAAAAACCACTCAATGCATATTTATTAAATGAATTAATTAAGGTTTAGATTTAGTTTGTTTGTCCTTAATGTAGGGCCAATAAATATTAGATGGGGTGAGACTTTTAATAATAACTGATTTCATATTGAAAGTGGAAACCTACAAACTAAAACCTAACTTGGAGTTGTAATAATTCAACTCTACCTAGTATTTCATCTGTCATCCTTTTATATGGTTTAACATAAATATTTAACAACATTAACTAGCCAACCCTTAACTTCCTTTACTTGTGTAATTCACAGTAAGATTTTGTACCACAATTTTTAAAAATTCAGCATTCCAGAAATTTATGTGGAAAAAGAACAAACACAAGGTTGACCTTAGATACAGGTGTAAAATGGCCATTTGCCTACACACTCTGAATTGAGGGAGGTTATAAAAGCAAAAACAACTAAAAGGTATTCATTAACTCTTGATTGTTGTTCCTGAAATTTCACCATTTTGAATATTGTCTTCTCCTTGGGGTTCTGTTAAAATCATATGTACATGAAAGGGTCATTACATTATCAGAGTTCAATGTACGTGAGATCTAGTGCATCACTTTTATCCTAGTAGAACTGGATAGCAATAAAATAATTTTGTTCTTCTAGGAGTAAGAGTGAGCTTTAATAGAAAACTGATCCCCATATAACTCTATGATAGCATAATTTTATTGTTAAACAGAAATATTTATGTAGGTTTCTGCCCATTACTATGCTGTGAGCTCATAAGAGCAAAAAAGGGGTCCATCATTAGGACATGACATCATAGAATTCACAAAATTGTATTGAAAGAATGAATAGGTAAACCAAATATATATTAGCAACTTTTTGTGGCTAGTGCCAGTATTTAAAATAAAAAATTCTGTACAACAATTGAAATGATGTTAAAACATGCATAAATATGCTTATGGACTTTGGAGGAAGAAATAAGTCCTAGCTGGCCTTTTTTCATTGATAATACATAGGTATTTGATACTGGATACCAAGTGTCACACTTGGTGTTTTTAATCATTGCAGTACAAATTTGCTTTTCAGTTCTTACATTAGGTCCTTTGTGTTCTTCCTTCCTTCCTTTCTTTTCTTTCTTTCTTTCTTTCTTTCTTTCTTTCTTTCTTTCTTTCTTTCTGTCTTTCTGTCTTTCTGTCTTTCTTTCTAATTGAAGTGTAGTTGGCACACAATGTTACACTCGTTTCAGGTGTGTTTTCTCCTTTCTCATCTAACCATTTTTACCTTCTATGCTTGGCTTATTTTTGTTAAGTGGTGCAAACATTGAGTAACATGTATTGACGTTGGCACACTTTCACAACCCGCCTGTGGCCTTTCTCCTCATTACCTTATCTGACACTCTTTAAACTGTATTTTTACTATTCTTGCACAACTGATTCTAGTGAAATAGAGAAGCCATCATTTTTAATCCCCTGTCTGCTATTTTTCTCACAGCAGGAGCTGTGGCTACTTCTGGGGTATCATTAGCAAGTTAAATGCTGAATATCACATTTTGGATTGTGGCCTCTTATGAGTCATTTGTCTTTTGAACAAGGTGTGTCCAATGTTGGAAAGAAATCATAGCAAGGTCTACACTGGAGTGCCAGCAAGTTTTTCAAAAGGAGTTGCCACACCCAAACCTAAAGCATTTTTTTCAACAGCTAAGATTAAGAGTAATTAACATTTAATATACCCCACTTATATGTCCATTAAGTTTCCATGAAAATTAACATTTTAGCCATGTGTGTCAGCACTCATGTTAACTTCTTTATCTTTCAAAGATTTGTCTTTATTAGAATGGTCTTTTCTTAGCAGAGATCTTTGTTTTAGATTGACTGCTTTTCTATAAAGTGTAATCTTGCAAAAAAAAAAGTAATCTTGCTCTGTGGAGGCTGATGGTCTAGATGAACTGACGTCAACATTGTGGGCTCTTTACAGGCCTCCATTGTTTATTATGCAGAGGAGGCTCATGTGGGTAGTGAGGAAAAAGAGCTTAATTCTATGACCTTGTACAGATCATTGCTTTCAGTGCTGAAATCTCCTCCCAAGTAAGTATATCTCCTCCTAAGAGTACTTTTTTGTTGATAGTCTATTTCAGTAGGAGGGGGAAATTCCTTGGTAGACCTATTTTCTAAGACTTTACAATATAAAAAGAATTAAAATGTATTTTTTTTGTCATTTGTTAACCTTTTCTGTTTGTGTAAAAGTAGCCATATTTTTTTACTATTATGTAATTTTCTGTGACTATTTTTTGTGCACAAGTTGGGATCTAACATCCTTCTGTGTATTTGAGAAAACCCTATCTAATGTATATAAAGTTAAGCAGAGTTGTTGTAGTATTTATTAATGTTTTTGTATGAAGAGAATTGCCCTAAGTCAAAAAGATAAGTCCTATCATAAGTGCGTACCCACACATTTGATGGGAAGTCTATGAGGAAAGAGGGGGATGATGGAGAATATTGTCCTTTCTTGCACATAAGCAGCCTTATTCCCTCATTTGAGAGACTTTGTATGCATACTCCAAACTGCGGCAAAATCCTTCATCATTCTGGCTGCTTACTTTAAAATCCAGTCTAGTTGATCAATCTTGTGATTCCTGGAACTGACACATTATTCAAGATTCTTAACCCCAAGGGGAAAGAAGTGTCTCCCATTTTTTTTTTTTTTGCTCTTGATTCTTTAATTTCATTAATAGATCCTAAGATTGCTTTAGCTATTTTAGCTATTTTTTTATTATGTTATGTTAATCACCATACATTACATCATAGCTATTTGAAATAAATCATAAAGATAGCTTTAGGTATCATACAGTACAAATCATCTTGCACCTTGCCTGTTCTCCCTATGTTAGGTTTTTGAAATGTATGCAAGCTCCTGTGTGCAGTCTGGCTTATGCATCTTACTGGCTGTGTTGTTCTGCTCTGCTTGAATGTACTGTTGCCTGTTTGTTCCTTCCTTTCTTGGTGGACTCTTGGATGATTTCCACTCTTTTGTTCTTCCATACAGTACTTCTGTGACCCCTCCAGTGTAGTGGTTAAAAGACTCAGAACTAGATTGCATGTGTTTGTGGGTCCACCGAGTTATGCGACTTGGCAAGTTATGAACTGCTGTGCCTCAGTTTACTCATCTGTAAAATGCGGTATATTTTCTATAGGGTAGGTATGTTATGAGCATAATAGGGTAAAAGCACAGGAAGGACTTGCAACAGTGCCTGACGCATAGGAAGCATGGTGCAAGCGTTAGCTATTACATGTATTAACACAGTCCTTCTACATGCCTCCTGAAGTGTTTAAGTGTGACACTTTCTCTCTGGTAGATACCTAGAAGGGTAATTTCTGGGCCATAGCAATGGAATATCTTTCTTCAGTTTTACTAAAAAATTGTTAAATATTTCTTTAAAAATATTGTACCAACTTATACCCGTGGTGCATAAGTTCCTTTTTACCTTCTACTTCAAGTCTGTTGTCAGACTTCTAATTTTTTTCAGTCTGACAGGTGACAGAGTAGCTCTCTGTTATTTTAATTTGCATTCCCTGATAAAGAGTAAAGTTGAAAATCTTTTCTTATTGGCCTTTCTGGGCATTGCCATTAATATTCTTTGCTTAAAACAAAATATATAATACTGTATTCAAGCATATGAAATTAAAATATAAGGAAACTCACTTTTTACCTCTAGGAGGAAGGGGCAGAAGAATAGGACTTAGCTGCATCTGTAACATTTTATTTCTTTATTTTTTTTCACACTGATCCAGATTTTACTTAAACATTAGTGAACAATAATGTAGAGACATTGATATGTAAATTTCTAAAATGCTGCATCTTAAATTTAGTTAGCCAAAGACCACATTTAGCTATGAGTTTAGTCCTCCACATAGAAACAAGATACTAAACTGTAAAAAAAAAAAAAAAAAGCTTCCTACTGTTTGAAAATCTCAGTTTATTAAGTAGATTGTAAAAATGCATAGGTCTTTAATAAGAGAATTGGCTGTACAAGAGTACTCCCCTTCCATAGTATTCCTTTTTACTTCATATGCGAGTTATTGCTTCTGCTGTAGGATTGAACTCTTACAGCACTAAAAGGCAACTGTTTAGGGAAGAGGCAGAAAAAGGAAAAGGGAATGTATGAAAGGCAGTATTTCCTTTAGGTACAAAAAGCATAATAGTGTTTTAGGAAGACAAGATAAAAGTTACTCAAGGCTGGCTTGGTTCTCACTGAATAAAAACAATGGGCTAAATACTGAGCTCCTCTGTGTCAGTCTAATAATCAGTGCCTTGGTCGCCCTATTGATAATCTCTCGGGTAGTCATCTTGGTACTTTCCATGATATTCATCTGGGTGTTCTGCCTGATAATCACTATCACTAATTTCAGACCCATTTGCTCCTTTTCCTTGGCTTCCATTGTGAATGACAGGTTCTGTGGGAGCGGCGCAGTATTTGGGATCATATACTTGTCCCCCAAAGCCCAAACACACTCATTCCATTCTGGGAAGCAACTTTGTTGGTTCCCATCTGTAGAGAAATTGTTGAATTGTCTGGTGGTTGTAAGGTCAGCTTCTGATCATAGATATCTCTTCTGGAACCTGGTGCTAACATCCCCGCCTGGCTGGCTCCTTTGTTGGTGCCCAGATGCAGACTAATTGTGGTCTGCTCTAAAGGTTTGTCAGTTTGCATTTGGGGATCATAAAGCTGCCTCCGGGTCCCATACTGTCCTACCTGCCTGGCTGGCGCATTTGTTGCAAACCATTTACACGTTGGCCAGCTTTTAATTTTCCTTCTTCAAAACGTTCTTGTTTGTTTTCTGGCATACGTAACCCTAATGTCGTATGGAATCCTTTTGTTTTAGCCAGATCTGCCAGAGCCAACTGTGTAGTCTGAACCTGGGTCGTGTTTCCATTCTCAAAAAGGTCATTTGCTTCAAATTTGTCCTATTTGCTTCAAATATGTCCTATGGCTTCATAAGCCTGAGTAGCATTAATAAAGTTGCCAATATTCTCCAACTGAGGCCAGTTTAACAAGAACTCATTAACCTTCCCTGAGCCCTGGCTGTAGTTTATGAGCTCGCAGAAGATGATGCCATCTTTGAAGCCCAGCAGAAAGTTGATGCCAGTGTGAATGCTTGTCACCTCTTCTGTCTAATTTTGAAGATCTTCCCCTGCCTGATGATCATACTTGGAAGCGATCTTGTTCTTGACCTCCGCTAAGAGACTGTAATAAAGGCCCTTGTTGAAGAGGGTTATAGTGGTTCGGGTGGTGGGAAGAGGCTGCGCTCAGGTCTGGGGGTTTCTCTAACTCGGCTTCCCTACTCTTGGCCCTGAGGAGTGGCCACACCGCGAGATGCCCAGAGCTTGCTCCCCTGGGCGGCACAGGAGATGCTCTGACCTGTAATATTTTATTTGTTTAAACACCAAAAATTTGAAGAAAATTTGAAAAATGTTATTATATCTGGGTGATGAGGAGCTGGTGATATTTTATATTCTTCTCATTTTCATAATGTTTTCAATATTTCATAATTTAAAAAAATCAATTTGGGTTTCATTATCAAGCCAGGGAATCATGTTTGGAATTCAGCAATTAAAAAGTGATAACAATATTTTAAATATCATTGATTAATAAAATTAAATTAGTATGTATGTGTTACTAAAAGAAAACCAAATACTTTCAGTAACATTTTAATCTTAAAAGTGTAAATAGAATTAAGATAATGATAGCATTTCATTTATTTTAAAAATATAGAAAATAGGGGTACCTGGGTGGCTCAGCCTGTTAAGAGTCTGCCTTTGGCTCAGGTCATGATCCCTGGATCCAGGGATTGAGCCCCACGTCAGGCTCCCTGCTCTGCGGGAAGCCTGCTTCTCCCTCTCCCTCTGGCCCTCCTCCTGCTTGTGCTCTCTCTCTCTCTCTCTCTCTCTATCAAGTAAATAAATAAAAATATTTAATAAAAAATATTTTTAAAAATATATGGAAAGTATATTTGGAGAGAAAATTCTCCAGCTTCCTGACAATAGAGGATGATTGTGGCATGATAAAATAATAAAATACCCTACAGAATATTGTATTTTAAATGTTTTACTGAATATGTTACCAAAATTAATGATGTCCATAAAATTTTACTTAGATATTGTATGAAAGTACCATTTTTCTTAATCTTAGAATAATTTCTGTTGTTTTTCTTTTTTTTAAGATTTTATTTATTTGACAGAGAGATAGAGCACAAGTAGGCAGAGCGGCAGGCAGAGGCAGAAGGAGAAGCAGGCTCCCCACTGAGCAGAGAGCCCAACGCTGGGCCTATCCCAGGACCCCGGAATTATGACCTAAGCTGAAGGCAGATGCTCAACTGACTGAGCCACCCGGGGGCCCCAGAATGATTTCTATTTTAGATATCATTAAAATAGGTTAAATGTGATGTTATTGTCAATGTAAGGAGGCAAATGACATAAACCCATCTGCTATCATTGTTTATCTATGTATATATATTTTTAATTTGGCATGCAGTGCTATCTTTGTAATAATTACTTAATTTAATTAATGTGGAAACTTTGATTTTAACATGGGTAAGTGACATATATGATTACATCACCTTGATAGTTTTTTTAATCTATGTTGAAAAGTTATGTGTTCAGAGCAAAAAATGCAACTTAAATTTTACCCATTAGGATTTAAAGGCTAAAGGGTCAATTTTCCTGGACAGTGTTGACTAGAACTCTAAATGAACTTTTGAGGAAAGTATCAGGTAATCTTTTGTGGCCTTAAAAAATCATTATAGATTTGTTCAATTCCTGTGCTTTGAAGTTCCCACTATTCTCAATACTATAAGACTACATGTGAACATGAAATCACCTGTCTTCATATTTTTCAACATGTTTCCCATAATGAATTTCTCTTATTTTAAGAAGATGTTTTGATTTGATTATACTAGTACTCTGAATCAGATTTTCCAACACAGATTATAATAGCTTATAAAATGCTTCAGTGATATAAGGATAGAATAATATATAATAAAACTACCAATCTCTTAATTTTCTAGATCCCAAAGTAACAAAGTCTAATAACTTTCAGACCTGGAAATTTGAAAATTAGGTAAATTGTGGATATAGTGGGCAGGTATTTAAAAACAGCTGTATTAGGGCACCTGGGTGGCTCAATATGTTAAGTGTCTAACTCTTGGGTTCAGCTCAAGTCATGATCTCATGGGTCCTCACTCAATGGGGCATTTGCTTGAAGATATTCTCCCTCTGCCCCTCCCCCACCACTGTCTTAAATAAATAACTAAATCTTTACAAAAATTTTAAAAATTAAAAAAGGAAAAACAGCTATATTGAACATTTTTGAAAAATGAAGTATACACATTTAAAGTGTACAATTTGTTAAGTTTTGACGTATATATATGTATATACCTATAAAATCATCAATACAGTCAAGACTGTGAATACAGTCAAGATTGTGACATACCCATCACCCCCCAAAATTTCCTCTGACCTCTTGGTAATTCTTCACCCCACTCTTTCATTTCCAGCCAACCACTGATCTATTTCCTGTCACAAAATATGAGTTTGTATTTTCTAGACTTTTACATATATTTTTTTTTGTGTTAACACTATTCATTAATACTGCACAGGTAAGGGGCACCTGGGTGGCTCAGTTGGTTAAGCGTCTGCCTTCGGCTCAGGTCATGATCTAAGGGTCCTGGGATTGAGCCCCGCATTGTGCTCAGCAGGGAGCCTGCTTCTCCCTCTCCCTCTGCTGCTCCCCCTGCTTGTGCTCTCTCTCTCTCTCAAATAAATAAATAAATATAATCTTTAAAGAAAAAAATACTGCACAGGTAAATTCCAAACCAGGATATATAAGTATTAGATACTTTTATAAATAATTTTTACATACTCATTCATTCCTTAAGAAATGTCTAAAATACAGCTTATTTCTAACTATAATCTTCAATCAAAACTTATCCAGTTGATTTTGGCTTTTGGCCAAGGTGGATGAGAAGGCAGATAAGTTGCAATAGTGTGTATATTAGTTACCTATTGCTACATAACAAATTATACCAAAACTTAGCAGTTTAAATGACAGACATTTAATTCTGAAGGTCAGAAATCCAGGAGTAGCTTTGTTGGGTGATTTTGGCCGAGGCTGTTTCATGATGTTGCAGTCACACTATTGGTGAGGGCTGCAGTTATCCAAATGCTTGACTTCACCAGAAATTCCCTTCCCAAGATGGCTTACTCATCTGCCCATTGGCCAAAGGCCAAATTCTTCACTGCCTACTCCTGCAGTTAGAAGGCATCAGACCCTCATATTCTGGACATTTTATAGGATTGTTCAACATAATGTTGGGCTTCCTACAGAGAGAATGTTACAAGAGGGAGAATGAGCATGACCAAAATGAAAGCTGAATTATGTTGGAAGTCATATACCATCTCTTCTCCCATATTCTACTGGTCACCCAGAACACCCCTGGTTCACTATGGGAGGGGACTACACACTTGATTCACTGTAGGAGCTGGATGTCATTGAGGCCTTCTTGAAGGCTAGGTACCACAATATGTTTAGGCTATTTAAAATCAAACTGTTCAACAAGTTTTAAGACTCATGTAGTCAGCCCATAAACCCATATTAGCCATATCTGTTTGCCTATAATTTACGGGCTGATTACATAACAGTCTTACAATTTATATAAATTAATATAATTATATTAAAATAATAATTTTAGGGGCACCTGGGTGGCTCAGTTGGTTAAGCAACTGCCTTCAGCTCAGGTCATGATCCTGGCGTCCCAGGATTGAGTCCCGCATCGGGCTCCCTGCTCGGCGGGGAGTCTGCTTCTCCCTCTGACCCTCCTCCCTCTCATGCTCTCTGTCTCTCATTGTCTCTCTCACAAATAAATAAATAAAATCTTAAAAAATAATAATAATAATAATTTTAAAAGCACGTATTTAACGTTAACACTTCATTACCAGCATTTGAAAGTAACAATACTGCATTTCTTTTAAATGTCCTCTGTGTTGGGGTGCCTAGCTGGCTCAGCCGGTAAAGCATGTGACTCTTGATCTTGGGGTGGTGGGTTTGAGCTCCATGTTGGGGATAAAGATTACTTAAAAATAAAATCTGTGATAAATAAATAAATATTCTCTATATTTTAAGAACTTTTTGTTAAATCTAGTAGATATCATCCCTCTGTGTTTTTTTTAGTATGTAAGTATTTATGAGAGTTTCAGAACCAAAGAGAACCATCTGTATCAGTTAAATTTTCAGCATGTTATAAAAGAATCTGAATCCATTATATATAGTTTTATTCTCAAGAATTAATAATAAGGGGTGCCTGGGTGGCTCAGTTGGTTAGGCATCCAACCCTTGATTTCGACTCAGAACATGGTCTCAGGGATCGAGCCCCAGTTGGGCTCAGCACTGGGCATGGAGTCTGCTTAAGATTCTCTCTCTCCCTCTGCCCCTCCGCATTGCTCGTGCGCATGCATGTGGTCTCTAAAAAAAAAAAAAAAGAAAGAATAAGCATTAAATTAAGAAAGATTCGCTAATTCAATATTTATTTTTCACAAGTTCTACTGTAACAAAAAGTTGTTCATATGAAGATTGTGATTGTATTATTCACACTTTTCAATGCATTTCCAGTATTTTAGGTGTAGATACATTTTTAAAATTCTTCACCAGTGTTGCTTTGAAAACTGGTATGGGGAGACATAAAGAGAAGGATCTGAATGTAAAAATAAATCCCACTTAGAAATTCAGCATACTTTTAAAAGATTATCTAAAGCTAAATTATAGCTTATACTTAAACTCTAATAAAGACTCAAAATATTAATAGATATTCTCCTATATTACCAGGAATACCAAAATAAGCCCCCAGTACAAACAATGAAAACTAAATTGAGCACAGCATCAAAAATCTGGCAGTAAAATCACTTTGCCCCACCCTGTAGCACATGCTGTTCTCAAGGAAGAAGCAATACGTTCTAAAGCTTAAGGTTTGGCAAAGGTTCTCATCGTTCTCAGACCTCTTTCAAACTCCCAGATCTGTATTCAATTTCACTATTCTTTTCATACTCCTGCCTGCCCCATCTGCTCTTGCTGATCACTTTATAAAACATCAGGAATACCTGCACAAGTTGATGTAATTTTAACTGCACCCCAAACACAGCAGGATATAAAGTGAGTAGGTGAAACTAGCTTGCTTTGCTTAGTGAGTTGAAGACTTACTGAGGGTAGTGGGGAGCACTGTATGTTGGCTGGCTGACAAAACTGAGTAGACTAATAAACTTTGACTGTTCTGTTTCCAAGATAACTCTTTATTTCCCCAATATTTCATGACTTTGTTAAGAGTGCATCAGTCACTGACGGTGCAGGGCGCGTTGGCTTCTCAGATTCCATCGGGCTCCCTGAGTGTAACCGGCATAGCACGCAGGTATGGGCATTGCATGGGTATCTAGTCCCAAGAATGAATGTGGAACCTAATTTATTATTTACCTTGAATTTCTTCAAGATAAATTTTCATTAAATTAGGAATATCGGTATTAAGAGGCAAGGTCTTGTTTCCTAAATTTGGTCCTTTAATCAGAGTGCTTTCATTAGATTAATTTTAACCATTCATTACATTAATCAATATTTATTGAATTTCTAATAAAGGCCGAGCAACCATGTTCACAATGGTGAACAAAAAGGGGCAGGGCTTCTACTCTGGGCATAAATACCTTAACATCTGAGACTGACATAAAGGGGTAAATAAACACACTTCAGGTAGTGGTGAGTGTTTTGGTCAAAATCAGTTGGAGTGATATGCTGTCAGAGAAGGCATCACTGTGGAGATGACATGTGAACTGAGAGGAAATGCAAAAATTGAGGCAGGAACATTTGAGGCAGAGAAAATAGCAAGAGCGAAGGAAGGCCCAGAGGCTAGAACAAGCTTGACATGCTTGAGCAACAGAAAGGACAGGATAGCTATCACTTAGTGCACAAGACAGGAAGTCTTAGAAAATGGGGCCAAGAGGTGGGCAGGGTCTTGGCATAGCATGTCTTTAAAATTTTAAATTTATTTTCTTTTTTCTCAGTTTAGTAAAATGCATAGACCATCTGCCTCTTCGTAACAGAGTAAATTTCAAGTTAAAGGACTAGCTGATGCGAATGTCATTATTTTCGCTACTTAATTTTGAAATAACTTAATTTGCTGATGATGTCTCCTGTTTGGGAAATGTATAAGTAACATGGAGCTTACAGCCAAGATCATGTAAGACATATGTAAGCAAGCAGTTAGGAGTAGCACATCGAGAGGATAGTATCCACACTTTGCTTTAATTGAATACTGCATTTATCTATTAATTTTGTGCAAATAGTTGAATTGGAAGTTGTTTTGTCTATAGATTTGTGCCCTTCACTAGAATGAGATGTGCTAATAGGGGTGCAGATAAGTCCTTGAACCCCAGCTTCTGATATGGTTGACTATCAGTCAAACTAAGTGGATTTACTGTGGTTGAAAATGTAAATTGTTGGACTATATACTTTTTTTTTTTAAGATTTTGTTTGTTTTTGAGAGAGATGAGAGAGAGAGTGAGAGAGAGAACACGCACATGAGTGGGGGGAGGACAGAGGGAGAGTGAGAAGCAGGCTCCCCACTCTCCCAGGACCCCCAGGATCATGACCTGAGCCGAAGGCAGACACTTAACCAACTGAGCCACCCAGGTGCCCCAAGGACTATATACTTTTTTAAACTATCATAAATTAGTTTAAATGCAGTAGATCTGACATTTCTTTCTGAGATATTTCAAAGTCTAAGGAAAGAAATTTATCTCTTTATGTTTCTTGGACTTATAAATTTCACCCAAAGTGATCAAATTTAAAAACAAATAAATCTGATGTTACAGTGAATTACTTGCTGCTACTCAGTGTCTAAGCATTGGGGCTCATTCTTCAGAATTGAGACAAGTGACAACCACTCAATGTATTTGGTTCTTGACTGCTGTGTTTTTATCTTTATGGTTTCAATATATATGTATTAGAAGTGAAACTAACATAGTAAAATAAATATCCCATGTGAGTGAAAAAATAAGCACTGTGATTTCTCAAGAAAAAAACTAAAATATAAACCTTGTCATGAACTTCTTGTTACCACACCAGCACAAAACAGTGTTAAATACTCAAGGAGGGGACTGCCAGGGCTAGATGAAGTGTCCCTTATGGTATAATCTTGTTGGCAAGCTGACCAACACAGGGTGTAGACTATGAAGGCCCAGGAAGCACAAACCTCAAGTTTGGACAAATTATGAAATTTGAGTCTTGCCTTTACAGAATGTTTTCTTTTATATGTATTTGCTTCCAAAATAGCTACTTCTCATTAAGACTCCCTCCTGTTTTGTTGTTTGTACACGTGTTTTAGAAAGGAAAATGTCTTACCTTAGAGCTATAGTATTGAATCCAGAATGCCACTGAGCCAGCAGAAAGTTTTAGCACATTTAATATATATTTTGTATAAATATAAACATTTATAATATAAATTGAAATTTAATTTTGTAAATTAATTTAGTTCAGACAAATGAAAATTAACCTATAGAAGGAAAGACAGCATACAAATATGATTCACTGTCAGTGTTGATACGGAATTCAGGAGATCTGGATCTTATACCCTTACTTGTTATTTGTTAATTTTGTGCCTGTTTGATCAGCTATTAAATGTGCATAATATACTGTTAAGTGTTTGGAATAGTAAAGTGTGGATGTACATATATGTGTATATAATTCACTATACTTTAGAATTAAATTCATTATATGAGGTGTCCATGAAGTACTGCAGGCTTAGCACAGTGCTTCACAAAACATCAGCACTCGATATATTATTAACTCTCCTTAACAGCCAGGTTTTCCCTTTTTTGTACCCCCAAAAGGTAACTTGGACATTTTGCATTCTAGTATCTTAATATTATATCAGGACTGAATTACCTCGAAAATAACTTTTTACCTATGTGCGGTTAGCAATCAGGAAAAGAAAAAGAAGTGGGGCGAGGAGAGAAATACATTTATTTTCCTTTTTTAGGGGATCCCAGATGATGAGAACTTATATGCCTCTCCATTTACTGGCTTTATTCATCTGAACACACAGATATTCCTTCTTTGAGGGCTATTATTTTGTCTCTGAGGCTTCCTTTGGCTTGTGTTTGCTTAGTGAGAGGGTAAGAAACTTTTTCCAACTTGCCTTTCCTTTAGAGAATGTATAGATGGGATGGGGTGCTCATGTAGCTTAACACCATAGGAGAGGGAAGCACAGCTTTGGGGACTTGGTGTGACTTACTAAAGCCTGTAACAGTAGTGATGGATGAGGTCAGAGGGTGGCATGCCCTGTCTACCCAGCCCCTGCTGATCTGAATCTGACTTTCCTGGAGTTGATTGCCTTTGCCTTTGTCCAGTTCCTTCCAGGCCCCAGTAGGATCTTAAAAGTAAGAGAGAGAATTTCAGGTGAACACAATTGCTTGGCAAGTACCCTAAGAAATGCTCTTGTGTAAGTGGGTGCAGCATTACTTTTCCAAGTGCGTCCAGTTCCATTGTCACGTAGGTACATTTATATGCCTTAATCCCTGAAAACACTTCAAAGCATTAATGTGAATTTCAAGTTGATTTCCTTCTGTCAGGTGTGACTATTTGATGCTGAAGATCCTTTGCAGGCAAAGAGAATGGATAACAGGTTCTGTCTAGAACCAGAACTTAAGAGCCTCCAATGACTTTAATCACTGTGCTTGGGCCAGCAAGTGGAGGATCTCAGCGATTCACTTTTGTTGGGTCCTCAGTGGTCATTTCATTGCCTTATGTGCTTAACATATTTTAATTTACCTCCTACTTTCAAGTTGGTCATAGAAATTTTTTTTTAAAGCCTGATAAGCCAGCAGATTCCACAGTTTAATTCCCTTAGTCAGTGTTGAGTCATTACTGTATTCTCACCTTCACAGCAGATGTCATCGCTGGGATTTGGGATTTGCTGAAACACTTTCCTCCAAATCAAAAGTTTCACAACTTCATGTAGGTTAGCATTTTCATTGTGTCTGATTTTTAGCATGCTTGAATAAGTTTAAATGCTGGTAACTGGTTAAAAGTAACTGAACCAAAGGAACTGGGGATGGTATCACAGATTCTTGGAAATTAGTTAGGGTTAAGCCGCTGCCTGTCTTTTTTATGTAAACATAAAGTTCAAGGGTCACACATGACATAGAAAAAAAAAAGTGTTTAGCTTCTGCAAAACTTTTTTTAACTCTTTCTTTAAATAGTTTCCTGATTGTACCCTGTTTGCAAAGTAAACGAAACAGTTGAACTTCCTGGATGCTGGGTTTTAGCAGAAATATATCAGATAGCAAACTTAATGGCAGATGAATCACAGTATTTTTCACCTTCAGTTGAAGATACGCTGCTCTGTCCAAGGTCAATCCCAAGACCTTTGAGATGCTGTTTTCTGGCCTGGAGTTTACTTAAGGAATAGATCACTCTCCATACCTATCTGAGGCTATGTTCTCTATTCTATCTGGCCCTCAATAGGTAAACCTCCCCTACATGGCCAAAAGCAACAAAGTTGAGAAAACCAAGCTGCATCTGGAAACCTGTTATTAGTCTGCCTCTTCCCATACCAAAAGCCTACGTTCTTGCCTTTTTCCCAGGGTCTGACTTTGGGCCCTGTTCTCTGCTGGCTGTGACCTCAGCACCTCTCTAACATAAGAATTTGGCTTTCTTCTCTCTGCCTCATTTCATTCTCTTTCTTTGCACCCTAATTTTTACACTGCAGATACTTTTGGTTTTTCTCCTTTCTTTGACTGTACTTTTAGGTTTCTCCAGGCATGGTGTGCCCACCTCCTGCACCGTCCAGACTTTCACTGTCCATTCCTTCCCCTCCCCCTGCCACTTCCCCAATCTTATCTACCTCACTGAGCAGTCTGGTCTCAAGAATGAGCTTCTTGCATCTTAGCCTGCTGGAGTTTGGGCAAGCTAACCTTGCCCATCATCTAATGGATCTCACCAACCTGTCTGTCTACCTGGGGTGATGCCATCAGTTCTTTAAAAGAAAGTATGGCTGAGGCGCCTGGGTGGCTCAACTGGTTAAGCGTCCGACTCTTGATTTTAGCTCAGGTCTTGATCTCAGCTTAGGTCTTGATCTCAGGGTCGTAAGTTCGAGCCCCACGTTGGGGTCCACGCTGGGTATGGAGCCTACTTAAAAAAAAAAAAGGAAGAGAGTATGGCTTTGTGCCTATTGATCCCTCTGGTTTCCCTTTGACTGACGATTCCTTGCACTTTTTCTCACCACAAATTTCATGTTGGATAGACAATATAAGAAAAACACACATACTTCTTTTATTTATTTGAGTTTTTTTTTTTTCAAACTTTATTTGAGTAAAGTTATATCACCTAGCCCCTGTTTTAGATGTCATCACTCCACTAATCTTGTTTAATCTATTAACATGGGGGTGGAGAGTTAATGATAAATAGAATGGAATAAATTTTACTAGCAGAAAGTAATACTTTATCTGCTCTTAAATAGGGATGTGTCCATTTAGATGAGTATTTAATAGTTCTCTGAAAGGCTTTGCTTGGATGCCCAGACTCCTGCACACAGACTACTGCCATTTTTTTCTTTAATCTAAAACCAAGCTTCTCAGACATTAATGTGAATATGGGTTTGTATACAAAACAGACCACTGCATACCTTGAACTTTATGGGCAAAATCACCTTTGAAAATCCCTTTTGTTTGGCCCTTCAACTGAATTTTTTTTTTTTAATTTAAATCATTTACCAAGATTTTAAAATCAGGAAATTTCAGCAGAAATCCAGATTTTTAGTTCAAAAAAACTTTAAATCTGACAGCATCACTACTTGCAGTAGCTATGAGCTGGCTCCAAGGAACAGCTGACTCTCGACACGGGTATGTGCTTGTTGGTTTGACGTAATTCCTGTCCTGCAGGCCTCCCTCACTTATATTAGCTGTTGGGCCTTATAGGCATTTGCATTTGTGACCTTTGTCCTAAAAGGAGAAGAATGGTTGGAACCGAAGAGAATAAGGCATAGATTCTTACATAGCAACATTTTCTTTTGGAAAATTAAAACATACCGAAAAAATTACAAAGAATAAAATAACAGTCTCGTATTACCACCACCCAGAATAAGTTTCTGTTAAGTTTTGGGAAATTTGCTTTCAAGGATTTCCCACTATAGAATTTTATTAGGATGTGCAGGAGTTAATTTCTCCCTCAGCAAGCTTCCCCCATTCTTAAAGATTTTGCTACATTTTTCCTTGGGAGATGTAATTATTTCAGGTTTGCAAAGTCTAGTCACTTTGTGACTAGGGTGTTAGGCTTTCTCCAAATTGGGGACTTTACTGGTTCCTGGTTAAGGATTTTTTTTGACCACTGGGCCCAAGTAGAAAACATGGTTGTCAGTTGATTTCATAGTGGTTTAAATAGGACAAAGGCACAGTTTTAAGTACTTTTAACAGGTTAATTTGTGAGTATTCATAAATGTGGAACATTTCAAGGCAGTTAGATTCATCTTAGTTCTGACTTTACCCATTTAGGAAGGTATATTTTTCAGATTCTGGCCAGCTTCAGGCCAAAGGAAGTAAGTGAATACAGTCAAGTATTCATCTAGACCAAAGTTGAGAAATCCAGCTGCCTTTCTCACGTGGTGTGATATTTCTAGCCACACCTCCATTGCCTTCAAACCTTTGTACCAAAGAGCTCTCCCCTTGGGAAGGAGTGTGAACCCATTTGACTTTTGCTCAGACTACTTACATAATTCTCAACTTCTGATTTGCGGGTGCTGTGCATTTTAGCAGTTTGACCATACTCAGGGGTTTAGGATGCAAATAATTTTTTAAATTAGGATTTAGAGTCTTTTGCTTTCTCCCAAGAGATAATTTAATCCGTAGTATGGCTGTGATATACAAATAAATGTATAAGGATATAAAATAAATTTTTCAATGAGATAAAGTATAGAGCTCAACACTTTGGTATTTAATTAGTGTTTAGTTGATGTCAGTATCTTCCTTATTAAAAATATGCATTATCCCAGCAATATCATGGATTAGATAGAATTCTGTGGTCTATTCAGGAAGCCTCACTATGTCATAGCATGGTTTCTGTGGGAAAACACACTCTGTGATACACATATTGGGAAAGGATGCAAGGATGCTAGGAATCCAACTTTCTTACTTAGCCACAAACCCTGAGGGTGGTGTATGTGACAGTCATTTGTGCTGATAGATACCTGCAGACTCTTGTGTTTCTGTTGTTCACACCTTACACCTCAGGCTAGAGCCCTCTCTCCTCCACTTTTCCCAGCTCCATTAGGTATATTTGGCACATTTTGGCACCCGCAACCCTATTTCTCTCTCTCTCTTTTTTTTTTTTTTTTTTACCATTTCTCTTCTGTTCATTCCCATGAGTACAGTATTGGTGAACATATCTCCTACTTCAGAAGGAGTATATTCACTTACAGCAATAAGCCATTTCTGTTTGTCTTTCTGTAGCAAACGCTTATTGTTCTTATCTTAAAGATGAATTTGAAAATGCCTGTATTAGACTCCTTTGTTTGTTTATAATCAGGTAAATCAATGTATTAGACTCCTTTGTTTGTCTGTAATTGACTAAATCACTGCTGTTTTTATTCCCAAATATACATTTCTGTAATTCAATTTTAAGAGCAAATTCCCCTAAGAGAGGACAGAAGAGTAAACAGTGTCTGTACATAGCCCAATTTCAGTGTTGCATGAACTAGCAGGTGACTGGGATTTTGTTTTGAAAACCAGCAGGAAATTCGGTTTAGCCAGATGGGGGAACGGAGGGGATGGGGGGAGAAGTAGGGGCCTGATAATGTAATGTCCAATTGCTTATGATAAACAGTTTTTGTTTCATTCTAAGTGTGATAAGAAGTCATTTTAAAGTTTTGGCTGCTGGGTGGAGGATGGGCTGCGGTGAAAAGTAGATGGTGGGGAACAGTGAAAACAAAGAGAACAGTGAAGATGTCTTTGCAAGCGTCCAGGGGAAAGATAGGGATGGCTTAAACTAGGGGATTAGTAGTGGGGAGAAGAGGTTTCAGGTTTGTGCTATATCTTGAAGGTAAAGCCAACAGGATTTGCTGCTGGGCTGGATGTTTCCTGTGAGAGAAAAAGAGGAGTCTAGGCAGACCCCTGGTTTGAGTCACTCAGTCTTTACTGATCCCTTCCCTTCAACACACCAGTTATCCAAGTCATTTCTTCCTTCCAGAACTTTGAGCCCTACTCCATTCCTTGCTTCTCATCTCTTCTCTAACCACCCACCTCTGGAAACTTACAGATTATACCTGTTTTGTGAACTTTCTAACAGATTTTGAAATCCTTGATCTTTCATCAAACTCTTCTGATTGACCAAAGACCACACTCTTTCCACATAGTTTATTCAGTTGGGAGCAAGAGTTTCCATAGCTGTTCTGTCCTCAATCCAGGTACATATGTTGCATCCTGGCTACAGTGCTCTACCTTTTAACTGAGAAATACTAATGCCTCATTTTCCATTATGTATTTGCCCTGCATGTTTAATCCATGTTTTAATATATGTGCATTCATGTAAGTGCCTGTCTTTGATTTTGAACACTTAGAGGGATACAACTCGTTCCTAAATAAATATTTTTTAAGTGATGAGAACATTTCAGTTCCACTGTAGTAGCTAGTGGCTTGTTTGGTAAGAATTTTAATCACACTTTGACTAGTAATCAGGCTCTTTTCTCCTCACATTTTAAAGTGATGGCGTACCTGGATTTTTCTGAAGGAAGCACTCTGCTTTCAGTTTTCAAGGACTGGCCTTTGAAAACTCAGTAAACCACACTGAGTTTACCAAGCTCTCCATTATGCCAGTATCATACCTTTGTCATTCTACCACATGTGACATCTATTTCCCAATAATGGAAAGCCACTTTTGTGTTAGAAACTCTTTGGAAAGGGATGGGAAAATCCTTTATTTTAGGGGAAAAGTGACATCCCATTTACTGGTAATAAATCTAGAATTTTCATTGAGCTGACTTTAATAATATGTTTTTATGAACCATGTTTAGACAGGAATTAATTTCCTTTGAGTATCACCATGGACTTTAGAAACCAAGAATGATTTATTTGCTTTGTGTCTAAGATTAACCAAGTTAAGAATGGAAAAATCCTATTAGATCATAAGAGACTGTTCCCTTCCCCACTGCAGGATTATGTGCTACAGTGTATTTCCTAATCTTTGTTCTTTTTAATAACATTCTTCCTGTATCCATTTGAAAGTCATCACCCCCAAAATATTTCCATGAAATTATATCGTGCATGATTTCAGATAAAGATAAATTTCTTATGTTTGTTTTACAATACACACCAAAGTTTTTTTTAAAAATATTGAGCAATATTTATCTCTTTCAAATGAGACAATCATACTAGCTCTCTACAAGTTTAAATAAAAACAGTATTTTCTTGTACTTGAGTAACTTGCACTATAATTTTGGAATAGTGCTATTTTATTTGGAACACAGAGTGGACTATGTGTCATTTGTCAGATATACTTTACGAAGAAATTAGAATGTACCCTAAACCAAGAGGGAAGCAGATCAGGGTTTGTTTTCTTTTTTGGCTTTCTGTTTCTTAATATAAAAAAGGTGGAATTGATAGACTAATGATCCATTGGGATATGGATAACTCAATAAAGTGGTAGTCCATATTCTCAGAGAGTATAGAGATGCACATGCAGAGCTGCCAGACCTCAACTAGTGACTATTGCTGGGTGGTCTGTCCATGATTCCCACATGGTGTCCAGCCAGGACTTTATTTGTTCAAACTTAACTAAGATCCATCTAGAAAATACCACTAGGAAATAGTGTAAATTCAATCAATCAGCAAATTAGTTATTAGGTAGGTCATTATTTAATACATTAAGCGGGGCTACTGTGGACATTTCTCTTTCATCCTAATGGTCTGTGTGTTTGGAATTATTCTCAAAGATAGTTTGAAAATCTGCTGGCTTAAAAAAACAAACTAACTAACTTGAGAAACAAAAGAATAAGCCTGAATGTTATGTGTCAGTTAAATTGGATTTGCATATTATCTTAATAACAGTCTGCAATTAATCATCTAAATTAATAAATATTACTTTTTTCCACCAAACCTGATAAAAACCTACTAATTTACTACTGAAAAATTGGCCATGGCTCCTCAGTGTTTCCAAGATGACATCTAAACTCCTTAGCACAGCAAATGCTTCAACAGCAAGCCATGCTCAGTCTCCCCTTCTGTCCCTTCTCTTTCTCCGATCTCCCCCCTACCCCTCACCCATATTCCAGTGGTCTCATGTCTTTACTGCTGTAGATCCTGCTGCCACCTGCAACTTCTTCTCTTTCTTTGCCTGGTGGATTACTACTCATTCTCCATACCCAGCATCAAATGGCTGAGCAGTTTTTCTGGGCTCGACTAGGTGGCCCTGAAATATTTTATATTCTCTGGGTTTTTCTAAGGCTGAGATGATGCTTTTTCATTTCTGTATCCCTCTCTTCATTTAGTACCTGCCCCACTGTCTGCTAAATATTTGATAGCAGGGATATTGAATGTGTTTATGGATTTTGTCAGTAAGTTAATGAATGAATGCTATAGTAATCCATCCATGGGTGGCTACTAATCAACACTTTAATGACTAGTATCCAGTGTTTTCTATTCTGGTTCTTCATATTTCACACAAGTGAATAAATCTAGGCCTATTGTATTTTGGTACATGAACCGTATTTTTATTTGCTTACCTTTACCTTGAATTCAGTGGCAGAATCTTATTATAATTATCTTAGATAAGTTACTTGATCTCACACAATTATATAATAAATATTGCATGCATTTGCCCTTCTGTGCATTTGTTTGGGTAAAGAGTGATATCACAGTATTCAGGGAGTTCTCAGAAACATTTAAGAAATATTCTACTAAAAATCAAAATATAACATGAATCCATAGCTCTTTGGGTTTTTGGAATCTCTTCAGGGAAGCTGACGAATGAAATGAGAAAAAAAATGCAGGGCTGTACACAGTTGTGTTAAAATGCTCAGAGGATAAAAATAATTGCTATAAAATTCAGAGAGTGATGTGTTGAGATGGATAAAGAAGGATTAAGGAAGGAGGTAGCATATGAGTGTGATTTTAAGGATAAATGGGGGGCAGAATACTGCAGGAATTTGGGGGCATCATAGCAGAAGTACAGGCTCTGGAGAATATTTCCTTGATCACCCTTCCTTACTTTACCTTTTCTCCAGACACTCCAGTTTGCCTGCTGCTATGCACAAGATCACACTAGCCAAGTTCTGGGAAAGGATCCAGTAGGAAACATGCAAGAAACTTCCTGGCCATGACAGAAAATTGCTTCAGTATTAGACTGCTTTGTTGCTTGGGCTTCACATCTGTTTCCTTGTCCTTTCACCAACCCCTATGCTGGTTAAAGTGGATCTCCTGATTCCTGCCTTCTTGACCTTGTTACCATTTCAGGAGCCTTGCCATTGTGCCTTGGGGTTCTCATCTGCCTGCTTGATTTTTTTTTTTTTTTCACTTTTGGTCTCTGAGCTCCTGTGGACCTGTATGTTCTGATTTCTGCCTAGCTGAGGTTCCTGACTTGCTATTCTCACTCAGATCTTTGCTTGTTAGTGTAGCTGGCTTACCATCTATTAAGTTGCTGACCCTCTAGTTTTTAGTATAGTTGGCTTACTCTCTATTTGCATAGACTGCATTTCCAACCAGAAAATATTGTAGTCTCCGTTTCCTGCCGTGCATCTTGTTCTATCATAACAATCAGCTCACTTGCCATGAGTGATTCATTTATGGGAATACTGAAAAAATAGGATAAATCTGTAAAGGGATTTCCTAGATAGGTTGAAGTTTTTATGTCAGCGGTTTTTGAAATGGGGGGTTTGCACTTCAAAAATACACAGGGTGATCCACTGGAGTGTGAAAAGAAATTATTTTAATGACAGTTTTTATCTTAAATTTTAAAAAGAAATACAGTTATTTAAAATACAAAAGAAATGAAAAATATAAATATTTAAAATAAAAATAAATAAATTATACAAATATTTAAATTATAGATTGACCTAAGTTACTCTGTATGCCAGAATGCTCATACATCAAGTGTGGCAACAGGTTTCTGGAAGGAGGTGTCTGAACTCCACGTCTTGTAAGAGTTGACAGTGGGGACCTTACCTGTTTATTCACTTTCAGCATATTTGAGGAATTGCATATTTGTGTGCCTGGATTTACAGATTGTGTTTTTAGCTTTAACCAGAATAGCACTCAAAAAGTTGATCAAGTGATCAACAACCACATGTACAGATTTTATGCATCTGAGAGCCAGGAACACAAGGCCTGTACTCCTAATACAAACTCTAACTACACTTAGAGCAAAAATTAATAGGATTTTGATCAGTTATAACAGAAATTCCAGCAACAAATATTGGTAATTTCCAAAAAGACTATTTGAAAGGCAGATACCTACAAATATCTCTGATGAAGAACCTCACCCTATGTGTATATTCTACTTTGAGATAATAAGCATAGTGAGCATGGTATCATTTAAAAATAGTGTTTATTTCACTTTTATACTTAACCTTTAAAATTTCCATTTTTGCTCATGTTTAGTTATATATATTTAATTCTGAGAATAGATGTATGTATTTTACACATAAATAATATTCAAATTTTGAGTACATGATCAAAAATTTTTTTGGTGATTGGGGTTGTTCAGTGCTCATCTGATTGAAAATGTTTGGAAATCACAGGTATTCCCAGTGGGGGCTGGTTTCAATGTGGGAGTGATTAGATGAATTTAGACCTTTCTGAAGTTTATTCTAAAGAGGTTGAATATGGAATACTAATTTATTATTATTATTAACCTAATTTATTATATCATTAGGTTCTCATTTGAAATCACAACCCAAAAGAAATTTTTAGGAAAGAATTCACTTCTGTTGGGAAATTGAGTTGTGTACCATTTCCCTGAATACTCCGCATAGGTGTATATAAACTAATTTTTGAGGAAGAGGAGATATGTATGTATATACACACAGACACTTATACATATATACACCATTGAATTTTGCTCTAAGTGTAGTTAAGAACAAGTTTGTATTCAGAGTATAAGTATCACCTTTGACATGAGGGGTACTTTTTTTTTTCCAGTCTTTTTTATTGTTATGTTAATCACCATACATTACATCATTAGTTTTTGATGTAGTGTTCCATGATTCATTGTTTGTGTGTAACACCCAGTGCTCCATGCAGAACGTGCCCTCTTTAATACCCATCACCAGGCTAACCCACCCCCTCACCCCCCTCCCCTCTAGAACCCTCAGTTTGTTTCTCAGAGTCCATAGTCTCTCATGGTTCGTCTCCCCCTCCGATTTCGCCCCCATGAGGGGTACTTTCAATCTGCAAGTTCTTGGCAAGAATCTTTTTAAAGATGTATGTATTCATGTTTTCCTTGCTGTCTGAAAATTTACTTTATGCCACGTTGCTTTTACAAAAGACCTACATTAGTAGCTGTTTGCACTAACTGAAAGAAATCTGAAGAGGATTTAGCTTTTATAAAATGGTAACTGCCTCTTTGCTTTATACCATTTTAGTTTATGAAAGGTTTACTAGAAATCCTCTACTTTTGGATAGCAGGAGAAATTTGTATATGTATATATATATATGTGTGTGTGTGTTTATATATACACAGAGACACATACTTTTCACAGTTTTTATATTTAATATCAAGAAACTGACTTTTGACTAAAAATCTAATTTTTATGGGAATATATATATATTTAAAATATATTTATTTTAATTTTAAAATAATTTAATTTTAATTTTAAATAATTTTAAAATATTTTAATATATTTAAATGTGTGTGTGTGTGTATATATATATATATATATATATATATATATATATATATATATTTTTTTTTTTTTTTTTTTAGAGAGAGGGAGAGAACAAGGAAGGGACAGAGGGAGAGACACAATACCAAGCAGGTTCCATGCCCAGCAGAGCACCCAACACAGGGCTCCATCTCACAACCCTGAGATCATGACCTGAGCCAAAATCAAGAGTTTGATTAACCAACACTTAATCAACTGAGCCACCCAAGTGCCCTGGGAATATATCTTTTGATAGCAAAGTGATGGCAAGTTCTTTTGTCAGTCCTGTTACAATTCTTGTCAGGTATTTGAAGTTCACAACTTGTAAGAAATAGAATGACGTTAACCTAGTATGAGATGGTCCTTATATTAACTGAGTACTAGCCATATCTTTTTTAAAGTTTTTATTTAAATTCCAGTTAGTTAACATACAGTGTAATATTCATTTCAGGTGTACAGTATAGTGATTCAACACTTCCATACAACACCCTGTACTCATCACAAGTGCACTCCTTAATCCCCATCGCTTTTTTTCACCCATCGCCCTACCCACCTTCCCTCTGCTAACCATCGGTTTGTTCTCTATAGTTAAGAGTCTGTTTCTTGGGGGCACCTGGGTGGCTCAGTTGGTTAAGCGACTGCCTTCGGCTCAGGTCATGATCCTGGAGTCCCTGGATCTAGTCCCGCATCGGGCTCCCTGCTCGGCAGGGAGCCTGCTTCTGCCTCTGACCCTCCCCCCTCTCATGTGCTCTCTCTCTCTCATTCTCTCTGTCTCAAATAAATAAATAAATAAAAATCTTTTTAAAATAGAGTCTGTTTCTTGGGACACCTAGGTGGCTCAGTCGGTTAAGGGTCTGTTGTTTTTTTTTAAGATTTTTTATTTATTTATTTGACAGCAAGAGAGGCAACACAAGCAAGGGGTGGGAGAGGGAGAAGCAGGCTTCCAGCAGAGCAGGGAGCCCGATGCGGGGCTCAATCCCAGGACCCTGGGATCATGACCTGAGCTGAAGGCAGAAGCTTAACAACTGAGCCACCCAGTGCCCCAAGGGTCTGATTCTTGATCTCAGTTCAGGTCCTGATCTCAAGGTCATGAGTTCAAGCCTCATGTTGGGCTCCATGCTGGGTGTGGAGCCTACTTAAAAAAAAAAAAAATCTTTTCTTGGCTTGCCTCTCTTTTTTTCCTTTTGCTCATTTTTGAACTTTTTTTTTAATAGATGAGTCCTTTATTAATTTGACTCTATGCTTGTTCTTATTATATTTATTGTATATGATGCTACATTCAGTGCATGTTTTCAACTATGTGCTCTATTGCCTTTACTATTGTTTCTTTGGGCATTGAGGGAGATTTCTATCTTTATTCTAGTAATTATCTTTGTACTATTACCTTAAATTTTTTTTAATTTAAATTCAATTTTGTTAACATATAGTGTATTACTAGTTTCAGGGGTAGAATTTAGTGATTCATCATTTGTATATAGGACCCAGTGCTCATTACAACAAGTGCTCTCCTTAATGCCCATCACCTAATTACCCCATCCCCAGCCACCTCCCCTCCAGTAACCCTCAGTTTGTTTCCTATAGTTAAGAGTCTCTTATGGTTTGTGCCCCTCTCTGTTTTTATCTTATTTTATTTTTCCTTTTCTTCCCGATGTTCATCTGTTTTGTTTCTTAAATTCCACATGTGAGTGAAATCATATGGTATTTGTCTTTCTCTGACTGACTTATTTCGTTTAGCATAATACCTGCTAGTTCCATCCATGTCATTGCAAGTGGCAAAACTTCATTCTTCGTGGTGGCTGAGTAATATTCCATTGTATGTATATACCTCATCTTTATCCATTCATCTGTTGATGGACATTTGGGCTCTTTCCTTAGTTTGGCTATTGTAGACATTGCTGCTATAAACACTGGGGTGTTTATGTGCCCCTTCGAATCACTATTTTTGTATACTTTGGATAAATACCTACTAGTGCAATGGCTGAATCATAGGGTAGTTCTGTTTTTAACTTTTTGAGGAACCTCCATACTCTTTTCCAGAGTGGCTGCACCAGCTTGCATTCCCACCAACAATGTAAGAAGGTTCCCCTTTCTCCACATCCTCACCAGCTTCTGTTGTTTCCTGAGTTGTTCATTTTAACCATTCTGACCAGTGTGAGGTTGTATCTCATTGTGGTTTTGATTTGTATTTCCCTGATGCCTAGTGATATTGAGCATTTTTTCGTGTCCTTTGGCCATTTGTGTATCTTCTTTGGAGAAATGTCTGTTCATGTCTTTTTGCCCATTTTTTTACTGGATTTTTTTGTTTCTTGGGTGTTGAGTTTGATAAGTTCTTTATAGATTTTGGATACTAGCCCTATATCTGATATATCATTTGCTAACATCTTCTCCCATTCCATAGGTTGTTGTCTTTTAGTTTTGTGGATTGTTTCCTTTGCTGTGCAAAAGCTCTTTATCCTGATGAAGTCCTGATAATTCTTTTTGCTTTTGTTTCCGTTGCCTTTGGAGATGTGTCTAGCAAAAAGTTGTTGAGGCCAAGGTCAGAGAGGTTGCTGAGTACTGGCCATATATTATTTAATATTGAAAAATAAAGTTCCACTGTATGTGTTTTCTGTCCATTCCACAAATAAACCTGATAAAGGATTTGTAATAGAGAACTGTAACATCTTAAACACATTCTGTGGGTTTACCAAGGAAAGTAAAATTCTATAAAATTGGAGTAGCTTTATTTTTAAGTTAAGTTCTTCAGGAAAAGGGGTAGGTAGCATAATGAGAATTCTGTTTTTAATTTACATCAGTTCTTTCATGTATTGACAACGGTGTGACTCTTTTAGTGACAGCTAGGCATTTAACTTTTGAACTCTTTCGTATTCTGTAAACATTAGGAAGCACCAGTTTGTCTCTTGATCCAAACATTCCCATCTAGGACTCGTGCTGAATCCATGATCAGTTAACTTTGTTTACTCAAAATCTTTTAAAAGGTATGATTTGGATTCATTTTCTTAATATTTCCATAGAAACTAAATAATTGGTCAACCATATCATTTTACATACGGTTTACCTGGGAGAATAACGTTTATTTTAGCTTATGGTAATTTTTATTATTATAAACAATATAAAATGAATCACTCAAAAGCTGACTTTGAAACTTGTCATATGTTATATTAGTGATTTTGATATTACACACTAAATATATAATGCCTACCCCCTTTATTTATGTATTTATTTTGGCCTCGATCTTCTTAGCTTGGATCCAGAAGAGTGTACATTTTTTGGAATCAGAAACAATGTCATAGACTTTTTCCCCCTTGTCTTGTCAGGAAGTTAATTAAAATGGAAACTTTTCCAAATCTCCCCCAAAAAGTGTCTTCCAGTAGCTTAGGTTGAGAACCCCTACGCATAAGAGGACAGTTCAAAGCGTCCTGTTGAGTGACCCCATCATGGTCAGAATGCTGAGTCTGCAGTGCTTCACACCTGCCCAGCTTCACATCTTGGCTGTGTCAATTCTGAGCTCCATGATGGCGGTAGTGGACTCACTGAGCCAGTCTCAGGGAGTTGTTACGAGCATAAAATGCAAAAAAGCATATAAATGCCCTAATGAGGTGCCTGAAACGTGGTAAGTACTTCATAAATAAAAACTATTATTTTGTCATTATGATTATGGAGAAGAGAGAACCTTGTGTAACAGGCGTGTTTAAAGAGATAATTAACCTCTCAAGACTATTGGTAAAAAGCAGCAAGCCTTTTGTAGGTAGTGCTGATACCAGGTCCTTTTATAATGAGGGAAGGGGGAAGGAAAGGAAGAAGGGAAGCAGCTGAATAGGAGGATCTGAGTCAACTTGAGGCCTGAGTGGCCTTTATGATGTTAAGTCACAGTACCAAGCATTTCTCTTGACCAGCGGCCAACATTGTCTGCTGCTCCAGGTTACTTAAGTCCAGTTCTCAGACCTATATTGTCCACATTTGTTTTTATATAGTAGAAATTTAGGACTTTGATGTTGCCATTTGAAACATATTTTCATTCCCCATAACCTTTCAGGATTATACTATATGAAAAACAAGACTAGACAAATATATTAAGTCTTGAAGAAACTACTTTCTGTATTGAATGAAATGAGAAAAATTGTTCAGAGCAAACCCTAACACTGCAAGAAGGACATCCCTATATTTGGTGAAGAGAATTGGAATATTCATAAATATATTTTTAGAAACACATATTGGGAGTTTAATCCTCACAATGACCCTCTGAGTAAGTTGTTATTGCCATTTTACAGAGGAAGACCTTGAGGCACCAAAAATGTAACTTTCCTGAGGTCAAACATCTATTTAAACCACTTAGCAGGTAGCTAGTTCTGCTCCAGAGCTCATGCCTAAACTTGTGTCCTGTTCACACTCTTAACCCCATTCTATGTTAATTCTGTGTTCCACATGTATTTCTGGTGATTAGAAGGCTCAGTGTCAAAATGCTGTGCCACACTTAATCAGGGGTTTGTGTTTTCGTGTAGGTGATTGGGCCCCAGGCAAGGTATGTGCATTATAGACCGCAGAAATAAAGGGCCAGTGCCTTCTCAGTAATCAGTTATTACTGAAATAGTAACCTCTGGATTTATTCAGGTCACAGAAGCAGCAATTACAGCAGGAATCAGAGAATCAGTGCTCTTGTGAATTTCACTCCTAGCCCAAAGCATAAACCTAAATTTGTAGGCTTTTTTTTATTACATTATCCTGTCATATCAATATTTACCATTTTCTTAGAATTCTTATTTTTATGACTTGGTGGAAGTTATCCAAGCACTTAGGTCTAAAAGAAGTTTGACTTTGGAAAGTGGTAGCGTAAAAATAATTTTAGAGATAGTGATTTATATACACATGAAATTATAAAATGCCCTCAGTAGTATTAAGATTATAATAAAATTTTAAGAAATGTCTTCAAATTTTATTTTTCCTCGATTGCAGGAAATTGAAATTTGATGAGGAAACCTAGATATCCTCCATTCAGAGTTGTTTACTTCTGTGCCTTCTAAGCCACATTTATTGCAATTCATGCATCTCTTCCCATGGCAGAGGAGTTTTCTAAATATAATCACGAAAAGAGAGCTTCCTTTCTATAAACCTCATTCTGAAATGAGTTCCATGTAAGTGTCCACAGAAAAACCAAACAACCAAAAGACATTTTCAAGATACATGTGTTCATTTTATCTGAAGATATTTAAAATCAGTGGTTCACAGATACATGATACTTTTGTCATGCCTCAACATCATAAATCTTTATAGCTGAATATCATGCTATAGTGTTTTGTCATTGTGGCATGAATTTTGAAGATTTAGTAAGACCCTCTTAGCATGATTACTTTAACAGTGAAAATCTAATCCTTTGTTCAGTATGTGCAGTAGAGGATGGGACTATTTTAATGGATCCGGGTTTAGTTGAATAACACTAACCTTAAATGTGGCTTTACTTGGCCAGCCACTGTGCTAAACCCTTCATGAAGACTGTCTCATTTAATCCTCACAACAGATCTGTTAGTGAGCTCCTCTTACTGTCCCTGTTTTAAAAATGATAAACCTGAGGCTCAGAGAGTTTATTTAGCTTGTCTAAGGTCACCAAATATTAAGTGGTGATAAATTGCTTGACCTTAATTCTGGACGAAAGAATGTGGATATTATGCTCAGTGAAGTATAATTATTACAAGTATATTACTAAAAATTATGTAAATAAAAATTTTGTAAATATGGTTACTTTATCTAATAATTAACCTTTAATAAAAGATGTATTTCTCCTGTTTCTTATTGATTTTCACTTACCAGCTGCTACCAGATCCTTTTCATTAAGTTTATAGGTCAAGTGGTTAATAATCTTTAAACAGACCTTTAAAATCTACCATCTAAGTTTATTTATTAACGATAACAAAAACAAAAACAGCCTGTTTTTTCAAGAAACCTTTTCTAATTAACAGTAGTCATGTGATTACGATGTTTTAATTACCTTTAAGATCTCGTAAGAGACAAGTTCTCTAAGTGACTATTGGAACATTTGTGAAGAAAGAGATTTTATTATGGTCTCTGCCTGTGTGCTTTCCTTAAAACTGGATAAATTGTAATGTTTGTAATTGTTTTCTTTTTTTTTAACTTTGAGAAACTTAATTAAATTTTTTTCTTTGTCTTTAACTTTGAGAAACTTAAATATAATTCAACATAATTCAACATAATTCTTTTAAATATTCATTATTATTAATTTGTGGGAATTATTACCTAGAAAATACTAACTTATCAAGACAGCACTCTTAAAGTAATCTTAGAGGGGCGCCTGAGTGGCTCAGTAGTTAAGCGTCTGCCTTCGGCTCAGGTCATGATCCCAGGGTCCTGGGATCGAGCCCCGCATCGGGCTCCCTGCTCTGCAGGCAGCCTGCTTCTCCCTCTCCCCCTCCCCCTGCTTGTGTTCCCTCTCTCACTGGTCTCTCTCTGTCAAATAAATAAATAAAATCTTTAAAAAAAAAAGTAATCTTAGAAAAGGTAATATATTCAGATGTAGTTTAAGCTAACTGATTTTTAATTATTTGTTATAGGGTTTTATTTATCATTTTAACAAATACAAATTAAAAATAATCAGTATTCTGATTTAAAAGCACCTTGATGTTAAAATAATTACTTTGAAGTTTGTTGTATTGAGTGGCTATGGAGTTTGGCTTAAGAATTCAGAGGTTGTTTAGTTCCCCTGACTTTAGTATTACATATTAATCTCTGTGGCCTTTGCTCTGAAATCTGGGGAAGAACCACATGAACTGGGCATGATGAGGTCCATGACCTTGTTTGTTAGTTTTTCCATTGTGTCTGAAGGCTAAACTCTTTTAGGAACGCGAAAGCACTCTGCAAAAATGAACATTGACTGTGAGATTGGTAGAGAAGGGGGTGGGAACAAAGTAAAAAAATACACATGGAGTTCTAAAATTAGCCACTGTTATCAATGCCCTGCCCACGGGGGGCTGCTGGCTGTCCTGTGGTTGGAAGGACTCTCCCCCACCTCCATTGAGATGCCCCGAGGAGGAGGATCCCAGCCTCCTGGTCACAGGCTTTGCCCTTATATAATGTACTACATGGTTATGCTTCATCCTTAGAAAAATCACCAAAATTAACTTCCAAAAAAGAGCAGATTGGTTTATTTTACCATAATTATACACATAACTAATAGTTCAGAATTTCATAATTCATGTGTGTAAACATTTAGACTGTAATGATAAGGCTTTTGGCCATACTTCGCATTATTTGTTGATATTTTGAAGCCCTTAAACATTTTTGATCCTCTTATATTTGGGGTGACAGGTCGTCGTTTAGATGGGTATGGGCAGGGACTTTTGATCTCTTCATAGCATTTCCAAGATATTTACTTAGGGTGTGGACCAGCACCAGGGCTTGGAGAGTTGGAGATGTGCAGGGGGTGTTTGGATGCAGTTTGCACCTTTGGCCTCCCAATGAGTATTCAGTGTAGCCACTTTATTATATTTTTATGGGATTTCTTTTAGAAGCCCATTCCAGTGAGTTAATTGAAAGTAATGATTACATTTAACAAGGCAATGACAATTTTTAAAAACATGGATTTAATGTAATAATTTTTCATTTCATTTGCTGTGGTACTTTAATAACTATGTCATTTAATAACATTAAAAATATGAAGGTGTTTTCAGGGTACCTAGGTGGCACAGTTGGTTGAGCATCCCACTCTTGGTTTCGGTTTGGGTCATGATCTCAGGGTCATGGGATTGAGCCCCACCTGGGACTTCACACTCAGTGGGGAGTCGGCTTGAGTCTCTCTCCCTCTTCCTCTGTCCCTCCCCCTGCTTGCAAGCTCTCTCTCTCAAATAAATCTTTTTTTTAAAAAAAGAAGGTATTTTGAAATTGATAACATCATTACACTAAATAAGATTAGAGGAAATGTAAATTTTCAACCATCCCACCTCCAATAGATAAATTGATTAGGTCTCTTTGTGGTGGAGCCTGGGCATTTGAATTTTTGGGAAACTCTGCAGGCGACCTTGTGTGCACCCCAGGTGAAAAACAGTAACAAGTTTCCAGTATTGTTACGAAGATTAAATGAGGAACAACTAGAATTTGAAAAATGAAAGTTCTTCCTCAAAGTACTCTTCCTTGCCATAATGTACTACAAATATTTGATGTATTTATGTGATTAAGGTGAGGTTTAGTTTAAGCTTTGAGTATAGTTCCCTTAAAGGAAATAGAGACTATAGCTTGATAGAACAAACAGAAAAAAATATTTTAAAAGAATATTTTTTGTATCTTTTGAAAATAGTTTATTGGCTTCTTGAATAAAAAGATCCTTTTTAGGGGCGCCTGGGTGGCTCAGTCGGTTAAGCATCTGCCTTCGGCTCAAGTCATGATCCCGGGGTCCTGGAATTGAGTCCCACAACGGGCTCCCTGCTTGGCAGGGAGCCTGCTTCTCCCCATCCATGGCCCTGCTTGTGCTCTCTCTCTCTCTCTCACTCTCTCTCTCTCAAATAAATAAATAAAATCTTAAAAAAAAAAAAAAGATCCTTTTTAGGGCACCCGGGTAGCTTAGTTGGGTAAACCTCAGACTCTTGATTTAGGCTCAGGTCATGATCTCGGGGTGGTGAGATCGAGCCTCAGGTCACGATCCATACTCAGTGGGGAATCTGATTCTCTCCCTCTCTCCCTAAGATAAATAAATAAATCTTCTTTAAAAATCCTTTTTCCTTTCAGAGTCAGTTTTTACTTTCCATCATTCTAAATTCAGCTGCTCCCTAGAATTTACATAATTTTATCAGATATCACTTATTTTTAATATGCTAATGAGGAATGATGAACATTTTATAGTTTATTTCTATAATGAGCTAAGCTAATCAAGAAATTTATGTTTTGGGGCACCTGGGTGGCTTAGTCGTTAAGTGTCTGCCTTCGGCTCAGGTCATGATCTCAGGGTCTTGGGATCGAGCCCCACATCGGGTTCCCTGCTCAGCGGGAAGCCTGCTTCTCCCTCTCCCACCCCCCTGCTGTGTTCCCTCTCTTGCTGTGTCTCTCTCTGTCAAATAAATAAAATCTTTAAAAAAAAAAAAAGAAATTTATGTTTTGTTAGATGAATTAGAGAAGTTATATAATCTCATTAGTATCTTTTCCTCTAATTATTGCAGAAAACTATTTTTCTCATTATAAAACATTTAGAAGCAGTTATAAGTTTCTTATAAAGTGAATAACTCAACAGAAATGGTATAGTTAATATTTAAAATGTAAAGAGGGAATTTTACTTCTTTAAGTTTTAGAAATTGAACCCAAGTTTCTCTGTACTTAGAAAAATCCCTCTTATTTTTTTTTAAAGATTTTATTTATTTATTTGAGAGAGAGAATGAGATAGAGAGAGCATGAGAGGGGGGAGGGTCAGAGGGAGAAGCAGACTCCCTGCTGAGCAGAGAGCCCAATGTGGGACTCGATCCCGGGACTCCAGGATCATGACCCGAGCCGAAGGCAGTCGCTTAACCAACTGAGCCACCCAGGCGTCCCGAAAAATCCCTCTTATAATAAATGTCATCACCAAATCTAATTGTTGTTTTTCATTTCTCATCTTCTTTTGATATTATTTACCACATCCTCCTTTGTGCAACTCTTTTTAACATTTTAATTAGTTTCAGAATTTTATTATGAAACATATATAAACTATTAAAAATGTGAGCACTCATATGCTTCCTCCCAGTGTAATAAATAAAACAGTATCAATGATTCAACCTCCCTGTGTGTTCCTCCCTGCTTGTAATTTCCTCCCTGCCCAAACAGAAGTGTAACCATTATCCATAATTTGATATAGAACATTCTCCTGTGTTTTTTATACTTTTACTATAGATGTGTGTACTCCTAGACAATACGTCATGTCATATTTTGGTATGTTTTTAACCTTTATATAAATGATATATAAAGTGTTTCTCTTTAGCACTTGTTTTTGTATTTTTCACTTGACATTGTTTTTTTGCAATTTGTCCTTAAAAAAAAAATCTGTGACACTACTTTCTATTTGCTCTCACCCATATTTGCCCTCTTCATCTGCTTTGGTTGGTCCCTACTCCTTGATCAGTTTTGTTCCCAGGGTCCTGTAACCGACAGCCTTTACCTTTGCATTCCCTGCCTTACTTGACTTCTTCAAAGCTCTTGTATTCTCCTGAGATCCAAGGCTGTTTTTCTGAAAACCTGCTGGATATCTGCAACAGGAATCCTGCAAGTACCCTCACTTTCATCTTCAAAAAGTGAGTTCATTTTTTCCCTAGACCTGCAATTCCTTCTGCTTTTCTTTAATTTGAATAAGGATACACTATCAACTCTGCGATTTGTACTGTTACATTTAGATATTCTGAAACCCCTGGTTACATTTAGGTATTCTGAAACCCCTAGTATTCTTTACTCTTCGCTAAATCCTCTAGAGGTAAAAGGCAAACACTAAGCTGCTGGAACAAGACACAGAATAATAATACATACACATAATAACTAAGACTTAAGCCAGTGAACATTGCTTTATTTTGTTTTTTCCTTATACAATGGTCTGAGATGGGTGCCCAAGTCAATGGGCAGCTCACATCCACGTAACTCTTCAGAGACTGACTACAGCAAGTTTTCTGTCATTAACATATGACCTCCAGGGTTATTGTTCTAGCTAGTAGGAGAGGGGATAGAGGGAGACTAGGGTCAACAATTGACTCTTAAGCAAGGCCTAAGTTCACATCACTTTCATTCACATTCTGCTGGCTACAAGGGTTCTCTTGTTCTCTTAAGTGGGCAGCCACCCCCTGGCCACAACTATATACCATGAAAACATGGGAGAATGGATTGTGGTGGGTGGTCTCATATCTGTGCCACACATAGATTCATAGCATGTCTTTCAGAGGCTTTCCTTCCTCACCTCATTTAAATGCCACTGCTATAGTCCAAAGCTTCAACATCTCTTGCTTAAACTATTTCAAGTAACTTTTTGCCTGGTTATGTTTATTTCTTCCAATCCATCCCCCATGCTAATGTCAAAATTCTTTTTCTAAAATATTGGCATTCTATTGTTTTTCTTAAGGAAAATAAAAAAAGCTAATACATAATATAATGAGTATAGACAACAATATACTGCAATCATCAAAATTTCTAAGAGACTAAAACTTATCCCTATTACTAAAAAGAAAGGATAATTATATAATATGGTAAAAGTGCTAAAGATCTCTACAATAGCAATCATATTATAATATATAAATGTATCATATTATTATGCTATACACTTTAAATTTATACTGTGTTATATATCAAAATACATACATATATATATATATATATATATATAATATATATCAAATATATTCAATTAAAACAATATGTTTAAAGTCCAGTATCCCTACAGGGTCTCTTCAGCGCATATGGAATGAACTCCATGATGCTTGAGACTCTTTCCACATATTCCATACTTGTAATGCTTGTGCTGGCTTACTGTGACTTAATCATGTTATGTATTTTCATAGCTATATTATCTTTATTTTTGAAATTTCCTGTGACTAGAGCTCTTTGTCCCTTTATTCTGTACAATTGTCATCACCTACCAGTGGCTTTCCTAGAGATAACCTTCCCCTGAAGTGGAGTTCATTGCTCCTTTACCTGTGTTGCCAAGTATTTAAATCTTCACTACTCCGAATAAGATCTTCAGACCAATAGCACTGGTATCATTTGGAAATTTGTTAGAAATGCAGAGTATCTGGCCCAGCCTGACCTGCTGAACCAGCATGTGCATTTGTAACTAGCTCGCATACGATCTGATACTGCTGGTGCACAGGATTTAGAGTCATATATATATGTGACTCTAAATCTATATATGCATATGCTTTTTGTTGTTTGTTTTTCTTTTCTCTTTAATATGGTTTGTTTAAAACTCTTTGGCAAAGAAACATGTTTCTTATCAGTACTATTTTAAGGAGAGATCATGGTGTGATTCTTGATGCAACAGCTTCCTGAGCTGCGGGGTCAGATGAACAACTTTCTCATTAGAAACATTGATGCCAATATTTACTCTCAGTGTTGGTCTAACAAAATGAATATGTTGCTAGAGGCAGGTGATAGGTCCTTTGGCAAACTATGAATAAAAAACAGATATAGTGAATGAGAAAGCCAACTTTATAAAAAATTGTCTTTATTGTGGACTTCATTGTCGAGGAACCTTTCTACACAATCTTCCAAATTTATAATGACCAAGTGGTAATATCCTTTCATTGTTCTAGTGGTTTTGTGCATACATTGTTATAACCCAGTATTTAATGTATGAGTTTGTGTAAATGTTATAGTATTGTTTTGTTGTGTGTTTGTGGTTTTTTTTTAACCAAATAAAAAGTGGCCAAAAGTTGGTGTTAGCCGAACTCTTACTTTTTAAATATTAGAGAATTATTTCTAGATTTACATGAATCCACTTTTCTGAGTGGAAACTATAATTCTTCTTTGCTTACATGAAAAGTTTTTACTGCCCTAATCAACTTGTTCTTCCAGTTTTATAAATTACTTCATTTAGTGAAAATGAGGAAATACTGGGATTTCAAGTCTACTAATTTTACCCAGGTGTCAAACATCTCTCTTACAGTGTAAGAACCTATATAATGTAGACTATTCAACTCAGTGAACACTTGCAGCATGTCCACTATGGTGGTGCATGGTGCTGGGGACTAGGGATGAACGGTGCTGACTTTGCGAAAGAGAAACTTTTTTTAAGGATTTTATTTATTTATTTGAGAGAGAGAGAGAGGGAGAGCACAAGCTGGGAGGGGAGGGACCAGCAGGCCCTCCACTGAGGAGGGAGCCTGACATGGGGCTCAATCCCAGGACCCTGGGATCATGACCTGAGCCAAAGTCAGACACTTAACCGACTGAGCCACCCAGGTGCCTCGAGAAGGAGAAACAGATCATTTTAGTACAGGATGTCAGTGCTAAGATAAGACTTATGAACATGCACCATGAGAGTTCCAAGAAGGGGCCACTTTGCTCTTCACAAGATGACTTGGTAGATGACATCAAGGTGAGTACTGAAAGATTAGTAGACTTTTGATAGATGAAGCAAAGGAGGAGGGGTAGGAGGGATGCTTCGTGGAATGTGTCCAGGTGGAACGAGTGGCATTGGTAAAAACAGGTAATACTGCCAGAGTGTCATGTGTTGATGGAGAAAGGATCAAACAGCAGTTTAGGGTGACTGGAGTGTAAATCAAAATAGGGCAGAAGTGCAAGATGAGGCTAGACTGGTAGGTAAGAACTAATCATCAAAGGTCAGGTATCAGAGAAGCTTGTAATTTTACCTCTGATGAAGAGATAGTGAAGATTTAGAGAATGATATGAAAGGGATCAATTAGTTCTTCATTCAAGAATGAACCAGCTCACTTAAGTAGCTTCCATAAAACAGATTTCTTGGTTCAGGTTTTGTATTGCTGCCCCAATGGATAAATTTCACTAGACCAAAAATGTTTGCTTTCCTAAGAGTAATACAATTCTAATTAGTAAATCTTTTAAAATCCCAAAATCTAAGAAAAAATAACTTTTTGCTGTTACGAATGCTTTTGTGCTAAACTTTATATAAATGATTAAATTCAAGTATAGAAATTAGAATATGATTTAACAAACATGCAATTACATTAACAACACAATTTCTAAAGGGAAATATATTAATAATTGTCCATTCCAACTTCTTTGATAGTTCACAATTAGGTATTTTTTCTAGTTAATGGAAGATATGAAATAACAATTTTGGGACAGGCATATGCTTTCATTGAAAATACTCTATCATGTATTGACTCAGAGAAAATCATTGGCAATTTATTTTTGATCTAAGTTTGGACACCTGGTATCTTAAAATTTAATTGAATATTTAGTGGTCATAAAATAAATGATCCATAGGAATAGAGGGACAAAGTTGGAACAGCAAGGAGAACCATGAACTTTGGCTTTACGTTTTTACTTTACTCACTTTGTTTTCTTTTCCTTCCCCATGTAAATTATTACAAATTTTCCACTTGCTAGAAAGGATTTCTCAAGCTTTGCTGGCCAGTTTAGTTTATTTTCCTCGTGAACAAATCTGTATGTAATCATTTTAGCAGGTGAGAGAATTCAAGGAAGTGGTGACTTGCTAGGAAATGAGTTTGCAAGGCTGTGAATTTTTTGTCGTTAGGGGTATGATTTCCCAAATATCCCATTTCATTTTTACGTAAAAGGTACTTTTCCGTCTCATCACTCCTACAATGAGTATGTCGACCACTAGGAGGCACTCTTTCCAAACTCTCATTTTCAGAGCGCCCAGAAGACGTTTCTCCAATAAGCTCTGGGTATTTATTCATCTTTTCTGGTTTTGTTTCTAAGCTAAAGGTTTTTGCACTCAGTCTCTTTTTGCTAGTGGAGATGGGCTTTCTTGGTTGTTAAAAAATAAAGAAAGAAAAAAAGCACTTCCAAATGTTTTGATTAGTACCTATTTTTCTAGGTACTGTTTTGTGGAGAGAGCTATTTAATTTGTTAGAAAAACACAATCTCTAAGATATCAAATATTTCTTAAAACTTTTAATGATACCTTTAAAGTAGTGATTCTCTCATCAATACTTTTTTTCTCTTAGGTAGAAACATAGAGATCCCTAAGTGTATCTTAGTTATGAGCTGTTGCGGATATTAAGTCACAATAGAATGCAATGGTACAAAAAGTAAATAGTGATTTGTGTTGGGAAGAACTTTCAGATTCAGAAAATATAATCAGACTGTAAGATTGGTGTGTGGTGTATATACATATACATACATACAGATGAGAATGACCAGACTATAGAGAACATTTTCATAGTAACACATGAAAGTCAGTCTCGTCATTGCTGGTCATACAACTGATATACACAGGTGGAATAATGATTACATAAAATTAAACGAGAGTTTTTAGTTATGTCAGAAATAATCACACCTTGCATTTCAGAGGTAGTAACTAATACAGCTATTAAATATTTAGGTACTTTCAAATTTCTGTTACCAGAGATTATAAGTGAACATTTAAAATGTACTTCCTATTGAAATCAGTTGGTGTACTTAAAAAGCATGATTTTTCAAATTTGTTATATCAAGATTAGAGACCTGGCTCCATTGACTGATTCATTTATTGAATGCATACTCTGTCAGGTCCTGTTCCTAACTTTGTTTAGAGCTGCAAACATACAGACAAAATTCCTTTACTTGTGGTGTTTATAGTTGGTAATGGTGGCAGGGGGCAAGGGTACATACCAGGTTGGGATGAAGTGCAATGAAAAAGGATAAAGCAATGCAAAAGGACTGAGAGTAGTAGAAGCTGAGCTACTTTATATCGAGAGGTCAAGGAAGGGGCCTCTCTGAGAAGGTATCATTTGAGCAGAGATCTGATGGAAATGAAGATGGAAGCCATGCATGTAACTGGGGAAGAGCATTCCAGATGAAAGGAAAAGCAAAAAGCAAGGCTGTGCTGAGGTTTATATGAGGAACAGTTCATAAGAGCATGGAACGTAGGGGGGAGTGGTCGCAGAAGAAGTCAGGAAGATGTGAGAGGGCCTAGTAGAGTCTTCTTCCAAAGGGCACAGGAAGCCACTGGCGGGTTTTGTGCAGAAGGGTGGACTCACCTGACTAACTTTGCAGAGGGTCACTAACTTCTGAGGTGAATCTACACTATACACGGGACTGGGATGAAAGTAGGAACACAAGTCATTTTGCAGTTGTCTAAGCAAGAGATGATGGGTCTGCATGAACTTGAGGAAGTTCCTCCACTTTGTTGAGGGTGTTTCCTCATGTTAATGTGGGGATAATGAAACCTATGTATCAACTTGTTTGGAGGATTAAATGATAGAACCTCCAGGGTCCATTTAGCCAAGACATTGTGGAGCTGATTCATTCAGAAGATCATCTTTAGAGTTTTATACACACACACACACACACAATCAAAATCGTACCTTTGATTATTTCAAGAGTCAGTGTGCTTAGTGTTCTCCCAGTCTTTTGTCTTCTCCGTCAAATACATTTTTCACATTAATTGTATTTCTCAACACAAGTATGTTTCTTTGACTATATACCCCACCCCCAATTCACAGAACTGTGATGGCTCCCTGTAACCTTAGCTTAAAGTCAGAACTTCTGGATTTCATGTTTGAAAACCTTCGGTATTGAGCTTCATTCACCTACTATATGCAGCATCAGACTGCTCACCATTTCCTGTAAATGCCCTGCTCTCCAATCCTCTTTTGCTTTCTTTAGGTTTCCTGCCTGGGATGGCAAGGGTATTAATCTCAGTCCACCCACCCAGATACCTGAGGAATATAACTCCATTTGATCCTAGCTGAACTGGGCCTCATTCTGCTGGGTGGGGGAAACTTAATCTGCAATTCTGGGCTCCCTTGGCCTTTTCCTGTGGCTGTACTTAGGTTCTTGAAGACTTTTATAATAATAAGCCATCTGAGGGAAGAAGGCAAGGGCGTCCTCAATCTAGTCCTCTGTGATCATTCATTGGCAGTTCCACTCTGACTGGCATCCCCGGGATGTGGGCCAGTCCGCTGCTCCATAAGAGGGGCTAAGGTCTTCACTTCTCCCTGAGAGTGAGTAGTTTTACTCAGGGTTCTGGGGCTTTGTGTCTCCCTACAATACTCATTCCAATGTGTGTACTCCTTGGGCTCTGACTGGTAGCAGTGGAGTGAACAGAATAGCTCTAACATATTTGGGCAAGTTTTGCTCTCTAATATAGAGACAAGAAATTGATTATGCTCTTGAAACTTACGGAAATTCATAGTCCATATGTACAACAGAAAAAAAAAAGTCTGAAAAAAAGGCATGTGATTTTCTAATAATTCTTTTGTTGTTGGTTTTAACTGTTAACTCTGTGGGTACCACAGAATCTACCTTTACCCTTATACACACACATAAGGTATGTGTTCACCACAGTTAGGAAGATGTATTGAGCTTTTATAGGTAGATATTCAAATGTCTTGTGTCTTGAAACAGTATTTCTGAGAATGTGGCTTGAGAACCAACTCTATCAGAGTTATCTGGAATGCCTGTTAAAAATAAATTATTCTAGGGACGCCTGGATGGCTCAGATGGTTAAGTCAAGTCATGATCCCAGGTGGGATCGAGTCCTGCATCGGGGGGGCTCTGCAGGGAGCCTGCTTCTCTGTCTCCCTCTGCCATTCCCTCTGCTTGTGCTCTCTGGCTCTCTGTCAAATAAACAAATAAATAAAATATTTAAAAAATAATAAGTTATTCTAAAATTTTGCATTAGAATCTCCCATGATGAAGCTTGATAGTTGGCATTTGTAATAATTTCCAAGATGTTTCTTTTATACCCTAGACTTTGTGAATCATCACTGTAAGTAGTGGAAAAAGACAATGACCATGTTCTGCAGTGTTCTCCCAAACAACCTTTTTGATTTCTTCTAGGCTTAGATATTTTAGATTATGGATCAAATTTAGTTAATTATTACTCGATTATTAATTTTTTTAAATTTCTGTTTATTTCTAGCATTAGTCTTGGTGTTCTTTCTCACATGCACACACCCATTCTATCTGTATATAAACCTATACCTACTTCTATAACTTTCAAATTTATTAATATGAATATTTTGTATCTCCGTGATGTTTTTTTAAAGTGACATCAGATGTACCTGTAAAAATCTTCCTTTTTTCATACCCAGTATTGTTTATTTGTGCCTCTTTTCTTGATTTCTCAAGGTTTATCTATTTTAGTGACATTTTCAAAGAACAAGCTTATGGTTTTGCTTACTGTCTCTATTTTTTCCAACAGTTTACCCCTTCTTTATTATTTATTTTCTTCTAATTTACTACTTTCGTTATTTAGTTTTTGAATTAATGACTTTTTAGTTTTGTTTTGTAAGTAAATAAAATTAAATCTATAATTTACCCTTAAGTATCATTATAGCAGCTTTCCAATAAAGTTTGGTACTTTTGTTGTCATTTCTAAACATTTTGTGATCTCCATTTTAATTTATTGAATTAATCTGGGAGCACATTTAAAATTTTTTTAATATGGTTTTATTTTTTTACTAGTTTTTTATTGCTGATTTCTAATTTAATAATATTGGGTCAAAATGTAGTATATATGACACCATTTTTAAAATGTTGAGATTTTAGGGGGAATCTATTACCTAGTCAATTTCTATAAATATTTCCTCTTACCTTGTTAGAATTTTTGTTTGTTTAAACTTTTTTTTATCCTTACTATTTTTTTCTGTGTGATTTATCAGTATCTGATAGAAGTGTTTTAAATCTTTTTTTTAAACTGTATTTATTTAAATAATTTCTACGCCCAATGTGGGGCTCAAACTCAAGACCCTGAGGTCAGAAGTCGCATGCCCTTCTGACTGAGCCAGCCAGGCTCCCCTTAAATCTTTTATTTTGATTGGGTATTTCTCATTATCCCCTTTTATTTTTTCTTTATTTTTTTTTAAAGATTTTATTTATTTATTTGACAGACACAGCGACAGAGGGAACACAAGCAGGGGGAATGGGAGAGGGAGAAGCAGGCTTCCCATGGAGCAGGGAGCCCGATGTGAGGCTCGATCCCAGGACTCTGGGATCATGACCTGAGCCAAAGGCAGACGCTTAATGAATGAGCCACCCAGGCGCCCCTCATTATCCCCTTTTAATTCTGTCAGATTTTGCCAGATATGTTTTACAATTACATTATATTTTTCACATATTTTTGACAGTTTTATTTTCTATTTTAGGTATCCTTTTATATCCTTTAATGTGTTTTTCTTTTAAATCATATTTTGTCTGATTTTTTTAGTGCTAAGATATCTTCTTGTTGCTGTTTTTAGTGTATTTGTATGGTATATCTTTTTCATACTTTATTTTCAGCCTCTTCTGTGTTTTTATTCTAGATATAATTTCTTGTAAGCAGTTAATAGCTTGATTTTTTTTAAATTAAATCAGGTAGTCTGTCTTTCTTAATAAATGAGTTTAATCCATGTCTGTTTATTGTGATTACTGATATATTGGATGGAATTCTACATTATTTCTTGTTTTCTGTTTATCATCTTTTTTTCTCTTTCAGTTTTCTCCTTCCCTATTTTCTGTTTAATCAATAATGTTTTCTTTAGCCTTTTATATTTCTGATAATTTGGAAATTGTGGATTGCATTGGTTACTCATAAATTTTAACATATTTAATTGTAAAAATGTAGCAATGCTTATAGTTATTATTTTTGTCTTCTTTCTAACTGTAACAAGAATCTTGTCAATTTTTGTTTGCAGATTTTTTAACAAAAATTATCATTTATCATTCTTTTCGTAAACAGATAAAAGTTTTGATGCATATGTTACTTGCTGTGTGTACTGTTGTTTCTCATATATTACACTTTCCTGGTGAGTTTAATTTTCTTTAATGAGTCTTTTGGCAAGTACACTGGTGCCAAGTATCTTAGTCTTTTCATAAAGTCTAAATATCTTTATTTTGCGCTCAGTCTTGAATAATAGTTTAGCCAGGTATAAAACTCTAGGTTAAGAGCTATATTTCTTTGTCATCTTGAAAATATCACCTCATTCTTTCTTGTCATCTGTTGTAGCCAGTGAGAAGTGTATTGTCAGCCTGTCATTCTAATGTAGATAATTTGTATCCCCCCCCCTCCTCTGGTAGTTTTTTTTTTTTTTTTTAAAGATTTTATTTATTTATTTGACAGAGAGAGAGATAGCGAGAGCAGGAACACAAGCAGGGGGAGTGGGAGAGGGAGAAGCAGGCTTCCCGCTGAGCAGGGAGCCCGATGTGGGACTCGATCCCAGGACCCTGGGATCATGACCTGAGCCGAAGGCAGACGCTTAACGACTGAGCCACCCAGGTGCCCTCCTCCGGTAGTTTTTGAAGCTCTGCAGTTTTATTACAGTATACTTAGGTCTAGATTTATACTTATTTATAGAGTACTTGGGGTACACTTCAACTAATAACATGTTTTTCCATAATTCTGAAAAAAAATTTTAAAGATTTTATTTATTTATTTGAGAGAGAGAGCAGGAGCAGGGGAGTGGGGCAGGGGACATAGAGAGGGGGAAGCAGACGCCCTGCTGAGCCCAGAGCCCAATGTGGGGCTCTATCCCAGGACCCTGAGATCATGACCTGAGCCAGTCAGACACTTAACCAACTGAGCCACCCAGATGCCCCAATTCTGAAAAATTTTTCATCAATTGCCTCATATATTTCTTTACAATTTCCTCTGTTCTCTTTTTCTGGAGGATATGTTAGGATACTTTCCTATACCTTAAATATTCTTTCATAATGTTTAACCATGTCTTTCTGTGCTGTATTCTGGGTGAGTTCTTCAGTATTCACTATATTTTCATTAATTCATTCTTGATCCCAGCCTAAAGTTATCACATTTATTGCATCTATTTAATTTCAATAACTATTTCTTTTAAATTTCAAGGATTGTATAAGAATTTACCTATTCTTATTTCATTTCTGACTGTGTATATTTTATAGCCTCTTGCTATTTTTACTGATAACTTTGTCTTCATTAATTTCTGGTCATTGTTAACATACTCTTTTAAGATCTTTGTCAGATTGTTTTATGAAATTAATTTCATCTGGAGTGTATTTATGTACAAATTATTGATTTTATTGATTACCTTTCATTTGCATTTGATTTATTCTTATGTTCTGAAATATTGCTTGGCAGACTCACTTTTGAGTGGCAGATTTTTTGTTTTGTTTTGTTTTCTCCCTTCTCCTTTTCTCCCTTCTCCTCTCCTTTCCTTTCTTCATCACGTCTTCATATTTACTAGTATTTCAGTAGCTTCCACCTAAAACTTAGAGCCCCATTCTGGAATTCAGATTTACAATAATGAAATAATACTGGGTATATGGTTAATCTAGTCTTGGAGCCAAATGATGACATGGCTCATTTTCTCATCAGGAGAATATATTGGTGTTTTACCCAGTCCTACAGCTCCATAAGACACTAATGTGGGCAACAACAGGCAGAAATAGTTCTGGTCTTTCTTCAGGAAGTGGGAGTCGTGTGCTGCCTTCTTGTTAGCTCCAGGTAACAAGAGCTGAGTCGAGAGGTGCCTTCTGTCCCGGACTTCTTATCCCTCGGTTTCACGGAGGAACCCATTCCCCAGGCTCTCACCCATGGTAGCCTGGAAACTGTTTCCTCCCTCAGAGAGGTGGATGGTAGCTAAAGCACGGTTTCTCTACTGTGTTGTTTCTTCCTGTTAGAAAGCTAGCGATTAGACTTCCATGCGAAAGTGGGGCCTCAGTGCTAGCTTGATGAACCAAGTGGGAGTCGTGTGCTGCCTTCTGCAGAGGCCTGAGGCTCCCTTGGAATTAGGTTTGGGACTCCCTTGCAGTGCTCTCACGCACGCACACAACAAAATGCTTCCACCCTCAGGAGCGGCTGTTTAGCTGAAGCATATATATAAAGGATATAAAGTACTATGAAAGTACATGTGGAGAGAAACGACAATAACTTAGAGAAAAAAAAAATCTCTCTATTTCACCTGGTAATAATACTTAGAATTGATAAGCAACTTTTCCTTGGAAATTTAGATCCTGTGCTCTGCAGAATAGCATTTCTTTTCACTTGGTTTTAAAATATCATATCTAACATTTGAATAGTGATTTCCAGGTTTTTTAAAGCACTTTCTCATTGGAATCTCATGTGATCCTTAAAAAAGTCCAGTAAGTTAGACCATTTCTGTGTGGCTTCATGAAAAGCAGAAAATCATGTTTTCTCAGAGAGCTTAAGAGAGATTGAACATATTTATTTTACCCTTCAACACTGATGCTGTTTTAGAGTTCACCATGCAGACAAGAGATCCTGTCATTCTTACCTTACTTCATACAGATCAAAAATAACTTATTTCCCAAACATACAGCTTAGTATTTTTATTTACTTTAGGCCTTCAAAATGGCATTGTTGACTTCTTTTCTCCTTAAGAACTGTTCCTGTAACTAGCTCCTAGCAGTTACTGAAGACTAGTAGAAAAGCAAAAGATCTGCATTTATTTCACAGAAGCAATGTGAATAGGATCAGAATCTTCCACTCTCCACTGACTGTCTTTTAAGGACTTGGGTGTAAATTTGATTCTGTCTTCTCCAAAATATGAGTTGCTTTAGGTGCACACTCAGTGTGTGTGTGTGTATCTGTATGTGATATATCACAAAAGGAAGATACATCATCTATGTCGTTTTTTAGTTTTCTCAAAAGGCACAGTGTATTTGGCATTTACTCTGAATTTACAAGTCATGCATGATTTTGATGATGTTCCTTCTTACTCCAAGTTTGTCCATTACTGGCAAAGGGATGATACCCAGGTGAGTTGGCTGAATTTTAGTACAATGCTCTGTTGAATTGTAAACATATACTCTGGGGACAGACAGACTGGGATGTGTATACTCTGCCAAGTCTGTTGCCATAGTGAATGTGCTTCCGAGTCAGAATTCCTAAGATAGAGAGGGAAACCTGTGTCAAGAGCTTGGAGGAAGGCTTTAGAAGGTGGCCAGTGGAGATGTCAAGTTTTAGTACTCAGCTTCAGGGGTTACATCACAAACTCAAAGGTCTTCAGGGGCCAGTCACACCAAAATGTATGAATGAAAACAAGTATAAAGCAACGTGGAATGGTGACAGATGGGACATAAGGGGTACATGACCTGCCTAGGAGCTTTCTCATTCAAATTATCAAAAGTACTGAACTGGCCAAAGAAAACACATGTGGAGACAAAAGTTCACTTTCCAGTGTGTGATGCCTGCTGTTAGGCCAACTTCAGGTCTCTTGGCTGGTCTACTTTGGTGGGTCACATTAGATTTGTCAAGCGTATGTTAGCATCTAAGCGGGTTCTAAAGCCTTGAGTGAAAGAGTCAAAGCATCGCTGACCCTATCCCCTTGGCCTCATCTTTTCTCTGTTACTCTTACTCCCCCCACAGTACATGTACATGCATGCATGCACACATACCTGGTCATGCACAGGCCTGGAAATATGGAAGCCTGAGGCCAACACTCCACTCAGAACAGGTTGGTATATTAGTCCTCAACCCAAGCAGGGAAACTGTACATAATATGGGGTGTGGTAGCTGTTTGGTGTAACTAAGTAATGTTCATTTTTATTTCATCAGAATATATAATATTTTTGTGCTTTCAGTTAACTTTTATTTCCTTTGAATTTTGGTAATGACATATACTTATTCTGAAAACAAAAGTTGCTTTGGAATAGTTTTCCTTCCCAAAGGTACTGTTACAGAAGGGATATATTCAGTACTTAAAATAATTGATTTTAAAAGCAGTGCATTGCTTAAAATAATGCCACTGCCTCAGAGATTTTCCGGTTTTCCCTTTGTTGGGTGACTCAGGACTTTCTGTTTACTCTTCCTGTCTGTCCAGTGGGAAAATAGGAAAAGTTAGGATATTTGAATGAACTTTCCTTGGATTCTTTTCAAATTCTTTATTTAAATATTTCTGTAGGACTTCATAAAGAGCAAACAGAACAATTGTACAGAAGGACTTATGATGAACCAATGGATAAAAGCTATTGAACTAACAGAACCAGGAGAATAGGCGAAATACAAATATAAATGATGATAAATAGTACACATGCAATTATATTTGCTTCAGGTTAATAGGATCTTTTCAGACAGTTACATCATTAATAGGTTATTGAATGATACTCCGTGATGTTTTTCAGTCTGTGGGTTAATTGGACAGGCTATGTGGAAGCAAAAAGCCATGCTCTGTTGTAATTGGAACAAAAGCCTAGAGAAAGAGAGGAAGGATGCTGTAAACACTGGAGCCAGCCAGTTTGAACTGGAGCTCATTAGAACGGACCGGAGAGGAGAGGTGGGACCAGCAGAGAGGAGCACTGGGAAGGGGAATTATGTTCAGCCAATTCCTCATTTCAGAGGTTCACTGTAAGGCTGTTTAGAGACTCTCATTTGAATGCGTGGTTATGGGCATAATGTTCTCACCAACTTCTTATTCTTCTGTGAAGGAAACACAGAAATAGCTGTTTGTACTACAACAGAGATTTCTCATTGTTTTCTCCTGGGATTTGCCTTTCTCCCCCCTCCTTTTCAGAGAAGAATGTGAATCCTGGTAAAGTAGCATTCTTCGTTTTGAAACTTTCTTAAGAAAAAAATAAAAACAAAGTATAAACAAAACATGTTTCTAGAAAATTCCTAATAAATTCATACCAAATAAAAGAACTTCTTTTAAATATTGGAAACAGATATCACCAGAAAAGCAAATAAAACTATACTTCAAAATGATGTCTAATTACAATATTGTAGAATACGCATTAGGGACATATGTTTGCTCTAAATCAATGGAAATCACTTATAACCCTTGTGAGGATTAAAGTCACTAAAGATTTTCTTAGGTAAAAGGAAATGAAATTGGTTAATATTAAATGATCAGCCTTTTGAAAATTTATAATGCAAATAGCGATTAAAAAAATAAGAATGAGTTTGAGGAATGAGTTAAATTGAATGGGCAGGAGGGTGGATGTGGGGCTTCTGGTATGTTTCAAACTCATGATTCTCAAATCAGTTCTGTCTCATTAATTTTGGGTTTTACTACTACTGGGCAGCAATCCAAAATCATTTAAAACTTGCTAGATGGTTTCCACTGTAAGAGTCACTGCCAACTCTGTCCCCCAACTGAAAATACAGGGGTTGGAGACAGAACTGGGAGAACTGTCTAACCCAGAGTCTCAGCCATACAGGTATCCTAAGGAGTTTAAAGACTCAACTTCAGAGCAGACTCTTGTGCAGAATAGAGACAGTCTAAATTGAAATGCATATGAAATAAAACCCATAGCTAACTTAATATTGTATTTTGACATTTCATTTATAGAAACCATCTAGGTTTTAACTCATAAATATTTAATGATTTTGGAAGTCAAAATATGATGATGTGGTTGATTTTAAATTTTCCATGGTGATGTGATCACAGAACGCCTGGGTAATCTAATAATCTTATTTTAGCCATTGATTTCAATCTTTCTTTTCACAAAGCCTTATATAAGAGTAATTTACAAGAAAACCATACCCTTCTTTATTATCCTCCTCTTTGGTAGATATTGAGTAAGGAACTCTCGAAATAACAGGGTGTAGCAAAAAGGCTAGCTAAGCTAATCCAAAGGAAAATAATTAGAATTATGAACTAGCCACCCTTTCTTTGGTGATGACTCATTGATACCATTCACTTACTATGTTATGAAACACATTATGAAAGCCAACCTTGTGTATTGTAGCTCTAAGTGGTAAGATGATAGCAAGGAAGTTCCTGACAGTACTATAATCTTTAGCTAAACATATGTACTCGACAATTAACTGTAACAAGGTGAGGCAGCATTCAATTAAGAAAAGTCTAAGTAGCAAACACAATAAGGAGTTAGTTCTGGAAAAATAGAGGGCCAGGTGTATTTGGAGAAAGGGCTGTAACTTGGGTTGTTCGTCGGAGGAGTGGTAGAACTGAGTAGAAGAGATGTGAGGGGAAATGAACGTGAGATATTTACAGAAGATTGAGGAGTTTTTCAGAGTTAATGGTAGGTTCTGAGTTTGAGACTGGTGAAAGGTTTAAGTGTACAGATAAAGTGGGGTCGGGTTAGAGATTGTAAAGCTATTCCTTATAGATCAAGGCTCACAAACCCAAACGCCCCCAAGAGGCCAGACAAGCTATTTAAGTGAGGTTCAAGGGACTGCCAGGTAAATTAAATGTGTATCCTTTCTAAGCAGAAGCCACTATCCAACTCTGACTAGCTATTCCCTATGGCAAGGACATCTTTTTAAGAAAAATCAAATACATGAAGTATTGTGTGACATACCTGGATTTTTAAGGCAGTAAGCAGACATAACAAAACCTATCTGGAGGCTGCGACACAGTAGCCATATTTGTGTAGGAAAATAGTGAGCCTTGCAGCCTGTTCGTCAGGCTGCAGATATGATGATATTTTAGGAAGGTTGTCACAGTTGTTGCCCATAGGTGATTTTGAATGGGCAATAGCTACAACGTCAAGGAAGCCTTTTTTGAACCTTCTCCAACTAGGAGCTATAAATAGTCCCCAAGACATGAAGACTGACTAAGCTGGTCCTCACGTGCTTCTTTAGGGTGCTTTGGGTAGGAGGGAAAATTGTAGAGTAACTCTTCAGAACTGGCCTTCTCCTGTCGCTCATAAAAATGTCCTTTGTCGGGGCACGTGGGTGGCTCAGTCGTTAAGCATCTGCCTTCGGCTCAGGTCATGGTCCCAGGGTCCTGGGATCAAGCCCCGCATTGGGCTCCCTGCTCGGCGGTAAGCCTGCTTCTCCCTCTCCCACTCCCCCGCTTGTGTTCCTGCTCTTGCTATCTCTCTCTCTGTCAAAAAATAAATGAAAATCTTAAAAAAAAAAAAAAAATGTCCTTTGTCAGCAGTATCTGCATGGCCTGCCTGTAGCCACGCTTCACTTTTAATCGCCAAGAACAGTGAGGGATGGGTGGGTGGGTGAGTTGGTTGGTTGGCTGGTTGGTTGGTTGGTTGTGAGGATCTCCTGAGATCTAGATGTGGTTTAATCCCTTGTTTTCAAGTTAGAAGACCTAGAACCATTCTGCTACTTCCCAGCCTTAGGACCTTGGACAAATCATACAGCTTCTTGAACCTGGTAAACTCTTTCCCATTCTGGGGCCACGGCACATGCTATGTTCCTTTGGCCTGCAAAACTTTTTTTCTCCCATTTGCTGTCACTTCCTTGTCCTTAAGATGACAGCTAAAATGTCACTTTTTCAGAGAGGCCTCCTATGATCTTCCCCTCTAAATGAAGCCTAGGGCTGGTGTAACAAAGTACCACACTTAAAACAACAGAAATCTATTCCCTCACAGTTCTAGAAGCTAGATGTCTGAAATCAAGATGTCAGTGGAGCCATGCTCCCTCTACAGGCTCTAGAGAAGAGTCCTCCCTTGCTCCTTCATAGTTTTGGTGGGTGCCAGCAGTCCGTGGTATTCCTTGGATGGCAGCTACATTACCCTAATCTCTGCCTCTGTCATCACCATGGCCTCTGGCCTTGTGTGTGTGTTTGTGTCTTTGTGGAATTCTTAGAAAAACACCAGTCATGGGATTCAGGGCCCACCCTAAGCTGGTGTGACCTCATCTAAATTGATGACACCTGCAAAGACCCTGTTTCCAAATAGGTCAACTTCTGAGGTTCCAGGTGGACATGAATTTTGGGGTGACACTATTCAAACCATTACAAGACCTCTGTTTGACTCTCCTCCATTGTCCTGACCGTATTTGTAGTTATATGTTCATTTGTTGGTTTATCTTCCTGACATGGAAATGCTGTAAGGGCAGGCTTCAAGTCTGTTTTATTTGTTTCTACCTACTGTTTGTGCCTGGGTCATTATTGATCTCTAAAAGCGAATCATAAATATTTATATTTATGGGGCAAATTTTCTCCATTGGTAAAAAGATGGGGTTGGAACTGCTGGTCCTTGAGGTATTTCACAGTGCAAATAATATGTGATTCTGGCCTTTCTCTAGATGCTGAGTGATACCAGTTTGGTCCGCACATCAGTGCAGTAGGCATTTGCTTGCACGAGATTTTTTAAAACTTATGATTGCAGTATGTCTTTTATTTAAGGTTCTACTTGAAGGGAATGGAAAAAAAAATAAACACATGACCCTGAAATAACAAGTTGTTTGCCTGATATTAAAGAGAGAATTGTAAGGGCGCCTCAGTGGCTCAGTTGGTTAAGCAACTGCCTTCAGCTCAGGTCATGATCTCAGGGTCCTGGGATCAAGCCCCGCATTGGGCTCCCTGCTCCGCGGGAAGCCTGCTTCTCCCTCTGACCCTCCCCCTGCTTGTGTTCCCTCTCTCACTGTCTCTCTCTCTCTCTGTCAAATAAATAAATAAAATCTTAAAAAAAAAAAAGAGAGAGAGAGAATTGTAAAAGGGACAACCAAATTCGATACTCTGTGTTTTAAGTGTAGGGAACATTCATTCTGGGTTATATCGTACATACACTGGATATTATGAAAACTAGACCCGAAATCTAAATGTACTTCAAGCAGTGTTCACTTTTACCTTCAGAGTGATTGATGCCACAAAAGACCTTTTAAACTTCAAACAATTTTATTTCATAGGAGTATAATATAATTCGTTTATTTTTAATTTAAAAAGATGTGGGATAATTATTTCTCATGGAAGTTCATTTATCAGTTTGAATTATTTAACTGGACAACAATTGGAAATTAGTCATCAGTCTTGACACTTAACACTTCAGTGTTGCTGAAACATACTGTTTGGGAACTTCAAATTCCATCAGGAAAAAAGTCCATTTAATTCTACTACTGAAAAAATGGGCTTTTAAAAAAAATTAAAACATGATTTTGTTTGCATTAACCTTTAGAATGTTTATTTTTAAAAATGCAGTTCTAAAAAAATGCAGTTCTAAAATTCCTGAGCACTTATAATTAAAAAGGAACATAACTTTGTGATAAAAATGGTAAATAACTGACTATATTAATATTTTTTAGGCTGTTGCTATTAGTGAATAAAAAAGCTGTTCGTAAGTATTTTTTATTTTGCTAGAAATATCACCAAAATAGTCAGTCATAGTTTTGGTGTCGAAATCATATGTCATAACTATACTTAAGTTAAAGCTTTTTTAAAAAATCAGATTACTTCATGATGCCAGGGTACTGGGATTGAGCTCCGAGTTGGGCTCCCTCCTCAGCAGGGAGCCTGCTTCTCCCTTTCCCTCTGTCCCTCTTTCGCCCCGCTAGAGTTCTCTCTCTCACGTTCTCTCTCTCTCTCTTTCTCTCTCTGTCAAATAAATAAATAAAACCTTAAAAAATAAAAATAAATCAGATGACTTCAGTTCAATTCAATAGATACATTTTAATCCAGGCCCTGTGTATATGCTGAAGATAAAAAGCAAAATAGTACAAGGCACTTCCTGGCCAATGAACTGAATTTTCTCCTATTCCAAAGACAAATTTTTCTTTTTTTTAGTATTCTAAACTATCCCTGTAGTAGGAAGAGAGGAAAATTGAACCCCCAAGGACTGGGAAGATGGCAGAGTGTGAGCCATGCCCTTTTATTTCCCATCTTCCCAACCAAGAAGAGGACTTTGGTCATGAGCACAGGGGAAGAAAGAGAGGGGACATGGCTTTCCCTGTCACTGGGAAACTTTGGAGGCTCTCTGCATAATAGGGTACCCTTGCACATAATGGGTGGACTTGGTTTAGAGGTCCACCCAAGTATTCTGAGATGATTTTGAATGATAAGTCAGAAGGAAGCTGAAAAATCATTGTATTTTAGAGCAGTATAGTAAGGTACATTAGCTTTCACCAAGCCCTACCCTCTGATTTTAAAATGGATTGTGTTGCATTGACTATTTGGAAGTGACTTTGTAGAGTACATGGTGCTCTGATGGACTTTCTTGGACTAAGAAGAGATTCTTTTATTCATGTTTGATCAACCATTTCCAGAATAAAACATTGTTAAATACCAACTTTGTACAATGGTTGATCCATGATTGCTATCAGCATCTTAACAATTGAATGTTTGTACATGAATGTTGGAGAATATATTCAATGAAGTATGGTAGTCACTTCAGTGGAAAATGTAGTGTATTGCTGCATATTAAGGTAATTACACCATACTGTTCTCTGTGGAGAAGTAGTAGTCCAGGTGAGAGATAATCATAGAAAGGGAGGAGGGATTGACATATTCAAGAGGTATTTAAAAGCATAGTTGATAGAATTTGAGAACTAATTGCACAGGATGAAAAAAAAAGAAGTCAAGGGCTTGAGTAACTGGATAGGTTACTGAACAGAGAACACTGGAAGTACTTTTGGTGGAGAGGAGCAAAGTTCCATCTAGAGTCTTGGAGGGAATGGTTATACCTGAGTTTGTATCTCTGATTAAGTCACATAATCATAATCAGTCTTGTTCAAGTTTTAAATTTAATATCATCTGATCATTACTTATCTCATATAGAGCCTAGTAACAAATATCATTTTTGCCACTATTTACTCATAAAAAAGAGCATTTTGCTTAAGTTAATGTAATTTGTTTTATTAGAAACCATGGTTGTATTTGACACATAACTATAAAAAAAAAGTAACTTTTAATGGTGCAAGCAATCAAATGAAAAGGTCTCCAATTCAAATTTAGTTTCTAAATCCCAGATCTGTGAACATGTCCAAATGAGTTGGTATCCTGCAAGTAATAAATTCAAAATATTTATTTAAACTAAGAAATAATATTTATAAATGTATTATTCATAAGTAATAAATTATTAATTTAAATAAATGGTATTTCTTTAAATTCAATAATTAATATTCAACATATATTTATTAGACTCTCACTAGATCTTAGCCAATGTACTGTTAGGCATACTTCAATAAACAAGACATGAGCCCTGCCCTTTGCAACAAGATGGATGGATCTAAGTGAATCAGAGAAAGACAAATACCGTATGATTTCACTCATATGTGGAATTTAAGAAACAAAATAAACAAACAAAGGGAAAAAAAAGACAAACCAAGACAACTGCTGGTTGCTAGAGGAGAAATGGATGGGGAAATGGGTGAAATAGTTGATGGGGATTAAAGAGTACACTTATTGTGATGAGCACCAGGTATTGTATAAAATTGTTGAATCATTACATTATACACCTGAAACTAATATAACACTGTATGTTAATTATACTAGAATTAAAACAAAAATTTAGGGGCACCTGCGTGGCTCAGTTGGTTAAGCATCTGCCTTTGGCTCAGGTCATGGTCCTAGAGTCCTGGGATCAAGCCCCGCGTTGGGCTCTCTGCTCAGTGGGGAACCTGCTTCTCCCTCTGCTTGCCGCTTATGCTCTCTCTCCCTGCTTGTGCACTCTCTCTTTCTCACACAAATAAATAAATAAAATCTAGAGAATAAAAAAGTTTAAAGGCCTCTAGAAATGTGTTTGGTTTGTCTAATTGTGAATCAAGTTTCTGCTATGCTTATTTAATTTTAGCTATGTCAATGCACTGATCAAATAATTATAAATAGTAATTAAAAGTACGTCTTATATTTAAACAAATATTGAGGTAACTAAATGTTAAGCCAAAGTTGATTTTTAATGATAACGGAATATATTAGATACCCACGTGTTGTGTAAAAACCCCATGGAAAATACAGGACTTCTTTTCTAAGCCTTTTTTTTTTTTACTTTTATTAAGCTTCAGTTTCCTCCTCTATAAAATGGAGGCAGTGATCTCTAAATTGCATGGGTTATTTAGGGATAAGATGAAATAATGTCTTGTAGGGCATTTAGTATAGTACCTGGCACATAATAACCATTCATTAAATGGTAATTATTATTATTATTGTTATTATTACTGATATAAATAAGTTAGTGCTTTTTTTGGCTCTATACCAGATGAAAAAGACTAGTCTTTGTGGTAATGCCTCACTCATAAAGATCTCTTTCTCAGAAAGAAAATTACTTTTTGAAGAAAAGAAGAAATAAAAGCACAATAAAATACCTCTAAAAAATTCTGAAATGGGGGCTGAGTTGGTTTTTTTGTTTGTCTTGTTTCGTTTGTTTTTTGGCAAATTCTACCATTGTTTCTTGCAGAATGGCCTTTTAAAATATCTTTATCTGTGAGGACAGATATCCCAAGCAGTCGACTTTACCAAAAATTTTATGACAAAAATTGTGATGTGAATAAGGTTTGGGGTTTTTTAGTGATAATTGCCGACATTTGATTGACTGACTTAAGTCTTATAGTAAAACAAATAACTTAACCTATGTGCATATACAATCTAAGTGGATACTCCCAATCTCCATCTACTCAGACTCTGAGTAATAGCTACTGATTTACTTAAAGGTATGTGTTTGTATATTTTAATTATTAGATGTGATAAGAAAACAATATGCTTCATGGTCTGCCAGTCCTATGTTATTTCCAGCAGCAGGCACAAGGATATACTAAAGACAGGGCATATACAAAATGTGCCATTAGAAAACTGTAAATGTTGATTGATTTTGGTACTGTATTTTTACTATGGCAACTATAAAAAAAGTAATAATTATAAAAACTTGTTCAGACCGGTTTCTGACATTCAGGAGTTGCCAGAAACTATTGCATTGCATAAAACATCTCCTGACACACCCAAGACATTCAGAGCCATATTTAATTTAGTATTCAAGGGTCTTTGATTCCATACATTTATATAACAAAGAAAGTATAAAATACAGAGAATTGGGATTTGTATGAGAAGAGAGGGAGGGAGGGAGGAAGGAAGGAAAAAGGAAGATAGCTGTGAATGTGAGCATAATAGATTTCATGTTCTGGGACTTGAAGACCATAGGAAGGGCATCCAAAAATATTTAGTGTTCTAGTCAATGTGGAAAAAAAGGAATAGCTGTGTGAAATCAGTGAAAATAGTTATAATGTTAAGTATAATGCTTTTAATAACAGTGAAAATTCAGATTTGGTATTCACAGAATATTTCTGATATTTAAACATTCCCTTAAAGGCTGAAGTAGAAATATCAATGAAAAAGATGTTAGCCCAGCGTGGGGCAGGGGGTGGGGGTGGGCTGGGGGGGGTAATAATAAACATACTATGTGATCGCAAGGTAATGAAAAAAGAAATTAAATATGGCATTATTCCAACTGCTTTGTTTATAGGGACATGCTACAGGCAGTTTCTATTGAGCATACCAATTAAAAAAAAATGATAACCTTTCCTTAGTGTTACTTTTCCATTTCTGGTGTCTACCTTATTGCATAAGGAATGAACTATTATCACTAAGTTCTGTTGATGTTTTATGTTTAATACTTTGTTAAAGTTTTTCAAATAGCTTTAAATGTTTCTTCAAATAATTTTAAAAGTTACACAGATAATGTTGATTAAAAGTTAAACAGGGAGAGGCTGCCACCACAGAATGCGTTAGTCCTGGAAATGTCATTATACTTTGTGAATTCCATTATCATTGGCATTGCCGCATTGGCAACAGCCAGTGCATCAGCAGCATGCAAAGGTCTCTTTGTCTTTAGCATCGGATTAATGTTACACACAATTTTCTAATGAAAGGGATTTTGCAGACATAAATGATTTACAAGTAGCAGAAATAATTTAGAGCTCAGCATTTTGTGATTTTTTTTAACTTAAAATATCTTTTGTCATTGAAATGATTGTTTAAAATAGCTTACTCATCAATTAACTTGGGAAGTAGAGAGTAAAAAACTTTTTTGATCAGGAGATGCTAAGTGGATTAGAAAATGTGAGCTATAAATATTCACAAAATAGAGTAAGTGGATAATTTAGATTCAAGTGCTACTTTGTTAAGCTCAAGACAGAGCACGATAATAATAGTAAATATTTTAATTTCAGGAGAAAAGGAAATTAATAGGATCTAAAAGGTATTAATACCGGCAAGATTCTGCTTCAAGCCAAGATGAAATAATAGGGACCAGATTTACCCTCAGATTTGAAACAGATGAAAAAATGGAACAATGTACAAAACAACAATTTCAATAGGCTAGACCTCAGGCAGTGAAGGATAAGGGTCCCGGAAGTGTAAGAAACAAAGAGGGTGAGATTAATAGTTGCCCTGGAATACTGCCTTATAAAATTTTCTAGGCTTTGGCACAAAGAGGAGGAACCCAAGTGGAGTCTGGAGAGTCACAGGACTAAGGAGACAAGATGAGAGTCTGAGAAAACCAAGGTGGCTGAAGTTTGCAGGTCGAAGTGTTAGAAGGGAAAGAACCCTGGAGATTTGCGAAGAGTTCTTAGTGTTCAGCTGAGTACTGACTAGCCCGTGTATGTGAAGAAACTATCCAAGGCTAGAGAAAGAGTCTCCCAAAAGGCAAAAGTGAATAATGGGAGGTGCTTACACAGAGCCATGAATAGTGTCTTTTCTCACTATTAAACTAAAAAAAACTCAAGATGCACAAATGCTTGGGTTAGAGTACACTGAAGGGTCTTGCCTTAGCCTTGTAGAATGATTGGCCTGAGCACCAGGCCCTGCCCAAAACATCTTAACAGCAAGAACTGAAAAGACCAAACTGCTTCCTCGTGCATCCTAGGACAAAGTTCAAAAAAATAGGAATACAAATATCCAATACCCAAAGAGGTGAAATCGCAATGTTTGATATTCAATTAAAAAAAACTATAAGACATGATGAAAGGCAAGAAAATATGACACATAATTAAGAGATTAAGTCAATAAATCAACTAATACAGAAGTTTTGCAGATGTTAGAATTGGCAGACTAGGACACCAATACATTTATTATGGCTGACTCTGTGCATTCAAAAGATTAAGCAGAGAAATGGGAGATACTAAAAATGAACTAAATGAAACTTTTAGAAATGAAAACTGCAATGCGTGAGATGAAAAGTACCCTGGTTGGGATTAATAGCAGATTAGAAATAGCGGAAGAAAAAAAGAAGTAAATCTGAAAATAGCAGTGTCAATTATTCTAAAATGAAAAAAAGAGAAGAGGGAGTCAGAATAAGTCAACAGGGCACCAGTGAGCTGTGGGGGGGAAATTAAGCATCTCATATGTGTACTTGAGGTGCCAGAAAGAGAAGTGAAAGAGCACTTAGTGGTTGGGAAAAAGCATTTTGAAAAGTAATAATTAAAAATTTCTAAATTTCTTAAAAACTATAAACACATATTCAAGAAGCGTAATAAACCCCAAACAGAAGGAACATGAAGAAACTATACAAAAGCATATCATAATCCAATTGAGCAAAAGCAACATAAAAAGAAAAATCTTTAAAGCAACAAAAATTAAAGAGTTCCGTACAGAGGAAGAAACATAAGCATTACAGCAAATTTCTTGTTGGAAATAAACAAATGAGGAGATAGTAGAGCAACATGTTTAAGTACTAAAGGAGAAAAAACCTGTCAACCGAAGTATTTTTTAAAATAAAGGTTGGGGCACCTGGGTGGCTCAGTTGGTTGAGTGTCTGACTGTTGGTTTCGGCTCAGGTCATGATCTCAAGGTCTTGAGATGGAGTCCTGAGTCAGACTCTGTGCTCAGTGGAGAGTCTGCTTGAGATTCTCGCTCTTCCTGTCCGTCTGCCCTTCCCCCACTCTAGAATAAATAAATAAATCTCTAAAAAGAAAGGAATAAAGGTTGAATAAGATGTCTTCAAATGTACAGTAGCTGAAAGAAATTATCACCAGATAATTCTCACAAATGTAATAAATAAAAATTAAACAGCAAGATTCTGGACTTAAACTTCAGCACACAAAATCAGATTAAATGCATATAGTCTATACCATTTAGAAGGAGATTTTCAAATTGAATAAAAAAGCAAGACACAATTATACACTGCCTACAAGAAACACACTTCAAGTATAAAGACAGCTATAGGTTGAAAGTAAAAAGATGGGGATAAAATTGTATTGACTATATTAACATCAAAGTAGATTTTAGAGCAAGGTAATACCAGAAAAAAAGAAGGATCATTCCATAACGATAAAGGGGTCAGTTTATTGAGAGGATATAATTACCCTAAATATTCAGGTACTTAATAACCAAGCTTCCAAATATGTCATGCAGGGCCTCCTGGGTGGCTCAGTCGGTTAAGCATCTGATCCTTGATCTCAGCTCAGGTCTTGATCTCAGGGCTGTGAGTTCAAGCCCCGCATTGGGGCTCCATGCCTACTTTAAAATATACTTTTTTTATAAAATACTTTTTTATTAAAAAATATATATATAATGCAAAAAATTTATTGAACTACAAGGAAAACTTGACAAATCTACAATTATAGTTAGGAATTTGAAGACCTCTCTTTCAATAATTGATAGAGATTTTTAAAACAGAAAAGCTCTAACAACATAGATTTGGGGGGGTTAGAATATAGAGTATTTTAAAATAATTATCATCCAACCTGACCTACTGAGATTTATAAAGCACTCAAACCAACAATAGTAGAATACACATTTTTATCAAGTACACACAGAACATAGACTGGTAAATTCAAAATGATTAAAGTCATAAAGAGAAAGAGTATGTCCTCTGACCACAGAAAAGAAATTAGTAGGTAAATTTCAAAGTATTTTGAACTGAATGAAAATGAAACTATATCAAAATTTGAGGGATCTTGCTAAAGTAATATTAGGAGAAAGTTTATAGAACTAAATGCCTATATTAGAAAAAGAAGTAAGCTTTCAAAAGCATGACCACAAAAAAAGAAAAACAATTTTTTAAATTAATAATAAGTAGAAGAAATAAATAATAACAGAACAGAAATTACTGAAATAGGAAACAGTAAAACAATAGAGAAAATCCGTGAAACCAAGAGTCAGTTCTTTAAGAAGATCAATAACATGATCAACCTTGAGCCAGATGATCAAGAAAAAAAAGGAGAAGAGATCTGTATTACCAATTTGAAGGAAGAGAAAAATGGCATCACTACAGATTCTAAAGATCTTAAAACGATAATAAGGGAATTTTTTTTTAAAAGATTTTATTTATTTATTTGAGAGAGAGAGAATGAGAGACAGAGAGCATGAGAGGGAAGAGGGCAGAGGGAGAAGCAGACCCCCTGCTGAGCAGGGAGCCCGATGTGGGACTCGATCCAGGGACTCCAGGATCATGACCTGAGCCGAAGGCAGTCGCTTAACCAACTGAGCCACCCAGGCGCCCAAGGATAATAAGGGAATATTATATATAACTTTATACCAACAGATTTTCCAATTTTGGTTAAATAGACAAATTCCTTAAAAAGAAACATATTACCGAAACTCATTCAGGGAGAATTTGGTTATCTGAATAGTTCTGTTTTGTATTAAAGAAATTGAATTTATATTTAAAAATTGTGCCACTAAGGAAACTGTAGTCCTAATATGGGTTTTATTGATGAATTTTATCAAACACTTAAGAATGTGAATTCTGTACAAATTCTTCCAGAAAACTGAAAAGGAGGAAATATTTCCCAACTCACTGAAACCAGCATTACCCTGATACCAAAATAAGACACAGACATTACAAGAAAACTACCAACTAGTGTTCCTCATGAGCATTGATGCATACATTCTTAATATAGTTTTAGCAAATCAAAAGGACAATACATCACAACAAAGTGATAAGTATCCCAGTAATGCAAAGTTGGTTTAATATTCAAGTATCGATCAAAATAATGCATCATATTAGCAAGCAAAACTGGAATAACATGTTTTGTAACCTCAATAGAGAAATAGCGTTTGCCAAAATTCAATATACATTCCTGGTAAAAACTCCCAACCAAGTAGGAGTAGAGGGGAGTTTTCTCAACTTGATAATGGCATCTACAAAAAAATAATTATGTAACTAGCCTCATACTTGCATTAAATTGCTAGGGCGGCCATAACAAAACACCACAGACTGGATGGCTTAAATAAGACATTTATTTTCTCACAGTTCTAAAAGCTAGAAGTCTGAGATCTAGGTGGTGACAGGGTGGATTTTGTATTGAGTCCTCTCTCCTTTCTGTATAGATGTCTGTCTTCTCCCTTTGTATACACATGGTTTTTCCTCTGTACATGAGCTTGTGTGTATCCAAAATTTCCTCTTCTTATAAGGAAACTAGCCATATTGTATAAAGGCCCACCATTTTAATTTAATTACCTCTTTAATGACCTTATTTTCATATACAGTTATATTCTGAGTCCCTGGAGGTTAGGACTTCAATGTATGAATTGGGGGGGACACAATTCAGCATATAGAAATAATGGTGAAAAACCCAGTGTTTTTACCCTAACATCAGAAACAAAACAAGGGTGTTCATTTTTGCCACCTCTTTTCAATATTGTATGTGTGTGTGCATACTTTATATTTATATCTATTGTCAATAAGTACAGTTAGGCAAGGAAAAGAAATTAAAGCCATTCTGATTAGAACATAAGTAAAATTCCATTGATGCAGAGATGACATAATCCTTTATGTAGAAAATACAATATTTTCTACAAAAGAGCTATTCAAACTGGTCAATATGTTCTGTAAGTTTGCAGGATGGAAGATCAATATACAAAAGTCAATTGCATTTCTGTATGCTAGCAATGAATATCAGAAATTGAAATTTAATGAAATATCGATTATGATAATGGCAAAAATATAAAATACTTAGAGATGATAAATCTTTTAAAAATTGTGTGAAGGACCTGTACATGGACAATTACAAATTGTAACACTCCTGAGAGAAATCAGAGAAGACCTAAATATGGGGAAAGGTCCCCTGTGTTCACGAGACAGAAGAGCTGATACTGTTAATAATGTCAGTTCTCCTCAGATTTAACACACTTCAAATCGAAACCTCAGCAGGCTTTTACTTTTTGTAAAAATCTACTCTCTGGTTCTAGAATTCATATGGAAATGCAGACAACTTGGAATAACCAGAATTACTTTGACAAAGAAGAACAAATTAGAGCCTAACACTACCTGTTTTCAAGAATTATAGTGACAGTCATCAAATGATGTGGTATTGGTGTAAACAGAGACAAATTGGTGGGACAGATTGGAGAGTCCTGAAGCAGACTCCCGTGTATATGGGCAAAAATGCAAAGGTAATTCAGTAAAGAAAGGATAGTCTTTCAAAAAAAAAATTATACTGGAAAATTGGATATCCACATGCAGAACAAAAAACTTTGGACTGTACTTTGCCTTATATTCAAAATAATTCAAAATTGATTAAAGACCTAATTTTAAAACCTAGAACTATAAAATTTCTAGAAAGATATATGGGAAGACCTACATGAATTTGCATTAGGCAAAGTTTTCTTAGATGTAACATCAGAAGTATGATCTATAAAAGGTCAAAAAAAGTATGATTCAATCCGTAATTGGGCTTCACCAATGTTAAAAACTTTGTTCTTCCAATGACACTGTTAAGAGAATTTTTGAAAACAAGCCACAGTAGAAGGAAATATTTGCAAATCAAATATCTGATGAAAGACTTGTATCATGAATATAAAAAGAACTCATAAAACTCAATAGTAAGAAAACAATCTGAGTTTAAAAGTAGGCAAAAAAGCTTAACAGGCATTTCTTCGAAGAAGAGGTATGAATTGCAGTTAGGCACATGAAAAAATTATCATCATTACTGATTAGGAAAATGCAAATTTAAACCACAATGGGGAACTACACGTACCTATTAGATAAGAAAGGCTAAGAAATTTTTTTTGACTAATCAGAACAAGTTTTAGACTGTGGAACAGCTGGACACTTAACACATCGCTGGTGAGAGTGGGAAATGTTATAAGCACTTTGGAAAATACAAATTTTAAGAATATCAAATGCACAGGTGCCATATCCAACTATTCCCCTCTTAGATATTTATTCAAGATAAATAGGAAGCATATGTCTATACAAAGACTCATACATTCATAGCTGCTTTATTTGTAAAAATCAAAAACTAGAAACAACCCAAATATCCGTCAATAGGTGAACGAATACGTAATTAAAACACTACCAGGGAGGTACTATGAAGGTCATGAGGAAACTTTCGGGAAGAATGTATATGTTAATTATCTTGATTGTGAAGATGTTTTCACGGGTGGATATGTGTCAAAAGTTGTTAAGTCATACACACTTTTAACATGTACCATTTGTTGTCAATCATATTTTAATAAAGCTGTTTTCAACAAACGATATGCTCAAACCCATGATAGGATCTGTACAAGATAATGAATACTTGCTATGTTTTCTTTTTTAAAAAAATGTACTTCAAAATAATTATAATAGAGAATAAAATCAAATTGTTGCCTTTAAGGAGTTGACAGTTTTCTGAGAGATTAAGGCTGATTTTATCTAAAAACTGGGAGAATTGAGGTTTATAGGAAAACCAACACTTATGTTAATAGAATCCTATTTTAGAAATTCAGAGGAGGAAAAGTTTATGGTTGAAAGAAAGAGCCGTATATTCATGATAGAGTTGACATTTCCACGGTACCTTGAAAAATAGACATGATGTCAGCAGAGGAAAATGGGAAATAGAAATTCTAGGTAGGAAGAAGAGGAAGAACAAAGGCAAAGAGTTGAGAGATGATGGAACATGTTTTAAGAAGAGCTATCAATACAGTTAGAGTAGAATGTTTGGAAAAGCCTTGTGGAAGATAAGCTTAGGAAGAGTAGGTGGAGCAGATGGGACTTAGAGGCCAAACCAAGACAATTCTGTTTCCTCTTTAAATATTTCTTTGACTCCCACAAGTGGAACTAATCAATCTTGACTGTATTTCCCTGGTATTTTACTCCATACCCTATGATAACACCTGTCATATTTTATTGCATCTTGTGTTTGGCTTTACCCTTAGGCACTCTCCTATTAGAAAGGATGACATTTGGCTCATTATAAATGCTCAATAACAAGTGCTTTCCCACTTTAAAAAATAGAAAAGTCTGGGAGCTTATCATGATCTCAGTAGGCAGGTGAAATTTGAACTGGTCTTGGAAAAACTGAGTAGATTTTGGATGAGATAGGGAGTAGAGAGAGGGCATTTCATAGAGCAGAGTGAAAATATCCATAGTAAACAGGGGGAGGGGTATATAAGGAGTACTGAGAATTGATGTTTACAGGAAAACCAACTTTTATTATTGGTTATTATTTAGCCCAAGCAAACAAAGACACATGCTCCATATTTAATGTGAAAACAATACATGGGTACAGTAGAGCTCTCATCAACCACAAGAAGCAAAGAATTTTATAAGTTACTAACAGAATATATCAGATACTCTGTCTGCAGAAATATATTTTTCTTTTCTCTTTAGTTAAGATATATATATGTTATATAAATATAGAATTAAGAGTAGTAGTATATTTGCTATTGGCATTGTATTCTGTTGTCATTATGAACCTTTGGTGGGTTATGCACCACTGGTTAAAAAGGATTGAGAGGGGCACCTGAGGGACTCAGGCTGTTAGGTGTCCAACTCTTGATTTCAGCTCAGGTCATGATCTAAGGGTCGTGAGATGGAGCCCTATGTCAGGCTCTGTGCTCAGCTTGGAGGCTGCTTGAGATATTTTCTCTCTCTCTCTCTGCCCCTCCCTCCACGTATGCACATGCTCTCTCTCTCAAATAAATAAATAAATAAATAAATAAATAAATAAATAAATAATAAGTAAACAAAATCTTTAAAAACAAAAGGATTGAGAAAGAGTGAACTAGAATTTCAGCACTTTGAGGTGGGATTTGTGCTTGATTTAGCCCTGTAGGTTGCAGCATGGTGTTCTGCAAAGAACACTATATAAAACAGAACACCAGGATTTGAATCCCACTTTAACTTTAGAATATGTTTAATGACCTCTAAAAAGTTAATTCCCATATCAGATCCTCTTTCATCATTTATTAACTTGGTATAAAAACAGTAATGACTTCATGTCATTAATATATGGGTTACACAAGAAAACAAGGGAAGACATGTAGCACTTTGCTGCCATGCCACCACATTGTCCATCTCACATAGATAGCATAAGGCTTTGGGAATAGTAGGTACTCACCTACGTACTGAATGAAGCAATACATGAGTGACTGAGAACCTTTGAAAAAAACATTTTTTTTTTCTGTTTTGGTGTTTAATGCATCCAGAGAATTGACTGTGAAAATAATCTTTTTCCTGGTCATCTCTGTGTGTTTGAGTAAAAGAACAATGGTAAAAGTTCATTTCTTCTTACGCTATGTGCCTTAAAGATATGTGTGCTAAATATGCTAAGAGGTGGCATTTTATTTTACTTTACCATTTAATTTGTATTTTAACTCAATTTAATTTAATTTTAGATAGGCCTGGTTACATGTAATAGCTGGTTCACTGAAGTATTCTTAGCCCATCCCTGTTGTAGCAATGTGCATTGTGACAGGTCAGCCTTCTCTTGCTGACTAACCTACTCCCGTACAGATGGAAGTATTTCTCGTAATTTAAAGATCATTCTGGAAGAATGTTCATAATTTACAAAAGTAGATTTGTAACTGCTATTTTTATGACTTCGAAAAGAAGATTAAAACATAATAAAATATGAAGAAGTCATATCTTAAGAGAATTTTGGGTGTTAAAACTGTATTCTGTGGGGCACCTGGGTGGCTCATTTGGTTAGGCGACTGTCTTTGACTCAGGTCATGATCCCGGGGTCCTGGGATCGAGTCCCACATCGGGCTCCCTGCTCAGCGGGAAGCCTGCTTCTCCCTCTGCCTCTGCCTGCCACTCCCCCTGCTTGTGCTCTCTCTCTCATCAAATAAATAAGTAAAATCTTAAAAAAAAAAACTGTATTCTGAAAGTAAATGCAGTTTAAACAATAATCTGTACTAATTTGTTTCAAAAAAAGAAATTTTTAAGAGAAAAAGAATTATTCAAATTAGCATACCATTTATAAATAGTCTCATAGAATGCTTAAAACTAAGCATATTCAATTACAATTTGGATTACACCATTGTCTCACGTAGCAAACTGTTCAGGTTGATTAGAACAAAACTACCAAATAAACTTCAATGCAATCCATATTATAAAATATGAATTAGAGACGCTCAAATTTATTTTAGGTATGCTTATAAAATCTTTATTGAAATAGATGCCACTTTGTAAAAGGAAAGAATATAAAAGGTTAAAATTCTCCCTCCCTCCCTCCCTCCCTCCCTCCCTCCCTTCCTTCCTTTCTTCTTTCCTGACACTGAGTTTAGTGTCTATAGCTTAAAAAAAAAAAAGAAAGAAAAAGGTTTTTTTTTTCTTCTATACTTGGTACAGGAAGTACTCAATAATTTCCAAGAGCGAAGAGTCACTTCAGCATGGCATGAGATTTACATATTATTTTAAATTTATTAATTAGCATTTCAGTTCTTCGTTAATTGACTAGGCTGGTTATGGTGAGTCTTGCCTTGCAAAGTGGAGATGTTGAGAGCATGTAAGGCCTCACCCCAGATCCTGACAAATTCACCCAAGTGATGCTACCCTAGGACCACCACTGGGTAGAAATTTTCAAGGAGATTTAATGGACACAACCTTTAGAACAAAAGGATTGGGGAGACATATATTTCATTTGAAAATAAAAACAGTACTTGGTCACATTGTTCTAATATGTTTTTGAGCACATTATTTATTCTTAAAAATTCAAACAGATGTAAAGGTATTTATGTTTCTTTCTTAGAAGTTGGGTTTTGAGGGCGCCTGTGTGGCTCAGTTGGTTAAGTGACTGCCTTCGGCTCAGGTCATGATCCTGGAGTCCCAGGATCGAGTCCCACATCGGGCTCCCTGCTCAGCAGGGAGTCTGCTTCTCCCTCTAACCCTACCCCCTCTTGGGCTCTCTCTCTCTCATATAAATAAAATCTTAAAAAAAAAAAAGAGGTTGGGTTTTGAGGCATAAGTCAGTTTTCTCCTTGTCACAACCGTCTTTTTAGAATCAATCATTCTTTCCTTAAACAATTATTTATTGGACATTTGTATATTCCAGACATAGTGGTAGCTTATTAAAATATAAAATCAGAAAGACCTGGTCACTGTCCTAAAAAGGGAGGTTATTCCTTGAGAAGTTATGGTATACTATCATTGCTCCAAATTTTCCCTTGCCATCTGCACTTGTCATTACAAAATTTAACACAGTAATCATATAATGTAGAAAATACAAAATAGAACCCACAAGAGTGTTTCACTTCCTTTATTTATTCACTTATTCAACAAGTATTTATTGACTATCTACTATGTGCCAGACACTGGGCTGTGTGATTGGGATACATCAGTGACTAAAGCATTCAATGATCCTACCTTCGTAAGGATGACATTCTAGTAGATGAGATGAACAATAACCAAGAAACATAGTAAATAAACAAATTACAGAGCATGTTAGAAGGTGATAAGTGTTAAGAAAAAATAAAAAATAAAGAGATAAGGGTAGGGGTATCACGTGTGTGGGAAGGAGAGAAGAAAGGAAGGTATAATTTTAAACAGTGTGGTCAAGAAAGGCCTCATTGTGAAGCTTTCTCTTGACCAAAGTCTTGGGGGCAGTTGAAATAAAAATAAAAATCCAAGGAGTAAGTTTATCCTAAGATTTATAATTTTAAATTGAAGTCTATTTTGTTACATATGTTACTTCCCAACAAGAAGATGCAGATGATGGTAAAATCAGAGTTTTTGCTCTTCTTTCTTTTCCCTCTTACTAGCTTTGACTTAAATGAATGTCTATTTTCTCTTTACTACTTAGCCAAAATAAATGTATTTCATGGGATTCTTGTCCATTCATGATAAGAACAGGGTTTACTTTGAAAATCACCTCTTTCTTAACCAACTGAGCCACCCAGGCGCCCGAAAATCACCTCTTTCTTGACAGACCAGAGCAATATGTAGCATAATTTCATATAATTCGTTGTATCTTAGAAATGTAAAAATCCAGAAAACGCACAGCATGAGGAAAATAGTTGACGCTATTAGTGGTGATGTAACGGGACAGATGGCAGCCACACTTGTGGTGAGCACAGCATAATGTATAAACTTGTCAAATCACTAAGTTGTACACCTGAAACTAATGTAACATTGTGTAAACTATATTCAAGTAGCAATGATCATGCCTTGTGTAAACCTCACTGGCCATGGTACTGCCGCTGCGCAAAGCTGTGTGTCAACTATATTCAAATAAATAAATGGAATAAACATAAAAATCTATGTATCGCCATTTTTAGAATGACTGTCATCTCAGTTTGAGCAACAAATCAACTCATTGTCCTTTGAGTCATTGAATTCTAGATTCTGATGAGAAAACAGTTTGTTTTCTTAATATTCTTGATTAATTTTAGCATGATTTAAAAATACAGGTATTGTTTCTTACAGATTGTGTTTCTGGTGTCTGCATATACAAGTCCCCAACTCACAGATGAGAGCTGTTCGGCTGTGGCTGCCATCACACATTATCTGTATCTTTGCCAGTTCAGCTGGATGCTCATTCAGGTTGGTACCTCATTTCCTCGTCCCACCCCCTTCTACCTTCCAATGAATCTGCATGGAGTGTTCTTCCTACCTGCTATTCTTTATACTGAAATGGAAATGATTCCGTATATCCATTACCACATTCCCAGGAGATCAATGGAAAGAAAACTTTTTTTAAAAAAAGATTTTATTTATTTATTTGACAGAGAGAGAGCACAAGTAGGCAGAGCGACACGCAGAGGGAGAGGGAGAAGCAGGCTTCCCGCTGAGCAGGGAGCCCAATGCGGGGCTTGATCCCAGGGCGCTGGGGTTGTGACCCGAGCCGAAGGCAGACGCCCAACCGACTGAGCCACCCAGGCACCCCAGAAAGAAAACTTTATAAGTTTTAAGCTGTACAGCATAAGCTGTACAACATTAGAAAGTATAGTGAATTTGGGGAAATGAGAAGAAACATAGTAGGGGTAGAAATTAGGGAATGGTAGGAGATGAGGCTTGTGATGTGGGACCTGTGTAAAGCACAGTAGGAAATTTGAACCTTTTTCTAGGGGAAATCATAGAATTAAACAAGTGACGTGGTAACATTTGTATTTTAGAAATATCTCCCTGTTGGTAGTGAACTGGTGACAGAAGAGTTGGCATGGGCGCTAGTTAAGTACCGTTAGCTGTATCCAGGTGAGAGAACAAGGCAGTGTGAACCTGGGAGTGGCAGAAGCAGCCAGGGGAATAGGACAGTTTTGAGATTTCTTTCTTTCTTTCTTTCTTTCTTTCTTTCTTTCTTTCTTTCTTTCTTTCTTTCTTTCTTTCTTTCTTTCTCTCTTTCTTTTCTTTTCTTTTTTCTTTCTTTTCTTTTTTAAGTACAACAATAGAATGTAGAGATTGGTTAAGAAGAATGCAGAAGGTGGAACCAAAGATGTTTCCCAAGTTTCTGGTGTGAGTGGCTGGATGGATGGTGGTACCTTGAACTTACCCCTGGCAATTGCAGGAAGGCTGATGCGAATTTTAGGACATATGGAGTGTGAAGTTCCTCCAGTGTGAGACCTCCAGTGGGGACTCTGAGAGGAGGAGGATACATAGGACTAAATCTCAGAACAGAGGCCCATGCTATATAAATACTTTAGAAAATTGTTGACTTACAGTTGGAAAATGAATCCATTGCTTTGGAAGAGATCACTTTGGGAGAAAGTATGGGGGCGAGACCCAAAGAGTCCTAGTATACTCTTCTGAGGAACTAGTAAATGTTGGGAAGAGACTTGAACTCTTCCTTTTCTGACTAAAATCCCAAATTCCCTTTATTATCCTACGCTGATTTGCTTGATAAAAAAAGGCAGATATGAAAGTTGGATCCAATTCAGTAGTATTAATGTCATCAATTAAATGGCTCAACTAAATGAAATGTTACCTTTGGTAATGCTTTCTGCATAATAGTATTGTTAAATCTTTTGTATGATAGAAATAGTTTCACATGTATTTTTTTTTTTTAGTATGCTTGTGAAGTATTTTATGTAAACAGATGCATTCAATCATTTGCATATTCTTGTTTCTTGTTGATGTGGGGTTTCCACTGTACTGCAGTAATGAAAGCATGTGAGACTACCATACAGACTCATGGAAGGGATATTTTCCCAGGTACAATATTACAGCTGTAGGGAGAACTGAACTGAATTATTTAGTTAATAGAACCAGTTGCAATAATTAGAGCCCTGAATCTGGGTTTGAATTCTGGTTTTGCCACTATCTTTGTAATCAAGTTACTGACTCTTCCCAAGTTTTGTTTCTAAATCTGCATGTGAAGGTAATAATTCCTTCCTCATAGAATTATTATTCCATAGGTCTTAAGCAGCTCTAATTATGGAAAGTTTATGGTGTTCTTAAAATCGCCCCAAAATAAAAAAAAGTAAAGCTAAATCTAAAGCATATAACGTAAAACTTAATATTTGCTGAAATTAAAATAATACTTGCTAGATTCTCTGATTGCAAAATTTTTTTAGGAGTTTATCAAAGCTGAACTTTCTATGTGCATCATGTGTATGTTGTTATTTGTCTGCTTGGACTGAGGTCCCCAGTGTTGTGCAGAAGGTCTTTGTCCATGTGACCTACTCAGTTTTTGATGAATGACTTGGATGAAGACACAGGAAACTTTTATCAGGTATGCAGATGATATGGAGCTGAAAAGACAGCTAAAACAGCAAGCTGCCTGGGTTAGAATCAATATAGAGAAAGTCCTGTGACAGATTGAAAACTAGAGTGAAAGAGACATAATCGGATGGGGGTTAAGGTCTAAAGAACTTGAAATATTTAATTTAACACAAAGTTAGTAGCAATCAAATGTGTGACCAGATTGCTTAAAACACTAAAAAAACAACACAGACCTAGGTTACTTTAGTAACAGCATAGAGGCAGGTGAGGGCATTGTGGTTACATTGTAATCTACAAATGTTCAAGGCAAGCTTGGGACCCTGTAACCACGTTCATGAATCATGTTTCACCAGGAGCATTAACCAGCCAATGAGAAGTTGGAAATAGTCCTGTAAGAAACTTTGAGTCAGCTGGAGATAGCTAACCTGCAAAGAATTGAGAGTGATGTGATGGCTATCTACAAACACTGGAAGGGCTGCTATAGGAAAGAAGGAATGGACTGCAGGTCCATTTGGAAGGATTGAACAAATGGGTCAAAAATTAGAGAAGCAAATTTTGATTCAGTTAAGAACTTTGATAGCCAGTAAAACTGTCAAAATTGAAGAGTCTGTTCCTTCGAGCAGAAAGCATCCAGTTGGTGAAGTGTATTCAAACAGGGGGAAATGACCAACTTTCAAAACGTTTTCCTGCTTTGGGGGAGCATTAGATGGGATCACATATAAGATTTCACCCAACTTAATAGATATGGTGTTTTCTATATCTCTTTTTCCAGTCTTAAGTCAATAAAATTGTGGCTGATGAACATTTAGTAAGCTAATTAGATTTCTGTATGGCTGATGGTTAGGAAAACTATTTAAAGTACCAGTGAAGTTTAATGTATTTCAGATGGTACACCGCACATTTTTCATGGTTTGTGGTGTGACCACAAGGGAAAAATTCAATAACTTTTGATTCTAGGTAGGTTACTTCTAATGAGTTATTTTGTGGGAAGAGGTTGTCCCTTTACCAACCTGTGTTTTCCTATTTGTAAAATACTGTCTACTAAATCTTTAAAAAAAAAACCTATAATCTATTTTTAAAACTTGTGTAAAAGATCAGGCTCCTGTTAATTCAATCCTGCTAGTCAATTAGGGTTAAAACTTTTGGGGGAAAAAATTAACATTTTAGTAATCCTACTTCATATTTTTTAAAAGATTTTGTTTATTTGACAGAGAGAGAGGTGAGAGAGCTCATTGGCTGGGAGGGAGGGGCAGAGGAGAAGAAGAAGCGGACTACCCGCTGAGCAGGGACCCCCCCCCCGATGTGGGGCTCGATCCCAGGACCTGAGCCAAAGACAGATGCTCAACCAACTGAGCCACCCAGGCGCCCCTCTACTTCATATTTTTAACAGTGTAGGAAAGAATTTGATAAATGTATGTGTGTGCATAGCTTATGACAAAAAGTTAACCATTAACTTTTTTTTTTTTAAGATTTTATTTATTTATTTGAGAGAGTGAGAGAGAGAGAGAAACAGCATGAGAAGGGATAGGGTCAGAGGGAGAAGCAGGCTCCCCGCCGAGCCGGGAGCCCGATGTGGGACTCCATCCCAGGACTCCGGGATCATGACCTGAGCCGAAGGCAGTCGCTTAACCAGCTGAGCCACCCAGGCGCCCAACCATTAACTTTTAAAAATTGGATTTAGCCTATCAGAATTCCTGTTTATTTTGATCTGCATCATATCTTCAATCTTAGAAAAAAATGCATTTAAATGACTTTATCTTGAACTTTTACTTCTCTGTCATATACTTTTAATACATTAGAGTAAAATTGGATTATACTTTAGAGTAGCTAAAGAAAGATTTTATTGGTAAACTGGTTCTTAAGTTTTCTGAGCCTAGATTTTTATCTGAGTAATCAGATTTGTAATAACAGTAGCTGTCTTTGAGGACTGTGGAGAGACAAAATGAATTCGGACATGAAAAGAGCTTGGAATTGTACCTGGCACAGACCGTGCACTCCATACAGATTTACCCAATGTTACTGGCTAAACAAATATGTGTGGCCAGTATTTCATAGATTTTGAAACATGTTGAAAACTCTGCTTTTCCAGTATAATTTACATTTTTTTTCCAAAAGAGAATTTACTTGATCATAGTGGGAGAGACTTAGAGTGAGGCAGATACCATCTAGCTATAAAGCTTCAGCAAGCTATATAAATAACCTCTAACCTCTTACTAAAGTCCCTGCGTGGCTCATCGCAGGACCTATAACTGGTGACCTTCACTCTGTTTCTTTTGGGCTCCCCCTTTTTCTTTTATTTTTTAAAAGATTTTATTTTTTTATTTGACAGAGAGAAAGGGAACACAAGCAAGGTGAGTGTGAGAGGGAGAAGCAGACTCCCCACTGAGCAGGGAGCCCAATGCAGGGGCTCGATCCCAGGACCCCAGGACCACGACCTGAGCCGAAGGCAGAGGCTTAACGACTGAGCCACCCAGGCACCCGAGGCCTCCCCTTTTTTCTGACAAGGAAGTTACACCACCAATGATGGGAATATAGTAACAAATTATTTTGCTTCTTTTTTTTAAGCCAACAACTCACAAATTCCCTTTGAGGCCATGGAACTTGACTTATCCTTCTGTTTGCTCATCATGTAAAATCATTCTGTGAAATTACTGAAATAATTTCCCACTTCCTTAAAACAGCAGGTCTTGTCTACTTTGAGAAGGATTGACAGTGAGAATTGAAACTCTTGTAATATGTTTACTCTATTTTCCTAATTTTTTTTTTTTAAGATTTTATTTATTTATTTGACAGAGAGAGACACAGCGAGAGAGGGAACACAAGCAGGGGGAGGGGGAGAGGGAGAAGCAGGCTCCCCGCAGAGCAGGGAGCCCGATGCGGGACTCGATCCCAGGACCCTGGGATCATGACCTGAGCCGAAGGCAGTCGCTTAACCAACTGAGCCACCCAGGCGCCCTATTTTCCTAGTTTTTATTGTTCTATTTTCATTTCCTTTTTCTGTTTTGCTTTGCTTTCATCTTAGAAATAGCATATGCTAATGGTACAAAACATAATCAAACACTGAAGAGTAATATAAAATGAAAAGTACATCTATTTCTCCCTATTTCACACACTCTCCACTCTCTGCTTTACCCTCAACCCTACTCCCAAAGGTAAACACTGTTAATGGTTTCCTGTGTATCTTTCCAGAAATATTCCACAAATATACAAATGTTTATAAATATATAAAAAGCACATATGTATTTGTTCTTGTGTGTGTATATATATATTTACTTATGTATAGTGCATATAAGTTTTTGTATATATATACATTTACCAAGTACAGATATACTTTTTTCCATTCCATAATATGGCTATTCAATAGTTTATTTTTCTATTCTCTTATTAATGAAATGCTAGTTACTTCCAGTTATTTTTGCTATTATAAACAATGTTTCCTTGAACATCCTTGCATTCTGAATATTTATTTACTTATGGAGTATTCTTAGAATAAATTCCTAGAATCTATGCCTTTACTATTAACATTTACATGAAATACACTATGAGATGGACTGCCAGACCATGAGTTAACCTATGAAGGGATAAATCACAAGTAAATTATTTGAGGTATCAGTATATTATATAGGTAAATAGAAACTTAATTTTTCTGTATATTCATTTGGCCCAGTTCTATAATCATTTCCTGTCACTAAATCGTATAGCAATCTGCTTCAATTATGAACAATATCCAAACCTTAGATTGCTGCAGCAGTTTGTTGATTTCATGCTTAGGGAAACAGTATAATGTTTTATTTTGAAACTAAAGCTTACTTGATGAACATATTTTTTAAATGGTGGAATAAAGTTAGAAATCATTCTACAATTATACTTGACCATTTATTTCTTGTGCCTTAATTTTTCTGTAAGATCAGGCTATGAAGAGGCAAATATACATTTTATTCCTTGGCAGAAAGGCTACTTAGTGCCAGGCATAGCAAGAAGAAGGGAAATGCTAAAACTAGCCATGTTTTTCTTGTCACTGATTCAATTGGGCATCCGGGGTTAGGGGGAGTGCAGGGTGGGACATCAAAGGTATTAAGGACAACAGACTGGTAATTACCAAGAAAAAAATGACATACCCAGGAAATACAGAATTCTCTAGTCCTCAAAAGGCCTTGCAATTTATTTCATGCAAAAATTACTAAGAAAGAGAGGATAGCTAGAACAAGGACATGGTAACATTTCTTATTCTCTTCTCTGAAATAAATGACTAAGAACGTATGATAATGACAGGATTAATAGCATCCATGATCTCTGACTAAACTTGATACTATAAATCAATCCAAGGTTTCGGGTGACACGATTAATAACCAAATATTAAATAACAGGCTAGATACCAATCTTACCCATACAGCATAAAAATGTATGGGGTCCAAGCAGCCTGTTTTTAACTTAAAAAAAAAACAACATTTCATCTTTATATTTTCTAAATATACTAATATACATTATATTATGATATGAGTAAACTAATGAATTTGTATTTATGGAGGATATGAAAGCATAATTATGACCTATGATAATTAATTAACAAGGTAAGTCTTCATTTTTTCCCATGTGGCATTGGAAAATAGTAGCAGTAGTCACTGAAAATGTTTTGTAAAAATAAATAGACATGTCTATGTAAGAATGTAAGCAGGGGCACCTGGGTGACTCAGTTGGTTAAGCGTTTGCCTTCGGCTCAGGTCAGGATCCCAGGGTCCCTCCTGGGATTCCTGCTCAGTGGGGAGTCTGCTTCTCCCTCTGCCCCTGCCCCCGACTCATGCTCGTGCACACTCTCTCTGAAATAAATTAAATTTTAAAAAAAAGTGTAAGTAAACATGTTTACAAACACACATTCTTTTAGTTTATTCCTATCTATATTTGACCTAAATTGTATCTGGGCATTTTGGTTGGATTTCATCTTAATCAGAATGAGTTTAAATTCTGACAGCTTCAGTTACTAGTTTTGGGAAATATACTTCCATCCTCAGCTTCCTTTTGTGTGTAAGGAAAAAAAAAACTATGATGAAAGTTAGGAAAACAGTTGTCTTGATTAAATGAGATATAGTTTAATATGGGGTCTACATTTACTACCCAATTAGTAAATATTGGTTCCATTCTTCCTCTCATAAACTATTCCATTTAACATTTTAAAATTTGCACCAAATGGGACACCTGGGTGGCTCAGTTGGGTAAGCGTCTGCCTTCAGCTCAGGTCATGATCCCAGGCTCCTGGGATCCAGTCGAGCGTTGGGCTCCTTGCTCAGCAGGGAGCCTGCTTCTCCCTCTGCCTGCAGATCCCCCTGCTTGTGCACTCTCTCTCTCTCTCTCTCTTGCTCTTGCTCTCACTCTATCTCTGTCAAATAAATAAAATCTTTTAAAAAATAAAAATAAAATCTGTATATATATGTGTGTGTGTGTATATATACACACACCACATCTTTTTTTTTTTTAAGGCTTTATTTATTTATTTGAGAGAAGAGAGAGACAGAGCACGAGCAGTGGGGTGGGGAGGGGCAGAGGGAGAGGGAGAAGCAGACTCCCTGCTGAACAGGCAACCAGATGTGGGGCTCAGTCCCAAGACTCTGGAATCATGACCTGAGCCAAAGGCAGATGCTTAACCAACTGAGCCACCCAGGCGCCCCTGTATCACATCTTTATTCATCTGTCAATGGACATCTGGGCTCTTTCCACAGTTTGGCTATTGTGGACATTGCTGCTATAAACATTGGGGTGCAGGTGCCCCTTCTGACCACTACATTTGTATTTTGGGGATAAATACCCAGTAGTGCAATTGCTATGTCATAGAGTAACTCTATTTTCAACTTTTTGAGGAACCTCCAATCTGTTTTCCAGAGTGGCCGCACCAGCTTGCATTCCCACCAACAGTGTAAGAGGGTTCTCCTTTCTCCACATCCTCACTAATATCTGTCATTTCCTGACTTGTTAATTTTAGCCATTCTGTCTGGTGTGAGGTGGTATCTCATTGTGGTTTTGATTTGGATTTCCCTGATGCCGAGTGATGTTGAGCACTTTTTCATGTGTCTTTTGGCCATTTGTATGTCTTCTTTGGAGAAATGTCTGTTCATGTCTTCTGGCCATTTCTTGATTGGATTATTTGTTCTTTGGGTGTTGAGTTTTTTGGGAGTTTTTGTTCTTTGGGAGTTGAATCTTTGTAAGATTTTTGGATACTAGCCCTTTATCTGATAAGACATTTGCAAATGTCGGTTTGTCATTTGGTTTTGTTGATGGTTTCCTTTGCTGTGCAGAAGCTTTTTATCTTGGTGAAGTCCCAATCGTTCATTTTTGCCCTTGTTTCTCTTGCCTTTGAAGATGTGTCTACCAAGAAGTTGCTGCAGCTGAAATCAAACAGGCTGCTGCTTGTATTCTCCTCTAGGATTTTGATGGATTCCTGTCTCACATTTAGGTCTTTCATCCATTTTGAGTCTATTTTTGTGTATGGTGTAAGGAAATGGTCCAGTTTCATTCTTCTGCATGTGGCTATCCAATTTTCCCAACACTGTTTGTTGAAGAGACTATCTTTTTTCTATTGGACATTCTTTCCTGCTTTGTTGAAGATTAGTTGACCATAAAGTTGACGGTCCATTTCTGGGTTCTCTGTTCTGTTTCCTTGATCCGTGTGTCTGTTTTTGTGCCAGTTCCATACTGTTTTGATGGTTACAGCTTTGTAATATAGCTTGAAGTCCAGAATTGTGATGCCACCAGCTTTGGTTTTCTTTTTCAACATTCCTTCGGCTATTTGGGTTTTTTTCTGGTTCCGTACAAATTTGAGGATTATTTGTTCCAGCTCTGTGAAAAAAGTTGATGGTATTTTTTATAGGGATTGCTTTGAATGTATAGATTGCTCTAGGTGGCATAGACATTTTAACAACATTTGTTCTTCCAATCCATGAGCATGGAACGTTTTTCCATTTCTTTGTGTCTTCCTCAATTTCTTTCATGAGTGTTCTGTAGTTTTCTGAGTACAGATCCTTGCCTCTTTTCACTTATGTAATCTTGAAATGCTGGTAATTGTGATAAGTGTGCAAATAAAATACATCATCCTTCACTGGTGAGCATTGACAGAAATAAGAAGGTGATAATTCAAATGGACCAGTGTTTAGAAGTGACATTAGAGATGTGACTGTGGTAACATCATCAAATTTTAAACACTGCAAAACATTTTATTCAGTTGTCTCTTTTGAAGTGTCTAATTTGGTTACTAAAGCTGAAAATATTTTGAATCTTTTAGGGCTTGCCTTCAGCCTTCATTACGTTAATGCTAGGAATATATATCTGTGTGTATGAAGTATAGTCAAGTTGGATTAATGTAGTTGGTTAAATTGGGGGATAACTTTTGGGGGGGGTTGGGGGTTTTGGGGGGTTTTTGTTTGTTTTTAGAGAGGGAGAGGGGGTAGAGTGGGGAGGGGCAGAGAGAACCGTAAGCAGACTCCATGACCAGCATAGGGCTGGATCCCACAAACCTGAGGTCACAACCTGAGCTGAAATCAAGAGTCAGATGCTTAACTGACTGAGCCACTCAGGCAACCCGGGGATAATATTCTGGCTAAAAATGTAACATGACTACATAGTGATGATGTCTTGAGATGGCCCATAAGATGGTTCTAACAAAATTTTTAAAGCTTAGAGATAGAAATATAAATAGAGACCTAATTATTAACATTTTCAGTTCACAGTTAGTGGTTAGTGTTTGGCAGGAAAAACATCTTATGGGCAGTGAATAGTAAGCCATGCCCAGTCCACTTGAATCATGTTTGGGTGAGAGTGACACCCTTTAACTTGTATTGAGTTTTCAAAATTTCATTAGTTCCAACACTGAATAATCACCCAGACACCAAAGCACACAGATCACATATGCTATGTGTCTATCAACATAAAATTATTATGCAAACATAATAAATAGTCTTTAAATACTCTTAAATTACAAAAGAGGAACCATGATTACAAGGAAAAGAATGTAGTCAATGCTCCGCTGTTTTCTCTGTTTAGAGAATGGTAGTAACAGGGGGTTTTAATTCCACTGCTTTTGAATAGCAATATATACCTCAATTTCTTTTTTTCTTATAACAACAAAGAAAAACCAAATTGAGCTAATTTAAGCAAACATTTAAATCATAAAAGAAATAATAAGCATATAGGATAACTTACTGAACCCAAGAACTATAAGAACTTTTATCTATTCTATAAAAACACACTCTCTCCACTGTGCTTTTGCCTATCCCCACCAAAGTTCGTATGTCCTCTTTTTCCAGCTGACCAGCTTAGACTGTCACTGAATTTCAAGGAATTCAATGATTCATGATTAGCCCAGCCTGGGACCGACTTCTACCCCAGATCAAATCAGCTATGGATGGAGGAGCAGGGTCATGAACCCACTCTGCATATGTGGGATGAGATAGGGTTCTAAGAAAGAGAACTCATGACCTAGGCATATCCCAAAAAGTACCTACCACACTATATTAAAATATCTTAAAATTCAAGTAAAACTTGAAGTTAGCTAGTCAAAACAAATCTTAGTTTGGGCCATATGGTATTTCTAAAATAATTAAACATCATTTAATTACATAGTATTTCAATTCTTTTTTTTTTTTTTTTAAGATTTTATTTATTTGACAGAAAGAGATACAGCGAGAGAGGGAACACAGCAGTGGGAGTGGGAGAGGGAGAAGCAGGCTTCCCGTGGAGCGGGGAGCCCAATGCGGGGCTCGATCCCAGGACCTGGAATCATGACCTGAGCCGAAGGCAGACGCTTAACAACTAAGCCACCCAGGTGCCCCCATAGTATTTCAATTCTATAGCAAAAAGGAAAAAAAGAAAAAAACCCTATACAATGGGAAATGTTGTCCTTAGGGTACACCTCAGTGGTTGATTCTTTTGGGAAGAAAAGGGATTTTTTTTTTTTAAGTTAACAAAAGCTTGTCACTATAGGAACTTGTTTTGCTTAATTGACTGTACAGCAACACTGCGCCTTGAGCTCTTTGGAGCAGAAGCCATGAGTGTACAAATCTAACAGTTCTACTTGTCTCAGTCTTATCTGAGTCTCTGGTAAAGGTCAGACAATTGCTGAAAGGTTGGGTGATTCTAACTGATGGAACTAATGTCCATTTTCATAAAAGCAGACATGTTGGAAATATCCCAATCTCTATCATGATGAATCAACTTAGAAGTCATTTACCATGCTCTCCTTTCTGATTCTTCCACCAACAACACCCCTGAGTTACCATCTTATATGGGTACACACAAACATCTATTTAAAATAAATAGCATTTTTATTTTGGAGATGGGCTCATCATCTTTCCTTTGCCTGAATTTTCATTCTCTAACAGGCAGTTTGATCACCTCGGTGTCAGGATACCTGATACAGTCCCACTTACTTGGGTGCATGTCCCTGTACTAATTATGGAAAGAAGGGGAAAAACCCTGTTGGATTTAATGATTTGAAAAAGAAGTTAGAACAAATTTACATAAGCAACAACTCAAAACATGCTTCATAATTACAGATATATGCAGATGTACATAAAGATATGGAGTGCTGACAGGAAATAAAATTCAGAGACAAAAATCTCCAAGTAGCCAAACATTTTTATTTTTTCCTGGTTTAGCCCAATCAATACTGATCCCTCAAGGCTGATTTGGTTCAGATAGAGTCTTAACTTAGAAGCCTCCATAAACAGCACCTGAAAGCCTTCCCATGAACATAAGCCATGTTTATTTATCACATAGAAAGAGCTTCCATTGTATGCCAGCTTACTTTTGGTCCTAAACTATTTATCTTTTGTCTTTCACACTGACATCCTAATAGGAGATTTAAGGGAGGTGGCAACATTTCCCAATGGTGAAGTTCTAAGAAGTGCTCAGCACTTTATACATAATATCTCATTTAATCTTTATAGTAACCTCATTGTATACATGAGGAAACTGAAGCTATGGGATTGTTGTTGCTTGCTACTGATTATCCCTCTGATGTATATATGAATACATATATATGTATGTATGTGTATATATGTAATTTATCTATACTCACACTTTTTCCACCATAAGAAACTGAGAAGGGGGATTTATCTAGTGAAGAAGTATCTTTGTGTAAAATACATATGACATTCAGTGTTGTTTCTGTACTAAATGATAATTAAATGTAAGTGCTCTAATGGAAAAAGAACACAAGAAAACATACGTTCTAGATTTGGCTTAAGTGTAGGAGCTAAGTGCAGGATTTGGGGCCAATAAGAACATTTTGTTTTCTTATTCTGTTTATCTAATGTGTCCTCTTATCCCCCTCTATATACTATCCTTTTTATATATTTTTAAAGATTTTATTTATTTATTTATTTATTTATTTATTTATTTGAGAGAGAGAGAACACAAATAGGCAGAGTGGCAGGCGAAGGGAGAGGGGAAAGCAGACTCCCCTCCGAGCAGGGAGCCCGATGTGGGGCTCTATCCCAAGACCGTGGGGTCATGACCTGAGCCAAAGGCAGATGCTTAACCAGCGGAGCCACCCAGGTGCCCCTCCTTTTTATATTTTTATTTTAATAAAAAATAATGGATATTAAATATGCTATAAATATAAAATAAATATTTTCCTTAATGATTTCTTTCCCACTTGTTTGGAAACTAACATAAAGGAAAGCAAATACCTCCCCTATCTCTTTCACTTTTATATCCCCCATGCTTGGGCTGGTCCCTGAAATTTAATAAGCACTCAATAAATAATTGTCAGGTAAATGAATGAAAAAAAGAGCACATAAACAGAAAGAAAAACAGGTACAAAGCCTACCCCTTACAGTATTTTTTTTTCCTCTGTGAAGTCATTTTCTGTTTACTCATATATGTCTCCTGCTGGGAACTGGCATGGGGATATCTTCACAATTATATACCCATTCCCTGAAAAAGTGTCTAGCCCTGTCATAGGCGCCTGGCTGGCTCAGTCAGTTAAGCAACTGACTCTTGATTTCAGTTGAACTCATGATCTCAGAGTGAGATTGAGCCCTGTGTCGGGCTCCGTGCTCACTCGGGAGTCGGCTTGAGATTCTCTCTCTCCCTTTCACTCTGCCGCTTCCCCCCGATGTGTTCTCTCTCGCGCTCTCTAAAAAATATAAATAAAAACCTTTTAAAAAGTTGTCAAGGGTGCCTGGGTGGTTCAGTCGTTAAGTGTCTGCCTTCGATTCAGGTCATGGGGTCCTGGGATTGAGCCCCACCTCGGGCTCCCTGCTCAGCGGGAAGCCTGCTTCTCCCTCTCCCACTCTCCCTGCTTGTGTTCCCTCTCTCGCTGTGTCTCTCTCTGTCAAATAAATAAATAAAATCTTTCAAAAAAAAAAAAGTTGTCGAAAAGTCTGGAACAAAGGGCTGCTCACTTCATTATCATCATGAAGCTGTTCACATGGGAAGTAGGTTTGAATATCAGTGTATGTTTCTTCAATATGCACAGAACAATCACAGATGACTATGGCTGAAAATAAATCAAAGGAAAGTAAAAAGTACAATAAATATTTTTCAGTGTTTCAAGTTTTTTGAGGTATCCTGAGTTTCTTGGGTGTATGAAAGAATGAATATATGAACTAAAGAACAAACAAAAACAAAAAACAGGGGCGCCTGGGTGGCTCAGATGGTTAAGCGTCTGCCTTCGCCTCAGGTCATGATCCCAGGGTCCTGGGATCGAGCCCCGCATCGGGCTCCCTGCTCAACGGGAAGCCTGCTTCTCCCTCCCTCACTCCCCCTGCTTGTGTTCCCTCTCTCGCTGTGTCTCTCTCTGTCAAAAAAAAAAAAAAACAATTATTAAGTAATGCTAGCCCTTGGTTGGTCCGTAACGCTACATGCCCAAGCCAGGTGAGCATGGCATCATTAGACCAGAACTTGTTCATTTCATGTTCTCTTTCCTTCCTTAGTCTGTGAATTTCTGGTATGTACTGGTGATGAACGATGAACACACAGAGAGGAGATATCTGCTGTTTTTCCTTCTGAGTTGGGGAGTTCCGGCCTTTGTGGTGATTCTCCTCATAGTTATTTTGAGAGGAATCTATCATCAGAGCATGCCACAGATCTATGGACTCATCCACGGTGACCTGTAAGTACATCCAGGCAGAACTCATTGCCTCCTTAGCCTTCGTGTACCCAGATAGCTTTATTAGTAGATGGTGAAGCAGTTGACTAAGCAGTATGACCAAACAAGAAACACCAGGCTGACCTCTGCTTTCCCACCAGACTAACTGAATCTCTACCTCTTCTAATTATCCCTTTGAGTAAGAAACCGTTGCCTTTCTGGTTCCTCTGTTGGATACAATTTTCTCAGGTGAGTTGATGTATTAGATAATTCACAGTAATTTGTACCTTAACATTATTAAGTTTATTAGATTAAGACAAAAATACCTAGTAAAATCAGGGAACTATGAAAGTTTTGATAAAGAACAGAATCAGTGAAAAATATGGAGTGTGGCATATTATCTAAGGAGTCTGATATTTTGGGGGAGGATGGGAGGAGAGGATGGCAGTCCCTGTCATCTATAACATCCTTAAATACCGAAAGACTGTACCAGAGGGAATGGAGAGTATCTGCAAAAGGACACAGGAAGGAGGAAGGAGACAAGGTCAACTGAGACCTTCTTATATGTTCTTACTGAAGTACACTAATAGTCTTAAAATGTAACAAATCTTTATATACACACATGTCTTAATATATATACATGTTTTAATCCTGAATCTGGTATCTTACAGCTTTGAGGACTACTCAACCCCTTTTATTGATTCCACATGCAGAGGGAAAAAAAAGCCTTTATAATAATAAAGTTTAATCATCTCCCTTGGTGTAATGAGGATTAGAGGGGGAAAGTAACATTTCTAAATAAGAAAGAATAACCTATTCACAATCTTATGATGACAATATTACCTAATTATCTCACAGGTTATTGTGAAGATAAAAATCAGTTAATTGATGTGAAAAATCTTTGAAAGTAAAAGTACTATATAAGCAGAAGTCATTTCAATTTCCTTATTGCTTCTGATCAGTTATAATTGTCCATTATTCTTAATAAATTATTGTTATTGATGTATGCAAATGTATTTCACAAATGGGCAGTCACACACACATATCCCACACTATGTTCAACCAAGGAAACTAGCTATGTAATATGAGATTCATTAAGATTCCCTCATACTGATTATAGCATTGTAATGTATTTTGTGCATATAAAATTCTAAAAGCCTAATCTTCTAGAAGGGAATTACTGTTTATTAAATTATTTTAAAAATTATGTTATGACATTTTGTTACCCCTGGCATTAATTTAAATCTTGGGCAGCCAGGATTAATTTCAGAAAGTTTGGCATCATTCTTTGTCAAATACCAAGTAACTATGAGACAAACCCTGGTGGCCAGCTGCCCATCCCTTTCATGAGCTTCCTGGCAAGATAAGACTTATTTGGCAGCAGTTTTAGCATTACATGTGTACCCACCCAGCCTTGATAAATGGGACCTGATGAAAGTGATATTAATTAAAAGGAACTCTTTTGGGCGCCTGGGTGGCTCCATTGGTTGGGCGACTGCCTTCGGCTCGGGTCCTAATCCTGGAGTCCCGGGATCGAGTCCCGCATCAGGCTCCCTGCTCGGGGTGTCTGCTTCTCCCTCTCCCGTTCCCCCCTCTTGTGCTCTCTCTCTCTCATTCTCTCTCTCAAATAAATAAAATCTTAAAATATATATAAATAAATAAAATAAAAGGAACTCTTTTGGTGCTTGTAAAGGGATTTTTAAGGAGGGAAATTATTAGGGCGCCTGGGTGGCTCAGTTGGTTAAGCGACTGCCTTCGGCTCAGGTCATGATCCTGGAGTCCTGGGATCGAGTCCTGCGTCGGGCTCCCTGCTCAGCAGGGAGTCTGCTTCTCCCTCTGACCTTCCCCCCTCTCATGTGCTCTCTCTCTCTCTCACTCTCTCAAATAAATGAATAAATAAAATCTTTAAAAAAAAAAAAAAGGAGGGAAATTATTATACAAGAATGTCCAAATCGACTGATGGTTAAAATATTTGCCTTCTGAGGCTTTTGGAAAAAGTTTTTTTTATTATCAGCTCAGTTAGAATAAGTGAAATGCAAAATACATTAACCTCTACCTGGTTTTAATATGAGAGGGATTAGACCAAAAATGACTGAGTTTTGTAAGTATTATAGGTTACTTGTGTCCTCCATTCACAAAGAATTCCTAAATCATCTCTATGTAAATTTATTATAGTTTTTTAAAAAATTTTTAATTCTGGGGGCGCCTGGGTGGCTCAGTCGTTAAGCGTCTGCTTTCGGCTCAGGTCATGATCCCAGGGTCCTGGGATCGAGCCCCGCATCGGGCTCCCTGCTCGGCGGGGAGCCTGCTTCTCCCTCTCCCACTCCCCCTGCCTGTGTTCCCTCTCTCGCTGTGTCTCTCTCTGTCAAATAAATAAATAAAATCTTTAAAAAAAATTTTTTTTAATTCTGTATTTTTACTATCACTTTAATCTCAATATAAGGATACAAATTACTATATTATTTATGTAAAATCTTGTATACCTAGATCATTTAAAAACATACCTTTTCTCTCGGAGTAATGATAGGATTTGTGATGGTGTGAAATAGCTCGTTTGTTGTGCAGTGGTTACTTCATAGTAATAATTTCTTTTGATTTAAGAATTTTCTCTAAATAGATCTCTAATGCATCGATATGTACAAGTTGCTTTTTTAAAAATGTTTTTGTCAAATTTTGGAACCAAGATTATGATAATTTCATGAAAACAGGTAGGAAGTGATCTCTCTTCTCCTATTAGCTGGGAAGGTTTTCAAGTTTGGTGTTATTTCTTCCTTAGTATTTTCTTTAAAATAAGCTCTGTGCCCAACATGGGGCTTGAACTCATGATCCCAAGATTAAGAGTTGCATGCTCGTGGTGCCTGGGTGGCTCAGTCGGTTAAGCGTCCGACTCCCTGGAGCGGGGCTTTTGTGTGCTTGTTTGAGTGTGCGCTCTCTCACTCTCTCTCTCTCTCTCTCTCTCTCAAATAATTAAGGAAATCTTAAAAAACAAAAGATCCTGATTTCATTTCCTTTTGATATATAGGCAGAGGTAAGATCTCTGGATCATCTGATAGTTCTATTTTTAATTTTCTAAGGAACCCCATACTGTTTTCTCTAGTGGCTGTGCCGGTTTACGTTCCCACCACCATTCTGTGATCTTTATTATTTCCTGTCTTCTGCTAACTGTGTGGGCTGAGTTTGTTCTTTTTTTCTAGTTCCTTGAGGTGTTGTTAATTTGTTAAGTTGTTAATTTGACATCTTTCTTTTTTTCTAATGTAAGTGTTTATTGCTATAAAGTCATCTTAGAACTGTTTTTTCTGCATCCCATGTTCTGGTATAGTCTCCATTTTTGTTTGTTTCAGGATACTTTTTTATTTCCCTTTTGATTTCTTTTACCCATTAGTTATTCAGGAGTATATTGTTTAATTTCCACATGTTTGTGAATTTTTTAGTTTTCTTCCTATTACTGATTTCTAGTTTCATACCATTGTGGTTGGAAAAGATATTTGGTATGATTTCAGTCTTCTTAAATTTGTTAAGACTTGCCTTGTAGCCTAATATATGATCTGTTCTGGAGAATGTTCTGTGTGCACATTAGAAGAATGTATATCCTGCTACTATTGGATTGAATGTTCTGTATATATCTGTAGGTCCATTTAATATAACTATAGTTCAAGTCCAACATTTTCATATCAACTTTCTTACTGGATGATAAATCCATTGTTAAAAATGGAATATTGAAGTTCCTTACTATTATTGTATTGTTGTTTATTTCTCCCTTCAATCTGTTAGTATTCCGTTAATATATTTGGGTGCTCTGACACTGGGTACAGATGTATTTATGATTGCTATATACCTGCTTGAGCATTGACCCTTTATCATTATTATATCATGGCTTTCTTTATCACTTGTTACACCTTTTGAGTTGAAGTTTATTTTGTTTGATAAAGGTATAACCCCCCCACCCCGACTAACTTCTGGTTTCCACTTAATGGAATATCTTTTTCACTTTTTTACTTTGAGCCCATGTATGTCCCTGAAGCTGAAGTGACTCTCTTGTAGGCAGCATATAATTAGATCTTTTTTTTTTTATCCATTCAGCCACTTTGCCTTTTAATTAGAGAACTGAGTTAATTTATATTTAGAGTATATATTGATATGTAAAAACTTACTAATGTCATCTTATTGTCTTCTGACTGTTTTGTAGTTTTCATATTCCTTTCTACATTCCTTGCTGTCTTCTTTTATTAATTGATGGTTTTCCTTAGTGGTATATTTTCACTCCCTTCTTTTTATCTTTTGTGTGTCTACTGTGGGTTTTTGTTTTGTGGTTACCATGAGGCTTACATAAAACAACATCTAGATGTAACTATTTTATGCTAACTAAAACTTAACTTTAATCACATGCACAAACTCTACCCTATCATTTTACCCCTCCTTTTGCAACTTACCTCTTTTTACACTGAGTATTCATTTAAAAATTTGTGACGTTGTAGTTATTTTCAATCCTTTTTTTCTTCACCTTTATGCTAGAGTTATGTGATTAACATACCATGATAATACAGTATTGAGAATTCTGAATTTGACCATATTGTTATTTACCAGCATACTGTATATTTTCATGTATTTTCAGGTAACCAATTAGCATCCTTTCATTTCAGCCTGAAGAACTCCTCTCACCTTTTTTCATAAGGCAGGTCTAGTGGTGATGAAGTCCTTCAGCTTTTATTTTTCTGGGGAAATCTTAATTTCTCCTTCATTTCTGAAGAATAATTTTGCCTGACAGGCTATTCTTGATTAGCACATTTTTTTTCCTTTCAGCACTTTGAATATATCATCTCACTCTTTCCTGGCCTATGTATCATCCCACCCTTTCCTGGCCTATAAGGTTTAAGCTGAGAAATCCACTGATAGCATTAGGGGGCTTCCCTTGTAAGTTACAAGCTTATTTCCTGCCTCTGCTTTTAAGATTCTCTTTGTCTTTGAATTTTCATACTTTTATTGTAATGTGTTTTGGAAAAGTTGAGTTTGTTTAGGGACTTTTATATGCAGAAGTCCAATAAACATCTTTATCAGAATGACACACAGCTATCTTATATTTAGCCTGTTTAAAATTGATCTTCTAAATGTGTGCTTTGACCTACATTTCCTAGGAAAGATAGACCATCCACCCAGGTACCCACACTGTGAACTTGTTTTTCTACTTCTTTTTTCTTATACTTCACATGCTATTAATCACAAGTTATTTTCTAGCCTAACTCTTAAATGTCTTCCTAATTCACTTTCTCGTTTTCATCTTCATCTCTTATTTCATCATTGTCTCTTCAGTTCATTTCTGTCATCTTTGTCTGGTCTGTTGGGTTGCCCCCTGACTTGTGTTCTTATCTCTAATTTCTTTCTTTTTCAATTCATCTACTAAATTCTGAAACATGGAAATGATCATATCACTCTGATGCTTAAAATCCAGCAGTTGTTTTTCATTACCTTTAAGATCCTGGATTGTTAGGTCATCCAAGGTTGACACTAACCTGTTGAACATCCCTCACACCATCCTCCCCAGTTACCCTTTGTAACTGAATCATTTTATATTTCCCATGGTTTCTTGTGCCTATACCTTTGAATATATCTTTTATGTCTCAAATGGTTTTCTTTCCTTTTGTCTGCCTAGAAAATACCTATTTTCTTCCTCTAAAATATCAACTCTGTGGAATATCTAGTTTCAGATTAAATACTACCTCATATATAGCCTCCTTAGACTCAGAACCTTTCAGAAATCCTATAATTGTACCAATCATACTATATTGTGAATATCTGAAATATTCACAAATATTATGAATATTAGATAATTACATCAGCTATATTGATTGAAATTCAGACTGCAGATCAGTAATTAGTAACTGGTAACATATGGTAAAAGTTACTAAATTTTCGAAGGGTGCAGAGCTTAATGTACTCTTTAATATAAATATCTGAACTGGAAAAAGGAAAGCCTTAACAACCCAAGGAAGTATATAAAAATGAGGGATTAGAGATAACTTTCATGGTTTCTCTATGCAGTAACATATTTATATTATAATTTTACATGATAATATGATTATCAAAGTGTATCTAAAATACTTGGAGGTCACCAAATAATACTGAATATCTCAACACTCTAGATACTGCATGAGGACTGTCATACCTCATAAGAAAACATTTTTTTCTTATATATATATATATATACATAAAAGATCAAATTCTAATTTACCTTAATGGATTTCTTAATCTAGATTTAAGTCACACAACATGATCTGGAGAAAGTCCTACAGAAATTATAAAATTTAAAATTTGTTTTTGTCTGTAAAGTAGAAAATCCAGTATAGACTTGTTATTGCTTCTTTGTCACTGAGCCAGATGATCTTATGACTGTATGAGGAATCATACTATACTCAGAGTTAACAAAAGAAGGCTTCTTATACCTTTAATGTGTTCTTAATGAAATTTTCATCACTTTTTGAAATTAATTCTAGAAATTCTTCCAACTTTCTTTTTATCTTATAATTGGAACAGTGCTTAACTAAAATAAAGTCAAAGTAAAGGAAATCTGGCCTTGATTGATTTCCCTTGGTTTCCAGAAATAATTCTATTGAGAATACCCAGGGTTAGTCTCTACTTGAGTAGTTTATAGAGTGTCTTTGGAATTATTCATCTATTTTTCTTGGATTCGCTTCTTGGCTACTTTAGGAAAAAGAAACAAGCTAAAGAGAAATCCCTAGTCTGATCATGCAAAGTGCAGAGGGAAGAGAATATAGAACTGAGTCAAGAGCTGGGGTGGAAGCAAAAGGAATGTAGCCCCAAGAATTGTCCCTGAAGAGATGAAAAGCCATTAATTTGGGCCCACAACTCTGTGGCTATGGAAGGATAGAGTGATTGAGAATGAGTGTCAAAGTCATGACCTACAGAGGAGAGGACAGTGAAGACTTTACTTCTCTCAATATTCCTACCTTTCAGCTGCAAAACCCTGACACATTAATAAATGTCAGTAACAGTAAAACTGACATAATAATGATGATAGGTTGGTTTGTACTTCTAAAATACTTGCTTTTGGTTGCCAGAGGGGAGGGGGGTGGAGGGGTGGGGTAACTGGGTGATGGACATTAAGGAGGGCATGTGATGTAATGAGCACTGGGTGATGAATCACAGACCTGTACTGATGAATAACAGACCTGTTCCTCTGAAACCAATAGTACATTATATGTTAATAAAAAATAAATAAAATAAAATACTTGCTTTTTTCTCTTTCTTGCTAATTCATATGAATGCAAACTTAAAAAAAATCAGCTTATACTTAAGAATAAGTATTATGGGCAAAGGCCTAAGTGAATTCTCTTCCATTTAAGCTTAAGAATTTGTTAACTCGTAATGAAAAAATCAGTAACTTAATTTTAATAGTGATTACAGTTTTTAAATTTTGTAGTATTTCAGTTTTAGTATTTTAGCATCATGTTTTACTCTTGATAGTTTTAACAAATCTTAATTATAACCTCTTCTGATTATCCTGATCCTGAACTGAATTACCCATTTTATAAATGACTCAATCCTCTGAAAACAATCTAATTTTGCTAGCTGTATTAGGAGAAATTTTGTTAATATAGAGGAAAAATCTGTGTTTTCTAAATTAGAACTAAGTAGAAGTAATAGCACTCTATGGAAAGTATGGTATCATGTGAGAGTCTTTATTTTTATTAAATTACTTAAAAGAATCATGAAAAAATGTTAATAAATATAGGGAGACTGTTTACACACTGTCTGAGGATTAGAGAAAATTGCCATAAATCTATGGAGGAGGAGTATTGTCAAGATCTATTCATAGATTTGCATAGGTGTGGGGTGTATTATTGTACATGGTTGTACACACACACACAGTATATATATATGTGTATGAACATAGAGATAGCAGCTTTAGACTAGCATTTTCCATTCATTCAGAGCTCCAAAATAAAGAGGTATTGTAAGTATGCTTTCCTTCAAGGTCTTAGAATAACAGTGTCGAAGGGCTGGAAAATATCTAGCTTGCCTTAATAAAGTCCTCAAAAACATCATGATTCAAACCCTGTTCAAAGTATCTTGAACTTCTTATTCCAAATATTCAGTTTATTTGACTTTTTAGTGGGTACTGATTAACAACTCATTTCAGTTATCTTATCTCATTCTCTTATCTTGTGTTAGCTTTATCTCTCCTAGTAATAACCTTAGCTTTTGTGACTACTGCTTTATCTCTCTGAGAAAAATTCTGTCTGGTGCATTGAGTTACATCCCTCATGGCTTCCAATCCCTAGATCCTTCTCTTTTCAGGCAAGGCAGAACCTGGACAAAAGGAGAACTTTATAAAGCATTGAAGCCAGTCCCCATGCACTCCTGGAGTAATCTTGACATCATTGCAGACAAATGTTCATTTACTTTACGGTTGAACTCATCTGTGAGAAATAATTTATTTCCTCCCAGGGCTTTTTCACATACAGTAGAAATCTTGTAGATTCTGGCTCCGTGTTTATTTGCTGAGTTCATACCAAAAAACAAACAAGAAACAAAAAATAACCTCCTATTTTCAACTTGATAAGCCTTCAGTTTGTCACAGTTCTTTTTTTTTCCCCAAGGTAAACATTTCTGATTTGTTCAAATATGTCCTCATAAGGCATACTTTTGCATCTTTTCTCTTAGTAGTTCTCCTCCACTTGTTCTTTCGATATCAATCTTTTTTTCTTCTTACATTTTATTTTTTAAATTTTAAACACAGAAAAGTTGCAGAAATTGTCAGCATTCACATATACCCTTCACCCTGGGTACACACATACATATTTACGTAGCCATAATGCTATGATCAAAACCAGGAGAGTAACTGTGATAAAGAAGCATTAACTAAATGACAGACCTTGCTCAGATTTCAGCAGTTTTCTCTGCAGTGTCCTTTTTCTGTTCCAAAATCTAATGCAGGATTCCACATGTCATTGTGCCTCATTGTCTCCTCCAATCTGGTAGTTCCTCTGTCTTCCCTTGTTTTTTGCTTTTGATGAATACTGGTCAGTTATTTTATGAATGTCTCCAAACCTGGTTTTATTTAATCTTTTCCCATGATTAGACAGAAGTTAGGCATTTTTTGCAAACATGTCACACAACATAAAAGTACAAGTTTTTTTGTGTGTCCACATGTTTTCAGTTCTCTTGGATATATACCTAAGAGTGGAATTGTTGGGTCATATGATTTAACTTGTTGCTTTCAAAATTCTCTCTTTGTCTTTAAGCAGTTTAATTATGACATGACTAGATACGGTTCTCTCTGGCTTATCCTAATTAGAGTTTGTTGAGCTTCTTGGATATGTAGATTAATGTTTTTCATCGGATTTGAGAAGTTTTGGGCCATTATTTCTCCAGATATTCTTTCTGTCTCTTTCTCTCCTTTTTTGGGACCCTTAATATGCATTTGTTGATAAGCTTGATGGTGTCTCCCAAGAGCTCTAAGATTCTGTTGATTTTTCTTCATTGTTTTTCTTTCTGTTTCTCAAACTTGATAATCTCAACTGACCTATCTTCCTATTTACTGATTCTTACTTCTACCTGCTCAAAACTGCTGTTGAGTCCTTGTAGTGAAATTTTTATTTCAGTTATTATACTTTTTAACTCTAGAATTTCTGTTGTTGTGGTTTTGTTTTGTTTTGGTTTTTTTAGCAATTTCTTTTTTTTTGGCATTCTCTTTGGTGAAACATCATTCTTATACATTTTAGACACGGTTTCCTTTATTATTTTGAACATATCTTAAATAGCTGATTTAAAGTCTTTATCCAGGAAGTTTAACATCTGGTTTTCCTTAGTGATAATAACTATTGCTTGCTTTTATTTTCCTGTGTATGGGCCATACTTTCTTGTTTCTTTGCATATCTTATAATTTTTATATAAAACTGGATATTCTAAGTATTATAATGTGGAAAATCTAAAAATTATATTCTCCCTTTTCCTCAGGGTTTGTTGTTTTGCTCATTACAGTAGTAGTAGTTCATTTATTGAGTTTTATGAACTAATTCTAAAAATGTGTAAAACTAAATTCTATAAATATTCTTTGTGATATGTGACCACTGATCTATGTTCTGTTAACTTAGTGGTTAGTTAATGATTGACAGATATTTCCTTAAATGCCCACAACCGAGAAATCTCCCACTCTTTGCCAAGGGGCTTTGTTTGCATGTTAGAACATGACTTCAACACTCCACCAGGCATTGACAACTTAGCCTTCCCTTCCGCTTATGTAGACATTCAAGGTCAACCAGTGATAAGATAGCCTGGGGCCTTCTCAGGTCTTTCCTGAGCATAAGCACAGCCCTAGGTATGCATGTGGATTTCTAAATTCTCAGGAGCATATTGGAGCTTTTCAAAACCGCTGTGGGCATCTCATACTCCAGGTTCTCTTTCTTATTTCTTTCTCCCCCCCCCCCCCAAAGATTTGTTTGTTTATTTATTTATTTGAGAGAGAGAGAGAGTCCCAAGCAGACTCCAGACTGAGCATGGAGCCCAACACAGGGCTCGATCCCATGATACTGAGATTATGACCTGAGCCAAAACTAAGAGTCAAGCACCCAACTGACTGCACCACCCCAGCTTTTCTTAAAAGCTTTTTGGTTTGCCTGCTTGCCCCAGTTGTTGTTATCCATTAACTCAAGCAGCCATGAAGTTAAATCACTCGCCTTACATTGTTTTTAATAAACAATCCCCTCCCTTCACCCCTTAATTCTTACCACCTAACCAAGGAGCAGAATTTCTGCACTGACTGGACTCTGAGACAGGTCAAATACCGAGATCCTTACAAGTTGGGGCTTTCATTAGAAATGAAGCTTTGAGAGAACTACAGCTGCATTCTTCTTCCCACTCAGGTTTCTTCCCTCTTGGCTACCAGATTGTGCTGGGCATGTGAGCTGTTATTTTTCAAGGCTACAAGAAACTAGAGACCAGGGTATGAAACTAGAACATGTTAAACTGCCTTGAAGCTTGCTGTTCTTACTAAGAATCAGTTTTTGAGTCTTGATTCTAGTACACAAGCATTCAGCTATTAAGTAGATATGCTTGACTTTAGAACAGCCAGGTACTAAAATGCAGGGACCTAAAAAAGGTATAGTTTAGCAAACACTCTATACTCAATATGTCTGGAGATGTGGCTATAAGATTTTCTTTGACTGGAGTGCAGTGAAAAGAACAGAAGCTTTGGAAGTAGATAGACAAGGAGTCAAATACTGGCTTTACCATATTCTTTTTCCCTCTGCGAGTTTAAAGTTCCCCATCTGTGGAGTAGGAATAACAAAACCTGTGTCCTAGAACTGTGGTGTGGACTGAAATGATGCATGCGTAAAACAGCAATGTGCGTGGGCAGTGCCTGGCACACCGGAGGGGTCAGTTCATGAAAGCCTCATTTACCGCTCTGGGAATGTGTGGCTCATACAAAGTAAGTAATTACGTGTAACCTATCAGATAAGCCTGCCTAAATATTATTGACCCTATAAATTCTTAAAGAATTGCTTATCATTTTATTACCTCCAGGTATTCTGATACTATTATTTAAATTATTTCTATCCTTTTTTTTGACATTAAGATTGCCAACAATACACTCTTTAATATTTTTGAAACTTAGAAGCTTTTATCAGCCTAACTTTGAAGTTTTTTGTTTTTGTGATAAATGAGGGAAAAAATACCTCTAAAGCTTTCCATCTTTTATGATACTCCCTCATTTAGTTTTGACCGATGTAATGGAATACCATACACTGGGTGACTTTAACAACAAACATTTATTTTTCGTAGTTCTGGAAGCTGGGGGTCCAGATCTGAGAGCCAGCATGGTCAGGTTCTTAGTGAGAGCCCTCTCACTGATTATGTCCTTGCATGGCCTTCCTGGGGGCATGCACAGAAAGAGAGATCCTGTGTTTCCTATTTTTATCAGAGCATTAATCCTATCATGAGGCCCCACCCTCCTGACCTAATCTACAATAATTCCTTCTCAAAGGCCCCACCTCCAAATACATCACATTGAGAGTTAGGGTTTTAGATGTGAATTTTATGACAGACAGAACATTCATTACATGGCAGGTATTTTTATAGTTTATCTAAATGTGAATATAATCTGAAGTAAATGATTAAGTATCCATTTAGTTCCAAGGAGTCATTTCTGGTGAGGCTACAAGTTGTGAAAAATAGTAGAACTTTAGTCTCATTTTTGTTAAAAGATAAGCTTCTATATCCAGAAACAACCAGGTTTATTCTAAAATTATTCTCAGTCGTGTCATATAAATATTTTTTTTATGATGACTTCATTTGTATCAGTAATAGATCTTTCCAAGTCTTAATACTTACTATAATAACAATGGTATTTTAATGTAGAGGTTCACCTATAACTTCATCCCAGAGATAATTTGGTATATTTTTTTTGCCTTTTTTCCCTGCATATGCATACACTCATACACATATGCACGCACATTCACAACAAAAGCAGAATACTATATGTACTATTTTGCAATTTTTTATTTATGAGACAGTTTTCTATATTAATCTATATATATTAATCACATTCTGTCCTATAATGTTCTATTATGTTTATTTCACCAACCCTCTATTGGCAGACTTCTGGGCTATGTCTAGTTTTTTTGTTTTTTTTTTAATAACACTGTTGTAATGAATATCCCTGTAAAGGTATGTTTGCTATATTTGTGTTAATATTTTCCATAGGATGAATTTTGAGCTAAGGAATGGCTCATTTAAAGGATACATTTATAATTTTTTACTTTACAATATGTTACCAAAGTGTAATAACCTGTTCCCCCACATTCTTGCCAATTCTGGCCATCATAAGTTTTTTTTCAGTGTTTGCCAATGTGAGATTTTATAAAAAATATTTTTTTAATTTTCATTTCTGTAATAATTAGTATGTTTTAATAGCTTCATTTATTCTGTACTAGACATTATACTAAGTACATGGTCTCATTTATATATCTTTGCATAGCTTTATTTAGCATTTTTCTTTTGTCAGTTGCTTGTTCATCTCTCCGCATTAATTTTTCTGATTGTTCATGTTTTCTAATAATTTGAAGAGTGTTTGTTTCTCTTTTTCTTTTTTTAAAGGTGAGGTTGGCTATATTAGGGCTATTACTTTTGTCTCCCTTGAATTTTTATTTCTCTATTAACACATCATTCTTCTATCCATTTTTAAGGAAATTTTACATTTTAATGTATGAGATGGGTTTTTGTGTGATATCAGATCATTTCAGGGAATTATTTTAAGTATTTTGTGTGCTAATTAAATTTTCCAAGTATAATAATAGTACAGTTAACATGTTGAGAACATTTAAAGTGATTTACACAGGGTCAAAATGGTGAAAATGTGTTGCCACAAGAACCTCAGCCTGTATTCATCTTAATTTATTAACTAGAGGCAGAATCAGGAAGACTAATGATTACTTTTTAATACAGAGTGCTAAGAACTTAGGCATTTGAAATATCAAGCCAAATAAAGCATTAATAAAGAAGTAATTGTAAAACTGTAGGAGGTGGAATAATACTGATAGAGATGCTTGTGAAATTGCATTTTATCTTGCTTATTTCCTTTAAAAATTTTAGGGATCAAATGCAAAAGTTGGTCAGCCTCATTTTCAGATGTTCTTTATTATAGGGTATTTTGCAATATCTCAAAAATTCTCGTTTGAAAAACTGAAAAAGCTTATACAACCACAAACGGTCAAGTTTGTATTAGTTCAGGAAACTAGTTATTTATAGAGGAAGTTCTGTTGAAGATAATTCTAATGAAAAAGGAAATGCCCAGGGGCGCCTGGGTGGCTCAGTCGTTAAGCATCTGCCTTCAGCTCAGGTCATGATCCCAGGGTCCTGGGATCGAGCCCCCGCATCGGGCTCCCTGCTCAGCGGGAAGCCTGCTTCTCCCTCTCCCACTCCCCCTGCTTGTGTTCCCTCTCTGGCTATGTCTCTCTCTGTCAAATAAATTTAAAAAACCTAAAAAAAAGAAAAAGGAAATGCCCACAAACATAAACAGTGTGTCAAACAGGATACTTAGTACAACTTAAGAAAGCTGTGCCTGGCTTAAAAGGATTTTCTGACAGTTGATTTTTGGGTTGTATTTTTTACTTCATATCTTCTCAGAGGAAGGATATTTCTGCCTGCTATTTCTTTTTCTTAATGTAATTTTCTTTTCTTATTATAAAATTAATCAATGTTTTAGAAATATGGAAAACTTAGAAATATGTTTTAAAAATAAAAATCAGATATATCTCCATCTTTCTAATATTAGCTCTTCTAATTGTTGATAGTTTCTGTTTAATGTCCTGATTTATATATTTTTGCTTTCATAATACAAAATTGGGATTACACAGTTTTATCTCCCCATTTCACTTAGTTGTATCATTAGAATTTCCCATAGCATTAAGTGTACCTCACCATTATTTTAGTGGCATCACAGTATCTTTCTCATGATAGAATTTATCATAATGTGTTTACCATTCCCCAGCATTGAACATTTAAGTTCTTCCCTGTCACCATTTTTAATATTTAAAAATCTGCAACAAATGTGTTATATCACGTTTCTACATCACAGATTCCTTGAAATGAAATTACTAAAGAAGTTTTTAGAAATACTGAAATTACAAAACCATCATCCAGAAAGGTTGAAAATACAGTCTTAATGATATTTCTTGAGAGTCCCAGTCTCCCAACACCAGTGATAGTCTTGATTGTGATTACCTATGATTTTGATGGGTAAATATGATATATTAGGGTTTTTCAGAGAAATAGAACCAATAGGGTATAGATAGATGAGAGATAGATGGGTAGATAGACAAATAGATAGATATAAATTTATGATAAGGAATTGGTTTATGAGACAGTGGAGGCCAGCAATTACCACAGTCTGCAAGGAAAGTCAGCAAACTGGACACATAAGAGAACAGATAAGTGTAGTTCCAGTCAAAGGCCAGCAGGCTTGACACCCAGGAACAGCTAGTGTTTCAGTTGGTGTCTGAGGCAGGAATAAAGCCAGTGTCCAGTTCAAAGGCCATCAGGCAGGAAGAATTTCCTTTTATTCAGGGGAGCATCAGGTTTTTTTGTTCTATCCAGGCCTTCAACTTATTGGATGAGGCCCACCCACATTAAGGAGAGCAGTCTGCTCTACTCAGGTTATCTACTGATGTAAGTGTTAGCTTCATTCAAAAGCACCTTAACAGACACATCCAGAATGTTTGACTGAATATCTGGGTATCCCATGGCCCAGTCAAGTTGACATATAGACAACATATGCAATGAAATATTATTTTTGTTGCTATTTCTTTAATGAAACCAGGGAGTTGGAATACACTTTTGTATGTTTATTGGCTGTTTGTACCTCTCTTATAAATTGTTCGTATTCTGGGGCACCTGGGTGGCTCAGTCAGTTAAGCGTCTGCCTTCAGCTCAAATCATGATCTCAGGGTCTGGGATCGAGCCCTGGGTTGGGCTCCCTGCTCAGCAGGGAATCTGCTTCTGCTTCTCCTTCTCCCTCTCCCTTCCCCCTGCTCATGCTCACTCTCTCTCTTTCAAATAAAGAAGTAGAATCTTTTTAATAAATAAATAGTTTGTATTCTTTGTTTTTCTATTTTTATTATTGATTTATGAGAACTTTGTTTCTATTAAAGATATCTCCCTTTGTAGTAGTTGATTAAATATTTGCCACAATTTGTGATTTAAATTTTTTAATTGTAGTAAAATCTATCCATCTTTTCCTAAATTTTTCTTATATATTATTTGTATACTTAGAAAAGTCTTGTGTTCTTTCAGTATAAAAATTTTTTTTGGCCTTAATTTCAGAAAATTTTTCTTTAATTTACATCTTTAAAGGCCTCTTTATTCCTTTCCATTTGGGGCAGTTCTTTGTTCCCTGGATACCAGTTAACTTATTGAATCTTTGTATCTTTTGCGTGTACATTATATTCTCCCTAATTTCTTTCCTCTTTGTGGAAAACATTTCCTACATTGTGCTAATTCAGTTGCAAGCAGTATTTATTTTATTCCTTATGCTCTTAAATAACTTATTATTTGTGCTTGATGTTATTTTTCACATCAGAGTTCAGGGAATATTATATTATTATGGTCTAGCATTTTGTATTCAGAGAGTAGCTTGAAATTATTTTTCCATTTAGGTAAATTTATTCTTCACCTTCTTGGATGCTTATAGATCTTTAAAATTTTATTTCTGTAATGTAAAAGTTTGGTTGGAACATATAGATGTAGCTATTTTTTCTTAAATTTGTCTGGTACTTGCTGGCCCCTTAAGTCCACAACATGTTGTATTCTGCCCAATTGAATTTTCTAGTCTTAGACATTTTATTTGCTATTTTCCCATTGTTCTAAAATCAGAGCTACCAAAGTATTTTGAGTGCTTATCACTATACTTTATCTTCTATGATTATAATAATCACACCTTTTTTCTTTCTTTTTTGGATCATTTTTCAAGTCTTTGGCTTTTTCCCATGTGTCCTGCCACAGCTGCTTGGGTTTGTCTGCCCAAGTCAGTCAGTTGGGTTTCTGCATTGTCATGCTGTTCATTATTGCATCCAATTGCTTTTTGTCGTTACTGCATACTTCCCTGTCCCTTTTGCCCTCTTGATACCTCCCTCAGATTGCTTTGATCTGGGCCTTACCTTATTTTACTTCTTTCCTTAGACTTTGTCTTTTTGTATTATATTTAGAGTCCTAAGCCATTTTCTAAATATTTTTCTGGTCCCCATAATCATTTTCAAATCATTTTTTTTCCTGAAATTTGGGGGTTTCAACTTTTCACGTATCCCATGTTGATTATTTTTTTAAATCATTTACTCATTCTAGAATGAGATCTCCATGGAGCCTTGTGTTGTTCGATACACAATGCTTTGATTTTTGGTTTGGCTCACCTTTGTTCTTAGTTGGAATTTCTTTAAATATCAAGGTTGATTTAAGGTTCGTGTACATAGTAATGTACATAGCAAGCTTTGTGTTCACAGGGCAGTTAACAGTAATTAATAGCATGTATCTGCTGTAGGTCTATAGGATGGAAGGGCTGTTTTCATCTACCCACATAGCCTAGTTGTCTGACACTTCTTAATACATAAAAAATGTGAGCCCCTGAAAGACATTGCTGCCAGGTTTTTCCTGTCTCTTTGCCTCTGTAATAGATCTTTCCCAAGAACCATACCTCCCAGAGAGCCCTGGCCTCACACAGTCCCCTTTACTCCTACTGCTCCTGTGGATTTGGTGAACTGCAGCCTTGGAAATAACGGATAAAGATCATTAGTACCAATTGGAGGGGGCCGTGCTGGCAGAAGGAAAGGAACTCTGGCTGTCTCTCCAAGAAATTCCTGTGAGCTACCCAGCTTCCTAGTTGATAAAGCTCCTAGCCCTTTATAGCTGAATGAATCCCATGTAAACCACTAGGTAACATTTCTTCACAGGAAGTTCGGGTACAAAGAGGGGCAAATCCAGAACAATTATAGGTAGCACAGCCAGAGGTCAACCAGTGTGTTTGATTTCTCTGTAGATCCAGGGCTGCTCCCACACACACATACTGGGAATCCTATTCTGCTGGAAACAGAGTAAGTGATAGATTTTATTTGAATATCTGACAGTTCTTCAGAAGATAGAGGAGGCAGTAAGGCAAACAGCTTGACATAATTCTTTTTAATTCTAGAAATAGAAATGATAAGATCCAGCAGAAAACAACCCTTGCCAAATGGAGCTCTTGATAAACAGGGAGGGAAATCCTGAACATAATTAGATATGTGTGCACACTAAAATTTAGGAAGATCAGTTTTGAAACAGATAAAAATTGGAGAACTTTTTGTGACCAGAGACTCTGGAAGTAGCAGAAGAATGAAAGTTTTAAGGAATGAACTTGAAATGGAATGATTGAAAATAATTTTAAAGAGGGGAAAAATGGGAAGTCATCAGAATCAATATGGGTATGTGTATTCTCGTTCTGGTGGGGGGCTCAGATGAACAAGGGCAGGTATAATGAAAGAAAGTATGAATGTATCATAGAGAAAAAGAATGGCTAATGTAGGAAAAGGGAAACTTAAATGAAGTGAGACTTCTTAAAAATGATAAAATGACAACTGGGAAGAAAGGAGAGGTCATTGAAAGTTTTTGTTCAGATTAAAAATACACTCAACAGTGGAAAGAACTTCTATAGGGAGGCATTTAATATTAGGAAAAGAAAAAATGATTAAGTTAGATTTTGCTTTCATTATCTCTGTCAGGTAGAAAGAATCTCAAGAGGGGGAAGAAAAGGGCTACCAGTAAAAGACTTGAACTCTCAGAGAAGTGAGCTAATTATGAAAGTACGTAGGTGTTCTAAATCACTTTACATTTGTCTTCCTGCATGAATGATAATATTCAAATATGAGAGAATTTGATGAACCAACATTGAGGAATGTGGAACGCAGGACAGTTTGGTAATAGAAAACAAATGGAAAATGGGAAAATATTGTCTCCAGTTTCATAATTTGGATTCTCAATCTGCCTGGTCCTGGAAAAAACTCCCAATATCTTATTAAATTGATTCCTTAAGAACACTTAGGGAGAAAAAAGTGGTGATAAATGAAAAGATAACATGTAGGGACACCTGGGTGGCTCAGTCGGTTGGACATCTGCCTTCAGCTGGGGTTGTGATCTCAGGGTCCTGGGATGGAGCCCCACATTGGGCTCCCTGCTCAGTGGGGAGTCTGCTTCTCTCTCTCTGCCCTTCTCCCCTGCTCATGCTCTCTCTCTCTCAAATAAATAGACAAAATCTTTAAAAAAAATAAAAGATAACGTGTAGTGTTGGACCAATTTCCTTTATAAGGGGCATACCAGTATAATCAGGAGAATGCTATAGGCATTGTAATCTATGGCATATTTTTCCATAGTTTTCTTAATGACACAGTGGTAAATGGTAGACTGGATATAGTTGAGTTGTTTTATGCTTGTTTAAATAAGTATACCTAAAGAGTATTGATTGATTTACTAATTCATTTTGAATTCTCAAGGTAAAGAGAAATTGCTGGGAAACAATGGCATGTCAGGAGGAGAATGACCATGATGGTTAGGAGGATGTCACATGACATCACATAGATGGTTCATGGAACCTATCCATAGGTTCATGGGTAGAAGCAGGGCCTTATCTCTAGAACAAAGAACAGAACGCAGCTTTCTTCAAATGTGTGAAGAACTGATAACAAAAACAGAGACCAGAAGAGTCAACTGGGAGAATCAAACATTGATTAGAAGTTAATTAAATGACCTCTAAAGTTCCTTTCCCCTCAATGTTTTATAATTTGATTCTCTTTTATAAATCTGAAATATTGATTTTTTTTAAAATTGCTTTTAAAAATAGCATACTACATTCAGTTCTACACTAAAAAAGTGCATTTTGTATAATTTTTTAGAATTCATTTTAAACTTTATAGCTTATCTATGTTTTAGAGTAAGCGCTCAATAAATATTCAGTAAATAAATTTGGTTGACCAATTTGCTCTAAGATTCTAGTTGTTGCTATATAATATCACCCAAAAATTGACTTCTCCTAAGGGAAAAAGACATCCCAAGATATTCACACAAGAAGAAATTTAACAGTATTTTGAAATATATTTTTAAAATGTATCAAAAAAATTTAAGCCAACAATTATAATTTGTTTGCCATTACTATTTATGTTGTGAAAAATCTGCTTATGCTGCATTCTCCAACTTTATCATCAGCTAGGTGCTCAAGCTATTAATTTTGGAGTCATTTTTGGCATTTTCACTTTCCACATACTATTAGTCACAGGGCTATTGATCCTTTTGATAACACTTAAAACCTGTTCCCTCCTGTCCTTTTCTATTTCATAGGCCTAATTCAAGTCCTTGTGATCTTGAACCAAGTCTATTGCAATAGTCTCAAAGTCAGTAATCATATTATTTACTCCTCATTTTAATCCTTCCCCTATACTCACCGAAGTTCATTCTAAAACAAGATCTTCTTAAAACCTTCAGGAATTCTCTGGGGGAAAAAAAAAAATCTGAACTTCTATACACAGCAGGCAATGCCCTTGCTGCTCTGGCCCCAACCTGTATTTTTCCAGCCCTTCATAGCAGCTCATGCATGCTCAGCCCTGGATCTAAGGTACTTACAGAATAAGTAAGGACCAAGTTTCAAACTAAGGTACTTACAACAGTACCCCAGAGTCATAAAGCCTCAGGATAGACATGGCTTATCTTCCTGAAGTTTAATTTTATTTAAATAAAGGTAGTTTAGCTGGTAAATATATTAAAATATTATTTTTGTACTAGACGCATAATATTATGTCCTTTGGAATTTGAGTGGGAATACATGAACAGGGCCTTATAGGGGTAGATCTAGATTCCATGCGAACTACAGAGAGAGTAAAATATAGCTGGTTACCAGAGATTGGGGGAAAGGAGGGATGAATAGGCGGAGCACAGAGGATTTTTAAGACAGTGAAATCAGATGTGTGTGTATGTATATGAGATGTATGTATAGAATGCACAACACCGAGAGTGAACTGTAATGTAAACTATGGACTTTGGGTGATTATGATGTGTCCGTGTAGGTTCATCAATTATAACAAGCATACCTTTCTGATGGGGACATGTTGAAAATGCAGGAGGCTATGCATGTATGGGGTCAGGGAGTATATGGGAGATCTCTATACCATCCCCCCAATTTTGCTGCGAACCTAAAACTTCTCTAAAAATATAAAGTCTTAGTAAAAAATAAAGATATGGAGCATTTATAATTTTATGCATTGCATATATTTCTGACAGAAGGAAAATAGGGGTCTAATAATAATTGGAAACATTTTCCACAGACCAGTTTCTGAGTATATGCATTCTAAACCTTATTTGTTCTCCATGTTCTTCTGTGCCTAGTAGACTCAGCCAGGTATTTTCACATTTCTATGTAACCTCTGACCCTGCACGTCCTTTTCACTGATACCGAGGGAGGTGGTACAATGGGTGCTGGCTACCAATAACTTTGTGATAAATGGATGTGACTCGGGATATATTCTATCCCAAACACTTTAGCAAAATTTGTCCCCCTCTGTTCTTCCCCTTAGCCACATCCCAAATTAGCAGTCATTCCAGTACCACCCAACACAAGAGGCAGTGATGAGAGATGGAAGGTGGGATTGAAAAGACAGTGGTCTAAACTAATTGCAGTTAAAATATCTCAGTTTTGTAAATTTTGCAGAAACTTGTGACCAGAAGCATACTGCTAAGGTCTCTCCCTGGGTCTCAAAATGGCCTGTGCAAGTGAGTAGCCCTGAAACATAAGCCTCATTAGCTTCATGATATATCCTTCTCGAGTTCAATATAAGAAAGACCAAGCATATTCTACTGATACCTGATCATTAAATATATTTGGAGCCTATGGAATAGTAGAAAACTTATGCCCATGGTGTGGCTTTCAGCGCTTAGAGTCATTCCAAGAAGTTTCTTCCCTTAATTTCTCTGTTTTCTTTGCTATCCCCTTGGTCCTTCTCCATCCTGCTCCTGCGTCTCTGCTCATTCCTCTCCATTCTGGGAGCTTATTGGTGGATCCTAACATCCTCAGATCAGAGCATATGTGAGGAATACTAACGTTTTTCTTGATAATACTGATTTTCCCTCATACCTTTAAATATTTTAATGTGCTCAAAGATCTTTCCACCGCCCCCCCCCCAGTGGAAAGGTTAAGATGAAAAAAAGAAGGTGAAGAGGATGGAACCCTATCCAAGTGAAAATATGTAAGAGGGACAATGGAAAATCTCCACAAATTTTTAAAGTGAAATAGATTAAAACTAAAGAAATTTCTCTTACCAGTGGGCCCTTTTCAAGCTACAGCTTAAGATCACCAGAATTATCCGTTCATTTTTTGCCATTAATAGTTCTTTTTTTTTTTTTAAAGATTTTATTTATTTATTTGACAGAGAGACAGAGAGCATAAGCAGGGGGAGCGGCAGGCAGAGGCAGAGGGAGAAGCAGGCTCCCCACTGATCAGGGAGCCCAACGTGGGGCTCGATCCCAGGACCCTGGGATCATGACCTGAGCCGAAGGCAGACGCCCAACCATCTGAGCCACCCAGGCGCCCCGCCATTAATAGTTCTAAATGGGAAAGTCTAAGCAACACTGTTCTAGACATATTCAATTATTAGCCCTTTCTAGAACATGCCAAGGCCCTTCATACTTCACTCTTCTTTTTTGGAAGACAATTTCCCATCTTCTCTGCTAAATGAATTTTTACTCAACTTTTAAGGTCTAGTCAAAGGTTTTTTATTTTATGAGACCTTCTCAGAACACCTTAAACAAAATTACGTCTTTCTTTTCCTATAATACCTTTAACCCCTGTTATCAATGATAAGATGTCTTACAGTTAAGTATTTACCTACCTCCCAGTTAGGTCATAATTCACATGAAGGCAAAGTCTTATTCTTCTTTGTAATCCTGGAACCTACCGTGCCAGTCTTCTTCTGGTAAATGTTTAACAAGTGGCTTATGGGGGCAGGGGACAACTGATTTGTAGCTTTAGTTAGTTGCCATGGCTGGGTAATTTCAAGTAATAAGAAAGTGGTGAGTTTTAAGTATTAACTTTGCTTTTAATAGAATTAACTTAATTACAAGTGTATATAATTTCATTTTTAATAATGGCTGTATTTAACAACTGGTTCATAAAATTCTTAAAAATTTAACAGTCAATTCTCATGAGCTCTTATGCAAGGCAGGCTCAGCACAGCACAGTTTGTGACTCCTTAGAAGTAAAGGTTAACAAATCCTAACAATCATTTTCAAAGGATTCTAGAAAAAAAAATTGTCTTGGTAGTAGAGTAGGAACACAAATACTTCCCTCAAGTTGATACTGATGTTATCTTCAGATAATCTGTTGCATTTGTGGGTGACTTCATTTCATAAGAATCTTCAAAATGTATTGCCCATAGGGGCAAATCACAGGGTACCACAAAGACTATTGACCATTTTTCCTAAGTTCCCTCCAAGTGTAACTTTTTCTCTCAGACAGATATGAGGTGAAAGGAAGCAGAATACCTTCTGCTCTTAGAATCTCTGCAAAATGATCGTTCATCAACGAAATGATGAAGGGAGCAAATATGGTACCCAGAACTGTCAGTACTTCCTCTCATAAGGTTTTTGCTAGCCCATTGTTGCCATCAGGCCACAGGTCCTTGGATTGTACCTGCTGGTCCCGTTGGAGAGAACTGCAATGAGACAAGGTGAATCAACTAGTTCTGGCATGTCCCAAGAATGACTTACTGCCGACTTTCCTTGACGTGAAATAAGATATTCCTGGTAGATTTCAGAATGAATTTTATTTTTTATTCCAAATGTTCAGCCCTCTGATATTTGTTTGGTCATATAATAAATACCTTTCTGTGACAGCTAATTAGAGCCCAAAATTGGGAAATAATTAAAAATTTTCTTTTGGTAAAGTTGTAGCTTTTAAATATGATTTTAATAAAAGAATCCCAAGTAAGTTTTCTTTTTCTGTTTTGGCAAAAGAGAGGCAAGTCAGTCATGTCATGAAAGAAAGTTATATACCAAGTGATTAAGTTGCGTTTTAGTGCCTATGGCACTAAATGATACATAAATATATATTCCATGTGTTTCTAAACACTGCAAGTTGCTTCATATTCTGAGTTCCATTAAGGCATTACAGAAACGAAGGGATTGACTTGATCAGGGTCACCCTAGTAATACTGTCACCATCTTGACATCTCATTCATAAAAATGTGCCTGTTGTGGGTCACAAACAAAATAGTCTTTAAATGTGAGTTACTGGAAACTAGCTGGGTTAAGAAATAGATGTTAGTAGAGGAACAAAATGAATGTGGATGTATTGAAAAATGATCTCACTTGGCATTTCTGAGAAGCAGTAGTTTCATACACAGTTCCTAGGGCAGATCAAAAGAACCACCTAAATATGAGCACACATTTGTCCATCTCCTAAAAGAAGGGGAAATTCTTGAGTGAACACAAAGGCTGTGTTAAAACACCAGCCTTGTTCTCAGAGATCAGATGACCTTTGATGTACTTTTCATTGACTCTTATTTGTCCTGTCTGGACATAGTTCAAGATTGTCAGTCAAGTTTAGTTTTTCTCTGAGTCACAGAGTATTTGGAAATAGAAAAATCAGCATTCACATTTGTTCAGATAGTTTTGTTTTAGTGAGTTCTATGCCCAGTGTGGGGCTCGAACTCATGACCCCGAGATCAAGAGTCACATGCTCTACTGACTGATCCAGCCAGGCACCCCTGCTCAGATAGATTTTTGATGGGTCAAAAACAAAATAAAAAGTTTTAGTCAAAGATATTTTCAGATATTAAAACCACTGGAAAATGAACAGTTTAAGTGATGGTCACTTCATCAATATAAAGAGACTTTGTCTGACATCTGAAAATTCCTGGCTAACTGTTGTACTACTTGCATTTGAAACCTAAAAATCTTCTATTAATCAGTCTATATTTGTATCCTAAAAATCACCTTTTATTCAGCTGAAGTATATTAATCTTAATTTCTGAGCATTTTCTGAAACTTTTGAAATATTTAATAAGTATTAGACAAAGTAAGGATTTTTATAGTACTAAGTTCTGTATTGTAACAGTTGACATACGTCTCTCTCTTTCCCACTAGACTGTAAATTCCCTGAAAAGAAAATCCAGGCATTATTTGACTTTGGATTTTCAGCATAGTACCCAAATTACTCCATATTTGATAAATGAATGATTTCTTAGAAAGAGCAACATTTTTATTAAATTCAATTCATATTACCAATGTTAATATACATAGAACAAATCCATAATAATATTCATCAAACCGCTAACAGTGGTTTTCTCTAGGGAATGGAATGGGGAGGGGGTATCAGAAGCCCTTTACTTTCTGCTTTGGATTCTTCTGATTGTGTTTATCACAAACTTGCTTCACTACTTTAATAATAAAAATGTTTAAGGCCAAAAACATGTGGCACCTGAAAGCTTTAGAGATAGGAAAACTTGGCAAATATCTAACTCCTTGTTACATGTCTGTTGAAGTCTTCTCTAAATTTTGTTACCATTATTTTGTTTTCAAAGGAAGAAAAACTTGAACATTTTTGTAATCAACAACATGTCATTTCTGGTTCTTTTCTGATTTCTTGGATTAGATTTCTCTTCATAGTTCTGTGTCCACTTCCCTTTCTTCCATAGTTTCCTTGGTTAGTCATGAGCACCAGAATGAGTGGCAAAAAAACACAGCTGCCCAGATCCTAGGAGAGTTCACTCCACATTTTTCCTCATTCCTTTAAAACACTGTTATGGTCAGAATTTTTACTTTTGTGAACTCTTTACGTGTATTAGTATATTAGTAGTGACTTGTGTACGTATCCAGCATTCCCCATCTAACTAGAAGATGATGAATGTTAAATTACTCACTGCACTCATTATTACCAGTTTGTCTCTACGACATGGCTTAGGTTTTCCTTCCACAAAGCCTTTTTCTATCAAAACTTGGTAAGGCAAGGAATAAAAAAGTGCTGCTTTAGACATGGTTTCGCACTTAATAAAGCTACTTTATTAGCTTCAAGTCTCATTCTGTTGATAGTAATAGCAGTGAACTGATCTATCCATTCAAACGAAAACACTTTCCTCCCTGGGAAATGAGCCATAATCTCCTTCAATTCTGAGGGTTTTCCCAGCTTTCTGAACTTACCTTGACTCTATTCCCCACCCTCCACTCTTCACGTGTAATAAAATGCCCCCTTCTTTTTGGTTCTTTCTTTCAAGCACATCTCACATTTGACCTTTTCTTTCCATTCCCACTACCAGCACTTCAATCTACGACCTGAAATACTGAAATAAAAGCAAATCCAAAACCTTGCTGGCTCCCCAGCTTTTCTCTAATTGGGCCAGGTTGGTCTGCCTTCCCTTGTTGCTATTCTCCTGGTGACCAGTTTCCTACTTAGTCCTAAATAAAATTTGATTTCCCTTAACCTAACTTTCACTGTCCCTGGACACCTTTTCAGCTTGGTCTGTAACTGTGAGACATTTCATTTGTTCCAGTCTAGTTGGAATGCTTGCTATTTATTCCCCTTGCAACAACTTATTCCTTCCTTTCTCTAACCATTTGCTTATGCCATTTGTTTTAATAAATTGCCTTCAGTCTTCCTTTCCTACCTCTCTGTCGGTTAAAATCTTACGTACACCTTGGGGTTTAATTCCATGACCTTCTAGAAGCCTTGCTTCATTTTCATTATAGGCAGGCTTGCTCTTCTATGAATAGCTTTCTATTTATTTAAACACTCTGATGGCACCTACAGAATTCCTTGTATCATTTATGGAGCTTTCTCTCCCTGTTACTTTACTCACCTACTGTGTGTCAAGTCTTGAGCAGATGCTGAAGGAATAATGGAAAACAAAAAGCAGTTCTTTCCGGCCTGAGACAGGAGCAGTGATAAGTAGATTCATAAATGTTTAAAATTGAGATGGCTCAAGGGGCGCCTGGGTGGCTCAGTCATTAAGCGTCTGCCTTCGGCTCAGGTCATGGTCCCAGGGTCCTGGGATCGAGCCCCACATCGGGCTCCCTGCTCAGCGGGAAGCCTGCTTCTCCCTCTCCCACTCCCCCTGCTTGTGTTCCCTCTCTCGCTGTGTCTCTCTCTGTCAAATAAATAAAATCTTAAAAAAATAATAAAAATAAAATTGAGATGGCTCAAATATACGTCTCTTTATAATTTCTAGTCCACCCTTTAATTGACTGATTCGACCCATACTTTGCCTTTACAACAACAACAGAAGATCTTTTATTCATCCAACAGAGCGTCCTCTCTTTGGTTCTAGACACTGAATGGTGGAAAGTTCTTCAGAAATTACAGATCCTGGGAGTGCCTGGGCAGCTTAGTTGGTAGAGCATACGACTCTTGATCTCAGGGTTGTTAAGTTTGAGCCCCACGTTGGGTGTAGAGATTACTTAAAGATAAAAATCTTAAATAAAAAGAAAAGAAAAGAAATGACCAGACCCTGGAGGGTACTCCCTCTTACAGCCACCAGCTGCACACTTTGTTCCGGTCTAGGAACCACCCCTGCACACTTCTCAGACACACACATGTGCACAAAAATGCAGAGACAAATTCCCCCATACATGGATCCAGACTTGTGACCCAGGCCTCTTTCTTGGCCTCTTTTTCTATCTGAATTTCTTTAAGCCCATTATTATTATTTCTAAGATGTCATTTATTTGAGAGAGAGAGCACAAGCTGGGTGGGGCAAGGGGGGCGGGTGGGGGGCAGAGAGCGTGTGTGCAGAGGGAGAGGGAGAAGCAGGGAGCCTGACACAGGGCTTGATCCCAGGACCCTGGGATCGTGACCTGAGCCAGAAGCAGATGCTTAACCAACTGAGCCACCCAGGTGCCCTGCCTATTTTTTTTTTTTTTAAGATTTATTTATTAGAAAGAGCTTGAGCAGAGGGAGGGGCAGAGAGAGAGGGAGACAAGCGGAGTCCCCACTGAGTGGAGAGCCTGACAGGGGGCTCCATCCCAGGACCCTGAGATCATGACCTGAGCCAAAATCAAGAGTAAGACGCTTAACTGACTGAGCCACCCAGGTGCCCCTCTTTAAGCTTATTATTGATTAAAGAAGGGAAAACCTCAGGACTTTGTGGGGAGGGGAAATGCTGATCAATATTTTATAAAAACCATTCTCTATTGTCCAGAATCATCCGTTGAGGAAGCAGACATCAATCCCATAAGCATGCCAAAGGGCCAGGTTGATGAACTTTAGATATCCTATGGCCAATGGTGAGAATGAGCGATTACTCTCACCCACTCCAGCTTGAGTAGATAGACTGAATAAAGCTCAGTGAAATGAAAGATAATGTGACAAAAGCAGAGAAAGCTGTTTGATTCATTTATTCATTTGTTTGTTCATTCATTCAATAAGTATTCATTAAGCACCTTTTATGTGCCAAACCACTTCAGGAGTTATTGGAAGTATAGTAATAAAAATGGTCTGTGACATTATTCCCAGTGATAGTAAAAAGAGAGAGAAGGTACAGAGTTGGAAAGAGAAAGATAAAGAGGGAGGAGCAGAGAAGAGGACTTTGATGTTATTCAAGACTGTCATATGTTTTTATCTTTTTTTATTTTTTTTATTTTTTAAAGAAGAGATTTTATTATTATTTTTTTAAGTAAACTCTATGTGGGGCTTGAACTCATGCCCCTGACATCAAGAGTCACATGCCCTACTGACTGAGCCAGCCAGGCACCCCTAAGACTGTCATATGATTGTAAAACCTAGGGGTGTCTAAGATATAATTTGAGGAGTTCCAATGGGAGAACCATTTATGAAACCATTTTCCCATTACATTCAGTGCTACCCAGCAGTCTGTAAGAATTAATATGTATTTCAAGCATGACTTATGATAAGCTTGGCTTTCAAAATGGGTACCTATGACTCATGAGGAACCTCTTTCTACATTCTGTTGCCAAACTTTCAATTTTGTCTATATATGTTTTTCATAAGAGATGTTGTTCTCTCATGCGATGTTGACCAACTACCAAACCATGTGAACTAAATTTAGACCACAATTGGCAGAATGTGTTCTAGCATGAAGAAAGTGTAATACATCAGGTTCTTCCTGTAATTCTGTGGTAAAAATTAGAGTAGAAAATAAGCACCAAAACTATATTAACTTTTTAAGTTAAACTGTATCAGTGGATCCCTGGGGGTCTGTGAGCTTTGCTTTGTCACCTGTAGGAAAGCTGAAGCTGTTTATATTGTGCTGCCACTTCAGCGATGAGCCAGGAACACTTTATCCTCCTGTGGCAAAGATACAGGGGGTGATCGCAGACAAAATAACCAGTCAGGAAAAAAAAAATAATAATAACCAGTCAGAGCAATATTACATACTCCTTTTAACTCAGTGGCTCTTGATAAGTAATATTTTATGATAAAAGCATCAAATTGTGGACATGGCAGCAGTGATGTGAATTGCTGGCAATTAGATTTACAAGGTACAAATCAATGTGTGCCCTTGGATGTGACTTTACCCCCAGGATAATGTCTCTCAGTGTGTGGTTCTCAGATGATTTGCTTCACCTGAAAATTCTGATTCCTAGGCTCTGCCTACGGAGATTCTGACTCCTCAGGGTCTGGGGTGAGGCGTGAAGGTCAGTACTCTGAACAAGTCCTTGGAGAATTCTAACGCAAATTGAAGTGTGAAAGCTATGAACTTAGAAGGAAAAGAATCTCTATCAGTCAATATAACTAAATTGTTAATAGAAATAAAACTATAATGATTACATGTTCAGAAGTACGAAATATATATCATACACTGAGCGACAGTGTAAAACAAATTTATTTTATTCAAGTATTCATAGTCAGCTCTACCCAGTTTTTACCAAATACATCCTGGGTTTTCCATATTTACTAAGAAAAAGAAAGCAACATACAGAAACCTAGTAAAGAACCTGGAGCTGAAGGGAAAGGAAAGCCTTTTCTGCAGGACTGTCTCCTTTGCCTTCTGACCTTGTCTGTTTTGAGAGCCTGATGTCCTGCAGGAAGTCCCAGGTGGGCTTCCTGGGATGCAATTTCATACTCTGCCAGGTCTTCCTGTCCTTAAATACTTGCTAATTGAAGCTCCAGACAGCTGGGATAGCCAGCGGAGTTTCTCGAACAGTTCCCTTTGCTGTCCCTGGACAGAGATTCCATGGGAGGTGCCATCAGTAAACTGGATATGGGAGATTTACATAGCAGCATAGTAGGATGAAGTTTTTGGCAGAGTCTCTACAAGAGAGGTGTTGAAAGAAAAGTTGAGATTTATGTTACTCAATATCTTGACCTCAACTAGTGTTAGCTTTGGGTTTGTAGGTGTGAACTGCCCTTCTAAAAAGTAGCAGGCACTCTTATATTCCATCTTAAATCATCTAAAAGAAAAGATGTACTGTACATTCATACAAATAAATTAAGAAGTGAGTTTTAAATCCTTTTATGAAATAGTCACATTGAGATTCCTTTCAAAAACTGTGTCCTAAAGCACACTGATACCAATTCAGTAAAAATTCCCACATTTTATGAAGCAAAATTATATTACTCAGAATTCATGCCGAGACAAATGGCAGAACCCCAATGCAAGCTGGCATGGCATAAGCCTTAAAGATTATCTAATTGTCAGTGAATGAGTGGCTTCAGGCACTGCTGGATCCAGGGGTTCAAGATGTCACAGCATACTGACTTTCACCATCTAGGGATGGAGCCAGTGTCACAACAATTGTCTTTTAATCATTGCATCATGGCAAGGTGCTTCCTACAGGGTGGCAGCATGACGGCTCATGGCTTCAGGCTGTCATCCTTTCAGCCTAGCATTCCAGATGAAAACAATTTTCTCTTTTCAAGAGTCCCCCAAAAAATCCTAAATGAGAGTCTCATTGGCCTCAGGGAGTTGATGGGACAGCCCTGAGCTTATCAGTATGGATGGAGCAGATTAGCATTGATTGCCCAGATCATGGGCCCATCCTTAGAGCTGTGAAGAGCGAGGTCAGCTATGGCCAGATCACGTGGATCTCAAAAGAAATTCTGAAGTGCTGTTACCAGAAGAAGAAGGAATAAAAGCTCGACAGGCAACTAGCATCTATTTTATTAACATAGGTTCATCATAATAAGTAAGTAGTATGTAAAAATCTACATGAATGCAGCCCTAGGATTAGGAAATGTAAGGGAAGTAGTAGAGATATTTTGACATCCACCCTTATGATTGCTATCTACTTTGATCTGGTCAAGAATGGATGACCATTCTTAGCTAGAACACTTTTAATCATCTCTTCTTGCCTTAAACTCTTTGATAAATATGTCACACTTTAGTGTGTAAATGAAACCAACTTTAAGATGGCTCTTTTGTACCCGTGGCTAATGGTAATAGATATGGAGGCTTGAGCGTTGGTGTGCCATTAATCTACTTGGGTTATTTCTCTTTCTCTGGAGGGAGATTAGAAGTGATGCCATTAAGTTCCCACTTTCTGCATAGGAATCTGATGATTAGGAAACTGCTTTATTTTTTTTAATTGTAAAACTCCTGGGATTCTCAGTGATAGATGTCACCCAAATAAAATGGTTGTTGGTGAAAATGCTGTCATCCGAGCACATGGCCTTTAAAAGGTAAATGTTTTTAGTTCTTCACATTTTAACTCTTCAGATTTGCCTATTTAAATACGTATGGAAAGAAATCTAATTCTTTTCTGTCAGAATTTACCATTTGAGCAGGTGGAACTTTAAAATTCTTTTCAATAATTGGGCCCAGCTAACTAAGCCGTGGTGATCAAAATAGGTCATGTTTAAGAAAAACTAAGAGAAAATATGCTAGTTTCTAACTATAATTATTTTATGGCTTACAGTTACAGCAGGATGGCTGATTTCTTCCTCCTGGATTGCATATGATGCTACTATCTGTGTAATGTTAGCTGGTTTATGTTATTTCTGGGCAGGTTCCAGTAATCATTCTTGTCAGGCTGCCATGGGTGTGTGCTTTTGTAAGCTGGCCTCGATCCCAAGGATTGGGACTAGGAATCCAACATGTGTCCAGTTCCATTCTCAACCCTCTAAACTATGTGACTTTATTAGTACTGACATATTTACTGGCCTGCATGACCTAATCAGCTGGCTGCAGAGAAAAGAACTTGCTCGATAGCTTCCATTTGTATGTGACTTTCCATTTTGGTAACTTTCGTGTACATTATCCCACTTGATTCTCAAATAGACGAGGTATCAGTATCCCAAGTTTTCAGGTAAAGGCTAGAGCTTAAAGACCGTTAATGACCTCTGCCAAGTTACATAATTAGAAAATGACAGAGTCAGGGCTTTGACTCTGGACTGAGTCTGTGTTCTTTCCATCATGCCATTGCCTGGGACCCACTCTGGCCTTTGCAGACTGCGAAACAGAGCTAGGCATGTGTGAAAGACCGACTGCCACTGTGCATGTCACTCAGGAAGGCTGCAGGGCTGAGGAATGTGCAGGCATTTCAATTGGAAGGCATAGGGGCTTGACAGGAATTGAGACACTGAAGAAGGTATCAGGGAAGAAGAATGAACCAGTAGGAGATATTTTAAAGGACACTTAAACCTCCTGAATGCTATTGCCCAGACATCTAAATCTCTGAGATATTATTTAAGAGCCACTGACTTTGGGGACAAGTTAGTTCTTGTACTACCTGTATCACAATTCAAATGAAAGAAATCTTTTCACTAAATGTCACTTAATTTGGAATACATAATACTTAACTTTGAATTTTTTCAAGCTTATTTATCTTCAGTTTCCTAACATGTAAATGAGAATTTGCTTTATCACTTAAGTGCTTTTTATATATTTTCAAAGTTGTAATGTAAATTTAAAGCAAATGTTTCCCTACAGAAAGAGACAGGAATCAATGGTTTGGATCCCTAAGGGCAATTATTTGAAGTCCTTTAACTGCTGTTGGGACTTTGAATTGCAAAAGGAAAATATTTTATCCAATGTAATTTTTGTTTTGTTTTAAGAATGTCAATTACAACTGTCACAACTGATATTTTTGAAGGGCTATCATGCAAAATGGCATAAGTTTGTCAGTTTCATTCATCAGTACGTAAGATATGACTTGAATTCTAACTGGAAGCCTTCTGTCTTTCTCTTGGTGGTATTATTTTGCTCTGAGTTTCCTCGCCATGTTGTATTTACAAAGTTAAGTACATAAAATCCAATTGGAGTGTTTAGAAGCAGATCAGATGGTTTAATGAACTCAGCTTTATTTATATTAGGTGGGGAAATCAAAGCTAAGATTAACAATTTCTGTGCCCGTTAAAGAGTCAGAGACCTAATTAGGCTCACAAGAGAACCAGGTCAGAGACTGCTTATCCTCCACATTTCGTATATGAAATAGTCCTATCTCATCAGCTTTCATACGAATTTTTACAAAGGAAATGCAAAACAGGGGAAAGCATTAAATCACATGGCTCTCCTCAAAGGATGGCAGCAAGTAAATATAGGGCAGTTGCACCCCCAGATCATTACATCTGTGTAGCACAGATTCATGGTCACCTTTGTCCTGGCATTTTGGAAAAGACCAAGGCACTTCTGAATTTACATTTAAAATAAGGGTAGTGTTTGGTAGAAGGCATGCTATCGTCAGCACCTGGGGCAGCTCAAACACTGGGAATTCAAATCTAGATGCTTCATGTGATCAAAGATACCGTATACCCAGGGAAAAGCCAGTGAAGATTATTTTTCAAATGATTGCCTACTCATGAGAGTGGGGCAGGTCAGCACCATGATTAGTGTACTCCTTAGTCAGCAAAGATGGCAACTGAAGGTAGGAATATTGTGATAAGTATTCTAAAATCATGCAAGCATTTGATACAGCTTGCAATTCAAAATATTTTGAAATTGGCCAAAAAAAAAAAAAAAATGGCATGGCTCATACAGTAATCACAACCCTCAGAACAATTCCATTTTGAACAAGTTAAAATGGTATGATCATCTTTCTTCTAGCCTTATCTGCCTAATTCAACCAAGGCAGATGCTATCTGTTGTATATATCATGCAATCTAGACTCTCCAATAACAGATCTTTATGAGTAGAACTTATAGCCAAGTTAAGCATAATATTTCTATAAAACTAGACTTAGGCTTAGGTACTTTCAGCTGCTTATTTAATGTCCAGGGAACCCAGGTGGGAAGAACTACTAAAATTACCATCTGGGAGAGTGGAATAGTTGAGCTACAAAAAATTTCAATGGCTCTTAAGAACTTTCCTCTCTCTCTCTTTTTCTCTCTTTCCATGAAAATAGGACAGAAAAAAAATTTTGACTGAAAGATTTGATTCAGGATAGGCTCAATAGAGAGTACCTGTGTACTTTCACATTTAGGGAAAGGAAAGCCTCTAACAATTTTCTAAGTCCTGGATACATTTGGGTTTTTATTTGTGTAACCCCTATAATCACGGCTAAATACAGATAGCTAAGAGTTGGCTTGGCCTGTGTTTTCTTGAAATGGCTAACATCCATTTATAGGTTCATAAATCCTTCAAGTGTTTCCACTGTGTGGGTTTATGGAACCCCACCCCACTTATGAGTAACTAGAATGGGATCACAGATAAGCTTGATTACTTGTAGGGAGAATTTTGGGGGTAGATGAATATAGTAATTCAGTTTCCCTTAATGTGAGGACGGAACTTGTTCCAGCAGGTTTACAAGCTATAGTTTTAGCAGGCAGCTTTCTGTGTTGCTATTTTAAGGCGTTACATTTAAAGGAGACAAAAGAGCTAAAAATTACTAAATTTAGGTGTGGAATCCTAGGACTTTTGAAAGGAAATTTGAGATGCTATGGATATTTCTGTAACTTTTAAGCTCCCTGTTGTCTCAGGTCTTACTTTTTGTGTGAATTAAAATAGAAATGATTTCTTTTTCCCTATTGAATATCCTGCAGATAAACTTAAGACCTAGTGATTTTAGAGGGGGATTGGACTGATGCTTAAACAGAAACCCTTATTTATAAGCTGACTTACCTGTTACAGTTTTGCAGTTAATAAGCCAGTGTTTAAATATGTTTCCTCTCCTCATCTTTCTGAGTTAGGGTTCATGTTTCTGGACTGGTTCAGGTTTAGTTGCCAGAATAGTAAGTGAATGATACTTGGAAATGCTTTCTGGCATTGGATTTAGAAATACAAATCATATTCCTACCCATGGTTTCTACCTCTTAATCCCAAAAGGATCCCGAGCCACCCCCAAGCTCCAAGAATGGCTTGGTGGGCAGGAGACCCAGAGTCCTAGCAATGATTCCCCCTGCAGCCCTGAGCAAGACTAATATTAGAGCTACGTTTCCTTTTTTCAAAATGTAAGTTTTTTATACTGATGAAGATGGGATTTAAAAAAAGAGAGAGTATTTCTAAAATGCTTTAAAAAATATTATTTTTGTTTATTTTTGGAACCTAAATGTAATAATATACAGAAGCTAGTAACTACCCATAATAGAACTTTGCAAATTAAAGCTTATACCTTGATGTTATAGGCCAGTAGCTCTCAGCCTTGACTACACATTAGAATCTCCAGGAAAGCTTTTTATTTTTATTTTTCTATTATTCACTTTATTTTTGTTTATTTTGTTTAGCTCTATATGTTGAGCACTGACTGTTTGTTTGTTTGTTTGTTTGTTTTTTAAGCACTGACTTTCAGTAGATTGCAGTGAGGGAACTATTCTTTTAGGTACAAATTCCTGACCCAGAAGCAGGTCATCAAAAGATGTAGCACCGGGTTCTCCACAAATGTGCCTTGTATTGTGGGCAAGTGGGCAGTCCCCTTTCCAGCTGTGTCCTGTTTCCTGGGATGAGAGGTCTCCACACTGGACCCTTGTTCAACAGTGAGGCTGGTGGGGGACCCGCTATATGAGGCCAACCAAGGGCTTCGCTATCCTGCTGCCTAGGAAGGATTCGGAATTAGAGGCATTCAATCATAATCCTGCAGAGGGTAACTTCACCCCACTGGCCCCTCAGGCAAGCACATATACCAATGGAAACCTAAAAAGGTTCCTTTGTACAGTTCCCCCCTCCCCACCCTGCACGGTTTCCCTTTCTATGGTTTTAGTCCACAATTGTCCGCCCTGGTCCAGAAGCACAGGCTCCTCCTTCTGACATATCATCAGATCAGTAGTAGCCTAACCCTAGATCACAATGCCTCCGTCACTGACCTCACTCCATGTCAGACGTAGGCATTTCATCATCTCACATCACCACGAGAAGGGTGAGTCGAGTACAATAGGAGATTTTGAGAAAGAGAGTGATCACATTCACATAACTTTTATTACAGTGTATTGTTATAATTGTTCTATTTTGTTCTTAGTTATTGTTGTTAATCTTACACTGTCCCAAATTTGTAAATTCAGCTTTGTCCTAGATATGTATGTGTAGGAGCAAACAGAGTCTACGTAGGGTTCGCTACTGTCCATGGTTTTAGGCACCCACTGGGGTCTTGGGCCATATCTCCCGGGGATAAGGGTGGACTGCTGTACCGATGCATAGGCCCAATCCTAAACTAGTTTCCGCACCTAGGACCGAGGGCCCAGGCACAAGCAGGTTCTAAAAACTCCCCAGCTGATTCTAATGTGCAGCCAGAGAATTCCTCTTCTCTAGACACTTAAGCCTGTAGCATCACTTTCTCTTAGCTGTTTAGTCTCTTGGTGATCTTAGCCATTTCTTCCATTGTACTAGTAGCCTTGTCTAGTGTGTGATGATTTTGAGACAGAGGAATGGCAATGAAACTGAAGGTTTGAGCGTTTTCAGTCTAGTTGAAGAAAGGAAGTTCATGTTAATAAATCCTATTTTAGAAAGTGAAGCAATCTCTGTATTCCCTGAATTATTTTAGTGAGATCATTAAGCCTTAAGCTAATGCCCTATTAACTACTGTCCTTACTATGCCAACACTTAGAGTTTGAGAACATTATTTTGCCTACCTCCTTTATAAATAGGCATTGATTTGTTTCCCTCCTGAGATATAACAAAAAGCAGTGCTCAGTTACACACATATTTTTAAAAAACTGAACAACTATGCAAAATGACAAAAAGATAGAAAATAAAATTCTTAATCCCTAGAAAATGCCTCTGAATGTGTGTGTATTTCATGATGAGAGGAACTAGGTTCCACTAAAACTTTTCCTTGTTGGTTAAAAAAAAAAGTCAATTTCTTCTCAAAGACACAAACTACAGTGTGAGCATTTCTGTGGTGTTTAGATTGCTGCTTATTGCATAACGGGCTAAAGAGGTTGAGTCTTTCTTTTCAACAGAAAGCATGCCCTTTAAATTTCTTGCCAGGCTAAGTGACAGATGAGACAATTTGCATCCACTAAAATTTCAAAAACTTGATGCAGTAGCCTTGGCAACAAAATTCTACCAAATGGAAAGCGTCAAATTGCACAGAATGGTGTGCATAGCCAGTGGGTCTTCACATCGACTTCCCTGGGAATTGTGCCAAGATAAATGGCTTTAAAGTTTCCATTGCTGCTTCTGAATTATAAACTGCAGCTTTTTGAGTTCTTATGAGACTAGGAAAGGTGATTGCCTCTAGCAAGCGCTTCTGACCAGCCCTGGCAAACTTGAGACCATTCCTGATCCGTCAGAGTAGACCTGCTACGCATTCAATTATAGTATCCCTTTTATTCTGCGTCATTCTCCCTCTCTTCTCTCTAGCATTCCCTTGCTGTCCTGTTTTTCCATTTGCTCCTTCTCCTGTGCACAGTTCCTCACCTCCTTCCCCATGCATGCAGACTCTTAACTAACTTGCTTAAAAATCACAGTTAGTCAGGGACAAAATCAGGAGCCAGCATGTTGCAAAAACAGAGTTGCCTGGGGGCACAAGGATGATTTTTGAGTCCATATCTTACCCTAGTCGATAATTAAGCCTTTTTTTTTTTTAAAGATTTTATTTACTTATTTGACAGAGAGAGACACAGCGAGAGAGGGAACACAAGCAGGGGGAGTGGGAGAGGTAGAAGCAGGCTCCCCGCAGAGCAGGGAGCCCGATGCGGGACTCGATCCCGGGACCCTGGGATCATGACCTGAGCTGAAGGCAGACGCTTAACCAACTGAGCCACCCAGGCGCCCAATTAAGCCTTTTAATACCAGTTATCAAAAGGGGTACATAAATACCTTTAAAAGAACTTGGGATTGAGTTAGAATTTAAAATGTAGTATAATTGATTTAGTGTATGACCTTTGTGGACATATAGTTGGATCAGCAGATATGATTACTTTTGAACATGTACGGTCTTTCTTCTATTGCAAGAGACATCAAGGAGCGTACCTGGGTGGCTCCATCAGTTAAGCGTCTGCCTTCATTCAGCGCAGGTCATGGTCCCAGGGTCCTAGAATCGAGTCCCACATCGGGCTCCCTGCTCCGCGGGGAGCCTGCTTCTCCCTCTACCTCTGCCTCCCTCATGAATATATAAATAAAATCTTTAAAAAAAAGAGAGAGAGGGAGACATCAAGGAAAGGCGTGCTCTCAAATAAGATGGTTTGTTCTAGCTGATGTCTAACGGACTGCCATGGGCAGAAGAAAGCCAGTCGTGCACTCTTTCCCCCACCTTTCGGCTGCACGTTCAGATTGGCAGCCTGCAAACCAGAGCCCCCACCAGTCAGCAAGCACGTAAACCCCAAATTCTCATTTCCACGATGGCTCATTGCATGTATTCCAGTTATCTCCACTGATCGCCTGGGTGGGGACTTGAAACAAAACTGGTTTAGTGGTGTTGTTCCACTGCGATTGGTACAGGAACTCTGGATGTACTGTCAAAAAATAAGGCATAGGACATAAAAAAGCTTGGCAGGCTAGCTTCAGCACAAAAGCAACTCAATTCTCAACAAGGCAGAGGTGACGAACTTGAAGAATTGGGCACGGTGTACTGATGAGATAGTAACTAAAGAAATGCCATCTAATAATAATAATTATCACCTGCCTACTACAGAGTGCTGCTCTGAAGTACACCCCACTGTTATCATCCCCCTTTCAGAAATGACAAAGCAGAGGCACAAAGTACCTACAGAAAACTCGTATGAGTCACACAGCGAGCAGACGGCCCAGCTGGGATGGGCACCTGCTTCAAGGCCAGTGTTTTAAGCCACGGCCTACAGTTCTGCTAACCTTCAGGAAACTTCCGTGCCGTACAAACAAGACCAAATGTTTGCAAACGCTTTACAGCAGAGTAGGTATGATACCAACAAGTGAAATGAAATGTAATTTATTGGAGCAGGGTGTAAAACAATGCCCTTTAAAAAATTAAAGCAGTCAGAGATCATTTGACTACGTGGGTGCTTTGTAAATATTAACCAAACTACTATTTTTAAATTCTGTAATTTAATTATTAAATAATTTTGCTTTCTCTCTTGGTATAACTCCCTTTCCCTGTAATCCAACACAAGTCCTAGAAAATGGAGAAGTTCAAGATTAAACCTCTGTGCTTGATATTGAGAAGTAGAAGGAAATAAGTATACACTATTAGTATAAAGTATACACTTTGGATTGGTGCCTCCTTGGATTTCAGTTAATAGAGGGAATGAAGCTCTTAGGGAGGTTTAATAGCACTTTGAACATGAACATTCCTGACCTCAGAGGCAGCACAGCCATCTGTGCTGTGAGTGGATTTTCGGAGCGTGCCAGACACACCTGGTAGGTGGGGATGGGGGGTGGGGGTGGGCAGGGCGTGGGAACACTGAAGGCCTTGGTTAAAATGCCTAATCTATCTATAAATGTTTTCATAAAGACAAGTTAACCTCAGCTTTTCTAGTATAAGGGTAGAACCAAAAGTCCATGGACTAGAAACCATTCCTCTCTCTGCCATTAATGAGCTGTCTAACTAGAGGAAAGGAACAATCTCTCAGTTCTTCATTTTCCAATCCATAAAATAATTAATGGACTAAGTAATGGTTGCTAACCTCTTTGATAATCTAATAAAAGCTCAGAGCTCACTCTCTCGAGAAATGTGCAGGCATAAATTAAGTGAAGTTCTTGAGCCTCATCATAGAACCTAGGTTTAAAAAATAGATTAAATCTCACATTCTTTACAGTGCCTCCTTTGGTGATTCTGTTAATTTGTAATTCTGGGAAGTTGAGATACGGTGGGTGTATTTGCTTGTTCGGGAGCAAGGCAAGGCCAGCCCAGAATACGGAAAGATATGGAACCACCGTGAGAAAGGGGGTCAGGAAAGTTATTGGCACTCGGTGGAAAGAGGGAGGTCGTTGAAGTGAGAAGGCTCTGCTCTGTGCTGAGGACAGATGGAGTGACTTGCAGGAGAGGGGGCACAAAGATTTTAATTTTGCTCTCCTCTTCTAGTATACTGTGCTTTATGCATTGGTACAGACCCTCTAATCAGGATCTCATTAAGGAAAAGCTTAGCATTGTTTGGGTTCTCTTTCCCACAGCAGAGCTAAAAGTAAACAGCAGCCAAAGATAAACAAGGAACACTGCTTTTTCCTCTGTTATACAATAGTAAGTATAATTTATTGACAATATTGTTGCTATGGTAAATACTGAATCTTACAATGAAGTTTTCAAAGAACCTGCTGGTTTCTAGCAGGGCAGCAGACTTTCTTTTGTCATTAATGGAATTTGTTTCCTAAAGCAGGATTTTTTTTTTTTTTTTTTTTTTTAGAGGGGTGGGGAGGGGCAGAGGGAGAGGGAGAGAGAATCTTAAGCAGGCTCCATGCCTAGTGCAGATCCCGACCTGGGGCTGGGTCTCATGACCCCAAGATCATAACTGGAGCTGAAACCAAGAGTCAGACGCTTAACCAACTGAGCAACCCAGGCGCCCCACCGATCAGAATTTCTTAAATAACAGTCTGTGTGCTGGAAGACATGAGAGACCCACTTGCTACTCAGGTCCAGTGTTTTGTTCTGTTTTAGTTTGTTTTGTTTTGAATTCTCTAAGCCAGCAAATGGCTGCATTTCAACTTTTCTCTGCTTTTGTTTCTTGTAAAAAGAAGTAGAAAGACAGATTTATGAGTAAAGAACAGAATTACACATCCATGCGTCAATCTGTTTTGAGGCTGTCTGCATCTTGGTGTGGGAAAGAATTCCTACCCCAATCCTTGAAACTATGAACAACCCCACTGTTCCTCCTCCCCCATGTAGCTAGTTATCTACAGAAACTTAGATAGAGGATCTACCCCGTAGAAGCTAGAGGTCTAAGCAGAGCCAAGCGTGGCCTGCATTACAGCCCTGGTTGTGCAAGAAGAGGTATTTACTGAGATCTGCTTCGCCATCCCTTCTTGACTGATTGCTTATTGACTTGTGGCTATATTTCCCAAAGATTTTAAGTTGACTTCGATATCCTTAAAGTTGGTTTTGGTATCCTTTTATTTTTCACTTTGTTCGTCTGACCCAGTCCACATCCCGACCCTAAGCTTATCCTCCTAGTAATACGGCCTCTGTATACATGCCCAGACTTAACTAACACATCAGATGGATCCTAATCATCTGGTGATACCTTGCCTTGCCCCAGTATTAAGACCTCTCTGTCATCAAGGACCAGCTTCTTTAAGCACAACCTGTTCTAGACTTAAACCATGTCACCAAACATGACTGAGCCAAAGTCCAACAAGTGAAAACATTATTTTTTCTCCCTTATTTTAAAAGAAATATACTGAAGGCACAGTGCAACTGCCCTTTCTACTCTTTCATATGATGAAGGTTAGTGCATATCCTTTCCACCCATGTTTTTATACCCTTCATAGACTACAAAGAGTATTAATTTCTGTAAATGTACCTTTCCTTCTGCAATTTGTTTGTTTAATCAGCATGTTTTAGAGGTTATCCCAACATGATACACATACCTTTAGTTCACTTATTTAAACTGTTCTTCTGTATGCACAGGTATGAATACAATATAATTTATTTCTCTAATTTATTAGCTATCAATAGATAAACATGTAGATTTTCCTTCATTCTTCTTGTTATAAACAGTGGTTCAGTGAATGTATTTGCATATGCATGTGTACAGAAATTTCTCTGGAACATATAACTGGAAGTGAAATTGCTGGACTTCAGGTAGGCACATCGTAAACAGTAGATATTGACAAACTGCTCTTGAAAGTGGTTCCAACAATTTATACTCCACCAGACTGTGTAGGAGCATATCCCAGTGGCCACCAACACTTGGTGCCTTGTCCTTGCAGATTATTGCCCATTGTTCTAATAGATTGTCTTTTTTCTTATTGATTTTAGGAGTTTTACATAACTTTTTTCATGATAGTGACAATTTGTTAGTTAGATGTGTTGCAGATAGAAGCTTCTAGCCTGTCCTGTCTTTTGAATTCTGTATATCAAATGAAGTGTTCAAGTTGCTGCAGTTATATTAACCAATATTTTCCTCTCACACTGACATTTTTGTACCTTGCCTGAGGAAAAAAAAATCTGTCCTAACATAATAATCTCTTACCTGGTCTTCTAAAATATTTGAAATTTTACTTTTTCTGTTTAGATATTTTGTTCATCTGAAATGTATTTTTGTGAGTTCAGTGTCAAGAAGGGATTTTTTTTTTTTTTTTTTTTTTTTTTTGGTGATAACCAATTGTCTCAATACCATCTGTCAAGTAATTTATTCTTCCCCTATCTATGTATCATATACTAAAATTCTCATTCACACATGGGTAGGCTTTTTCTTCTTTTCCATTTGCTTATCCCTATGCTAAGACCATACTCGTTTAATTGCTATATTTCTCCTTTAAGCTATTAATGATGAGATTCTATTGATAGATATCCTTATGTAAAGCCATCTTTGAAATACTTGGATAAACCATACTTTGTTTTAGTCCACTCTTGAATGTAAATTACTAATATTTAATTTCATTTTCTTTCCATGTATATGTATAAGCAAGGTTGGTTTATAATGATTCTTTTCATACATTTCTGGTCTTTTGGTATCCAAATAATGATATCATCAAAAATGAGGTTGGGAACTTTCTATTTTATGATACAATTTGTATAAGATGGAGTTATCTTTTTTGTAAAGGTTTAACACTCACCTGGAAACCCTTATTGACCTAAAAATATAGGATGAGTTTTGACTCTAATTTCTTTAATAGTTTTTGGCCTATTCATGTTTTCTATTTATGTTGAGTCACTTTTGAATTTTTTTTCTAGAAAATCATTGATTTCATCTAAATTTCAAAATTTTTATATAAATCTATATATAAATTTAAATATATTAAATATAAAATGTTTCATATTATTTTCTTATATCTAAAGTTATATCCCTCTTTTTATCCTTAACATTGTTTTTGTGCCTTATTTCTTTTTAATGATCAATTATGCCAATGACAGTATCTTTTCAAAGAAGTAGCTTTTTAATCTATTACTTCATTCATGTGATCAATAAATTTCATTGAGTAACTGCTGTATGCCGTACTCTGCTCTAAGTGATGGAGGTGGGGGGAGAAAACAGTGAAAAATAAATAGATCCTAGATCCCTGCTCTTGTGGAGTTTACGAGGCAGAGACAAAAAACAGAAACAAAACATCCAATATAATTAATTATACGGGATACTATAAGATCAGAAATGCTGTGGGAAAAATGGGACAGAGTGAGCAGGATCAGAAGCGCTGAAAGGACATGTGAGCTGCAATTTTAAAGGAGGTTTTTAAGGACAGGAGAGGTGTCATTGAGAAGACGATATTTGAGCAAAGATTTAAAGGAGGCAAGGAAGTTAGTCATGTGGGTATCTGGGAAAGAATATTTCTGGCAGAGGAAGTAGCCAGTGCAAAGGTCCTAAGGCAGAAGCATGCCTGAGATGGCTGAAGATTGCAAAGAGGCCAGTATGGCCCAAGTAGAGTGAGTGAGAGTCAGAGGAGAGGAGAATATAGGGAAATAGGTAAGTGTAATCCCTCTGGGCTTACTTACACTGGGAGGGCTGTGGGAGGAAAGATAGGATCCAAGTTACAGTTTGAAATGTAAAGGGAAGCAGGGTAGAGAAGTTAGGAGGCTACTGCAGTAATAGATTCAAGAGATACTGGTCATGTGGCCCAAGGTGGTAGCATTGGAGAGGCATCATCTATCTGGGCTGGTTTTGCTTGTTTCTATTTCACCCGTGTTGGCTTTTCTCTTTATTATTGTCTTCCTTCTACTTCCTTTTTTTTTTTTTTAAAGATTTATTTATTTATTTGAGAGAGTGAGAATGAGAGAGAGTACATGACGGGGGGAGGGTCAGAGGGAGAAGCAGGCTCCTCGCTGAGCAGGGAGCCCGATGTGGGACTCAATCCTGGGACTCCAGGATCATGACCTGAGCCAAAGGCAGTTGCTTAACCAACTGAGCCACCCAGGCGCCCTACTTCCTTTTTTTTTTAACTGAAGCATAATTGACACACAGTGTTACATTAGTTTATTTGGTTGAATGATTAACCATCTTTTCTTATCTATTTTATTCAATTAATTGTAATTAAATGAGAATTTGGCCAGAGCTCTTAATTATATGGTTTATTCTTTTGTTGTTTTTCTAATTTTTTGTTTTTGTCAACTTGATCTATCAGTTTCTGAAATTAATGAGATCTTACAATATGATTGTGAACATGTTGATTTTATCTTATATAGGGGTTTGCATTAATGTATTTTGAGACTATCTTATTAGGTACATGTAGGTTCCACATTATGATATCTTCCAGGGGAAATTGTTCTTTATCACTAAGTAATATATACTTTTGTCTCTGTGAATGCTTATACGGCTTGCCTTATACTTGGTTTTGTATTAGTACTGCTATCCCAGTTTTCTGTTTTGCTGTGGCATTTCCTAACCCTTTACTTTATAAACTCTGTGGATCGTTATTTTTAGGTAAATCTCCTATGGCATATATCTGGATTTGTGTAAATCAGATCTACAGCCTATTAGCTAATGGGTTTAATACATTTTTATTTATTGCAGTTGTTGGTAAGCTTTGAGTTATTTCTACTAACTCGTTATGTATTTTCTATAAATCAAGCTTTTTGGTAGCTTTCTTTTGCTGTCCTTTTTTTTTTTTTTTTAAGAGTTTATTTATTTATTTGACAGAGAGCAGGAGAGACAGTGAGCGAGAAAGCACAAGCAGGGGGAGAGGCAGAGGGAGAAGCAGGCTTCCCGCTGAGCAGGGAGCCCGATGTGGGGCTCGATCCCAGGACCCCGGGATCATGACCTGAGCCGAAGGCAGACGCTTACCAACTGAGCCACCCAGGCACCCCTGCTGTCCTTTCTTTGGTTTGTTTAAACACCCACTTTTTGTTTACAAGTTTGTGTAGTTTTTTTTTTATTATTATTCAAGTATAAGTAACATACAGTGTTATGTTAGTTTCAGGTGTACAATATGATTCAACAATTCTATACATTACTTGGTGCTCATCATGATAAGTATACTCTTAATCCCTGTCACCTATTTCACCCATGTCCCCATCCACCTCCCCTCTGGCAACCACCAGTTTGTTCTCTGTATTTAAAAATCTGTTTTTTTTTTTTATATCTCCTTTTTTCTTAGTTCACTCGTTTTATTTTGTTTAATATTTGTTTATTTGAGAGAGAGAGAGTGGGGGGAGGGGGCAGAGGGAGAGGGAAATCAAGAGAATCTTAAGCAGATTCTCCGCTGAGTATGGAGGCTGTCAAAGGGCTTGATCTCATGACCCTGAGATCATGACCTGAGCTGAAATCAAGAGTCAGACGCTTAACTGACTGAGCCACCCAGGCACCCCTTGCTTGTTTTGTTTTTTAAATTCGACATATGAGTGAAGTCATATGTATTTGTCTTTCTCTGACTGACTTATTTCACTTAGCATCATACCATCTAGATCCTTCCATGTTGTTGCAAATGGCAATATTTCATTCCTTTTTATGGCTAATATTCCAATGTACGTGACACAACACACACACACACACACACCCTTTCTTTACCCAATTATCTGTGGATGGACACTTGGGTTGCTTCCATAACTTGGCTATTGTGAATAATAAAAATATGCAATATTGTTATTATAACAACATGCAATAAAAATCAGGTGCATATATCTTTTTGAATTAGTGTTTTCATTTTCTTTGGACAAATACCCAGTAGTGGAATTATTGGATCATATGCTAATTCTATTTTTAATTTTTTTGAGGAACCTCCATACTGTTTTCCATAGTGGCTCCACCAGCTTGCATTCCCACCATTCCAACAGGTATAAGGTGATATTTCACTGTGGTTTTGATTTGCATTTCCCTGCTAATTAGAGTTATTGAGCACCTTTTCATATCTGTTGGCCATATGTATGTTGTCTTTAGGAAAAATGTCTATTCGTGTCTTCTGCCCCTTTTCTAATTGGATTATTTGGGGGTTTTGGTATTGAGTTGTATAAATTCTTCATATATTTTGGATATTAACTCCTTATTGGATGCATCATTTGCAAATATCTTATCTGGTGGGTTGTCCTTTTGTTTTGTTAATAGTTTCTTTTGCTATGCAAAGCTTTTTATTTTGGTGTAGTCCCACTAGTTTAATTTTGCTTTTGTTTCCCTTGCCAAAGGAGACATAACTAGAAAAGTGTTTCTAGGCTGATGTCAAAGAGATTATTGCCTATGTTTTCTTCTAGGTATTTTATGGTTTCAGGTATCATACTTAGGTCTTTAATCCTTTTTTAGTTTATTTTTGTGTATGATACAAAAAAGTAGTTCAGGTTCATTCTTTTGCATGTAGCTGTCCAGTTTTCCCAACACCATTTATTGAAGAGACTATCTTTTTCCCATTGTATATTCTTGTTTCCTTTGTTGTAGATTAATTGACCATGTAATTATGGGCTTATTTCTGGGCTCTGTATTCTATTCCCTTGTCTATTTTTGTGCCAGTACATATTGTTTTGATTACTACAGCTTTGTAGTTTATCTTGAAATCTGGAATTGCTTTGAGCTTTGAAGAAATCTTCAAGATTGCTTTAGCTACTGGGGGTCTTTTGTGGTTCCATACAAATTTTAGGATTATTTGTTCTAGTTTTGTAAAAAATTGTGTTGGTATTTTAATAGGGACTGTATTAAGTCTGTAGATTGCTTTGAGTAGTATGGACATTTTAACAATATTTGTTCTCCCAATCCATGAGCATGGAATATCTCTGTTTGTTTGTGTCATCTTCAATTTCTGCCATCAGTATTTTATAGTTTTCAGAGGACAGGTCTTTCACTTTTTTTTTTTTTTTTAAGATTTTATTTATTTATTTGAGAGAGAGAGAATGAGAGAGAGCACATGAGAGGGGGGAGGGTCAGAGGGAGAAGCAGACTCCCTGCAGAGCAGGGAGCCCGATGTGGGACTCGATCCAGGGACTCCAGGATCATGACCTGAGCCGAAGGCAGTCGCTTAACCAACTGAGCCACCCAGGCGCCCAGTCTTTCACCTCTTTTATTAAGTTTATTCCTAGGTATTTTATTATTTTTGGTGCAACTCTAAACAAGATTATTTGTTTGTTTTGAAAGAGAGAGAGAAAGAGCGCAAGCAGGGAGGAGGTGCAGGGGGTAAAGGGAGAAAAAGAGAAAGAATCTTAAGCATGCTCCTCACCTAGCACAGAGCCTGAGGCGGGGCTCAATCTGAGGACCTTGAGATCATGACCTGAGCTGAAATAAGAGAGTCAGATGTTTAACCAACTGAGCCACCCAGGTGCTCCTAGGACTGTTTCTTTAATTTCTCTTTCTGCTACTTCATCATTAGTGTATAGAAATGCAACACATTTCTGTATATTGATTTTGTGTCAAGTTTATATGGTTTTTAAACTAAAATATATATACTTAGCAGAAATTTTAAAGTTAATTTTCTTGAGTGATGCAAGAACGTGTATTTCCTTGTGAGGTTTATAATTTTTTTTTATTGAAAGTCCAGCTAGGGGTGCCTGGGTGGCTCAGTCAGTTAAGTGTCTGCCTTTGGCTCAGGTCATGATCCCAGGGTCCTGGGATGGGGCCCCATATTGGGCACCCTGCACAGCAGGGAGCCTGCTTCTCCCTCTCCTGCTCCTCGCTGCTTGTGCTCTCTCTCTCTCTCTGTCAAAATAAATAAATAAAATATTAAAAAGAAAGAAAAAAAGAAAGTCCATCTAGACAAGGGTAATTTTATATAGGAATATATGTGCCCTTTAATGGGATCATGCACAATTCATAGGTTCCAGACCAGTTTTATCTTAATTTCTCAGCTCGATGTTTCTTATCTGTATGAACGATGTAAATTTGAATGCAACATCTATATGGGGCCAGGAATTGGAGTTCAAATCTTTGGCTAACAACTATTTTCCACCTCCTCATGGCAGTCAGCAAAGGCTCTTCTAATTCCCCTTTCATGATCTTACCAGCCATTCATGGTCTCTAGAATTCTGCATTAACTCTTTCAGGGTCCTGCCACCTCCACACAGGCATTGAACCTAGGCTTCCCTGGTTCTGATTTGCTCTGCCAGCCATAGGACTGTACCCCACATTGACAAATGTGTGACTTTATTTTAGACACATGAGGATTTGTGGTTTTATTTGTTGAATTAGACTATATATTTAACTATTTATTATTCTTGTGGGGGTTTTTTTGTTTTAAGTGAGTTCTGTGTCCAATGAGATCAAAAGTCACATGCTCTGCCAACTGAGCCAGCCAGGTGCCCCTCTTATTTATTTTTTAAGCAATTTATTTGTTTGGAGCGGAGGGATGTTCTTACATGTCAGTACGGTCAACCATATTGACTTGAAGTCCATTTTCCACATTTTTACTTATTTTTTTTTAAGATTTTATTTATTTTAGAGAGAGAGAGAGTGCATGAGCAGCAGTGGGGAGGGGCAGAGGGAAAGGGAGAAGTAGGCTCCCTGCAGAGCAGAGAGCCCGACATGGGGCTCCATCCCAAGGACCCTGAGATCATGACCTGAGCCGAAGGCAGACGCTTAACTGACGGAGCCACCCAGGCACGCCTTCTACATTCTTAGTGGTATTGTTTTATATTTCTGATGCTGCCTTACTCAAAGACAGTGTTTATTTAAAATTCCTGTTTTTCTTGTTTGGGATCACCAAATATTTCAATTCCTTTGTATAAGAGTCATAAAGTTTAATGTGTAGAAATTCTTAACCAACTGTGGTTTTGTGATAACTTTATTTTATATATGAATACCAAAATTAAGAAATTTTTAAACTATTTTTAACATTTGGTTTAGTATTCCTGTGAACATACAAACAGTAATTGCTTTCTCTAAATCTTCCAAGCGAAGCTGGAAGACCAAGTCCAAGATAGGCCAGGAGGTTACCCAAACATTTTTCTGAGGCTTGTGAAAAACAGTCAGAGTCAGTCTAAATACAAAACACATTATATTTCAATCCAATGAGATCTGGTCTGTAAACTTTTTGAGTGGGTTAAAAAATCTGAATAACAGAAAACTCATGGAAGAATCTGCCTCAGTCGTGACAGCGTTGTAACAAGGGTTTCTAAACATTTGAAAAGAGATTCAAGAAGGGTGACGTGACGTGGTAGATTAGTAACATCAATTAATCAGTTTTATTTTAGAAAAAGGATCCTTCTAGAACTTTTGTTTATCAAGCACTCTGTCTTCACAGGTCACCCTTCCATATAATGGTTTTGAGAGCCTGACCTGATTCCCTGTCACGGGAAAGGTGAGGAGTATAGTGTCTTCACCCATTTCTCCATGAACACTTGTGTTTTGGATTTCTGCAACTAGCTTTTTCTACAGTTTTCTTCTCTGTCTGTAATCAACACAGACGTGAAACAGAATCTTTTTGCTTTTTTCTGTCTTGCCAAATTCTCCAAGTTTAAGTGAGGGTAAAGAGAAGACAAAACAGAATAGTAAGCATTTTGCTTGGCATCCTTATTTTTAAAGATTCTCCTGTCATCTGCAACTAAGAGACTTCCTCAGTGACTATTTCTTATTCCAGCCCTGTCCTTACATCATGCAGTCTGTCCTGTGTTCTCTGTCCTCTATCCCCTTTTATGTCCTCAACTCTCACTGCCTCCCTCTTGGGCTGCCCCTGGAAAGGAACCATATTTTCTCACTTTTTTTTGAAGAGCAAGTCAACTTTTCCTTGATCTCACCTTTCCTTTCTCTTGAGGCCCATGCATTTACTTCCCAATGGCTTTTTAAGGAGTTTTGCTAACAATATTATATCCCTAAGAAGAATTCTGTTTATTAGATTTTGAAATAATATATTTTTCTTCCCCAACATGTTTCAGATCCATTTTACAACTTTTGCTTAACCCCAATTTTCTGAAATGCTTTTACTAATTCTGATTTCGTTAAATACAAAAAATATTAAGAATGTAATTTTCAAGAATGTGGTTGGTAAACTATTATTATTTTGTATTTATGTTATTAACTAGCCCAATTTAATGAGGTCAAATCAAGTAGTACATGTAGACCAATATATAACACAAAAGGAAAACAAGAAGATCTTGGCTTTTTAATCAAAGTGAAAAGCCAGTATAGCTTGGGCATCAAGATCATAGATAAATTCGTACATCTACCTGTCTAGTTTCAAATCTTCTTCCATCACTTACTATCTGTGTGACCTTGAACAAGTGATTTAACCTTTCTGCTCTTCAATTTTCTCATCTGTAACATTTAATATTAATATTGATAATAATGCCTACTTCATATAGATGTTACAAATAATAATTGAGTTAATACATGCAAAGCTCTTAGTACAGTGCCTGCACCTTGCTAGCTAAGATTTACATACTCACACCACATATATTATCTCAAGGACTTGAGAACAAAAGTATGTCATAAAGAAGGAGGCTGACAGATTAGAGATTTTACATTAACTGTCACAGATACCTGACATTTAAAATATACTCAATGAAGAAATCGCTATCTTTCAACTTAATTCTAATATATGCCAAATAAATCTAAAATATTCATAAGGAGGCAAGGCATTCACCCTTACATTTTTTTTTTTAATATTTTTTTCCGGCTCCTTAGAAACTCTGATAAAAGCAATTGCTTGTTTCAAGAACTGTGTTAAAACAATAGTGCTTACATATTGGACTCATAGTTCTCGTGAAGCCCATGCTGATACCCCAGGTTAAGAATTCATGGCTTAAGAGTCTCTGGTAGGGGGGCACCTGGGTGGCTCAGTAGGTTAGGCTCAGGTCATGATCTCGGGGTCCTGGAATGGAGCCCCGTGTGGGGCTCCCTGCTCAGCGGGGAGCCTGCTTCTCCCTCTCCCTCTGCCCATCCCCCTGCTCATTCTCTCTCTCAAGTAAATAAATAAATCTTTTGTAAAAAGTCTCTGGTAGGAAATCAGATGCAAAAAAAGGTTTTTTTTTTTTAACTGTTTTTAATGTTAAGAATTACAAGATATAGATGACCCACTTGGACTTAGGAACTCTGATACATCTGAAATTTTACCCTCCTTGCCAGCTAACAAATGAGCCTTCCACAGTGCATGAATACTGTCAGAAATGAGAATTCTAGGTCAGAGATAAAGCAATTCATGACACAGCAAGCAGACTGCTCATGTTCACGTCAGGTCCTGTTATCCCCGCAAGACACAGGGGGCAGGGTAAGGCAGCCTGGGTGGATGCTGTACACATGGTGGACTTGCATCACACCTGAGGATTCTCAAGCCTAGGAAACCCCCGGTTTTGACCATGGGCTGCAGGCAAATCTGTCTGATCTTTACCCTGGAAGGACACATCTTTATTATACTGGACAGCAAATAAGTCTGCTCTCTGCTCCAGAGGAAAGTACTACTCCATTTTCCAAGGCTATCCCTACATTCTTGAAAAGATAGTCCAGAACAAAAGCTGTCAGGGCTTCTGCTTGCAAGTCATGCAGAAACAGAAGTGTGTCCCAACATGTGTCCTACCATGGGTCAGGGAAAGAATATTGTCATATTTTAGTTGGGGGAGGGGGAGTAAAGTTAGTTAAATGGATAGATAATCAATGATCTCTTCACAGTAATAGGAATATGAAAGGGACAAGGTATACGTAGTGATTGCCTTTGGGAAGCTTACAGGCTTTAAACAAATAAGCCTTAAAAGTTATTGCCATTTACATCAAAAACTAATGATGTACTATATGTTGGCTAATTGAATTTTTAAAAAAAGTTTTTGCCATTTAGATAAGTTCCGCCAGAGGAAATTAAATGAATTTATGAAATTGTACATTGGGGGGACTTGATCTAGTTGATGATGTCAAAGGAGGTGTCCCTGAGAAATAACATTTGAAAACAAGGCCATCAGAGTAGTAGCAATCCTTGGGTTAAGAGTAGAAGGAAGATCCTACTGGAGGAAGGAAGCCTGGATTACTAGAGGAACTACTCAAAGGCCAGGATTATCAGATGAGAATAAAATAAACAGAGGCCAGATTGGATTTTGGACGGATAACAATGCAGTCACTGCAAGGTTAAGAGAGAGAACACACCCTTATTATATTTGCATTGTAAAAGTCGCTCCCACCACCACCATTATTGTTGATGAGGAAGAGGTTGTAGGGAAATCAATGAATACAGACAGTGGAGTTGAAAGCAATATTATTTACATAAGCCAGCCAAGAGGTGATAGTGACCTGTGTATAGATAGTAGCATCGTAGGTGAAAAGAAATGAATGGATTCAAAAATATTTATAAAATACAGTTGTCAGTCCTGGGTGATTGATTCGATTTAGAGGGAGAAAAAGTCATGGACAATTCTCAGATTTCTGGCATGGGCAACTGCACAGGCAGAGTGCCTAGAGAGAATTAACTAGCCTCTTGGGGATTCATTGCATAAATTCACTTCTATTGCAGTGAGAGCGAGCATTTTAGATATATACACGTAGGAACCTGATTCTCTCCAAAGCTCGAAGAATGAACTCTGGTACAGATGAAAGATGAGCTGTAGGGGATTGAGATGTCACATACACCTCCTAACCTCAGTATAGAACTCTGTTTTGCTTGAATTCATTGAATAAAGAATACCCTTATGTTATCAGTTGGTTAAAAAAAAGGGGGAGGGTGCCTGGGTTATCAGTTGGTTAATAAAAGGGGGTGCGCCTGGGTGGCTCAGTCATCTGCCTTCGGCTCAGGTCATGATCCCAGGGTCCTGGGATCGAGCCCCGCATGGCATTGGGCTCCCTGCTCGGCGGGAAGCCTGCTTCTCCCTCTCCCAATCCCTGTTTGTGTTCCCTCTCTCACTGGGTCTCTCTCTGTCAAATAAATAAATAAAATCTTAAAAAAAAAAGAACAACTTACACCTCAAATTTTCCTGCCAGTATGATCCCTTCCAAATAGCACAATTCAAGTTAGTGTATAATGCCGTCATTAACTCTCCCTGAATTCTCAATGTGTTCATTTTCTCATATTGTCTTATTGCCCATGGACATTCTGAATATATAGGAGATATGTAACCATATCAAGTATGTATTGAGCCTGATGTTCACAATGTGCAAGTTATTTGGGGGGATTTAGGAAGTCCTAAAAGCATCTTCTTGGAGTATTTAAAAATGCATTTGACAAAAATCTAACTCAAACTATTCTAGGAAAACACATAGCTCATGTATATAGAAACCTTCACAGCAGGGTAGGATTCAGGCCACTCTGAATACAGAAGATGTCATTAGCATTGTCTCACTCCATGACTCACCTGTGGGTTCCTTTGTTACGTTCATTGTTGACAGTTTTTCTCTATGAGGCCGGAAAAGAGGCCACCGGCAGCTCCTGGCCTATGTGATCCTTCTGGAAAAGCAATACACTTTTCCACCATGAAAACTGGGAAGACACTGTTGGAGTCATTTCCCGTCTCTTAACCAATCAGTATGGCCCGAGGATGAAGCAATGACTACCCAACGAGGGTCACCTGTTTGCTTTGGCTAGTTTAACCAGAACTGTATGTCATCTGTTCTCTGTAAGAAGAGGGGGATAGATCCCAGAACATGGGGAAAAGATGACGCCAGGGAACAGAAACTAACAAACAAACAGCAGATGCCCATTTCAGTTAGGGAAACTGGGAAAGTGCTGAATCATCACAGAATGATTTCAGTAAGGGCAGATATAGAATCGCCCTGAAAGATGAAAACCGAGGTACATAGGGGTGAATGAAGAATAGGCAATGGTGCGGTAATACAATAGAAGATGAAAAGACTGTATAGTGTGTTGCTTGTGAATCAGTAGATGCCAAAGTTTTGAAAGCAAGAAACAGAAAGATACATTAAAAACTATGTACAGAGTAGGGGAATGATTCAGTTTTACGATTTTACCACCCTTAAATCAGATGCTTGTCTCTAAGCTGGGGCCCTTCAACTAGGGAAAAAAAAAAAAAGACTGAAGACAAATTGGAAAGGATTCAGAAGCGTTCTACAAAGATGAGTACTAGGTAGAAAATGATATTAAAAACCAGTAAGTAGGTATGTAGTGCTTTGTCTATGCAAAATAAGGCTTTTCAAGGAGGATAAAAGATGTGAAATTATTGTCATAGTAAGAGAAAAATGTAATACTTTTGTCTATATGTTCCAATTCATTTAAAAAATGACCATTTTCCTCTCTGCATCTGTACTCAAGATAAAACAGAATAAAAGAAGTTTCAGCAGAAGCATAAAACATTTAGATTAAAGAAATAGGGACATTTTTAACTGGAAGTCATTAAGCGTTCATATGAATTAGGAGTCTTCTCTGGAATCTTTTAAAATAGGGTCCCTTCTCCCCTGTTAGATTGGTGGAGGCCCCGTGCTGCTCAGAGTCAGAGCAAGAGTTCAAGGAGTATTGGCTGCATGAGGGCAGGAATCACATGTTATGCAAATTTGCATCTTAGGAGCTAGAGCATAATAGACTCTAAAGTGTTTGCTGAGTCAGTGTGTTGATGCTGATTTGTATATACACTCAATTCTTAATTATCTGCGTATGGAATCTGTTTTGTGGATCTCCCAAACAAATATTATAGTTATGCTGGTGTTGTCATCACGCATAGCAGACTCCTGACTGCCAACTTTCTAGCTACTGTGTTTTTGGTGAATAGAAGTGAGATTTGCTATTAATCCAAGTAAAAGATTAATGACAATGTCATACTGATATAATTTCCAATTATCTTCAATTTTGGATCACCTGGTCCATTGTCTCCATCTATTATTATCATCAGCTAAGAGTTTATTTTAGCACTAATTATGAAGGATGGAGTTTATTAACATCATGGGTTATACTGAATAAAAAACACATGGTCATTGCACCTTGATGAATAGATTCAATACTGAATCCATGTCAAAATGGATTTGAGTGATAGAATCTAGGTTTAGTAAAGAAACGGAAGGCCCATCTTCTACTTCACCTCTCCTTCCTTTGACATCTCATTATTTAAGTGATGATGAGACTGAGGCCCCGCTAAGTTGAGTGACTTGCCCCATCTCAAATAACCTCTTTAGGGCAGAACCTGTACTTGAATCACTTAAAATGCAGAAATTTCCTGAAGTCAGAGGAAAGTTTTCAGAGGCGTAACTTAATAGAAATTTTAATTTTAGTTGGTTAGTATAATCTCTTAATACCTTAATACTAGCAGGAGACTTCACTGACTTGCAGTTTTTTTCATGATGCTCTGAAAACACGTTTAACGTGTGCAGCTAAACACATGCTTATTATGTTTGTTTTCCCTTTCCTTATATATAAGGAACACCCTAGGGAGCATCTTGATTTGAGGAGAACTTAGGTGGTATAATTAAAATTAGCTTTCCATCAGGAAATAGTTTTCAGGATGAAGAAATCTAGAAGTTATTTAACTGCTTCACAGAGGTTTGAAGCTTGAGGCTCATTGTTTGGTTCTACTGATTTACCTAAGATGTAATTACTCTAGTACATACACCATTGGCCCAGGAAGACATGCTCACTCAGCTCAGAGATGCTCTCCAAGTTCTGCCTAAACTTCTCTGGAATCAGTTGAGTAATTAATGCATTATGAAGAAGTGTGTGTTACTAGTTTTTTTTTGAATAATTAAAAAATCCAGTAGTCATACTGTTGGGAGTCACCATAAACGATAATGAATTATAATAAGTATCACAGGACAGTTGTTGTACGCACACGCACACACAGGCACATTTCTTACAGCCACAAAGTAAACTGTTTTATTTCATTCACATTTGGGCCAAAGCTGCCCATTTGGACCTCACAAGACATGTCTTCCTCCTTGGATATTAAAATAAATGTTTCAGGGCGCCTGGGTGGCTCAGTCGGTTAAGCGACTGCCTTCGGCTCAGGTCATGATCCCAGGGTCCTGGGATCGAGTCCCGCATCAGGCTCCCTGCTCAGCGGGAAGCCGGCTTCCCCCTCCCCCATTCGCCCTGCTTGTGTTCCCTCTCTCGCTGTGTCTCTCTCTGTCAAATAAATAAATAAAATCTTTAAAAATAAATAAATAAATAAATGTTTCAGTGCTTCAGCATCATACATTTTGGGTTTTAGCCAATCACATCACAGAGAGCCATCTTTAAATACTAAATGAGGATAATTTAATCTGTATAAAATTTCAGTATTAGAAAATACAGCAGTCTTTAAAAAAATAACACTCTACACATTAGCAGACAATCTCTGTCCTGTTTCCTTTATGCAGTTCTAAAGTTACGTATGTCAGGGCTTTAACAAACATGTGCTTGTAAACCCATAATGGGAGGTACCCTAGGAAGCAGTCTCCATGATGGTGTCACATGTGATTTCAAGTACTGAAAGGGTTCACTGTTTGCTCCAACTCTTTATTGAAATCCTCAAAACCTGATTTCTGGCTTTTTTTTTTTTCCTTCCCAAGAGAACAAACAAGCTATAGTTTGAGCCAATAGTAACACCAAGCATTTTTTATTAATGTGTGCTCAGCAACAGCCAGAGCGTTGTGTGGTTGCTTTATCCACAGTCCGGCGTGTATTGGCAGTCTCCTGTTCAGCATGTGGGAAAAGCACATGTAATTTTTTTTTGAGAGGAAGCACCAAAATTCCATCTCTACTTCATTATTTCAGATGTAATCAAAGAAAGAAACCTATGGTATGTTCTTGGCTATAATACAGTAGAGCTGTCTAAAGCCTGGACACAAATCCATCTGTGTTTATATTCCTTCCAGAGGAATGTCTATTCCAGATATAGTCCTATTAGTATGATATTGTTTATATATATAGTATATATCATCATTTATATATTTTACATACATTCACATATACATGCAATATACATAATACATATATTGGTTCAAACTGATAAATCTTTTTTTTAAAGATGTCTTGATGGAGGTACTTTTTGAAGCTCTAGAAGTTTTTGCCACAAGTTTTGTGTTTTTTTCTAGCTTTTTTTTTTTTTATTTTAAGTAGGCTCCACATTCAACATGGGGCTTGAACTCGTGACCCTGAGATCAAGTCACATGCTGTACCGACTGAGCCACTTTGCTACATGTTTTGTAAAGAGACACTGCTCAGTGCCCAGTCCTAAGACCCTCCTTGTTTAGAGACGCAGTGTGGTATGGTGGTTAGAGAAGGGAATCTAGAGCCAGACTGATTGCTTGGGTTCAAAATCTGGTTGTTCTGCTTCCTCCTTGAGTTCAGCCTTGAACAACTTATATAACCTCTTTGTGCTTTGATTCCCCTATTTGTAAAATGGGAATCATAATACTAGTAATTCCCTCTTAAAATTATTGTGAGGGCTAAATGAGTTATTCCACTCATTCTAGCTACCCCAGAAGAGTGCCTAGCACTTAGTAAACAACAATTATGTGTTAACACTGTGCTTAAACCCAACACTGAGGAGTGCCTGTAGTAATTTCCAGCATAAGCCTGATCTTTCAGTTTGACTTCTCAAAGCCAGTTTTGTTTTCATGATATATGAAGTTTAACATAACATTTGAAACAACAAAAAAAAAATGATACAAACTTAAAGATTTAAGACATCTCCTCACACACAAAGATGGCAATGCTTTCTATCCCTGGTAAAGAAAGAGTTTTTTAAGTAATAATCACTTAGTATACATTTTTTTCAGTGTTACTGTTGAAAGTACTTTCTCATTTTCAATTTCGAACTAGTCAACAAAGAATTGTTGTTAAGGCTGCTTTGCTTTGGAACGCACCTTGGGGTAAAATAGCCAAAGGTTCTTTAATCTAAGCAGGTTAAGTAAAAATGGAGATGTCAGAAAAATGAAAGACCTCCTAACCCACACCAGAATTGCACTTGCTTTGATATTGTTATTTCAGTATTTTCAAATAAAAAATAAATTGACTTTGCTTTTTGAAATCTTATTTAAGTACAGACTGGCAGGGCCATAAACATAGAAGAATGAATATTTTTGTTTCTCGAATCTTTATCATGTGCCATTATGTTCAGCATTGAGTGGGATACAGAAAGCCAACCATAGCTCTGTTTTTGAAAAGCTTATCGTCTATTTGGAACAATAAGACATAAAAACAGTAAGAGATCATAACAGATCAGTAAATCATTAATAATATGGAAATTCAAGTGAAGGAAACATCATTGTGAGTAGATATGATCAAAGAAAACTTGAGGAGAGGGTGATGTTTTAGCCAGGCATTAAAGGATGAAAAGCATTTTACTAGGTAGTTTGGAAGGAGGGGAGAACATTCCAAAGGTGAATTTCAGGCTAGCCTGAGCAAAGATAAGAATGAGCAAATTAACATGGCTGAAAGGCCAGAGCAAACCGTTTAAATCCAGGATCATCCAATGGCCGAAACATATTTTACTAGTTTATTAATACCTTATAAATGTAATTATCACCCTCTCCAACTGGATCCCTATACCTGTGCATTCAAGTTTTTCAATGAATACGAGGCAAGGGTTTTAGTAAGTTAGCAAGTACAGTATTTAACTCTTAAAAAAAAAACACAGTATATTTCTACTCATATTTAGCTAGGAGTCTTTTGGTCAAAAATAAAATTCTCAATCTCCTCCTCCAGATCCTGCCAATAAAGAATTAGAAAAATAAACTTACCTATTTGGGTACATATGGTGACAATGAGAATTTTTATGTTTTAGAAATAAGGTGATAAGACTTTTTCCCAATGAAGTGAAGCAGTCACTGATATCCTACCATTTCAAGACTAGCATTAATTTGTTGGGGACAATAGCATGCTGTTAATACCACTGGAATATTACTGTCTATTCCTGTTCCTCAGATGGAGACATCTGTGATCTACTTCACTGATTTGGTCATAGAAAACTCTCATATCTCAGTTTTGCTTCTTATTGGGAGACTGTCTCTCTGACCCTCTCACATAATATTAGCAATAAAGGTCACTTTTTTAAAAGGTTTTGTTTATTTGAGAGAAAAAATGAGAGAAAGCACACGAGCAGGGGGAGAGGCAGAGAGAGAAGCAGGCTCCCCAATGAGCAAGGACCCCAATGCAAGACTCAATCCCAGGACCCTGGGATCATGACCTGAGCCAAAGGCAGATGGCTCAACCTACTGAGCCACCCAGGCACCCCAATGAAGGTCACTTTATAGTGACCTTATCCTATTTCATCTTCTGTCATGGCTTTATCACCATCAGATGTGGTGTATTTATTGTGTGTTTTTTTCGTATTTTTCTGTCTCTCAGGTATCTATGTCAGATTCCAGCTGTGGTCTAAGGGAAGGTTTTTACTTTTAAATTTCTTTCTAGTAACTCAGGACAACGTTGGATTTAAAAGAATTAAGAAGAAGCAGTATCAGGGCAGCTGGGTGGCTCAGTTGGTTAAGCATGTCTGTCTGACTCTTGGTTTCAGTTCAGGTCACGATCTCAGGGTTGTGAGATCAAGCCCTGTGTCTGGTTCCACATTAAGCATGGATCCTGCCTGAGATTCTCTCTCTCTCTCAATCTGTCCAAATAAATAAATAAAATCTTTAAAAAAAAAAAAAGGAGAAGCAGTATCCTCTAGAGTGTAATCTCCAGGAGGGCAAGGACATTTGTTGTGGTGATTAGTGGAATAACTCATTTAGCAAAGAGTCCTTGCTCTAACCCTGGAGCCTAGAACAGTCTCACAGATCTAATAAGTGCTCAGTAAATTTTCAATAAATTAAAGAATGGAGATAACAGTGCTTGTCTTATGGATTTGTCATGAGAATTAAACTAAAGATTGTGCGTAAAAGTACTTAGCATAACACCTAGTATGGGATATGGAATCCAAAAGCCCTAAAGGGGCCCGTATGGCACCCTGACTTTTAAATGTATGAACTTCAATCCATGAACTGGGAGATATTGATTAAATGCATGTTTTAAATATATTTGACTTTTGAAAATTATATTCAGCATCCTTGTTTTCCTAATGAGTGTTTTTTTTTTTTTTACAATGATGAGTAACTTCATCATGATTTCATTGGCAGTTGGCCTTATGTTTGGCTTATAAAACCTTTCGTATAAAAGATGGAAGCCTAATCATAGACTCAGTCATAGACTGAGCATCGCCAGTGACTTTATTTGATCAGTATCTTGGTGCTATTTATTTGGTAATAATAACTATACTTAAACTATAAAATGAACTTTCTGGCGTTCCTTTTCTTTTTTTAAATAAATCTCAAGAAAGACCAGAGATAGTGTTCCACTTGGAACTCCAAGCAAATGCAAATGTTAACATCAGGGTCCTTGCAGTGAGTTTTTGTTTTGTTTTGTTTTGTTTTTTTAAAGATTTTATTTATTTACTTGAGAGAGCGAGAACGAGAGACAGAGAGCATGAGAGGGAGGAGGGTCAGAGGGAGAAGCAGACTCCCTGCCGAGCAGGGAGCCCGATGCGGGACTCGATCCTGGGATTCCAGGATCATGACCTGAGCCGAAGGCAGTCGCTTAACCAACTGAGCCACCCAGGCACCCTGCAGTGAGTTTTTAATGAGGATTAAAGAAAGGGAATTACAAAGAATAAGACATCTAATTTTAGCATGTGGGATAGCCTGATAGCCTCTCCATTTTCTTGAAATTTTCCCCTGAAAAAGATGCCTCTGAGGATCTAACTTTACAAAATTGCATAGTGTGGCATTTATGGGATAGATTGTAGTGTTTTGTACTCTGTTTTCTTGGTAGCGTTGAAATACAGGAGAAGCTCAGCTCTGCTGTGTTTCTTTGCAAGGTATCTGCATGCTGACAGCCGTCCTGCTAGTGGGCTCTCAGGAGAGTCTAGCTTTAGACTTGGTGTTTTAAATAACTTATGTCTAGTTAAAGATGTCTGTGTCAGATTCCAGTTACAGTTCAGGAAAATTTTTATTTATCAGTAAAGGACAAATTTACATTTAAGAGAAAGAAAGAAAAGTAGTATCAATATCAAGAGCCCTCTTCTCTCTTCAGAAATATTGCTGCTTCAGTGTTCATCAGTTTGCTACTTTTATCCAGTATGAATATCCTCTTCAGCTGTTAAGTTTTGATTAGCTTCAGGCCACTAAAGGAGAGTGGAATTTTGCGAGGGGCACTGAATTCTACCTCTACTCCGCTTCCCAAGCCCCTCCACTCAGCTTTGATCTTCCGGGTCATACCTTGACATTTTCCCTGGGTTGAAGGGTCCTGAGAAGAGAGCATTTGGTTCAGTAACCGCTTCCTTCCTGATGCAGCTGTGATTTCTGGATTGTTTGAGGCACTTTTGAAATTCCTACATGGCAGCTCTTGAGCTTTCCTCCATAATTATCCTTTTACACAGACTGTATTAGAGGGTTTGTGAAATGATGTGTCTCCCTCTCACTTCAGGCCTTTTTTGTAAAATTAGTAAAATACGTAGTCCGTGTATCTTTGGACCAGTGAAGCCTGTGTTTTAATTTTATGTGGTTCTTAATTCAGGTCCCTGCCCCCCCAAATCAGGGCATTTACACAAATCCTTAGCCTTGAAAGTTTTATAGCCCCAGAGGAACAAAGATTAATCATAATTATGTTATCTTCCTGAAAATCTCAAGCCATGCTTCCCTTTTTTAAGAGCCCAGATGATTCCTGAACCAACAGGAAGCAAAGCTGAGAAATCTTTGAGCATTGCCTTTTCTTTGCCATTGTCTGAAAAAGAGAGCATGGCTTTCCCAAGACTGTCCAAATGATTTTCTTCTCAGGTCATTTACGTAACAAATGTCCTTCTCAAGTCTCATTTCTTTCTTGGCAAATACGATTTCACCATCCAACTCCCCTGTACACAGTAACTCACTCCTTCCTTTGAGCTCCTGCCATGCTCCAGGTGGCTGTGCTGTCACACTTAACACATTGCATTAAGATTTGGCATGAGACGGGGCGCCTGGGTGGCTCAGTCGTTACGCGTCTGCCTTCGGCTCAGGTCATGATCCCAGGGTCCTGGGATCGAGCCCCGCATCGGGCTCCCCGCTCGGCAGGAAGCCTGCTTCTCCCTCTCCCACTCCCCCTGCTTGTGTTCCCCCTCTCGCTGTGTCTCTCTCTGTCAAATAAATAAATAAAATGTTTAAAAAAAAAAAAAAAAAGATTTGGCACGAGCCTCTCCTCCATGCTAGGTTCTGATCTTCTCCAGGTCAGGAGGCATGTAGGAGTCATCGCTATATGCAGAGAGTTTAGCAAATAGTATGCATATAGTTGTTGCTTAAAGAATGAATGAATGAATGAATGAATGGCAGTCATGTGAAAGTCAATACTGGATTTTCCGTGATTAAGATCAACAACATTGTCCATTATAAGATACAGTAACCATGTTCCTCCATATTGGAAACAGTTGTCTTCTCTTGAACTATTGTGTGGGTGCACGTGTGTGTGCATGCATGTACATGCACCTCTGAAACACCTACTAGAGAGCACACTGGAATAAATGTATAGCCCATTTATAGTAAATGGCACTTTGATATCCCATTCCTGATTTAATCTTGGTTTATTTTTTATTTGCCTCATTTCTCTCATTTTTATTTTAGCTTATATAGAGTATATTGTATAAGCTACTTAAAACCCTTTTATGGGGGCGCCTGGGTGGCTCAGTCAGTTAAGCGTCCAACTCTTGGTTTTGGCTTGGGTCATGATCTCAGGGTTGTGAGATGGAGCCTCGTGGCAGGCTCCACACTCAGCAGGGAGTCTGCTTGAAGATTCTCTCCCTCTGCCCATTCCCTCCACTTGAGTGTGTGCTCTCTCTCTCTCTCTCAAATAAATAATTAAAATATTTTATTTATTTATTTGAGAGAGAGAGCACGAGCAGGGTGAGGGGCAGAGCCCAATGTGGGGCTCGATTCTGGGACTCCAGGATCATGACCTGAGCCAAAGGCAGACACTTAACCAACTGAGCCACCCAGGCACCCCAATAAATAAATCTTTAAAAAATAAAACCTTTTTAGGAACGTTAGCTAAACTTGAGTATTTTATAGAAATAATAAAGAAGCATAATGAAGGTCTGGTACATCTTTGCTGAGAGGGAATGTAGGGGGGAAAAAACATCATGAGAATGATCTTTGCTGTTACTCAGATATTGAAATTACATGATAGGGACCTTTAACAAAGCTGCCTCAACTGACAAAATATCTTCCAAGTATAGTAACATCGCTGTGAAAATAACAGCTTAGTCTAAGTAGGGGAGGCCACTGTGATGGTGTGTGCTCCCTTACCCTTCAAAACTGCAACTGTAGAGATTCCCTGAGTAGTTAAGTAATCTCCATCCCAACATAAAGATTTAATCCCACCTCACCTTTCTGTGATTTTAAACCTAGGATTTTGTGTGCACAATTTTGGGTTATCTTGGCAGAACCAAATGGAGATTTAAACACATATATTTTAAAGATTGTATGTCCTTCTTGCTTTCGAATGACTGAACATCGACCCAGGGCTCTGACGTTTTAGTCATTGCTGTGGGTGTTCAAGGAAGTACCTGCTCTTCTGAGAAATGGTGTCAGACGCTACGTTAGAGCTGTTGATGATTTTGTGGATAAACTTGCCTTTGCAAAAAAATCAGTGGCATTAACCAAATATTTGGGTATCGTATGAAATGGATTATAAATACAGTTAAATGCCACTTATAATTTCTATACATGAGTAAGCATAACAGTGTTCCAGCAAAGAATGAGGCCAGTTCACATACTAAAGTAAATAATAAGGGCCAGCCTTTATTGAGTTCTTATCACATGCTAGGTCCACCTATTGAGTTCTTAAGGTGCTTAAGCACCTTAATCAAATTAATCTCATTAATTCTCACAGCACATTTATTTAAAAAAATAGATTTTATTCATATTTTACAAGTGAAGATTCTGAGGCTCAGAGAGGTAATTTCACTCACCCATAGTCACACAGCTATTGAATAGCAGTGCCGAGGTTCAAAGCCAGACCTGTCTGTTCAGAGTCCACATGGATAAGCACTTGGCTCTCTCACTCTGTTTTGTGAAATTATCCTATTCTTCCTGTTCCAATTTAGAATGTCCCGGATAGTAGTAGGTTTTGATACATTTTCACTCATAATCAAACCCAGTTAGGTTAGTCTCTGTTTTTGGTGATAGCAGACAGCAGAATCTTCAGGTGAGTGATTTAGAAGAGGTGGTATCTCCTAAGTCTCTTCCACACACCTGAGTAATAGGCTTCCAAATGAGTTATGAAGAACAGACTTGATATTCGATACTATTTTATCATTTAAAAGTACATGATACCACCCCAGATGGTATATATATCACACTCTTGAATTTTAAGCGTATTTTAAAAATTATTTCCAGGGGTGCCTGGGTGACTCAGTCATTTAAGTGTCTGCCTTCAGCTCAGGTCATGATCCCAGGGTCCTGGGATCGAGCCCGCATTGGACTCCCTGCTCAGCGGGGAGCCTGCTTCTCCCTCTCCCTCTGCCTGCCACTCCCCCTGTTTGTGCTCTCTGTCAAATAAATAAATAAAATCTTTAAAAAAAATTGTTTCCATTTCATGGCACATGGAACTTTTATTTAAAGAGAGGAAAAGAAATAAGAAAAAGAATAAACAAACCATCAAAAGGAAGTTTTTATGGCCCAGGTCTACAATTAAGAAGTTTTGCTACCATTAAAAAGTTAAGAACCTCAGCCAGAAATCTTTAATGCATTTTAGATCATGACTTTTTTTTAATTAAAAGAAATTCAGAAAGCTCATGAAGGAGATAGTCTTACATTTTTTAAGGCAGGTTTTAAGCTATTTGGATTTTTCTCACACATTCATGATTATGCTCAGAAATTAATGTCACTCTGCTGTTCCCATTTCATTTCACTGCCCTGAAATCCTGTTGTTGAAATTGCAAGACATGAAAATAACAGGAACATCCTGTTGTCAAAAATAAATTTCTTATGATAAAATACTCGTTCACCTGAAGCCAGGTTTTTGTTTTGTTTTGTTTTTTTGTTTTGTTTTGTTTTGGGGTTGTTTTTTTATTTTTTTGTTTGTTTGTTTTATAGGGGATGGAAGGACCTCAGTGGGAGAGGGGCTTATGAATGACAGATTACGATTTTGGATTTGTTGCCCTTCCCTCATATCTTTGTTATATCTCCAACTAAGTGGGATTTATTCTTTTGTAAGAATTTTTACATTTTGCAAAAATTTTAATATGTAGTGTCATTAAAAACTTTCATGGAAGGAAAAAAAACAACTTTCATGGGAGCAGTAAGTATTGTCCAAGTTACCTGGCTCATGACTGTTGAGTTTATATTCAGAAATATGCATGCTTATCATTTTATTCTATGATTTATTCAGTAATCCCCTAGCTCCTGGGACTTCATATGCAAAGTAAAATAAAACACTGAAGACACTTCCTAAGAAAGGGATTTTTAGATTTTTAGCAGAATGTGACCCTTGCAAACATTTTAGGCTATTTTTCTCTAGAGTCCCACCTATGCCTCATTTAAAGCACTGACTTAGTGGGTGCCTGGGTGGCTCAGTCAGTTAAATATCTGACTCTTGGTTTCAGCTCAGGTCATGAACTCACTGGTCGTGAAATCGGGTGCAGGCATGTAGGTCCGTGCTCACTGGGGGGTCTGCTTGAGATTCTCTCCCCCTGCCCCTCTCACAGTGCTCACGCTCTGTCACACGTGTGGTCTCTCTCTCAAATAAATAAATCTTAAAAAATAATAATAAGGCACTGACTTAGTTCAGTCGGGTGCTGGGCAAGCCTCAGAAGTTCTTGCACCTTAGTTTCTTCACTCATAAAGCTGGAGGGAGTACAGGTGGCCTTTACTATCCCTTCTAGTTCTAGGATTCTGTGAAGACGCACTTTCTTAAATGAAAGGAGGAAGGATAGTTTTATCCATCTGGTGAGCCGTGCAGGTTGATGGGGACATTCACAATGCATGCTTTCTAACAGTTAACACTGAGAATCCTCCAGCAGCCACCTTATCCAGAGTGCAGGCTTCCAAGAGGCTAGAAATTCTCTCTCCTCTAGAAAACCATCAGCTAATTGGCTTTTCCCGTCTCACATCCTTTGCCTTCTCCTTGAAGGCTTTGAGGGACAGGGGTACAGCAGGTAAGAGAGCAGCAGTTCTAATCCCTGGAGAAACCCCTGAATCATCAGCTCTGTCTGCTTCTGCAGACACTTCTGGGCCAGGCCCACTTGTCAGACTGTGGTGGTGCCATCACATTATGTGGGACGGCCCTCTCTATTACCTGCCTCTTTTTGAATGACCCCTAATTACCTTGACTTTTCAAGTTAGAACCAAGTTTCAACAACTGGTCTTGCAGAAACACACATGAGTCATGGGGAAAAGCTGCAAAGGGAAAGTTTTCCTCCTTCTACTCTTGCAGGGCCATGGTGGACACAGGCAGATCTTATTTGCATAACTGAATCACTAAATATCTGCTGATTGGTAAGGAATTAGAAAGGGAAATAACTGATATCAAATCCCATCTCTTCCATGAAGTCTTCCCTGACTATCCCAGTAAAAGACTTTCCTAACATTGAACTCATAGTGTTCAGCACTTTTCCCCAACACATAAAGGTGATAGATGTTACACTTACCTCTCTACTATTTGAAACCTTCTTTTTCTTCAAGTGCAAGTTAAGTCTTGTGTGTGTGTGTGTGTGTGTGTATTTGGGGCTTAGTAGTAAATGATGATAATAATAATAATGAGAAATATATTTTATTGTGCACCTTACAGCATGCCAGGCTTTGATCCAAGGTATTTACATGTATTAACTCATTGAGTTCTCACTCAATGAGTTCTTCCTATGAAGAAGTTGCTGTGATTCTCTCCATTTTACTTGTTAGGAAACTGAAGTAAGGAGCAGCTCAATATTGACCCAAGTCACAGTCAATAAAAGGTGTACCTAGGATTGGCTCAAATAGTCTGATTCCAGAGCCTTCTTTTTGGGCTTTCCAGAACCCCCAAAAAGTACACTCTTTTTTTGTAGGCAGTATTACCATAATCCAATAAGAGGTTTCCACCTATTCTCTTCTTCCTCCCACACTTAGACCTTCAATAGCAACATCATTTATTGTCTTTTGAGAAAAAACTTCTTTACATAATTCATAAAGGAGATCACTTTATATCCATCTGTTGTCAAGTTCAGGGCTTTCCAACTTGGGACTTTTCAATGTTCTTCTACAGCTGTGTAATCTAATCCTTCAGATATCAAAGCTTCTAGGAAAGTGAAATGTGTCATTTCCCCGTCAAAACCGGAGATTTCCCATAGAGTAGATGGAATTTTGGCCTCCATATCCTTTACTTCCAGTTTTACTTTCCTTTTCTGAAATTAATCCCTGAACTCTATCTCATTTTCCCCAGGTATCTTGGCCCATATTTCTTACCCTTTTAAACATTTATTAGGTATCCCTCAAATGCTGGTAGTGCATTATGGGATTTTATAATAATTTCTTATTGTTAACTGTCACATTGCAGGACATATAAAAACACTCAACAAATACTAATTAATAGTAATGTCATAGATTAGCTCTAGCAACCACCTGGTATGAACATATTACAGGTTAGATTGCTAAAACACATCTTTGATTTGCTAACCCATTACTTTGAAGATCGACATCCATAAATATTTGTTCAGTAAAAAATTCAGGATATCGGAATTGAATTGGGGTCAGCAAGAGAGTGGAGTGTTGGAGATAAGACATAACTATGTTATGTACAACCTGAGATAATGACCTTAAAATGCTTGGCATATCACCTCAACTAGTCACATTTCCCTGTTTTCTCAATAGTTAAAAGTTACCCCTGCTATTTTCAGGATTTTAAGATTAAAATTTTACTGATAGCACAAGGAAGTGTATAGTATATTTTCAACAGTATGACTGAATTCACTTAATAGTGTCTTAATGATTTGACGTCAGCATTTAGGAGCATCTCTTATTGCAGTGTGCTGTAAATGTTGATGTGACTATAGTTAATACAAGGCGTAGGTAGGATTGAGCACTCATGTCTGCAGGGAATGGTCTAGAAATTTTCTCTTGGAGAATTTGCAACTTTCCCATAAAGTCGGAGGAATCTGTGGACCTCATTTCTGGGACAATATAATGTGGTTCCTGATCAGTAAACTGTGGTCAACTAAAAGTCGGATTATTGGGGCACCTGGGTGGCTCAGTCGGTTGGACATCCAACTCTTGATTTGTGCTCAGGTCGTGAAATCAGGGTCTGCACTCAGCGGGGAGTCTGCTTCTCTCTCTCCCTCTGCACGCCCCCCCACCGCCGCGCTCATACTCTCGTACCCGCACACACTCTCTCTCCTTTCTTTTTTTTTTTTTTAAAGATTTTATTTATTTATTTGACAGAGAGAAAGATAGCAAGAGCGGGAACACAAGCAGGGGGAGTGGGAGAGGGAGAAGCAGACTCCCCGCTGAGCAGGGAGCCCGACGCAGAGCTCGATCCCAGGACCCTGGGATCATGACCCAAGCCGAAGGCAGACGCTTAATGACTGAGCCCCACTCTCTCTCCTTCTCTAAAATAAATAAATAAAATCTTTTTAAAAAATAAAATAAAAGTTGGATTAGCCTTCTACCAAGTGATTTTTGCCTTTTGGGGAAACCATCACCATTGCTGTCAGAATTTGTTAACCCTTAAAATATCCGTATCATCGCTAGAGTAGCTACACTCTTGCCAACATAGGCCTACATTTCTACCTTTCTCATATTTTTCATGGGCTCTAATGAAACATATACAGATGTTTTCTAAGAGTATTTGGGGAAGGAACACATGAAGGCCTACAAAGTCTTCATCAGGAAAAGGAAGTAATACTTATGATAACATGACACACGACCCCTAATCTCTTCTAAGCTATTATACTGTTTTGAGTTTATTGAAATCTCAGATTTAAAGCACAAAAAACTGAAAACTGCATTTGCAATATTAACCTAAGATGGAAAGTACTGCTTCCTGCCTGTGATGAGGGAGCAGCCTCACCTGAAGCTGCTTTCCTGCTAAAGCTTACACGCTAAGGCTCTCTGTCCACGGAGCAAACATGAAGTAAAATGGAGGTTGGGAAGCACAAAAACACAAAAAATTTTTGGACATTAATCTTGTATCCCCCCATGTTCACCTCTATAGATCTATTTTTTAATAAATGTAGAAAAACTTACAATTTTACTATCTTCAGATACAAGAAGGATGTGATTAGTCAGAAAAAAAACCTTTTTAGCCAGCCATTCAGAGGCTTGGTGAGTAATAGGTAAGGGCAGGACACCTTCAAATGTGCTAGGACAATGGCATTTTCCAGTACCAAGCGATTTTATGAGAACAGAACATTAGTACATGCAAACAATAACAAGTCAGCCTGACCTCATTCTGATTAAATTCTGAAAGGGCTTGATTCACTGGAAAATACCTGGAGCAAAGTTAGCAAGCACTGGCCAGTAGGCAGATTTCAACAGTATCACCAAGTTGTTCAGGGAACAGACTGCTCGGACTTGAGTTTCTTGGAAAAAGAAAAAAGACAAGGTCATTTGCAGAATCATGATTTTCAGAATGTTTTTCACCATCTCTAACCTTTGTTGATAACTTGGAGTCTACTATTCATCTGTGGAATTTATGTATAAATATATTTTACCTTTTTAATGAGCTAGGGATGTGGGCAACTGTCTCATTCAGCAAGAGCTAATTATATATAGTAAAAGGCTATTTTGGGGTGTATATATCTGACTGGAAATTTTAGTTTAATACTTGACGAGTTAAAATATCTGCTCTCTTTGAAGTATGTGAAACAGTATTGCTCCGAGATGTCCATGTTATTCTTTGCTCAATCTTTTCAGGTAATATAAGCAGAGAGATACATTTTAAGTAGGAAAAGGTGAGACTGATTCTTATTCTTTGGTCCTTTGGCTTCTTCAAAGGAGGTAGTCAATGTATCAAGTTAGAAAGCAACACTAAGCATGGTGTAGCATGAGCTCTAAAACTGGTAGACATGGCAGTGATCTTCTACTATATCTACAGTTTCCAGAAAGAAAAAGTTGGTTGAAGCAACAAATGTAGCTGTTGATGTAGGTGCCATCATTCAAGAAATCTTTTTTTTTTTTTTAAAGATTTTATTTATTTATTTGACAGAGAGAGACACAGCAAGAGAAGGAACACAAGCAGGGGGAGTGGGAGAGGGAGAAGCAGGCCTGCTGTGGAGCAGGGAGCCCGATGCGAGACTCGATCCCAGGACCCTGGGATCATGACCTGAGCCGAAGGCAGATGCTTAACGACTAAGCCATCCAGGCGCCCCTCATTCAAGAAATCCTAAGGAGACTTACCTTGTGGGAGGTTGGCACATGGGCCTGGAAGTCATAACTGTTAACTTTGTCTTATTGAGGAGAAGTACTTACAAAGAAGACCTTGGAAACAAACATTTACAGTTGACCCTTGAACCACATGGTTTGAAATGTGTGGGTCCCCTTATATACCGCCTTTTTTTTTTTTTTAAATAAATAACAGTACATACTGTAAATGTATTTTCCTTACGATTTTCTTAATAACATTTTCTTTTCTCTAGCTTACTTTATGCTAACTGTAGAGTGTAGAATACTTATCACATACAAAATATGTTAATCAACCATTTATGTTTATCAGTAAGGCTTCCAATAGGCTATCAGTAGTTAAATTTTGGAGGAGCCAAAAGTTATACATGGATTTTTTTTAAAACAATTTTTTTTTAAAGATTTTATTTATTTATTTGACAGAGAGAGACACAGAGAGAGAAGGAACACAAGCGGGGGAGTGGGAGAGGGAGAAGCAGGCTTCCCACTGAGTAGGGAGAAGCAGGCTTCCCACTGAGAGGACCCTGGGATCAGGACCTGAGCCGAAGGCAGTCACTTAATGACTGAGCCACCCAGGCGCCCCTTTAAAACAATTTTTAATTAAGTAGGCTCCATACCTAAAGTGGTGCTTGAACTCACGACCTTGGCATCAAGAGTCACAGGCACTACTGATTGAGCCAGCCAGGCGTCCCCAGATGTGGATTTTTTACTAGAACAGGGGGTGAGCACCTCTAACCCCTGCATTGCTCAAGGGTCATCTGTATTATTTTTTCATTAGCTAGTTCTTTTTTCGAAAGCTATGTAATCCGGATGTGACCCTGGATTTCTTCAAGTCCTCCAGTTTACCAGGGTCGACTTGTTCTTTAAAATATAATTTAGATGGACTCAGATCACAGTCTCACATACAAGGAGTTCCCAGCATCCCTCCCAGTATTTTCAGCAGTTGTAAGTGGATCTTATATCTCTCTTGGATACCTTTGCTCCCGAGTTCCTTCTTATGCTGACTTCATACAGGGAAAAAGAAATTGAAATACCCCATGCCACCCACATAATTTTTTTTTTTTTTTTTAACGCCGAGTTTAGGTAATGTAAGTGAAAACACTTCAGTAAGTATAAAGTGCTATCTAGGGGAGGTAATAATCTTACTAAATTAGAAAGTGACATAAAGCATTGTGAATGCTCTAAGAGTAGACTGGACAGGGGGAACATGGAAGATAATGAAACAGCACCTTCTTGTCTCTTCTGGCCGAAAATAGAGAAAAGGATGGAGTCCTGACAAGATTTTGAAATAAATTAGGTTGTCCGTGGGTTATAATAAGAAAGGAAATTTACCCATTAAAGTTTTTTTTTTTAAAGATTTATTTATTTTTTTGAGAGAGAGAGAGAGAGAGAGGCAGAGTTTTTTTATTTTTTTAAGATTTTATTTATTTATTTGAGAGAGAGAATGAGAGACAGAGAGCATGAGAGGGAGGAGGGTCAGAGGGAGAAGCAGACTCCCCGCCGAGCAGGGAGCCCGATGCGGGACTCGATCCCGGGACTCCAGGATCATGACCTGAGCCGAAGGCAGCCGCTCAACCGACTGAGCCACCCAGGCGCCCTACCCATTAAAGTTTAAAAGGGAACAGCAGAAGTTAGTCGTGGGATTGCGAGAATCCAGAAGAGTACTCAATACCCAGAGAGAGAAGGGTCACCAGAATTCTTTGAAGCTGGGTGAGCTGGTAATTCCAAGGAACGCATCTCCTCACCCTTTCTTAAGAAAGCCAACTCACGTGGCCTCTGTCTCGTTTCTCTGGTGCCTGCCAGATCTGTTCTTGAAGCACAAAGTGCCGCAGCTCTTGTGTGTGCAGAGCACTCGGTCTCCTCGATGCTTACATTACAGTCAGTCTCTCCGAGAACTTGTTCCCAACCTTTTTTTCAGAAACCATTTCTAACGTGATATTCACAATTTCCCAACTCCACACATCACATTCATAAGATCTAATCCTCAGACTGCCTGGATGTACCACATATCTTATTCGATTGGACTGAAAGAAATTCTGGTTGGTGAGGCTTGTTATCTTTTGTTGTCGTCGTCTTCATCGTTGTTGTTCTTTGTTCTTCTCTTTTAAGGATAGAATATACTTCATGTATCTTGGGCACTTTTAAACCTGTGTCAGACGTTTTATTCTGTACCAGTAGAAATAACGTTCAGACAATACTGATCAGAAAATTCAAGTAATACCTATTAGCTTTAAAGGAAAAGCTGAATGAGGAGAATTTAAAAGGAGGGGTTCCTGTACGAAATATAATTGGAGGATGCAGAATGACATCGCCTCTCCACCTGCTCTCCATGGATGGGGTCATGGGAGTGTGGGGGCCCTGACTGTATCTGCTCTGGTGGGTTACCCTTTTAGCCTGTCTCATTTGCCAGCTGCCTCATTTGACAGTGGTGTAGAAGAGCTGTCTGGCTCCCTCGCCCCTAAGAGAGGTAGTACATATATGCGTAAGGCAGATCGCTTTTTGTTGGAGGAAGACAGGCATGGAGTCTCAGCTACGCAGAAGCGGGCGAGTGCAGGGCCGCGCGGGACAGCAGTGCTGAGGTGGCCAAGGAGGCAGGAGGTGCTGCCGCCAGGCCCAGGCGGGCTGTGGAGCCAAACCTCTCCCCATCAGTGATCTGGCCCCAAGTTGACCATGTGGAGGACAAACTTTGGGCACTCTCAGCAGCCCCGTACTTGTGAGAGGCCCTGACTTGTGCAGCTCTGAAGAAACAGGAGAAAGTGGGTCACCTCTGAATTGGGTAATTTTCCTTTCCTTCTCTGAAAGAATGGGCCAGCATGACCAAGTCATCGTACAAGCAGGGAGAATTGCAAAGGAGATCTTTAAGAGCTGTAGCACTTAGAGGATTCCCTTCTCTTCCCAAGAGCCGCTGGTCACGTCTCACTTCCTAGGGGTTCACTTTGCCTCTTCTATTTCTTTTTAAACAGGATAGTGTGCCATTGGTTGGGGTTCTGCTTTCGAAAGTTATCTTCTAAAGGAAAGTTTTTAGGAAAGCGCTTCAAATAGAGACATGAGAACCAAACGTGGTCAGCCCTTGGGAAATGTAGATGTTGACGGGTCAAACCTGTTTCACAGCGCTCGGTATGAAATGTTTACTACTCCCCAAGCAGATCACAATAGATTCAGTAACCCCATTTTACAGACTGAAGTTGAATTGTGATGACACTTTTCAAGGTAAAAATAAAGCACCGAAGCCTGCGTGTGAGTTCCTTTGTCAGTGTCCATATTGGTCTAAGCAACTTTTGTCCAGTCTCGGGCAGTGAATCCATAATTCAGATGTCAACAACTGTTTAAAGCCAGTGTGCAGAAAATGAGTGGCCAACGTGACTGCTATTTTTAGTGCAGAAATACATTCAAGATCAAAGCCATTAATGTTTGCCTGTCTTATTTAATCATATGCCTTTTACCTGGAAGATACAGGTCTCCTGGCATACAGATGAGTGTACAGGGAATGATTCAGGCTTTGTGCTGTCCAAATTAAATTCTAAAAGCCAGGATATTCATCATTCTGACATCTCTTTGCAGATGCAGAATGTGTATTGAAATATCTCTTGAAATGTGTCTTGTTTACTTGAGGAATACATTTACCAGGTCATGTTAATTAGAAATAATACCTGAGTAAGGTCTTTAATAATGTATCTCTTTTTAAATGTGAAATCGAGGCACTGTTTTTCCCAGTTGCTGGAATGGCTGTTTCTCCTGATTACCTATATTTTGGATTTTGAGGTTTCCTTCTAAATAGTTTATACTTTTTCCTTGAGTTTTCTTCAGAAATCCATTACTTTCGGCTATATTGTAATCTAGGTTTATAGATACTAAAAATGGAAAAGTCAGGAAAATATATTTGAAAGAAGTCACTCCCTACTATTAAGATTTCTTGTAATTAAAAGTATTATAGTGTCATAAGTTGTAGGAGGTGTGTTCTTTATAATACTTCAGAAGCACAGTTTTAGATATTGAGAACCTATTAACACTCCCCCATTTTGACATTTTTGACATTTCTTATGTAAAGAACAAGAGGATTTTTTATGGCCAATGAGTAAAAATCTCCAGTTACACCGCTGAAACCATTTTCCATTGAATTTCAGTGTTACCAACATAAATAATGTGAGTTTACCTTGGACCTCACTGATCTAAATAAACTCCAGTAATCATAGATACAGTTGTGTAACAGAACTTCCAAAGGGAAAGTTGTCATCATTTTCAAGAGAATTAATGGTTCTTGGGAAAATGTATAACTTAGGGGCAGCTGGGTGGCTCAGTCGGTTGGGCGTTTGCCTTCAGCTTGGGTCATGATCCCAGAGTCCTGGGATCGAGCCCCGAGTTGGGCTCCCTGCTCAGCGGGGAGTCTGCTTCTCCCTCTCCCTCTGCCCCTTCCCCTGTTCCTTCTCTTACTCTTTATCTGTCAAATAAATAAAATCTTAAAAAAATAAAAAAGAAGATGTATAACTTAGAAACGACAAAACTGTCTTTCACTCAAAAAACAAGCTTGTGGAAACAACAGAATGAGCCCGAGGAATCCTCAAATTTGCCTTTAAACAATGCCACCTTTTATGCAGTGCTCATTGGGACCTTCGTCTAGTAGGCCAACAAGATAGAGCTGGAAAAGTGAATGTGCACTTCTCAAATTTATTTTGCCATAACCTCTGTTAAAGTTTTCTGAGCACCTCAGGATGTACATGTTCCATTGGAACCGACTTTGTGAAGCAGTGGGTTAGATTTAATCGTGTAGCCTCTACTCAAACAAAGCTTCAATCTGGCAAACCAAAAATTTGCTTTTGCCAAAATTTCAATACAAAGCGTTAGTATAAAGTGATGACGTCACACATTCCAAATACAGAAACGTTTATATCGAAGTTGTCTGAGTTATCTCATCGCCTCTTCTCTCTTCCAGATGTTTCATCCCAAACATCTATGCAGCTCTGTTCACGGCGGCCCTTGTTCCTTTAATGTGCCTTGTGGTGGTGTTTGTGGTGTTCATCCATGCCTACCAGGTGAAGCCACAGTGGAAAGCATATGACGATGTCTTCAGAGGAAGAACAAATGCTGCAGGTTTGGAAGGAACCCTATTTGTACTTTGGAGATGGGAACTTTTTAATGGTGGTAAAATGTCACTGAATAATTTTTACAAAAAGAAAGAAGGAAGGAAGGGAGGGGGGGAAGAGGGGAAGGAAGGGAAGGAGAGAAGTTAGACTCAGCTTTCATCTCTGAAGCTCTGAAGCCCTAAGTTAAGCTATGGCTCCCTAATTTCTCCTGCTTCTTGGCACTTCCTGACATGTCTCTTTCTTCAGGGCTCCATAGGTTTTATTGCCAGTTCTGGTTTTGTCCTTAAGATATTAATGTTCAAGTAAATGCCTCACAGCCTTGGGAGCTGCTTCCCGAGGCTTTCTTCAAGTGAAGCAGTAACAACCTGTGTTCGCCTGTGAAATCTATTCGTTTCTCTCAGCTTCAGAGACTTCATCACAGACATCTTTCCCTAACGCTCATGAGTGCCATGGTTTGCATGTGGAGTTCTGATTGTGCTGACAGATGTTTAAAAACATATGTGATCGGACAGCTTCATAACTGGCTACACGTCTGGTTACTTAAGAGTGCAAGTCTTTCCAGCTCAAATTGGCTTTCACTGCAGCTCATTTTTTCCCTTTGAATCATACTTAACACAGGTTTTTATGAGCTGATTCTTTGTTGTTGTTGTTGTTAGATTAGAGTCTCTTAGGAATTTTCTTAACTAGGAACAATAACCACACACCTACATAGAGAAAATTCCCTCTAAAATGGTGTGAGTGACGGGGACATTAGAATCTTGTGAGCTGGGGCTAGGGGATCCCTCTTGGGCCAATGAAGAAGTCTCTTTTCTAAAGCCAAATGTGAGAGGAATTTTCACATTTTAAGAGCTTTTCAAAGTTTAAGCAAGATACCATATATGAAGTCCCTTGAATAGTGTCTAATACATTATTAGCAGCTCAGTAGATACTATCACAGGATGAGAAAAGTAGACCCTCTAATGTATGAAGAGCCTTCTAGTTCCTGAAGTGGATCAGGGAACAGATTTTCCTTGAAAATCTTTGAAAAGATTTTCCTCATGATGTAAAAAGAAGGGACTTTTTGATATTAGTTTGTGGTAGTTTGTTAGGATAGCTGTAACTAGCCAGCTCTTCTCTCTTCTTTCCCATTTAAGCATGCAGTCATTGTGTGGGCAGAAATATTACTTAAGGTTATAATTAATCTTAGATTCTTCAATAAAAGAAGCAATATTCACTGTAGAAATCTTACTTTTTCATGGGACATAGAATTTATAAAAGCTGTGCTTTTATTCAACTTGGGATTCATTTTACTAAAATACGTATTCTTTTTTAAACAGGAGGTTTGTTTCTTTCCCCAAATGATAAGATTTCCTCGGTTTTCTGTATGATATAAAAGTGCCAGTGTTTGCATGTTTTCAAAAGTGATAACATAAGGGCCTAACCTGATGAGTTAATCCTTCCTCATGGCTAAATCACCTTTTGGATATACTCCATCATAGATATAGTAGATAATAATACTCTAATTATCTGAAAAACATAGCCCTCAAGCATTAAACATAATGCTAAAAGCTTCAGCACTTGTTTCTCAATGAGGGAAACCTCTTGCCATGAAATATTAATAGGAGCATTGTTCTATTGTAGCTTTTCAAATAAAAAAATTATTATATTTCAAATTCCCCTATTGCCATGATAATTTGGTCTAATAGTCATTATTTCACACTTGGACTCTTACAGTATTTTCCTGAGTGGTCACTAGTTCTAAGTCTTTTTCTTCTCCATCTCATTTTCTCAGATGTCTACATTTCACCAATGTAAAGTGGATTCCCTCACTCCAGCATTACAGCCATTCAGGTTCTCTCTCATTGCCTGAGAAAAATCCAGTTTCTTTGGCCTGCAATACAGGAGTCCCTACAGTCCACCCACCCCCAGGCCATCTTTTCATCCCCAAGTCCATTACTATTTATCCTGCATTCTGACCTTGCCACGTATTTATTTACTCTTTCCTAAAATTATCTGATCCCGTCATCTTTGCTCATCTAAGGAGACCTCTACTGTGAACACTTCATCATTAGTTGATAAAACCCATGTGTTTAGTAAGTAATGTGGACGAGAGAGAGGTGGAATGGGGTTTATTACCTTTCCATAATCTTCATTCACTCCCCACAGCTGTCCAAAATAAACCCATAATCTAAGTAAAAATGGTTTGCTGGATAAGCAGAAGTTAATTCCCCTTTCCAACAAGGTACTACTCAGTCTTTTATAGAAATTCTGGAAGTTCCCAACATGCTACCTCTTCTCTGAATTGCAGTTGCCTCTTCACAGAACCACACCAGGTAAAAATTGCTCATTTCCTTATCTGTGCCTTTGAGGCATTTTGTCCTTACAGCCATTACGGCACTTATCTTAGACTGAAGTGGTGACTTCTTTCGGTATATGTGGTTAATTTCCTTAATAAATTAGGAATTCTTGGAGGGCAAGGGCCATTTATGATTCATCTCTGTATCACATGGCCTTGTAGAGTGCTCAGTGGATAGCAGGAGCATAGTTAATATTTGTTAATATTAATTAACTATTGTTAATAGTTAATATAATAAATGAATAAATTGATAATCATAAATGCACCATAAAATCTTATAGGTTCTGATCCGTAAGCTAAATATAGCATTAAAAAGGAGAAGAATCTGTTATATCATCAAAAGTAAAAATTAGAGGATTTATCTCATTGATCTTTGAACTTTTTTTTTTTAGATTTATTTATTTGAGAGAATGAGAGAGAGAGAGAGAGAGCACAAGAGGGGGTAGTGGGAGAGGGAGAAGCAGGCTCCCCGCTGAGCAGGGAGCCCGATGCAGGACTGGATCCTGGGACTCCAGAATCATGACCTTAGCCGAAGGCAGCCGCTTAACCAGCTGAGCCACCCAGGCATCCCTCCCTTTGAACGTTATTATCATTGGGGCTATAATTGTTTTCTTGACTTCTGTGATTCCCAAAAATATGTGTTCAGCTCTGACTGCTAGCCTAATCTTTTATATTTTATTTGCAACCTACTATAACACACTTCCATTTGAATATCCTCCACTTATTTCAAATTCAAGATTTCCAGAAGAAAAAAACAAAACAAAACATGTCTACTCTACCAAGGAGCATTTGATACTCTTTTTGAATCTTTTTGCTAAAATTCCATTGTATTGAAAGCGTCCAGTCAGGATGGCACTGTAAATTCATGGATTGCCCTCTGCCCTGCTCCATAGGAGCCCTTACATAGGAGTTAAAGGCAGGATATAACAAGAGAAAATATTTTTTAAAGTGAACATCTCTGTGGCTCAGAAATAGAGCAGGAACACAAAGTAGTAAACTGGACCAAAACCATGGACCCAATGTTTTCTGCATCCATAAGCCAGTGGATGCAGGAGTGGCTCAACTGCTGTGGGGGTGAATTAGGACCTAAAAGATTTGACCCAAGGCAGATGGACTGGGGCAATAGCATCTGCATGAAGGGAGCCCTAAAAAGCCCTGCTACAGTAGCCTGCGCTTTGGCTTATAGGACTTCCACAAGTCCAAGGAGAAGGCAGACAAAGCATCTCATCAAGTACCTGGGCCCAGTTCTCTAGAGTTTGCAGACTGAATAGCTATCATATCTACATGTCACCATGGGGACAGGAAGCCCAAGACATCGAACTAGTTCCTTTGGAACAGGAGAGCTGAGTGGAGGTGCCCATAATACCATTAGACAGAAAAGGGTAGGCAGACAAAGAGAACAAGCAGTGAGACAAATGCTTTCTACTCAAGATTAGCTGCTGTTTAGAAGTTTCAAACATTGGAGGAAAACCAACAGATAGCCCTTAAAATCAACAATCAAAAAGATGAATTTAAGCCAGAAAAAATTTTAAAAAGAGAACAAACTATGAATAACTTTGATAAGTATGTTAGGATCCTTGAAAATATGGAGCAGGAATTCTCAGACTGTGGCCCTCCTGGCCCCTTACCTGTTTGCCCATTTCATCTCTTCGTTAACAGCTTCCTTGAGATGTAATTTACATGCAAAGGTCATCTGCTTAAATTGTGCGGTCAGTGGTTTTTAGTATATTTATATAATCGTGTGACCGTCACCATAAGCTAGTTGAGAACATTTTCATCACCTCAAAAAGAAACCCCACGCCTATTAGCAGGCATTCCCCATCCTATACTTCCCTAGGCCCTAGGTAACAATTAATCAAATTTCTATCTCTATAGATATGTCTATTCTGGACATTTCCTATAATTGGATCATAGAATATGTGGTCTTTTGTGTCTGGCTTCCTTCACTTAGCATAATGTTTTCAAAGTTTGTGTGTATTATAGCAGGTATCAGAACTTTGTTGTTGTTGTTTTAACTGACAAATAATATTCCACTGTATACACACACTACATTTTGCTTATCTGTTCATCAGTTGATGGACATTTGGGTCCTTTCACCTTTTGGATATTGTGAAGAACACTGCCATGGACATTCGTGTACAAGTTTTTGTATTAACATAGGTTTTCATTTCTCTGGGGTATATACCTAGAAGTGGAATTGCTGGGTCATATGGCAGCTCTGTGTTTAATATTTTGAGGCACTGCCACACTGTTTTCCAAAGTGGTTGCAGTGACCTGTTTTTGTAAGTAAATTTTTCTTGGAACTGAGCCACACCCATTTGCTTACATATATTCTATGGCTGCTCTTACAATGCAGAGTTAAGTCTATGTTGTTGCAACTAGGACCATGTGGCCTACAAGACCAAACGTATTTAATATCTGGCCATTTACAGAAAAAGTTTAACAACTGACCCTGATATAAAAAAATATTTATCCACTAAAAACATTGAAACATAAAAAACAAAAATAGATATAAACAATATAAAAACAGGCAAATATGAAAATGAAATAATTTCAGAAATCTTGGCACTGAAAAATATACTCTTTGAAATTTTGAAATATCTTAATATTTGAGATAAACCCCAGGTGAGAAGCAGGGACGAGGAATGAATTAGAATCTGATGCTAGGACTGAGGAATTCACCAAGGTAACATACAAAAAAGAGAAAATATGAAAACTAAGGTAGGAGGTATGAGAACAGATGGCCAAAAGAAAAGAATATAAGGAATGGAGAAAAAGAAGATTTGAAAATGTAATGGTTGAGAATTTTTCAGAATTGAAAAAAAATTAACACAATTACAATAAAATAAATATCTACATTGTAAAAAGGGGGGGTAAGAGAATGCTGAAAAGTCCAGTATATTAGCAAAATATAAAGCACATTTTGAAAGTTCCTATGTCTGTATTTTTGAAAAACTGGAGAATGAGCACCTTTTCTTTGCTTCTAATATTCTATATTGTTAGAAGTGGTACCAACCTCACTCCGGAGTTCAGATACCATGATGTAAGCGCATGCCACCAAGCTCTCCGCAAAACTCAGCTTCAAAGGCAACACGCAGACTGGTGCCCAGGCTCTTTTCTGCTTTACTCTGAGAAATCTGCCCTTTTCCCCACCCCATGTACACTTAATACCTGAGAAAGAAGGTGGTTCTAATTAGTTTCTCCCACTTGGTTCTGCAGTTCCAAGCATATACAAAAGCAGCCTTTTTTTCCTAAGGCAACTTAGATCGTTTATAATTTAGTTATATTTTGCCCTGCATTTTTTTTTTAACTGGAGGAGCGTTTTAAGATAGATAGTATCATAAGAATGAATCAACAGCTGAAAGTAAGTTTCCTTTTCTTATAAAAGCACAGCTTCCTAGTTTTACAAATGATGCTTAAATTTTGAGTATTTGGGGTCATACATAGCCAACCATTTTTTGTTTGTTTATAAATCACTTTTAACAATGAGTCAGGTGCATTCTGAGAAGGAAAGGTCAGGGGCGCCTGGGTGGCTCAGTCGTTAAGCGTCTGCCTTTGGCTCAGGTCATGATCCCAGGGTCCTGGGATCGAGCCCCGCATCGGGCTCCCTGCTCCGCCGGAAGCCTGCTTCTCCCTCTCCCACTCCACCTACTTGTGTTCCCTCTCTCGCTGTGTCTCTCTCTGTCAAATAAATAAGAGCTTTTAAAAAAATAAAGGAGAAGAAGGAAAGGTCAATTCGTAGTTTCCTTATAGCCAAGCTGTGTTTTGTGTTTAGGTAACTGGGATGATTATGATTATTTATTTACCTTTGAGTTTTAGGTTTGGTAAACAGATGTGATTAGTCAACTCCAGGATCAGACCTCTTTGAATAACGAAAGAGCTTGCATCAATCATTTTGTTAGGCCTGAAATCTTCCATATTTCTATAGAACTGTTCTCCATACGAATCACTCTTATGCAGATTAGATGTGCCTGACAACAGGAGCAATTTTATATCAACACTGCTGTGTTATGACTGCTAAGTACCAGTCCCATAACCCTCTGTATTTTGAGTGACTTTTTTGGTCCTGCAGCCTTTAGTTTTAGAGTTCAGATCAACTCAGTGAAATCTAAGGGAAAGAGGGAGACAGGGAAGGAGCTGACAGTAAATAAAATACACTCTTGGGCTGTGGTCTCCCAAAGATGGCCACTGTCAATCCCTTCCTTTTCTGAGTGTGGTCTGGGGCAGTGACTACGGCTTGGCAATCTGTGGCCCTTTAGCTGCCAGACTGCTGTGAACCACATTTTTGAAGGTCAGTGGCTCCTAATGAGACTCACTGGCCTCCTCCTCCCTTCAGTGGGGTGAGTGTGCCGTGAGGATGAGTCAGGAAAAAGGTATGTTCCCTGGACTAGATTTCAATGTCTGAAACAGCATTTTAAACAAAGCCTATAATTTGGGGGGTTGGTTTTGATCTCTGGCAATGATAAGCTTGTCTCTCCTTTTAGGCTCATTAGAATTTACTGGTTCTTTCTGAATCATCATCCAATTCCTATGTGAGGAATGATTCATGGATCAGGGAAGGAAAATTAATTTGAATAAAAAGAGGAAGTAGCTGATTATAAATCCCTTTCTTATAAAATCCCACACATATGTTTCAATATGTCATATAAAAAGGTGATGGTGGCTTGATCCAGCTACTTATATGGATAGCATTAATCTGAGGAATCTCTGGTGCTATAATGACCTCTTCTCTACTTAGGAGCATATTTGAGGATGAATGCTTCCATTTTTTCTGAGGCTCCATTTACTCATTTTTAGAGTGAATAACAATAGTAAAATAAAGATTGCATCAAAATTATGAAAATCATTGAAAACTTGTTAATGAATATATAATGTATCATCCCTTATACCCTAAAGTTGAGTGACTTTTTTCTCTCTGGACATTTTGAAAATTTCAAAAAGAGTTTCAAGAAACTTGGTGAAATCCAAAGGAAAAAGAGGAAAAAGAAAGAGCTCCTAGCAAATGCAGTACACTCTGTGCTGTGTTCTCCAGAGATGGCCCCTCCCTTTGCATGTGTGCTTCTCCTCATAGAAAGCGGTGGAGTCTTTTTTCCCCTCCCTTGAAATCTGGGCTGGTTTTGGACTTGCTCAGACGCGTATAACGTGATTGGAGTGAGGCTGTCCCATAGTGGGCCTAGCCTTTAAGAGGACTAGCACTTTCAGCTTCCTTTCTCTTGGAAGTCAGCCACCAGAAATCCAATTACTCTGGGACCACCATGGTGTTAGGAACCCCAAGCTAGTCGTGCGGAGTGGCCATGTGAATAGACATGCTTGGCAAGTTGTTTCAGGCATCCCAGCTCTGATTCCAGACATGTGAATGAAGAAGCCTTCTTGTAGGTTACAGCCTGAGGAGACACCACACAGAGCAGAAAAACTGCCCAGCCCAGACTATAGGACTGTGAGAAGTCATAACTTATCGTAAGCCACTAGGTTTTGTAGTGGCTTATTATGTAGCAATCAATAGCTGAAACACTCTGGTTCTAGAATCCTTATTATTCTCACATCAGAATTCTAAGTATGTCATTGTCCCTTCAAATTTTATTGCCTGCAGAAACAGACATGGTTTATAAATAAAAATGGGGAGAAAATTTAGGATTTTTGTTTCCTAAAGCAAAGTCGACATTGCCACTACAGCAGAGTAAAAGTGATCTTACCTAGTAACAGTATGTGCTTGAATAGGATCCAGAACAACCAATATAATAGGTTTCACATGTCCTTAGCAGTAAGCTGCTTGTTTGCAGTCTATTCCCAGTTCCATTGCTGAAAATAAAATAAAAAAACAATGCCTAGGGACCTAAGGAAAACCCCAGAGCTTCTCCCTAGACAATGAACAATCTCTTCCACTTGAGCTTGAAAAAGCTTTGTGAACACAGTTCAGTCTTCCCACATTTTGCCAGTGGTGGTAGGGAAAATCCAGAACATTTAAAGAAACTTTATAGATGCTCATCCTCGGCTTAGATTTTTATCTTGGACCTCAGTCTTCAAAGATTCAAATTAGAAATCTTTGAACCTGAAAGGTGATGTGTAGTCCCTGAATGTTTGCTTTCTGCAGCATTTAAAAACTTAGAACAATAACATCAGGAGGCAGTTTCCTAAGGCCTAGGACATCCAAATAAAAAGAAAAAATAATAGAATTGAGCGAAAGCTTAAATTTCTGTTTCAACTCCTGATTTATACATATAACCAAAGAAGAAAAGGGACTGATCATTTGTAGCAAAGCGGAGTCTTTCTAGAATTCACGTTTGCTGAATATCTTTACCTCATTGACCCGTCTTTTACCTAGTCTCGTTGGATACTGACCAGGACAGGGGTAGTTCTCTATTGAGGCTAGTTCAGTATGAAACTGTTAAATTCAATTTACATTTGTTTTGTAGGTGGGCAGACAGCAATGAGTACGGATAAGATACGGTTGGAAGAAAGAGTAAATGGCTGACCTACATATAAGTGGCAGGTGTGACCTATGTCCTGGTGGTCATAGTCATGATCCTCAGCACCACTGACAGTTAAGCCTCACCATATGCTAGCCCCTGAGCTAAGCATTTTGTATATATTATCTCAGTCTTTACAAGAATCCTCTGAAGCAGGTATCATTATTCCGGTAATCAGACAAGAAAATCAAGGAAGTGAGAGGCTTAGAAAAGTGTCCGTGTTTTAAAGCTGTTAAATTGAGCAGCTGGGATTAGAGCCACAGGTGAGTCTCACGCTCTCCAGAACTGCCATTATTGCTAACACCAGTACTTCATCCCTTCCCATTTTGTTGTTTTGGTTTTTTTTAAAGATCGTATTTATTTGTCAGAGAGAGGGAACAATCGGGGCGAGGGCGGCAGGCAGAGGGAGAAGCAGGCTCCCCTCCGAGCAAGGAGCCTGATGCAGGGCTCCATCCCAGGACCCTGGGATCATGACCTGAGCCAAAGGCAGACGCTTAACTGACTGAGCCACCCAGGCGTCCCTCCTCCATTTTGTTATCAAAAGTTTCATTGATGGGTGCCTGACTGGCTCAGTTGGTAGAGCATGTGACCCTCGATCTTGGGGTCGTGGGTTCCAGCCACAAGTTGGGTGTAGAGATTTCTTCTAAAAAAAGTTTCACTGAGGGGCACCTGGGTGGCTCAGTTAGTTAAGCGTCTTCCTTTGGCTCAGGTCGTGATCCTGAGGTCCTGGGATCGAGCTCCGCATGGTGCTCCCTGCTCAGCGGGGAGTCTGCTTCTCCCTCTCCTTCTGCCCTCACGGCCCCACCTCGTGCTTACTCGCTCACTCTCTTTCGTGTTCTCTCTCTCAAATAAAAAAATAAAATCTTAAAAAAAATTTCAGGACGCCTGTGTGGCTCAGTCGGTTAAGCGGCTGCCTTCGGCTCAGGTCATGATCCCAGGGTCCTGGGATCGAGTCCCTCGTCGGGCTCCCTGCTCAGTGGGGAGCCTGCTTCTCCCTCTCCCTCTGCTTGTGCTCTCTCTGTCAAATAAATAAAATCTTTAAAAAAAAAATTCATTGAGAAGACTAACATGTAAACATTAAATTAAACCTAGAAAACACAAATTCCATAAAAGTAATTATTAGAGGGGCACCTGGGTGGCTCAGTTGTTAAGCGTCTGCCTTCAGCTCGGGTCCTGATCTCAGGGTCCTGGGATTGAGCCCCACATTAGGCTCCCTGCTCAGCGGGAAGCCTGCTTCTCCCTCTCCCACTCCCCCTGCTTGTGTTCCCTCTCTCACTGTGTCTCTCTGTCAAATACATAAATAAAATCTTAAAAAAAAAAAAAAAGTAATTATTAGACTCCATTTCCCAAAATTTGAAGTGATCTGGTCTGGTAAATTATTCCTTCAATTTCTAACTTCCAAGAAAAACTGCCCTCTCTCTCTCTGGTACTAAAATACACCTAATTGTCTTCACTATTCTCATGTAGTGCAGACATAATAATAAACTTTATAGAACTTTCAGAAGGATTCAGTGTTAATTCATATAAAGTCTTTAGTACACTCTCTGAAACATACTAAGCACTCAGTGTGTGTTGGTATTTTTATTAGCATAACAACTCTTTCAATATGTAATTGATGTGGAATACAGTCAGATATGTAACTCCTTTGTCCTGTATGTTTCCTAAATATGTCTCAAATATGCCTTCCTTTTTTTTTTTTACTTTGTGATTATGCCAGGTGTATTAGTCAGCTTGGGCTGCCATAAAAAAATACCATAGACTGGATGGCTTAAACAATGGAAATTTATTCCTCATAGTTCGAGAGTCTGAAAAGTCCCACAGTCTGGGTGCTGGCCAGTTCAGCTCCTGACAAAAGCTCTCTTCCTGGCTTGGTATGGCCATCTTCTTGCTGTGTCCTCACATGGAAAGAGTTCTCTCCTGTCTCTTTTATAAGCACACTAATCCCATCACAAGGGTTCCACCCTCATGACTTATTACGCTTTAAGTCCCTATCTCCAAATACTATTACATTGAGGGATAGGGCTTCAACATACGACTTTTGGAGGGACACAGTTCAGTCTGTAGTGCCTGAGTCATATCCCCCATCATCTTAGACCTAGACAATTGCAACTGTCTTGATATTCTCAATACTTGTCTGTCTCCATTCCACACTGAACCACCTAAAAAGTGAAACTGATCACATCATTAAAATCATTCAATAGCAACCTCTAGACTGTAGGAGGAAAGGAAAATGCCACTACTTACCCACAGAAACTCTCTATGTATTGCAGCCATAATGTACTTGTGTTGTTGCCTACAAGTGCTGAGTTCACTCTCACTTGCTGAGTTCATCAATTACGGTGGTCAGGGAGGAGAGGGAATGGAGTGCAAATTAATTTCCATCTTGATACATGTCATGAATAGGTGTCAGTTGGGTGTTAGTGGAAGATATGATCAGTGTGGTAACTTATGGTCAGTGTCTAAAAGCATCACAGTGGGGCGCCTGGGTGGCTCAGTTGGTTAAGCGACTGCCTTCGGCTCAGGTCATGATCCTGGAGTCCCGGGATCGAGTCCCGCATCGGACTCCCTGCTCGGCGGGGAGTCTGCTTCTCCCTCTGACCCTCCCCCCTCTCATGCTCTCTCTATCTCATTCTCTCTCTCAAATAAATAAATAAAATCTTTTTTAAAAAATTAAAAAAATAAAAGCATCACAGTGGCATTGTTGCTTAGGTGTGTTGTGTACTCTTTGTGTACATGCATCTGATGTGTATTATGTACCATTGCCTTGCCTCAGTCTGACCCAGAGAATCAGTGAAACTTGCCCAGTTGTTTATAATTTTTGTACATAGGCTGAATTTCCCATATATTTCTTTGGCAGTTTTTCTGCAAAGTAATAAAAAGTTTAAATTTTAATTTTCCTGGCATTCTCCATTCTTTTAAAGGACACTTTCCCCCCCCCCCCATCCTTCTTTATTTATCCTGGAAAATTACCAATGAGGCATTTCTTCCTTCCCCTTTGAAAGCTACATAAAAGTTATTCATGTTTATTGCTTTGATCTAAGAGCACATTCATTTATTTTTTATTTTATTTTATTTTAAGATTTTATTTATTTATTTGACAGAGAGAGACAGTGAGAGAGGGAACACAAGCAGGGGGAGTGGGAGAGGGAGAAGCAGGCTCCCTGCTGAGCAGGGAGCCCGATGCGGGCCTTGATCCCAGGGTCCTGAGCCGAAGGCAGACGCTTAACGACTGAGCCACCCAGGCGCCCTCATTTCTTTTTTAAATGGATGACTGAAGTCAACTGTTGGCTGATGAAAATAAAATTTCTGATTTTTTTTTAATGTGTCTCTCTCAAATTTGTATCCAGACCGCTGTCAAACTCTACTAGAGAGTGTAAAAATCAGTTTTTCAAGGCTGTTTTATCTTGGAATATTTATGGCATCGAAAACCTTATGCTCTATAAGCCACCTCATTTGGTGTCATTGTAGTGATCTTGTAATATACCATGACTCTCTCGAGTCAGCCAAATCCCAAATTCTTCGGTAGAAATTCCATTCTCGATTTGCAACTTTTCCATGTACTATTTATTGCCATTCTCATTATTTAGAGAGAGTTCCAATTTATGATTCAGTACCTACACAGTTCTTTAAAATATATATAGTTACAAAGTAACTGCTTGATCACACATAATCAACTGCTACAATATTAAAGAGAAGATGCAGAAATAAAGGAAAACGGGGTTGCTAGAATTAAGGAAATAGGAAGTGGCGATGGGTAATCTGGGGAATTAGGAAATGCATCATAAATTTATTTAAAAATATATAATTGGCACAATGTCTGGATCATAATGCCATACTTAATAGTTACGTATTATAAAACCCAGGAAGTTGAAAATGACATCTTTGTAAGTTGTTTCCTTTCTGAAGGAAAGTATACCATCACCATATCAAAAGTGAAATTTGAGTTTCATTGGGCCAGAAGGCAGTAACAAACTTGGTCTGATCGTTTCACAAAAGTCCTCTTCCAGTTACCTTATCATAAGTGAAATGGCCTGCCTCATAAAAGATCACTTTCCTGGGCACCTGGGTGGCTCAGAAGGTTAAGCGTCTGCCTTCGGCTCAGGTCATGATCCCAGGGTCCTGGGATCGAGTCCCACATCGGGCTCCCTGCTCCTTGGGAGCCTGCTTCTCCCTCTGCCTATCTCTCTCTGTCTCTCATGAATAAATAAATAAAATCTTTAAAAAAAAAAAAGATCACTTTCCTTACAACCAGTTCCAAGAGGTCACTCCTTCCAATTAATAGGATTTCAAAAATATTTGTGCTCCCTTCCGTAAGGTTACTATGTCCCTGGGTAACGATTTTTCCTATTTTTAAATCTGTGCTTCTTGCTTACACCACCCTTTCCCTATTCACGTTCCTATGGTTCCCATTTCTCAGGCTAGCTGCCCTTCCTAGATCAGTTTCCCTCTCCACATCTCTCTCTGAACACAATCTCTGTCTCTCTAACCCAGTTCCTCACTCCTCCTTGTTCTTTATTCTCACTCTGACCTCCTTTCCCTTGACCCTGTGATGGGACGGTCCAAGAATATTTTCACTAGCTCTTTTGATTTCTTCACCAACTTGGCTCCCTCCTTAAGTGACTTTGCCAGTCACCAGTTTAGTCTGTTCCACACAATTCTCTTCCTTTTATTAATGAATTAGTGCTATACTGTAATGGATACACTAGTTTATTCTAAGTAACCTTAACTGAGCCACATCTGCTTCTCAAAAATCCTTTGGATTATCTTTCAATGATTCTTAGGTAATCTTTGAAACAGATTTCACTGCCCTTAAATTTTGTGCTTATTACCTTCTAGTCTCACTCTTCAAAGTATGAAAACAACATGATGTTGTCTCACTCACCTGTCCTTATTTTTTACCTGATCATTTTTATCTTTGTCTCTCTTCTTTGCCACTTTCCTGCCGTTTTTTTTTTTTTTTAAGATTTTATTGTTTATTCAACAGAAAGAGAGCATAAGCAGGGAGAGCTGCAGAGGGAGAGGGAGAAGCAGGCTCCCCGCTGAACAGGGAGCCTGATGCGGGGCTCAATCCCAAGACCCTGGGACCACGACCCGAGCCAAAGGCAGACGCTCAACCGACTGAGCCACCCAAGCGCCCCTACTTTCCTACCATTTTAGATAAGAGTAAATAACTCACTTTCACCAAAGACAACCATCCCAATTGCACCTTCATCTGTTTTCCCTTTTCTTGGAACTTGCTTCATTAAATTTTCCACAATTGCCTTACGTCTTAACTCTCTCTCTCTCTCTCTTTCTCTCTCCCTCCTCTGGGTCTTCCCTTTTCATCTAAAAACAAGCATTACTTTTCACTGTCTCAAAAGAGCTTACTCATAATGCCTTATCAAGTTACTTCCCTGCCTCTCTCCTTTACCAACCAACTTCTTTTTTTTTTTTTAAGATTTTATTTATTTATTTGAGAGAGAGAATGAGAGAGAGAGAGAGCACATGAGAGGGGGGAGGGTCAGAGAGAGAAGCAGACTCCCCGCTGAGCAGGAAGCCCGATGCGGGACTCGATCCTGGGACTCCAGGATCATGACCTGAGCCGAAGGCAGTCGCTTAACCAACTGAGCCACCCAGGCGCCCCTTTTTGTTTTGTTTTGTTTTGTTTTTTGTTTTTTTTGGTTTTTTTTCTTTATTTTTTCTTTTTTAATTTTTCTTTTTATGCCTTTTTTTTTAGAGGCGGGAAGGGGCAGAGAATCTCGAGCAGGCTCCTGGACACCCAGTGTGGAGCAGACGCACGACTCGATCTCCCAACCCTGAGATCATGACCTGAGATAAAATTGAGAGTCAGACACTTACCTGACTGAGCCATCCAGGCACCCCACTGACCAACTTCTTGAAGAGTACTACCTGTCCACTTCACCTTCTGTTCACTGCTAAGCCTCGACAGTATCTTGCTTATTCTCTTTCATTCATCACCTTTAACCTTGGACACCAAATCTACTGACCTCTCTTTTAATGTCCTTATCCTTACACTCTTCTGCATAGATAGTACTGATAACTACCCTTCACTAAATAGTGCCATCTCCCTTGGTTTTTAGGATACCTTCTTTTTTCTTTTTTCCTGGTAAATCCCAGGCCATGCTTCATTCTTCTTGTGACTCAGAACTCTGGAGTATATATGTTTTCCAGGGATTGCCCTTGCCTTTTTCATGATCATAGTGGTAATTTTCAAATCTATCAGCTTGAGCCCAATTTCTCTTCCCAATTTCTTCCCTGTCTGTCCTCTCCCTGAAAATGATATCTTGTCCTCAAGAAGTACAAACATTTTCATCAGCTTTGCTCCTCTGCCTGCCCCAACTCCTCTGATCTCTCTATTATTCTTTCTCCTCCTTCCTTTTCTCCTTCCTTTTAATTCTCTTCTGATTTTCCTAACCGGAAGCTGGTGTAATTTCTTTAACTCCACAGTCATAGACTTTTAAGTCAGTAGTTGTCAAAACTGACTGATCATCCAAAATCAGGCTCTCAGAGAGGCGCCTGGCTGGCTCAGTTGGTAGAGCTTGTGACTCTTGAGCTTGGAATTGGGAGTTCGAGCCCCTCACTGGGGATAGGCCAACTTAAAAAAAAAAAAATCAGATTTCAAAAATTATGGCTTAATGAGGGGCGCCTGGGTGGCTCAGTCAGTTGACCGTCTGACCACTGATTTCGGCTCAAGTCATGATCTCAAGGTCGTGGGATCAAACCCCACATCAGGCTCCATGCCCAGCGGGGAGTCTGCTGGAAATTCCCTCCCTCTGCCCCTCCCTCCCCTTCCCCCCCCCTCAAATAAATGAATCTTTTAAAAAAATATATATGGTTTAATGAGTCTCCCTGCAGACTTACTGAATCAGAGTCTTCAGTGATCAAGTCCTAATATCTGTATAATTTTGAGGCTTCTCATTGTTTTCTGATTGAGGGTACTACTGTAGATTCTATGTCTGTAATATTTTGTGTGCATCCCATTCTGCCCTTGGGGGGCCTCTTGGCTGCCCTTCCCTTGCCTCAGGCCCTCCTTATCTCCCACCCTGACCACGGCAGTAGGGGCCAAACCCGTGCCCTTGCTGGTAGCATTCTCTCTGCCAATCTCTTTGCTGTCCTAGGAGATGAAGCTTGGTGTTGAAAAGGCCACACCTCTTGCTCAGAAATGTGAAATGGCTTTCATTTCCTATAAAACAACTGTTTGGGGGCGCCTGAGTGGCTCAGTTGGTTAAGCGGCTCCCTTCGGCTCGGGTCATGATCCCAGAGTCCTGGGATCAAGTCCCATGTTGGGCTCCCCACTCGGCGAGGAACCTGCTTCTCCCTCTGTCTCCTGGCCTGTGCTCTCACTCTCTCTCTGTCAAATAAATAAATAAAATATTAAAAAAAAAAAAAAAAAAAAAAAAACTGTTTTGCTGAATCTAGCCCACAGGATGCCATTATGACCTAGTGCTACAAACATTCTTTTCATCAAGCACTTTCATGAACCTTTAATTCCAATCAAAAAGACTCATTTACACTAATTTATGCATTTGCCTTTTTTTACCTTCCTTTTGGCTACACCCACTACCTTAATCTCAATATTTACATGCTCAAATAGAGCTCAGCTTCACGTCCCAGCTGAAATTCCTTCTCCCTCTCAAAGGCTTCAGTGATGCTATCAAAGGGGTAACTGCTGCTTTCCCTGGGTTTTTATTTAACTTTGTCTCTCTCTTCTAATACTTACCTTCTACCTTTTATTATAGGGTGTGTGTGTGTGTGTGTGTCTATAGTATTTGAAAGAATATCCATATGTAATTCGTCCTCTTACCTGTCACATTTTATCTCATACATTTTTGATGCTTGCTAAAACATAATTCTTGAATAACAAGCAATAGTCAAAATTACATAAAACTATTCTAAGTGTTCTGCATTTCAACCATTAAATCCTCACCGGATACACAGAACCTTATTTGGGAGGTACTAATATTACTGTCATTTTACAGATGAGGAACTTGAGGAGCAGTGATGTAACTTACCAAGGTCACACAGCTAGTTAAGTGGCCTTCAAGTAATCTGACTCCAGAGTCCATGCTCAGAGCTGCAAGTCTGCCTTGTTTGTATGAATAAATCCCACTCAGTCAACCTCAGGGCATGCTTTTTTTAAAAAAATGTGATTTGCCAAAGGCCCATATTCAAAACAGATCTTTTTCTTTTAATTGAGTTTGATAGAAGCAAATTATAAAATTTATTATCAATAACCTTCAGGAAAGCAAATGATGTGATTTATAACTAGGATACATCAACTTCCAAAAAGAAGTCGAAATTGGATTATAGGAAAGACTAGGGGTGTTGAAGAGCTGTTTAAAGCCCTATTGTACAGTTCTATAAAGATAGGGTAAGTCAGTGTGGTTATAAATCAACAAGTAATAGAAATGAACAATTTTGATCCTTAACGCTCATTTAAGTATACAATTTCTAAGAAGTGCGGTGGTTTCTCTCTTCATCAGTTTCCTCCCTAATGTCAAAGTATTTGCAAATAAACATTCGATCTGTGGTTATATTAAAGCTGCTTTACCAACCAGGGAAAAAATTGTTTTTTACAAATGTGCTTCACAAACACTGTAACAGGATAAATCCACCTGGTTTAAAAAAAAAATGGATAGAAACAAATAAAAAATGTAGAAGGATCTGTCTAGCCTATTAAAGATGGAACCAAACAAATTTTTTTAAAAAGATGGAAGCAAATAGTAAAAATGGCTCCTTCTGGGGGCTTGGGAAGCACAGTGACCTAAAAAAACGATATGGCTGCTCATTAGTCTGATCTCTTAATGCCAAAACTGTGGTACCTAAAGTTAAATAAAATTCCAATGCTCTCACTCTTCTTTTTCCCCTGAGGAAGATAAATTTAATTTTTTTTAAATTTTTTATTTGAGTATAGTTGACACACAAGGTTACATTAGTTTCAGGTGCACAACATAGTGATTCGGCATCTCTATACATCCTTCTGTGCTCACCACAAGCATAGCTGCCATTCAGCAATATTACAGTATCATTGACTATATTCTCTACGCTGTCCCTTTTATTCCCATGATTTACTCATCCCATAACTGAAAGCCTGTACCTCCCACTTCCCTTCACCTATTCTGCCCATCCTCCCACCCCCGTCCCCTCTGGCAACCATCAGTTCTCAGTATCTATAGGTCTGATTCTGCTTTTTGTTTGTATGCTTATTCATTGGATTTGTTTTTTAGATTCCACATATAAATTAAATCATATGTCTTTCTCAGCCTTATTTCACTTAGCATACTACCCTCTAGGTCCATCTGTGTTGTTGCAGATGGCAAGATCTCATCCTTTTTATGGCTATGTAATATTCCATTGTGTGTATGTATGTGGGTGTGGATATATACACACCCCACATCTTCTTTATCCAATGATCTCACTCTTAGAAAAAAGAAATGGAAACATATAGTTTTAAGCCTGGGACAAAATTAAGTGGTAGTATCTAACTACTAATATTAGACACCTGTGAACCAATCTAACCATTAACGATTTGAATTCCAGATGAAAGGAGAAAAAGAGAAAAAAAGCTGGAATTAAGATCTCACAAATTTTAAGGTCTACATACGACATTGACAGATAAATATACAGAGATTTTAATGGTATATCATTGGGTTCAAATCACTTTGATCAAATTACTTTGATCACTAATATATAAATATTGTCAGTATAGATGTTACTGTTTTTTCAGACAGCCTCCTTCTTTGTAAATGATACACATGGCATTTAATCTGGGAATTGCCTTTCTTTCTTAACACAATAGTTCCTCTTTTTTTCTCTGTAAGGGCTTGGTCCAAGCCTGATTAGTAAGAATGAGCAATAAGATATTAGTTTACTTCCATATAGCTAAAACTCCCAGCCACACCTGGGTACTGTGCCATTGCTTAAATGAACAATGATAAGCCTGTGTACAACACAGATATCATACCACTTTATGGTCTGTTATTATTGTGTATTCCCGAAAACAGCTCTGTATGTGGGTTTGGTGTTCGTTTTCTCGGTTTACAGTTATAGCTCTTTAGCATCAGAGTAAATAATATCCCCAAAGCTTTTGAGAAATATATTACATTATTTCTAAGACCAGACAGTGCCCTGATAATCTTATAGCTATAGGGAGGAAAGATGCAATTAATCACATTGACAGAGAAGATCCAAAGGGTTTAACTCAAGTAGACTTTTTGGAATAGAGACATGGCAAAAGAAATAAAAATAAAATAAAATTTTAAAGTTGTGTTCCAGTTTTGCAATATGATAGCTAGAGAACCGAATTAAAGGAAATAAGTGTGAGGTCAGCTGGCATTTATCCAGATTGAGGGTCTACCAGAAAACAGTTCTAGAACTGACATATTTAACACACTGTAAAAATATTTTCTTGAACACATCTTTAGTATTAATTTTTATGAGACATTGTGTCAGAATTGACTCAAGACTTCAGCGTTGAATTTGAGCCTGTTAAATCTTAATGACTGCCATGTGATGTCCTATCAAACCATCTATAAAACATAACTGGCTATTCATGGCCAAATACATAGTAACCTAATTTCCAAAAATTATGAGGCCTATAGTAAGATTCAAAATATAGATGTAGGTAGGTTGAAAGATGCATTGTATCTTTTCATAGTATTATAAAAGCTAAGTGTGTTGGAAATTGCTGTTAGGTGCCTGAGCATGCCTGAAGATGAGTGTTTTGAACTCTTTAACGGCTGAGTAACTGGTAATGTAGTTAGAAAACTAGGTAAAGCCAGTCCTCAGTTGTTAGCTGGCTGGCCTCATGCTTGCTTAAGATCTCCTAAAAACTTTGTCATAATGTCATTTTGTAAAATATTTATGAAGTGTGTTAAAAATTACTATGTTGGCTGTGAACCCAAATGATAATTCTTCCCATAGTTCCAACACATTTTCCTCACAAGAAGAAAACAGGCCATTTAACCTTTTCCTTAAGTATCACAGACCTATTTGACTCCCCTCAGTAGGATATTATCTAGCAACTTTGAAGTACATGGTTCAAATGGAATTACTCTAATAACAGTTTGTGCAAGGTCCATGTGGGTATGTCTCATCTAACTTGATTATTCTCCTTAGATTCAAAATTATAGTCTGCAAATTGAAAATTATATATAGCTTTTGCAAGGCGAGACCATAATTCTAGGCTTGTACTATTTTTTTTTTTTTTCATTCCCAATAAATCACACTCAAAGCAGGCCTGACACTGGACTGTCCTTTAGCATCCAGGAAAGCCCTAAGTCAGCTGTTGACGGAGTGCCGCTGTTTAGGTTCTCAGCAGACCTTGAGACTCCTCTGAAAATTTGCTCACGTTCCTCCTCTTTACCCCTGGAAAATATACTCTAGGCCAATATTGAGTGGCTCTCTTCTCTTGCCTGCAGATCTGAGTTTTCACCTGTGCAGATCCTTCCAAATTAGGCTTGCTTCCTTCATATCTCAGTAAGGGTGAGGGTAAATCCATGCCAGAAGGTGGTAGCGTAGGCCTCCACTATCGGTGATGTTTACTGTACCCACTTTATGTCTCAGAGGTTCTTGGGCTATTTAAATTACCTTTCAGAGTAGAAGTTTACAGTTGTGAGTCACAATGCATTGGGGAGACTCATTGCCAGCATTTTTAAGTGGGATGGGATGGGTTAGAATTGAATAGAAAAGTGGGGGAGGAAGGGGGGGGTGGATAGAAGACACTGAGAGGTCCAGTTTAAATACACTGGTCAGGAAGATTTCAGTGATGGTTTGGATGTGGTGGAATTTACAGTCTGCCGTCTGAAAGCAACCCTCCTCCAAGAGTGATCTTCAGACTCCGTCAGGTAAACAGAAGGGTCCTATAGCTAAATGGGTTTGGGAAATTCAGGTACAAAAAAAGTTCAACATGTTTTTTTATTATGTGATTGTTGGGCTCTCCAAATACGCAAGAAGGCACTATGTATAGCCATGCGCTATTTCCTGAACTTGACTAAAGTCATGATGGTCATGAGAATGAGGGTAATAGTGGTAAAGCTTATTGAGCATGTGCTTTGTGCCAGGCTCTGTGCCGACTGCTTTCTGGGTATGGTTTCTCTCCCCATGTGGTGCAGCAGGGAGGCATGGGGTCAATCTATGGGAACGGTGGTACTAGTAGGACTCGGAAGGAAGAGAGTTTAAGAGGAAGGATAGTAAATTCAGCTTTGGATGAACTGAGCCTGGTATGTTTTGGGGACCTCCAGGCCTGGAGTTCTAGAGCTCAGGAGAGAATGGAGGTGCACATTTGGAAATTATTGTCCCTAAAGTGCTCATTGAAAGAAAGTGACTATGGAGATTATGAATTTAGTAAGGATGGTACACAGTGGAGAGCAGAGATGTACAAAATCTAGCTTGCTGCAACAAACATTTGAGAGCTCTTAAAACCCATCTGGGGAACACGGAAACTATTCTGAGTCCTGTGGCTCCTACCTCCAGATACATTTGTAAATGTTTGTAGATTCATTATCTCTTCCACCCATAGTATCCTAATGCTGATTTGGCAGTTCTGTGAAATCTGTGTCCTGTTGTGTTCTTCTATGACTTTCAGTTTATTCGCTAAGAACACTAGTGGGTGACTATGCATCACGGAGTTAGTGTTAACCCTTGTTAAGGAAGCTTAAGAACACGGTTAATATGTTCTTACCAAGAAATGGGTCAGATCCGTGAAACCTCTTTGCCTCCAAGTATCTGTTAATTTCGGAATAAAGGCCCATAATTTAGAAATAAGGCCTTTTGATATCTTTTTTTCAATTACCGTTTTTTTCTCATTTAAAAATAATGCATTCCTGTTGTTGGAATAGCCCCATAAATATCTTAAATCTACACATTATTTCACAGCTGTGTTCCTTGTTTTACATTGATGAGTTTGTTTTAGTAGCCCATCCAAATTGTTAGAATCAGAAGGTCAGTGAGGTAAAATTAAAACAAGTACTTTAGGAGATTGTAAACACAGAATAAATTTCAGCCTCATGTAAATGAGGTGTGATTTCCATAATAAAGCCATGATTGTTGTCACTGGTGCCTGGCAATAAAGCCAGGGCTGCAATTATGAAGAGAAGAAATAATATAGCACCACACTTTCTTTAAAAATGGCAATTAAATTCATTGAAATAATATTTTCCATTAAAAAATAAAGAGATTTTATGTATCTTCAATGGAATCTACAAAAGCCCATAAGTAGACTTCCTTAATGGTAGTAGTACTAAATGACACATCCACTTGCTGATTTTTTTTTTCCTTTCCACAAGTAATTTCTTTTACTAAAACCTTTCAGACTACTTTGTTTTTCACATTAATGACTCCTTGCTTATTTAAGTACTTAAATTAAGTACTTGAGGGGCGCCTGGGTGGCTCAGATGGTTAAGCGTCTGCCTTGGGCTCAGGTCATGATCCCAGGGTCCTGGGATCGAGTCCCACATCGGGCTCCTGACTCAGTGGGGAGTCTGCTTCTTCCTCTCCCTCTGCCTCTCCCACTGCTCATGCTCTCTCTCTCTCTCTCTCTGTATCTCTGTGTCTCAAATGAAAAAATAAAATCTTTAAAAAAAATAAAATAAATTAAGTACTTTGAGGATTTGATTTTTTTTTCTCCCTGTCATAGAACTTCATCTTAACATAAGCCTGCCTTTTTTAGCATGGCCTTTAAAAAAAAAATTGTAGTAAAATATACGTAACACAAAATTTACCATTTTAACCATTTTCAAGTTTACACTCCAGTGGCAAAAAGTACATTCACAACGTTGTGCAACCATCACCACTGTCCATTGCCAGAAGTTTTTCATCAACTCAAATGTAAACTCTGTGCCTAATAAACAGAACTTCCTATTCCCCATTTCTCCTAACCCCTGCTGACCTCTCTTCTACTTTCTGTCTAGATGCATTTGCCTACTCGAGGCACCTCGTAAAAGTGGAATCATACAATATTTGTCCTTTTGTGTCTGGCTCACTTTATCTAACATAATGTTTTCAGCATTCATCTATGTTGTAGCACATGTCAGAATTTCATTCCTTTTTGAGGCTGAGTAATATTCCATCACAGGTATATACAATAGCAAGCATTTCCACTGCAGACATTTTCACCACATAACTAATAGGCCAAAAGGCAATTTGGTCATAAGAGATAAAGTCACGAAAAATAAAAGAGGGAATTCATTAAAAAGAACATAATCAAATATGAAAAATGAATGACAAAATTAAAAAGACTTTATTGTGAAATACAAAATATTTGGATACATTTTATTTATTTATTTATTTATTTATTTATTTATTTATTTATTTATTTATTTATTTATTTTTAAGTAGGCTCCATGCCCAACGTAGGGCTTGAACTTACGACCCCTACATCAGGAGCTGCATGCTGTACTGACTGGGCCAGCCAGGCGCCCTTGAATACATTTAAATGTGTGTAGATTCACTGCACAGATAACTGGTTTTATTTTGTGAATTGCACCTAAGCATTTGTCTTCCAAGTCTTTCATTCATAGTATTATGCTTTTGTTGGTTTGTTTGTTGATGCATCTCCTAGTTCAGCATCACACTTTTTCTTGTTTTACTAAAATTTCTTCCTTCATTAACAGAGTTATCGGTTTCTAAATACTAGGATGCATATTTGTAACTGAGCTTTGAAGTGCATTATGAAAACCTTCTACACTGTTGATTGTTCTTGGCATATTGTCACATGTTCGTTGACAGATGTTCCAAAGTTCTGTGGAAAATGTGGGTTCAAAACTCTGCCAGTGTATAGACCATTCTGAGGGCTAAGATTTGTAGAAAATGGGAGTACTGTGTCAATGGAGAAATGAACCAAACCATCAACCAGGCATCTCTTTTATTTTTGTTATGGCAAAATTGCTTTATGGCCAGTCAGTTATGTGTCTAAAATGTTTGCCCCAAAAATGCTTGCAGCAAAGATGTTTATGGTGAAAGTACCTAGAACCATTGAAATTCTGTTTTCTAATTCACCCCTAAATATAAGTTTCTAATGTTGCCAGTTATAAATGCCTGCTTCCGTAAGCATTGACTTACACAGACAACAAAAAACTAGTGGTTCACCAAATGTGAAATATCAGCTTGTGAAATAAGAAACTGATATGATTTTCATTAAGTGCAGCATTAATTTTCAGTTTGCCAAATGGAATTCACCGCAGCTGTTAAACAACAACACGCCCCTCCCCCTTCATCACTACCACCCACTCCCAACAGCCCTTCTGCAGTCAGTTACTCTACACCCCAAAGAGGATGAAGGTACCTGCTTAGAGATGGATTAGCCATAAGGCTGATGAAGTTTAAGTTTTAGGGCCCCTCCCTTGCATAGGTCCCTTCCAGGATTCGATACGTATTTTTGCTTTGGCAATTCTTATTTTTTAAAGAAGGCTCTGCAAGTTTTATAAACTTCAGGCCCACAAAATCTGGATGTGCCTCTGGATATGTTTCTTCCATCTGAAATCGTTTACTCATCGTTGTACTGCTGGAAAACCAGCCTGGGTCTATTATTCAATACACTGAGTTATTTATGACTGGCTTTCTTCCTTGCAGAGTTTCTGGTCTGGGGTGCCAAGCTACCACACTTTTCTGCAGAGTTCCAGAGAAACCTAGGCCATGGGTGTTTCTAGTCAATCCCAGTATGCTCTCTTGGCTCTCCCACTGAGCTTTGTCAGCACACAGCACTTGTTTGGCTGTAGGCACTTTAGAGGAACATGCAGGCCAAATTTTGAAAATTGGGTTCCTAGTTGTTCATGCAAAATACGCATGTCCTTTTGTACTCTGCACAGAGCCATAAATAGAATTTTGTACTTACACAGTGGGAACAAAGAATGCAATTGCCAAACTTGATATCTAATCTTTAAAAAATTTAATGAGCATAGCATAGGAAGTTTCCTAAATATTAGGGTATCTTGTCATAAGTAAAAATGAGCCCCTGGCCCTTTATCAAATTGTATGATTTCATTAAACAAAAATAAATTTTTATAAAATTTAAATAAATCTTAATACATTTTCTCCTGGCCTGCTGTAAGGCATTAATGACAAAGGAATTATTCATCTGTATAAACTGTGTCCTTTTTTTTAAAGATTTTATTTATTTATTTGACAGAGAGAGAAGGAGAGCAAGCACAGGCAGGGGGAGTGGCAGGCAGAGGGAGAGGGAGAAGCAGGTTCCCCGTGGAGCAGGGAGCCAGATGCAGGGCTCAATCCCAGGACCCTGGGATCATAACCTGAGACACTTAACCGACTGAGCCACCCAGGCACCCCAAACTATGTTTTATATTATTCTTGTTTTCTCTGTGAAGTTATAATAATAACTCAGACAATTTTATATTTCTTATGAAGGGTCTATTTGGGAAGATACCAGCATAGTGCCTTTCTCCTCAAAAAAAGGACTGCTCAGGTTCCCTATTCCTTCTCCCCTCCCCCATTCCCTTTCCTTCCTTTCTCTTCTAGTGTTTTTCCTTTCTCTTCCCTTGCCCAAGAATCTCATCCTAACGCCCTACTCACAGTTACCATCCAGAGAGAGGTGTTGAAGTATGGAGTATGGGAGCCCTGTTCATTGTGAGGGGGGCATTTGTGTGAGGGGTGGGGTACAGCCCCACAGGAGGTGTCAGAACCCACGTGTGCAAGGGAAGGGATGATAGCATCGGGAGACTGGTTACAATCAAATAGGGCGGTTGATCAAATAGGTAAATATATTAAGAACAATGAGAAATAGATTTCTTAACAACAGAGAAGAGATTTACAAAAATTAAAAGGAAGAAAATTAGAATTAACCCTGTGGTGTTGGATTGAAATTAGAAGTATGGGTGTGACCTAATGATGTTCATTATATAGAGACAGATCCAGTGATCCAGATGTAAATGTGTGTGTGCGTTCATATGTGTACCTCCATATATTCTCTAGCTCTGTCTACTGAGAGGGCCTAGGGGTAGAAACACCCCAATAATCGTGAGCATACCTAGTACCCAGTCTTTGTTTTTAAGTGCCATTTCCGCCCCCTCCCCCCCCAACCAGAACTGGATCAGGGAAAGTACAAGATGAGTTTAAAACATCTTGTTGGACCAAAAACCAAGGAAGTGCTTAACAGAATGATGAGGACATAACAAAAGGCACAGAAGTCATCTTGCAAAATTTAGGATAATTTGGGGCATCAACATGAAAATAATGGACAATAACCCATTAAATAAATTGAGAATCTATGAGTCCATATTTTAAAAATAAATAAATGAGTAAATCAAACATTCGATAAGGGAATGGGTGTTTATCCAGTTTCAAGGTCATCCCACACAAATACTTAGTAATCACAAAGGAAAACAGACTAACTTCACGGTGGAGAACGTATGGAGCCACTACCTTAATCAAGTGACCTGAATGAGCAGCCCAAGTAATGGGACAAATTGAATTTTTGTGCTACCCAACAGAATGCTATAAAAAGGGCCCAGCCTCCCTTCTGTGATTTCTGCCAGACTTTATAATCTGAATCACAGGAAAACATCAGATGAACTCAAATTTAAGGACACTCTACAGGAAAAACTGGCTGGTAATCTTCAAAAGTGTCAGTCTTGAAAGCCAAGTCCACACAGATGCGGTGTTGGGGATTAAAGGAGATTGCAGAAGCATGTCAACCGGACCTTTCTGCTACAAAGGGGATAATGGGAACAATGGACAAATCTTGAATGGGATCTGAGGATGGCAGTAATAGATCAGCATTAATTTCCTGATTTGATGGTCCCCTGGTGTTTATGTAGGAGAATATCTTTATAGAAAATATACATTAGTGTATTTAGAGAGGAGGGGCGCCTGGGTGGCTCAGTCAGTTAAGCACCTGACCCTTGGTTTTGACATCAGTCACGATCTCAGGGTCATGAGATCGAGCTCCACGTTGGGCTCCAGGCTCAGTGCAGAGTCCGCTTGAGTTTCTCTCTCTCTCCCTTCCTCTCTCAAATAAATAAATAAATCTTTTTTTTTTTTTTTAAGTATTTGGATAGGAAAAATCAAACAAAAAGGAAGTAAAGTATGGGGGCACCTGGCTGACTCAGTCAGAAAAGCATGCAACTCTTGATCTGGGTTCAAGCCCCATATTGGGTGTAGAGATTAAGAAAAAAATAATAAACTTAAAAATGTTACTTTAAAAATATATTTAAAGGGGCGCCTGGGTGGCTCAGTCGGTTAAGCGACTGCCTTCGGCTCAGGTCATGATCCCGGAGTCCCGGGATCGAGTCCCGCATCGGGCTCCCTGCTCGGCAGGGAGTCTGCTTCTCCCTCTGACCCTCCCCCCTCTCATGCTCTCTCTATCTCATTCTCTCTCTCAAATGAATAAATAAAATCTTAAAAAATAAATAAATAAAAATAAAAATATATTTAAAAACATAGCATTCAGAGGGTGATGCAGGATTCAGTTGGAAACTTTTAAGTGGCTCAGTAAGAAAAAAAACCCTGGTTGTCAGACTGTACTGGTAGCTCTTCTGTAAGTTCAAGAATGTTTCAAAATAAAATTTTTAAATTGCTAAAGTTGGATTATTTAATTCTTCCGATTTCCAGAGTGCATGTAGATTCCAGGCAGTAAGTGATAATGGTGGGTATATATGGACCTTGATTGAGGCCTGTCCTCTAAGAGTTGTCAGTGGTGTGGTCCATCCTGATGACAACAGCTTGAAATGTGCTTATTTGCAGCTGCTGTGATCTGATTCACTTTCCAAATCTTATATAGCTTGTCATTTCAATGTTAAAATCCCCTTTTTAAGGTTATTATTCTGTAATGCACATATCAAAGACGAATGAAAAGGGTAATGAAGTCCTGGGCCCTGAAGAAATCTGTCCTGAAAACTACTGAAATAAATTACATGAGAAACAAGGATAGAGTAAACTTAGTGTTGACAATAGCAAACCCATCACTTCATCTTTGCTCTAATGTTAGCTATAAAGTTTGGTGTCTTTTCTGTTAGAAAAAAGGAGATGAGTATATCCTTTTCTATGATACACAAACTAGTATTTGTAGCATTTCTGTTTTAAAATGTCGGGTTAGGGGCGCCTGGGTGGCTCAGTCGTTAAGCGTCTGCCTTCGGCTCAGGTCATGATCCCTGGGTCCTGGGATGGAGCCCCGCATCGGGCTTTCTGCTCAGCAGGGAGCCTGCTTCTCCCTCTCCTTCTGCCTGCCACTCGGCCTACTTGTGCTCGCGTGTGCACTCTCCCTCTCCGTCAAGTAAATAAATAAAATCTTTAAAATAAATAAATAAATAAAATGTCAGGTTAGACTACACTCATTTCGGGAGCACACCACTGCCTGCCGTTTTCTGGTGGAGAGCTCTTCAAGGGGATTATTTACCTGGGGTTGAAATGGGATTGCATCTCTGTAGTTCATGGCACTTCCTGAACAGTCCAGCAGGTGGTAGTCTAGGAGAGGAACAGTTCTCATTCTTCCCCACCCCCTTGCCTACCAGCAAAACAGAAAGAATGTAGACTCAGCAATGTGCCTTCTCTTCTCTGGCATAAGAATGGGATTTCCAAGGTTGTTCTTTCAAAATGGGTACTTCGGCATACAGAGTATACAAGAAAAGAGCTGATATGCATCTGTGTGTATGCGTGACTATTCAGTATACCAAAGCTCAAAAAAATTTTTTTTTATTTCTAGAAATTCCATTGGTTTTATATCTCTTTGGCCTGATTTCTGTGACATGGCTTTGGGGAGGCCTGCACATGGCTTACAGACACTTCTGGATGTTGGTCCTCTTTGTCATTTTCAACAGTCTACAGGTAAGTTTACAATTTCGTTATTGATGGCACACAGTGAACACAGGGCATGGAGTTTCAACGTCAAGGAATCAAGTGTCTACTCATAGATGAATTCTTAAACACAACATCATACAGAGTTGTAGAATAAAGTGATGGGGGGGCTAAATCTTTAATAACTGAAATATGGTTGGGCTTCTAACTTACTGATTATACAGATAGGGAAGACATAAAATATTTACCCTCCTTTATTTAGAGACATCTAAGTAACTACAAAAACATATTTCTCTTCCAGCAGGATTGATGTTTATAAATTTTGCAGATGGTAGCCATGAACATATGCACATATTTGGACAGTGGCTGTATCTAGATGTTAGATCAATTGAGGAATGAAATAGATACCAGTGTTCAAGCAGTCCACTCTTAAGTCTGGTGCTTAGTAAAATGAGAGTGTTTTGGTTCACTAAAAAATGATTGACATCCTCTAAGTCTGGCAATACCCAGCTTAAATTAGTTTTGTGAGCGTGCTTGGATAGCAAAACTAGAAATTATATAACTGTAGCAAAAATTAAAGCTGACTTTTTTAGTGCTTTTGTTAAAATGGAAAAAGTTGCACCCTGAAATTAACAAATGAACTCATTTGCCTTATTTTCTAAAGTGAAAAGGTCTGTCCTGGACCAAAATAATTTCTTGAATTTACCAAAGATATCTCTAAACAGTCCTTATTTTGACCACCATCGTGCAAGGAACATGTGTAGAAAAACCCATTAGGATGATAGCATACAACTAAAACAAGACTCAAAGCATAATTCGGTTTAATTTTAAGGAGATGATTTATTTAGTGACACCTTATCTTCCAGCAGGGTGCCTAATCAAATCATCATATGGGTTTAGGAAGAGCAAAAATACAAAGTAACTTGGAAGTTTGACATCAAGTCGATACAAGTAGATACTTAGACATCTCTTTATAGCCATAGTGAGAATCAAGTGCCTAGTGCTAGCACATTGTGTTAGTGTTACCAGTACCAGGATGAAGGTGACAGGCCTGCTCCTGGAGAATGTGATGATTCAAGAGAGTAAACAATCACTGGTGAGAGTACACTGTGGCAGGTGCCATGCAAACAAAATGTTGTAAGAGCTGAGTGAAGGGCCTGTTTACTCCTGCCTGTGCTGGCATTTGAGATGAGCCCCAGAAGTGAGCCATTCAGGTCAGAGGCCCTGTCTGGTCACCTTTAAATCCCCAGGGCCTAGTGGAACTAGCACCAAGGTCCACACTGACAGCCTGCAGATGGATTTTATTTGGTGGATATACAAGAGTACACAGAACAGTGTTTTAAATGGTTTAATTTGCTGCAAACTTTGTAAATTGAGAAATTCCACATAAAAATTTGAACTTCTGGCTTTTCTTTAATGGCAGTACCTGCTTGGCAGCAATTCTCCAGTCCTAAGTAGATGCTGCCCCCTTTAGATGGGGCATGTGACCTTATGACACGTGATAGACTTCATTCATTCATTTCACCTGCCTGTGAGTTTGTGACACCTTTAATGTTGATTAACTAAGTGAAGAGTGTAAGGTTAGAGATGGGTATTTCAGGCAGAGAAACAGTGTTAGCCAGGGCAGTGCAAAGGAAAAGTGATCCATCTTGCCGAGATTTAGCAAAGAGCCGGGGTGGGGGTGGGAAGAAGAAAAGCTTTGCAGTTAGGAAGGTAACTCTGGGAGCAGAGGCAGACAAGGGTAGGTTGGCCTCCATGCCATGCTACCATGCTTGGGATGGGCTGTTAAACTTCAGCTTTTAAGCAGTGGGAAGCCATCAAAGTTGGAGTTTTTGTTTGTTTTGTTCTGATTTGTTTTTTATATTTTGTGAGTTTTTAGATTTTTTTAAATTTTGATTAGGAATGACATGCTTGTACTGCTTGTACTGGAAACAGGAGGGTTCTGAAATGTGGAACAGCTCCAGTTAGGTGGGCTACTATCATATTCCAGCCTATAATGCTCTGGCAGCATACCTGGGAATAGAGAGTAGGTGACAGGTTTGAGAATTGTAAAGGTAACTACGAATGAAATTTGGTTAGCCAATAAAATGTAGGAATGGGAGTATGAAAGAACAACATCATTTAGAAATGCCTGGTTCGGGGTGCCTGGGTGGCTCAGTCGGTTAAGCGTCTGGCTCTTGATTTCGACTCAGGTCAGGATCTCAGAGTCATGGGATTGGGCTTGATGCTGAGCCCAGAGTCCGCTTGAGATTCTTCCCCCCTCCTTTCCCCCCCCCGTTCCACCCCTGCTCACGCACTCTCCCTCCCCCTCCCTCTCTCTTTCTCAAATAAATAAATAAAATCAGAAAGAGAAAGAAAAAGAAAGAAAGAAAGAAAGAAAAAAGAAAAAAAACAACAAACAAATGCTTGGCTCAGGCAAATGGCTGGGTACCCACACCTTTAGTCAACATGAAGATCACATTCAGCACAGGGTTCTGGGAAATAATGCAGTAAGGTCAGTGAGTTGGTAAGATGTGGGAGACATTAGTAAAGCTACCAATATTTTAGGGGTGCCTGGGTGGCTCAGTTGGTTAAGCATCTGCCTTCGGCTCAGGTCATGATTCCGGGGTCCTCGGATCGAGCCCCACATTGGGCTCCCTGCTCCGCGGGAAGCCTGCTTCTCTCTATCCCTCTCCCCCTGCTTGTGTTCCCTCTCTAGCTGTCTCTCTCTCTGTCAAATAAATAAATAAAATCTTGAAAAGAAAAGACTACCAGTATTTTAGTAACTAGGTATTGGAGAGGGCTAGTGAAAGATTATTAATGGAAGGGAACCAGTTTAGAACAGTTTGGAGTTGTTGGTAGAAAAGAAAGTTTCAAAAAGAAACAATACTAACTCTGTCAAGGGTAGCAAAGATAAATAGCATGAGAGCTGAGGGCAGTGTGGTTTAGTACAGTGCTCCCCATCTGTGGTTTGCATCAGAATCACGTGGACTGAAACACAGCCTTTCTGATACAGTAGATCTGGGCACACCTGAGAGTTTGCTTTTCTAGCAAGTGCCCGGATGATGCTGATTCAGCCGGTCTAGGGACCACAGTTTGAGAACTGCTTGTGTAGTAGAGCATGATCCTAACTCCACCAACCCATCTTATCTGGTTGACTTCAGCTGAGTCATGAATACAAATTTTTTTCTACTTTCTACTTCATCTGCAAAATGGGAATAAATACCACTTAGGATCATGGTGTGATTTAATTAAGTGGCATAACAAATATAAAGCAATTGTACAGTACTTCACACGTGTAAGGAATAGTTATTTTTATTCAAGAATTTAATGGAGAATAGAGAGAAAGGAATAGCTTAGGAAGGACATTTGACTGGTTGGTTCAAAGGAGATTTTGTTTTGTTTTGTTTTCTTTACTTGTGAAAAGAACCAACAAAGAAGGAGAAACTGACAAGTGGAGGAAAGACTCTGCTGTGGCCAGATCAGACAGGGCAGGAAGAACAGAAGTGATAGAGGGTGAGGAGAGATGTTTCTCTCTCTGAGGCTAGGGAAGGAGGGAAGAAAAGGTAAACATGGAAAAACCATTTTAAAGCTGGAAGTGTGGAAAGTTGGAATTTGTATCTAATGCCCTCTCTTTTCTCTGAAATTCAGGAAGCAAGGACATTTGCTGAGAAAAACGGGTTGAAAGCTTGAGCTAAAAACAGTAAAAGGTACGCAGCAGTTTCTAGGCAGAAAGTAAATAGCAAACTATGGTAGGTTGGAAGATGGTCAAGAAACGGACTGCAGGGGCGCCCGGGTGGCTCAGTCGTTAAGCGTCTGCCTTCAGCTCAGGTCATGATCCCAGGGTCCTGGGATCGAGCCCCGCATCGGGCTCCCTGCTCAGCAGGAAGCCTGCTTCTCCCTCTCCCACTCCCCCTGCTTGTGTTCCCTCTCTCGCTGTCTCTCTCTGTCAAATAAATAAATAAATCTTAAAAAAAAAAAAAAAAGAAACGGACTGCTTAGAGAGAAACCCGTGGGATTCAGTGGAGATTAGACACTTGAAATCAGTGACGGAACCTCTCAGCAGCAGTTAAAGAAATGTAAACCTTAAGGTTAAAATGGTAGCCAGTGTAACCTATCCAACCACGTACACACGAAAAAGTCTGTTGAGCTCTTATGGAGATTTATTAGTAAAAGAGAACTGCTGCGGTACACCTGGGTGACTCAGTCGGTTAAGCGTCTGCCTTAAGCTCAGGTCATGATTCCAGGGTCCTGGGATTGAGTCCTGCATTGGGCTCCCTGCTCAGCGGGATCCTGCTTCTCCCTCTGCCTACCACTCCCCCTGCTGTGCTCTCTCTCTTTCTCTCTCTGACAAATAAAATCTTAAAAAAGAGAGAGGGAGAACTGTTGGGCATTCAACGATGTTTCATGGGGAGATATAAAAGAAGTCGTTCTGGTCTGTTTCTTAGAGGAACTTAAAGCTAAGTATAAAAACTAAAAACGTTTCAAACCCATATATAATGAGCTTCATTCTATCTATGTGACACTATTGAGGTGATGAATTTCTGTATCACTCTGGCACATTAGTACATTCCTGGCACCAGTGCTCAGTGAATCATTCTTAAAAAGAATGCCTGTCAAGAAACACTTAAAAATATGATTTCACTAGCATTTATTGGGGTTCATTTGGTTTATAAACTGCCTCATGTCTTCAACTAGGACATTTTCATGGAATATGACTATATAGTAGTAAGATCTTCCAAGTATGTTCCATGAAGCCTTAATGGTTATTATTATCTTTTTTTTTTTTTAAAAACTGGCCTTTGTATTTTTTTAACTGGCTTTTATCAATATCTGCAACCACAAAAGTATACATCTTATGCTTGGCTACTGTATTTTACCCAAAGGAGATTACTGTCTCTTTTTTTCACCCAGATTATTAATATGTGATACATGCTCAAAGACTAATAGATAAAAGGTATCTTTTTTTTTTTAAAGATTTTATTTATTTATTTGAGAGAGAGAGAGAGCATGAGAGGGGGGAGGGTCAGAGGGAGAAGCAGACTCCCTGCCGAGCAGGGAGCCGGATGCGGGACTCGATCCCGGGACTCCAGGATCATGACCTGAGCCGAAGGCAGTCGCTTAACCAACTGAGCCACCCAGGCGCCCGATAAAAGGTATCTTTTTATAATATTCTGAATTTTTAAATATTTATTATTTAATGCAATTTTTAAAAGGGAATCTTTTTTTCTTTTTTCAAGTAAACTCTACCCACAATGTGAGGCTCAAACTCATGACCCGAGTTCGAGAGTCATATATTTTAGTAATTAAGCCAGCCAGGTACCCCAAAAAGGGAATCTTTTTTAAATGTTTTTTTTTTTTACTTGGGTACAGTGGACACACAACATTACGTTAGTTTCAGATGTGCACATAGTGATTCGCCATCTCTATACGTTATGCTGTGCTCACAAGTACAGCTCTTATCAGCATACAATGCTATTATAGTATCACTGACTGTGTTCTCTATGCCGTGCCTTCTTCATTCTGTAACTGGAAGCCTGTATCTCCCACTCACTTTAACCCATTTTGCCCATCCTCCTGCCCCTCTCATCTCTGGCAAACATCAATTTGTTCTCTCTATTCATAGGTCTGATTCTGCTTTTTGTTTGTTTATTCATTTGTTTTTTTAGATTCCACATTTAAGTGAAATCATATGGCATTTGTCTTTCATAATCTGCCTTATTCTACTTTGCATAATACTGTCTAGGTCCATCCATGTTGTCACAAATGGCATAATCTCATCCTTTTTTAAGGCTGCAAAATATTTCACTGTATATAGATACTACACCTTCATTATCCATTTGTCCATCAGTGGGCACGTGGGTCTTCCATGTCTTGGCTATTGTAAGTAACACTGCAGTAAGCATAGAGGTGCATATATCTTTCAAATTAGTGTTTTTGTTTTCTTTGGGTAAATACCCAAAGTGGATTTATTGGGTCATATGTTATTTCTATTTTTTTAAAAAGATTTTATTTATTTATTTGACAGAGAGAGATAGCGAGAGCAGGAACATAAGCAAGGGGAGTGGGAGAGGGAGAAGCAGGCCTCCCACCGAACAGGGAGCCCAATGCGGGGCTCGATCCCAGGACCCTGGGATCATGACCTGAGCCAAAGGCAGACCCTTAATGACTGAGCCACCCAGGCGCCCCTGTTATTTCTATTTTTAATTTTTTGAGGAACCTCCTTAGTGTTTGCCACAGTGTCTGTACCAATTTACATCCCACCAACAGCATATGATGGTTCCTTTTCCTACACATCTTCTCCAACAGTTGTTACTGTGATATCTTACCATGGTTTTGATTTGCATTTTCCTGATGATTAGTGATGTTACGTATCTTCTCATATGTCTATTGGTCATCTGTATGTCTTCTTTGAAAAAATATCTATTCAAGTCCTCTGCCCATTTTTTTAAATTAAGTTCAATTAGCCAACATACAGTACATCATTAGTTTTTGATATAGTGTTCAGTGATTCATTAGTTGCGCATAACACCCAGTGCTCATCACATCACATGCCCTCCTTAATACCCATCACCCGATTACCCTATCCCTCCACCCCCCTCCCTTCTGTAACCCTCAGTTTGTTTCCCGGAGTCCAGAGTCTCTCATGGTTTGTCTCCCTCTCTGATTTCTTCCCATTCAGTTTTCCCTCCCTTCACCTATGGTCCTCTGCGCTATTCCTTACATTCCATATATGAGTGAAACCATATGATAATTGTCTTTCTCTGCTTGACTTATTTCACTTAGCATAATCCCCTCCAGTTCCATCCATGTCGATGCAAATGGTAGGTATTCATCCTTTTTGATGGCTGAGTAATATTCCATTGTATATATGAACCACATCTTCTTTATCCATTCGTCTGTTGAAGGACATCTTGCTCTGCCCATTTTTTAATCGGATTGTAGTTTTTTTGGGGGGGGTGTTGAGTTGTATAAGTTCTTTATATATTTTGGATATTAACCCCTTATTTGATATATCATTTGCAAATATCTTCTCCCATTCAGTAGATTGTTTTTTTGTTTTGTTTTGTTGATGGTTTCCTTCGCTATGCAAAAGCTTTTTTTTTTATATTTAGTCCCAGTAATTTATTTGTAGTTTAAAAAAGAGAATCCTAATCACTTGAAATATTATCAGGAATTTCTTATCACTCTCTGAAGTTTCAAATTTGAGCTACCAAGCATCTAATACATTTGAGCATTTAAGAAAATGTATACGTAGTACTTTGTAATGCTTGATGGATACAAATACAAAGTGAGATTAGAAAAATTATCTTTCTAAATATGTTTGCTATTTTTATTGCTTTAATAATCTTATTGACCATGGTGGCCACCACCAGTGCAAGACTTACCTCCTACCAGGTTTCTGGCTCTAGCGCTGAAGGAGCTTATTCCCCAATAGGAAAATCCTACGTAGGACTTAAATTACCCTCACGCTGGATCACAGACAATGCAGAAACTGGTCATATGGTGACAGTTACTCTGGCCAGGCCTGGGTCGTGAGCAGACTCCATTGGTAGAAGGAGTTGAATTGATCTGACTGAGCTCACAAAAACCACATAGAGTGGAATTCCCATCGGAGGAAAGGATGCTTTTATCAATAAAAGGGGTGCAGCAGTGGTAGGTAGGCTAATGTAACAGACATCCAGTATATATATTTTCTAAATTTTCTTGTTCATTCATGTAAGTTTGGGCAAGGCCAAAGACCGCTGTTGTCAAAACACTGGGATACTTCATCTGTGTAGCCTCAGTTTATTATCAATATCCTTGGTATCTATTATCTAACCAAATATCTCTGTATATTCTACAAGAAATTCATAAGGAACCACACTTAATATGTTTAATATTTTTCTAATTCCCTGATCCATTAATCCAATATCCTTTATTTTTTAAAAAGTTAATTGAGTTTGTTATTTTTTTCTTTTTTTAAAGATATTTATTTATTTGACAGAGAGAGACACAGCAAGAGAGGGAACACAAGCAGGGGGAGTGGGTGAGGGAGAAGCAGGCCTCCTGCTGAGCAGGGAGCCCAGTGTGGGGCTCGATCCCAGGATCCTGGGATCATGACCTGAGCTGAAGGCAGACGTTTAACGACTGAGCCACCCAGGTGCCCCAAGTTTGTTATTTCTAAGATTTGTGCTAATTTATAGCTCACAGCTTTCTTAGACTGTTCAGTCCAAGGTATATCCTAACTGTGTAACGATAATGGGAGTAATCACCAGGCTTGATTATCAGCCGATAGGCACTGCTCCAACCCTATCAGTTGTGAAAGTATTGAAACAGCTGGTGTTTTAACTCTGTGTTTTAACTCTGTGTCCAGCTTCTAGCCACGTAAGCTAGGAGCATCCCCAGACTCCCAGCAGCTGAAAGACTAATGCTTGGCCAGACAGGGAGCCTCCAGGAACCTAACTCCAGCTCTAGACCTACAGCCATTCTAATTGGTCAATGTCTGTGCCACACTCATTAAACATTTTGCATATCACGCATAGCTTAATTACATTCTAAAGTATTTTCCATTTTTAACCTGAACGAGTCAGATTCAGACTTAAATACAGCATTTATTGCAGATTTTCTTCTAGGGCTTTCTCACTGACTAACAATTTTTTCACATGTGTAGGGAATCCCATATAGGATAATAAGGGTAGCCAGCAATATCAGGAATGAGCTTCTTAAAGATGCTGGAAAACAAGTTTTTGGAGAAGATTCACATACATAGAAGAACCTTTCCAAAAACTGAAATGCATTCTTGGAATGCGTAAGCTGGCAAGGGAGCAGAACTTTACATAGTATTGAGATATGACACTTCTCAGTATGTGAGTTATGAGACCACATTGTTCGGAGTCCTGTTTGACTGTCTCTCTGTAACTGGCTTTTACATGTTCGTTTATACAAGCATCTGGTCTCGAGATGTTCCTGAGATGTTTCCTGGCAGTTTTTGAACCACTTGCTATTTCACAGAAGGGAGTCACAACATGGAATCTGTAGCTAAAAATATATAGCCTGTGTTCAAATTTAAGATCAGCTGGTTAAAATCATTTTTATTCCTAGCCGCATGTCTTCAAACAGCTAAGTGGCTGGGAAGTAAGTAACTCAAAGGTGGAAACAGTTTCTTCTACATTTTTATTGTTTTTTGGTGGCCACTGGAGTGCTTTGAACATATAACACATCTTTTAATACAGAAAAATAGTGTTTCTTTTCTTCCCCCTCTTTCTTTCCCTCCCTCTTTCCTTCTTTCTTACTTCTTTCCTTTCTTCCTTCCTTGCTTTCCATATATCTCTTGTTTTACATGTTGAATTTCAGTTTTAAAACTAAAGCCTTTTTTAAAAGATTTGATTTATTTATCTGAGAGAGAGAGTATGAGTGGAGGGAGGGGCAGAGAGAGAACGAGAGGGACAAGCAGACTCCATGCTGAGCGTAGAGTCCAATGCTGAGCTCCATGCGGGCTCAATCCCAAAACCCTAAGATCATGACCTGAGCCAAAGTCAGACACTTAACCAACTGAGCCACCCAGGCGTCCTGAAACTACAGCCTTCTTTAATGCAGAAATTTTCCCAAATGAAAATAGTTCTTGAGTTACCATAAGACATGGGACCTGTTTCTTTGCTCACAAAAACATACAAAGTTCATTGCAATTGGAATAGAAAATTAATAATCCACCTTTAATGTTTTTCTGTGAGAATTCCTATTTAGCATCCAGAGGGGTTCAGTGCAGGTGTCTGCTTAGATACAGTACATATTTAGTCTTGGCTGCTTTCTTTTGAGGATAAACAGCTCTTGGGAAATACACATTGTTAAATAATCAGTTACAGAGGACTAATTGTTTCAAGGCACTCCCTTTGCAATTGCTTTCCAACAGCCAACAGTAATAAGAAATGTCACTTTGTTTCCACTGGAGACGAGCACATGAACTATTCATGAAGAGTGGAAAAGCAATCTTCCCAGAAAACCCTGGAATAAACATGATGAAGCCAGGGGAGGTTGGGACTCTCATTGATTTGTCCCAGAGCCATGTCAAGTTCAGTGAGGAAAAAAAAAAAAAATGGCTACACTCATTTTGTAGCGTGAGATGCAGAGACTAATGAATGCCTGGTGTGCTCTTCAAAACATCCCAGAACATTTCTATAACTTTACAAATAAATATACAGAAGCTAAGACAAGGAGGTGTATTTAAATTGTCTTGATTAGGTCATGCCACTGTCTAATGTTCAGTAACATCTGGGCTTGTGAAACAGCTTTGTGTTTTCCTGTAATAAACCTCCTGACTCCATTTGACAGTGAGTGACAGTGTCTAACATCGCCTCCTCCTTACCCCGTTGATTGACCAGGCAGGGCTCTTTGGACAGACCGCAGGATTTTTACTTTTGTTTGTACTAGATTCTGTAAATAAAAGTGTCGGGGTCTGATCAGCCAGGGGATGTCTTCCATGAATACAGTTTTTGTAAGGAGGGGATTGCATAGCCTACATTTTGACACCTGGCTTTATCCTTGCCACGCAATAGGTGCCTCCATTTCTCCTGCCCCAGTGCTTCCATTTCAGAGTTTTCTCTGTGCCCTCCATGACCACAATTTTTTTCTTTTTTCTTTTTCTTTTTTTTCTTTTTTTTTTTTTTTTTGCATTTCAACCATGTAGCATGCCTTCCTGGACTCTGTGGGCCCTTACCTTATCTGGGAAAAGATCTAGCACACTCTAATCCTTGAAGTAGCAATCGCACAAGAATTAGAGTAAACAAGCCATATACCTCTTTTTGTTAAAACAGTTTTGGGAAAACAAAGCAAACAGTTAACATTTGGGGCCATTTTTTAAGACTTTATTTATTGGACACAGAGAGAGCACAAGCAGGGGGAGCGGCAGGCAGAGAGCAAGGGAGAAGCAGGCTCCCCACTGAGCAGGGAGCCCCATGCGGGCTCTATGCGGGGCTCAATTCCAGGACCCTGGGATCATGACCTGAACCAAAGGTAGTCATTTAACCGACTGAGCCACCCAGGCACCCCGGATTCTTTGCCTTAGTGTTAATTCATAATTTTTCCAGGGTCTAAAATTTTATTCTTATCTCTTATATTACTGAAATATTGGGGTGGGAACAATACATTTTTTTGTAAATACATTTTATATGTATATTTTATGGTAAAATTCAATGTTGAGCTTCTGGATGCAGTGGATTGAGCATGCAGTTAAGTGTCACGAAACCTGTGTTCTACCAAATGACTTGACACCTCTGAGTTTTAGTTACCTACTTTCCAAATGAAGGTAAAATCCAAAAATGCCCTAAATTTTGTCCTAAGGATTATGTAAAAATCTATGTATAAAAATATAATTTGCGGAGTGCCCAGGTGACTTAGTTAAGTCTCCAACTTTTGACTTCAGCTCAGGTCAAGATCTCAGGATGCTGATATCCAGGCCCTGAGATCCAGCCCAGCGTGGAGGCAGCTTGAGATTCTCTCTCTCTCTCTCTTCCTCTGCCCCTCCCTGCTTTTGTGCTCTCTTTCTCTCTCTCAAAAAAAAAAAAAATATATATATATATGTATATAATTTGTAAACTACATAATGTTTTATAAATACAAAATACTGTAAAAGAATAAATGGACAAAGAAGAAATGGTTATCTCAGGAACTATATAAAGACAAATGAGAGGCCAAGAGAGGAGATTTGTAAGCTTAGCCTTTAAATCCTCTCTTAAGCCACTGATTCTCCCCATGAATGATCTCATCCACTCACTCCTAGGTATTCCCTTCATGCAGGTGCCATAGCTCCCCTGTGTCTACCATCACAACGTTCATGTTACAACAGTGGATCCACTGTAGTCACTCATCTGCTTTTAAGTGTGTAGCAAATGCCTTCAGGTTCAAGCAGGTACCTTTGTGGGTGATGTAAGCTTCCTCTGAGACTGTAGGGTTTGGTAGGGAGGACAGAACTGGGAAGTACAGACCCTCCTAAAAGCATGTAAATGAAAAAAACAAACGGGTGGGCCAAACAAAAGCTTTTCCAGGGGAAATTCCCCTGGATACAGTAGAACCTGGCTTTCAGGCCTTGTGATGGTCAGTCTATTTATGGTTTGCCCCCTCTCTTGAGGCAAAGCAAAAGTTTGCTTGGGGGATCCAAGTGACCCAACTGAAAACCTCCTGTGTTAACTGGAAGTCCTCCTCTGGGGCAGTCTTTGGACTCTGTTTCTTCATTCTCCACTGCTGTAAGACTGCTGCATTCTCTGCTTAGCTTTTGAGACTCTGGAGCAGCTGTATTCGAGTAGCTTCTTAGCCTTTCAACCCACACATAGGCAGCTTTGGAAGTGGCAGTTACCTTTATAGTTCCCTTTTGCTTCAGAATCTTGGCCCCTCAAGTCCTGGTTGCCTTAGTCGATTTGAACCCTATTTTTTTGTGTCCCCAGCCTAGTCAGATTGCTGCAACTCCCAGGCTGCAACTTTCTGTTCTGCCTCAAGGCACATCACTTTGAACTGGAAAATTCCTTAGAGGGAAAAAAAAAAAAAAAAGGCAGTGAATATAGTGCTCCCTGCTTGATGGGTTTTGCTTCCGTACAGGATCTTGGCCCCTCAAGTACTGGCTGTTTGGATGGCTTTCATCTGCTATTTTGTTACTGCTTGTGTTGTTTTCTTATTGTCTATGTGTGTCTCCTGCTTGCAGAATTGCACTCAGTGAGGGTTGATCTGATATAAATTCCATCAGAGCCAGGAGCAAAAGTCTCAATAAATTTATTTCAACAAATATCTAATAAATGTTTAACACAATCTGAATGCATGTTGATAAATGAAGATATTTAGAGCTACTGCAAGTCATCAGATATGGAGTGGATAACTTAAGACATATGCACTGTGGTGGTGCTCTGGGAACATTGATGAGGAAGTCTGTGCCTGGAACTTTCTGTTTTTAAGATGTTTGTTTGTTTGTTTGTTTGTTTTTAGTAATTTCTATATCCAACGTGGCTAGATTTCAGGACCCTGAGATCAAGAGTTAAATGCTCATCCAGCTGAGCCAGCCAGGTACCCCTGTGCCTGGAACTTCTTAAGGTCAACTGATGAGGTGCACTTTATGTCTTGTATCTCTCTCTCTCTCTCTCACACACACACACAACAAGTAAGATTTTCATACCTATTTCACAAAACTGAAATAAACCAATGAGGAAAACAGATAATCCACACCAAAGAGCAACTAAAGCTTGCATGTTCCAAAAGGTTACTGCTCTAGGAAATAGGTCTACCTTCTCAAAATGTAGATTTAAAAAAGGCCGACTAAAATCCTAATGAAAAGTTTTAAATGGCATGAATTCAAATATAAATAGAAGTTTTTAAAAAGATGTTTTTAGGGCTCCTGGGTGGCTTAGTCATTAAGAGTCTGCCTTTGGCTCAGGTCATGATCCCAGGGTCCTGGGATTGAGCCCCGCATCAGGCTCCCTGCTCTGCGGGAAGCCTGTTTCTCCCTCTCCCACTCCCCCTGCTTGTGTTCCCTCTCTCGCTATCTCTCTCTCTGTCAAATAAATAAATAAAATCTTAAAAAAAAAAAAAAGATGTTTTTAGATAGATGGATCCAGGAAGTTCTCTCTTTATCCTTCCGAATAAATCAATTCTCTGTCACTGTTTTCCTCTGCACATGTTTTAAGTAGCATTCTCTTCAGCTTGAGAAATCACATGAAATAGTTTAAAATACTTAGGAATACAAATTCTTAGTTTTGAGATTTTAGGCAAGTTCTTTAATTTCTCTGAAAAGGGGGTACTATGACTTACTTTATATAGTACTTTATACTACAGCATCTGTGGAAATCAACCAAAATATATTTTAAGTTTCTAGCATGTAATAGGTGTTTAGTGACGTTAGCTGCTTTTCTCCTGTCCCTAATGTGATACCATAATTGCATATGCATTTAGCTGAAGATTATTTTCCCACAAACAGAAACCCTGAGCTCCAGGTCTTCATAGCATGTGTCTGAAATCAGTTTAGCAGTGTTGCTCTAATCGCTGATCATTCAGTCAGTTCAGAACCCTGGCAGTGAGTGTCACAGGCCACACTCACTGAGCTACCATCTCAATGATCTTATTTGGCTGCAAGCCCGCAGTGTATAGGTATTATATAAGTATGATGTACACATCAAATCTATTCGTTATGTTTTGTCCTTTGTTCTATAACATTTTGGAACATTTTGGGGCAATACTTCAGGCTCTCTGTCAGTCTTGGGAACTCTTATCATCAAGGGGTGATATGGTAGATTACATATATGTTTTACCTTATTGTTTGAACCAGTATCATAACACTGGAAATCTTGTCTTCATTCATTGAATTGCATTCATCTATCTAAAATGTATTCATATATGTATATGTTAAACCACACATCCGCATGCCTCTATGCTCAATATATATGATAATAAAAATCCCAGCAATAACAACTGGTAATTATTAAGTGCATATTATGTGGAGTTGTACTTATATCATTGAATTTTTACAATAATCCTGCAAAGGAGGGACTATTATTCTTGCCATTTTTCATATGGAGAAACGGAGGCTTAGAGAAATTAAGTGACTTAGGCAAGATCACACACCCAGTAATTCATGAGCTGGGATTCTGTGTACTATGATCAGTTCCCCCACTGGACTTTGCATTGCTGGAAGACCATAGAACCTCTTATTGTTTACTTATCCCAGAGTACCTTAGCAGATGGCTGTTTTATGTAAGTACCTATTCAACAAATGCTTATTGACTTAAAAATTTTGCAAAATTAAAATGCATCAAAAAGCAAAATGAATTAAAATGCATAAATAAGTATAATTAACAGGAATTCTTGTTTGGTTACCTTTCACTTATAAAAATTAAGGCGTTTCAGTAAATGTTCATCTACTTTAGCATTGAAGGCCATTATAAAGTCGCATTCTCCCAGAGAACAGTCTCTCTTTGGCTTAATTGAAGATCTTTTTTTTTTTTTTAAAGATTTTATTTAGTTATTTGAGAGAGAGAATGAGAGAGAGAGAGAGAGAGAGCATGAGCACGAGAAGGGGAGGGTCAGAGGCAGAAGCAGGCTCACCGCTGAGCAGGGAGCCCGATGCGGGACTTGATCCTGGGACTCCAGGATCATGACCTGAGCCGAAGGCCGTCGCTTCACCAGCTCAGCCACCCAGGCGCCCCTGAAGATCTTTATTGAGGAGCTGGAGGGCAGCAGCATCACATAGCAGGCTCCAGATGAGACCAAGGATTCCACAGTGAATATTCTCCCACAGGTTCTTATATCCTTCATTTCCCTAGTGCTCTAATTAGGCCAGTGTTAATAGAAGTGACTTTAAGCATCAAGTCAAGTTAGCCAGTTAGGTTCCTGTTACTTCCTGAGGACATTTGTAAGCACTGAGACAACAGAAATGGAAACTAAAAAATGTGACTCCTACCCCCAAAGGCAGGAAAAGCTCTAAAAAAAAAAAAAAGTGTGGAGTTTGTGTTGTGTCTATGGCTCCCTTATATCCATCCTCTTGCCTTCTCTCCCTGCCACTCACTGTCCCCTCCACAGCCCAGGCTTTCAACTCCTGCTGTAACTGACCTGCCTTCCACCTGGATCAGTTGCCTAGTCTGTCTTTTTAAATATTGTAGAGACCTCTTTGGACGGAAGAAAACTTATGTAGGAGACACACTTAGAGACTAAGACAGGGCTGGAAGAAATTAAACACTGGATTGCATGGTGCAGGCTCTAAGCATCTAGGAGGATGGCTGTTCCAGGAGACCCAGAAGCCATATGCATTGAGCTGAATAGGCCAGATAGAGTGAGTTTCCCAAGCCTCTGGTAATACTCTCACCTGTGAACTGCACCGTTCTCTGAAGTCTGTAACACACATCACCTTTCAGGGAATATCAGCTGAGTGCAAATGGGGCAGCAAGCACACAGTACACCTGACATTTTTCTAGGAGAACACTTGGGGTCTCTAGCTTTATTTTTCTCCACTTAATTGATTGTTCCTGTGTGAAGACAAAAACATAATAAACTTAGCACTAACCCGGGCTAGGTAGGCCATCGGAAATGATGGAATTGCAAAAAAAAAAAAGAGAGAGAACAGGAACTTTGGATTCATTGGCTATGTGCAATCCAGGAATTGTCCCAAATGTGCCAGGTCTCCTAAAATGAAGTAAAGACATCGGTGCTTGAGAAGTCATTGTCTCCCTTTTGCTTCTCTGTTTTCTGTCCTTTTCGAGTATATATGCAGCCTCTTGTTGGTTGATGTGGTTGCAGCATTTTGTAATGAAGATTTGTTATTTAATCCTTGAATATCCACCTCCCATCTTTATCACTAGCAAGAGTTAGAGAATCTCCAGTGGTAGAGTGCAGAAAAAAAGCTTACTAGAACCGTGTAATCTGATTACTACAGCTGCATTAGTGACCTGGTCATTTGCTAAAAGGAAGTTTTTCAAAGGAATTTTTTTCTTTTTTGAATGAATATTCATAGGCAGCCTATTGAATAAATATACCTAAAAAAGCCCTCAAGTACTTTTCCCCTTCAAAGCCTAGGAGAAGAACAGTTCAGGGGGTAACCCGAGCTATTACAATGAGTTGGAGGGGCTATAATCTAACTAAATAGATTTTATAAGAGTTGTAAATGTTACTGAATTACAGATGATGTGTTTTTAAGTTATCCACTTTCATGAAGAATCGCTGTAAAAATAAAAGGGAGGTTGTACAGGGATACCTCTCTTTTCAGTGCTCATCCCAAGTATGAAAATTTGGTCTGGCATTGCTGAGCCCATGAGTAATCTGCTTCTTTGTTATTCTATTTTAACAATACTGCATTAGTAATAAGTTAATTCATAATAATTTTTGTAATCTTAACAATAATACGCTTACATTTCTCAGCATCTTTTAGAAATGTTTATTCTTCAAACAAATTTAAGTAGTCATCCCTATGGAAGTTTTCAGTATCATATTGTATTCCTATGAGATACTTTTGAGAATTATGTTTTATTTCCAAAAACATACTGGCCTAAGATAAAGTGTTTGGGTGTCTCTCATAAGTGCCAATTTGGATGTCTCTCGTAAGTGCCAATATGATTTTATATGTATGCAATCTTCAGTAATATGCTACAAGTAAATGAATATTGATAAGTTCCTGTTGACTATAATAGTTGACTGTGGATTATCTACTAGAACCCCTTCTCCATTCTGTTCTTTACCCATGAGCTCCACTTCAAAAATAAATTATTAAATAAGTAATCAGAAAAATGTTAGAAGAGCATAATATAGATGTGATCTGCAAGTACAAGAGATATCTTGAAGAATGGGTGCCTCCTTGCTGCAAATTTTCTGGACTTGCTGTATTTATCACCAAATTTTTATGTGTTCTACAAGATGTGCTTGTAAAATCCTCATTTTATCTTTTTTTCCAGTGCTTCAATATGTTGTTATTCATATATAAATGATAAAAGCCACAGTGTTTTGCAACTGGTAGGTTTCTCTTAGTACACTATAATTTAGTACTTTATTCTTTGGACAGAGTCCACATGGTTTGTTTTTTTTTTTAATGCCTCTAAACCATGTAAATCAAATATTTTATTAGGAAAAGTAGAGTCAGAGAAACAGAAAGGTCATCTCTACCAAACAAAACCACATTTCTCTAGTCTTTGATACTTAATTTCATCTGTTCTCTTCTCCTCCAACACGGAACACACATTTTTAATGCAAAAGTGAATAGCAACCAAATATAAAATCTGGTTGAAGTCTGGCTCTATTTGAATCACCAAATGGGTTCATTAATCAGTGTAAATTAGCAAAATCATGTATATATCCCTGATCTGCTCACTAACACTGTTATTATCTCCTATCTCCCTTTGTAGACCTGAGAGAAAGAGGCTAGTACTGTCACTCTGTACTTACTACTATGCTCATCCCTCTGAATTTTCCAAGAATCCTCCCTGGCTGCTACTACTACCCCTCCTATCCATAGGACTCATTCCAATTCTGTTCTTTCTTTTACATTTAACTTCTTCTGAAGACCTAGGGGAAGGGTCTCTCATTCTTGACATCCAGAATTCTGAGAGATCCTGTATTTCTCTCTACTGGTACCCAGTTATACTCCTTATAATTCCCTTCTTCCATTCATAACATTCAGCAGCCCCTGCCTAACCTTCTTTGTTTCCTGCTCCTCTGGATTACTATCTTCCATGACGCCTTTTTTTGCCCCTTTTCCTACAACTTGGGTAATTCATGGGCACTGAAAGTATTTTTATCATACTATCACATTCTCGCTGACTTAGTGACCTTGAATCAACTACTTCATCTTATCGGAGAAGGAATCTAGGGTTGAGCAGTTGACTGGCTGAGTGACGAATTTTTCTACTTTTCTTTTTTCTTTTCATTTGCGATAAGACTGTCTTTGAAGATCACCATCACAAAAAAGAAATAAACAAGAAGTTTATGACTCTATAGCCCAGATATAAACAGACATGTATGGATTTGCCTGTGAAATGAGTTGTATATATGGGTCATGATGACCCATAAACAAAGCTTTGAACTAGGAATTAGGAAGCACAAAAATGTCACTAAATAATTGTGTGACTTTGACCAAATCAGGAGGATGGAATTTCTTCATCTGTAAATGAATGGAATCAGACAGCATCTTGCCTAACTCTGGAAATTTATGATTCTATTACAAAGCTTTGTAAAACTGAATAATGCTCTATGTAGAGAAACCAGAAAGTTTTAAGAGACATCGCTTTTGCCATTCATTCTTTTTATAACTTTTACCAGTACACGTGTCCTATTCTGCTATTCTTTTGTTTCAAATTGAAAAGGGTGGCCTGAGAGAGTGAGATGAGCTCTAGAGTAGCAGGCCATTAAGGGAACTAAACCTGGATTTCCAACAAACAACCACTGGTCCCAGGTAATATCCCAGTGGTCTTCTGGGACATCACTCTTTTTTCTTCATTGATAGGTGCACACCAAGCTTCTCTCTGTTCCATCTCAGATATCTCAGGAGTTTGTCAGACCCTGAAATAACAATCACAGGAGTAACTGAAGAACACATTTTTTTTTTTATAATTGAAACTCTAATTTTGCTTTTTACTAAAACCCCTTTCCTAATCAGTACATTTAAAATATTTGAATAACTGTGCAATAAATAGCAAAGGATGTAAATGATTACTTCATAATTACATGCCATATTGATGATACTGGGGCGCCTGGGTGGCTCAGTCAGTTAACTGTCTGCCTTCGGCTCAGATCATGATCCCAGGGTCCTGGGATTTAGTCCCATGTCAGGCTCCCAGCTTGGTGGAGAGTCTTCCTCTCCCTCTGCCCCTCCCCCCCTTCTCTCTCCCCCTCCCCTCTGTCTCTCTCTCTCTCTCAAATAAATAAAATATTTAAAAATAAATAAATAAATTGACGATACTAACAAGAATTCCCTATCACTTACCGGATATCATTGGGAAACTTACTTAATTTTTCTCAAGCCTCAGTTTCTCTCTTTCTGAAAAATGTGGATAAAAGTAATACCTACCTTAGCACTCTTGGGAGGATTGAGTAAAATGAATAACATAATATACGTGAAGCATGGCCAAGTGTATGGAGCTGAAAAAATGCTCAGAAAATATTAGCTGCTCTTATTGTGATGGTGGTGGTTGTTGTCTAGTATTATTTGCAATAATTCTTGCAATAATAATAATAATTGAAGAAGTGCATAGAAAGGTCTAGAAAAGCCAGAGATGGCCTTGTGAAAGATGTGGTCCTAGAGTTGGGCTGCAGAATATACCAAATTTGGATGAGTTTGGAGGCCAGGGAAGTCTTTTCAAGTTCTTCAGATAAAAGGATGGGCAGAGGAACAAGATGGGAGAGAGCATGGTTACCTTTGTCTAGATAGAATGAAGTTTATGTGGGAGAATAAAAGGAAACAGCACTGAGAAGGCCCTGGGGTAAGGGTGGGGTTGGGGAGAGGTGACAGGAGCAAAGCCTTTGTGCCACATTATTATGGGATCTATTAAAACAATTTAAAGAACTTTTTAAAGATTTTTTATTTATTTATTTGAGAGAGAGAATGAGAGAGAGAGAGCACATGAGAGGGGGGAGGGTCAGAGAGAGAAGCAGACTCCCTGCTGAGCAGGGATCCAGATGCGGGACTCGATCCCGGGACTCCAGGATCATGACCTGAGCCGAAGGCAGTCGCTTAACCAACTGAGCCACCCAGGCGCCCTAAAGAACTTTTTAAAAAACTTCTTCAAAAAATCATCCTGTTGTAGATACCATAACCATCACAAATTTGACTGCTGGCCTCTTGTGTTCCATCCATAAAGACAAGTTCAAAGACAGCCACCAGGGAGTTTCTTTTGCTGGAACAAGAACCTAATCATGGGTGCTCCTGCCCCGTCCACTGTCACTGGCTGACACTGTGAGCCCCGAGCAGCCTGAAAGGAATTGACCATAAATGTACTGAATAAAATTGTAATCCAGAGTGTAGTCTTCTTGAGACCAGGGGCCCCGACGTGACCTTCCCACGTGCCCCACGTAGTAGCCTCTCTTTCAGCGCGGACGGCCTACTGAGTTGAATTCCAGGCACTCTGGGGTTTAGGACACTGCACGCTGAAGCAGAAGAAGCTTATCTAATCCTAAGGGCCTGGAGGAGGTACCTCAGAGGGAGCCCTGAACCCAGCACTGTTCGGACCCCTCCGAAATCCCTGGCAGTTCCCTTCTTTCCCTTCCCATCACCATCTCTCTTTCATCAGTGTAATGGCTTATCGCCCTTCTTTCCTATTCAACATCTGTTTTCTATTGTCTCCCACTGTTCTCCTCATTGTTTGTCCTTCTTGATCATTCTCACAGATCTGGGGCTCTGTCAGTAATCCTAAAATTGACTAGCTAATGGTTTATCCCCTGAGAGAGCAAGCCTTCCCCACACCAGGACCCAGCTCTGCACTGAAAACAACAAACAAAACCAAAAAACCCACCTAAGACTGTTTGGCGGGGGCTTTTTCTGTGTTAGGAGACATGTGAATTTCCCAATTCAGAAAGGGTGAAAAGAAACAATGCAACGTCCAGACCTGGGCTGTTTCAGAAAGCCGGTGCACATTCCCAGTAGCAGTGAATAATGGCAGGTGCTGGGAGGAATCCCAGATGGGTAGCTGGATTCCTGAAGCCAGCCAAGAGTGGATTGCGTGTGTTTTCAGAGCTGCACCACTGCTGTGCAGTCCACAGGTGCCTCGCCGCTGGAGGCCCTGGAGCACTTTGAAAACTGCCCCTCGTTGTCTTTTGCCTCCGTGTTACCAACTTCGCACCTAGCCCCGCGGCACTTTTCCTGCTGCGGGTCACCAACAGCTAGCAGAGAGCTGGCAACCGTCCTGAATGTGCAGTCGAAACGCAAGCTCCGTTGTGTCAGGCTGAAACAAAGAAATGTTTTAGAGCTCTCGTTATCTTGACTTCAGACATCATGCCTTCTGTTTATCAACTCTGCAGCCCAATTTTGGGCCCGTGTTAAGAAATAAAATAAAATCATGCACACTCCTCCTTTGGCCCTTAGAAACTCTCTCCCTTGGCGTAACTGTATCTTTTTATGGATGCAGAGTTGGCTCAATGATGTGAGTTATAGATCTTCCTCACTAACAAGCCTTTTCCAGCCAAAGCAGCAACTGAAGTCCCAGACACAAGGACATCAAAGAGTGGTGGCATCTTGCCTTTGCTTGGCCCACCCGTGTCTCTGCAGCACAGTGGGGCAGCTCAGAGGCAAGTAGAAAGGGGTTGGAAAATAGTGAGAGAAGAGCATGAGCCGAATCCTGCCAAATATCTATGCAAAGAACATCCTACTTATACCAGGTTCTCACTCAGGTCCTTAGAATGCTTACACCAGAAGATGTCCACTCCCATGTCGCCAGGGGGCTAAACGCAGACCAGGCTGGCCCCCGTGGTCAAGAGCCAGAATGCCTTGTCTAAAGGGGCAGCAGCTACCTGGCTTCATTTAAGCATTCGCTAGACAGGAAGCAGATCCAGTGTCAGCCAGATCTTCTGATTTTCTAGAGAAGCCAGAAACCAGATATTTATGTGAAAGCTCCTAATTTGTTAATGTTGGCAACAATTTAAAGACAACCTCTAAATACTGCGCGCGCCAGTCAAAACCTGTCGGCGGCAGCGCTGGGGCTGCCAGCGTTGGACTTCTGGCTTACCTAGTAGGCACACCCTGAAGGCTTTATCATCAGCTAGAGCCTTCCCTCATCGTCCATGGGGATCAGGGAAAAGGAACGTTTCCGGCTCTTTTACGAATTCTTTCTACCGCACGTTTTTAAAAAATCAGAGTTTTAAGAATTCTTGGACCTCTTTTCTGAACATAATCTGGAACAGACCCCAGCTTCCAGTGTGGCCTCAGGGTGATGCATCCCCTCAAGTGACCTCCAGTCCGTGGCTGGTCCGAGAGGGGGAAGAGGGAGATGCTGGCCATTCTGAGCCTGTTCTGGATGAGTGCAAAGCACCTCAGTTCCCCTGGCTCAGCTCTGTAGCCCCAGAGCAGACACAAATCCAGTTACTCTTGATAGGTGGGGAAAAGGCACATGGTGGGTGTCAGATGGGCCAGAGCTCCTCCGCTGTCCTTGGCAAGCTGGTCTGGCTGAAGAACCAGACCATGGGAATGCGCAGTGCTCCTTCCTGACTTGCTCCTTGAACGTGCCCAGCCATCTACCCGGCTATTGGAAATCTTTGCCCAAAATAGAAGTGGTGCCAATGGCTGAGATGGAGGCAACAGACTATTTTTATTCCAAGTGGAGGAATAGGCCACGTAGGCAGATGAAAACATAGGGCAGGTCAAAAGAAATGTCAGCCCCCAAGCTCATGGGTGTGTTTCTTCCTCATGGTGTGAGATTGGGCCAGAAATCTGTCTCACCAAGTCAGGACCTGCAGTTCAGGCTTTCTTGAGCTGCGGGTCAGAAATGCAGCACAGGATTTGAGACAAAAGCAAGGCTTTCTTGCCCAGTGTCATCTGCGTCTTGTGTTTCTTTTTTTTGTTTCAATGGATTTTTTTTTTCCCAGAGAGGAGAGGATGACGTAAGCCAAATATGCGATACAGGCTCATCTAATTAAAATTTTGTTTATTTACTTGTGATTTTAAAAGAATATGAAGCATACTTGTGAGACATTTGTGTCTGGAAAGAGTTGAGCAACTCTAAAGCTGTAACGTGAGGCGATTGGTTAAAAATTGCTAAATTATGTTTCTTTATTTTCCGCGAAATGTCAAATGTTGTTCTTTTGCTTCTATAAAGGTCAATATGGCTTAAAGAGAAAGAGGGGGAAAAACCAAACTTGGACCATTAACTTGTTATTGAACTTTAGAAGTGTTTTATTTACCAGTAAAATTAAATCTAAAAATGTTGTGGTGGCTCTGAAACAAGAAAGACTAGATTGCAATAAAGTTAATGACTTTGTGTTACTTTCCTCTTCTTTCTGGGCCTTTCAGTGAAAAACAAAAAGGAGAAAACGAGTTAGATGGCAGAAGTTATTTATGATTAGTCTGTATATACATATATGTGGAATATATCTTCCGTTGTATGGATGGGGTGTCATAATTTTTTCCTTATGCTTTCTGCCCTTTGATGTTCTTGAACAGAATATAGCTGGGGAAATAAAATTCTTTTGGTAAATACGTTTTAGGGTGGCATTTACTAATGGTAAGCAGGGACTTGCTTCTCAGAGAAGTTGTCTCCTTTTTAAAAGCAATGATGAACAACCATACACATACACACACACACACACACACACACGGCTAGAAAAGGAGAAAGCACTCTTTGTTCTAGGTTATTTCCAAATAACCACTGTTATGTATTACCACCATTTGATCTGGTCATGAGGCACTACTACCTCATATCCCTTTCTGGGGGAAAAAAAAAGTAAAAATAATGAAACAGCACTATTTAACAGTGCAAAACCATAAACTTGAATTACGTCTTTTTTTTTTTTTTTTAAGATTTTATTTATCTGAGAGAGACAGAGCACACGAGCAGGGGCAGAGAGGGAGGGAGAAGCAGGCTCCCCGCAGAGCAGGGAGCCCGATGTGGGACTCAATCCCAGGCCCCTGGGATCACGACCTGAGCCGAAGGCAGACACTTAACTGACGGAGCCACCCAGGCCCCTTGGACTGCGTCTTCTAATCCTGCTGCAAAGGCTGAGAGTAGTCTGGCAAAATGCAGGTCAGAAAATTTTTGCTTTCACTGACAGAACACATACTAGTGACATATTCGAAATATGCAAATGTTCATCTTTTTAAAAAATAGTTAACATAAAAGTGGGTCTTTTTGTAGCTCCCCACTCAGCTTCCCAAGTCTTTTTCCTTCTCTTGGCCCCTGCCCACTACCGCCTAATCTGTGCTCTTTTGCTGAGTGTGGCTTACGGTCCATTAACCCCCTGTCGACAGTCCCACAGTGCTAGTTTCAGGTGTGCCTCTTGCCACGATATTGGCTTTTTTAAAAAATATTTTATTTATTTATTTTGAGAGAGAACGCTCGAGCGGGTAGAGAAGCAGAGAGAGTGAGTGAGAGTGAGTGGGGCGCGGGAGGGGCAGAGAGACTCTAAAGCAGCCTCCACACTCGGCGTGGAGCCCAACTCAGGGCTGGATCTCATGACCCTCAGAAAGTGGATTACTAAGGCAAATGGGTTTTACCACATTTACTTTCTCTCCAGGAGTAGGAGAAACAAGAGAGAGACTGGGAGCCCCCCTTTTGTTCGAATTTAAAATTTTTAATATTGAAGTATAGTTGACATACAATGTTATATTGACACAACCAAAGGAAACCACAAAATGAAGAGGCCACCTACTGAATGGAAGTCCCTTTTAAAAATGCCACCTGGGTGGCTCCGTCAGGTAAGCGTCTGACTCGTGATTTCGGCTCAGGTCATGATCTCAGGGTCGTGAGATCCAGCCCTGCATTAGGCTCCACGCTGAGCGCGGAGTCTGCTTGAGATTCTCTCTCTGCCCCCCAACACTCGCTCTCACGATCTCTCTCTATAAAAAAAAAAAAAAGAAGGCAACAAGGGAAGGTCTAAGAGTCCATTTTCAGTTGCTTCTCTGATTCACATATTTATTTTAATTTTTTTTCCTGAATAGACTTTTTTGTTTGTTATTATTTCTGAGTAGCCATCAGTGAGTTCCATTACATTATTAGTTTCACAAAGCGAATGTCTATTAGACTGGGGTTTTGGCTTTTATCCTAAAATTTCCTATTGCATTTAGTTTCCAGTATATTTTGAACTCATCTATCCAAAAGCTCATCAGAATTAATTTTTAAAAATGTTTGTCTTGTTTTTCTCTCACAGTTAAATGTGGTTAGTATTAGGTTCGTTGTGTAAGTTTCCATTTTCACTTGAGGCTCATCTAGTATAGCTGATCAAAAGGAAGTTAAAACTTACTTGCTGAACATCATGTACCAAAGCAGGTGTAACGGGAGCAAAACTAGGACAAAAAATACTTGGTCTGGAGATTGAAGAGTTGCAGTGGTGATTTTAACATGGCTGTGGGGAAAACTTGAGTCCTAGTGCCGACCCCTGAAGTTAACATAATGAAGGACTGAAAAGATGACAAGTGGGACAAAGCAATCATGGCAAAATGTAGTTTTCTTTAAAAAAATCTGTTCGTAGCAGACTTCAGCGTTTTCATTTTAGAGTCAGGAAGAAAACTTCAGATTGATTGGTTTAGTTCAGAAAATCACCTGAAAATATGTGACTCTAAGGTTTTCCGTAATGCTGTCTTACGTTTGAGTTTGTGTGTTTTTATAATTAATTTCTAAAGATCAATATTTTTTAATATTAAAGCTGAGGTTTAAAAGTCTCTAGAACTGTATAGTCTACGTTTGGGAGAGACAGAGAAAGAGGGAGAGCTAGAGGCAGCCCCTCTGACACTTGGGGTCTCAGCAGCTTTGTCAGGGGCCAGTGCCGACCTCAGAGAGGCCGGGCTCAGTCCCAGGCAACAGAACTATCTAGAATAAAAGCAACAGAGTGGCCAGAGGAAAGGTCACATGCTACTTTTTGCTCTACCTCTCATGTCAGGTGTTCTCAGCCCTCAGGTCTTACCTCCCCTAAATTTATGAAAGTAGAGGAACGTTGCTACCACTGATGCTCCCTCGACTTGTCGAGATAATCCTTTCAACTACGTGCTGCTGATATGTAAACACTGGTCTTTAAATTGTTCACTCTGAGTGGGCCATGTAATATAATTTGCCCAAATGATGCTTCTCTGAACAGATCGGAAATGCAGTTAGAAGATACAGTGAAAGCTGTCCTCTGAAACATCACATCTCAGAATCATTAGGGTGAATCACTGGACCCATAAGAATGCTTTGAAAACCCCAGAGAGAGTCCAGGCAACATGAGTCTTGGTAAATGACAGCACAGAGTGAAGGGCCTGGAATCAGACAGGCTTAAGTTTGAATTCTAGGTAAAGTGCCGTGCCGAAGTCCCATTAAATGAAATAACACACATAAAGTGCTTAACTCCATTGCTTGGCATATAAGGAAATACTCAGTAAAGGGTAGTTTTACTACTTTAAAAAAAAAAAAAAAGAAAGAAAAAAAAAGAGAGAGGTAGAGAAAAGCTGCATGGCCTTAAATAATTCTCCATATTTATTTTGAATAAATGCATTTTGTGCTAGAGCCTTTTGTGGTAACCAGATCAGCAGAGCATGGAAAGTATTATTGTGAGGGCATATTGGCTGGAAAGAACAAATGCTGTGATTATGGTCAGACACTATACAGAGGGATCTTATTGCATTCCCATCTTCTTGCCTTAAACCGTGCTTTTATGTTCATGTGTAATTCTATTCTCCTCTTTAAAATTTTCCCAGACCTGGCGTGCCTGGGTGGCTCAGTTGTTAAAGCGTCTGCCTTCGGCTCAGGTCATGATCCCAGAGTCCTGGGATCGAGCCCCGCATCGGGCTCCCTGCTCCGCGGGAAGCCTGCTTCTCCCTCTCCCACTCCCCCTGCTTGTGTTCCCTCTCTCGCTGTGTCTCTGTCAAATAAATAAAATCTTAATAAAAATAAAATAAAATTTTCCCAGACCTTACCTTTCTTAAGGATCCAGCTTTAAATGTGCCACTTCCTGGAAACCTTCTGTGTCTCCCTAGTTTAGCAGAATCCCTTCTGAGGCCAGCCCCCACATTGTATTCTGTATTTTCACTTATTTGGCACATCCTACACCACCTGGGGCTGTTCCCCAACCATTTCCCTGAAGACCCAAGCTCCTGCTCCTTTAGTACAGCTGGGAAAGTTTAATTACAGGGCTGGCACCAGGTCCTCAGTAAATTCCTGTTGAATTAAATCTCTTATTTGAAATTTCCAATGCCCACAGTCCCCTCCCACAAATCTCCTCAATTTAGGGAAATCTCTTGAAATGACTCACAAGTTTTCACACCTCATCCCAAACTGACATTTTCAATTTATTTACATGCTTCATAGTTTTCCAGTGTGTACTATCAAAACAGTGTTTATATTAAAAGGGCATATTTAATTATCAAATATTTATCCTAAGAAATGTGGTGATAGCCAGCAGCATTGTCCTGCTGAAGCGCTGAAGGTTACACACTTTGCCTCTAATAATAGATTTAGCGGTGGGATTAGGAATACAAGCAAGGTTAGCCTCCCAGAGCATTCTGATGGCCTTGGGCAACCAGGAAGGTGAAGTTGGTGTCTTCATTAACTCACTAACTTTACTGGAAGTGAATATTTTCCATGTGCCAAGTTCAGTAAGTCATGGAGTAAATGTTTATTTTGTTATGCTTTGAAAAGTTGCTTTGCTTCTTGTAAGTTTTCTCGATGGAAGAATTCCAAGATATGACTTAATCTATGTTTGCAGCATTGAACTAGAGACAGGATCTGTTCTGTGACTTGGGTCTGTCATTTATGGGCCACTTCTGTAGGGAGGGTGTGTGGAAGGAAGCAACAGGAGAAATGCCTGGCGTTTGAATGCCAACAAGCAACATGCTCATAAAGTTCTTGATTTTCTAACATCTGACAGCCTGCATCCACCCTTGCAGAACAGGAGGTATCCGTCTTGCAGATCATAGACACTTGTTTCCAGAATTACAGCAACCAGGTAGTACGTAAGATTACCTCAGTGGACTTTCCCATAACCTGCACAAAGAACACCTTTGTGCTTTCCCGTAGGTGCTGTGGTTTGACTCTTTGTATCAACTCCCTCAGGTCAGAGATGAATTAGCCATTACTGGTAGGGATGCCTATCACCAGTTGGGGCTATCTGTTATTAACCCTTGAATTTACTCTGCAGATATCCTATAAAGCATTTGAGAATTTATGCTTGTTAACTAACGTAATCTTTTTTTAAAAAGATTTATTTAAGGACACCTGGGTGGCTAGATTGGTTGGGCGTCTGCCTTCGGCTCAGATCATGATCCCAGGGTCCTGGGATTGAGTCCCTCATAGGTCTCCTTGCTCAGCGGGGAGCCTGCCTCTCCCTCTGCCTGCTGCTCTCCCTGCTTGTGCTCTCCCTCTCTCTCTCTCTCTGGCAAATAAATAAATAAAATCTTTAAAAAAATACATAAATAAAAGATTTATTTATTTATTTTAGAGAGAGATGGAGGGCAGGAGGGGAGGGGCAGAGGGAAAGGGAGAAAGAGTCCCAAACAGAGTCGATCACTTAACCGACTGAGCCACCCAGGTGCCCCAACTAATAGTAATCTTATTAGGGATTTGAGTTATTACTATAGGAACTACTAAAGAGTTCATGTCGGTGCACCTGGGTGACTCCATCGGTGGAGCATCAGACTGTTGGTTTTGGCTCAGGTCATGATCTCATGGGTCATGGGATCAAGCCCCGAGTAGGGCTCTGCACTCAGCACAGATTTGGCTTGGGATTCTCTCTCTCCCTTTCTCTCCCCCTCTCCCCTTTCCCCTGCATGCACTCTCTCTCTCATAAATAAAATCTTAAAAAAAAGAGAGAGTTAATGTGATAGAAAAATATCTTTTCAGCTGGATAAATAGTCCATGTAATCACACAGTAGACAAAGCAAAAGCAAGATCTTATTGACAGCTATAATCCTGGGTAAGAAATTAGGAAGCGAACTTCATAGGGGACACCAGTACTTAGCCTGAACCATTTTAAGTCTTTTCTGTTTTCATAATACAAATCTGGGTCTTTGAAATCAACAGACTGACACGCTATTGATTCACAACCTCAACAACTTTGTTAACCCTTTTTTAAATGAAGTCACTCTGGGGCGCCTGGGTGGCTCAGTCATTTAAGCGTTTGCCTTTGGCTCCGGTCATGATCCCGGGGTCCTGAAATCAAGCCCCGCATCCAGCTTCCTGCTCAGCGGGGAATCTGCTTCTTCCTCTCCCTCTGTCCCTCTGCCCCTCCCTCCGCTTGTGCATGTTCTCTCTCTTTCTCTCTCTCTCAAATAAATAAAATCTTAAATAAATTAAATGAAGTCACTTTGATGTTAGAACTCACTAGAAGTATACCAGCTTTACAGTTCTTCAGAGTTCCTTATGCCCCCTCAAGCAACACTCTACAATATAGTTTAAAATCTAATCACACTTCTCAGTATTATAATTTTGAACAATCGACAGGATTCATTTTGGGTTTGTAATGTACTCATTGGGAACCATATGGCCCATTTAAGTAAACATCTGTGATTCCCTTTAGTTGTACACTGAAAATAACATGCTACATGAAGATTTTATTTGGTCTGGTATCAGAAGCTTCACTGCTCTTCTCCAATGGTTACTCAAGCGGGGACATGTCTGGTCTTCTTGAAAGCTTTCTTCTATATGCTACCCTTTCTTGCTTCTTCTTCCCTGCTAGCTGGTTTCCTATACGTCTTTGTAAAACTCACTTAGAAGTCAAATCTTGCAAGGAGTCTTCTCTGCTTAGTCCCAGCCACTTTTCTGTGTATTCCCTTGGACCTCCTGCAAAATTATTTTTTTTCCTTATCACAGCATTCTTATGCTCAGGAGTGTTGAATGAATGAATGAACCCATGAATGAATAAATAGTTGAATGAATGCCAAGATTAATGAAAGGTTTATTGTGCTTCTCCAATATGTTTACTTATATTGGTGTATCTTAAATTTAAATGACTCTTGACCACCACAATCCTCCTCCACATGCACACATACTGGGGCAAAATAGTAAAGATATGAAGGCCCAATCTGCCGTATTTGCAGTAAACTGATAATGACCACACTACTTCCAGAATGGTCTATCTCTGGTTCCCAGTACTTAGCATTTGAATCATCATCATTGTTCAGTCCTAGGCAAATCTGAAAGGACAGGATTCATTGGGAAATAAATGTTCTCTTAAGTTCCTAGAGGATTATTATAAAAACAGTGAGACAAAGATTCTTTCATGTTGGAAAAAATAAAACAAGACTTCTGTAATTAAAACCAAAAGCTATGGTATAGATGAGAAAAAGCAGTAATCAGCTTAAAATGGGAAAAGCCTGGGTTTCAAATATTTAATTTTCTCTGAACTAAGAAATTGATGCAGACTGTTGTGGGTATTTTAAGATCAAAATTATTTAGACAGATATATATAGAATGTTTTGCTATTGTAGGTATGGGTTAGAACTAGCTCCGAAACTCATTTCCTTTCTTTATAAACAAAGATGGTTGACATTTACTAGAGGCGCTCTTTCTTCCCTACCACATATAATTGTGATCTATGTAGCAAGAAGAGCAAAAATCACTATTAAAGATCTATTTTTTAAATTTCCCTACTACCATTCTCAGTCATGTAGGCCATGATCCAGGCTAACTTAGAAGGCACTTTGGAAAGAAGGTAGAATTTTCCCCTTCCTATGAATTCTATAATCACTTCTCGTGATTGGATACACCAGTATTTTAATGTTTAGAGGATGTGGTATTGTTTGTTTTCTCTCAAGTATATTTTAGAGGCTGTCTTTATCTTTGGGGACGCCATAGATCAAAGTTTGATCCTTAACTTTGCAGCCTCAAAAACTTGAATTTGACAAGGCTCCAAAAGCTGATTCACTACTCAAGTATTCATGATGTATTAATTTACAATGAGATTTGTGTGTGGCTGGGGAAAGGGACCAGTTGTCTATAGAAAGTAAATTCATACATTTTTTTTTAAGATTTTTATTTATTTATTTGAGAGAGACAGAGCATGAGCATGAGCAGCAGGGAGGGGCAGAGGCAGAGGGAGAAGCAGACTCCCCGCTGAGCAGGGAGCCCGACACAGGGTTCCATCCCAGGACCCTGAGATCATGACCTGAGCCGAAGGCAGACGCTTAGGCGACTGAGCCACTCAGGCAACCCAGTAAATTAATAAATTTAACGTTCTTTGTGATAAGCCCCAAGAGGAGACAAAATATTTGCAACTATGTTGTGTTCTGCAACAATTTAAAAAATTAAACTTTAATTCTAGAAAGATTCATATAATCCAGTCTGCAACCTTGATTTTGCAGATAAGAAATTGGGACCCTGGGTTTTCACAGCTATTTAATGACAGAGCTGAGACTAGAACCTAAGACTCCCAGATAGAGATCTGTGTACTTCTCACAACCCCTTGCTGCCTCCCTGATTTTGGAGTGAGATGGGTAGTCAGAAGTTGAAACTAAAGATGATCCAGGGGCGCCTGACTGGCTCAGTTGGTAGAACATGCAACTTATGGTCTTGGGGTTATAAGTTCAAGCCCCACATTGGGTGTAGAAATTACTTAAAAAACTAAAGCCTTGGGATGCCTGGGTGACAGTCGGTTAAGCCTCTGACTTGGTAGTGGCTCAGATTGTGATCTCAGGATTGTGAGATCGAGCCCAGCATCAGGCTCCACGCTCTGCATGGAGTCTGCTTGAGATTCTCTCTCCCTCTCCCTCTGCTCCTCCTGCTTGTACTCTCTCTCTCTCTCCAAAATAAATTTAAAAATCTTTAAAATAAAATGAAAAAAAAAATTTTTAAGTAGACTCCATGGAGCTCAACACTAGGCTTGAATTCACGACCCTGAGATCAAGACCTGAGCTGAGGTCAAGAGTGCGACATTTAACCAACTGAGTCACCCAGGCACCCCCAAAAATAAAATCTTAAAAAAATGGCCCAAATTCTTAAGTGACTATAAAATTAAACAGGAAAAAAAAGCTTAAAAGGAAAATTTTTATGAAGCTTATGTGATAAAGCACCTTTATCTGTGCTTTAGTTGGGGGACACTGGTAAATTTCTAAATTTATAAATGGAAGAGGAGAGGTGCTTAGGTGGCTCAGTCAGTTAAGCGTCTGCCTTCCGCTCAGGTCATGATCCAGGTGTCCTGGGATCGAGCCCTGCATTAGGCTCCCTGCTTAGCGGGGAGTCTTCTTCTCCCACCCCCTCTCTCCATTCATACTTTCTCTCTCGTTCTCTTTCTCTCGCTCTCTCAAATAAATAATTTTTTCTTAATTCTAAAAAATAATAATAATAAAAATGGAAAAGGACACCAAGAAATAAAGCATCAGGGTCACTGGTTCATAATGAAGAATCTCTGACAGATTCTTGACTCATTCACTACCTAAATATTTAGATCATTTGTCATTGGTTTCCTGAATGTGTTGTCTTTATACAACAAATTGTTAGATTTATTTTAACTATTTACATTGTAAATCAATCAAGGGGTCTTTAATTAGAAGTCCCTTTGGATTTTCCAATAAATTTGAGTTTTGTTATTACCTTCATCAGTAATATATTTACAAATCCTATTTAGGTTATTTCTGCAAAGATTTCAACACATAGCCTCTCTCATCACTTATTCATTCAAAAGTATTTGTTAAGTCAGTCACCACATCAGGTTCAGAGAGTAAACTGAGAACAAAACAGGAATGGTCCCAAACAGAGCTCACAAAATCGCAGAAGCTGCTTCTACTGTGGGAGGCAGATTTTAATAAAATAATCACACAAACATTGCTAAAAACTATGGTAAGTTCTACAAGAAAACAGTATAGGGTGCGAGGAAAGCATAAACAGGAGAAAGTCATCTAATTTGGGGCATTCCTGATGAAGTGAGATCAGAAGGCTAAGTGGGGCCAGTCCCAAAGGAAGTTATGCGTTCTCCAGCCAATGAGAGCTGCGTGTGAGGGAACAGCCCTTAGGACTGCGCCTGGCCATCCGACCTGTGTAATACACAGTCCTGGAATAACTGGGAAAATGAATATGCAAGGCCCTTGTGGTGGAGGACTTGAAATTAGACTAGTGTAGCTGGATGTGGAAAATGCAAGTGGGGTGGCAGTGAAGAGCTTGAAAAAGTGGGTAGAATCCAGGTCTTGTAGAGGCTTATGAGACATTTTAGGATTGGGGCCTTTATCTTAGAAGAGGAGCAAGCATTAAAGGGTTATAAGCAGGGAAGTGGCATATTCTGTTACAGAGAATTAATTTTTTTTTAAAGATTTTATTTATCTATTATTTGGCAGAGAGAGAGAGAGCGCGCACAGCAGGGGGAACGGCAGAGGGAAAGAGAGAGGGAGAAGCGGACTCCCCTCTGAGCAGGGAGCCCGATGCAGGGCTTGGTCCCAGCATCGGGAAACCAGAAACCAGATGGAAAACCAAATCTATATTTCTTATTATAATTCACAATATCACAGGCAGTCCCTCTGTTTGTAGGACAGAGAGGGTACCCCTTTCCTAAAATGTAGCAACTATTAAAAAAGAAAGGTAAATGCTCACCATGCCACTGACTTCAACTTTGTATATTAAAGATTTAATAAAATGAAGAAAATCCAACTACCAATATCTCAAACCTATTAATTTCACACATAGACATAAAATATGTAGGAAAGAGGAAACAATATATGAACTATAGAGATAAGTGTCCATAATTCTTCAGGGAAAAAAGTAGGCAAGCATACAGAAACTGTTGTACTCTACACAACATGTCTTAAAGGAATGACCTGCTGTTTCTGGGTCCAGACTTTGTAATTATTGACAAATCACATAAAGGATCACGATCATCCTTTTGCCATGTGGTAGAATACACAGACTCACTGTTTTTCACCAATAACGTAAATTAATATTACTAAGTTGTTTTTATTAACTGTACAAACATTTCCTCGTACAATTCTAGAATGTTTCCTTATATTCTTAAGATTACTTTTTGCAGAGAATATGTGATTTTGTTTCTTTGTCTTATAAATCCTACATTTTTATTTGTTACAAAAATTACAGCCTTGGTTAAAATAATGTTGTAAAATGTGTATTCTCATAAGGGTGGTAAAATTTAAAGGGAAAGTACAAACCACTATGTGCAAAACTACATAAAGGAAACCAAAATTTAGGGTTTGGGGTTTAGTTCCTTAATTTTAGCAAATTTTCTTTTTAGATACAGCTATTGACTAATATGCTTAAATCAAAACTATTTTTAAACCAATACAGTAGTAAAATGTGTCATGCTTTTACATATACTCCCAAAAGCTTTGCACACACACACACAGAGTTCAGCTTTTATTGTCTTTCCCGTAACATGCCTTTCATCCCCTCCCACTACAGGTGGTGGTTGTTGCAACTTAGCGTATAAAAAATTTGTGATTACACACCCTCATACATTTATTTATGCAGGATGAGTCATGGAACAGCTGCCAAAAAGAGCACCCCAATTTAAGTCTTCCAGAATCTCTGGGAAGATATGATGAGGAAATAGCATAGATAGTACAATTTCACTCATTTCTTAGATAAGAGTAAGCCCTTTGGTGTAGAAGCTGTTCATAAAGGTATCCTGATTTTTCTTGTCCTTATTTTTCTAGGCCCCAGGCTTTTTTGGACTTCATATATTCACTCATCTGCTCAATAAATATTTATGAAGAACTTGCTCTTTGTAGGGTGTTGTACTGGGCTCACGGTAGTGAAGAAATCCCGTTGTCTTGCTTTCAGAAGTTTGCAGGCTATGGTGTGACATAGGAAACCAGCTAGAAAACCAGCAGGATAGAGCGTAACAAGTGCTGTAAAGCAGTTGCACAGAGTGCAAGGATAGTGTTGGGTTACCCAATGGGCTGGTGGGATGACCAAAGAAGAAAGTCCGTGTCCTGGAGGAAGCCAGTACTTAACTAATGAGGAGAGCTAGCCAGGCTAGGAAAGGAAGAGTAACAGAGAGAAAAACAAGGCAAACCTGAGAGAAAGCACAGCACATTTGGAGGAACTGAAAGTGCCTGGTGGTTCAGTATGCCTGGAGTGTGGAGTCCCAGGCAGGGAGTGGTGACAGGCAAGGCTCAAAACACAGAAGACTTTATTAGCCAAGTTATGAAATTGTATGCTCTACTCCGAAGGTCTTGGGAACCACTGAAGTATTAGCACCTCCCTCCCTCCCCACTTGGTGAAATGACTAAATAAAGGAATAAGTCATAACAGTGAAGAAACTGATACCCATGCCTTAAGAAAGATAGTCAAGAATTGTATTTATAATCGCACTTAAGGCAGAACAGCACCTTGGTTTGTATTCTTTACCAGTTCTGGGAAAGAAGTGGTTCTTAGCCATGTAAAATATTCAACCACGAAGATCCTGCCTGGCCTTACAATGTTACATTATTTTTCTGAACGCAACCTTGTGGTGGGCCACCTCAAATGGTAGGAATGTACTATACAAAGAAATAAATCAACCAGGTTAAGAATGAGACTAACTTTGGGAAAATCCTTTTGGCAATAAAAATAATACCACCTTATCTTTAAAAAGCAGATTTACAGCTTAAAAATATATTTTTTATATTTATTTTATTTGAGCTTCATAATAGTCCTTTGAGGTAACTGATGTTGATATTCCCATTTTACAGATGGAAAACTAAGGTTTATATAAATAAAGTATAGCTCAATATAACAGTATTTAGCAAGGAACACAACTACTTATTATACTAATTATTATGTAATTATACTTACTATATTAATATTACTTGAGATTCAATCCCTAGATATGTTTCTTTAAATCCCATTCTTTTTTTTAAGATATTTATTTATTTATTTATTTGAGAGAGAGAGAGAGTGCTCATGCTCATGTGGGCACGTGAGTGGGGGGGAGGGGTAGAGAGAGAGAGAGGGAGAGAGAGAATCTCAAGCAGACTCCCCGCTGAGCATGGAACCTCATCCCACAACCCTGAAAATATGACCTGAAATCAAGAGTTGGAGGCTTAATCAATTGAGCCATCCAGGCCTTCCTAAATCCCTAGAAGAGACTGGTCATAAGCAGCAAAGAAAATTAAATTTAGGAATATACCAAAATCCTTGGTTAGATTTTTTTTGTTAAATTATTAATCACAAGAATTGAACACTCTAATTCCTTAAAGAGTAGAAGATAATGAATAATGTCCTTGGGACTCCAAATATAAAACAATATAATACCTGTTTGCTAATTTTTGTGTTTGTTTTGGTCTAAGGAAAAGAAATATTCTATTTAAAATATTCTTTTTTAAAAAATAAAAGGAAAATAATTTATTGACTTGAGATCATAGTAATTAAAAGAAGCGCTAGTAGAAAATTTCTTTCATTACTAGTATAATATGTATAAAATTTGTGTTCTGAAGAATTGGCTATGGGATAAATACATGAAATCTTTTTTTCCCTTAAAGTTTCCTCACGAGAGTTAATACATGCCCACACTGCAATATTGCAAAGTTGAAAATTCTGAGAAACAAGTTGGAGAATGTGGACCTACATGGTCTCAGGCATTATAGGCTACAGGACTTAATTTTATTTGCACACCTCATATTTTTAACTCTAGTGTTAAGTTTTTTGAAGCAGGTACTACATCTTTTACATTATTTATATGAATCACAGAATTCCCCATGCACTGGATAGTCAAAAAAGCATTCTATACAACGTTATTGTGTTGAAGAAAGATAAAATATTTGGAAGAGCATCCCCAGCTTTCAATAAAGCCAGTCACTGGACCCATCTTCCACTTGACTCATTTCCCCTTGAGTCAGTGATCTGAGATTCCGGGAGCTCTGAACATTGAACCGCGTGAGTGGAAGTGAGAGGACTGAGACTTTGTGTTCACTGCCTACGCGGGAACCTACAGGGCACTACTAAGTGGACACTCAGCTCTTCTGTATTAACTCAGTGAATGAACCAAAGATGCTCAAGAGAGAATTTAAATCGCAGACCATCCTCATGTCAAGAAGGCTGGTTGGAATCTGAGTTTTTGTTAGGGATACCCAATAGCTCTGCTGTGTCACACAGGATAGCTTTCACAATGCTGAGCCCTAGCTAACCTTACTAAACTGCCTTGGTAATGCACAGTCTTTGACACTTGAGTGATGTCAACTTTATTAACATCACTTTTATTATTATGTTAATGTTAATTAAAATGTTAATATTGTTAATAAAATGCTGATGTTAATAAAAATGCTGAGACAACAGGCTAAACCAAGAATCCCAAGCAAATCAGGATTGTCCCAGCAAACCAGGATCTGAGGTTACCCTAGCAGTCGCCCAGCTATAAATCCAATCTTCAGCTCTTTTTCCAAAAAAGTGCTTACATATGAAAACGTGTCCTTACATAATTAACGGGTTGGAGAAAATAAACCCTCTCTAGAAACTAGTTTTAAGAAAGTTCGTATCCAAGATAAAGTGGTTATTTCTGAGATTTGGTGTAATTCTAAGATTTGGTGTAAATTTTGGAGGTTTTTTTGGCTTCTGTGTTTTTTTTCTTTCTTTTTTTTCTCCTTTGCAATAAATATTAACAGTGAACTAGGACTGCTTTATATTTTTGCCTTTTAAAATTAAAATATCCTTAGGTTTGTTTTTTTAGAGTTTTGTCAGTAAATCAAGTATTTCATGGAGCATTCCCAGAGAAATCTTAGTGTCCTTGTTTCTCTGATTAGAAAAATTACAACAGAGGGGCACCTGGGTGGCTCAGTCGGTTAAGCTTTTGACTCTTGATCTCCTCTCAGGTCTTTTTTTTTTTTTAAGATTTTATTTTTTTATTTGACAGAGAGGGACGCAGCAAGAGAAGGAACACAAGGAGGGGGAGTGGGAGAGGGAGAAGCGGGCTTCCTGCCGAGCAGGGAGCCCGACGCGGAGCTTGATCCCAGGACCCTGGGATCATGACCTGAGCCGAACGCAGACACTTAATGACTGAGCCACCCAGGTGCCCCTCTCCCCTTAGGTCTTGATCTCAGGGTCGTGAATTCAAGCCCCGCAATGGGCTCCATGCTAGGCATGGAGCCTACTTTAAAAAAAAATAAAATTACTAACAAAAAGATATTAAATGATTTGTCCCTACTAAGTAGCTCATTAATCAGCAGAATAGAGTATTTGAAAATAATAAAAGAAAAATTGACAATATATATTCTTGTTCTTAATATCTGGAATTATTACTGATTTCTGTTTAGATGCTATATTATCTTAAATATATGAATGCGAAGATTTCTAGAAGTGTGACATCTCAAAGAATTTTTATCTGCTGATGAGATATTGCAGAATTTACCAATTTTGCCAATTATGAGAAACCTATTCGTGCCTCCTCAGGCCATGATTTATACCTGCGTGTTTGAGTAAAGCCAGAACATAGGATATTGAGTTCCACATTTCTATAAAAGTCGACACAAACTATGTCATTATTTTGAAAATTACTCACCTGAGAATGTTTCTAAAACAAGGCCATTTAGATTGTCTTTGATGTTTGATTAACTACTTTGTGATGAAGAATTTCTTAAAAGTTTACTAGGGTGTTTTCTTTTTCCCCCTTTTAAAAGCAATATAACAACTTAGGAGCCTCCGGAGCCCAGCAGCCTTTGAGGGGCCCCTCTCGCAAACCCCTGAAGCCCGGCCTTTGGCCTGAGCCTCTCCCTGCAGCCACTAGGCAGCTTTTTAACCACCTCGGAACCCTTGCCCAAGCTGTGCACCAAATGGAAAAAAGGTTTTTGTAGAAAAAAAAAAAAAAAGCAATATAAAAGATTTAGAAGCCCAGCAGTCATGTGTCTGGCTAACTGCTTTCAGCAACTTGTGGGACAGGAATAAGTCAGGAACACAAAAATTGGGCATCTTCAGAAGGGACCTTGGTGTTGGGGAGGATGTTGACAGGAAGGCACACCCACATGAATCCATCACTGTAGAAAATGTAAAGTATTCAACTTCACATGGAACACCTAATTCAGTTTGCAATTTAAAGGAATTGAACTCTGTGCTATATAGTCTTTTGCTCTGAATAAGAATACTAATGAGTGAAGTAGGTGCGGTGGAAGGAAGAAAACACTCCCATCCGGTGTTAACACATAGTTATCGAACTAGCAGATCTCCTTTCATGAATCAAGTGATTCCCTCACCTCAGGGAACCTTTTTCTGGACAGCACTATATATTATATATTTCAGTCTATTCTCACTACTCTTCTTTTGTCATGGTGTTTTTGACAATGTGGACTACCTCATTCTTCTGGAATGGAATCTTCTTTGCGCTTCCCCTGGTATAGTTAGTCGTGGCTGAACCCCCTCTCTGACCTGCCTGACTGGTCAGTTGTTCAGTGTTTACTCCAAGGGTTCCTCTTCCTGTTCATGTCCTCCAGCTGTATTTAATCCGGACAACTCAGACTGTTTCTCTTTGTCGTGTCTTCCTTAAAATAATCGTATAATAATGTGGCTTCTGTTTTTACCACTACACAGCCATTTCCACACTTAGCCTCTAACCTTCCCTTCTCTCCTGGTCTCCAGGCTAGTACTTAAAATAATCTGCCGTGTTTTCACTTCTGCTTGTATGATCTTTAATTTGGTTTCCACAGCAAAGTGATTCTTTCTCCTGTTTTTATTGGCACTTGGTCATCCAGTTTTCCCCTTTTCATCGGCATCAGCACTGTTCTTTGGTCGTTTACCATTGTCCAAACAATTGAGCTTCATCCATGGAATGGTTAACAGATCTCTGAATGCTAAAGTTTTAAGGCGTGGTTTTCAAAAAGGCATTTTAAAGGATGTTGACAGGAACAATGTTTAAAAGTACTAGTAGAGTTAATGGTTTTTGCATTTATAAATATTGGGGGGAAATAGGAGAGTAATATTTTGTGACATGTGAAAATTGCATGAAATTAAATTTTCAGGATAGTTCAACAAAGACCATTATGTTCTGCTAAGTCTGAAATGTTTACTATGCGACTCTTTTCAGAAAAAGTTTGCTCACCCCTGGTTTAAAAGATCAGTGTCCAATGTGTTACAACAAAAATTCAAAACTCTAGTTTGTCCTCAAGCTTTTAAAAAGCAAGATGGTTGGGGTACCTGGGTGGCTCAGTCAGTTAAGTGTCTGCCTTGGGCTCAGGTCATGATCTCAGGGTCCTGGGATGGAGCCCTACGTCGGGCTCCCTGCTCAGCAGGGAGTCTGCTTCTTCCTCTCTCCGCTCATACTTTCTCTCTGTCTCTCTCAAATAAATAAATAAAATCTTTAAAAAAAAGAACAAAACAAGATGGTTACACACCCATGAAACCACAATAATTTCCATCACCCCCAAAATTCCCAGGCTCCCCTATAGAACATCTCTCCCTCCGCTCCCAGAACCGGGCAACCACTGGTCTGTTTTCTGTCTCTGTATATGGATTTGTATGTTCTAGAATTTTGTGTCAATAGATTCATACAGTAAGTACTCTTTGTGTCTGGTGTTTTTTATCCAGCATATTGATTTTGGGATTCACTGATGTTGTTATGTGTATCAGTAGCTGGTTCTTTTGGTTGTTATGGGTTTTTTCCAGCTTTATTGAGGTATAATTGACAGATAAAATTATGAGATATTTCAAATGTGTATCGTGGTGATTTGATATAAGGATCCACATCAGCAGTGGGCCAGTTTGACTCATGGCCATAGTCTGCTGGACACCTTGTAAACTTTTTACTGTTAGACGAAACTAAAAGCAAACTTTTGAATAATCTTCTCTGCATGGAAAACCAACCAGAGAACATGAAGACAATTTAACCTGTTTGTTACTGTTGTTGTTATTACTATTATGACAGTGTACACACTTTGGGTATTTCCAGTGCCTGTGGCAGAGGTTTCCCAGAATAAACCAAAAATGGTTTCAAATTATATTTTTAAGAAATACTTAGAGATATAACAAGATTTAAATAAATAATCATGATACAGTTTGGTACTTTTATAATTTTAATTAAAAAAATATGTTTCACATTTGAAGCTTATTCCAACTTGATTCTCTTCACTGCTTATTAAAACCAGAAAAACTTATTCTCGGATTCCAAACTTCTTCTACTTATTTAGTTCCATCTCACTACTATTATGACCACCTCCCGTCTTCTCTGTCCCTCAACCCTACCACCTAATTCAATTTATACTTCTGAAATTTTTCTAATATAGGGACTCTCAAAGCAGGGGGTTGGTGGGATCAGGGATTTATGTTCTTATAACATTAAAAAAACACACGCACAACATAATTTTCAGTTCCTTCTGTCTTGGCAGAAATAGTCTGGCTCCTGATAAGTAATATCATGACTGATTAGTGTTCCATGCTTTGAAACTTAATAGAAGCATGATGAACAATGAGAGTGTCAGAGATGAACCTTCTTCTGTAGACCTCTACAGAATGTTCAAGAGAAAGGCTAAAGGAACAGTGATACAAAACCGCAGTAGGCTGAAGGGATCATATCTGGAGATGAGATTGCTCACGCATGACCTAATAATTGTCTTTTGTCTCATGAATATTTATCACAAAGAAGACTGACCAAATGTTTCTTGTGTCCATAAGTGACATGCAGGGAAATATGTCCTTAAATTGCATATAGAATCTTTGTATGGAAAAAAAAAAATCTTCTCTATACTCTAGATATATGTGATAAAAACATAAAATTATCATTCCTACTGATTACAAAATTTAGAAAAAACGTCTTTCTAAGCCCAAACCTTGAAAGTAAAGGCCTGCGTTATTTTAGTCCTAGACATGTGTGAACTCAGCACACTAAGCCAACTGAAACTTTATGGACTCTAGTAGTTCTGAATAGTGTCCCTTAGAATAGTAAGAAATTTTAGAAGAACTTGACATACCCATGGTGAACACTGGGTTATTGCCTATCCTATCCAAATAATCTGTAAAAACATTCAGGTAATAATTGTTCCCATAGATTTCTAAGTATTTCAGTTATGCTGACTAACCAACAGCCATCAAGATAAACTCTCTTGTTTCCTCTCTGTGGTATATTTAATACATACATTAGATTGTGGATTCTTTTTTTTTTTTTTTTAAGACTTATTTATTTGAGAGAGAGAGAGTACATGAAGGGGGGAGGGTCAGAGGGAGAAGCAGGCTCCCCGCTGAGCAGGGAGCCCGGTGTGGGGCTCGATCCCAGGACCCTGGGATCATGACCTGAGCCGAAGGCAGTCGCTTAACCAACGGAGCCACCCAGGCGCCCCAAGATTGTGGATTCTTATTATAAATAAGAACATCAACAAAAGTGACTAAAACTGAAAGCTAAGAAGAGTTAAATAAGAAGCAAAGAACGATGAAATTCCTACCCATCTCACACCCGAAAAAATATGTAAACGCACCAATACTGGATTTCTCTTTTCAGTTTTGTCATTGGCATGAAATCCATGGTCTTTGCTGCTAAGTCACTAGCGATACAAAACCGCAGTAGGTCAGCAGCCCAAAAGCATGCAAAGCCAGAAACAGGGGATCACAGAGACTTCTCAGGGTTGTGCGCCAAGGGAAGAGTAAAAGCGGGAAGCCGTGAAACTCTTGAGCAGCAGCCGCAAGAAGCAGTAGCAGCGATACACAAACCCAGCCCCCGCAGAGAAGCCCGAGACGGCCAGGAGGTCCCGTGGGGGGGGGCTGTTGCTCAGCGCCAGCAAGCCTCCCACCAGCGGCGCGCCACCCAGCCAAGCAGAGACCAGCCCGAAGCAGATGCTTGGTTCTCCCACGAGACAGCCCTGGCAGTGGAACATGTGACCTGGAAAGACCAAACCAAAACTTGTATTGAGCAGCTACGGGACTACCTAACTATGGTGAGAGAAACGGAGGGCTAGAAGTAACACATGCCTCAGACCCACCTGTCTCCAACCCCCATCCTACTCTCTCCCACTGCTAAAATTTAAAAACCGTAACCTCTTATTTCGCAAATATTTCTTAAGCTCCTTTTGTGCGCCAGGGCCACGCTACGAATTTTAAAAGACAACGGTGAACTGGACATAGCCTCTTGCTCTCTAGGATGGTACAGCTTAATGGAAGATACTCCTTTTTTAATCCCAAATTGGTGATTTTTTTTTTTTTTGAGTTGGAAAAGAAACGAATTTTAATTGAAGACTTCATTTCTCTGTTTTCCTTATCCTGCGTTGTTCTGTGCACTTTCTTAGACTCTCTAAAAGATAGGTGGTTTTGTTTGGGCCGTTTGCATGATTCCACTATTTCTTAACTGTTTTTTGTAACAGAATTAACATTTATCTGGAGATTTTGAAATTGCACATTTTCCCTATGGCTCCAAAAATATTATCCCTATTATTTTAATATCTTTTTGTTTCAAAGTTTTAAAAATATGGAAAAGAAAAACAATAAATGGTCTACATGTCCATCTTCCCATTATATAGAATTGATCATTATTTAATATACTGACAAATTTGCTTATAGTTTAAAAAAAAATCACTACTTGGAAAAAAGGATAAATATTTATTACAAAGAATTGGAAAAAGAGGGCGCCTGGGTGGCTCAGATGGTTGGGCGTCTGCCTTCAGCTCAGGTCATGATCCCGGGGTCCTGGGATCGAGTCCCACATCAGGCTCCCGGCTCAGCGGGGAGCCTGCTTCTCCCTCTGACCCTTGCCTCTCTCATGCTGTTTCTCTCTCGCTCTCTAAAAAATAAATAAAATCTTTAAAAAAAAAAGAATTGGAAAAAGAATAAAAGTGTAAAGACTAAAAACTTTTTTAAAAGTAATCTCTACACCCAACGTGGGGCTCGAATTCATGACCCCAATTTCAAGAGTCATATGTTCTACTGACTGAGCCACCCAGGCACTCCAAGGTTAGAGATTTTTAAAATCACTTTCAAACTTCACTCATAAATAATCCTCATTAACATTAGGTGACCATAATGGAAACAATGATGGGCAGGAATTTTCCAAATTCGATAGCAAAAACCACAGATCCAAAAAGCTTAGAGAACCCTCATCAAAGAAAATTATACCTACATATAGCATAGTCAGACTCTTGAAAATCTAAATAGGAAATCATGGGGGCACCTTGGGGAAGTGAATGGAACACTGCATACAAGAAAATAATGATAAAAGTTAACTCTATTCTCACTAGAAATTTTGGAAACGAGAAGACAATATAATGATATCTTGGGGCTCCTTGCTGGCTCAGTCAGAAGAGCATTGACTCTTGATCTCGGTGTTGTGCGTTCAACCCGTGTGTGTAGAGATTACTTAAAAATAAAATCTTAAAAAAAAAAAAGTAATATCTTTAAAGTCCCCAGACAAACAAACAAACAAACAGAAAACCTGCTAACCTAGAATTCTGTATCTGGTGAAAATATCTTTCTAAAATGAAGACTGAATAAAGACATTTTCAAGCAGATGAAACTTGAAAGAATTTATTTCTAACAAATCTGAACTACAAGAAATGCTAAAAAGAAGTTCTGCAGGCTGAAGGGTAAGGGAAGTGATATAAGAAAAATCCACTTCCATAGAAAGGAATCAAGAGCACCAGAAAGAGCAAATAAGGCATTAAATACAAAGGATCATTTTAAAAATCATTCCTATTATATACATATCTGTATAATTAAGTCTCTTTAAATACCATTGGCTGTTTAAAAATAAAAGTAACATCAAGTGAACATCATTCTAGACACCTTTCTAGGCAAACTAAATATTGGATATCTAGTTGTAAATAAATTTTAAATATGTGACCATATTAGAGTTGCTATAATGTACAAAACCTAATTTCAATTTACTTGAATTTGTCACAAGAAAAATTAAAATGGAAGAGGAATAATTGTGGAATTGCAAAAAATTTTTCTACACCACAAAAGATATTCTGGTGGCACCTGGCTGGCTCAGTTGGAAGAGCATGTGACTCTTAATCTAGGGTTTGTGAGTTCAAGCCCCACGTTGGGCATAGAGCATACTTAAAAAAGAAAAAGAAAAGAAAATATATTATAAACACACTAAAGGATTAGAATCACTGTTTTTTATTACCTAAGTATTTCAATTTTATAGTATTGGTTGACTATATGCTATAAAAGATGATAGAACCATCAACACTCAGATCTCCCATCTCCTCTCTCTCAAACTTAGGAATTTTTTTAGTTAATGTTATGCTTTTTAAGTTGTCTAGATTTAACTTTCATTTGACCCTCTGTAATTCTCATAATTTTTTTCAATAAAGGTTTTGTATCTAAATGTATAGATACAGGTTTTTTTTACATGATTCTTTTGCCACCTTTGTATTGAATTCTGTTTTTTCCTCAGTATGGGCAATTCATCTCTTTATTGGTCATATTTTATTGTCATATAGTTTGGGTTTCCCCCACCCAAGAAGATACATGGATGCTGCATTGCCTGAATTTTTCTTTATGTTTGATGATGTCAAATGCTATATTGGCTGGGTATAATATTCTTGGACCACTTTTTCCCTCAGAACTTAATAGATATTATTCCATTGTCTTTTAACACTAGTAGTCAATGTAAAGAAGTCTGAAGCCAGACTAAAATTTACCACTTACTGAGAGATTGGCTTTTTTTTCTACTTGAATATCTTAAAGTTTAAAACTTAGTAAGGCTACAGTTTGGTATTAAGGAATCTATACCAAAATTTCCCTGGTACACTGTATTATATATACTTACAAGCTGCAGATTCAGTTGTGTTTTTTTTTCTTTTTCAGGAAACTGTTCTTATATTAACAATATGGTTTTTTATTCATCTTCAGTTACATTCATTGGATTCCTTATTTCAAGGATATCAATGAACAACTCTTGAGTATTTTTTTTCTTACCTGTCAGCTTCTTTAATTTCTTTAATCTCTGTCTTTTTCATCTTTCTTCACTGGAATTATATATTAGCAAAATCTCTTTTATTTTCAAGTTCTCTGAATCATGATCTGCCTCATCCATAGTTAGTTCCAGCTACTGACAGCCCAGTGGTTCAACTTTTGTGGCATACAGTGAGATGTGTAGGGTCTGTAAGACCAATTCCTCATTGCCAAAAAACTCTAGCTTTTTATCGCTCAAATGTTTAAGTGCTGGCCCCACTATACACTTTACATTTTAGTATCTAGACTGATTTAATTCTTTGTGTTTTAATGGCAGGCTAGGCGTTATCACCTGAATATTTCTATCATGTATGATTGGCCAAAACTCTTTGCTGAAACTGAAATAAATATTAGATACAGAAGTCATGCAGAGTCAGTTTGTCAGATTGCTCAACACATTTAGCTCAGGATTGCTGAGAGCTCTTGTTGGGTGGGTGTGCTAGTGCTCACTGGTGAGGGATGCAGTGTGAAGTCTGTCACACGAGCTTCAATTCGCTGTGAGTGCAGGATAGTGTTCAGAATGTGGGAAAGATGTTTCACTTTAATTAGAGACAAATTTAAAATTAAAGGAATGGGCCTGGGCAGCTGTTAAATGGGTTCATTGAATGCATTTAATATGTTAACCACTTTTTTGTAACCTGAAAGAATTATGGGATGGGAGAAGCAGAGACAAAGAGGATTGCTGACTCTAACAGCTTGCGTGCAGTTATAGTTTGAATACCTGGATTCTGCCCTCTTCTGAGATCTTTTTACAAGTCCTGCAAAGGCTAACTGCTCCTGTTTGAGGGCTGTATCATGGTCCTCAGAGGAAGACACTCTCAGAGTGAAGATGAGTTCTCCAAATCAGTGTGAAGCCCCAAGACTTCACTTCCCGGGCAGGCTGCTTAATCAACTTCCTGTTTTACCTAGTTCTCCTCTGTCAAATCTGTTTAATGGCAGTGTTGATTCTTTCCCACCTCACATGAAACTGATAGAAATTATTGAGGGGTGTCTGGGTGGCTCAGTCTGTCAAGAGACCAACTAGTGATTTCCGCTCAGGTCAGAACCTCAGTGTCCTGAGATCAAGCCCCACCTCCGCTGGAGCTCCCCCAAGGAGTCTGCTTGAGATTCTTTCCCTCTGCTCCTCCTCCAGCTCACACACGTACGCACTCGCTCTCTCTCTAGTAAATAAATAAATCTTAAAAAAAAAAATTAGTGAGATAAGCAGCCAAAATCTCCTATACTTATTTTGCTCTTTGATGATGTTAAGGGCATCTATTAACTCCTTTAGACATTATGATCTCATTTGTATCTCACTGGTGTTTGCTAATAAGTTTAAATTCCTAAATCAAAAAATTAAAAATTGGCCATGCTGGGTATGGTTCATCCAGTTATAATCTAACTAAAGACTTTGAAAGCATTTTTCATCTTTGTAGTAGGAGATCCAACAAAATAATCAAAACAGCAGTGCACAGAATTTCCTTCAGTCAGCCTTCCCTAAGTAAAGAATAGGAACAACAGGTGGATTATATAGGTCCTGCCTCTAAAAGAGTTAACCCGGGACGCCTGGGTGGCTCAGTCGGTTAAGCGGCTGCCTTCGGCCCAGGTCATGATCCCAGGGTCCTGGGATCGAGTCCCATGTCGGGCTCCTTGCTCAGTAGGGAACCTGCTTCTCCCTCTCTCTCCCTCTGCTTGTGCTCTGTCAAATAAATAAAATCTTTAAAAAAAAAAAAAAAATAAAAAAAAAAAATAAAAGAGTTAACCCATTATTTTATAAGAGATTGTTGTCTTTGTGAGCAGCTTGAGAGTAGGAATCAGATGTTTTCTCTTTGCATCTCGGTGCCTGGCCATGCACAGAGTGGGTGGTCAGCATATTGGATTGAACACTTGAGATTCCAGATTCTCTCTTAAATTATTTCACAGACCAGCATAGAAGGGAGAGCCTGAGATTTAACATGCAGTGTTTGGAAAAGGAACTTGTTTTTACTGTGAGATCAGAAATCTCCACAGCTCAGTATTTTGGATAATGAAGGTCCCTTTTCTATATTTGCCCAGCCTGGGCTGGACACAAGTAAATGTCACATTATCTGCATTTAAACATTCTTTTCTTTCCATTTTAACAGTGTTTATGTTTCCTGGGGTACATCTGAAAGATTCCAAGTATTTACTGTATATGTAAATATTCTTTTAAGAAAAAAAAAACCACATGTAATTTTCACATGCAAGTTATTTTCAGCAGGCAGTTCCTTTCCTGCAGCACAAAAGGCTAGATATAAAAACAAACAAGAGAGAATGTGCTGTTTTAACAAATGGGTCCTTAGAGATGGATTTTAAAGCGTGGTTTTGTTTCCTGATCTAGCTTTTACCCTATCACTTTGTAACACCTAGAGAAATCCTGAAATAAATCTGTGACATTCTCACAGTTTTAAGGCTGACAGTTTAATTTTTTTCCTGTTTTGTCTATTGCTTCAGCCAATGTAATTAGGTCATACCCATGTGAAAAATTACTTGTACAAGAAAAATTTTGGATGTGTATGTGTGTTTTCAGGAAGATTTGTTTCTGCTAATGTTTACATCATCCTTTGCATGAGAAACTAATTCACTTACCCTACATAATTTAAAATATTAATGTTGAGTAAAAAAAAAAACCCTAATTCAAAAGGAAACAAATGTTTCTATTACTTATTTTATATTGTGGTTAGAGTAATTATATTTAGCAATATTTTTAGCAGAAAAGCCACTGATTTTAAAACATATTTGTTAGTTATATAGATTGGATGCCAACTCTGGAAGGGCTCATTCTAACAAAAAGGGAAGAAAGACCTAATTTATGGCAGTATTCTAGAAATGGCAACAGAGCTCACATATTAGCATGCTCATCTTGCAGACTGTTCTTTAATTTCATTTTACATTAAAAATCTGTTGTAATTCTTATGCCTTGAATATTTTCTAGTAGATTTTTTTGCTATTTATACCAGCAGATAAAAGTTTCAAGCCCACGAGCATATTATTTGCTTTATTTCTTCCATACTCCTAGAAATGTCACGAACCATGGGAGAATGCAAACGTCACCAAATGAAGATAGTTGTGTCTTATGAAAAATGTTAACATTAACTCCTTTTCTTCTTTAATAAACTGAATGTCTTGCTTTCATTTTTGTGGATTCGTTTAAGAATTTTAATAACTAAGGAGATTCTTACTTGCTTCCAGAACTTAAACACCAGGATTAATAGACACAAAAGCCACAATTTAACATATTTTATTGACTGAGTATAAAGGTCAAAATTACCAAGCATTATAGAAGCACCATTAGAAGTATACAGTAGAACCCTTGTAGAAATCATGAAGGACAGCCAGTGTAGGCAACGTCTGGAACACAAATACAAAATTCAAGTTGCTCTCTGTGATGGAAGCAGAGCAATTGTCAAGAGTTGGACTGGGTTGCGAAAGAATTTAAAGGGCCAGCAGATCTTTTAAGAACTTAACAAGACAGCTTTGTTGTCTCCCGTAACATTCACTGAGAAGCAAGGCACGCTAAATATTAAGCAATCCACAGAATTCCCCCGAATCCCTACCCAGTGATTGTGTTTTCAGATGAAATAGTCAGTGAGCCAGATAAACAAAATCGGAAGGCTCAATTAGGGCTGCCCTTCTGGGAGTCCACAAGGTGGTTGGAGCATTAGTACCTCACTTAACCATTTTGCTACGAAAAAAAATGAGAATAAGTGAGATCAATGGGAAAAGAGTAGTTTTTTGGAAGGCGAGAGGTTTGCTTTCTAAAAAGGTACACGGCTAATCAGATATACTTCTGAAGTTCTGTTTTCATGTATTAGTAGGGCTAGATTTCAGAGTCACTTGGGTTTTAATCAAAGAAAAAAATGATTTTTTAGTGAGAGGGCAGTTTTCCCAAATAACGTTGAATAACTTTTTTGTGACATTCAGAAATTTACAGTGGCCTCTTGGTAGACTTGTAATGTGTTCTGTATTTCCCTGCTTTGGGTAGAATTTGGAGACGGCTTGTAGAAAATCGGCTGTGCTTATAACCACGTTTATTTTTCAGCTCGGTAGCCAGATTTCCTTTAACAAGCTAATGTTATTTTCTTTTGCAGGGACTTTATGTTTTTGTGGTTTATTTCGTTCTACACAACCAGACGTGTTGCCCTATGAAGGCCAGCTACACAGTGGAAATGAATGGACACCCAGGACCCAGCACAGCCTTCTTCACACCAGGGAGTGGCATGCCTCCTGCTGGAGGGGAAATCAGCAAGTCCACGCAGAATCTTATCAGTGCTATGGAGGAGGTGCCTGCCCTTGCCCTTGCTCTTGCACTTGCTCAAGCTCTCCCCCTTCCTCCCCCGCCCTCTCCCTCCTTCCCCACCCGCCTCAAGAAAGAGTGAAAGTTAAAAGGTACCATGTGACTTTTAAATCCCTTTCCTACCAACAGCCTCTGATCTGTGGTATTTGATTGGCTTACTGTGGTATCCTGCCTGTTATCTAATTCTTTTTCTTCCCTGTGCTGTGAGCTATACTAACCAGCAGTTTGTACTGGGAAGTCAGTGCATAATTTGTCACCGCTTTCTTCAGAATCATCCGAATTTAACATGGCACTGACTGAATCTGCTTCGGAAATGGTTTTTTTAAATGCTGTGCTCTTCCTAAAAATACTTCCTTGGCTCTCTTTCTTCACCCATCCCAATTCATTACTTCGATCCCAACAAACACTCAGTGAAAAGAAAATACACTAAAACTCTTTTTAATTTAAATACCGGAAAATATTTTAGGACAGAAGCTTGGAAGAGGGCTTCAGCAGCACTACTAGAAAATCTGTCTAGGATGTCCTCTGTGAGATCCACCTCCCATCCCCCGTCGTTTCGCTTTCCTGTGTCTAAATCACAGTGCCACCAACCTGTCGGTAATGCTACCTATAGTATTGGGACACCGCTCAGATTTTTAAAACTACCTGAAAACATTTGTCCAGGAAGAGATGGTATGCAGGTCCCTGACCAGTTCTGTACTGCCTGAGGTGTGCTTGCTTACCATTCCTTACTTAGCTCATATTGCCCTCTCTGTACTGAAGAGCCAAGGGGAGCAGTGCCAGCGTGGCTCAGTGGGTTAAGCTTCCCCCTCTTGATTTCCACTCAGGTCATGGTCTCAGGGTTGTGAGATCTGGCCCTGCATAGGGCTCCCCGCTGAGCATGGAACCTGCTTAAGATTCTTTCTCTCCCTCTGCCTCTTCCCCCACCCTCCAAAAAAATAAGAAATAAAAAAATAAAGAGCCAAGGGGAACAGTATTTGTGTTTGCATCCTGAAAAATGTCAGGAAATCAAAATGCATCTGTCTAAAAAGGTAATGGTTTATAGATAGTTAAATAGGTAAATAGGTAGGTAGAGAGATCATCTTACCTGCTCAGTGATATTTTTTGTCCTCCATGTTAATGTAGAAAGGAATTTATTCATGTCAGGTTAAAATTAAGGTAAGTAGGTGATCACAAGTCAAGTCCAATATTTAAGAATTTTAAGAATTTTGGTACCCCTAAATGTTTAGAAATCTAATACCATTTCTATATCCCCAAAGTTCTTAAAACAGAATTACTTTCACATCATAGTTGATATCAGTAGAAGTGGTTATTTTTAGAACTAGCAATTCAGGAGTGAATCTTAAAATTTTTTTGTCTTTTTGATTGTTTACCCAATCTAGCATTTGTCTAGATCTGAGCTATACGATAGCCATTAGCCATGTGTGGTTATTTACATTCAAACTAAGTAAAATTAAATAACATTTAAAATTCAGTTCATCACTTACCCTGGCCACATTCAGGTGCTCAGTAGCTACCTGTGATATCGGTAGCTGCCATAATGGAGAATGTGGATATAAAATATTTGTATCATCACAGAAAGAGTTGTTGGGCAGTGCTGGTCTAGATATTCAACTTCTTAATGAAATATTTTAAGGTTTAATCTTCTCTCAAATGATCTCCACAGTCCTCAGGTCACTTTTCTCAATACAAGGCATCTCTGCAGTCTCCCAGAAAACCTTGTGTTGGGAGGGCAGCTGGGCCTGAGCCACTCCTTGAATGTTCATGTGGGGTGTTGCACAATGGCGGACCCTTAAGTGTGCTCTGCATTCCTCAGAGGCTTGGAATTGGCCTTGATCCAGCTGTCTGTCGATGAGGGACTATCAGAGACATTCTAGGAAGCCCTGCAGAGAAGGGAAGGCATGAGGAAAGGAAGGGCTAAGGGACTGGTTATCAGTGACCAAGAAGGACATGAATATATTTAATTATTTCAGGTTAGAACCATCTTTTAAATCATTTAATCCAATGATTATGTGAATCTTTATTTTATAACTGGAAGTTTTACTTCACCTACCCTATTTTATCCACCACCCCACCCCCCTCCCCTCTGGTTCTTAAATTCTTAACAGTTTTCTTCCATACAACCTACAAAAAAAAAAAAAAGTGTTGTTTGGGTTAAAAAAAAATAATTTTCTTTCCCCACACATGACAGCATCGAAATCTACAAGTAATTCTAATAGAGAAATTGTTTAGAATCACCAGACTGAGTTGCCTCTGAGGACCAAAGGTAAAATTAAAGGTCTTAATTCTAAACAGTTCAACAGTAACTTCAGGTGGTCTCTGTAATGAGAATGTGGTGATAAAGTAGATATCAGAGTAAATATGTATGTATTGATATTATTGTTTCTGTTGCTCCCCACCCTACCCCAAAAAGGTGCCTGCTGACTGGGAGAGAGCATCCTTCCAACAAGCCAGTCAGGCCAGCCCTGACTTGAAGCCAAGTCCTCAAAATGGCGCCACGTTCCCTTCCTCCGGAGGATATGGCCAAGGGTCACTAATAGCCGATGAAGAGTCCCAGGAGTTTGATGACTTGATATTTGCATTAAAAACTGGTATGTATGAACCCACAAACCACATTAGAGGTAGGCACTCTTGCTATGTGGCAACTTATATCTTCTTCCCATGAAGTTGCAAAAGAAGTACAGTCAGTCCCCCTCAGCACATCCTGATTCTCATGACCCATTCCTAATCCCAGCCAAACTTTAGGATATTTTGTTCTTGGCACCAAATATAACACAACCTAAAAATAATTTACAATTTGCTGTTAAGAAAAAGGCATACTCTAACTAAATGTAAATATCTCTGTCCTGGGATCTTGATATAACACCAAGATACCATTGAGACAAGTTCAGTATTTTAAGACGATCTAGTAGGGATCTCTCTCAGAGAGTTTCGCCTCTGACCTGCCAAAGAGACCTGGCACTGAAGCAAAAAATGTCAAAGGCAAAATAATGGGCCACATGTAGTTCTACTGTTTTCTAAGCACCATCATATATCCTATTTTACTGGCTTCTCCTACATGTTCAACCCCACTCATCCTGTGACTCTAATGGATGGCTGTTTTCAAATCAAATATGCAGAGTTCTTTTCTTTTCTCTTAATTTTTTTTTTTTAATTAAGTAAACTCTACCCTCCAGTGTGGGGCTTGAACTTACAACACTGAGATCAAAAGTCACATGCTCTACCAACTGAGCCAGCCAGGCGCCCCTGCAGTTTTTTTCTTTTATTTTTTACTCAGAAAAATCTCAAACTGCCACTGTTGTAAAACTTTTAGTGAACTTTTCATTCCTAGATGTACAAGCAAGCAAGAAGATATGTCTATACTCAGATAAACCTATTAAGATAATTATTCAAAATGCATTTTACTGTATATACCTATATTAAGAATAGTGGTTGGCACTTGGGAAAACTTGTAGATATTGTTGGATAATTGAATGAATGAATGAATGAATGATGAATAATGAAACTTAGAGTTTACTTGGAGGAATAGACATTCACACAAACATGACATAAGAAAGAGTAAGTAAGTAATGAAAAGAGTTATTAATTATTGAAGAGATCAAGGAAATTTTTTTGAACCCTCTTAGTTGATTCTTGAAAAATATGTGGTTTTAAATAGTTAAAGAGTGGAGGAAAGGCATTGCAGACTGAGGGAGTAGAATCAGCCAAAGCCCTTAGCTTACAGGTGCATGGCTTACAGGCACTTGGAGAGAAGCCGCACTGCAGTGTGGCTGGGGTAGATGGGGAGTGTGAGCCAGGCAGCTGGAGAAAGGCCTGCAAGGTAATTTACCTGCATTGTTAATAATTTACTGTAGTTCCCCAACTGGGTTTCAGTGAACAACCTCCTTGTGATATTTATAGTCATCCTCAATGGGAGGATCCTCTGACTGAGTATATTTGGGAAACTGCAAAGATTCACAATTCACATTAGCATTTAGCAGCTCTAAAAAGTCCTAGAGTAAAGAAACCCACTTCACTTAATTTAACCTGGTGTTTCCGGAACACATTTAGTAATAGATTCATTTTGTGGGAGCAGAACACTTGCTGGTATTTTACATAACGTTAAAATGCTATTCAGAAGCCATGCTAAGGAGTGGGATTTTTATAGAACCTAGTGAGCCATGGAGGTTTTTGAGGAGAGGAATGGCATGTTCCCACTGGTTTTTGAGGCAAAATAACTCTTACAAAAGCATGAAGAATAAATTTAGAAGCAAAACCAGAAAGGCTGGGAGATTATTACAATTGTCCAAGGGAATGAGGTTTGGGCCTCAGATTCGGGGAGCAGAAATAAGAAAGAGAAGATGAACACAAGAGGAAAGCTGAAGTTGCACTAAGAGGACAGTCAGCAAAGGCTCCTGCTTCTCACTTCGGTGGCTGAGGAATTGTATCAAGAGCATTTGTTCATTCATGTGTTTCGGGGGAAACTGATGAGTTCAGATTTGGAAGTATTGTAATTAGGCCTGGGGGCTCTTAAATATTCAGGGTTGAAGGATCTTAGCTGAGGGTTCAGGATTGGAGGTATTGGTTTGACATGCGTCAAGGCAGAGACTCTTTTCGAAGCTGTGGGGATGGATGAGTTTGATCCTGGGAGAGTGAAGGAGAGAGAAAAGAAGTAAAGGAAAGAGGTGAGGAAGGGAGGGGAGACAGAGAAAGGGCAATAAGAAGAGCATCCTGGATAATATCTCCTTTAAAGAATGAATAGGGGTGCCTGGGTGGCTCAGTCGGTTAAGCATCCAACTCTTGATTTCAGCTCAGGTCATGATCTCAGGGTTTTGCGATTGAGCCCAGTATTGGTCTCCGCACTCAGCACAGAGTCTGCTTGAGATTCTCCCTTTCCCTCTCCCTCTGGCCCTTCCTCTCCCCCACTCTCCATGCTTGCTCTCTCCCCCCCACCCCTGGAAAATAAATAAATATATATATATATATATATATATATATATTTTAAAGAGTGAATAGAAGAGGGTCCCATGGAGGAAACTGCAGCATGGTGAGAAAGAATAAAGAGAGAGGAGGTTTCATGAAGGAGGAAATGAACAATTTCCTAAAATGCTCACTAGTGTTAGGACTAAAAAGGGGCTTTCAGATTACTAATGATTCCCAGGGAAGATTATGTCCCCAGCACTACAAAGTGGTCAGTTGTTGATGTTGGGACACTGGAAACATAAAATGAATTCTTGCAGCACAATTAAATTAGATGTGGGTCCTATATTTGTAACAAGTATTAAATGCATTCAGTTCAGGAATGTATGGAATGACTTGCTTACTTATAGATGAGTTTAGCATTCCTTGGAACTCACTAAACTCATTAGGAAATAAATACTTAAAAAGACCGAAATAATAGTCTCTAACATTGGTTCCCTCTATTTTTAGAAAAGGTACTATAATAACCAAGCACCACCCCCAAGACACTTCATCATAGAATATGGTCAAATTAAAGGAGTTCACATGCCATTCCATCTACAGCTGAATTTACAGTTGATATATAGGCCCAGATTTGGCCCAACAGAGGATTTTGTTTGATTCTCATAGCATTTTAATGTTTTTTAAGCCCAAATTTCAGAGATATCCCAGGGCACCTCACAGTCTCAGTAGTAGAGCATGTGACACTTGATCTCAGGCTTGTGAGTTACAGCCCTACGTTGGGTGTACAGATTACTTAAAAAAAAACCAAACAAACAAACAAAAAAAAACTTAAAAAAATTTTAGAGCTATCCCATAAAAACCCAGAATTTCTTTTTTTTTTTTTTTTTTTAAGATTTTATTTATTTGTTTGACAGAGAAAGAGATGGCGAGAGTAAGAACACAAGCAGGGGGAGTGGGAGAGGGAGAAGCAGGCTTCCCGCCGAGCAGGGAGCCCGATGTGGGGCTTGATGCCAGGACTCTGGGATCCGGACCTGAGCCGAAGGCAGAGGCTTAATGACTGAGCCACCCAGGCACCCAAAACCCAGAATTTCTTTAAAAAAAAATCTAGCAACAGAGTGCTTAAAATCTAGCACAATCTTAAAATCTCCTTGATTGGAGTTGAGTAATGGCTACCCCTCCGGACAGAGCATGAGCTCTTTGTTGTCCAGTGCTCACCAGACCTGTGTCGCTGGTCTGTGCTAGCCGACCTGGCCTCCGTGACATTCGGGTTTGCAAACCTTGATCTATCACAGGTCCATTTTAACCATTGGCCACTTCAAGTCTGGTACTGGGAACCGTGGGTCTTCTAAGTCTTTTCATTTAAACCCTTAGACAACTTTGAAAAGCTATGTAACCTTTTGCATATATTTAATAAACATCTAAAGATTTTCATCATAAATTGAAATAGTATCAAATAAGATAACTTCTGTATTATAAATTTTAGTGTTTAAAAATGAAAATTTTACATTATTCTTTTAAACTAATTCAAAGGAGTCTAAATATCATAGCAATTTGATATCCATTATTATTAATTTCTCTTTTTTTTATATTTTATTTATTTGAGAGAGAGAGAGCAGGGGAAGGGGAAGAGGGAGAGGGAGAGAGAGAGAGAGAATTTCTAGCAGACTCTGAGCTCAGCATGGAGCCTGACTCGGGGCTGGATCCTGCAACCTTGGGACGATGACCTGAGCCAAAATCAAGAGTCAGACGCCCAACCAACTGAGCCACCCAGGCGCCCCATATTCATTTCACTTTTAAAATACATATGGAGCAGACTTTTCTCTTACAATTGGAAATTCTACATCATTGTCTTTTCTCCTTGAACTTACATTTCCATTCCACTCCACCACAGAATTTTATCCTAATGTAATATATTTTATGCTTGAAATTCATTCAGTCTTCACTCACTCAAAACAACTTCTCTCCAACAAAACATGTATATAAATTGAAACTTAAAGTTTTCCTGTGACCATAAGGCTATATATAAAGTGTTAAAAATTTTTTTTATTATTATCATTATAATTATTAGTCTACAATTGAATAAATCAACATTAATTTTTAAAATATTAAATGTTTTGAGGAGCTCCTGGGTGGCTCAGTCGGTTGAGCATCCGACTCTTGATTTCTGCTCAGGTCATGAGATCGAGCCCTACATGGGGCTCCACACTCAGTGGGGAGTCTGAGATTTTCTCTTTCTCTCTCTCTCTCCCTTTCCTTCTGTCTCTCCTACCCCACCCAACCCTGAGTGCTCTTGCAAGCTCTCTCTCTAAAATAAATAAATCTTTTAAAAAAAATAAAATAAAATATTAAATGTTTTGCTAAGTAATTATCAAAAACTCACCACAAGAGTGCACATGCAGGTGCTTGTCTGGCTCAGCCAGAGAAGCATGTGACTCTTGACCTTGAGGTCATGAGTTCAACCCCCATGTTGGGTGTAAAGATGACTTAAATAAATAAATAAACTTTTTTTTTTAAAAAAAAGCACACATAGAAGTTAAAGATCTAGGAATACATTTTCTTAAAGTTGTCCTCATACCACCCTAGACCCTTTGAAAAACCTTCATGTACCAGAAGCTAAAGGAATCCCATTGCTTCAGACGCTTTATAAAAGAGTTCAGAGGCACTGACCTGGAGCATTGTGTAGTATTAGATTATGAGATGGGATGGCCAGCTCAGTGGCTAGATTTTTATGTTGATCAAAAGCTGACAAGATTCTAGAATATGTCAAGGTTGGAGCATATTGGGCTTAGAAACAGGATTTTCTTCACAGAAGGCTTCTCCCAGAAAGACTAATCTGATTCCCTGTCATCCCTTAGCTTCCTGTTTTTACCTCAGGCCAAGGAAACAAATGTCAATGCAAACATTTCTTTATCAGAAACTTCAAATGATTTCTTTTTCAGTCAGAAGAAAATAAATGACAAGTCCTTGAATAGAAATGAAAACATTCAGAGTCAAGGCCCAAATACTCAAACTCCTCTAAGAACTCATTAATAAATTTCTCTTTCAGATAGATCACATAAAACCACAATGACTTATTTAACTTCAAAAACTTCTAGAGACCAGTATGCTAAACAAAATTAAATGGGCATCAAAGTGGAAGAGTAAAATTTGGAAAGATTTTTTTTTTTCCTCCCGAAAAAGATTGAAGGAGAATGATCTTTGTATCACTATCACATTTGAAAAAATCTGTAGAAAACAGGAATGGGCCTTGGGATCAGAGAGCCCTGTGTTGGCATCCTAGTTCTGCAGTCTACTATCTGTTTGATTTTTAGCAAGGGACTCAAGGTTTCAGTTTCCTCACTTAGCAAATAAGAGTTATTATAATTAGGGGCGCCTGGGTGCCTCAGTCAGCTAAGTGTCTGCCTTCGGCTTGGGTCAGAATCCTAGAGTCCTGGGATGGAGTCCTGCATTGGGCTCCCTGCTAAGTGGGGAGTCTGCTTCTCTCTCTGCCTCTCCCCCTGCCTCTCCCCCTGGCTTGTGTTCTCTCTCTTTCTCTCACTCTCTCTCTCAAATAAATAAATAAAATCTTTAAAAAAGCTTGTTAAGTTTTCATGGAGGTTAGAGATTGTTAATGTAAAGAATCTATCAGTATCTGACAGAGTTGAAGTTCAGTAGCTCATTGTATATATTATTTGTTGGGTTCAGCTTATTGTTATGCTTAAAAACTATTTTTTTTAAAGAGTCTATTTATTGGGGCGCCTGGGTGGCTCAGTCGTTAAGCGTCTGCCTTCGGCTCAGGTCCGGATCCCAGGGTCCTGGGATCGAGCTCCGCATAGGGCTCCCTGCTCTGCGGGAAGCCTGCTTCTCCCTCTCCCACTCCCCCTGCTTGTGTTCCCTCTCTCGCTGTGTCTCTCTCTGTCAAATAAATAAAATCTTTAAAAAAAAAAAAAGATTCTATTTATTTATTTGAGAGAGACAGTAAGAGAGAGAAATCACAAGCCGGGGAGGGGGGCGGGGGGAAGGGTAAAGGGAGAAGCAGACTCCCCACTGAGCAGGGAGCCCAATGCGGGGCTCTGTCCCAGGACCCTGGGATCATGACCTGAGCCAAAGGCAGACTCTTAACCAACTGAGCCACTCAGGCACCCAACTTAAAAACTATTTTAAATGTTCGTAATGTATTCTGAAACACCTGGTGTTCACTGCACCATGACTAGTAAGTGAAGTAGAAATGGGGGTGGGGGTGTAGGGGCTGGAATATGAGCCAAGTAGGTTTGCAATGTATTCTACAGACAAAGTTGGATACTCAAAGCCTAGGGCACAAGGAAGTAACACAATTAGAACCGCCACAAGAGGCAGTATGGTGTAGAAGAAAACATCTTACATTTGGGGTCAGAAGACCATTGGATATCTGCATTCTGTGACTTCCCTGCTGTGTGACCTAGCAACTCAATGAACACGTCTGATTCCCAGGCAATCCCTGCATCTGTAAAACAAGACTAATAATCCTCCCTTTCCTAACTAAAGCGTGTTAAAATGTTGAAGAAAGGAGAGGCACTAGACGAATGTAAAATGTCACTTCTAGTTCCTTTGCTGTTACCTTTCTGTCTGTTATAGGGAAAAGTAACTATTACTACAGTTACTGGATTTTTCTTGAATTTTTGGCTTAAAATTTAAGCAGAAAAAATACCTTTAAAAAAAATCAGGTTACTCACTGCAAAACATCCTCCCAGACCATTTATGCATTACAAAGAGACGAGAGGGGTGCCTGGGTGGCTCAGTCAGTTAAGTGTCTGCCTTGGGCTCAGGTCATGATCTCAGGGTCCTGTTATCAAGCCCTGCGTCAGGTTCCCTACTCAACAGGCAGCCTACTACTCCCTCTCCACTGCTTGTGCTCTCTCGCACACGTTCTTGCTCTCTCTGTCTCTCAAATAAATAAATAAAATCTTTAAAACAACACCACCAACAACCCCCCCCCCCCCCAAAAACACCAAAACAAACAAGCAAAAAAAACCAAGAGCAAGAAACCTGGGGCTTTGCTCCCAGTCTGTCTTGTTATTACCATGTGTAATATAGGTCTTTTCTGAGTCTCAATGAGGGATTAAGATTTGAGTAATATGCATTTATTTCAGCTGGGCAGAAACTGAGAAGGAAGAGGAGCTGGGTCATGTAGATGTGGTAATTCCAGGGGAGGCTGTATCTAGAACTTCCTGACATTTCACAGGGCTCTAAGCTACTAAACAAGCTGGTAACACCCCTTACTTGTAAAGCTGCACCCTATGTTAAACCTTCCAGCCCAGTTCAGTCTGTCCCTTGCTGTCTGCTCAGCAGGCTTCCAGCACAGAACTTCTTTCCAGCATGCTTTGTCAAGATGGCAGGCAAACACGTCTGTCTTCCTAATGAAATTTGGAGTGGGCAGACATGAAGTCAGTGGGAGCTGATGATGCTCATTCACTCATTAAGCCCACTCTGCCCTGATGGTAATCGTGGTGTCCTCCCTGCTTCTCTGTAGTTGATCCCATATTGAGCAACTTTATTATGTAGCCCTTTTGTTCCTCCTCAGCTGGATTAAGCTGCTGCTGGCTTCAGGGCCCCAGTTACCTTCTCCTTATAGAGTGGCCAGTGTCTTTCCAATCCACTGAGGTTCTTCCAAGTGGGACAGTTCCCCTGTTCCTGGGGCAGAGAAGCATGGGCCTTTTGTCCTTCTGAGACATAGTTACCTACAGGGGCCAAGCAAATACCATGAGTGATTCAAGAGGGCTGGATGAATACAGGAGCAAACAGTAGTGCCAGTTCCATGTTTTTGGCCTTTTTTTTTTTTCAATCCAGAAAATGCAGGCCTAGTGTTGCCCTCTGCCTTTTCAAGAGAATCTGATTTTTTTTTTATGTTAAATGTCTTAATTTTGGCAACTAACTAAATTTTTAAAAATATTGTCATTGGCAATATTCTAGTTCTTAACCTAAGGAGAGAGCCCATGGGTGTTTGTCACACATTTTGCTCCGTGACACATATACATTATCTGGGGAGATACCATATAATTTATCATCTAAACCAGGACAGTTTAAGAGAATAAAGGGGATGTGATACACATGTTTTTCAGGTATAAACTAGGACTTTTCTTTTCACATACTGCGTCCCCCACCTCCCTGTTTTGAAGGAAGGTGAAAGAACGATCTGTGGAAGGGTGTGAAAATGGGCCTCGAGGGATGGGCAGGAAGACGCTCAGGCTGGAATTAACCAGATAAGAGAGCTGATCACTTGGAGGAAGCTCTCCAACAGGCCCGGGTTGAAATCTGTCTATTTGGTGGGGTAGAGTCAGATTAGGAAGTTTGCTGAAAGCCAGTGCAGAGGGTTCCAGACTTGATGCAATTGGCCATAGGAACTGTTTGGTCTTGAGCAGGAGAGGATGTGGAATGCGGAATGGATCCGAGGAACAGAACAGGCAGTAAGGCTTGGAGGAGACTTTGGTAAGAGCTAGAATGCAGAGCATAGTTTATTAATACACTCAGCAAACATTTACTGAACACCCACAGTGTGCTGAGCACTGTCCTATGAGCTAGATGATGTAAAGGTATGAGGGACATAATGCAATGAGGCAGTCAGATGTTTCCAAAGAAAATCGTCATGTTTCTCTGGGTAGCAGAGGTAACAGCTGAGGTGATATTGACAGGAGGAATGGGGGTGACCAGATTAAGGAGGCAGGGGGTTAAGATGAGCATGTCAGGCAAAGGTGGAAATAGCTGTCAGGCCAGAAACCAGCAGGGGTCAGCCGGATGGTATGGGCCTAGAAGCAGGGCTGAAGACAAGGCCTCCAGGGGTGACCTGGGAGGAAGAGATTCGGGAGGAAGCACGAGAGCTCTCTGGAAAAAGCCAGCAGATCAGAGGATGAGATGGGCAAGTGCAGTGTCCCAGAAGCAAAGGGTGGAGATGGGGTTTCAACAGCAGCCTTTCACAGAGAGGTTGGGAAAGAGGGACCCAGAAGAGGGAGGGCTTGGCTGGAAGAAGGCAGTAGTGGGCTCCTGCTCCCATCCCCAAATAGGTTAAGAGTCTAATTTGCCATCTTCCCACAGCTACCGACTCAGCAGCCCTGCCTTTCTCAAACAGAAAGGGAAGTCTCAGCCACCCAGCAACTGGTTTTTCATTTGCCTTCTTGTTTGCAGAGTCTTGTGCCCTGCAGAGGGGGAGGAGTGGGAGCGTAATCTCTGGTGATTCAACCCAGCAGCACACCCTATGACCACATCCCCATTCTGTGTGTGTGTGTGTGTGAGAGAGAGAGAGAGAGAGAGAGAACATGAGAGTCTGTGGTCCTCTGCTCACTAGAGAAGAAAAGAACTCGGTATTACTCTGGCACAGTGTTAAATTCTCTGAATTATTCTGAGCTGTAAGAAGAGTAGTGAATAGTGGAGCTTCCTCAAAACAGAGATTCTGGGCGCTATCTGTAATTAACAGCCAGCCTTGTGGGATTTGTGTATGGATCTGTTTTGGTACTGTGTTACGCCATTATTTTTATCTCAGGATCAGATCAGAGTCGTTCCGAGCCGGGGTCTTCTGGGCGCTGATACGACAGCAAGTGTTGTCAGTGCATGTCTTTCTTCTCAGATCGCTGCCCACAGGGAGTCTCAGCTGAAGGACCTACTAGATTCCGTACACGTAGGGTTGGAGACTCAGGTTTCTAACAGCAAACGCTACCCTCCTGCTGAAAAATTCTCATAACCTGCCTGATCTTTTTTACTTTAATAAGCTCCCAATTGAGAAATGCTGTTCTTGGGAGTACGTTACACATGTCAACCAGGTAGAAACAGAAAAGGTTGAGAACCCAAATTTGTGTCTTTAGAAATTACTTTTCACTTCAAAAACTACCAAAGGGAATTTTAACACAGGCTTATAATTGTTAGGTATTAATAATATTTAGTCAAGGGGCGCCTGGCTGGCTCAGTCCGGAGAGCATGCAACTATTGATCTCAGGATAGTGAGTTCAAGCCCCTCTTTGGGTGTGGAGCCCACTTAAAAAAATAATGATGATATTTTTTCGAAATGTATAGCTCACTATTCACCAATACAATAGAAATAAACACGTGTCAGCTTGATGTAACGTGACCCTTAATTCACTGCACTAATGGTTGGGTGTTTTGTGTTTATTCTTTTTCTATTACAGGTGCTGGTCTCAGTGTCAGTGATAATGAATCTGGTCAAGGCAGCCAGGAGGGAGGCACCTTAACTGACTCCCAGATCGTAGAACTCAGGAGGATACCCATCGCCGACACCCACCTCTAGCGCTTCAGTAACAATTAGAATGATACTTTCCTGTTTGTATTGGCTTTGTGCTAAACTCTGTAAGTTTTAAACACACAGCTATATAATAGGAACCTATGACTTGTGCTGGATGATTAACCCAGAAGTGATTGTTGTGTTTGGAATTTGAACTACTTATCTTTGTGCAACCTGAAAATTCACTGCTATGATGAAAGTTTGTATCAGTTATATAGGATGCACATATTCCAAGAATAGTAGTTGTTTTTTAATCATCTGACATGGCTAACATTGTTTAATAAAAGTAATAATCAATAAAAACAATAGAACCCATTTGACATCACACAAGCTCATTATTTACAAGGAAATGTTGTGTATGAGCAAAGAAACACGCTATATCTCGATGAGATCAAGCACCCTGTTTCTTCCAGTATTGATACAGGTCATCCAGATTTAAGACTTCACAAGCTTCTAGAGGACTTTCATTCCTAAAAACCATACAATTTATTGTCTGTTGAAGATTCTGCACCTACGTGTTGATGGGGATACTGCAGTTTCATAGTCTTTCATCAAAAGTATGTATTTCTGCTCATTATGAAATTAGGGATCTGAACATTTTCCAAAATAAATGTTCTGTTCCCAGTTAAAAATAACCACTACATCAAGCACTTCAGCACAGCTAAGAAGAGGAGCATTCAAACAGTGCAGTTTGTTTAGGAGAAACATTTCTTGGTTTCGATTTTTCAGTCTTTATCTCAGAATGAGAAATCAGAAAGTCTATCCCAGAACAAACACTATTGTGTTCGGGATGATTTTATTGACTATGGTTCCAGAAGAATCATTAGGAACAGAACACTTCTGTCCTAGGGAAGCCTTTGTGACCTTCTGTTTTTGAATTCCTCAGTATTTTCAAGAGAGTCAGTAACATCTCAAGAAAAAAATTAAATAAAAAATAATTATCTAAGGCAAAAATTTTTTCTGTTAATAATTTCCTTTAGAGCCATAATTAAAACATTCAAGTGCCCTATACTCACTGTTAAGCCTGGCTTTATTTTTTACAAAACCTGAGCAGCATTATTTATCTTGATAAATTATTAAATGACTCTTCTCTTCCTCTTAGTCCTCCCCCACTCCTGTCGCCTCTCTCTTATATTGAGTGTTCATGGGTGGATTGTCATTGTAGGTAGAAAACAAAAGCTGCACAGCAAAATCAAACAGCCTGACAAACAAAGCTCCATCCTTGGTGGAGTTTTAATTCTTTTTATGAACTTTAGAAATGGTGGTAAAAAGATTGCATTTACCTTAAGTGACAAATAAGTTAGTTGTCTCACCCGACAGCATTGCTCTGTATGCAATCTGTTTCATGATAGGGTAGAAGCAACTGATGAAATTGGTTATAATATATAACATTTACAAGGAAAATTTTGAAATCGGTAAACATACTAAAATTGTTAATAGATTTTAATGAATTGGGGGCTTAGGTAATGATCATAGAAATGTGAGATGTCATTGTGTAGAATCCATGAGTCATCTTTTCCCCACATAACTAGATTCTTATTTGTCACCTAAGATAAATTCAAATTCAGTCTTATGACCACCATTTTTAAAGTTCCTAAAAAGACTATGACTTCACCAATGAGGAATTCTCTAACAAAGGCAATTGCCAATAGCTACTTTCAATTTTACATGTTGTCAGAATTTGGGGAAAATCTGGCCCAAAACATGACAAATCAGGGATACCTTTTTTCATCAGATGACTGGATTTCTATTGCTATCCAAAATGCCATCTTGATAAAGGAATCAAAAGGACCACCTGCTAGTGTTCAGCATGATCCTTTTAAATATTGGAAGGAAAAAAATAAGATTTCTAGAAGCCACAGTGCTAAAATAAATAAGCTTCATATTCCAACAGCAGCAATATTTTGCCATCCTGTTTCCTCCCAATGTAGATTAAAATGGGACACTTGCCAGGGAAGTATAGTACTATGTAGGAAGAAGCAAATCAAATCAAATTCCTAAAAATGAAAACTAAAAGGCTGGGACTGTTACACATTGTGGTCTTTTTCTTTCAGGGGGGTTTGATCCTCTTTTTCTTCATGACATTTTTAAAGGAGCTTTATCAAGATATGATTCACATTCCATAGAACTCACCCACTTAAAGTGTGCAATTCAGTAGTATTTGGTGTATTAGATTATTAGGGTTTTTTAATTGTAAAATATATGTAACAAAATTTGCCATTTTAACCATTTTTAAATGTGATTTTTATATTCAGTGGCCTTAATTACATTTACAATGCTATGCAACCATCCGCTTTATTTTCAAAACATTTTTCACCACCCCAGACAGAAACTCCGTATTTCTCATTTCCATATTTTCTGTCCTCTCTCAATAGACAACTAACATTTCCTTGGGAAATATCTCTGCTTCTGTATTTTTGTGACTTTTAAATCATTTTTATTTTTGTTTTAGGTTTTTTCCTTTTCTTTTTTTAAGATGTTATTTATTTATTTGACAGAGAGAGAGAGCGAGAGAGCACACGCAAGGGGAGCAGCAGAAGGAGAGGGAGAAGTAGGCTCCTTGCTGAGCTGGGACCGTGACGAGGGGCTCGATCCCAGGACCCTGGGATCATGACCCAAGCCGAAGGCAGACGCTTAACCGACTGAGCCACCCAGGAGCCCTCATTCTGGAACTTTAGCTTTGAGTTGGTGGTCAATTTCTTGAGGTGTCAGGGGTTTTGTTTTGTTTTGTTTTGCTTTGTTTTTAAGATTTTATTTTTTTTTTAAGTAATCTCTACACCCAACATGGGGCTCAGATTCACTACCCCAAGATCAAGAGTCGCACACTCCACTGACTGAGCCAGCCAAGTGCCCCCGTGGTGTCTTAGGGTTTAATCAATATTGCCATGTCTCCCAAATCTGATCAGAGAAGTTGAAACACATAACTGGGGTAAGACTGGAAAAAGAAAATGCTATTCAGGAACATAGTTCCCCAGCAATTTCACCTTGGGTTTACCAGCACTTAAGATGCTCCTTGAGTTTAGCCTTAAGGCCTCTGGATAGATCTGTTTGAGGGTAGGTCTCAATCAGGTAAGTGGTGTGGACCTTCTCAGAGCAGCTGGATGCCAGCGTGGATTTCCTCTAGACAGCCTGATCTTGGCAGGAACCAAGAAAACAACAGGACATTCGTATGTTTCATATGGCCTTTTAATCGATGATGGCATGGACCTAGTCTCCCCAGTGCTTCTCTGGCAGGACGTAAGTGAAAGAACCACATTCATACGTGAAATATAAAGAATGAACCAAGTGACTAAATCTAGGAACTCTTCTGTTCTCTTGAATCTCTTCTAGTCTTTTTGACTAATGAAATAAGTATGACAGATGAGTGATATTCTTACTGATAAGATGTAGTTGGTACACTGATGTTATTCTTACCCAATACATCTCACTTACCCAAAAATTTTTTTAGGTTTATTTATTTATATGTTATCTCTACAACCAACCTGAGGCTCAAACTCATGACCCCGAGATCAAGGATCAAGGATCAAGATCAAGGAGTTGCTCTTCCAACTGAGCCAGCCAGGTGCCTCTCAGCTACCCACATTTTTATCTCATAAAAATAATTTCAACACTGGGGCGCCTGGGTGGCTCAGTTGGTTAAGCGACTGCCTTCGGCTCAGGTCATGATCCTGGAGTCCTGGGATCAAGTCCCGCATCGGGCTCCCTGCTCGGCAGGGAGTCTGCTTCTCCCTCTGACCCTCCTCCCTGTCATGCTGTCTCTCATTCTCTCTCTCAAATAAATAAATAAAATCTTTAAAAAATAATAATAATAATAATTTCAACACTATAGGATCCCGGGATCGAGTCCCACATCGGGCTCCCTGCTCGGCGGGGGGGTCTGCTTCTCCCTCTGACCCTCCTCCCTCTCATGCTCTCTGTCTCATTCTCTCTCTCGCAAATAAATAAAATCTTAAAAAAAAAAAATCATTTTGAAGATTTTTGCCACATTACAGGGAGGATGTAGTAATCATTTATTTTGTTTTTATTTATTATTTTAGAGTGTGTGCGTGCGGGGTTGGGGTGGGGAGAAGGGCAGAGAGAGTAAGCGAGAGAGAATGTTAAGCAGACTCCACACTCAGCATGGAGCCCGATGCCAGGACTTGATCTCACCACCCTGAGATCATGACCTGAGCCGAAATCAAGAGTCAGACCCTTAACCAACTGAGCCACCCAGGTGCCCTGGAAGTAGTAAAAAAAAAAAAAAAAAAAAATACAGGAAAGAGTAGATGAGAACACTAAAACAGATTAGAAAAGTACTCAGGAGCTATCATGAGCATTATGGTTCCTTTCTGGAATATTCCATCAAATAATGCACAGGTATTATGTAGTAAATGGTTTGTTCCTTCTTTTAAAAGATGATCTTTAGGGGCGCCTGGGTGGTTTAGTCATTAAGCGTCTGCCTTCGGCTCAGGTCATGGTCCCAGGGTCCTGGGATCGAGTCCCATGTCGGGCTCCTTGCTCGGCGGGAAGCCTGCTTCTCCCTCTCCTACTCCCCCTGCTTGTGTTCCTGCTCTCGCTATCTCTCTCTCTGTCAAATAAATAAATAAAATCTAAAAAAAAAAAAAAGATCTTTATTCTCCAGGTTCATCCGTATGGTCACATATTGCAGAATTTCCTTCTTTTTTAAAAGTCTGGATAGTATTCCATTGTATGTATATGCCACATGTTCTTCAGCTGTTCATCTATAGATGGACATTTGGATTGTTTCCATATCTTGGCTATTGTGAATAACACTGCAATGAACATGGAATGTCTTCAAGATACTGACCTCAGTTCTTTTGGATAAATACCAAGAAGAGAGATTGCTGGATCATATGAGAGTTCTATTTTTAATTTTTTTGAGGAATCTCCATACTGTTTGCCACTGTGGCTGTGCTGTTTTCTATTCCCACCAACAGTGTGCAGAGTTTCCAACTTCTTCACATCCTCACCAACACTGGTCTTTTGTTGTTGTTGTTGTTGTTGTTTTATAATCGCCATCCCGACAGGTGTGAGGTGGTATCTTGTGATTTTGATTTGCAATTTTTCTGGGGACTAGTGACGTTGAGCATTTTTTCATATGTCTGTTGGCCATTTGTACATCTTCTTTGGAGAAATGCCTATTCCTGCCCATTTGTTAATTGCATCATTAGGGGTTTTTTTGCTATTGAGTTGTAGGAGTTCCTTATATTTTGGAGATTAACCTCTTCTCAAATATATGGTTTGTAAATATTTTCTTCCATTCTGTAGGTTGCCTTTTCATTCTTTTGATAATGAAATAAGCCAGTGACAGAAAGACAACTACTACATGATTGAACTTATATAAGCCATCTAAAATAGTCAAATTCATAGAATCAAAGAATAGAATGGTGGTTTCCTGGGGCTGAGGGAAGGGCGAAATGGGGAGTTACTAACCAATTGGCATAAAGTTTAATTAAACAAGGTGAATAAGCTCTAGAGAACTGTAAAATATTGTACCTGTAGTCAACAATACGTTACAGTACACTTAAAATTTAGTTAAGAGGGTAGATCTGGTAAGTGTTCTTACCACAATAAAATAAAAGGTGCTTTTTTGTTTTGTTTTTTTAATTTGCTAACAGGGCTGCTTAATCACTGTGCTGGCATTTCATAGAGAAGGAAGTTCAAACAATTTTTTAAAAGTTTTTTAATCCCGGGGCGACTGGGTGGCTCAGTTGGTTAAGCGACTGCCTTCGGCTCAGGTCATGATCCCAGGGTCCTGGGATCGAGTCCCACATCGGGCTCTCTGCACCTTGGGAGCCTGCTTCTCCCTCTGCCTCTCTCTCTCTGTCTCTCATGAATAAATAAATAAAAATCTTTAAAAAAAAAAAAAAAAAAAGTTTTTTAATCCCTTCTGGAACTCTCAGTAACCCCTCACAGAATCCCTAATGACATCTACAGAACCCTAATTGAGAAACCCACAGTAAATTGTAAGCTCATGCAGAGTGAGACCTCCACCTTATTTATTTTGGTGTCTCAAGCACCTAGTCCAATGCCTGGAACAAAATTGATGCCCAATAAATACACGTTGAACTAAACAAAAAATCATTTTTATCCCAATAACTAAATGAGAGCATAATTTTTCTTGATCTTTTACATATTTAGTTACAGATGTTTTGTCTTTTTTTTTTTTTTAAGATTTTATTTATTTATTCATGAGAGACAGAGAGAGAGACAGAGGCAGAGGGAGAAGCAGGCTCCCTGCAGAGCAGGGAGCCCGATGCGGGACTCGATCCCAGGACCCTGGGATCGTGACCTGAGCCGAAGGCAGACGCTTAACCGACTGAGCCACCCAGGTGTCCCTACAGATGTTTTGTCTTTAAAAATCCAAATGGAGGGGCACCTGGGTGGCTCAGTCGGTTAAGCAACTGCCTTCGGCTCAGGTCACGATCCCAGGGTCCTGGGATCGAGCCCTGCATTGGGCTCCCTGCTCCGCGGAGAGCCTGCTTCTCCATCTCCCTCTGCCTGCCGCTCTGCCTACTTGTGCTCGCTCTGTGTGTGTCAAATAAACAAATAAATTTCTTAAAAAAAAAAAATCCAGGGTGCCTGGGTGGCTCAGATGGTTAAGCGTCTGCCTTCGGCTCGGGTCATGGTCCTGGAGTCCCAGGATCGAGTCCCACATCGGGCTTCTGGCTCGGCGGGGAGCCTGCTTCTCCCTCTGACCCTCTCCCCTCTCATGCTGTTTCTCTCTCGCTCGCTCTCTAAAAAATAAATAAAATCTTAAAAAAAAAAATCCAAATGGATAGCAATTATTGAACAAATTAGATGCCGTATCATCTTCCTGTTACCAAACAGCATTCATTTTCAAAGCTGTAATTTGCTGAATTGTAACTAATTCATTCTGCTGCGTAGTTATCCAAGGAGTCTTGAAAACCACTGAAATCTTCTGGAAAACCTAATTTCATTTGGCAGTATTCTATTTAATAAGTTTTGAAGTAGGATAGTTTTTCATTCCTTGGTGGGGGCAGAGGGGAGGCCAAACCGAGTAAATAGACAAGAGGCAATATTTACTCTTCATATCTCATTATTATCCATGACCTGTTAGTCATAAGGGTTTTGTGTGGAAAATTAGATATGCACGAATATTTTGTAACCAAAGGGTTATAATCTGCAGCCTCTCTCATACTTATCTAGTTCCACAGTAGGAAGTCAAAGAAGTGCATATTGTGCCACTCATGGTTGATTCATTATGCCTGTACTAAATACATTTGAAATAACAGTCTGCACTGTAACACTCAAACATAGATAACATGTAATTTCTAATCTTGGTGAGCCAAGAGAATAAGACTAATTGTACGCCGAAGCTAAGAATTCAATGTCTACCAGATTAATTGTAAGTGTCCAAGATTCCAAAGAACACACTATCATCTTCATAACAGAGCAACGCCTCTATTCCATGCTGTTAGGAACTAATTATTGATAAGAGTCAAGACTTCACATCCAGCTACAATGTGATCTCTCAAGACAGCCCAAAGGACTGTGAATCAAAAGTCACTGCTTTTCCAAGCAATTTCCAAGATAAAGACTTAACTGTGGAAAGTAGACTTTCTTTCTGGTAAAGGACAAAAAAAAAAAAATACATCTGAGGAAGTAACACTTTTTAAGGGATAAACATTTTAAAGTCAGCAAAAAAAAAAAAAAGAATTTTGATAAATTGCTCCAAATCACAATTTGGCAATGTACACACATACAACAGAATTGTGAATGGAAAATGAACAAAAAGATGAACAGATTTTATTTGAATTTATGTTTGGTCCAGGTATTTTAAAATGCTATAAACTAGAACAGTATAGACTATTTTGAGAGAAAGAAAAAATGTATTTGCTTAATCCTACAAAATCTTTGTCTTACTATGTAAGGCTGCTCACATAATACAGAATGTTTTGGATCTTTACCCTTTGTCTTCCTATTTACCCTTTCCCCTTTTCCTCATACAAGCCATACTTATTTTATATAAGAAAGAATTTCTTTTAGAATCACATGAAAATCATATGTTTAAAGAAAGCAGATCACTTTTTTTTACTCTGTGAGAAAATCTGATTACAAATAAGGAATGCTTATAAAAGATTAGCTTATAAGAGAAAGTGCATCTGTCTGCTCATCAAAAGGAAAAAAGCGCCATCAAAAAAATAAAGATGGGTGGTTTTGTCAGTTCTCCTCGGGGCCTAAGTCATCACCTGATAATGATTTAGCTGCTGGAGATGGATGTGTAGACTGACGGGCAAAGGCATGGATTAGAGGCTACACAGAGCCAGCCGGGGCAAGCGGAGCGATGAAAAATGTGTTCCTTTTTGTGTTTTTATCTTATTACCAGAGTTTGTTTAAGATTGATAGCAGCTCTAAAATGTTTTAGTTACTCCTTACCCCAGAGGTGTTGACACGGAGATTGGAATAGCCACCGGAGTGGAGGGGCTGTTAGAGTATTCAGTCGCACTAAATTATTCCTGGAGAGGAAGGTCTTCGGTCCCCAGCGAACGGGGTGTGGAAAGATGTCGCGCGGAAGGAGGATCTGTCCTGTGCCAGCTTCAGCCCCACGCCCAGGCTGCACCTGCCGCTGTGCATCCAGCGCTTGGGGATATTCCGGAGCAGGGGAAGCCCTGCTTGTGGGTGCTGATCCTGGTCGGAACTTCAGTAAAGTACCAAAACAGCCGGCTAGTCTTCTCACCTTACCGAGGTGTTTTTTACACACATTCTTTCCACTTTGTAGCTGAAAATACTACATAATTTTTTCCTCACACGATTCCCACCTGTCTCCTTTGATTATATATTCAATACTTGATTTTCAGAAAATCATTGAATAAATACTAGCTCCGTTCATGCCTTCAAAGGAAGTAGAGAGCAGTTGTATTTTCTGCCTTCACCGACAACGTAAATACATTTCTACATGGAGGAGGCAGAAAGGCACTCATCACTCAAGCTTCTCAATGCAGTTTGTATCTGTGGCAAAGGCAGGGAAAAGTTTGTTCTGTATGTGGGTGAATTATTTCGATATAAGATAGGGGACGGAAGCAAGATGGAATGAACCTTTTTCCTCTCTCCTCAACTCAGGAGGATTTTGTGTTTTACTCTCTCCCTCTCCCTCTTGCTCCTCTACTTCCTCTCCCTCTTTGGAATAAACACAAAACCTAAAAACTGTAAGTAGCCTGAAGTAGTTGTTAGGGGTTAACAACTTAAAGTTCAAACAATTATCCCTGGTAGATTCCAGGATAATTTATTTTATTTGCACAGTGATCAGTTCCCTTTGACATTCAGATTCTGCCTGCTGATAGCTAGGAAACCCTATAAAGGAAATTACTTTCCTGGATATAAAACAAAGGAACTTACACAAATAAATATGACCAATTCTGGACTCTACAACTAAAGAAAAATGTATAGAACACACACGGGATTTTCATAATAGGCTTAATATTAAGAGCAAATAAAATGAATGAATTCTATGGGCGACTGGGTGGCTGAGTCAATTAAGTGTCTGATTCTTGATTTTCGCTCAGGTCATGACCTCAGGGTTGTGAGATCAAGCCCCACGTCAGGCGTGGAGCCTGCTTAAAATTCTCTCTTCCTTTCCCTCTGCCCATACCCTTCCTTGCTTGCTGTCTCTCTCTCTCTCTCTCAAAAAAAAAAAAAAAAAGAATGAATTCCAGTCAGATGGAGTAATTCTTTTTTGAAGGGTCACAAGTAGATGGAGTTTTTTGAAACAAAGTAGGAATTGAATACACCTTAAAAGCAGATGAACTGGGGGCTCCTGGGTGGCTCAGTCTGTTAAGCGTCTGACTCGATTTTGGCTCAGGTAGTGATCTCAGGATTGTGAGATAGAGCCCCCCCTGGGGCTCCCTGCTGGAGGTGGAGCCTAATATTCTCCCTCTCCCTCTGCCCCCCCCCCCAAAAAAACAGATGAATTGGATTTCTTTTGTAATACAAGTATCTAAATCAAGGAGTAAAGGACACAAGCACTTTAAAGTACTTGAGAAATTTGGAACACAAAAGATTCACTAAGAGATTGGAAAAATAAAATCTAGGGTCAGGACTTATTTTACTTAAAGCTGATCTTACTAAGAAGCAGAATTATTCACTAAATTATTACTCTGAAAAAGAAAAAATAAATAAATAAATTATTACTCTGGAAAACTTCCTTTGCAAAAATCCAACATTTTCTAAAACTCCATTCGATTTAGCATCCTATGATTCCATATAAGTAAACTCAAATGCTGCTTCATTGCCACAAGGTGAGTAGCTTATATTTTCTATTAACACCTGCAACTACATACTTTTCTTGGTTTATTGGTACTATACTTGAGATTATAAAGGCTTCTATCTCATCTAATCAATGGAAATCTATAGGCAAAGTTCAGTGGATTTTGTATTTTGCTCAAATACTATCTCTAGAATACAAGGCTATCCATTTGGAATTATAAGATTCCTTCACTTTCCAGAATTTAAACTATTTGAAAGTTGTGTTCTTCTTGGAGAACAGCCATTCTTCACAGGATTGAGATTGTAATAAATAACACTGCAGCCACAAATTAGAAACTCTGTAAAGATGACAAGCCTTTTAACTTCAGTGATTTGTACTTCTCTTTGCATCTACACCTCCTAAGCCTGGATGCTGAAGACTTAGACCTTCGGAGTAGAAAGTGCCCTTTGGAAATATAATAAATTTCATGCGTTTCATCAGCTTGATTTCGGTTGTCATGTGGAATAATTGGCAGAACCCAAGGCTCTGTATGGCTCTTGAAATAAACAATAGTTGCTTTCTGTTTTAGGACTAAACCATAACATAGAGCAGAAAGGGGACTTGCTCACACTCTGCCTGCTTCAAGGCAAAGTAAAAATTAAGCTCAGCATATCACATACTTACAAGTGACTTATGAGAACCTTCTTTATAAATAGATTTTGAGGGTGCCAAGGTTTCCAATGAAATAGGAAACCATTAAAATGGTTTATCATTTTCATTGTGGGAAAAAAAGAGACCACTGATTCCCCTAAGGCAATAACTGAGCCTTCCTGACTGTAAAGGAATCGTACATGATGGCCCAAACTCTTAAAGTCATTACCAAATAGGTAGACTTTTAAAAATGTAGCTTCTGCAATGACCCCCACATGACAGTATGTGTGTTCATGACCTGCAAAATACACATGATAAAAGACTTAATGCTGATGATGTTATAGTTCACAGATCCACCTAATAACTCTAAAGCTTCAGTTCAAAGATGAGAGTATATTTGTTTTTAAGAAAAACATGGGGTGCCTGCCTAGCTCAGTTGGTATAGCATGCATGGGCCTCTTGATCCTGGGGTCATGAGTTCAAGTCCCATGTTGGGTGTGGAACCTACTTTAAAAACAAGGTAACGGTAGAGGTTTATACAGTATACATGCTCTTCTATGGTACACATTTTTTGGAGAATGAAATAAATGTAGGAAGAAAGTTCTTGTGAAGTCATTTGAGAGAGACTATTTTTAGAGTGTGTTAAAAATATTAATGAATAGGGGCACCTGACTGGCTCAGTCAGTAGAACATGTGACTCTTGATCTCGGGGTTGTGAGTTCAAGCCCCGCACTGAGTGTGGGGCCTACTTAAAAAAAAAATTAATGAATAAATGAGACTTTTTTAAAAAAAAGATTTTATTTATTTATTTGAGAGAGAGAAATAGAGAGCATGGGGAGAGGGGCAGAGGGAGAGGCAGGCCCCCTCCAAGGAGGGAGCCCAATGTAGGCCCATCCCAGGACCCAGAGACCACGACCTGAGCTGAAGGCAGATGCTTAACCAACTGAGCCACCCAGGCGCCCCAAAACAACTTTTATAATATAACCCAAAGTTTATAGCTAACAAAAATATGTATAATAAAATTCTACATATTTATATATATATGTACATATGCAATATAAATTCAAAAAGCATATATTTGTATACTGTGTGCATATATATAGCATATCCATTAAAATTATATTTATTATATAAACATGTATTTATACACACTTATCTTCACACAAATATGCATCACACACATACATGTACATAACAAATCATTAATAAGTGTTCAGAGGTTCTCAATTTTTTCTTTGGCTTTTCTGTATTTTTCAAGTTTTCTACAAAGAACATGTGTAATCTTTGAAATCAGAAAAAAATACCTCAGTGGAAATTATTTAAGCTCTGCATTTAGCACAGGTGGTGTTTAAGACACCTTTTTTGTTGTTGTTGTTCAGTCAACTTCTAGTGAAACAATTATAGCTGTTGAGAATTTTTTTACAACATATTTTTTAGAGCAATATTAGGTTTACAGCAAAACTGAGAGCAAGGTAGAGATTTCCCACATACCCTCTGCCTCCACACACACGTAGCCTTATTATTATTATCAACATTATTAACATCACTATTATCACCATCACTCACCAGAGTGGTACATTTTTTACAATTGATGAACCTACATTGACACCTCATAATAACCCAACATTCAAAGGTACCTTAGGGTTCACTCTCGGTGTTGTAAATTCTATGGGTTTGGACAAATCTATAATGACATAATCCATCATTATAAAACCATACAGAGTATTTTCACTGCCCTAAAAATCCTTTGTGCTCTGCCTGATTATCTTTCCCCTACCCCTGGCTATGAGATTCTCAGTCTGAGAACCTCAGGCATTCTGTTTCTGACGGACGTGTCTGATGCTCTTTGATGCGCTTTTATAATCTGCCTCACAGATGATATTAGGTGACAGCAATGATTGACTCACAGTGGCCACTGTGAACCTCTGGACCACTGGAGCTGTGGGTGCTAATGCCTGTGGGATCTCTAATCATAAACTCTTAGACTTCCCTCCCAGCCTAAGGAAATCTCTAATTTGGGGGCTTGGAAAAGAAGGGGGAAGAAAGGAAGCCCCAAGTCCCAGGAAAGGTCTGTCACTGGCAGTTTATAGAAGGAACAAAGGAGTGCTTTTATCCCAATCAATGGGTACCACACTGTTAGCATATTTTTAAAGATAATGACATATATTTGATGGTCAAAGTGAATTATTCACTGAAGAATGAATATTAGGGGTGTTATTTCAGACTTTTGGACTTATTCCATGTTTCAGAAAAAGCCCCCAAACTATGCTATATTTCAAAGGAAATGTTAGCTTTAAATTTTTACCCTTCAGATGTTTGGAAATTTCAAATAGCTGTTCCAGATTTGATCACTAAATATTTCTTTTGTTGCATAGAAACTGACTTTTAAACCACTGTATTTAAGTATTAAAAAGCAAAGGGAAAACTCGTCCTTTCTTGCCACTTTCTCTGACTTCCAGGCCCAGCAGGCTTCACATTTAATTGCAGACAGTCCAAACATTCTCCCCACTCATGCCCTTCCTCACAGCACCCTCCACTCAGCAAGCTCAGGGCTTTCGGCCTCTCTATCTCTCCCCCTGGCATTTTGAAGTACATGTAGCCTACCTCATTTTGAAAACCATTTTTTTTTTTTTATTTAAGAACTTGATATTTGATCTCTGATTTTTCCTACTTAATGTTTTCAAGTAAACTTAATTTATTGTGCTTCATTTACAGTCACATAATATATATATTCTTTAAAACGTAGTTGTCAGAATATGTCCGTTTACTTTTACACAAATGGAGACCCGTTTAGAGGTGACCTGCTCAGTTCTAAAATTAGATCAGTACATCTACGAAATGTTTTCTATCTCAGGAGGCCCTTTAGGCCCAATGTCATCCGTTTTCTCCTGCCCTTCACCGCTCCCCAACCCAACGTCCTTCTCTGAGTAATATTTTCCTGCCTATTTATTCTTTTCTTTATTGTCTTACTGTGACAATATCAAACCCAACCTCAGAACCAAAGAGATATTATACAAGGATAATTAGTACCAGCTACTGTAATAAACAAACATCAACTTTCAGTGGCTTAACATAGTTTTATTTCTTGTGATGCAAAGTCCAATATAACTCTCCTCCAAGCAATGACTCAGGAGTCCTAGCTCCTTCTGTCTTGTGGTAGCAGCATCTTTTAGACGCTGGGAATCCTTCATTCTTAGCAGGTGGCCTGGGAAAGAGAGAGCAGATGCTTTCACGGAACACAGTGTGATTAGAACTAGAAGTTCATTAGCCAGAACTCAGTCAGGTGGCCCTACCTAGGCAATGTGTCGAACTATGCACCATGAAGGAGCAGATACAGGTGGACGGCAACTGCCTCTACCACATGGAGAGTGGTTCCACAGTCACATCATCTCAGATGACCAGCCCTTACCTAGGGCAGGTTGTCATGCACATACCATTCTTCCCATCCAAGCCACCCTGTTGCCCTTTCTGTTTTACCTTTCCGGCATTATCATTTTAACTCACCCACAGCTATTCCTCCCACAATCCCAGTACATTACTTCATGCCAACACTTACCACACTCTACCTCAGGTTCCAGGTGGGAATCAAACGCTTTCAGAGCTAATATTCTTGCTTCAGATTTTGTTGGTTCCTTCAACCAATATAAGGAATAAAAAATGAGGGAGAAATAAGCGAACAGAGTCAACACCAGCTACCATAAGGAAGCATCAATACCAAGTGTAAGAACCAGTAAAAATGGCTATGATGAGAATTCTGGAAAAGATAGAAGCTGAAATAAGAACTTACAGTTTTTCAGAAAACTAACACAGAAATTTTGATACTCTCATACATGTTTACAATCCTTAAAAATTCCCTGAGATAAAAAGATAAATCCTCTGTGCCAGAACAGATAGCCTTGGGGTAGATACCAGAATTATGAAAGAGTCCTCCAAAGAACAAGCTGCATGAGGAAACATCTTGCAATTTTCAGACCTGAGGTCAATGCCCCAAAGAAGAGTTGAAATATTCTGAAAAACAATCTCTTACACTAGACGTCACTACTAAACCAGATATTTTTCTTCCCCAGAAACAAAAGGAAAAAAAGCCCATGATGAAAAGACCTCACTGTTCTTCTGGAATTCAAAAATCATCCAAATACTGTTGGAAAAAGAAATGGAGGTATTGCTGCATTTCTTAGTCTTTGTTATCCATCTAATTAATCATATACAGTAAAATAAAGATGTTCCTATTTGGCTGAATTATGATAATAATGATACTTTTTTTTAAAAGGGCATGTAATGTTTTTCAAACATTTTTTTTTCTTTGTATGTCTTCAGTGATTCATGGGAGCATGATTGTTCTTTTGACTTAAATTGACCTATTGTTGCTATTGAAACTTATTTTTTTTTAAAGATTTTATTTATTTATTTGACAGAGAGATCACAAGTAGGCAGACAGGCAGGCAGAGGGAGAAGCAGGGAGCCCAATGTGGGACTCAATCCCAGGACTCTGGGATCATGACCTGAGCCGAAGGCAGACACTTAACCGATTGAGCCACCCAGGCACCCCTGAAACTTTTTTTTTTAATCAAAATTATTCTAAAGCTTCACACCAGGTCGGATTTTTCTTGGCTGAATGGGGCCATAGTAGGTATTATAATTAAAAGTGAAGAAACAACTTAGATCAGAATTAAAAAAAAAAAAAATCCCTGGCTCTTCCACTTACAGGAAATCATAGATTATTCTTTTCCAAAGCGGGGGGGGGGGAGGGGGGAGGGAAAAAAAAACCCTTGTGTGAGTAATAAGTCAAATTTTTACACAAATAACCAATAACATGAGCTAGACAGATGTTGTTTATAAATTCTTTTACTTGTACCATTTCTCTGGGAAGTTTTTCAATTTAGAAAAAAGAAAATCATTTAAAGTGCAAAAGAAAAAGATGCCTTGCCATTGGGACCTTATTACAATATGCAATAGACAAAGTTCAAATCATTTTTAATGTTCATAGTCTAAACTGTAGAATATGAATAGCATGAGAGCTGCAATCTTTTGGTTGCTGGAAAGCTCCACTTGTAACCAGTTTCAGTGATAAGGGGAAATTGATAATTATTATAAAATTACAGGTTATGCTGGAGAAGCCTCTTCTCTATTTGTTTCTCTTTCTCTCTCTCCAGAGTAGGTTTCTATGCTTCTTGGGTTGACAGCGGATACCAACATATCCTCCATGTAAGAGAGTACCTCAACCAAGTCTCAGTTCTTAATTCTTTCAAATGTATCTCAGGTTTGGGTTTGAATCAGGTTGTCAACCTCTAATCCAATCAACTTTGTCAGGAGCTGAGTCATTTCATAGATATGGAGATTAAGGGTACAACGCTGGTAATTTAAGAAAAACACAAGATACATACAGCAATCAACAATGGCAAGAACAGAGTTAGAATTAACACCCGGAAAAGTAAGGGGGCACAATGATTAGTCAACTCTCTTACTTGAAATTTTCTTATTAATCTGATTGTCTGCTTTAGTAGCATGTTATGTGCAATCTCATTAAGCTACTTAAAGGTCGAGGTTGATGTACTAGTTCCATGACTGTCTTCCTCAGGCATCTCACAACTCTGAGGATTCCCAAAGCATAATATTCTGCCCGTCCGTCTGTCAGTCTGTCTCCCTATCTCCATACCTATCTATCTAATGTATACTGCCACACAGCCTCCGAATTGCTAAGCTTCAGTGCGTTCAATTCACAAAGACCAAGATGCGGGTATCTTCCTTTGGAGTTCCACTACACAGAACCCTCTTCATATGGCAGAACCTCCAAGGCCTTTCACAGTGCATCATGTTTTCAGAGCTGTAAGCCTACTTCTTCAGCTGGATGCACACTTGTGGTAGCCAAGGATCATGTATTACTGTATTAGTTCTCTATTGCTGTATTGTCTTGAAACAACACACATCACCTCACAGTTTCTGAGGTTCGGGAATTTAGGAGGCGGGTTAGCTCCGAGCTTCTAGATTAAGGGATCTCAGGAGGTTGCCGTCAAGCCGCCAGCCGTCAGCCGGGGCTGCAACCTCACGAGAAGTCATCTGATTGCTTGACCAGAGCTAGAGGAGCCACTTCCTAGATGGCTCGCGGAGATTGCTCGAGGCAGGAGGCCGTGGTTCATCACCATGTGGGCCTCACTGGGCCGCTCAGAGTCCTCTTGGCACGTCAGCTGTTTTTCCTAGAGCAGGTGATGAGAGAAAAAGGGCAACAGTGCCTTTTTACTACGTAGTCTCTGAAGTCACACAACAACTTCTGCTTCGTTTTATTGGTTAGAAACAAGTCACTAAATCCAGCCCACACTCAAGGGGAGGGAAATTAGGCTCTACCTCATTTAGCGATCATTGTGTCTCGCATAAACCTCATTGGCTGCGATCCTGCCGCGGCAGAAATCTCTACTTCTTGAAGGTAGGAATATAAAAAAAGTTGGGGAACATATTTTAATTTTTATTTATTTTTTAAAGGTTTTATTTTTAAGTAATCTCTACACCCAACATGGGGCATGAATTTACAACTCCGGTATCTAGAGTCGCATGCTCTACTGACTGAGCCAGCCAGGCCCCTCGGGGGATACGTTTCTAAAACCACCGTTAATTTTTTTTAATGGCAGCTTCGGAGTTTACCTTTGAGCCAGTACTCAATTTTTACTTTTTTTTGGTTGCATGTACAATTCACCAAAGTGAGGTATAGAAATGTGATGTTGCGATTTTTAATCAGAAATACACATTCGGTCTTCCTGTTTCTGGCTCGGAGCTCCTAAAACCCGTGGAACTTCCTGATAAAAGCGACAAAGGTGTCTCTTGTTATGTTAATGAGGTGACTTTTTGACCACACCTAAAAATGGGGGCTGGTTGCTAGGAGAAGGAATCACGTGTTGCGAGGGTCAGCATGTTCGGTCCCTCCCCTGAACCTCCCGGGAAGAGAGAGGGCTGGGGGTTGAGTGAGAGGCCAGAGGCCTGTGATTTAGTCCGTCCCATCTATGTAGAAGTCCCTGTAGAAATCCGAAAAAGACGGGGTTCAGAGAGCTTTCGGGTGGGCGAACAGGTGGAGAGTCGGGGAAAGTAGCACCCCTGGAGGGGACATGGGAGCTCTCCACCCTTTCCTCCTGCCATGCTGTGTCTCTTCCATGTGGCTGTTCCTGAGATGTATCCTGTTAACAGTAAGTAAAACGTTTCTCTGAGTTCTGTGAGCCGCTCTAACCAATGAACTGAACCCAAGGAAGAGGGCTGTGGGAACCTCTGCTTTACGGCTGTTCAGTCAGAAGCACAGGTAACTACCTGGGCTTGCTACTGGGGTTGGAAGTGGGGTTGGAGAGGGACCTGGGCCCTGTGGAACTGAATCCTTGATCTGTGGAATCCAGCCCTACTTGTGGGCACAGTGTCAGAACTGAGTTGGTTAGTAAGACACTCGGCTGGTGTCCTCAGATAATTGGTGGTGTGAAGAGCGCCCCCCCACACGTCGGAAACCGGGTGCTCGGAACACCAAAAGGAGCAAATCCAGAACCTACCTCCAAATATTTGCTTTTGTTTCCAGCTTTTCTAGAAAAGTGTTTATGTTTATAGCTTATTAATGCATTAATTAATACAGCGTTTTAATTATGCATTTATTAACACATTTATCCTTTTCTTTGATAACCAGATTTTTTAAGCCTAGATCTCAACCCAGAACAATTAAACCAGAATTTCTTGGAGAGTAGGGCTTGGTATTGATAGTGCGCATAATTCCTCAGGTGATTCTAATGTACGGCTGGCAACAAGAAACACTGAACTAGATAATTGTGGATGTCGTTTTCAGTTCCAGGTTTCTGTGATTTATTCTCTTCTGTAATAGTCTTGTGGCATTATAGCCCTTCCCTCATGCCAGACCTGTGCAAGCATGGACCTATAGAGAACCCAAGGACTTCCAAAAGACAGTACAAAAAAGATGAGGTGTTCTCGACTTCCCGCACATAGTGTGTTTTTAGATATTTGGCTATATGAAAATTATATTCTCAATTGCTAATTCTTTGCTTCGGCAGAATGCCCTGAATACCGCTTGAATCTATTTCAGTTGCTAGATTATGACTAAGATTATAACTAAATGAGGCATAGAATTTCTCTCAGCTGGGCTAGGAGCAGGAATTCAAGAGACCACGGAAGATGTCTCAGGTTGGCCACAACGCAGGACCCGGTATGCTGTAGATACCTTTCTTGGAGTTTGCTGGCTGAGCTTATAACTAGATGATTCCTGCTTCATATAAACATGACACCAGAGGGTAAAGCTAGAGGCCTCAGCTTCCTTCCCCACCTTCCTTCTGTATTTTTATATGCAGAGCTTTAACAAAGTCATTTCTCTTTGGCTGGCTACATATAGACTTCTCTCCTTTGGGTGGAGCTGAGCTCACTGAAAACAGGGTAATGTTGAAAACACCACACCTATAATTGAAAAGGATTTCTGAAGGCCTTTTACGATCTTTTTCTATTGCCTCTTACACCATCCAAAGTCAAACCAGCTGACTCCAGAACCCAGGTGGCCGCTGTTCAGGCTTGGCAGCAAATCACCCTTGGGACTCAGGGCATGACTCTTCAGTGAGCTCAGGCGCAACTCATGAGGCATCTCTGGCTACTTTCTAATTATTTCCATTGCAAAAGGCCCTGAGTTATTTGATGAATCATGTCATTTTTATTGAAACGTAAACCAAGGGTGTTAAAAGAACTATGGCCACACACACAAGAGTCATAGGTTCATAATTAGGGTCCAGAGGAAGCAGATCTGTACATAGTCCCTGCATACTTGGGTCATGGGCACCAAGAATGGTGACCAGAGGCAAGGATCAGATCACCTCTACCATACATTTCAGGAAGGGGAGGGATTACTGTTTCTTAAAAAAAAAAAAAAAAAAAAAAATCATCTTTGGCTAAACATACATTGATGCAAATATGACTTTTACACATTACTCCTTACACTACCAATCTCTTGTTATACTAACACAATAATAATTCTTGGTCGCCAGCAATATGCCAGGCACTGCTTCATGTCCTTTATATACTTTATCTTATAGAATCCTCCCAACTTACCTAAAAGGTATTTACTTGATTATCCGTGTGTTACAGAAGAGGAAACTGAAACCCAGAACAAAGAGGGTCTTTACCCAATAGAAATTTCCACCTCAATCTCTTCTTCTCTATTCTTTTGCTTTTCTAGCTTTCTTTCTGTTCCACCTTCATTTCTCTCTCTCTCTTCTTTGTTTTTCTCTTTTTGATTTCCCTTTCATTTGCCTCTCTGGGCTTCAGAAGCCAGAAGTTCAGAATCTTTGAAGCATAAATGTTGCACATTAAGAAGAGACAAGTACACCCCCTAGTCAGTGTGAAAAAGCTGTGCCAAGAGGGGAAAAAGCCAGGTCAATAGGACAAGCATTTACTCCTACCCCAGCCCTTCCCCCCAACCGTACGGTCTTCAGAAGAAGTTGGCTAGCTCAGCTGACTGCCAAAACAAGTTTGAGGGGGGAGAATGAACACACTAGCCTCGCAACAGCATTTGCCACACCTCCTACCCACTGACAAGGAGAACAGGATGGCACACATCAACTCTACTGATCTAGTTTCTTTTTTTTAAAGATTTTATTTATTTATTTGACAAAGAGACATGGAGAGAGGGAACACAAGCAGGGGGAGTGGGAGAGGGAGATGCGGGACTCGATCCCAGGGTCCTGGGATCACGACCCCAGCTGAAGGCAGACGCCCAACGACTGAGCCACCCGGGCGCCCCTACTGATCTAGTTTCAGTTCAGCTCTCAGCACTGTACAATCGTGGGGCCAAGCGCCCTAAGAAATCTGGAGGATTCAGACATGTGAAATTTTAACCATTATAATGCCTTCCATTTGTACAACCTCTTTACAAAGAATGTTCTCACATGTCATCTCCTGTAATCAAGTACATTATTCATTAAAGGGTATATGAAGTTTGAGAGAAAGTGAAGATGGTGTTTCTCTAAATTAGCTTGAGACCATGGTTTAAAAGAATCTTATCTTTATTGTACACTTTAATGGTTTTCTAATAGGATTTCATGAAACAGAAAGGACTTGGCACAAACTAGAGCTATCTCTAGAGACATCTGTCTAAAAAGCCATGGGTAGGTTCCTTCAGTATATGCAAACTGGCAATTTTCCAGTGAAATATTAGACTCTTTTGGCTCTCCCTGTAAGACCTCTCCCTGTAACCTAGAAGTATCTTGTGCTTTTCTAGACAAGTCATGAATGGGAAAGATCATAAAGTTACAAGGACTTAGAAGGACATTTTTGTGGAAAATTGGGGGAATTGGATCAGGAAAATTAACCTAAGGGTTTAATTAATCTTTACACTTGTCATGCGACCTATGAATATATTGATCTTTCTAGGATTTGTAAAGGGACCTTGTATGAGATTAATACAGTCCCCTTAATCCCTCCCTCAGGGGGACTTGGGTCTAGCCTCATGTTCACAGCAGTCCATGCCCTTCCCAGCAGCCTTGGACAGGTGGCTTATCAGAAAGAACTAAATGGTAATTCCTACCAGACACTAGAATTTACAAATCCACACAAGAATTATTGCCATAATATGTAAAATGAAATTGAGAAGCCCTCACATCCTAGAAGCAACACCTGTTTAGAAAGTTACATTGGTTTGTTTCCTTCTGAAGCATGTATTTGGAGTTAGAGCTCTACTTTTGCAAATCAGGCAAATAAGCATTTTAATCAGTCAACATGTAAAATGTTGTTCATCTAATTGTATACATATAGGGTGAACCTAAAACTTATCTAAACCAAGACACTTTTAAGAGGTAAAGGGGGCGCTACTGACAATCGCACCAGGGCAACAGAGAATAAACCTGGGCTGCCTAGTGCAAAACGGGACATGTGGTCAACTCCCCCCTAAGTGAACATTTGAAACAGTTTTTCTCTGTTCCTCATAATATTTTCATTACATCAGATTGTGGCAAGGATATTGTTCACTTTCTTTTTTACACTGAGGAGTAAATTTGTTCCACTTTCTGGAAAAATAATTCTGCCTTCTAAGTCTCGGCTAATCTGTTTTGAGCCTCATCCTGTATTTTATTTCTGTAGAACTGAGATGTAGGTTTTCCACATCCCTGCATTTCTCTGAACCACTCCCCCTCCCCCCGGAGATTGTTTTAAAATAGCTGCAGTCTTTCCCACTATTTCAACGTTTATTCAAAAGACATTTAGTTTTATTTTGAATAACCTCAAAGTTTATTTTGCAGGTAAAGTGTCAGCTTTTCTCCCCCAATTCTTCAATTTTTAGTAATGCAATGGATTCGCCTTTTAGAAGAACTTTGAGTATCTGAACATATCATTAATTTACTGTTCGTTATCAGATGTCATGAACTAACAACTCCAGCCTCCACCCTATGTGTCAGTTTTGCCTGCCTAATTTACAGATAAATAGATGTAGAAATAAAGAGACAATATATATATATGTAGGTAGGTAGATAGATGCATTTTATTGGGCCTAACTCAAACACTTATGGGGAAAATTGGTTTGAGTACTCCAGATCTTAAGAGGGGTCATTTGGCTACATTTTAAAATTTAAATTTTATTTAACAGGGTATTATGTAATTTTTTTTCTCCTACTGTAAACACTCCCCCCCCCATAAACATTTTTCTAAGTGTTCTCAGATTCTTTGGAACTACATGAAATCCAACCACCTATAAGGTTGTGATGGGGGAAGAAACTAGGGTGTTAAGAACTGAGACATTCAGAAGTTGAAGCAGTAGAGGATTAGGGGAAAAGATGACAGCACCTATCAGAAATGGAGAGGCTATCTTGCACATGGGTCCTCCAAATTGGATTATGAGGTGTTACCAGTGAAATAGGTAAATCATCCCCTGTATTGGCAACCAAATACTAGCTTTCCTTTCTGTGTTAGTTGACATGGTTGCTTGAGGAAAGGGCATTACTTTAAGGAATATGTAGAATACTTGTTCTCCAAGATAATTATCAGTCATTTATGAATATTCTGCTCTAGTATCTAACTTTTTTTTAAGATTTTTATTTTTAAGTAGTCCCTACACCCAGGGTGGGGCTTGAACTTAAAACCCCAAGACATGTTCTACTGACTGTGACAGGCACTCCTAGAATCTAACTTACTGGCATTGGGAAGTTATTCTGGATTTTTTCTGAGCGGGCAATGACATCAAATCTGATTTAGTAAGATTAATTGGTCAATGAATAAAAGAATAAGCTAACATTTATATAGTGCTTACTCTGAACGGAGTACTGTATTTTATATTGATTGTATCACTTAATTTTCAAAAAAGTAAGATAATTTTATGATCTCCATTCTCCAGGTGAAAAAATGGGAGCTATTTGTGTTGAAATAAGTTGCATGAGTTCATATAACTATGAAAGGGTGGAGCTAGGAGTCAAACCCATGCAGTATAGTACTGAGGGTTGTCTAATCATCCACTACACTCCTAAGACTGACTAGAAAGAGACACTGCAAGCTGGAAAACTACATAACATTATTGTAATAGTCCAGACACAAGAGGATGAGGCAAGGGGAAATGGAGGGTTAGGGAGATGTTACAAAGGAAGAGACGGTAGTTCTGTGATGTTCTTTGGATTTGTCAGATTATAAAGAAGGTAATAGATGTGATTAGCTTGATTAATAGGAATAATATGGCTGGTAAACACTGATTAAAAAAGAGAGACTCTGTTGCCTGGGGGAGTAAATTCTCTTTGGACATTTTGAGGTGAAAGGACATCTAAGATAAAGAAATTTGGCATGTTGATACTTAGTTCGCAAAGCAAAATAAAATACCCAAATTAATATCTGCTGCGTTTCTCCACTATGTTCCCCCTTATTAAGAGGGAATCGTGTTGGTAGAATGTATAGGATATCTCCTATCAAGAACCATATAAAAAGTATTAAAATTTTGTTGCAGAAATAACCCGCTCTTGAGAGCTTAAATAATTTGCTCAAAATCACACAGCTTGTACATAACCAGAATTTCTATGTTTCCTTGGTGATCAATAATTGTAAGTCAGAATACTCATCACCAATGGATGACTTCCGATCCCTTAGGCAAGGAGAGCTCAAAGTGTGAAGAGGAGAGAAGGAAGACCAGGTAACAGACAAATGAATGAATAAATGCATGATATGTAAATTTCAAGCAGAAAGAAATTCTTTCCACCTGGAATTTTCTTTTTCTGCCTTTCCAATAAACCATGTGGGTTGTTTTAAAATATTACCCCAAATTTATCCTTTTTCCTTTTTAACTTTGTAAATGAAAAATTTGCCTCTAATCCTTTGTTGTTGTTATTTAGCAACCTTTAATATCCATGAGTGTGATCTCAAGATACTTCTACTTTGAGCCTTTATAGATGTTGGGCTTGAGCTCCTCTAGGCACTACAGCTATCCGAGAGGATTGGGCGGTGACTTTCAGTCTGCACTTTGTTCAAAAATCCCTGGTAAACCATAGTTTATGGTTCATTGGGCAAACCTCTTAGACATTGCATGTGTCTTTATATTTGTATGTATGTTAACTTACCTTTTAGCTTTTAAAGCACCTAGTTGTGGGAACAGAGGTTTGTTCTTGCTAAGAGAATCGTGGTAAGTCAACTTTGCTTTGTTTGGAGGCATTTTAATTCTTTCCATGTAGACATTAATTTATCTAGTTTATTGACTGGAAGTTCTAACTGAATGGCAAAACGAGAGCAATGTGTTCTCTTCTTTCTGACAGATTCATGTCCATTGGAGTACATGGTCAACAAAAGATGACCCACCCATAAGGTAACTGAGACTAACGAGGCTTGGTAATGTTTATACAGCTTTTTAAGCACTTACTGGAAAAGTGCTATGGTGGCCATAAAAAGTCCATCTTAATCTGTCTATGCTCAGAATCCTATTTCATAAACTCAACTTTTTTTAAAGATAGTATGGGTTAGAACTAGCTGTTTTCTGAAACATGGTCAGTATGTCTTTGAGACCAGTTTAAATTATAGCTGCTGTGAATTTAGTTATTACCTCGAACAGAGGTCCTCAAATTTTAGCATGCCTCAGAACCACATGGAGGGCTGGGCCCCAGCCCCAGAGCTTTCGGTTTACTAGGTTTGGTTGGGGGTGAGGCCCAAGAATATGCATTTTTATCAAGTGAAGTGGGTTCTCCTGGTACCACACTTTGAGAACCACTACCCTAGGAAGAGTTTTCTCTCACAAGGGACTGAGAGCAGTAACATCCAAGAGAAGTTGTGACAGCTTCTCTAGAGAGGTGAACATGTGGTCAACTTAAATCAGGTCTGTTTTGGTTTGTTTCCTTACTGTTTGTATTTGTTTTGGAAGGGAGCTGTGAAGAAAGAGATGGCTTCTGAAACTCATGTCTGACCTCGTGTTATTTGATTAAATTTCTATCGATACATGCTTCTAAATCTAGTACCTCCGCTTTGCGTCCTCTCCACCAAAACCAGAACAGAGCAAAATCTAAACTAAATGTTGCGGTCTCTTACCAGCACTTAAAAGGTTAATAGTGCCAAATAGAGTTGCTCAGGTCAGTGAAGGGTAAAACCAGTATTTGGAAATGCTATGAGAACACAAATAGTTTAAACTGTAGAAGAGGCCTGAGGAAATTACAGAGGGAAAACTTTCCGTCCAAGGTTCCAGTTGCCAAGGAGTTTGTGTAGGTTGCTGGAGACCTCACCCCGTCGTGGCTCCTCTGTGACTCACTGTGTCCCTGGGAAGCCTCAGATTCAGCTGCCGGAGGAAACTCAGAAACTCTGCCTTTGATCCCACTGGGATGAAATGCACCAGAGAGCTTTGGTTTCTGAAACACGGATGTTGCTGATCAAATGGACAGTAGCAGAGCCTGTACTCTGGTTCCTAGAAGCCGGTCTGGTTCTGGCCCAGGTGCAGAGGTTGGGTGAGAGAAAGCTGTGTCATGGGTCTGACTGCAGCCACAGGAGAGGGGGAGGGCAGGGTTGCAATCAGCTGGGACCCTGCTTAGATGTCTAGTTGGGTTTGGCATGTCAAAGTCACTCATGCTGTGGTCTTGGATTCCAGCTCCACTCCCCTTTTTTGGAGTGGGATGCCTCCTACAGGTAGAAACTCCCACACAGGCAATAACTTTTCTCTTTGGATGTGCTTTATTTTTGCCATTTTACGTTTTGCCCTTGCAGGTCCAAATTCAATACTAACCGGAGGCAAATATGTTAATTTTCCTTTCCCAAAGAGGAGAGCATAACCCAATGCTGTGGTGCTGAATCAAACTGTTTTCTTGGTTTAGATCTGTGCTTCTCATACTTTAACAGGCATGTGAATTACCCGGGGGTCTTTGTTAAATAGCAGAATCTGATTCAGTGGTTCTGGGTTGGGGCCTGAGATTCTACATTTCTAACAGACTCCCAAGTGAAGACCCCTGCTTTAAAAAGCAAGGGGGGCGCCTGGGTGGCTCAGATGGTTAAGCGTCTGCCTTCGGCTCAGGTCATGATCCCAGGGTCCTGGGATCGAGTCGCATCGGGCTTCCTGCTCCTTGGGAGCCTGCTTCTCCCTCTGTTTCTGTCTCTCATGAATAAATAAATAAAATCTTAAAAAAAAAAAAAAGCAAGGGGATTAGTTCTCGGGCCAGGCTCTTCAATAAGATCACCTGGAGTGGCCGTTTGCTTGCTATTTTTGAGAGTAATACCCAGGTGCCCAGAGATTTTGATTTTACTGGTCTGGAGTGGAGCCTAGTGTTTTTTCAAGAGCTTCCTAAGTGACTTACTATGTAACCAGGATTGAGAAAACCCATCCAAATTAATTTTTTTAAACTGTGAGTAGCAATCATTGGTGGGTCAGAATCAGAAATAACATTATAAGTATGGTTTAAATGAAATAGAATTGAACAGAACACAGTAGAGCACATTGTCATTGTGTGAATATTGTTTTGTGAAACTTTTTGGCTCTGTATCTGTGTAGATATACAGCTCTCAGTGTAAAATAGATTACTGAGATTACAGTAAAAAAAAAAAAGGTGAAGTCTGTGTTACAACTACCAAACTCTGCCATCACAGTGTGAAAGTAGACCGAGACAGACACGATGTAAAAGGAGTAAGCCTGGTTGTGTGAACTTTGTATTTAATTCAGTTTTTAGACTTCATGAAATATTTTCTACTGGTTACTTTTGAACCATTTAAATACATCAAGTCTTTCTTAGTCCATGGGCCCTGTCTAGATTGCCAGCCTTGACTGAGATATCTTGGTTTTGGCCCTCAACCTGATTTAATCATTAATAACCAATTGCTTCAGGCTTGATCCCAAAATAATCTCCTATTATGATTGGCTACTTCATTCTTTGTATTTTCATTAAAAACACCTGTATTTAGAGAGGAGGCCTTTTGTGGTTGTTAATAATAATAATTGTTACTGTGAAAACAAAATAATATTTGGGGCTTTAAAAATCTATGTCAATGAGGCCCCTCACTGGGTCACTCACAAGAGCATGTGACTCTTGATCTCGGAGTTGTGAGTTAGAACCTCATGTTGGGTGTAGAGATTACTTAAATAAAACTTGAGAAAAAAAAAATCTATGTCAAGCTCTATGTTAAATATGGCAAAGTAATTTTAGCTAAGAATAACCGAGTCACTGGATAGAACACGTCTCTTCACATTTTTTTGTGTAGCAGAATTTCACTTGGATAATGAAATCCCAACACTTCGATTAGTAAATTGGCAGTTAATCATAAAAAACAGATTTAAAGGTATGCCTTAAAAAAACAATTGGAGACAAATAATTACCAAATGTAAGTAAGTTCCTTACCAGAAGAAACATGATTACATGATTCTTTTGTACTATTTATAGAAAACTTTTGTTCTTGAACAGAAAACTAAAAATTTTGATGAAAGCCATGTTAAGACACTACTTCTTTTTCTCAGTTACTTGACATGTTGTACGGTGTAGTAACCTGTTGGTGCATTTTATTTTAGGCCACTCAAGGGGCCAGAGATAAAAGGTCATTGGGTACTTTTTGGGGTGGGAGAGAGTGTTCCACTTATTTTGGCGACAGTAATAAATACTAAATGCTCACTGCATACCTGGCCTTAAGCTCAGCCTTTGAAGATGTTGCAGTTCAGAAAACAGACCATGACTTCTGAACTCCTGGAATTCCCAATCTAATGGCAGAAGCAGCTGTTGGGCAGTTACAGATCAATCTGTAATTACCAACTATGTTAAAACCAAATGTAAGAGCTGTGAAGAGAATTTAACAGGAGGGACTCCATTTTGATTTGGTGTTTCACTGGAGGCATCACTGAGGGGAGACATTTCAGTTGAGGCCTGCGAGAAGCAGAGGTTACTCAGGACAAGAGTGGGGGAGATAGCGTCCCATGTGGGTAAGATCATGTGTGAAAATTCTGAAGGGGAAAAGCAGGGGACAGCTTCAGAGGGCAGTGAGGCCACTGCAGCCAGAACTGAGAGAAGTAGAGAGCTGCACAAGCTGAGGGCAGAGAAGTAGACAGGGCCAGATCACACAGGTACTCGTGGCCGGGTGAGGACGCTGGCTTTTATTCTGAGGTTAATGAGAACAGACTTTTAAGGTTTTTATATAGAGTAGTTATGTGAACAGATGTGCATTTTTTAATCTTCAGGAGGGCCCAAACTCATGTTTGGTTTGTTTTGTCTTCAAATGCCAACAGACTAGCACATAGTAGAATACTAACTATTCTTACTGTTTTTTTTTTTTTTTTCTTGAGTGGAGGTGGGGGGCAGAGGGAGAGGGAGAATCCCAAGCAGGCTTCACGTGTAGTGCAGAGTCTGACACGGGGCTGGATCCCACAGCCCCGAGATCATGACTTGAGCCAAAATCAAGAGTTGGATGCTCAACTGACTGAGCCACCCAGGTGCCCCAAACTATTGCTATTAAATACCCAGCGTCACTCTGGCTACTCCTTAGAAAATAGGGGAAGAGGGATGCCAAGAATGAAAGTGGGAAGACCCGTTGGAAGATGCTGTGCTCCCAGCAAGAGATGGTAGCATTTTGAACAAGAGTGGCAGTGGTAGAGATGGAACAAAGAGGACAAGAGTTGTGATGTGTTTTAGAGATAGAATAATAGGATCAGTTATTGGCTGGATATAAGGAGGAGAGGAGGGAAAAATTAAAGATGACTCCTAGCTTTTGCAGGAATCACTATATGAAGAGGAACATGGTAGAATACATAGGTTTCAGTGGATAGATTAATCAATTTTGAAAACTTTTAATTTGAGATGTCTATGAAATTGTTAAGGTGGGACACCAAGGAGGCAGTTAGGTATACGGGGCTGATTAGGATGACAGTATATATGTGGAAGTTGTTGGCTTGTGTGTCGTGATTATTTTTTGTGATAAATGCTAATTTACTGCCTACTGTATTACTGCACTGCTCTAGTCACTGAGACTATAAAGAGAAACAAGGTGAAGTTTCATATATGAAGTCCTTTGAAGAAGATACGGTACTTACATTAACCAGAACATACAGTTTGAGAGAACTGGAGGAAGTGGAGTGCCCCAAGAAGGTAACAGTTAGGAGGTGAAAATGAAGACTGAGAACAAGCCATTCAAAGATCTGGAAGAGTGTGCTCCCAGCCAAGGAGACAGCGACTGCCAAGTCCCTGAAGGAGAAGTGAGCGGGATATGCCTGAGGAATATTGAGAGACTTGGTATGGCAGGAGTGAAGTCAACAAAGAAGGAACTAGGAGTCTGAATCATATGGAACAGTAGAGTCCATGGAATAGTTTCTCTTTTAGTGTGATGGGAGGTCATTAGGGGATTTTGAACAGGGAGGGACATTATCTGATTTCTCTTTTTCAAAAACCTCTGTTGAGACTAGATCATATGGTGAGGAACAGGGAGATCCATCAAGAAAGTACTAGAATCTTCCTCTTCATATTTTAGTGCTATGGGCTAAATTATGTCCTACCCAAAATTCCTGTGGTGAAGCCCTAGCCCCCATTGTGATGCACTTTGGAGATGGGAGTTTGTGGAATAGTTAGGTTCGGATGAGGTCATGGGGGTGGGGCACTTAAAAGAATTAGGATTTAGTGCCCTTTCAAGAACGAACACCAAAGAGTTTGCTCTTTGTCTCCCTCTGTTACGTGAGGACACAGCCCGAACACAGCCATCTGCAAGCCAGGAACAGGGTCCTCACCAAAAACCTGATCATACTGGCAATCTGATCTCAGACTTCCAGCCTCTAGAACTGCGAGAAAATAAATTCATGCTCTCTAGGCCGACAAGTCTGTGGTATTTGTTATGGCAACCTGAGTAGGCTCATAGGGTCAGAAAGCAAAAAATGATCTGCGGAGCCTGGTAGGGCCGATCCCTTGCTTAGCTAGCTAATCTGGGCAGGGTTCTGAACAAAAGTGGTGAGTTTGCCAGGCAAGAGCAAGGAATTACCATGGCTTTGACTAAGACGCAGCTCTGGAACGGTGCAGACAGGAGAACAGCTTCTAAATTCTGGCAGCTTGTTACCCTTCTGCCAGGTTCCTTATCGGATTCATTTTCTGTCTCCGACGAAGGACAAGCCATCAATGTAAACAGAGCACGTTCACAGGTTGTAGGATTAGTCGGTTCTCCAAGGACACTCACAACTCCATCTGCCACTCTTTATTAGATCATTCCTAGCCTGAGTGGTTCGGCCGGTTAAGCGTCTGCCTTGGGCTCAGGTCATGATCCCAGGGTCCTGGGACCGAGCCCCGCATTGGGCTCCCTGCTCCGCGGGGAGCCTGCTTCTCCCTCTCCCTCTGCTTGCCGCTTCCCCTGCGTGTGCTCTCTTTCTCTCTCTCTCTCTGGCGAATAAATAAAATCTTAAAAAAGACCACTCCGAGCCAGAAAAATCTCTTGATGAGTGGTAGCCAACGATATATCACTGCAGCCGTAGCGCAGTGTTGTAAAACGCGCACCCGTCATCAGGGTTATGTTGCAATTGTTTCTCACTGCATTGAGCACATGAAAGGGCTGTGTTTCTACCCGTCAAACAGAATTCTGGCGCTGGAGCTCCTCGGAGATACCTGCTGTGAGTGAAAAGTAACACTTTGACAGTTACTATCTGGAGAGGGATGGATCGCACAGACAGGTGCCCGCTGCCTGTCCCTGTGCTGGACTGTGTAACACAGTGGGTCTAAATCAAACTGAAAATCAAACCAGTTAACTTTAAATTATTTAAATGTCCCGATGAAGTAAAATTGCAAGTAGGCTGATTTGTCCTGTTGAGTTTTCTGACCATCTCATACTTTGGGGAACAGGCTGCAGTGTGTTCAGATAGGTTACTATTCCAGACTCTTCTTAGGATACCTGTTTCACAGCAGTGTGGTCAGTGTCTGTTTTTGCTTCTGAGGAATGCAGAGGCCTGAAAAAAACCTCATTTTTTTGTTGGATGTTTGAACCCGTCTGGTTTTATTTCTCACCCTGGATCACTGAAGAAAAGCGCCCTACCTCTGCCATATTGAGTGAATCACAACCAATTTCTAATTACTTTCCCAGGGCTGAGTCCAGGCGGCTTTTTTGACCCGGAGAGTGAGAAATTATCAAACCTGCAGCATATATTTGTTGGCACCTGACCCTGGGGATCATGATTGGGGATAGCTGAGAAGCTGACAAGTAGCCCCAAATATAGGATTCTACTCCTGCCTTTGCTTTCCTCCTGAAATCTCCACAAAACCCGAAGGAGCCCTAAAATGCGGGGCCCCGCGTGCAGTCCACACTGTCGTGAAGTCAAGATTGTACCCCCACGTTACTGTATCTCTTGTTACTTCCCACATTGTTTGCTCAAGGAACCCACTAAGATGGCAAGGGAACTTTCTGAAGGCTGCTCAGCCTTAAAGGAATGACAGTGAGAAAGGCGCTGAAGTTTTTCTCAGTTATATTTAAAAAAAAAAAGGTGAGGTTTAGACTAGATGACCAGAGACGATAGTGCTTAACAAATGTCTGTGTACTTTGCACATTTCCCAGCCTCCATGACACATCTGGGCCATATGATTAGCTCTGCACATAGGGTGAGGACAGAGGAGTTTGGTCACTTCCAGGCCTGGCTCCTTAAGAAACCCCACCTCTCCAGCTCTCCTCTGCTTTCCTTGTTGGAGGCACATACAATTGTATAACGACCAGATGGTAGAAACTACCAGGTCTGTATCAGACCAGGGCATAAGGGAGAAATACGGATCTTTGTTATATTAAAGCACTGACACTTTTGGAGTCTGTGTGACGTATTTAGCAGCATTGGTAATCCTGACTGCTGTAGGCGGTTGTCTTGCTGCCTCTTGAATTGTATTCAGACTTTGTACCTTGGCGTTGGGCCAAACTGATCAAGTAGTAGTCTGAGCCTATTCAAGTACTAGTAGTGTTCAGGCTAGGACTAATGGGCAGGAAAACTCAGTTAAATGCTTGCAGTTAAGTGCATTATTTTTTATTGACTATACATACAGAGCAGTGGGCTGAAAATGATGGGAAACACCAAAAAAGTGTAGGTGACATTTAAAGGGGATTATGTGAGAGTCAAGGGTAAACGGTTAATAGGTGAAACAGTAAGTAACCGTGGTTCTTACAAAGAAATTCAAAATATAGGAAGACGAGAGTGGGCTGGACTTACCTGAAGAATCTTTAGGTGTAGTCAAAGGCATAGCCTTGATAAAAAAAAACAAAAACAGTAAATGGTTAAGTGATTCTAAAGAAAATTTTTCTCTTGGGATCTGCTCACATAGGGTGCTAACACTTCAAAGGTGATAAACACAGGGCTCATTGTCTCCATATATCATCAGGCCTTACAAATGGATTATAATTCTTTTAAAAATCAAGAGCCTACCCTCTCATCAAAAATCCTTATTTTAGGGGCATCTGGATAGTTTAGTTGGAAGAGTATGCAACTCTTGACCTCAGGGTTGTAAGTTCGAGCCCCACATTGGGTGTGGAGATTACTAAAAAAAAATTTAAAAAATCCTTACTTTATGCCACAACTTCTCAAAGATAATATACAAACAGCATACAGCATATAATAAGGGTTAATCAAGAAGAGCAAAATACTTACAGTAAATTGGAAAAAAAAATATGAGGAACCCTTCTGGAAAAGGTAACAGGCCAATTCAAGAAGATGAATATGACTATAATGTATAATGTGGATTAGAAAAGATGATGTACACTAATTATTGCTTTAATAAAAATCAACAGATATCTTCCTGGGAAACTTGAGCAAATTTTTAGAATAGGTAAAGATCTATGTTTAAAAAGAAAAAAGAGGGGCGCCTGCGTGGCTCAGTTGTTATGCATCTGCCTTCGGCTCAGGTCATGATCCCAGGGTCCTGGGATCGAGCCCCGCATCGGGCTCCCTGCTCAGCAGGAAGCCTGCTTCTCCCTCTCCCACTCCTCCTGCTTGTGTTCCCTCTCTCTCTGTGTCTCTCTCTGTCAAATAAATAAATAAAATCTTTAAGGAAAAAAAAAATATATCCTAGAATAAGTGTAGGAAAGCCTGATATTGGAAGTGTGTGTCAGTATGAGCTCATTTAAGTTTTTTTTTTTTTTTTTTAAGATTTTTATTTATTTATTGAGAGAGAGAGAGCATGAGAGGGAGGAGGGTCAGAGGGAGAAGCAGACGCCCTGCTGAGCAGGGAGCCCGATGCGGGACTCGATCCTGGGACTCCAGGATCACGACCTGAGCTGAAGGCGGTCGCTTAACCAACTGAGCCACCCAGGCGCCCCTGAGCTCATTTAAGTTTAAGAAAAGATTGTCCCTAAAGATAGAAACCTGGAGAGATGCCCTATGTACTGTTCTAATTTTATATAATAATAATCAGAATCATTGAGTCATAAATGTGAACATTTCTAACAGAGCAAGTGAAATTGATCAAAAAGTGTTTGTTAAGGATCTATAATACATATGAAACTACTTAGGACACAGATGTTGCCTTGCTATATGAGAAAATAAAAGCAGATTCCAGGCAGTGAAAGAAGAAACAGATAATAATAGATTATAAGCATATACACTGTTTAAAGATCAAAGCTTAAATGAGCGCTAGGGCAGTGGATGTAATAGAGTCAGGTATCAGGTTTATATGGGCACTAAAATAAGGAATAAAGGCAATCTGGAAGTTTAATTTTTCTTTATGTAAAAAAAAAAATAAAATGCCAAGCCACAAGATGCTTAATTTCTTTGGAGTAATGTGTCCGTTTCTTAATCTTTATATTTTAAGTCCTTATTGTCAGTATTTCACTCTGATGGATAGAGGCTAATCGTCCAAATCATACTTTTCTTATATGTTCTCAGAAATCAGTAATGCCCTTGAAGAACTTCAAAGTTTTTTTGAAACTCACTTAGCTCAGCAGGTTGATTTTTGTGGTTTACTGAATGAAATATATATTATCTCTAGAAATGAGGTTACTTCGTTCATTAAGGGTGTTATCACATCACTTTTCTTTAGAACGTGGAAGTCTGTATTTGTAGAGAGCTTTTTCCACAGATATCTTAAAATAGTCCAATAAGGACGTTTATTATTCTTATGATGCAAATAGTGAACCTCTTTACATTTACTGTAAGATAAAGCTGGGACTCCAACTAGTATTTTCTGACTCTAGATCCCTTGTCATTCTTGTTTTAGGAAATGCTCAAAACTAGACGAATGCCATCCTATAAAGTGTCTACTTGAGCAAAGCAGATAACCTATTTTAAATATAGACAAGTAGAGAAAATAGAAAAAGTTTTGTTTTTTTTAATTGACTTGACTGAAATGACACAAAGTTAGTGGCATTGAAATACAAAATATTTCATTTAAATTATGAATTATAACGAAGTTCTTAAGAGAACTGGTTGGGAAGTAGGACCAAAATAACATGTATCCACAGATGGTCTAAAATTGTGCTGGTTTTCAGATAAGTCAGATGTACCCAGTATCAGTGCTTAATACCTCTGTTGTGTTTATTTACATCTCTCTTTCTGGTGTTTTCCCCTCTTTTTATACGAGGGATCCTATTGGTTCTGAAGATCACAGAAGTTAGTGCAGAAGGAACTTTCTTGGTGGAACCCTTAGTTAGAAATGGTTTCATTTCAGAGCCAAAGTACTAGAAGCTGCCACAGTGATTCTGAACAATGGAAAAAGAGGCCTCCCATGTACCTCATTGCTCATATAAGAGTTTGCCCCTTATTCTCGGGCTCCGTCCCATCCCAGGATTGAATTTCTTTTGAAGTATAGTTGATACGTGGTGTTCCATCAGTTTCAGGCATACAGCATAGTGATTTGACCCGAGGTCTCTGGGCCACATCATGCTCACCACCAGCATAGCTATCATTATTCTCCCTAGGCTTATTCATCTTCAGTGCCTTTCCCTTTGTTGGAACCATCCCCAATCCTTATGGACATTTTCAAATCTTTGTCCCAAGAGAATCTTTGCTCTATCCTACATTTCTTTCAGTCTCCAGCCATTTGACAGAAATTCTAAAAAGGAAAGTGACATTTGATGGTTTTGCATCTCTGCTTTCCTCTTCTTCACCATAATCTGGCTTTCATTCTTGCCTCCATTCCACTAAACTTTTCCTCAAGAGGTCTCCAAAGACTTGTGTATCAGCAAGTATGGAAGCCTCTGGGTCTTACTTTTGCAGCATTTAACATGCTTGGTTGCATGCTATGATTGTACCGTTCTGGACTTGGGACCTTGCTCAGAAGTGCTTTCCTCCTACTCCTTCAGTCCCTTTTTTAAATTTTTATTTTTGTTTTAGAAGTTTCTATTTTAGAGAGAGAGAGAGAGCATGGTGGGCAGGGCCAGAGGGGGTAGAGAGAGAGAGAGAGACTCTCAAGCAGACTCTGTGCTGATCCTAGAGCCCGATGTGGGCTCGATCTTGAGACCTTGAGATCATGACCTGAACCGAAACCAAGAGTCGGAGGGTCAGTCAACTGTGCCACCCAGGCACCCCATTCAGTTGGTTGGGTGCTGAAATGTAAATGGTCCCTAAGCTTCCATATCTGGCCCTCCTCTCTGCTCACCCTGCAGTCTGTTACTTTCCTTTTCTTTAAAAAAATATTTGAGAAGAGAGCGTTCATGAGCTGGGGAAAGGGGATCAGAGGAAGAGGGATAAGCAGAATCTGCGCTGAGCTTGGAGCCGGGTGTGGGGCTGGATCCCACGACCCTGAGATCATGACTGGAGCTGAAATCAAGAGTCAGATGCTTAAACACCTGCGCCACCCCAGTGCCCCAGTCTCTGTTGCTTTCATTCAAGCTTCTACTGGGACCTCTATATACTGATGATGCTCGGCAATTTATTCCCACTTTTCTGATATTTGCTAGCCAGAGCCTGTATTTCTTTCCAAATGAAGGCTCACCATTTCCACTTGGATGTGCCTTGGTCACCTCAGGATCAGCATTCCCAAAACCAAATTTTTCCTTTGTCCCAATTTTTCTTCTATGTCTTGCCCCTCTTGGGTGACTACTGTTACCATTTCCCTGTTCACCCAAGGTAAGTCATCTCTGCTTCTCCTTAAGGCCCCTCTTTAAGTTATTTAATCTGTTTCTCAAATTCTTGCCCTCTTCTTTCTCTCCTCTGACTCCACGCTGGCTCAGACTCTCATCATCAGCCTCCTGGACAACTGAGAGCCTCCTAATGTGTCCCCCTGCTTCCAATCCTTCCTAACCCAGTACATCCTTATGATGATCCATAAGCATTAAAACTATTATCTCTCATCAAATGTTAAGGTAGAATGCAATGGGAAAACTCATTGCAATAACATTTTTGGTAGGAAAAAACCCCCCTAATACTGTTGGATTAGAAGACTACATAAAACAGGGAAGGGGGTGGGGGGATGGGGTAACTGGGTGATGGACATTAAGAAAGGCACATGATGTAATGAGCATTGGGTATTCTATAAGACTAATGAATCACTGACCTCTGCCTCTGAAACCAATAATATGTATATGTTAATTAGTTGAATTTAAATTTAAAAATAAAAATTAAATAAAAAAGACTACATAAAACCTAATCTGTTTCCCACATGTCTTCTGGCCAGAGGAATATTTGTAAAGTGAAAATATGTTCCATTACTTCCCTGCTTAAGACTCCTTAGTGCTATATTGTCTTCAGACCCAAGGTTAAGGAGAACAAGGGTCTTACCTTCTACTCCTTTCTCATCTTCCCACCTATCTTATTTTTCTGCCGATTTGTGTTTAACTTCCAGAGATCACTATGCTCTTTAATAACTCTGTGCTTTGTACGTTCTATTTTCCTGCCCAGAATGCCTTCTGCCCACCTGTTCTTTGCCTGTCAGATGTCTGTTCCTCATTAATTCGCTCCGCTCTACCTCTCTAGGCTCGTGTCTCCAACATTCTCTTTAAAGTGAGACCTTCCCAAACTTCTTCTAATCCTTTGCAATTACTCTTTCCTGCTTGTTGGCTTTTGTACATGCAATTCTTTTTTTTTTTTTTTTTTTTTAAGATTTTATTTATTTGTCAGAGACCGAAAGAGAGAGCACAACCAGGGGGAGTGGCAGGCAGAGGGAGAAGCAGGCTCCCTGCTGAGCAAGGAGCCCAATGCAGGACTCGATCCCAGGGATCCTGACCTGAGCTGCAGGCAGACACTTAACTGACTGAGCCACCCAGGCATCCCTGTACATGCAATTCTGCCTTGAATACTCTTTCCCTGCTTAGTCTGCCTGACACTTAGTCTTCAGAATTCAGTTCGTATGTCACCTCCTCTATGCCTGACTGCCAAGCCATCCTCTGAGCTTGGATGATAGCATATTTTACCACTATCAGAGCACTGGGAGGTGGTCCATTCTAAATTCCAAATGAGTGGTGGCAACAGTGTACCCCAAAAGAGAGGACTCTGGGCCTGGGGTTGGGGAAAGGAAGGTAGAAGGTAATACTGAGGGAGAGGAATATGAAGAGAGGACTGGGGGTGTGTGTTTTGTAACCCTTTTGAGGTTTGACAAATCTGGGATATAAATTCCAATGTCTTCCAGAGCCTTTTCTCCAGCGATCCCCTCCTTGACAGGACGTCTCTGTCCCTTATCTTCCTGGGAATGGTGAGGGGCCACTCTCCTTGGCCACCTCCCCCAGGGCATTAGGGGGTGCTGTGGGTGAGGGAAGGGCCGGTGGAAGGGGCACCGGGCAGACCCTCGGGAGGCTCTGGGCAGCACAGGGAGTTCAGTCCCTTACTGGTTCCTGCCAAGATGGCGGGGGTGGCCACACCATGGCCCTTGCCAGGCCCAGCGGCTCCAGGGCGGGAGGTGCTGTCGTGGCTGCGGAAGAGGCGGGCATTTCGGAAGATGAGTAGTTGCGGAGTGCAGTCTGGGGGAACGGAGAGCCAGGGCAGCCGGAAGGGAGGAGAACAGACTGGGTGGCAGCTGGGTGGAGGCCAGGGCCATGCTGTTCTAGGGGGACATTGGAGTTTCTCAGAGACATCTGGGAACCCCTAGGCCTCTGAGGCCTTCCAGTCCCCTCCTCCCACCTCCCCTGAACCCCTCTTCTGGATCTGCTTTCACTCACACCACCCACCCCCACAGAAAGAATATTAAATGTAGTTTCTATTTGATTTTTACTGCAATGTATTAACTAGGGCACTACTAGCTATTGTAGGAGATAAACTCCTACATCTAAGTAGCTAAATGCAGTAGAGGTTTATTTTTTTTCCCAAAGAAGTCCAGAAGAGACTTTCTAATTGTCAGGTGACTCCACCCTGAGTACGAGTTGGGGTCTCAAGTTCATTCTGGTGGCTCAGCCAGTTTCAATACGTGTTTACTTTGAAAAAAGGGGAAGGAAGTCTTGTGGGCCGGGCCTGCTGCTGTCACACACGATTTAACACCCGTAAGCCATTGGGGTCAGACACGCGGCCACTCCTAAATAGAGAGACTGGGAAAAGTATTCGAGCTGTGTGCCTAGGAAGAAGAACGAATGACTTGGTGAGCAGTCATCCAGTCTCTGCTAGAGTTGGACACTGCTTTTGCTCTGTTCCCAGTGCTGATCACAGTCCTGACCCGTCATTGTTGAATGAATGTGTAAATGAAAGATAATAGGTCTTAAAATTCTCAGCATTTGAGCAGACTATTCCAATAATCCATAAAATGGCCCCGAGGGAATCTAGAGAGATTCACAGGACCACAGGAGATTCTTAAGGAATCGGAAATGAGGTCTCTGTGGAACAATGGAAAGTGCTGGATTGTTCTTAATGAAATAAAAGAGCCTAAGAAAAAAAATCATAATTTTTTATAAGTTATCAAAGTCTAATGAAAGTACTTCAGATATTATGCTTATTCCACCACCAAGCTTTGTTGGTTGGTTACTAAAGGGTTTGGGGGGGGGGTGTATAACTAGGGTTCCTAACGAGAAACTGTGCCTATAGTGATTTTTTAAAAAATTTGTAGGTTGTATGAAATTTGCTAAATGATATTGCTAAAGTAACATCACTTGTGATATGTAAATCTATTTTTTAAAATATTTATTTATTTTTAAATAAATATTAAAAGGATATTTCCTTCTTTAAACGCAAGAGGGAACACAAGCAGGGGGAGTGGGAGAGGGAGAGGCAGGCTTCCCGCCGAGCAGGGAGCCCGATGCGGGGCTCGATCCCAGGACCCTGGGATCATGACCTGAGGCGAAGGCAGACGCTTAAGGACTGAGCCACCTAGGCGCCCCTGTAAATCTATTTTTTAAAAAGATTTATATATTTATTTATTTGGGGGAGAGGGAGAGGGAGAGAGGGTCCTAAGGAGACTGCGCTGAGTGCAGGGCTTGGAGCCCAATGTGGGGCTCCATCTCACAAACCCTGAAATCATGACCTGAGGCAAAACCAAGAGTCGAATGTTTAACAGACTGCTCCACCCAAGTGCCCCATGATATGTAAATCTTAAGAAGCACCTTGTTTTTGGATCTTTGGAAATACCAGGTAGGGAGATATTTATCTTTATTTTGTTTTAATTGTAGAAAAAAAGTTAACTTTTCAGATTAAAAAATAAAATCTGAAATAGGAACTTACCCTCATGATGCTATATAATGATTACTTTTTACTTTTACTATGTGCAATAAAAGATGAGAAAAGTTTGGCATAATGAACTAGGGTAGACTTTCCATGTGATTCTTGCTAGTAGTTCGCTCTCAGGCTAGAGTTAGAGAAAAAAAAATGAGAAGAGTGCTTGATATCTTGGTTGGTCGAAGAGTCTGAGGAGTTTTAGTCCCAGAAAATGTCTTCTTTTAAGGTGATGGTCAGGGTTTTAGAAAGAAGCACTTTAAAAAATCAGCCTCATGTTAACGATAATTAAATATATAAGAGAAAGATCTTGAGCTTTAATTCAGAAATTATTTTTGAAATTTCTGGTATGTATTTCCTTCTTTAAACGTAAAGCCCAGTAATCCTGCTTTAGTTTATGTTGCAAGTAAAATGTATGTGGATAAGCTGTATAATTGGAAGTAACATAGTATGGAGGATACTGGGAAGAACATTGGGATGGGAATCAGGACACCTGGGTCCTCCCAGTCCTGGCACAAGCAATGTCATCCTAACAAATATAAAACTAAATCTAAAAGTATCATGGTTATATATCCTATGTACCTGAAGATGAGGCGATGCAGGAATTTTATATTGAGCACTAGAGCAGAGTGGTTAAAAGTGGGGCTGCGGGGGCGCCTGGGTGGCTCAGTTGGTTAAGCGACTGCCTTCGGCTCAGGTCATGATCCTGGAGTCCCTGGATCGAGTCCCACATCGGGCTCCCTGCTCGGCAGGGAGTCTGCTTCTCCCTCTGACCCTCCTCCCTCTCATGCTCTCTGTATCTCATTCTCTCTGTCTCAAATAAATAAATAAAATCTTTAAAAAAAAAAAAAAGTGGGGCTGCGGAATCAGATGAACTTGAGTTTGTTTTGTGACCCTAACATACTGAATGTGTGATATTGGGAAAGTTACTTGATCTCTCTAAGCTTTCGGAAATGAGGATAATATAATGAAATGACCCTTGGGCTGCAAATGGTTAGTTTGAGAGTAAGATGAGATAATTGATAAAAAAGCTTTTAGCCAGGGCCTGGCCCTTGTTGACTGTTTTATACACCTAAGGTTATTGTATGTGCATAAAAAAATTCTGCATTCATCTAGTTGCCAATGCTACTTTGTGGGCAAATGGTTTATCGTGAAACAAATAATCCCCATGAATACTGAACTTTTGAACAACCTCAGGAACATGGTGTAGCATACATACTTTACACAACACAGAAGACTTGATTCTACTTTCATAAAGAAAAGATAAAACTATTATATTGAGAAAATGGCTAAACATGAGAATGACTTATTTTGTCCTAAGCTAACTTTACACACATTCAGAAATTTCTTCTGTTAAAGATCTCAAATCTTATATCTGAATTGATAAAATAAGAGGATTATTGGCAAGGAAAATCCTTAGTAAATCAGGCTATGCTAGATTGGGGAGCTGTTCACAAACATGTGATTTGCTAATAATGCAAAAATTAAATATTTCAATTATAACCAAACACTTCAGGTATAAGGTAAAGTCACTTTTATCAACCACAGCCACTAGCCAGAGAAAAACCTAAATAATTAAATTTATTTATATATTTCAACTGATACTCAATCATAATATTTTACAATAAGAGTTTAAAATAACGATTGGAAGTATATGAAGTATATTGCCCTGGATATTAACTTCAGATTGCAGAAGAGTGATAAAAGTTTGTCAGGGAATACGGTGTAAAGCTTCTTTATATATGTATCATAAGAAAGACTAAAAAAAAAAATCTTGTAACAGTCTAGTGTTACTCTTAAAATGTTTAAAGAAATTCTTACCTTATAATAAAGTAGTGGGCAGAATATAAAGGGTGAGATGGAGAGAAATTAATATCAATTCTAGCCTCATGTACACTCAATATATTTTCAATCACGTATGGAAGATAGCATGCTTGGTACAGGGATTATATTATGTTATATTGACTATAATGCAGGATATTTATGGAATGTTTTTATATCAGAGAGAACAAGGTAGGTACAGTCCCTCCCTTCATGGAACTTAAATTGTAGCAGGAGAGACCTATATGAAACAACTAGGTCCTTGTGTAGTTGGAATTGTGACAAATGCTAGGAAGAAGTACAGAAAACTGATAAGAGTACAATCAAGGGAGACTGTCTTGGTTTGGGGGCATCAGGGAACATCTTTCAATGAAATGCCATTGAGCAGTGCTCTAAAGAATGAGTTGGAATTAGCTAAGAGAAAGTTGGGGCTGGGGCGGGGAGCAAAGTGAGGTATGTGTCCAGCAGAGGAATTTCTTTGTTCAGAGACCCAGATACAACTGGTATAGTTGGAAACAGGCTATGAGAGGTATAGGCAGGGTCCATGAAAAGATTTAGGGCTTTTATCCTAATAGCAATGGCTGATCATAGAAGGGATTTAAATGGGGAAGTTGATTGTGCTTGTATTTTAAAATCTTTGCCCAAGCTGTTTGTATCTGGGAGAATGGTTTGGAGGGGCAAGTTGCTGGGGAGACAAGCCCTTTTACACTGGTCCATAGTGAACAATGGTGGAGGCTTGACAGGGGCATGCAGGGGCCATAGAAAACAGTGGATGGACTCACAGGTTCCTTCTGAATCCTGGAAATTTCTCTTATTTTCCTATGAAATAGGCTATGGATTCTAAAGGATATTTATTATACTCCACTACTGTTTTTGTTTTTAGAGCGCTTAGGCCAGGCGTGTACTTAAAAGTCTTCTCCTTTTTGTGGCTTTGTTTGAAGAAAGGATTTCACATTTTCTAAATGTGAGAAAAGGGTGACTACTCAGATTCTTGTAGCTAGCCATCGAGCAGCAGAGCAGAGGTAGAATCAAAGTTGTTTTCTCTGTCAGTTCATATTAAGTTACATCTCTCCTATTCTCATACAGTAGCAGGGAGGGGAAACCTGCCAACTTCCTTTTAAGGCAAATACATTGTCTGCCTTGGTCAGGTGAGCTTACAAGGACTCAGCCCATGGCTTCATAAAAATCACCCCAACCTAAGTAGGAGCATTTTTCGCTCAGCCCTCATAGTGTAGTGAGGACTTTGATGATAGAAAGTTGTAACTCTTATGTATGGTCTATTATTTTAAGTTCATAACAGATCTAGACCTTTATTCCTCATCTGCAGTGCTTTCTCAGTTCAGTGAATAGCATCTAATTTTTCAAGGCCAAGTTATAGTGCAACTGAAGCTGATCGCACCACAGAAGTGTTTCATCAAGTCAAATACTACATAAGAGCATAATAAGCATTTTTATGTTACGTGTAAATACTGTCCAGCCAGCTTGAAGCTGCTGCTTAAAATTTAGTGTGTTTAACAAATGGGCCACTTTAAATAAATAAACTCTCCATATTGTATTTAGTATCAGTAATTACTTTCCTGTCTGGGCCCAAGGAATGCCTTTTGCTCTGCCTCAGCGTGCTGCTGGGCATCTCTACTTAGGGCAGAAATCATCAAGACTTGGACAGGAACAGAGGTGGGAAAAGGAAGGGGAGTCCTTTTCCTCTTTAGAAGGGAAGACAAAAATGTGTTAAAAATGAAAAAAGGAAAAGCATCTAAAGGATCAAGGAGTTGGAGAAAGAGGAAGGGGAGAATGGATGGAGATGGGAAGCCGGAGGCTGCAGAGAGAATAAGATACATCTCATTATGACTTTTCTTTTCCCCAAATCTTGGTTGTCTTCTCACTTAGAAACACATTCAAATTAGCTTAAGTGAAAAACAGGGATTTATTGGAAGAACACAAAAAATATCTGAGATCACAGGAAGGACCAGCATCTACAGTAGCAAATTGACAGGCTCCAAGGAAAATTCTGTCCTCTGGTTTTCTTGTTTTGCTACCTCTCTCTCCCTCTTACTTTTCCTGGCTCTCCCTCCTAACCCCAGTACATAGTTCCTCATCTCTTCTCTCTGGGTTCTTCATTCTTTTTCTGTGCATGCAGGCCCTCTGCTTGCACATTCTCTTGACATGACTGGTTCTCCGGAACCCCTGGAAATCTCTTCATTTCAGATAATTCCCTCTGTCCCCAGTTGCAAACTCCCAAGGTAAAATATCTGGTTGGCCTATCTTAGGTCAATTGTCCTTCCATGGTTCCATCAGTTTGGGCATAATTGCCAAAGTAACTACTCTTGTTGGCTGTGTGATGAGCTACCAGGTGGTAGAGAGGAAGAATTGTGTGCTAGACAGCCAGCTTAATATATGTATATACCCCCTTGTAACCTGGTCCTGAGCTTTCAGCCAGTGTCCTCAGTCTCTTGCTTTAATCACAAGAGTCTTCAACCTCTTATAATAGAATTTCTCACAGTATTGTTTGGATCATTTGCATCAAATGTGTTAACAAAAAAAATGCAGGGGCGCCTGGGTGGCTCAGTCAGTTAAGCATCTGCCTTTGGCTCAGGTCATGATCCCAGGGTCCTGGAATCGAGCCCCGCATCAGGCTCCCTGCTCAGCGGGAAGCCTGCTTCTCCCTCTCCCACTCCCCCTGCTTGTGTTCCCTCTCTCACTATCTCTCTCTGTCAAATAAATAAATAAAATCTTAAAAAAAAAATGCAGATAGGCTCTTACCCCTTATCCCTTACCCATTCCAGATACCTTGTGTGTCAAATATACTTTGGAAGTGGGCAGGAAAAACTCACTGCTAATAAGACGCTTTCTCTTGAAAAACATGCTATGTATTTCAAATAATACGTAGACACATTCACTTCTGGAATAAGTACACTGCAAATAATAAATGTAAAACACTAGTGATAAAAAATATATACCACTTTGAACATTTAAAGGATATTCACTTTAAAATTTCAGAAAGGAAGGAGAAGATACTATCTTACAAAAATTAATATGCAGAATTTTCTTCTTTATTTGCCATACTGTTTACTAAGTGCATCCACATAACAGTAGGTCTTTAAGGAACCCAGGAAATCTGCATTAGCTCAGTCACATTTCTGCCTCTTCCACATCCATCTTGATGATTCTGTATTTTGAGCTTATTTTCTCTTCAGCTCCAGTGCTATCCAGATACTCCTAACATCCCTATCTCATTACAACTATGCAGTAGATCTGTTCATTGAATGCCACTGTTCCCCTGTGAAAGTCATCCACGACAAAACTTGGGCTAATCCTTCTTACTGACTGACTGATCATTAATACACATTCTTAGACTAGATCCTCTCCCTCCCTGTTCCTGTGAACTTGTGTTTTTCAAATTTGAATATGTATATCCCTGGAGATACACCATTTTAGATCAGAAGCCATAAGATAAAGGTAATGCTTCTTACTGAAACATTTATTTAACTGAAGGTTTAATAACTTGACTGGAAAACAAGCTAAAATATTATTTTTGTCTTAAACATGGATATGTTACAGAAAAAGATAAAAAACAAATCATGTTAAATTTTAAGAACAAAGGTGAGCCTTCAAAAAATTGGGGGCACATATTTATCATGATAGTATTTTATTAATTTAGCTGATCTTGAAACACATACATTCAACAGCTATGAAAATACCAGCTTAAACAGTGAGAAAGCTTACAGAAAAATGCAGATCAGTTCCAACTGTCATCTCCCCTCTCTAATTCTTACTGAGCCCCAAGGGTCTCTGGTTTTCAGGGGGGCTAGGTGGGAGCCAAAAGAAAGCATTTTCATTTTCAAGTAAGTGTATCTTTCAGTAGAACTTGAACAAAGTAAATATCCTCTGGAGCTGGTTTCATAATAGGTTCCTCTTATGAAGACTGGCTCTAACCAGTTCTTGGGAAATGTGCTTACAGACAGGAATTGCCTAACTGATTTCAGTAGACAAGAAAGTACATAGGGCAATAGAGGTCATGCCAGTGAATATATACCCTGTCCACATCTTTATGAACAGACTAATCCACTAAACAATGCCACATACTTGTTACCAGGATTTAGATAATACCCTCCAAAGAGCACAAGGTATTCTACATAAAAACTTAAAAGTAAACAATGTTGTTCATTCTTTTCCTGCTGGCAGAATGAAAATTACCTCTGTGGGGTTGACCATATAGATAGCTAGAGGAGACAGCTGCCCACACAGTTTAATTTGAGGGAAGCCATAAGGTTCTGACTGTTGAAAAATACTTTCCTCTTTGATTTCTCAGAATATAGCCTTCCCCATATGCCTGTCCTCCATTCCCACCATTTGTCACCCATGAATTAGACACTAAGTAGAACAGTTATCTCTGTGAAGTCACTGTGAAAATGTACACTTAAGTGATCTGGGAGGGGCATTTTCCCCCCATTTATACAAGAAGATGCATTTACTCATTGATGTAGGTTAATTTACTTGGATTAATTGTCAGCTTGGAAAACAAGTACTGGGATTCTGTTGACATAATGACATAAAATGATATATTTTTAATGAGAGTTGAGGCATGGGTTACATGGGCTATTGCCCAGAATCAGCAGGCCTGGTTGGAGCCCAGCAGAGGGCACCCTAGGAAACCAGCACAAGGAGACTAGATACGTAATAGTGGAGACAGATTTACTAAACCTAACTTTTTCTCTCTCATAATTTTTCTAGGGTAGCCCTGATCACCACAGAGCAAATCAGACAACTTCAAGGTTAGCTGGTCCTAAGTGGACTGGTTGGGGGCAGCAAATTACTTCTGGATTCTGTAAAGTGCTGAAACAGCAACAGTCTTCATCGTCATCATCATCACCACTCCTGTGGGCCGTATGTAACTTCTCAGTTGCCTCTAGTAGAATCAGTCATTTTCATTCCTCTTGTAGGTAACAGGAGGTTGCTGGAAGCCACAGGAAACATAAAGATGGTTAGAAAGGCACAGAGGGGAATCAGGACTGATGAGCAGTCACGGGGGCAGTTTTAGATAACATCCTCACTGATGGCTCCATAAGGTAGATTGCTAGAAAGGCCGCCAAATTTCTTCTCTCTTTGAGACTTGTTTGCTCACATACGCGTAAGGTCTTCGTAGAAATTGACAGATGAAGCCAGATTAGTTTTTAGAGAGTCAGAGGATACCTTATCCATACAGCATACTCAATTAATTGTTTCTAAGTGTGGAGTTCACTTGAGATTCACAGAGATGATCCCAAACTAGAACTGAATGTGCGCCTGCGTTATGCCAAGGCATAGGAAATGAACTTTGAAAAATTAGGAGAACAAATTAATAATCCAAATCCAGTATGTAGAGCAAAACATGAGAATCCAACATAACTTATATAGCCAATAACCATTTTCCTCGCCATCCCCTCCCCCCCAAATCAAAAAATTTTAACAGTGACCCTGTTTTATGACAAATATATATATAATGGTGTTTGGCTCTGATGAGAAAAGAGGATATAGGGATGGTCAAGGCCTAGAATTGTCCCTTTTCTTATACCTTTTGTTGTCCATTTTCCCCCACTATTCTTTAGAAAGCCTGCGAGCGCAGAGTCAAAGTGCTTGGATTTGATAAATGCCCCACAGATATTGGTCTAATGAATAAACCCAGTACATTCCTTAGGCTTGAGATGGAATTTGGGGTGATAGCCCATTTAGAGGTACTAAGAGGAAGTCTAGTCAGGTCGATGGAACTTGGTGCCCAATATGTGTACTTAGAGGTGACAGCTATCAGTGATGTGCAGGAAGAAGTTCTGGAACATGCCAACGGTCAGGTGGCAGAGGCCGAGAAACAAGAAATCTACAAGGGGCAGCACACAGTCTATGTACAGAGAAAAATAAGATCAGGACAGTCTATCAGCGAGTAGCAGAACACCTACATTGGGCTGGTGTCGAGGAAAGATTATTGTATTGAGAAGGCATCCACATGAATAACACAGAGGCCAAGCTCTAGAATATAAGGTTATCAAGATAGGACTTTAGATATTTCTAAAAATAGAAGCTTCCAAAGCTAGGGTACATGGGAGAGAAGGTTCGGTTTCATTAACAAAGCATGCAATAGGAGCAGCTCTGCAACACGTGTACTTCGTCCATTTTACGATGAACAAGATGAGGCTTAGTGAGAATAAAATGCCCAAGGTCATAGAGCTACTGTAAGTCCCCAATCCGGGTTTAAAAATAAACTCTACCTGGGTTGCCTGGGTGGCTCAGTCACTTAAGCAGCAGACTATTGATCTCAGCTCAGGTCTTGATCTCGGGGTTGTGAGTTCAAGCCCCGTGTGGGGCTCCACACTGGGTATGGAGTCTACTTAAAACAGACCCTACTTAAGTCCAAAACTAATTCTTCTTTTTCTTAACTTTGGTCTACAAGTCTAGAAGATCAGTTACTGGAACTAGTAAGTCATTCTAGCTTTGTAACTTGATTTTGACTCCTCTGAGCCCTGGACTAGTATTTCCTCTTCTCAGCCCATAGATGATTCCAGAGCTGGGGATGGAGTGGAGTCTATACTAGTGGTTCTCAATGCTACCTGCACCTCGGGATTATCTTTGTAGTGTCAAAAATACTGACGCCTGGGTTCCACCACCAGACAGTGATAATTAAATTGATCTGCGGTATGGCCTATGCATCGGATTTCTAAAACACCTTCTAAGTAATTCTAATGTGTTGCCGAGCTGAAAACTACTGGCTACATACAAAGGTCAAGAGGCATCAGCTGTTTGCAGGGGACAGCTGTGGTGGCCAAGCTTCCATATTGCAACATAATAGGAAAAATACTAGAAGACTGTTGGCCTGTAGACTTTTTCTTGGACAAGTGGACCATAACCTACTCTTTACTTTTCCAGTGTAACCTCTTAGAAAATATGCCAAAAGTAAACAGGTGTACAATTAACTTTGCAAATCAAATGGTTCTGTGTTCTTAGATTCTAAGTGCTAGTTATGTGTGACCAAAGGCAAGGTTTTAGAACTGGATCTCCCAAATTGCTCATTACTATTCTATGCTTGGTTAAAACTCTTACATCATCCCACAATGGAATGTGACCCCAGTCAAGAAGAAAACAAAAACATTTGCATTGCTTTCATGATTAGTAATGGGATTGGAGAGGATTTGAGGTGTCTCAAAACAACTTGTACTTTTCCCAACCTATCTGAGACCTGATTCATGTTACAGTTACTAACCCTGATGCCCCTGAATGATATAGCTTATGTATAATTTTTGGATGTGTTAATTCTAGATGTGCAGTTTGTTTGGACTAAACCCAAATCCTGTAACTCATTTACTATTTAAGGTACATCCTAAATACAGCAAATACAACAAAGCCCCTGCCCTCAACTTCCATTATCAGGATGCTTGTCCACAGTTTCCTAATAGAACACAATTAAACTACAAAACAGGTACACAGTTGTCTAGGGTGACAATAAATCCTGGTTTGCCCAGAACAATCCTGGTTTACTCCTGTTGTTCCAGCATAATTATTATTATTTTTTTAAGATTTTATTTATTTACTTGACAGAGAAACAACGAGAGAGGGAACACAAGCAGGGAGAGTGGGAGAGGGAGAAGCAGGCTGCCTGCCGAGCAGGGAGCCCAATCCTAGGACCCTGGGACCATGACCTGAGCCAAAGGCAGAAGCTTAACGACCGAGCCACCTAGGCGCCCCTCCAGCATAATTATTAAGAGAACCCTCTTTCTCAAAAATGTTTCAGGTTGGGTGAGAAATCATCTGGCCACCCTACATAGAGCTCCCTCTAAACTACTACAGGGGAACCTCAGGATTGGAATGGGATCCCTTTATATTTAGAACCCTCCTGTATCTGTTTAGGAAAATAAAGTCATTGAGATATCAGTTGATCAGCCTTTCTTCTGTAAAAGCAAAATAAGAAAGATTGCTAACGTGTTTATCTGATTAACTCCGTAAACATAGAAAATCCTATTAAACAAAAGTCACTGCACTTTCTGCTTTAAGACCTGTGTTCATAGCTCTTTCTGCTAGTACCCAACCCTGCAGCCTTGAACAAAGTCTCTCCTGATCCAAGTTTTCTCCTTTGCAAAAAAAAGAGTGGATTGAGCTAAGCAGTCTCTGTCATCCTTTTGAGTGGCAGTTCTGTGATTTTAGATTGTACTTCCTCTAAGCATTTTATTTAACCAACATTTTGCTGATTATATACTTGCACTCTCCGTATTAAGCTAAGCTCATTAATACGTAAGACCAAATCTGTTGAATTTACTTTATTCAGTATCTATGCTATCATCATAATCTCTACATTGATAATTAAATATTTTTAAGATAGTCTTCATTCTACCAATATTTAATATTTACCATCTATAAAACTATGTATCCATGTGGATGCTCTGTTAAAGTTTTATAGTTACATTTCATTTATTTGGCTCTTCACTGTGGCATTATGAAATATTAGGGCTATTTTGGAAAATACACAGGGTGGGGGGGGGGGGAGAGGGAGAGGGAGAGAGAGAATCTCAAGCAGGCTAAGACGCCCAGCACAGATCCCAACGTGTAGCTCGCTCTCATGATCCTGAGATCATGACCTGAGCCAACGTCAAGAGTCTGATGCTTAACAGACTGAGCTACCCAGGCGCCCCATAGAGAGCTATTTTAAGAACCTAAACATCACTTGTTTGAAAGCATGCATCTGCCAGTTACAGGTGTACTTTCTGATGACAAATGCAAAGTTTTGTGTTTAAGCTTAGAACAAAATGATTGGATTTATTCATCCCCTTATTCAGTAAGTGTGTATTAAATATCCACTATGTACCTGGAACTGAGTGTTCTCAGAATACCAAGTCAAACAAAACATAGTCTCTCAGGTAGTTCACAGCTTAGCACACCTGTACCATAGGTAGAAGTTCAAGACTAGAGTGACCACATGAGATTTTGAAAGTGAAAAGGGACATCATTAATAATTACACTAGCCCAAAAGGCATATAATTTGGGACTATCCTAGGCAATGCAGTCTGTGGTCACTCTGTTCAGGACAAAATATAAACTGGCTTATTGCATCCAGTTACCTCCCTATCCAAAGATTGGTATTCTAACCAAATTGGACTGCTTATAGAAAGAAGGATCACGGTTGGGGCACCTGGGTGGCTCAGTCGCTTAAGTGTCTGACTCTTGGTTTCGGCTTGGCTTGTGATCTCAGGGTCGTGGGACTGAACCATGTGTCAGGCTTCCCACCCAGTGGGGAATCAGCTTCTTTCCCTCTGCCCCTACCCCCACTTGTGTGTGCTCTCTCTCTCAAATGAGTAAATTTTTTTTTTTTTTAAAGATGGTCACAGTTAACAAAATGATAGGCTATATCACATGGTATAATTGTGTTTCCTTGTTTTATTTACTCCCCCCCAAACAATCTTTTATAGAAGCGTATTTTTATGATATGCTAGTAAAAAAAAACAAAACCAAAAATACAAAACAAAGATGAGTGAGAAAATGTCTTAAGGAAGCGTCCAAGACAGTGAAGGTCATGGAAAATGTGTCATTTGACAAATGGCTGAGGAAACCAGAATACTGGATGGGAAGCATGATTTGCATGATATCCGACCCCAAATACTTGAAAGAGCATCATTTTTAAGTAGGAGGGGGCAAATGCTGTACTCCAGAGAGCGGAGCATAGACAGATTCATGTTTTCTAAAATCCAAGGAAGCAAATTTTAATTCAGGGAAGATGAGAAAGGAAACATATTGACACAAGCAGTGTGCATGTCAAAGTTGGGTAGGTCAGTGGGGTCGGAGAGGACCTGAATGCAAGGTCCTCTGGTGAAGTGGCTGTTATTTCTCCCTGGCCAGCTTCCCATTCCTCATTTTGGTAACAGCCTGCCAACGTTCTTTGTTGAACTGCTTCTTTTCCACCTCTGAGGTTTGAAGTTTGATAGCGCTAACCTCGTCCTCAGGCTCTGGCAAGGAGAATGCAGTTCTGATATAGACATTCAGTTCTTGGCCGAGAATGTCACGTGGGTCATGCTAGGCAAATCTTAATTGGTCCCAATAGGGTTTTTTGTTTGTTTGTGTTTTGTTTTTTAAAGTAGGCTCCACACCCAGCATGGAGCCCAACATGGGGCTTGAACTCATGACCCTGAGATCAAGACCTGAGCTGAGATCAAGAGTCAGACACTTAACCGACTGAGCCATTCAGGCGCCCCCAGTCCTAATAGTTTTTTAGAAACTGTTGGGAACAATTCTTTTTTTTGACAGGATTGCTGAAGGGTAAGATGGCCCAGAACTTGTGGGAGCAATCTTGCCAGCAGTAGGGGAGGGCTTGCCTGAGAATGGAACCAGTGCAGGGGAAAATAGAGCCAAGAATGGAGAAAGGGAGATTGGGTCCTGGTGCTTTTTGGGCCCCTACATCTAGTAATGCCTAAAGCCAGACTAACTGCATTTTTCAATTCTGTGTGCCAGCACATTCCCTTTTTATTTATTTATTTTTATTTATTTATTTATTTTATTTATTTATTTGACAGAGAGAGAGAGATAGCGAGAGCAGGAACACAGCAGGGAGAGTGGGAGAGCGAGAAGCAGGCTTCCTGCTGAGCAGGGAGCCCGATGTGGGACTCGATCCCAGGACCCTGGGATCATGACCTGAGCCGAAGGCAGACGCTTAACGACTGAGCCACCCAGGCGCCCAGCACATTCCCTTTTTAAAATTTAAGTCGGTTGAATTGAGTTTCTGTTACTTGAAACAGAAAGAATCCTGAATGATATAGGTCTGTTCCAATAAAACTTGAGTGCATGATCATGTACTCATAAATCTAGCTTGGCAAATTTCTAGTAATTTCTAGTAGTTTCCTAGCATTTCTAGTAATGCTTTGTTGGTTTAGATATAGTTAGTTACTATACGTACTTGGAAATTATAAAACCAATGCTTTAAAAATTGTATTTTACATTGATTTAGACAGTTGTTTTTCCTATTTCATATGAATTGATGAGGCTTTTTTAATTGAAGTGTAGTTGACACACAATGTTACATTAGTTCCAGGTGTACAACATAGTGATTTGACAAGTCTATACCTTACCCTATGCTCACCACAAGTGTAGCTACCATCTGCTACCATGCAACACTATTACAGTACCATTGACTATATTCCCTTTGCTGTACCTTTTATTGAATTCAGCGGTTTTGTTCCACAATGTATACTTTATCTCAACTTGGTGAGCTTCAACCTGGAGCTCCTCAAACTATTGATGAAGGCATGTATTATTTTCAGTGTTTTAAAATTGATGAGTAGTATAACTTCACCTGAGTTAAAGTTGTACAGACTTAATAATTACATTTTGCTTAATATTTGCTTAATATTAAAATAATTTAATAGTTACATGTAGTTAATATATATTTTATATATACATAATAGTTATGTAGTTAATAGAGGTCCATGACTGGCTTTTAAAAATAGAGTTTTTAAAAAGGGATTGTTTGAAAAGTATTTTTTAAAAAAGATTCACAACATTGGCAAAATATCAGGAACTAGCTCACAAGATGCTGTATTAGGTGGGATTCTTGACTTTCTAACAACCCTAGCTAGAGTTAAAGAGAAAGGGAGTTTATTAAAAGGATATTGGATAGTTTACAGACACACTGGGAGGGCTGGAGAGCCCAGTTTCAGGCTAAGAATCCAAAGGAAAAGCTCCAGACTAAGGCTTAGCCTTGGTTTTCACAAGAAACTAATTGCTGTCACTGTCATGGACAGTTGGTCTCTCTCTCTCTCTCTCTCACACACACACACACACACACACACACACACACACACACACACGACTCCTTTTCTCAGTTTCTTGCATCACTAACTCCTTGGTCAAAAGTCTAGCTCTGAACCTAAGTCTGATGAAATTGTTGTCTTCCAGGGAAGCTGCTAAGTACCTAGTGTTTTCAGTCTCTGTAACAATAGGCTCTCTGCCCCACATCAAGACTTCTAAGTGGAGAATTTCCCAAATATAGAAAGGGGCTTGGTTGCTATGTAGCCAGAATGAATCACAGATGTCCACTATAAGCCAAGTCTTTGGCAGATCAACATCAACTTACAAGCTTCTCTTCATACTTAAAGTTCCAGAAAAACAATGCTTGCTCTTAACCTAAAGTAACTTTTCTTCCCCATATAAACGGAATGAGCCGAAGTCTTTTCCAGATTGCAATCCAGGCTTTCTGGAAGATGTCCAGTTCTCCTGGAGTTGTTCCATGGTCTTGTCTCAATATTCTATGAACTATGCACTAATATTTAAAAGTTAACCACCACTAAAATAGCCTACATAAATCCTTGGAGTAATGGAGGAGAATATAGGAAAACTTGATAGAATATATAAATACACATGTGAAAGAAAATATGGATAGATGCTACAGTTCATATTTTTGCAGCTCATCTTTGTGTTCTATTTGTGTTGTTGACTTGCCTCCTCTTTCGCCCTCAGCCGAGGTTTACCTATACCTTCATCCCTGAGAAAGCTGACACCTTGCCCATATTTCCTGTATTGTGTGGTTGTGGATTTCCTTTAACTTTTATTTTTTTATTTATTTTTTTTTTTAAAGATTTTATTTATTTATTTGAGAGAGAATGAGAGCACGAGAGGGAAGAGGGCAGAGGGAGAAGCAGACCCCCTGCTGAGCAGGGAGCCCGATGCGGGACTCGATCCAGGGACTCCCGGATCATGACCTGAGCCGAAGGCAGTCGCTTAACCAACTGAGCCACCCAGGCGCCCTCCTTTAACTTTTAACACTGGAAATGGCAGTAGTTAGAGTACCTCAGAAGACCACTGGACTTCCATTAACATTTTTTTAATCTCACGGTGTAATAGCAACACTATTTTCCCGTTATAGCTAGCATCAGTCATTCCTGTCATACCATAACCTCTTTTTGACTGCTGATCTGTGGCTTCAGAATTGGAAATGAAGAAGTGGCAGTCTCAACTTTCAGTTCAATTAAACCAGTCTTTTTTTTTTTTTTTAAGATTTTATTTATTTATTTGAGACAGACAGAATGAGAGAGAGCATGAGAGGGAGGAGGGTCAGAGGGAGAAACAGACTCACTGCCGAGCAGGGAGCCCGATGCGGGACTCGATCCCGGGACTCCAGGATCATGACCTGAGCCGAAGGCAGTCGCCTAACCAACTGAGCCACCCAGGTGCCCTGCAATTAAACCGGTCTTGATGCCCTGTGAATCAAGTAGAGCCCCATACTAGTGAAGCCTGAAAGGACTGGAGTAGGGTGCAACATTTTTGTAAGTGAGGCATCAGTTGAATTTATTTAATGTATCACTCCCAATTCTGCCCCTTGCTTACCAGATTCACACATTCTAGCTATGGAATTGTCAGTACCATAAATGAACTGTGCTCTGAACTGTGGTGGTTCAGAGCACACACCATATCTTAGATTAGCACCCCAACTTCACGGACTATTGTCTCCAAACTGACATTCCAAAATTTTGTAAGGTCAACTGCTGCTGGATCATGGGAATGTATGGTAAAGCCAGTGATTCCATAAACATTAATCCATTTTCTTCTTCCACCATAAAAACGTTTCTTGATCAGAAGGTATGTTGTGTTGTGTCACCTGGGTGGTGCAGTCAGTTAAGTGTCTGACTCCTAGTTTGGCTCAGGTCATGATCTCAAGGTCGTGAGATTGAGCCCCACTTCGGGCTCTGCGCTCAGCACAGAGTCTGCTTGAGACCCTCTCCCTCTGCCTCTTTCCCCACGCGGCATGTTCCTTCTCGCCCTCGCGGCATGTTCCTTCTCGCCCTCAAATAAATAAACAAATCTTTAAAAAAAGTTACATCGTTTCATACTTCATATAGAGAATATATTTGGTAGATCTACAAATGGTGATTCTGGCAGAAGCATGGTGGGCAAACACAAATACAGAATAATTAATAATTAATAATCATTATTATCCCCAAATAATTGCACTCTCCATTATAGAAGGAGTCCAATATAATCAATAGGCCACCAGGAGGCTGGCTGGTCTCCAGACAGTATGGAAATTTAAATGTTGCTAGTTCAAGTCTAGCAGGGGGCAATATCATCCTAAAATGTATTTAGTGTTTTTGTTGTTGTTGTTTTGTTTTGTTTTGTTTCTCAGAGCCAGTTCTGGTTTGGGTGTTTTGGGAAGATTTCCTTGGTTACTTAAGCTGAATTCTGGTTCTTCAGCTCTCCCAATGATTCAGTGACTTACCCTATATGCTATGTACTGTCTACTTCAATTAGTAGTATTTTAAGTGCTTATAACTAAATAATAAGTAACCTTGAAATAGATGCTTTTATGTAAGGTGGTTATGAATCAACATTCCACAAATTGAATATTCATCTAATTGCTTACTCCAGCACCAAATAGCTATCTGATAGGCATCTGACTCTTAACATGTCCAAAATATAACTCTTGATTTTCCACCTTTCCTCCCCATCTTTGTTAGTTTATGATGCCACCATGCTCCCTGTTGCTCAGACCCAAAACCATGGTCTTCACTTCCTTACTTTCTCTCATCATTTATAGACCCACATCTAGCAAGTCCTTCCTTCCAGCCTTGCTTTCAAAATTTGATATGAATCCACATATCACCCCAATTTCCACCTCATCAGAGCCTTCATCATCTCTTACCTGGACCATTGCCTTAGACTTATAACTAGTTTCTCTGTTTTTCACTCTTTTCCCATATGGTCTATTCAGCACACAGCTGCCAAAGTGATGTTTAAAAAATTTAAGTCAGACCATACCATTCCTGTTATGGACTGAATGTTTGTGTCCTCCCCGCCCCCCCCACCCCAAAATTTCTGTGTTCAAGTTCTAAAATCCCATATGGCTATATCTGAAGATGGGCCTCTGAGGAGTAATTAAGTTTAAATGAAGTTTTCGAGATGGGGCCATGATCTGATGTGATTAGTATTTTTATAAAAAAAAGATACCATTAACAACAAAATACCTAAAAGAGAAAACAATCCCATTTAAAATAGCATCAAAAATAATAATTAGGAAAAAGTTTAACCTAGGGGATGGAAGATCTGTGCACTAAAAACTCTTTAAGATTTTAATGGAAGAAATTGAAGAGGACACAAATGAAAAGCTATCCTGTGTTCATGAATTGAAACAATATTGTTAAAATGTCCATACTACCTAAAGCCACCTATAGATTTAATGCAATCCCTATCAAAATTCCAATGGCACTTTTCACAGAAATAGAAAATTCTGAAATCCATATGGAACCACAAAAGACCCAAAATAGCCAAAGCAGTCCTGCAAAAGAACAAAGCTGGAGACATCATACTTTCTGATCCCAAAGTATATTAGAAAGCTGTAGTAATCAAAACAATATGGTACTGTCATAAAAACAGATACACAGACCAATGTAACAGGATCAAGAACCAAGAAATAAACCCTTGCATATATAGTCAATAAATATTTCACAAGGGAACCAAGAATACTCAATGGGGAGAAGATAGTCTCTTCAATAAACTGGTGTTTGGAAAACTGGATAATCACTTTGAAAGAATGAAATAAAACCTCCTGTTACATCAGTCACAAAAATTATCTTAAAATGCATTAAAGACTTAACTATAAGACCTGAAACTGAAAACTCATAGAAAAAAAAAAACATGGAAAAGGCATCTTTTTTTTCTTTTAAGATTTTATTTATTTGAAGAGAGCACAAGAGAGCACAAGCAGGGGGGAGGGGCAGAGGGAGAGGGAGAAGCAGACTCAGAGGGAGAAGCAGAGCCAGATGCGGGGCTTGATCCCAGGACCCTGGAATCATGACCTGAGCTTAAGGCAGATGCTTAACCAACTGAGCCAGCCAGGCACCCAGGGAAAAAGCTTCTTTACATTGTCTTGGCAATGATTTTTTGGATATGATAACAAAAGCAAAAATCAACAAGTGGGACTACATCAAACTAAAAAGCTTCTGCACAGCAAAAGAAATCATGAAGTGAAAAGGCAACCTACAGAATGAGAGAAAATATTTGTAAATCATAAATTTGATAAGGGGTTAATATCCAAAGAATATAAGGAACTCATATAATGCAACAGCAAAAACACCAAAAAACCAAAAACAAAAAAAACAATCCAAATAAAAAATGAATAGAAGATCTGAATATAGATGTTTTTCTAAAGACGACATACAAATGGCCAAGAGGTATATGAAAAGGTATTCAACATCACTGATCATCAGGGAAATGCAAATCAAAAACAATGAGATATTGCCTCACACCTTTAGAATAGCTGTTGTTAAAAAGAAATAAGTGTTGGTGAGGTTGTAGAGAAAAAGGAACCCCTCTACACTGTTGGTGGGAATGTAAATTTGTACAGCCACTGGAAAACAGTATGGAGGTTCCTCAAAGATTAAAAATAGAACTATCATGTGATCCAGTAATTCCACTTCTGAGTATATATCCAGAGGATATGAAAATAGGATCTCAGAGAGATGTCTGCAACCCCATGTTCATGGCAGCATTATTCATTCACATTAGCCGAGATACAGGAATAACCTAAGTGTCTGTCTGTGGGTGATTGGACAGAGATGTGGTATGGGTGTGCACGCACGCACACAGACGCAGACGCGTGCACTATGGGATATTATTCAGCCACAGGAAGGAAGGAAATCCTGCTGTTTGCAACAACGTGGATGGATCTTGAGGGCGTTATGCTAAGTGAGATAAACCAGACAGAGAAAGACAAATACTGTGTGATCTCATTTATATGTGGAATCTAAAAAAACTGAATGCATAGAACCAGAGAGTAGAATGGTAGTTTCCAGGGGCCGGGGTGTGTGAAGAATGGGAAGATGTCAGTCAAAGGGTACAAACTACTAGTTAGAAGACAGATAAGTTCTGGGGATCTAATGTATAGCATAGAGACTGTAGATAACAACACTGTATTACATATTTCAAAATTACTATGGGAGTAGATCTTAAATGTTCTCACCACACTCACATAAGTGGTAATTATGTGAAGTAATGGAGGTGTTAATTAACCCTATTTTGGTAATAATTTTGCAGTATGTAAGTATATCAAATCATCATGTTGTATACCTTAAACTCACACAGTATCATATGTCCATTATATTCTCAAAGCTGGAAAAAAAAAAGGTACTGGCACTTGCCTGCTCTCTCGCTTTGCCCTGTTTGCAAGCACAAACTGATGAAAAGCTCTGTGACAACGTAATGGGAAGGTAGCTGTCTGCAAGCCTGGAAGAGGGTCCTCCCCGGAAAATGCCCGTGCCAGCATCCTGACTTGGAACTGCCAGGCTTCAGAACTGTGAGAAACTACATTTCTGTTGTTGAAGCCATACGGTCGTAGTATTTTGTTAGGGGAGCCTGAGCTGACTAATACAGCTCCCCACTTAGACATGTAGAACAAACTGCAGTTTGCGCTATTACTTCAAAAGCCCAACCTTGTCCTAACTGGCCTGCCACCAGCTTCTCCCGCACTCACTCAGCACCAGGTGCCCTGGCTCTCTTGGTGTTCTGTAAACACTCTGTGCACAGTGCCTTCCCATTTCAAGGGCTGTGCGCTTGCTTTCCTTCTGCTTGAGTCAGCTTCCCCAGGCCTCATGGCCCAGCACCCTGCTTCATTCTGATCTCTAGCACCCTCTCGGTACCTCCCACTCATGCTCCATCACATTATCATACAGCTTTCTTCATAATGCTTATCCCCATCGAAAATTACATATTATTTTACTTGTTTTTCTAAAATATCTTCTCTACCCCCCCCCCCCCAAGGGCACTTGGGTGGCTCAGTTGGTCTGCCTTCAGCTCAGGTCATGATCCCAGGGTCGGGATCAAGCCCGGCATCGGGCTCCCTGCTCAGCGGAGAACCTGCTTCTCCCTCTCCCTCTGCCGCTCCCCCTGCTTGTGCTTGCTCTCTCTGCCTTTCTCTCTACCTCCCTGTGTCAAATAAATAAATAAATAAATAAAATCTTAAAATATCTTCCCCATTGATAGATGAACTCCATGTGGGCAAGAATATAGTCTGGGGGCGCCTGGGTGGCTCAGTTGTTGAGTGTCTGCCTTCGGCTCGGGTCATGATCCCAGGGTCCTGGGATCGAGACCTGCATCAGGCTCCCTGCTCAGCGGGAAGCCTGCTTCTCCCTCTCCCACTCCCCCTGCTTGTGTTCCCTGTCTCGCTGTGTCTCTCTCTGTCAAGTAAATAAATAATAAAAAAAAAAAGAATATAATCTGTCTTGTGTACCATTGTGTTCTAGACATGTTCTTATTGAAAAGTCTAGTCTTCCTTTTTTTTTTTTTTTTTTAAGATTTTATTTATTTATGTCAGAGAGAAAGTGAGAGAGAGCAGGAGCAGGGGGAGTGGGAGAGGGAGAAGCAGGCTCTCTCCTGAGTAGGGAGCCAGATGTGGGGCTCGATCCCAGGACCCTGGGATCATGACCTGAGCCGAAGACAGACGCTAAACCGACTGAGCCACCCAGGCGCCCCCCAAATGTTGTTTTAAAAAGGCCAAAACAGTTTGGGGGAAAAAAAAAAGTTTGCACATGAAGCAACAGGCAAAGTTATAAAAACTATATATTAAACGAAATAACCGTCTAGGAAAAATCAGTAACGTTTAAAGTCAAACGGTTTGCTAAAAATACAACACTGCTGAGTAATACATAGCATGACTTTGCCAGAAATACATAGAAAGGGAAAGCCCGCAGCTTACTATTTATGATAGAAACACCTAAAAAACTCTTCTTAATGGACTATAAAAAAAAAAAAACTAGATGTTTAAATATAGTTGCCTTGACCAACTTATCCTGTCGTTAGCTTTAACCCTTTGGCCTCGTCCCAGGAATTTTTGTTGCCGTAATGCAGCATTTGTAAAGAAAAGAAACGGTGTGCACCTATAATGCCTTTAGGTTGACAGTGTGATTAGGATTAGCAGCTGGAGACCAAGCAAAGCGCAGCTAGAGATTCCTGTACTTTAGTAAACTCTCCCTCTACACCCCTCCCAGCTGGCATAGCTGCTGTGAGCAATGCAACGAGGCACTTTGCTCACACACAGTTTAGTCGAGAGGGGGTGACTTCAAGCAGCCAGGAGACAGGTTTAAATTGGCAACGTCATTTTCCTGGTTTGACCCCATGACTGAAGCATCTTGCCGTGGGATTTGGGTCAGTCAGCACATATTTATCCAGTGCTGACTTTGTGTCCAGAACACTCTTAACTCGGCAGGATAGCAGAGGCAGAGGCAAGGGGAAAAAAAGGCACAATAACAAAAAGTGAGGTTTAAGAAATTTATTGCATTGAAGAAAGTTTGCGTACCATTGAAAGTAGGAGATAAGGTTTACAGATATATGGGTAAGGAATCATGTACAGCTCTAATGTATTGATTTAAACCAGATGTGTCGGGCGCCTGGGTGGCTCAGTTGGTTAAGCGACTGCCTTCGGCTCAGGTCATGATCCTGGAGTCCCGGGATCGAGTCCCGCATCGGGCTCCCTGCTTGGCAGGGAGTCTGCTTCTCCCTCTGACCCTCCCCGCTCTCATGTACTCTCTCTCATTCTCGCTCTCTCAAATAAATAAATAAATCTTAAAAAAAAAAAAAAAACCAGATGTGTCTATCATGTATGCTGAAGATACTGGATAAATAGTATTTTTTAAAACTTGTAACTGTTATTTCCCAGTGAGAACTATAGGGATGGCATGGCTGCTTCATGATACTAAGTTCTGTATATCACCCCTCCCCTAAAAGTTCTCTTTTCGAAATTAAACAGTTATTTGAAATGCTTAAAAGTTCAAATGTGAGGTCCAGTCAAGCATTACCAGATGGTGCCTAGAATTCTAGTGATTCCGAAAATGCACTCTACTGGCAAAAAGAAGGCAGTGCCAAGGCCCACATCAAAAAAGGAGCCATCACTCTGAGGGCCTCTCCTGTCCCAGACGATTTCACCTGCTGTCCCCTCTCCTTTCACATCCTTGACTTTCAAACCTCCTCCTCTCGTCTTGCAGCCCTATTTCTGGTCCAGGAGAGACTAGACCAGACCACGTGCACTTAACTGCAGAAATGTCGTAGTATTTTATGTGTGGAGCAAGTCCTCCTAACTGGGAACCCTTGACATATAAAACCACTATGGTTTCGCACCATCAGATACACCAGTAAAGTGACTGAGATTAAGTTGCTACTTTTCACATCCCCTGGCCTCTTAGCAGTGACCGTGTCTCCTACCTCACAGATAATTGCAGTAAATAGGTGTTTAGCCAGCTCATGGTTCATTTTTCTTATCTCAAGAGTTTGCCCCTTCACTGAAAGTTATATTCTTTGGTTCAAAAGTGGGTCCCCTATTCTCTCTAATAATATTTTGTGTCATCGATTGTTTCCTTAGAAAACTACCTTTCAGTATAACCTTTCTTCCCCCTATAAAACACATTTTATCTCACTACTATAAAAAATACAATTAAAATACTTTTCCTCAACTCCACACTCCCTTCCCAGCTGGCTGCCCTGTTTCTCTACCCCTCCCTCTTGTTCATAGCTGAGCTCCATGAAGGAATGGGTTTCAATCTCTGGTTACTTTTCTTTATATCCCATTTTCTCTTCTTTCCTTTTAGCTCAGTCTCTCACACTTCTCTGGTAAAACTTATCAAAGACTTTTCCTATTTCCAAATCCCTTGGTCTTTTTAGTTCTCACCTTACTTAAATTATCTGTTGTGCTTCTGCCATGGACACTTCCATCTTCACTGTCACCTCCCTTGTTGCCAGAAAATTTCTCTGACCACTCTTTCTTTATCTTCTTTACGGGTGCCTGCTATTTATTTATTTTATTTATTTATTTATTTTTTTAAAGATTTTATTTATTTATTTGACAGAGAGAGACACAGCGAGAGAGGGAACACAAGCAGGGGGAGTGGGAGAGGGAGAAGCAGGCTCCCCGCAGAGCAGGGAGCCCGATGCGGGACTCGATCCCAGGACCCTGGGATCATGACCTGAGCTGAAGGCAGTCGCTTAACCAACTGAGCCACCCAGGCGCCCCGTGGGTGCCTGCTATTTAAATGCTGGTATTTATTTATTTTTTTTATTACTCTCCAATATTTTCCTAGGAAAGAGTATGCATGCATAACACCTAGGCCCGTTCCCTTATATATGTACCCGTATTCTTCACCACGTAGCCAGTTGCCTCTTCACGCTCTCCATCCTGCAGCCACAGGTCAAGCAAGCTCAACATGTCCTGAGCAGAGATCCCTTCTCTCAAAACTTCATCCCCAGTCTCTTTTTCCTTATTTTAACAAATGTCAACTGCTGTTTCTATGCCAAATGGTTTCTTGCCTCTTTTTATCTATTGTCTTTCCTCTCTTGAGATTACACTTTTGTCGTACTTGTCTGCCTAGGAATACTTACCCATCTTCAAATTTGAGAATTGCCTCGGTCGTGAAGCATTACCAGCCTGGCCTAGAAAACATGACCACTGAGGGCTGCTGCCTAACACTTAAAGAGATGTCTAGAATAGTACGTGTAGTACTGAACTGTGAAGAAGCATGTTGTAGGGAGCGGGAAGAACACAGGGGAAGAAAGCCCTAAGATAAGAAGGAACATGGGGCTTTTGAGGGACCATGAAGGCTCAGTGTAGCGGAGCACTAAGTCATAGGGATGGTGGCATAAAAAACAATTGAAGAAGGTGAAATCTTAATCAGGCAGGGCCTTGAGGGCTATGGTAAAAATGTTTGCACTGTATCCTAACTACCATGGGAAGCCAAGAATTTCTCTAAGGCTGGAAGTGGCAAGATCCAAATTAGGTTTTAAAGTCATCTCTAAGGCTGCAGTATAAATAGATTTTAGGGAAGCAAGATTATTAAAGAGGCAGCTAGTTAGAAAGTCATTACAGTAATTCAGCTGAAAAATAATAGTCACTTAGCCTGGGATGGTAATAGAAATGAGAGAGAACATTCAACATTTTTAACCAATTCTCTCTCACTAGCAGACAGATGAGACTATGTTGCTTGATTAAACTAACAATCTGTTTCAGGATGTTCCATGGTCATTACTGGCTGCATCCTGTGACCATCTGGAGACCAGAATGACCAGCCAAACCTTGTGTCTTTGCACACACACAAAAACAACTTTCACAAAATTCACTGGCATGTTCCTTAAAGTTTGCTGTGTTCTTTGAACTCTTCTGACCTTGGAAAAACGCTTTGCCCACAGAAAACTTTTCAGCCAATTGAGTTTGGACTCTTCTTAAAGGTCACATGGACTTATGTATTAAAAATACTATTTTGTACATTTATATTTCCTTTGTTGGCTCCAGATACGGAATTTCTCTCAGAGCTAACAAAGAATAAAGGGAGATAATGAAGAAAATGAATTTTAGGGACCAAAATATCTAGTCTACTCTGAATTCAAAGCTTATAGCCTTAGTTGCAAAGACGTTTCATTATTAAATCAGTTATGCAATGTTCATTCCATAAATATTTATTGAGAACTGATTATGATCTCAGATTCATGCTAGATGTTACAGATGACAAAGCCATTGCCCTCCTAGGAACTCACTATCAGGCTATCAGATAGAGACTTTTTGTTAATAATAAAGCAATTTACCGCCCCCCCCAAGATAACAAAATTTTTAAAATATCATATGAGAAAGAAAAGTATAGCTTTATTTACTACTGTCTTTATATAATTGAAGCCAAATGAAAAAACCTAGACTATTTTCTAATGACTTTTAATACTGTATACTGTGAATCTGGATTATTGAATTCATCTGAGTTGGCTATCTTCCTACTGTCCAGCCCATATCTGCTAAATAGGTACGAATTTTCTCTTAAGCTGTTTCTACAGTGGCTCTAAAATGATTTCTTGGGGCGCCTGGGTGGCTCAGTCATTGGGCATCAAACTCTTGATTTGGGTTCAGGTCATGATCTTAGGGTCCTGGGATTGAGCCCCACGTTGGGCTTCGCACTCAGCAGGGAGTCTGCTTGGGATTCTCTCTCTCCCTCTCCCTGTCTCCCAGCTTGCACTCTCCCTCTCTCTCAAATAAATAAATCTTTAAAATAAATTAAAAAAATAAAATTTCTTACATTCCTTTTATAATATAGTAACCATAAAAATAAATAAACATGAGAAGTTGTTGAAAATAAAAGTATACCTATATGGGAATATAAATTCCCTGTGACCACTTTTAAATATTTTAAAAGAAATTCTCAGTAAAAATGTGGATCTCCAGAACAGGGAAGGAAAACCATCTTAATTCATTGCACTGTTGAAAGTTGTCTTCTCTGGAACTTTTAGGCATGACTGAGTTTACTCCTTAAAATCAGGTTCATTAATGGCAACCTCATTTCACTCTGAGGGAAGTTACCATTTCTTATTAGCTAAACTGCTAGCAAGATATTTTCTTAATTATTTATATTAAGTTATACCTGAAACACTTTTAATGCTTATTAAATGAGGTACACTTTTTTTTAATGCCAGGTTTGTATGTGCCTTGTCTCTGTTTCCGATTTTAATGGTTACTGTAAAATCTCAAGTGAATCCTGAAAACTTTCAATCATTGGATCTTCTCTACCAATCAGTTCATTCATTTATTCAGCAAATATTCATTATCTTTCATGTGCAGGACAGACATAGGCCATAGCAGTGGAGATAAAGTCATGAACAAACAGAATGGCCCTTGCCCTCATAGGCCTGCACATCACAGTGGATGGATATAGATGTATAAGAACAGTGAGAAAAATACATCATGTGACATAGAGTACATGGAGAAAAAATAACCCAAGGAAGGTGATACATGGCATATTGATTAATAACAAAATGACAGTTGTAAGAATAGGCCCCCTTGGGCGCCTGGGTGGCTCAGTTGGTTAAGCGACTGCCTTCGGCTCAGGTCATGATCCTGGAGTCCCTGGATCGAGTCCCGCATCGGGCTCTCTGCTCGGCAGGGAGTCTGCTTCTCCCTCTGACCCTCCCCCCTCTCATGTGCTCTCTCTCTCTCTCTCTCATTCTCTCTGTCTCAAATAAATAAATAAAATCTTTAAAAAAAAAAATAGGCCCCCTTATCATCTGGATATCATAGTGGCTTCACATATTTGAATATATATCTGTTTATTACTTGTAAATGATTATAATAGGTAGGATGCCCTATGGGTTCATATAATATTCAAAATAACTGGTTCTATATTTTGCCTATCAATCAAATTACATATTGAAGATGAGCTATAATAACAATGAGTTTTTCTTTGTAAAGTTCCACTGTGGAACTCAACTGGGTCAAATTATAACATCTTAGAACTTTGTTTCCATTGCTCTGTAGTGGAAACTGGCTTAAATTGGCTGTACAAAGTAGAGAATATAATAACCGGGTCCTTGCCTGTGTATATGCATTTACTTTCCAACTCACATCCTACATTTGAAGGTCTTTTGACCCTTCATATCAAGTTTGGCTGAGGTTCTAAGGAAGACTCTTTTTGTTTCAAATTAGGATAACCTGGAGCCGACTGGAACCAGGGTACTTGATTAGATACTCATTTGATTATATTTCATATCCCTTTTATAAATACACTAGATTCCTCAGAACTTCCGTAACTTAAAATTCCTAGTAGGCTGCTGCCAAATTTTCCAAAACTAATTGATCTCACAAAAGATGAAAATACTCTTCAAATACATGACATTTTGAATAATATTTTCCAATTCTAAATTTGACTAGCAAACTCTGAACTCCATTTCCAAATTCCATTGCCTTTCTACAATCCGTGTTTCCTCCCCTCCGCCCTAAATAGTGATATGCTGGAAAAGGTTTAATAATTGGCCCTTCTGGGTAAAAAGACCCGACTTACAGTGTATTCCCATTTCTGTGGTATAAGTACTCCTACCATAGCTGATTTTGAACTATCAATATGACATCATTGAAAGTGGAGTTATGGGGGCGCCTGGGTGGCTCAGTCGTTAAGCGTCTGCCTTCAGCTCAGGTCATGATCCCAGGGTCCTGGGATCGAGCCCCACAATGGGCTCCCTGTTCCGCAGGAAGCCTGCTTCTCCTTCTCCTACTCCCCCTGCTTCTGTTCCCTCTCACGCTGTGTCTCTCTCTGTCAAATGAAGAAATAAATCTTTAAAAAAAAAAAATGGAGTTACGAAGACATGCTCATGGTTGGTTCTCATGAGTCGGGTTATGCCAGCTCTCTAGCATCCACTGACAAAACATACCTCTTTATCCACTGGAAGGCACATAGAATTTGACCTGTTAAAACTCTTGTTTAACTGTTTCAGGCAGCTTTTTGGGTTATAGTTGAGAATATTGGACATAAGATATGTGAGTCTGGAATCTAGTTTATAAACAAGACAACTGCCAAGATGCAGTCTTCCTTAGTGTCAACAGTAATGATTATTAATGATAATTTTATACCTCAAAGGAAAGAACTAAAGATTTATTTGAATTAAAGATTCCTGGTGTTTAAATTCTACTCCCCCATCCATTCTTAATTGATAAAACAAACAAACAAACAAAAACCCTATTATTTTTCACTGAGAGGTAAAGGCTTTATGAAATTTTGTTTTTGGCCTCCCTGCATGTATATACTAGCCAGTTGACTATCAGCTGGCCAGCACATGATTAACATAAAAAGTATTATAAACATAGCAATATTTAATTATAATGACATTGGTTGTTTTCATTGTTGAAGGAAAAAGTGTGTTTGTCTTGAAGATAACTCAAACTGAGCTATTTTGAAATTAATACAAAATCACCAGTAACAAGTGTTAGCAGAAATAGTAACATTTTAAACTTCCAAAATATTACATAATACATTAAAGTTCCATTTCATGCTTGTAAATTACACATGAAATCACACAATTTTTTGTCATTGCACAGATATGCATGACCTTCAAATTGTAGCCCCTGTACATGCATGGGAGAGAAGAAATGCTTGATTGTGGGCTTTGAGTAAGCATCACTGATAGCAGCGTGTCGCATGTGCTGAGCTGGCAATGAAGAAACTATTCAGAAAATATTTGTTAAGCCATTATCACACTTATCAGAAATATACAAGATGTTTTCCTTAAAACTATTAAGTATTTGAACTATGAATCAGAGGTAAACCAAAACCCAGTATCTAGTGTTCCATCACATTTTTAGGTAGGCTTTAATATATTATTTCCATCTATACGTCCCCTGTAAAATTATCTGAAAAATGGAAAAAAGTTCTTCATTTAATTATATTGGCCCATCACCCCCCAAATTTTTAGATGATTTTCTAACAGATTACCCAGAATTTTTCATCAAAGTCACTAGTTTAAAACTCTTATTGGTCTTATCTCAAAGGATCTGAGCTTAATAGTAATAATGACACCTTTCATTTTAAAGATGTTTAGTGATTCTAGGATTATTAGAATTATCCCCATTTTACACAGGGAAAGAAAGTAACCTTGGGACATGTGACTAGTTAGAACTGAAATGCAGATTTTTTTTTTACACTATAAATTCAAAGCATTTTGTAAGCACTTGCTGGAAAACTGCATATATTTCATATCTTATTTTCTAGAGCCTTTCCCAAAATTTAGCATATAATATGAAATGTCCATTAATGTTCTTCTTTTTTTATCTTGTTCATAAATATTGATGTTTTGAAGGTTCCCACTTCTTACATTATATTTGATTTCTAGTAGAACTCTTACCTTTTCTCGGTGTCTTACAATGGCCTTTTGCATTTTCATGTAAATGATACCTTATCAAGTTGTACACACAAACACACTAGAATTGGAATGGGAGGTAGAAAAGTGTGCTAGGGAAGGAGAAGAGGAAGAGAGTTTGGGTGATTTTGTGGGGTATGTGTCAAGCACAGTGGCCAAGAGATCCACACCTACAAATTTGTGTTTCTCTGCTAAGTTGTATCAGGCAAAGGGAAGAAAAACAAAAAATTGAGGTCTTTTGACCTCTAATTTCCTTTTTCCTCTAATAAGCTCAACTTCTCTGTAAGGTTGTTTTCTGTGGCAGCTAACTACAGTACTATGTCTCCAAAGATGGTGATCCTGTTCCCTACCACTTGGGGTCATTGAGAAAGAGACTAACATTAAAGTCAGGATTTCCTCATTCGGTGGAAAAATCCATGCTTAGCACCATGCAATTTTAAGGCTGTATGAGGAATGCAGTTGAATAACATTGGCTGGAAAAAGGAACAATACACTTTGCTTTAGACTCTAAATGACCAAATTTCCAGAGATTCCATTTTAGGGACTGTCAATCAGGAGCAGCATTGAGGAGCTAAATGTGTGCATGTCTGGACTCCATGGCTGCTAAAAATGTTCCAGCTGCCAAACGGGAAGTGAATGTTTCGTCAGCGTGCAGCTGAGGGTTAAATGAGGACAGCCAGGCTGGGTTCACTGCCATAGTTGCCTGTGTATGTTCACCTCATGCTATAGGATTCCTTTCCCACAAGTCAGTTCCATCTTTCTCTCCTTTATGCTTAATAAGTATTCATACATTTAAACTTAAATGTAATTTTTTGTGTATTTTTGTGGGTGTTTAGATGTTTTATATGTCTTTTTGAGATAGAGCTTGTTAAGGTTAGAGATAATCCCTGGTTTGCTTACAACTCATGTGATCTGATTCACCATAATGTGAACTACGGAAGAGGGCCATGTTGCAGAACAAGGTGTTGGTTAATTTCCTCCACTCAAGGGGGGAAGTGCATGGCAGACCATGATCTAATTCTAGAGGGTCTACAGGTTCAGATTTAATGGCTTAATATAAGTGATAACAGATAAACTTGAGGACCCATTTGGTACAGAAATTCTTACTTAAGACCTTTTCTCAACAACAGCAAAAACCTCTCAGTGGGATAACTAAGAAAAAAGGAAATAGTAAAGAAACTTGGCTCCCTTTGCACTAACTCCGGATGAGGGTAGGAAGTCCTGATAATATTTAACCTCAGGGTAGCTGTCAACACGAGTTTAGGGTCAGAATTGATACTCTGTATATGGCTCAAAATGCCCAAACTAAAAATTTACATTAATGTGGTCCTGGATTGGCAGTGTTCCTGGTAGAATGTATGGAAAAATGCAGATGTTTTAAATCCAAGTCTCAAAGAGTTCTCATAAATACATTTCCAAGAAACAGGAGTAAAGAATGAAAAATCTCAGAACATAGTACAGAACAAGCCACTACAAGTAGGAGAAACAAAAACAAGAAAACGGAGTATCATCGCAACAAAAATGAAAGGCCAAATGTTGAAATTATAGGCTATGGAGTATATGATAACAAGCATGTTTAACATGTTTAAAGAAATTATTTTTAAAGAACTAAATAGAAATTCTAGGAATAAGATACATAATAATTAAAATTAGAAACTCTGCATACGGGGCACCTGGGTGGCTCAGATGGTAAGCGTCTGCCTTTGGCTCAGGTCATGATCCCAGGGTCCTGGGATCCAGTTCCGCAAAAAGCCTGCTTCTCCCTCTCCCACTCCCCCTGCATGTGTTCCCTCTCTCGCTGTCTTTCTCTGTCAGATAAATAAATCTTAAAAAAAAAAAAAAAAAAAAAGGAATCTCTACATAACAATTTAAAAGCAGTTTATAGACACAGAAGAGTGAATAAGTAAGCTAGATGATTAAAAAAATTTTCCAGAATTCTGCACAATGATACGTACATTAGAACTGCTAGTAGGAGATACAAATATATTTAAGTGTAGCTGAAAGTATGCTAGTACTGTAAAAGATACAGATCTTCACGTGGAGGTACATAAGGAACTCCAAGCAAGAGAAGTGAAATCCATCCCTAAACTTGTCACAGATCAACTGCAGAACATCAAGAATAAAAATAAAGGTTTTTTTAAACAAGAACAAAAAGAATGAGAAGTCTGACTAGGAATCTGAAACTAGATGGACTTAGCAGAACTCAAGATGCTTCCTACTCTAAAATGACAGTAGAGAAAGTAGAAAAAGCAACCCAGCATATACCTCAAAACCCACAAACAGCCCGGCACTGGCAGTATCTGATAATTTTGGAAGTGGGAATAAAGTTGGGCCTCAAAAAGGAGGATTTACTCAATGTTGAAGAATTAGTAAGATACCCAAAGCCTTGTAACTCATAGAGCCAGGGGACTGCTATTTTTCTTCTTCAGCAGAGCACTGGAGGTGTCTCCCCCAGAGGAGAGAACACAGTGTTTCTCGACTGGAGGTCTCGGGGCATAGCTGAGCAATGAAAACCTAACCATGAAAACCTAACCAATTGAATGAAATGTTTACATTGTAGCTATGCGGATACCACCATTCCTCCACCCGCCTCTTGGCTCTGAAACATTAGCAATCAGGTTTGCCTGGCAAGGAAGGAGAAAGGAAGAATCTGTCCTGGGGTCCTCGCAAGCACCCATAGGCACAGATGCCAGCCGTTCCCCAGTGAAATGGTTTAACCAAAACACCTGGAAGCAAACTTGTGGTCAGTAAGCCCCCTGCGTGGACGTGGAGCTCCAAACGTTTTTTTAACACCCCGTTCTTAAATGACAGCTAGCAGCCAGGGAACACTATGAGGTATTGAGGAATATCAGAAGCAGACCTAAAACAAAGAAACATAAAAAAGCATTCTTAAGAAAACAAACCACACAAAGGAGAGAAAAATACGTGTTTAAGTTATTTTATATATTCAGAGCGATAAATAACATAGTGCAGCTGTAAAAAAAAAAAAATAAGATGCTTTATTAAAAGGACAGGAAAAAGGAGCTGTGTAAGAAAAACCACTAGTTTCCCCCTCCTGAGCCTTTCTCCTGGACTACTCACACAGAGCACTTCTCTGTGTCACTTCTGAGACTTCTGGTCACTAGATGTGTGCCGAATTTTCCCCAAACCGAACAATTCTCCACGACACCAGTTGGGTGTTCTGCAATTTAACTCCATTCTGACACTATCTACCTGGAGAGAGTATCAGATCCAACAGGATACAGGCTCAGGCCCACAAGACAGATCCCCACTTCAGATGCTAATCACAAATAGGGGTTCCCAAGTTACCCACAATTTTGGTCAGATTTGGCTACAAATCAGAGGTTCCCATGACTTCCCCTCAAGTTTGATTAATTTGCTAGAGCAGCTTCTGGAACTCAGGGAAACACTTATTACGTTTACCAGTTTATTAAAGGATATGATAAAGGATATAGATGAAGAGATACGTAGGAGGAGTTCTGAGAAGGTTTTGAGGGCAAGAGCTTCTGTCCCTGTGTAATTTTGGGGTATGTCACCCTCCTGGTGTGGATGTATTCACCAACGGGGAAGTGCTCTGAACCCCCATGTTATTGGGATTTTATGGAGGCTTCCTCATGTAGGCATGATCAGTTATTCCATTTTCAGCTTCCCTCCCATCTCTAGGAAAGTGGGAGTGGGGCTGAAAATTCCAAGCTTCTAATCATGGCTTGGTCTCTCTGGCGACCAACCCCCATCCAGCAACCCCCCTAGAGTCACCTCATTAGAACAAAAGATGTTCCTGGTGCTCTTCTAAGTTTCCTAAGCACTTCTGTGCCAGGAACCAGGAGCAGAGACCAATATATTATCTCACAGGAGCCACTGAAAATTATAAACATAACATAAATTAGAGAAACTTAAAGCAGAGATAAGAAAATCTCCCAGAAAGTAGAGCAAAAAGGCGAAGAGATAAAAAAATAAGAGAAAATAAAAGAAAGTTAAGACACCATCCCATCATATCCAAAATTCAAGTAGGGAATGTAGACAAACAGCAAAAAAAGTAATATAATAGTATTTCATAGAGCAGAAGTTCAGGAATTTCCAGATTGGAAAGGCTCACAGAGTGCTCAACACACAGATAAAAATAAACCCACAACAAGATGCATCATTGTAAAATTTCAAAACACCAGGGGCAAAGAGCTTCCATAGAGGGTGAAAAGCAGGTTAACACACAAAGGCTAGAGAAGCAGAATGGCATCAGATGTCTGAACAGCAATCCTAGACGCCAAACAGGAATGGAACAGTGCCTTCAAAATTCTGCGGCAAAGTTATTTCAACTTAGAACTCTGTATTCAGTCAAACTGTCAACATTAGCGAGGCAAACACAGAGGGGCTATTAAGGTAGGAGTAATGCTTTATTTTTCAGGTTTGCTGGAGATTATCTAAGTATGCATTTTATTATTCTTTAAGCCATACAGGTATGTTCTATATACTATTTAAACTCTAACCTATCACAGAATTTAAACAACCCCAAAAAGTAGCCAGTAGGGCAAAATGTTAGAATTTAGGAGTTGAACGATGGGTACATGCATGTTCTGTTATTCTCTGTACCTTTTGTGTACTTCATGCATATTATGACAAAATACTTTAAGAAAACTTTTTAAAGAGTAAAGGTTGGGAGGGAATGTGGTATGGCGGAAGAGAATGAGTGACAACACACTAATAGAACATTCTCTTCCTCCAGATTTGTAAGAAGTGTTCTCCACGGCGGGGGGCTCTTATTCCTACCAACTTATTTTACCATTTTTATACTTACAGTACTAAGCAGATGGACTCAAGGAGTAGTCTCTTCCACTTACAAACCATCACAACGTGACCTTTTTGGTCAAGTTATAGACCTCTTGGCTTGTTACGTATGCTGTACCAAATGCATCTTGGTGTCTTTCTTTTTCAGGTATTATTAGAAGTAGGTAGGCTATCACATCCCCATGGATGCTGTCTTACAGTTTATTACCTTGTGTAGGCTTTGGGTTCAGACCAGGTGGGCTCTTACTATCTAGTAGTATTGCCTTGAGTAAGTTTCTGTCTTCTTTTTCAGTGTCCTCATCAGTACACTGGGAATAATGATAGTATCTAACTCGTAGAGCTTTTGTGAGAATTACTGTTAACTGTTGTTATTATCATTATTTGCAAATGGCAAGGTCATATTGTCATAAACTAAAAGTGGTCATCATAGTCCTCTTAACACTGATAAATAAATGCATAATGAACATTTTTAGTTGTAAGCTTAGATATAAATATAGCCATACCTCAGAGAGACTAATAAAAGAATCATAAAACAAATATAAATATGGCAACACTAAGGATTGGTGGAAGGCACTACTAAGAGGATATCTGAACTATGGATCTATTCATTTTATTTATTTTTATTTATACAGAGAACATTTCATGAATTTGTGTATCATCCTTGTGCAGGGGCCATGCTAATCTTCTCTGTATTGTTCCAATTTTAGTATCTGCTGCTGAAGCAAGCACCTGTTCATTACTTTTGAAATTCTGCTGGTACTTTTTTTTTTTTTTTCAGTTAACCCTCTTGATCCTATTACAGTGCAAAAAATTTGACGTACAGCTAAGGACTTTTAATTTGCTAAAAGATACATATTACCAAAAAAGAAGGGAAAATAAAGATGGCCTTGCCTCCTTAGGAACCAAAATTGTTTGTGGGGCACGTGGATGGCTCAGTCAGTTGAGCGTCCAACTCTTTGATTTCGGCTCAGGTCATGCTCTCAGGGTCGTGAGAGTGAGCCCAGGTCAGGCTCTGCTTAAGATTCTCTCTCTCCGTCTCCCTCTGCCCCTAAAAGAAAAAAAAAAAGAGAGAGAGAGAGAGATTGACCAAAATTGTTTGGCTAAAGTCTCACACAGTGGTAGAGTAGCCTAAGTACTAATACATAACGTCACTGGTTGCCTCACTGAATAGGTTGTGTAGGTCACAATAGTCATCAAAAATAATATTAAATGCAACATTTAAAAGATCAGCTGAACTGAATAAAAGCATGTTTGTGGGGCACCTGGATGGCTCAGTCGGATAAGCATCCGACTCTTGATCTCACCCCAGGTCTTGATCTCAGGGTCGTGAGTTCAGGCCCTGCACTGGGCTCCACACTGGGCATGGAGCCTACTTAAAAACAAAAATAAAACATGTTTGTGATATTAAAAGATGCCATAAATTCATTTTGCCTTAATTTTGATTAATATAGTCATTTCTGCTTTTTGAGTATCAGTACAAAATCCCTCAATTAGCTCTAAAATCATAATGCTATTATCTCCTGGACAATTTTAAACTTTGAAAAGTTGGTTTATATAATGTTTCCTCAACCCAGAGGCAATCACTTATTCTTGTTCTTTCTAGCCTGTAAAATTCTAGGACTAACTGTTGAGTTTGAACTATGCTTTTGTTACAGATGTAAAGGTAAAATAAAATTTTTCTCAGCCTGTTTTCTTTATTTGCTGAGACTCTTTGCCTTATTCTCAAGCCTTGAGGCTCAGATAAAACTTGACTCCACGCCTAGCTAAAGTGATGATGACTCAGGAGAACAGAAAGGGTAGCACATCCTCTTGAGTAAGAGATTGATTCTCTTACTGCAGCTGTTGAGAAAAAGATTCCCTTTATCTGCTGAGGTTTTTCTACACTGCTAGTTTGAGGTAGAGCTGCTTAGAGTCTGCTTGCTCGGGGTGCTTGGCTGAGAATGAGGGTAACTCAGAAGCAAGGATAGCAGATCAGAGGAGGGGACTGTTTCTTAATGACTGTTTGAATCTCTCTTTCATGAACTTCGCAATTTTGCAAGTAAAGAAAGATTAAGGAAAACAAAAGGTTATGCAGGAAAGAAAAAATTATAAAATATTACATAGTTCAGCTGTGAATAGTTTTTACATTGTCATAACAATGTAAATATTGAATATTGATTTAACCAAAATTGTAATATAATTATACAAGGTGGATGTGAGGATGAGAAGAGTGGTAGATATGAAGGGGTAATGGTGAAGCAGTACTGAATCTAAATCTGCCATGTTAGGAAGTCAGTAGATAATGCCTAATTCTGCAGACTCAAAAAGCAGTAATATAAATATATTATCCAAAAATGTGGCCCGAAATTATCCTTCCGCCCAGCCCCCCCCCCAAAAAAACACTGAAATATTTGGAAATCTTTGCTCTGGGCACTTGGCAGACCCTTTTAATGTAGAAACTCTATCTTTTTTTTATTTTAAGATTTTATTTATTTATTTGACAGAGAGAGACACAGCAAAAGAGGGAACACAAGCAGGGGGAGCGGGAGGGGGAGAAGCAGGCTTCCCGCTGAGCAGGGAGCCCGATGTAGGCTCGATCCCAGGACCCTGAGATCATGACCTGAGCCGAAGGCAGACGCTTAACGACTGAGCCACCCAGGCGCCCCTGAAGATAGATATCTTTTAAAATGGTTAAGATTGAGCAGATTTAGGCAAACTACGGAAACTCCTGTTTGGCCCTCATTATTTTACTCACCTGTTATTAACTTTTATAGCAGTTTATGCAGTTTTTAAACTGACTCAGAAAAAGCTCTCCTCCCATTTTCTAGGTCCTAAAATGGAATTATTCTGCACATAATTTCTCCATATATTGAATTCAATAGAAGATTGTTTCACTAATGTAGGCTACTTTATTTTTATATCTTTCACCAAGATCTTCTTCTCTGTGTTTAGTAAATTGCTTTTTCATGGCATATAAACAATGAGCAAGCTCTAAAAACTGTATTTTCCTTACAGATCGTATCCTGTTTTCAATGATAAAAATATTAGTTTATTTACCTTGATAATTACTAATTCAAAAGTGCAACTTTCAAGTACATCACAACAATATAAATTCAACTTTATAGAATTTATGAAATTATCTCTGCTAAGGGACACCTGGGGTGGCTTAGTCAGTTAACGTCTGCCTTGGGCTCATTGGGTGTAGAGATTACTTAAAAATAAAATCTTAAAAAAATAAAACCAAAACATCAAGAGAAAGCAGTTTAGACTGGGTAGAAAATAGGAAGATGATTGGGTAGAATGCCCAATAAGGTTGAATAGTTACTCAAATTTTATTTTTTTAGTCAAATTTTATTTTTATGTTGTTTTCCTAAAGCTTAATTGCTTCATTTAAATGCTTGGCTCTTTGATGGTTTGGAAATCTGTTTAGAAATGGCCTGGAAATCTTCGGTGTGCACTTGCATATTCATTATCTTGTGTTCCTTGCCAGCACCAGGAGGCAGAACCAATATTATTTTTCTTTTCTGAGGGTGAAGAAGTTCTCACATAGTTGGTCAAGGCTTCTTCCACACTGAGGTGTTTCAAACAGGTATATGGAATCTTCACTCACTGAATACAATACAGTAAGGATGCCGTTTACAGCAAATATTTTCAGTATACACATGGTATTTCACAAAAAGTCATGTGATTCTGACAGATTTTGGTTCTCTTAAGAAGGATATCCAGGAACATCTAAAGCTTTTATCCACCATCGTGAAACAAAATTGTCACTAAGAACTAGATTATAAATCCTTTGAAAGCAAAGAACATTTCATTTTCTCTCTCATATCTCTTCATCAGCCTAGACCACTGATGAACATAAAATAGATGTTCAGTGCCCTTGCTGGTTGAGTAATTGATAGCACCTTCCAAATGGGCTTATCTGTTCCAATTTAAAATGGGTTTTATTAAAATTTACTATCTGGGTAATGTTAATTTATGTTACTTCAGTGAGTACGATCTGTACTTTACATTTCTGCTGGTAAGTTTTCCAAAGTTGTTTAGCAAAATGAACATGACGTACAGTGAACCACAAAAATCAGAAAAGTCACTAACAAACTTTATTTTGCTTATTATTTTATCAGTTTACTCTGTCCTGATGTTCCAGAATTAAATGAATCTCAGTTATGTTTGTTTTTGAATCCTGGATTTTATTTGGAAGAGGTGATCATTCTCACTAACAATTTATTCTGCTCTCAACTTATATTAGTATAAAATGTGCATTTGGAGTCTCTCCATCAGGAAACACAGCAAACATCTCACCAGAAAAACAGCCCAGAAACAAAGATGTTTGAGGCTCACTGATCTGTAAATACAAAATTAATCATGTTCTGCTACTCATTCTACTCTCATGTGATTTTTAGCTTGTGCAGCATACTTGAATATTTATACCTTTGTCTATAAAACAGAAATACTACTTCCTGAACAATTACAGGGAATAACCAAGAAAATAAATTTTAATACTAAAATATGTGTGTGTATAGGTGTAATGGGTCATGATTGATTACAAAAAGAAATGTCACGCACCAAGTTGTATGTGGCATGTTATTGGGCACTATAAAGAATTAAATTAAAATTATAGCCTTAGAAATACTCCTTTAAGTCTCTTCAAAATTAGGTAAAAAGCTTTCTGTATAAAATTTTAAACTATGCAGTCTTAAATATTTAATAAAATAACAAGTACATCATATCAAGTAAACAGTAAGAGTCTTGCTAGCCATCTTAGCTTGGTAAACAGGGCTCCCAGAATTACTGAACAATCTAGTTCTTAATCTTTCCAAATACACACAGCTGTTGTGTTTAAGAGTGACAAGTTACCATTATGGCCTAATTACTGGTGCTTGCTCCAGACATATGCAAAATATTTACAGTGTAATAAAAGAATCCACACAGCCCAAATGTTTGGTAGAGTTAAATTCTATAGCCCTCTCTTTTATTTTTATTTTTTATTTTAGGGGAAATGTAATTATCATATGGTCAGCATCAGAGAAGTAAAAATTACAGTTCCCAAACCTGCTTTGTTTAAATGTGTTTACAGATATTCTTTCTTTGTGAATTTGGAAACCATCCCTTTCAACCCCGTACCTGCAACACACACATATATTTGAACAGATTTTGCTATTGAAAAATACATGGAGGGGCACCTGGGTGGCTCAGTTGTTAAGCCTCTGCCTTTGGCTCAGCTCATGATCCCGGGGTACTGGGATCGAGCCCCGCGTCGGGCTCGCAGCTCAGTGGGAAACCTGCTTCTCCCTCTCCCGCTCCCCCTGCTTGTATTCCCTCTCTCACTGTCTCTCTCTGTGAAATGGATAAATAAAATCTTTGGAAAAAAAATAAAAAAGAAAAATATAGGGAAAGGAAATCCACACAGCTAAAGCAGCATGAGATATTTCAAAATATTTAGGGTAGCCTATAAAGATCATCAAGTTTTCTTAGAAATTGGTTCTTCTAAGTTCTTTCTGCTTTGTTGAGCTATCATTTGGTGGGCCTATGAAAACTGCTAACACCTTGTAGGATATCTTAGAGTCGTCTACAGGTGTTTTAGGATGTACATCTTGAGTATTAAAGGTACTGGTATTTGATATCTTTAATTAAAATAGGCAGAAAAGATTGGCAGTCCTGAGTAAGCATCAGCAATTGATCAAAGAGTGTATCTGGGCCAGACTTAGAATCAGCAGACTGATCCTAGTCCCCAGTGCATTAGATTTGGCCCAAAGGGGCCATATCTTTATCTGGACTTAAAATTTATAACCTATGGAATAGAAGGATTAATAGTTGTTCATCTCATTTCATAGGATTGCTGTGGTTCTTGTTTTACTTTACTGTTATTTTCCAAACCTTGAGAGAAGTATTTTTATATGCCCCAAATTCTGAAGTGTTCATAATTGGCATTATAATCGGTATATTACATTTTTTTCCATAACATTAAATTTATTTCAGGCAGACACATTGAGCTATTTAGATTGAGGCTATTTTGGGTGATTAAAACAGTTTGGCTTTGCCAGTACCATGAGTTTCAACTTAGTTTCTTGCCAGTTTTTAACCACACAAACTGTATTCTTTTTTTCTCCCTTTTTCTTCTTTTTCTTGTGCTTAAAAGGAAGTATGGATTTGTAATTAGATTGACCTAATTAGGTTTGACTCCTCTTTCACTAGGACTCTTTCCGTCCATTGGCCACATTGCCAGCTCAGCTTCACTGCCACCATACTGGTCTAGTCTTCTATCTGGGCTATTATAATAATGTTCTAACTGGTCTACCTACTTTCATGCTTGCTTCCTATAGTCTGTTTCCCACATCAAAGTGGTTCTTCTAAAATAATAAGATAAATTGTGTCCCTTTAATGCTCAAAATCCTCCAGTGATTTCCTATTTCATTCCTTACAAAGTTCATTGGCCTATAAGGCCCTACATGAGCTGAACTCCCTACCTTTCTGACCCCTTTTCCTGTTTTCCCTCTCTCTCATTCTATTGCAGATCCCTTGGCCTCTGAAATTCCTCAAACTCACCAAGGAATACCCTTTTGCACGTGCTGTTCTTTTTGCCTTCTGAATGTTGTTCTCCCAGATATTTTCACGTCATTCTCCCTTACTTCCTTCAGGCTTCCTTCAGGCTCAGATGTCTTCTTTTTAGGAAACCTTTTCTTACCATCTTCTGTAAATAACAACACCTACTTGCCTTTTTATTTTATTTTTTTATTACTTTTCTCGGTAGCACTTATGTTCAATGAATATATTATACAGTTGACCGTTGAACAACATGGGTTTAAACTATGCGAGTCCACTCATACATGGATTTTTTTTTTGTAAGTATAATATAGTACTATAAATATATTTTCTCTTATGATTTTCTTAATCTTTTCTCTAGTTTATTAAAAGAATATAGTATGTAACCCATATAAAATATGTATTAGTTGACTGTTTATGTTATTGGTAAGGAATCTGGTCAACCATAGGCTATTATTAGTAGTTAAGTTTCGGGAGGGGGTCAAAGTTATACTCAGATTTTCAACTGCATTTGGGGTTGGGGCCTTTAAGCCCACATTGTTCAAGGGTCAGCTGTATTACTAGTGGGAATTCAAAATGATACAACCATTCTGGAAAGTAGCTTGTAGTTTCTTAAAAGCTAAACACATACTTTATTATACAACCCAGGCATTTGCCTTTAGATATTTTCCTAGGAGAAATGAATACTGCACAGAAATGTATTCAGAAATATCCATGGCAGCTTTACTCATAACAACCCCTATATGGACACTATCCAAATGTCCATCAACAGGCAAATGGATCAACAAATGGTATTATATCCATAAAATGGAATACTACTCAGGAGGAAAGAAAGAACTAGTTATAGATACATACAACACTGATGAACCTCAAAAGGTTTATACTAAATAAAAAAGACCCCAAAAGAATACATACTGTTTACAGAATATTCTGGAAAAAGTAAAACTAATCTATCATGATAGAAAGCAGAGCAGTTGCCTGAAGTTGGGAGTAGAGGAAGAACTGACTAAAAAAGGGCATTAGGGGGAGGATTTGGTTGGGGGGAGTGTGTTGGGATACTCACTAAGTTTATACATTTGTTAAGATTGTACACTTAGAATGGGCACATTTTATTACGTATAAAGCTATAATTGAATATAGGGTTTTTCAAAGATTTTATTTATTTATTTTAGAGACCATGAGCAGAGGAAGGGGCAGAGGGAGAGGGAGAGAATATAAGGCAGACTCTGTGCTGAGCCTGACGTGGGGCTCTATCCCATGACCCTGAGATCATGACCTGAGTTGAAACCAAGAGTAGGACACTCAACCAACTGAGCCACCCAGGTACCCCTAGAGTTTTTTAAAAGGTGGCTTCTTAAGAAAAAGAATGTAACCCATGCCTGAAAATAGTTTTTTAAATGAAAAATCTTAGAGAAGGGTGAAATCTTAGGGCACACCATTGAAAAATCTGATGGTTTTCTTTAGACCCAACTCTACTATGTGTTACAACTCAAAATGTCTGGTAAAAGCATCCTGGTTAGTATGATAAGAAAGGTTAAGAAGGCACCATGAAGTAAAAACTCTGTGATTTCTGTAAAGCTTATGAGCTAGTGCAGAAGCTCTGGTCTTCATGAACATAAAGTAGTGTCCTAGAGATGCCATCATCCCCAAAAAATAAAACCCAAAGGGCTGGGGAGGTGGTGAAAGGGGGGTGGTGCTAATACCAGTCTCGCTCCTTTGCTGGGGACTCTTGTTATCTGGTTCTGTATTTATCCAGTGCTGTATTTAGAAAAGATTAAATCAAAACTATGAAATTAAAACATGATGAGTGATTAAAAGCAGCAAGAGAAAAACAACTTGTTATATACAAAGGAACCTCTTCCCTCCTCATAAGGCTATCAGCAAATTTCTCAGCAGAAACTTTTTAAGGTCCAAAGGGAGTGGCATGATATATTCAGGTGCTGAAAGGAAAAAATTCCAACCAAGAATACTTTACCCAGCAAGGTTATCATTCAGAACTGAAGGAGAGATAAGAGTTTCCCAGCCAAGCAAAAGCTAAAGGAGTTCGTCACCACTAAGCCAGCCTTACAACAAATGTTAAAGGGAATTGTTTAAGCTGGAAGGAAAGGGCACTAATTTGCAATAAGAAGACATATGAAAGTAAAAATCTCACTGATAAATGTAAATATATAGAAGAGATAGTGGATTAATCATTTAAAAAGCTAGTATGAAGGTTAAAATAGTAAAAACTATAACTACAATAAATAAAGGGATATACAGAATAAAAATGTAAACTGTGACATCAAACACATAAAATTGGTGGGGGCAGTAAAAATGCAGAGTTTTAAAATGTGTTCAGACTTAACTTGCTATCATCTTAAAATAGATGGCTATACAAACAGGCTGTTACATGTGAGCTTCATGATGCCACAAAGAGAAAACCTACAGTAGACACATAAAAGATCAAGGAATCTGAGCATATTATATAAAGTCATCAAGGCACAAGGGAAGAAAGGAACAAAGAAGAATTACAAAACAGCCACAAGATTGAATCAGTAATTAAAAACATCCCAACAAACAGAAATCCAGGAAGAGACAGCTCCACTCATGACACCAAACATTCCAAAATTTTAATACCAATTCTTCTCAAACTCTTCCAAAAACTTGAAGAGGAAGGAATACTTCTGAACTCATTTTACAAGGCCAGCATTACCCTCATGCCAAAACCCGTCAAAGACAATACAGAAAAGAAAACCACAGACCAGTGTTCCTGATGAACATAGATGAAAAAATCCTCAACAAAATACAAGCAAACTGAATTCAACAATACATTGAAAGAATCATTCACCATGATTGAGTGATTTATTCCAGGGATGCTAGGATGGTTCACAATTTGCAAATCAATAACTATGATACACCACATTAAAAATGTGAAGGAATAAAAATGATCTTAAGAGATGCAGAAAAAGTCGTTGACAAAATTCAGCATACTTGTAGATTAAAAAAAAAAACTGTTCACAAAGTGGGTATAGATGGGACATACCTCAGCACAGTAGAGGCCATATATGAGGAGACCACAGCTAACACTGTGCTCAATAGTGGAAAGCTAAAAGCTTTTCTTTTAAGATGTTATTTATTTATTTTAGAGCACAAGTTGGGGGAGGGAGGACAAGCAGACTCTGCGCTCATGGCGGAGCCCAATGTGGGGCTCAATCCCAGGACCCCAAGATCATGACCTGAGCCAAAATCAGGAGTCAGAAGCTTAACCAACTGAGCCACCATGGCGCCCCTAAAACCTTTTAAGATCAGGAACAAGACAGGGATATGTACTGTTACCACTTTTATTCAACATAGTACTGGAAGTCCTAACCAGAGCAGTTAAGCAGGAAGAGAAATAAAAGATCCAAATTGGAAAGGAAAAAGTAAAACTGTCATTATTCATGAGCAACACAATTTTATATGTTGAAAACCTTACAGACTCCACCAAAACTCTGGTTAAAAGTAATAAATCAATTCAGTTAAGTTCAGGGTACAAAATCAATATACAAAACCTCTTGCATTTTTATATACTAAAACTATCAGAGAAATTAAGTCTTGCTGATATGTGGGATTTAAGAAACAAAACAGAGGATCATAGGGGAGGAGAGGAAAAAATAAAACGACGAAATCAGGGAGGGAGACAAACCATAAGAGGCTTTTTTTTTTTTTTTAAGATTTTTATTTGTCAGAGAGAGAGAGAGAACACAAGCAGGGGGAGCAGCAGGCAGAGGGAGAGGGAGAAGGAGGCTTCCCGCGGAGCAGGGAGCCTGATGCGGGACTCGATACCAGGACCCTGGGATCATGACCTGAGCCGAAGGCAGACGCTTAACCGACGGAGCCACCCAGGCGTCCCCCATAAGAGACTCTTAAGCATAGGAAACAAACTGAGGGTTGCTGGAGGGGAGAGGGGTGGGGGGTTGGGGTAACTGGGTGATGGGCATTAAGGAGGGCGCGTGATGTAATAAGCACTGGGTGTTATATAAGACTGATGAATCACTGACCTCTACCTCTGAAACCAATAATTCATCATATGTTAATTGAATTTAAATAAAAATAAAGTTTTTAAAAAAGAAGCTAAGAAAATAATCCCATTTATAATTGCATTAAAAAAGAATAAAATACCTAGGAATAAATTTAATCAAGGAGGTGAAAGACCTGTACACTGTATACTAAAACATTGAAAGAAATTAAAAAAGAGAAATAAATGGAAATATACTCCATGCTCATGGATTGGAAGAATTAATATTGTTAAAATGTCCATATTACTCAAAGCAATCTGCAGTTTAAACAAAATCCCTATCAAAATACCAACATTTTTCACAGAACCAGAACAAAAAACCCCTAAATTCTAAAATGTGTATGGAAACACAAAGTATTGCAAATAGTCAAAGCAATCATGACAAAAATAACAAAGAGGCATCATGCACTCTGATTTCAAATTATGTTATAAAGCTGTAGTAATCAAAACAGCATGGTATTGGCATAAAAATAGACACATGAACCAGTGGAACAGAATAAAGAGCCCCAAAATAAACCCATGCATATGTGGTCAATTAGTTTATAACAAAGGAGGCAAAAATGTTCCATGGGAGAGGACAGTTTCTTCAACAAATGGCGTTGGGAAAACTGGACAACCACATGCAAAAGAATAAAACTACATCACTAACACCATACACAAAAATTAACTCAAAATAGATCAAAGACTTAAATGTGAGACCTGAAACCATGAGACTCCTAGAAGAAATATAGGGGGTAAGTTCCTTGACATTGGTCTTGGTGATGATTTTTGGGACCTGACTCCAAAGGCAAAAGAAACAAAAGCAAAAATAAACAAATGGCACTACATCAAACTAAAAAGCTTCTGCACAGCAAGGGGAACTATCAACAAAATGAAAAGGATACCTCCTAAGTGAGGGAAGATATCTGCAAATTATATATCTGATACAGGGTTAATATCCTTACCAAAAAACAAACAGGCTGATTAAAAAATGGGTAGAGGATCTGAGTAGACATTTTTCCAAAGAAGACATACAGATGGCTGACAAGCATATGAAAAGATGCTTAACATCACTCTTGATCAGAGAAATGCAAATCAGAACCATAATGAGATATACATTACACCTGTCAGAATGGCTATTATTAAAAAGACAAGAAATAACAAGTGTTGGCAAGGATGTAGAGAAAAGGGAACCCTTGTGCACTCTTGATGGAAATGTAAAGTGTTGCATTTGCTATAGAATACAATATGGAGGTTCCTTGAAATACTAAAAATAGAACTACCATATGATCAAGTAATTCCACTTCTGGGTATTTATCCAAAAAAAACAAAAACACCAGTTCAATAAAATATCTGCACCCCTCTGTTCATTGTAGCATTATTTGCAATAGCCAATATATAGAAACAACCCAAGTGTCTGTCAGTGGATGAATGGATAAAAGAGGATGTGGTATATATATATATATATATATATATATAGTAGAATACTACCCAGTCATAAAAAAGAATGAAATTTTGCCATTTGTGACAACATGGATGGACCTTGAGTGTATCATGCCAAGTGAAATAAGTCAGAGAAAGACCAGTACCATATGATTTCACTTACATGTGGAACATAATAAAGCAAAAAAACAAACTTCATAGATACAGAGAACAGATTGGGACGGGTATGAGCGAAATGGGTAAGGAGATCATGAGGTACCAACTTCTAGTTAATAAGTCATGGGGACGTAATGTACAGCATTGTGACTGTAGTCAGTAATGTATTGCATACTTGAAAGTTGCTGAATAGATCTAGAAGGTTCTCATCATAAAAAAAAACCATGTAACTATGGTGACAGATGGTAACTAGACCTATTGTAGGGATCATTTTATAATATATACAAATATTGAACCATTATGCTATACCCCTGAAATTAATACAATGGTGTATATGTCCATTGTACTTCAATTAAAAAACATTAAAAAAAAAAACCCATGATGAGTGACAGTTGTGAGAGACAACAGCTGTGGCATTAGATTTTCATCATGTCAGGCCTGAGATCTGTATTTCAGGGCACTTTTTTCCATTGGCACTGATCCTGAAGGACAACAGTTGTCCTTCTATTAGCTAGGATCTGACTTCAAATGAGTTTGTGGGGAACTTGAGGAGTGATGAAATTTCTTTTATTTGATTGTGGTTATATGACTATATGTTTGTCAAAATTTACAGAATTTTGCACTGGCAAGACTAAAAATTACTGCATATAAATTATACCTTAATTTTATTTATTTTTAAAGATTTTATTTATTTGACAGAGAGAGAGAGAGAGACATAGGAGAGGGAACACAAGCAGGGGGAGTGGGAGTGAGAGAAGCAGACTTCCGGCCGAGCAGGGAGCCCGATGCGGGGCTCGATCCCAGGACCCTGGGATCATGACCTGAGCCGAAGGCAGACACTTAATGACTGAGGCACCCAGGCACCCCAAATTATACCTTAATTTTAAAAAAATTAAAAATTGAGTATTTTTATAGAACTATTTCCCCCCAAAATAGGTGTTTTATTTTTTTTTATTTTTATTTTTTTTTAGTTCTGTCAGGAGTCTGCATAATCCATTGTGTTTTGTTTGTTCTTTTTTATTCTTATGTTAATCCCCATACATTATTACATCATTAGTTTTAGATGAAGTGTTCCATGATTCATTGTTTGTGCATAACACCCAGTGCTCCATGCAGAATGTGCCCTCCTCAATACCCACCACCAGGCTAACCCATCCTCCCACTCCCCTCCCCTCTAGAACCCTGTTTGTTTTTCAGAGTCCATCGTCTCTCATGGTTTGTCCAAAATAGGTGTTTTAATGTGAAGGAGCCATTTGTCATTACAGGTATTGCAGATCTAAAAATCCTCATTAGACTCTAAATGTACAAAATGAGTCATCAGGCTGTACTGTTAATAGAAATTGAACTGTGTGAACAGCAATATTTTAGTAAGAATATAAGCCTTATGAAGAGTTGTAGATATTGTGAGTTTTTTTGCACTTTTATGTTCAGGTATATTAAGCGTAAGAGGTATTGTATATTTGAATTTTGCTCTTTTACATTTGAGAAATTAAGACAGTTGATTGAAAGAAAGCCAGGAATTCTCTACTAATAGATTATTAACATTCAGTTTTGGAATGCTCTATGCGTATTTTTTTAATATACCTTCATAAATGGTCAAAAGTGGATAGATTGTTTAGCTTGTGCATATAAATACTAGTTCTCCAGCCTGAGAATATATTCACACATCTATTTGTTCATTATTTTATTGTAATCTAACATCCTTATTAGTAATTTTTCTACGTAAGGAGCTCTTTGGTAATATTCATAGGGGTGGCATTTGGTACAGTATCTGGAAGAAGAAATCAAGAAGGAAGTACTCCTCACTTTCCTATTTATGCTAATTTTACTATCACTTTTGGAGTCACTCAGGATTGAAACCTGGTAGTTGTTTTTGATTCCGTCTTCTTCCTTCTCCCCACACCCAGGCATTTGCCAGGTCATGAGGCTCCTACCTCTGCTTGTCTTATAAAGTTACCTCTTCCCCAAGTCATTAGTAACTTGGTGGTGCTCCAAACTGGTTGTGTACATAAGCCAGGAAGGTATTAGAAAGAGAAATATTGATATCTAGGCCCAGTCTAGAGGTGCTGAATCAGAATCCCTAAGTAGAATCCAGGGATCTGTACTTTTTTTTTTTTTTTTTAAGATTTTATTTATTTGAGAGAGAGAGCACAAGTGGGGGGAGAGGCAGAGGGGGAAGCAGGCTCCCTGCTCCAGGACCGTGGGATCGTGACCTAAGCCAAAGGCAGACGCTTAATGACTTGAGTCCCCTATTTTTTTTCAGCTTCCTAGGAAAATGCAGAAAGCTGCCTAATTGCAGTACCTAGATAACATCTGTTCTCAAAAAACTGAGAGATTAAGGAAGGGTAATGTGAGAAGTGGAGCTAAGAAATCCAGGTCCTCCAGAGAATACCGAGCCACAGTGGGCCATGTTTCCTCTTTCCCCCCTTCTGGCCCCCTAGTTCAAAACATCTGACAGCTAGGCTTTTATCCCAATCCAAAACAAAAGCACAAACAAGATATTTACCCAGAGGCACTGAAAACACTGCCTGGGGGAAACACTGGCAACCTACTAGCACAGTGGGTTGCTGATGCCCTAACACAAAATTATTCTGGAATGTAAGGACTCAGAAGCTTATGTCTCCTAAACAGATGCCTTTCTGATGCCTCTTTCTAAATATAAAAACACAACCAACATCCCTAGACATTTGAAGAAAACCTGCAAAATAAAATAAATGTATCAGGAAATACATATAAGCATGGCATAAGGAAATACAAATAATTTAGGGAACAAAGAATTCTTAAACAAAAAGTCCTAATAAGTTTATCAGAGAAATTCAAGCAGATAAGATGTTATAATGAAAGAATAATCAGACACTAAGTAAGCATCCTGGGAAGCTGAATACATACTTCCCAATATGAAAATATAAATAGAAGGATAAGAAGATAAAATTAAGGAAATTGCTGAAAATATAGTGCAAAGAATCAAAAAAACAAGATAGAAGAAGAGCTATAAGAAAAAGAGTTGTCCTATAAATCCAGGATCTAATTAATCGCACTTCCAGAAGGAGAGGTCAGAGAAAATGGAGAAAGGAAATATATAGAGAGCTAAAGGAAGCCTTGAGTTCTCAGATGTAAAGTTTCTGCTAAGTGATAGAGTAAATGAAAAAAATGCCTACAACTAGAAACAACACTGAAAGTATAGAAAGCTTAGAATAGAGAGAAGAAATTTAAGGTGCGTGAAAAGGAAATAAAGGATTAAGATTCAGGCTTTTATCTGATTTTTCATCTTCAGTACCGGTAGAAGACAATGGAGGAATGCTGTCAAACCTTTTGCGAGAAAGTGATTTTCAACCAAGAATTCTATACCCAGCTTAAATATCAATTAAATGTAAAAGCAGAATGAAAACATTTTCAGGAATGTAAGAATTAGTGCATTTATTTCCCAGGTCCTCTCTCTTTAAAAGATACTGGAGAGTGGAGGGAGTATGTTAGGAACAAAGACAATTAAAAACTTTATGAAAAACAGTAAGAGTACAGAAAAAACATGTAATCACGACTATACTACATTCGCTGCCATGAAGAATATTCACATAGTCTTAGTAATACCAATGTTTTTTTTTTTTATTTCAGTGTTAAACCTTTAGACAAACCCCAGAACAGTTGAGATAACAATATATATATACATATATATAAAAATGTTATCAATCGCAATAAGGTAAAAAGGGAAACATTCCTATGACAGAATTTAATAGCTACAAAGAGAAAGAAAGTCAAGGAGAATGGGAAGGAGCATATATCCCCTTTTAACAAAGTAGATATTCATACTGTCACTGATCTTAAATCTTCCGAGGCTTAAATATTTTACTTAAAGTCTTAGGTGGATTTAAGAGAGTTGAATCTTCACCTATCATAAGCAGGAAATCAATGGATAATATAGTTCCAGGCATATAATATGCAGTTGATAAATGTCACTTCCTTTTTTTTTTTTTTTAAAGATTTTATTTATTTATTTGACAGAGAAAGACACAGCGAGAGAGGGAACACAAACGGGGAGTGGGAGAGGGAGAAGCAGACTCCCTGCTGAGTAGGGAGCCCGATGCGGGACTCGATCCTGGGACTCCAGGATCATGACCTGAGCCGAAGGCAGTCGCTTAACCAACTGAGCCACCCAGGCGCCCCGATAAATGTCACTTCTTTATCTTGATCAGAAACATTAAAGAGGGGCACCTGGGTGGTGCAGTTGGTGGAGCGTCGGACTCTTGGTTTTGGCTCAGGTTCTGATCTCAGGGTCATGAGACTGAGTCCTGAGTAAGGCTCCAGCTCAGCATGGAGTCTACTTAAGACTTTTATCTGCCTCTCCCTCTGCCCCTTCCCACAATCCCCTCCCTGTGCTCACGTGGGCAAAGCTCTCTCTCCCAGATAAATAAATCTTTAAAAAGAACATTAAAGAAGTACATTTAAGGGTCGCCTGGGTGTCCCAGTCAGTTAAGCATCAGACTCTTGATTTCGGCTCAGGTCATGATCTCATGGTCATGGGATGGAGCCCTCCTTCTCGTTCTGCATTTAGCCAGGAGTCTGCTTGGGCAGGTCCGCTCTTTCTCTCTCAAATAAATAAGTAAATCTTAAAAAAAAAAAAAAAAAAAAAAAAAACCCATTTAAGTACAAAGTCCTCACTATGACATTCATGATTCACTATAATTTCAAAACAGCTACATTTTGGGGTTTACTCTTATATGCTCCCTACTCCAGCCAAATGAAACTATATCCACCATGCAACCACTGTCAGAAGATAAAATTAAGGAAATTAATGTGAAGGGAGATTGAGGAGAATAAGGAGTATGGATTTGGAGAAGCTGATACACCTTGATCAAATTAAATTTTATCAGTAGAGTTCAAAAGACACACATTTTAGTGTTGGCCAGGATGAAGTCTTTAGGCTAATCTTTGCTTGAAAAGAAAAGATCACATTTAGTCTGGCACAATAGGGATTCTCTTTTGAAAATAGTTCTAATTAGAAACTTTGGAGTACTTTTCTTTAATCTCCTTAATATTGCAAATATCATGAAAACCACAATGAGAAACTGGAGGCAACATAAAGAAGATTATTGGTGTCTACAAGCAGCGTAACAAGAGTGATTCTCTCTTTTGTGCCCCCTGGCAATTTGGGTGGCTCAGAAGGGAAGAATGACTCAGCTTGAAATACAGGGCAGTAATGATAGCTGGTAAAATCAGTTGGAAAAAAACAAAACAAAACTGGGAAGATCTTTCTTATATTTCAAGAGTCCTATTTGTCATGGATGCAGACTACAGTCAGGTTGTTTTTGTGGGGTGGCTGTGGGCAATATGTGTTCTACCCACCAATAATTTCATAACAGTTAGTTAGGCTCATTTGTTGTAAGCAATAGAAACCAACTGGGGCAAAATCCTGGCCCTATTAAAATAATTAACGATAAATTATAATAAAATAATAAGAAATAGTCTAAAATAATAAGTTAAAAATAAACATTAAACATGTTAGACGTTAAAACAAATGCAAAACATTTGGAAAGACACTGGGTAGCTCTTAGAACAAAAGAAGTTAAACAACTGGGACTTGGGGAGGACAGCAGCTAGGGTTACTGTGGTATTCTCAGTGGACAGACTGACACATCTGGTTAGTGTCTTCCAGCATGACGACTGAAATGACTCTGCTTCGCCACTCTGCATTTTTGGGACTCACCCAGATTTAGATGTGCAGGACAGAAATTAAAGAGTCATGTGTTTCACCCTTGGGAGGAAGGGGGGAGGGAAACCGGTTGATGTCTTGCACTGAAATGTTAGTGAGGATGATGAGAATTTTCTTAGTTAGAGGAAAGAGGGAGAACCAATGCTGGGCCAACAGAAACAGATGCCTACTACAAATGGTCAAGAGCTTTTAAAAAGACATTACTATCTTGGAGCTGCCTGTGCTCCTACTCTTACCTTTTCCTGCTGTTATAAGGATTCCCTTCATTTTCTTGCCCTGATCCTAAGATATTTCCAGTTTGCCTCTCAATGTGGTTATAGTTTTAGCTATAATTATTTTTTTCTTTATTTTAGGGCTTACTTTTATGGTCAAACTAATTTCGTGGTAGGATTTTGTCTTCTCCAATACCATAGATAGAACAAGTCCCTGCTGATACCTTGATTTTGGACTACTAGCCTCTGGAACTGTGGAAGAATAAATTTCTGTTGTTTTAAGTCAACCAGTTTGTGGTACTCTGCTATGGCAGCCCCAGGAAACTAATTCACGCCCACCTCCTACTTCCTCTTTTTTTATTCCATTGGCCTTAGATTATTACCATTACTACAAACCAGTACTTCCAATATTTTATTATACACACAAATCACCTGGAGATCTTGCTAAAGTGTTGATTCTGATATGGTAGTTCTGGTCGAGCCTGAGAGTCTGCATTTCTTACAGATTTCCAGGTGATGTCCATGCTGCTGGTCCAAAGACCACACTTAGAGAAGAGTCAGCAAGGAGAGCTCTCTTGTCAGATATGTGTCAGATCCAGGCTTTTTGCCACAATGCTAACAGGGATAAAGTGGGGGAAATTTACCCAGCGAGATGAAAAGAAAATGAGTAAACAAATAAAATATCCCAGGGAAGAATAGAAAAAATTTCAAAATAGACTCTGAGATTATTCTCCAATCTCCCAACCTCTCCCAATAGCTCCTCTAAAAAAAAAAAAAAAAAAAAAAAAAAAAGATTTCAAATTTGCTTTCTAAAGACATACATTTATCAATATAATACTAAGTTGGTATCTTTTTTTTTTTTTAAAGATTTTATTTATTTATTTGAGAGAGAGAATGAGACAGAGAGAGCATGAGAGGGGGAAGGATCAGAGGGAGAAGCAGACTCCCTGCTGAGCAGGGAGCCCGTTGCAGGGCTCGATCCAGGGACTCCAGGATCATGACCTGAGCCGAAGGCAGTCGCTTAACCAACTGAGCCACCCAGGCGCCCCTAAGTTGGTATCTTATGTGGTCACTTTTCATTTTATTTTTTCAATTGTGATTTCATCACAATTGCAATTGTGATGCAGAGATGAGTGGGCACCATAGTAGAATGCTACAAGCCAACTACCTTGAAGTTAGTGAAGTTTCTCTTGTACTTGGGAAGAGTGATCATTTGCAAAGGTCCAGAGACTAACTTTCAGAGCTTTTCGGATTGCCTGTTCTTAGGTTTCATCTTCAGAGATAATGTTTCTTTAGGCGGGAGGTCTGGTCCAGGAATTAGTGTTAAAAGGCTCTGTAGCTAATTCTGATGCAAAGTCAGGTTTAGGAAATAACAGGTCTGAAATAAAATTTACTCTATACGTACTACATTTTACTTCATAGCCGAATGTCTAATTAAAAAGAAAAATAATGTGTCTATATTAATATACAGTTGAACAAAATTGTATATATAACCAGTTTTAGAAATCGGGTTGCCTGCTATCAGAACTTCAAAATCAGTTTTAGAACAAAGTGTTCTCCATCGTGAGAATGTTTCCTAGCGTCTTCACAGAAAGACCGTCATCCTCTGGCTAGTAGTTTTTGAACTTTAGTGTACATAGGCATCTCTGATGGGCCGCTCATTAAGATGCATTTCCAGGGATGCCTGGGTGCCTCAGTTGGTGAAGCGACTGCCTCAGGTCATGATCCCAGGGTCCTGGGACCCAGTCCCATATCAGGCTCCTTGCTCAGTGGGGCGCCTGCTTCTCCCTCTGCCTTCCTCTCCCCCTGCTTGTGTTCTGTCTCTCTCTCTGACAAATACATAAATAAAATCTTCCAAAAAAAAAAAAGGATTTCCAGGCCCCACCGCAAGACATTCTGCGTCTATGGCTTGGAGCGGGGTCTAAGAACCTGCGCTGTGACCACATCCCCCCAGCCACTCTCCATGCAGTGAATGGTCCGTGAGCTGCAGTTGGAGAAACCGTGCTGTATTATTGTTCTCCATGTAGAATCCTGGAGACGAAGAAGTAAGTACGACTGCTCAAGAATCTGCATTTTAACATTCTGTCCCGGGACCTTTCAGAGGGTAGTGACAGACTGAAAATGAGCAGGGCATCTAATCAGCAACCGAGATGGCAGATAGTAACGTCTTTATGAACCGTTTTTACAGTAAGTCACCCAGGCCCGCACATCATGCCAAGTTCCAACCTGATTTGCGTCACTGCCCTTGTGGGTTTGTGCCAAGACTAGTTACCAAACATATTGAAAAGATAACCCAAGAAAATGCGGGATAAAAATAAGATGCAGGCCTAGGACGACAGAAGCAAACTCTGAGCGGAGGTCACCTACAAGTCACCGTGGAAGGACGATGTTAGGGATTTGTTCCAACAAGCCTTTGATGAAAGAATTTGATTAGTGGGCCATTGAGCTCTTCAAATCCAAGAAAACAAAGCCGGTCACTTCCCCGCTTCGGTCGGGATTCCAAGGCTGTAAAGTCGGCCCCGCTCTGCTGAAAGCGCCGGGACTGGTCTGGCGTGCAGGAAAGGGCTCGCGGAGCAGGCGGCGGCGAGGACCGGCGAGCGGCAGCGGCTGACGGGGAAGTCCCCTGGCAGCGAGCGCGGTGAGTCAGCGCTGAGTCACGCTGGGCGCTACGTGCCGGTCCGGGCGGCGCGGCCCCGGCCGCGACCCGCAGCCGCGTCCTCAGCCGAGCCCGCGGCTTCCTGGAAGACCCTCCCCGCGCCGCGAGCGGCGTCAGCTGCCCCGCCCCGCAGGGCCCCCGCTGCCGCACACTTGCCTGCGAGCACGGCCTCCTCCGCCCAGCCCGGTGACATCCAGGATTCCGCGCAGGGGAGAGGGGGGAGGAGGGGTCACATGTGGCAGTCGTTGCAGAGTTGCGGCGGATGCTTCAATCCCATGTGTTTCCTCAAAACTGAGATTCCAGTTGCTCTGGCTTTTTTTTTTTTTTTTTTTTTTTTCGTGTTTGTTAGGCTTTTCTTTTTCTTTCTTGCTTCTTTTCTTTCTTTTTTCTTTTTCTTTCTTTTCTTTCTCTTTCTTTCTTTCTTTTCTTCTTTTCTTTCTTTCTTTTCTTTCTTTCTTTCTTTTCTTTTCTTTCTTTCTTCTTTTCTTTCTTTTTTCTTTTTCTTTCTTTTCTTTCTCTTTCTTTTTCTTCTTTTCTTTCTTTCTCCTTTCTTTCTTTCTTTCTTTCTTTCTTTCTTTTCTTTTCTTTTCTTTCTTTCTTTCCTCTTTTTTCCTGGCAGGGGAGTGACACGCAGATCTTTTTATAGTTTCCAGTGCTTTAAATGAAGCACAGGAAGAATGGATTAATAAAACATGTGTTGGAAATTATGCATCAAATCGTCACACTGATTTGGGGTCTAAAGTTATTATAATGTGGCTCCAGTTGTAGCTTTGAATGCTGGGTAACGGGGGGGGGGGGGGGAAGACGTATTAACTCTGTTCTGATTGCCTGTTGTTAATAACAATACAAAACCTCTAGATTTTTGCTGTTGTGTCCAATCACCTTTTCTAATAACTAGATTATTCTAAAGACTGGAAACGTGTTTGATAATCATGTGGTGTGGGTTACCAAAGAATGGGGGAGCCATGTCTTTGTGGGCCTTGTACCTTAACCAATACCCAGTTGTCCTGAGGTACAAAGGATGCTTTGTTGGTCTTACAAAATATGAATGGTAAGGATCACATCTTTGCTGAAAGGTGATAGCAGGTATTATGTCATGAAGCCTAGCTAGTGAGATAGTCCTGGTATGGGCGGGGTAATTCTGATTTTGAGGCTGACTTTCAAGACGGAGTCAGACGGGGTCTTTAGAAGTTGTTGTGCCAACTGTTGCCAGTTGTTCTGCTTCTTCGGGAGAATTCTAGCCCTCTTCATCCCTGTGTGTGTGTGTGTGTGTGTGAGAGAGTTGAACAAGACATTCGAGAGTTCTTGTATTTTGACAGCTTTTCTTGCAGAGGAGGAGACTGAAGTAATTAGAGGTTACACTGACCCACCAATACAGAGAAGCATGGCTGCCCAATTTTTTATAAGAAGGGAAAAGCTGCCAATCAAATATAAAATAAGGAAACATGAAAATAGATGCTGAGAGGCCAGAAAAGGAAAATTTATATGGACCAGAAACAGAATCTAATATACTCGAACTGTTGATAACCAGAAACATACTTAATGTGCATAGTTATGTACAACCCTTTAAAAAAAAGGACATGTCAAATTATTCCTGTATAAAATATTTAAAAGCTTAACTAATTGTATGCATCATTTGATGTTGAAAAAAATGTGCTTGATTCTGATTCGCTTTATTAGCTGATCCATATTGATACTGCTTTGGCACTTAACAGGTTCAAAGTTGAGTTTGAAACCCAAGTTACTTTACAACAGTGTGAACTTGGGCTAGTTTCTTAACTTCACTAGGCCTCAGTTTCCTCCTCTGTGAAAAGGAGATTATAATTACTATTTCATGGGCTTGGAGGCAGGATTAGAAGAGATGATGCCTATAAAAGGTTTAGCATAATGCCAGGCACATTTGAAAAAAATCCCTCAGTAAATGAAATTTTGTATCCTGTTGTCACTGTTACTGAACTTGATTGATTGATTGATTAGGTCACAAGGATATAGTATTTTGTCCAGATCACAGCACTAATAAAAGCTTTGAGAATAAATATTACAGACACATTGGTTCACTGACCTTGGGCAAGATCCTTGGGTAAGACCGTAAAACTTCTGGGCAAGTATATATATAATGGCCTTTGATTATGAGAGGAAAGCTGGAGAGAAATAAGGGAAGTTGAAATCAAGGGAATGCCTATAATCATCAATTGGCCAGATAAGTGGTAAGTGATGTAAAGGAGCCAGGCAAGAGCCCTTTTCTTCTGTCCTCAGAGCAACTTGACAAGAGGATAGCAGTCACTAGACAGAATATAATATTTGTCCTTTAAATTATAGAACAGTTCCCTTGCCATGTAGTAATTCGTTAGTTTTTGGAGACAGAAATTTGTCTTTCCAGATGTAAAGCCAATGAGCTTAGCTACTAATGGAGGTTAGTGACTAGTCTCCCATCAGCCTCTCCAAGCAGCTCTGAGTCCCCTACTCGTAAGAGGTAACAGTCTTTGGCAATAATGAAATATTTCTTTTAGAATTACCCCCCCAAGAAGAATGAAGGGGGGGAAATCGGAGGGGTAGACGAACCATGAGAGACGATGGACTCTGAAAAACAAACTGAGGGTTCTGGAGGGGAGAGGGGTGGGAGGATGGGTTAGCCTGGTGATGGGTATTAAGGAGGGCACGTTCTGCATGGAGCACTGGGTGTTATGCACAAACAACGAATCATGGAACACTACATCAAAAACTAATGATGTAATGTATGGGGATTAACATAACAATAATAAAAAAAAAAGAATTACCCCCCAAATACAGCAACTGCTTTGTAAACACCTGCAGTCTCCTATTTACAGAATCGAGGGTGAATGCCATCACTAAAGCAGCTGCCTTCTATGAGACTTATTTGCTATAATGGCTTTCCATTTATTTCCTTTTATAAATCCATTCACTAATCTCTGAAATTTTCAGTACTAGATTCTGGAAACTGAAAAATGTACCAGGCAGACAAGGCCTGATCATAAAGGTTATGTTCTGGTAGGGAAAACAAATGTTTAAAAAGTTAAGCAACGAACAAATTTCACTAAGAATCAACAATTCTAAAGAAACTGGTAAGTGCTAGAAAGGAAAATTCATAAGGTGCAATCTTAGAGAATAGCAGAGGGAATTTGTTTACATAGTTAGATCAAAGAAAGCCTCTCTCGAGTAGGTAACATTTAAGCTGAAGTTTGAAAGGTAAGCAGGTTGCACAAAGCGGGGGGAGTAATGTTTCAAGTAGAGGGCACAGCAAGCACAGAGACCTTGAGTTGGGAAGCACCTTGGTTGGTTCAAAGAACAGCAAGCGAGGGAGGGGATGGGTAACATGACGTCAGGTCTGAGAGGTAAGGAAGCCACATCCTGCAGAGCCTTGAAGGCAGTAACAAACAGTTTGGATTATATGCTTAGTAAAATTGGCAGTCATTGAAAGGTTTTCAGCAGGGGTTCCATGATAAGATTTGCATTGCTAGATGATTGCTGCGTGGGGAATGCCTCGCAGGGGACAGGGATGGAATGGGGTTGCCTGTAGCATAGGTATAACAATGGGTAATGTAGGCTGATCTTGGGACGGGTAACTAGCAGTGGAAAGAAAGAGAAGGGGAGGAATCTGAGAAGTATGCTGGTGGTAGAAGAGCCAGAATGAGCTGCTAGATTAGAGTGAGAGTCAAGAGCCAGTGAGCTCAAAGATGACCTCTACTTTTCTGGGTCTTGAACTTTGGGGAGTCGTAAGCACTCGGTGCTTTCCTGGCCAATATTTAAAGTCAGGAGTTCAAACTCATGTGTGAACATATGTACACACACACACACACTTGTGAAAACACCCACTGCCACTTGTGAAAATAGAACATGCTGAGAGGACTAAGGTCAATATAAGAAATGATTGAGTGAGTGCTTTTCGTTGAATGTCCCACACTTAATGGTGCTCTTTTCTACCTCTGTACTTTTATACAGGCTATTGCAAGGAACATATAATGTCCTTCCCTCTCCTCTCTGTGTATTCTAATCCAGTTTAATCTTAATGCACAGGAAAAGTCCCATTTTCTCTGTGAAGCCACCATCGACAGCCAGGTCAAATGGAGCTCACTTTCTGTAGGACCTTATAACATACATTCATGGCCCATGTCTAATTCTTAGAACACTTCAACCTTGGCCATGTCATGTGGCTATCCCAATAGTTTACATTTCTCATAAATGTCTCTCCAACTCAGCTGTAAACCCTTTTGAGACCAGAGACAGATTCTCATATGCCCATTGTAACACTCACACTATCTGGCAGCATGCCCTGAACATAGAAGGGCCTCGACAAACAGCAGTGTAATTACTCGCGTTTTCACACGGACAGTAACTTGATCACCTAGTTTAATAGTCCATATATATAGTAAATAGGAGATTAGGTCACAAAGAGATAGTACTCTGACCAGATCACAGAACTCATAAAAGCTTTGGGAATATGCATCACACGCATGTGGGTTCAGTGACCTTGGACAAGATCCTTAATGTCTGGGTTTCCATTTCTCATGTAAAAATGAAGAAGTTTATGCCTCATGATCCCAAAAGTTCTTGTAGGATTTCTTTTTAAAACCAGAGTTACTGAATATTGTTAAGAACCAGATACTGAACTAAGTAAGCACTGTTGATACCCTTTTATTTAATTTTTCTAACAACAACTTCATGAGATGAGGTAGTGTTATTCCTCTTTTCATAGATAAGGAAACTAAGATATAAGAAGTTTAAGTAACTTGCCCAAGGGTACTCAACTAACAAGCGGCAGAATAGAATTGGATTGGAATGTAGGCCTGTTCCATTGCAAAGCCTGAGATCTTAATCACATCGCTATCCTGCTACATTTCTATACCCTTCATTTGTACAGAGGACTTGAATGAGAAAAGTTAGGTATTTTACCCAGAACTTGATGTCTAGGAATTGGTAGAGGTAGGTCTAGATTCCAACACCAGCTCTCTTTTCCTTATGATATGCTGTAAGTGCCTTTTTTATCAAAGAATATTCAGGATGGGGTTGTTCTGGCATATTTCAATGAGTATACTGGTACTGGAAAGAATTCAGTAATGAATATAGTCAGTTGTGTTTCCTGAATAAAGGAAATGAGTTTATCTTTTTGTTTAGAAAGGTTTTGCAAAGTACCTCTGTGCTTCATCAGTTCTAAGCAGAAGTCAGTGAAAAGGCAGGTACCAACAAATGTAGAAACATTATACTGTACACCTGAAACTAATATAACACTCACTATATGTCAACTTATCTCTAAAACAACAACAGCAACAACATATACACCACAGATGGCTTCCTTATTTTACCATGCCAACAATTAGCGCGAGATTACCCATGAATGTGGGGAGAGAGAGAACATTTCCTAATAGATAGTTCTTTGATTTAGAGATCTGTGATAATCCACAGAGTAACAGACCTTGAAAAATTTTCCTGTTTCAAAAAAGTAGGCATCTTTAGAAGTTGAATACAGAAAGATTAAACCTAACAAGAGCATGAAAACCTTTGCCATTGTGTTCAGTAATGTGATGATACAAGGCTTCATTTTTTTTTTTTTTAAAGATTTTATTTATGTATTTGACAGAGAGAGACACAGCAAGAGAGGGAACACAAGCAGGGGGAGCGGGAGAGGGAGAAGCAGGCTTCTCGCTGAGCAGGGAGCCCGATGCGGGGCTCGATCCCAGGACCCCGGGATCATGACCTGAGCCGAAGGCAGACGCTTAACAGCTGAGCCCCTCAGGTGCCCCATACAAGGCTTCATTAAAGCTTGCTTATTACTCAGTGGTTATTAAAAACTTTGTAGCTACAGTGCTCTAAAACCTCCACATATATTGGTCTTGCGTACCTAGGAGAAACAAAAAACACCATGGGGCCAATTCTGATGCATAATAGCAACTGCTGGGAGACTTCTGAGATGGGAGAGGTTACTTCTGAGAGTAGGACCGCTCCTCTCTCTGCTACGAACTCTTCTCCTTGACAATTAATACTTAACCCAGAGTGACTACTGTTCTCCTCTAGAAATTACCCCATTCTTGGCTACTGTTAACAGCTTGTTACCTGCTTACCACTTTGTTGATGTAAGGAGGAAAAGTAGCTCTTTCTTCTACACTTCTAAATTCTTGACTGGGGTTCCTGTAACAAAAGAGTGATGAAGAGAAAATCATACTCATTTATTTATTGTAAGTTTCATGTGACTTGGGAGCCTTCGTAAGGAAATGAAGACCTGAAGATGTTAGACCTGGGTGATTTTAGATTAGGTTTGACAAAGGGTGGAAGGTCATGGGAAAATGGGATAGGACAAAAAGGGGTATGAGCTTTGTGTGGTGAATTGGGGGAAACAGCAAGACCTGTTCATTCGAATTCCTCTCAGCATCTTGGAGATAAGGATGCATCTTTCCTCTGGGGATGAGGAGGTCATCCCTCACATAAGGGTTTTATGACCTGCCTTAGGGGAAGGTCAGAGAGTCCTTTCTATCTGTGCTGTTTCTGAAATTCAAGATGCCTCGGTGTCCTATTTTGGGATAGAGTGTCCTGAACTCTGTCAATATTTAAGACCAATAACCTACAGTTTAGGAGACCACAATTAGTTTAACAATCAAATGGCAAAAAAAAAAAAAAAAGCGGTGGAGGGCAAGTACCTGATAAAGATTCCAGTAACATAATTGTGGAAATACACCTGGGTATGAGAGGTGGCAGTTGTTAGACTATATGAACCAGTCTTTGTAGGCAGTTTACTGGGAAAAGTAGAAGAATATAAAGTATATTCCTTCTTAATCAGACTGACAATGTGGAAAAATGACACAGTTCACTTCATTTCTAGTTCCAAAAAATTAACATGACACCCTGCCCTAATTCATATTGTGATTTGAATCATCCCAGAGCCAACCCGCTTTTCTTCAGGCAAGGAGAATCTCTAAAGGCATAGCCCACAAAATACATAAAGGAATAGCCATGGACCCCCACTTGAAGGAGTTTGCAATGTACTTTAGGACACAAAGTCAGGAGAGGAATTCTAGGGCTTACTTTGACTATCCTTGACTATGCTCTGTCCCTTGAATACGCCCCATGAAATGATATTGCTGGGTGCGTTCTGAGGCCACTCGTGGACCCCACTCAGCCTTCTTATCTCCCAGGTCTGAATTCGGTGAGGCCAGCATTAACATGATGAAGGCCGTCCCGAGAGTCCTCAGTGAGAAAAGAACGATAATGAAGGGCAGGATCTACACAAAAGGATGATGATGGTGATGATCTCAACACCCTCCCCAAACCAGGATATTCCTAGATCTACTCTGGGATTTTCCACAGCCAGACCAGAGCCAGAAGCTGGCCCTCGTCCCAGTAGACGAGGGCTTGCTTTGAAGTCTCCTCAGCAATGGACCCCGAGGAAACTTGAGGAATAGGCAAAAAACAATCTCTCCTGTCTCTTCAAATGTCAGTGAGTTGCCTTTAGAGTTAGAAGTGACAGTTTGCAACTTTGTATGTGTTTATTCCACAAGCGTACACAACGCGTGTTTTTCTAAGTGTGACTGGAGAATGAGTCCTCAACATTTCTAGTTGAGCTCCAAAGAATACAGGAACTTCTGGATACTTTGATAATGTGTGCATATGCCCAGGGACATTTATTCTTATTAATAATAAGAAGAAACCACAGTTCTGCTAATGAAGTGTTTGCCAAATGTTGATATACATACGACTCTTCCACAATAAAATTAGATGAAGTAAAACATCTGTGGGTGGGGGGAGGCCCCAAAATTCAGCTGACGTCTGGCCAACTTGTATTTGCCTGCTTTTACCTGGCCAGGCCTGTGCCTCTAAACTACACACTTGGTAGGATAGAACCTCCTCTCTACGGGAAAAGGTTTGTTTCAGGATCTAGGACAAAAACTCAGAGACCAAAGCGAATGAATGATAGGTCTGTCTTAAAATCTAGAGGCCCACAGTGAACATGCTGCTATCCACTGTTTGTATTAATGCAGATCATGGTGACAGTAAACAAACGGATTCACCATATGAATAAAAGCAGTGCTGGTTACTGATAATCACAGCATTCGCATAGTACTTGGTGCTGCAACGGTGCAATCTTTAGCTTTAGATAACACCCCTTTGAGGCAAACTGGCACAGTATCATCATCCCCCTCTTAAAGATAAGTTGACTGAGTCAAGAGATTAGATGCTTTATTTGAGGCTACCCAGAAAACAAGCCAAGACTTTATTATGCCTCTTCTGCCAAATACAGCACGGGCTGCTAGCCCCTGTATGGCTGTGCTCTTTTATTACATGTGTCGCTTTATTACCAGGGACAGGGTTTTCTGCGGGCTTTGCACTTTGACAGCTTTACTGGGTAGAATTAGGGTTGCCCACTCGCCCATGAATAAGAGGTGTAGGGATGCTTAGGCCAGAGGTGTGGTGAGGCATCTTGGCTGCTTTGTCTAGTGAAATCTCTCAGAACAGAGGGAAGCCCCAGAGATGGTGCTGAAGATACTGCTACCACCTCACAGATGTTGAACCTTTGGGCCGCCGTTCCCCCTGAGTGAAGGGGGAGGGGGTGGGCCACCGTACTTACTTCCCCCTGAGTGAGGGGGGAGAGGGGTGGGGGGTTTAGACTTCTGTCTCGGCTCAAAAATAATTTACTTCAGATTTCCTCAAATCTAGAGACATACATCCTTCCCTGAGAACAAAGTCAAAATTAAATAAACAGAAATAAACCTATAAAAGGGGGTTAACCTTAAAAACTGCCATTAAAGGCCTGTACATGAATGTCCCCTTAGCCTCTAAGCATTTATAGTATCAGTAGCTGGATGTGCTATGCTTTGTATATACAACAGGTAATTAAATCTTGCCAAGCAGAAGTTCAGATTTATAGTCAAAATGAGCACATGCATAATAATTATTATTGTTATCATGGTCATGGTAAATAGCATTTATTAAGGGCTTACCATATGCCAGGTCTTAGGGTAACCTTTGTATCTCATTTAATCCTTAAAACAAACCTATAAGACACTATTATTCCTAGTTTCCTGAAGCAAAATCTTGGATCAAGAAATTTGTTCAAAGTCATCCAGCTACTAAGTGGATAATACGAGATTCAAGCCCAGGTCTACTATAAAAAAAGACAGACACAAATACTTGTTTAGTCATGCCTATATGCCCTGTGTATAGATAGTGGGCATGAAAATTCCAGACACGGACTCAGATATGCACATATGTAGCTTTGTTTCTCTATCTCTGATCTTAGCCTATCTCAAGAGCCCTGTTTCCACTGCCCATGAAAAACTGCACTTTGCTAATTCAAAACTCATTTTATTTTTTAGTAATTCTCACTTAACACAGGATTGCTCTTTGTCTTCTCCCCTCCTCCTCTCTTTTAGTGATGAGCTAACCAAAGGAGGAGGAGAGTGGGGCCTATGTATCACCCTGACATCAGGTGGGAATGGTACACTTGGTCTTCTGTCATCCTCTATCCTTGTTGGCCTCGAAGTAGAACCCAATCTGCTGGCCCCTGCTGCTGATGCCCACAGTTCATAATCTGTAGATGTCATGCTCACATTCTTTATCCTCCTCGTCCTACCCCAGGCTCCTTTGCACCCCCTGGCTATTCTCAGCTACCCCAGTGCTCCTCTTGAGAACTGTGAGATCAGAACAGTGGGAACCCTCCTTCCCTCCACGGTGGGGGGAGGCTCCCCTCGGGTCCATGCACCCAGCTCCTCCCTGGTCTGCTATACTGGATGCAACCTCTGAAAGGCTTAGAGTCTCCTCAGGCTATCCTCTGAGAATAGAGGCAGAACTCCCCACAGTCTCCACCTCCAGTCTTGCTAAATTTTATGAGGTTTCTCTTACCCTCACTCAGGGACAGCACGTACGCCCTGACCAGGTCTCCCTTTGAATCTCTCCCTTCTTCAAGCTGGAGAAACACTAGCCATTTTACCCACTCTGTGGCTTAAAATAGAAACTTTCTGATCCTCTGGTTCCTTCAGGCTCTAAGTCTTAAGAAATTTAAAACAGGCTTTCTTCTCTTGTAATATTGGCTTTCAAGACAATTCTGCCTACCTTAGCCTTCTGAAAAGTTATTGAGTACTTCAGTTTACTTCTTTAGTCTCTAGCCTTCCTACTCAGAGGCATTCCCTTCCTCTAACCGACAGGTTGATATGGGCAAACGAGAAATGCAAGAAAGAAAAACATCAGTCATTATCTTAAAATAGTAACTCATTTCTGTACAGAGATATAGGAGTAGGAACTGTAAGTCTTTGTAATTGTCTTCCATGAAAGTGGTGTCTTAACCTTAACTTTCCCTATAAATAGGTCTTAGTCACTTCTCAACAGTATTCATTATATATATTACCTGGTAATGAAATGGAACTATCACGTAAGGGGATACTACACTTTGAGGATTTGCAGTTACACCTTCCTTAACAGAGAAGTAATTAAGATGTGTGAAAAGCACTGTATCTTGTGTGTGTGTGTGTGCGTGTGCGCGCACGCGCGAACACAACTGGTCAGGCTGCCATTTTGCACATATATCATAATTGTTTTTTGTGCTAAAAGCAGGGCAGAAGTGAACCACAAAATTTTAGCCACTGGCAAGTTTCGTACCAGTTTCGTTGCATTCAAATCACTGACATTTTCAGCTAAATCATGTATCACAAACTCATTCACATATTTCCTCCTAGCTGGTTAAAATCAGTCTGATCCTGGACTGTGTTAGGTTCCGAAACACAAGTACCTGAGTGTTGGCCGCATGACTTCTATCTGAACACCAGACAGATGTTGTGTGTGTCAGTGGTCCACGCCTCTGCAGCATGGCCCAGGTCCTGGATGCCACACCAGAAAGCTCTCTCCCGTCATGAGATCACACAGAGTCAGCTCACTGAGTGAGGCTGGGAGGGAGAAGAGAAAGGCACGTTTCATTTACACCCCCTCCAACTGCCATGTGCACACACATTTTTAATGAATAAAGAGAATATCGAGAGACCATTTTTGTAAAAACAAAACAAAACCAAGAAAGCACAAACTCTTGGAAACACTTACATACATATATGTTGGCATGTGTTTAGAGAAAGGTCCACCAAAGCACATCGAATTGTTAACAGAAATTACCTTCAGAGAGTTGGGTTAGCAGAGGGTGATGAGGTGGACTTCTTCCTTCAATTTATGCAACTCTGTCCTGTCCTGGTTTTTTTTTTTCCCTTAAGTATTGTCTACACTGTAATTTAAAAAATGTGATTTGCATGGAGGTAAACCTCAAAGCTAGCCTTCTGAGGGGACAGGTTCTGTCAGAAGCACACATCTGAAGGTGCTTCTTCCTTCTGATGCAGTCAGCTTTGGAAACCACTGTTGGAGAAGCGTTCAGTTATGCAAAAGGAGCAAGGGAGAAACATGAGCTCTTTACTCTTAAGAAAGATGAAACGACGTGTAAAGGAGAAAGGATCCAGTGCACTGTGGAGAAGGAGGTCTGCAATCCACAGGCCACTGTCTGACTCTTCTCAAATCCATGCCTACCCCAGTGGAGATAATAGACTCAGCACGGAAGTCACATCTTGATTCTGTCCCAACAGTGTGTCTGCTCAGGTGCCCAGAAATCCAGGATGTTAATGAAGTGAAGGATGTGCGGCCAGTCTTGCTCTGCAGCTGGGACCCAGCCCTGGCACCCCTCCTGCTGCCGTGTGCCACTCCTGGAATGCTGGGCCACTACACCCTCAAACTAACTTCTGGCTGAACTGGGGGTGTCCTGGTTCCAGCCGAGAAGAGGCTTCAGTCCTGGTTTTCACACTTGAACTTTTGGTTCAGGAGCAAAAGCCAAAAAATGCAACCTACCCTGCGCAACAGCCAGGGTGTTGCTCCTGCCAGGCAATTCCTGGCTCGGTGGACCACCACCTCCTACTTTTTGGACCAGGAGGATACACCAGAGACCAACCTCCCGTGATTCAGGCCTTGCTGACAAATCACTGATCCAGCCAGATTTCTTCCTTTGCTTGAGTTACTACCTGGTAATGAATTGCGCACTTTGTAAATATTAATACTCTTATACTAGCAAGATATGGAAGAAATACATGCAAGATTTATTTTAAAATGATGGCCCTGGGACTTAGAAGAGTTTTTTGGGTGGGGGGATTTTATTTTTAGTACCATTTCTGCTCTAACAAGCTTTGAACTTTATATAATAACTTGCTGCTGACATGTGATTCATCATATCATCATCACAATTCTAGTGTGGTGTGTTCTTTTTCTACACAGAAGTGTTAAATGCATAGGACTTAAAATGCTATGAGAAGGCCACAGCTCTACAGGAGAATAATTCTTAATCTATATGGAAAAGTTGACTAGGACTTGAATGAAATAAACATGTTGTGGTACCCATGAATACAATGTGGTATAGTAAAGGTGAGAAAAATCTGAGAATATTGGAAGAGTACATAGTGAGACACTCTACAGTTATGATAGTGAAGATTGTCTCAGGCTTCTGGATCTGGCAACAAAACAATTTACATTTTATTGCCATATAATCTATTGATGCCACTTTATATTTAATTGTCAAATTTCCTTTAAAAAATAAACTCATGTCGGGGCACTGGGCTGGCTCAGTTGGATGAGCATGCTCATGGGTATAAGTCCCATGTTGGGTGTAGAGATTACAAAAATAAATAAGTAAACAAACAAACTCATGTCTTCATTTGCTTTTAACCTTTTTTAAAAATCAAGAATCACAGAAAAGTTAACTGGCTTATTATTTACCAAATAAATGCTTAATAGAGACAAATTTGAAACATTTCCAGATCCAAACCATGTGTGTATTTTATTTGACCCACCTGCCTCCAAGGCTGTCCTTTCCAGACAGTTATGTTTTATTGCTGCTATTTTTTTTTATTAAAGATTTTATTTATTTATTTGACAGAGAGAGACACAGCGAGAGAGGGAACACAAGCAGGGGGAGTGGGAGAGGGAGAAGCAGGCTTCCCGCCGAGCAGGAAGCCTGATGTGGGGCTCCATCCCAGAACTCTGGGATCATGACCTGAGCCGAAGGCAGATGCTTAACGACTGAGCCACCCAGCCGCCCCTATTGCTGCTATTCTTAATCCCATTTTGGAACTTGAATTTTTTTTTTCCTCCTCATGTACCTATTATCGCTGAGCAATCTATACTGTACCAGAAACGCTCAACAGAAAGTGGAAAAACACACAGAAACTTGGAAGGCCTGAGTAGGTTAATGGCTAAGTAACAGCAAAAGTTCTCACAGGTGCTCAAATTAGTGGAACAGGGGAAAACAAGGATTGGTTTTCTTGTTTACAATTACATTGACTGACGTTTTCTTCACAATGAAGAGCATAGAATTTCAACTTTAAATCTGGGACTGTAAGAGGTTAATAGCTATATTTTTATATCCTCCCAGTTTCGTCAGTTTATATTTTATCCCTGAAAGTTTGCTGTGTCTTTGTGCTAACTGTAAGAGGCTTGCATTTTTCATGAGCATACTGAGTACAAGAATGATGAATACTGTCGAGTAAGGAAAACTAAATTCCCGACACTTGTTCCAACTTTGACCTTGGAGAACACAGAAAGTTTTCTCATTAGGTATTGTTTATGGTTCATGTGTTCAGATGAAGCAAGTTAGTAAATCTGTCAGAGAAAAATTCACATTTCTCAGGAGCATCCCATCAAATAATAGGAATATATACATGTTGTATATTTGAAACTCTGTGGTTGTTTTTAGTGTTTTAAGCTTCAGTTTATATGCTTGTTGATATATGAGAGTCTTTCTTTTTGGAAGTCCAACCAAACAGATTGAAAAACAAATTGTGAAATCACATGACACTCAGAAATATTGCATCACTCTACCCCTTCCCCCCCCACATTCCCCTCCCACTTGTCTCAAAAAATTTCCTAACAACTGAGAGCACCATCACTGTGAGTACACTGACATTTAAAAAGATGAAGAGATGTTTTTTAGAGCCCCCCCAAAGCATTTACTCTTACAAACCATATATGCAATGAATTGACCACTGAAAATTAATCTCAAATATGCTTGTGTTTTATTCCACTGCAAGCAAAACTGAAAGGAACACTTGTTTTGTGTTAAAACAGTATTAAGATGGCATTTTTTTAAAGCCAAGTAATTTGAGAGTTCGAATTTGTTGGTTTATTTATTTGTTTATTTATTCATTTTGAGACAGCGCACAAGCCAGGGCGAGGGGAGGAGGGGGAGGGAGAAGCAGACTCCCCACCAAGCAGGGAGCCTGATGCGGGGCTCAATCCCAGGACCCTGAGATCATGATGGAAGACGCTTAACCGACTAAGCCACCAAGGTGGCCCTACGATGGCATATATTTTGTGATCTCTTTCAGTATTTGAGTCGTAGGAAACCAAGAAGTAGAGTTAGAAGAGCTGGTTCTAGTAATTTAAAACTCACAGTGAAGAAATCATAATGCTCTCAATTCTGGTTGCCTTTCCCAGGCCAGTGAGTGGTAAGTCCATGCTCATGGTGGATGCATCCATAAGAGGCAAGTTCAAAAACAGCTTTTTTGATAGAGAGCCTGAAAGCTGGAGAATTTCAAAGTAGATTAGCCGTGTTATAGTCAGTGGATACAGCCCCAAAGAGAATGCTAGTGCACACTGAGTTTTGACATTTTATTCAACAGACAGTTATTATTTATTAATATATTGGTCCCTGCTATAATAGCTATTATCGTTATTACTATTATTATCTGCTCTGCTCATTGTTACATTTCCAGTACAGAAATGAGGGCTTGGCACATAAAAGGCAATCAGTAAGTATTTATTGAATGAATGGATGACTCCGTTAAGAGATAGGAATTACCACCTAAAGAAGAGTAATTTTCACTTGTTTTACTGTGTAAAAACAGTACTCGATAATTAGCTATATTTATTTTCTTTTCAGACCCTTCTTTGCTAAAACTTTATTATTCTTCTGTCTCTACCACTGAGAGTCAGTGAAGTTAGACACTCAGCTTCAAGTTAATTTCCTCCTATTTGTGGATGTCATCCATGTATATGCCTTTCAGCCAGTGTAATCTTTCCAGAAGTTCTTGTTGACTGTAAGAGCTTGAAAGCTCTTTATCGTTGAAGGAATGAGAAGACTGACATCCATTGTGTCTCAGTTGGTGACAGAAATGTGTAACACTGAACAAGGCCTTTATCCTCTGTTTATCCATCTGGAAAATGAGAACAACAATACTCACTAGTCTGGTATGGAAGTCATTGCCAAGGACTTTGTGATCTACACAGTGAAGGTGATTTTTAGTTGCTACATATTACAGATGTTTCCCTTTGATTAATTGGGTGTTCAGGTACTAGAGCACTTTCAGAGATGTTAAGCAAAGAAAAAGAAAAAAGGAAAAAAGAAAAAGCAGAGATTGGCTTACAGATTTTAAATGTTTACATACTTCCTTAATGCTTTAACTTTACATTTGATAATCTACAGTCAGAGATTAGATAATTTAGTACAGTGCTTTTTAACCAGGCTGTGCCCACACTCCCCTGTGGAAGCTTTAAGTCTACACATGCCTTGGGCCCACCTTATTTTCCCTTGATTAAGAACCAGGGTTCCAGACCAACTTCTTTTTTTATGAAATAGGACATTGAGGGACAGCTGGTAATGTAATATCAGGACTAAAATTTTCCTCTTCTGACTTTGGATGGGCTTTTATTCACATATAATATGAGGTATCTAATCTGTTAATTTGTATATACACACATATATAATTATTATTATTTTTTAACTTGGGACTTGAACGCATGAGAGTTCAAGACCTGAGCTGAGATTAAGAGTCCAATGCTTAACCAACTGAGGCACCCAGGTGCCCCTGTACTGATATATATTAAGTTAACTTTCTAGATACAACTTTGCAGTAACCTCTGGAAGTTTGATTATCTGTGTTACTTTACAGTTTATAGCTATTTTACCCCTTTCTATTTTTTATCTATAAAGCCTTCTGAGATTCGCCTTGTTAGAAATAAATTCAACCCCTTAAAAACTTTCAAAGCACATTAAGCTTGTTTTTGATCATTTATCACTCAGTATGGTCCTGTATTAAAGAATTTAATATGGAACTTTTTGTTTCCTTAGCTTGTGAGCTCTTGGAGATAGAAGTCAACATGCTCATTGTCTTTAGGACATAAGAACAAACCTAAGTTTGTGCACCAGGCGATGTGTGAGGCCAGCCGTTCTCAGATTTTAGCAAGCATCAGAAATAGTTGGAATGCTTATTAAAGTATTTATTGCTACCTGCCCCCCCCCCCCTTCTGATTAAGTGAGTCTGGGGTGAGGTGAAGAATTTCCATTTCAAGCAAGTTCCCAAATGATGCCACTCTTCTGCAGGGTTCCTATTTGAGTATTTGCTACTATTCCAGTAAGTAGGTTTTATTATTCTCATTTTCAAGAAGTCACACAGCTAGTAAGTGGGAGAGGCAAGACTGGAACCTCATCTCTTGACGCCTAGTACTGTGGTCTTTCCTTTACACACCTTCTCTTTATCTTGGAATTCCTTGTATACATCATAAGCTTTAAGAAATGCATGCAGGAGGGGCACCTGACTGGCTCAGTCGGTGGAGCATACAACTCTTGATCTCAGGGCTGTGAATTCGAGCCCCAGGTTGGGTGTAGAGATTACTTAAAATAAAAAGTAAAATAAAATCTTTAAAAAAAAAAAAAAGAAAGAAATGCATGCAGGAGATAATTGCTATTAGAATGGAGATAAACCGCCCAGGTTCAATTATCATCGTGAGCAAATTAACTTACCCTTTTCCCCTGTGTGTCAGTTTTCTCATCTGTAAATTGGGAATTAGCAGTATTTACCTGTAGTGCACATTATAGTTGGCTCTCCCAAATTTGATCTATTCTTTTTTCACTATGTAGTAGTCATTGTGGTGCAGAGAATTGCTCCAGCACCAGGAGTAAATTATAATTCATCCAAATCAGTCAAGATAATCATAATCCTCTGGATCACGAGATGAGTTAATCATACCATAGTATTTCTCCTCCCCCCAACTCTACACCCAATAGCTACTATTTAAGAGATAAGCATCAGACTAAAGGTGGATCATAAGGAGAAGGCAATTTTTTCACTTTTTTCATTGTTGGTGGAGTACTCTCTCACCTTTGCTAGATCTCCGTAAGGAAGCGGGTTTTCTACTGATGGCCATGCTACAAAGGAAAACTGGTGTTTGGAGGAAACTAGGGCTGGATGTAAGGACAGCAGTAGGATCTAGGAACCTGGTGACAGAATGAAGCCCCTAGATTCATCAATCCTGAAGCTGCTCTCTCTCTAGACTACCAGTTAGGTGAGCCAACAAGTGCCCTGTATTGTTTTAGTCAGTTGGAGATTTTTTTTTCCCCTAGCTGATAACCTATCTCAAAGGATTCCTGTGAGAATTAAATGACATAATGCATAAAAAGGGCTTGGCATTAATTAGGATGTAACAAGTATGAATTAAATATCCTTATCAGGGAAGTTACTAGATCCAAGTAAAAAAAATACATATATATATTATTGGTCTCCTTGCAAATTCTCCTTCTTTATCAAAAGACAAGTGACCTTAAATGCCATTGTCAGCTCCTGACCAAAAGCACCCTTCGAGGTGTTTTCACCAGCAGGATTAGAGAAGCCAAAATAACCAGGTGAGTATCTCTGACCATGATAAAGAAGTTGGCTGTAACAGGGAAAGATTATTCTGAGATTTATAGAATCACAGAACAACAGCTTACGATTAATTTTAGTAAAGAGATTCACGAAATAAGGAGATAGGTGTTGATATCTCTAGTCATAGCTGGAAAAAACGGCTCAGATGGAGTGAATTGCAGCCAGTCTCATACAGAGATGGATTGCATCCAAACCCGGTGCTCGTATTACTTGTAGTGGATGTTTGTTCTCTTGGCTGTCCAGCATGCCACCCTTTCTTTTAAGGCACTGTCCCTGTACTACATCAAACATGTGATTCCTTTAAGGCTGCCAAATAACATGTAGTTTCCGTTATTACTAGGCTAACACAAAATTATTGCTTTTTCAATAATTACATTTATAGTCATTGACCAAGCAGGGAGCCCGACACAGGACTTTATCCCAGGACCCCAGGATCATGACCTGAGCCGAAGGCAGCTGCTTAACCAGCTAAGCCACCCAGGCACCCCCCTTGTTTCCTTTTAAAATTTGAATTTTAGGGGCACCTGGGTGGCTCAGTCGGTTGGGCGTCTGCCTTCAGCTCAGGTCATGATCCCGGGGGGTCCTGGCATCGAGCCCCGCATCAGGCTCCCTGCTCAATGGGGAGCCTGCTTCTCCTTCTGCCTCGCCCGTGCTCGTGATCTCTCTCTAAATCTTCCTCTCTCTCTCTCAAATACATAAATCTTTAAAAAGAAAAAAGGAAACAAGGAAGGATAAGTAGAGGACACATAATCTTTGGTCAGTAGATGATTCTATTATATCTTTTAGGATCTAGAATACCCTGACCAGTGTATTAGATTTAAAAAAAAAAAATTCATAAGAATTTGAGGGTACATTTTAGAGGGGAAGAAGCTTGCAAGTCACCAGAACATGCCCTAGACTCGTGTGTGTGTGTGTGTGTGTGTGTGTCTTGGTAGTGATTTTGTGTCATTGCCTCATTCTTGGCATTCTGTCAGTACTCAAGAAAACCAGATTGAGAATTTGGAATCTGTGCTTCAGTGGATTGAAACTGACCTCTAGTCACTAAGGAAAAATCAAAACAAAACACACAAGAATTTGGAGAGGATATTTTTCTGCCAACAAATAATTTTTCCTTGATGTTATTTTTTAGTTGGGCCAATATTCCAATGGAAAAAATAGATAGATTGGTCAAGAGTTCAATATAATTTTTTGTGACATTTGACCTTAAGTGACATAATAAAAAAATTAATGTCAGAAAATTGTATTCTTTCGTATGGATGCATGTGTGACTATTGGTCTCACACAGAATATTTAAGAGGAAAAAGCAGAAAGGATAATCTAATGGCATTTTGTTTTATTTGGAATGTTAATTCTTAAGCTAATTTATTTATTCAATAAATATTTTTGCCAGGTACTGTTACAACCACTTGGGATGTATCAATGAACAGACCAAAAACGTGAACATAACCGTACGTAGAGATGAGGGTTTAAAATATTGTTGGGCTTCTGAGACTTGTGAGCTAATTTATTTGTTTGCTGTAATTGTTATCATGATTCTTGGCTAAAGAGCTTTTTACAATGCCTTGATTTTGAAAACTTCAGTTAGGGTCTAACTTCCCATTCTTTGTTGAGCCAAATGATATGATAGGGGAGGGAACTAGGGAAGCTCAGAGGAGGTTAAATAGGGAGCAGACTCTGGGATAATTTGGAGGAAACAGAGAAGAAAAGTGTCATCTGAGTAAGGAAGAAGCTATTGTGAAGGGAGATGTTGGATTTCTATATGAAGGGGAACTCTGAGGGAAACTGGTCAAGGTTTGAACGACATATTGGTTATCTTTGTGGTGTGGGGTACCCTACAAACACCTCAGCAGTACTTAAGGAAACTTCAGGAAAACCTCCATCTCTCTTCAGTATTTCTGGTGGGGCTTTTTCCCTTCTTTGTGTCTCTTCCTACTTCTCTTCCTCTTTTTCTTTTTTTTTTGCTTCTTCCTCTGGTAAGTCAAATGTCTAGAGAATACCCTTAGGTCAGAGGCAAAAAAACCTAGTGTCAAATTAAAGAATGGAGGCCATTAGACTGAGGTGGTTCCAATGCCTTAGCAGCCTACATAAGCAAACCCAAACCTAAGCCTCTAATTCCTCAAGGTTAAAAATTGAAACAAAGGACAACCAATCACAGTCAGTTAGGCTTTCCCCAAATAAGGCAAGCACTTAAGCTATAGACAATCAAATAGTTCTCTTGCTTTGCTTCTGCCTCGTTTCTAGAAGTCTTTCTCTTAGCTCCTGTTGGTGGAGCACTCCTGACCACTTCTGGTCTGGTGCTGCCCAATTTGGTACAATTGTTGCTCAAATAAACTCCTAAAATTTGTAATATGCCTCTATTTATCTTATAACACTAGTTATATTTGGTTTACATATGATTTTTTAAAACATTCTTCTACATTATATAATTTTACATTTGGGGAAAAATTGCTCTCATATATTAGACATAAGTAATCTAGACAATCTCTTCCTTTTTTTTTTTTTTTTTAAGATTTTATTTATTTATTTGACAGACACACAACAAGAGAGGGAACGCAAGCAGGGGGAGTGGGAGAGGGAGAAGCAGGCTTCCTGCGGAGCAGGGAGCCCGATGTGGGGCTCGATCCCAGGACCCCGGGATCATGACCTGAGCCGAAGGCAGACGCTTAACTGAGCCACCCAGGCGCCCCTAGACAATCTCTTCTTGACAGGGAGTTTCAACTGGAGGTCAATTTAAAATGTTTAAGATTGTCAAAAGGAGAGCATGGGTTTAGAAAGGCTGTGACACCGAACTGTAGAATTCCATTATTAAACATAAAGCCACTGGTCAGATCCTGGAAACACTGCTGGCATTACGGGATATAACCTAAGTAACAGTAGTCGAAGTAGTAATGGTAATGAGATTAAGAGAAGTTAGTCCTGAAAGCTTCTATTTATAAGGAGCCTCCTGTGTGCCAAGGACCATTCTAGACATTGTCTCATTGAATTCTGTTGTTGTTTTTTTTTTTCTTTTAAGTAGGCTCCACGTCCATCGTGGAGTCCAACGTGGGGCTAGAACTCATGACCCTGAGATCAACACCTGAGCCGTCATCAAGACCCAGGTGCCCCTTGTCTGATTGAATTCTCACTACTGTTCTATGAGGTGGGTAAATTACTTGCTCAGTGTTATACAGATTTGTAACCATTCTTTGACATATCTTTTGGGCATGGACCACCAGGGAAATAAAACATCTATCATTAAGGATTCTGGCCTATTCTGTGGTGGACAATAAAGAGGCTTTTACTCTCAGAGAGGGTTCTCAAAACTTCTAATGTTGACCTGGTATCAGAATGGGCTTCCTTGTTTCTCAAACTTCCCTGATGCAGAGCCCATATGTATCCTGAAGCACTAGAGACTCCAGATGCACCTAGGGCCACAAACCTTTAGTCCATTTGGAATTGACACAATGAAAGAAAACAAATAGCTGGATATTTTCGTCTTCCCTTGCAAATACAGTAAGAAATGATTGTGAGGTGACTTCTTTTCCTCCCTCCTTTTCCTATCTCCTTCCTTCTTTCCTTTCTTCTTTGTCTTTTGTTCTTTCTTTCACGTATCTACTCAAACAAGTATTGAGCGGTTCCTTTCTGCAAGGCCCAATGCTAGACGCTGCGGCTGCATGATGGTGGTATAATAAGAAATACATATTTTGGTCTTCCTCCCAGGTTCCTGGCACAGAAAACCCTTGGAATTCCTTGAGTAATACTGGGGACAGGAGCATCTTTTGTTATTCATAATAAGCCCCTTTCAACCATACTTGAGTTTATGGTAATGAGATGACTCTTAGAAGGTGGAGGCTGGTTGCCAGAGGATCCAATCAGGTGATTTCAGTCCCACCCTTTGACCTCCAGGGAGGAGAGGGGCTGGAGAATGACTTAATCACCAATGGCCAAGGACTTAATCAATCATGTCAATGGAATCTCCATAAAAACCCTAAGTTATGGAGTTCTAAGAGCTTCTACATCAGTGAACACATCCAGGTGCTGGGAGGGTGGCACATCCAGGGATGGGGATGGGAGCTGCACGCCCCCCTCCACCCACACCTTACCTTAAGTATCTCTTCCCTCTGGCTGTTCCAGAGTTCTAGCCTTTATAATAAACCGGTAAATGTCAATGAAGTATTTTTCTGAATTCTTTGAGCCCTTCTGGCTAATTATCAAACCCAAAGAAGAGATGGTGGAAAAGCTCAATTTACATCCCATTGATCAGAAGTGCAGATGACAACCTGGGTCTTAGGATTGACGTCTGAAGTGCAATCTTGTGGGACTGAGCCCTTAAATTGAGGTCATGTGCTAATTCTGGCCAATTACTGTCAGAATTTAGTTAAATTGTAGGATAGTCAGTGGCTGCTGAGAATTGGAGAATTCCTTGGTGTGGAGAAACCCACGCATCTGGTGTCAGAAATATCCTGTGGGCAAAGAGGAAACAAATTTTCCTTTAGTTGATGTTCCTTTTAATTGTGTGCAAAGCACAATCTTTGCTTCTGGAGAGGAGAACCTAATTTCCATTCAGTGTGGATCATAAGCATCATGAGGTCAGGAGCCATGTCTCATTTGCCACTATATCCTCTACCCCCACCTTGCACAGGACGTGGCAGTAAGCATGTGCTCAAAAAATACGTTGCATGAATGAATACAAGGCTAGTATTGCTTCACTAATGAAAGGGTGCACTTGAAACCTCATCTGGTTAATGCCACCCTACAGACTGCCCAAACTGCCCTCCGGAAAAACAGAAGCAGCGTGAATTCTGATCCTGAGAGTGGTCATCTGGGATACATACCTTATGAAAAAGTATGGATGTTCAGGTTGAGTAATGAGACACTCCGTTTGCAAATAACACATGTTCGTTTTCATGTTGCTAAAGACTCTTTGCTAGGAAAAGAAACAGTTGTAATTTAATATGTAATGTTCTCAGAGTACGAGGCCAAACCACCTCAAGTTGTGAACGCTTTGGCTCTGAAGAGCCAGTCGGGGTCAGGGCAGGGCAGGACTTGGCCGAATGCCCCTCCAGAATAAGCCAAACAGCTACAGGAAGTGGTTTCCGTGATTCAGTAGGTGGCACACTTCCTTTTGAGTCAGAACTGAATCATGGTCGTGAGAGACAAAAAAGACCTATTTCTTTATCCCATACTTTTTCCCTATTCCCAATAGTAAATTTATCACAGTCTGTCATATGACATATCCTGTTTAGTTTAACGTGTTTCACCAGAAAAGAAAAAAAATGCAAATCAACTACGAGGAGGCAAGAAGAGACTGGGAAACACAGCAGATGGAAATGAATCCAAGCATCATTCTTTCACCAGAGGACCATATTCTCCAAGGAGATTGAAAGAAAAGCCACAATCTGATTTCACTGGGGTCATCAAGGCCCCTGGTTCTCTCGACTGGAATCTGACCCATTTCCAGTGGAAGCAATTAGATCACACTTACATAAACCGTGTTGCTTTAAATGGCTCTGCTCTGCTCTTCCCTCACTGACCCTGGCTTCCTCCCTGGCCTGTCTGCTGGAAGGCCCTCCTGGTGCTGTCCCAAGCATGGCCCTCGTTCAGCTGTGGGTGAAATGATCCTGTTCTGAATGTACTGAATGCTGCTGGCAATGCTGTAAATTGTTTGGAGGCTTAAGGAAAAACCCCCTGGATATCAACAAGTCATAAAAACAGACATATTTTCTCAGTGTGTCTTTAATTTTTCAATATTTATAGTTCTGGGAATGTAAACATTTTTATCCATACTTTCATCTGATAAACTTGGTTTTATTATATCTTTGTTGCTTCCTTCTACCCCAGTTCCTTCTGTTTGGCTGCGTGTCTCAAAACAAAGATTCAGAAACTCATGCTGTATGTCCTGTATTTATATCACTCTTCAAAGACTGATAATCAGACTGGAATCAAAAATCTTACTGCCATGGGGGCTCCTGGGTGGCGCCATTGGTTAAGCAACCCACTCGGTTCCGGCTCAGGTCATGATCTCAGGTTCGTGAGATCAAGCCCTGCATTGGGCTCTGCACTCCACGTTCTGCACAGAGTCTGTTTGGGATTCTCTCTCTCTCCCGCTTCCTCTACTCTGCTCGTGTGCACCCACACACTCTCTGTCTCTATAAAATAAATAAATAAAATCTTAAAAAAAAAAAAGGAAACATTATTGCCGTGTTCGTATTCTGCAGCTGCTTCTGTGAACTATTCCAGTGGTTTGAAGAATACAACATTCAAAATCACATAGACTGTGTTCAGATTCAAGCTCAACAAAAAATTGCACAGCTCTGTGACCTTAGGTAAGTCTCTTAACCTCTCTGAGCCATAATTTCCTTCATCTATAAAATGGGACTCTAGCATAAGAACAATATTACTGTGAGAACTAAATAAAGCTTTTACTTAGTGCCGAGAACAGCTCCTAGCTCATATTTGGTGTTTAAAATAAGCTAGTGCCCTTTCTCTTTATTTACAATACCTTTCCATTGGGAGGTCAGAAGAGCGTTTGGACAGAACAGCTGCATGCGCACGCTGAGTCTTACCCTTCCCCAAAGACGTCAGTCCCATCCAGCTCCTTCAGCACTTTCATCAACAGCACCTGCAGCATATGTCATATCAAATGGTATCCTTAATGGAGTGGTAGAGATGCCCAGCCAGGAAGCAGGCTTTAAAGCCAAAGCCAGCTCTTCTGGACAGGACAGTTGTGGCTGATAGATGGCAGCCAAATGTGAAGGGAGTCCTCATCTGACACGTGGAAGAGAGCACCTAGAGGATGGGCAGGAAGAAGAACCGGGGGCAGCACTCATAGCCAGACAGAGCAGCCGCCAGGCCCGGGTCAAACAGGCTGGTAGACAGGTGGAAATGCGAATACACTGGTGGATTTGAAATGCCCTTCTAAAACATCCATCCGTCCACATCCCTTCAATTCCTCCCGCATAGCCCTACGGAGAGGGTGATGGCTTTTGGAGAAGAGGAGTTGTACCCCCCCCCCACCCCCAGAATTAAGGTCCGAAAGATCATTTTGTACTCACCTGCCTTAGAGCCATCACTTTGTATATGGTGGGTGCCTGGTTTCCTGGTTCCCTGACTGTCTCTTCCCCTGGACTGGGAGCTCCTAAAAGGCAAGCAATGTGTCTTACTTGTTTTTGAACCAACCCTTACCTGGAGCACAGTCCCTAACCCATAACAGATGCTCAACCAGTGTTTGTTGACATAAAAGAAATACAAGAAATAAAGTCGGAAGGACCACGGGAAAACTTCAACAGGAGTTGATGGCCTCTGGGGCCGAGGTCTCATAGGAGGACTGGCTGGATAGGCCAGTTTTGAGGAAAAGAGCCAGAAGTCAGAACCCCAGTGTGAGAATATAGGGAAAAGAAGACAGAAACCGTTTTTTGAAAATTGCACTTGTGGGCAGTCCAAGCTAGACATGACTTCTGGAGGTCTGGCCATTGTCTGAGTGGAGTGTTGATCGCGTGTGTGCTGGAGGCTTCTGCTTAAATAACTACTGGAGTAGGATGACTCAGCAGCCGGAGGATGGGGTGCTCTCAGGCTGTCTCCTCCTTTAAGTGACAAGTCATATTGCCCTGGGTGTCTGTGGCGGTCTCTGATATGACACACGATAGCTCCTGTCTTGCCAGCTCATCAGCCAGGGTGCCAAGTCACCCATCACTAATCAGGAGACTGACAGAAATGGTTTGACAGGCATGATCTCATGCCCAAGCCTGGAGATTACTCTTGACAATGGACTCTTATCCGTGGATTGCGTTTCTGAAATTTAGAGGCTGCTTTTAAATTTTTATTCTATCTCTCCATCAAGGACTTCTGATTTTCGTCAGGATAAAGTCAAATTTTGATATCCTGGCAGCTGAAGTCCTGCAGAAACTGATCTACACCTGCTCTCCTGGCACCATAGACCCTAACTATGCTTTGTTTCTCGTTTTCCCCTAACACTGGCTTGCTACTTTTTGTTTCTTTGTTTTCATCCCCGGCAGATATACAGCGGCAGGACAAAGCTTTAAGAAAGAGGCCTAGGAGGAAATCCTATCTAGTGCCTATTTCCTGAGAATTGCGGGAAGTTACCATTATTAAAATTTAACGGTATATTGCTCATGAACTAGCAGTGTTCTCTGGATTTTTTTGTTTGACAAATGCTGATCACCTTTCAAGTAGGGATCCAAGAATAGCTCAGATACACGGATCAAAAATTGCAGGAGCCCGTGAATGAAATTGTGAATTGGACCAGCTGCAAAGTGTTTTGCCTAAGAAGAACAAAGTAAGATTTAAAACTTTTATTCTTAAGCACTCTAGGTGTTTACATGTCTGCGGGACTGCTATCAACCTTCAGATCCCATTTTTGCAACCCACGGCTCAGATGAAGGAAGTAACCCACACCGTCCACACCACCACGCTTCACCTTTGTTGCCACCTTACGCCCGCACTCCAGACAGCTTGTCCATTGAGAATTCTCTCAGCTGCATCAGTACATACAGTTCCTGGTGAGCGATGTGATCACACATTCTGTTTCCTCAGAACTTAGTTCAGTGGGCCCAGGACAGGTAGTGGTGCTTATTACTATTCATTCAATTTGAATTTGAAAGAGGACCTCACCACTTTCTTCCATCCTCTGTAGCTTGTACTCAAGAATAATGGAGAATTGTGGCTTCGTATTTACCCCCCAGCGTTTTCATTGTCAACCTAATTATTATTTACAATAATAATTTCTGTTGGCAGACGGTGGTAACTCTTGAAGTCCCCTTTTGAACCCAGAGAAATGTTGTTCTACTTGAGATAAATGGGTAACAAATGGAGGAAATATTCAGAAATACTTGTGATTCTAATTCACTTGCAAATTTTACTTTTTCCACTTTGAGCTATGCTATAGTTACGAGTCCTTAGGAAATCCATTTTGGATTGCTTATGATTTTTAACATTATTGAAAAATGAAATAAAACATTTCATGAGTTTATTATAGATGTTTAAAAATGTATAGATAAGCACACAGAAGAAACTCTGCAACATCTACAGTCTCCCAACCCAGAAATAACCACCATTAATATTCTAGAGTTCCCAAGTTTTTCCACCTCTAAGGAATTCTGAACATGTTACTTTGTTATCTATTTTCAAAATTTAATAATAGTTGATGTACCTCTTTCTACACCAGTTTAATTGCTATAATGATTTATTATTTTATGGTTTTTTCATAATACATTTAAGCTTCCTTATTTTTCTCACTGTTATGCAAATGCTCCAAAGACACTTTTGTAAATAAATATTTGTCTGAATCTCCTGTTAAGTCCTACAAGTAGAGTTTCTGAATCGAGGTCATGATTTTTCTTAGGTTTCTTTTTTTTTTACTATGTGCTACAATTTTCCTCAAAAAATTTGTATCAGTTTATACTCCTACAAGTGGTGTAGATTTTTTTTTTAGAATCACCATGACAATCCCTGCTGCAAAATACCTTTAAAATAAACGTGTGTGTGTCTGTCTGTGAATTAACGAACATTTATTGATCATTGCCCTAAGTGCCATGCACTGATCTGGGTACTGAAAGAGTGAACGAGGTACGCGAAGACCTTCTCAGCTTAAATTTTTTGATGGAATTGAACTACAAGCAGATAATATCATTAATATCATTTCAGACTGGGATATATGCTGTGAAGAAGAGTAAAGCAGTGTGTGAATGCATTTGTGTGAAAGTAAGGTGGAGTAAACTGTTTAGACAGATGGTCAGGTAAAGCCCGGTATAAAGATTCAATATCAAAACAGAAAATGTTTCTTAAACTAAGACTTGATTATTTTAGAAAACTCTGAATGTGGACAAGTACAAAGAGAAAATAAGAAGTTACCTACAGTTCTAGCAATTTGGTTCCTATCTTTTTGGTTTCGGTTTCATCACACACACACATAAACATGCACGTGCACCTATGTATTATTAAGATATTGCTGAGTACACTATACATGTTTGCTCAGCATATGAAGGCACTAGTAGTCAGAAGTTTGTATGACCAGTGGGTCCAGTGAGAAGATTCAGTGCTCAGAAACTTAGGGTTTTATTCTGTGGGACAGCAGTTATCAAGAGTTTTGCAATTGCAACAACAACTGGCAATTTGGTTTAAAATATTTCCTTTCCCTCTTTTTCTTAAAAAGGCTGCATGGTGTATATACAGGTTTGCTTTTTTCATTAAAGTGGGTAAAAATTCATTCCCTATGGCAGAAAAATCTGCAATGGGCTAGAGATCTTTGGAGAAGCCACAGAAGGCCACAGGACAGGCTCTAGCAATCACAGTTTTGAGATTAAAATACCAATAGGAAAAAACTTGCTAATGCAGTCTTGCAAATTCTTGGAGCATATCCTCCCACCTCTGAAAACATTGCAGCCTCTAAACAGCACCATTCTGCTCCGCAGTTGTAAAATAAGGAGTCTTTTCTGACACTTTTTTCTCTTAGAGCCCATACCCAGTGCATCAGCAAGTCCTGTTGGCTTTACCGTCACATTGCATCCTGACTCCAGCCATCTCTCACTACCTCTGTCGTCGGCCCCAGGCGCACAGTACCACCATCTACCTGTGAAAACAGCAGACTCCTTCTTCCTGGTCTGCTTTTAAACTTTCCTCCTCCTCCTCTCACTCCAACTCTGTAACCCCATAAGACCTTTCCCCCAGAACGGCCAGGGCAACAGTATTTCTATAACAGAACCAAGGCAGAAAACAGAGGGCATACACAAAGTAGGTAATTTGAAGAGTTTAATAAAGGAGCAAGTTACAAAGATAAGGACAGGCTTGAGGGAAATCAAAAAGGAATGATGTGCTGTCTCAGAGCAGAGAAGTAGTTACCAGAGTCCAGAAAGGGGGATGTCCAGACTTCACCCCATGTGAGCTCTTTGATGCCCTCCTTTCTGTCCAGTCCTGTTCACTAGGAGCACTGAGCCAGAGGAGGGTAAAGAGCGGATCTGGAGGGGCAAATCAAAGGAATCCTTTAAAAATGTAAATCAGAGTGGGATGATGACATCCACTGGAGCTCTACATCGCCCAGTCTGCCTGACCACCTGCGGCTGCCCTCATGGGCCTCTGTGCTCTGCCTGCGTGGGATCCTCGTGGGGACAGTGAGGTAGGCAGGGGACAGATCATGCAGGACCCAGTAGGGTTTGGACTTTATCTTGAGGGCAGTGGGAGCCTCTGAAGCCTTTAGGCAGGGGGAAGATGTGCTTCCAAATGAATAAAGGCTCAAATAGTAGCACAAATAAACAAACAAACAAAAAAATGTAAATCAGAGAATGTCCTACCCCGCTCCAGATCCTGGAATGAATGTATGCCTGTCTCATTCATTAGTGGGATAGACTTTTTCTCCTCTTGGTTTCTGTATGGAGGGAGTAATTCCTAAATACATTCCGACCTTCTCTCTGTCTCTAGATACTCTGCTCCTGGGAAGATGGATTGACTTCTCTGGTTGATAAGTGTGGGACAGAATACGAGGTGCGGCCCTTTGCCCCCTGGGAGTGACAGCCGACAGAACGCAGGCGCTCTGTCCTGCTCTGCCATCATGTCCGTCTTCCTCAGGCTGCCTTGGCCCTGCCAATGGATGCACTGATCACTGCTTCTTTCTGCCTGCTCCGGGGGTTCAACATTAGCTGGTCCACTGGGTTGAAGAACCCAGAGCAGCATCTAACAACTGCCTCAATAGGTAATAAAGCTGGTGTGTTGGCTTCCGTCTTTACTTTAGAGCAGAGTTTCTTCCTTTATTCATTCATTACATGTGTTTTGAGAGAATGCTCTATCCCTGCTTGGGATTCATGAGAGAGGGAGAAAGGAAAAAACAGATAAAAATGTCTTGCTTTATCTCACCCAGCTATTTAAAACCTGGTCGGGAAGATGGGTACAAGTTATTGGGGGGTCTGTTCCGAGGCTTGTAGCTTGATTTAGAGTCAAGTTCTGATTAAAACAGGTCTCATACGAGGCTCTTCCTGATACTGTGACGAAGCTAATGTGAGCTCGCTTTTTAGCCGCAGATATGGACTACACCAGATGGAGCTGTTACACAAAGGCAACTTTATTTACAGCAAATAAGGAGATCATGGGGAGTAATTTCCAAAGCCGTGCTTCCCTGAGCAGGGATAAAGGGGTTCCTTTTATTTGGGGTTTGTGATAAATATTCAGAGGGAGAGTTTTGTCATTGCATGTAAAAGGCGGGCAGAGGTTTGCGCAGGTGCACCTAGACAACCTGCCTATGCACACACTGTATGTTATGTAAATGAAGCTCATGCCTCTCCCAGGGCAGGGATCTTAACATTATAATGAAGTTGAGGTAATAGTCGGGCACTTTATAGCTCAGCTTCGCAAGCATCGCCCTGGTGGTCAAGCTCTTAATTTATCTAGGCCAGGTGGAGTTTGTTTCTTTTCCTGTTCCAGAAATTCATTAGTTAGTTTCTAAGAAATAAAACTGATAGTTAGACCTGAGTGTAGAGGGTCTTGCTGGTGACAATATGATCCTTGCTCTTTCTGTCCTCATCTCTCATCACGCTCTTTTTTTCTCCCTTTTGTTGGCTTCTTTGCTAGTTTTTTTTTTTTTTTAAGATTTTATTTATTTATTTGAGAGAGAGAGAAAGAGCAGGGTGGAGGGTGGATGAAGCGGGGGTGTGGGGAGTGGGGTGGTGGAAGCAGACTGCCTGCTGAGCAGGGAGCCCAATGTGGGACTCGATCCCAAGACCCTGAGATCTTGACCTGAGCTGAAGGCAGATGCTTAACTGACTGAGCCACCCTGGTGCTCCTTCCTTGCTGTTCTTTGAACGCATGATACACACTCCCACCTCTGTCCTTTGTGCATGCAGTTCCCTGCACCCAGACCACTCCTTCCCTCCATGGTCCCCATGATCTAGTCTCTCACTTCTGTCAGGTATCTGTTCAAATGTCACTGTCACCATGAGGCTTCTTCCATCCACCTGTAAAAAATGTTTTTAGTCTTTCTCTATTTCTTTTACCTAGTTTTTCTTCATATCATTTATTACCATTACATGTATGTGTTGCATGTTTTAAAAAGTGACTGACACAGAGGAAGCATTTTACAACGACAATGATCCTGACAATGAACATGCACGACATCATGCTTACTATCTGCCAGGCACTGTTCTAAGAGCTTTACAACTAATAAGTCATTAGTTTCATATCATATCACTTCATATCAACCTCCTAAAGTGGGAACTGTTATCATCTGCACTTTACAGATAAAGAGGCTGTGGCACAGAAGTTATGTAATCTGCCCAAGGTCACAGAACTTGTAAAAGTGTGAGCAGAGATTTAAACATAGAATTGTACCCCTGTCAGCAGGGATCCTGCTTCTCACTTTGCCTGCCGCTCCCCCAGCTTGTGCTCTCTCTCTCTGACAAATAAATAAAATCTTAAAAAAAAAAAAGAATCATGCCTTGGTACAAGAGCGGGGACTTTGTTTTGTTCGTGTTCTATCCCCAGGGCATAGCATAGTGCCTGGTATAAAAGTATTAATAAATGAATACATGATATTATCTGCTTCTTAGAGTTTTGAAAATTAAAAATAATACGAGCAAAGGGCTTCATTCAGTGCCTGGCACATAGAACTCACAAAGATTTTTTGAAAAAGGAAGCTGCCTTCCAGTTAACCGTGGCCTGTGATAATACCCTCCATCTTCTGAGCAGCAGTTAGATATTGTAGTGGGTTTTCAACGTCAAATTAGGAGAACAGTTCTCAAGCTATGCTCCAATCTATTTTTGCTGGACTCTGAGCTGGACCAGTGTCTTCACTGCTAATATCAAATAATGGAATTTTCTCAGCTCTCAGAAAAATCTCAAATAAGTGGATAGAATCTTTGAAATTTTGGATTTTTCTCTCATGACTTTCTCTTAAAACATCAGCATTTGCATCTTATCTGCTAGGACAGAAGTGAGCAAACAAGTAGCAAACAAATACTAACAGGAAAAGATGGAAACAGCCCTAACTGGAAACCAGGAAGCAGCTTTGTTTTATTTATAAGTAAAAGATCCAGGGAGTGTGACTTACAACACCAACACTGCATATTCTTGAAAAATACATAAAATCAACACATAAATATTCATATCTCTCTTTGGTTATCTGTATCTAGATACAGATACATAAGTCTATTTGTGCTAAATCAGTTTTTTGGATTGGAATAAATATATCTGTGTTTTATCATGTGACATGAAGAGTACCTTGACTTCCAGGATGTTCTGCTTCCCAAACAAATTAGAGAACTTTTGAACTTGGAGGGCAAGAACAAAGAACAAGTAGAAACCTAGCAAACCCAGGGTCAGAGATTTCCCACTGGATCACTCATCACTTAGATGAGGACACCCACAAGGACCTTCACACTGCTGTATTTTCAGTGTAATTTTTGGTCTGTCCTTTCTCCTCCACCCACATGGAAATCATTCAAGTGTTTAGAATACCAAGAAATGGCGGTTCTACAATGTTACTCAGACACTATACAGATAACTCACAGACCATTTAAAAAAAAAAAATATATATATATATATATATATAACTTATCAAGAAAATATGATTTTCCCCCATTGGTAAAGCTTACAAAAGAAAAACCAAGATACATTTTTTCAGAAGTTACCTAGTAGCTTAGTGTTATGTTGCTTAATTATTTTTGCAAAGTAATAATGCAGACATTGGACGGCAAGAAAAAGTTTGCAGTGTAAGAGTAAAAATGTGAAAATAACATGTCATTTGAAGGGCCTAATTATGCTTTTGGAAAGGGCACTGAACTGTAGCTATTTTCATTAGTGGGCATTGACTGTGCAAATTCCCACTTCAGTCGGGCCTTGCCGTTGCCCCCCAAACCATGCCCTTCGTGTAAATAGTGCAATTTCCACCACAAGCATAAATCATGGGGATAGTAACCAGATCTCCTTGAACAGTCCCACTGAGTTCCTCCTGGCTGGAATGAATCTCATCCAGCAGTCAGCTGAAACGTGTTTATTTTAAAAATATTTAAACATTTACTTGGCTCAAAATAAGGGACCAGCAACAGCACGTTTAATGGCAATTTTCTTAGCAAAAAGAGGAGAAATCGATGTATGCATTTACAGTAAGTCCTTACCTCACAGAGAGACACATTCCAAATCTAAAAAAGAGCAAGATATAAAATCTCCCACCCAAAGCTGCAAAATCATTTCTCAAAAGAACCAAGACAAAATCCTCCGAACTTGGAACGTCCCCTTTCCCTAATTTTCTTTTCCTCTTCATTGTTGGCATTCCATTTCTCTAGCCACTGTATCTTTTATCTTGGTAAATCCCTTTAGATCCTCACTATATCCTCCCCCCCACCCAAAAAAAAATTTTTCTCCCACTGGCAGTGTTACTGAAGGCAGCCTAGGCTCACCAGTACCAGCGAGGCAGCTAGGGCAGTAACATGTCCCTTTACTGGAATGATTCCTGCTCACTTGAAGAATGAGCCAGGTCTCACAAGCAAAGAGCAAGACAGGTTAGTGGGTCTCTGGATCAGTCTGGGACCATCTCTATGTTCCTGGAGTGGTTTCTGCAAATTGTGCATCATATGCATCAGGAAAATGTATATAGAAAGATCTAGAACTGGAGGAATCCTTGTTTAAAATATGGAAAGGGCGCCTGGGTGGCTCAGTTGGTTAAGCGACTGCCTTCAGCTCAGGTCATGATCCTGGAGTCCTGGGATCGAGTCCCACATCGGGCTCCCTGCTCAGCAGGGGGTCTGCTTCTCCCTCTGCCCTCTTCCCTCTTGTGCTCTCTGTCTCTCATTCTCTCTCTCTCAAATAAATAAATAATATCTTTAAAAAATAAAAATAAAAAAATAAAATGTGGAAAAATAGATAAAATATCACAAGCTGCCACTTCTTGTGAGCCTTGCCTTGTGATCACACCATACAGCTGCTTTGCTCTGGTGCTCGACCTCATGGAAGACGTGACTCAGCTGCTTTTGCTCATTAAACATGTCCAGTCACATTGTACAACAGAATAGATATTTCAGTAGCTCAACTTCAGTCTAGTCTTGAATATTTGTGGCTCAGACGCCAAATAGCCCGTTCTGTTGTGCTTCATTCTTGCCTAGAACGTAACACAAATGCAAACCTCGTTATATCTCAAACGCCAATGCTTACATTTCATTTTTGCCAACATCTCCATTCACTAAAAGCTTTGAACATTTAAAAAATGTTATGTAAAAATAACCTCGATGTTTCTGTACAAAATGTAAAAGGATAGAAGACTGCAGTTAACATTTCTAAAAATAAGGTTAAGAACGTTGCTCTTAAAATGTAATTACAAAGCCACCAGTGATTGTAGTGAACGAGGAAATTGCATTTGTAGCATGTAATTGGCATTGACAATGAATGCAGAGATTTATAAAATTTAATTGCTACTCTAATACTTGGACTACATCAGGCGATCATAAACTAATTTCTAGAAAACTTTCAATACCAACTCATCCTCTGCAGTTGTGTACTCTGAATCACAAGGTATATTTTTAAATCCCAACTCAAGAATATGCTGTATTTTTTAAAGATAACAGTTGGCTTGGCCAGGACTAGCAAACTATTTCACTTTCAAGCTTAAAATTCTTTGCTACTGCCTCATCATGTCTCATCTACTTTATTTCATACAATTCATAAAACTTTTGCCATGAAGAGCATAGTATTGCATATATTCTGGCATCTTTATGGATGAAAAAAAGAATGGGAAGAAAAGCAAGGGGCCAACTCTGTCTATGAATGAGCACTATCTATATCTAACCGCTCACATCCAGTTTACCACAAAGTTCTATCTGTTCCACATTAGCTAACTATCTTTCATCCTCTGTTCCACATTAGCTAACTATCTTTCATCCTCTTTGATGCCCTCTCCAAGGCCTAGTAACCACCCTCTGTCATCTAGCCTAGTGCAGAACCCCCTGACTGTCTTCCCACCTTTATGCTTCTCCCCTTTAAAATCTATTCTGCACACAACAGCCAAAGAGATACTTTAAAAATTTTAATCAGATTACCTGTCTCCCCTTCCTAAAACCTAAAACGATAAAAGCATCCCACTGCATTTAGAGTAAAATCCATACTCCCTGGCTTGGCCCACATTGTGCTTTTTATCGTCTAGCTTCCCATATCGTACCGCACTGCATTTCAGTCATCATGTCCCAGCCATGCACCAGCCTTTTCTGTCCCTTTAACGTGCAACCACTTGTGATCCCTCTGTTTAGACCAATGTTCCTTTAGCCATACTAAATACTCAATATTGATTGTCTTTTCCGACAGTAAAGCCATTGTTTAGCCATTCCCTTTTCTTTGAGCCGCTGGATAGACATTGCTGGTTCACCGTGACCTGACTTCCCATTGTTCTTGGGCACAAAGGAGACTCTACTACTACCTAGCACCTTTGTAGTCAGTTGAGGCCATGTGTCCAGTACTAGCCGGGAAGTGTGAGCGTAAGTGAGGTCTGTTAGTTCTGGGCTGAGGCAATGGACCTTCTGATTTTTGCAAGACAGATTCTCTATCACGATTCAGGTCTTGGTTCGAATGTCCCACTCAGGGAACCCCCTCACCCCAGCCCAGTCACGCTGCCCACATGACCTTGTTGGGTTTTTTTCCTCCATTACACTATTTACTATTTGAAGTCATTTATGTGTTATTTAGCGTCCTCTCCTCCACTGAAGATATTAAAATACTAATTTTCATATGACAGGTACTTTTTTTTTTTAAAGATTTTATTTATTTATTTGACAGAGAGAGACACAGCGAGAGAGGGAGCACAAGCAGGGGGAGTGGGAGAGGAAGAAGCAGGCCTCCCACGGAGCAGGGAGCCCCATGCAGGGCTCGATCCCAGGACCCCAAGATCATGACCTGAGCTGAAGGCAGATGCTTAACGACTGAGCCACCCAGGCGCCCCATGACAGGTACTTTTTAAAATTTTTTGCACTTTGTTACCTCCTCTGCCTAGTGCAATGGCTGGCTCAGAGCAGTTACTCAAGAGATACGTGTTAAATATACAAACAGTACAAATAAGAAACATTCAACCCACTCTCACTCTTTAAGACCTCATATATATATATATAATGGTAGACAAACCTCATTCAGTCATTAATCCATTTATCCAGCCATTCATTTACAAATCCATTCAGCTTGCACTGAGTACCTCCTATGAGTCAGGCACTGTACTAGACAATGCAAAAGTGAGTACCATGGGGTCCTAGCCATTGAGGCACTCCTATTGTGGTGGGACAGTAGGACATGTGAGCATATCATTACGGTCCCACGTAGTATATTGTAAAATGGAGATTGGTGCAAAGTGCTATGGGAGTGACAGAGAGGAATTAGTGAAACTTTTAATTTGCTATTTCACTAACCATATATGTTATCTAATATTTTGATACAGTAAAAGTGCTAAATTGTAAAGCTTATGTTCTGCTATGATTATAATGATCCTTCAAATATCCTCAGAAAAGTGTTATGTGCCATGTTTTTCTCATTTTGTGCCTTTTTTTTCCCCAATTTCACTGTTTAAAACAGCCCCCAAGCATAGTTCTCAAGTGCTGGTCCCAAGTGCAGGAAAGCTGTGATGTGTCTTCTGTGTTATATATCAAGGAGGCATTAATTATAGTGTGGGCGGCCATGACATTATTGAATAAGTTGTCTTTAAACAGAAAAATATGTAAATAAGGTAATGTATTGATCAGCTGACGAAAACACTGTGACCGAAGGCTTGCCCGAACCTAACTTTGTATTTTCCCTAGAAGCAATGCTTCACTGTTGACTAATTCAGTGTTCACGGCAACTTTATAGAACATAGCTACCCTGAATAATGAGAATCGTCTATATTTATATTGGAGCCTTGCTTTAAAAACACCTGGTATTTAGTGGAATGCTACATAAATAAGACTATTGGAATTCTCAGAATCACTTTATTCTAATAAATACCAGAAGTACCTACCCATGTCAGTATATGATGTAACCCAGCAAATATTAAGGATCAAGTTCAAATTTAATTTATGCTGCTCTAACTAAGGTTCTCCTGGTTTTGTCTCAATCAAACTGGAAGGTGGTAAAATAAAATATAAACAGGATATACAAGAACATGGTTTTTATTTCTAAATACATGACTTAAATGAGAAGACACTGGAAAGAAGAACTATTTCCCACAGAGAGAAGCATCCTTCCCCTCAGCCTCACACCCAGAGCAGGACATTAAAGAACAAGAATTGCCTTGAGTGGGAGAGAGCTTTCACAAATCCTCTCCCCTGTGAGGCTGCTGGAGGACAGACAGTCCCTCGAGTTGGCTACCAAGTTAGCGAGTTTTCACGTTTGTGGAAAGGTTTTGAATGCAATTATGGACAGGGGATCTTGGGAGTTAACACATTAAAATACTATCCATAATTATTGCCTAAACATCTCTCAGAAGATTAGCCTTGGCAGAGCATCAGGCACAAGGAAGTGAGAATTGGGAAGGGCAAATTTGAACCTGGGAGAAAGATCAGGAAAAGTCTAAACTAAAACAGTGGTTCTTAAATCAGAGCGATTTAAGAAACATACCAGAAACAAGCTAAAATACAAACATCCAGGGATTCTAGGAATGGCTAGAGTCCCAGGAATCCTGATGCAGGTGTCGTGGACAACAGTTTAGGTGCTGATGGTGTGCACAGCCCCCGTGGAAGAGTCCTTCCTACCACTCACCTCAATGCATTTCTCTGAGTTATCCCAAGGTTACAAGGCTTCGGTGGAGTGATCCTCTGGGAGAAGAAAATTTTCAAGGATGTGCTGAGCAGACAGGGAGGATGAAGCGTTCTGAAAACAAAATTTGCCTGTATATAATTTTTCTATACTGTTCCTTTTGGGGGCCTTGAAGGCCAAAAGAGAAAGGATGTGTGGGTATTGTGCTGGCATGAGAATTCCACAATAAAAGTGGTAATACTCATTGCTTTCCAATTTATGTTTTAATGCTGGTGATTTATGGGAAGGCAAATTTAGCTTCCTAAAATTTTAAATACTTATATCTACATGCCAAAAAACAGATGTGCCCAATCGTAATACATTTCATATACTTCCATGGACAACTTCCTGAGGTTAAAAACTAGCTGCACTCATTCCTTGGGGTTACTAACTATGACCACCTTTTCATTCATTCATCATCAAATTTGTTTCATTGACAAATCTGTATGGCACTTAATGTGCATTTAGTGCCGATAAGCTTACGTTCCAGTAGAGAAGACAGATAAACAGCAAGTACAATAATTAAAGAGTACATTATGTATTATATCAAAAATTGTTAGGTCCCACGGGAAAATACACATGGGAAAATATACAGAGAGTGAGAGATAGGATTCCACAGGCCCAGGGCAGTAGCTATTTATAATTTTACATAGGGTTTCACGGTAGGCCTGCCATTTGGATGAAGACTTTCAGAAAATGAGGCAAATGACCATGCAGAATTCCAGGCAGAGGGACTTGCAAGGGCAGAAGCCCAAAGGCAGAGAGCCTGCGTGGAATATTCAAGGAGAGGAAGAGCAAATGATCAATGAAGTGCGGCCAGATGGCTCAGGTCGGGGAGAAGGAAGTCACCATGATGAACGATGAGGTTTTGAGAGTAAGAAGCCTCATACACCACTCTAACAATTTTGGCTTTCACTATGAACGAAATAGGGAACCATTAACTGGGCTTGAGCAGAGAAGTGATTCGATCTCACTTTTGTTTCTGAAAGATCACTCTAGCTGTCGTGTTGAGAGTAGCTTACTAGAGGGCAAGGCTGGAAGCAGAGAAAATGTTTGGGAGGTCAGCACAGTAATATAGCGAGGAGGTCCCGAAGTTTAGGTAGACCACAGCAGTCAGTAGCAGTGAAGAGGATGAGAAGCAGTTGCAGTCTGGATATATTCTGAATGCAGAGCCACAGAAATTTCCTAATAAATTAGATGTGGGATGTAAGAAAGAATTCAAGGATGTGTCTCTGGATTGAGCAAATGAAGGACAGAGATGGCATTAACTGAGATGTCATCTTGTGTTTCACCTAGCACTGTGCCACTTTCAAAAGCCAGTCGGGGGACACCTGGGTGGCTCAGTCGGTTAAGCATCTGCCTGCGGCTCAGATCATGATCTCAGGGTCCTGGGATCGAGCCCCGCATCGGGCTCCCTGCTCGGCAGGGACCCTGCTTCTCCCTCTCCTGCTGCTCCCCCTTGCTTGTGCGCATTTGCTATTTCTCTCTCTCTCTTTATGACAAATAAATAAATCTCTCAAAAAAAAAGCCAATCAGTATGAAGTTAATCACACTGAGGCATAGTACACATTGGTTAAGTGTGTAGCCTCCAGAGGTTGACTGCCTAGGTTCTAATCTTGACTCTCCACTTAGTAGCTGTGTGACTTTAAGTTACTTAACTTCTCTGTGTCGAAAAATTCTTTTTTTCTGTGAAATAGGGATACCTTGTAGAGTTGATAAGATGTAGTGAATTCATATATGAAAGCACTGAAAAACAGAATCAGGCGTGTATGTGTTAGCTAACAGTACTATATAAATGCTAGATGTGAAGAAGTTTTGACTCTTTTTCCCATTTCTTGCCATAATGAGTCATGCTGACTTTTAGTTAGGAAGTTGTAAACCTTTCTGGGAACTTCAGAATAAAGGTTAAGTATGATTTTCTTTTGCCTGTTTGTCGGATGCATGTTAGAGGGACAAAAGAAATAATACTTGGGACATGCCGGAGGAAACACACACATATTCACATATTAACATTAAAAGCAATTATTCTCAGATTTATGCTTCAGCCTTTAATTATGTTAGAATAAAGAGGGGAAATGTTCAAAAAAGAGCCCTTAGATATCATCTAGTTTAACCCAGTCTTTCTTCATTCCACACTGTTATGTAACCCAGACGACAGTGTCCAGGTAGTGCCTGCTCAGGAGCGACTAGACCTTTCAAATCGACAGAAGAACAACTCAAGCCCTTTTTATAAATAATGGGGGAAACTCAGCATCGATCTCAATATCTTCAGTCATCCTTGAGGGGCTTACTTACATTTCTCTTCATTCTTTACCAATTTGCCGTTCTCTCTTGAGATCTCAGGCTCTGCCCCTCTCTGGTGTCTTTTTTCCCATCCTATTCCCAGCATTGGACACAGCCTGGTTTACTCCCATTTCACGAAACATCACTGATACAAGGTCAAGTGCACAAAGGCTTTATTAGAATTGGAATTTGTATTAACAGTAAAGGGTTACAGAGCTGCACAGTACAGGAAACAACTTCAAAATCCTTACTGTCACTCTCCTACAATCTAGCAGTTAATTCCTATCATAGAGAGTTTCCATGGTCTCCCAAACATATTGCTTCTAGTTATATTTTTGACACCACAGTTCTCTTCTCTCCCAAGTCATCCATGTCTCCAAGCCTTGTAAATTCTTCTTTTGCCTTGCAAAGCAGTTTAAACTCGAGCTCAACTTTTGCCTTGTAAACTATGTCTTTCAGTGTTTCCCCTTCCTTAGCAAGCATTATATTGGTATATTGGTAAACATAGGAGACATTCATTCCAACTGCATCAGTTGTGTCAGCCATCTATTCTAGAAGGCGAAACCTGGGATTTATTCATTCGATAACATTAATTGAGCTCTGTATCAGGTACTGGGCTGGGCCTTGTTGAGGTAACAAGAAGCAAATTAGGTAGTTGACTCTGTACTCGCACACTTAGGGTCAACTGGCATAGAAAGATGATATTTAAAAAAAATTTACCCAAACATATACTGCAAATTATGAAGAATATTAAGAGAAAAGTATAGGGAGCTGTGAGGGTTTCTAGCAGATTGAGCTCATCTAGTGCAGATGGATAAAGAAGGCTTCCTGGAACTGAGATTAGATCTGAATGATAGGAAGGGATAAAGGGAGCAAAATGAACAACTAAGAGACCAGTGTGGCTTAGAGGAGAGCGAGGCAGAAGGTGGATCTGCAGGGTCTCAGATGATATTGACCTTAATGTGGTCTATAGCAAGGGAAAATACCTGTCACTTAAGCCACCCTGGCTGCTCCAGGAGGGAAGGGAATAGAAAGAGCAGAAGTAGAAACAGGAGGCCAGCGAGGAAGCTGTTGGAGTAGTCCAAGCAAGAATTTATGGTGGAATAGTCTAGGGGGCCAGCAGTGCACATGGCAGGAAAAGTGTGTGTCACATTGTTCTCTCTCTGTGTGTGCTAAATTGCACCCCACAGGACCTGTGGTACATCCTATTCTTCAAATAAAGAGAAGCAAAGATATGTCTGTTTCCAGGTTGCTCAACCTCAGCGCTATGAACATTTTGGATGGGACAATTCTTTGTTAGAGGGGCTGTGCTGTGTTTTATAGGATGGCTATAATCCTATAGGAGGCTCAGCCTCCCTGATCTCTACCCACTAGATGCCCATAGCATCTTCCCTTCTCCCTGGGTTATGACAACCAAAATTGTGTCCAGACATTGCCAAATGTCCCCTGGAGTTTGGCAAGGGTAGGGGAGATGCAAAATCGCCCCTGTTGAAAACTGGTCTATATGAAACATAGATATTCATTTGTTTGAAATTATCTGAGGAATGTTCAAAATTTCCAGACTGGCTTCTCTGAAAATAATTGAGATGCAAAGCACAACAAAACTGAATGTTTTTGGACCATTGAAATTTCAAGTTTTGTGGGTAATGAGGAAAAAAGGACACTGATTTGGAAAAGGGGTTTTGTCTGTTGTCAAATCTTATGTTTCATTATTTTAAACTAAGTTTTCTAAAAACCTTCTATCACTGTAGGAAAGAAAAATACAACAACCCCCCCCCTTTTTTTTTTAATTTTAAAGATCTTATTTTTAAGTCATCTCTACACCTAACATGGGGCTTGAGCCCACAACTCTGAGGTCCAGAGTAGCATGCTGTACAGCCAGGCGCCCCCCAGAAAACCTTTTTTGCCTAAACTTTTTAAAAAGATATTTCTCAAGGCTTTCTTCTTTTAACTCTGACACAATCTCCCAGAACAAGTGAGATATGCTCCTGATTATTTACACAACATTTCCTTAAGAGGAAGGAGGCAGATTGCAAACAAATACTGACAATAACTTAGAAGCATTTTGGCTGATGATTATTTTTTCCTCTTCTTGAACATAGGGCCTGAATTATATTATTTTATTGTTTTAAAATTTTATTTATTTTGGGGAAGTTACCAAATTATTTGAAGGAAGAGTACAAATGAAAGAACTTGAGTTGATGTTTTGGTACAGGGCCTGGATATTTTAGATTCACACAAAAAATAATTCATGTTTAAGGCTATTAGAAGAGTCCACTAAATGCTTTATAATTGAGGACTGGCAAAAAATTGCGTTCAGTAAATTACCATCTAAATATCTCTAAATTTGAAAAAAGAACAAAATAAAAAAAAAAATATCTCTAAATTTGGGTTGCCTGGCTGACTCAGTCAGTGAAGCATGTGACTCTTGATCTTGGGGTTGTGGGTTTGAGCCCCATATCAAGTGTAGAGATTACTTAAAAATAAATCTTAAAAAAAAAAAAAATCCCTAAATTTAACTAGCTGTTGGCGCTCACAGGTGGACAAAAAATCTAGCCCTAAATAAGTTTGTTAAATAGTTCATAACTTGCTTTAAAGAAGGTAAAGTCAAATTAAAATAAGCATTTTAATGTTACTGGTCTGATTAAGAGTGGATCTTTTAGTCTTTTGGTAGTACATAAGGCTTTCCCTTGTCCCTGCCCCCACTTCCTCAAGACCTCCCCGCTTCCCTAAGTCAGGATAACCATAAACTGTCCTTTTGGCAGACTGCTCTCAAAGGCTTCATGGCACGAAAAATTCCCTTGGATTTTGTTTGTCCTTACCCTTTCATAGATCTGTTCAACTGAGTGATCTGTGCTTCAGTTTCCAAATCATTATTGGCAGAAAACTGGAGTGTAGAAAGATTTATTGTTTTTAATTTAAAGCATACATTCTGAATGTAGACTACAAAATACAATCTTTGCTAGGCCCATTTCTTAAACTCCAAGCACTTCAGCACCATCACATAGTCCAGGAGCCCTTAATATTGTTTCCAGCTTTTCCCCCAGGATATTTTTTCTTTCAGAGAAATGTTCACTTGCAAGTCCAGCAGGAGCTTATAAGAATCTGAGCTAACAAACACTGTGGGATCACACTAGAATTCCCTTTAGGCACTTTCACATTTTAAATCTTGGAAGATTTTGATCTTTCCTTTACACAATTGATCACTGAAACTAAACTCTGAAACATAATCGTCAGATCATCAGAACGTTTTGCACTCTGTGTTTTGCACGTCAGCCTAGCAAAAGCACACAACTTTCTGCAAGGGCCGAGAGGCCCCGATGGAGCATACGTGTCACAGTAGACCGAGCACGTGTGCACCATGTGGCTTTTTCTCTAACATAGACAATCTGTGTCTCACAGATCGCAGTCCCGGCCTACAATCTGGACAATCAAGTTCTTCTCTCATAGTGATTTATCTTAAGAGAAAACAGTACCCCTGCCCTGTCATTTTCCATTTCATATGCCCTATGTCTTAGAGAAACAATATACATAGCAGGCTATGGGTGGCAAATACTGTCCCCAAATTGAATTTTTGGATTAGAGGGAGCCTTAGGAAACTGGTTCATGCCCAGATACTCATCAAAAGAGAGGCAGAATATTGCAGTGCGTAGAAAAGACCTGTCTTCTAGTCCTGTGGAAATTGTGTGTGTGCTTGCATGTGTGCGTAAGTCATTTCGCCTTTCTGATCCTGTTAGCTCTTCTGTGAATAACATCATATTCATACACTTCAAGATGTCTTTGACTTGAAGATGCACCATTATTTTAGGTATCATTAAGAAAGAAAAATGATGGGTGAGGGGATGGGTGAAATAGGCAATGGGGATTAAGGAGTGCACTTGTCGTGATAAGCACTGGGTGATTAAAATAAAAACTAAAAAAAAACCAGGTGTGGACATCTAGGTCAATGGACAAGATTAAGGGTCCAGAAATAGACCCACATTCAAAACATCAATTGATTTTTTTGTTTGTTTATTTACAAAGATAAGAAAGTAATTCAATGCAGGATAGCTTTTTTTTTTTTTTTTTTAAATAAATGGTCTTGGAAGATGTGGATATCTACATGGAAAAAAGAAACATGACCCTCACCTAAAAAAAAAAAAAAAAAAAAGGAAAAAATGATGCCAATTAAAGTATGACATAATTCTTTTTATCACTTAGAATTATTGCTTACTTTTGATATTTGTGGTTTTTTAAAGTTAGCTTTTTTTTTTTTTTTTTTTAAGTAAGCTCTACGCCCAACATGGGACTTAAACTCATGACCCTGAGCTCTGCTTTTAATATTTGAAAAAGTTCTTTTAGAGTTAGATATAAATTTTTGTCATACTTTACTCTTTTTAAAATTTTCTTTTTATTTTAGAGAGAGAAAGGAGGGTTAGAAGGCGCAGAGGGAGAGGAAGAGAGAAACTCAAGCAGACTCTGCGCTCAGCGTGGAGCCCTACATGGGGCTTGATCTGACTACCCTGAGATCACGACCTGAGCTGAAACCAAGAGTCAGATGGTTAACTGACTGCACCACCCAGGCGCCCCAGCACTTTACTCTTGTATATCGAAAAAGGAAAATAGAAACCAAATAATCAGTTAAGGTATTCTGAAATTTTCCTTGGAGCCCAGCTTTTTAGATTTACTTTTGAATCACATTTATCAATGTGTTTGGATATTGGATGTTAATGCAGCATTTTCAAAAAAGACAGCTTTACTGTAAGTACTATGCATTCCTCCCCGCCAAGCTTCTAACACTATTTACAAGTCTTGATGCTGTGGCTTTTTAAAAATCTTATCAAAAGGTGTCATCAGAAGGCTTCTGGACAAGAGCTGCGACTCAACTGGTCCTGAAATGACATGGGTTTCGAGTTTTCAGTGTTGCCACCAGAAAGAACGAAAAGTTTGTGCACCGACAACAGCAAGTGCATCGTGATTCCTGCCTGGCCGACAAGGATAGCAAGGTACTACTAACTAACAGTTCAGAGATTTGAAAATGTGAAATCAAAGTGTGTTTCTTAGAATCAAAGTATTGATTCACAAAAACAAATGAGGTTGTTGTGACTTTGTAAAATGACTTAGTACATTTTAAACATCATGCCTGTGTAAGACTTTTTAATTTCGGTATTCCTGTGTTCACTGGAATAATAAGAGAGGTTGCCATGGAGAATATTACATCTGCTAGGTTTTTGAAGAAAAACTCAGAGGCCAAGGCAGCTCCTTAAGGGGTGTTATTGTTAGAGGTCAAAGTGGTCACCTTTCCTCCCTACTATGTCTTACATCCCTGCCAGAGTCTCTGAAATTCCAGAGTATTTAAATTCTTTTAGGGAAGATGCATGTTAAAAACAAAGACAGTCTAGAAACAGGGGTGTGTTAATCTATTATTAGTCAATAACACCTTGGCTTAAGGTTGTTTATCAGAATAATTTTGGAATTGACAGCCTAGTTAGAAACTAATCTATAGACATGTAATGAGAAGAGAATAGTTGCAAAGTGATAAACATGCACAAAGTGGCAGAGTATGGCATAAATGAAAATATATCAATGCTGTACATGTTACCAGGATCACAACCTACCTAACCCCAGCAAATGACCATGTTAACTGCCTTAAAGGTCTTGAAATGGACGGCTGATTCTGGAAATACTTTGGATATCTATCAAGTCATGTCATCAGGGTGTTTAAAAAAATAATTATGTTCTTTAAAATGGGGCTATTGTAGCATAGTGGATAAAGAACGGGCGACTTGCTGAGTGTGATTTTTGAGAACTTCCTATCCATGTTTTATCCCTCACCTTCCCCATCCACAATGGGGGTGGTAACCATGGTCACTTGTATAAGTGAGCATTCCTTTCACTTTGTCCTCTACCGGCCACCCTTGTCGTTGCTGAATGCATGCTGCCGTTTCTGGTATCACTTCTAGACATAACAGCATTCAGTGGAAGAAGATAGGATGTTTTTTCCTTCCGTTTTCCTTTAAGGGAGAGGAAATATTTCCCAGATGCCTTGTGGTTCATTGGCTAGAATTAATTCACATGATCTTTCTTAACCCATCACTGGCAAGTGGAGAGGGTTTATTGTCATCACTTATCAACTAGGATTCTCTCCTTAGTCACCTGTGAGGGATGGATGCCCTGAATAAAGAGCAATTCTGTCAACAGAGAAGTACGTGGGAACAGCTGTACGCTGACCCACTGAACAGTTCTGTTATACTCTTCCTTAGGATTATTGGAAAGCTAAGTGATAGAAATTCTGTGAAGTACTTAGTAATAATATCGCAATGGCAAATACTTCTATGATACTTGCTGTGTGCACTACATTGTCCTATCCATGTAGAGCTGTAAATATACAGTAATCATCACAAAAGCCTCATGAGGCATTTGTGTAATTGTTATCTCCTTTTTACATATGCAGAAACTGGGCACAGAGTGGTTAAGTAACTTGCCTAAGGTTTCACAGCTTGTAGGTGCCTATGCTGGGATTAGAATCCTGCTTTGTGGTCCAGAGCACATGGGCTTAACCACGCTCCTGGTAAATAGTAAGTGTTCAACCCCAATGAGCTATGACTGTCATCTGTGCTGACCTACGTTCCTCAGGCAACATTTACAGATTTTTGTCTTCTTGTTTTGTTCTTTGAAGAGACGGAAAGATACATTTAAAAAATGTATAGGGCGCCTGGGTGGCTCAGTTGGTTAAGTGACTGCCTTCGGCTCAGGTCATGATCCCAGGGTCCTGGGATTGAGTCCCGCATCGGGCTCCCTGCTCAGCGGGGAGCCTGCTTCTCCCTCTGACCCTCCCCCCTCTCATACTCTCTCTCTATCTCATTCTCTCTCAAATAAATAAATAAAATCTTAAAAAAAATGTATAGAAGGGGTTGGAATAAAAATGGAATAGAAGTGTTTTTCGAACTTTATGTCATAGCCTATTAGTGGGTCATAAAATCTATTTAATGAGTCACAACCAGCATTTAAAAAGATAAAATATAATACAATAGGATAAGATAAAGCAATGGAATAAAATAAAAAATATCAAGCATAACCCTTATAGTAACTTTTGTCTCCATTTCAATTATATGTTTATTTTGTGTATTTGTTCTAGGTTGCCAAGTAAAATGTATTTTTAATTTTAGGTTGTGGTCAGAAAAAGCTAGAAAAACCTACTATAAAATCTTGCTACTCGAAGAGTGAATAAGCAGCATCACAATCTCTGGGAGCCCCTTAGAAACATACACTCCGGCTCCACCCTAGGACCTGCTGCCTGGGAATCTGCATTGTAACAAGAGACCCAGGTATTTCTTGTATATTCACTGAAGGTAAAGAAGCCCTGCTCTAATGCTGGTTGTGTTCTGACTAATTACACGTGCCCTGCACAGAGTATTCTCAAGATGTGGGGGGAGAGGAGAAGTGAATGTAGTTGGAAAACAATGCTCAAATGATCTGCTCCCCAGGTTCCTTTAAGTTGACTTCCCTACAGAAAAACTCAGAGAAATAGCTCCCTGACTTTCTTTTTTTCTTCTTTTCCTTTTTTGGGACTGAACGGTGATTTTTTTTTTTTTCTGATTAGCTGATTTTACACACACATACTCTATATGCACACATTTCCAGTTTCTCTTGAAAAAAAACTGGAAAATCTGACAACACGAGGCTAACATTTCTATAGGGCGGCAATCACCTGGAGCTGGGTACAGTCCATGCCCTGTGGACAGAGCACCGAGCCTCAGTCCTCGCCACTCCCCTGCACAGTCTGCTCATACATAGTACTTGCCTGCTCACTGAGAGCACTCGATTTTGTGATCCCTGAGATATATTATCCTGATTTTAAATTTTTCTTCATGGATCTTAATCTGTGGTCATTAGATCTTCTTTGGACTTTCCTACTGAGAATGATTTAAAAAAAAAAAAAAAGGCTCTGCACCAGCAACAGAATTTAGTATAAGTGTTATTATCTCAACCATGATAAAAATATATGGCTCTGGATCTCCTGCTGCTTAATTGTCTTCCTCGGTTTTTATACTGCTGACTCTGAGTCTGCTTCTAAGACAGTGGGACCCAGACTTTTTGTCTTATGATTATTCCTTAATTCTTCTTAATGGGGTTTTGGTCTTCCTAAATATGTGCCATTGCCTTGCCTATTCAGAGTGAGAAAACTTTATAACTGCCTTGCCTGTTCATCCCCTTGTTTTATTTATTTGATCAGAGACGAGTTTGTTGTTCTGAGAGGACAAATTAATGTAATGTCAATTTAGTGTACTCAGAGTGCCTCAGGCTGTGGAATGGACTAGCATTGACAGAGATACAGTATTGGAGAGTAGTTACAAATGTCCTTAAAAAGCATTTGGGGTATGAATTGGGTCAGAGTGAGACACAAAGAATGAAAAGTTCTGAATTCCCTCCTGTGAATAATAATTTCCTCATTGTAATGGGTTTAGCTTAGCTCTCCCTTCTATAAGAAAGATGTTTCTGGTTGTGTGTAATTGAAGACCAGATTCAAATTGGCAATGAAGGAAATTTACTGGCTCACAGAGTCAAAAAGTGCAGTGGGAGATCAAGTTTCAGGCATAATCAGATCAAGGCTCCAGTTCTACTTCTCTTTTGAGTCTGTCAACTCTGCCCCTCTCGGTATCTGCTTCATTTTTAGCCTTGCTTCCTATATAGTAAATAAATAGGTAACTTGGTGCTAAGAACGAGGAAATTTCCCAGAAATCCTCACAAAAATCTTACATCCATCCCTGGTCGGCACTGGGTCATTTGCCTATCCTTGAATGATTCAGGGTAGCCAACGTAACCAGTCAGAGCTGACCAGGGGCTTATTCTTTATTAGCTCATCCATACTTCATGGCTGAGTGGGTGGAGTAGGGAAAACTAGTCCAGTGTCCAGAAAGCTGGACACAGACACCTTCTTTAGAAGTTCCATAGCCAGGAGGAAGCTTCATTAATTATGACCATCCTCTCAGTTGCTACCTCACATATAGAAAACAAATACTTTGTATGGTAGCCTTTCTTTTCTTTCATGAGGATGAAGCATTGATCATAAAGGATAAGTACTGGTTATACTGACAGGCCGCCATAGCAAAATGCTGTAGACGGGGAAGCTTGAACTGTAGATATTTATTTTCTCACAGTTCTGGGGGCTGGCAAGTCCAAGAGTAGGAGGCCAGTGGTTGGGTTCTGGTGGCTTGCAGATGGCCAGCTTTTTGCTATGTCCTCACATGGCAGAGAGAGAGAGAAAGAGAGAGACAGAGGGAGAAATCGCCCATCCTCTTCTTCTAAGGCCCTAATCCTACCAGATTAGGGCACTACGCTTTTGACCTCTTTACCCTAAATTCACTTCTAGAGATCCTGTACTTTGGATAGTCACATTGGGTATTAGGGCTTCACCATATTAATTAGAGGGGGGACAGACTGAGTATATAGCAGTGCCCAAATGTTAATCACTGCCCAAGTATTTTTTTTTATTTTAATCATCTGCTCTTTATTTATTTATTTATTTAAATTTTATTATGTTATGTTAGTCACCATGCCCAAGTATTTTTTGAGAATCTATTCGTACCCAGGTTGGACCAGGCATTGTGATCATTGGGAGTGCAGTGGGATGGGATGAAATACCAAGGAGGCAATCATAAACTAGAACAGACACCATGAGATAGAACAAATGCTGAGGGAACTCCAGAGTGGCAGGGATCAATGAAGAGTAGAATGGCTCAACAGCTTTATGGAGGAGTTGAGGCCTAAGCTAGGATTTTGGAATCGGTGAAAGAAAGTAAGAACTATGTGACAGGATAAAAATCCAGACTAGGAGGGTAGCAATGGGGATGGAGGGAAAGGGTCAGGTACCAGAAGGGTCTTACAGAACAGAGTGAGAAAACTTTATAACTGACTGGCATGGAGAAGACTTCATAACTGAGGCAAGGAATGAATGGGTGAGGAGAGTGGTTCTTTCAACAGAGATCAGAAATTCCAGAAGGAAGGAAGGTATGGGGAGTGGGGTGAGGTACATGGGGAAAGATGAGGAGTTCTTTTTAGAAATAACAGCTTTTACTTTTTTTTTTTTTTAAAGATTTTATTTATTTATTCATGAGAGACAGAGAGAGAGAGAGGCAGAGGGAGAAGCAGGCTCCCAAGGAGCAGGGAGCCCGATGCGGGACTCGATCCCAGGACCCCGGGATCATGACCTGAGCCGAAGGCAGACGCTCAACCATCTGAGCCACCCAGGCGCCCCTAGAAATAACAGCTTTTAAAAGCTGGAGAACTTACTAAGTAAAATATCTGTGATGTCATTGAGCATAAGGGCAAGGAGATGAGAAAAAGTAGGACTGGAGATAATAGATATTTGAATCATTATCATAGGGTTGCTAATTGAAGCTAAGGAAATGAATGATCTCTTTGAGAAAGTATGTAGAGAGACGTATGGAAAGAAAAGAGCTAATAATCATCATGACCCTGAAGGATCTAGCAATAGCACATGGCGTAATGGTGTATGACTATTGAAAATTTAATGGATTTAGTTCTGATTCTCTCAGGGTATACACAGCACTTAGTGTTATATAAAATGAACATTTGTTTGTCAGTTTGATGACTGAATAGATGAATGTTAGAAGTTTAAAATCCAAAATGCCTACTGTGCACCAGAGCTGTTTTAAGGTCAGGCAGCTTCCCCACTTCCATTTAATTGATTATTGTGATCATTATTTATGACTTACAAGCTGAAGAAAGGATGAGCTAAAATGTTTCTCCCATCCCACGAAGGGGTTAATTAGCTTGGTGTTCAGAGGCGTCATCCAACTGTCATACTAGTCCAAGTACATTCACTGAGGCACTCCCAGTGGGCTGGGATCCTGGAAGAGCACTGTGCTGTGACCTCGTCTTCCCCCTTGGAACCAGGTCCTTTCTCCTGGGCCTACCTCAGCCTTCCCTTGGCAGTTCTGCTCTCATGGACCTTTCTCCCTGTATGAGCCGCTGCTGCTGATGGCCGGGTTTACCTTTGTGAAGACGACGCGTAGTGGTCTGCCTTTGAATTTCCTACTCCTTCCTTTGGAGCTCAGAGCTGCTCCCAACCGAACCCGATATTTTAGATCCTCGAACCTCTTCTCTTCTAGCAGTATTTGCCATTCTAGTGTCTAGTTCTTGTGGAGTCCCGGTGTGGAAGAATGAATTTTACTCTACCTTGGGGCTTTCTGAAGACAAAACCTCAGTTCAGATGAGGAGTTAATTAATAATATGTGTAGTGTTATAATAAAATTCTAGGACTTTAAATCCAGACAGTCTTGGATGTGAATCATTAGGCTTTAATTTGACAGGTGTCTGATTTGGGACAGCTGCTTACCCTTCTTGACAACAGTTTTCCCAACTAAAGGTAAGTGTGACATCTGTCTTTGAAAGTGGCTGTAAGGATAAACAAGGTAGATGAACATAAAGAGACCTTGCACAGTACCTGGCATATCACAGGAGCTTCACAGGATGGTATTTTGTGTGACGGGCCAAAGCAAAATACACGTGTGCCATTGCTCCACTTCACAAATCACCCTGCATGGGCTTATGAAGAAGAAGGTTAAGGCAGACAGACATACAATCTTTCCCCTAATGTAGGAATATATACTCCAGGTTCTACCTGGTCAGAGCTTTTCGATTTCTATGATGTTGTTTTGTTAGCTAGTGCTTCAATGTACTGAAGAATCATACCTTAGAGAACTAAACAAGTTAATAGATTTTCCTTAAATTGGAGCAATTTTCTTCTCCTTTATTGAATCAAGAAAGCTAACTGTCAAAGAAGCATAGAATGGTGGAGATAATACCCTGAGGTAACAGAACTCTATTATGTTGTATTCCGTTAGAACTAAGCCAAAGGTATTTTGGAAAGAAATTTCACTGTGTAATAAGAGGGGATATTTGCCTGAATTTTGTACTGTGTTTTTCTCCAGGTTTTTCTATTGTGTACCTTAGTAGCGTTGCCCCAAATGGAAATATCCCAGGTTCACTTTTTACTCTTGAGAGAATCTAGTGTTAACACTAAATTGGAGATTATCTTTAAAGTGAACAACATTAAGGCGAACAGAGAAATATTCAGCTTCCCTTCGAAGGAACATTTTGACTTGCCTATCATCTTCCTCCCTCCATTTATGTAAGCCAGAGTCAGTGGTATCTTTCCCATAAATAAGCAGGCAGGTGACTTCACAGCTGCTCTTGAGTAAGAGCCAGATCTTTTTAGAAGTTTTATTCTCTTCTGACTCCAACCAACCAAGGCTCAACTACTCTATGAATTAATGTTTGTTGTCCTAAGTTTAAGAAACCAGATATATTCCTTATTTACTAGTCACATCCTGAAATGTTTTGGATCTATATCTTAGCATTAGGAGTATATATTAAAATTGTTCACTGCTATAGGTGAAAATACACATCTTTGTGCTAGAATTGGGAAGATTCTTTTTTTTTCAGATTTTATTCACCCAATATGACAGAGAGAGATGCAGCGAGAGAGGGAACACAAGCAGGGCGGGTGGGAAAGGGAGGAGCAGGCCTCCCGCCGAGCAGAGAGCCCAATGTGGGGCTCGATGTGGGGCTCAATGTGGGGCTCGATCCCAGGACCCCGGGATCATGACCTGAGCCAAAGGCAGAGGCTTAACGACTGAGCCACCCAGGCGCCCCTAGAATTGGGAAGATTCTAATTACCTTAAGCAAGAAAGAGACTTTTACCTAAATAACCAAACCAATCCCAAATCGCATCTAGGCACACTTCATTTTATTGCACTGTGCTTTATTGCACTTTGTGGATACTTTGTTTTTTTTTTTTACAGATTGAAGGCTGGTGGCAATCTTGTGTCAAGCAAGTCTTTCTGGGCCATTTTCCTAACAGCATTTGCTCACTTTGTGTCCCTGTGTCACATTTTGGTAATTCTCCCCATATTTCAAACTTTTTCATTATTATTATATTTGTTATGGTGATCTCTGATCAGTGATTTTTTTTTTAAAGATTTTATTTATTTATTTGAGAGAGAGAGAATGAGAGAGCACATGAGAGGGGGGAGGGTCAGAGGGAGAAGCAGGCTCCCCGCCGAGCAGGGAGCCCGATGCGGGACTCGATCCAGGGACTCCGGGATCATGACCTGAGCCGAAGGCAGTCGCTTAACCGACTGAGCCACCCAGGCGCCCTGATCAGTGATTTTTGATGTTGCTATTAAAATTGTTTTGAGACAGCATGAACCACACCCCTGTAAGACCATGAGTTTAAATGATAAATGTGTGTGTTCCGACTGCTTCACTGATGGGCCATTCCCCATCTCTCTCCCTCTCTCCTTGGGCCTCCCTATTCCCTGAGACACAACAATATTGAAAGGAGGCCAATTAGTAACCCTACAGTGGCCCTTAGTGTTCAAGGAAGAGTCACATGTCTCTCATTTTAAATCAAAAGCTGGAAATAAATAAGCTTAGTGAGGAAGGCACGTCAAAAGCTGAGATAGGCCAAAAGATTGGCCTCTCGTGCTAAACAGTTATCCAAGTTACGAGTGCAAAGAAAAAGTTCTGGAGGGAAATTAAAAGTGCCATTCCAGTGAACATGTGAATGATAAGAAAGTAAAATAGCCTATTGTTAATATGGAGAAATTTTTAGTGGTTAAATATAAGACCATATTAGCCACAACATTCCTCTAAGTCAAAACCTAATCCTTTAATTCTATGAAGGCTGAGAGAGGTAAGGAAACTGCAGAAGAAAAGTTTGAAGCTAGCAGTTTGGTGCATGAGGTTTAGGGAAAGAAGCCATCTCCACAACAATAAAAGTGCAAGGTGTAGCAGCAAGTGCTGATGGAGAAGTGGCAGCAAGTTATCTAGAAGGTTTAGCTAAGATACTGAATGAAAGTGGCTACACTAAACAACAGATTTTCATTGTAGATGAAACAGCTTTATACTGGAAGAAGAGGCCTTCTAGGACTTTCATAGATGGAGAGGAGAAGTCAATGCCTTGCCTCAAAGCTTCACAGGATAGGCTGACTCTCTTATTAGGGGCTAATACAGCTGGTGACTTTAAGTTGACACCAATGCTCATTTACCATTTACCGTTCTGAAAATCCCAGGGATCCAAAGAGTTATGCTAAATCTATTCTGCCTGTGCTCTATAAATGGAACTACAAAGCCTGGAAGAAATATATTTTGTAAGACTATAGCTGCCATAGATAGTGATTCCTCTGATGGATCTGGACAGTCAGTTGAAAACCTTCTGGAAAGAATTCATCATTTTAGATGCCATTAAGAACATCTGTGATTCATGAAAAGAGGTAAAAGTATCAACATGAATAGGAGTTTGGAAGAAGTTACTCCATCCCTCATAGATGACATTGAGGGGTTTAAACTCCAGTGGAGGAAGGAACTGCAGATGTGGTGGAAAGAGCAAGAGAATTAGAATTAGAAGTGGAGCCTGAAGATGTGACTGAATTGCTGCAACCTCATGATAGAAGTTGAACAGATGAAGAGTTGCTTCTTATGGATGAGCAAAGAAAGTAGTTTCTTGAGATACAGTCTGCTCCTGGTGAAGATGCTGTGAAGACTGTTGAAATGACAGTAAGAGTTTTAGAATATTATGTGACTTTTGTGAGTTTATAAGATAGCAGCAGGGTTTGAGAGGATTGATTTCAATTTTGATAGTTCTACCATAGATAAAATGCTATCAGACAGCCTCACATGCTACAGAGAAATCATTTGTGAAAGGAAGAGTCAATTGATGTGGCAAACTTCATTGTTGTCTTATTTTAAGAAATTACCACAACCAAGGGTGCCTGGCTGCTCAGTTGGTAGAGCATGTGACTCTTGATCTTGGGGTTGTGAGTTTGAGCCCCACTTTGGACACAGAGTTTACATTAAAAGAAAAAAAAAAAGAAATTACAACAACCACCCCAATCCTCAGCAACCACAACCCTGATCAGCAGCCATCAGCCCCCCACCAGTCAAAAGATTACAACTTGCTGAAAGCTCACATGGTGGTTAACCTTTTCTGGCAATAAAGTATTGTTTCATTAAGATATACATGTTGTTGGGGTGCCTGGGGCACGTCTGACTCTGACTTCGGCTTGGGTTGTAATCTCAGGTTCGTGAGATCTAGCCCCCTTGTCAGTCTCTGTGCTGGCCATGGAGCCTTTTAAGATTCTCTCTCTCTCCCTCTGCCCCTCACCTCCACCCCCGCTGCTCAGGCTTTCTCTCTCTAAAATAATTAAGTCTTTAAAAAAAAAAAAAAGATATACACATTGTTTTTTTAGACACAATGCACTTAATAGATTACAGTATAGTGTAAACATAACTTTTATATGCACTATATGCACTTTTATATGCACTATATACCACAACATTTATTTGACTAGCTTTATTGCAATATTCACCTTATTGAAATGGTCTGTAACTGGACTTGCAAGATCTCCAAGGTATGCCTATAGCTTGTTTATGTGGCATTCTGAAAGCAAGGTCTCACCTGAATTTCATCCCTGTTGAATAAGAGATGGGCTGGTTGACTATTTGGCTAGAAGAAATTGCAGAAGTCGTGGGAAAGTCTCATTTTTCTTGATTAAGAATGAAGAAACTGAGGTCCAGAGAGTTCACTAGTAGTTACACTGGGACCAGCTAGCTAGAGGAAGACTGGGATCAAGGATTCTTGATTCCTGACACAGTGTGCTTTCTAAAATATCATGGTTATTGGATGATATCATGGCTAGCTTTAAAAGAACATGATGAAAAAAAATTTAAAAAATAGAAGAACATGGTGAGCTTTTACTGTTTTCAAATAAAGTAGTGGCCTACATAATACCATATACTATTTTCTAGAGTGAAATTCAATTGTGTAAGTTTTAGGCTGTAGTATTGGTTTAAGTATAAGGAAATTATAAATTTTACAACAATATAAAATCTTGAAGTCCAGAGCCTGAAACAAGGCTGTGGTATTTTAATTCAATTATGTCTGCTACTCTGAATAGAAAGGTATTGCTGGCAGAGGAGTTTCATTTTTTTTAAAGGTTTTTACTTTTTTATAAGTAATTTCTACACCCAACGTGGGGCTTGAACTCACAACCTCAAGGTCAAGAGTCGCATGGCCCACCTACTGACCAGCTGGGTGCCCAAGGAGTCTCGTAGATTAGGAAGCAGGAAATGAGCAACAGAATACACATTCTTCTCAAGTGCACATGGGACATTCTCCAGAATAGACCACATACTGGGTCACAAATCAGGTCTCATCTGGTACCAAAAGATTGGGATCATTCCCTGCATATTTTCAGACCACAATGCTTTGGGGAAACTGGAACTCAATCACAAGAGGAAATTTGGAAAGAACTCAAATACATTGAGGCTAAAGAGCATCCTACTAAAGAATGAATGGGTCAACCAGGAAATTAAAGAAGATTTTAAAAAATTCATGGAAGTAAAATGAAAACTGTTCAAAACCTTTGCGATGCAGCAAAGGCAGTCCTAAGAGGGACGTATATAGCAATACAAGCCTTTCTCAAGAAACAAGAAGGGTCTTAAATACACAACCTAACCTTACACATAAAGGACCTGGAGAAAGAACAGCAAATAAAGCCTAAACCCAGCAGGAGAGGAAAAATAATAAAGATCAGAGCAGAAATCAATGAAATAGAAACCAAAAAAACAGTAGAACAGATTGGCGAAACTAGGAGCTGGTTCTTTGAAAGAATAGATTGATAAACCCCTGGCCAGACTTATCAAAAAGAAAAGAGAAAGGCCCCAAATAAATAAAATCATGGGGGCGCCTGGGTGGCTCAGTCGGTTAAGCATCTGCCTTCGGCTCAGGTCGTGATCCCAGAGTCCTGGGATCAAGCCCCCCATTGGGCTCCCTGCTCTGTGGGAAGCCTGCTTCTCCCTCTCCCGCTTACCCCTGCTTGTGTTCTCTCTCTCGCTGTCTCTATCAAATAAATAAATGGAATCTTTAAAATAAATAAATAAATAAAATCATGAATGAAAGAGATCACAACCAACACTGAAGAAATACAATTATAAGAACATATTATGAGCAACTATATGCCAATAAATTAGGCAATCTGGAAGAAATGGATACATTCCTAGAGATGTATAAACTACCAAAACTGAAATAGGAAGAAATAGAAAACCTGAACAGACCCATAACCAGGAAGGGAATTGAAGCAGTAATCAAATATCTCCCAACAAACAAGGGCCCAGGGCCAGATGGCATCCCAGGGGAATTCTACCAAACATTTAAAGAAGAATTAATATCTATTCTTCTGAAGCTGTTTCAAAAAATAGAAATGGAAAGAAAACTTCCAAACTCTTTCTATGAGGCCAGCATTACCTTGATCCCAAAACCAGACAAAGACCCCACCAAAAAGGAGAATCACAGACCAATATCCCTGATGAACATGGATGTAAAAAAATTCTCACCAAGATACTAGTCAATAAGATCCAACAGTACATTGAAAGGATCATTTACCATGACCAAGTGGAACTTATTCCTGGTCTGCAAAGGCGGTTCAACATCTGCAAATCAATCACTGTGATACACTACATTAATAAAAGAAAGGACAGGAACCATATGATCCTCTCAACTGATGCTGAAAAAGCATCTGACAAAGTAAGCATCCTTTTTTTTTTTTTTAAAGATTTTATTTATTTATTTTGACACAGAGAGAGACAGCGAGAGACGGAACACAAGCAGGGGGGAATGGAAGAGGGAGAAGCAGGCTTCCCGCCAAGCAGGGAGCCCGATGCGGGGCTTGATCCCAGGACCCTGGGATCATGACCTGAGCCGAAGGCAGACGCTTAACGACTGAGCCACCCAGGCGCCCCAGTAAGCATCCTTTCTTGATTAAAATTCTTCACAGTGTAGGGATAGAGAGTACATACCTCAATATCATAAAAGCCATCTATGAAAAGCCCACAGTGAATATCATTCTCAATGGGGAAAAACTGAGAGCTTTTCCCCTAAAGTCAGGAACATGACAGGGATGTCCACTATCACCACTGTTGTTCAGCATAGTACTAGAAGTCCTAGCCTCAGCAATCAGACAACAAAAAGAAATAAAAGGCATCCGAATCAGCAAAGAGGTCAAACTCACTCTTCGCAGATGACATGATACTTTATGTGGAAAACCCAAGACTCCACCCCAAAATTGCTAGAACTCATACAGGAATTCAGCAACGTAGCAGGATATAAAATCAATGCACAGAAATCAGTTGCATTTCTATATGCTAACAATGAGACAAAAGAAAGAGAAATTAAGGAGTTGATCCCATTTACAATTGCACCAAAAACCATAAGATACCTAGGAATAAACCTAACCAAAGAGGCAAAGGATCTGTACTCAGAAAACTGTAGAACACTCATGAATGAAATTGAGGAAGACACAAAGAAATGGAAAAACGTTCCATGCTCATGGATTGAAAGAACAAATACTGTTAAAATGTCTATGCTACCTAGAGCAATCCACACATTCAGTGCAATCCCTATCAAAATACCATCAACTTTTTTCACAGAGCTGGAACAAATAATCCTAATATTTGTATGGAACCAGAAAAGACCCTGAATGGGCCAGGGGAATGTTGAAAAAGAAAAACAAAACCAGTGGCATCACAATTCCGGACTTCAAGCTGGATTACAAAGCTGTAATCATCAAGACAGTATGGTACTGGCACAAAAACAGACACACAGATCAATGGAACAGAAAACCCAGAAATGGACCCACAACTCTTTGGTCAACTAATCTTTGACAAAGCAGGAAAGAATATCCAATGGAAAAAAGACAGTCTCTTCAACAAATGGTATTGGGAAAATTGGACAGCCACATGCAGAGGAATGAAACTGGATCATTTCCTAACACCATACACAAAAATAGACTCAGAATGGATGAAAGACCTAAATGTAAGACAGGAATCCATCAAAATCCTAGAGGAGAACACAGGCAGCAACGTCTGTGACCTTGGCCACAGCAATTCCTTGCTAGACACGTCTCCAAAGGCAATTTAAAAAAAGGAAGCAGGAAATGGAACATCAGAAAAGTCAGATGACTTGTTCAAGTTCATTCAGCCACTTAGTGTCTGTGGACCAGAATTTAGGTTTCTTATTTCCCAGATGAGTGCTCACCTCCCACAGTATCTCATCAGGAAAAAAGAGGGTGGTGGGGAGGGAATGTTTCCTCTGATCTATAGTGATTTTACAGTTCAGGACTAAATCTGCTCTATAAAGTGAGGAATAGCTAACCGTATTTCCTCTAAGTAGGTAGCTTTTCCTTATAGGCACTACATTGTTACCCTGTTTAGTTTTTTGGAGGAAAGGAAGTTGTTATGGGTTGAATTGTGTCTAGAAGTCCTAGCCTCAGCAATCAGACAACAAAAAGAAATAAAAGGCATCCGAATCAGCAAAGAGGTCTAATGACCTCTTTGGTCTAATGAAACTCTAATCCCCAATATCTCAGAATATGACTTTATTTGGAACAGGGTCATTGCAGATGTAATTAGTTAATATAAAGTCATCCTGGAGTAGGGTGGGCCCTTAATCCAGCATGACTATGTCTGTAGAAGATGAGGAGAGACTCAGAGGAAAAATACATAGGAAGAGATGGATAATACTGGGAGAAGATGGCCATTAGATAAATAAGGGAGAGATTCCAGTGATGCACAAGTCAAGCACTGCCGAAGGTTGCCAGCTGCCACCAGAAGCAAGAAGAGGCAAGGAAAGGTCGGCTTCAACAGACTTCAGAAGGAACATGCCATAATTTTGTACTTCTAGCCCCCAGAACTGTGAGAGAATAAATCTCAGTTGTTTTAAGTCTCCTGGTTTGAAGTATTTTGTTAAGGCAGCCAGTAGGAAACTGATACCAAGGACAATGTAATGAGGGAATTTATTGGGCTTTTCCTGATCAGTCTGCTGAAGGCACTCAAAGAAACTCACCAGCCCGAGGCATTTGTCCACTGCTTCCCTTACACAGCATGCACTCCTATGGCTCTTTCTTCACAAGGGTTTCCTAAAGTTGACTCTGCAAATAGAAGGAGGAAAAGTAAGGGGAGAGAGTATTTTCTCCTCTGCTTTTGTAATTTGGGAATTAACAGTTTTGGAAGAGAATGTGTGTGTGATTTTGTTGTTTGGGTTCCAGGTATGCTTTTATAGGCTGCCAGCATCCTTGTTTACATGATGCGTATGCTGTCTCTTAGTTTCCTGTTATTTTCCTGTTGTCCTAAACATCTTGAGTACTACATTTTGGGATTCAGATCTGTCAAGAGGTGTAGATTATAAAAGTGTGTCTTACATTTGAAGGTAGAAATGTTGATTTCCTTAAAAAAAACAAAGCAGAAACTGGCTGCTTATTCTAGCAGTTTTTTTTTTTTGCATTTCTATCATTATTTAAACTATTAATTCATTAGAGAAAAATTATCTAATAAGTACAAATTCCTATATTCAGTAAGGATCAGATAGCTTCTCCTTTTGGCAAAAATTCATGTCATCTAAAGTGCAATAATTTGCTTTCATCCATTGTATTGACACTGTCAGACTTATGTTAGGACAATATGTTTATATAGTCTTTCACATCCTTCTGTTCACTGGTAAGACTGTTTTGTATAACTAGTAAATAGATCTCTAAATTATACAAAGATGTTTTAACTCAGTATTTTAACTTTATTAATGTTCCCAGAGACCTATCAGTGCCAGAGGTAATAATCCTTTTGTTTAGATTGGAAATCGATGTTGAGAACTTATATAAGTCTTCAATTTAGAAGTAGCAAAAATCCATTTCCAGTTAGAATTAACTATAATGTATCAGAAGTTCCTAATGTCATAAACACTTGTTTTCTTTAATCACATTAGGCTATATACTCTTTTACGCACATATAACTATTTATATACATATAAATACTAGACCTATTCTAAAGCCACTTTTTTTTCTTTTTGGCTCTATAATACCGTGACTTCATTTACCTAAGTTGGTGTCTGTAAAGCTGGTTTGAAAAAATATATGTTTTTACTTGTATGTTTAACTTCGTGCTGTTCAACGAAGACAGTGATACTGATTCTATTTCCAGTTGGGCTTGTGCGTTTGGATTTTTAAACTACTGGTTGTCTTGAACTTGACATATTCATGTGTTGGATTTCCATATTCATGTATTTCCCACATTTTCCTAAATTTTTTTCTAAAAAAATTGCAGACTATATTCCTCAAAAGTCAAATTAATTTTCTTATGTCAATAAATTTTTCTCACATGAATTGAAAAATGCATCTCCTATTGATTTTGAAATCAAGAAATAAAAGGCAGAATATTTCATCATTCAGTCATGCATGTTTTGAGAAATGCTGATTGTTGTTATAGGAATTCTGAAGGTATAATATTTATTATTATAGTAGTTACAAAGTTGTATATCAAAAATATCAAGCCATATACAGGTTTTGGGATTTAAAGTGGCATGATTGGGGCACCTGGGGGGCTTAGTCGGTTAAGCAGCTACCTTTGGCTCAGGTCATGGTCCCCGGGTCTTGGGATCCAGTCCTGTGTAGGGCTCCCAGTGGAAGGCCTGCTTCTCCGTCTCCCTCTGCCCCTCCCCCCTGCTCCTGCGCGTGCACACACACACACTCTCAAATGAATAATAAAATCTCAAAAAAAATAGGCATGATTATTTTTCACTTATTAAGTACCCCAAATCCTCAGCTCAGTTAGTTTGGGACTCATGAAGACAAAGTTGCCTGTTGTGTCTTCATCTCTTAATTTTCTTTGGTGTGCTACAGAGCTTCTTAAATTTTACTGTACTTATACATTACCTGGGAATCATGTAAACAGGTATTGGGTCAGTATTCTGGGATAGACCTTGATATTCTGCTTTTCTAATGCACTTCTTAAGTGATGCCATTGTTGCTGGTTTGGACAACACTTGAAATAGCAAGAATATATAGTAACCTTTCTTCTCTCTTCTTCTGGAAATAGATTTCTATTGGGAAACCCATTCTATGTGGCATGAGACATGACCTAGATATTGGCCAATCAGAATCTCCCCTAACAAGTGATTTGGAGAGTCAAGATGATTTTTCTTCCAGGAGCTGTAGAAGTTGGGGTTATCTTTCCTGGCCCATCTAATATCAAAGAATAAGGCTAATTTGAAAAAGGGTAAGTGAACAGAGATGAGAGACAAGAGTGTGTCCTCAGAGCATTGTTTGGATTTCTGGATCTGAATGTACTTAATATAATTCATCCTTGGAATTACTGGTTAATACAGTTTTTTACTTAAGCTAGTCTGAGTTTCTCCCTCTGTTACATTTAATCCTGAAAAATATACTAAGCTTGGCCATTCATTAAATCCTAACTGGTGATAAAGATTTTGGTAAGTATAGAGTCGTATATAACTTGAAACGTACTGACCTAGAAATATTCTAATACAAATTTAGAAGCAATGTGGTTCATTCCCAATGTTACAATTGACTTAAGAGAATTATTTACCTAAAGATGTATAATAATCTGCCTTCTTGATGAAGGGGACTTTGGATACCTACTTTTCCACTTTGTAGATGAAGACATCAAAATTCACACATCTTGTTTAAGGCTACATCTGAAGTTACAGAACCCAAAACCTATGTCTCCCCTTCTCATGCTGTAATTCTTTCCTGAGTCATTTATTCCTTATTGTATAAAGACATTGTGTAGATTGCTCTTATTTCCATAAAATTGATTATATTGTCTAAACATTTTTGTTAACACACTTTATATGTGTATACACATTTCAGAATATGGGAGAATCATATAGTAAGGCACATGTACAACTTGATAGCTGATCTATAAATATATAAACACTGAAATAATGTTATTTTCTAAATGTGATCCAAAAGTACTTCTGGTTACAAATCACTGTCAAATCCACACATTGAGAAAAAGTACTGTTGTTTAAAAATTCAGAAAAAAACATTTTTGTAAGATTAGTTAATTTAACTTTTAAATTTATGTGCTCTTGAAGTACTAGAAACTTGGACATATCACAGCAAGAGGGAATTGGTGCCTGAAAGTGAAACTATTTTACCTGGTTAAGTTTGGTTCATATAGAGGACTGGAATTTATATAATGAACTTATAGGTTTTATTAAAAAAAGCATCCATAATTTGATGAATTATTAAGCCAAACACTGATAAATTAGTATTAAAAATTCCTTTAAGGCTTCAGTAATTCTCTTTGGTGGCTTGAACCAATTCTTATCCAGATTGGCTTACAATAGAGTTTAATTGTAGTCCAAATAGTGTTTGCATGTGTGATGAGTTACTGACATGATCAAGATTCAAATAACTCTCCAAACAATTTTACAAAAAAGAAAAAAACAAAACACTTTATTTTCCACAAGGAAGAGCAATAGGAAAAATTAAATCATTTCCCACATATTGTTTTCTTAAAACAGAGCCTACAAGGACATATTCAGCACCAAATAAAACAGGAAAAAAAAGAGAAATTACAAACAGCCATAGAATATAATCTATAAAGCAAACATTTAATATTGCACTTTGTTTTGCTAATGTTTTGGATTTTACTTTTCCTCATTGCAAAATCAGGAATCTATCTTGAATACTGGAATACAACTGTGAACCTCACATCTTATGTCAGGAATTGACCAATATTTAGAAAAGAGTAAAGTAATGCCTCTAAATAAGAAAGTAAAGAAATACTTTAATGGGGTAAATAAAACTTTATTTGATAAAGTTTTATATATTTAAAATTTAATCACATTTTATTTTGTGACCCAGTGCCAATTATCAGAATATTGGTCATTCTTGCTTCATGTGTTATTTATAAGAGTATATGGTGATAAGTATTCCAATGCTATGCATATCAACAATTGTTCCCTAGTCAGACATAAGAGAGAAAAGGGATTTTCAGACAATCCCCCCCAAACAAAAATAAAACCACCAAATGCCCTTTATGCCAAATATTCCATTAGCTTCTTTTGAGGGGGACATTCACAAAATGATTTAACAACAATAAAAAAATATTTCACCCCCATTTCCTTATTATCTAGTATTAGTTTGCTACGGGAGCCCAAACCCTTTACTGAATCACTTAAAACGCGATTCGTTTTTACGCTGGGCTTTCTTCACCCTGTCAGCATTTTTCAAACATGAATTGTCTTCCATGTTTTCTTAAAGGCCACTTATGGAAAAGCCTATTTGTTTTGTATGAAGCTTTAAGACAGTATTTAACCAGGTCAAGCACCAAGCCAGAGTTACTATTTTCAGCCACTTTATTAACTGTGGGGTTAAATGGCAGGATAGATGTAACACCCATTTCACACGTATGTTGCAACATCACAGATGCTGATTTTCATTAAAAACATCAGAGCTGAATTCCTTCTAAAATAAGACCATCAGTACACTTGGTACCTTGGAAAATGGTTTTTAAGTGTCATCATGAATGCTGGTATATTTGTTATGAGCCAACTGTAAATTATCTTTAATATAAACTATAATTTACTGATGTGGTTGCTCTTATCTATATATACTCAAAGTGAGTGGTTTCTCATGTTTAGCAAAATGTTCTTTAGGTAATGGAAAAAATACTTTCACTAGAAAAACCACAAAAATAGAAAACAGTTCTCATTCCAGCACACGTTCTAGTATTTATAATTTTGAAGTTATACAGTTTTAGAATAAACTTGGGTTTTCAAGCTCTGAGAAGCTTGAGCAGGATAGGAAATGTATAAATTAAGCTCTCTAATCGTAACCTGAATATATATATATATTCCTGCTCATTAAAACACTCTGCACCAGCAAAAATGATTTCCAACATATGTGTTTTGGAGGTAATTAAGTAACTCTGTTATAAAAATAAATGCACTTTCTCCTCCTCTCCAGTGACTGGAAAATTTCCATACTCTTAAAATAATAAAAATAACAATAATTTTTAAGAGCAACAAGCCCTTAACTCTTTGCTGGTGCCTGCCATACTGCCTATCTTTACTCCATTCTTAGCTCTGCTAGTTTCTTCATGTAATGATAAAAAGGGAATGTGGGTGGGGTATCACTTTTGTGTATGTCCCTTTTCCAAATTTCCCTCTCCAAAAAGCCAACCAACCAAACAAACAAAATAACAGTGCAACAAAACACAAATAGCATTCCAACAGTTTGGCAAGTGATGCGTTCACCTGAGATTAAGTGATTTTAGGCAGTCAGTAACAAAATGCTGCTTTGCTGTAATAGTAGAAAGGCAACAAATTCTTAAAAGAAACCAAGAAGGTATACAATCTTGACAAAGTCTCTTATTAGCTTCCTCCTCTTATCTCTTTTCCCACATATCTGTTGCGTATCTACTACAGTAGGCTGCAAAACATACAGCAAGAAGGATTGGCTTGAAGGCATTTGATGTTTGTAAATAAATCCACAATAGGATCCAAGCTGAAGAGGTGATACATGGTCAGCCTAGTAGGACATTTCTGAGCATGTGCATACGCAGGTAAAGTCCAGGCTATATTAAATTAAAAAAAAAAAGTCAGTGCGTTTTTTTCATGTTAAAGTTTTTTCAAAGCTTTCTTTTGTTCCTTGTTGTGCTGACCACAAACAAGTTTTTAAAGAGTATCAAGAGTCTGGCATAAATGGAAAAAAAAAAAAAGCTGTAGTGACATCGGAACTGCACAATGTAAGCATTGAGCATGTGCAAATTTTCAAATAAAAAGAAGGAAATCATCCCTCTTTACAACGTGGTGTCTTGACACGTATGACCATAGGCTAAGAAGACTGCTCTTAGTATGTGCCTGTTTTAAAGGAGAAAAGCTTAGATCTTCAAGCATGTTGGAGCAGTCCCAGAATGTTGCTGTAGGCTTCTAAAGCATGATCACTGGCTGTTTCATGTATTTGCCATTTTTCTGGGCAAAAGCAATTCCACTTCCTCTGAAAACGTGTCTCCAAGATACTTCTCTGTCCTCAGCTGGGAAGAGATACAGTTCAGAACCCACATCAACTTGATTTAACCAAGTGTTCCTTCAACGAGAGGGGCAGGATGGTCTATCATCTGCTGACTGATCAGGATTTGGATCAATCTAAAAAAAAAAAGTGAAAAAAAATTACAAAGTGATTTGATAAAGTCTAGTAAAAATGCAGCAATGACGAACATTGTTAAGTATTACTGAGGAATTGAATCAGAAAGAACATACACAGCATGTAGGGGAAGGGAGAAAAGAATACTAGTATTATCTATAAAGTGTCTGATATTTAATTACTAGATAAATAAAATTTATAAAGGTATGCCCAAATAGTTTTCTTTCCCAAAAGCTAATGGTAAAATTTTACCAGGGAACGGTGTTTCACTCAGCATTTAGTAGTACTTAAGATTCAAATACACAGTGGAGAACATTTTCATAGTAATGATCTCCTTTTGTAAAGTATCCCTTTCATCCTTTTACAAAAAAGTCAATTCATCTCTTTTCTAGGCTTTGGGAAGAATGCAGTTGTGTAAACAATGTTCTTGGAGCTTATTTGAAGTAATAACCTGTGAATGTAAAACCCCAGAGAGGGCCTAGGAAAACTGTATCAAGAAATAGCAGTGCTGAACCCAAAATGCTCTAGAGTCTGCCCACCTTCTCTATGACTAGAGAGACTTTCATATGCACATACATTTAAGCAAAATGAATATATTTCAGTTGCTTCTCAGGTACAGAGAGAATGGGCACAGGAAGGCAACTAGTTGGCTTTAATACATTTCTTTTACTGAAACATCTTTTGGACAAGACCCATTTTTATTTGCATTTAAATGTGGCACAATCCAAAGTGACTCACAAAACTTTAGGTAAAACATATTTTTGAAGGAAAAAAAGCAAGTAACTTTTAATGACTTAAGAGAAAAACACTTTAATACAATCTGGAACTTCCCCCCTTCTATGTAACTATTAACTGAATCACATTCTGAATCAATTTAGGATTTTAAAAGTTTTTAATTCTCTTATCTTTAGTTCACTTTAAGGTAGTAGAATTTTGCCACAAATTGCTTAAAAGTGGATACTGAGATTGCCATTCTTTTAAAATGCCTGTTGTACAGCCAGAAAGTCTCAGATCAAATCAGGAATTACTGACTTAAGATAGCAACATTGGCATAAAAATGTAGTAATGAAATCTGTACTAAGTGGGAGAACATTTTTAGCATGTAAGGGAAAACTTTGTGAAATGGAATTGTGGGATAGAAAAATTATGGCTAATGAATTATTTGCAAGAACAAATTCTAAATATCCTATAATCAAGGAATAAAGTGGATCTTCTATTAACCACCTCTGGAGGAAAATGGACTCTTCTAGTCATGATATTAAGGGGGGGAAAGCAGCAATTTCTTGCAGAGTGAAGCAATCCCATTCGGGTCTTATTTGGGAATTAATATTTCATTGTTAAATAGCTAAACTGTGATAACCAAAAGGATAAGGTCGATTCTAGTGTATTTACAAAATTACTTGGCATTATTATGGGTAGGTATCAAGGCCAACTTTAAAGCCCTGCACAACATATATTAAGATGTATTCTGAAGATTCGACTTAACAATCACCTTCCCAGGGAAGCCTTCCTGATTTCCAAGGCCTAATGAACTGCTCTTCAAATGAACTGTGTGCATTCCTATCCCATTGTTACGGAATATTTTGCTTCTAAATTTGTTCTCATCAGTCTGTGAGCTTCTCCCAAGTAAGAGTCATGTTTTACTCACGTAAATGCTTAGTGGTCAATATGAGATGAATAAAAATAAATGGTGTAGAAATGTTTGTCTAACATATTTTTTGCAAATGTTATTTTTCCCTATGACTGGGAATGTAAAAATGTGCAAGAATTAAATTGGAAAAGGATGATAAGATAAATTCTAGCTACTTAATTAGTTCATGATTGCAAAATGCCACTCCTATTGATGCTTTAACATATTAATTATTCCCTATTTCCCCAATAATATAAGAATCCTACTTATTAAATTTAATGTTTAATCCTGTTGCTCTAGGTTATGTTTCTCTATTAAATATGATGTTAATCAAAACCTAAATGTATTTTTTAAGAAGTCTGTAATGCTATATTTCCCAGGAGAGTCAGCCCATTTCAGACTTGAGGAGTTGTGCTTACTTCTGAATAAAGAGGTGGAGGCAAGAACCGGAACTCCTGGATATATGCAAACAGTGGTCCTTGAAGCGCTCTCTCAAAGTCATCACAAGCACTCACTGGTGCAAGATTGTTACGCCTTTGTTCCTCCGTTACCACTTCTGCATAGCTGGGTGGTGCTGAAGGAAAAAGATACACGCAATTCGAACAGCATGTTCTTATGCATGTCAAAATACACAGAATAGTAGATATTAAAAAGGAATGTCAAGGTAAAAATAGTAATTGTTTTGTGATTAAAACTAGGGGGATATGGGTTTTAAATCTGACATTAGGGACACATCTACTTCCTACAGATACAGACAAAAGTTTATCTAGTCATAAAATATTATTAGCAAAATTATGTTCTTGAAAATAGTAATAAAGAAATTAGGCTTAAATACGCATTATCAAATTACCTTCAGGTCTTTCACGTAGGGATAAACCAAGCCAGTTCATATTCATGCTACACTGACTGCTTACACTTGAGGTTCTGCTACCAAACGGGTGTAGAGGAATGGTACCAATGACAAGGGGCAAATTAAGAAATAAATCCATAGCTCCAGGAATATCCACATATACCTAAACATTGAAAGGAGATGGTAGGTTTAAAATTACAAGCATTATTTCTTTTTTTAAAAACTAGTAACCCAATTTTAATGTTATCTTAGGCCTTCATTTACTTATATATACATAGAACATACAAGAAAAATTCCTCCACTACATGTAATACTGTGTGGCACATTTACATGTGACATAAATTAGTAATTGTAACTCACAGATTTACATATACTTGTGTATATCAGATATAGAATATAAAAACCAAATCCTGGAATAAGAAAAAATGATATCCTCATGACTTTAATACTAAACAACAAACCCTTAAATCTATACCTACCATTAGTGAATATTCCACACGAATTATGCTACAGTCGAGGATAGAGGGAGAAACTGGTGGAATTTTCAGCAACTTTCCATTCCACGTATCCGTCTTTCCAGATGATAAGGATTCCCCACGCAAGTTAGCCACAAGCTGTTTTACTTCCTTCATTTTCCCTTTGGCATAGAAGGCCTGTGTTTGGTAAATGGCTGCCTTTGGCACTACCATTCGGGAAGAGCAGTTCTCAATCTCAGCAAATATCTGAATTGATTCACCTAGAGGGAAAAGAATATGAATCTACTGTTAAGCAAAAACAACCAAAACTCCAGAAATGTAGATTGTTAAGCCAAAGTCTGAACGTTCAATGGACTACATGGATGAAAAACAGTCCCAAAAGTGGCAGGTAACTTAGAATTATAAAAATGAACTATTCATTTCTAGTAGCTATTTAAAAATGGACACTACATTCCCATTTATGAAAGAAAACTGGGTTATTTTACCAAAGGATACTGTATTATGTTTGCATTTAGTAAAAATACTATACATTTATACACAAAAGCTAAGTGAAGAAAGATCATTTTCATTGGGAATCCATCTCATACATACCTGGGGTATAGCCCTTCCTTTCAATTTTGGCACTTAAGGATATTGGGCCTGAGGTACAGAACCAGCAACAGAGAGTCTTTTCTTTTGTGCCTGCTTGGGGTGACTGTAAGAAATAAATTTAGAGAAAAAGGTCAATGCACAAATTAGGACAGTGTGACAGAACGTTTTAAAATAAAACCCTAAATTCTTGGAGAATTAAAATTACAAGCAATGTAGCTTTTTTCCAAGTGTATTCAAATATACTTTTTTAAAAAACTAATCAATGGCTTCTGAATTATACAATAATTTTTGTCTTTATATAAATCTCCATCCAAGGGCTTAACATCATATGCCATAAACATAGTTTTAGCTCACATTATTTACATATACAGTAATTAAAAACAACCTATCAAACAAAAAAACCCTTTCCACATTCCACTTCAACTGCCTTAAAAAAAAAAAAAAAAAAGGCAGCTTGGAAAGCAACTTGGTTATAATCCCAAATGTTAACATCTTTCTTCGAGAATGTAAAAATCATTATGTGAAAAAAGGAAAACTCTCATTTTTAAGATTCTTATTTGCTTAAAGATGTTATCACTTGTTTAAACCAAATAAAGTTTTTAAAGTCAAATTTGATCTCATGAAAAAATGCAATTAAAAAGGATTTCTTTTAAAATAGAATTCTTTTTTTTCACGAAAGTGACAATCTCCCCATCATTTGACAACTATCCCTATATTGGAATATGCAATGCAGTTCAAATTTTAGATTATGATATTTTCATAGTAAGTGATATTGTCTTATAATAATTGATACTACCGTTCCTCCTCTACTAAAATTATCCAGGGAATAGATCTATTTTTTGTTATTCTTTTAACTTCCGAGTGAGAGTTATTTCATACCATATGCTGTTTTTACTTTTAAAATTTTCTTAAAGTTATTACAATGTCAGAAAATATGAGCATTTTCTTCACTAATTTGTGTGCTCTTGACTGTATTTTTAAAAATAAATTAATATTTATGGAATTTAAAATCACTATTTTAAAATTATACAGATTGCATAGTTTAGGTGATTATTCTTTAGTATTTATATGCCAAAAACAAAGAATGAAGAATTCAGTCAATTCTTACCAGTAATGAAGGAGTGTTGATATCTATATGCTCAAAGACTGTAAATTCCTTCTTTAATTTTACTGGTAGAAGCCAAGGCCTGTGCAATTCGGCTTTCACCCAATAGCGCACACTGCCATGTCGGCCTTCGAATGAGGTAGCAAGTGGTCTGTGCAGAATATAAAGTTCAATATATTAATTTTATACCTCTTTTTAATAATTATACAGTAGGTCAGCATAGAAGTGTTACTATATTGCACTGTTTATGTACCAATGAGGTATCAAACAGAATTTTTTTAATTTCCAAAGGGATAAGTCATTGGGGAAAAAAAAAAACCTGTTTTCCAAAAAACAATAGCTAACACTAAAGTATTAAAGAAATTTTGCTTTAAAAAGCCAGAAGAATACAATTCCTTTAAACTAAGAAGAGGCTACTTTTAAAGCTGGTGGCAAAATTATGAAAGTTTGGAAATCAATTCTTTAAAGATTGAAAATTTAAAAACAAAGTTAAGAATGGTTTTAGTATTTCTACTGAGAAATTCTACAGACTGACTAGGAATTTTCTCTCTTTTTATAGTAACTAAGAAGGTCTAGAAAATGCCTGGAACAGCTGTTATTAATTTCAAAAATTTCACCTTTTATAAAGTCTACTAAAAATCTAAAAAGCTGCTTTTCCATTTCTAGTTTTCTCATGTTCTCTTTTTGGCCATGTTTTCTAACTTTATAGGCTTAATAAGAGAAAGAAACATTTCTATTAATATGTATCAAAAGAATCGGAACTGGTTTTCAACTCTCCCAGATTTTATTAATTGTGGAAGGTTTTATTTCAATTAAGTTTAGTCTCTTTTTCATAATTTCATTAGAAAAATGCCTAGTGTCCAGTTATTTACTAACTTAGATTAACATGAGAAGTAGTGGTTTTTACAGAATTTTTTTTTGCATTTTGGACTTCTACATTAACGTGTATAGCACAGAAAAGTAAAATGCAGTATTTATGTTAGTCTTCCAAAGTCTATTTTAAATGACTTTGGGTTATAGAGAAATTATTCAGACCCAATATAAGCATTATATTCACAGACTTACAGTATTTCTCTTAAAAGTAGGGCATTACATTTAGAATGATGTTAGGTAAATATGGTAAATAGAATACTCTGAAAAATACCATTTATGAGTTCTATCCGCATATAACAACTCAAGTACTAGAATTAACAAAGATTATTAAGAAAATTGGGGGGGTATAATCTCTTCTGATGATCTATTTTTACATTAAGAATAAACCACCTTCCTTTTTCCATACTATATTCCATGCCTCATATTCAGTTATCTGATGGGTGTTTCCTTTTAAGTCCAGGTCATAGTATCACTCTTGTTTGTGACTTTTTCAATAGCTCTTCGCACAGAAGCTACTGAATTCGTATCAAAAGAACATCACTTTTAAAGTTAGGATATTCCTAATTATGTTTATCTTTTTACCTTACTGCTGTTGGTTAGCATTAGCAGAAAAGATAAAACACTGGATTTTTATAAATTACTGAATAAGAGACTTGTAAGTTCTATGCTTCTGCTAATTTCAACTGACAATAAAATAGAAAGTGCTTACATTCAGACTAGCACCTTCCAATACTCAGGGTACAGGAAATACTGTTTAAGTTTTAAAGACCTCATAGATTTGGAGACAGAGTACTAATAAGAATTGAGCTCTCCTTTTATAATTTTGCCAGGCTACATTAAAAAGCAGCTTCTTTTTGTAGTGTATTGTTTTCCTCTAGCAACATTCAGTGATGAAAAGGGTTTTTTTTTTTAAACTAAAAATATTTAAATTTAGAATAATTTTAACTTTAAAAGAATGGAGGTTTATGAAAAATGCCTGTTACTCATAATACTTACGTCTGTGGAAGCTCGAAGCTGAATGCATATTCATGCCTTCCTGAATGAATAGTGTTGAAGCCTTCTTCTGAATTATCATCATCTAAGACAAACAGAAAAAGAAAACAAAAGACTCGATATTAAACCTTTGCACACTCCTCCCGGTGCCAATACTTAAAGGTACTCCTATAATAATTAAGGCCACAAGCTTTGGAGTCTGAGAGATCTTAATTCTAACTTTTGTCACTTCCTCTGTTTGAACTACAAATCCCAACTCTTCTGTTGCCTCATCTGTAAGGTGGGGATAATCAATACTTATACCCTTAAAGGCAGTTTTTTAATGGTAAATGACCCAAACTGTAAAGCATCTGTATCTAATACAGTGTATGTTCAACAAGAGTCAGAGCTCAAATCTCTCACTTAAGGGTTATCTTTGTCTCCAATGGTTTACTTAAATATTTATCCTAAGACTATATATAAAATAAAAATTGTGCAAACCTTTAAGGTCTGTCAGTTTTGATGCAGATGACATGAATGTTACAATTCTAAAACCATTAGAAAACTTCATCAAATGTTGACGTTAAAAAGAAAAAAGGAACACTGACTTTAATGTCAGTTTCAGAGCTAAAAATAAAAATTCTTTATTGAACCTAAAATGATCACACTAAGTCTGTCCTAGCAACAGCTAGAAATTTGCATATATAAAAAATATATCTTAAGATTTAAAAGGTGCCTGCTTACCGGGAAACACTGTTCCACATCCTTGAAAAATGAACACTAAGTTGTTTCTAACTGCCTTCATTTTATAACCCATTTTCTTTAGGCCAAGTATTTTTAAAATTTCTCCAAAATATATATATTTAACGAAAATGTGGGAGGGGATTCTGGATTCTTTTTTTAGCCTTCTGAGTAGATAGTATAATTAGATAAATGTCTTAGTGATATAGTTTTTCAGCGTAGAAGCCAACATTAACCATGAAAGTAGATGAAATTGGTATTGTCATTTAACTTTTCCACACCAAAGTACTGAAGCTACAGAACGTGATGCTTCCCTTACATCAAAAGAGAAAAGGGGGAAAAAGCGTCTATATGCGCATACTTTTATTCAGAAATCACAATGATTCTCTTTAATCTCAGTACTATTTCCCTCGCCCCTTCTGCAAATCCTCTGAACGAATTTCAGCACCGAAAACTGACTGGTGAGTTGGGGGCCATTTAAATTCGCTCCCCTCGAAGGCGCCCAAAGTTTGCCTCCCTCTCCTTTTCTTCCCTTCTCGCTCCCTTTTTGTGCCAGCTCAGCAGTCTCATTGAGGCGAGCGGCGGCGGCCGCGCCGTGGTAAACAAGTGCCGGGCTGTCAATCAAGAACTAGACCGGAGCAGGAGAGGACCGGCCTAAACCGGCGCGAGCAGATCCCAGCCGGCCCGCCCGCGCGCCGCCGCCGCCGCCCGCGCGCTCCGCTATACATACGGCATACGTCGCGCGGCGCTCGCGCTCGCGCTCGCGCAACCTAGCCTGCTGGACTGGGGGCGGGTCGACGGCACCGCGGCGCTTCCGCTATACACGCCCCAGCCGGTGACCGGTTCGATCTGGCTCGGGCCACCCTGACACCTTTACAGTGTGGTGAGGGAAACGGGGCGGGGGGTGCGTGGGGGCAGGGCTGCACGGTCTCTGGGAAACAATGGGGAGGGGTCAGAGGATACTCGCCGAGGCCCCCATCCAGCTTTCGATGTTCACTTTTCCTTCCCCTCCTGGACAGCCTTTACGTGTAGTCTGTCCCCTCAGGTCAATCAAGGTAGCCGCTCTGGTGACTGCATAGGTCGGGGAACACGCTTTGTTTCAGCTAAGAGGAAATGATCGTTTATAGAAACCACCTGACATCTTCCAGCCGAAAAACAGGAAAATGGGGTCCTGCTAACCCTGCCTACCCAAGTTCCTTCTGCCAGGTTTGTCAGCTAAAGTTACGCCCAGGGGCCCTTCGGCACCTGTAAGGCCAGCAGGAGCTTCTCCCCATCTACTCTGCTGAAACCCCAGATCCCTTCTTTCCGGGGCCCCAAGCGCAGGCCGAGGTGAGGGGCGACAACATTCTGTGACACGAGTCACGGCGCCCCCAGAAGCTCCGGGAGGGACGCGAATAGGGGCGGGGGCAGCCGCTCTGGAGGGACCTTTACCGGCGCACGCCGGTTCCAAGCCTCGCCCCAACCGGCGCGAGCCCACTCTCCCCACCCGCCCGCGCCCAATCCAATCAGAGCCTGGCATCGCCTTAGCAACAGGCTAACAAACGCGGCTCCGCCTATCGCCGGGCGCCCGGGGCGGGGTCTCAGTTACCAGGCTAGTTTGAGAGGTCCCACTTTCAAGTCATTGAAACTATTCCAGCCAAGAGCTCGTCCACGCTTTGCAGGGGTTGAGGGGCATCTCGTGGGGTACGGGGTACATAGTTTTCCTTTACCATGAAATCATGGAGGAACTAATGAAATTGTGTTTGTCACCGTAAGTCGTTATTCTACTTTTATCCCATTGCAAGCCTCAACTCCCTCAAAACCTTTGTTTCTTACCCGTTTTATAAAAAAACCTGCAATGTCCAGAAAGGTTCAAACACAAACTCATATGTGTTTGCTTTTCAACAAATACCAAGGCTGTCATTCGGCATTTACATTTCTTACCAGTGTTACTGCTTGGAAAGATTAACTAAAAATTATTTCAGGATGCAGATTACCTACGTGTAATTGTGAAAAGCCAACTAAAGAACTGATTTCATCTTAATACTTAAAAAAAAAAAAAAGGGAATTACATGCCGTAACTCATAGCATCCTTCATTTCGACACTTGTCTTAGTTCAATTAGCACTTCCTCAGGGATGTGTATTTTTTAACATAAAAAAAGGTTAAAGATGTGCTGTACTAACTGAAAAATCGTCAACATTTGAACTAAATACTGCATTAAAAAGGAGAAGCATAAAATTACATAACCAGTTTTAACATTATATTCTTCTTGGGCTAGGAATTAAGTCATCGCCACCACCTGACGCGTGTAACCAATCTGCTGAGAGCAGAACAAGCGCCCCTCCTCACCACCCCCCAGAACTGGTCCGAAACAGGATTGAACCGCTTCTAACAAAGGGTGGAAACTTGGAAAAACAAGCTTAGAGTCTCCTATATTTCCACAATGTAACCATTTAAACAATAGATTGGAAATCTCAGGACCCCTTCTCCCCTTGACAACCCTTTATCTCCCTTTTCTAACCAAAAATCAAATCCAATGTGCCGAATACTTTTCAATTCCATTTGACTGGCACGGGTTTCATTGAATGCACGTTCCAAAGTTAGGCATCATACTCGGAAAAGAAGAGGACTGACCCGAAATGGTTTCTAAGACTGATTTGAAACCCATCATAATGATAGATACTGTCCTTTAAGAGAGAGAATGCTTGATGTAAATTTATAAAGGATCTGGAGAGAACAGGGAAAAAACACGTGGGGTGTCGATACCATATGTCAAAATAAGCCACAGAAATCCTTTATCAAAGAACAATGATGAATTCCTTAAAGTATTTTGCGTGTCAGTATTAAAAATGAAAACCACCTATTAACCCACTTAAAAATGTTATTCCATTTCTTCTAAGATCTAGGGTTGCAAAGTGCAAGGAAAAAATCGAATATTGCACTGCAGATTTTGGCAATTCATTAGTAAAATAACTGAATGGGATTTAAGTAGAATTTACAAGTAAGGTAGAAAGGTATTGCAAGTGCGTATGGCACAGACCAAGCCGGGTATAGAGGTAGTTGAATAAGTGCAGTTTGCAGTCACTTTGCAGATGCCTGCATGCATTACGGCTTAACCCACGATGAATGTCAAGGAGAACCCAAATCTTCCAACTTTGCTAATCTTTATCTAACTGCTATGTGTTATGCCAGGAGTAGAATTACATTAATTCAGACAAATTGAAAAGGTACTTTCCCAAAGAAAAACAGGTCTAGTTACTTCTGAATAATATATAAAAACTTACCTCTTTCGTGCCCAATTAAGATGTCTTTATGGTTGAAATATTCTACTTCTTCAGTGTAATTCTGTGTATAGGCAGTATTGGAGCCGGCGTTTCTTGATTCCGTCCAGCGTACTTTCGCATGTCCTCTTGCATGAATTTTAAGAGATTTTACTCTGATTTCCCCAGTAACTTCTAAATTCACCCTTCCTGAGACTGTATCCCCACTTGAATACACAGGGACATTGCTGTCATTAAGACAGTCAAAGCTTATTGTCAAACTCTTCACCTTTCCCAGCACCATGTTTATAACAAAATCTATAAAAATATAATGTAAGACAAAAAAGTCAAGATCACATATAAAATGTGATCTTCACCTAACACTGATCGATGTCTTTGCCGTGCAAAAAGCTTGCAGGCAAGATCAGTGATTCTTTACAAATAGTTCATTGAGATTTCTTAAAAAGTCAGGGCAGCAGGGAGGCTGCTCCTCCACGATCCTGCAAGTCTCAGTGGTCTCCTTACAAAGACGGGCGGCTGGAGGCTGCCAGCTCACTTTAAGAGCAGCTTTGTGAAAAACAACCCCAGTGCGCATGCGCACGCCGCGGCTGCTGTCCGCCCTCTCTGCGCGTCCCCTCTCGCGCCCGGCTCGCTCCCTCGCTCGCTCGCTCGCTCGCTCGCGGGTACAGTAGGTGTACGGCTAAGGGAAGAAGACAGTGGGGCTGTCGGGAGGTTGAACCTGACTTCTCTTCATTGTGGGCTCCTATTGGTAGGCAGGCTACCGTAAACCCTCGACGTGCTATCTGGTGCCCCTTACCGAGCACACTCTAATAGATAATGAAAGAGTGGGGTGGGAAGGTGTTTGCAAAGCCAAGTGAGGATAAACTGCTGAGTGACCGGCCGAAGCGTGCGTTACCGGCACTGCAGGGTTTTGCCCACTGCTTGGATGGAAGGTGGAATAAGTGATGTGTGAAGAGAGATGGGGAAAGGGGTGAAAGAAACCGGTTGAGCAAGCGACTGGGGTTGCTGAGCATAATCTACCGAATTTCAAAAGAAAACGTAATAAAAACCAGACAAGAAATAATGATCATAGACAAGAGCATTCTTGACTTGGATTTTTAAAAAGAGCAGTGCGTTGTAGGCAGTGTGGAGATGAACTCAGGCGAGGCCAAAGGAACCTTACAAGAGAATACTATAAGGAGCAAGAAAGAGAAGCAACTATATAAGTTTTGTTTTGTTTTGTTTTGTTTTTTAAATCAGTAGGCTTCGCTTTCTCAACTGTTTTTTTCTTCCATCTCTTAATTAGAAACGAAAAGCAACCAAGTTGTTTGCATGATGACACCAGGGGGAAAAAGGCCTGACCACTTCCTAGAAGGAAGAAAAGAGACTTTTTAAAGACACCACCTACAGCTAGATGTGCAGTGTATGACATGATTACAACTCCTGTGTCCAGAGGATTAAAAATGGAGTTCGGCCTAAAAAAGTACCACCTTAAAAGAAGCAGCATGACACAGTGTTTTAGTTGACATCACGTTCACAACATAATAGAAAAATCTTTGTTAGAAATTAGTGAAGCCTGGAAGATTTTTTTTTTTTTTTTAAAGCATGATTTGGTATATAATAGAGCTATGTTTTGTAAAGTTCTAATAATTTTTACAAAGCCAATAGCCTGAGACTGTTCAACATAGTAATTCTCCTAATACATCTTAAAGACAAGTACATTTATCTCTTTATTGTGAACATTTTGGTAACAAATGGCAAAAAAATCTAGATTTTTGCAATCAGCAGAACTGTTTCTAAGAGGGAAATGTAGAAGGAAAAATATGAATCTGGAACTATATATTCATAAACAAATACACTTTGGAAGATTTTTTGACTGTACTCATTGGTCTTGCTGTTTTCTTGCTTTTGGGGGAAGAAACAATTTTATTTAGTTGGATTTTAGTTGACAAGGCATTTATCTTGGACTCAGCATTATATATAAATATTCGAAGTATTTGGAGAGTTAATGGGCAGGCCATTTATCTCTAACAGAGTTTAGATGGTTATGTTTAAAACTATGAATTTATGTATTTGAGTGGGAAAAATAGTCTTTTTTTTTTTCTCTCCTCTTGGTTGACACCTGGTGGAAATTCTTGTTGTTCAAGTGCTTGGGATCTTGTACTAGCTTTGGTAACAGATACTGCTTGGGTTTTTTCGCCACCTAGTGGTAAAATGGTGAATTTGCTAAAATGTCCTCTTCTCAGCCTTAAGGTTAAATAATATTTATTAAGCATTCAAATGACGTTGGACAAGAAGTGGATATAAAAGTGCAGTAGACAATTAGGTGTTCATTAATAAATTTGTTTTAAATTCTTAAGGGCTAGTGAACAATAGCTGAATTCTTCAGAATTTTTAGTAAAATTTTTCTAGTTGGAACATAACTTATTTCTGAGAAATTAAGAATCAGCTGTTTAAATAAACTAGAATTGCATTTAACCAGAAAGAACCCTAAGAGATTTACTTGTAGTTTGGAAAGTTGTTTTACCATATTAAATGATTCATTCCTGTGATTATAGTGCATTATTCCTTCTCTTTGAAGCTTTTAGGATATTATAAGTTATTGCCTTTATTATTTACTTTGCTATTTCTCTTCATTTTCTTTTTACTATGACTTCCTAAACACTTTGGTAACTGACAAGTTGCCAGGAAATTTTTATCCCCTGTCATTTTTACTTTAGATCATACTCACTTATCCTAATTATCACCTTTCTTCACTTTGGTTTTAGTCACATAACTATTTTTTAAGTGTCTAAACTTGAGTCTACTTGCTTCCTTTTGTTTACCTCCTATTTATTCCAACTATGGAAACACCAGAAACAACAAACAACAAACAAACAACGCTGGCACCTTTAAATTCCTGTTTATGTTTTATTTTTTTTTAAGTTTATTTATTTAAGTAATCTCTACACCCAACGTGGGGTTTAAACTCACAATCCTGAAATCAAGAGTCACATGCCCTTCTGACTGAGCCAGCCAAGTGCCCCTATGCTTTCCTGTCTAAAAGAAAAAACAAAAACCAAACAAACAAAAAAACCACTTGGACTAAATTTTGGACTAAATGTTTTCTTTCACCTGACTTTTGTAACCTCCCTTTTTAAAATTCCATGTCTAAAAATCTGTCTTTTAGATAAGTTGAAATGTACTGTAGCTGCTATCTTGGTCTTCTGAACTTGTCTCACTAGGCCCTCACTGTATTTTGCATTAAGTTTAAGCTATTCATCTTTACCACCAAGGCTCTCTCCTACTGCACCCTAGCCTACGTCTCATATGCCATCTCCTCCTGCTCATCTGCTAACTCTCTGTACTCCTGTCAAGTACATCTTCTGTCCCCTTTGTTAGTCTGTCTCGCTGTTGCCAATGTGAAGTTACATGCTGCTTTTTGTGCCCAGAACAACATCCCACTGCTGTTATCTCCTTTCCCTTTTCCTAACCCCTCTACTAGACTCAGTTGGCACAACTGAATAAAATTCCAAGTAGACAGAGTAACTAGCTCCCCCTTCCCTTTTTATAGTTTTGTCAGAGCTCAAATAGAAATCTGTCTTTACGGTATTTGTTTCTTGGATTTTATATTCAATGGCTGTTGCACCTTATTGTACAAAGGATTAAACTCATTCTCAAGAACTCTGTCTAAAACTGACAAATGATCATCACTATCAAGATATTTAATATTGATGTGGTATGTAAAAATTACTGCCAAGTCTGGAGTTTTTCACATATCAAAATACTCAATATTATTATTGAGAAGAAAAAGGCAAGCCATCTCAACTGAAAATTTTGGTGTATGGTTGTAAGAAAAACCGTATCAGCAATCTTTTAAAAAATATATGAAATCCATGGTTAATCTTAATTTCAGCTAACACTTGATAGGCTTAAATACTGTAGAACTAGGGGCATTGTTTTTGTTTTTTTTGGTCTTAATTTTGTATTTCAAGATTTTGTAACTGACTTAACTCTTTTCTTTCAGATTTTTTTTTTTTTAATTTATTTGAGAGAGAGAACACGAGCAGGGGGAGAAGGAGAGGGAGAAGCAGGCTTCCTGCTGAGTGAGGAGCCCGACATGGGGCCTGATCTCAGGACTCGGAGATCACGACCGAAGCCGAAGATAGACGCTTCATGGACTGAGCCACTCAGGCACCTCTGACTTAACTCTAATATCTTCAAAATGCAGCAATGACTTCAGTGTGGAGACTGGAGGCAAGATTTGCTATAAGTAAAGTGAGTGAGGTTTTTTATATTTGATAATTATATGCTATGTTTGTTATATTTTTTATACCTAATGGATATTTAAATGTGTTGTGAATTTCATTATAAAATTCAATGCCAAATTTCTGTTTCTGTTCTCCCACATTAAGATATAGTATGATATGTATTATGTGAACACTGGTTAATCTTTTATTTTTGATTTCTTGATTAAAATAAAGTCATCCATAATTCTATCCACCCAGAGATACCACTGTTAACATTTTATTACATTTGCATTTGGTGTACAACTAGTAAAGAAAAGCATTGCCTGTGAAGCAAAAACAATGCTTCATATCATTAGAACATTTTTTTTTTTAAAAGATTTTATTTATTTATTTGAGAGAGAGAATGAGAGAGAGCACTTGAGAGGGGGGAGGGTCAGAGGGAGAAGCAGACTCCCCGCCGAGCAGGGAGCCCGATGCGGGACTCGATCCCGGGACTCCAGGATCATGACCTGAGCCGAAGGCAGTCGCTTAACCGACTGAGCCACCCAGGCGCCCTATCATTAGAACATTTTTGACAACAGATTTGATTAATGGCTTCAAGGGAAAATCTCTTGAATGAATTTGTAACACGTAGGTCCTGCTAAGTTAGATAACTTGATAAAGTTTATTCATCCCACCATGAGTGGCATTGGGCCTATGGGAAGGATCGGAAATACTAAGTTCCTTTTTTTTTTTTTTTATAAGATTTTATTTATTTATTAGAGAGTGAGAGAGCGCCCAAACAGCAGGGAGGGACAGTGGGAGAAGCAGACTCCCCACTGAGCAGGGAGCCCAAGGTGGGGCTTGATCCCAGGATTTTGGGATCATGACCTAAGCCGAAGGCAGATGTTTAACTGACTGAGCCACCAAGGTGCCCCAATGCTAAGTTTCTTTTCTGAACTATTTATGACTTTTGAACAAGCACAACAATGTAATGAGGGTAAAAAAAAATTCTAATTATAATAACAAACATTTTCTGATGGATATTGAGTTTTAGTGGCAAAGTATAATTGAATGCAATCAGTTCTCAGTTTTTTTTTTTTTTTACCTCATATTCATATTTTGCTAACTGGAATTTCATATTTGATATCTTACTTAGAGAATGTTGCTTTTCTGGTCATCTACATTTTTCCTGTTGATGAAGAGGATCATTATTATTGGTGATTTTTAAAACCCAAAACTTGATTGAAAATACAGATTCCAGTTCGGAGGGGGGAAAGATGGCAGAGGAGTAGAGGACCCTATTTCAACTGGTCCCCGGAATTGAGCTGGATAGCTACCAGACCGCTCTGAGCACCCACGAAACCAGCCTGAGATGTAAGAAGATCTGATCTCTACAAACAGAATATCGCAGGCAGTTGGTTTTGAGGTACGAAGCGGAGAGCCGTGATCCTGCGGGCAGATATCGGAGGATAAACGGCAGCGGGAGGGTGCCTGGCCGTGGGGATCTACACTGCTGGTGAGCGACAGCCTCGCCCGCTGGGGACTGGGCACAGACTCGCAGACCGGTAGTGGTGGGAAAGGACTTTAGGGCAGCCCCCGGGGCGGAAACCCGGAGCGGCAGGGTCGCGCGGGTGAACTGGGAGCGGCTGGCGGTTTTAGAAGCACAAAGGGCAGAGATGTGCTCCAACCTGGAGGCATGACTGGGGGCGCTGTGGAGCGGCGCACAACCCAGGACGCTGCAGTTTATAGCAGCACGGACAGAATCGGAGACAGTGTGACCCGGAGAGCTCACTGAAGAACAGACTGAGGTCTCTCTGCTCTGAAGCAGAGGGTTGGAAACGGTCTCTTCTGCTCTGACTCATGGAAGAGACGCGGGAAGGTGCCAGGGAAAGCCGCCAGAGAACAAAAGCCCCAAAGACTGATTCCCACTGAGCCCATCCCCCGCCACAGGGGGGCAGGGCAACTCCGCCCAAACAGGGTTGCCTGAGTAACAGCGGGGCAGACCCCTCCCGCAGAAGACAGGCTGGGAAAACAAGAGGCCAGCAACCCTAAGGTCCCAAGAAAACAGGTGCATCTTGCCTGGGTTCTGGTCAATAATTTGGACTCTATACATTCCCTCAAACACCCATCAACAGAATGATTAGGAGGAGGAGCCCCCAAAACAGAAAAGACTCAGAGATTATGACTTATGCTGCAGATTTACAAATGGATGCAGTTATAACCAAGATGTCGGAGATGGAATTCAGGCTAGCAATTGTGAAGACAATGGCTAGAATGGAGAAATCAATTAATGGCAACATAGAGTCTCTAAGGGCAGAAATGAAAGCTGAATTGGCAGAACTTAAAAATGCTATCAATGAGATCCAATCCAATCTAGATGATCTAACAGCTAGGGTAACTGAGACAGAAGAGACAATAAGCAACCTGGAGGACAATATAATAGATAAAAAGGGAAAAGAGGAGGCCAGGGAAAAACAACTCAGAATCCATGAAAATAGAATCAGAGAAATAAGTGACACCATGAGGCGTTCCAATGTCAGAATAATTGGAATCCCGGAGGGAGTGGAGAGAGAGAGAGGACTAGAAGATGTATTTGAGCAAATCATAGCTGAGAACTTCCCTAATGTGGGGTATAAAACAAACATTCGCATCCTAGAGGCAGAGAGGACCCCTCCCAAGATCAAGGAAAACAGGCCAAGACCCTGGCATGTAATAGTAAAACTCGCAAATCTTAGAACCAAGGAAGCCATCTTAAGGACAGTTAGGGGGAAGAGATTCCTTACGTACAGAGGGAGGAACATCAGAATAACGTCAGACCTATCCACAGAGACCTGGCAAACCAGAAAGGCCTGGCAAGACATATTCAGGGTACTAAATGAGAAGAACATGCAGCCAAGAATACTTTATCCAGCAAGGCTTTCATTTAGAATGGATGGAGAGATGCAGAGCTTCCACGACCAGCAGAAACTGAAAGAATATGTGACTGCTAAGCCGGCCCTGCAAGAAATATTAAGGGGGGGTTCTATAAAAGGAGAAAGACCCCAAGAGTGATCTACAACAGAAATTTACAGGGACAATCTATAAAAACAACGTCTTCACAGGCAACATGATGACAATTAATGCATATCTTTCAATAATCACTCTCAACGTGAATGGCCTAAATGCTCCCATAAAACAGCACAGGGTTGCAGATTGAATAAAAAGACAGGACCCATCCATATGCTGTCTACAAGAGACTCATTTTGAACCTAAAGATACATCCAGACTGAAAGTGAAGGGATGGAGATCCATCTTCCATGCCAGCGGACCTCAAAAGAAAGCTGGGATAGCAATTCTTATATCAGACAAATTAGATTTTAAACTAAAGTCTGTAATTAGATACACAAGAAAGACACTATATCATTCTTAAAGGATCTATCCAACAAGAAGATCTAACAATTGTAAATATCTATGCCCCCAACATGGGAGCAGCCATCTACATAAGCCAACTGTTAACCAAAATAAAGAGTCATATTGATAACAACACATTAATTGTAGGAGACCTCAATACTCCACTCTCAGCAATGGACAGATCATCTAAGCAGAAAATCAACAAGGAAACAAGAGCTTTGAATGATACATTGGACCAGATGGACCTCATAGATATTTACAGAACATTCCACCCTAAAACAACAGAATACTCATTCTTCTCGAATGCACATGGAACTTTCTCCAGAATAGACCACACACTGGGTCACAAATCAGGTCTCAACCGATACCGAAAAACTGAGATTATTCTCTGCATATTCTCAGACCACAATGCTCTAAAACTGGAACTCAATCACAAGAAAAAATTTGGAAGAAATTCAAACACTTGGAAGCTAAAGACCACTCTGCTCAAGAATGTTTGGGTCAACCAGGAAATCAAAGAAGAACTTAAACAATTCATGGAAATCAATGAGAATGAAAACACATCGGTCCAAAACCTATGGGATACTGCAAAGGCAGTCCAAAGTGGGAAATACATAGCCATCCAAGCCTCACTCAAAAAAATAGAAAAATCCCAAATTCACCAACTAACTCTACACCTTAAAGAACTAGAGAAAAAGCAACAAACGACGCCTAAGCCACGCATTAGAAGAGAAATAATTAAAATTAGAGCAGAAATCAATGAATTAGAAACCAGAAACACAGTAGATCAGATCAATGAAACTAGAAGTTGGTTCTTTGAAAGAATTAATAAGATTGATAAACCACTGGCCAGACTTATCCAAAAGAAGAGAGAAAGGACCCAAATTAATAAAATTATGAATGAAAGGGGAGAGATCACGACTAACACCAAGGAAATAGAAACAATTATTAGAAATTATTATCAACAACTATATGCCAATAAACTGAGCAATCTGGATGAAATGGAGGCCTTCCTGGAAACCTGTAAGCTGCCAAGACTGAAACAGGAAGAAACTGACAACCTGAATAGGCCAATAACCAGTAAAGAGATTGAAGCAGTGATCAAAAACCTCCCAAAAAACAAGAGTCCAGGGCCTGATGGATTCCCTGGGGAATTCTTCTTTTTTTTTTTTTTTAAGGTTTTATTTATTTATTCATGAGAGACAGAGAGAGAGACAGAGGCAGAGGGAGAAGCAGGCTCCCCACAGAGCAGGGAGCCCGATGCGGGACTCGATCCCAGGACCCTGGGATCATGACCTGAGCTGAAGGCAGATGCTTAACCGACTGAGCCACCCAGGCGTCCTCCCTCGGGAATTCTACCAAACATTCAAAGAAGAAATAATACCTATTCTACTGAAGCTGTTTCAAAAAATAGAAACAGAAGGAAAACTTCCAAACTCATTCTATGAGGCCAGCATTACCTTAATCCCCAAACCAGGCATAGACCCCATCAAAAAGGAGAATTTCAGACCGATATCCTGATGAATATGGATTCCAAAATCCTAAACAAAATCCTAGCTAATAGGATCCAACAATACATTAAAAGAATCATCCACCACGTCCAAGTGGGATTTATCCCCAGGATGCAAGGGTGGTTCAACATTTGCAAATCAATCAATGTGATAGAACACATTAATAAGAGGAGGGAGAAGAACCATATGGTCCTCTCAACTGATGCAGGAAAAGCATTTGACAAAATACAACATTCTTTCCTGATTAAAACTCTTCAGAGTATAGGGATAGAGGGAACATTCCTCAAGTTCACAAAATCCAGCTATGAAAAACCCACAGCGAATATCATCCTCAATGGGGAAAAGCTGAGAGCCTTTCTCTTAAGATCAGGAACACATCAAGGATGCCCACTCTCGCCACTATTGTTCAACATAGTAATAGAAGTCCTAGCAACAGCAATCAGACAACAAAAAGAAATAAAAGGTATTCAAATTGGCAAAGAAGAAGTCAAACTCTCTCTTTTTGCAGACGACATGATACTTTATGTGGAAAACCCAAAAGACTCCACCCCAAATTATTAGAACTCATCCAGCAATTCAGTAAAGTGGCAGGATACAAAATCAATGCACAGAAATCAGTTGCTTTCTTATACACTAACAATGCAACTGTAGAAAGAGAAATTAGAGAAACGATTCCATTTACAATAGCACAAAAACCACAAGATACCTCGGAATAAACCTAACCAAAGAGGTAAAGGATCTATACTCTAGGAATTACAAAACACTCATGAGAGAAATTGAAGAAGACACAAAAAGATGGAAAAACATTCCATGCTCATGGATCAGAAGAATAAACATTGTTAAAATCTCTGCTACCCAGAGCAATCTATACCTTCAGTGCCATCCCAATCAAAATTCCAATGACATTTTTCAAAGTGCTGGAACAAACAATCCTAAAATTTGTATGGAATCAGAAAAGACCCCGAATCGCCAAGGAAATGTTGAAAAAGGAAAACAAAGCTGGGGGCATCACGTTGCCCGATTTCAAGCTATGTTACAAAGCTGTGATCACCAAGACACCATGGTACTGGCACAAAAACAGACATATAGACCAATGGAACAGAATAGAGAACCCAGATATGGACCCTCAACTCTGTGGTCAAATAATCTTTGACAAAGCAGGAAAAAAGACAGTCTCTTCAATAAATGGTGCTGGGAAAATTGGACAGCCACATGCAGAAGAATGAAACTCGACCATTCTCTAACGCCCTTCACAAAGATAAACTCAAAGTGGATGAAAGACTTCAATGTGAGACAGGAATCCATCAAAATCCTAGAGGAGAACATAGGCAGTAACCTCTTTGAGATCGCCCCCAGCAACTACTTTCAAGATACATCTCCAAAAGCTAGTGAAACAAAAGCAAAAATGAACTTTTGGGACTTCATCAAGATAAAAACCTCTGCACAGCAAAGGAAACAGTCAAGAAAACAAAGAGGCAACCCACAGGATGGGAGAAGATATTTGTAAATGACACTACAGATAAAGGGCTGGTATCCAAGATCTATAAAGAACTTCTCAAACTCAACACCCAAAAAACAAATAAGTCAAAAAGTGGGCAGAAGAGATGAACAGACACTTCTCTGAAGAAGACATACAAATGGCTAACAGACACATGAAAAAATGTTCATCATCATTAGCCATCAGGGAAATCCAAATCAAAACCACACTGAGATACCACCTTACACCAGTTAGAATGGCCAAAATGGACAGGGAAAGAAACAACAAATGTTGGAGAGGTTGTGGAGAAAGGGGAACCCTCTTACACTGTTGGTGGGAATGCAAGTTGGGACAGCCACTTTGGAAAACAGTGTGGAGGTTCCTCAAAAATTTAAAAATAGAGCTACCCTATGACCCAGCAATTGCACTCCTGGGTATTTACCCCAAAGACACAGATGTAGTGAAAAGAAGGGCCATATGCACCCCAATGTTCATAGCAGCAATGTCCGCAATAGCCAAACTGTGGAAAGAGCCGAGATGCCCTTCAACAGATGAATGGATAAAGAAGATGTGGTCCATATATACATGGAATATTACTCAGCCATCAGAAAGGATGAATATCCAACTTTTACATCAACATGGATGGGACTGGAGGAGATTATGCTAAGTGAAATAAGTCAAGCAGAGAAAGTCAATTATCATATGGTTTCACTTATTTGTGGAACATAAGGAATAGCATGGGGGACATTAGGAGAAGGAAGGGAAAAATGGGGAGGAGGGAATTGGAGGGAGAGATGAATCATGAGAGACTATGGACTCTGAGAAACAAACTGAGGGTTTTAGAGGGGAGGGGGCAGGGGGGAGGGGGGATTGGTTAGCCCGGTGATGGGTATTAAGGAGGGCACATACTGCATGGAGCAATGGGTGTTATACGAAAACAATGGATCGTGGATCACCACATCAAAAACCAATGATGTATGGTGACTAACATAACATAATAAAATTTAAAAAAAAAATAAATACTTTCCTCCGCGGGAGCCATTGAGGAGCAGCAGCCATGGCTCTGCGCTACTCTATGGCCGTGGGCCTCAACAATGGCCGCAAGGTGACTAAGAACGTGAGCAAGCCAAGGCACAGCCGCCGCCGCGGGCGCCTCACCAAGCACACCAAGTTCGTGCGGGACATGATCCGAGAGGTGTGCGGCTTCGCCCCCTACAAGCGGCGGGCCATGGAGCTGCTCAAGGTCTCCAAGGACAAGCGTGCCCTCAAGTTCATCAAGAAAAGGGTGGGGACACACATCCGCGCCAAGAGGAAGAGAGAGGAGCTGAGCAATGTCCTGGCCGCCATGAGGAAAGCGGCAGCCAAGAAGGACTGAACCACCCCCCCCTCCGCCATGTAATAAAGCCTTTTTGGGTAAATAAATAAATAAATAAATAAATAAATAAATAAAAATAAAACCCAAAACTTGGGGTGCCTGGGTGGCTCAGTCGGTTAAGTGTCTGACTCTTGATTTTGGCTAAGGTCATGATCTGAGGGTCGTGAGTTTGAGCCCAGCATCTGGCTCCGTGCTGGGTGTGGAGCCTGTTTAAGATTCTCTGTCTCCCTCTCTCTGCCCCTCTGCCCCACTTCTCTCTCCCTAAAAAGCAAACAAACAAAAAAAACCCAAACTTGTTGTTTACTGTCACTATTTTTTCAATACTGTTTAATGGAAGCATTTTCCAAGGGTCTGCTATGTAAAGTTAGTTTTATTTATTGTTGTTAATTATTATACTTATGCTATCATAACTTAAAAACTGTAAAAGAGAATTATTGCTTGTCATTCATCTGAAGCAGCTCAGTTTTCATGTTACTATTTTTCCTGTTGTTGAGGAATTTTACTTGCTACCGCTTGAAGAAGTAGCTATGATGAGAGAAGGGTTTGTTGGGAAAATCTGTAAGAAGGAGAGGCAATTTAAGTTTAAAATTTTGCTGGAGACTCACTGCCTCCACAATTCTGAGTTTCAAATGACCTTTTGTTTCAGGGTCAGGAAACAGGTTAGATGATAGCTAAACTTTGAAATCACACATTTAATCTGTGACTTAGTAAATTCACATGCGGCTAATCTACAATTGGTTTTATATTTTTTGTTTTTGCAACATGAACATTTTTTTTTTAGTTCATGCATAAACTACTTAAATCAATACATTTCAGTGGAAACATGAGGCAACTGAAATTTTCTGCCCCAAATTGATATGTAATTGATATAATCCATTGATAATTGATTTTTGTAGTCATGTATGGATTTGAAATTATTTTGCTGTGGAGAGTATGACTGCTTTAATATTTTAGACTTTGAAACATATGAAGCATTTTGTAGACATGAGGTACACATGCTGTTATAAAGATGCACAAAGCCAAGTGTCTGAAGTAAGGAACAGAATTAAATCATGAATAATTTACAAATTGAAATAATATAGTCTGTCTTGGTCTTTAGAAAGTAGGAATAATGCTTTGATAAAGCCAAAATAATTTTGTAAGGTATGGGTTAAAGGCAAAATTTGGAAGCCAGAGTAGATTGCATTTTATATAATAATTTTAATATTTAAATCAAAACTTTTATGCTCTTATACAAGGGAACACCTTATTTCTACCAGAGAGCCCCCCCTTGAATAGGGGGAATCCTTTTAACTTTAATTTTACATTTATTCTCATCTTTTGCTCTCATTTGGATCTGTTTTGGTGAAACCTGGTCGAAGTCCTCAGAAAGGTGAATGTATAAGAAGAAATTGAACTGAGCCTGGCCCCCTCTCTTAGGTCTTTCTGGAAATGAAGAGGAAGGAGAGAAGAACCTTTTAGAGAGAGTCACTTGATAGATAAGTGGCCAGTGGGAGATTGTTGAAGGGAAAGAAGGATTGTAAAATAGAGTCATGATCCTAAAGAGGATAATGTGGGAAAGAACACAAGACCATACTCTTTTTGTTTCTAGTGCTACCCTTTCTCATCTTCATGAACCTCAATGATTTTGTGTTCTAATCACATTGTTTTTTTCAGTCTGTCTCTGCAGTGATGTTCACTCCAAAGGAAATGAAATGAAAGGAAGTGTTGGCTGCTGGCTTGGAGACAGTGGTGGCCAGTCATTAGAGGACAAAGCTGGTTAAGTGAACTATGGAAAAATCACCAAAATATTGGTAAGAAAGACCCATCAGAGAGCAGTGTGAGGGTGAAGGGCAAGAGCTCTGTCTCCTGATGGATATGGGGGCAGAGAAGGATGACAGGAGAGTTATGGTAGGCAGTCCAGAGATTTCCCAGTGGTCAGGCTCATGTTCAGAGAGTGGACATGGCACAGGCATGTCTGATAATGAAAAGCTAGTCAAGGAGACTTTTCAGGGGGTCAGAAAGCCTGGCTGATAACAGAAAATGGGGGGGGGGCAGGGTTGGTGAGATGGAGAAGGTGTTTCTTTTACAGGTATATAGGACATACATACATTGGCCAAGAAATCCAGAAACCTCCAGCTTGTATGCTAAGTGGGGTGTGTGTGTGTGAGAGAGAAAAAGAGGTCATCTTTCTAACAACCAGAATACTAGCATATTTTATGGCAGCCATTGTGCTTTCTACTCATTATCTTATTTGGTCCTCTTCACAGCACTGTGAGGTAAATGCTGTCATATCCATTTTATAAACAAGGAAACAAGCTTGGAATGATGAAGTAACTTGCCCAAACTCATACAGCTAGTAACAGATGATACTGGGATTTGAACCTATGCTCTTAATCAGTAGGCCATGCTGAAAGCAAGGCAGTAGGCTTATTTATCAATAAGCCTCCAAGAAGGCTTCTGTAACCATGCTTCCCTCCCCTAGTTTGGATTAAATGCTTCTCTTCCTTGTTCGGAGCACCTTTTGAAAACCCTATTTCTTAACAATATGTTATTTGGTTTGTTTTACTGTCTCTTCCATAATATTCCAAACCTCTCAGGGGTATTCTTTATGTCTTATCTAGGGCTCAAGTGTTAATAATTGTTATATCTCCAATACTTAGCATAGTGCCTGGCACATAATACACACTCAGTAAATGTTTATTGATATGTGATGAATTGATAAAGGAATATGATCTTTAAACAATTTTCCGTTATAAGATTGTAGAATCTTATGGGAAATTTTTCCAGATACCCACATGAAAGCACATGAGACTGATGAATTAAAAATAAAAGTTCAAACCATCATTTTATAAATGTGTGCTGATTGCCTCAAGGTCATCATCAGGCTGTATTGTCCAATCCCCGTTGAACTAAATAGAGATTACTGCATTTGCTAAAGTAAAGTTTTATGGTTTTAAAGTAATAATCATATTAAAAATAGATATATCCCCTTTCAGCATTTTTGTACTTATACTTGGTACATTATTTACAACTAATGAACGAATTTTGATTGCTTAGGAAACATGCTATTGTACCCCATAGCAGAGAGCAAAATACCTGACTGTAAGAATTTGGGGAAGTTAAATGAATCTTGCAATATTGCTTTCTATATTGTTAACATAGTTCCACAGCTGACATTTATTTATTTATTTTTAAGATTTTATTTATTTATTTGACAGAGAGAGAGAGCACAAGCAGGGGGAGTGGCAGAGGGAGAGGAAGAAGCAGGCTCCCTTCTGGATGCGGGGCTTGATCCACCTGAGCGGTGCACCCAGGCGCCCCAACACAGCTGACATTTAATAAAATTATTCTGAACAGATTTGCAAATAGGTCATAGAAAGGTTTCTTTCAAAGATCTTGATTTTGTAATATTTTATTTGCTGTATATATATGGAGATTATATGTAGGTGATGTCTGTCTTAGAAATTAAAGTCACTAGGGGCACCTGGGTGGCTGAGTCATTAAGCGTCTGCCTTCAGCTCAGGTCATGATCTCAGGGTCCTGGGATGGAGACCCGCATCGGGCTCCCTGCTCAACGGGAAGCCTGCTTCTCCCTCTCCCACTCCTCCACTTGTGTTCCCTCTCTTGCTGTGTCTCTCTCTGTCAAATAAACAAATAAAATCTTTAAAAAAAAGAAATTAAAATCACTAAAAGATTTTCTGAAGACAAACACTTTTTCATTCATAAATTTGGTAAATTTGACAGTTGGGTATGTGAAAACCTGGTCACTAAAAATCTATATTATTTAAAAATGATTTGGATATATTTTCAAATATACTTTTGTTTTTAAAAACAGCAAAATAATTAGATGGAAAATACTATAATATTTGCTGTGGAGAAACAAAATTTTGTGGATTTATGAATGAAAATGTGATTAAATGTTCTGGATTCTTGCAAGAAAGCAGAAAGCTGTGGATTACATTTTTTTAAAGTTTTTATTTAAATTCCTGTTGGTTAACATACATTCGTTTCAGATGTACAATATAGTGATTCATCACTTCCATACATCACTGGGTGCTCCTCATGAGAAGTGCACTCCTTAGTCCCCATCACCTATCTCACCCATCCCCCCACCTTCCCTCTGGTAACCCTCAGTTTGTTCTCTATAGTTAAGAGTCTGTTTCTTGGTTTGTCTCTCTCTCTCTCTTTTTTTTTTTCCGCTTTGCTTGTTTGTTTTATTTTTTAAGTTGCTGTGGATTAAATTTGTTTGTATAAATTTAACTTCTCAACTGGTAAATTAATTTTCCTCCTAGGGATGTATTTAATGTCTTATCTTAGATATTTTACTAAATAAAGGAGCTCAATGATAAAATAATACAATTAACAAAGGTAAAATATGATAGTTAAATTTAGAGACAGTGTGTGGTCAGTGAGTAGAAATGTACAATCACGTAATTCTAAATTTTTACATCTGGCAGCCAGAATTTTTAGTTTAAAATTTAGAAAAGAAAGACAATTTTTAAGAGAGCTGGAAAATACCCACATATGTTTCTTCACAATTATGGGGCTCAGAAGAACTTTAAGTGTATTGTATACAGTGTCCAATCTGTCATTGTAGGGCCCATTAATTAAATTGTTTTTCTTTTTTACAATAGGGTTTTTTTTCCCCCAAGCAATGTTTAGTTATTAATAAACAACTATTTAAATGATAGAAACATTGTTTTCCACAAATTTATGTATTTGGCGCTCATTGTTTTATAGTATTTTAAAAGCATATTTTCTTATAAATATACTATATTATCATACAGTATATATGTAGAATTTGCTGTGGGGACTGATACATGTTTACTCGCTAGGACAGAGAGGAAAGAAATATTCCATACCTGAGCAGTGCTAGTAGTTTCTGGTATTATCTCATTTCTCAGAAGATAACTTTCTGTTAGAACATGTTTGTTTTTAAAAAAGCAAATAAATAAAATGAAAAACAATTATTGTGAAGAGACTTGTGATATTTGTGTTAAGAAGAGACAGTCTTTATCTCTGATAAGTAGGGTACATAAAAAAAAAATCAGAAGATTGGCTATGAAAAGAAGACAATTTTAAGGAGCTCTAGAGGAAAAAAAATGCTTTCAACTATTTACAAAATTCTTAAAACATAAAATGATGAATATGGTGGGCTAAGTCTTTACTTGCTTTATATCATTTGATCATAACAATAAAGCAATTATCTTCTCTTAAGATGGGGAAATTGAGGCTTAGGTCTTGTAGCTTCCTCAAGGTCACACCCCAAGTGGCAAAGTTACTTTTACAGAGTTTACTGTTTAAGGGGGAATATAAGCAAATAGTTACAATGAAGACATGTGTGCAATAGATATATGTTACTAATAGGACTAGCATAGTGTTAGGAAGCATCTAGCAAAGGTATTAAATCCTGATCCAGTGCTCAGGCAGACCCTTCCCAGAAGAGTTAAGATTCACTAGAAATGAGAGGGAAGTCAGGATCAATCTAGTGAAGTAAACAGAACATAAGATTCATTGTCCTAGTTGGGACACTACTGAGCCTGAAAGGGAGGCCAATAATAACCATGTTTGTACAACAGAAATAAACAACCATCCTGGGCAAACCAGAATGTGTGGCAGTATAAGGAGTTTGGTCTTCATTCTAGAAGCCTTCAAGAACACTGAAGGATTTTATAAGGAATAACATGAACAGGTTTATGTTTTGGAATACTGAGACTGATAGTGAAAAATGGTTGGAGGAAACCTGTAGATTATTTTAAGAGGCTGTTTCAGTAACACCGGATAGTGATGATGGTGGCCAGAATTGGATAGTATTAGACTAAAGGGAAATGGCTTAAGTTCAAGTGATATTTAGGATGTAGAATCATTAGAACTTGGTGTGTAATTGGATATGGGTACAGAGGGAGACATATTAATTGGATGTATATTGTAGTGGAGGGAAGGGAAGTCAAGGATGACACTGGATTTCTGGATTAACAACTTGAGTGAATGGTGGAGCCATTCACTGAGATGAAGAATATGGGGAGGAGTGAGGATGATGATGAATTTACTTTTGTTCAGTTTTATATTTGTTCATTTTTAATTTTATTGATTTTTAAAATTTTGAAACAATAAAAAATGTATAGAAAATTTGCAGGCACAGTACACAGACCATTTTTTTTCCAAAACCATTTGAAAGTAACTTGCCAGTATGATGCTCCACCACTCCCAAATACTTTACTATGTATGTCCTATCAGTAGGGACATTTTGCCTGCTTAACTATAATACAACCATAAAAATCAATGATGTTATACATTACTTCTATCTGATTCTCAAATCCCAATCAAGTTTGCCACTTACCTCAGTCCTGTCCTTTAAAACAGAAGGATATAGTTAAGAGTCACTTGTTGCATATAGTTGTAATACCTCTTTAGTCTCTTTCAGTAGGAGGCAGCAATAAACTTTTTTCTAGTCTTCAGTGACCTTGACATTTTGAAGATTACAGACCAGTTATTTTCTAGAATGTACCTCTGGGCCTTTTCCAACTACAGAGAGTTAGACTCTAACATCTTAGGGCATCTGTTGTATGAAAAAATTAACTTCTTTCAATACACCTGGAATGGTTTTAATTATGTACTATTCTTGAGAGAGTTGCAAAAATGGTCACTGTGTTCTTTCGTTCATTTGAAAAAGACTGAATTAATAGAGTTTGAGAGGAATACCTCAAAAGTGATGCTGTTTTCTCCTCATTGAATCCTATCAGATAACACAGAGTTTTGATTTGTCCCATTACTAATGCTCACTTGATTAAGGATGTGTCTCTTAGGATTCTCAACTATTTAGTTTTTTTGTTCTCTGTTGGTAATTAGTAAGTATTTTGTAGGGAAGTTCTCTAAGACTTTGTAAATAGCCCATTTCTCATTAAACTTCCAATTTACTCATTTATTTATTTATAGTAATAGTGATTAATATGGGTCTTAATTCTTTACTGTCATTTATCTTGGTATTCAGATTGTTCCTGATTTAGCTAGTGGAAGATCTTTGCAGATGGTTTATGTTTTCTCTTGACACGTCTCCATTACTTTTTTTTTTTTTTAAGATTTTATTTATTTATTTGACAGAGAGCACAAGCATGGGTAGCAGGGAGAAGCAGGCTCCCTGCTGAGAGCCTGATATGGGGCTCGATTCTAGGACCCTGGGATCATGACCCGAGCCTAAGGCAGATGCATAACCCACTTAGCCACTCAGGTGCCCCCCATTACTTTTTTATTTGTTTCTTTCTGGCATAAGATATGAACAAGGTCATCTTGTACTTTCTCTACCCTAGCCCTGGAATTAGCCATTTTAGCCCTGAGTAACATTTAATGGAGAATAACATTTAATGGAGAATAACATTTAGAAGACAAAGTCTGGGCACTAGATGTGTTCTTTGCTTTTGGAGTGTGGTGCTTTGAAGTTTTTCAGTGGAGAGAGCTAAGATATATATGCCTGTATATATGAATGTCCAGATATTTGCATTTCATCTATCCATCTATTAAACCATGAATGTATACTGATAGTATGAGTTTTAATCTAGCACCTCAGGGTTTATTCTAATTTTCTCCCTTTCCATATAAGTAGCCCCCTTCCTTGCTGCTGAAAAACTGTCTCCCATTGGCCTAATTGGGTTACTTATTTTCCAAATCTTTCTGTGTGTAATCAGCCTCTCCTTTCCACTGCTATCCTCTCTCCTCTGTAGGTGCACTATCGCCCTGTACAGGCTGTGTCATCCATACGAGACTGCTCTTCTGTGTGAACAAATCCTCACCCTACTCAGGCTTGGCCACTGTACTGACCTTTGTGTGGAGACATTTCTACCCAGGCGGTATCAGGTAGGCTCCCCACTTCTAACTCCTTCCACAGCAGGGTAGATATGCGATTATTTCAGTTTAGTTGTGAATGAAAAAAAAGGGTGGTAGCTAAAAGGTCACTCATTCAGGAAAGACTTTTTTTGATCAGATGCCAATCTGAGGGCAAATTTAAAGATATAGAAGAGATAGGATTAATTTTAAGTGTGAGAAAAGTCCAACTTCCCACTTCAATAGAATGGGAGGAGGAATGGCTTCAATACAGGTTAGTTTGAGAATTTCCTGGCTGGAAGAGGAATGACTTTCTATCTTACGGCTTTTAGTTTCTCTGTGCAGAGATTGCTGAGAAGGAGTGATTTAGTTGGAGGTTTGAGGAAAGTAGAGAGGGTTTTGAATCACTGTAGAGAATGTGAAAGTGAAATGAGCAAAAACAGAACAAACACAAATTTCTGAGTATTATGGAAGATCTGAGAATTGAAACTGAGAATGAGTTGAGACTCCCACCTGAATGGTTGCAGTGTTTTCTCCAGCAAGCACCAGTGCTAGGAGTGGAGAAGGCAGTTTCTATCAGGCAGTTAAATGGCACAAGTAAGCTGAAGATACTGGGTAGAGAGAGGTTGATGCGAAGGAAATGAATGTTGAATATTGAAATGAGTAGTTATTATTTTTGTTTTAAAGATTTTATTTATTTATTTGACAGAGAGAGACAGCAAGAGCAGGAACACAAGCAGGGGGAGTGGGAGAGGGAGAAGCAGGCTTCCCATAGAGTAGGGAACCCGATGCGGGGCTGGATCCCAGGACCCTGGGATCATGGCCTGAGCCGAAGGCAGATGCTTAACGACTGAGCCACCCAAGTGCCTGAAATGAATAGTTATTAAGAAAAGAAAGGAAGAGAGGAGGGGTCTGGAAGAAAGATAGTAAGTGGGTCAATGGCCTATCTCGAAGTCCTTGTGTGACTTGGTCCCAAGCAATCAGAAACCCACTCTAATTTAAGGGTATTTGTATAGGGGTAGGGAGGGGAAGGATTTGTTATGAGTATATTGAGTAGCTCACAGAATTAAGTCAGGCTGAACAATCATGTCTTAGAAATACAGGAAGCATGTGGCTTTGATGTTGTGGGTATTAGGAAACCTCTTCAGGTGACCAGTACTGGAATGAATCAGTTCAAGCTCTACTATCATCTGTTCTTGTGTTACTGCTCAGGATTCAGATACCAAGAAGAAAACTTAGTTTAAATGGCTTGGGTCTTGTGTTCACCTCCTTGGCCAGGAGATTAGGGTTCTACCAAGAAGGCATGAAATGGGTTAGAAGTAATTCCTAAAGGAAAACAAGCGTACTGTTAAGAGAAGAATGGATGCTTTTGGTGCCAAAAACAGGAGATGTTCAGCATTGGTAGATTGCATGTATGGTATTAAATTTATGTAGGATAAAGCTTAATTTCATATGGAGAGAAAGGTGAATAGAATGCTAATCATTTTTTTACTTTTATTTTTTTTACAAAAATAATACATGTACCTTGTAAAAATAATTAAAACTATTCCCCTCCCCCATATCTTCAATGAATGTGATAATAAGACAGCAAAAGGGAGAAGTGGGTGGGTGATAGAATTGTTACAGGATGTAAAAATAATTAAAACTATTCCCCTCCCCCATATCTTCAATGAATGTGATAATAAGACAGCAAAAGGGAGAAGTGGGTGGGTGATCGAATTATTACAGTATTTCTTTTCCTTCGGTGCCCACAGTTCTTAGTCACACTGCTTTGAGGAATGAAGAGGTAGACCAGACAGAGAGGTGAGCAACAAAGCAAAGCTTATTGAACGATAGTAAAGTGATAGCACAGGGCGCCTGGGTGGCTCAGTCGGTTAAGCGACTGCCTTCGGCTCAGGTCATGATCCTGGAGTCCCGGGATCAAGTCCCGCATCGGGCTCCCTGCTCGGCAGGGAGTCTGCTTCTCCCTCTGACCCTCCCCCCTCTCCTGCTCTCTCTCTCTCATTCTCTCTCTCAAATAAATAAATAAAATCTTAAAAAAAAAAAAGTGATAGCACAAAAATCTTCTGAAAATGGAGGGGACCTGAGAGGGTTGCCACTGGAATTTCTAAGTCTTGGGGTTTTTATGGGCTGGTTGGCGGGCTGTTTTAATCTGATTAACTCTCCAGGAGCCTGTCATCCAATCAGGTTTTTGTCATCCATCTATCAGGTGGGAAAGGGTGGAGGGCTCCGTCCAGGGTGGGTGTAAAATCCTCCTAAGGGTGGTTTCCTCTTAGGGCGGGGCCTTTGTCCTTGCCTGTCTTTCTTCCAGCTGTCCTTAATCAGAACGATTTGAAAGTCATGATACGAACATTTTCTATGGTTCAGATCTGTCGTGTACACTGTGGATATGAAAGTGAATAAAGAGAATTTGGTCTTTTGCTTGTAAGGTAAAATTCAAAACAGTACATTGAAAACTTGAAGGTCTTAATACAAATCCAAGATTTGTTTTACTAAAAATGTCTCTCTTTTTTAAGGATTTTATTTATGTATTTATTTACGGGGGTGGGGGGGGTGGGAGGGAGGAGCAGAAGGAGAGGGAATGGGAAATAATCTCAAGCAGACTTCACGCCAAGCACTGTTGCACCCTGGGCTTGATCCCACAATCCCCAGATCGGGACCCAGAGATCACGACCGAAGCCAAAACCGAGTCAGACGCTCAACTGACTGAGCCACCCAGGTACCCCTAAAAATGTCTCCTTTTAACAAAGACAGGTAAATAAGTATGTGTCTTCAACTTATATAATAAAGTCAAATATGAATTTTTTTTAGTCTTTTAAAATTTCCTTTCTTAATTCCTACATTTAAGAATGGGCTTTTTTTTTTGTTATTGTTGTTCTTTTCATTGTCCACTATTTTTGAGGCAATTTTTATCCTTTTATCCCCCCAAGCCCCTCCCAGCCTGCTTTAGAAAGTCAGCATTTTAGTGTAAACAGTTTTATTGAGTAGACTCTACTTGGTAAATATTAACACAATAATGCTTTCATTTTTCTCCAGTCACAATTCTCAGTAGTGCTTTGTAGAAATCTCCCAAGACAATTTCTTGGGCATATTCCATGTCTTTCTCATCACTTTCAGTTGTTAAAAAAAAAAAAAAAGAAGCAAAACCAAACTAATTTCACTCCATTGTAAAAATCCAGTCTCAAATCTGATTGAAATACAATCCTTTCAGTTCCCTCTACTAGCATCTAACTCCTTTGTTGGGGAGGAGGAATATGAGAAATGGCAGGGGTTGCTTATTGGAGAGGAGGAAGTACTGCTGCCCATAAGAAAGTGCATGACTCTGTTGCGGCTGGTGGTCACTGAGGATGTGGTAGTCTCCTCATAACTTTCTGCAGTTTTTAGCACTGTGTAGCTTCACCTTGGAGGATATGGTACCTCTCTGAGGATATGGCAGAGGAGGCACCCATGTCTTCCTTTAGTCCTGCCTTTGGTCCACATTCCACCTCCCATAGGAAGCAAGCTTTCAGATAACCCTAGGGGTTGGACTTTCCCCTCTGTCCTCTATATTCCTTTGTATTGAGTCAAACACAGAGGTCCTCCGCTGCACCTTCTGATAGATCAGGAAACTGGGAACAAGTTGGAAGTTTCCTCCATGTTTTTCTTAAATTCCCTATAACATGGTCTCGTTTTGTCCCTCTCTCCTGGGCTCAGCCAGCATGTCCTTCTCCTTCAAAATCTCCAGAAAAGACATAGGTCAGGTTCTCTGTCAGAGTCCCTCATGGGGCTCCCTGCACTTTGAAGGTAGCTTCAAGCTGGTCTCTTGGTCCCTGACTGTAAATATTTAGCTAAGTAGTAGGCTGTCAGTCTGTCTGCCTTGCGAGAACTCACATTCTGTATTTCACTGGAACTCCCTCTTCACTTGGCTTCGGGTGGGTTGAGGGGATGAACTTTTCTGCCCACTTAGGGCTGACATGTTGGTTGGGAATAGAGGTGGTTCCTTTGCCTGTGAATAAGTCCCCAGGAAGGCTTTTGGCCCCAGTGGTTGGAGAGGCCTATATTTATTTATTTATTTATTTTTTTAGATTTTATTTATTTGAGAGAGCACGAGCAAGCACAAGCAGGGAGGAGCGGCAGGCAGAGGGAGGGGGAGAAGCAGGCTCCCCACTGAGCAGGAAGCCGGATGCAGGCTGATCCCAGGACACTGGGATCATGACCTGAGCCGAAGGCAGACGCTTAACCAACTGAGCCACCCAGGTGCCTAGAGAGGCCTTTAAAAGTATGGAATCCTTATACTATTTTATCATCATTTTTCAGCCAGAATAACCAATTCTAAGACAAAGAGAGAAATCCCATTCAATATTCTATTATTAGAGCACAAAACTAAAGTAAATGATACCCTTCATTCTTACTTGACTTTGCCTTATGTAATGAAAAGAAAAAAAAATACAAAGTAACCCACAGGATATGGCGAACCAAATTTTTTCAGTGCCTAAGATTTTAAGTTAGGTATGTTTAGAGCAGCATTGATTTTCCAAGGTCATCAGAAGTACTATTAGTGAATAATATTATAGTTGTTTTGTCTGATTTCCTGTTGGAATACGGCAGGTATAAGATGGGTGTCAGAGTGAGGGAGAGGAGTTAGGCCTATTATTAAATCATTGGTCAGTCAAGAATATAACTCAGTAATAATGTTTAACTGTTTTTATTAGTAGGCTTTGAATATAATAAGCAGGATTGGCATTGATTTAAAAACAATAAACATATTTCCCTTTAAGAAAACCTTTGAAAGATTTTTAAAAAATTTAAATGGATGTTAAAATGTACTTGTTAATCTTATGCCTCATAGTCCCCTTAACAGAGATTTGAATATAGAAGTATTTTAGGTTCTGGCTTAAATATGAAGATGATTTTAAGCATTCCCAATGGCAAACAAATAATAATGATTATCATTCCCAGAGCAGTACTGTCTTCAAACTTTCTCAGCTGAATTCTTTCTGAGTGACATTTCTGCTATCCATATCCTTCTTGTTAAGAACTCAATAATGGACTAGGTTAATTAGAGATAGGTAATCTTACCTTGTATTAATCATCCTTCTGTCAGAATAAATTAACCTTTTTAGCTCCTATTTTCTGGAATTCCCAACCTTCGTAGACACTGTTCTCGAGGCATTAGATAGCCTCATAAAATTTTAAACTCATTTGAATTTAGAAATATCCATTACTGATAGAATTATTAAACTTAATAATCATGGAGATTTACTCTGAGATCACTGAAGATTAGACTAATTCAGGTACCTTATAGGCTTGTTTCTTCCTAGCTGTGTGATCTGGGGAAATTCAGTTATTATCTCTGAGTTTTCATTTCCTGACTTAAAGAATGGGAATAGTTATATTCATCTCAAATTATAGAAATCAAATGGAATAATACCTATAGTGGATTCTGAAATACACTACTGAAATGTTTGGGATTGTATTATTTTGAAATATGGTCAAGTCAGAAGATTTCACTTTTTGTACTCTTAATGTTAACTGATGATGAATATCCTGGATCCTTTTCCCTGGCTCCCTTGTATCATTGTCAGGGAGCAAAATAATGGCAAAAAGTTGTGTGAGAGGGTATTCTGACCACTTGTGGCTCCCATAATTCTTTGGTAAATGTGTGGCCCAGGCAGCAGATTTATCAATCAGTCCATCGAAGAATAGAGCTTATCAGGCTGGCCACAGTGGAGATTCATGATACCCCATGACAAACTGAAAAATGAGCATGTGTTAAAATAAGCTTATTAATGTAAATATAAGTTTATCTGCTTTTAAAAGGCAAAATAATTCAGTGAATTTCAGAGGTAATTTAGGAAATATTCGAACATTTGGCTTTAATTAGAAAGGCAGGAAAATATATCAGAACTACATTCCATTTGGGCAGGGTTTGTTTATTCTTCTCATCTTGACTTTGAGCCAAAAATCCTCAGTTTTGACTAGTTTTAAATGTTTCTCCAAATTTGGGCAGAGCCTTTTGCCTATTTAGAGATAGATGCTGCTTAGTTCAGCATTAGATAACACGGATGGAGGCCCATGCATATCAGGACCCACCAAAATAAAGAGCAGGAGAAGGTCACAAGGGTAGATAATGGTACGTGTGTGAACAGAGGGGCACCACTAATAAGTAAATGAGTACCTCATGAGGTGGAAGTAATCCCATTCATTAGAGTTCCTCTTGGGCAAAGAATGTATATATGTAGAAACGATACTTTGATAAACTACTTGGGGGTAGTTTGACAATACACTGTGTTGGTAAAGCTTTGAGAAAATAGGGACTTTCATTTATTTCTGTTTGGAGTATAAATTGATACAACTCCTTAGGAGGGAAATGTAGGAATGTTTATCAGAATTACAGTTGCATATCCAAAAAGACATCCAGATGGCCAGCAGACATATGAAAAGATGCTCATCATCACTTATCATCAGGGAAATGCAAATCAAAACTACAATGAGGTATCACATCACACCTGTCAGAATAGCTAAAATCAACAACACAAGAAACAACAGGTGTTGGCAAGGATGTGGAGAAAAAGGAACCATCTTACACTGTTAGTGGGAATGCAAACTGGTGCAGCCACTCTGGAAAACAGTATGGAGGTTCCTCAGAAAGTTAAGAATAGAACTGCCCTATGATCCAGTGATTACATTATTGGGTATTTACATAAACAATAAACAACTAAATAAACAACTCTTAATTCATAGGGATACATGAACCCCTATGTTTAAAGCAGCATTATTTACAATAGCCAAGATATGGAAGCAGCCCAAGTATCTATCATTTGGTGAATAAAGTATATATAGATATATACATATATACATAAAAAGAATGAAATCTTGCCATTTGCAATGATATGGATGGAGCTAGAGAGTATAATGCTAAGCGAAATAAATCAGAGAAAAACAAATACCACATGATCTCACTCATACGTGGAATTTGAGAAACAAATGAGCAAAGGGAAAAAAATAAGAGCATAATGAATGCACTTGTGATAAGCACATGGTGATGTATGGAAATATTTAATGACTATATTGTACACCTGAAACTAATACAACACTGTATGTTAACAAACTGGAATTAAAATAAAACTTAAAAAAAAGAAAAGAGGGGCACCTGGGCAGCTTAGTTGGTTAAGTGTCTGCCTTTAGCTCAAGCTATGATCTCAGGATCTTGAAATCGAGCCCCACATCTCGGCTTCCTGATCAATGGGGGGTCTCCTTCTCCCTCTCCCTCTGCCCCTCCCCACTTTGACCCTTGCACCTACTTGTATGCTAGCTCTTTCTCAAATAAATAAATAAAATCTTTTTTTAAAAAAAGAAAAAAAATATTACAACTGCACATATCTTTTTTTTTTTTTTTTAACAACTGCATGTATCTTATCCAACAATACCATTACTGAGAACTTATTCTGTGGGGCCCAATGTCCATAAATATGTTAAGTTAATTATGGTACATAGATAAAATGGAATTCGGTGGAACAATGAAAAAGATTTAGAAAGCTCCCTATGTAGTGATAGGAAAGATATCCAAAATATGTAGTACAGAGAAAAAAAAAATTAAGGTATAGGACAATAATTAATTTAACCTATCCATGGACATTGGGTTATTTCTGATTGTTTTCATTTACAATAATATTGCAACACGTAAACTCATATAGACCTTATTTTGCATTAGTGTATGCATACTCACAGAATAAATTTCCAGTAGTGGTATTGTTGGACAAGATATATGCAGTTGTTATTTTGATAAACATTACTACATTTCCCTCCTAAGTAGTTGTACTATTTTATACTCCCAACAGAGAGAAGTACCCCTTTTCTCAAAGCTTTGCCCCTACAGTGTTTTGTCAAACTTTTACATTTCCACAAACCTGAGAGGAGACAAATGGCATCTTGGTCCTAGTTTTTGTTGTTGTTTAAATTCAATTTTTAAAAAATATACAGACTATCTCAAATGTAGGAAAAAGTTGCAAGTATAGAGAATGTTTTCTTCCCTGAACTACTTAAGAATAGGTTGGCAACATCATGTCTGTATACCCCTAATACTGTAGGGTGTATATGTTACAAGCAAGGACATTCTTCTGCATAACCAAAATAAAACCATCGATATCAGAGCATTAGTTTTGATATATTAATATCATCTAATTCTCAGATTCCATTCATGTTTTGCCCATTATCCCTAGTATGTCCTTTACAGCAAAAGTATATAGTCAAGAATCATGTATTGTGCTTAGCTGCTGGGCCTCTTTAGCGATTGAAATCGATTTGAAATGGTTCCTTCCTCTTCTTTCACTTTTATAATCTGGATACTTTTGAAGATTATAGGACAGAGATTTTGTAAAATATTTCTTAATTTGGGTTTGTCTGACATTGTTTTGGGACTCAATTCAGATTATACATATTTGGCAGGAATATGGCAGAAATAATGTTGTGTTCTTCTTGTTGCAACCTATCAGATGACTCACAATTTTGATTTGTTGTATTACTGATGATGTTTATTATGATCATTTCATTAAATTGTTGGCTGCCAAAATTCTCCACTGTAAATGTAGTCTTTTCCTTTTGTAATGATTAAGTGTTTTATAAAGTACTTGGAAACTATGTATATAGCTTCAGTGTTAAGATTCAGTGTATCAGTTTGTTTCCTTTAGTAATATCACTGTGGACTCATGGTTTCTATTATATTTAATAGGTCATAATCTGTTACTATCATTATTTATTTTCATGGTCAGGTTGTCCTAGATGTGGTCAGAGGGTGTTCCTTCAAGCTGGCTCCTCTGTCCTTTTGACTTATCCATCATCTGTGAGCACTTCTTGCTTTATGATCCAAAGAAATGTTCCAGGCTCATGTTGTACTTTGCTTGTCCTAGACCTGGAGTCATCCATTTCTTCAAGGAAACTTTTAGTGGAGTGTGATATTTAGGAGCCAAGATATGGATGCTAGGTGTGTTCCTTGTTATTGGGGTGTCTCTATTCCTGGACTGTCTTAATAAACAAACACTCTTTTCTTCCTCCTTCCCTTCCTTCCTTCCTTCCTTCCTTCCTTCCTTCCTTCCTTCCTTCCTTCCTTCCTTTTTCTCTTTCTCTCTATTAAAAGCTATGGGTTGATACTCTAACTTCAATTCTTATCTAATACCCCATGATTCATTTTAGTTACCTCCCTTTCCATATTTTTCATTCCCTTCTGTGACAGTGAGAAACTTATTTCACATTGTCCTTAAATATTTACTTATTTAATGATTCCCCCTATATGTAACACATCTCCCTTCACTGCCCTTCTCCCACATTAATACTTTCCTCAATCTTCTTGGGCTTTGTGCCAGATACCTTCCTTTCTCCTCCTCCCTCCCTCCATTTCCTACAGATGTTCTCTTCACTCTTCATAGGCTCTAACAAGTCAGGCTTCTTGGTGAAGTTTTAATTTGCATTTTTGTTGTTGCTGTTGTTATGAGGGAGGTTGAGCAATTTTAATGAAGAGTGCCAATATAAATCCTTTCTTCATTTCCCATACATACAAAATCTTCAGTAAAATCACCATTGCCCAATAATATTTTTTTGTGAGTGAATTATTTAGTAGTTCTTGAATCAGAGCTGAGTTTTATGTTCAGCTGTACAGAGTGAATATTATTTAAATAATTTATTCATTTCACACTATTTATTGACTTCACTGTATGTTCCAACCACTGTTTTAGGCACTGGTGGTAAGGATCTAGAATCTAGTGGTAAGAAGAAAGAGACAAATTGCCTTCCCTCGTGGAAGTTGTATTTTTAATGGTGGGGTCAAATAATGAGCAATTTAGCTAAGATGCTTAGAATGTAATCTCAGTAGTGAAAAATCTACAAAGAGAATAAAGTACAGAGACAGCATTTGCACTTGAAGGTGCTGGAGCAGCAGGGAAGCCTTAGTGGACACATGGGGGTTAGAATGGAAAGAAATATTTGGTGTATACATTCCAAGGGTCAGCATCTGGGGAGACCTGTCTCTCCGTGGAAGGAACAAGCCAATTGCTGGGACTGAGAGCCTGAGTCAGGGATCCAAACTAGAGAGGAGAGCCGCCATTCCCTATAGACCTCTTGCTAATTAACGCTGGGGCCACTTCTGAGAGGCAGGCCTGTGAAATACTGTCTTTGCAGCTTCATTTCTAACAAAGACATCAGAAACGACAACTTCGTAAGTAACCGATAAAGTTTTGTCTTAAGTTTTTTTTAACCTATTTCTAATCTTTATGACCTCATCCTTGCAAGTTCGGGGATATTAGTTCCATCTTACAGATGAGGAAACTGAAGTACTTAAGGATTAATAACTTGTCTTAGCTAGTAAGACACTGAGCAGTGATGAATTCCAAAGCCCAGCTCTTTCCACTGTTGCCCATGGTCAGACTCTCCCTGCCTAGAACGCTGTATTGAGAAAGATGGTGAATCCTGAATAGGTCTCAGCAGCATCAAGTGCAGGGATCAATGAGTGATGTATGCTTTGGGAAGGGGATCAAGGAGTGGTGGCTTTCGTTTTGCCTGAGGCTACACTGGCCCTAGAGCCACTGTCAGGCCACCAACTGGAATAGCTCTGCTGCTCCCTCCTCAAGGCAGCTGCAGAACACAATGAAAACAGGACCTAGAGATGCGGGCCACTCAAATCTGCTTTGACCTATAGTCAAATAACTTCATCTAGTACCTACTACCCTATAAGAAGACCTTCGTGTTTTAACCTTACGTTAAAAGGAAAGAGATGGAAAAGAGTTTCTGGAGCTGGAGAAAAGGAAATGAAGATTTCATGTGAGGAGATGGCGTGGGAGATGGAAGACTATGAGGCTCAGCTTCCACAGTCCAACCCTCTTTGGGCAGTACCGGTGCCCTGCTGTTTACAGATCAGGCAAGATAGGACATGTGCAATTGGAAGAGAGTTCTGCATTCGGAATCTAAATCATGCCAGAAATAGTAGTAGTTGGTGAAATAGAAAGAACCATTTTGTGGTATTTTTTTCCACACAGGAGCATAATAATGATTAAATATATTTTGCGAGGTGCCTGGGTAGCTCAGTTGGTTGAGCATCTTGATTTTGGCTCAGGTCATGATCTCAGGGTGGTGGGATGGAGCCATGTGTTGGGCTGTATGCTTAGCGGGGAGTCTGCTTCTCTCACTCTCTCTTTCCCTCTGCCCCTCCCCCTGCTTGTGTGCACTCTCTCTAAAATAAATAAATCTTTAAGAAAATGCATCTTGAAGTACAAAATTGAAAATTTTAATATATAAAATCTTTTCTGAATCCTGACTCTTCCCTCTGTGAAACTTGAACCCCAGTTCCTAATAAATGGAGATAATAATCCGTATTTTATAGAAGGTGTTTGATAGTATTATACAAGTATTAACTCTTGTTACTTATTTTTATTTTTTATTATTTTTTTAGAGAGGGAGGGGGGTAAAGGCAGAGGGAGAGAGAGAGAGAATCGTAAGCAATCTCTATGCCCAGTGTGGGGGCTTGATCTCATAACCCTGGGGATCATGGTCTGAACTTAAACCAAGAGTTGGACGCTTAACTGACCTTGCCACCCAGGTGCCCCTTAACTCTTGTTATTTAAAAAAAAACAGTTACCTTTATGGGTGATCAATGACATGCAAAACACATTTAAATGAGACATGGTATGGAAAATCAAAAATATGGAATGATCTCCAAGATATATTGTTGCTTGAAAAAAAATAAGGTGCAGGACCATGTGTACTGTACATTTGCCTTTTTTAAAAGGATATTTAAGTGCATATATGCCTGTATCAGTATATACATTTTTTGGGAGTGACACTCAAACTGTTAATACTTGGGAGGGAGATGGGGGCTTCTGGGTGTGACATGAGTCTAATTTTCACTGTGTGTCTTTTTGTACTGTTTAAATTTTTCCATCATGCATCTGGGGTTTTTAATTGAGAAGAACAAATTCAAAGTTAAGGATATATAGAAGTTAATATCTCTTTGGTTGGACATTTTTTTCAATATATTATTTCACCTATTGAAATAGAAAATTTTCATTGGCAAATTATGAAAGTGAGCAATTGCTTACAGTAGCCAAATTATGGAACCAGCCTAAGTGTCCATCAATAGATGGATAAAGAAGATGTGAGATACACACACACACACACACACACACAAACACACTATGGAATATTATTCAGCTAAAAAAAAAAGCATGAGATCTTGCCATTTGCAGTGACGTAGATGGACCTAGAGGGTATTATGCTAAGTGAAATAAGTCAGAGAAAATACCATATGATCTTACTTATATATGGAATTTAAGAAACAAAACAAATGAGCAAAGGGAAAAAGACAAATCGAGAGGCACACTCTTAATTATAGAGAACAAACTGATGGTTTCCAGAGGAGAGATGAGTAGAGGGACGGTTGAAATAGGTGATGGGGATTAAGAAGGGCATTTGTTGTGATGAGCACTGGGTGATGTATGAAAGTGTTGAATCACTGTATTGTATTCCTGAAACTAATATTACACTGTGTTAACTAGCTGGAATTTGTTATTGTTTTATTATTACTATTATTATTATTATTTATTTTTTTAGTGACCTAAATGTGGGGCTTGAACTTACAACGCTGAGAAAAAGAGTCACATACTCTGCTGACTGAGCCAGCCAGGTGCCCCCTAACTGGAATTTAAATAAAAATTTAAAAAAAGAAAAGAAAGTAAGCTATTGCTAACAATGATCCTTAGCAATTCTAATATATATGACTGAACAGTGACATCTGTATAAAGTTGTATGTAGTCAATCATGATATGTAATAATTTATGGGATCATATTATGGTGAAATATTTGTTGGATCTCATTGTAATCCTAGTCTTTAATTCAGTAATTTGGATTAGAGGGTGCATGTTGTGATGAGCACTGTGTGTTATATGCAACTAATGAATCATTGAACACTACATCGAAGACTAATGATGTACTATACAGTGACTAACTGAACATAATAAAAATAAACAAATAAACAAATCTTTAAAAAATTAAAAAAAGAAATATACTCCAAGTGAAAATAAATCATAATAGTAACTTATTTATCATTTAAAGCATGTGACACATTTTGGTCAATAATAAGCTTAGACTTCTAAAATGGCATAAGAGTGGCCAATAGTTGGCTTTAAAATGAATAATACTTTCTTGCTTATTAAATGACATATATTTGTTTTACAATATTTGGAAATTATAGAAATAATAGGCCCATCCATAAAAACTGTATCTTGCATACTTCTGTGATGTGTTTTTTTCTAGCCTTTTTCCTTTTAGTTTTTATAAATTGCATAAGAAGATGGTGACCAGAACACCTTTTCTTTCACTTCCACTCTCAATTCCTGTCTATGGGCTTCTTAACCAGATTCAGAGAGAGGAGTGCAGGTAAGGAGTGAGGCCCAGTGGAAGAACAGGAAGCTTAAGAACAGAAAGCAGTGAATTCAGAGGAGATTTTGGACCCATGGGGATGGGGTCATCACAGGCTCAGCAGGAAGAAACTCAGTTTCCTTGGCTTCCAAAAAGTCAAGGAGTTTTATGGGCTAACTGGGTCTTCCCTGACCTTGAGGCTAGCTGATTTGGCAGGGACAGATAATAGGGAAGCTTCCTTGAGGTGTCTCAAGTAGGGCACTGCCATCTGCCTGCTTCTCGGCCTAGGAGAGAACTTAGCCTTTCACCCTGCAGGATGTTGCCATGCAGCATTCTCTAACAAGTAAAATTGAGTCCCTTTAAGCCAAAAGAAAAATAACATCTTATGTAAAGGGGGCCAGAAACCAGAGAGGGAACGACCAGGCAGAATAATCAGTGCAATAGAGCTTTTGGGAGGAGTGAAAGGAAATCCTGAACTCAAAAATAAGAGCACCCAAGGAAATAAAAATGCACCGTAAAAGAGGCTTTCTGTGGCCAAAAAAAGTTCAAATAAATAATTTATTAGGGGAATTTGGAAAGAGGATGCTCACTGTTGAAATTTGCAGTAGTCAACTAGAAATCAACGCCAAGACATATCTTAAAGATAGAGTGAAAATATAAAGACATGGGAATCCGAGGGAAGCAGTTAGATACTTAGGAACTATGTCTAGAGGTCTAACATGTGAGTAATGGTAGTTCTAGAAGAAGGAAAATGTCAGGCAGTAATTAAACAAATATGGAAGTTACTTTCTATTCACAGAAGAAAGAAATTAGCTTGCAGATTCTAAGATCTCACCAAGTTCTAGGTTTGGGAGATGAGGGAAAACATAGTTAGAATGTCATGATAAAGTCCCTGAACTGTAATCATTAATAGAAAATGGTAGAAGACTTTAGGCAGAAAGAACAAATCCTACAAGGAGGAAAAATGGTACTTATGATACTTCTTAAGTGACTTAGAAATATTAATTATATGCCTTTATTCTTTACAACAACCCTATAAGGTAGGAATCATTTTTAGCTACATTTTACCAGAGAGGAAACTGGGATACACAGAACTTAAATCATAAGCCCAAGGTCTCATATCTAGAAAGTGACAGAGCCAGGACTCAGCAAAAGTGGTCTGGCTACAGAGGCACCACACTTTTATCATCACACCAGTTAAGTCTCAAATGGGATATTGTATTTGAGAAGACATGTGGGAAAGAGTCTAAGTAAAACAACAGATGAACCAGAGAAAGAAGGAACAAGGTGAGTACTGAACTGTGTTGTGTGTGTGTGTGTGTGTGTGTGTGTGTGTGTGTGAGAGCTTTTCCTCCCCAACCTCTCCCTTATTTTCCCTCTCCTTCCCTCCTTTCTTCTCTCTTTCTCAGCAAATTGTACCGTTGTTGACAATGGTTCATTGTGTTGACTGCCACCCAGGTGAAAGGGGAAGGGGAAGATCTTGATTGTTTTGACTTGAAATGATTATAACAATGTGAAATATTTCTTAGAGAATCAGTCTTAGATTAAAATTTGTGCTGCTAAGTTTGTGAAGATACAGACTTCTTTTATAAAGGTGATTTCTCAACCTATTTGAAGACATAGTTGTAAAGTGTCTTATAATTTGTATTCATCTATGGAAAAAAATTCAGATAGTAGATGGTAGGGAATTAGATAAAGCTTTGCTCTTTGAAAGTTCCCTGCTGCTTAAAAATAATAGAAAGCTCAGAAACATATCTTTACATATATAGAAACTTAATATATGACAGAGATATTTAAAAAATCAAGGAGAAAAGGATACACTATTCAATAAATAATGCCAAGGCAATTCTTCACTCATGTGGAAAAATAAAATTAGATTCATGCCTAACATCATATTTGAAAATATATTTAGATGCATTAAAGTCTTTAATGTGAAAGAAAGTCTTTAAAATTTCTAGAAGAAAACATAAGGAAATATCTTTATGCCTTCAGAATAGTGATTGTTATTTCATTTATTTTTTTTAAAAGATATTTATTTATTTGACAGAGAGACAGTGAGAGAAGGAACACAAGCAAGGGGAGTGTGAGAGGGAGAAGCAGGCTTCCCACCAAGCAGGGAGCCCGATGTGGGGCTCGATCCCAGGACCCTGGGATCATGACCTGAGCCGAAGGCAGACACTTAATGGCTGAGCCACGCAGGTGCCCCTAGTGATTGTTATTTTAAACAAGACACAAGATATAAAAAACACAACAAACAAAAGATATAAAGCAAGGTATAAAAAAACACAACCATAAAGCAAAAGAGATGAAACTGCATGGTAGATATTCCTAATATTTATGTGCATTAGAAAACATTAAAAAGTAAAAATATGAGCTATAAATTGAAAAGATATTTGTAATGCTTATTACTGACTTTCAAATGATATTCCAAATATACAAAGAATCTTACACAATAATAAAGAGATCAACAACCTAGTAGAGAAACAGGCAAAGCTCCAATGAGGCATTTCACAAATGAGAAAAACTGGATGTCCAGTAACACAAAAAGATGCTTAATCTTATTTGTAATCAGGAAAAAGGAAATTAAAACCTCAGTGCAACACCATTTCACACCCATCAGATTGGCATAAATCAGAAAATTTCATGAAAAGTTTTGTTAAGAGGGAGAAGGTAAAAGAACTATTACTGGTGAGAGGGTATACATCAAGATGCGGAGGTTAGAGAAGGTCATATGTATGCGAGAGGATTGGGGAAAGAAGACTGTTGGCAGCATTGTTCATAATAGAAGTATGGAAAAATATCTAATTGTCCAACAATAGAATGAACAAGCAAACAGTATGTGGTGGAGAATATGAATGACCTAGAGTTATTTGTTTCAACCTGTGGCTGAATCTCAACATGAATCTGAGTAACAAAATGGGGAAGGATATGTACAATAGAATACCATGTATATAAAGTTTTTAAATGGGGGTACCTGGGTGGCTCAGTTGACTCCTCAGGGAGCCTACTTCTCCCTTTCCCTCTGCTATTCCCCCTGCTTGTGTGCTCTCTCGCTCTCTGTCAAATAAATAAATAAATAAATAAATAAATAAATAAAATCTTTAAAAATAAAAGTTTTTAAATGTACTAAACAATATTGTACATTGTAGATGCTTACATATGTAATAAAGATAAAGCAACTGTGTAGTATCATATGAGAAACATCAAATTGAGATAGTGTTTATTTCTGGGATGGGAAAAAGGATGGAATTAGCATATGTGGAGGTACACAACAAATTTTGTTTTATGTTTTAAGCTCATGGAGGGGGGTACTTAGGTATTTCTGCTGTTACTTTCTGTATGTTTTAATAGGCCTGAAATATTCTACAATTAAAACAAATAATTTACTGTTATTTTTTTAAGATTTTAGTTTTTAAGTAATCTCTACACCCAATTTAGGGCTTGAACTTACAACCCCAAGATCAAGAGTTGCATGTACAAGGGGTGCCTGGGTGGCTCAGTTAGTTGAGTGTCTGCCTTTGGCTCAGGTCATGACCTCAGGGTCCTGGGTTCGAGCCCTGCATCGGGCTCCCTCCTCAACAGGGAGCCTATTTCTCCTTCTCCCTCTACTTATGCTCACTCTCTGTCAAATAAATACATAAAATCTTAAAAAAAAAAAAAGGGGGTTGCATGCACCACTGACTGAGCTAGTTAGGGGCCCCACACTATTGTTATTTATTTTTTTACAAGGTTTTATTTATTTTAGAGAGAGAGAGCACAAGGGAGGGGGAAGGGAGAGGGACAAGCCGACTCTGAACTGAGCGTGGAGCCCTACATAATGCTCAGTCCCATGACCCTGAGACCATGACCTGAGCCAAAATCAAGAATCTGATGCTCAACTGACTGACCACCCAGGTGCCCCAACTATTGTTATTTTTTAAAAACATGTGACAGTAGGCATTTCCCCAAATTTCATAATGTAATATATTTTATATATAGGAAATTATAGAATTTCCAAGTTTTATAATGAATTTGATTGAATGTTGGATTTTTATTCATCTTAAAAAATTAAGCCATCTGTTATTGGGGTAAGCATTGCATAATGTATAGAAATGCCTAACCACTATGTTGCACACCTAAAACTAATGTAACATTGTATGTCAACTATACTCCAATAAAAACAAAATAACAAAATTAAGCCATCTTTTGATATATTTGAGTGGAGAAGAATGTCCTGTATAAAGAAATATGTTTTTTTAAAAGTTAATGCAAGGGGCAGCCTGGGTGGCTCAGTCGGTTGGGCATCTGACTCTTGATTTTGGCTTGGGTTGTGATTTCAGGGTTCTGGGATGAAGCCTTGGGCTCAGTGGGGAGTCAGCTTGAGGATTCTTTCTCCCTGTCCCTCTGCCCCTCTCCCTGCTTTCTCTCTCTCTCAAATAAATAAATCTTAAAAAAAAAAAGTTAACACAAAAAAGCCTCCCCCCCCCGAAAAATAATGAAATATTATTTTACTTCAAAGGAAAACACTGTGATTTAGACTTAGGTTAAAACTTCATGAAGACAAAAATGTGCTTTCAGTTTCAATAACTTTTGATAAATACTTGTAGTCTAATGCTTTCTTTCTTCTGAGTTAGACAAGTACAAATAACCATTTAGTGCTTAAGTATTATCATTTCATATAACAGTGTGGTTGAATTGTTCACAATGAAAGTAAAAGCAAAGTGAGAGGAGCATTACATAAACAAGATTAGTTGGCTGCATTCCCTTGGGACTGTTTGCTAGATGAAGGTTTAAGTGATAGGCGCCACCAGTGGAGGATGTTGAAATACTCTTCTTTCTCATGGTTATAGTTTTGTTTATATAGCATTTTTTTAAAGATCTATGGAACATTTTGACATATTAGACATTTGACTCTGTTACACAAATCATTAAAAAAAAAACCCAAAATGAAACTTTTCTGGGTGTGGTGGTTTAGGGGAATAAGCTTATTTTTAGGACTTTTTCTTGGTTTCTCATTTACATTGCCTCTTCTTCTTCTTTTTTTTTTTTTTTTAAAGATTTATTTATTTGACAGAGAGAGAGACAGCGAGAGAGGGAACACACATGGGGGAGTGGGAGAGGGAGAGGGAGAATCAGGCCTCCCGCTGAGTAGGGAGCCCGATGTGGGGCTCGATCCCAGAACCCTGGGATCATGACCTGAGCCGAAGGCAGACGCTTAATGACTGAGCCACCCAGGCGCCCCAACATTGCCTCCTCTTTTCCCTTGTTTGCATCCTAATCCAGGTCCCTGTAACTTTATGGGATACTGCAGATCATTTTGGAAGTTCTGTCTTCTAGGCTCCCCTTTCCAACTCCACTCCTCAATTTTAGTTGGTGCTCTACTTAAAGACAAATAGTAGTTATTGTTTTCCAACCAGATGAAATTTTTTAAAAATTTTATTTAAATTCTAGTTAGTTAACATATAGTGTAATACTGGTTTCAGGAGTAGAATTTAGTGATTCATCACTTACATATAACACCCAGTGACCGTCAGTCATAATGAGGGCCCCCCCCTTAATACCCACCACCCACTTAGCCCATCCTTTACCCATCTCCCTCCATCAACCCTAAGTTTGTTCTCTGTCATTAAGAGTCTCTTAGTTTGTTTCCCTCTCTTTTTTTTCTTCCCTTATGTTCATCTGTTTTGTTTCTTAAATTCCACATATGAGTAAAATCATATGGTATTTGTCTTTCTCTGACTGACTTATTTCACTTAGCATAATACCCTCTAGTTCCATCCATGTCATTGCAAATGGCAAGATTTCATTCTTTTTTATGGCTGAGTAATATTCCATTGTATATATATTCCATATCTTCTTTATCCATTCATCATTTGATGGACATGTGGGCTCTTTCCACAGTTTGGCTATTGTTGATAATGCTGCTATACACATCAGGGTATATGTACCCCCCTCCCAAATCTGTATTTTTGGGGTAAATAACTAGTAGTGTGATTGCTGGATCATAGGGTAGTTCTATTTTTAACTTTCTGAGGAACCTCCCTACTGTTTTCCAGAGTAGCTGCACCAGTTTGCATTCCCACCAACAGTGTAGCAGGGCTCCCCTTTCTCCTCACCCTCACCAACATCTGTTGTTTCCTGTGTTGTTAATTTTATCCATTCTGACAGGTGTGAGGTAGTATCTCATTGTGGTTTTGATTTGTATTTCCTTGATGAGTGATGTAGAGCATCTTTTTATATGCCTATTAGCCATCTGGATGTCTTCTTTGGGAAAATGTTTATTCATGTCTTCTGCCCATTTTTAACTGGATTATTTGTTTTGGTATTGAGTTTGATAAATTTTGGATACTAACCCTTTATCAGATATGTCATCTGCAAATATCTTCTCCCTTTCTATAGGCTGCCTTTTAGTTTTGCCAACCAGATGAAATTACTCAGTTTTATTTTGAAGGTCTTCTGACTTTCTCATTAATCTCAATTTGGACTCTCCATTTTTTAGGCCAGTATTCACAGAATCTGGTTTGTGACAGTTTTCACCAGCCCACAGTAAAATGATAAAAATATGGGTAATGTGGTTAGAATTGTGTACAGCTAAAGTTATTCAAATGTAAACTTTTTAGATTTTTTTTCTGCTTTTTCTGTTTTTTTTTTTAATTTAAATTCCGTTAGCCAGCATTTTTTTCCTGATATTTTTTTTTCTTCATAAAATAGTAATAGTTGATGGTAGAATTTTAAAACAGATTTTTCTTGGGAAAAGTTCAAGTTGGTAGCTTTTATGGCTGCCTTCTTCCTACTTCCCTACCCCTCCCACTTCTCCCCACTGTAGAAACACACACACACACACACACACTCTCTCTTAACATTTTTGAAGGTCAGGAAAACTTAATGATTTCAGTTGTTTTACATAATTCATAGTCAACAATCATATTTTTCCCCACTTCTCTGTCTTTTCTCATAGTCATTCCTGTTGTGTGTAATGTCCTCCTGCTACTTTAGTACAAATTCTACATTTCCTGTAATGCCAAGATCAAATCTCCTCTCTTTTAGTCAGTCTTCTTTATCTAACACCTGTACCTCCTTGCCCATCTTCCTTTGCACTTATGAGAATATTTATTAAAACCTCTGGCATTAGTTGCATAAGAATTTTGTTTTTCAAATATGTTTTTTTTTTTTCTCTCTCTCTAGCTAGTCTTAATGCCTGTAAAAGAAAGAACTTTTTGCATTTCCTTAATAGAGGATTTGGTGGTAAGGATATAAAATTCATATATAGTGTTTTATTTTATAGTAATCCTGAATATGTTATATATATGGGTATAATGATTGAATATTTATGAATTATAGTGACTCTTCACTACATATTTCCAGCTTTCTGCTTTCCGGATCTCTGGTGTTAGGTACATGCATGTGACTGGTTTTGGCCAATCCCTATAGCATTTTTCACAGAACTAGAACAATTCTAAAATTTCTATGGAACCATGAAAGACCCTGAGTAGCCAAAGCAATATTGAAGAAGAAGAACTAAACTGGAGGTATCACAATCCCAGATTTCAAGATGTAGTAATCAAAGCAGTATGGTACTGGCACAAAAATAGACAAAAAGATCAATGGAACATAATAGAAAGCCCAGAAACAAACTCACAATTATATAGTCAGTTAATCTTTGATAAAGGAGGCAAGAATCTGTGATGGGAAAACAGCAGTCTCTTCAACAGATAGTGTTGTGAAAACTGGACAGCTACATGTAAAAGAATGGACTTGGACCACTTTCTTACACCATACACAAAAATGAACTCAAAATGGATTAAAGATCTAAATGTGAGGCCTGAAACCATTAAAAGCCTAGAAGAGAGCACAGGCAGTTACTTCTCTGACATCAGCCATAACAGTATCTTTCTAGATATGTCTCCTGAGTCAAGGGAAACAAAAGCAAAAATAAACTGTTGGGATTACATCAAAATGAAAAGCTTCTGCACAGCAAGGTAAACAAGCAACAAGACTAAAAAACCTACTGAATGTGAGAAGATATTTGCAAATGACCTATCTGATAAAGAGTTAGTATCCAAAATATATAAAGAAACTTATACAACTCAACACCCAAAAAACAAATAATACAATCAGAAAATGGGCAGAAAATACAAACAGACATTTTTCCAAAGAAGAAATCCAGACGGCCAACAGACACGTGAAAAGATGCTCAACATCACTCATCATCAGGGAAATGCAAATCAAAGCTACAATGAGATATCACCTCACACGTGTCAGAATGTCTAAAATCAAAAACACAAGAAACAAGCGTTGGCAAGGATGTGGAGAAATAGGAACTTTTGTGCACTGTTGGTGGGAATGCAAATTGGTGCAGCTACTGTGGAAAACAACATGGAGGGTCCTCAAAAAATTAAAAATAGAGCTACCCTATGATCCAGGAATTGCTCCACTGGGTATTTACCCAAAGAATACAAAAACACTAATTCAAAGGGATACATACATCCCTATGTTAATTGCAGCATTATTTACATTAGCCAAATTATGGAAGCAGCCAAGTGTCCATTGATAGATCAATGGATAAAGAAGAGGTGGTGTGTGTGTGTGTGTGTGTGTGTGTGTAGCAATGGAATATTATGCAGTCATAAAAAGAATGGAATCTTGCCATTTGCAACAACATAGATGGAACTAGAGAGTATAACGCTAAGCGAAGTAAGAGAAAGACAAATAGTGTATGATTTCATTCATATGTGGAATTTAAGAAACAAAACAAATGGACAAAGAAAAAAAAAGGCAGACCGAAAAAACAGATTCCCAACTGTAGAGAACAAACAGATGGTTAATAGAAGGGAGGTGGGGCTGGATGGGTGAAATAGGTAAAGGGGATTAAGAGTACACTTATCTTGGTGAGCACTGAATAATATATAGAGTTGTTGAATTACTATATTGTACACCTGAAGTGAATATAACACTGTATGTTAATTATAGTGGAATTAAAAACCAAACCTGAATCTTTTTAGTGAGACCAACAATAAAGACTCAAAGGCTCATAGCAACATGCAGAAACATGTAGGACAGATTTGAAAAACACACCTAATATTGAAATTGGCAAGTTGAAAACTAAAACACATATGAAGGTTAAACTCCTTTGAAGAGAAGCAGCTATGTAGTCCTCAAGAATGGAATTTCCAAGTTTCATTAATACACCTGAAATTCCACCTCCTACTATAAATCTTAATGATCTTGAGAAAGCTGATTTGAATTAGTTTCTACCATGTTACTTTGGATTTAAAATAACTAAAATTTGACATCTGTAGGTAATTTTACTTATGATTTTTTCTTCATTAACGGCCTAACATTAAATGAATAAATTCTTCACTGAGTTTATGTGGTAAAGATCTGGCAGTGAAAAGTATCTTGAAAACTGTACAGATTAAAATTTGAGCAGCTAAAGCAGGAATCTGATAGGATCCCATAAAGGAGTCTTGATCCATAGGAAATAATTTCCCGTGATTCTTCAAGATGGTTGTGCATATACCACAAAAGCACAACAGAAGCAATTGACTAATCTTACAGCTCTAAATTAACTTTTGAATGCTCTTTTGTTTGCCCAGCACAAAGATATTTGGGATCTTGGTGCCATCTGCTGGCCAAATACCAGCTTTTCAGATTCCCTTTGTGACCTTTTTTTCAAGAGATATTGTGAATTACTTTACACTTTCTAATAAAAAGTAAAAATATTTCAAATGCCAATTTCAATAACTTTTAAGAACAAAGACATATTTCTGTACAGTATAAACTATAGTTATATGACAGAGTTTCAATCTGAGTATTTTATATTTATACTTGATTTATTTTTGAGAGCCTTACACAGTTAAAACTGCCACCTTTTTCTTAATATAAAAGATAATTTCCAAAAAAGTCAGATTTGTCTATGTTCATTAAAATTTAATTTTTCATATTTCTAGAGAAGATTGAGGTAGGGGTGTGCATGTGTGTGTGTTTAATATTAGAAATTATATTTTAAATGCAAGAAGAAGGGGAGGGGAGCTGGAAATAACTTTGTTAATTGTCTGCTTTGTACTCAGCATTGTGCAGGATCTTTTAAGTAGATGGTCTCCCTTAGGCCCACAACCACCCTTCATATTAGGTAGTGTGAACTCAATTTTACTGTTAAAGAATTAAGACTAAGAGGTTAAGGACACAAATGTGAATGTTTTGGGAGAAAATCAAGTTTATTTTAATAGAATGATTGCAATTGCTCATTTATTAAGCTATCCCAGAAAACTGTTTTAACAGGTTTTTTCCAGTCTTTTTCTTTTGTAGTGACTGGTTTTTATCATTGTTAGAATATTAGGTATTTGATTTAATTCTATTTTGGGGATAATGAAAGACACAGAGTTGTTTTCTTTCTACTACACTTTTGTTTATTGCTGTCTCTTCAGTAACCAAATGAAGCACTAAATATCAGTAGGCACTCAATGGTTTTGTTTTTTTTTTTTTTTTTTAAAGATTTTATTTATTTATTTGACAGAGAGAGACATAGTGAGAGCAGGAACACAAGCAGGGGGAGTAGGAGAGGGAGAAGCAGGCTTCCCGCGGAGCAGGGAGCCCGATATGGGACTCGATCCCAGGACCCTGGGATCATGACCTGAGCCGAAGGCAGACGCTTAACGACTGAGCCACACAGGTGCCCCCGCTCAATGGGTTTTAACAGAAAGAATGAAAAGAGAAAAAAGGGGACAGAAAGAGGGAGAGAGAAGGAAGGAAAAAAAAGGGAAGAAGGTGGGAAGGGACAAGAGATAATTTGCTGCTTGGCACATAAAAAGCTTTGGTAAAGATAGAGTAAGTTTCACCTACCTATGACATTGGAGTGTTGAGGAAGTGGGATGGTGGAGAGTTAACATTTATCAGAATTTGCTATATGACATGCATTGTTAGGCACTTTACACCTGTAACTTCATTAGTCCTAAAGCCTATCAAATGAGCCCTTTATTATTGTTTCCATTTTTACAGATGAGAAAATTGTGTTCAGCATGGTTAAATTTTTTATCCAATGTCACACAACTCACAAGTGGCACAGTCAAGATTTAGATCTGTATCTGTCTGTCTTACAAGACATATTTTTAATGGTTTATTCAGTCACTCATTTAGCAAACATTTACTAACTGATGTATCACTCTTCTCAGAGAATCTCATCTCTTCTCATACCTTACAATATGGAGCTACACGTAGCTCCAAAGTATTTCTTCAGTCAAAACCTCTCCTCAGAACTCTAGACTTGTATACCCACATGCCTTTTTGACATTCCCACTTGGCAGCCTGTACATACTTCAACCTAATATGTACAAATAAAATTCTAGATTTTAGCCCCAAATGTGTCTTTTTCTGGGTCTTTACTTTCTCTGAAAATTACACAACTATCCATATAGCTAATAAAATCAGAAAACTGGGAGTCATCTTTACCTCCTTTCTTTGTTTTATTTTTTAACTCTCAAATCTTAGCTTCATGCTTTACCTGACCTTATAAGACCCATGCCCTGTCGCCATCTCTACCTATCTTGCTTCCCATTTGCTAGTCATGTAGGCATTCTGGCAGTTTTGAGAACAGATCAAACTCTTTCTTACAAAAGGATTTTGTACTTGATACCATCTTCCTAGAATGCTTACTCCATTGTTTCCCTCAGGTCTCAGCTTAAATGAAACCTCCTCAGAGAAATTTGGTCTTGACAAACCATAATTAAAAAAATAATTCTAAGTAGGTTCCTTGTTCTTCTCTGTATCATAGTACTCTGTTCATTTTCTTCCTACTACTTGGAACAGTCTGGACTTATTTTACTTCTTTGTTTACTTGTTAAGTGTGTCTTCACATAGACTAAGTTCCATGACTCATAGAATTTGTCTGTCTGGTTCGTTGCTGCAAATCTGTGATGACTGGGCACTGGGCTTGGTACCTAGAAGATATATGATAGATACTGGCTGAGTCCACAGATAATGTTCAGCAGAACCTCTTAAAGTATACCTGTGCCTTCAGGAGCTTGTTCTGAGGCCCATAATTATATCCATTTTACAAACAAGGACTTTTTTGTGTCTATCAGAATTTTGTCTTCAGCCTCTTCTATTTTCTCTTTCAGCTCTCCATGGATTAGAGACTCCTAAATCTAACCCTTTTGCTCAGACATGTCTTTTAATTTTAGGCTTTGATTACTGTGAGTATTCTGGGCATAATGCAGGCAACTGAAACACTTTTTTCAAAGCCAAACTGTGATTTTCTCCACAAATTTCTTTTCTCTCTGTATAATATATCTAGATCGGTGTCAACGCAATTCACCTAGTCCACCAAATCTGCTAGCAATTTGAGACCTCACAGACTATTGCTGTTTCATCCCACATCTAATCAGTGAAGTCCAACCAACTTTAACCCAGATATGTCTCTCAGTCTGATTCCTTATCATACCCTTGCTGACCAACTCCAGCATCAAGCAAGGTGCTTTTTGCATTGTAGTTGGTGTTTAATGACTATTTTCAAAATAAGTGATGATCAGAGAGGTCAGATGGGTTCCTCAAGGAAATGTGTCTTGTGTGGAAGGTTTGCACTTAGGTTTTCTGACTCTTTTGCCTGCTGTAGTGTTGACATAAAGGGCCACTTTCAGGAGGAGATTTTATAGCCTTCTGTAATCTACACTGTTTCTTCCTTCTATCCTATAAATCAATCCCAAATAAATTTATGACCTAAAGAAAAGTAACATGCTTTGTATACAAACATAGCCCAAGATTAGCCCTGCCTTCCAAGCAGTTCACCCAAGTTCCTTCTATAAAATGACATTCTGTACTTGCTTACTTGGATTATGTTATGTATACTTCACAGTTAATTTAAATATGCAGATTAGCACAGTGCACTTAAGACTGATGAAAAACTCTCTGTGATCTAGTAGTTCATATATATATATATTTGCAGTCATCAGATATAAGATTATTCTGATTTAAAAGAATGAGATTAAATTCTATCAGCTTTTAAAAAATCTAAGATAATTTAAGTCACTTGGATTTTCACATACATGTTCACTTTATTTAATAACTCATTAGTAACTTCAGCATGGTTCAGTAAACTAAAATGGAAATAAACTATTTTCAAAACGTTAGGGCAGTTTTTGTATTAGGTTGGTTATTAAATATTATTTTATGATATTCTTGCAAACTGAATGTTATCTCCCCTGGGATTTTATAAATGTTTAGTAAATATCTTTGTAGTCTGAAACAGGAGTTGGCAAACTATGGCCAGTGGGCCAAATATAGCCTACCACCTGTTTTGTATGGCTGCAAACTAAGAATAGTTTTTGTATTTTTAAGTGGTTGAAAAAAATTTAAAAAATGACATTTTGTAACATGAAAAATGATATGAAATTAACATTTCAGTGCTTATAAATCAAGTTTTCTTGAGACACAGCCGTGCTCCTTCATTTGTGTGTTACCTATGGTTTCTTTTTGCTACAGCTGCACAGTTGAGCAGCTGCAAATGGCCTGCAAAGCCGAAATATTTACTTTCTGGACCTTTACAGAAAACATTTGCCTACCCCTGGTTTAAAATACTATAGCCAAGACTGCCCATATTCCCTCAGGTTCCACGCCTGTATTGCAAATGCCTTGTCACTGTCTGAGGGCTTTCTCTGTGTCTGAGCACCCTTGCCTGTGTTCTCAGCAGGTCAAAGTTGTCCACAAATCAACAGCCCTCAATCAGTGATAGCAGATAAATACCCGTAGATCAGGCATGTTCAAGGCCAACAGATTTTTTTTTTTTTAAATGGGGTATCGGGTGCCTGGGTGGCTCAGTCATTAAGTGTCTGCCTTCGGCTCAGGTCATGATCCCAGGGTCCTGGGATCGAGTCCCACATCGGGCTCCCTCCTCGAGGGGAAGCCTGCTTCTCCCTCTCCCACTCCCGCTGCTTGTGTTCCTGCTCTCGCTATCTCTGTCTCTGTCAAATAAATAAATAAAATCTTTAAAAAAAAAATAAATGGGGTATCAAGTCTGGTTGCCCATAGTGCTACCTGTCTTGACAAAACACCCCTCTCTGACTTCCCACCCCACCATTTTTTCCTGGGACCTCCTCTCAAATGAGCTGCTTGTACTAGAATCCTTGTTGCAGAGTATGCTTCTGGGGGAAATCCATACTGAGACAAATGTGAATTATTTGTGTATATATATTATGTAGGGTGTCACTTTGATGTATAAGCTACCCAGGTGTGATGAAAAATTTATAACCAAACATTTGGGCCATTTTTTTTTCTTACTACTAAAGGAAAGACAGGTTTTATTAATTGATAGTATTATTCTGTGTGACATTTATTGGCCAAATTTATCCTGAAAGATGCAGTTTGATAATTTTCTCATATTTTTGAACACAAATGCCTATTCCAGGAGAGTTATTCTTGAAGTATTGAATTAATTTTTCATATTGTAAAATCTTCCTTTCCTCCTTTGTGAAATTTATATTTTCTTTTTTTTACTAATAAAACTTTTTTGCTATGTCTTTAGAAAACTTCCACTCAAATTTTATTTTGCATCAATAATAGATGGAAACAAACACAGCATAAGAGGTAGCCAAGAGAATTTTTTTCCATATGATAATTAGCTATAGGCTCAGAATGTTTAAGAATAAATATTTCATAACTCTGTGGAAAATGCCCATATGTTTTCCTTGTATATGTCTCATATTATTTCCCTGGTGGTTAGTAAAAATCAGTAGTGTCAGACCTAAATCTCTTCCATTTTTCCTTTGTTCAGGATTCTATAGGTGTCTATATCTTGAATAAAACTTTAATATTACTACTTTAATTACATCACGTTTTTTTCATTTGCTTAATGAACATAATAGTTGATGCCCCTAAACTATTATAAAGTATGGAATAGATATTTAAGAGATTTAATTGAAAAAAAAAACTGGAGGAATAAAATATTTGATTTGTTTGGGTCAAATAACTATTTTATAGTTTAAACAAATAGACTGCCTCAAATTACTTTGAGATTTCCCAGTTTGTGTGTGTGTGTTTGTGTGTGTGTGTGTGTGTATGTAGTATATAGTTTAAGGACTTTGAGACATGGTTATATGAAAAAAGTTGAATTACCATGTTTAAAATACTACTATTTGTGTAAAAAACATGCCTAGGATATATTTAGGATGATACACAGGAAACCAGTAGTGGTGCTTTTCTTTGTGGAGGGGAACAGAGACTAGGATCAGTGGTGAGAGGGAGACATATTTTCAACTATACACTCTATTGCACTGTTTGTGGTTTTGTTTTTGCCATTTATGTGAATAACTTAAAAGGAACTTAGAAAGAAAAGAAAGAAGGAAGAAAGAAAGGAAGAAGGCTATTGGCATTAGAGGGACCCAGGTGTGAAATCTGTGACGTCATTTCCTAACCATATGATTATATTCATATTGCTTAATCTCTCCACTCTCATCTATAAAGTGCAGGTAATACAATTATAATACGTGGATTAAAGCACATAGCATACAGCCTGGCGCACAGTAAGTCTCCAATAAGTGGTTATGTGACTGTACACAATTGTTAGTATTTAAGGGAATCTTCTTCCCTGACTTTTACAAAGGGTAGGCTTTTTATTTATCCACTCACTCGACACATGTTTTTTGAGCCTTTTTATTGACAGGCACAATAATGGGCTGAGGAAGTCATACTGCATCACTTCTGTCATACTCTAATGGTCAAAGCAGTCACAAGATTCAAGGGGAGGGGATGCAGCCTCCTCCTCTCGATGGAGCGGTAGCATGTCGTCTTCAGTCTACCACAGGCTGCCTTCTGGTTGCACATTATTTATATACCTCTCCCATGCAAAATGTTCCAAGGTCCTACAAAATGTCATTCTGCTACAGCATCAGCTCAAAATTAAAGAGCTCTTCATCTGAATCAGATCCAGATGTGGCTGAGGTTCCTCATGTGTGGCTGCTTAGGTACAGCTCCTTGAGTTCAGATCCAGTTGCTCTGAAGACTTGTGAATTAAAAAGAGTGGTTATCTGTCCCTCTTTGCTGCTGTCAGCCCTCCCTGTCTCCACCCTTAACATGTACACTGGTAGGATAGAGATAGGATCACCAGAGTAGACATTTCCATTAAAAAGCAGGAGAACAGAAGGCTTATAGCCCTTGGTGATCAATGTACGCAGGAAAAAGGACCCCCAACGATCCCATCCTAAATACCAGAATGTGTGAGCTTGTTACTTTACATGGCAAAAGGGACTCTGCAGATGTGTTAAGGTTAAGGCCTTGAGATGGGAAGATTGTTCTGGATTGTCCAGGTGGACCTAATCTAGTCACCTGAGTCCTTAAAAGTGGAAGAGGAAGGCAAAAAGTGAGCCAGACAGAGTTTGCTGCTGGCTTTTAAGATGGAGAATGAGGTCATGAGCCAAGGAATATGATGATCTTTAGAAGTTGGAAACTGCCTTCCATTTACAACCAGCAAGAAAATAGGGAATTCGTTCTTATAATCTTAGGGTACTGAATTCTGCCAATAACCAGAATGCGCAGGAAACAGATTCTCTCTTCAAGCCCTGCCAAAACCTTGTTTTTTGTTTTTTTGTTTTTTTTTGGTAAAGCTCATACTAGGTTTCTGATCTAGAGAACTGTAAGATCATAAATTTGTGTTTATTCACCAAATTTGTGGTAGTTTTTTATGGTAGTGCTAGGAAATGAGTCCTCTGACCAGTAGTCGGACAAGTCCTCTGACCAATAGCAATTCTGAATTCTATCTGGGCACAAACTCTCTGGTTCTGTCCTCTGTGTCATCCCTCCTCGTCCATGTCCCAAGTGGCCAGATTAAGCCGCCTTCCTACCCTCTGTAGAACAGTGGTGGCACTTGGGCCTCTTCTGCTTTGTCCCCTTTCGTTTAAGCCGGTGGGGCTTTTGTTAGTACAATTTTCCTAAAAGTTTCTGTAAATCTTTTTGAGGTTCACTCCATTAGGTAAAAGCCACACCCACAGATCTCTACAAGACAGTGCACTCTGTCTGTTTGGCTGTCTGTCAAGGTGTGTGAGACAAAGCACATATTAGTCCTGGAAGGTTGCTTGTCTAGTGGACAGGGGTAATTTTTCTGAAGTCTTAACAAAAAGCCTTATGGCCACACTGAAGTAATCTTTACCCTTCTTATTCCTGCTTTGAGGATCGCTTGCCGTCTGGAAAGGCTGGGTACCAAATGACTTTGGTACTTTGTACAGCTTTTCCCTCTGAATTAAATCATAGCAAATATCCTTAAATGTGTTCTTGTCTGTTCTTGCCTGCCAGCTGATTATGAATATACTATAAAGCAATTGTTCTTAACTTATAATACACACCAGAATCACTTGGCACTTTTAAAACTACTGCTGCCTGCATCTTATATACAGAAATTTCTAATTTATCTGGGGTGTGATCTGGACAGGAGTTTTAAAAGCTCCCCGGGTGATTCTAATATGCATCCACGATTGACAACAGTTGCCTTTAAATAACATTTTACTGTTGTTAATAATTAAAGCAAGTTTTAAAACCTATTTATTTTGTTTTGGACTTCTCACCTTTATTTTCTGTGGGAATTTCCTAGAGGACCAAATGAGTGATAAGGAAATTTTGTTAGATTTCCATGTTTTAGCAAATTATTAAATTCAGAGTAAAAAAACTGTATAGCTTTTTAATTTTATAAAGTCATTGTGACACAAATCAGAAATTTCACAGCCATCCTAAGAATAGTGTGAATAGATGCTTTCAATTAAATCTATGGAAATACTGTTTCTAGCTTTTATATTAGGCATTTTGGGAATGATTATCAAATCTTTAGTAAACTGTTTAGCTTATGGTAGAACATTGCATTTTATAAGAATGAAATAATGTGAATAGGACTTCCCCTTACTGCCTGCAAATTAATGCATCCATAGTTGTCTACATGGCTATGTGTAGCTGTAGATTTAGGATATTCTGGTTCATTATATGCACTCTTTGTGAGCAATGTCTTTTTAAAACTGATTTTGGTTTGCATTAGAAAGAATGCTTTTCTTGTTCAGCAGCTGGGTATGAATTTAATTATTGAAAATAAATATGATCTAATGTTTCATTGAGTTTTCTGAATAACAGGATAATTTGGTCAGCATTGCTATCTAAAAAGGCTGGAAGAAAGCCATATCACACAAGAAGCAACTGCTCTGGTGAGGAGGAAATTATCGGCAAATTCATGTGATTTACTCCATTTAACATACAATTAAAAGTGGGTGTAGATTTGCCTGATACTCTAAATGCTTCCTTATCTCATGACTTGGTTGCAGAGAAATTTTGTAACAAAGTCTGTTGATGTGTGTTCTACGTTGAAAGTGTGGGTTCATAAACAAAGCCGCTGTCCCCTTGTAGAAACTTGCCTCTGACAGTGGCAGCTGGATCTGAAGGTGCAAGATCCGGGAGCATGTTGCCATGTGAACGTGTTCTTGGCACTGAAAGTATGTAGGCAGTGATGAGAAACAATGTTTGAAATGTATAGAACCAGAAACTAATCATATATGAAAAAGACTTGATGAGAGGCTTTGTTGAATTGAAAAGAAGCAGGTATTGTGAAATTAAAAGAAACTTTTAGAATCTATCATTAATTAAAAAAAAAAAAAATCTGCCACCCATACTAGAAGATTGAATTACTTTTCTATTCTCCTTATAGAAAATATGACCCAACTGTTGTCATTTGAAGAAGTGGTCAATGAGTACGCAGGTTAAAAATGTTGAAAAACAGTATTAAAAGTCTGCATATTTGTCAGCTTTTAAAACTGAGTAAATTGTTATTTCTTCTCTCATTCTAAATACTCACTTTTGTCCTATTTTTAAAAAATTTGTAACTCCATAGACCACACAGATGTGAATCTGCCCCTATCGATCTCATTGAGACAGTTTACTATAGTGTGCTGACTTCCTTATCTCCTTACAGATCATACCATTTAATTTCTTCACTCCTCCTTTTTTTTTTTTTTAAGATTTTATTTATTTGAGAGAGAGAGAGTACATGAGAACGGGGGGGGGGGGCAGAGAGAGAGCACAAGAAGAGGGGGAGGGGTTGAGGGAAAGGAAGAAGCAGACTCCCTGCTGAATCAGGAGTCCCTACGCTCCATCCCAGGACCCTGGGATCATGACCGGATCCGAAGGCAGGCACTTAAAGGACTGAGCCACAGTGGCACCCCAACTCCTGTCTTTAAATCTGTGGTTCTTCTGCTGACTGGATCGTGTCAGGGCTTAAATGTCTGGGTCTATTACTACTTACTGTTTGGGTATTCTTCCCTAGCACATGACCCCCTACCATGTTAATGGCTATTCATGTGCTAATTTAGCACTGCAGTTGTGTATATTTTAACAGCATTGATCTGGAGAGACCAGGCCTTGAACTTCTCCTGTGGTTATTAGTGTGGGAACTTGGGGACGATGTTAACTGTTACATAAAGGAAAAAGCACCATGGAGGCTTTTAGCACCTCGTAAGTCATAACTGTTTTCTCTTCCTGTGTTTGTCTCTCTTTGGAAGCTAAATTGGGATTGACTGGTCCAGAATATTGAAATGAAACATTCAGAAACTAAAGCAGGGGAGCGGTTATGAGAGGGGAGAGAGGGGGGAAGGATGCAGGAAGGGAGAGGAAAGGAGAGATTTTGATTTGTAGATTTGTAGTTGGGCAAATAAATATTAGCTCTGTGGCTACTAATGGGGACATCTACAAACTTCCTTAGGTGTAGGATATGATAAGACTACTGCTGATTCCATTTGTTAACCTACCTCAGGAGGTGATTTACTTCACTGGAATGTAAAAGGTCATCCTAATACTAACTAAGGTAGCGAGCTGGCAGTGCGCATGATACCAGTTTCATGAATGATCAAATCAGTTTAAATCGTGGCTTATAAAGCTTTTGAAAACTATTGCAGTAGTTCTTTGGGTAAGGAAAAGCAGAGACCTCAAGTAAAAATCTCCCAGGTATTTTAAAAAAAGCCAGTTAATGAAATTTAATTTCTAATATTGAAGGAGGATGGAAAGGTAAATGAAAGCTATATTGATGTTTTAAAATTTAAGCAGAAAAGGGTTATGTTAATTCAGGGATTTAATTGTATTATCTGGATCTAGGCAATTTTAAAATTATAAATGATAGGGGATTGGGAGAGTATATATTTTTTATCAACTTTATGCCAACAAAATGCAAATGATATAAATAATATGTGCAGAATAAGGAGTTTCCCCTGCGGTAAATCATTGTTTTGGCAAATAGAATTTTTTTGCATATCACTTGTGTAGGGTTATCAGGAAACACAACTATTGAAAGTGATTTTAAATTTGTATTACCAAATCACGATATTAAGTCACATTGGTAACGAAGTAGATTCTCTGTGGAAACCATCAGATTTTGGTGGGTGAGGGTTCAGTAGGGCAAAGTTACCATTGCAAAACTCTGGCACTCATTCACTCTCCAGCTCCTGGTTAGCTGTGTCATAGTGTGCTACAGGTACAAATTCCAACCTGGTTGTTGAGCAAATTCTATACTTCTGCAGTTCAATGCAGAATTCCATGTACTCTTTCTTCTTGCCCCTAATTTTCTTAGTAAGTTCTGTTTGATATGTTGCAAAGGTCTGTTTGTATGTTACTATCTGTTCTTTGACCCTTTTCACCCGTGAAATGGCATTGCCACCTACCCACATTGGATAGGTGTGATGAAGAGTTCTATTTTGCAAGACATTTTCAAATATTTTTCCTTAAGGGACCCAGGACTATACAATTAACTCATTTATTAAGAGACTACCATGTGAGAGACTTGGTTGTACAAAATAATATGTGTATCACTGAGGTGTTTTTAGCTTCAAGGAACAAAGACTATCTCTAGTGAGCTTAGGGCAAAAGAAATGAATTGACTCAGCAGCAGAGAAAGGGTTGAAAATGTAAGGCCTTGGGAAGGTCAACAACCAGGGTGGCCCCAGGGATCTCTATGGTAAAAACTCATGGAGAGTCTGTTTAGGGCACTATGCCTAAAATTCCTTCTATCCTGTGTGACTCTACTCAAGTTTTAGATCCTGAGAGAGAAAGGCTGATTGAAAATGGGCCAGAAGATCCCCCTGGGCCAGTGGCAGTGGGAAGGAATCTTAGGATGTCATAGTCTTTATCATGTGCTCACCCCTTACTGTAGACCCATCAGAACTCCATGGAATAGAAACCCTTAGAAAGAATAGGGTACTGTTACCAAAACAGATATCCATTACAAGTTCTTTGGGGCACACTACCTGGACTTGAATAAATCTCAAAAGAATCAGGTAGTAGGATAAACTAACTAACCTGCTGTATTAGTTTGCTAAAGCTGCCATAACAAACTATCACAGACTGGGTGCTTAAAGAACAGGAATTGATTTTCCTCACAATTCTAGAGTTTGGAAATCCAAGTTAAGGCTTTCTCCTTGGCTTTTAGATGGTTGTCCTCCAAATTCTTCACAAGCTGTTGCTTCTATGTGTCTGTGTCCTAAATCTCCTCTCTTTATAAGGACATTAGTCATATTGGATTAGGGACCACCCACTCACTTTTACCTTAATTACCACTTTAGACCCTAGATTCAAATAGAGTCACATTCTGAGGTACTGGGGGTTGGGACTTCAACATATAAATTTCGGGTGGATTATAGTTCAGGCCATAATACCTACCTACTAAGTTTTAGGGTAAATGACAATGTATTTAAGTGGCCAGCATAGTCTTCAATCAATGGTAGCTAAATATTCTTACCTAGTTTAGAACATTTGTGTTGATGCCAAGGTGTCAGGTTATTATCTTGTGCAAATTGTATTAATATACATATGTATTTTTGCGTGCTATATGTCTAGGGATATATATATATACCCCGTAGAACTTGGTGCTGATATGCCCTTACTTCAGAAGACAAACATCGTTTTTTGCTTTGGCAAATTATAGCCTCTCTTTTGTTCTTAGAGAATTCATAATGCTTCATCTATCACTCGAAAGAGCTATTGTTTGATACTGTAGTTCCAGGAGAGGCCCAGCCAGAGGCGACAGCAAGTCAAGCAAACCAAGAGTAAAACTTAAAATAGGAATTATTTTGTGTTATATCTTTTATTACTTTTTAGTGACTTTTTAAAAACAAATTATCATAGTTCTTGAAGTTTTTTTTTTGGGTGGGTGTGGGTGTGGTTGGGGAGGTTGTGTTTTAGATAAGACCATACAATTGCTTAAGGAAATCCTTTGTGTATGAGATTTGTTTCTTAGATTTCTGACATTCAACAAGTTAGTGTTCTGTGTATTAAAAACTATAAACCTTATCTTTTAAAACACTTGCACATGATATATGAATATATGCCCATTGTAAAAATTTAACAATATACACAACTATTCAGAGGAAAAAGTCAACATCTCTCTTCACATTTTCCCCCCTCTAACTTTCTCCATCCCATTCTCCCCTTGAATGGCAAGCATGGTTAGAATTTGGTTTGCATCCTTTTTGACCTTTTAAAATATTATTCCCATAATCATGTAAGAACATGCAAAGAATTTGGGGACAGAAACAGAACTGTAAATATTGTTTTCAAGCTTTTCTTTCTTCAGCTAAAAAAATTGCTATTTTGGGTGGAATTTTAATACTAAGTTTTTCTAAATCTCACATCTGCAAATGGTGGGACGTGCAATACCTGCCATTTGGTGTCCGTAAGTGATTGGTGGGCAGTGAGCATGACAGCGTTAGCAAATAGGTCCAATCTGTTCTCTCTGCAGGCTTCAAAGATCCAGACTCTAATGAGCCATGGCAGTGTGAGAGTGAGCAGCATTTTACAAATAAGGGCACTGGATACAGAAAGACAAGGTAACTCGGTCAGGGTTGCAAAAATAGTGATTGAAAGAGCCACAACTAATCTCATGTTTTCTGACCACCAAACTACTTGCCATGTTATTGTGACACATATATTTCCAAAAAGATTGACAGAAGTCATTGCTTCAATGGCTTAATTTGATAACACTGGCTGATGCATTGCTATTTGATAGAAAGTAGATGTGGGCATCCAAGAAACACACAGTGGAATTTTTTCTAGATACTGCAAGTGCATTTTTGGTAAACTAATTTAAAAATCAGTAACAGAAGGCCTATGATAATTTTTTTTTTTTTTGCTTTGCTTTTGTAATTTTACATTTGACTAATCTTTTATAACACCCAAATGTATGGGCATGAGTTTGTGTTGAGAGGAAAACTTTATGAGCTCAGGAGGACCATAAGGCGTTCAGAAAATAAGTTAATATTCTGAAGTGCATTAATTAATACTTTTGACTACCCTGACCAGTTAAGATCCTCAGAGACATATACTCCAATTTTGAATCCAATTAAAATGATATCTATTACTAAATTAACCCATGTACATTCAAATCTTGATATAAAATGACATAGTCTCAAGACACCAATTAATTAATCAAACATGCAAAAATATGTCAAGAAAATTATTAATCCATCTATTCTGATGTTAGATCTCAAAGGTCTTCAAACTTCTTATATATTAGAAGTATTATATACTATGTCAATTCTTCTTCACTTTATTTAAAAGATAACACTGAAAAAAATATTTCACCATATGTTTGTTTTAGATGCAGTGAAAAAATGTTCTTTTCAAAACATATGGTAATTTAATTAGGTGTCTCTGAATACAGCAAGGTTGGAAGGAGAACTGTATGAACTAAACTGAAAAAATTTGCTGCTCTCGTGTCGTCTCCTGCCTTCCCCATCAACATCAGTATCTTCTCTGGGTTATCATTGTTGGAGTAGAGAAAAATTTTAAGCACTTGAAGATAAGGATTGTCTGCTGTTACCTACTATAGTTATGGCAGATAGAATTCCTGGACGGCTTCCCCTTCCCTCACTGCGTAAACCTATGTGACTCCTGTTCTCAGTTCCTCTCACTGAGGAGTTTTGGCATCAGTCCAGCATCATTGACATTTGTGTAATGTTTTGCAGCTGGGAATTTGCTTTTATCTATGGCTTAGCTACCTTTCTTTATGCAGCCTCATGGGATTTATCTTCATGGTAAGAGGTCTTGCATTTCTTTTTCTTCAATAAAAAGGTTTATTTTAAAATATTTCTTCCTTTTTTGATGTACTCAATCTCTGAAGAAAAAGTTTGAAAATGGGTTCTATATGATACAATGATAAGGACATTGGTTATTTGTTATGAGAAATGTAAATTTAAAAATTCATGTATTGAAATCTGGGAAGCAAAACATCATGGTTTCAGATGGGTTTGGGTGTGATCTTGTATACTGTTTTTTCTTCATTTTTCCAACTCATTAGAATGTACAAACATTTCCCAGTGTATTGAGCAGTAGGATTTGTCACATTTTAAACAAGTTCATGAGTATATATGAATAATGAACCTTTCCTTTTAGGACATCAGTGCCTGATATTCCACTGATAACTAGAGTCTGGATTTTTTTTTTTTTTTTTTTTAGATTTTATTTATTTATTTGAGACAGAGAGAATGAGAGACAGAGAGCATGAGAGGGAGGAGGGTCAGAGGGAGAAGCAGACTCCCTGCCGAGCAGGGAGCCTGATGCAGGACTCGATCCCAGGACTCCAGGATCATGACCTGAGCCGAAGGCAGTCGCTTAACCAACTGAGCCACCCAGGCGCCCTGGATTTTTTTTTAAATTTTCATTTTTTTCTCTTTAATGTGCCTGACTGGAATGAATAATATGTGTTTATCTTAGGCATATGTTGTTTTCAGCCAAATTCATTGCTAACTGATATGGTAAGTTTTACTAATTTTAAGTCCTATTTTTATATCATTTATAGTAACTATTCTTGGTTTTGGTTAGCAAGTAAAATTGTCAGCAAACAAATGTGGATTGTGTAGCCATATTCATGGAAGGTAGATGCTATGGAGAGTGATGACTCATGATCATTCAATGGATTATTTGCCTTGCTTCTTTGGTGATACTTTCTATTGGTGAATATTGAAGAAATGAATCATTTTCTCTAGCTTTCACAGCACAGCTACTTTCTAATCAACTTGTTTTTGTTTTTACCTTGCATCAGGAGAACAGTACCTCCTGAGGTCAAATTCTATAATGAGCCAAATCTTCTTCCCTAGTGCAATGGCTTGCAAACTTTAGTGTCTATCAGAATCATCTGGAGGCTTGTTAAAATACAGATGGTTGGGCCTCATCCCCAGAGGTTTTGATTCAGTAGGTCAGGAATGGGGCTGCACCATTTGTGTATCACATGAGTTCCCAGGTGACGGTAAAGTTTTGGCCTGGGAGCCACATTTTGAGAACCACTCCTACCGTGCAACTCTGAGTGCCTGTCCCTTGGTCAGTCATCTTTGTGTCCCAGGGGAGACAGTGAAATGTTTTGTTTGCTGAAACAGGCTCCAACCAGCTCCAGGTCACCCAAATTCTTTCTATTTTGCTACAAAGCTTAGCCACTTAACTTTGGCTATTTTCTCCATGTGGCGTGGTTGGTTAAAAAAAAAAAGTAGCTCTCTTTTCTTTATTATACATGAAGATAAGCACCCAAGTCCTTTTCTCTTTATGAGTTTCAGGTAATCATTTTGGGGAAAAAAAAAAGAGTTTAATGAAATATATATACTGGAGAAAGTTCCAAAGTTTGCAAATTCTCCTAGCAGTTATGTCTAGTCCATAGTTTCAAATTCTCTTTAAAGTGGTGGATGGAAGCCTCAGTGCGCTTATTTCTTGGGTTTTGTTCCCAAGGATGGAGCTCAGCAAAAGTCAAATATTCTTCTGATCTAACCATGTGGTGTCTTTCTTTCATGAGACCTCATCAAGGAAGAGCAATAGTATCTCCTTGATTTAAGTGAAAAATGTAAATATCTATCCTTGAGGACATCTGTGTCTCTACCTTACTTGAAAATTATTATCCATTTGGTATTATGTCTCTGAAGTGTCATCATCTATTTTGAAATAATGTAATGAGTGGTAAATACGACTTTAGAGCCAGACAGATTTGGATTGAATCTTGGTTTTGTATTTTATTAGCTGTATGACCTTGCATATATCAAGTAACCTGGCTGAGCCTTCCATTTCCTCACTTATAAATTGGGAATGATAATAGTTACCTCATAGAGGTATATTTACTTGAGACAACAGTAAGGCACTTAGTATAAAACCTTAGAAATACTAGTTTTCAATTGGTTGGCAGCTATTGTTGGTAGTAATAGTATTATTATTTTTTTCTACCTATGTGGGACTCGATCCCAGGACCCTGGGATCAGGACCTGAGCTGAAGGCAGCCGCTTAACCAACCGATGGATGAGGTCTCAAATGAACCTTCTCTCTATCATTGCTTCAGCTATTGAGTACTTACTATATGCTGGTTGCTGTGCACTCTCTAATCTATAGCACTATTGATCCTCTAAATAAACACCTATGGGCAGACTACTCAGAGTGGGCCCTAATCAAATGACCAAAGTCCTTATGACAAGTAGGGAACTAGAACACAGACTCAGAAGAATGCCTTGTGATTATGGAGGCAGAAATCCGAGTGAGCTCTAGGAAGAGGCAAGGAAGGATCCTCCCCTAGAACTTTCAGAGGGAGCATGGTTGTGCTGACATTTTAATTTCTTTTAGCCTCCAGAAAGGTGAGACAATAAATTTCTGTTGTTTTAAGCCATCCAAGTTTGTGGTAATTTGTCATGGAAACCCTAGGGAACTAACACACTTGGCGTTGGAGGTGGTGTGTTTGCCTTTAGATAATTCAGGAGGAAATGTATTGCAGCCATTATTTGTAGAAAGATTGATATGGAATTGTGTCACCTACTTTCTTCCTTGTGCTCATGGGATCAAAGTCCACCACTCTTCTTTTTCAGGGAAGGCAGAAGCTGGAGCAGAGAAAAAAAGCATTAAAATCAGGCTGAAACTGGAGGCATCAAAGTTCACAAGGCACAGGAAAGGACAGTGGTATGGGACTTCTCATATTTGGGGATAGGTGGAAAATCTTCAGGAGGGGATCTGAGACTCTGGACCAGAGTGGGGTCCTAAGTTGAGGCTGAGGGTTCATAAGAAAGTAAATGATTGAAATAAAATAAGATAATATCCAAGTGGGTCACCTCCCAAAAGGCATTTCCTCACTCCCCTCTCTTAATGTCATAAGTACACTTTTTTTTTTGCCTTTCTTTTTGTCAGATAGAGTATGTCTATTTAGTAAATTTTGAATGCATTTTAGAAAATGTTCTCCTCAGTCAACTGCTCAAACCATCTGTAGAGTTCTATGGAATTACTACTAAAAGGTACCCTTTCCTCAAAACACATGACTTCCATCTGGTCAGATAAATTTCATAATAAATATACAAATATGTGAAATCCACATGAAAGTCAATGTTGTCAAGTTATATGTAGTCACTCTACACTGTATAATCCATCCAATCTGTATAATTGCACTGTGGCCTTAACCTGGCACATTCAGATTGCAAGAACATATAGAAAAGAATGTGCCAATCAAAAGGGGTCGGTCAGCTTACTCCACAAATAGAGAGTCACTGGAAAAAAATGTTAACATTGTTTATCCAGTCATTGTTCTGGGGAGTCAGATTTGTGGATTTGTCTGTCCCTACTGTGCAATAGTCACATTACAGTAAGTTACGGTGGCATTCTTTAGCATCTGATTTATACTATAATTTTTTTATGATTGCAGGTGCACCTACTAATTGAAATTTGACCTTTGACTTGGGCTGACCAGGCTGACTAAGTGGTTAGTTCCCTGTCATTGTTCTCTCTCACTAAATGCCTTAAGTTTGCCCTCTGGTACCAATGTTGTTGTTGCTCTCTTGTTGAAGGGTGGAACCACTCTGTCTTCTGACCTATTAGATTTTGTGGTCTTTGGTAGCATTCACTTCCATGCTGGTTGTTGGACAGGCACTGCCCTCACTTCCTTGTTGTGTGGCCTTCTCTATATGGCCCTCTCTATATGTGACCTACAACATGGCAGCTTGCATCTTGGAAGGCAGCAAGGGAAAGCATCTTCTATTAAAATGGACACTACAGTCTTAAGCAATGTAATTATGTACATCCCATTACCTTTACCATATTCTACTGGTTAGAAGCAAGTCACAGGTCCTATTCACACTCGAGGGGAGGGGATTATACAAGGGTGTGAATACCAAGAAGCAGGGATCATAGGGCTTTCTTTAGAATCTTTGTACCAAAACTAAGTAGATAGCTGCTCAACTACAGTTTATATTTCCTAGCCTTCCTTACAGCTAAGGGTGACTCTAAATTTTGGCCAATGGGAGGACAGCAGAAATAATGGGGGTGGAAGTTCTGGAATCTATTTTAATAAAGAAGTTTTTTTGTCATCCATTCTGCTCTGTCTCCTCCTTACTGCCAATGGCAATGTAAATGTGGTGCTAGGGAGTGGTGTTGACCCTGCAGATGAAGATAAATAATCCTAGGAGGTCTCTGGAAGATGAACAGCATGAAAAGACTGCCTCCCTGGGTAAACTTGTAAGCAGAGCCCCTTTGCTGGCCCTGAAATGCTCACTTCTGGACTGTTAAATGAGAGTGAATAATCTTCTTAGCCTCTCTAACTATATTTTGGAGAGTCTTTGTTATAGCAATTTACCTTATACCTAACTAGTTCATTCTATGGATAGATTGTCTCACTATGGTGGGCCAAATGGTATTCCCTGAATAATGGGAACCACTCATGGACCAATCTGAACTGGAGGATAGGGTGTGCAGACAAAGAATAACATACATTAGCTACAAGGGACTTCACATACTTCTTTTTTTTTTTTTTTTTAAAGAGGCTGTTCTTTTTTTTAAAGATTTTATTTATTTGAGAGAGAGAGAGAGAGCAGGGGGGAGGGGTAGAGGGAGAAGCAGACTCCTTGCTGAGCAGGGAGCCCGATGTGGGACTAGATCCCAGGACCCCAAGATCATGACCTGAGCCAAAGGTGGACGCTTAACTGACAGCCACCCAAGCGCCCCCGAGACTTCACATACTTTTATATAAAAGAAGAAAGACATCACCTTAAAAGAAACTTTTATATAAGAGAAAAACATTACTTTAAAAAATACTTGTAGAAACAAAACCTAGTTTATAATATTGTCAATCCTTTTGGCATTGTTAAGGATTAAAATAAATAATTTCTTTAATAGATAACTGTTCTAATTATCTATTACTACATAATGAATTGTCCTAAAACTTAGTGGCTTAAAGCAACAGGACTTATTTTATATTTGTTTCTTATGATTCTGTGGTTAATTGGATTCAGCTAGGTAATTTGTACCTGGGATCAATATTCAGTGGTATAATCAGATAGTGGCTGGGGCTGGATCATCCCCAGGCTCACTCGCTCACTTGTCTGGAGGTTGATGCTGGCTCTCGGCTGTGACCTCAGCTGGGGATGTTGGCTAGAACACCTTCATGTGGTTCTCAATGAGGTCTTCCCTCTTCCTTGGGATATGGTGACTGATTCCAAGAGGAAGTGTCCCGAGGGGCTCTGGTGGAAACTGTATTACCTCTTATAACTTATCTTTTTGAAGTCACATCATTTCTGCTGCAACCATAGGCCTGCCCAGATTCAAGGAGGAGGAGACATATACTCTCGCCAATGAATGATATCTGAGGGTCTATCCCTTCCCCTTCCATTGAGTCTCATTCCATTATGGTATTTGCTCAAAGTCCAGGATCTTGTCATCAAAATCAGGCCCAGGGGCAAGTGAAGCTTCTTAAATGTGGTTGTCGGGGTACACTTTCTTGTGTCCCATTCCTCTCAATTTGAACTCCTATGAACTGAAGAGACCTATCTTCCTCCCACACCCCAACATACAACTGTGGCAGAGTTTCTTGAGGATAAAACAAGAGGGCACCTGGGTGGCTCAGATGGTTAAGCATCTGCTTTCGGCTCAGGTCATGATCCCGGGGTCCTGGGATCGAGTCCCACATTGGGCTCCCTGCTCCTTGGGAGCCTGCTTCTCCCTCTGCCTCTCTCTCTCTGTCTCTCATGAATAAATAAATAAAATCTTTAAAAAAAACAAAACAAAAAACAAGAGAGGTAAAGCAGTCACTGATTACTAGCCTGTGTCCAGAGCTTGGATTAGGGCTCCGTCCACTTGCCTGGTAGGTATTAGTCATGGCTATTGGTCCTACCCTCTGGGCCTTTGGTTCTGCCCTCAAAGTCGTCCTTTTTTTTTTTCCCGGTAAGAAATCCTGAGTTTGCAATGCAATAACCTTTTCAGCCTGCTTCTTGCCTGCTAAATAGTACAGGTTCAAAGTCCTCTTTTTACTTAATATTTAGTGTTTGTCCTATCTAGTCCAGCGTGGCTGTGGTTCCACCAGAATAATTCTCTTAAAAACATTGTGTGTTTGGGGCGCCTGGGTGGCTCAGTTGGTTAAGCGACTGCCTTCGGCTCAGGTCATGATCCTGGAGTCCCGGGATTGAGTCCCGCATCGGGCTCCCTGCTCAGCGGGGGGTCTGCTTCTCCCTCTGACCCTCGCCCCTCTCATGTACTCTCTCTCATTCTCGCTCTCTCAAATGAATAAATAAATCTTAAAAAAAAAAAAAACAAAACATTGTGTGTTTGTGTGTGTTTAAATGTATCTATCACTTTATAATTCTGTTTCTTCAAGCTAAGCACTTCTTTACCTTGGGCTCAGGATGACACTGCTGTGGGACAATATACTTTAAGATTCTTAAAGGCCCAATATTTTACTGAGAAGATGTGCAGAGAACACTCCCACAGTTCTTGAAAAGGTTTTGGTCTGATTAGAAGGTTCTGCGAGGTACCACCTTAGATCTTTCTAAAAATCTAAATAAAGAACTTACCACCAAGTCCTCAGTTTCATTTTTCGACCCTGTTTTCCTGATAGTGTACTGGATTTCATCTCTGCCCAGAAAGTACTTCTAATTTTAGAATCATTTGCCATTTAGAGAGGCTGAGAATATGAAATAGTTTTACTTTCAAGCCCAGCAAGTCTTGGCTCCTCTGTTCAACAGTTCATTCTTTAGCTTATCTTTGTCTTTTGCATTTTATCATAGGCATTGAGAAGAAGCCAGGTGGCAGTTTCAGTATTCTGCCTGAAAAGCTCCATTAGCTAGATCTTGGAGTTCATTAGGTACATTTCCTATTTTCCACATGACCACAGACTACAGTGCTGCCATACTTTCCCCTCTACATAACAAGGGAGCTCTTTCCTACTGCTTCCCATGATATTTCCCTTATTTTGCCTGAGCCCTCGCTGACAGCCCCCCTGAAGCCCTCTAGGCTTCCATAATACTTTCATGGAGGCTCTTTAGGTTTCCACTAACAATCTCCTTAATATCATCCCACTTTCTGCTTGCAACCTGGTCCTATAGGTAATGCTACCTGTGGTAGGATTGTGTTATGGCAGTGCCCCACTTCTGGGTATCAAAATCTCTCCTCAGTATTTACCGTTCTGAAACAAATCACTCCAAGGCATTATGGCTTAAAAAAACAACAACGCATTCATTATTACCTCTGATGGTTCTGGGGTGGACTGGGCTCGACTAGGCAGTTCTCACTAGAGATCAGTCTTTTGGTGGCAGTCAGAAGGTGGCTAGTGCTAAGACCTCAGCTCAGGCTATTTTTGTGGTCATTTTGGAAAATGCAATCTGACACAGTAGCTGTTATCAGAATAGTTAAAATTTTAAATCTTATATAGAAACCCTCACTGGTTAATTACAGCAAAAAAAAAAAAAAAAAGAACTTACTGAAAGTATAGTGTGTGAATTATAGTATGGATGGAATGTCAGGAAAACCAGACTCCGAAAATGTGAACCAAAAAGCCAGTAGAAGGTAATGACAGTGTTGCACTGGATGAAGGATGGAAGAGGAGTAGGACATAGTCATCAGAGCAGCAGAATCTACTTTGACTCTCATCTTGAAATATGGAGAATGTGGGAGTGTGGAATAGAAGAATATTTGGAGAATGTGCCTACAATGGGGAAGGCGTGGTGTATGAATCATGTACTTCATGATTTCCTCCACTTACACTTTGATTTTGCTGCTCCTTTCATTGTAGTAACCACTCTACTACTCACTCTTCAAGAGTTGCTTCAAATGACTATTTTCCGTATGCTTTGCTGGGTTTGCCAATTAAAATTGATTTCTCCCTCTTCTAACTCATAGTGCACTTTTCCCTTCTCTTATGAAACTTAGTGTACAATGTTTAGCATTAAAGTATGTGTTAACCTGTCTTGTCAGCCTAACAAGGTGTAACTCCTTGAGGGCAATGGCCTTGGCTTAGATTTTGATATATCCCCAGAGTATCTCAAAGCAAAAGGTGCTGAGATATATTTGTTGAATCAATAAAGCAGGTACCAAGTTAAAGATTCTGTAAATAGCTTAGTGATAAGTTCTGCATAAATATTTCCTTTTCATTGCTTTAAAAACCCATAAAAATAATTTTCTTCTTTTAAGATATCATTAATTAAAGGCTTTCAGAAGTTTTGAAACTTGAAATATGCAGAAGTTTTATTTTGTTTAAAAAAAGTACTTTATTTTGAGATTAATGATCGGTATTACCTCAGAATATTGAATAAGATGAAACAGTGAAATCTCTTCCAGTAATTAGTTTCCTGATCTATATAATTTTAACCAATGATTTAAAGTGATTTTTGTTTTATTATTAGGCAAGTGCTTTCAGTGGATTACAAAGAGCTTTGCTGTTAGATCAGAAAAATGCTTTTCTTTATTTAAATATGGATGGGCTTATAATTTTTAGATTGATAAGTTATTATGGTTGAGAACCTCTATTTTTACTTTCATGCTGATGTTTTAATGTTCTGCCAAGACAGAAAAGTGGAACGTGTGCAAAATCAGATTTCAACCAAATAGAAGTGTATGCACGGTAAAAACTTATAAATTTGAAAAAAAAACCACAACTATTTAGGAGTATGGTAGCCAGCCTTCACGATGGCCCTCAAAGATTTTTACCTGTGATATTTAGGACCTTATGCAGTCCCCTTCTATATTGTGCCAGTTGGTAGTGTGACCAATAATAGACTACGGTGGCAGTGCCAGCACATGATTTTCATGGCATCGTTGTAAAGGAAGGTGCCCCTTCTGCCTTGTTCTCTTGGATCAGTCACTCTGGACAAATTCAGATGTCATGTAATAAGGACATTTAAGGAGCTTTCTAGAGAGTTCTACATTAAAAGGACAGATAGTCTCTTGCCACAAGAGTCAACAACAACTTGCCAGTCACCTGAGTGAGCCATCTTGGAAGTGGATCCTTCAGCCACAGTCAAACCTTAAGACAAATGCAGCTCTGGCACCTAAACGGCAACCTCATGAGAAATTCTGAGCCGTAAGTGCCCAGCCAAGCCACTCTTAACTTCTTGACCCAAAGAAAGCTCAAGACAATAAGTTGTTGTTTTAAGCCATTAAATTTTGGGGTAATTTGTTGCCCAGCAATAGATAACTAATAAGAAGAGGTGTTTGTTAAACTTACAATATGCAAACATAAGGCAAGTAACTGTGATGAGAGTGAGGACAGATAAAGATTTCTTTAATTAGATAACCACAAAGCTCGCAGTGCAGATATTTTTCCAGTAAGAAGTATAGTTGTCAAGAACTAAGTAGAAAATGTGTTGGACATAGATTTGGCAAGGAAATTATTGTTTTTTACTGTATGATGATTTGAAGATGGGTACCATACTGTACATATGTTCAACTGTGACAGCTAAAGTTATTTCTCCATTAGAGATTTTTGCAACAGGTTCTGTCAATATACATTAAGTATATAGCTTTATCAACAAAAAACATATGTCCATTCACAGATAAAAAGATTTCAGTAAAAATATCATCTTATTATTTTCAAAAATTCAGCATCATAGCAAATGATGCATGAGTTTTGTGACATTGCTGGACGCCCCTCCATATGGGGAGCTGAGCCTGCACACACGCGGTAATGCATGCATCACCACATATTCACTAATGAAGCAAGGTAAAGAAATAGAAAAGCTTTTCATTCCCTCAACATGCAGCTGGTGTGTGATACCAGATGTAAAATCATTGATATTCTTGCCAAGTTCTCAGGATCATGCCATGATTTATTTAAACTCAGGCAATCAAGAATATGTTGATTTTTTAAATTTTTAAATTTTATTTTTATTTATTTAATTTAATTTTTTTTAATTTTTATGTTATGTTAGTCACCATACATTACATCATTAGTTTTTGATGTAGTGATCCATGATTCACTGTTTGCATATAACACCCAGTGCTCCATGCAGTACGTGCCCTCTTTAATACCCATCACCAGGTTAACCCACCCCCCACCCCCCTCCCCTCTAGAACCCTCATCTCTGCCCAGAAAGTACTTCTATAGTCTCTCATGGTTCATCTCCCCCTCAATTTCCCCCCATTCATTCTTCCCCTCCTGTTATCTTCTTCTTCTTCTTCTTCTTTTTTTTTAACATATAATGTATTATTTGTTTCAGAGGTACAGGTCTGTGAAAGAATATGTTGATTTTTTTTTTAACAATATAGTCAAATTCAAGGAGAATGATAATAGGTGAATAGGAATATATCTTTTAAAATAAGCTGTTGGCCGTGCATTAAATAGGAAATTCTTATTTATATCTTTCATTCCTTCTTTGTAGGTTCTTGTGGTTTTTCTCGGAAGAAAGAGTTAATGACTCTACTTTCTAATCCCTAAACTCCTACAGAATTACTTTAGAAAGAGGCACATAAATTCACTAGAGCTGTAATTGAAAAAAATCTGTGTTACTTTGAAACAAGTGTTACAGATGCCTATCCAAAATGGACAGTAAATGGCATGTCTTCTTTTAATAGTGTCAAGCACTTCCTATGATACTTTACAACTTATGGTATTAAAGTTGACTGTAACAAAGACCAAGCTGCAGGGTTTCTTCCAGAGGGGTAGTTGCCACCATCTACAGTATCAAGACATGAAACATTACAAGGGCTGGAGATTTTTTTCCCCTCAGAGACTTTTTATCTGGCAATAGGAACTACAGTGGGCATTCTGGGTGACTGTCACCATCAAGGGCAGTTGTGATCTAGAACTAATGGAAAGGGGAACAAATTTTTTTTTTAAATTTAAATCAATTAGCCAACATAGAGTACATCATTGGTGTCAGATGTAGCATTCAACAATTCATCAATTGTGTGTAACACCCAGTGCTCATCACACCACGTGCCCTCCTTAATGCCCATCCCCCAGTTACCTCATCCCCCCACCCCCCTCCCCTCCAGCAACCCTCAGTTTGTTTCCTAGAGTTAAGGGGAACTAACTTTTATCAAGCTTCTGCCATGAGCCGGGCACTGTGGTATCTTACTTGATTCTCAAAACAATGTTATATTTCAGTAGAAAAATTTCCCTTTTTTCTCATCATGCAATCACAGTGGACGTTAAAAAAAAGTTGTGGTAAAATATACATAACATAAAAGTTACCATTCGGGCCGGTTTTGAAGGGTCCAGTTCAGGGGCATTAACTAGTCACACTGTTGTGCTACCAGAACTCCAGCACAGCCATTTGTAATCACATAGCTCTTCTCATAAATCAAGGAGCTCTTTGTCTCGTAAGGGAAAATCACCCAGAAAAAGACCAATGGTAAAAATTATATTATTATATTTTCTTTTTATTTATTTTTTAAAAAGATTTTATTGGGGCACCTGAGTGGCTCAATTGGTTAAGCGGCTGCCTTCGGCTCCGGTCATGATCCCAGGGTCCTGGGATCGAGCCCCACATTGGGCTCCCTGCTCGGTGGGGAATCTGCTTCTCCCTCTGCCTCTGCCACTCCCCCTGCTTGTGCTCTCTCTCTCTCTGATAAATAAATAAAATCTTTAAAAAAAATTAAAAAAAAGATTTTATTTATTTATTTGACAGAGAGACACAGTGAGAGAGGGAACACAAGCAGGGGGAGTGGGAGAGGGAGAAGCAGGCTTCCTGCAGAGCTGGGAGCCTAATGTGGGGCTTGATGTGGGGCTCGATCCCAGGACCGTGGGATCATGACCTGAGCCGAAGGCAGATGCTTAACCACCTGAGCCACCCATGTGTCCCTATTTTCTGTTTGTTTAACCTGATGACAACCTAGCAAACATTTTGGAACCTCTTGGACACAAGATCCCATACTAGGCAGTTTAGAGGATGTATGGACTTAGGAGAGCCCCACTCTCCATTGTAGATAGGAATTCTGCAGTCTGGCCTTAATTCCTTTAGGAAGCTCATTCATTTAATGAGTCTGGAATATCTTCTCCATGCCAGTTCTGTCAGGTATTTGATATGTACTGGAGTGTAGTTGCAGCCCTCTTGAAACTACATTCAGATCATCATCAGCTTTTATTGCATGTTTATTTAAACAAAGCATTTTATAAGTAGGTGTAATCTTATTGGATTCTTACACTAACCCTAAAAAGTAGGTACATTTATTTTATGCATGAAGATTCTTAGGCACACATGCATTAAATAAGGCCTAGGGTCACACGGTGGTAGGACTGGAGTTGAAGCCTAGGTCATGTTACTCTAGAAGTTGTCTGTTTAATCCTACCCCACATTGCCTTTATTATGGGAGTGTAGACATAGGACCTTCATGGAGCTCCTTCTGTATCAATCATCCAAAATCACTCTTCAAGGAAGGAGTGGAGGGAAGGGCAAATGGGGTCCGGGAAGGGTTTCCTACCACAGAGCAACAGTGCTAGCCCAAGAGGTCCTTTGTGAAAGCCAGAAAAAGGTAAATCTTTCTCCAGGAAGTTTTTAATTAAAAAACTTTCTGCAAGAAAATTTTCCATAAAAATTGAGAAAAATTGATAATTGTGATGTGGACGACACATCCTGGAGCTGTGCATTGTGTAATTGGCATTACCGTATGTGGCAACTCTGTCCCCTAATACCCTGCTATGGGCTGAATCATGTCCCTGCAAAATTCATATTTTGACATCCCAACTCCTAGCACCTGAGAATATAATGGTATTTAGAAACAAGGTTTCTAAAGAGGTGATCAAGTTAAAAGGAGGCTGTTTGGGTGGAGCCCTAATCTAACTTGACCAGTGTCCCCATAAAGGGTGGCAGTGACATGAGGGGTGGCAAGCACAGAGGGAAAACCATGTGAAGAGGCAGCAAGAGACTGGCCATCTGCAAGCCAAGGAGAGAGCCCTCAGAGGAAACCAGTCCTGCTGGCACCTTGATCTTAGACTTTAGCATTCTGGAACTGTGAAAACAAAATGTGTGTTTAAGGTGCCCAGTCTGTGGTATTTTGCTATGACAACCCTAGCAAACTAATATGCACCCCTAACACTTTCACCTTACAGAGTTAAAGCATGGGTGCAGATAGTCCAAGATGGACATTGAGGACGCAACGCCTATGCACACACACATAGATTGAGAGTGAGAGGTGGAGATGGAGGGGAGGGGTGAAAGAGAAACCTCTTTACATGGTAGAGAATTCTCAGAATCTTAACAGCTTGATGCTTCCAATTCAACACCCTGTACTCTTCACCTGGTACTGTATTGCCTCTCCTTTGTACCATCAATTACATTATTATTACATATTTTTCATGGGATTATTTGTTTAATCTTTTCCCACTATGTTCTGCTCCATGAGAAGAGAACTTCCTTGTGTCCTTAGTGTCTACATTGTGAATAGCACATACTAAGTATCCAAAAAATATTTGTTGTGTGAATGAAGGAAGGAGTATATCCCTGAACTTGTGAATGTTTTCAGTCAGATTATTACGTGATTAACAGTGATACATACATCCAAGAAAAATGAAAGTATAATAATTATACCGAATAACAATATATTTTTTCCAGTTAAAATGAATAAAGTGTACCCAGAAGTAAAACATGGCTTCATTAGAGTACTTTGCTTAAAGGATTTATTTTTATTTGATGACATACAAACCTGAGGTCTGGACCATTTTCTACCATTAGAAGTCCCATGACTTTTCTTAAAAGTGAGAGAGGGAACACAAGCAGGGGGAGTGGGAGAGGGAGAAGCAGGTGACAATACACCAGCCAAATTCTAGCAATTACGTGTTTCCTTCATAGAATTCCTGAAGAGCATGGATTCGAAAGATAATTCTTTTCTTTCCCCTGTTGGCTATTATGGCCATTTATCGAAACCACCAATGTGCAGTGCAGCTAGTGGAAAATATCAACTTGGGCCACAGCCATAGTTACGTTCTTTGAATCAACAAACCCCCACATATTAGTGAAACATTTATTTGATTTAGAAGAGTTTGAACTGAAGGGTAGACTGGCTTGATGGTTAAAATGATTGAGAATAAAAAAGAGGGGAAACTTGAAATTCCAATACAACCCCTTTAGCTGGTCTTTTCAAACTCCTATTTATTCATGTACCAGTGCTAAGTATTTTACATGTATTATATCCTTTATTTTATTTTTTATATTTTTAAAAGATTTTATTTATTTGAGGCAGAGGAAGAGAGCATGAGCAGGGGAGGGTCAAAGGGAGAGGGAGAAGCAGACTCCCTGCTGAGCAGGGAGTCCAATGCCGGGCTTGATCTCAGGACCCCAGGATCATGACCTGAGCCACAGGCAAACACTTAACCAAATGAGCCATCCAGGTGCCCCTATATCATTTATTTTAATTATTACACAACTCTGTAAAGTTGGTACAATTATTGGCCCACCTTTTTAGATGAAGTAACTAACTGGTTGAGTGACCTTAAGCAATTTGCTCAAGGTGACCCAGGTATCACTACAATCCAGACTTTTCCTTCTTTGTGCACTGGTTACAAAAATATTACATTTATTATAATGTATAAAATAAATAAAATGTTAAGAACAGAATTAAAAAACAGTAACCCCCAAAGCCAGAAACAACCATGATTGACATTTTGGTGAATGTCTTTCTAGTGTTTATTTTCTATGATTTGATGTGTCTTGTAAAATGTTATAATATTTTGTATAGTCCTTTGTAATCAGGTTCTTAAAATTTTTAAATATTATTTTATTGAACAGATTTATACAGCATTTTAGTGATTATATACTATGTCAATTTATTAATAAATTATAGTATGTTTAATCAGTCTTTTACTTTTGGACACTTATAGTTACTTTGCTGTTAAAAATAATGTAACTAAACCTTATACACAGATTTTTCTTATATGCAAGATTATTTATTTTGGCTCTCTCTTTCTCTGTGAGTGTATTTTAAAGATTTTATTTATTTGAGAGAGAGGTTGGGGGAGGGATAGACAGAGGGAGAGGGGGAAGCCGACTCCCTGCTGAGCAGGGAGCCCGGTCCCACAGGGCTTGATCCCAGGACCCCAAGATCATGACCTGAGCCGAAGGCAGACACTTACCGGACTGACAAGCAGGCACCCCCTGGCTATCTTTTTAGAATTAGAGTTAATGCCTTAAAGAAAAAATATTCTTTTTTTATATTAGTTGTAAAAGTATTTTTGTAATAAAATGTAAATTGTTAGAATTTATAGTTAGATATAATTTATACTGTCCATCTCCAAATTCTATAGGAAAGATAGTTTTCTCTGAATTCATGGACTTCTTAAGGAAAAATTCCATTTTCCCCTATGTTTACTTACTCTCCTTGCATGGGAAGTGTCTTCCCTAAGAACCTGTGTATCTCTAAGAACTCAAACTATGCTAAAGCACACAGACTCTGTGGTGGGGTTCCAAGGTACAAGTAAACTTGACACAGATGGGAAATGGTTGCAAAAAAGCAAGATGAGGCCAGACTATGGATAGACAAAGTAGAAGTTCTGTTCTATTATAAAGAGAGGGAAAATAATTTTTTTTTTTTACTTTCTACCATTTACCATTGTACAATCTTTTTTTAAAAATATATTATTTATTTATTTGAGAAAGAGAGAGAGAAATAGAGAGCATGAGCTGGGGTGAGAGGAAGAAACAGGCTCCCCATTGAACAGGGAGGCCAGACGTGGGGCTCGATCCCAGGACCCTGCGATCATGACCTGAGCCAAAGGCAGATGCTTAACTGACTGAGCTACCCAGGTGCCCTTACCATTGTGCAATCTTAAAGTCACTTTTTTTTTGAATTTTGGGGAAACAACAAACTTTCTGTCGCAAACCAAAACCCTTTCTGTAGAGAAAGAGATTGTTATTTTTGTGCACTTGTCGTTAGTGCATTCTAGGAACGATTTTTTTGCTTGGAATGGAAATTTTTTCAGTAGAAACTATCAACTGAAATATTATCTTGCTTGATTTATTTGACCTAGTAAATGATCCTTAAAATAAAAATAAATTAACTCCAAATGATATCTGTGTATTTTGCTAATTTGAGGTGTGCAGTTTTTTAAAGCTTTTTTTTTTTTTAGAATAATATTGTGGGCTCTATCTCAACATCTCGGACTATGAATTGCATAGGTAGCACCTTTTTTGCCATGGAAACTAATGGAATTTTAGTTTAAAAATCACTTAAGATAGGGGCGCCTGGGTGGCTCAGTCGTAGGGCGTCTGCCTTCGGCTCAGGTCATGATCCCAGGGTCCTGGGATCGAGTCCCACATCGGGCTCCCTGCTCGGCGGGAGGCCTGCTTCTCCCTCTCCCACTCCCCCTGCTTGTGTTCCCTCTCTCGCTGTGTCTCTCTCTCTGTCAAATAAATAAATAAAATCTTTAAAAAAAGAATCACTTAAAATATACATTCTTGGTTCTCAGGTCAGATCTTTTGAATCAGAATATCTGAATAAACATCACAGGTATTTCTGTAGCACTCTAAAGATTGAAAAGCACTGTTTGAAAACAATATCTGGAAAAGTCATTTTGTTTCTGCATTTGTTCACATAAAATAGCTCCTGAACGCTCAGTATATGAGGGGCAGAATGCCATGCGCTAAGAGATATAAGAAGACAAGTAAGACATGGTTCTTTCTTGCAAGGGCAGAGAGCCCAGTGGGGAAAGTAAGATCCTTGAATAAATATAATAAGTATGATAAGAAGCAGTATGTTTTCCTGTAAAATGAAGACAACTGAAGGCTCTAGAATAGCAGGAAAAACTTCTGATGGGGGATCTGTGAGGAGGCGAAGCAAGACTTACGGGAATGGAGGGCATCTGAGCTGACACCAAAACAAGAGTGTCAGGGAGCCAGGTGTGAGGCCAAAACCAAATTCGAGATGAAGCAATGGGAAAAGAAAGCAGCAGAAAGTTGCAAAAAAGTGCTGAGGAGAAAAACAGACCCAAGTTGGTGTTTAATTAGATATGGTGGGGGTGGGTGAGGAATGAGACAGGATGACTCATATTTGGAGCCTGAGAGAACAAGTGTACCCTTAACAAACAAGGAAGTCAGCAGAAACTGGTTCTTGGGGAAGTTTAATTTTAGAAATTTTAAGTTTGAGGTGCTTCCAGGGTATCCAAATTTAATCCCTTTGTTGGATCTTTTATTGCAGGGGATAACAGGCAAGTCCATTCCATTACCAGAGTCCTACTGTTAACCAATCGCTTACTTTACTTTTTCCAGTGATGCCTCTACTCCCTCCCTCAGGAATTTCTAACTTCTAGCATGAGCGTTGTCAGGTCTTTTCTATACATTGTTAGATTCAAGAGACTGAAGAAACTGTAAGACAAGTAAACATTTTTCCTTGTTAATTTTGATTACTACTCCTACTAAAATGTCAGTGGGTCACTATGGCAACCCACAATGGTTCTCTTCACTCTCTCACCAAAGACACCTTCCATATTAGCAGCAAAGCCAAGGAGGAAAGACAGAGTGAATCATGGAGAAAGAATATCCCATCTTACCACCCCAGTGGAACAGGAATTCTGGGAGAGGTCAGGGTTAGAAAGAGATTGATAATTTGGGAATTATTTCCATGGAATTGAGTGAGAAAGCAGTGAAGCAGTTAATTTTCTGAGTGTATGCTTTAGCAAGTTTTGTTTTGCAGTGCATATTTTGTTGGTGGCTGGCTCTGTCTTCCAAAATAGATCATACTGTACTAGAGCACAGTGAGTCATTCCACATTGTTTTCCTCACTTCTACTCTGCATTTGTCCCTCATCAACTTTCTCTTATATCTAACCATTTGCCATTGTTTCTGTCTAAGCTTTTCTCCTGTCTCCACTGAGGTCAGAGAAAAGGAAAATAGTTGAAATCACCATACCATCAACAAGGGTTTATGGAGTACCTTGTATGTGGTCAGCATCATGCTAGGTGTTTCAGTCATGTCATATGAATGATTGGAGTTAGGTAAGAAAAGGTTTACTTTCATATAATGATTATTAAAAGTTTGAATGAGTTATCAAGAGAGGTCATATATTCTAAACATGGAAGAAATGGTTAGGTTGCATGCTGCCTGATAATGGATAATGGAACACAAGCTCTTAGAGTTCTTGAGATAATATGGATACTTTTTCAGTTCTATTTCTTGCTGACATATGGGTTGATTGTTTTTCACTTTTTTCCCACACCTGTGTGAAAGAACTCTGTATCATTGTGCTTGTGACTCTTTTTATATGTAATTACTTTATATCTGCCTCATCCTCCGTATTGGCTTGTATGTTAGCCAGTGAAAATTCCATTCTTTCACTTAAAGCTTTTTTTCAGTCATTGTAGAAATAAAGTATATATTATAATCAGTCCTGAATCATATTCTTTAAAGGAGAATGATAGGTAATTTTCTTTGTATATACAGTGGACATGGAAACGACAAAACCTTTTTATTTGCATTAAGAGAGAAAGAGGAAATAGTGTCCTAATTCAGCAGGAGGTATTTTTGTTTTGCATAACTAAGACATTTCCAATTTAGGGAATAGGGGTAGGTCAAGGTTCAGGGAGGTCAGAGAAAGACTAATGTAATGTATTTTCTCTTTTTCTGCAGATTTCTATGAATAGACCAAAAGCAGACCTCTACAGGATGTTTGCGTGCAGGTGAAGCTGATTCAAGGCAAATCTGCTTTACAGTATCGCAGTCTTACTTCCCTTTGGCTGGGGCTTCAGCCCCTGAGTGCAGAGTTCTTGCCTGCCTCCCTCTAACACTGTCCCCTCAGAAAGCTCCTACCTAATGTTGGCTCCTGCTCTTTTCCTTTGTGGCTCTGATGGAAGGAGCAGAAGCACCTGGTATGTGCTGGGCATGGGGGATATATTTCGGGGCAGTATTTTTGCTCTTTATCATCTCTGTTCTAACTACTCTCTGGGTGCAGCTTTACTCTAATTATAGCAAAGCTAAACAAGGTGAACTTTAGTCCAGGAACTTTTTCAGGTTCATTATATTTTGAGAGAGAAGAATTTTTCAAATAATCTCCCTGCTTACAGGTTTTCATTCTGCTTTGTGGGAAACATCTAGTTAATTGATCACATGATTTTGCTATTGGCAAAATAGTGGGCAAGTAAAGTCTCTAAGCTTATTTTCCTATCTAAAAGTGGCATAACCACACTTCAATTCTAGGTTTATTCTGAGGATTAAATAAAATCATGCATAATGCCTAGAACATATATTTGGTAAAAGAATCAATTAAATTTAGTTTATCACCAGTATTGTGATATGCTAAATTCACTGTTAATTCTGAATTTCAGAGTTTTGAGAATGGCACACATAATTTTATATTAACTTACTTTATATTAACTTAATAGCAACCACTTATTGAGTGCTTACTACACGTGAGCCCTGTGTTAAACAATATTAACCGGTTTAATTCTGACTACAGCATCAGGAAGTAAGTTCCGTTATCTCTATCTTATGAAGCTTGGATGGAAGTAACTTGCCTAATGGCAGCCTGTTAAAGTAGCGTACTCCTGATTATACTATACTGCCTCCTTGTGACCCTCTTCTAAATACTAGTGTCATATGTTGAAATCACAATACACAAACTTGAACAGTTGTTCTCTGTTGATTGTGAGATTGACGCCAGGCAGGAAATGTTGCAATTGGATGGAGAGAGCTTATGGACTTGGAACTCTAGGATACGGTATATCATGGATTGAGGCCTCTGGGAACAGCTTTCTTCCTTTCTAGGAAATTGGCTAAGAACCTGGACTCTGGAATCATATTTTCTGGGTTGTAGCCCAGCTCTGCTACTTAGTAGCTTTGTGACCTGGGGCAGGCTCAGCTCTCTGAGCCTCAGTGCCTTATCTATCAAGTGGGGATAATATTACCTGCCTTAGGGAGTTGTTATGAGAATGCAATGAGTTAATACATGTGGGTTCCTTAAAGTAGTGGCTGACACTTGGTAAGCACTGTTACATGTTATTAGTGTTTCTATGCCCTTCACTTTGTATCTCTCATCTGGCTGTATCCATTTGTGCATTGTCCCACTTTTGCTAAGAAAGGCATAGATTTACTTAAAGACGTTGCGATGCCTGTCCGCAGGATCATATTCTGCTTTCATAATTTCTAATGTATTTTAATAGAGAGAAAAGTTGATTGTTACCCTTGAATTTCTTCCATCTTCAGAAAGAATTACTGCTTAAGAATTAATGTGCTTTGGTGAGCACTGTGAATTGTGTAGGACTGTTGAATCTGAAACAAATAATACCTTATATGTTAAAAAAAAAGAAGAAGATAGTAGGAAGGGAAAAATGAAGGGGGGGAAATTGGAGGGGGAGACGAACCATGAGAGATTATGGACTCTGAGAAACAAACTGAGGGCTCTAGAGGGGAGGGGGTGGGGGGATGGGTTAGCCTGGTGATGGGTATTAAAGAGGGCATGTATTGAATGGGGCACTGGTGTTATATGCAAACAATGAATCATGGAACACCACATCAAAAACTAATGATGTAATGTATGGTGATTAGCATAACATAATAAAATAAAATTTAAAAAAGAAAAAAAAAGAATAAAATACCTAAAAAAAAAAATTAATAGGATCAATACTCTTTTAGGTGTTTAGTTCTGACTTCACATTTATGAAATTGAAACCTGTTAAAAAAATCAGTATTAACAAAAGCCGAATATATTGAGTGAGACCTTGTCTTTAGTCATAACTTCAGATTAGAAGTAAAAATGAACTTAAAGTTTGTGGCTGGATAGAGTCTTTTTTATTTTTATGCCATCATTGGATATGAGGTACATTGGCGAAGTATCTTACTTAGCCTTTTTGCCCAGCTCAAGGAAGAGTTAATAAAGTAAAGTTATGTAAAGTGCATTGAACTCCTCAAGAGAGAAGTGTTATATTAATACCTGCCTCACAGTGATGTTCTCATACTTAATGATAGAAAGTTTGTAAATTGCCTTGGTACTCCCAGTAACATCCTGATGAAGCATCATTTTGTTTTATTGCAAAGAGCTCTAAGTTACACAGAATGCAAGTTAAGGGGGAGAATAATAATCAGAAGTACATAAAGAGAAAATATTTTGTTCCAGTTGTGAGTGCTAGAGTTGATCATTTTTATATTTTTTTTCTCTATTACTTTTGGGAGAGGGGCGGAATTTATAATGCACTGTTTAATCGAGCACTCATCATTAAAATATGTAATGGCAGAAATAGTGATCATGATACAGAGACCTTTAAGGACACTATTATTCAAACATTGAAAAATTAAATTCCAGTTTTAAAAGAATCAAACCCCGTTTCACATGATTCTATTAAGTTTGGCATTTTTGAGATGTCTTAAATCGATACCTGTAATACTTACAAACATCAGTAGAGAGAATAGTATTGTAAACACATATTCTTGCTGTAGGGTACATTTTAAATGTCTAAACACTAATCAATATAGAGAAATTAAGTATTGACTAAAATAGCTTTATAATAAGTAATTATTGGTTTGCTCTTTTAGAAATTAGACATTTTCACTTTGGGAATAAAGAGTAAATTTACTGTCATGAAATTAAAGTGTTTTTGACCTTTTTGTACAACTTTCCTCTCTCTATGAAATGATTAGGTTTAAATATGATTGCACAGCTGTATTATGTTGCAAGCATCAATTTTTAATTATTGTAAGGTCAATCTTAGAACAAATGTGATTAGTATTGTACTTCAGTGCACTTATTTACTTTGCACTCAAAAACCACCCTGTGTTTACTAAGACCAACCTGTACCTCTCTCTGCTGATATGACTAATTAGATTTATGCCAAATCCTTTATTTTTTTTGCCAGTGTTAATCCTATGTATGCGATTTTGTTGATTCATTCAATTAAAAAAAAAATAAAATGCTTGACTTCTCTCTTCCTTTCAAATAGGGGGGATGTTTATTTTCCTATGTGTGTGTAGGTGTCTCTGTGTGTATAACCATATATATTAGTAACTGCACATTTTTCCTGCCTTTGTATAACATGATGTCTTAGGCACCTTGGGCTGCTGTAACAGGATATCATAGACTGAATGACTGAAATGACAAGCATTATTTCTCACAGTTCTAGAGGCTGAGAAATCCAAGATCAAGGTGCCAGCTGATGCAGTGTCTGGTAAGAGTCCTCTTTCCTATTTACAGATGACTGTCTTCTGATAATGTCCTTATGTGGCCTTTCCTTGGTGGAAATGGAAAGACACACAGAGGGAGCTCTTCTTCTTCTATGAGCATTAATTCTATTTTTTTTTTAAAGATTTTATTTATTTTTTGACAGACAGAGACACAGTGAGAGAGAGAACACAAGCAGGGGGAGTGGGAGAGGGAGAAGCAGGCTTTCCGCTGAGCAGAGAGCCCAACGTGGGGCTCGATCCCAGGACCCTGGGATCATGACCCGAGCCAAAGGCAGACGCTTAATGACTGAGCCACCCAGGCGCCCCTGAGCATTAATTCTATTATGAGAGCACTACCCTCATGACCTCATCTAAACTTAATTACCTCCCAAAGTCCCCACCTCCAAATATCAGCCCATCTAAAGAGAAAAGGAGTTTCATTTCCAGGCATAGGTTTACATGTTTCCATGTTTGTAGAGATTTGTTGTATTTTTCTTATTGCTCCAAGTGACTTTGGATTTAGCTCTTTAAATGAAAAGATATGGCATATGAAAATGACAGAATAATACATGATCTACATAGTAGTCATTAAAATTCCTTAGATGTTCAGCATGAATAGTAATTCAGGTTTTAACAAAAAAGTAGTTTTCTAATTCTTAACTGTTTCTTTATATTTCATTTTTGTGGATAAATTATTTATATTTTAATAATAATAATATGTTAAAAAAAACCCATTTGTAGTATTTAGTAAATGAAGCTGTGTAAGATTTCTTACCAACTAGAACAAACAGGCCAGATATTCCATCCTCATGGCTTGGTAAATGAATGGTCAGATGCTGGTTGGGCTCCACTGGGGATCTTTAAAGATGCAGGAGGGAAGAATAGATCATCACTTGGCTATGACAAGTGGCAAAGGGGCTGGGGGGGCGGAAATGACTCATTAGTAGTATTGATCAGGGTGGGCTATAAAAAGAAGATAAGCCTTGCCTTTGTTTCCTTCATGCTTCTTCAGTCAGTTGAGGAGGGGCATATGGAATATTTATAGGAATTATAAGAACTTTACTTCTGTGTTGGTTGATGCAGTTTTTGCTGCCATTTCCTTCTCATCCACTATGTTATTTTTGAGTCACATAATCTGAAAATAGTTGCCTTTAAAAAGAAATACGTAGGGTGCTCTTGTTGAGAAATTTCAAGGCCTAATAATGAGGGTCGGATGAGGGAATTCTGGGCATTGAAACAAGGAGTTCGGAGGTATTTTGGGATTGGATGGTTCTTTTCCAAACCTCTTAATTTATGTTCCTCAAGAGTAAGCTTATTCTCAGTAGTTTTGTGAGCCACTTATTCTCTTACTCCAGCTCTGCATACTCTCTTACTCACTATCTGCATACCATGGTACTGTGAATAATGCACCATACACATTGCAAAAGAAATTCTTTCTCTTTCACACATAACATCATGGAAGCAAGCAAAAAACTTGTTATCATACACGAATATGAAAGCCACAGAAAGATTGTTTAGCAAGGTTAAAATTATGCTTTATTCCTCTCAGCCAAGGAACTAGGGCAAAAACTTTTTGAACCAGAAAATGTCACTGTTTTTAGAGATCACACATGGGTTGCAGCAATTAGTATGTGAAGCCTTCCTCAGTTACCTTCATTGAGCCTACCTCTTTCTCCACGATATAATTAAAACACTTTAAAAGACAAGAGGACCAACCATGGCACTTCATTTTCAGTCTCTGACTACCTTTAGATTTGCTTTTTATTTCAAGGCTGTACTAATTATCACCCTGATTTTGGACATATAATAATTTGTATGGATTACACATTTAGAGCAGATTATACTGTGTTCAGTTTGGTGGTCAGAGGAGTCTAGCACAGGGAGTATAAATGGGCCACAAGATGAAAGTGCAACAGTATCATATTGCTATATGTTTCTCAGTAAAATAAAATCCATGTATTAATTATCCACCTTAGTTTGGCTAGATATGCAATATTAGTCATAATTCATTTGTCACTGTCTTCTTTTTTGCTATGGTACAGGATGCTCAGGTGGCCTACACAATCTGAAAAAAGTAGGAGAGGGCTATTGGTTATCAATTTACTTTTTTTGCCATTGTGATTGATGCTCATGGTATAAACTTTGATGGCCAATTTGGAGGTGCAGAGCTCCACTCAGTCTAAGTAAAGCTGGAACAGAGAATTTTTCCAAAGCTTCGGTTTTTATTTATTTTTTATTTTTATTTTTTAAAGATTTTATTTATTTATTTGAGACAGAGAGAATGAGAGACAGAGAGCATGAGAGGGAGGAGGGTCAGAGGGAGAAGCAGACTCCCTGCCGAGCAGGGAGCCCGATGCAGGACTCGATCCCGGGACTCCAGGATCATGACCTGAGCCGAAGGCAGTCGCTTAACCAACTGAGCCACCCAGGCACCCGAAAGCTTTGGTTTTTAAAAGACTATTGGAAAATGAAATTTTTGAATAGCCTGGAGCCATTTTACTTAGCCTGGTCATTCTCTGGCCTGGTGAAACACTTTCATAAAGACACATATGTGGCCAATTATCCTATGAAAACATGATAAATCACATGAGAAAAATGAAAATATTATAATGAAAATACATTTTATACCCCTGGATAATAAAAATGAAATATTAGGACTATAACAAGTGATGGTGAAGAGAGGGATAAATGAAAAACATAATCTGTCACTGGGAGTATAAGCAGGTACAACAATGAACAATAGTCATATTTAATCAGTGTCAGACGTTACTCTGAATTGCGGGAAGGTCTTTGATGGCTAGGAGGCTGTGGGGTAGAGTGACCAACTTGTCCCTGTTTGCTGGGAACTTTTCTGGTTTAAAACTGAACATCTTTTGTCCCAGAAACTCTCTTAGCTCCAGGCAAACCAGGATAGTTTAGTCATCCTAGGGCCATAGAAAATATACGGGGATCCTCAAGGGACTCAGGGGAGCACTATTTCTTAAATGTGGAATTATTTCAATATTTTGAAAACTGGTAAATCTATACCTGTGTGTACCAGCTCTGCATACACCCACTTTGGAAAATAATTTGGTGTTGTCTTATGAAGTTCAATATAAAAACTCCCCATGACCTCCAAATTCATCTCTATGGCATATAGATTAGAGCAACTCTTGAACATGTGTGCTGGGACATGTGTACAAGCATTTCATAGCCCTGTTGTCTGTAATAACAAAAAAATTGGGGACAACTTGAACATCCTACAGCAAAACACTAGATAACTATATTGTGTTATATATATACACACACATACACATAGACACAGTATTTAAAAAAATTTGAAAATTCCAAAAAGTTAAACTTTGGGGGTCCCTAAATTCCATTTGCATGTTTCATGTCCTTTCAAGCAATATGGGAAACTTATTACATAACAAATATTTATTGTTTCCTTACTGTGTATTATGTAATGTTGAAAAAACCAAAATCCCCGCCTTCAAAGGGAGTAAATTTTGGTGGGGGAGAAGAACACTAAACCTCTACATAAATAAATATATAAATAGATAGGTATAATATATATGTTATACAATTTCAGGTTGAGATCAGAACTGGAAAGTAATAAAAGACAAAATAAGAAGAGAGAAGGTGATGGGATGTAAGAAGTAGATATTTTTGAGTGATTGGAAGGCTTTCAGAAGCTCATGACATGTGATTAGAGTCTTGGATGAAATGTGACTATTTGTGGGAATAATATTGTAGGTAGAGTGAAGAGCCACTAACTTACATCCCAAAGCCCAGTCCAAAACCTTCCCCCTCATCCAGGGCACTGTGTACAAGAAAGCAGTCTCTACCCTCATACATCTCAAACACATTTTATTTCCTCAAGGCTCAGAGAAGTTATCCTCTTGCTCTCAGATAGGGCTGTCAACCCTAGGCCCCTCACCAGAGTCTATAGCCTCTGTAAGCAGAAGCATTTCCAAATGGAGACCTGTTAACTTTCCCCTTTGGCAAGAGTCTCCAGACCTCTAGGAGTCCAAGGTACATTTGCTGTCTAGTAGATGGAAGAGAACAACATCTCTTTCATTCTTTTGGGTCTTCAAAGAAGCAAGAAGAAAACACAAATGATAACTGTAATAGATTATCTTGTTACATTATGCATGATAAAAATGTTTTGAAGTCTGATTGACAATAGTCTAGGAAAGCTGCAAAACCAGTCTTCAAAAAGGTCCATTGTAGAAGGTTTTCTATAGTTAGTGTATGAAAGTATCTTTACATGAGAAGGTTTTGCATGGTTAGCTCATGTGATCATCTTTAGCTATGGATGATAGAGAGTCCTGGCATAGTGAACAGATGGCATAATGATGTCAAACCACTCAGCTTCTCTGAGTGTTAGTCTCTCATCTGCTCCTACCTGAGATGGTTATTGTGTAGATTAAATAAACTAATGGATATGAAGTTGCTTTGTAGCTGATGTGACCTCTGCAGTAAAGGTAAGAATAATCATTTGGAATTCAAATCAAATTTTTTTTAATGATCTGTGATTTTGTTTTTAATTATCTTAAGCCTTATCACATAATTTACAAATTTATGCTGATGATATACCTCTTCTACTTTAATCCTTCTAATGAGTTGGCAAAAGCACCATTACCAATCATACATATATGGTAATTCTACAGTTGTGTTTTTGAATAGCTGTTTGGAAGACAATCCTGAATTATAACTTAGTCTGACTTAGTAAAGGATTCATTAACTAAGTTTGCTACTATATCTTGTCATACTGACTTTTGAAAGCATCTGACCTTATAGATCATCTATAAAATGTGAGAAGTGTTAAATATTCTTTATTTAATATTATATATAAACCAAACTAAAATGTCCTTCATTAAGCAAAAGGCAATATTTTAGATGCAAGGAATTTTAATTAAATCTGCATAGTTAAGACCAAAAAGATAAAGTGGACATTTCCGGCTTATCATCAGCCCTTGCCTTTAACAGGCTAACGAACATGACTTGAAACACAGCGGAGTCTTGCTGTTCTCTGGACAGTGAAGGGATTTCCTCAGTATTTAAGTATATTAATATAACAAGTTATATATAAATTTAAATATAAAACCAATCTCCTCCAGGTTTAGAGCTGGCATTTGCCATTTCTGTGAAAAGCTGAACATTACTAATCAATTCCAGTCATGTCTTTTGAAAGGGAAAACAGTGGCAGCACTTGCTGATCCAGAATTACTTTCAAAGTTCCAAAAGCTGATCATATTCATTTCACCACAAGCCAATATTATTTAAATCAGGACTGTCCAAAAGAAATAGTCTATCAGCCCTTCATGGTCTGAATTCTGGTGTATGAAATCAATTTAAATATGATACACACAAAAGAAGTAATGAGATACTTTTGTTTTGTAATAAATAAGGCAGTGGCCAACCTTAGCTCCTTAGTAGCTCCTTTTTAAAAATTCAATTTTGGGGCGCCTGGGTGGCTCAGTCGTTAAGTGTCTGCCTTTGGCTCAGGTCATGATCCCAGGGTCCTGGGATCGAGCCCCACATTGGGCTCCCTGTTCCGCAGGAAGCCTGCTTCTCCCTCTCCCACTCCCCCTGCTGTGTTCCCTCTCTTGCTGTGCCTCTCTCTGTCAAATAAATAAATAAAATCTTAAAAAAAAAATAACTTATTTTAAAAATAAATAAATAAAAATTCAATTTTATTTAAATTCAATTAAGATGTAGTATATTATTAGTTTCAGAGATAGAGTTTAGTGATTCATTAGTTGCATATATCACCCAATGCTCATTACACCACCCAGTTACCCCATACCCCCACCCACCTCTCCAGCAACACTCAGTTTATTTCCTGTAGTTAAGAATCTCTTATGGTTTGTCTCACTCTCTGATTTCAGCTTATTTTATTTTTCCCTCCCTTCCCCTATGGTCCTAGCTTTTTCGAGATAAGCTATCAAGTCTCCCCTTTCCCCTGCCTTAATGCCAGCAAAGATCACTTTTGTTCCAAGGATGTATTTCTTGGGATTCTCCAAATACTCCATGTCTCCTCTCTCCAGGTGATGCCTTTTTTCTTGTTGGCATCTGTGTAAGAAAATCCAGGGGTCTGACCTGTCTTTTGCCTAAATAAACCATGGAGAATTGGCCCCGTCTTGTGCTTATTTCCCTTTTCCATGGTATGGCACTGGGCACACGTCTGAACAAAAATCTTGCCTTCTCAACATCGCCCATTTTTAAGTCATTCTTTCATCGTGGGTGAAATGAAGGTGCCTGCTCGCAAGCCGGCCATCCCACTCTCTACTCAAGACAAATTTATTTATTTATTTAAAGATTTTATTTATTTATTTGAGAGAGAGAGAGAGGGTAGAAGCTGAGGAGAGAGGCAGAGGGAGAGGGAGAAGCAGACTCCCCGCTGAGCAGGGAGCCTGATGTGGGGCTTGATCCTAGGACCTTGGGATCATGACATGAGCTGAAGGCAGACGCTCAACGGAGAGAGCCACCCAGGCACCCCAAGACAAATTTAATTTTGAATTCTGGTTCTACTACTTACTAGATGTGTTTAAGTTTCTTTTCTGAGTCTTGACTTCTTTGTTTCTAAACTGAAAATTCACTCAAAAATTTTGGTAGTTTATATAACCAGACTCTGTGTTAAGTGTTAGAAAATAATAATAATGATAATAATACTCATTATGAACTCAAAAGTTTGTCTTGAGGAATAAATTACTTACCTCCAGCATCCGTTGCATTGTTTGGTGCATAGTGGGTGGAAGTAATTATTATTAATATCTGAGTAATGTTTGTATCTTCAATTCAGATATTTTCCTTGAACTCTAGACTTGTATATTCAACTGCCTACTTGCTATCTTGGTTTGGATATATTATAGATATTTGAAATTGAACACATCAAAATAACTCCATTTTTTTCCTTATTTTCCTACCATCTTCCTTATCTCAGTAAATAGCAAAATCATCCTTTAATTTGTTTAATCATCCTTGACCTCCTGTTTTCTCTCACATGCTACATCCAGTTTTTCTAACACTCACCACCATTTTGTAAATAATGAAAAGGAGGCTTAGAGAGTTTAAGTAATGTGTACATGATCCCACAGCTAGTAAAATAAGTGGGGGCATCAAGATTCCAGTTCAAGTCTTCTCATTTCCAGTCCATTGCTATTTTATTTTACTATTATACTTTTTATTATACTATTTTATGGTATCAGGACATGAGTAAAGTTCTTCTTCATCATCTTGGTTAAGACAATGAATTAGTACATATTGATTTAACGCTCATAATTACCACCTCTTGCAAATACCAGAGGATATAAATGTAGACAGAAAATTATGAAGTACTATTTAAAGAAAACTGTTTCTGAAAATCCAATTTCAATAGGAGGACAAAAAAAATTTATATTTTCAAATAAACAGAGCACTGATGGAAAGCAAGATTTTGATGAGCTTATACTAGGAGATACTATCATATAAAACTGATGGCATCTTTCAGAAATTGTTAAAAGCCACAACATAAGCAATAGAAGGATTGGAAGTCTCTTCAAAATATCTACTCTGCCTAGTCATGAGGAAATCTCTGGGACAGTAGGAATGGTAATTATTTTTTCAACTGAAATCAACACTCTTCTCTGTTACCAAACTTTAGTGAGAAACATAATGGGGAAAGAGTGAGATGGAGAGAGAAAAGCCAGAGAGAACTTATTTATGCTGATTTAAAGAATGCTGAATATAATAGTTATTAATTGCAGTAAAAAGGCACTAATTAGACTTGCATTTGGTGTTGAAAGCAGCAACCGTCTCTGTGATTTCTCAAAGTCATATTTTAATGAAAATATGGTCACCCAAAAAAATGATTTGATTAAAACTCTTCACTTTCAACATTGGTAATTACCACAATATTTTTTTATTGCAGTCTCTTTGAATATTAGTTATCTATTTAATTTTATGATGCCTGTCACTGACATACCTAACTGCTAGAAGTTGATATGGTAATACACTTATCATTAGTGCTTACTGATCTGTGAATTAAACATTGGTATAAAAGATGCTTCTCACAGTCATGGAAATGTTAATTAAATTGGCAAGTATAAAAACACTTCTTTTGAGCAATTTTTAATTTAAGCAGTTAGAATAAATATATTACATATAAGGGTATTCTGACTCATGTATTTTGGGATAGAGGACAAATGACTTTGGCAGGTTCCCTCTTCGAGTCATCAGATAGGTGTCTGTTTTTCTAATTAAGTTTTTTGACACAAACTGTGAATGTTATAAGATAAAATTAAAAGATTATTTATAGAAAGATAACTCATAAGGCACAGGATGATGAGGCTGCCAAAAGAAGTATAATTTTTAACTATTTAAAAATCATGGTATTAAGAAAGGAGAGGTGGTGGTGCTGCTGTATTTCCTGTTGGTGGGTGCACATATGGATGATTGTCTTCACTAGTCAGGGCTGTGTCTTTGGGGAGAGGGAGAGAATAATGAGCATTGGGAGAGGATTTGAAACCATGATAATGAAGTCAGTTCTGAAAGTCATAAGAATGTTTAGTCTAGAGAGAGAAAGGCATAGATGGATGTGTTAGTGTTCTTTACTTTTTTTTTTTTTTCCCTGAGAAAGATGTATTGGTTAGCTGGTATCTTTGCTATACTGGTTAGTAAATATTTTGAATTTCACCATGGCCTCTGTCTACCATGTAAGATTTTCCTCAAGTGTGTCAGAGGCCATTATAATGAGTGAGCTTTTTTTTTTTTTTTAACAGAGCTACTGAAAGTTCTGTCAATTGAAAGGCTTCATTCTCCATAAAAGGCAGTAGGGATTATGAATAATGTATATATTTTTCTGAATTGATGTATACAGAAACAATATTTTGAATATATATAATTCCAGAAAAAAAAATATGTGTTTAAAACCAGGAACTAAACGGAAGGATTCACTTATAATTTGACAGTTATGTAAGGAGTCATATATAAAACTTCTATTGACTAGTACCATGTTTTCAATTTATTTAAAGAATTTTTGTGTCCATTACAACCTGGCATTCTGGCTGTCCAGCCTATCTGCCCCTTAATACAACTTTGGTTGGATGGCATGTTTTTATTGGAAAGATACCTAATAAAATCAAGTGGAGCTTAAATATCTAAGATTCAGGACTCTTAAGTTCATCCCAACCCTAGAGTACTATAATAAAATATCAAAAGATAAGTTGGTATTCAGGGGTACACAAAAACATCTTGATTGAAACTATTCAGCTAACCAATTGATCTGTTTTTTGTATGTGTCTTGAAATTAGGACACAATGGTTGTAGCTACAATTACCAGAAAGAAGAGACAGTAAAATTCATGCACTGTTCTTCCTATTTGTACTGTCTCTCAAAAGATTAGTGTTAGTCCTTGATTATAGAGTCTTCCAAATGAAAATGATTGCATTTTTGACTTTTCAGAATGAGATTTTTAAAAATTATGAACTTGATATCCAAGGTAGAGAACCAACATTTTCTTTCATTACTAATGTTACTTGTGATTTCTAATTAAGACAGAGGCAGTTTGCTGAAGAGACAGTTTTTGTGAAATGTAAATCTGTAAATTTGCAGATTGGGTTTTTCTGCCCTTGCCTCCAGTCAGCATTTTATTTTAAACCATTTAACCATGAAAGTAATATATATTTTTAAAATAAAATGGCTCCTTGTAAAATGTTCCAATCAAATTAATGGGGTAAATACTGTGCTCTTTTTGTATCTGTGTATCTATTAGTGACCATGGATTTGCTATGGTTCACTCATAATTTTTGCTGGCCTGATGTTGTAACTGGTCAACAACTGGGACAATTATCTTGTCTTTGTTAATGCAGGGATTGCACTAGCTCAGGTCTTTAATATAATTCTGGTTAAGAACTTGGTCATGGCTCCTACTGGTTATCAAAGAGTTAAAAAATGAAGTTTATGACTTAGGCTTGTTTGCTTTCCTCTACCACATTAAGTAGGAAAACTATGAAATGTTAAAGATAAACTTATGAAGAAGGAAACTATACCTATATGAAGAAAACTATAAAATCTACTGAAGTCCATTAACCAATCTGAAAGACACCATGCTTTTGGCTGGGAAGACTAAATAATATAAAATGTCAATAATACCAGATTCATACATACATTTACTACAACTCCAACTAGAATCTCAATATTTTTAAAACACTTTGGACAAAATGATACCATTTGAATATAAAAGAATGATCAAAGAGGGTAGCCAAAAAAGTTAGGAAAAAATGAGCAGTTGGAATAAATAGGTCTTATTAGATATTAAAATATTAATCTATTATTAAACAATCTGGTATTGGTATAGTATCAGAAATATAAACTGGAAAAATAAAATAGAGAGTTCAAGTTAGTATACAAGGGATTTAATATATGGAAATTTTATGGGAACAAGTTTTTCGTGTAATGAGCAGTGTGAATACAATTGGCTATTCATTTGGAAGAAAGTAAAAATGAGCTCTTTATTCCTTTTATCATATACAAGATACAAAACCGAGTAGGAATAAAGATTTATATATTATGAGTTCATTGAAATAAGTTAACTCTCTACCTTCTACCTGTTGAGTTGGAGAGACTTTCTTTCTTCTTTCTTTCTTTCTTTCTTTCTTTCTTTCTTTCTTTCTTTCTTTCTTTCTTTCTTTCTTTCTTTCTTTTCTTTCTTTCTCTTTCTTCCTTTCTTTTTCTTCCTTCCTTCTTTCTTTCTTTCCCTTCCTTTTCTTCTTTCTTTCAAGTTTTTATTTAAATTCCAGTTAACATACAGTATAATATTAGTTTCGATATAGTGATTCAACACTTCCATACATCACCTTGTGCTCATCACAACAAGTGCCTTCCTTAATCCCATCACCTATTTCACCCATCCCCCCACCCATTTCCCCTCTGGTAACCATCAGTTTGTTCTCTATAGTTAAGAGTCTCTTCTTGGTTTGCCTCCCTCTCTTTTTTTCCCCCCTTTGCTCCTTTGTTTCATTTCTTAAATTCCACATATGAATGAAATCGTATGGTATTTGTCTTTCTCTGATTGACTTATTTCACTTAGCATAATACTTTCTAGCTCCATCCATGTCATTGCAAATGGCAAGATTTCATTCTTTTTTATGGCTGAGTAATATTCCATTGTATATATATATCTCATCTTTATCTATTCATCAGTCTATAGCCACTTGGGTTATTTCCTTAATTTGGCTGTGGTAGATATTGTGGCTATAAACATTGGGGTGCATGTATCCCTTTGAATTAGTATTTTTGTATTTTTTGGGTAAATACCTAGTAGTGCAATTGCTAGATCATAGGGTAGTTCTATTTTTAATTTTTTGAGGAACTGAGTTGGAGAGATTTTCAAAAAGTAAAGATAAATCATGGTTGACCATGCACACACACACACACACACACACAGTGAAAGCCACAGAAAACTATATTCTAGGTTTCTAATGTTGATTACCTTGATGGAGATATGATGATTTATAGAAAGGTAGAGGGAAGACAAGAAAAACAAACACATAAGTAAAGAAAGAAGGAGTTAATAAAAGTTCACAATAAAAATTACCCTGAAAGATGTAAAAGTGTGTGTGTGTGTGTGTGGGTGTGTGCATTAAAAGAACCATGGGCAATGGGCACTAAAGTATTAATAGTGGATGTTGAAGTGTTGTAGAATTTCTAATGATTTTTGCTTCATTTTGCTTTTCTATATTGATTAAAATTCATTTACAAAGAACATTTATAATTACATAAGCAGATGAAAAACTACTGAAGGATTTCTGACTAGAGAGCAGTCAGACCTGAGAAATAAGAAGAGGGAAATAGAAGGGTCTTACAGGTGCACAGGAAGATACTAAGTGACTACATATTGCAGCAAATGTTCATAGTTTTTTCTTCCTTAAAAGTATTGACATGTTAAAAAATCAGAATTTGTTATGGAATACGAAGTTTTAATTTTCACAGTGTTTGTAGAAAAAGAGGGACAAGCTTATAACAAAAGGAGGAAAATAATGCTTGTGCTTCTGTAACTATTATGGTTTTGTACTGTGTTAACTAAGCTTGGTTTCTTTCCCACTGTTCTTTTCCCTGTGTGGTTTTGGGATAAAGTTGCCAAAAGAGAAATGTAAATGAGATTTGGGGGCAAAAATGAAGTAGCAGATATTATGTTCTGATATATGTACCTAATGAACTTAGGAATCTGGCTCAATAGATTTAGATATGGGCAAATAGGTTTTTGTGTATGTGTGTGTGTGTGTGTGTTTGCTGGTGATAAAACAAAATGAGAAGAGAGATAAGAACTCAAGAAGAAATTGTTTTGAATAGATTGTAGAGACTTAAGGAATGGTTTTTAAGGAAAGTTAGGGGAAATATACAGTAGTCACGGTTTTCTGTATTAAAAAAAAATAGTTTCTCACCTTCAGTGTCTCCCAACAAGATTCTCAGTCAGTGGTGACATCTGAGCAAAGATCAAATCTATGATGGTAACAAATGCAGATTTCTAGAGTATGCCTGTGAGACCCTTTGTTGTGACCTGAAGGAAAACTTAACAGTGTGCTTACCAGGTCTTCTAAAAATATTCTGGTATGCTTTCTCTGCTAGAAAATAAAGACCCTGAAGGATCTTACCCTATGATCTTACTTAAGATCATACCTTCAGTGTATGACTCTTAGATATTTTCAATGAGACAAGGCTTCAAAATATATATATATTTTTAGAGGTGGAGAGGGGCGGGGGGGAGGGAGAGAGAGAGAGAGAATCTTAATCAGGCTCCACACCCGGTGTGGAGCCCGATGTGGGTCTTGATCTCACAACACTGAGATCATGACCTGAGCCGAAATCAAGAGTTGGACACTTACCCGACCGAACCACCCAGGCGCCCAACCTATCTTAAGGTCACTATCCCATGGAACCTTGGTGCTTAGGCCAAGAATTTTTTGGAAAAAAATAGGGGTGTAACTTTTGTTGAATGGAGTGGATTATGATTTGGCACACAGGAAGCACACAGAACTTTAAAGGAATTATGTAAGCTTGGTATGCAAAGATAGGATAGTATAAAATGAAAAGATTTTGTTCCCTTAACCTGGAGAAGGCAGGCTGAACAAAAGTACTTATTACAGGGATGTCTATTCTTTCTCATGGGGGAAGGATGACTCAGAGGGAGAACCAACATCTTAGAAGGAGCAGCCAAAGTTCCAGTGAGTCATTCCCAGGAAGCATGACTATGCCTTTATCAAGAAACGGGCAACACACACCCAAATGGATTTTGGAACTGCTGTGGACCTGCTGTGTGCTTCCCATTTTGTCTTTTTGTGAAAGGCAGTATCTATTTCGGTTATTTTGAGTTTTCTCATCAGTGTGTGGGGTGTGTATGTGGTAGATAATTTGTCTCTTTAGTTAACAGTCTTCAGATTGGTAGAAACCATACTTGAGGAACTAAACCCAAGGAAACACAGCACATCTGCACCTGGACCTGACTGAAATGACAAGATCTTGGAGCCCAATGATACAGTGGGACAAAAATGTTGGGAGTGTTAAGAGAGTGAGTGGGAGAGGCATGAATTTTGGTGGCCCAAGAGTAGACCGTAATAGGTAGTAAAAAATGGCCCTTCTGAATTCTGATCCTCTTTACACAAGTATACATGCTCCTACTCATGTCAAAGGATAGAGTTTAATTTCCCTCCCTTTGAATCTGGGCTGATCTTAGTGACTTGCTTGACTAATAGAATGCAGTGAAAATGATTATATGGGACTTCTGAGGCTAGGTGATAAGCTTTACTGCTTCTGCTTTGTTCTATTGTTAATACTTCCTTAAGAGACATCCTGTCTTAGAAATGAGCTGCTGCTAGGAGAAGCCCAGGCAACATGGAAAGGGCACTTGTAGGCACTCCAGGTAAACGCTCCCAACTGAGCTCCCTCCAAGACCCAGCATCACTTGCCATCTTGGATAAGCAGCTCAGCTGAGCCTTAGCCATTGTCTTACTCCAACTGCATTGGAGAACCCAAGTAAGCACCACCCAGCAGAGCTCAGTCAATCCTTAGAACTGTGAGAGAATACAATAAATTGCCTTAAGCCATTAGATTTTATGATGATTTGTTATGTAGCAAAACACAAATCATTTTTGCACACTTAGCACACTTCTTTCCCTTCACATGGAATGCCTTGCTTGATGCTTTTCTAGCATTCCAGAAGCAAATCTTACATCTGGCCTCTACTTGAAAACTCTAAAATTCACTCTCTTTTTCCTGAGTATTTCACTTGTTTCTTACTCTCTCCTTTGTACTTGAGATATAATTTGTCTCATGTTTATTTGTACTTAGTTAAAAATTTTTTATAAGTCCTTGATTCATTCTCAAGTGACATATCCTCTGCTTTTTGCAGATTGTCTTGTAAATTTCTCAAGACAGACTCAATCTCTTATTCCTCCCCTCACAGCCCTTCAGTTTATTCTGATCACTCAGTCATTTTAACTACCTAAACCTCTTATAGAATGCTTTTTGGAATTGGAGGATGAGTTTTTATGTTCTCTGTTGTCCTAGCAGTCCTACTGAACTTGTTTAGTAACAACTATTAATCACCACATGAAATTTTCTGTTCTACACCACATTAATGGTTTGAAAAATCTGGGGATTGTTTTCTTATTTTTCTCTGATTCTGTCTTAATTTGGCCCATCTACCAGTTTTCTTCATTTCCTACCCCTGTGGCCCTGATAGTTTTCCTGTCTTTTTTTTTTTTAAGTTTTTTTTAAAAGATTTTATTTATTTATTTGACAGAGAGAGAGAGATAGCGAGAGCAGGAACACAAGCAGGGGGAGTGGGAGAGGGAGTAGCAGGCTTCCCGCTGAGCAGGGAGCCCGATGTGGGGCTCGATCCCAGGACTGTGGGATCATGACCTGAGCCGAAGGCAGACGCTTAACAACTGAGTCACCCAGGTGCCCCTAGTTTTCCTGTCTTATGCCAAGCTTTTTTCTGCCTTAGGACCTTTGCCTTTAGGTTTTTTCCAACCCAAAGTTCTCTGTCCTGGCTCCTTCATACCCTCCTTCTCTCAGCTCAAATGTCAGATCCTCAGAGATCTTTTCTGGCCATCCACTCCAAAGTAGCTCCAAATTCCACTCCTGTCTTTATCCTTTCCTTTGACTTTATTTTAATAGCATTTATCATTACTTGGAATTTTCCTCCTCATTTATTTGCTTTTTTATTCTATGGCTCCCCTTAATCTTGTTTGTCCTCCTCTCTCACTAGTATGTGAAGTCCAAGAAAGAAGAATTGTTTTTTTTGGGGGGGGGTATGATTTATTTCAATTATTGCTGTATTCTCAGAGTATGGCAGATACCTGGTGCATCGTAGGTATTCAATAATTTTTTTTGCTGAATGAATGAATAAACTCTCATATTCTTCTCCCCATCAGCATAGGGTGGGCCTCAGAAAACCAGCTTAACCCAGGAGGTCTTGATTCTGCCCACTGGGACCTGCAGCGACAGCACCTGGCCTGACTGGGGGAAGCAGTAACAGTAGGGAGCTTTAACAAGTTTGAAAAAGCTCAACTCACTCTGCTGCTATTGAATTTAATATGTTGGAATATTAGATCCTGTTAGATCTCTTATTAATATTTTTGTGCTTAAAATCTGTGTTTATGCTTCAACAAGCCAGAATTGGAATGATTGGGCATCAGAATGAAAAATTTTATTTCAAATTATTTTAATTGCTTTGCCAATTGGAGTAAGGTTTATAAAATTTAAAGATAAGTACTTTCATTAGCTTAAACTATAGGCAGAATATTTGCTTTCTCTTTTAAATATATATGCCAGCTTAAATAATGGAATCAGTTGTTCATTTATTTATTGTCATACAGGTAACTTTCTCTGTAAATGCATAACATTATAAATTCCAGAGGAAGTACATGATATTCAAGATTCTACAAGGAGAATCAAGGAGAGTTGCCTATAATAAACTTGGAAATTTTTCATTCTTTAAAAATATGTAAGTTTTAGATTTCTTAAGCTCATCCCTATCCTATTTTCTCCTTCCAGGCACACAGAAGGATTATGTTTTCTCTCAACCTTGCATTTGGGAAGAGCCATGTAACTAGTTCTGGCCAGTGAGCTATGAGCATGAGAGACTTATAATTTAGTCATGTAATCACTAGCTCGGGACCCGCAGCTCTCTCATCCCCTTCTATGGTGTCTCAGAAGGCTATGTATTCCAGATGGTGCAGACCTAAGATGGTAGAGCCTGCGTAAACTGGGCTCCCTCAGTGACTCTCTGGTGACCTATGTGGAGTCTGTAGCGTGGGTCCCTGAGCGACTGAGTCCCTAAATGACTGTGGATCTGTTTGGGGTACATAGTATGAGCCAGAAATTATAGTTTTGGCCACTGAGATTTGGTGGTTGATTGTTACTGCATTGTAGCCAATCCTAAATGCATGATATAGTTGAGGAATAGGAACTGGGGTTGATTTTTATTAGCTTAGCTCTAGTTGAAAAGATTTATAAATATTAATAAAATCACTTTAAACTATCTTGCAATTTTTTGGAAGAACAAAGAAATTTGTGCAATGTATACCTGCATTTAATAAAGGGGAATACTTTGTATGTTCTTGAGTTTTCTTGGTAGCATAAAGGAAAAATCAAGTATTGAGGTATGTGGTTGTAGTATTACATATGACTTGATCATCTGTAGATACAGAGCCGAAGTCTGTAGGTCTTCTGTGATTTTAATTCACAAAACCATCCTTTATTTGCACTTAAAAGTAGCTGCAGCTACCATCACTTAAGATATTTTTTCCAGCTTTCATTGTGCCATGGAAATTAGCGTTTTTATTACCACAAATTATTCTTGTTTGCTAATTCCAAAGATGCCCAAAAGCAAGAACAGCTTCCTGAGCTGTTAGACTTTGGAAGAGAATAGTAAATCAATGGGCAGATAGGACCATATATCATATTAAACACAGGGAATTCACCACAAAATCATTACACTAAAAAGCGACAATTTTGATTGATTAAAATGGTATGGGCTGGATAGTGTTAAATCACTATGAGTGATATGACATTATAATTTTACATAACATATTTCTGCCAAGACAATGAAGGTAAAAGGCATTGTCATCAGATGATAACAGACAATAAGAAGAATCCTGATGTTAGATTTATTACCTGGTTTAGATTTAGAAAGAAGTAATTCTTGTCCTGTTCCACTTATCAAATGACTGTAAATTCAGTGATGATGTAAAATTCTAAGGCAGAGCCACTTATAGGTTTGACAAAGTGCCAGCTATAAAGTATTTATTGTTCTCAGTGGTTCTGCCTTACACATTTAATATTTATCAGAAACATAAGCCCCTCTGATAAATGTTTCTGATCTTTGTGGCTAGATTTTTTTTAACATTTAGATTTTCCATCAGAAACTCTGTCTATATTTTTATTATCTTAATAACTTTGAGCTTATAATTTGAAAAGGTAATATGTGCGTTAAAAAAATTTTTTTTCTTTTAACTTCTGCTTTTACACGTAACATTTTCGAGGTAGTATTCTAACTTAGAGATGAAGACTTCCTTATTTTGCCATTGCTATAGAGATGGCCCACCCAATTTTCTGAATTTTATCCTTATGGATGTACTAGATGTGATTTAAGTTGCTGATGGTCTAGGTATAGTCTGAGAAAATTTATGGTTTCCAGGTATATTAGGTAATTGTTTTAATGCCACCTACCTCCATGTTTTGTTTCCGAAGGACACAGGCGTAGTGGTTTCTTACCCTGGCCATAGGGGAGACCTTGTTTGGGAGCACAGGTGACTGGACCGAGGATTAGCACCTGCATCAGAGAAAGGCAGCACTGCCCTGGCCAGTGATCTGTGGGTGACATGTCATGGCATGAGAACCTCAGGAAACAGGATGTTCTGCAGCAGAGAGAGGAGACTGGACCTGGTTAGATCTCCTTAAAGCATTCAAAGGTGAGACACATAAATGGTAAACAACTCAGAAGCAGAGACTCACAAAAGGAAAGCAATTAGTAGACTCCATAGGGTTGCCAAAGCCACTACATGCAAAAGCCAACTGTTGAAAGAAGAGCAGAGTCAGGTGAGAGCAGTTGCCGGAACAGTAGCTATTACGGAGGCTGAAATAGAAAGTAGTGGAGCCATTAGGAAATTAAAACTTGACATTTCAGAAGACTAAGAGTGGGCTGGGTTGCTACCGTAAAGGTGTTGAGATTATTTTTTTGTTATTCTTCAATTCATACAGCAAACTAACTTCAACTATATTAAACTGGGCTTCTCACTTTTCCTCCAACTTCAAAAAATTCTATCACAGTAGAGAAAATATAATAACTTTATAAGGCCACAAAATTTCAGCTCTACAAGAGAATTTAGAGATGTCTGACCAAAATGTTTTCCTGTTTACTTTTACCATGAAGAATTTCAGTGCAAGAGAGGATAAATATCAAAGTCCCTTGCTGTGCTCTACCAGCTGATCCGTGATCATTACTTCTTAGGGCTACAAACGTATCTTCAGTAGTTGTTTCTTCTAGCCCTGGTACAAAGCAGGACCTCAATAAATGCTTTTTGAATAGTGAGTCAGCTAAGTCTTATGCCACTTGATAGTTTAGATTTGCTTGCAGAGTTGGTTCATTCTAAACAGTTAAAGGATATGGTAAAAAAAAAAAAAAAGAAGTAAGACTTTTATTTGACTCTTCTTAATCTATTTTGTTAACACTTTCTCTTCTGTACACCACACATAACACTCTCATACTTGTGCTCAAATAAAGGAGTTATTAGCCTTGTAAGCTGATAAAGAGGTTTTATATCAAAACATCAAAATTGGTCCTGGAAAATTCATTGCATAAGGCTAGCATTTGGGGTTCAAAATTGCATGGCCAATGGGGTACTGACAGCATCCAACTAATTTACAGTTCAGTCTGCACATTTGCTTAGATTCATGGATTAAAAGTGAAAAAGGTTTTGTGTTTGGCACATTTTCTGATTCAAGGATAAGGAAAGTGAGTATGAAGCTAGGTTCTCTGACCCTCTGATAATTTACGTGGAGCTTTCAGTATCAGTGTCATTTTCTTGAATATCAAAGGCTAAAGCATATTTTGAATAAATCAAATCTTAAAAGAAGTCTCTGGGAAATGTTACATATCTGTTGAGCAGGCTGTTTTATAGAAGGAGAACAACTAGTTGAATTCAGGGACCTTTCTTCAATTTTAGCCACCTCTGAAAGAACAGTAAGAACTATCAAAGTTCTATCTGCCACTTTGTTGTTGTTTTAAAATTTTTTAATTTAAATTCAATTTAGCTAACATATAGTGTATTTTTAGTTTCAGGGGTAGAATTTAGTGATTCATCAATTGCACGTAACACCCAGTGCTCATTACATCAAGTGCCCTCCTTAATGCCCATCACACAGTTACCCCATCCCCCCACCCTCCTCCCCTCCAGCAACCCTCAGTTTGTTCTCTGTAGTCAAGAGTCTCTTATGGTTTACCACCCTCTATTTTTATCTTATCTTATTTTTCCTTCCCTTCCCTTATGTTCATCTGTTTTGTTTCTTAAATTCCACAAATGAATGAACTCATACAGTATTTGTCTTTCTCTGACTTATTTTGCATATCGTATTTCCCTCAAGTTCCACCCATGTCGCTGCAAATGGCAGGATTTCATTATTTTTATGGCTGAGTAATATTCCATTGTGTGTGTGTGTGTGTGTGTGTAAAGTTTTAATTTCCTAATGGTTCCACTACTTTCTATTTCAGCTTCCATAATAGCTACTGCTCCGGCTACTGCTCTCATGTGACTTTGCTCTTTCAACAGTTGGCTTTTGCATGTAGTGGCTTTGGCAACCCTATGGAGTCTACTAATTGTTTTCCTTTTGTGAGTCTCTGTGCTTCTGAGTTTACCATTTGTGTGTCTCACCTTTGAATATATATATGACATCTTCTTCATTCATCTGTTGATAGAAATCTGGGTTCTTTCCACATTTTGGCTATTGTGGACATTGCTGCTATGAACATTGGGGTGCATGTGCCCCTTCAAATCACTGTTTTTATGTCCTTTGGATAAATACCTAGTAATGCAATTGCTGGGTCATAGGGTAGCTCTATTTTCATATTTTTGAGTAACCTCCATACTGTTTTCCAGAGTGGCTGCACCAGCTTGCATTCCCACCAACAATGTGAGAGGGTTCCCCCTTCTCTGCATCCTTGCCAACATCTCTTGTTTCCTAAGTTGTTAATTTTAGCCTTTCTGACCGATGTAAGGTGGTATTTCATTGTGCTAATTTATTTTAACTTTCAGTTTTGTTTGCCCTTGAGATAAATCCTTCAGAGCCAGAATAAATAATTCTTCAAAATAGCATATAGCAAAGAAATAATTCTATTTCTAATCTGCATCTTGGGTTCATCTTAGGAGTTATAAAAATAGATCCTTAGTTTTGGACAAATTCTGAATTGTGGTCTATATTGGAGGATTGGGTTCCTTTTGACAAGAAGATTTTATAGTCTCTATCTCCTACAAAAGGACTGCTGAGAATTGTGATGATTCATGAGACATTATTAAGGAGTTGGGTTTTGAAAGAGAAAACCCCAGCAATTTCCGTACTGCTCTACCTCGAAGAAGCAGGAAATATTTCAGGTGAAGGGCATATATATGCAAGTGCAAATTCTAATCATTCATAAAATTATTTTACTCATTGTACCAGATGGGGTTGTTTGGATTCTATATGACACAGTAGTCATTCTCTAAATTCTGGAATAAAATAAATCCTAAAGAAGGCAAAGTCATAAAAGTTTGCAGTCCTTATTTGTGTGAAATGAAATAAAGAAAAAAAAAAGGTTAGATGAAGATCCTATAACTAGGATCATGTGCTGAGTACAAAAAACATTTCAAATGTTGAGATGTATATGCTAAAGGAGATCTTAAAAATGTCCTCCCAGTACTCAGGATGGCTAGCATTTGTGAGGGAAGTCCTAAGCTCTCCCAAGGAGATAAATAAGATCATCTTAATATCCTCATAATTTTTGATGAGCAAGACCTTTGTTTTAAGAATCAGTTCTAAAGGACTCAGGGGACTCTCTTATCCTAACTTAAAAGAAGTTTGGAATTTGAGAATGGTTCTTTCTAGTTTGATAAATTCTCATTCTGCATTAGCTGAGTAAATTTTTTTTAAATTTTATTATGTTATGTTAATCACCATTAGTTTTTGATGTAGTGTTCCATGATTCATTGTTTGCGTATAACACCCAGTGCTCCATTCAATACGTGCCCTCTTTAGTACCCATCACCAGGCTAACCCATCCCCCCACCACCCTCCCCTCTAGAAAATTTTCATCCTCCTTGACCTGGGGTGATTCTTGAGTGTTGGCAGACTGACTTACATGTGGTATAAAGCTCCTTGAGTGGATGTTGGTATCCACACAAGAGGTGGGCTGTGATTTGAGACCTGCCACAGTTCCAACAATCAGCAGTACAAGGGCAAATAGGACTGGTGAATACCTGAAATTCTAACTAAAAATTGCTCCTTTGATTGGTTACTTCATTGTGGATGTTTGATATCCATTAATTGTTGATTTTTAAAAATTGAGGCTGTATCCATCCATCATTCCATCCTATATTTTTTGATGCATTTTAAAAATAAATTTTCTGGTACAGATACCAATTAGCACCCCTCACCTACTAAGCACTTTAACAAAATGGACACTAGAATTTAGTATTTGATTTTTTGAGGTAAAATTATAGACAGTTAAATTCTTTTCTGAAGTTTTCAAGTTGATGATTTTGGCAAATGCATAGTCCTATGTAACTCAAAACACTTCCCATCACCCAGAAATTTCCTTTGTGCCCCTTCCCAGTCAATCCCTACTTGCACCCCACAGTTCTGATTTTTTTCAGGATTAGCTGCACTCTTCTAGAATTTCCTATAAATGGCATCGTTCATATCTACACTCTTTGTAAGATTTTCACTGAGCATGTTTTTGAGCATGATACCATATTGTTCTATCAGTAGCTCATGTATTTTCATTGTTGAGTATTACCTCAAATGTAATGACTATAATTTGTTTGTCCTTTGTTGATGGACACCTGTTTCTAGCTTTTGACCATTATGAGTTAAATCACTACAAGTCCTTGTGTGGCTATATGTTTTCATTTCTCTTACATATATACTTTAGAGTGGAATGGCTGGTCGTAGCAAAGGTACATGTTTAGTTTTATAAACATTTTCCTAAGTGAAAGGAAATGATACTTTCCTAAGTATCATTGTACACTCCCATTTTTAATGATTTTTAAAAAGATTTATTTATTTGAGAGAGAGAGAAAAAGAGAGAGTGTGAGTGGGGGGATGGGCAGAGGGAGAGAATCTTCAAGTAGATTCCCCACTGAGCAGGAAGCCCAATGCAGGGCTCATTCTCAGGTGATTATGACCTGAGCTGAAACCAAGAGTCAGACACCTAACCGACTGAGCCACCAAGGTGCCCCTCCCATCTTTAATGATTTCAGTCTTTTAGTTCTCCTCTACCATGGTGTCCTTCTCTGAAGTAAGGGCCTGAGATGGGTATAGGAATATTATTTTCGTCATAGTATAGCAAGCCAGGGCTGAGCTGGGGAAGGGCGGAGGAAGCAACTGTTCTGAATGAATTCAGAGCCCTCAGTGCATTACTGTAATCACTTCAGGATAGGTAGGAATGTGTCCGCATTACACTACCATGACACAGTTGACAAACTAAGCTCTCCCCGACACAAAATGTTTTAGAAGAGGCTAAGCATAATGTAGTATAATGGTGTCAGTGTTTTCACTAAATTTGTAAGCCTTATTGAAGACATTAGTGGCTATATGTGTAGAAAAATATCCATACAGTTCTCTAAGTTCAGGTCGTATACCTTAGATTTCTACTACTCAGGTTCAGCATATATTTTGTGCTTCATTGAATATATGCTAGTTCTTTATAAACAGTGAAAACAAAACTTAATTTATAAGTTTGCCATTTTTCTTAACCATAGAAATTGGCTAATATATGTCAAGATTTGAGATATATACATATATATGCTAATATATGGTAAGATTTAATATATATATCATATATAATTATATATATAATATATGTATATATATAATTTTAAACACAGGAAAAAGCCTTCAAAACTGGCAGATGCCTATGAAGTTTTTACAAATTAGAAAATACATATGTTTTTCTAATTTCTTTTTATTAAAAATGTCATAATTGGGATTTTCTAGATGTAAGTTTTTAATGACCTTAATTATACTTATCTAAGTTATTTCCCTCTTTTCTGCTTGCCTTTTTAACTATAGGATTCTTTTTCACCAGGGCTCTTCTGAAAGGATCTTTGTGATAATCCAGGAGACAATCCCTATTCTAAGGTCATCTGATGAGTAAATGACTTCCATCTGCAACTTTGCTTGTGTTGTCGGGTCTGTCATTTTTCTAGGGCATCATCTAGTATATCCTGTTTTTTCCTGGACAAATTGTGAAAGGGATCCTCCACTGGGTGGGACAATTAGAAAGTGGTGCCAGGACATCAGTTCGGTTAGAAATTAAAGGACAGATTTCAGCACCACCTCACCAGGGCACAACCTGCACACAGCAGTCCTCCTTTGTCACTTGTAGTTTCTATAGACTGAGTCCCACGTTTCCAGCCTTTAAAAGCCCTTAAACCTTTATTTGTGCCATACTCGGAGCTACCAAAGGGAGATCTGTGTCTTACGAAGTTCCCTAGGGCCTACTCTAGCAATGAGCACAGAGTAAACCCTCTGGACCCTGTTCTGCTGAGATCTATGGGTGGCAATGCAAAACTCTACCCTCTCTTTAAACAAAATTTAAGCATTTTTAAATAAAAATTTACAGATTTCTAGCTATGTAAGATGACAAAATCATTACAAGCAACATTTTCTAAATAGTTAGGGAGAAGATATTTTATGTCCCTTTAATCTCATGTAGCAACTAGCATGGAACCTAGTGTATTGTAAGTGCTCACTAAATATTGGTTCAATGAATGACTAAAATGTTAATTGACTATTTGAGTCTCAAATTTTCAGGCTAATCAGGAGTGGAATATTTCCAAAGAGATTAGAACACTTTTTATTATTAGAACACTTTTTAGGTGACATAAAATTCTCCAAACTTCAAAATAACTTACAGAAAGAATACCATATGTTGAAAATATTTTTTTTCAAGTCATGTGTGAAATACTGTTATAGTAAAAAGTTGGGGGGTGCCTGGGTGGTGCAGTCAGTTAAGTGTCCCTCCCACTTTTGGTTTTGGCTCAGGTCTGATCTCACTGTCTTGAGATCAAGCCCCGTAGGGAGTCTGCTTGGGTTTCTTTCTCCCTCTTCCTTAGCCCCTCCCCACTGTGCACTCTCTCTCTCACTTTTTAAAAAGTAAAAGTCATTACAAGCAATTTTACTTTATGGTAATTAAAAAATAAATGAGGCTTCTTCTGTGATGCATCCAGGCTGAGTGCCCCATTATCTGTGTAGGCCTACAGAATCAGCTACTAAGAGAACCCAGTCATGGCCAAGAACCCTTGGAGGAAGAGTTTCTCTATAACCCCATTATCTCTGAGTTCTAATTTCCCTGAAGAAAGTAGGTGTCTGATATTTTATGAAGACAAATTTTCTTGATAGGGTTCACACAAAGTAGGATTTCTCCCCTACTGGCTTTATTAAGCTTCCTGGACACTTTGGGGGAAGAATTCTAGATGCCTTGTAGTCATTTTATTATTCCACAGCTTCTCCTAAAACCAGGTATATTAAGGAATGTTTGGAGACACAATGTCTGTGAGGCTTGGTTAAAAGTACATAGAGGAATTTGGAAAGAAGTTTTAGGACATTAATGACAAACTTCATCTTGTTCCTAACTTCACTTGGCACTGTTTTTATATGGAAACTTGTGATAGTTTATAGCACTTCCTCAGGTGTCTTGGATCACAGGACATATGTCAAGCTATTAAATATTTTCCCATTTGTCATGGGACAATAATTAGCTCTCTATGTAGGAGCACATGCTATCCTGGAACTGAAGGTTCTAGGCATTAGACCAGCTAAAAGAATTCAGGAAAAAGGTTTTTTTTTGGTGATAATAATAGACCTTAAAGAACCTTTATTTCTTTTTAAGATTTTATTTATTTTTTGAGAGAGAGAGAGAGAGAGAGAGTACGAGTGGGGGAAGGGGCAGAGGGAGAAGGAGAAGGAGAAAAAGAGCGAGAAGCAAACTCCTCGCAGGACCCTGGGATCATGACCTGAGCTGAAGGCAGACAACCTACTGAGCCACCCAGGCGCCCCTTAAAGAACCTTTAATGATGAAATCCTAAAATTGATCAAGATTCTTTTGGACACGTGAAAAAAGTTCAATTCAAATTACCTTGAGCGGAAAGGAAATGTGATGGCTCTTATAGCTGGAATAGCTCACATGCCAGGAGGAATTGCTAAAAGAACTAGAACCTCACATCCTGGAAGGGGGCTTAGTATCTCTGGACTCTCTTTTTCTAGCGAGCTTTTATCTCTGTTGTCTCTGGTAGGCTTTGTTCTACATGCAAACCCTTTTCAAATCATGGAGAAGACGCTTGTTGGCTGCCCCAGAGTCCTACCTTCCAGATTTAACAATCCCAGCTTAGTAACTACCCCTCTCTGCCAGCCCAGCTCTAAAAAAGGACTCTGGTCTTCCTTACACCCTGTGCTTAAATGCTGGCATAAAAAACGCTTCTCTTGCCAGAGTGATGGGGCGCTATAATTTGGCAGTTCTGGCCCATGCTTCCTTGAGCCTTTCACTTACATATTATTAGGAAGCACCCTGTGTAGAAGGCTTATAATTCAGAAAGGCTGGGATTAGGATGAGGAGAGCAAGGCAGGGTCATACGAGTACAGGGTCAGATCCTGTCTTTATTTAAAGTTGTGGTACTTTGTTCAAAATCTCTGGGGCAAGGAGGAAATAGAAGTTGTAAAATTCCTAGATGCAACTTGTTAGGGTTTAAAAAGGCTAATTTGATACTCCTTTCCTCTTTCTGAATTTAGTTGAGAGCTCAACATTGGTTAAGTAGATACAGATTTAAAAACATTGCTTTTTTTTTGCCCCCCTGATAAAGCTTTTGGGGAAAGTGGTTTAGAAATGATTCATTGACACTTTTCCACATCTGCCCCTCTCCCATTGGATTATAACCCTTGGGATAGCACACTTCAAGGGTGGGAAGTTGTGGTGTTTAGAGGATTTCCATTTGCCTGGATCCCTGGTTTGCATTGGTTCAGGGCATCAGGAAAGAAAAATCCTTGGTCTTCATTCTTTATAGAACTTCATAAATTAACACCACCCACCAAGCAAGTCAGTTACTCCTAATTTGTGGAAAGAAAATGGAGCAAGAGGTGAGGCAGGCTACCAGAGTCTCTGCCTGAAAACAAGAAGGAATCAGGGAGAAAAGTTTCCACTAATAATGACTTGAAAGCATCTATTCTTCACTTATTTACAACATTTGAAAATCCTATTTTCATCAAATAAAATTGGGTCTGTGGGTTGACTTTGGAGTAAAGGTTGGCGTTTATACTCTTGCTTCCAGAAATGCTACACATCTGAAGTTATCCACTTCCCAACTATTATGAAGGTTATAAAAGCCTAGTGGCTACTGAGTGCCTATTATACGAAATGGTTCAGTGTTTTTACTCTGGGATGGACCTTCTCCTAAAGTATCTTTTTTTTTTTTTTTTAAAGATTTTATTTATTTATTTGACAGAGACATAGCGAGAGAGGGAACACAAGCAGGGGGAGTAGGAGAGGGAGAAGCAGGCTTCCCCGCGGAGCAGGGAGCCCGATGTGGGGCTCGATCCCAGGGTCCTGGGATCATGACCTGAGCCAAGGCAGACGCTTAACGACTGAGCCACCCAGGCGCCCCTCTCCTAAAGTATCTTAAAAATCCAGTGGGGACGGGTGCCTGAGTGGCTCAGTCGTTAGGTGTCTGCCTTCAGCTCAGGTCATGATCCCAGGGTCCTGGGATCGAGCCCCTCATCGGGCTCCCTGCTCTGCGGGAAGCCTGCTTCTCCCTCTCCCACTCCCCCTGCTTGTGTTCCCTCTCTCACTGTGTCTCTCTCTGTCAAATAAATAAATAAAATCTTAAAAAAAAAATCCAGTGGGGAGGGGTATTTGTGAAACTGCGTGAGTCATGTCAAGAACTCAATCACCGCTCTGAACCAGAGAAAGGAGAAATTAGAGCAGAAGAGGCAGTACTGAGGGAGTCTTCATGAGGGGTGATACACTTGAGTTAGCCCTTGAAAGAGGATTCCAGGCAAAGAGAACAGCATGAATAAAGTTACACAGCTTGGAATATGCACAGAATGTTTGGGAACTGGTAGGATATTTGACTGGTTGTGATTCTAGTGGAAGAAATTAGCAAAGCAAATTACCAAACATATTAAACACTTCCTATGAACCAAACTTTATAGTGCTTTTCATATATCATTTAATTTAATCCCGGTGCAGTAGGGACTAGCTCATTCCTTCAATGAAGAAGTTGAAACTTGTAGAGGTTAAGCAATGTTTCCTGATCACATAGATAATATTTAAGACCTAGCAATAAAATGCAGATCTACTTGACTTCAATTTTCATGCTCTCAACTTTTGCAGTGTGGTGAAGCCAAGGATAGGAAGGCTGGGTTGAGACAGGCTAAGGAATCTGTCTTTAGGTTTGCTCAGTTGCTCACGAGGAGGGAGAAAGCAAAAAGAGACTGCCATTAGGCAGGTTTGGTGCACATGTGTGTTTTAAAAAATTTGCCCACACATTGAATATTTATTTTGAATCACCCTCATTGTACATTCATAACATAAGGTATGGGTAAAGGACATGAATAGAGCAAACACGAGGCTTAAGCTTGTATTTTTTTGGTCTCATGTAGGCAAGAGAGACGATCCAGTAATCTGCTAAACACAGTACAAAATTAAGTCTCTTAAAGAACACACAAGGTGGTAGAAACAGAGTCAGGTAAGGGCTTTGTGCCTTTACATAGAAACGGGAAATTCTCATTGAAATAACCTCATTTTCAACACAGCAATTTCTATTTTTACACTTAATTGGACTAGATTAGCTAGTGTTGACCACTAGATGTCACTGTAAGACTAAAATTAAATGACTTGACTTGGCGCTCCCCTGCCGCACCCTCCACCCATTTATTTTTCAGTGAATAAGTGGATTAAAATGTATTAAGAAGGGATACATTTAAAAAGGGGGGGGGGTTGTTAAAAAAGTGAACAATTTATCCTAAATATATATTTTATTCTACCACATTACTTTTGGAGAACATTATATCACAGAAAAGTAAAGTAACTCCTGGTAGGTACCTACTTAGGGCTAAAATTTTAAATTAATTTTGGTTTGAAAATGTATTCATTCACCCAAAAGTGGGATTGTAGTTTTAGACCTAGACTTTGGGTTGTCCATTTTGATGGTATTTTAAATTGTGGTTTTAATAAAAAGAAAGCAGACGTTAGACAGTGTCCTGTGACTACTGCTATCCATATTTATGAAAACAGTGTATCTTCAGTGATAAGGTGTTGGTGAGAGGTTCTTTTGATTCTACAGTCTCAGTGAGGTTAATTGAAGGTAGCTGAGCTACCTTTATGAATGCCATTTTACTTAAAGGTATCTTGCTTTGTTAAATTTCATAGACTTTCCTTGCCTAAATTACGTGATGATGATTTTTCAAAAGGAATACAACGTCCTTTTTCCCCCTCCCTTGTTGTAGTCCTTGCACTAATACATAGATTTTGTTTAGGGTAAAATATTCAATATTTTGGATTTCTATTTTCACTTTTTAATATTTCAGAATGTTAATATTTTCTGCCATCATTTCCTACATGTTAGTGGTTTTATAATGTTTCATCCCTGCTCAGGCATATGAATCCGCTCTCTCCTTCCTTCCTTAGACTGCCATTCTTTGCTTTTCACCTCTCTGGCTGTCTAGCTGAACAATTCCATCACAATGGCCTCCCGGTTATATTCATGGCTCGCCATGCTCACTAATGTGAGCGCTTCCTTTTCCTTATTCACTCTTCTAAATTTAGTTTGTCATGTAGTCTTATCCTTTTCTTACCAGTTTTCTTTCATAGCATCTTTCATTAACCTTTGATGACAATAAAGAAGTGATAAAAATAGCAATAGTTTATTTCCTCCGTTTAGCTTTCATGTCATGTTTGTGATTATGTGACCCCAAAATAACTGGCTGACAAATTAATTGAGATGACCAGTTGCTAGTTTTTATAACTTCTGATCAAACACTTACTTGGATTGATACTTATTCCCAATGAAAAGCCCAGATATTTAGATTCATGTGGAACTGGAATTTTTCCACAGTTTCCCAATTTTTCATTGTTACTACCCACTAGTTGTTTCATCCAGCTATTTCCTACTGCTTTTAGGGGAGTTTCTACCTTACAGTTCTGAATCTTTGGGATTACACAAAGACATGAGAATAGGATATCTGACGTCTGGGTGGCTCAGTTGGGTAAGCATCTGCCTTCGGCTCAGGTCATGATCCCAGGGTCCTGGGATCCAGCCCTGCATCGGGTTCCCTGCTCGGCAGGAAGACTGCTTCTCCCTCTCCCTCTGCCTGCCGCTCCCTCTGCTTGTGTGCTCTCTCTCTCTGACAAATAAATAGATAAAATTTAAAAAGTGATTTATTTTATTCATTTTTTAGAGAGAACAGAGAGCAGGGGGAGGGTCAGAGGGAGAGCGAGAGAGAGAATATCAGGCAGATTCCACACTGAGCTTGGAGCCCTACACGGGGCTGGATCCCAGGACCCTGAGATCACGACCTGAGGCAAAACCAAGAGTTGGCCACTTAACCCACGGAGCCACCCAGCTGCCACTCAAGGTTGTTTTTCAAGTCTATTAAATAGCATTTTCTATTGTGCAAGCAGATAGAGGAGGAAACCAATATACCCGAGATCTAGATATAGGTTAATTCCTTTCCTCTTTTTTGAAAACTTCACTTTGTGCAGAAAGGCTACACTGAAAATCTTTCCTCCATATATTCTATATACAAAAGTTCTATCGAGATGACACATACAAATTATGCAACTTCTCTTTATTAAGGACACAGTAAATGAATGTTGGCATTTGGTTGCTGTCAGTATTTTTACTGTGGAGTTATTTAGCAGGAACAAGAATCAGCACCCCAAATCTGATTGCTGCCACTAAGGATACATTGTCTCAGTCCTGGAGAAGTCATCTGGCCTGGCATCCTGCTTTTCTCAGGTGTGGCCAGTGATGGCTTGTTAGTGAGGCTGCTACCTGATTATCTGTCACTCAGCCTGAGACTGCCTTCTTTCTTCTACAGTAGGCAATAGGTTTTGAATGTTTATCAATAATCAAATAACCAATATGCAGAGTATACGGGACATAAAGAAAGCAATAATCAAATACTCCACGGTTCTGTGGAATGCAGCTAGGAAACATGAAGGATATGACCGAAAGTATACTAAAGAGAAATAATTAAAAAGGCACAAAATGAAGCCAGTCATTAAGTCTTCTTTAGGTGCCTTAGAGCAAAACAGACCAATTCCCATTTTTGTTTGAATGAATCCATCTGATAGAAACTCCTGCCAACATGCAGGGAAATCTAGGTCATTGTTGCTCAAAGTGTGGCCCACAGAACAGCAGCCTCAGGGTCACTGGGGTCCCTTTGAGAAATAGACCCTCAGACAACAACAACAACAAAGAGCACAACTTTAACTTTTCCCAACTCCCAACTGAGATTCATCAAAAGGGAAAATATAAAATAGCTCCAAGTGGTTTGAGTAGCTAATATATTACTTGAACATCGTTCTGTATAAGACTTCGTTCTCCAAATAAAACAATGATACAACTCCCCCCAACTAAATCAATATTCTTTAAGTTCTTATTGTGTTTCTTGTCCCTTCCACCTGTGAAATGACTTCTTTTTTAGTCTCTCGCTCCTAGACCTCACCTCGCTCACCCCCTGTTCCAGCTGGTAACAGTTTATGGAGCATGTTGTAGTGTTAATACCTTGTTAATGTGGTTTCAGCTGTTGGGTCTTTGAGACGTCAATGTCAGGACTATTTTACTATAAACCCTTGACGGGGAGGGTAAACCTGGGATGTGTGGAACTTGTACCTTCTCACCCTGCAGGAAGCCATATAACTATAGACGTTGCTTCCCATGCTGCCGTGTTGTTGGCCGGGTAAGTAATTAGAGCTATTCTGCTTCTAGTCAAATAATTAGGACAATTTTAAAATTTATTTAAAATTATTAGTGGGCTAGACATGGCATCATTGGGCTCGCCTGATATTTTTAAGTTTAGTGTAGTCAGACGTAGGGGTTAAAGATGGGATGAATATTACAACCTTTATTTTTAACAGGTGACACATAACATTTTAGAATTCATAACAGAAAAATAGAAAAAAAATTTTTCTCCAGTTTTATACCAACATGTTACTTAGAATTGTGTAACTTTATTAGGATGTTTTAGTTTGGCCGTCGATATTTTAGAGTTTAAAAAATAACATTTCTGGGGTACCTGGGTGGCTCAGTTGGTTAAGTGTCTGCCTTCGGCTCAGGTCATGATCTCACGGTCCTGGAATGGAGCCCCGTGTTGGGCTCCCTGCTCAGTGGGGGAGTCTGCTTCTCCCTTTCCCTCTGCCCCTACCTGCCTTGTGCTCTCTCTCTCAAATAAATAAAATCTTTTAAAAAGTAACATTTTAAAAACATAACATAAAGAGTAATGCATAGAATTATGGAATCATTATATTATACACCTGAAACTAATATAAAACTGTTATACTTGAATTAAAAAGATAAATTAAAATAACACTTTATGTATTAAATTTTTTTTAATGTGGCATAATTTACTGAAAGCGATTTTTATTTTTACTTTTTTAAAGAAACATACACTGTTCAGATCTTCAAGTCAGGAAAGAGGGATAAAAACATTTTGGTGGTCCAAATTTAATATAATCCAGCTTCATCCCAAATGTAGCAGATTTAATCTTTTTTTTTTCCCTCCACAAAGGAAATGTAGTGTGAAACATGTTTTTCTTTTTTTTTTTTCACACTCTTTTTTGGTTAATTTAAACATGCAATTTGGTGAATTTTTACTCTTGCCTGCAAGGTTAACTATAGGTCAGCACTCTTTGTTTCTTTAATATTGACTTAACTCTGACTGCTGTTGACATTTTTTAAGGTCTATTTCTTTTAATACTACATAATTTAAGGGGAAAAATCAAGACTAATTAGTTGTTAATGAGAAACACGTATAATGAGAAACAAATGTAACATTAATGTCATGTACAATGTATATCTGTGTGGTTTAAAAGGTAGGAACACAGCCATTATTCAAAATTAGGGAATAAAAGCATTGTAATAATTACTAGCAGATGTGTTGTAACTTGTGCTGCAAGTCAGAATTTCTTTAGATGATGTGTTGCAGTGTTTGATAGTAAGCATTTGATATGGTTTTTGGGAAGGGCTTATACATTTTTTTAAATCAAAATCTCTTTCAATCCAGCTGCCTGGTGTCTATAGAAGATACGAAGAGATTTAAGCTAATGTTTTCTCTTCTGCACAACTTTGTTATTCCCTCACCAACACAGAGATAATGATGACACTCTCTGATGTCAGGTTTGGCTGTGGCAGCCCATCATTCTGCCAGGTTGCTGTGCGATCGTGGTCAAAGGAGCATCCTGTGTGTCCCAACTTACAAGTTTACAATTGTGTGTCCACTACCAGAGACTGTTTAATTCCACGCAGGGGCTGGACAGCCTCACGGATTCCCAGCACACCTGAGGCTGCAGAATTGGCCTCCCTAGTTCTTAACCTCATGTGTGTGGATCCTGCAATGCTGAGCATTGATCCTGCAATGTCTTGGGTTCAAGAAATAGTCTTTCCACTTCATGGAGGTCTAGATGGGGGCAACTCTGAAAAGCCATCCTGTGAGAACTGTGGACAAAAAGTACTATGTGTCTTGGCTGGGGTGCTGAAAATGTGAGGATGAGGGTGAGGAGGGCCAGGAAGGGAATACAGATGGTGAAACAACCTAAAACTATCACCAGGTGTGAGGTTTTAACCCTTGAACTTTTGAATGGTGTCCACCCAAGTAGGTGATAATAATAACAATTTTATAGTCCTGTTCATCCATCCCTCCATCCATCCACCCAACAGATACTTATCAAGTATCCTCTATGTCTTGGAGCAGAAGTTAAAGAAATGAATAAAACATAGGAAGTTTCTACTCTCATGAAACTTATATTCTAGTGAATAATAGTATCTAGTATTATTCAGGCTTCAGGGTTGGGATTTTCTAAACATACTTCTAATTCTTTTAAATATGATATCTCATTTACTCCTTATAATAATCCTCATTGATTGTTCTCATTGAACGATAATAAAACTCTTTAAAATATGCTGTCACTAATAGTAAAAATGAAAACCCATCCTCATAGAAATATATACTTGTTAGAAAAATATTTTTGTTTCAATCAAATAAATATTCAAGTTACTGGAAGAATTATGTAGGTGTGAGTTTAAGAAAACATATATTAACATGTAAAAAGAGTGAAAAATCTCCAATATTAAATTTAACTCTGATAAAACAAATTTAAATGGAAGGGCAAGCATTGGAGTATGTGTGGAGCGTATGTTTTACATTTATGTTGGAGCCAGTTACTGATGGGCTCCTAGTAAATGATACTTTTCAAAGTTATGGTACATGGACCACTTACATCAGAGTCACCTGGGATTTTTGACTAAAATTGCCATTTGGGTGGAATTTCTCTAGACATAGTGTATACAATTAGCTGGAGGCAGGGTTTAGGAATCTGTATTTTTTCACCAAATCCCTAGGTGATTCCTACTCACATTCAAGTTTGAGAACAACTGATAAAGATTGCCATTTTCACAGCCTAATATCTGATGGTCCCTCTCTATTTGACGTTCTTAAAAGTTATGTTGTCAGCTGGTGAACATCTGTCTAGAATTCTAATACAAACAATCATAGTACATAATAATACACAGTAGTCATTAATGTGGAACAAGGGTGTATGTTCTCTGGTATTACGAAACCTAGAATATTGCTTTTCTATGTGTGTTATGAACCAGTGGCATAAATTTCTATTTTTGTCTGACTTTATCTTGATTGGATGTTATTTCACTTATCCTATCCAATGCTGCTTTGTTTCCTGCTCTTTCAGTATGCCCTCGATCTTCTTTCCAAATTTCTTTCTTTAAAGTTATTTTGAAAATTATTATTTTTCTAAGGTTAAGGATGCCTAATTACTAATTGATTTATAATCAGGATCATGCCATTGTTAAATATATACATATATTTCTTTTTATTCAGGTAAGAGTGGCTGAGCCATGGTAAGAAACAGTTTTAAAATCTCAGTGGGTTACCACACATGAAACTTATTTCTCGCTTATGCTACTAGTCTAACGTGGGTGTGTGGGCTTTTGCTCCTCACAGTCACAAAGGATCATAGGCTAAAGGAGGCTCTGCTTCTTGTAGTTGCACTATCTGAAGCATGGGGCTTCTTTGACAAAGTTTAAGAGTTTGAAGGGTCCCATGTGGACTTGGGAAAGCTTTGGTCCAGGAGGTGCCTATATCGTTTCCTTCCATAGACCATGGGCTATAGCCATGAGTCATGTGACCTTATGTAATAACGGGGGCAGGGAAGTGTGAGGGAGCACTGTATACAGGTGGGTAATAATATGCCTGCCATATTTTTGTACCTTTAAATTTCTGGTTCAGTTCCACACTGCTTGGCATGAATGAAGCTGATATGGGTTACTCTATTTATCCAGGAGGGAGGCAGAAAGAAGACCACTTTGTTAAAATACCTTGTTACTTGTATCAGTCACACATTGAAAACAATTTTTCTTAAACTGCTATGGTTAGGCACTATGAAAAAATACAAATGACGTGTGACGTGCAGAAGGAGAAACATGGTCATACAAAAGAGAGACGGAATACTTGGCCAAGTGAGACCCAAGCAATAGTTTTCAATCCCACAAAAACTTTTTAAAAGCATGACCATGCTAACAAAAAGGCATAATGGCCAGGTACTACAAGAAACTGCATAAAATTTTTTAATAGGCAGTTTATATAAAAATACACTAGTGTGAGCCCAAGTGATGGCAGTGGATAAAAGAAAGTCCCTGCTCTCTTGGAACTGAGCTTAAAAAGCATAATAATGTCTACTGTGTATTTAGGCTTACTGTTAGTACTCTTGTTACTACTTTACATACATTATTTCATTTAATCCTTATAACAATCTCACAAGGCTGCTGTAATTGAAGAGGGAATGAATGAGGAGATAAGCATTGTATTTTTTAAGGCTATGAATCAGTAGTAGGCTTAAAAATGTTAGGTTAGACCATATGAAACAATCATTTTTAGAGGTCAGAAGTGACCAAATATTGGCAGTTTCACACAATTCAACCTAATAGTCAAAATTTCTGGAAATTACTATCAGAAGAAAAATAGACATTATTGTCCTCTATTATGATGCTAACAACATTTACTGAGTATTTCAATGTGTCCACTATTGTACTAACATCTCACATGTATTTTTCCATTTAATTCTAGATTAGTTTCCTATGGCTCTTGCAAACAAATCATCACAAACTTAGTAGTTAAAAAAGCCTGACAAATTTATTATCGTGTAATCTAGAAGTCAGAAGTCCAAATAGGTTTCATGGGGCTAAAATTAAGTTATGTGGGATTATGTTCCTTTTGGAAGTTCCAGGGGAGAATCCTTTGGCTTTTCCAGCTTCTTGAGGCTGTTACCCATGGCCTCTCCCTCCATCCTTAAAGCCAGTAATTCTATCATTCACCTTCTGTGGTCACAGCTTTTTTTGATTCTAAAGGACCCCTTGTGATTACTTTGGATCCACCTGGATAATACAAGATAATCTCCTTACCTCAAGGTCCTTAACTCTTTTTATAGATACCCTTTAGGCCCACTTTCACAGAAATTTTAATGCCCTTCTGCCCAGCTGAGAGCACAAGTCAGGCTCATTAATTTCAGAAAGAGTATCTACCCCGTCCCTGTGTCCCATCCGGGGGGACTATTTTATATCTGATATCTCTATCTAGTCGTATGTGTCTCCATCACACACACTCCATCTCTCACACACCCAGATACACCAATATACCTTCCATATGTAGTAATAATTTTTAATTTAAATTAGAACATCTGTTCATTGGGCATTAAGCTGAAAGCTCTGCCTTGAAATGATCGCCATCAAACTCCTGCCAAAAGCCTAGGGGAAATGATGGATACTTCAAAAAGACAGGACTATTTAAATTGTTGTTTTCTCTGGTTCTCTAATCACTATTATTATTTAAAAATAAGACTACATCAAACACACACAATAATAAAGCTCTTAACTTTTATCATTTAAAGCAATGGCATTATAAAGAACATTTCTGCATCTTTTGTAAGAACTGTTTCTTGAGCACATTTTGGGTTTTTTTCCCCTCTCCAGCCGCCCCGCCACGGCCGCTGCTGCTCCTCGCTCCCTGGCACAATGCTGCCGCAGAGCTCTGACTGACCGAGTACATTCTTAATGTAATTGAATGTTCTTAACATAAATATTTACAGGAAAATTCCTCAAGGTTAGTAAGAGATAAGTGATTCATCATCTTTCCTTTTATTTCCGCGACTGCCAGGAAACTCATGGCCTAAATTGGCAGTAAGGTGGATTCTCTTCTCCTTTTATGTGAATTCGTGTTTATATTTCATTATTAGCCAAATATTTGCGTGTTTCACATTATTTAACAAACATGGACATGGCATATGTTTTAAGGAAATGGTATTAAAATCATTTATAAGCTACCAAATAGAGCTTCTGGTGAGTGCTTTCTGGCTAATGATTTCTAAAAGTGATTGGAAAGAGAAGGTCATCATCCCTCAAAGGTATCCATGGGCAGAACTCAAAGTGGCATCTTGGCTTTAATTCTTCAGGCAATTGATGATAGGGCACTATCCAGAATTCTGCTTATTATTCCTGTGATTTGGTCTGCCTGAAACTGAGCAAGTAAGATATTTAAGTTCAAAATTTCCCAGAGGTAGGACCTGTAAAAAGGAGTCTGAATTGCCAAGTGGCCAGACATACTGATATCATGTTCTAGGATTGTGGGTAAGCACATGGTTTGATACACGAATTCTAAAACATTCCATTTCTGTATGTCATGACATAAACAAGAGAGTGGCTTTCACCCTGGAATAAAAGTCAATGTAAGTCTTGCCATCAGTGCTCTGGCGTAATGCCTGCATGTAGTAAATGCTTCATAACTACTGTTGAATTACTAGGGACAGATTTTAAATAGTGCACACTTTTGAAAGTAATTGTGTTTCATAAGTAGTAAAAACAAGATTCAGAATCTGGCTGTGGAATTGGTATAATAATTCTTTGGGTCGTTTATTTGCAAAATTAATAGGGCTTTTGGAGGTAGATTTGTAATTAAAGGAGGACAAAGGAGTGTTACTGTTCATGCATTCTTGTTAAGAAGAGACCAAGTTGATGAGGACAATGGAGGTGACGGAATGAAGCCTGCTTCTCTGACTCTCTATGGAACTGGTTTGAGTCCCATGGAGGGAAGTGGAAGAGAAATGATGTTATGAAGATGTGATGATACTTTGGGAAAAAGTTAGGCTGATTTGGAGCCCGGGAAACAAGGTGCCACACACTTCTGAGCTCTAGACTGCAAGTTAGTACAGGGTCTGGGCTGCCATGACTGTGACCGCTCTCCTCCACAGAGGAGCATTCTTTTTTTTGTTTTTGTTTTTTTTAAAGGTTTTTATTTATTTATTTGACAGAAAGAGAGACAGTGAGAGAGGGAACACAAACAGGGGGAGTGGGGGAGGGAGAAGCAGACTCCCCACCGAGCAGGGAGCCCGATGGGGGGCTGATCCCAGGACCCTGAGATCATGACCTGAGCAGAAGGCAGACACTTAAGGACTGAACCAGCCAGGCGCCCCCACAGAGGAGCATTCTTAAGGAGGGCGTGAGTTTCAGAGATGGTGGCTCAGAAATGAATTGACTTGTTCCTGAACCCACAAGATACTTTCAGTGATTCTTAGACATTACTGGGGAAGATTTTGAGTAATGCCATTATGTTCAAGAGCACATTTATTCCCTACTCTTGATTCCCCCCCACTCTGTCTCTTCCCCCTTAATCTGTTAGAAGAGTTTTAAAGGAAAAACTGGGTATTAATGCCCAACATCTCTCTCTCCCCTTTATCTTTGGAAAGAGCCTGGCTGCAAGCAGCACAGATCCTGCTTTTCTCTCTGTCAGGCAGGGAGAGGATCTCTCTTACCTGGGCAAGCCTGTGGTTTATCTCTTCTACCTGTGACATGGTGGGACATGGGAAGCAGTGTATGTCTAATTTGAAGGTTTAACATTAGAAAGCCCCACAGGTCTGTAAATAGGAGCCACATTGTCTCAATAATTTTACTAATAGTAAAGATATTTTGGACTCCAGCCTTATTTCCAAAATATTTCAGGACACAGGCAGATACTGTAATAATTCAGTGAGATTGTGAGATACATGATTTGCATGCAAAAATTAACAGTCTTCATATACAGCAGTGTTTCTTAACTGAGCTGCCCCCCTCCCCCATGTGACATATGACAATGTCTAGAGACATTGTGGGTTTTCATGATTGGTAGTGATACCAGCACCTAGTGGCTAGTGGGTAAACATCAGAGATCTGCTAAATATCTTAAAATGTATGAGATAGGCTCTCCAGCCCAAAAAAAAAAAAAAAAATTACTGGTCTCAAATGTCTGTGCAGTGCCAAGGTTGAGAGACCCTAATATACACAAATAATAATCTGCTAGAAGATATAATGAGAACTCCATTGGGCAGAAACTCCATTTCTGCTAAAAACTTAAAAATTAGACATTTTCACTTAGAAGAAACTCTGTCAACAAAAAAAAGGAAACTACTTAGGATTAAGTCCAATAATAATTGTGCGAGATCTACATGAAGGGAACAACATAACATTCCTGACTTAAACAAATTGAAAGACATCCCTCCCTCTTGGATAGGATGTTTCAACCTTATCAAATGTCAGTGCTCCCTAAGTTGATTTATAGATTTAATTTGATCCTAATAAATATAACAGCAAGTTTCCTTTTGTGGAGTTAATTCAGTTGATAGCAAATTTCATATAGAAAATAACATGCAAGAATAGCTGGAACGACACTGACAAGATAGAAGCTATGAAGAGGGTGGTACTATCATATTTTAAAACACCCTATAAAATCTCTCTAATTAAAATAGTGTGGGTTTGGCGCATGACAGCAGTGGATGGATTAAAAATTCTAGAAATAGTCCCAAGCACATGTGAATTTTAGTATATGAAAAAGTTGTTGAGGGGCACCTGGCTGGCTCAGTTGGAAGAGAGTGCAGCTCTCGATCTTGGGGTCATGAGTTCGAGGCCCATGTTGGGTGTAGAGATTACTAAAAAAATAAAAAATAAAGAAAGTCATATCACTGGACAAAGGATGGATTATTTAGTAAATGTTGTTGAGACAACTGAATAGTTATCTGGAAAAAGATAAAATTATTACTTACACCAGTAAACAAAAATAAACTTAAAATGGATTGTAAATCTAAAAGAATGAACTCATATAAGACCTAGAAGAAAACCAGTGAATCCTACTAAAATCTGGATTCAGGGAAGGCATTTCTAAATATGATTCCAAATCCAGAAGAATTAAAAAAAAAGGATAAATTTGACTAAAATGAAAAATTTTGTATCAAAAATAACACTAAGCAAAGTCAAAATTTTAATATTTCTAAAACCTAAAGAATTTGAAAAGTCATGAAGGACTAAAAAATCTTATAGAAAATATTGGCAAAAATACCCAAACAATTTATAAAAAAGTAGAGCAGTGACTTTATATATGAAAATACTCAACTTCATTCATACTAAGTATAAAAACTACAATGAGATGCAATTTTCCTCACACCTAAGATTGCAAAAATGCAAAAGCTTGATAGTATCACTCTGTTGATAAGTTTGTGGGGAAGACAGCATTCTTATAAATTGCTGGAAGGAATGTGAAAGTGTCAAGCCCCATGCAGACTACCTATGCATTTACTGTTTGGGCCAATGGACAATTTTTCTGTCTGCTTTCTTTGACATCTGTGCATCTAACAATGCTGACCTTCTCCCTCTACCCCATCCCCTGCCTTTTAAAAAATATTCTTTACTTGCATGGTTTTCCATGTCCATTCTTTTGTAAAACTTGTACATTTCTGATACCACCTTCTTCATCATCAATTTAGTCTTACCTTATTGGGTCTTTCCTTTATTCATAATCTTCGTGTTCTTCCTGGATAATCCCATTCTCTTCCATAACTTCATCCCTCACTTAGTTGCTTATGGTGTCAAAGTTTATTTCCCAACACCTCAATAAGTCCAAGTTCAATTTCTGCTTCCTATATTTATCTCTTCCAAATGTGCTGTCTCTCCTTTGCTATTTTAATTATTAGAATCTCCACATATTCCATAGCCTAGAAACTTGGAGGTCATTGTTGATCTTGCTTCTTTCTCATCACCCACATTAAAGGATTGCCAGTTTCTGGGCCTCCTTCACATTATTCTTTTATTTCTGTGCCCACTGGTATTGCCTTGATTTAGGTCTTCATTACTTCTCACCGGAATTAATGATGACTTTGCTATTCTTATTCCAGTTTTCTCTTGTTAATGCCCATTTTCAACAAGCCAACCATTTTATCCTTTTAAAATGCAAATCTCATTGTATCTACATGATATTTAAAAACTTTTAAGAGCTCTATGTTCATACATATATACATTTATTTGTCAGTTCATGCATCAATATTTTTAGGTGACTATGTGCCAGGAACTGTCTATGGCCAGAGTTATAAAGATAACTAATTTTGTAAATTGACATGGCTCTCTTATTAGCAGCATAGGAATAAAAGGCAATAATGTTTTTCTTTCTCAAGACTGCAAATTTGATACATTAAATTCAACTATCTATTTTTCTTTTACACCAAATTTCACTATGTTCCTTTCTGACCCTGTATAACAAAACTAGAAGCTGGTTCTTTGAAAGAATTAACAAGACTGACAAACCACTGGCCAGACTTACCCAAAAGAAGAGAGAAAGGACCCAAATTAATAAAATTCTGAATGAAAGGGGAGAGATCATGACTAACACCAAGGAAATAGAAACAATTATTAGAAAGTATTATCAACAACTCTATGCCAATAAACTGAGCAATCTGGATGAAATGGATGCCTTCCTGGAAAAGTATAAACTCCCAAGACTGACACAGGAAGAAATAGACAACCTGAATAGGCCAATAACCAGTAACGAGATTGAAGCAGTGATCAAAAACCTCCCAAAAAACAAGAGTCCAGGGCCTGATGGATTCCATGGGGAATTCTACCCAACGTTCAAAGAAGAAATAATACCTATCCTCCTGAAGCTGTTTCAAAAAATAGAAACAGAAGGAAAGCTTCCAGACTCATTCTAAGAGGCCAGCGTTACCTTAATCCCCAAACCAGGCAAAAACCCCATTAAAAGGAAAATTTCAGACCAATATCCCTGATGAATATGGATTCCAAAATCCTCAACAAAATCCTAGCTAATAGGATCCAACAATACATTAAAAGGATCATCCACCACGACCAAGTGGGACTTACCCCCAGGATGCAAAGGTGGTTCAACATTTGCAAATCAATCAATGTGATAGAACACATTAATAAGAGGAGAGAGAAGAACCAAAATACAGCATCCTTTCCTGATTACAACTCTTCAGAGTTTAGGGATAGAGGGAACATTCCTCAAGTTCATAAAATCCAGCTATGAAAAACCCACAGCGAATATCATCCTCAATGGGGAATAGCTGAGAGCCTTTCCCTGAAGATCAGGAACATGTCAAGGATGCCCACTCTCACCATTATTGTTCAACATAGTACTGGAAGTCCTAGCAACAGCAATCAGACAACAAAAAGAAAATGTATTCAAATTGGCAAAGAAGTCAAACTCTCTCTTTTCGCAGATGACATGATACTTTATGTGGAAAACCCAAAAGACTCCACCCCCAAATTACTAGAACTCATACAGCAATTCAGTAATGTGGCAGGATACAAAATCAATGCACAGAAATCAGTTGCTTTCTTATACACTAACAATGCAACTGTAGAAGGAGAAATTAGAGAAACAATTCCTTTTACAATAGTACCAAAACCCATAAGATACCTCGGAATAAACCTAACCAAAGAGGTAAAGGATCTATACTCGAGGAACTACAGAACACTCATGAAAGAAATTGAAGAAGACACAAAAAGATAGAAAAATATTCCATGCTCATGGATCGGAAGAATAAACATTGTTACAATGTCTATGCTACCCAGAGCAATCTATACCTTCAATGCCATCCTGATCAAAATTCCAATGACATTTTTCAAAGTGCTGGAACAAACAATCCTAAAATTTGTATGGAATAAGAAAAGACCCCAAATCACCAAGGAAATGTTGAAAAAGAAAAAGTTGAGGGCATCACATTGCCTGATTTCAAGCTATATTATTACAAAGCAGTGATCACCAAAACAGCATGGAACTGGCACAAAAACAGACATACAGACCAATGGAATAGAATACAGAGCCCAGATATGGACCCTCAACTCTATGGTCAAATAATCTTTGACAAAGCAGGAAATAATATGCAATGGAAAAAAGACAGTCTCTTCAATAAATGGTGCTGGGAAAATTGGACAGCCACATGCAGAAGAATGAAACTTGAATATTCTCTAACACCGTATGCAAAGATAAACTCAAAATGGATGAAAGACCTCAATGTGAGACAGGAATCCATCAAAATCCTAGAGGAGAACATAGGCAGTAACCTCTTTGACATCGGCCACAGCAACTTCTTTCAAGATACATCTCCAAAAGCTAGTGAAAAAAAGCACAAATGAACTTTTGGGCCTTCATTAAGATAAAGAGCTTCTGCACAGCAAAGGAAACAGTCAACAAAACAAAGAGGCAGCCCACAGGATGGGAGAAGATATTTGCAAATGACACTACAGATAAAGGGCTGGTATCCAAGATCTATAATGAACTTCTCAAACTCAACACCCAGAAAACAAATAATCCAGTCAAAAAAATGGGCAGAAGACATGAACAGACACTTCTCTGAAGATGACATACAAATGGCTAACAGACACATGAAAAAATGTTCATCATCATTAGCCATCAGGGAAATTCAAATCAAAACCACCTGAGATACCACCTTACACCATTAGAATGGCAAAAATTGACAGGGCAAGAAACAACAAATGTTGGAGAGGTTGCAGACAAAGGGGAACCCTCTTACACTGTTGGTGGGAATGCAAGTTGGTACAGCCACTTTGGAAAACAGTGTGGAAGTGCCTCAAAAAATTAAATACAGAGCTATCCTATGACACAGCAATTGCACTCCTGGGTATTTACCCTAAAAGACACAGATGTAGTGAAAAGAAGGGCCATTTGCACCCCAATGTTCATAGCAGCAATGTCCACAATAGCCAAACTGTGGAAAGAGCTGAGATGCCCTTCAACAGATGAATGGATAAAGAAGATGTGGTCTGTATATACAATAGAATATTACTCAGCCATCAGAAAGGATGAATATCCAACTTTTACATCAACATGGATAGGACTGGAGGAGCTTATGCTAAGTGAAATAAGTCAAGCAGAGAAAGTCAATTATCATACGGTTTCACTTATTTCTGGAACATAAGGAATAGCATGGAGAACATTAGGAAAAGGAAGGGAAAAATGAAGGGGGGGGAATTGGAGGGAGAGATGAACCATGAGAGACTATGGACTCTGAAAAACAAACAGGATTTTAGAGGGGAGGGGGTGGAGGGATGGGTTAGCCTGGTGATGGTATTAAGGAGGGCATGTACTGCATGGAGCACTGGATGTTATACAAAAACAATGAATTGTGGATCACCACATCAAAAGCTAAGGATGTATTGTATGGTGACTAACATAACATAATAAAATAAAATAAAAAAAATAACTTGTTCCTTGACAAGGAATTTTCTTCTCTATTTCCTCCATTCTCTTACCATTTTATGTACTAGGAAATCCTTAAGACAAGAGTACTGAAATAATAACACAGCTAACATTTATTGAACACTTACTAGGTGCCAGGCACTGATAATGGTATTACTGAATGCTTAATTCTTACAATAATTCTTTGGACCAGGTATTATTATTAGCTCTGTTTTATGAAGGAGAAAATTGAGTCCTGTACTCTTTAAAGCATAGTGAGAAATTTTCAGAAATCACACAGCTAATGGTGAGAGAGGTTTACCAGCAATTTCCTCTGTGTTCTCTAGAGTAGACTTTTGAACTCATAATTGGTTTGATTGCAAAGAAAAGGCCATATGTAACTGCTTATATACAGTAATGATAGATTAGAACTGTTTGCTGTTGTCCAAATTTCTTTTTAAAAAGAACCTCCTAACCATGGGTAGTACCTTCTTGAGATGATTATTAGGTAGTTGATTTAGTCTCTTTTGGCTAAACATGCTGCTTAGTACAGGGCTTTCTTAAGAGTATAGCTATTCTGGCATCATTAAGTTTTAATAAACCAAAAGTATGGAAATAGCAACAATTATAGCATAGTGGTAGCATTTTTATTCTTAAAAATGTAATGTAGGGGTGCCCGGGTGGCTCACTAGGTTAAGTGTCTGACTCTCGATTTTGGCTCAGGTCATGGTCTCTGGGTCATGGGATAGGGCCTGCTTTGGGCTCTGTGCTCAGTGAGGAGTCTGCTTGGGGTTTTTTCTCTCCTCTTCCACTGCCCCTCCCTGCCCCTATTCCCATGCTCTATGTCTCTCTTTCAAATAAATAAATAAATAAAATCTTAAAGAAAAGGTAATATGTGTGTGTGTGTACACCTCATCAGATTTATTTAAGTACAGGTAGATTTGGGGAATTATACTGTAAATACTATTTTTCCCTCCAAGAGCTTATAATATCAAAGAAATAATATTTACCTTGTGAAGAAGGATTACCCTAATGGAGCATATATGAGTGAGGAAATATTATAGAAATATATGTATATTATGATGTAAAAGTAAAATAGTGTGAACAGCTGCAATATACTGAGGCATTGTACTTTGGTATTTCAACATAGAGTGCAGCTTCTGAATCAGTGTTAAAGTGTGTCAAAACAGGTGCTGAGGCAATTGGGAATGGAGGAGTTGTTATCAGAAAAACAAAATCAAGAACCAAACATTAAGTTGATAGGTGGAGAGATGTAATTAGGAGTGGAGAAAAATGAAGCTTTTTTTTTTTTAAATCTGTTCTGCAGAGAACAAATCATTTTTTTTAAGCCTAATTTGGAATAATTTCCTGACAGTGAAAGGGGTAGACTTTGTTTAGAATGGGTCAGTGGTCAATGAAACTAAAAGACAACTTACTGAATGGGAGAATATATTTGCAAACGATGTATCTGATAAAGGATTAGTATCCAAAATATATAAAGAACCACTACAACATGACACTGAAAAACCAAATAATCCAATTAAAAATGGGCAGAAGACATGAGCAGACACTTCTCCAAAGAAGACATCCAAATTCGCCAACAGACACAGGGAAAGATGCTCAACATTACTCATCATCAGGGACATGCAAATCAAAACTACAATGAGATATCACTTCACACCTGACAGAAGGGCTAAAATTAAAAAAAAAAAAAACCCACAGAAAACACAAATGTTGGTGAGCATGTGGAGAAAAAGGAACGCTCAGGCACTGTTGGTGGGAATGCAAACTTGTGCAGCCACTGTTGAAAACAAGATGGAGATCCCTTAAAAAGTTAAAAATAGAACTGCCCTATGATCTAGTAATTGCACTACTGGGTATTTACCCAAAGAATATAGAAATAATAATTTGAAGGGCTTTACGCACCCTTATATTTATTACAACATTATCTACAATAGCCAAATTATGGAAGCAGCCTAAGTGTCTGTGGATAGATGAATGGATAAAGAGGTGGTATATATATATGTGTGTACACACACACACACACACACACACAGGAATATTATTCAGCCATAAAGAAGGAAATCTTGCCTTTTGCAATGACCTGGATAGAGCTAGAGAGTATAATGCTAAGGGAAATAAGTCAGAGAAAGACCTACCATATGTGGAATTTAAGAAACAAAACAAAGAAGCTGATGGAAAAAATGAGAAACAAATGAAGAAACTGACTCTTAACTACAGAGAACAAATAGGTGTTTAATAAAGGGAAGGTGGGTGGGGGAATGGGTGAAATAGGTGATGGGATTAAAGAGTACAATTATGATGAATACAGAATAATGTATAGAAGTGTTGAATCACTAAATTGTACACCTGAACCTAATGTAACACTGTCTATTAACTGTACTGGAATTAAGACAACTTAGTAAAATAAAGAAAATTGGGTCAATAGGTTAAAGTAAATTGAAGCTGGTGGGAGGGTAGAATGAGTGAAGCCTTAGATATGTTGAATGTTTCTCTTCTTATTTTTCTAGACTTACTGGGGGTGATTGGATATGATCCCCTTATATGTGTTTGCACATATTCTGAGGTCCCCTGACCCAGGAAACTTGCATACATGAAAGCACAATGGTTGCATGATGCAGAAAGCTTACTGTTCTCTAACTGCAGGGTCCACCCTGGTGTCTGGTTTGATACTCCAGGATTTCTCTCCTATTTCAGCTTTTTCAAAATAACTCAAAACAGTATTATCTCCAAAAGCTTAACATTGATCCAAAAATTCTTTCCAACAATTGAAACCCTGTGCTTTTTCTTAGAGAGAGTGTTCAGGAGAAAATAGAAAATCTTTTGGTAAAAAAGGGATTGCAGGGCTACTTTATTTTCATAGTTAATTCAATTTCCCCTAAAGATAGGAAAAACAGTGTAAGAGAATTTAGAGGAGACAAAAATTTTCTGGTTTTAACATAGGTTTATTTTCTGTTTGTTTAGTTGGCTTTTAACTATTGAACTTTTAAAAATGGAGATGATTAAAAATGACAATGAAAAAATAGAGTTTAAACACTGGCATTTATTTAATAAAGTGTGTGGCTAGAAATTATGTTTCTATGGGCATGATTATTTTATCATCCTGATAGAAATATATTGTAGTGGTGCATGCAGTATTTATGAATTCAGTCATTTTGGGTATATAGCATTGAATAATTATTTAAATTCACATAAGGTCAGATCTTTGCTATATTGACAGTAATTTTATGTAATGCTTTTTTCCTTTTAGTTTTTAAAAAAGAATTTCTAAAACAGTATCTTACTGGTACAGATGTAACAATCTAAAGATGTGTAAAGGAAAAGTGAATGATTCCCTTATGCCTATTTTCACTTTCCTGAAATCAACCACTTTTATAGCACAGGCCATGACATTCTATAACTTTCTTCATGTTCATATAAAGATATCAAACATGTATACACAGAAACAGGTTTTTGAATAAGAAAATATTACTGTACATGATTTAGAATTTGCTTTTTTAAAATAGACCTCCAGATTACTGAAAAACATTCTTCTCACTGGATGGTGTATATTGCATAGGATGAACATACTATAGTATGTTTAATCATCTTCCTGTGAATGAAACTGAAAGTGATTTCAGTTTTTGTTCTAATGCTTTTATTACTGTCAAATATAGTTCCCAAAGTGGGATTTCTGATTTTAGGAATATTTGGCATCTTATGTTTGTTTTAATTTTGATTTCCCTGAATATTGGTGAGAGCACACACGATTTCATTTGTTCACAATTCGGATGTGCTTCCTAAGTTCTCCCAGTTTGATATTGGCTCTTTATCTTTTAGCATTCTGTAGGAGCACTTTCCACTCTTCTAAGCTATTAATAAATGGATTGGCCAATTCTCAGTCCTCTGATTTACTAGGAAGAAGACTCTCTAAGATATTTTTTAAAGATATATTTATTTATTTTAGAGAGAGAGAATAAGCAGGAGGGGCAGAGGGAGAGGGAGAGAGAATCTCAAGCAGACTCTCTGCAGAGTGTGGAACCCAGCACAGGACTCAATCCCACGACCCCGAGATCATGACCTGAGCTGAAATGAAGAGTCGGTTGCTCAACGGACTGTGCCAGCAAGGCGCCCCCTCTGTTCTGAGATTTTTAAGGTGCAAGAACAGTCTTCTTGTTACAGAGACTGCGAGCCGTTGAGTTTTTTCATGTGGCTAGATATCTTCCAAGATAATTGGGGTAAGTGGGATTGTGCTGCTGGCCCAAGGATTCCATGTAGCGAGTGCCCAGGAGAAACTCTCTTACTGCTCAATAATCAATAGGCTCTATTTACATTTGCTAACTGTAACCCTTTGGAAAGCCAAAAAATTTTCAGCTTCTGTCTTGGGCCTTGAAGAGAAGACATTCTTTATCTTTGTGATTTTCTTCCCTTTGGCTTTTATCTCCCTCTAGGAGAAAAAAGCCCTGGTCATAGTCTCCTTGGAGATCCAGTAGAACTTGGGACTTAGAGGCCTCTCTTAGTCTCTACCAGCATACTTGCAGGGGTTATTGAGTTACCCCCGTAAGACCATAGAAAGTAGATGTGTCAGGGTGATTTGCTAAGATTGCCAGATTCCCTGTGCTGAGTTTTTAAATTACAGATTTGCTTGATTTATAAGCAGAAGTTTTTGAACTTGTACTTTTGCAATTGTTTTCCCATTGAAATGCTTTTCACTTTGGGGTTGTTTAACCCATAGGATTGTATAGTCAGCATAGCATAATGATTAAGAACCAGAAATTTTGGAAGGAGATGCATTTAAGGTTCCAGGTATTTTACTTGTTGACAGGGTCTCCATTTCTTGACCTACGGAATAAGCATAATTATTCATACATTACAGAATGAAAAAAAAATAAAGTGCTTAACAAAGTATCTGACACAATATAAATACCTAATAAATAAAAGACTTTAAGGAATATTTAAGATTAAACCGATCACAAGTGCTCACATCCTTGTCTAGTTCTGGCGAGCCTTGCTGCTGTGAATTGCCTTTACTGAACACTTTTCACCATTGCTTTCCAGTAAACATCTTTCCATGTCATTCCTTTCTGTGTATCCAAAGTCTGCCAAGCCATTTTGTCCTTACCTAACTCAGTATAAGGTTTCTTTCACAGTTTTAGAATTTCCGCTTAAAATGCATTAAAAATAAAATGCACATTGCTGTGGGCCCTGTGAAATTCATTTTACTTGTTTCCTGTTTTGTTTTTTTTTTTTTAGAAAATCTTAATCATTTTTGAAATAATTTATTTTTAATGGATTAAAATTGGTTTAATTTAGGTTATGGCCATGGCAGACAACTCACAGAATGGAAAGCAAGTTTTTTCCCCTTTTTTAAAGTAAAGGTTTCAGGTAAAACTTGAGTTTAAAATAAAGTCTTAAGCAACTTTCGGCTTTGCAAATTACTGCTCTGGCAGCAAATTAAGGAGTGATGTTTATGTTCTTACAGAAAGATCATTGCCAATTGATATTTTCAGCAAAATCTACACACATGAGTAGCTGTAGAATAATTGAAGTAGAATCAGTATATTTTTGAGAAGTGACCAACAGGGCGCCTGGGTGGCTCAGTTGGTTAAGCAACTGCCTTCGGCTCAGGTCACGATCCTGGAGTCCCGGGATCGAGTCCCGCATCGGGCTCCCTGCTCGGCAGGGAGTCTGCTTCTCCCTCTCCCGCTCCCCCCTCTTGTGCTCTGTCTCTAAAATAAATAAATAAAAATCTTTAAAAAAAAAAAAAAAAAAAAAAAAAAAAAAGAAGTGACCAACAATATTATGTAATGCAATAAGCCGTTTGAACACATTCTATCTGGAATACATGGAAACGTACAACTTTATTTTATGTATTGGTAAAAATTCATGTGGGATTTTTATTGTCTTGGAAATTTTATTTTTAATTGTTTTCCATGATGAAATGTGCCTGGAGTGGCCATCCGTGATTCAGGTATAAGGCGGTTTTTGTTGGAGAAAAAGACTAGGGCCTTCATTCATTCAGTGAGTACACATTAAACACTAGTACCTGTGCTTTGGTTCTGAGGTTGCAGTGAGGGAAGACAGTTGGTCATGGTCCTCATGGAGTCACAGCTTAGCAGAGGGGACAGATATGAAAACGTGGTGACCGGAACATGGTTGCCTTCCTAATCAGATTTGGTACCCTAGAATTCATCCCAATCCTTTCTGAGAGATGGTACCTGGGAGTTTTAGATGTTATAGTTGTAACTGGACAAGGGAGAGGGCAAGGGCATGGAGAGGGAGCTGATGTTTATTGAGCCTTACTGTCATGCACTTGAAATGCATTGTTTAGTTGTGAGAACAACTGTTAAGAGAGAGAATAATTATTCCCATTATACATGAAAAAGCCTTACAGAGAAGTCAAGTTATTTCTCCATGCTGTCCCAGTAACCATGTAGGTCTGAGCTCAGACCTGGCTGGCCCCAACATGCTACGTTTAGGTACTTTAGTCCTTCTGGTAGAATTTCCACATTAATCAATAGCCTTCCTTCACCTTAGGCCAATACACCTCATGAATATTTTCTATAAAAATACTATAGAATATTATCACACAAGTCAGAATTCCTTCTTTTCACTTGAGACTCCCTCAAAGCAAACAGGAAATGAGACATAACTCTGTCCTAAGTGACCAGAAAAAATTTTAACCTCCTCACAATCATTTGAAATAGTTTTGCTTGAAAAAAGTCTATGGATTCAGGAAAACTAAACTTGTAAAAATAGATGTAATTCGGGAAGTATAGTTTTTTGTTATTTATCAGGAAAGTGATCAATTCCACAAATAACCTTTTAGTTCTGTGCTCTAATGCAATGCAGGGCTTTTAAATTAGATTTTATAAAGCCTGGCTTTTAAGAAAATATTAAATGGAAAAATATTTCAAAGTCATGCAGGCATATGAGGCTGAACTATTATATATATATATATGCAAGCTTTTGATTCACATAATATAATCTATGAATGTGGAGATGATTCACAAAGTAGAAAAGAGTGACAGAAATACAGGAAAGGAGAAGAAAACTGCTTTCAGGTGCAGAGAATTGAATGCATAATTCAACAGTTAAAAAGAATAAATTTATGGCCAGCTGATCAGTTAACATTATTTGTGGCTTCCTGTGGTTAAATGATCTAGCTAATTCCATTCTCTTTCATGAGCCACAAACAACATTCATTTGCCAATATGAGAATTAAGCTGACATACTGAGCAAATGGGTCTAAAAACCAACTAATAGAAGTGGAAGTTTGTGAATATGGGCCTATCAGTGTCAACTTCAGGTTTCACACAAAACACCCAGCCTGCTTCTCAGAAGTCTCTATTCCATTGGTATTCATTTGGTATCGGACATTCGTTATTTACGTATAAAATATGTGCTCATTACAAAGGTCTGTGAGTGCAGTTGCATTAATTATTCATCCTAAGATTCTGAAACATGTTGGAGGTTCTGAAAGGTAATTTAAACTGCTGATGGGAAATGTTTCACATGAGAGCCCATCAGCAGGGTTTCAGGAAGTAGGTCATGGATTTGGAAGAAAGCAACCAATCACACACTTTTATCATTTTCCTTAAAGTTCTCCACCATTTAAAAAGGTAAAAGAGATAATTAAGAAATACCCCTTTTTCCTAAAAAATGAATATGTTAGAAATAGGTGAAAAGTACATACATTTATTTACCTCCTCCTACACCCACCCACTTCCTTGACTGAGTATAGATTAAGAATTGTAATACCATAAAATTATAGAAGTTAGATTTGTTTTGTTCATTTTTATAATGGAATAGGGGTGTACCACACTTTAAGGATAGCCTATATCAATATAGAAATATAGGCATAAAGACAAAAATTAGAAGATTGTTAATTCATTTTTTCTTTTTTTAAATTTAAATTCAATTAGCCAACATATAGTACATCATTAGTTTCAGTTGTAGTGTTCAATGATTCATCAGTTGTGTATAGTACCCGTGCTCATCATATCACGTGCTCTCCTCAGTGCCATTGTTAATTCATTTTAAGAAATGTTTCATTTTTTTATTTTTATTTTTTTTAAAGATTTTATTTATTTGACAGAGAGAGACAGTGAGAGAGGGAACACAAGCAGCAGGTAGAGAGAGAGGGAGAAGCAGGCTTCCTGCTGAGCACAGAGTCTGATGCGGACTTGATCCCAGGACCCTGGGATCATGACCTGAGCCGAAGGCAGACACTTGACTGAGCCACCCAGCACCCCAAAATGTCTCATTTTAAAATATTGAATATATTTTCAATGGTATTTGTCTAAATACCAAGCTCTCAATGCCTTGAAATGATTTCTTTTACTTTTTTCTGAAATTTTAATTTTAATGATTCTAAGACCCTCTAAAAATACTAGTCATTGGTTTCATACACACACACACACACACACACAGACGCGTAACACAAAATATAAATATGTCTCATTGTTAAAAACTATATATACTACTGTAGTCAGGAAGATGTAGAAACTTCCTTTTATTATTCCCCTTACCTCCATTTTCCTCCTGAGGGGGAACACTGTCAACAATTTCATGAGCATTGTTTCTATCCTTTCTCTTCATTTGCATGTAAACACACACATGCATGTTATTTCTTTTTTTGCAAAAATGGGATAAAGTATTTTTAAAAAACTAAATTTATTAAAAATACTGGGATGAATAATCTCTCACATGAAGAGATGTTTATTTTCATAATCATTATTAACTCATTCTGTTTTCTTTTGGGTTAATTACCTAGTGTGAATTTGTAGCAGCCCTTCATTAATGGTAAATCTTTAATCTTGTGTTCCATGGTATCAGATGTCAGATGCTTGGAAGATATTATTAGTTCAAATTTTTCTCATTGTAGCTAACAATGAAGATACATTTACACTTTCTGCTTAGATAATCTATGAAGGCATAGTGTGAAAGTAGAGGCAGGTACATAAATATATAGTATTTGATTTTGCAGTGAGAAGAAAGGAAGATACATAACAAGAAATCTTTAACTTCCTTGGGAGATTTAGTGAACTAAAAATGAACCCTGGTATTTCCAGAAGTTAGAACCCTTTTGGCAAAGATACAAGATACTACTTTTACACATAAGAGGGAACTCGGGGGGCAGGAGTAGGTTTTAGCAAGTTTAATATGCATTTTTCCCCCAGAGTTTATTAAAAACATTTTATCTTATGGTAAACTGTATTTTTTAAGTTTCAGTGTTGATTTATATACATGGATGAAATAATTGAAGTAGTTCATAATGGTACCATCCTCTGAATTGGCCATAATTAATCTTATTCTAAGAGGTACTTTTTAAAGTGTTTTTTTTACCCCCTCAACCCCAACTCCAGAAGTGAATTCCTTTTATTTTATTGAAGTTGAATTTGATTAAATCAAGAGAGATTCTCTATTCTCTAACAATAAGGCCTTATGATGTCAAGGTATTTGACCCTCAGCCTTATACTGAGATTTTTCAATAGAATGTTCCTGGTCCTGACAATCATAGCTGGAGATGTGCCCATGGTAATGGATGCAGATAACAAACGGTTACCCAGATCTTTCTTCTCTGAGGGCACATCTGTGTCTAAGAAGTAAGTGGATAAAATGTTCATTCAACAAATATTTATAGAACACCTGTTACATGAAGCCTTAGAAAGGCATGTTCTAGGTGTAGGACATATAAATATGAACTAAACAAAGTACCTGTGCTCATTTAGCTTACATTTTAATAGGGCATATTGTCATTAAACAAGAAGAAATATATAATAAAGAGTGAAATACCAATAAATCCAATAAAAATACAATATGCAGCAGGATGTATTTTAGAGTGTCAGGGAAGGCCTTTATCAGAAAGATAAATTTGAAAAGAAACCAAAATGAAACTGGTAACTGAGCCTTCAGGAGGAAAAGCATTCCAGGCAGAGGAAATGTCAAATCAAAGTTCCTTCAGCAGAAACATAGTATTTTTGGGGAATTTCACAAAGGCCAGCATTCGGGAGTGGAGTGAGTCCAGGGGAGAATAGTAGGATTTCAAGTGAGAGACCAGAAATGTGATCAGGGGATAAACCAAGTGGGGTTTAGAGGCCAGGGAGAGAACTTTTGATTTGTATGGTGTGACAGGAAGCCATTGGAAAGTTTTCAGCAAGAGATTTCCATCATCTCTTATGTTTAAGAGAATTGGTTTGGCTGCTGTGTGTCTACTTTTGTACAGTGGTTGGAAATCTTGACATAGAAAGCACCTCACAGAGGGTAAATACAAACTCTGGAAAGGTGGACAATCTCAGGTTCATACTGGAGCTATTCTATATGAAACTCTCCTTTTTAAGATTTTCCAGCCACATGATGGCTTTGTCAGCTACTAACACTGGTTGAGGAGGAAAAGAGGTAGAATCTCAAGGCAGGGTGGAAGAGCACAAAGGTCCATCCTAGAAGGCAAACACTCCTATCATGTGCGGGGCCTAAGGTGAGAGTTTGAACTGAGGACCATGTGTAGTATTTTTAAATATTTAAAAATTATTAATCAAGCTAAAAATGCATTCCATTCTCACACTTTAATGATTTCCCCTACAAAATTACCTGCAAGACTAAATTTAAGATTACTTGACTTCTTGGAGTTGCTATATTCAACTATATTAGTAAGATACTTCATCATCAAAAGACATTATAGAGTCAAAAGAGAGGCTACAAATTGTGAGAAGATATTTGAAACCTATGTCGCTGACAAAAGTAGTTTTCAGAATGTAGGAGAATAAAAAACAGATAACCTAATTAAAAATGGACAAAACACATGAGTATATATTTCCCAGGGGGCAAAAAGAGAAATAAACCATGAACATATGAAATATTTAACAAAAATCAAGGAAAGGCAAAGTAAAACTAGAATGAAATATGACTTTATAATCACTAGACAAGGAAATTAAAATTGGAGAATACAAGTTTTGAAGAGGATGTAGAACACTAAGTATTCTCATATACTGCTGACATGGGTATAAATGAGTACAATCAGTTTGGAAAAGAGCATTATTAATAGGAGTATGTGCATTTCCTATGACTCAGTAGTTCCACCTGTAGGTATATATAAGGAGATCTTACAAATCAGCGTCAGAATAAATGTGCAAGAATATTCAAAGCACTATCGTTTGTAATAGCAAAACAGGCAGCAACAACAACAATGATAACAAAACAACTGGACACAACCGAAGTCTATATCAATAGGAAAATGGGTAAGATGGAATGCTAAATGCATGGAATTATACAATGGAATTCTATAAAGTAGTGAAAAATAAATTACCTGCAATCTGCATGTATCAACATGAATGAGTCTCAAGAATATGTCAATCAGTTGAAAGTAAGTCATAAGAGAATGTATACTATATGATGTGAAAAAAGACAAGACTGGATAATATATTTTAAGGATATACATAAGTGATAAAGACATAGGGAAAATTAAATAATTGACATAAATTCAGAATGGTGAATATTTCTGTGGAGGAAAAAATATGTTGTGATCAGAGAGCATCATACAGATATTCCTAATGGTAAATTTCTAATTCTTAAACTGGATGGTGAGTAGGCACGTGGATTTCCATTTCATTATTATTCATTAGACTGTGCATATACTTTACATACATTTTCTTATCTATATATTTCACAATTAAAAGATGAATATTAGATGTAGGCAGATTATTTCTGATATGATAGCTCCATCATAATTAGGAACACAAAGAGATTCTAACTTTATATTCCACCATTCATAAGGCATGGTTTTTGCTGTCAAGGTCTCCTCCCTAAGATGTTTACTGAAGCTCCATACTGTCCACATTTTAGATCAGGCGAAGTCACAGGAGGGAGGGGCAAAAAGGCTCTTTATAGCTAGCTAAGCCTCTCCATTTTTAAGGAACTTTCTCAGGAGTGTCATCTGATGTCTCTGTTAACATTTCATTGGACCTCTAACTATAAGTGAGTGTGTTAAATTTTAGCTACAGCATTGACACCCTCAAAATAGATACCTGTTAATAAAGAAAGAATGGATGGTGGATCAGTATATCTCATGGTATTTGCTAACCTTTTAAGCAGTTTCTTTAAGGAGGCTGCATGTGAAGTTAATCTTTTGACTCCTTGCATGTCTGAAAAAGTCTCCTCTCTATTTTCATAGTTGTTTGATTAGTTTTGTAAAGGAGCTGAGGTTCAAACCATTGTTTTCCCCTCAGAATCTTAGAGCTTTTTTTTTTTTTTTTCCATTTAGCCTAGCTTTCAGAACCAAAAAGTAATACAGTGTAACTCCAATATTGGTTTTGCTTTAGGTAACTTTTTTTCTTTGAAAAACTGTAAATTTTGTTTTTTTTTTTCTTAAAGTTCTGAAATTTCTCTGACATATGCCGAATGAAGTTTTTGTATTTTATTTATATATAAATTTTAAATTCATCCTGTCAGGGTCTATCAGCCTAAAGATTCATTTCTTTCCTCAGCTCAAATATATCTTCTTGAGAATATATTTATCTTATGATTTTTTGGTTTCTCTCTCAGATTCTTATGATGGAGACTAGATTTTATGCTTTTATTCTATCTCAACTTTTCTCTCATATTTTCTATTTTCACTTTTTATTTCTATATTCAAAGACTTTCTTTGAGCTTTTCTTCCAGATCATTCATTTGCTTTTCAAGGTTGCCTATTACTTAACCATTTTATTCAATTTCTCATTTCATCAATTGTATTTTCTTCTTTTTAAATTCATTTTATCTTCATTTTTATCTTTTAGTTTATAAGGATTCTTGCTCTTTGATTGCTCCTTTTGCCCACACCAGCTTATTCTTGCTTTGTGGATACAGTAACTACCTCAAATCTTCTGATAAAACCAATTATAATTTTTGTTATGTGTCTTCTCTTCTAGAGTTCTCTCTATTCAACCATGGGTCATTTTCTTTTTCTCATTTGTTCAACTTGATCTTTCTCTTTTTTGCTGTCAGTTTTTCTGAAATGGTATATTATTATCCATTCATATTTAGGAATAAAAGGTTAGATGGCTATGCAATTAATGTAAAATCAGGTAAAATATAAGAGAAGGATGAACAAACTAAGTTATGTTTAAATTTTATGGATTTTAGTAAGTAGGAAATTATGGATGTTTTGTTTTTCTTTTAAGCATATGTTTATAAAACATCATATGTAGTTGTTTCTATCTGTAATCAGGAAATAATCACATTGGTGAGGGAGCCACACAATTATGGGGGGAAACGTGACTGCAGCAGGAGCATAACAAAGAGTTTAGGAGAGTTTAGAATAACTGTGTAGACCAGGAGCTTGGTTTATTAATTACAGATGTCAAACATGTTAATCAATTGGAAAGAGAGTCAACACTGTGATTTAGGAATGATTAAAACAGCTAAATTTTCTTGAAATGACAGCAACACTATGTCACCAAGTGTACGGTGCCTTTGAGCATAAGATGTATCATTTTTTATACCACTAAGGAAAAAAAAATCACTGCCGGTTATACCCTAGCAAAGATCTTTCTTAATATTTAGAATATTTGGACTTGGTTAGACATAATCTTTATATTGTGCATGCCTAAAAAGGAAAACATAAACAAAATAATTGGTTAAGGTATAAGTGAAACTTTTTTACATTTCTGAGTCTTCTGAACCACTTATTGGCTCAAAATTATTAGTGTTTGTGTTTTTCTACATAATTTCACGTTTTTTAGTATTCAGAGCTTTGGTGATACAGCATTTTCTAGAAGTATGCTACACTCATTCTGGGATTTTCTTCCAAACCAATGACATGCCTTCAACAAGTTTTGTTACTGATGTTTTTGTGTTTTTAACAGCAGGTATCAATGGAAAATTTTCAGTCAATAACCCAGTCTCATATTTCTTCCTCAAAGTATCCTTACTTCTTGGGATAACAACCAAGTAAATGCAAGAGCAAGCAGTGACAACACTGTCACACTTGCTCCTGGTTGACCAGGACTAGATGATACCCTTCATTGTAAGATGTACCCAAATTTCAAAGGTGTTAAATGTTGGGAAGAAAAAGGAATGTCTTAGGAATGAGGAAATATGCAGAACTTACCTCTGGAAAACAATGCTTTTAGTTTTTATGGCCCCTGCTAATTATAATAAAATATTGATAAGAGATCCAGACATTTTTAATAATATCAATAGCCAGAGTCCATAGATCATAGTTATAGGAAAATTGGTCAGATATAGTTAGTTATTTCACTCCTCAAGAACATCTTATTTCTGGGAAAGGCAAAATGTCTTAAAAACTTCATGGGGAAAAGGCGTTCAAACACGTGATCAATGACTTTGGTATGCTTTTTTGAACTGTGTCATCAGGCACTATATTCCACCTCCAGTGTCAACTATTGACAACCTAGGTCTACAATTTGGTTTTCGTAAGATTGTATTTCTACACCTGCTGGTCTAAAAATGATTAAAAACCTAGGAATCAAAATAAGCAAGATTGTGTAGAATCAGTGAAACCTAGAGAAGTGTAAGGATAAGGGGAGGAAAGCAGTTACATCCAATGGCATTAGCGTTTTTTAACTGTTTTTATTGTAAAGGTGTATGTTTTATAATTACTGCGTTTATGCAAGTTTGTCTTTGTTTAAGGGATTTGAAGTGTTTAAAAGATTTAGCCATATTACATTTGTAATAGCAGTTTAAATTTGTAAAGTATTTTTAATTAATCAAATTTGTATCCAGTGTCAAAATCCTCAAGAAAAATTGGCTTGCAAAGTGTTTTACATTAGAGAGATGATTTTTAATAAGCTAAGCACCAAACAAAGCACAAATAATAGTGAACCCTACAAAAAAGTCTCCATGGGCATTAAAAATCTGTCAATAGTAAGGAGTTCTCTACTTTCAAAAGGTCTAGCTTCTCTTCACATGTGTTGCTTCTCTCCATGTGTGTTGGGTGTAGAGTTTGGATTTACCTCCATCTCTACTCTATATCTTTCTCAGAGTCTTAGCTCACCCCAGAAGATCCTTCACTTTCTTTAGATAGCATTTCTATGGTTTTATCCTGGGGCAAATGCTGCTGCCTGATACTTTATGAGAAGGAAGAAAAAGACTTGAAAGAAGAGCTCACTTGACTGGTCCATGCAAAGTCCTTTCATTCATCTCCTTGATTACAGCTCTACCTATTCTGCTGCTTCCTGTCCTTATTTATTCCAAATTTGGCAGCTCTCTGGGACTCTGCCATAACAGTACCTTCCACCTCGGCTGCAGTCTTCTGTGGCTTTTCAGCCTTACACTATTTTATCTGATTTTTGCCTCTAAGTTGTGAAAATTCTCTGGTTTCCTGATTGCTCTTCTCCCAGTCTCTGTACTATTCAGCCTAGTCCCTCTTGTTCATTTCTATTGTTGTAATTCTAGGAAGGTGGGGAAGTGAATATATACAGTCTGCCATCTTGAACTAGAAACGTGAACTTTTAAAAAGAGGTCAATACACGAATTGTTATCTTCCATGAAGTTAAGACTTTTCTTGGGGGTTTAAATGCACTTTAATTTTTTTTTTTTATTTGAGAGAGAGAGAATGAGAGAGAGAGCACATGAGAGGGGGGAGGGTCAGAGGGAGAAGCAGACTCCCTGCCGAGCAGGGAGCCCGATGCGGGACTCGATCCAGGGACTCCAGGATCATGACCTGAGCTGAAGGCAGTCGCTTAACCAACTGAGCCACCCAGGCGCCCCAAAATGCACTTTAAATTTTAAGATATAAATGGTTTGAGCCTGCAGGTAGGTATTATGTTCAGGTTATTTTCACATGTCATACAGATCCTGCAGGTGCATGCATCAGTTTTGCAGAAATGTTTGGAGTTACTCTTTGAGCAGTCTCAATTTAGTTTGGGATATCCCAGTTGTACATCTCAAATTTAGAAGCATTTAGAGTTCTTAAGGAACAGATTATGTTTTAATTAATGCATTTCAGAGTCACAAAATATTCAGTCATTTTTTACCACTAGAATATGTTCCATAAGGAAATAAAATCTAAACCGAAGTACCGTTCCTTCTGTTGCTAAGAGGAAAATGTTCTTAAAAGGCTTACCTAATAGAGTTGGATTTACAGACTTTCTGAGCAGCTCACCTCACAGCCATCACTGACGTCCATAACTTAATATAAAGAAAATCTGTTTCTTCATAGATTATGGTTGTAAGATTTATTATTGAATAAAGCACATAATTCCCATAAATAAGCCAGTTCTGGGTTAGATTCTCCAAGGCCAAAGGGCTCACGTGACATTTTTCATTTGGGTACAGAATGGCCATTTGGGCTTATAGGATCATTGAGCCTACATTTCTAGTAGTTGACACTGATCCATTCAAAGTCTATAAAATATAGGAGACACCTCAGATGCCTTTAAAGTTTTAAAATAATTCGGACACCTTATAACTTTTTGCCTGCTGGCTCTCTGAAACTAAATGAAAGCAAACTTGGTCAGTACTTAAATGGGAAATAGTCGAATAAAGAATGAAGGAAAGGGGGCGCCTGGGTGGCTCAGTTGGTTAAGCGACTGCCTTCAGCTCAGGTCATGATCCTGGAGTCTCAGGATCGAGTCCCGCATCGGGCTCCCTGCTCGGCAGGGAGTCTGCTTCTCCCTCTGACCCTCCCCCCTCTCCTGCTCTCTCTCTCTCATTCTCTCTCTCAAATAAATAAATAAATAAAATCTTAAAAAAAAAAAAAGAATGAAGGAAGGGATGGCTAAAGTATCTGTATTTCCCCCCCTATATTCTTATAATTTTCGTGGAGCAATTTCTGATATAGTGTTAATGCTGTTTCCTGAAAGTAGTAGTTTTTCAGGTGGGGCTTTTCAGTTCTTAGAGCAAAGTAATACTACAAAATAATGCTGCTTAGACACAGACTATTTAAGATAATAATTTTTTTTTAAGATTTTATTTATTTGAGGGAGAGAGAATGAGAGACAGAGAACATGAGAGGGAGGAGAGTCAGAGGGAGAAGCAGACTCCCTGCTGAGCAGGGAGCCTGATGTGGGACTCGATCTCGGGACTCCAGGATCATGACCTGAGCCGAAGGCAGTCGCTTAACCAACTGAGCCACCCGGGCACCCAAGATAATAATTTTTAATTCCTATAATTAATAATTCCTCCTAGAAGTTAATGAAAGCATTTCTAAATGTTAATAAAATGGCATTTTTCCCCTAGAAATTGCATTTTGATATATTCCCATTTTTGTCTTATTCTGTTCACAAGTCTCAGATGAGCAAAGGAGTAGAATAATGTATATTCTAAACATTTTTAAATATAAAAGTATAGTAAATTATGTACTATTAACCTATGTTTATACATGGGTACACATATAGCTCTTCAACAGTTGGGTAAAATTTTCATATGTTGCAGAAAATAGTATTTGGGATGACTCAAGTTGTTTTGCAAAGTGGTGGGATATAAAGAAATAAATATAACAGTATCTGAGCTTTATATTTATTAGGTACTGATAATGGGGAAAATCAGCTGTAGATATGTGCTACATGATTATAGGGTGGAATAAAATAACATTAGCTACTTCCTGTCTAGCCATTTGTATTTCCTGCATCTGATCACAGATGACAGAGAAACAATAGTATTATATTTTCCTTGCTGTTGTTTTTCAATATTATGTATTCAGTTATATTTTCAAGGTTCTTAATCTTATATATAATGTTATAGGGATAATATCAAATAAGTTATAATTGGTGACTTGTCAAGGGTTAGTTCTGGTGTGGTGGTCTAAAGGGAGTTCTCCACTCATTCTCATGGCATTAGTCATATATTGATGATCCCCAGTTCTGTCTCCAAACATGACATTTTTCCTGAGCTCCAAATTTTTATATTTAACTGCCTTAATATATGAGAGGTACTTCAAAAAAGATCTGCTTGTTTTAGGATCCAGCTAACTGCAAAAAGGTTTGGGAAATGTAGTCCACTGGCATGCCTAGGTAGAAGGAAAGCATGGATTTGGTGGACAGTTACTAGTCTCAGACTCAGTGCTCTACTTTTTACTTCTTAAAAACTCAAGCTTAGTTAATGGTTTTGCCTTTTTTTTTTTTAAGTTTCAAAAGTTAGAAGTATTGGATGTATGATCAATTATTTTCACTCCTTCCACAATTACTTGAAATTGGTCACCAAATTCCACCAATTCTCTCTCTTTAATTCAGTTTCTTTCCATTCTACTGCTATCTCATTATTCCTTGTGTGGCCAGTTGCTTCCTACCTATCTCCCGTTCACCTCAGTCGTCCTTCTACACTGGTGGAACAGTTCTCAAAAATTAAATATGAAGAGATCATCTTTACTTTTTTAAAGAGAAGACTTCATGACTCACTAAGTTTAAAATTCAAACAAAATTATTTTGGTATACATTGCTCCTTGTAGATGCTGATAAAGGTCAGATTGCAACTCACCTATTACTTCATACTTGTGCTCTAGTAACACTGAACTCTTTACCAAATATATTATGTCTTTGTGTCTTTATGAATGTTGTTCTGCCAGCAATGCCCTTCTCTTACCTTTTCAAGTGGACAAATGCCTACACGTCCTTATATCTAGTTCAAATGTGGCACAATTTCTCATATGTTCTCCTATGAGCATGTCACCTTTTTCATGAATTTGTGAATAGCAGTGATCACATTATTTGGAAATTTATTTATTAATGTGTATCATGTTAACATTTAGCACAGTACCTGGGACATTACAGATAGTGAAATTTTACAAAACTCATCAATCAGCTTAAATTGGCATTGCATGAACTCATCATTAGTAGTTATTGTATAGCTATCCCAAGGCTTCCAGACAGAGAATTAAATAGAATTCTGTTTTTAATACTGTAGCTTTGCTCACTTCCCCCCACCTAATTTATGATATATGAATGAACAATATTTAGTGCTAAAGAGTAAAACTATGACTCAGTCCCACATCACATGATCTCCTAGAAAGGGTGATTAGGAGAAGACCCACAGCTGAGCCAATTGGGGGTCTGCCAGTAACCTGACCATGCTACATTCCCTATGATTTAAGCAGTATCAATCAATGTGGCCTTCAGCCACATCTTTCTGTGTACTAGAAATAGGAATATATTAAAAGATTTTTTTTTTAATTTGAGGCAATGATCTCATGATTGTTCATGGTTAGGATTGATTTTTTAAGGTCACCTAGTCTCATCTGTTTGAAGCTTACAAAGCCCTAACCTTCTTCCTTTTCGAAAATAGGATGAAATAGGATGAAAACACACATGGGGAACCCTTTCGTTACTCCAGAATGGAAATATACTTCTAGTTGGTGAGAACTTGTTTTTTAATATTCAGCTTTAAGCAGCCATTTTAAAAGACTGCAAAAAACATCCTCTTCCTTAAAAACCACAATTTTTCCTTCTTACTGTGGTTCCTATTAAACCTCTGAATTCCTAGATTCTAGACCCTCTCCTCTGGTCCTACCTTCCTGACTTTATTGACCTCCTGGGACTTTTGTTATCAGTTTAGTTTTTTGCTTATTGGGCTTTATCCCTGACCTCTTATGACCATCCTGAAAGTGTAAATTTTCAGGATACCTCTATGTAGTCACCTGTATATAACTCCCCTCTACACCGTCTGCAGTAGACTGTCTTGAAAATAATTTTTTAAGCTAATTGGATCTAAATAAAAGGCAAGAAAGGAAGTACATGAAATCATTCTGGGGCCAAGAACACTCTTGATTTTTTAAAAATTTAAATTCAATTAATTAACATATAGTATATTATTAGTTTCAGAGGTAGAGTTCAGTGATTCATCAGTTGCATATAACACCCAGTGCTCATTACATCAAGTGTCTTCCTTAATGCCTATCACCCAGTTACCCCATCTTGCCTCCAGGAAACTTCAGTTTGTTTCCTGTAGTTAAGAGTCTCTTATGGTTTGTCTTCTTCTCTGATTTCATCTTATTTTATTTTCCCTCGCTTCCCCTATGATCCTCTGTTTTGTTTCTTAAATTCCACATATGAGTGAAATCATATGATAATTGTCTTTCTCTGATTGACTTATTTCACTTAGCATAATACTCTCTAGTTCCAACCACATCATTGCAAATGGTAAAACTTCATTTTTTCTGATGGCTGAGTAATATTCCATTGTATATATATAGCACATCTTCTTTATCCATTCATCTGTTGGTGGACATCTGGGCTCTTTCTATAGTCTGGCTTTTGTGGACATTGCTGCTATAAATATTGGGGTGTAGATGCCCCTTTGGATCACTATGTTTGTATCCTTATGGTAAATACCTAGCAGTGCAATTGCTGGGTCTTAGGGTAGCTATATTTTTAAGTATTTGAGGAACCTCCATACTGTTTTCCAGAGTGGCTGCACCAGCTTGCATTCCTACTAGCAGTCTAAGAAAGTTCTCCTTTCTCCACATCCTTGCCAACATCTGTTGTTTCCTGACTTGTTAATTTTAGCCATTCTTACAGGCGTGAGGTGGTATCTTGTTGTGGTTTTGATTTGTATTTTCTTTTTAAAAAAATTTTTAGAGATTTTATTTATTTATTTTTAAAGATTTTATTTATTTATTTGACAGAGAGAGACACAACGAGAGAGGGAACACAAGCAGGGGGTGTGGGAGAGGGAGAAGCAAGCTTCCTGTGGAGCAGGGAGCCCGATGCGGGGCTCAATTCCAGGATCCTGGGATCATGACCTGAGCCGAAGGCAGGCTTAGTGACTGAGCCACCCAGGCACCCCAAAGATTTTTTTTTATTCTTATGTTAATCCCCATACATTACATCATTAGTTTTAGATGTAGTGTTCCATGATTCATTGTATGTGCATAACACCCAGTGCTCCATGCAGAACGTGCCCTCCTCAATACCCACCACCAGGCCAACCCATCCTCCCCCCCCACCCCCCCAGAACCCTCAGTTTGTTTTTCAGAGTTCATCGTCTCTCATGGTTCGTCTACCTCTCCGATTTCCCCCGCTTCGTTCTTCCCCTCCTGCTACCTTCTTCTTCTTTTTTTTTCTTAACATATATTGCATTATTTGTTTCAGAGGTACAGATCTGAGATTCAACAGTCTTGCACACTTCACAGCGCTTACCAGAGCACATACCCTCCCCAGTGTCTATCACCCAGTCACCCCATCCCTCCCACCCCACCCCCCACTCCAGCAACCCTCAGTTTGTTTCCTGCGATTAAGAATTCCTCATATCAGTGAGGTCATATGATACATGTTTTTCTCTTTTTGACTTATTTCGCTCAACATAATACCCTGCAATTCCATCCACGTCGTTGCAAATGGCAAGATCTCATTCCTTTTGATGGCTGCATAATATTCCATTGTGTATATATACCACATCTTCTTTATCCATTCATCTGTCGACGGACATCTTGGCTCTTTCCACAGTTTGGCTATTGTGGACATTGCTGCTATAAACATCGGGGTGCATGTACCCTTTCAGATCCCTACTTTTGTATCTTTGGGGTAAATACCCAGTAGTGCAATTGCTGGATCATATGGTAGCTCTATTTTCAACTTTTTGAGGAGCCTCCATACTGTTTTCCAGAGTGGCTGCAGCAGCTTGCATTCCCACCAACAGTGTAGGAGGGTTCCCCTTTCTCTGCATCCCTGCCAACATCTGTCATTTCCTGACTTGTTAATTTTAGCCATTCTGACTGGTGTGAGGTGGTATCTCATTGAGGTTTTGATTTGGATTTCCCTGATGCTGAGCGATATTGAGCACTTTTCATGTGTCTGTTGGCCATTTGGAGGTCTTCTTTGGAAAAATGTCTGTTCATGTCTTCTGCCCATTTCTTGATTGGATTCTTTGTTCTTTGGGTGTTGAGTTTGATGAGTTCTTTATAGATTTTGGATACTAGCCCTTTATCTGATATGTCATTTGCAAGTATCTTCTCCCATTCTGTCAGTTGTCTTTTGGTTTTGTTGACTGTTTCCTTTGCTTTGCAAAAGCTTTTTATCTTGATGAAGTCCCAATAGTTCATTTTTGATGTTTCTAGGAAGAAGTTGCTTCGGCTGAGGTCGAAGAGGTTGCTGCCTGTGTTCTCCTTTAGGATTTTGATGGACTCCTGTCTCACATTGAGGTCTTTCAACCATTTGGAGTCTATTTTTGTGTGTGGTGTAAGGAAGTGGTCCAGTTTCTTTCTTCTGCATGTGGCTATCCAATTTTCCCAACACCATTTGTTGAAGAGACTGTCTTTTTTCCATTGGACATTCTTTCCTGCTTTGTCGAAGATGAGTTGACCATAGAGTTGAGGGTCCATTTCTGGGCTCTCTATTCTGTTCCATTGATCTGTGCATCTGTTTTTGTGACAGTACCATACTGTCTTGATGACTACAGCTTTTAATAGAGCTTGAAGGCTGGAATTGTGATGCCATCAGCTTTACTTTTCTTTTTCAACATTCCTCTGGCTACGCGGGGTCTTTTCTGGTTCCATACAAATTTTAGGATTATTTGTTCCATTTCTTTGAAAAAAGTGGATGGTATTTTGATGGGGATTGCATTGAATGTGTAGATTGCTCTAGGTAGCATTGACATCTTCACAATATTTGTTCTTCCAATCCATGAGCATGGAACGTTTTTCCATTTCTTTGTGTCTTCCTCAATTTCTTTCATGAGTATTCTATAGTTTTCTGAGTACAGATCCTTTGCCTCTCTGGTTAGATTTATTCCTAGGTATCTTATGGTTTTGGGTGCAATTGTAAATGGGATCGACTCCTTAATTTCTCTTTCTTCTGTCTTGTTGTTGGTGTATAGGAATGCCACTGATTTCTGTGCATTGATTTTATATCCTGCTACGTTGCTGAATTCCTGTATGAGTTCTAGCAGTTTTGGGGTGGAGTCTTTGGGGTTTTCCACATAAAGTATCATATCATCTGCAAACAGTGAGAGTTTGACTTCTTCTTTGCCGATTTGGATGCCTTTTATTTCTTTTTGTTGTCTGATTGCTGTGGCTAGGACTTCTAGTACTATGTTGAATAGCAGTGGTGATAGTGGACATCCCTGCCGCATTCCTGACCTTACGGGGAAAGCTCTCAGTTTTTCCCCATTGAGAATGATATTTGCTGTAGGTTTTTCATAGATGGCTTTTATGATATTGAGGTATGTACCCTCTATGCCTATACTCTGAAGAGTTTTGATCAAGAAAGGATGCTGTACTTTGTCAAATGCTTTTCTGCATCTATTGAGAGGATCATATGATTCTTGTTCTTTCTTTTGTTAATGTATTGTATCACATTGATTGATTTGTGGATGTTGAACCAACCTTGCAGCCCAGGGATAAATCCCACTTGGTCGTGGTGAATAATCCTTTTAATGTACTGTTGGATCCTATTGGCTAATATTTTGGTGAGAATTTTTGCATCCATGTTCATCAGGGATATTGGTCTGTAATTCTCCTTTTTGATGGGGTCTTTGTCTGGTTTGGGGATCAAGGTAATGCTGGCTTCATAAAATGAGTTTGGATGTTTTCCTTCCATTTCTTTTTTTGGAACAGTTTCAGAAGAATAGGTATTAATTCTTCTTGAAATGTTTGGTAGAATTCCTCTGGGAAGCCATCTGGCCCTGGGCTTTTGTTTTTTGGGAGATTTTTGATGACTGCTTCAATTTCCTTCGTGGTTATAGGTCTGTTCAGGTTTTGTATTTCTTCCTGGTTCAGTTTTGGTAGTTGATACATCTCTAGGAATGCATCCATTTCTTCCAGGTTATTTAATTTGCTGGCATAGAGTTGCTCATAATATGTTCTTATAATTGTTTGTATTTCTTTGGTGTTGGTTGTGATCTCTCCTCTTTCATTCATGATTTTGTTGATTTGGGTCATTTCTCTTCTCTTTTTGATAAGTCTGGCCAGGGGTTTATCAATCTTGTTAATTCTTTCAAAGAACCAGCTCCTAGTTTTGTTGATCTGTTCTACTGTTCTTTTAGTTTCTATTTCATTGATTTCTGCTCTGATCTTTATTATTTCTCTTCTCCTGCTGGGTTTAGGCTTTATTTGTTGTTCTTTCTCCAGCTCCTTTAGGTGGAGGGTTAGGTTGTGTACTTGAGACCTTTCTTGTTTCTTGAGAAAGGCTTGTATTGCTATATACTTTCCTCTTAGGACTGCCTTTGCTGCATCCCAAAGATTTTGAACAGTTGTGTTTTCATTTTCATTGGTTTCCATGTATTTTTTTAATTCTTCTTTAATTTCCTGGTTGACCCATTCATTCTTCAGTAGGATGCTCTTTAGCCTCCATGTATTTGAGTTATTTCTGACTTTCCTCTTGTGATTGAGTTCTAGTTTCAAAGCATTGTGGTCTGAAAATACACAGGGAATGATCCCAATCTTTTGGTACTGTTGAGACCTGATTTATGACCTAGGATGTGATCTATTCTGGAGAATGTTCCATGGGCACTAGAGAAGAATGTGTATTCCGTTGCTTTGGGGTGGAATGTTCTGAATATGTCTGTGAAGTCCATTTGGTCCAGTGTGTCATTTAAAGTCTTTATTTCCTTGTTGATCTTTTGCTTAGACGATCTGTCCATTTCAGTGAGGGGGGTGTTAAAGTCCCCCACTATTATTGTATTGTTGTCGATGTGTTTCTTTGCTTTTGTTATTAATTGCCTTATATAATTGGCTGCTCCCATGTTAGGGGCATAGATATTTACAATTGTTAGATCTTCTTGTTGGATAGACCCTTGAAGTAGGATATAGTGTCCTTCCTCATCTCTTATTACAGTCTTTGGTTTAAAATCTAATTTGTCTGATATAAGGATTGCCACCCCAGCTTTCTTTTGGTGTCCATTAGCATGGTAAATGGTTTTCCACCCCCTCACTTTCAATCTGGGGGTGTCTTTGGGTCTAAAATGAGTCTCTTGCAGACAGCATATCGATGGGTCTTGTTTTTTAATCCAGTCTGATAGCCTGTGTCTTTTGATTGGGGCATTTAGCCCATTTACATTCAGGGTAACTATTGAAAGATAGGAATTTAGTGCCATTGTATTGCCTGTAAGGTGACTGTTACCGTATATTGTCTGTGTTTCTTTCTGGTCTATGTTGCTTTTAGGCTCTCTCTTTGCTTAGAGGACCCCTTTCAAGATTTCTTGTAGGGTTGGTTTTGTGCTTGCAAATTCCTTTAGTTTTTGTTTGTCCTGGAAGCTTTTTATCTCTCCTTCAATTTTCAATGACAGCCTAGCTGGATATAGTATTCTTGGCTGCATATTTTTCTCATTTAGTGCTCTGAATATACCCTGCCAGTCCTTTCTGGCCTGCCAGGTCTCTGTGGATCGGTCTGTTGCCAATCTAATGTTTCTACCATTGTAGGTTACATATCTCTTCTCCCGAGCTGCTCTCAGGATTTTCTCTTTGTCTATGAGACTCATAAGTTTTACTATTAGATGTCGGGGTGTTGACCTATTTTTATTGATTTTGAGGGGGGTTCTCTGTGCTTCCTGGATTTTGATGCCTGTTTCCTTCCCCAAATTAGGGAAGTTCTCTGCTATAATTTGCTCCATTATACCTTCTGCCTCTCTCTCTTTCTTCTTGTTCTGGGATCCCAATTATTCTAATGTTGTTTCGTCTTATGGTATCGCTTATCTCTCGAATTCTGCCCTCATGATCCAGTAGTTGTTTATCTCTCTTTTTCTCAGCTTCTTTATTTTCCATCATTTGGTCTTCTATATTACTGATTCTCTGTTCTGCCTCATTTATCCTAGCAGTTAATGCCCCCATATTTGATGGCACCTCATTAATAGCCTTTTTGATTTCTACTTGGTTAGATTTTAGCTCTTTTACTTCCCCAGAAAGGGTTTCTCTAATAACTTCCATATTTTTTTCAAGCCCAGCTAGTATCTTTAAAGTGATGATTCTGAACTCTAGATCTGACATCGTACTAATGTCTGTATTGAGTAGGTCCCTGGCAGTCGGTACTACCTCTTGTTCTTTTTGTTGAGGTGATTTTTTCCGTCTTGTCATTTTGTGCAGAGGAGAATAGATTAATGAGGGAACAAAATGCTAGCAGAGTAACCATGTCCCCAGAAAATATACTCTAAACAAATCAGAAAAGACCTGAAGCAGTGGAAAAAGAAACGGAAAGAGAGAAAAAAGAAAAAGAAAAAAAAAGAAAAAGATAAAGATAAAAACATACAAAAACAAACAAAACAAAACAAAACAACAACAACAAAAAAAACCAGAATGTGATCAAATATGATCAGGCTGGTATATAGATCAGTGCCACACACTAGATTTTGGGTGTATTTTGGTCTTTTAGAAGAAAGTGCCTTCCAAAATTTTAAAGAAAGAAAAACTTATATATGTACAAAAATAAGGGTTGATATGATGAAGGGATGGAATATGACTGTAAAGATGGAAATTATAAAAAATTTTATAAAGGAATTGATAAGAAGTTGTTTGAAAAAAGAAAGAAGAGGATTTAAAAAAAGAAAAAAGAAAAAAAAAGGGAGAGAATGTGATCAGGCAGGGAAGTAGAAAAAACCATATACTAGAGATTTAGGGTATATTTTAATCTGTTAGAAGAAACTATCTCAAAATTTTAAAGAGAGAACAACTTATATATATATGCCAAAAATACGGGTAACTACTATGAAGGGATAGAATATGACTCTAAAAATGAAAAATAAAAATGTTTTTTTAAAAAAAGGGATTGATAAGATGTTGGTTGAAAAAGGGAAAAAGAAAAATTCAAAGAAAAAAAAATACAGTTAAAAAAAATTAACTTTAAAAGACTAAAGAATCATGGTAAAAAAGCCGTGAATTCTATGTGCAGTAGTCCCCTAGCACTGGAGTTCTGCCGTTCTCATTGATCGGTAAACTTGGTCTTGACTGACTGTTCTCACTGATCTTCTGGGGAGGGGCCTGTTGCCGTGGTTTCCAAATGTCTTTTTGCCAGAGGTGGATTTGCCCCGCCCTTGCCCCCTCTCGGCTAAGTAATCTGCTCAGGTTTGCTCTCTGGAGCTTTTGTTCCCTGTGAACTTTCCGTACAGCTTTTAGGCGGAGAGTGAAAATGGTGGCCTCCCAATCTCCGCCCGGGAGGAGCCGAGAACTCGGGGCCCCGCTCCTCAGTGAGCCCCCAGAGAAAAGCTGTCAGTCACTCCCGTCTCCCCGGTCTCAGGCCGCACTCCGTGCTCGCCGGGCCTGTGACCGTGCGTTTCTATCTCTGGCACCCGACCCAGGTGGAGTCTCCAAACCCAGCAGATCCCTGCAGTGCACTCCCTCACCGCTCCTCCCGGGGGAGGAAGGTGAGTCTCCCCGGATCTGCCACTTGTTGGGTCCCTGCTGGAGGAGCAGGGGCCCGACTGTGCCGCAAATCACGGTCTATGGCAACCCCGAGCTGAGAGCCCGCGCCTGGGCTCCGCCTCTGCAGCCGGTTTCCCTGCTCCATTACCTGGGAGCTCTGCCGCACTCAGGCACCCCCGGTCTTTCTGTGACCCCGGGGGTCCTGAGACCACACTGTCCCGGAGGGTTCCACCCCCCGCTTAGCCACCGGAGTGACGTCCCTCAGCGGAGCAGACTTTTAAAAGTTCCGATTTTGTGCTCCGTGATTCTATCACTTTCCAGAAGCGGCCGATGGAGGCCCCTCCCCCGCCGTCTATCCTCCCGAATATCGCTTCAGGTTCACTTCTCCGCTCGTCCTACCTTCCAGAAAGTGGTCGCTTTTCTGATGAGAGAGTTGTTGCTATTCTTTTCTTCGATCTCCTGTTGAGTTTGTAGGTGTTCAGAATGGTTTGATCCCTATCCAGCTGAATTCCTGAGAGGAGACGAAATCCAGGTCTCCTACTCCTCCGCCATCTTGCTCCGCCCCCTCCCCAAAGATTTTATTTATTTATTTGACAGAGAGAGAAAGAAAGAGAGAGAGAATAAGCAGGAGGAGTGGCAGGCAGAGGGAGAAGCAGGCTCCCTGCTGAGCAAGGAGCCTGATGTGGGACTCCATCCCAGGACCCTGGGATCATGACTTGAGCTGAAAGCAGATGCCCAACTGACTGAGCCACCCAGGCGCCCTGATTTGTATTTTCCTGATGCTGAGTAATGTTGAGCATTTTTTCATGTGTCTGTTGACCATTTGTATGTTTTCTTTGGAGAAATGTCCGTTCATGTCTTCTGCCCATTTCTTGACTGGATTATTTGGTTTTTGGCTGTTGAGTTTGATAAATCATAGATTTGGGATACTAGCCCTTTATCTGATAAGACATTTGCAAATATCTTCTCCCATTCTGTTGGTTATCTTTTGGTTTTGTCAACTGTTTCCTTTGCTGTGTAGAAGCTTTTTATCCTGATGAAGTCCCAATAGTTCATTTTTGCCATTGTTTCCCTTGCCTTTGGAGACATGCTTAGCAAGAAGGTGCTGTGGCTGAGGTCAAAGAAGTTGCTGCCTGTGTTCTCTTCTAGGATTTTGATGGATTCTTGTTTCACATTTAGGTCCTTCATCCATTTTGAGTTTATTTTTGTGTATGGTCTAAAGAACGAATGGGTCAACCAGGAAATTAAAGAAGAATTTTAAAAATTCATGGAAACAAATGAAAACATAACTCTACTGAACCTTTGGGATGCAGCAAAAGCAGTCCTAAAAGGGAAGTATATAGCAATACAAGCCTTTTTCAAGAAACAAGAAAAGTCTCACAACCTAATCTTATACCTAAAGGAACTGGAGAAAGAACAGTAAATAAAACCTAAATCCAATAAGAGAAGAGAAATAATAAAGATTAGAGCAGAAATCAATGAAATAGAAACCAAAAGAACAGTAGACTAGATCAATGAAACTGGAAGCTGGTTCTTTGAAAGAATTAGTAAGACCCTAGCCTGAATTATCAAAAAGAAAAGAGAAAGGACCCAAATAAATAAAATATCGAATGAAAGAGAAGTGATCACAACCAATACCAAAGAAACAGAATTATAAGAACATAGTATGAGCAACTATATGCCAACAAATTACACAATCTGGAAGAAATGGATGCATTCCTAGGAACATATAAAGTACCAAAACTGACGAAATAGAAAACCTGAGCACACACATAATCAGCAAGGAAATGGAAGCAGTAATCAAAAATTCCCAACAAACAAGAGTCCAAGACCAGTTGGCCTCCCGGCAGAATTCTACCAAACATTTAAAGAATTAATGCTTATTCTTCTGAAGCTGTCTCAAAAAATAGAAATGGAAGGAAAACTTCCAAACTCATTCTATGAGGCCAACATTACCTTGATCCCCAACCCAGACAAGGATCTGACCAAAAAGGAAATGCTCCTGATTTTGTCAGCAATATGAAAGTTGCCATATTTCCCGTTGGCTTTAGAGCATCAGCCAGGGCATAAACATGGTACAGTGGCTGTCCTTACAGATAGTGCAATTTACTGAAACTATGAAATGTTTCATTAAAAATAAATGTACAAAACAACTCAGAAATCCATGATGATATTTTATCTGTGGAATGAAAAATATGCTTTTTTCCACTCAGTGTGTCTTTGGTGAGACTATTCATTCTTCAGTCTTGGTCAGTATAACCAGAAGGATTGAACTCACCATGGCTCTAGGAGAGGGTCAAGTCTTGCCAATCAGTATCACATACTTGGATAGAACAAACAATTGAGAAGTGGGCATGTCACTCAGGTTCAACCCAAGTTAGTTTGAGGCTTTAGCAGAAACTATTGGAAGAGAGACACTCCCTTTCCATTTAGGTTACTAAACTGATAGAAAGTCCTCATGGAGCTGTTAGCAGCTATTCTTACCCGCTGCCTGGGAAAGGCATATTTGACAATAAAGCCAACGTAGGGGGAGATGGAGTGAAGACAGAGAGACAGTGCTCTGATGCATTTATTAGAGTAATTGTATTTACCACATGCATTTGTCATGTTAGGTAATAGATTCCCTTTTTGTTTTAAGCTGGTTTGAGTTGGGTTTTTATCCTCTGTAACTGAAAGAAACTTGACTAATTAAGTCAGTAATTTGAATATAACTTTTAGATGAGAAGTGTAATAGTTTTGTAATTAATATGCTTACTTTCCTTGTTGGAAATAACATATGGCTTTAAAGCCATTTTTCTTGTCTTCCTTACATAATATGATGTCCCTCTGAGAAGACACTATCTTGCTAACAAGGCAGTTGATTACACCATGTTGAATTTTTTACACAAAGTAGTTCTCAGACACATTTGAAGACAAATTCATTACCTTGTTTTCTATTTGGGTCATAGGTCCCAGCACCTATTTCCTAAATATTAGGGAGAAAACTTTTTTTCTGTTGATTTCCTCTGATTGTACATTGATAATGATCCTTGCAGAATGTACCCAAATAGGGGAAATGTGATTAAATGCATTTAAAGTTTCACTGGCTTTGGAATAGCTTATGCCTTCCATCATTACAGAGATGGTTAGCTGAAGGATTTTCTCCCTTCTGTGGCATGGGACTTTTCATTTCCCTCTTTGACCATCACTGAACTTAAGATGGCACGATGGCCATTTCTTATGTCAGATCTTATCTTTTCAGACTTCTAAGTCTGCCTTTTTAATTTCTTTGTTGTCTTATGAATATATGGGCTTGTCTCTGAGTAAATTTCCAGAAATGAAGGAGAACTTGGAAAACATCTCATTATCACAAAAACACGGTTTCTTATGAGCTCTATTCCATATGTAAATACCCACTCATTTGAGTTTCTTTTCAATGTTTGGCATTTCAGTTTGTATACATCTACATATTTATATATAAATTATTCCACACACTTTAGGAGAAACTATTATGGGGGTGGCAAACATTATGTAAAATAATTATCATTTTTACAATTTGAAAGACTTCTTTCCCTTTCTGTTTTAAAAACACTACCCTTTATAGCTTATGTGGCAGTGACATTGAAAGTTCTACAGTTCAGATCCCTGGAATTCAAATAACATATTTTATTCCTGAATAATTAAAGTTCATTGTAATTGGAGATTTCTGTAGAAACTATTCAGCATATTTCCATGGTCTCTCTACCTTGTCTGTTCAATTGATGAGTTACTGTTTCCAAACTTCTCTGAGAGAAATGCACCTAACAGCTTGTGATGCAAATTATGCACATACAGGATTATATATTTATACACACAGAGCAGTATTTGTGGTGACACTTGTGAATGAAAATGATGCTTCCGACCCCTGCTCACTGTCTGATCATGTTACACCACTGCTTAAAATTAGGAAATGCCACTCCGTGGTCTGAGAGCTAAGTCCCTGTACCCCTGCATGCTGACATGCCTTACCTCTGGCGTTCCCTGTTTCCAGTCCTACTCACGTGTCCCATGCTCTCATGTGTTTTCCCACTGCTGGGCTTTAGCACAGGCTGTTGTCTCAATCTGCAGTGTTCCCTGCCTGCTTTTGTCCCTGGCAGACTCAAGTCTCCATGGAAGTGTAGCAACTTAGATAAGGACTTTATTGACTGCTCTAAGTAATCTTTTCCTCTTGGATCCTGGCGTACGTTTTATGCACTATTATCACAGCAATGATAGGATTTGTATTTGTTGAGATGTAATATTAACATAGTGGACTAAGAACTGAGGCAAACCTTGCCTACCCTTATTTTGCTGAATGTTAAGCCAGGGTAGTATTGGCTTAAGAGTCATGGTTTCTTTGCTTACAACTGGTGGAAATAGAATACTTTGTGCAATAAGCATACTTCCAAAACTAGAACTCTTTTATAAAAACCTCACGTTAGACAAGTATACATTTACAGTTTTACTGATTTGGATCTATTGACCACTTAACGGTTGATTTACATATACCTCAAGGACTTTGCATCCAAGAATATTCTACTTTATCCCTTGATGTAGAACCACAGGACACATGCATTAAATTACCTGTAGCTAAGGTCAAAGCCTTGGTTTAGATTTAAGACAGACAAATTCTAAGTGAGATGAGTGGTGGTAGGCTCCAGAATTGGTCTTTCTGGGCTGTACCCAAAGCACCCGGCCCCACTAGAGCTAATTGCTGAGCCAGTGCAGAGCCAAGACTCAGACGAATCCATACTCTGCTTGAATTACAGCCATATAAAACCAGTTCCCAGGAATTATGACACTTGTCCTTCTCATTGTGATAGGTGTTGCTCAGCTATGGGAGGCAACCACTGCATTGCGCCTTACTGTTTGTTATTCTCGAGAGATGCTTGACCCTCTTTGAGTGAATATGGACACGTGACCTCTTGTAAGTGACCCAGGACACTAAAAATCTCAAGAATGGATGGTGAGTCTAGGATACAGGGTTCATAGCTTGCACAGTGCTGGATCATAGCAAAGATGTTGAGGGGGAAAAAACACTGTTTTTTCCGTCAGTTTTTCTAGATGGATGAAAATAATCATAAGATGTCAATGAAACTGAAAATGACCAGATAGGTCATTCTCAGAATAAAGAGCAGTGGTGGCAAGTCCTCCTGATGATGTTCTCTCTCACTTTTCTTGGCTTTACATGAGCAGTATGTTCAGAATATGGTGGAATTGGTAAGAGAAGTCATGGTAATTTGAGAATTAGTCTGAAACTGGCTTGATTCCAAGGTACGGACAATAATAAAATCTCCTAAGATGATGCAGGCCAAATATCTTTGCCTTCCATATCTTCATTTCTATTATCCCCAAATCCAGAGGCCTGACTATAGGGGGAAAGGAGTCCTCATTAGCAGTAAAAATATTACATATCTGTTACATGTCTTTTATTATTATTTTTTATTTTTAAAACTTTTTTGTTTTTGTTTGTATTTTTAAAACATTTTTAAAATATTTATTTCAGAGAGAGAGAGGGAGAGAGAGAGCACATGCAAGAGCACACATGGGGGGAAGGGCAGAGGGAGAAGCAGACTCCCCGCTGAGCATGGAGCCCCAAACAGGGCCCTATCCTAGGACCCTGAGATCAAGACCTGAGCCAAAGTCAGAGGTTTAACCCACTGAGCCACTTAGGTGTTGCTGTTACATGTCTTTTAACTGTTTTTCCTCCTTCTCCATAGGAGCATCTTGGAGTACATACATCCTCTGCATTTCAGTATCCTTAGCATGTAGCATAATCCCAGGTCTCCATTGAATAAAGAAACACTGAATGTGTGAATGGGGATGCACGGTGCCCTGTGATGAAAAACATACATTTTATAAGATTGCTGATCTGCTTATTTGTATCAAACTTATGATCCCCATGAGCATGGCACTCTGTAAATGTTCCTATATGAATATGTCTGTTGCTAACTTTTGTTTTAAAACCGTTTTGAAGTTATACACTGACAAGATCAATGCAAGATTGTATGAATGCCATTATTTTCAGCATTCACTCATTTTAGAAGAAAAGGAGACTTCCTTTCCTCACCTCCCACAGCCTGAAGAAAGTTTCCTTTTTGAGAACAAAATTACCATTTGTTTCAAGCTTTCTCTTCAATTATAGCAATTTCCACATGTTTTTAAACTATTCTCAGCAAAAGAAAAATCAACATTTGCACTTTTGATGCATAGGCTAATCTAGCAGATTCAGGTTTAAAGGCATCATGGCTGTGACAAATAATTGGGAAGATTTTTCTTTATTTGCTCCTGGCTATTGCCCATGCTGTCTGTGAACTCAGAAGCAGGACAAACGAAACTGTTTTTTGAGGGCTGTTAAATGGTCCACATAAAGTGGACCTTGGTATGCACTATCAGACAGCTCCATCTTTTCTTAAGGATAAGACAGCATACCGATTTAGCTGCAGTTTTCCTATATATTTTTTATGTTTCACAGACTTTGGTTGGGAGGACAGTAAGGGAGCATCCACTGCAAGCAACCAGCTGTGGCCTGCCAATTCTAGTTCCTGACAGGTAGCAAGCTGGATTCTTGGCTGTAAAGAATCTCAAGCAGTTTCGATATGCTCTAGGGAGGGCAACTGTTTAGCCTAAGCAATTCAAAGAGGCATAATTGTGCTTCACAGTACACAGAAAGTCACCACATCTGTTTCATATTTTTGGCTTTTAGAACTGAACTAGAACAGAGAAATAAACATACAGCTTTGAATATAGAGTAAAAACAAGTTCATGGTGCACAGATGAGCATATTGTATGTAACTCAGTGAAAATTTCCTTAATGAGGGTTTCTTTTGGTAAAGTGAGAAATATTTCTGGTGTTAATCAAGGTTTTTTAAAAAAGATTTAATAGAAAATATTATCTATTTAAATGTCAAGGCAGCCTATCATTCTCCCTTAAATCTATTATAGTCAATTGTTGAGATGCCGCAGCGGCGTTCACGTGACCTATTGCAAATATTTGGGGAGTCATCTGCACTGCATTAGCCTTTCTAGTGGTAGTTATTTAAAAAAAATAATTTGGATGTAGTAGGCTAAAAACATTCAAGGCAATGAATTAGAACTTCATTAACCACTTTCATCTTTTATTTTGGTTCAAATGTAAATGCACTCATTTGATATCTAAGTGTATATAATATGTGATGACTGTCTTTTAAAAATGTAATCTAGCAGAAAATACATCTTAATTTGAATGTAACACTGTCTTAAATATAATTTTAATATTCTTCAGCATCTGGCGTCTCAAAGAATGAGGTCATTTGAGGTTAAGAAACTTTTCCTTGCAATAATAATAATAATAATAATAATAATAATAATAATAATAATAATAATATCATCATCATCTTTGGACAAACAGTGAAAAAAGCAAGTATTTATCTAAATGATCAGATATCCTAGAGAAAGGGGAAGAAAGAAACTGACATGTACCAAGGTTTTCCTTTTATTAGGGCCTTTACATTACGATGCTTATGTATTTCCTATAATAGCTACCATGTAGTTAACAGTTTGAGATCTTTCAGATGAAGAACCTGTCGTGAAATAATTAGCTCAAATATTATGAGATCTGCCTTAATCATACTCAGATCCTCTTTCTTTCTTTCAACTTGCAGTTATGTATTGTATGTATGTATGTATGTATGTATGTATGTATGTATTTTTTGAGAGAGAGAAAGGGCACTTGCAGGGGAGAGGGGCAGAGGGAGAGGGAGAGAGAGGATCTTAAGCAGGCTCCATGCCCACTGTGGAGCAGGACATGGGGCTCAATCTCATGACACTGAGATCATGACCTGAGCCAAAATCAAGAATCCAAGGCTGAACCGACTGAGCCACCCAGGCACCCTTGCATTTTTTAAATGTCTCTCTTTCTAGTAGTCTCTAAGTTCCATGAGGTCAAGGACTATGTGTGTCCTTTATTATATATCTGGGGACCTGCTCGTATATGAATAGAGGCTAACTGATATTTATTGACAGTGATAGATGCCTGTCCTGGTTCTAAACTACTTAAATATATTAACCCACTTAATCCTCCCAACACAACTTTGAATGGATTACTATTGTACCTATTTTATAGATGAGTAAGGTGAAGCACAGAGAAATCAAGTAACTTGCCAAAGTCATGCAGTTAAGTGGAAGAAGCAGGATTTGGGCCTCGACAGTCTGACTCTACCTAGGTCCATGGTTTTAATAATGAAATGGACTCTTGGCAAAGTAAGAAATAATCTGAAGTTAAGATTGAAGAAGACCTCACTGACAGAATTACTCACTTAGATCTCATGGTGGCTTATCATCACCCTTTGACGTAGTATTTATTCATTTAACAAAGAAGCGTGGAGTGTTTCTATGCCAATGTGCTAAGCACCTTTTTAGATTTCCCCACTCAAACCTTTCTGGCCACTGGGAACTCTGTGTGTGTGTGTGTGTGTGTGAGAGAGAGAGAGAGAGAGAGAGAGAGAGAGAGAGAGAGAGAGAGAGAGAGAGATTATTTCCTCTAATTTACTGATGAGGGAACTGAGGCTATCAAAGTTTAAGTAATTTGGCCTAAGTAAATGTTTCATAATTAGCACACACTTGAAGGCAGGGCTTGTTCAAAAGAGTCCAAACTCTTTGCTCTGTGTCATTTCTCAACACTGAAATCTCTTTCCCTTTTCTTATTATTAATGCATTTGGAGTCATTGTTATTAGCCAAAATGTCGGGACACCTAGAAAGACATTAAACTTCTTGATTTTTGGCTTCCTTTTTTTCTTATTGAATGATTCGGGCTTTGTGATAACACGGGTCTGTCTTTTCCTGCCTTGAAGGAAAAGCAAGGTGGGGCAGATACTCACCTTTGTAACTGATTCAGGCTGACAGGAATTTAGTGTAGCCCTGAAGTTATGGACCATGAGCCTTCATGATTCTTTGCCACAAGCCAGGAAGAATAAATTAGACTCTTCCCTTCTTCTGTCATCTTAAATCTGTAAAGGAATTGTGTGCTATAAAAACTTGAAACCTGTTCCTTTATTGTTAACGTCTGATTTTTTTTATAGGCTGTTAGAGATTAGAAAGAGAGGCTGCACAGTTCAAGTGTTATTTTCAGTCAGGTACCTATCACACATTTTCTATCAGGAAGCCAACGAGTATTTGTTAATTACAGCGATCATAGAATCTTTCAAATGCAAATAGTCTGACTCAGATTTCAGTTTGTTTGGTACCAAGCGATGATGAAAGAATGGTATAGCCTGATCGTTGTTTTACTCCCATCTGTGTGCACCAGGCAATCACCACTTACAGATGGTTGTGATTCAGAGACAGGTTGCCACATGCGAAAAAAGTATGTTTCAGTTATTTTAATAAGATTTATTGCAGTAGTCACAGTTAAATGCTTAAACCTTAATGATAATTGCTGCTAATCTTTCAAGAAAATGATTAGAGTTTAATAAACCTCAAGAAGGATATTTTGCTGTAAACTTCAGCAAAATTACAAAGGTAAATTTTACGTTTACTCCCTTGTCTCATAAATCAGAATGCTGCATATACTTTTTTCCACTTTCTGAAATGCTATTTTATATAGGCACACACACACACATTTATATTATGTGTCCTGGGGACAAACTAAGACCCCTGATTTCTATGAAAAACATAATTGGCCAAGCGACAACAAATAATTCTGAACAAATATACCAAAATGATTCCTAATCAGCTTTGAGTGTTTTTTTTTTTTTTTTTGTGGGTGGTAAAATAGACATAACATAAAATTTGTTTTAGCCATTTTTAAGTGTATAATTCAGTGACATTAAGTACACTGACAGTGTTGTGCATCCATTATCACTATTTCTAGAACCCTTTCATCTTCCTAAGCAGAGAACTTGTACCCATTAAATAATAATTTCACATTCCCCCTTAGCCCAGCTCCTGATAACTCCATTCTGTCTCTATGAATTTGCCTGTTCTACAGCCCTCATATATGTGGAATGACACAATTTTTGCCATTTTGTGTCTGGCTTATTTCATTTAGTGTAACTTTTCACTTAGCATAATGTTTTTAGGTTTCATCCATATATTAGAATTATATTCTCTTTTATAGCTGAATAATACTTCATTGTATGTATATACCACATTTTGTTTATCCATTCATCTATTGATGGATATTGGCATGGACATTGAGACTTTCTGGCCACTGGGAACAATGCTGCCGTGAACATTGGTGCACATATATCTGATACCCTGCTTTGAAATTCTTTTAAGTATATAGCTAAGATTAGAACTGCTGGATCATATATTAATCCTATATTTAACTTTTTGAGGAGCAAATTGTTTTTCACAGTGGCTGCACCATTTTATATTTCCACTAGCAATGCATGAAGGTTCTAATTTTTCCACATCCTTGCCAACATATTTCTTCCCTCCACTTTCAGTCCCCCCCTTTTAAATAATAACCATTCTAATGGGTGCTAACCTTGAGATTTTTAAGTTAAATAGATACTTTGAGTAATCATATGAAAATGAAAATTTTTTATTTACTAATTTTAAGCAAACTGTTAGAAAGTTGATAATTTAGAATAATCTTCTTTTGAATCATTACATTATATGTAGTGGTTGGGTTAATCTCCTTGACTCTGAATAGGAAAGTTCCTTTACTTCAAGGTGATGCCAAAAAGCACATATAAATGATGTTTAACCATTTGTGAAAGCTTAAACAGATAAGTAGTTTTATCTTAGTGTACAAAATAAGGGTAGCAATAAATTTTGTAAATGCATGTAAGAGATGAAAAACTATAGCTTATAATTCAGGGCATTTCTGTTGTTATTCAGGTAGGATGATGTGTGTTGGCTAAGCAGGTTGAAATAGGACACACACACACACACACACCTCTGTAATCAGGAGGCTATTGTAAAGGATATATGGGTAGATTAAATGGGATCATCATAGGTATCAAAACCTGGGATACTCTAGTTGACCTTGGATTTTAGGATTTGTCTTCAACTGAGGATGCACTGGTATTTTGAGGCTAGGCTAACAGACAGGTAGAATCTGGCACATTCTAATTATGGCTTTTTCATTTTCAAGCCAGGATTTGAATGGAATTTTTGTCTTATTAAAGATTGTGCTGTTGTAAGCCTATACTTCTGGCTGGGGGAAATGTGTAGACTAGGTGTGGACAGAGTTCTACATTAGAGAGACCACTAAGAGGGGAACTGGGCTTCCTGTTTTGGGAAAAAAAAATCAATGGGTATCGAGTTTTGATTGAAGATGGCTACAAACCATCCGTTAGACACATTTTAAGGTTTAGTATTTCATTTCTTGTACTAAGCACCAACATTTTATCACCGTATAATTCTAGGTTATATGGCTATGGAGCTTCAACTTTGGGTTCATGTCTGAAATAAAAGTACTTAAATTATTTATTTGTAGTTTTAAGATGAAATAACTTAGCTGTACTTTTTTTCAAAATCAAGTTCAATACTTTTTATAGAATTATTATGTAGAACTCATTTAAGAAAGTAAAAACAAAAATAATTCTTCTTTGAAATCTATAATGTTGATAGCATTTTCATTGAAACCATAAATTGTTTACAAGTAAGCTAGTTTATAGTAACACTTAATAAGATATTAGTGCAAATGTTTTGTAGCTCTGGTCAGGGCACTATAAAATATAAATCAAATAAATTGTGTTCTTTTCTTAGACAACTTACACTCCAAACTGCATGGAAAGAAGTGCATAGCAAGTTGGGATATTGTACACATATTTAAAATACAACCATAAGTGAGAAACCACTTTGTCAGGAACAGACAATATTCTCATTGTACTGGAAAATGCACGTTAGCCTGGGTAGTCGTGGAAGGAATGAATCATAGCCTCTCCCAATGAATGAGTCATGGCTGGCTGAATAGAGGTGGGAGTTTCAAGCACTCTTACTTTGAGTGATGGAAAGAATTTTTCATCATTTTATATATTATTCAATATCTCTGTCACTATCACTGTTGATAAATGATATGAAAAATGATCATTTATCATTTAAAATCAATTGAGATATTTACAACTAATACTTTCCTTCCATAGATCTGGAAGTGCTTTTCAAAAATCAATTAATTTGCACAGTATACTACTGTATGGGTAGCCTTATTATCACCATTTTATGGACAGATTCAAAGCAAGAGAGGTTAATTAACCCATCACAGAGTCCAAAGGGCTGAGTGGCAAGACAAAATGGACTGAGCACCAACTTGAAGGCCAGGAACTCTGCTTTTAGCATGGATTTTAATTGATTTAGATCAGTTTCTCTAGCCTAAAAAGCACAAGCAATAATTCTGAATTATCATGTAGCAATATAGTGTGGATTAAATAATTAATATTCTGAAGCCCTTTATAAATGTGAATTGTTATTACTCATTTTAGTTTTAGACCACTAAGTCGGCCAAACTACCTTCCAGCACTGGTGACTAAAGTGTAAATTAATTGGCTAAGTGAGAAATTCATCTCACACATTTCCTGCTGAGAGATAAGAGACTCCTCTGTTCTGATTGGAAATCTATATATACAGTGGTGCATTTTACTCTGCTTCCCCTAATGTATGTGTTTGTATCCAATTCCCTAATAAGTTGAGAATTCATCTTATATGGGGAGATCCATGTTTAAAATACTAGTGTAAAATGCTCATGTTTCTTTTAGGAAAGTCCATCTTCCATTTTCTAGAGATGCACTTTTAGGAATATTGTCATGTGGTTAGCCAAACTAGTAGTTTGCTTTACCAATCTTTTACACACACATTTGGAAAGATTGCTGAAAATGATATTTCCTCCAAAGATATACTGTCTTGGCTTATCAAGCTTTGTGCTTGTGTTTGGTGCTTTTTAAATAAATATATGTAGGTAACACTATATTAGAAATCCTGGGGTTGCTTTACTAAGTTTTTTCCTCTAATCATTTGATTAGGAAAGTTTTTATTAGAAGACAAAACTCCCAAACTCTTCATTTAAAGGAAGGGAGGGCTCAGGGTTGAAAGATAGGAAGTCTAAAACTAATCACTAGCTTATGTCTTTTCAGAAGGATAAGGAAGTCTATCAATAGAATTCTTAATATATTAATGGATAGGTGATACGAATGATTTTCTCTATTGTGTTAAGATAACTTTTCAGTCATTCATTCAACAAATATTTTTTGAGCATTTGTTACATGCCAGGTACAGTTCTAGATGCTAAGACTAAGGACTAGGACTTTGCCCTCTATCACTTAAAGTAAGCAAGTAAAAAAAAAATATGTATACATATATGTGTTCTCAGTCACTAGATAAGAGCTAGGAAAATACAACAAAACCAAAAGGGGACAGAGTATAATGGGAGTACTGTTTTCAAAAGGGATGGTCAAGAAATTGGAGATTGACAGTTGAGCAGTTTGAAGTGAGGATGCTAGCCTTAGGGGTATCATTGGGAAGAGTGTTCCAGGCAGAGGCAGTAGTGCATGTGGGGGCCCTGAGAAGGTCGTATGTGGCAGGAGCAGGTATGGTGCTGATTCCGAGGGTTAGGGATTTGGAAGCGTACTTAGTTGTTGGAAAACAGCTGAAGGACCTTTGGAGAAAGGAATTGTGCACATACCACCTGCAGGGAGATGCACTGTAAACCCTTGAACACTGGTACGGACTATCAAGAGCTAGCAGACACCTACTTTACCAAGAGCTAGCAGAAGTTTGATTTACTGATTTCAAGGATGTTTAGTGAACAATTCTTGAATTTTCAAAACATACTCGTGTCTGATTTTGAAGGCAAAAAGGTAAACATATACTGAGGAAAGGTATATAATTTGGACAATTGCAGATTGGGTCAGAGAACCCCCTGGATAATCTAGACAAACCAGGAGAGTGCACAGTGATTGGTGCATCAATAAGTCATAATTTTTGCTTTCAGTTCCTTTTATTGAGATAAAAATTACACACCATAAAATCTATCCTTTTAAGTATAAAATTGAGTATTTTTCAGTATTATTCACAAAGTTGTACAAACATCACCATTATCTAATTCCAGAATGTGTTCATCATGCCATTGTGGACATTCTCGTTTTTCTACACCTCCACCCCAACCTTGGCAACCCTTAATCTGCCTTCTGTTTTTATGAATGTGGCTATTTTGGACATTTCATACAAATATCCATATAATATATGGTCTTTTGTGTCTGCCTTCTTTCACATAATGATTTCAGTGTTCTTCCATGTTGTAGTAAGGATAAGTACTTGATTTTTTTTATGGTTGAATAATATTCCACTATATGGATATATCACATTTTGTCTATTCATCTGTTGATAGACATTAGGATTGTTTTCACCTATTGGCTATTAGAGACATACCTGTACGAGTTCTTGTGTGGGCAAATATTTCTAATTATCTTTGGTATTCACCTAGAGTGGAATTGTTTGGTCATGTGGGAACTGTATGTTCAGCTTTTTTGAGGAACTGCCAAACTGTTTTCTAACCTGGCTACCCCATTTTACATTCCTACCAGCAATGTGTGAGGGTTTTAGTTTCTCCATATCTTCATCTACACTTTTTTTTTTTAAGATTTTATTTATTTATTTGTCAGAGAGAACAAGCAGGGGGAGTGGCAGGCAGAGGGAGAAGCAAGCTCCCTGCTGAGCAAGGAGCCTGATATGGGACTCGATTCCAGGACCCTGGGATCATGACCTGAGCTGAAGGCAGATGCTTAACCAACTGAGACACCCAGGCATTCCACACCCTTGTTTTTTGACTATAGCCATTTTAGTGTGTATGAAGTTGTATCTCATTGTGGTTTTTATTTGCATGTCTCTAATGACTGATGATGTTGAGTATCTTTTCATGGGGATGTTGGCTATTTGTAATCTTTTTTTTTGGAGAAATTTTTATTCATGTCCTTTGCCCATTTTAAAATTGTCAACTAATTGTTGCTTTGAAAGAGTTCTTTATATATTTTGGATACTAAATCCAGATATGTGGTTTGCATTTATTTTCTCCCGTTCTATGGGCTGTCATGATAATATATTTTGATGTATAAAAGTCTTAAATTTTGATGAAGTCTAATTTACCTTTTTTCTCCTATACTGAATCCTTTGCATTTCCACATGAACTTTAGGATCAGCTTGTCAATTTCCATAAAAAAGCCAGCTGGGAATTTGATAGAGATTGCATTAAATCTGTAGATCTATTTGGGGAATGACACAGACACAATACATATTTCCATTTATTTAGATCTTTAATTTTTTCATAGTGTTTTGTAGTTTTTAGTGCATATCATGCACTTTTTGTTAAATTTATTCCTAAGTTCTTTTATGCTGTGTAAAATGGCATTGTTTTCATAATTTAATTTTCAGATTCTTTATTGCTAGCATATAGAAATTTAGTTGATTGTGGTGTACTGACCTTGTATCCTGAAACATTGCTGAAGTTACTACCTCTAGTAGATTTTTAGTGGATATGTTAGGATTTTCTATATGATGAGTCATACTATCTGCAAATATAGTTTATCTTTTTCTTGTCCATTCTTAATGTCTTTTATTTATTTCTTTTGCCTAGGTACCTTGGTTAGAACCTCCATACAGTGTTGAATAAAAGTGACTTAAGTCCTTGTCTTGTTTGTGATCTTAGGAGAAAAGTGTTCACTTTTTCACTGTGAAATATTATGTTACCTATAGATTTTTTTTTTTTTGTAGATAATGATAGAGAAATTTCTATTCCAATCCTAGATTCTTGACTGTTTTTATCCTGACAGGTGTTAGATTTGTCAGATGCTTTTTCTGAAATGATCACTTTTTGTCCCTTAATCTATATCTATGGTATAGTATATTAATTTTCATGTATTGAAAAATATAAAATAAATAGGTCCTACTTGATGATATTGTTTAATCCTTTTTATAAGTTGCCAGATTTGATTTGCTAGTATTTTGTTGAGGATTTTGGTGCTTATATTTGTGAAGGATATTGGTCTATACTTTTTTTTTCTTATAATGTCTTTGTCTGTTTTTCATATCAGGGTAATTTTGGCCTGATAGAATGAATTCAGAAGTGTTCTCTCTTATATTTTCAATTTTTATTTTTTTGGAAAAATTTGTGAAGGATTGGTTATTGGTTAATTTTTATTTAAACATTTGGTAGAATCACAATGAAAATATTTTGTTCTGAGATTTTCTTGGTGGGAAGTTTTTTCTGATTACAAATCGATTGATTCAATCTCTTTACTTGTCATAGGTATATTCAGATTTTCCATTACTTCTTGAGTATGTTTTGGTAGTTGTATCTTTTATTCCAATTTTAATAATTTAAAACCTCTATTTTTTCTTGGTCAGTCTAGCTACAGAGCTAACAATTTTTTTTTAAATCTTTTCAGAGAACCAACTTTAGGTTTTGTTGACTCTCTTATTTTTTTCTATTCTCTACTTATTTCCCTCTCTAATTGTTATTATCTTTTAAATTATTTGCTCTGGGCTCAGTTTGCTCTTTTTCTAGTTTCTCATGGTAGAAGTTTTGGTTATTGATTTGAGACTTTTCTTTTTTATTAATATAAGTGCATAGAGCCATAAATGCTTCTATAGTCACTGCTTTATCTTATTCATAGCATAAGGTTTGGTATATTGTGTTTCCATTTTTTATGTGTTTTCATTTTTATTCATCTCAAAGTATTTTCTAATTTCTCTTATGATTTCTTCTTTGACTCCTTGATTACTATAGGAGTGTGTTGTTTAATTTCCACATCTTTAGGGGCACCTGTGTGGTTCAATCAGTTAAACCTCCAACTCTTGATTTTGGCTCAGGTCATGATCTCAGGGCGGTGAGACAGAGACCCACACTGGGCTCCACACCCAGGCCCAGCATGGAGCCTGCTTAAGATTCTCTCCCTCTCACCTTCCCCACTGCTCATGAAAGTGCTCTCTCTCTCTCTTTCTTAAAAAACAAACAAACAAACAAACAAACAAACAATTTCTGGGGAACATGGGTGGCTCAGTCACTTGGGCATCTGACTCTTGATTTCAATTCATGTCATGATCTCAGGGTTGTGAGAGCCAACCCCATGATGGGCGTGGAGCCTGCTTAAGATTCTCTCTCTCTCTCCCCCTGCCCCTCCCTCTAACAACAACAAAAACATTTCCACATATTTATGGATTTCCCAAATTTCCATCTGTTATTGAATTCTTAGTTTATTTCACACTGTCAGAGAAATCTACTTTGTTGCCTTTAATCCTTTTAAATTTTCTGAAGCTTGTGCTGTTTCTGTATTTTGTGTCATGTCTATTGTGTTTTGTGTCATGTTGTATAGCTGTGTGCTAGGTATTATTCTATCAGTTTTTGCTTCATGTACTTGTTCTGTTGTTAGGTGCATGCATGTTTATAATTGGTGTACTTCTTTTTTTAAAAAATATTTTATTTATTTATTTGACAGAGAGAGACACAGTGAGAGAGGGAACACAAGCAGGGGGAGTGGGAGAGGGAGAAGCAGGCTTCCCGCAGAGCAGGGAGCCCGATGCGGGGCTCGATCCCAGGACCCCCGGATCGTGACCTGAGCCAAAAGTAGACGCTTAACGACTGAGCCACCCAGGCACCCCTAACTGGTGTACTTCTTGATTCATTGATACTTCTATCATTATAGTAGGTCCTTCTTTGTCTCTAGTAGCAACTTTTCTGTTAAAGTCTATTTTGTTTGAAATTAGTGTAGCCATCTTAGTTCTTTTTTGGTTATTGTTTGCCTGGTGTATCTTTTTCTATCCTTTCATTTTCAGCCTTTGTGTTTGTAAATCTGAGGTGTATAGAAAATATCTAGTTGAATTATTTTTAAAAATTAATTCTGCCCTTCTCTGCCTTTTAATTGGAGAATTTAGTCCATTTATCTTTAATGTAATTACTAGGTTACATTTGCCATTTTGCTATTTGTTTTATATGTCTTAGGTTTTGTTAGTTCCTCTATTCCTCCATTTCTACCTTGTTTTTGTATTAAATAGATATTTTCTACTGTATCATTTAAATATCCTTATTTCTTTTACTGTATTTGTGAGTTTTCTTTCTTTTTTTTTCAGTAGCTAAGGTTTACCATTAACACTTCACTTATTACAATCTAACTCAAATTAATACCAATTTAATTAAAATGGTATAAAACATTTGCTCCATGTGTCTCCATTTCCTCTCCTTCCTTTGTGCTGTTTTTGTCATACAAATTTCATCTTCAAAAATTATATGCTCAGGGATATGGATTTATAATCATTGCTTTGTGCTTTTAAATCATATAGAAAACTAGAGTTATAAATGAAAAATACATTTATACTGTCTTTTAAAAAATATTTACGTAGTTGCCTTTACCATTGTCTTTTATTTCTTCATGCAAATTTGAGTTACTGTATTGTGTCCTTAAATTTCAGCCTGAAGGACTCTCTTTTGTTTTTCTTGTAGGTTAGGTTGACAGGTAATAAATACTCTCAAATTTTATTTATCTGGGAATGTCTTAATTTCTCCCACGTTTTTGAATGATAGATCTATTAGATCTAGAACTCTTGGTTGTCTAGGAATGGAACTTAGATAACATTCCAGCCATGTTTTGCTCCTTGCAGTGGCAGCTAGGCTGATAATTGTCATCAGTGAATGTGGGTTTTGGATTTTTAAGACTACTGTGGATCTGCAGAGGAAGTAATGAGAACAAAGCAAGTTAAAATGTCAGAAAGCTCACTGCTCTTACCAATTCAGCTGTTTTTCTTTTTCTTTTCATTTTTTAATAAATACTCCACAGATTGCTACAAGCCTTTGGTTATTTTCAGAGTCCCCAAAAAGTTAAATCTGATAATCTTTGCCAGTGTTTTTATTGCTTTATGGAGGACTTTTCAGAGGTCTATACTTGTTCTTTTTACTGATGTCACTAGAACACTTAGGGTGAATTATTTTAACACCTCACCTTTTGTTACTTTTGTTACAGTGTTCCATATTAAAACTGTTTATTTTAGCTTGGGTTTCACTGGAAAGAGCATGAGATAAAGACTTGTATACTGATAGTTTATTTGGAAGGTAATTCTAGGGAGAAGTGAAGGAGCGGAAAGAATGAGGATGAGAAGGAGGACAAGCCAATACCAGGGTGTGTTAATCATGTCACTGCTATGAGCAATGGAGGCTTGGCTGTACCAGGACCTCCATGAAAGCACACAGAATACTTTCCAGACCAGAGGTGAATGCATTTATCCATTAACTCTTGTTCTCCATTGGTTGTAGATTACCCATAAGGTTCTTAATTTTTCCACACTTCCATATCTCAAGTTGCCATGATCATAGAAAATTCCTGTATCATCCAGACACTGGGGGAAAAGCATAGTACCTGTTGTAGACACCGTCAGCACAAAATGAATAAAGCTCTCAATGGTCTTGTTTTCTCTAGATCAGACTGCAGTCAGAGGTTAGGTGAAGAGGAAATGAGCTGGAGTCTATGTGTATTAGTCAGGGTTCTCCAGAGAAACAGAACCAGAAATAGAAAAGCAGAACCAATGGGATGTGTGTGTGTGTGTGTGTGTGTGTTGTGTGAATCAATTTCATATATATTTGTGCACCATTATAATAATATATATATTATGATATATGATATTGTGTTGGCTCACACAATTACAGGGGTTGGCAAGTCCCAAGATTTGCAGGATTAGTCTGCAAAATGGAGATGCAGAGGAGCTGATGGTGTAGTTCTATTTTGAATTCAAAGGCACAATAACCAAGAGAGCTGATGATGTCTGAAGTCCAGCAGGCTTACAACCCAGAAACAGCTGATATTTCAGATTGAGTTTTAAGGCTGGAAGAAGCCCATATCATAGTTTGAAGGCAGCCAAGCAAGAAAAACTCTTTCTTTCTTAGGGAATAAAATCAATCCCTTTTTATATTCCGACCTTCAACTGACTGGATGAGGCCCCCCACCCTAGGGAGAGCAATCTAATTTACTAGGTCTACTTTGGTTAATATCATCCAAAATACCCTCATAGAAACACTCAGAATAATGTTTGACCAAATATCTGGGCACCCTGTGACCCAGTCAAATTGACACATACAATTAACCATTATGTTATGACATTTATTAAGCCAGTGTACTAGTCAGGTAGGAATAACTAGAACTAACTAGTTAATGATTGCTTTACATGGCAATGTAGTATAGCATAGTGTTAGGAAATTCTAAGCTTCTGCTAATCAACTTTCATAGATAGGAATAGAACTCAAGTACTGAGCTATGGATATTGCATTCCCAAAGCAATATAAAGCATTGGAGAAAAAAATAAGCATTAAAATATTCTATTTCAGTTACAATGATTCCTTTGTAGCTGTAAAGTTAATTTATGAAATAAATCAATTCTAATAAAAGCAATATAAAACTTTTTTTTCTTTTTCAAGTTTCTATTTAAATTTTAGTTAACATACAGTATAATGTTAGTTTCAGGTATCGAATTTAGTGATTCATCACTTTCATACACCCAGTGCTTATCACAAGTGCCTTCCTTAATACCCATCACCCATCTGACTTGTGCCCCCATTTACCTCCCCTCCATCAACCCTCAGGGTGTTCTCTATAGTTAAGAGTCTGTTTTATGGTTTGCCTCCCTTGTTTTCCCCCTATGCTCATCTGTCTTATTTCTTAAATTCCACATATGAATGAAATCATGTGGTATTTGTCTTTCTCTGACTGACCTATTTCACTTAGCATAATACCCTCTAGCTGCATCCACGTCATTGCAAATGTCAAGATTTCATTCTTTTTATGGCTGAGTAATATTCCACTCTATGTGTGTTTGAATGTATATGTGTGTGTGTGTGTATACCACCTTTTCTTTCTTTTTTTAATTTAAATTTTACTTAGTTAACATACCATGCGATATTGGTTTCTGGAGTAGAGTTCAGTGATTCATCGCTTACATACAACACCCAGTGCTCATCCCAACAAATACCACCTCTTCTTTATTCATTCCTCAGTTGATGGACATTTTGGCTCTTTTTATAATTTGGCTATTGTTGATAATGCTGTTATAAACATCAAGATGCATGTGTCCCTTTGAATCAGTATTTTTGTATCCCTTAGGCAAATACCTAGTAGTGCAATTGTTGGGTCATAGGGTATTTCTATTTTTAATTTTTTGAGGAAACTCCATACTTTTTTCCAGAGTTTTCCATAGTGGCTGCACCAGTTTCATTCCCACGAACAGTGTAAGAGGGTTCCCCTTTCTCTGCCTCCTTGCCTACATCAAAACTGTTGTTTCCTATTTGTTAATTTTAGCCCTTCTGACAGGTGTGAGGTGATACCTGATTGTAGTTTTGATTTTTAGTTCCCTGATAATGAGTGATGTTGAGCATGTTTTCATGTCTGTTAGCCATCTGGATGTCTTCTTTGGAAAATGTCTGTTCATGTCTTCTGCCCATTTCTTAACTGGATCATTTGTTGTTTGGGTGTGAAGTTTTATGGGTTCTTCATATATTTTGGATACTAACCCTTTATTGGATATGTCATTTGCAAATATTTTCCCCCATTCCATAGATTGCCTGGTAGTTTTATTGATTGTTTCCTTTACTGTGCAGAAGCTTTTGATATTGATGAAGTTCCAATAGTTTATTTTTCCTTTGTTTCCCTTGCCTCAGGAAACATATCTAGTAGGAAGTTGCTATAGCCAATGTCAAAGAGGTTGCTGCCTATGTTTTCCTCCAGGATTTTGATGGTTTCCTGTCTCACATTTAGGTCTTTCATCTATCTTGCTTTTATTTTTGTGCATGGTGTAAGAAAGTCCTCCAGTTTCATTCTTCTGTATGCTGCTGTCCAGTTTTCCCAACACCATTTCTTGAAGACACTGTCTTTTTTCCATTGGATGTTCTTTCCTGCTTTATCAAAGATTAGTTGGTCATATAGTTGTGGGTCCATTTTTGGGTTTTCTGTTCTGTTTCATCGGTCAATATGTCTGTTTTTGTGCCAGAACATACTGTCTTGATCACTACTGCTTTGTAATATAACTTGAAGTCTGGAATTGTGGTGCCTGCACTTTGCTTTTCTTTTTCAAGATTGCTTTGGCTATTTGGGGTCTTTTGTGTTTCCATACAAATTTTGGGATTGTTTGTTCTAGCTCTGTGAAAAATGCTGGTGCTGTTTTGATAGGGATTCCATTAAATGTGTAGATTGCTTTGGGTGGTATAGGCATTTTAACAATATTCTTTTGATCCATGAGCATGGAATGTTTTTCCAACTCTTTGTGTCCTCTTCAATTTCTTTCATCAGTGTTTTATAGTTTCCAGAGTACAGATCTTTTACCTGTTTGGTTTGGTTAGCTTTATATATATATACCTCTTATTATTATATATCTTATTATTTTTGGTGAAATTTGGTGAAATGTAGCAGATTTCTGTATGTTGATTTTGTATGCTGTGACTTTACTGAATTTATGTATCAGTTCTAGAAATTTTTTGGTGGAATGTTTCGGGTTTTCTGTATAGAGTATCAAGTTGTCAGCAAATAGTGAAAGTTTGACTTCATCCTTGCTGACTCAGATGCCTTTTATTTCTCTTTGTTGTCTGATTGCTGAGGCTAGGACTTCCAGTAGTGTTGGATAAAAGTGGTGAGAGTGGATATCCCTGTCTTTTTCCTCACCATAGAGGAAAAGCTAACAGTTTTTCCCCTTTGAGGGGCATATTATCTGTGGGCTTTTTGTATATGGCCTTCATGATGTTGAGGTATGTTTTCTCTCTTCCTACTTTGTTAATGGTTTTTATCAAGGATGGATGTTGTACTTTGTCAAATGCATTTTCTGCATCTATTGAAAGGATCAGATGGCTCTTATCCTTTCTTTTATTAGTGTGGTGTATCACATTGTTTTATTTGCAAATATTGAATCATTCTTGCAACCCAGGAATAAATTCTACTTGATTGTGGTGAATGATTGTTTTAATGTACTATTGGATTTGATTAGTTAGTATTTTATTGAGGATTTTTGTATCCATGTTCCTTAGGGATATTGGCCTATAGTTCTCTTTTTTAGTGGAGTCTGTCTGATTTTGAAATCAGGGTAATGCCAGCCTCATAGAATGAGTTTGGAAGTTTTCCTTCCATTTCTATTTTTTTGCAATACTTTGAGAAGAATAGGTATTAACTCTTCCTTAAATGTTTTATAGTGTTTACTTAAAAAAGATAAATGTTTTGTAGAATTTCCCTGTGAAGCCATCTGGCTCTGGGCTTTTGTTTTTTTGGGAGATTTTTGATTACTGATTCAAATTCTTTGTTTATTGGTCTGTTCAAGTTTTCTATTTCTTCCTGTTTCAGTTTTGGTTGTTTATATATTTCTAGGAATTGATCCATTTCTTCCAAATTGATTTGTTGACATAATTTTTCATTATATTTTCTTATAATGGTTTGTATTTCTGTGGTGTTGTTATTTCTCCTCTCTCATATGTGACTTTATTAGTTTGGGTACTTTATCCTTTCTTTTTCATAAATCTGGCTAAGGGTTTATCAGTTTTATTAATTTTTTCAAAGAACCAGCTCCTGGTTTCATTGATCTGTTCTGTTTTTTTGTTTTGTTTTGTTTTTGTTTGTTTCTATATCTTTTATTTCTACTCTGTTATTTTCCTTCTTTCTGCTGGCTTTAGGCTTCATTTGTTGTTCTTTTTCTAGCTCCTTTAGGTATAAAGTTAGGTTACTTACCTGAGATTTTTCTTGCTTCTTGAGGTAGACCTGTATTGCTATATACTTCCCTCATAGGACTGCTGTTGCTGCATCCCAAAGGTTTTAGGCTGTGGTGTTTTTGTTTTCATTTGTTTCCATGTATTTTTAAATTTCTTCTTTAATTTCCTGGTTGACCCATTATTCTTTAGTAGGATGTTCTTTATCCTCCATGTATTTGTGGTCTTTTCAAACTTTTTTTTGCAGCTGACTTCAAGGTTCATAGTGTTGTGGTCAGAAAATATGTATGGTATGATCTCAGTCTTTTTGTACTTTTTAAGGCCTGATTTGTGACCTAGTATGTGATCTATTCTGGAGAATATCCCGCGTGCACTTGAAAAGAATGTGTATTCTGCTGCTTTAGGATGAAATGTTCTGAATATATCTGTTAAGTCCATCAGGTCCAGTGTGTCATTCAAAGCCATTGTTTCTTTGTTTATTTTCTGCTTAGATGATCTGTCCTTTGCTGTGAGTAGGGTTTTAAAGTCCCATAGAGTATTGTATTATTATTAATGAGTTTCTTTATGTTTATTATTTATTGTTTTATATATTGGGGTGCTCCCACGTTGGAAGCATATATATTTACAATTGTTACATCTTCTTTTTGGATAGTCCCTTTCATTATGACATAGTGTCCTTCTTCATCTCTTGTTACAGTCTTTGGTTTAAAATCTAGTTTGTCCAATATAAGTATGGCTACTCCAGCTTTCTTTTGATGTCCATTAGCATAAGTTGTTCTCCATCCCCTCACTTTCAAACTGGAGGTGCCCTAGGTCTAAAATGAGTTTCTTGTAGGCAGCATAATGATGGGTCTTGTTTTTTAATCCATTTTGACACTCTGTGTCTTTAGATTGGAGCATTTAGTCCATTTATATTCAAAGTGATTTTTGATACATATTTCGTGCCATTTTGTTGCTTGTTTTGTCATTATTTCTGGAGATTTCCTCTGTTCCTTTCAGTCTTTGTCACTTTTAGTCTTTTCCACTCAAGGAGTCCCCTTTGATATTTCTTGCAGGTTTGGTTTAGTGGTTATGAACTCCTTTAGTTTTTGTTTGTCTGGGAAACTCTATCTCTCCTTCTGTTTTGAATATAGCTTTGCTGAATAGAGGATTCTTGGCTGCAGATTTTCCCCATTCAGCACATTGAATTTATCATGCCACTTCTGCTGGCTTGCCAAGTTTCTGTGGAGAGATCTGCTGCTAACATTACTGGTCTTCCCTTATAGCTTAGGGACTTTTTTTGTCTTGCTGCTTTTAGGATTTTTTTCTTTACCTCTGTATTTTGTAAATTTAACTATATTACGTCTTGGTGTTGGCCTGCCTTTATTTTGATGGGAATTATCTGTGCCTCCTGGATTTGGATGTCTGTTTCCTTCCCCAGATTAGGGACATTTTCAGCTATAATTTCCTCAAATAAACCTTTGGCACCCCTTTCTGTCCTCTTCTGGGACTCCTATGATACAAATGTTATTATGCTTGATGGAGTCATTGAGTTCCCTATGTCCATTTTCATGATCTAAGATTTTTCTTTTCCTCTTTTGTCAGCTTATTTTCCATAATTCTGTCTTGCATATCACTTATTTGTTCCTCTGCTTCTTCCATCCTTGTGGTTATTACATCCAACTGGTTTTGAATCTTGGTTATTACATTTTTCATTTCAACCTGATTGGTGTTTAGGTCTTTTATCTGGTAAGGGACTCCTTGGTGTCTTCTATGCATTTCTCAAGTCCAGCTAGTTCCTTATGATTGTTGCTTTAAATTCTGGATCAGGCATATTACTTATATCTGTTTTGATTAGATACTGACCATGACCTTTTCTTTTTCTTTCTTTTGGGAAGAATTCCTCCATCTTGGCATTTTGTCTAGGTCTCTGTTGTGTGTGTGTGTGTGTGTGTGTGTGTGGTAGGAAAGCCTGTTGTATTTCCTGCTCCTGAGAGTAATGGCTTTATGAAGAAGAGGTCATGTAATGTCCAGGACCTGGCACTTCAAGAAGTGTCTCTGCTATGCTGTGTGTGCCCTGCTGCTATGTTATGGCTGCTCTGTTCCTCAAGTCAGTCCTCTGCAGAGTTTCTCCTTGCCTGTAGTGGAGAGTGTTTGGACTCTGGCCAGAGTGTGTTGAGTTTTAACTGGGTGTGGTTTGGTCTGCTTGCTTAAAGAGACCTGATGTTATTTCCACTAGAATTGAAGCTTTGCAGAACCCTGTGGTCAGTAGACATGGCTCATATGGGGGTTTGTGTTGGTCTTTTGGGGCCTGCTGTGCTGGTCCTTATGCACACTTGCCTGAAAAAAGCGGTACAAGCAGAGCACAAGGGGTGGGACTTGGTGTAGCCAGGTTAGGCTGCCAATGTTGGCACTGTGTTGTTTACTGAAATTAGTTTATGCTGAGTGGAGGAGGAAGGAAATAGCGCCAGCCATCTCCTTTGTCTCTGGAGAGTGGATTCTGTGCTTGTTGCTCTCAGGGAAGCCCTTCCAGAGGAGTGAATAATTTCCCCTCATGCATCCTAGGCATTTTTCAGGTCACTGTTTTTATACTGTCTGTCTTTGGTTTGCTTGCCTGCCTGGAGCAGCACAGTACACGTTAGGCTCTATCGCATCCAAGGTGGCTGACTTTTAAAACTCCAAACTTTAGGCACATGGTGTGGTAAGGACCTGAGCTGGTCTTCTGGGAGAGTGTCTCCATGCACTGGGACTGATGCAGGTTTGACCCAGAAGAGGAGTCATGTCAGAATGCAGGGGCATGGGGCTTGGAGCAAAGCAGGTTAAATAACCAGTGTCTTGGCTAGCTGCACTCAGCAGGTGTCTCTGCACCTGTGCTGAGGGGGTGAGAGGGTGAGGGTTATGGTGCCCATCAGCTCTTTTGCCCTGGAGAGGCAATGCCACTTCTCCCAGATGCACTCCAAAAAGAGGGAACAATCTCTCTTTGTGAATGTTAGGTGATCCTTAGATTGTACTGTCTGGCCCCCAGGTTACTTTGCCTACCTCTTCTCTAGGAGCAGGGGAATACCCTTAGGGCTCTATCCCAGCCATGCCACGGACCTCTAAAACTTCAGTCTTTAAGCCTTGTTGGTTGCAAAAATTCATGAAAATCAGCCACTCTGGTTTTCTCAGCCAATGGCTTTGGGGGAGTGCTCTTGCATGATCCCCTGTACTCTCCTCTTTCTCTCTTGCCTTTCTCCACAACCAAGGCTCCCTCCCTCTGAAGCATTTTTTAAAAAAGATTTTATTCATTTATGAGAGAGAGAGAGAGAGGAAGAGAGAGAGAGAATGAGCAGGGGGAAGGGCACAGAGAGGAGAGAGAGAGAGAAGGGAGCCTGATGGAGGGCTGGATCCCAGGACCCTGAAATCGTTACTTGAGCTGAAGGCAGATGTTTAACCAACTGAGTCACCCAGGTGCCCCCCTCCCCAGCATTCTTGATACCGTTTCTCCCTCAAACCACATCTCTGCACTTCTTACCTTCCTCGATGTGGCCTCTTCTATCCCTCTAGTTGTGCAGTGTCATCAGTCCTCAAGTTGATTTCTTTGCAGTATAAAACTTTTAAACAATGAGTCAAATACTATATTTAATGTCTCCATCTTAAGTATATACAACTAATATTATTATTAATATATACCTTATAGGGAATATATATAGTACATCAATGTTTATTTATTTATGACCCAAGTTTCTCTAAGCAGAGCTATAAATAAGTTATTTTCCATTTCATTTGATGCCATAATTTTAGGTGCTATTTTATATTAATGCTGCAGTTCATTAAATTTGCCTTTAACAATCTAAGGTTCTCCTATTTTAGTGCTATGTGATAGAATTAGACTTCTAGCCCCAGGGTATTGAAAGGTGACAGCAAGGTTCTGTTGCATTTTTGCAATTTATTAAGTGTGTTTGGAAAAGAGATACCAGATGCTTAGATTAAGAACACTTGGGCTTTTCTAAATTCTTTGCAGTCCTAAAAAAAAAAGAAATCTATGTATTAGTGTAGAAAATTCAACCTCCCAAGTGTTTTTATAATTTTCTTTTTTTGAGTAACAAAAATTTTATAGAGATAAAGGTTATTACATTGATCTGATTTTGGTCAGGTAAATCAGATACTTATTTTATGCAAATGAAGTCCTATTTTTCAGATTTTTAAATTATTATCTAATTGTTAATCTTTGTGATTGAAAAATGATTTCCAAATTAATGATCAAAAGGTCAGGGTTTCCCTGGAGGGTCCAGGGGACATAGCATCAAAACAGAGAATTACTCTCAGGCCTTAAAGCTGAATAGAATTTTCTCTGCTGGATTTAGGACTTCTTTGGGAGGTGTGACCTCTTTGTGTCTTCCAGTTTCTCCATTTTGAAATGGGAATATCTATCCTATGTTTGTTTCACCACTGTATTTTGGAAGAGGATAGCTTGATTTTTACATTTCACAGTTCACAAATGGAGAGAAATTTTGCTTCAGGATGTGCAATACCCAGAGTCTCACCCGTAACTGACTCAGATGATATAGATGAGCAGATGTGGAGTTCTTTGTTTTGATATTTAGATGAGATTTTGGATTTAGAGTTAATAATAGAATGGTTTAAGACTTTAGAGGTGTTGAGATGGGGTAAGTGTATTTTGCTTAGAGGATAGACATAAATTTGGGGGGACTAGGGGTGGCCTATATTGGGTTGAATGGTGTCCCTCCAAATTCATGTCCACCCAGAATCTCAGAATATGATCTTACTTGGAAATAGGGTTTTTACAGATGGGGTCATACTGAATTAGGATGGACTCAAAGTCCCATGACGCATTCTTATAAAATGACCATGTAAAGACATAGATACACATACACACATAGAGAAGAAGATCCTGTGAAGATGGACGTGGAGATTGGAGGGAAACATCTGTAAGCCAGGGAATGCCAAGGATTCCTGGAAACTGCCAGAAGCAGGAAGAGGCAAAGAAGAATTCTTCCCTAGTGTCTTCAGAGGGAGCCTAGCCTTGCTGATACTTTAATTTTAGACTTTTAGACTCCATAACCTTGAAAGAATAAATTTTTCTTATTTTAAGTCACCCAAGTTTGTGGTACTTTATCATGGCAGCCCTTGGGAACTAATATGATTTTATACACAGATATGTCAGGAATGATCCCGTAAACAGACGTTGGAGCTCCTAGTCCTTTTAGAACACATAGATATAAGACAATAATGCACTTACATACCAAATACAGCATAGATGACTAAATTCATACTATAATATTCTAGCAAGTTACTAGGTTTATGTATAAATTTTATATACTTTCCACTATTTAAGGAATTGTGTTATTATAAAATAGTACTTTTTTAGGGACCCAAGGCCTAATTCAAAAGAATTTCCCCAAGGATCTCTACCAAATATATTATCATCAGGTAACCCCTAAAGGTGGCCTCAGGTGTCTCCCCTAAGTATGCCTAAATGCATCTTATTAATTTGCTGCTTCTAAGTTCGCAAAATACTAATAATTTTCTGTTTTATTTTCATATAGCCTGTGCATTATCATGTATATTTTATCCATAAAGCAAAAACACTTACAACTGAAATCTGAAAAGAGTAAAGGAAAGAAGTATATATATGAATAGGACAGATGTAGTTGAACATTTCTTATAAGCAGAAACTATTGTGGAGCAGATATGATTAAAAATTTCTTTTGAATAGGACTCTGGGATCATGGCTTGAGCTGAAGAAAGACACGCAACCAGCTGAACCACCCAGGAACCCTAAATAACATCTTTTAAAAATTTTCTTTTAATGATACTATCAAGCTAACCAACCAACAAAAGTTAAGTGTGAGAGAGCTCATTCTTCCTTTTTTCTGCTTGGTGTTTTGAGATAATTGTCATCTCACTTCAGGACTTATCAGAGGCATTGTTTCTTCCAGGATGTTATCTTTGAATTCCAAGTGTAGATGTTTGTCCCTCAGCTGTCCCTCAGCTGAAAAAGCTCCTTAGTGCTTTTTCAAATTTCTTTTTGTAGTGTAATCATGTGTTTATGTGATTGTCTTCTCTATTTGACTATCAGCCCCTACGAAAGTTCACTGGACTAGCTGGGTTGTGTTTTTTTTCCCCAGGACTGAACATTCTTTATCTTTAAAAACAGCTTTGAGGTAAATATCCAGTAGTGCAATTGCTGGGTCATAGGGTAGCTCTATTTTCAACTTTTTCAACCTCCAACTTGTTTTCCAGAGTGGCTGCACCAGCTTGCATTCCCACCAACAGTGTAAGAGGGTTCCCCTTTCTCTGCATCCTTGCCAACATCTGTCCTTTCCTGACTTGTTAATTTTAGCCATTCTGACTGGTGTGAGGTGGTATCTCATTGTGGTTTTGATTTGGATTTCCCTGATGCCGAGTGATGTTGAGCACTTTTTCATGTGTCTATTGGCCATTTGGATGTCTTTTTTGCAGAAATGTCTCTTCATATCTCCTGCCCATTTCTTGATTGGATTCTTTGTTCTTTGGGTGTTGAGTTTGATAAGTTCTTTATAGATTTTGGATACTAGTCCTTTATCTGGTAAGACATTTACAAATATCTTCTCCCATTCTGTTGGTTGTCTTTTGGTTTTATCTTGATGAAGTCCCAATAGTTCATTTTTGCCTTTGTTTCTCTTGCCTTTGGCGATGTTTCTAGGAAGAAGTTGCTGTGGCTGAAGTCAAAGAGGTTGCTACCTGTGTTCTCCTCTAGGATTTTGATGGATTCCTGTCTCACATTGAGGTCTTTCATCCATTTTGAGTCTATTTTTGTGTATGGTGTAAGGAAATGGTCCAGTTTCATTCTTCTGCATGTGGCTGCCCAATTTCCCCAACACCATTTGTTGAAGAGACTGTCTTTTTTCCATTGGGTATTCTTTTCTGCTCTGTCAAAGATTAGTTGACCATAGAGTTGAGGGTCCAAGGGTCCATTTCTGAATTCTCTATTCTGTTGCCTTAATCCATGTGTCTGTTTTGTATCAGTACCATACTGTCTTGATGATTACAGCCTTGTAATAGAGCTTCAATTCTGGCATTGTGATGCCACCATCTTTGTTTTTCTTTTTCAACATTCCTTTGGGTATTTGGGATCTTTTCTGGTTCCATACAAATTTTAAGATTATTTGTTCCAGCTGTGTGAAAAAAGTTGATGGCATTTTGATAGGGATTGCATTGAATGTGTAGATTGCTCTAGGTAGCATAGACATTTTAACAATATTTGTTCTTCCAATCCATGAGCATGGAACATTTTTCCATTTCTTTGTGTTTTCCTCAATTTCTTTCATGAGTATTCTATAGTTTTCTGAGTACAGTTCCTTTGCCTCTTTGGTTAGGTTTATTCCTAGATATCTTATGGTTTTGGGTGTAATTGTAAATGGGATTGACTCCTTAATTTCTCTTTCTTCTGTCTTGTTGGTGTATAGAAATGCAACTGATTTCTGTGCATTGATTTTATATCCTGCCACTTTATTGAATTCCTATATGAGTTCTAGCAGTTTTGAGGTGGAGTCTTTGGGTTTTCCACATAAAGTATCCTATCATATGCAAGGAGTGAGAGTTTGACTTCTTTGCTAATTGGATCAGATGCCTTTTATTTCTTTTTGTTGTCTGATTGCTGAGGCTAGGACTTCCAATACTATGTTGAATAGCAGTGGTGATAGTGGACATCCCTGCCATGTTCCTGACCTTAGGGGAAAAGCTCTCAGTTTTTCCCTATTGAGAATGATATTTGCTGTGGGTTTTTCATAGATGGCCTTTATGATATTGAGGTATGTACCCTCTATCCCTACACTCTGAAGAGTTTTAATCAAGAAAGGATGCCATGCTTTGTCAAATGCTTTTTCTGCATTTATTGAGAGGATCATATGGTTCTTGTCCTTTCTTTTATTAATGTAGTGTATCACATTGATTGATTTGTGATGTTGAACCACCCTTGCTGCCTAGGAATAAATCCTACTTGGTCGTGGTGAATAAACCTTTTAGTGTACTGTTGGATCCTATTGGCTAGTATTTTGGTGAGAATTTTTACATCCATGTTCACCAGGGATATTGGTCTGTAATTCTCCTTTTTGGTGAGGTCTTTGTCTGGTTTTGGGATCAAGGTAATGGTGGCCTCATAAAAATAATTTGGAAGTTTTCCTTCCATTTCTGTTTTTTGAAACAGCTTCAGAAGAATGGATATTAATTCTTTAAATGTTTGGTAGAATTCCCCTGGGAAGCCATCTGGCCCTGGGCTCTTGTTTGTTGGGAGATTTTTTGATTACTGCTTTAATTTCCTTGCTGGTATGGGTCTGTTCAGGTTTTCTATTTCTTCCTGGTTCAGTTTTGGTAGTTTATACGTCTCTAGGAATGCACCCATTTCTTCCAGATTGTCTAATTTGTTGGCATATAGTTGCTCATAATATGTTCTTATAATTGTTTGTATTTCTTCGGTGTTGTTTGTGAACTCTCCTCTTTCATTCATGATTTTATTTATTTGGGTCCTTTCTCTTTTCTTTTTGTTAAGTATGGCCAGGGACTTATCAATCTTATTAATTCATTCAAAGAACCAGCTCCTAGTTTCGTTGATCTGTTCTACTGTTTTTTTTTTTTTTGTTTCTATTTCATTGATTTCTGCTCTAATCTTTATTAATTCTCTTCTCCTGCTGGGTTTAGGCTTTATTTGCTATTCTTTCTCCAGCTCCTTTAGGTATAAGGTTAGGTTGTGTATTTGAGCGCTTTCTTGTTTCTTGTTTCAAAACCTTTGGATTTTCTTCAAAACCTTTGGGATGAACAAAACACCAGTTGTGTTTTAATTTCCATTTGTTTCCATGAATTTTTAAATTCTTCTTTAATTTCCTGGTTGACCCATTCATTCTTTGATAGGATGCTCTTTAGCCTCCATGTATTTGAGTTCTTTCCAACTTCCCTCTTGTGACTGAGTTCCAGTTCCAAAGCATTGGGGTCCAAAAATATGCAGAGAATGATCCCAATCTTTTGGTGCCAGTTGAGACCTGATTTGTGACCCAGGGTATGATCTATTCTGGAAAATGTTCCAAATGCGCTAGAGAAGAATGTGTATTCTGTTGCTTTGGGGTGGAATGTTCCCAAATGGATGGAATTTGTAGCAGTTAGATCCAAACAAACAAAACACCAGATGGAATATATCTGTGAGGTCCATCTGGTCCAGTGTGTTATTTAAAGCCCTTATTTCCTTGTTGATCTTTTGCTTAGATGATCTGACCATTGCAGTGAGGGGGTGTTAAAGTCCTCTACTATTACTGCATTATTGTCAATGTGTTCCCTTGATTTTGTTATTAATTGGCCTATATAATTGGCTGGTCCCATGTAGGGGCATAAATATTTATAATTGTTAGATCTTGTTGGATAGAGCCTTTAAATATGATATAGTGTCCTTCCTCATCTCTTATTACTGTCTTTGGTTTAAAATCTAATTTGTCTGATATAAGGATTGCCACCACAGCTTTCTTTTGATGTCCATTAGCATGATAAGTGGTTTTCTACCCCCTTGCTTTAAATCTGGAGGTGTCTTTGGGTCTAAAATGAGTCTCTTGCAGACAGCATATCAGTGGGTCTTGTTTTTTTACTCTGTCTTTTGATTGGGGCATTTAGCCCATTTACATTCAGAGTAACTATTGAAAGATACAAATATAGTGATCTGAAGGGGCACCTGCACCCCAATGTTTATAGCAGCAATGTCTACAATAGCCAAACTATGGAAAGAGCCCAGATGTCCATCAACAGATGAATGAATAAAGAAGATGTGGTATATATACACAATGGGATATTATGCAGCCATCAAAAAATTTGAAATCTTGCCATTTGCAATGACGTGGATGGAACTAGAGGGTATTTGCTAAGCGGAATAAGTCAGTCAGAGAAAGACAATTATATGATCTCACTGATATGTGGAATTAAAAAAAAACAAGGCAGATGATCATAGGGGAAGAGAGGAAAAAATGAGACAAGACGAAATCAGAGAGGGAGACAAACAATAAGAGACTCTTGATCTCAGGAGACAAACTGAGGGTTGCTGGAGTGGAGGGGGGTGGGAGGGATGGGGTGGCTGGGTGATGGACACTGGGGGGGTATGTGTTGTGGTGAGTGACATGAATTGTGTAAGACTCATGAATCACAAACATGTACCCCTGAAACAAATAATACATTATATGTTAATAATAAAAAAAGAGGGGGGAAAACACCCCCCCAAAATAAAAACAGCTTTGACAGATTAACTGACATACAGTAAAATGCATATACTTAAAGTGTACAATCTGATAAGTTTAGACATATCCATTGGGCCATCACCAAAACAAGGGAGCAAACATAGCCATCACCCTCACAGGTTTGCTCATGTAGATGGGATTGATGTAAATAAAACTTTAGAAGAGAAAATTGGTTCTAGAGAAGTTAAAGAATTCCAGACAAGAATGTTGGTGGGTGAAAGTTTATGTAATTTGTAGCAGTTAGATCCAAACAAACAAAACACCGGGCAGGACACGGGGATAGCTTTGTAAGACTCATTGTGGCTTGTTGAAATCCTTTCCCTGCATCACTTCTGTTCAAGAAATGGTGCCTTGGGTTTAATGTCAACCTTAGTGAGTTTGGAACTCAGTAAAAAGCAATAAAAGCCAATACTGTATTTCATTCATTCTAAGTTTATATTTTAATTCCTTGAAATGAAGATGCATCTTGCAATTAGTAGTGTGTCCTAGTTTAATTAGCAATTTCTCTTAATCAGCATATAAAGTAATAGTCTTAATTTTCATTTTGTCTTATATTGTACAAAATTTGCTTCTTTGTGGTTAAGTGATCTGAGACAGAATGCCCATTATATTTTCTGTAAGTTAACAGTTTGCTCCTAAGCCATTCATGGTTCTGGTTTTTTGTCTAGTCTCCTGAAGTTTAAATTGTGGGCTTGTTGCCATAGGATGCAAAGAAAGTCAGTTGGAAAGACACAGGAAAATCAAGAACCACTGATGCTAAGATAACCTGATGTACCTATAACATGTTAGTTTCTCAAAATAAAATTAAAACTATTTTCAGGGCACCTGGGTGGCTCAGTCAGTTAAGTGTGCAACTCTTGATTTTGGCTAAGGGTCCTGAGATCTAGCCTCACATTGAGCTCCATGCTGAGTGTGGAGTCTGCTTGGGATTCTCTCTCTCCCTCATCTCTGCCCCTCTTCCCACTCTTGTTTGCTTTTTCTAAAACAAACAAACCAACCTCCCTCATCTCTGCCCCTCTTCCCACTCTTGTTTGCTTTTTCTAAAACAAACAAACCAACAAGTCATTGTATAAAGAAAGACTTGTTTCAGGGCCCCACTGAAAATAGGCATATATATGGGACCAGAGAGAAGGACTAATCAAAAGGCAGGAAGGAGAACCTGGAAAATAAATGTTATTACAAGTTTAATCTGGATTCACTCTGTCAAAGTGGAGGTGTAGATTAGAAGTTTTATACTTTTATTATTGTTGAGTTTGTGTGTTTGGGGACACCGCTCTTTGGGTATAGTGGTGTGTTGCCTCACAAGTCCCAAACACTGTTAGAATTTACATGAAAATCCAGTGTTTGAGAAATGATATTGATCACATGACTGACAGGCTGTCCTGAGGATGTCAAGATGGAATTTACTGTGTTTTTATTAATCACAATCTGGGTTTGTTTTTTTTTTTTACTTGCTCTTTAGGATTAGAAAGGCACTGTTTTTGGACATGGAGAGTACATTAATTTCTGAGGATCAGAGTTATGTTAACCAAGGATCTAGGACCAAATTGTTAATGAACAATGAGAAGTATGACTGTCAAATGGACTAACCTGTTCATGTTGGCACAAGTAAACATTCTCTTATTTTAGGCAGAGCTACATGGGAAACTATAATCAGAAGACACTATTTGTGCCGAGTGCACAAATCAATGGTTGAGGACACCCTCTCTCTGTGATGCTTGTTCAAAAACCGGTCTCTGGTATTTAAGCTGCTTTTACCTGTGGTTCAAAATTTACCACCTCTGTACATTCTATTTCCACAGTCTTTTTTAGACTACTGTATAATTCGTTATGCTTCAAGTTGACACAACTTGTCTTGCTTGTGTCATGCCTGCCTTAATTGCTGTGTTTATGTACCAAACTCTGTAGTCATATATCACAGACAGTATCTCATCTGAGTTATTATTTTGATTTACTCTTGCATTTGAATAACCATTTCTACTCTGTGCATTTGTGACAGTGTAGGTTTACAGGTTTGTAGGTAAATACTTAATATTTTAATAGTATATCTTTCAGATTATGATCTAATTCTTGAATAGGGAAATACTTTATCATTATCCTCATGCACTATCATAAACATCACATTTCAAGGTGCCTCCAAATATTTCAGGACTTTGGAAGTGTTTCTGGGTTTTGTGTAGGCCATGTGAAAAAGGGGTCAAAACAATGGTTTGACAGTTTCCTTGAAGCAAGTTTCAGTGTTCACATACAGAGTTGGCTTAAAAGTAAGGTGGATGCATCAAGCCTTTCTTGAATATCCGTGTTTCCTCCATTATAGTCACTCTGACACACTTATTAATCTCTTTATCTTCTTTTTTTTTGTTTTACTTTTTTCTCCTATCAATAATGAAGAATGATTCTCAATTCATGCAAATGAATATTACTATACAGATAAGTGTAGCTGACAGTCACTGAATGTTAACTTTATTATTCAGATTTAGCATTTGCATAAATTAAGTTGTGTTGTTCAAGTTTCTTTATATAATTGTTATAAAATGAATAGTTCTTAAGCTAAAGTCATTCTCTTGCTAACTTTGTTTTTACACTTCTTTATAAATATACCTATGAAGATTATTTCCCTTTCCTATCTTTTAGAAAGGAAGAATTATAAGTAGAGAGTTAACAATGGGAAGGATGTGCATTCATTTGCATGAAATTATTGTTAAGGGAAAAATTACTATACAAGTATTGTAATGTTGAGATAGCATGCAGTACATAGTAATTATGTTATTATACTTTAAATCTTCTATTATTGGTCAGAATTGTCAGTTCATAAGAGTAACCTTTGAGGAAAAATGAATTAAAGGAAATGGGTAGAGAGCAGATCAATGAGGACTCTTACTGGAGAGGTAGTAGTATGGTAGAGACTGATGAGCTGTTAACCAAACCATACTTCCTCTTCTTGACCACACAGTTAAACCCCATTTCCCAGTTTCTGTTGCACTCAGCTATAGCCTGAGCATTGGAGATCTATCCATTGTCATGAGAGTAAAAGTGACAAGCTCCATTTCCAGGTTTGACTTGCAGAACTCTGACACAGTCCTCTAACCTCTTCTTACATCATCTTGGCACAGCTCAGCCCAGTGGCCTTGGAAACCACATTTTGGATATATGGAGTCACAGAAAGGAAGGATTCTAACCCCCTGCTTTGCTGTTTAGATGAAAATCCTTGCTGCTTGGAAAAAAAAAGTTGGACTTTATATGAACAAGAAATAAACTATTGTGTTTGAGCCATCCTGCATTTTTGAGTTTGTTACTGTAGCTGGTATTACCTTAACTAATATAACTGGAAACAAAGAATTTCTTGATGATCCTTTCATAATTTTTAGTATGCTATTTCTAATCCATCAAAACTGTACATAGCCTTGAAAAGATATCCTTATATTTTTTTTAAAGAAAATTATGGTGTCTGGGTGGCTCAGTTAGTTAGGCGTCCAACTCTTGCTTTTGGCTCAGGTCATGATCTCAGGGTTTATAGACTGAGGCCCACTTAAGATTCTCTCTCTCCCTCTCTCACTGCCACTCCGTCTCTCTCTAAAAAAATGTATGAAGGGCTTTATTGCAATGACACAAGCAGTTATTATTAGTAGGGACTCTGTTATTAGTAGGTGACCATAACAATCAGGAAATCCTTTATATGTAATGGGACTTTAAAATTGTATAGAAACAAAAGTCATAAGTCTTTATTTTTATTGTACACATTGACTCCTAAAGAGAAAAAAAAACAAAAAAAATCTCAGACACCATGAGAAGCATGCTGGTATCTTCATTGTTGTTGTTGTGTTTGGATTGTAATGTTTTGTTCATATTCAGCAGTATGTGCAAAATTTCTTTCCTTCCATTTAAGTATGCCAGGCAAGCACAGGATGATGGGGATACAGCCATTTTGAGGCAAGCACATTTTCTGCCTACAGAGACTGAGTTTATCATTAAGAAAATAACCCCATAATTGACTGATTATATGTGATATGTACTATATAGGATTACATAGTATTAAGTGAACATAGTATGAGGGATTCCAGATAAAAAAGAGGGTTGGGATAACAAAAGAAGTCTCCTATGAGAAAGTAACATGGCAGTTGAGAACTGAAGAATGAATATGGCCTATCAAGGTAAGTGAGTAAAGGAAGTGGACATGGGACATGCAAGGAATCAGGAAGGTAGAAGATAGAACAGAAATAATGCATTATGAGGGTATAAGGAGAGGCTGCAGAAGGAGATAAGCATTGGATGAAGCAGAGGCTTCCTAAGGTATGTTGAGGAATTGAGCTGTATATTAGCAGTAACAGGATACTGTGTGCTTTTAAGTAGATTGACAGAAAGAGATTAATAATTTAAAGTGCTCACTCTGTCTCCAGTAAGGTGAAGGATCTAGAGAAGGGGAACAACTCATGGAGTCTAGTTGGGAAGTGAGGTCGGTAGTCCGGCTGAGAGATGATAGGGACTTGTACTGGCTGATGGCAGTGTACATGGAGACCTGAGGACCAGTTTCAAAGATCTTTAGGAGAAAGAATTATCAACATCTTGTGATTAATTGTATTTTTGAGGGTGAGATTAAGAGTCAAAGATAATTTCCTGGTTTTTGAGTTTTGTCATTGGGTAGATGACATGATACTTCACCAAAATAGGGAACACTGGCAAAAAACTGGAGAAAAGATAATGAGTTTATTTTTAGATATATTGAATTTGGACCTATGAAATAGCCAAGTTATCCAATGTGTGTCCATAATTAGGCAGTTGGATTAAGGTTCTGAGATTCAGAAGATAGACCTGGGCTGGAGATAATGTTAGAATTTAATGGATCCTTAGAAATATTTTGTCCATCCCCATTTTAATTTTTTGTTTTTTGGCTTAAAGCAAAAGAAATTTATTATTTTACAGTTGTGGAGGCTATAAGTCTAAAATCCAGGTGTCACCAGAGCCATGCTCCCTCTAAAACCTGGAGACAAGTAGGCTTTTTTGCCTTTCCCAGCTTCTGGTGTCCTCAGGAATTCCTTGGCTTATACCAGCAAACTCCAGTCTCTGTCACTGTCTTTATATGGCTCTTCTCTCCCTTTGTGTTTTTATATTTTCATGTGGTACAACCCTGTCTGCATCTCTCTCCTCTTATAAGGATACCAGTCATATTGGATTAAGGACTCACCCTACTCTAGCATGACCTCATCTTGCCTAATCACATCTGCAGTTACCCTGTTTCCAAATAAGGTCACATTTTGAGGCACTGGGCAACCCCATTATTGTATAGATGAAGGAAATTAAACTTGGTGGCATGCATTCATAGAGTGCTTTATTTCCATAGCACTTTATATCATCTCATTTATTCTATACAACTTATCTGAGGAGTTATTATCTCCATATTTGTAATTAAGAAGTCTAAGACTTGAGGTCAACATTTTTAAGGCATCCTACTACTTTGAAGACAATGAACCCCTCTGCAGAAGATTCCAGTGACTTACAAACATAGTGGCAGGTAGAGATATTGTAAGAGTGAGGACAGAGATTTGGCTGGTCTAGCAAGGTCATTTGTTTCATGGCCTTTTAATCATAAGGTCTTAGTGAAATTGCTGAGTAGAGAAAGGGCAAAATAATAGAACTTGTTAACCTGCTCTTGAGACTAAGTAACCTCACCTCTAATTCATAGGACATGTCTAATAGGACATCCAGGCTTCATAGCTACTTTCTCCTTGGTGAAAAGAGATAAGAGGTGTGTTTTAATCTCTTCAGCAGTTTTTTTTTTTTTTAAAGATTTTATTTATTTGTTTGACAGAGAGAGAGAGATAGCAAGAGCAGGAACACAAGCAGGAGGAGTGGAAGAGGGAGAAGCAGGCTTCCTGCCAAGCAGGGAGCCCAGTATGGGACTCAATCCCAGGACCCTGGGATCATGACCTGAGCCAAAGGCAGACGCTTAAAGGCTGAGCCACCCAGGCACCCTATTCAGCAGTTTTGACATAATAATATAAACTAGGTGGCTTATAAATAATAGAAATTTGTTTGTTTCCAATAGAGGCTGGGAAGTCCAAGATCAAGATGCTGGCCTACTTGGAGTCTGGTGAAGACCTGATTCCTGGTTCATAGATGTCATATTCTCTCTATGTCCTTACATTTTGGAGAGTGCAAGGATATTCTCTGGAGAGTCTCTTTGTAAGGGCACTAATCCCATTCATGAGGGCTCCACCTTCAAGACCCAATCACTTTCCAAACTCTCACCTTCAAATACTATCACACTAGGTGTTAAGATTTAGCATATGAATTTTGGGACAGGTGGGGCAGGGGAACTACAAGCATTCAGTCTGTAGCAAGATAGAGACAAGGACAGAAGCTTCCTCCCTTGAGGGTAGAAGACCCGGATAGCATTCTCTTCTCTGAGATCCAAGGTGAAGACATGAGGAAAGAGAAGGGTTCTTCACCATAACAATGTCTCTAAATTCTAGAATCAAGTACTTAACTTCCATATCTAGAAAATGGAATACAGAATGGCATGTCTTTAAACATAAATCTTAGAGGGAAAGGAATGACTCTTTAAAAATATTATAACCAGGAACTGTGGGCTTTTGTCCCTGAAGACCTTAAAAATAGGAAAGTCCTCATACTGCCTCAAGGCAAAGGGATGAGTTGGGGAATCCTTTGAGAATTTTTTCTGCCCAGTGATGCTAAGATTGTACAATATTGTGTTGAGATTTACAAGTGTAATATAAACACTGTAATTGCTTATTATCTTTGCTATTTTAAGTGGCTTCCAAGAGAGAAAAATTTGTACTGTCTGAATAATCTAGAATTTCTAAAATTGTTTTATTTTCTTTGAATGTTAGCAACCCTATTTCAGTATTTAAATTTAAAACTCTTGAACTCCTCCAATCGAGAACCATTGGCCTTTGAATGTAAACTAGAAACCATTTTACCCAACAGTAGTGCTGATATTTATATTCTCAAAGAATCATATTTCGGTTTAGATATGTTGAAGAGTCTCCTTAAGGAAAAAAAAAATGGAAGCATCTATACAAAGAAACAGATTTCTTTGAAAAGCTCATGTCATTCAGCAAGTACTAGTTAACTTGAAGAAGCAGCTATTAGCTTCTGAAATTCACTCATACTCAGCATGACTATGGTGTCATCAGAGAGGTATTTGTACAAGATCTTACTGAGAAAGCATTTTTATTGGAAGTTATTAGAGACTCCTCTAGCCTGATTATATGTGTTAAGTCTAATAGTGATTTAACAATTCTAATCTGAGTCACAAGTGAGTGACCATGATATATCAGCAAGTTCCTACATCTTTTGAATCATCAAGGGACATTTGAAATACAGTTTCTCTTGCCACTCCTCTTATTTTTAGGAAGAAGAAAACACATTCATACCAATTAGCCCCAGATAGGGTTCATCACTGGTTCATTGTGTATTTCCCCACAGTTTTTTGATCCTAATTTTACTAGAAGTGATGGTCCTTAAATAGTAAAACTGTCATTATATGTGGGTTTAGGAAAACCATCAAAATTAATTTGGCTCTGTTAGATTTCAAGCACTTAGTTACTGTATAATGAAAGGCAAGGGATTTTAGAAAAAATTAAAAACACACCCAAAATTGATATTGTAATTTCTAAGCCTACAGAATGATACTCTTATAGAATACATGATGCTAAAATACTGAAATAGGAAAGAATTGTTAATAGATTTTTTGAGGTTATTAAAACTATTAAAAATGCAACTAATCAGTTTCAGGATCTGAAGTACTGTTAAAATTGGTATGATGCCAGAAAAAGCATGCCTCTTCTAAAAAGTTCTTTTGGTAAGAATTAAGCAAGTGAATAGAGGCATGAAATTTTTAGTGTAGAGTCTGAAGCTTTGGTAGGCAAAATAATTACTGAATGAGTTTATAGAAATTTGAGATTTTGGCTTAGTTTCCTCCCTCCTTCCAGAGCTTCAGATTCTTTAGGTCTAGGGTGGGGCCTGGGACCCAGCCTTTTAAAAAAATGAAGCATCCTTGCATGATCATAATGCAAGTGGACATGGGACTGCTTTAGTATTGATTAAAAGTTGATTTCCTGGCAATGCGGAGAAATCTCAATATCACAGTATTGATTAAAAGAATCCAGGTTGAAATTAGTATGTGCTGTATTATACCTTTTTATAAGTTCAAAACGAGCAGAATTGACTTATACCCTGTTAGAAGGCTGAATAGTGATTATCTTTCCTGGGGGACTGTGGATATAAAGGGCATGAGGGGACTTTCTGGGTGTTGTTAATATTTTATTTCTTGATATGTGCTGGTAATATAAGTGTTTTTATTTGTAAGTAGTGTACCTTCTATATGTATGTGACACTTCATTTAAACTCCAGTTAATTGCCTGAGTGACTGTAATCTTTTTTTTTATTATGTTATGTTAATCACCATACATTACATCATTAGTTTTTGATGTAGTGTTCCATGATTCATTATTTGCGTATAACACTCAGTGCTCCATGCAGAACGTGTCCTCTTTAATACCCATCACCAGGCTAACCCATCCCCCATCCCCCTCCCCTCTAGAACCCTCAGTTTGTTTTTCAGAGTCTATCGTCTCTCATGGTTCATCTCCCCCTCTGATTTCCCCCCCTTCATTCTTCCCCTCCTATCTTCTTCTTCTTCTTTTTTTAAACATATAATGTATTATTTGTTTCAGAGGTACAGATTTGTGATTCAACAGTCTTGCACACTTCACAGCACTCACCACAGCACATACCCTCCCCAATGTCTATCACCCAGCCGCCCCATCCCTCCCACCCCCCACCACTCCAGCAACTGTCAGTTTGTTTCCTGAGGTTAATTCCTCATATCAGTGAGGTCATAGGATACATGTCTTTCTCTGTTTGACTTATTTCACTCAGCATAACACTCTCCAGTTCTATCCACGTCGTTGCAAATGGCAAGATCTCATTCCTTTTGATGGCTGCATAATATTCCATTGAATATACATACATATATATATACCACATCTTCTTTATCCATTCATCTGTTGATGGACATCTTGGCTCTTTCCACAGTTCGGCTATTGTGGACATTATTGCTATAAACATCAGGGTGCACGTACCCCTTCGGATCCCTACATTTGTATCTTTGGGGTAAATACCCAGTAGTGCAATTGCTGGATCATATGGTAGCTCTATTTTCAACTTTTTGAGGAACCTCCATACAGTTTTCCAGAGTGGCTGCAACAGCTTGCGTTCCCACCAACAGTGTAGGAGGGTTCCCCTTTCTCTGCATCCCCGCCAACATCTGTTGTTTCCTAACTTGTTAATTTTAGCCATTCTGACTGGTGTGAGGTGATATCTCACTGAGGTTTTGATTTGGATTTCCCTGATGCCGAGCAATGTTGAGCTGAGTGACTATAATCTTATCAGTATCTCAGAACATACACTTCCTTCTGAAAAACAAGTCAATATTTCTGAATAGCTGGGCCACCAACCACGGTCTATGATCAATTAGATTAAATAATAATGCAAACAATAAATTTGGAACTTATCCAAGTGGTGACTGTAAAACTAAACTTCACTTAGAACAATCCAGTGTTATGGTATCACTGCTTTATAACCCTGGTATTTTTATTCAAAGTTGATTTAGGGCGCCTGGGTAGCTCAGTCAGTTAAGCATCTGCCTTTGGCTCAGGTCATGATCCCAGGATCCCGGGATGGAATCCTACATGGGGCTCCCTGCTCAGCAGGGAGTCTACTTCTCCCTCTGCCCTTCCCCCCCTGCTTGTGCTTGCACGCTCTCTCTCTCGAAAATAAATAAATAAATAGAATCTTAAAAAAAATAGAATATATTTAAAAAAACTGGTTTAAAGATTTCACAAGCATTTTTTATTTTCAGTTAGCCAACATATAGTACATCATTAATTTTTGTTGCAGTGTTCAATGATTCATTAGTTGCATATAACACCCAGTGATTCCACGAGTATTGAAAGTGATGCCCTTGTAAGTGTCATTATTTTGTTGTTTTTTGAGATTTTTTTTTTTTCAACATTTGTGATGCGGTCATTTTACTTTGCTGTGCATGCTGTTATGAATTTCTTTGAATTTTCTAGTTTTTTTTTTATTAGAAAAGAGGAATTATAAACCATTTATAAAGTCACATACATTTTCTAATCCTTTTATTTGTTCCTCCTATTTTCCTTTGCACCTTAACATGAGAATTGTCTTCCTCATCAGAAATCTGTCAAGGATTCTCATCTCTTTAGTCTCTATGTCATCTTTTTTGTTTACCTAGAGACAGCAGGCACAGTTTGGATCTTTTACGTGTTCAGTGGGACATCCTGAAACCCACTCCTACAGCTTTTGTTGAACTTTTTCCATACACTTGTTTACTTGTGGTGATGTGTAGGTAAAGATTATGGAGATGTCATGTGGATCCTATCTTTAGGGCATGTACCAGAAAAATCTGGAAATGTAAAGCTGAGGAGCAAGCTGCAATGCTCTGCTTAAAAAGCCCTGTAAACTACCAGGAAACTTGAGTGGAAAGGGTGCAAGAGGTTAGGCACAAGGAAGTGGAAGCCAGAGAAGGTTGATTAGAAAGGATAGCATCTCTTAAGTGGGAAAACCAGAGAAAGTAAAAATGTTCAGCCTGAAGAAGAGAGAATGAATGGGTACATAATAGCTACTTTCAAATATTTTGTGAAGGTTATGTAGAAGAGGCATTAATTTTTTCTTCTGCTAAGAAAAAGTAATTAGACACATTGGTGAAAGTTTAAGGTAGAATAATTTTGATCCAGTATGAGGAAGTTTTTCTTGAAATTAGAAGCATCAAACTGTGAGGAGTAATCTCAGTGTGGTGGTTAAGTGCCCCTGCTGGAAATAGTAAGACATTATTTAGATTACTAGCAGTGAGTGATGTTATGGAGAGAGTTATTACTTAATTAGAGGCTGGACTATATGACATTTGGTGTCCTTTCCAATTCTTAGATTCTGTGATTCCATGAGGAACAGTAGAGATGTAGTTATTAGTTAATGAAAAACAATCACAATCACCCCATTCCCACCCACTCTGACTGTCCCCACAAAAAATCTGACTACACTGCTTACAAGAGGAATCTGGTTAATCACTATAATTTAAAGTGATAAGAATAATACTATTCATGGTAGAATGCAAAAGATAGACAGTAATGATGAGATAAATATTTTTTATTGAGATGTCACAAATAGAAGATAGTATATTCTACTGTAATCATGAATGGTTTTTAAACATTTAATTATAAATGTAAATCTTCCCTCAAACATACCATGTACTCATGATGGCTTTAATAATTGTATTATTTCAATTTACCAAAATTGTCAGCACAAATGACTCAGTGGTATTAAAAGATATTTTGAAGGAGTTATATAGACTAATTTAAAATTCAGATTGGTTGAGACAGAATTTTTCCATAAAAATTCACTGGAGATGGTTATTTTTTTGTTGTTCTGATCACAAAGCATGTATTCATTTCTTTTTGTGTTTAGGATGTTGTATTTGGTGTAGATATTTATGATGCTAGTGGGAATTTTAGTTCTCAATTTGTGTTAATGTGAGTCTTCCCTAAGAGGAAGGCATAAAAGATCTATAATTGTAAAGACAGTGGTAAATTGTAAAGACAGTGGTAAATTTCTATTAAAGGGGGCCAGTGAAGCCCGATAGAGTGAGGGTGTATAAATTTCCAAATAATTCTTTTGATTTGATTTGACAAGAAATAAGTATTTGTAAGTAGAGCTTGCAGAAATCAAGTAGGCTTATTATTAAGATGATCTTGCCCTTATTCCTTTTCCCACATCATAGTATTTGATTTATTAAAATAAATGCCAGAGACTGGGGTTAATCCTAGAAATATTGAGAAACAGGTTCATTTCCACCCTCCTCCCTCTACACTTTTCTAGGAACTAGGAGCCCAATGTCCTAACTACTGAATGTGTAGATAAGCCAGACTTGTGACCCATGTTTTGAACCCATTCCCCCAATTACCTGTGGTTTTACTTCCTCAGAAACCTTCTCTCTGTAACTGAGATGATAAATTAGCTCATGTGAAGATACTAAGATGTTCCAGGTACAATTTCTGGTCTTGTGATAAAATTCTAAAATAGATCTTCTTGAATTGATTCATATATTTTTAGATTTGCAGAAGGGGTCATCTTATTTCAAATACTAATTTCATAGATGAGGAACTTGAGGACAGGGAACTTAAATAAGTCAACCTAAATAATCTTTCTGACTTTCTTTCAAGACATTGTCTCCTGATATTCAAATCAGTTAGTAGTTATAGACATGCAAACCCTTTTGACTATAAGATGATACTGTATGTTCACAATTGAGGGAATTGTTTAAAACAAAATCTATTGCTGACTGGAATATGAGAATGTATATAGTCATCTCCCATACTGGTGGAAATTGATATTGTTACAGATGTCTTGAAAGCAATGTGAAATCTATTAAAAGAAAAATATGTATACCTTTGAATAGTAGTCCCCATTTACAATGCTCTAGCCCATAGAAATGAAAGCTTCATTATGTAAGGACCTACTGGCATAGCATTATTTATAGTGACAAAAATCTAGAGAAAAGTTGAATGCCTTTGATAGGAAAATAGTTTAAATAATCCAATAAATCTTAAGCACTAACTCTGTGCCAAGAACTACTTTAGATACTTGGAATATGTTAGTGTACAAACAGTTGAGAGTGGAGCTTACATTATAGGATGGAGGAGAAAAACCTAAGAAATCCTATAGTGTGACTTAAGTAGGTGTATAGTATGATTAAATGAGACAGTAGTGATGCAGGTGGACAATTTCGCATCTTATGATGGCCTATTTGAGAAGGTGACATTTTAACAAAGAATCAGAAGGGATTGTTCAAAAAATATTCCAGACAGAGGGATCAAGTAGAGCAAATGCCCTGAGGAAGAAACATCTCTGATGGGTTTTGTGTCAGGAACAAAGAGGAGAGGACTAGGAGATACATTAAGCATCAGAGTAAAAGATGACATGAGTCATGAGACTGGACAGTGGTGCCAGTGGAGTGAGACCATCTGGACAACTGGTTACTGGAATTGCTCTTGGAGTACTCAGATATTGAGAATATGGGGAGAAGTGTAGGAACCAGCAAAGGAGACTGAATAAGAGCAACCTGTGAAGTAGAAGGGAAAACCAAACCAAGTGAAGAAGAAGGAAAACTTGGGAAAAAAAATGAAGAAAATCTAACAAGGAGAAGGAATTGATAAATAGGATTAAATGCCATTGACAGGTTAAGTAGGTTAGGGACTGAGAATTGATTATTGAGGTAATGATGTGGATGTCCTTGGTAACCTAGATGAGAACAATTTTAGAGGATAGAATGGGGACCAAAGTCTGATGAGAATGAGTCTGTCTTAGTTAGCTTGGGCTGCTCTAACAAAATACTATAAACCGGGTGGCTTAAACAACAAACATTTCTTTCTCATGGTTCTGGAGGCTGGAAGTCTAGGATCAGGGTGCCAGTAGATTAGGGTTTTGGATAAGGCTGGTTTATAGACAGCCATCTTGTTGTATCCTCACATGGTAGAAAGAGACCTAGCTAGCTCTCTGGCCTCTTATTATAAGGGTGCCAATCCCCAAGGACTCCACTTTCATGATATAATTACATCTCAAAGATTCCACTTTCAAGTACCATTGCATTGGGATTAGGGTTGCAATATATGAATTTTGGGGGAACACCAGTATTCAACTCATTGCATTTTGCCCCTGTGTGCCTCCTTCATTTGTGTCCTCAGTGCCAAATACACATATTCCATCCCAGCAGCTCCAAAATCTTAACTCATACCAGCATCAACTCTAAAGTGTAATATCCAAAGTCATTTACATATCTAAATCAGATATGAATGAGACTTGAGGTATGATTCATCTTGAAGCAAATTGCTTTCCAGCAGTGAACCTGAGAAATCAAACATGTTACATGCTTCCAAACACAGTGGTGGGCCAGGCATAGGATAGACAATTCCATTCCAAGAAGGAGAAGTAGGAAAGAAGGAAGGAGTGATGGGTCCCAAGCAAGTCCCAAAGCTGACAAAACAAGCTCCAGGAGATTTTAAGGCTTGAGAATAATCACCTTTGTTTTTTTAAAATTTAATTTAATTTTATTATGTTATGTTAGTCACCATACAATACATCATTAGTTTTTGATGTTGTGATCCACGATCCACGATTCATATGTTTTCATATAGAACCCAGTGCTCCATGCAGTACATGCCCTCCTTAATACCCATCACTGGGCTGACCCATCCTCCCACCCCTCTCCCCTCTAAAACCCTCAGTTTGTTTCTCAGAGTCCATAGTCTCTCATGGTTCATCTCTCCCTCCGATCCCCCCCCTTCATTTTTCCCTTCTTTCTCCTAATGTCCTCCATGCTGTTCCTTATGTTCCAGAAATAAGTGAAATCATATGATAATTGACTTTCTCTGCTTGACTTATTTCACTTAGCATAAGCTCCTCCAGTCCCATCCATGTTGTAAAAGAAGTTCAGTATTCATCCTTTCTGATGTATGAGTAATATTCCATTGTATATATGGACCACATCTTCTTTATCCATTCATCTGTTGAAGGGCATCTCGGCTCTTTCCACAGTTTGGCTATTGCGGACATTGCTGCTATGAACATTGGGGTGCATATGGCTCTTCTTTTCACTACATCTGTGTCTTTGGAGTAAATACCCAGTAATGTAATTGCTGGGTCATAGGATAGCTCTATTTTTAATTTTTGAGGCACCTCCACACTGTTTTCCAAAGTGGCTGTACCAACTTGCATTCCCACCAACAGTGTAAGAGGGTTCCCCTTTCTCAACAACCTCTCCAACATTTGTTGTTTCTTTCCCTGTCCATTTTGGCCATTCTAACTGGTGTAAGGTGGTATCTCAGGTGGTTTTGATTTGAATTTCCCTGATGGCTAATGATGATGAACATTTTTTCATGTGTCTGTTAGCCATTTGTATGTCATCTTCAGAGAAGTGTCTGTTCATGTCTTCTGCCCATTTTTTTGACTGGATTATTTGTTTTCTGGGTGTTGAGTTTGAGAAGTTCTTTATAGATCTTGGATACCAGCCCTTTATCTGTAGTGTCATTTGCAAATATCTTCTCCCATTCTGTTGGTTGCCTCTTTGTTTTGTTGACTGTTTCCTTTGCTGTTCAGAAGCTCTTTCTCTTGATGAAGTCCCAAAAGTTCATTTTTGCTTTTGTTTCATTAGCCTCTGGAGATGTATCACAAAAGAAGTTGCTGTGGCGATGTCAAAGAGCTTACTGCCTATGTTCTCCTCTAGGATTTTGATGGATTCCTGTCTCACATTGAGGTCTTTCATCCATTTTGAGTTTATCTTTGTGTATGGTGTTAGAGAATGGTCCAGTTTCATTCTTCTGTATTTAGCTGTCCAATTTTCCCAGCACGATTTATTGAAGAGTCTGTCTTTTTTCCATTGAATATTATTTCCTGCTTTGTCGAAGATTATTTGACCATAGAGTTGAGGGTCCATATCTGGGCTCTGTATTCTGTTCCATTGGTCTATATTTCTGTTTTTGTGCCAGTTCCATGCTGTTTTGGTGATCACTGCTTTGTAATATAGCTTGAAATCAGGCAACGTGATGCCCCCAGTTTTGTTTTCCTTTTTCAACATTTTCTTGTGATTCAGTGTCATTTCTGATTCCATACAATTTTAGGATTGTTTGTTCCAGCACTTTGAAAAATGTCATTGGAATTTTGATCAGGATGGCATTGAAGGTGTAGATTGCTCTGGGTAGCATAGACATTTTAACAATGTTTTCTTCTGATCCATGAGCATGGAATGTTTTTCCATCTTTTTGTGTCCTCTTCAATTTCTTTCATGAGTGTTCTGTAGTTCCTCGAGTATAGATCCTATACCTCTTTGGTTAGGTTTATTCCGAGGTATCTTAGGGTTTTTGGTGCTATTGTAAATGGAATTGTTTCTCTAATTTCTCTTTCTACAGTTGCATTGTTAGTGTATAAGAAAGCAACTGATTTCTGTGCAGTGATTTTGTATCCTGCCACATTACTGAATTGCTATATGAGTTCTAGTAATTTGGGGGTGGAGTCTTTTGGGTTTTCCACATGAAGTATCATGTCGTCTGTGAAAAGAGAGAGTTTGACTTCTTCTTTACCAGTTTGAATACATTTTATTTCTTTTTGTTGTCAGATTGCTGTTGCTAGGACTTCCAGTACTATGTTGAACAATAGTGGCGAAAGTAGGCATTCTTGTCATGTTTTGGATCTTAAGGGAAATGCTTTCAGCTTTTTTCCATTGAAGATGTTATTTGCTGTGGGTTTTTCACAGACGGATTTTATGAACTTGAGGAATGTTCCCTCCATCCCTATACTCTGAAGAGTTTCAATCAGGAAAGGATGCTATATTTTGTGAAATGCTTTTTCTGCATCAATTGAGAGGACCATATGGTTCTTCTCTCTCCTATTAATGTGTTCTATCACATTGATTGATTTGGGAATGTTGAACCACCCTACCATCCTGGGGATAAATCCCACTTGGTCTTGGAGAATCCTTTTAATGTACTGTTGGATACTATTAGTTAGGATTTTGTTGAGAATTTTGGAATCCATATTCATCAGGTATATCTGTCTGAAATTCTCCTTTTTGATGGGGTCTTTGCCTGGTTTGGGAATTAAGGTATTCCTTGGGATTAAGGTAGTCTTGGGAGTTCATAGGTTTCCAGGAAGGCATCAATTTCTTCCAGGTTTCTCAATTTGGCATATAGTTGTTGATAATAATTTCTAATAATTGTTTCTATTTCCTTGGTGTTAGTCGTGATCTCTCCCCTTTCATTCATAATTTTTTAAATTTGTGTCCTTACTCTTTTCTTTTGGATAAATCTGGCCAATGGTTTATCGATCTTTTTAATTCTTTCAAAGAAGCAGCTTCTAGTTTTGTTGATCTGATCTTCTGTGTTTCTGGTTTCTAATTCATTGATCTCTGCTCTAATCTTAATTATTTCTCTTCTAATGCGTGGCTTAGGCACCATTTGTTGCTTTTTCTCTAGTTCTGTAAGGTGTACAGTTAGTTGGTGAATTTGGGATTTTTCTATTTTTTTGAGTGAGTCTTGGATGGCTATGTATTTCCCCCTTAGGACTACTTTTGCAGTAGCCTGTAGGTTTTGGACCGATGTATTTTTGTTCTCATTGGCTTCCATGAATTGTTTAAGTTCTTCCTTGATTTCCTGGTTGACCCAAACATTCTTGAGCAGAGTGGTCTTTAGCTTCCAAGTGTTTGAATTGTTTCCAAATTTTTTCTTGTGATTGAGTTCCGGTTTTAAAGCATTAAGGTCTGAGAATATGCAGGGAATAATCTCAATCTTTTGGTATCGGTTGAGACCTGATTTGTGACCAGGTGTGGGCTATTCTGGAGAAAGTTCCATGTGTGCTCAAGAAGAATGAGTATTCTGTTGTTTTAGGGTGGAATGCTCTGTATATCTCTATGAGGTCCATCTGGTCCAGTGTGTCATTCAAAGCTCTTGTTTCTTTGTTGATTTTCTGCTTAGGTGATCTGTCTATTGCTGAGAGTGGAGTATTGAGGTCTCCTACAATTAATGTATTGCTGTCAATATGACTCTTTATTTTGGTTAACAGTTGGCTTAGGTAGATGGCTGCTCCCATGTTGGGGGCATAGATATTTACAATTGTTAGATCTTCTTGTTGGATAGATCCTTTAAGAATGATATAGTGTCCTTCTGTGTCTCTAACTACAGTATTTAGCTTAAAGTCTAGTTTGGTGTAAGAATTGCTACCCCAGCTTTCTTTTGAGGTCCGTTGGCATGGAAGATGGATCTCCATCCCTTCACTTTCAGTCTGGATGTATCTTTAGGTTCAAAATGAGTCTCTTGTAGACAGCATATGGATGGGTCCTGTCTTTTGATCCAATCTGCAACCTTGTACCGTTTTATGGGAGCATTTAGGCCATTCACGTTGAGAGTGATTATTGAAAGATATGAATTTATTGTCATCATGTTGCCTGTGAAGACCTTTTTTTAATAGTTTGTCCCTGTAAATTTCTGTTCTATATCGCTCTTGGGGTCTTTCTCCTTTTATAGAATCCCCCTTAATATTTCTTGTAGGGCTGGCTTAGTGGTCATATATTCTTTCAGTTTATGCTGGTCTTGGAAGCTCTGCATCTCTCCACCCATTCTAAAGATTTTTATTTTTATTTATTTGAGACAGAATGAGAGACAGAGAGCATGAGAGGGAGGAGGGTCAGAGGGAGAAGCAGACTCCCTGCAGAGCAGGGAGCCCGATGCGGGACTCGATCCCGGGACTCCAGGGTTATGACCTGAGCCGAAGGCAGTCGCTTAACCAACTGAGCCACCCAGGCGCCCTCTCCACCCATTCTAAATGACCGCCTTCCTGGCTAGAGTATTCTTGGCTGCCTGTTCTTCTCATTTAGTACGCTGAATGTATCTTGCCAGGCTTTTCTGGCTTGCCAGGTCTCTGTGGATAGGTCTGACATTATTCTGATGTTCCTCTTTCTGTACGTAATGAATCTCTTCCCCCTCACTGCCCTTAAGATGCTTTTCCTTGGTTCTAAGATTTGCGAGTTTTACTATTACATGCTGGGGTGGTGGCCTGTTTTCCTTGATCTTGGGAAGGGTCCTCTCTGCCTCTAGGACACGAATGTTTGTTTCATTCCCCAGATTAGGGAAGTTCTCAGCTACAATTTGCTCAAATATATCTTCTAGTCTTCTCTCTCTTTCCACCCCCTCAGGGATTCCAAAAATTCTGACATTGGAATGTTTCATCGTGTCACTTATTTCTCTGATTCTATTTTCATGGATTTTGAGTTGTTTTTCCCTGGCCTCCTCTTTTTCCTTCTTGTCTATTAATTGGTCTTCTAGATCACTAATTCGCTCTTCTGCCTTGTTTACCCTAGGTGTTAGATTATCTAGATTAGATTGGATCTCATTGATAGCATTTTTAAGTTCTGCCAATTTAACTGTCATTTCTGCCCTTAGAGCTTCCATGTTGCTATTAATCGATTTCTCCATTCTAGGTATTGCCTTCACAATTGCTACCCTGAATTCCATCTCTGACATCTTGGTTATATCTGTGTCCATTTGTAAATCTGTGGCAGAAGGAGTCACAGTCTCTGAGTCTTTCCTATTTTGGGGGTTCCTCCTCCTAGTCATTCTGTTGAGGGGTGGTTGAGGGAATGTATAGAGTCAAAATTATTGACCACAACCCAAGCAAGATGCACCTGTTTTCTAGGGACCTTAAGGTTGCTGGCCTCTTGTTTTCCTAGCCTGTCTTCTGGGGGAGGGGCCTGCCGCACTCTTACTCAGGCAACCCTGTTTGGGCAGAGTTGCCCTGCCCCCTGTGGCAGGGGATGGGCTCAGTGAAACCCATTTTTGGGGACTTTTGTTCTCTGGGGCTTTCCCTGGTGGCTTTCTGTGTCTCTTCCAAGAGTCAGAAGAGAAAAGACCATTTCCAACCTTTTGCCTCAGAGCAGAGAGATTACAGTCTGTTCTTCAATGAGCTCTCCAAGCCACATTATATCCGTTTCTGTCTGTGCTGCTATAAACTGCAGCGTCCTGGGTTGTGCGCCCCTCAGCAGCACTCCCAGTCCTCACCTCCAGGTCAGGGCACGTCTCTGCCCTTTGTGCTTCTAAAACCGCCAGCCCCCCTAGTTTGGACATGTGGCCCCTCCTCTCAGGGTTTCCATCTGGGGGGCTGCCCCATAGTCCTTTCTTCACAGTTACCGGTCTGCAAGTCTGTGCCCCATCCCTAGCACGGGAGGCTTTCGCTTACCTGTGGTGTAGGATTCCAGTGGCCAGGCTCCCTCCCCCTGCTGTTTATCCTCTGATATCTGTCCTCGGAATCATGGCTCCCCAATTCACACCTTGAAACCAACTGCCTGCGATATTTTGTTTGTAGAGATCCTGATCTATCTTCTTACATCTCAGGCTGATTTCATGGGTGTTGAGAGTGGTCTTGTAGATATCCAGCTCAATTCCGGGGACTGGTTGGAATACGGTCCCCTACTCCTCCACCATCTTTTCCTTTCCTGAGAATCATCCCCTTTGACTTGATGCTTTGCCTTCAAGATCCACTAGGGTAGCAGTCCTGCTTTTTGGGCCTGCTGTGGTGACTGTCCTGCCCCAGCATACTTCAGGCAGGGTTCCTTGGCCTCTGCTGAGCAGCTCTGCTCCACTACTTTGGGTCGGGCCCTGTCCTCATGGCTTTGGGCAGAGGTCATTTGGCCTGTGGAAAGTGAGATGATGGTCCTTGCTTTTCTAACTGATGAGGCAGCCCTGATCTCTGAATCTCCTTCAGGGTCATTCTTCCTTTGTTTTGAAGAATTGTGCCTATTTGCAGCTGAACAGCTCTGTGGTTCTGTCCCATAATATCCAAGAAGTCTGATAATTTTCATTCCTTCCCATTCATTTCAATTAAATATATTAAGAGATCTATATTTACTGACTTGTAGGATATGTAGGAGATCTATATTTACTGACTTCAGGATATATTATGAACGAAATCGTGCATGTTTGGGGTACTTAATGATTCTATTTTAGTATAAATAATGAAAACAAAAAGGAATCAAAACTCCTAGCATCATGTATATGCTGGTATATGTACTTATCTATTTATGTGTGTCTGTGAAAGTTGCCACACTCTTAGTGCCAGTCACTTGTTATGATAAGGGGGAATGAAGGAATTAATGGGGAAATGGGCATTGTTGGAACAGGATGTTGTTTAGCTTTGTCTTCAAACATTTTTGTATTTATCATTTTGCTTGCCTCAGAGTGCATGAGTCAGAAGTAAAATCTGATGTCCATTTAAAAAGATAAAATAAGGTTAAGCCAAAGAGTTTAGCAATTATCATAGATTTGAGAAATTATTTTATAATCTTGATAAGGAATTACAGCATGTAATTGAGAATTTGCAATAAAACTGGACACTAACAAATGATTCTTAAATTAGAAGTTTAAATAAGAAAACAAATAGTTTCATATGTATAAATAGTAAATCTGAATTGACACAGAAGAAAATGAATACATGTTCTCTCTCTCTCCAATGAGGGAGACTTAGGGGCTGCTCACTTCATCTTGAGATATCACAAGGAGAAAGCCAATACCAACATTTCTAGTACAGTTGTAGATCTCTTGCCTATGGACTTTGGAGACTGAACTAACACAAAATTATCTATAGAAAGACTCATTTTTTAAAAACTATTAAATTTTCATATTATTTAAGAATATATTACCTATCTGTTACTCTTCCTGAGTACTAATGCAGAAAAAGGCCTGTTCAAGACTTCAGGATCTGTGATTGAAATATATGTCCAGAACTAAAAGAATTTTAGAGAATGTACCATTTACCTAAACTGAATGGAGCCACCCATTTATGTGGGTGTAGAGTGCTCAGGATTTAGAGGTTTTCAGCTTTCTTTAAGTGTCTCTAGGTGACAGGCAACTGAGTCACAAAGATAGGTTGAAGAAGATAGTATGGCTATGTCTGTCATCTTGGAGCACACATACTCCATTGAAGTTTATTTTAAAACACTCTGACAGTTGAATAAAGCTTTATAGACTGGGCTAAGATTGTTCTATTTTTATTTTTTAAAGCCCATGTGGGGTTTTTAATAGGGTGCTGTTGACATTTTGGTGGGCAATTCTTCCTTATAAAGAATGTCCTACATATTTCAAGATGGTTATCATTGTGCACTCCCCCAACCCCCTGCGACTAAATGCACATAGCACCCCAGGTCCATCCCCACTTTTCCACTCCTGGATACTACAACAACTACTTACCTCCATGTTTTAGTGTGTCTGCTAGGAAAAGAGTTTCAGTCTGGGTTATGGGCCCCAAATTAGGGGTAGGTAATAGTGTTATTTTTTTAGTAATATGTGTTTTATCCAGATCAAACTCAAAATATGGAACAATTAATTTAATTTTGCTTTTGCTGTTGAGGTTTGTGACACTCAGTGACACTTTGTGACTCATCTTTCAAAAGAGACTTGACCTCTTTTTTAGGCAAAAGTTCATTGAAAGTGTGAAAGTTTAGGAGCAGCTGGGTGGCTCACTCAGTTAAGTGTCTGATTCTTGATTTTGGCTCAGGCCATGATCTCAGGTCAGTAAGATCAAGCCCCACATTGGGCTCTGTGCTCAGTGGGGAGTCTGCTTAAGATTCTCTCTCTCCCTCTGTCCCTCCTAATAAATAAATAAATCTTTAAAAAATGTTAAAGTTTATTATTTTAGCAAAATATTAATTATGTTTATATATTTCTTACACATTTGAAAATGTTCCAACAAGTCATTAAAGGTTGATGGGTTTTCCTGCAGTTAGGCACTCAAAAAAATGTACTGATTAAATTTTTTTTTTTAAAAGCTAATATATCAAAGAACTGTTTAAAGAACAGGAAGTGAACTAAATCTATGACCTTTCTGGCACAGTCTTTCCTCCCATCAACAGAGTTGTACATTTATGATACTATATAAATAATAAATAATGGTGGGTGACAAACCTAGAGGGAGAAAAAAGCAGGAGGTGAGGCATTCTACAGTACTGCTGTGCATTATCTTCAACACATTTGTTGCATTGTGGTTTTTTGAGGACTAGGCTTCCAGAGTGTTGCTTGCTAATGGATACTAACTAGAAGATGAGAAATCTCCCTGTCATTTACTGTGGTCAGAGAAGGAAAAGATATTTGTTGAATGGTTGGGTACACATCCCCACTGGACAGAACTTGGTTTCAAGCGTGAGTTGATATTATTTCTTAAACCAAAAAGTAGGTGGCAGGAGAGGGTATCCTGGAATGAGGAAAGAGCATGATTTTAGGTTCAGCAAAGACCTGTGTTTAAATACTAGTTTTGTTATATATTTACTTTGGGAAAGGTAATAATTCCATGCTAGGTTTTTTCATATATTTCTTCCTCATGTCTTTTTTTTTTTTTTTAAAGATTTTATTTATTTATTTGACAGAGAGAGAGACAGTGAGAGAGGGAACACAAGCAGGGGGAGTGGGAGAGGGAGAAGCAGGCTTCCCGCAGAGCAGGGAGCCCGATGTGGGGCTTGATCCCAGGATCCTGGGATCATGACCTGAGCCGAAGGCAGATGCTTAATGACTGAGCCACCCAGGCACCCCTCTTCCTCATGTCTTACAAGAGTCAGTGGAGATAATGTCTCTAGAATGCTCACTTTTTTCCCTGTCTTTCTTTTCTTTGTCTCCTCTCCTTCCCTTTCCTTCCTTTTCCTTCCAAACATTACACGTTAAATTTCACTGTAATGCATTGATGTATTCCCATACAAGTAACAAAGTTAATAGTGGAAGTAGTAATGATTTTCCACATCAGCTTACGTATTTTTTTTAGAGATACTAAAATAAAATACATGGCAGTGTGTCTCAGCTTGTAGCACTATGAAGCGGACTCAGTTCTCAGGAATGGCTCCCTAGATTAACTTAATTTCTTAGCATCAGTTGCTTCATGTTGTTGTACATATTGATACAATAAGTTTCTCTCTTGAGGAGCTTCTGTAGCAATCATAATAGCTTGTGCAGGGCCATATATAATAACCATTAACAAATAGTGACTTCGGGGTGCCTGGGTGGCTCAGTTGGTTAAGCGGCTGCCTTCGGCTCAGGTCATGATCCCAGGGTCCTGGGATCAAGCCCCACGTCGGGCTCCCTGCTCGGTGGAGAGCCTGCTTCTTCCTCTCCCTCTCCCTGCTGTTCTGCCTACTTGTGTGCTCTCTCTCTCTGTCAAATAAATAAAATCTTTAAAAAACAACCCCCCCCCAAACCACAAAAAAACAAAAAACAAAAAAACAAATAGTGACTTCATGGATTGAAAGTAAAAAGAAATAGGGACGAAACTTAAAACCTTTTCTCTTCTTGAGCCTGCTATCCAGATGTTCTGAGGAAAAAATTCTCTTGTTTGTACTTTGCCATGGGGTCCATCGGATATCGTAGAACTCTAGTTCAAAGTATATTATTACCTTTCTGTTTTTATTACTGGTTTTTGAAGTTTAGAGATACTTAGCTTTGAGTCCTTGAGATCACATTAGATCTTGTCAGGCCCATATTGTGCTCTTTAGGGTACAAGATGAATGTTGAATTACCACAGTATCTAAAAAGCAATGAAATTCTGACAAGGAAATTTCAAATCTGCTTATTACTATAAAGCAAATAATGACAAATACACATACATATATATATTTTATACATAAATTTTTACACTAAAGTTGAATTAACTTATTTCAATAATAATTTTTTGGTAAACTTACCAAGAGCAAGTCAGTGTTGTTGAAAGATTGACATGGCAAAGAGAAAGTATATAGTAAAGGGAGAAGGTCCTAAAATATTACTGATTTAAGAACATAAGTGCGTGTCAGGAAGCTTCTTTTTATTAAGAAGAACTTATTCCATCTTAAATAGGTGTCACATTTTATGTAAAAATACGGATCTTTCTTATTCTGTAACTGTAAATTGATATTTCACATATTTGAGTTTGATATGTATGTATTTTTGCCTTCAATGATACCATGCATTCTGTCCCTACTGTCTCTGACTCTATTCATTCAGGATTGGCAGGTAGAGCATCATGTAGTACTATATTATAAACTAGGTGCTTATATTCTAAATAATAGTAGTTCCTGAAATTGTCTGCCTTTTAAAAATAAACTGTAATTGTACTTATCTTTTTAGCAAATGTATTTTATGTTTTAATTATGAAATATTTGCTGAAATTTGGGAAAATTCTTAATGCTTGGAATCAAGTTGACTTGGAAGTTAGAGAAGAACAAATTTTAATAATTGCAGCAAAGGAAATTTTATCCCTTTGTAGCAGTAAGTTATGCCTATGACAGCATACTTGCTGCCCCATATCAGGCTAAGGGTGCCATTCATGAATAAGTCATGCCCTACTCATGTTTCTTTTTCATGAAGTGCATGCAAGTTTTATAGAAAAATCAAGTAATGTGCATCTTTTAAGAACCTACAATATGAAAAGGGCAAGCTCCAATATTAGGTGGTGTCTATATCTGTATAGTAAAATTTTTAAGCTCTTCCCATGCTGGGAAAGCAGCATTCAATTTATTTTAATATGACAACTTTATTCAGCTTTATTTTTTAATATAACACCTTTATTTATTTTAAAATAAAAGTTAATTTTTAATTTTAATTCTAAATAGATTTTATTATTTAGAGAAGGTTTGTTTCACAGAAAAACTGAGGGGAGGGTGTAGAGATTTTCCATGTATACCCTGCTTCCACACATGCATAGCTTCCCCCTTTATCAACAACCCCCATCAGAGCGGTGCATTTGTTACCTTTGCTGAACCTGTGTTGACACATTATCATTACCTAAAGACTATAGTTTATATTAGTGTTCACTCTCAACTTGAAGAAAAAATTAATATATATAGCATTTTTCTAGATTTCAATGTGCGTATTACAGAGAGATAAAGTTCACCTGTGTATTTGAACCTGGATATTTTTAAATTTTCCTGGAATTTTCTTCTTTGACCTGTGGGTTATTTAGAAGTGTGTTGCTTAATTTGAAAATATTTAGGGATTATTTCTGATAAATTTCTGTTCCTTATTTTTGGTTTAATTATATCATGGTTGTATTAGTTTCCTATGGTTGCTATGTAATAAATTAAAACAAACTTAATGGCTGAAAACACCATAAGTTTATTATCTTTCAGTTCAGTATTTGAGAATTATAAAATAGGTCTCACAGGGTGAAAATGGATGAATGGATGAAGATGTGAGATATATATAATATATATATTATGGATGAATATATATGGATGAATATTATATTATATTATATCATATTATATTATATTATCCATACATGGATGAAGGTGTGATATATATATATATATATATATATATATATATATATATATATATATATATATCATGGATGAATATTTTTAATCCATAAAAAGAGTGAAATCTTGGCCTTTGCAATGACCTTCATGGAGCTAGAGAGTATAATGCTAAGTGAAATGAGTCAGAGAAAGACAAATACTATATGATTTCATTCATATGTATAATTTAGGAAGCAAAACAAATGAGCAAAGGAGGGGAAAAAAAAGACAAATCAAGAAACAGACTCTTAACAATAGAGAATAAACTGATGGCTACCAGAGGGGAAGTGGGTGGGTGGGGGGATAGTTTAAATAGATGATGGGGATTAAGGAGTGCCCTTGTGATGAGCCCTGAGTGATGTATGGAAGTGTTGAATCACTATATTGTATACCTGAAAGTAATATTACACTTTATGTTAACTACACTGGGATTGAAATAAAAAATTAATAAAGAAATAAAAAAAAAGCCAAACTACTTATATTGTGATGAAATATGTTACTTGAAAGAAGGTTTATACACAGTGTAGTTTCAAGCTTAAGCACATGACTTTTTTTCTTTTTTTTTTTTTTTACAGCTTGCATATTTATTGAGCAAATACTATTAAAATAGCTAAAATAAATTGGGTACTTGTGAGTGCATCAGTAAAGATCACACTCTTAGAAAAGCCTGCATTTTCAGTGGTGTTCGACTGCAGCTCTACATAAATGCCAAAGATTCGAAGTACTTACTGTTTTCTTCCTTTACTTATACAGCTGATATACCTATTCTAACAAAGGAGGGAGGAGGAGGAAAATGCACAAGAAACAGTCAGAAGAGGAACAGGGCAGAACAAAGCCTGCTCTGTCAAAGGAAGAGCTAAAAGACAGTTACATAAAAATTGATGTGAACTTTCAGACTGGCTAACACAACAGCAATCCATGAGTAGATGGTATTCTCTGGTTTTATTTTTGTTTATCCATTTCATTGGGAGCAAGGACAAAAATGTAAAATCTACACCTTGCTGATCAAAACTGCTGAAAAAGAGGGCTCTGCTTTTTTTAAAAAAATTACAAAGACATTTTTTCCAACTTAATTTTTGGGAAAGGTGTAATATTTGTATCCCTACTCAGATGCTTTCATAAAATACAGATATACAGACAATTGATGAACATAAATTACTAGGCTGGTCACATCTAAATGAAAAAAAGAATGGGGACTCTCAGTTTTCAGCTTCTGCAAGAACCTGTGTGAGTGAAAATGCAGGAGTGGGCCACTTATGTGAGAGCAGAGGGAGTTTGAGTTGTGGAAGACATCGTTGTCAAGAACCAGGCCTGAAGGCCCACCTGTAAGGGTTATAAATGTGAATTCATAGTGTAAAATTCTGAGCATTTTCACCTGGGTCAGAAAGAGTAAAAACTGGTTTGATGATACCTATTTGCCCACTGTAAATTCTCAAAAGCAAAGCTCAGAGTCCCATAGTTTCTTCTTATACTTGATTTACACCGAAAAAAATCCCATAGATGATACCATGACCTCATCAATACCCATACACCATATGTAATACAAATGGAGGTGTTACAGTTAAAAAGAGTAGAGGTGACAGATGCCTGGGGAATGGAGTTCATTGCTGCCAACTGGAGTCAGGGAATCAGCCTCAGTCTCATCACCCTTCTTGAGGTTCACTTCCTTGGGGACAGGAAGTCTTCCCTTAGGAAGCCTTCCCTCCATTTCCTTATTTGGAAATGGTTCTTGACTGACCCAGAGAGTTCTGGGTAATAAACCATTTTGAGAATCATAACATTCTTGGCTTTGCATCTTCCCTCTCTTAAGTCCAGGGAGACCAATAGACAAAAGCTCTGCTCCCTCTTCACTCTCTTCTCTTTACACCTGAAACACAAATGTGGATGAAAAAGGGCATCATACTAGAAAGGCAGCTGGTGGGGAGGGAGGCACATGACTTTTTCCCTATGTTTCTACATATAAGTTTAAAAACACTTACATCTTAAAGAAGATATTACTTGAGGGATGGTTTATACACAGTGTAGTTTCAAGTGGTTAAGCTCATGGCTTGTCCGATATGCTTCTACACATAAATTTACCAACACTTATATCTTGATGAAAGGAAATATTACTGGAAAGATGCATTATACACACTGTTGTTTCAAAAAAAAAAAAATCAAGATGACAGTAAAGCTATATTTTTTTCTGGCGTCTCTAGGGGAGAATCCATTTCCTTGCTCTTTCCAGCTTTTAGAGGCTCCCCATAATCCTTGGCTCATGGGTCTCTTCCTCCATCTTCAGAATCAGCAATGTTGTGTTGAGTCCTCATGTTGCTATCCTTCTGGTTCTCCCTCTTCTATCTTCTCCGACTTTTAAGGACCTTGTAGATAACATTGGGTTCATTTGAAAAATCCAGGTACTGTCTGTATTTTAAGGTCACTAAATTAGCAGTCTTAATTTCATTGGTGACCCCAATTCCTATCTTCCATGTAACCTAATGTATTTACAGGCTTCGGGAGTTAGTACACATCTTTACGGGTCCATTGTTCTGCCTGTCACACTGAGAAAACATACTTTGGGTGATTTCAATCCTTAAAAATTTTTGAGATTTGTTTTATGGCCAGAAATATGGTGGATCTTGTTGAGTGCTCCATGTGTACTTGAAAAGAATGTGTTTTCTGTTTTATTGAGCTGGAGGATCAATTAGATCAAGTAGAATATATCCTTACTGACTTTTCTATTTGTTAATTACCAAGAGAGGAGTGTTGACATTTCCAACTGAAATTGAGAATTCTCTATTTCCACTTTTAGTTAAACCAGCTTTTGCTTCATATACTTTGAAACTCCATTTTTAGGTACATAGGTATTTAGGATTATCATGTTCTCTTGGTGAATTAACCATTTTGCCATTATGAAATATTCTTCTTTATATCTGGTAATATATCTTGTTCTGAAAACTACTTTGTTTGGAAATAAGCTCTAGCTTTCTTATGATTGGTTTCCATCATGTTATTTTATCTGTGTCATTATATTTAAAGTGGATTTCTTGTATGGAGTATATAGTTGGTTTGTCTTTTTAAAACATATAATTTGAGGGGTGCCTGGGTGGCTCAGTTGGTTAAGCATCTGACTCTTGGTTTTTGCTCAGGTCATGATCTCATGGGTCGTGGGATTGAGCCCCCCATTTGGCTCTGCACTCAATGGGGAGTCTGCTTGAAGATTCTCTCCCTCTGCCCCTCCCCACACGTTCTCTCTCTCTCTCTCTCAGATAAATAAATCTTAAAAAAAAAATATATATAATTTGACAACTCTGCCTTTAAATTTAGGCTTTTAGGCCATTTGTATTTAATAGAATTTTCTATATGATCACATTGAAATGTATTGTTAAATTTCAAGGTAGACTTACTTTTTTTTTTTTTTTTTTAATATTTTATTTATTTAGTCATGAGAGACACACACAGAGAGAGGCAGAGGCAGAGGGAGAAGCAGGATCCCCAAGGAGAAGGGAGCCTGATGCGGGACTTGATCCCAGGACCCTGGGATCATGACCTGAGCCGAAGGCAGATGTCCAACCATCTGAGCCACCCAGGCACCCCGTAGACTTACTTTTTTTAAGAGCAGTTTTAGATTCCTAACAAAATGGAGCAGAAACTACAGAATCTACATACCTTTGGCATCTTCACCCCAGCCTCCCCCACTATCAACATCCCACACCAGAATGGTGTGTTTACTACAGTTGATGAACTTATCCTGACACATCATTATTACCCAAAGTCCATCGTTTATACTGGAGTCACTCCCGGTGCTATAGAGTTTATGGGCTTGGACAAATGTACAATGACACATATCCACTATTACAGTATATTATAGAATAGTTTTACTGCCCTAAAACTCCTCTTTTCTCTGCACACTCATCTTTTCCTCTCTCCCACTCCATGGTAACCACTGATTCTCTCATCATCTCTCTCTACAGTTATGCTTTTTTCAGAATGTCAAATAGTTGTAATCATACAGTATGTAGCCTTTTCACTTAGTAAAATCTATTTAAGGTTCCCCCATGTCATTTCATGACTTGTTGGCTCATTTCTTTTTAGTGCTGAATAAGATTCCTTTGTCTGGATGTACCACAGTTTACTTATCTGTTCACCTACTGAAGGACATCTTGGTTGCTTCCAAGTTTTGGCAATTATGAATAAAGCTACTATAAACATCAGTGTGCAGGTTTTTGTACGGACATAAGTTTTCAGCTCCTTTGGCTAAATACCAATATGCATGATGACTGGATCATATGGTAAGAGTATGTTTAGTTTTGTAAGTAGCTGCCAAACTGTCTTCCAGAGGGACTGTGCAATTTTGCATTTTCACCATCAGTGAATGAGAATTCTTGTTGCTCCACAGCCTTGCTAGCATTTGGTGTTGTCAGTGTTCTGGATTTTGGCCATTCTAATGGATGTGCAGTGATATCTCACTGTTGTTTTAATTTGTATTTCTCTCATGACATATAATGTGGAACATCTTTTCATATGTTTGTTATCTGTATATCTTCCTTGGTGAGGTGTCTGTTCAGGTCTTGAACCTATTTTTTGTTTGCTGTTGAGTTTTAAAAGTTTGTATATTTTGGATAATAGTCCTTTATCAGATAGGTCTTTGCAAATATTTTCTCCCAGTTTGTAACTTGTCTTCTTGTTCTCTTGACTGTGTCTTTTGCAGAGCAGAAGTTTTAAAATTTAATGAGGTCCAAATTATTATTACTTCCAGGGGTTGTGCCTTTGTGCCTTTTATGTTTTATTTAATGTCATTGCCATATATTTAAAAAGTCATTAGTTTTTCTTCTGTTTTCCTCAGTAGTTTTATAGTTTTGTGTTTTGCATTTAGGTCCATGATCCGTGATGAGTTATTTTTTGTGGAAGGTGTAAGGTCTCTTTTTTATTTATTCTTTGTTCCATGTTTTCTTTTTTCTACATTTTTTTGAGTTAACTCAAAAGTTAACTAATTTCATCTGTGTTATTGGATTGTAAGCTCTATGTCTCTGTGTTATCTTAGTGGTTGCTCTAGGGTTTAAAATATTAATCTTTAATGTATAATGGAGTACCTTCAAATAATATTATACCTCTTCATGTATAGTGAAAGAACTTTATAATAGGACATTTTCTTTGGTTCTATCCTTTGTGCAATTTTTGTCATATATTTTATTTCAACATTTTATGAACTCTATATGATATGTTATTTTTTTCTCTAAAGAGTAAATTATTCTTTAAAGAGATTGAAAAAGCAAGAAAAATAGCCTGTGTATCTGTCCCTATAGTCACAGATCTGGTGCTCTTTATTCCTTTGTGTTTCCATATTTTCATCTAGCATCACTTTCCTTCTTTCTGAATAACTTCCTTCAAGAATTCTAATAGTCCAGATCTAATGGCAATTGAGTCTCCCAACTTTTGTTTGTTTACACATCTTCATTAATTTACCTTCATTTTGGAAGATAGTGTCACTGGGTATAGAATTCTAGTTTTCTTTCAGTATTTTAAACATGTTACTCTCTTTACTTCTAGCTTGGAGAGTTTCTAATGAGAAATATGCTTAATATTCTTGTTTTTGTTACTCTTTAGGTCATGTTCTTCCCCCATCCCTAAATGCTTTTAAGATCATCTCTTCATCACAGGTTTTTAGCAATTAAATTATGATGTGCCTGGTTATATATTTCTTTCTGTTTATTACTTTGGGCTACATTGACACTCTTTGGCCTGCTTTTATAATTTTTATCAAATTTGGAAAATGTGTGGTTACTCTTTCTTTAAATCTGTTCTTTCTTTTCCCCTTCTTTGTGAGACTGAGATTGCAAATTATTAGACCACTTGCTATTGTCCCACAAGTCATTGATCTCTGTTTCTTTGCTATCTTTTCCTTTCTTTGCTTCATATGTAATAATTTCTCATGCTGTGTCTTCAGGTTCACAGATCTTTTCTTCACTGTATCATCTGTTAATCTCATCTAGCATTTTTTTTTTAAAAGATTTTATTTATTTATCTGACAGAGAGACAGCAAGAGAGGGAATACAAGCAGGGGGAGTGGGAGAGGGAGAAGCAGGCCTCCTGCTGAGCAGGGAGCCCGATGCAGGGCTCGATCCCAGGACGCTGGGATCATGACCTGAGCTGAAGGCAGATGCTTAATGACTGAGCCACCCAGGCGCCCTTCATCTAGTATATTTTTAATCTCATCTAGGACAGTGTAGTTTTCATCTCTAGGAGTTTCATTTATTTTTGTTTAATTTTGATAATATCTGTTATGTCTCTCCTCATTATGCCCATGTTTTTCTCTATATTCTTTTTTTCTTTTTTTAAATTGAAGTGTAGTTGACATACATTATATTAATTTCAGGTGTACAGCATAGTGACAACATTTATATGCATTATGATGTGATCACTACCATAAATCTAGCTTCTGTCACCATATGAAGTTGTTACATATTATTAACCAATATATTCTCAATACCATACATTGTATCTCTGGTCCAGGGCATCGTTTAGTCCAGGCCTAAATTAGTTTCATTTCTGGGAGATACCCTTCTGAAGATTTTAATTTATCTTACTAGAATTATGATGTCTTTCTACTCTGACTGATGGGAACACAAACATTTCCCAGACCTGTACAGTCTCAGAGAATTATCTACTCTTCTGCAGGTAGAGAGGGGTAGGGTTGGGCCCTGTTACTCTATCATGGTCAGGAATGAGGTCCTATAGGATATTTTTGAATTATGAACTAATTTTCTTCAATGGGTATGTATAATGCTATTCCATTTTTTTATTTGTTGTGTGAGCTTATGTAATTTTTTCAAAGAATTTGTTCATTTCACCTGTCATGAGATTTATTTGTGTAAGATTGTTCATGATATCTCATTATTATTCTTTAATGTCACTAGAATCTGTAATATCTCATCTTTAATTCCCAGTATTGGTGAATGTGGGGCCCAGAGTGCTTAGAGCATTTCTCTCAGTTCTCCTCCTCTGCCATGCCCCCAGACTTCTGCAGGCCCTGTACACCTGTGCCTCAGAGTGAGGTGGGTCTGTCTCATATCTTCTGCTTTTCTCCTAATATCCCTCATTAACAAATTTTTCCAGTTTTATTAAGAAATAATTGACAGTTGGAGTAAATAAGTGGTATGATATATGGCTGTATGAGCTTTTGCAAACTAATTGTTGAATTTTCAGGAATTTTGCAAGCAGTTTTTAAACACAGCCTTTATTTATTTTTTTATTTTGTATAACTCAGTATTTTTTTTTTTTTTAAAGATTTTATCTATTTGAGAGAGAGAATGAGAGACAGAGAGCACATGAGAGGGGGGAGGGTCAGAGGGAGAAGCAGACCCCCTGCCAAGCAGAGAGCCCGATGCGGGACTCGATCCCGGGACTCCAGGATCATGACCTGAGCCGAAGGCAGTCGCGTAACCAACTGAGCCACCCAGGCGCCCCTATAACTCAGTATTTTATTACAAAGCAAACCACTCATTTAACCACTTCCAGAACAAGAAATAGAATATTGCCAACACCCTTTAACACTTATTCATACTTCATCCCAATCACTGTGTCTGCCCTCCTTACATATATAACCACTGCCCTGATTTGATGGTGATCAATTTCTTGCTTTTCTTTCTTGTTCCACTTAAGCATATATTTCTAAATACTATAACTTAAAGTTGCATGTTTTTAAACTTTATATAAATGTAATCATGCACTAAGTATAATTTTTACCTGACTTATTTTATTCAACATTACATTTATGACATTCATCTATGTCGTTAAATGTAATACTGTAATACTGTTGTAATGCTGTAGCGTAATCCACAGTTACATGATACAGAACATTTTCGTGTCTCCAAAAATTTATTTCAGGTGGCTTCTGTAGCAATCCCCAACCTGCTAAGAGGTAACCACTCTTTTAATATATTCCACTTTAGAGTAGTTTTCCTGTTCTAGAATATCATATAAGTGAGATTATATATAGTATATATATGTTTGTGTTGGGCATTATGGTTATGAAATTCATTGTATTATTATGTGTATCAGTAGTTCATTCCTTTAATGTGTAAGTAATATTTGTATGAATATACTATAATTTTTCCACTCTTCTTTGAATAATATTTGAGTTTTTTCAATTTGTTTGCTATTGTGACTATAGTTGCTATAAATATTCTTTTTTTAAATTTTATTTTATTATGTTAATCACCATACATTACACATCCTTTATTAAGAATTAAACTACAGGGGCACCTGGGTGGCTCAGTCATTGAGCGTCTGCCTTCAGCTCAGGTCATGATCCTGGGGTCCTGGGATCAAGTCCCACATCAGGCTCCTTGCTCAGCGGGGAGCCTGCTTCTCCCTCTGCCGTTCCGTGCCACTCTGCCTACTTGTGATTCCTCTCTCTCTCTCTCTCTGTGTCAAATAAATAAATTAAATCTTTAAAAAAAAAGAATTAAACTACAAAAAAAGAAATAATTGACATATATCACTGTATAATTCCAAGGTATAAAGTATGATGGTTTGATTTACATGTGTTGTAGAATAATTACCCCAATAGTTATCCATCATCTCATATAGATAAAAAGAAAGAAGAAAAGGAAAAGAAAACAATTTTTTTCCTTGAGAACTCCTAGTATTTACTCTCTTAGCAACTTTCCACTATATCATATAGCAGTTGTTAGCTATAGTTATCATGTTGTACATTACATCCCTAGTATGTACTTATCTTATAACTGGAAGTGTGTACCTTCTGATCACTTTTCTCCAATCCCCACTGTTCTGACTTCTTCCACAAATCTGATCTCTTTTTCTATGATTTTTTTTAAAGATTCCATTTATAAGTGAGGTCATACAGTGTTTGTCTTTCTTTATTTTAAAAAAGATTTTATTTATTCATTTGAGAGAGAGAGAGAGCACAAGCAGGGGGAGAGGCAGAGGGAGAAGCAGGCTTCCTGCTGAGTTGGGAGACCAACATGGGGCTCGATCCCAGGACCTGGAGATGATGACCTGAGCCAAAGGCAGATGCCTAACCATCTGAGCCACCCAAGTGCTTGTCTTTCTCTAACTTATTTCACTTAGCATAATGCCTTTCAGAATCCATGTTGTTGCAAATGGTAGGATTTCTTCATTTTTTTATAGCTAATATTACCTTGTATATATACACACCACATTTTCTTTATCTGTTGATCTATTGGTGGACACTTAGATTTTTTTCATACCTTGGCTGTTGTAAATAATGCTGCAGTGAACATGGGCATGCTGGTATCTTTTCAAGTTTGTGTATCTGTTTCCTTTGGATTTATTCCCAGATGGGACTCATGGACATTTGATGAAGATCTGTGGAAAAGGTGCAGATTCTTTTTGTTTAGTTCTCCCAGGGATTCTAAAGTCTCATGCTATCCCCTACTTGGTGTTTAAAGTTTAGTTAAAATTTCAGCTGTTTTCTTCTCACCTGTGTCTAAGGTGGGGCTTCCCTCCTACTCCCATATCTTCGCCAAAGATGCAAGCAGTCAAGGAGGGTCAGTATTTTCTGGATTATAGCTCATTGGACTTGATGCATTCTCAGCACACTAATGGACATAAAAACATCTGTGATTTTATAGGTAATCTGTCTTGCTATTGTTAGAATGTAAGTGATGTTCTTCTCAAGTTTCTACATTTTCTTTTACTGTCCATGCTGAAGGTTGCTGCTAATAGAGACCAATGCTGGCACTGAAGAAGAGGAGCAGGGATGATTGGAATGCTTCTTCCCTAGGGGCTAGTTCTCACTGCCAACTGCAACACTGACTCAAGTTCTTACTCCCTGTTTCAAATGGGTAAGTGTTGTATCTGGAGGCTTTTGCAGAGCTTTCCATCCTATGCCCTATAACTTGCTATTTTTTTAAACTTTTAATTTTTTTTATTTTTCATTATATTCAGTTAGCCAACATACAGTACATCATAAGTTTCTGTTGTAGTGTTCAACGATTCATTAGTTGTGTATAACACCCAGTGCTCATCACAACACATGCCCTCCTTAATACCCAATCACCCGGTAAACCTGCTATTTTAATCATTTTTTTTCTTTTTTTAATTTGAATTCAGTTAGCCAACTTATAGTACATCATTAGTTTCAGATTTAATAATTTTATTTTATGCTTAGAGTTGTTTTCCCCTGTCTATAATTAAGTACCTTTATGACATGAGTGTTACTAAGATGGGTTTAAAAATATGAGTGTGATGTTGAATATATTTATCTATGCTACTTCAACTGTGTTTATGTTTTGTCCTTCATTGCCTTGTGTATTACTAAAAATTAATACTCAAGTGAGGGTTTTGTCTTCCTCACCTTATAACATATCACTAAGGATGACAATGGCAGTTATTTAAGATTTCTCAGTGTTCGTACTATGATAACCTTATATTCAGAATGTTGTAAAGAGGCTTTAGGTCACTTATTTTGGGGTAGATTTATTCTGGTCTTACATCACTCAAAAAGTGTAGAATTTTCTCGAGAGACTCCCAAATATTACTTGTTTCCCTCCTGCAATTCTGCTGAAATGCACTACTGAAAAATCATTGAAAATTTAATTGTTTTCTTATTGTTGTATTTTAGTAAATAAGTAAAAATAAGCTTGGTTCATGAAGTTTATAAAGCCTACACATTTCCCTTTGTTCTTCATCTTGACTAATTGAATTTTTATGCAATGAATCAGTCACTCAAACCACTTATTCATGACTTTTAGCTCATCCTCCAAATTCATGTCATGAAGTCTCATCTTGTGAATATGTCATCTCCTCTCCATCACCTCTCCATGCCACTATCCTAGTCCGAGCCTGCATGGCTTCTCATTTTACTTTTATTGGCTGCAACAGAAGGCTGCTACATGATTTTGTAGGTTTCAAAAAGACTCGTTACTGATATTTCTTTTGGTTTAGCTTTGCATCACAAAGAAGGCAATTTTCAAAAGTTAACTGAAAAGAGCCCACATGAATATCAGCAGCCATTGGTACAAAACCACTTTTAGCTTTAGCTATCATTTACAAAGAAAGTAGTCTAGAGGAATAGCATGTTTTAATAGGCAACTCAGATTTTCAGAAAGCTGTTGACAATAGGCTATTTCCAGACAGAGGCAAGATTAGAAATGGGATTGCTGGAGCATACACTGTCTGGGACCCTAGAAACCTAGAAGACTGACTTGGACCTAGGAGGACTTTCTCCTTGTGAGTTTCAACATGCTGGTGTACAACTCAGTTAATATGAGCAGGAGCCAGATAGATGTCAGATGTGTTTCCTTCACCCTTCCAGAGCCACTCTCCACCACTCTCTGCTTTGTGCCCTATACGTACAAAGCACCTTTAGTTCTGCATCAGTGGATTTTCTTAGACTTTAGCTTCTGGTTGGGCATGGCCAATGAGAGATACTGCAGAAGATCAAAAGGTGACAGCTCAGTGAGGTCAGGTTTTTATTCATCAGATTTGGCCCTGCCACATTGCCAAAGTATTGGCTGTTTCTCTCCTATGGCCCCTCTTCTGCCTCTTCGGCCACAGGGGTGGTTGCAGCCCCACAATTACTAGCCAAAAGGCACTGTGCCATACCTCAGTGGTTTCTTTTACTCCCACCTGCACTTTCTAAATAGTTCTTCCCTTCAGTTACCTTATTCGAGTGGGTCATCTGTTTTCTGCTGGGACTGTGGCTAATGTAGGTGATACTCAAAATACTCAATAACTTGTAAGCCAAGGGCAACAACTAATTAAAACAGATGCAGCTGTAAACAAGCAGTAAGGCTGCACCAGTACATATTATGTAAGTATCCTTGCTGGGCATAGAATGTGAAAGAAGTATTTTGTAAGTGATAGTAGGTACCCAGTGTCAAAGTTTACAGTTAAAAAAAATAAAGTAGGTTTAAGATCTGTAATAACATCTTTCCTATTCTCTTCCCCTACAATGTACTATCTAAGTAGCAGAGAAAGAGAGCCTCGGGAGGGCAACCCCATTACCAAAGTGTGGTGATTACACACTGTCAGCTGAGTTGTGTATCCCTTACTCTGGGTGGAACCCCAGGTGTATTTTTGGCCTACAGCCTTCTTGTGAGGCCAACAAAGTAAGTATTCTAGCCTCTCCCTCCAAATCTTGCTCTTAAATCCACTAATACATCAGATTTATACATACACAGAAACCGTTTTCAAGCACACAGCCTCCTATGATTATAACTACTCGCACCTTCAGCCTAAACCAGTGTCTCTTCCTAGTCCAATGCAATAGTTTTTCTGTGTGATGAGTACTTCCCCTCAGATAGCGTCCCTTCCTCTGTGCTGGGGACATGTTCACCATGCCCAGCACCGCTATTGCTATGTCTGCCAACCTTTCCTGGAAACAGCCGGGCAGAATTCATCACTGTTCTCTGTGCTCCAAGGCGCTTCTCAATCTGTATTGTGATTAACAGTGCATGTTTCCGTCACCGTTGCTCGATTTTGATCTCCTTGAAAGCAGGGACCAAGTCTTTTCATCTTTATAACCTTAGGGCTTACAACACTGTATGTGATAGACTCGACAAACATCTGTTGAGCTGAATTCATTGAATTCAGTTCCTGCAGGTTTGATGGCGAGCGTGTGACAGACCAGGGATTCAAACCCAGTTCTCCTGTGACTCACGGGTCCACACTCTGATCCCTGTCACAGGGGGCTGTGGTTCCTCATGCTTTCACAGCAGTGGTTTCTCTAATAGATGCAAGTTTATTTTTGTTAATGTTAGGTTTGCCTCATATCTTAGGAGATTGATGATTTCTTATGTGTCTTCTAGCTCTGATTTACATGTACATCGATTAGTTTTGTGTTCTTTGTACCACAGATCCAAAAAATAAGAAGAGTTCCAAAACATGCCATTGAAAATAAGAATTTTTTTTTTTTTTTACAAGCTCTAGTCCGATTCTTTTCTTTCGTGGTAGGGAGCCAGAGCAAAAGGAGAGGCAGAGGTATATAAACTGTTCGCATAATACCACAGAGAGCCTGATGTATAGTAATGGGTCCAGGATCGTAAACGTCTCTCTTGGCACTCTTACACTGTCAGATTATTACTGTGTTCTCAGATTCAGCTGAATGTGTTCAAGGATCTTCTTTGGTCTGAAAGGTCAGCTGCTTTTAGTTGTGCACTGGTAGAATACTAATATGTCCTTATTCAAATTACCTGCTACAGCACTTATTAAATTGATGGCCTTGTGCTCTAATTTAATACTGGTGTCGTTCAGAGGCGGGCTGCTGCAGCACTCTGTGCTGAACTGGGTGATGCTGAGGCAAAGTTCAAGCTGAAACCGTGGTTTGGGGCTGCATTTTCCCACTAAATTAGCAGTCAGATGCAGTGTATAATTAATTAGCACAAACGAGGGAAAGCTTGTCATTTAATAAGACTTTTTTATTTCCACATTACACAAACAGTGGGAATTGATCCATTAAGTGCCTGGCTATTAATGCTGTTTAATGTATGTCTGGTTGTTAAATTGAGATGTCTAGGTACATACGTCCAGAGTTTAGGAGCTCCTCGTAGTTTGTTCAGTATTTGCTCAGATTTGAAGTCATGTTCCACAGAATCAATAATAGCTTCATTACTGAATTTGAGCCTGATTCAAACATGCATATGGATTTAAACGGAATGTTTCAGTGTGGTCTCAGAAATGAGTTTCCTTATATATGTCTTAAAGTCCAGCTAGTCCCCTCCCCCAGAATTAAATATTGCATTGTGTTTACAGCATTCTCTGCTTCCTTTCTTTTTGATATAATCCTTGCCTGCAATTGCCTAAGGTGGAGAATAACTTTTTCTTCGCGGTCGTATTCAGCATAGTTCATGGAATCATAGTAGGAACGAGCCTTATGAAATCCACAGAATGAGATTTCAGCTGTCCTGCCAAGATGGCTAGAAGGGCACATGGTCTTATCTGCGGCCTGAGTATCATGCAAAGCGTTGGATGTTTGAAACAGCACCAACCTCATCTTTTTTCTAAAAATGATTAAGGATGATTCACAGTTTTGTGAACAGGTTATTCATAGTTGGGAGGTGATTAACAAATGCGTTCTTTAGAGTAAGTATCATCACATCTTACGTGTACAAATGATAACATTAAATTTTTTTTTTTTTTTTTTTTAGTTAATGCAGACAGGAAAACTAAAAACCTGAATGTGAAATGACTTCAAAAAGGGGGTAATTTGTTTGAACAGTTGATGAGGGTCATTTGCCACATGGAAAAATTACTGTATTTGCCAGTGTCCATCACATTTAAATTAGTGAAGTTACTCCCTATATGAATTATTAACTATCAAAGAAATTGTGTATATATGTGTCTTTTTGTGTACACACATATATATGAAAAGGTATCTTGAAGACTCTTAAAAAAGACCACTGAACATAATCATAAAACTATGTCAACATTTCTGATTTTTTTCTTATAAACTGAGAAAACTTTCTACAGGTTTACATAGGGAATATTAAGGCTGTATTATTGTTAAAGGATACCACTAGGGATTATTTTTTCTTATATAATTAGCAGAAATATTTGAGCTGTGAAAATTTTGTACTGAAGAATGATGAATTAAAATGTCTGTGGCATAAAATACTCATGTTTTGGGGCCAGTTCAGATCTGTGTTATTGCACTTACCTTATTCTGCCTTATATTATAGTCAGATGTTTCCATGCTTGTCTCCTGTCCTGACTGAAAGTCCTCTAATGCTGGGGCATGTCTAAGTATGGCATTATACTTTTAATTTTTTTATTATTTTGGCACAATAAAAAATCTATAGTGCATTTGTGTGGTACTGAGGGGAAAACTTGTTTAATTGAATGGTCAATTATCTTAAAAAGAAAGTAAGGAAAATATTTCCTCATGCTCAATCCACATAATGCCAAAAAATTAATTTATTGGGCTGGTAAATACATAATTTTGGATCTTCCATTACATTTCCTGCCTGGCCAATTTCTCAAACAGTAACAGAACTACCTTCATGATGTCATTGTCTTTTTCTCAGGGAGAAAGTTTTGTGATTATTTGTTCACTAACTCATTCATTGATTCACTCATTCATTAATTCTCCAACAGTTAATCAGGGTTATTTTATGCCGATAACTCAGTAGTACACAAATATATTGAAAGTTTTTTTTTTTTAACCATTTCCCTTTTTATGGTATACACTGCTTTTTCAATGACTTTATTTATCAAATAAAATGCATTTTCATCACCTGCTAAACTTGTTAAGCTTTTGTGTTAGAATTAGAGCCAGTCACCAGTACTTTCAGTTCTGCCTCCTTAAAGTTAGGTATATAAAGTATAGATTTGGCAAATGGCTTGTGAGAAGTGTGTGATATGTTACATTGTCTTCTCTCTGGCACTCTGGCCATGGAAACCTGTGTAGAGATAATTGTCAACCTGAGTCCCTGGGTTTCTACAGTAAATAGAACCTCTTATCCACCTGTTGACCAGGTGGTAAGTTAGAAAGACAATTTGGGTACTAATAGTTGGGTATTGTTCACTTCCACTAAATAGTCTTGCCTATCCTACTCTGTAAGTTATTATAAATATGTTTTCTTCTTGAATGCAATACCTGAAAAGTAAGCAAAGAGAAAGGAACATTTTTAAAATATATATTCAAAGCCATTTTGGCTCCATAGAACAAAATTTGGTAGAGTATCCCAATTTTTCATGATTTTTAAGTTTATATATAAAAATAGTAGCCTATAGACTAAAATTTAAGTTATGCTTAAATTTTTTATTTAAGCATATGCTGTGACAATTTTTTATTTTTAATTAACCAACAAAAGAGTACCTTAAAACTTTATAACTCTTCCTAAACCCCAGCAAGACTGTGGTTTACCTAATTGTGTGAATGGCATGTCTAATTTGTAATACTGGGTCAAAGAACAGAATGACAAATCTCATTTTTTTCATTGGTATACTTAATAGAATTTTTGATATACTTGGATAATTTGGATAATTACTGATCTTAAAACAGTTTTGGCCCTAAAAATACAACTCATGAGCAACATTATGTTGAGATATAAATAAAATTTACTTCACGGTAAATTCTGTCGACTTTAACCTTTTCATACTTTTATTATATAGTATTTATTGATATTAACAATTCTAATTAAAAATTTTCAGGAGTAGTAATATTTAAAAACTACTAGTCTCTTGGTTTGGGCTCTGATCTTTTTTTTTTTTTTGACAGAGAGAGAGAGAGCGAGAGCAGGAACACAAGCAGGGGGAATGGGAGAGGGAGAAGCAGGCTGCCTGCCAAGCAGGGAGCCCGATGTGGGACTCGATCCCGGGACTCCGGGATCATGACCTGAGCCGAAGGCAGACGCTTAACGACTGAGCCACCCAGGTGCCCCTGGGCTCTGATTTTTAAATCTCAGTTTAACACAATTATTTTTAAACCTGTCATCTGTAAAGATGTAGGAAATGAATAATAAATGTTAGCTAACTACTGATGGGCTCATGTGAGAATATTTGAGTTCTTTTTTTAAAATATCTTTGGAATAAAGGACAACATTAATCTGCACATATAAAATAATAAAAATTTAGAGTGAATTTTTAATTAATGAATACTGAATAAGCAAAGGGCAATATGCAAATACTTAAATCTGTTCTTTAAATGTCATAGTGGACAATTGTTTGGAAAGTAAATTATAGCAAAAAACCTTTAATTGGAGTTTGGTTTATATTGAGATTTGGAAATAATGAGTTTTTTTTATGTTGAATTTTTTAACCAGGCTGACTTTAATACATCTAAATAAGATTTGTGGTTTGGTACTTATTCATTTTATTACTCTATATTGTACATCTGAATAAACCATGATCTCAATAATAAAGTCAAGCTATATCTTTAAAATGGCTACCAAATTAAGAATCTAGAACATTCTATAAGATTACATCTTTGTTATACTATATTCAACTTCTTAAAACTGATGACTCTCTCATAAATTCCCATTAGGTGGTTGGGATGGTTATATACAGTATTGCCCATTAAAAATAACTTTTTGAGCAGAAAAGTGAGTGGAAACTTAACAGTTATTAACTTAAAAAAAAGTATTAGAACATATAAAGCCTACAATGAAGTGTATTACAGTATCTGGGAAGTTATGTGGTTAAAATGGTCAAAAATGTTTCAGTTCTCTATTTGCTCTACAAAGTTAACAAGACATTTCCATATTTTGAGTGATTATTCTTCTAACCTGCCCAAAGTTTTATGACTTTTTGTATGCTTTGAGTCTCTGATTTTTTTCTAAGACATTTTCTCTTTTTTTCCTTTGTTTTTTAATAAAGATTTTATTTAAGATATTTTTTCTAAATAAATTTTGTTAAAAATAGATTTGGTACATCCTCATTTATAATAGAAATAAGAGGAAAATGATTTTAATGCTTAAAAGGAAAAATGACTAATTAGATTATTGTGGTAAGTGAAATTTGATATAATCATTAATATGATACAAAAGTATACATGAAGATATGCAAAGGTATTTGCAGTATATTGCTAGTAAAAATTAAGTTAAAAATAGTATGGATGACTCTGATCCTATTATAAATACATTTTATGTTAGTTTTCTTTTTACATATGCATACATACAGTATATGCATGTCTATATCTGTGTACATGCATGTACAAAAGACTGGATGCATGAATAAATAGGAGGAGAGACTAAAGATCTTTTTAATTTTATTTTTTTGTTATTTGAATTTCCTTTTTTTTAAATCTTTTTTTATTCTTATGTTAATCCCCATACATTACATCATTAATTTTAGATGTAGTGTTCCATGATTCATTGTTTGTGCATAACACCCAGTGCTCCATGCAGAATGTGCCCTCCTCAATACCCATCACCAGGCTAACCCATCCTCTCACCCCCCTCCCCTCTAGAACCCTCAGTTTGTTTTTCAGAGTCCATCGTCTCTCATGGTTCGTCTACCCCTCCGATTTCCCCCGCTTCATTCTTCCCCTCCCGCTACCACCTTCTTCTTCTTCTTTTTTTTTTCTTAACATATATTGCATTATTTGTTTCAGAGGTAGAGATCTGAGATTCAACAGTCTTGCACACTTCACAGCGCTTACCAGAGCACATAGCCTCCCCAGTGTCTATCACCCAGTCACCCCATCCCTCCCACCCCACCCCCCACTTCAGCAACCCAGTAGTGCAATTGCTGGATCATATGGTAGCTCTATTTTCAACTTTTTGAGGAGCCTCCATACTGTTTTCCAGAGTGGCTGCACCAGCTTGCATTCCCACCAACAGTGTAGGAGGGTTCCCCTTTCTCCGCATCCCCGCCAACATCTGTCATTTCCTGACTTGTTAATTTTAGCCATTCTGACTGGTGTGAGGTGGTATCTCATTGAGGTTTTGATTTGGATTTTCCTGATGCCGAGCGATATTGAGCACTTTTTCATGTGTCTGTTGGCCATTTGGAGGTCTTCTTTGGAAAAATGTCTGTTCATGTCTTCTGCCCATTTCTTGACTGGATTCTTTGTTCTTTGGGTGTTGAGTTTGATGAGTTCTTTTAGATTTTGGATACCAGTCCTTTATCTGCTATGTCATTTGCAAATATCTTCTCCCATTCTGTCGGTTGTCTTTTGGTTTTGTTGACTGTTTCCTTTGCTTTGCAAAAGCTATTTATCTTGATGAAGTCCCAAGAGTTCATTTTTGCCCTTGCTTCCCTTGCCTTTGGTGATGTTTCTAGGAAGAAGTTGCTTCGGCTGAGGTCGAAGAGGTTGCTGCCTGTGTTCTCCTTTAGGATTTTGATGGACTCCTGTCTCACATTGAGGTCTTTCAACCATTTGGAGTCTATTTTTGTGTGTGGTGTAAGGAAATGGTCCAGTTTCATTCTTCTGCATGTGGCTAGCCAATTTTCCCAACACCATTTGTTGAAGAGACTGTCTTTGTTCCATTGGACATTCTTTCCTGCTTTGTCGAAGATGAGTTGACATAGAGTTGAGGGTCCATTTCTGGGCTCTCTATTCTGTTCCATTGATCTGTGCATCTGTTTTTGTGCCAGTACCATACTGTCTTGATGATGACAGCTTTGTAATAGAGCTGGAAGTCCGGAATTGTGATGCCGCCAGCTTTGCTTTTCTTTTTCAACATTCCTCTGGCTACGCGGGGTCTTTTCTGGTTCCATACAAATTTTAGGATTATTTGTTCCATTTCTTTGAAAAAAGTGGATGGTATTTTGATGGGGATTGCACTGAATGTGTAGATTGCTCTAGGTAGCATTGACATCTTCACAATATTTGTTCTTCCAATCCATGAGCATGGAATGTTTTTCCATTTCTTTGTGTCTTCCTCAATTTCTTTCATGAGTATTCTATAGTTTTCTGAGTACAGATCCTTTGCCTCTCTGGTTAGATTTATTCCTAGGTATCTTATGGTTTTGGGTGCAATTGTAAATGGGATCGACTCCTTAATTTCTCTTTCTTCTGTCTTGTTGTTGGTGTATAGGAATGCCACTGATTTCTGTGCATTGATTTTATATCCTGCCACTTTACTGAATTCCTGTATGAATTCTAGCAGTTTTGGGGTGGAGTCTTTGGGGTTTTCCACATAAAGTATCATATCATCTGCAAAGAGTGAGAGTTTGACTTCTTCTTTGCTGATTTGGATGCCTTTTATTTCTTTTTGTTGTCTGATTGCTGTGGCTAGGACTTCCAATACTATGTTGAATAGCAGTGGTGATAGTGGAAATCCCTGCCATGTTCCTGACCTTAGGGGGAATGCTCTCAGTTTTTCCCCATTGAGAATGATATTCGCTGTAGGTTTTTCATAGATGGCTTTTATGATATTGAGGTATGTACCCTCTATGCCTATACTCTGAAGAGTTTTGATCAGGAAAGGATGCTGTACTTTATCAAAAGCTTTTTCTGCATCTATTGAGAGGATCATATGATTCTTGTTCTTTCTTTTGTTAATGTGTTGTATCACATTGATTGATTTGCGGATGTTGAACCAACCTTGCAGCCCAGGGATAAATCCCACTTGGTCGTGGTGAATAATCCTTTTAATGTACTGTTGGATCCTATTGACTAGTATTTTGGTGAGAATTTTTGCATCCATGTTCATCAGGGATATTGGTTTGTAGTTCTCCTTTTTGATGGGGTCTTTGTCTGGTTTTGGGATCAAGGTAATGCTGGCCTCATAAAATGACTTTGGAAGTTTTCCTTCCATTTCTATTTTTTTTGGAACAGTTTCAGAAGAATAGGTATTAATTCTTCTTGAAATGTTTGGTAGAATTCCCCTGGGAAGCCATCTGGCCCTGGGCTTTTGTTTTTTGGGAGATTTTTGATGACTGCTTCAATTTCCTTAGTGGTTATAGGTCTGTTCAGGTTTTCTATTTCTTCCTGGTTCAGTTTTGGTAGTTGATACATCTCTAGGAATGCATCCATTTCTTCCAAGTTTTCTAATTTGCTGGCATAGAGTTGCTCATAATATGTTCTTATAATTGTTTGTATTTCTTTGGTATTGGTTGTGATCTCTCCTCTTTCATTCATGATTTTGTTGATTTGGGTCATTTCTCTTTTCTTTTTGATACGTCTGGCCAGGGGTTTATCAATCTTGTTAATTCTTTCAAAGAACCAGCTCCTAGTTTCGTTGATCTGTTCTACTGTTCTTTTGGTTTCTATTTCATTGATTTCTGCTCTGATCTTTATTATTTCTCTTCTCCTGCTGGGTTTAGGCTTTATTTGCTGTTCTTTCTCCAGCTCCTTTAGGTGTAGGGTTAGGTTGTGTACTTGAGACCTTTCTTGTTTCTTGAGAAAGGCTTGTATTGCTATATACTTTCCTCTTAGGACTGCCTTTGCTGCATCCCAAAGATTTTGAATAGTTGTGTTTTCATTATCATTGGTTTCCATGAATTTTTTAAATTCTTCTTTAATTTCCTGGTTGACCCATTCATTCTTCAGTAGGATGCTCTTTAGCCTCCATGTATTTGAGTTATTTCCAACTTTCCTCTGTGATTGAGTTCTAGTTTCAAAGCATTGTGGTCCGAAAATACACAGGGAATGATCCCAATCTTTTGGTACCGGTTGAAATCTGATTTATGACCTAGGATGTGATCTATTCTACAGAATGTTTCATGGGCACTAGAGAAGAATGTGTATTCCGTTGCTTTGGGATGGAATGTTCTGAATATGTCTGTGAAGTCCATTTGGTCCAGTGTGTCATTTAAAGTCTTTATTTCCTTGTTGATCTTTTGCTTAGATGATCTGTCCATTTCAGTGAGGGGGGTGTTAAAGTCCCCCACTATTATTGTATTGTTGTTGATGTGTTTCTTTGCTTTTGTTATTAATTGCCTTATATAATTGGCTGCTCCCATGTTAGGGGCATAGATATTTATAATTGCTGGATCTTCTTGTTGGATAGACCCTTGAAGTAGGATATAGTGTCCTTCCTCATCTCTTAGTACAGTCTTTGGTTTAAAATCTAATTTGTCTGATATAAGGATTGCCACCCCAGCTTTCTTTTGGTGTCCATTAGCATGGTGAATGGTTTTCCACCCCCTCACTTTCAGTCTGGGGGTGTCTTGGTTCTAAAATGAGTCTCTTGCAGACAGCATATCGATGGGTCTTGTTTTTTAATCCAGTCTGATAGCCTGTGTCTTTTGATTGGGGCATTTAGCCCATTTACATTCAGGGTAACTATTGAAAGATAGGAATTTAGTGCCATTGTATTGCCTGTAAGGTGACTGTTACTGTATATTGTCTGTGTTTCTTTCTGGTCTATGTTGCTTTTAGGCTCTCTCTTTGCTTAGAGGACCCCTTTCAAGATTTCCTGTAGGGCTGGTTTTGTGTTTGCAAATTCCTTTAGTTTTTGTTTGTCCTGGAAGCTTTTTATCTCTCCTTCAATTTTCAATGACAGCCTAGCTGGATATAGTATTCTTGGCTGCATATTTTTCTCATTTAGTGCTCTGAATATATCCTGCCAGTCCTTTCTGGCCTGCCAGGTCTCTGTGGATCGGTCTGTTGCCAATCTAATGTTTCTACCATTGTAGGTTACATATCTCTTCTCCCGAGCTGCTTTCAGGATTTTCTCTTTGTCTATGAGACTCGTAAGTTTTACTATTAGATGTTGGGGTGTTGACCTATTTTTATTGATTTTGAGGGGGGTTCTCTGTGCTTCCTGGATTTTGATGCCTGTTTTCTTCCCCAAATTAGGGAAGTTCTCTGCTATCATTTGCTCCATTATACCTTCTGCCCTCTCTCTCTTTCTTCTTCTTCTGGGATCCCAATTATTCTAAATTTGTTTCGTCTTATGGTATCGCTTATCTCTTGAATTCTGCCCTTGTGATCCAGTAGTTGTTTATCTCTCTTTTTCTCAGCTTCTTTATTTTCCATCATTTGGTCTTCTATATCACTGATTCTATCTTCTGCCTCATTTATCCTAACAGTTAGTGCCCCCATATTTGATTGCACATCATTAATAGCCTTTTTGATTTTGACTTGGTTAGATTTTAGTTCTTTTACTTCTCCAGAAAGGGTTTCTCTAATAACTTCCATGCTTTTCTCAAGCCCAGCTAGTATCTTTAAAGTGATGATTCTGAACTCTAGATCTGACATCATACTAATGTCCGTATTGAGTAGGTCCCTGGCAGTCGGTACTACCTCTTGTTCTTTTTGTTGAGGTGATTTTTTCCGTCTTGTCATTTTGTGCAGAGGAGAATAGATTAATGAGGGAACAAAATGCTAGCAGAGTAACAACGTCCTCAGAAAATATACTCTAAACAAATCAGAAAAGCCCTGAAACAGTGGGAAAAGAAAGGGAGAGAAAAAAGAAAAAGAAAAAAAAAAGAAAAAGATAAAGATAAAAACAAACAAAAACAGAGCAAAACAGAACAACAACAACAACAAACCAGAATGTGATCAAATATGATCAGGCTGTTATATAGATCAGTGCCACACACTAGATTTTGGGTGTATTTTGGTCTGTTAGAAGAAAGTGCCTCCCAAAATTTCAAAGAAAGAAAAACTTATATATGTACAAAAATAAGGGTTGATATGATGAAGGGATGGAATATGACTGTAAAGATGGAAATTATAAAAAATTTTATAAAGGAATTGATAAGAAGTTGTTTGAAAAAAGAAAGAAGAGGATTTAAAAAAAGAAAAAAGAAAAAAAAAAAGGGAGAGAATGTGATCAGGCAGGGGAGTAGAAAAAAACCATATACTAGAGATTTAGGGTGTATTTTGATCTGTTAGAAGAAACTATCTCAAAATTTTAAAGAGAGAACAACTTCTATATATATGCCAAAAATACAGGTAACTACTATGAAGGGATAGAATATGACTCTAAAAATGAAAAATAAAAATGTTTTTTAAAAAAGGGATTGATAAGATGTTGGTTGAAAAAGCGAAAAAGAAAAATTCAAAAAAAAAAAGAAAAAGAAAAAGAAAAAAAGACAGTTAAAAAAAAAATTAACTTTGAAAGACTAAAGAATCATGGTAAAAAGCCATGAATTCTATGTGTAGTATTCCCCTAGTGCTGGAGTTCTGCCTTTCTCATTGATTGGTAAACTTGGTCTTGGCTGGCTGTTCTTGCTGATCTTCTGGGGGCGGGGCCTGTTGCCATGGTTTCCAAATGTCTTTGCTGGAGGCGGAATTGCCCCGCCCTTGCCGGGGTCCGGGCTATGTAATCTGCTCAGGTTGCTCTCCAGAGCTTTTGTTCCCTGTGAGCTTTCCATACAGCTTTGGAGGCGGAGAGTGAAAATGGCAGCCTCCCAATCTCCAGCCCAGAGGAGCCAAGAACTCGGGGCCCCGCTCCTCAGTGAGCCCCCAGAGGAAAGCAGTCAGTCACTCCCAGCTCCCCGGTCTCCGGCTGCACTCCGTGCTCACCTGGCCTGTGACCGCGCGTTTCTATCTCTGGCACCCCACCCCAGGTGGAGTCTGCAAACCCAGCAGATCCCTGCAGTGCACTCCCGCATGGCTCCTCCGGGGGAGGAAGGTGAGTCTCCCTGGATCTGCTGCTTGTTGGGTCCTTGCTGGTGGAGCAGTGGCCCAACTGTGCCGCGGATCACGGTTTATGACAACCCCGAGCTAAGAGCCCGCGCCTGGGCTCCGCCTCCGCAGCCGGCTTCCCTGCTCCGTTACCTGGGAGCTCTGCCACACTCAGGCACCCCCGGTCTTGCTGTGACCCCGAGGGTCCTGAGACCACACTGTTCCGCGAGGGTTCCACCCCCTGCTTAGCCACCAGAGTGACGTCCCTCAGCGGAGCAGACTTTTAAAAGTTCCGATTTTGTGCTTCGCGGCTCTATCACTTGCCAGAAGTGGCTGACGGAGGCCCCTCCCCCACCGTCTCTCCTCCCGAATATCGCCTCTGATTCACTTCTCCGCATGTCCTACCTTCCAGAAAGTGGTCGCTTTTCTGTTCAGAGAGCTATTGCTATTCTTTTCTTCAATCTCCTGTTGAGTTTGTAGGTGTTCAGAATGGTTTGATCCCTATCCAGCTGAATTCCTGATAGGAGACAAAATCCAGGTCTCCTACTCCTCCGCCATCTTGCTCCACCCCCTTGAATTTCCTTTTTTTAATTTAAAAATATTTTTCCAGCTTTATTGAGATATAATAGACATATTGTATAAGTTTAAGGTGTACAACATGATTTGATACACATATATTGCTAAATGATTATCACAGTAGTGGTAGTTAATACTACAACCTCACATAATTACCGCTGCTTTGTGGTGAGAACATGTAAGGTCTATTCTCTTCATAACATTCAGGTATGTAATACAGTCTTGTTTACTATAGTCACCATGCTGTACTGAATTTTCTTAATTTTGTGAGATGAACAGTGTGTTGTCTTTGTATTGAGTAAAAGGTAGTTTGTTTTATTATTATTTTGTGACCTATCAGAGAACATTGTTAAAGAAAATTTATTTCATTAGAATATCTGACAACTTTATTACAGTAATAGTTTGAACCTTTAAATAAAGCTTTCATGAAAACTTTTAAGTCATGGTTTAGAAAACATAAGGGAAATGATGTTTTTTGCTTTATCCTACTTAAATATTTTGAAATTGGTATTTTGAAGTGACTTAGCTACAGATATGTTGTACAATATACGTCAAAACATCAGCCCATTAAGCCTGCTGTCCTAACCTAAGTGATGTTTTTATTGAGAGAAGTATGGCCTTCAAGATAATTCCCACATAAGGTACTGAAATCAGCATTAAAGGGTTTTGAATTACAGCTGATTAATGTGCATGGCTGAAAGGAGATATTTTTTTTTAAAGTTCTAAATAGTTTTGGTTTGGTTTGGTTTATACTGAGATTTTAAATTTCTGAGAGAAGGGCTGCATTAACAGAGATTCATATGTATCTTTTTTTTTACACATATGAAGACACAAAAGAAGAATACAAAAGAGTGACCACATGTATTTTTTAAAAAATACTTTGGCAGGATTTGAAGAAATAATTACTACTGAAATAAAAAGTGCAGTCTTGAAAATGTATTTTCTCAGTCACACTGAACCATGAACAATTATTTATATTTCATACTTATTGTGACTACAGGCATAATAGTTACATAACACATTTTATTCTGGCCATTATATGTATGGTAGATACAACTGCAAAACTCAAAGAATGCAAATATTTTATTTGCCATTCAAAATGATGACATTATTTATAATTTATTTAGTAGTATTTGAAGTGCAAAATTAGACATGCACATTCTTTTTAGGCTACTTGTTTTATTCCCATATGAATTAACTGAACTGTATTTCCCACTAAATATCTTTAGCCTGAAGCCTAGAGTATGGGAAAGTTACTGTGGAAAAACACTTTTGGAATATCCTTGAAACATTCAATCTTGTCGACTCACAGTCTCTTCTATAGGGTATTTAGGTCACAAATGCTATTTTTGCCAAGAAAAACCCACTGCATTTAGTTTGTTTCGTTATTCTTCTTATTTTCAAAAGCTTTATTAAATTATTCTTCCTTCTTTCCCCATTACAGGTCTTGAAATATATGACCTATAAAATCATTCTCATTGGGAAAGAATTACAGACAATTCATCATCCTTTGAGGATAAGCTCGATTAAAAGGTAAATTTAGGCCTCTGGACATCATATAAGTAATCACTACACAATGAAATTGTTGTTCACATCAGAAGTACTGACTGTTACCCATTTTGTGTGTTTTTAAGGCAAACTGTCATTGAGAATTAAAAATGTGTTCTTGAATTAAATGAATAAAACATGTATTTTTAACTCATCTATAACACTTCACATATATTTTTAAATAGTTTAAAATAGTTTGAAGTAGGATTTCTGAATTAATCATTGTTTTAAGTAGTTTGGATTAGAGTTTTAAATCCCATATTTCCTGTGAAAAGAGGGAGTAGAAGGCAGAACATTTATATTAGAGTGCTTTACATACTAATCATCTGGAATGGGATATAATAAACTATTTCAAATGTTCTTCCACTTGTAATGATAGGATGTCTTTAGATAATTTTACAGAATTTATTTTATTTTACTAATTGATTGGTATATTCATCATCCAGAGATATATTAGTGAAAGCTGGGTTCTAAATCACTGTCCTATGATAAGCTTTCCAATTAATTCTTCTCACACTGTTTTCCTGGTGACATTTGAACTTCTTTCATTATATAAAACACATCTGGAATGAGACATTGCCGAATAATAATCATGGATGCTAACATGTTAAAGATTGGACCCCTGACATAGTCAAATGTGTTCTGGTTTAAAACAGTGACCTCGACTAATGCTGCTTTAAGTGAACCACATTTAGAAAGAATATACAGGAAGGTCTTTTTTAGCCTGCCTGTCGTGTGGTAGAGTTGGTCAAAAAGAATGAAATCAAATTGCAAACTGTGTCTCCCTTGTTTAATGGAATTAACTATATTCAGTTATATTTTTCCTCCCATCAGCAAATATTTTTTCTTTCTTCTTATCTGATATGAAAAATATTACAATAAGTAAATATTTAAAAAGGATTACCTAAAACATATGTTAAATCATGTATTACTTAAAATTTACATTTGTATCATAGGGTTACTGAATTTCTTCTGTGGTGTATTTCATAAAAGAGAAGATGCTGATAAGATCCCATTTAAATGGCTTGCTAATACTAGAAGCAGATCATTTAAAATGGACCTTACATCTTTATAGGATGTTAGAAATGAAGACATTACCTCAAAATGTAGGTAATTATTGCCTCCTCTTTTATCAGTGCTATTTTCTGAGGTATTATCATAAGAGAGCACTTTAGTATTAAGCAGGGCCTTTGAGTGGCAATAAATCAGTCCAACTGAGTCATCATTGTCTAGGGCATCTGAACTACTGCAATGTTGTGGATCCTACTGAGAGTGTGAAATCACTTGACCCTTGGCATTAACCTTTGCTGAATGAATAGACACTGCTTTCCACATCGAGGAACAAAGCAGAAGACTATTGATTAAACACCACATTCACTTGATATTAAATACTGGCTGAACTCACTTCTTGCTTCCAGTTCCAAAGGGAGAAGCCCAGAGAGTTGCTGAGTCTCAAGAGAATGGATGTTTGTAATTCAGAGCAATGTTTTTCCTGCAAAGTACTTTTTTTCTCCTTTGATCAATAACTAGCAGCCATGATCAGCCATGAGTATGTATTGTCAATTCTGACCTGTGTATTTTATCACTGAAGGTGAGAGGTCACAGTGCTGTGACTAATATTTCAGGTCTAAGCATGAATTGTTTCCTGACTTCAATATCTTTTTGAAGGAGCAATTTGTTTTATTTTATTTCTTGCCTTAGGAATCATTGTTTAGGCAATTGATTTGTCTGTGTTAGTAAAATACACAATTTTTCTAAAATTCTTGGGCTTTATCACTGTTTTTGCAGATGTTGAATTTTCTAGACCTCCACATTGGAAGAAATTGTGATGAAAGGACATCCTTTGGATTTATAATTTATTTTATTAGGGAAAGATAAATCTTACAGTTAAATAAATTTCTCAGGTGAAAGCAAAAGCTTTGGAAGAGAGTGTAGTAATACCTACGAGCATAAAGAGAACAATGAAAGGTATTTTGTACGGAGTCTAAAGCTAGTTGTCTTTTGAACCATTGCCTGTGCCTATCTATTGACAGCAGTTGGACAGCTCCTGAGTAGATCTACTTTATCCAGAAAGAGAACATGCATTACTGACTGATAAATCAATTCAACTCATGTAACTACAATTAAATTCAAAAAATTTCAGCCACAAATGAGAAAGTCATTTTTATTTTAAATGTAAATAGTTGTTGTGTGCTTCTATAACTGGAATTATTTTATTGCAGGAAGCAACATAAACAACTACCTTAGAGAAGGTCTCTCCAAGATTTCATATTATTTTGGACCAAGGATATTGCCTCAGTAAAACTCCTTAGAATAATTGTTTTCATTACTAAGGGTTTGACTGGATTGTGTGGAGCACCAACCAGAAATTCTAGATCAGCTAGTTGTGAACCTGTCATGGTTGAGCAAAGATCTTTCCTTGCCTGAATAATAGAAAATACTTCCTCTAAGGACATAATGGTGTAATTTAATACACGCACAGTCTCACACGGTTTGCACGATTTTTGAAAAGGAGTATTAGAAGGCTGCAGGAAGTTGATAAAATGAATCATGCTGCTCAACTTAATGGTCAATCCTTTTGATCTGATGCTTTCTATGGGATATGTAGCCCCTGAACTCTTTCTTTAAAAGCTACTGAAGCTTGGAAAAATGTGAACAACATTGAATTTAAACACTATTTTGGTTATGTATTATATATTCCTTTTTTTTTTTTTATTACTAAGGACATCCGTATAGAAGTCACTTTTATTTCACTCTGATCTGGAGCACAGGTATGCTATATGGACACAAGAACCTTGGCATTTACTTTGACACTTGGGGGTACCTAGGTACAATTTAGTTGACTGTAATAATACAGTATCAACTTGTCTTGTGCATGCCAAAGCGTATAAAGGCAATTGTTTACAAATACTGACATTTTTAAAGTTATAGTGAATGAAACATTGAACTAGAATTTGTTGCTTTGAAGTACCAAATAGAGTTTAAAAAAAAAAATTTTTTTTAATTCTGCTGTGCATGCTAGTGAATAAGGTAATTTTGTGACATTTTAGGCACCATCAGCAGGGGCTGTGCCAAGGTCACATGGCAGGTGGTGACAGAGCTGTGATTAGAATCCACACAGCACGTACTGCCGGCCCTTTCGTGATCTTTTGGTGTCTATATGCGACTTCCAGATGGAAGTTATTTTAAATGAGGTTGGTGAGATAGAATAAAATGATAAATAGTTATAATTTATTATGACAAATACTGGAATTCCATATTTAGAATTGGAAGAAGAAGGGAGATGGAGAAAGAGAAGGAGAGGAAGGAGAAGAAGAAAAAGAGGAAAACATTCCTAGCACAGCCCTACAGATTAAAAAACATGAGAGAGGAACCTCATGTGCTTATGCTAACAGGGGTAAGGAGTTTGTAATTTTTTAAAGCTCAATAAAGTAAGTAGGTTCTCAAAATTTCTACCAGATGAAATCCCCCATCTCTGTTTTTAGAGATAATCTAGAGATAGTTTAGAACACATGTAGGTAAAAGTGAAAAATGAATCTTTGTACTGTACAGAGGAGAGATTGAGGATGGTCATTCGTGAAATGTATTGTTTCTACATTAAAAACTGAAGTCCCTGCGGGGGCTTTTGAAAAGTTGAGGTAGTAGAACTCCAAAAGTATTCTGCCACAGATAGATTATTCAAAATTGATCTCTTCTGAAGAAAAACTTTGACGTGATTCCCATTTATCTGATCAGTCAAAAGAAACTTTTCAAAAAAAAAAAAAAAGTTCTTTGCAACAGTTCCTATCTAAAAAGGACAGTGCTCAAGGTTTCCATGGCCTGAACATAATAGTCTCCAGCCTGGTTGAAATCTTTGTAATGAGGGTCTTTTGTTTCCTTGAATTAGCAGAAGACTTTGAAATTGACTACACATTGTTAAATCTTTGCTTGGGATCTAGTAAAAGCCCATATAGTTTATCTGACATAGCTGAGTTTATCTTTTTACATTTGTCATTCCTCATAAAAGATATCGACCAGAATTTTTGTGACTTTGACCAGCAGAAAACCTTACCTGACATACTCAAGGCTGAAATGCAGCCATCGGAAAGGGAAGCACTTCAACCCTGCCCCTGTGGTAAGAATGGCTTCCCGTTAGACAATCTGGTCAGATTCTTTATGGACCCAAAGGGAGGTACATGTGCTGGGCATTGAGTTTATGTTTTTTCTGACCTACCTGCTCCTTACAGCTGCATTCTAAGACTGCTGCTTGTGTAAAACCTTTCAGAACTATGCATCATTGATCTAGCCATAATCACACTGATCTGTTGGCTTTTCACTAAACTTAAGTGAAAACTAATCCTCTGCTTCCTCTTTGGGCTTATGATTGACTGTATATCTTTCGAATGGTGTGAAGATGCTGGCTGTGAAACTGGAATACTGCTTTTAAATGTCTTTAAAAGAAGAAAAGAAAAATGTGTCCCCTCAACCACTATAGAGCGAGATAAAAGAAAATAATGACGGTGTGCACTCTGTTGTCAATGATGACCTTTAGGGAATCTTTTTAGAACATCTCCACAGCTTGAAAAGGCTTTTCTCTTTTCTCCCCCCAAATTCATTTATTCTAAATTTATTTTTATTTTTATTTTTATTTTATTTTTTATTTTTTTTAAAGGATTTTTAAAGATTTTATTCATTTATTTGACAGAGAGAGAGAGAGAGAACAAGTAGGCAGAGAGGCAGGGAGAGGGAGAAGCAGGCTTCCCGCTAAGCAGGGAGCCCGATGCGGGGCTTGATCCCAGGACCCCGGGATCATGACCTGAGCCGAAGGCAGCGGCTTAACTGACTGAGCCACCCAGGCGCTCCTCTAAATTTATTTTTAAAACAATTTCACAAGGGTAGATTTTAATTCATTGATGCAGTTTTTCACTTAGGCTACACACATGTTAATTGAGAGTCCCTTTATTAATTTCCTGGATAACTGGCAGATGATGCTCCCTGCCTGAGATACAGAACTACGATAGGTGAAGACCTACCACAGGGATAGAAAACAAGGGGCCACAGGATGTGAAAAACTGGTCGGCAGAAAGAAGGAGAACACCAGGAGAATATGGGCATGAGATCTAGTATAGGATGTCATCAGTCTTGCTCTCCATCCCAACCCCTCCCAAGTCACTTAGGATCTGTGGACTTGATATATGAGGTTAAGCTTTATACACAACACGTAGGTAGCAAGATACCAAAAGACATAAAAATATAAACCATTTTAAGTGTCTTATGTGGGAAGAGTTGATTTCAGATGCTAAGTTTTCACTATATACATTTGTAATTTCATGACACTAGGGTTGTCTAAGTATTTAGTAATATTTATGGTCCTCAGTCATTTCTCCCAGTACATTCCATGCATGCATATAATTTTTCTACAACTAATAGCTTATTCTTTTATAAAGAATGGTAATGGGAGTGGGTAATTATCATCTAGTTGCTTAGGACTGTACTTTTGTGTATGCAAGGGCAGACCTCTTGCTCCACCTTTCAAAATAGCATTCCTAATCATCACAGTGCACCCAGAGCTGCAGAATAGGGGCATGTGTTCTGACCCAGATTATTAGCACATCTATCTAGCCGGCAACACTATGAAATACTTGCCATTTTTCACGGTGCACATTTTTATGTGAAAATATACACATACACACACACACAAGCAGCTTTAATTCAACAGTATAGCTCTGTTTAAGAATTAATGTTTACAATCATGGGCTCCTTTCACATATTATCCTAATTCTATTAGGATATTAGCAATAATAAAAAAGTGTGGCTAAATAAGCAAATATTTGTAAAAAATCTTGGTTTCTTTCACATTTTCTCTAGATTCTTTTTTTTTCCCAATTTTATTATAAGGGTTGTCATAAAAAATACCTTCTGGTTGGGTATAAAAATGATCTAGTTGGCTGCAAATAAAGACTGATGAGTATCTTCACCATTATCTCCAGGTGGGTTTAGTAAGGTTAGTTGATCATGCAGGAATCAAAACAGTGGTTCTAATAGGATTTTTTTTTAAAAGAGCAGATTGTACAATAATCAACTATAGTTCTTATTAAGGGAAAAAGTTTTATCCCATAATGTAAGGAATGACATCTGATAGAGGAGAATGAAAAGAGAACTTTTAAAGTCTTGCCTGTTAAAAGAACCTGTGACTGACTATAGCAAAGAACTATTCTTCTATTCCTCCAGTGTTCAAGCTATTCCATTTAATGTTGTTTGATTCCATTTATTTTCTGGTTCAGTAAAAAGATTTCTTTTATGACTTTTTAGAATGGTCATGATTCTCAAATCAGGTTACCAAATATTATTAAGTTAGGTAATAACATTATCTATTTAGAATTAATGTGGTGTAATGTCCTTCCTAATTTATAGTATCTATTCCAGAAAATACTTCTGGGATTTATTATTGTCCTGAGTATAAGTGATAAGGAATGTGAAACAGTTCCTGGCAAAGAAATTACCACAACATACTCAATGCAAAGAAATATCTGATGCTTAACAACATGTTCAAAAAAACCTTAAGTAGAAAAAAAAAATCCTGGGATTTTGTGTGAGAGACCACCTTTAAGATGTGTTTGGGCAGTCCATTTGTTGGATAGAAATTTTAACCTCATTTTCAAATGGAACTCTCATCCACTTGAGTTGTTATTGTATCCACTGAGAGGAACCCTATGTTTGATTCTAACTGATTTCCATCTCTCCCACTAGGCTTTCACTCTGTGAGAGGAAGGAGGAGTAGGTTTATCAGTATATTTGAATTCCATTCTCAGAAACTGAATGTTTGTATATATCTCAGCATTTCTGAAGGGGCCATGAAACTTCAAACAAACCAGACAAAGGGAGCCCCAGAGCATTAAACCTATTTTAAATGTGCAGCTATGACATTGAGACTTTTTTTTTCTTTTTAAAATACCTTCATCATTCTGAGCTAGTTTTATCAAGAGTCAATATTAAGTCTTAGTCAAGTGAAGTCTCTTTGTAAAGATACTCACTGTAGGAATAATAGCTTACTACTAACAAAAAATAAAATATAGGTTAAAAATGAAGGTGGCTCTAGTGGAATTTGTTGTCATAAATACAGTTTTAAAGTAAGCTGTACTTCTTAAGGCATTCTTGGTGTTTGCTGGGGTGAGTTAATTGTTCATCAGTAGTAATGGATCCTTGGTGGATTATTGTTGATGCTAGACACCAGTTTCAATGGTGGTCATGGCTTGGCCTGGGGTCTGGTCTGCTTGCTTGCAGATTAACCAGTGTTCTTTGGTGTATGGGATGAGAAATGTGACATTGACTTTGGAATGGTGATCAATAGCCTTTGATCTCAGAATCCCTTGTTTTCCTTTTTGCAAGTGATAACTGTCACAAGAAACACTTTTCTCTCTGCAAGAAGGAACATAAAGGATTTGGAGCTAGAGAGGTGTAGATCTCTAATCAGCCAATTTTGCTGTGTAAGTAAAGGCTGGAAAACAAAAAAAGGCAGAAGCATCCCTATTTTATACGTTTACTACTTGGAGAATAGTGTAGACAGGGCTCTGTATTTTAAAGCTTTTGAAACAAAAGAAAACTTTCTTTTAATGAACTCAGTCTTATATGACCAAACATCATTATATTACATCATTACATCATTTGCCTTGGGGTTCCACCTGCAAAGTCGATTATTTAGTTGGGGATTAAATCTTCTAGGATGAAATTCTAATATCAGGCATACTGTCTAATATTAATTTCGAAAAGCAGAGTGAGAAAATACAAATGAGAAATTTGATGTAGAAACCTAGATTGCATGTGAAGCGTCAGATAACTTATAGGACATCTTTATATGGATCTACCTTTAAGAAAATGAATTTACACTAGTACTTTATCCTGGTGTTTGTACTTTGACCCATGTTAAGTGTGCCTATTTCTGTATGATGGTATTAACATTTTATCATCTGTTTCCTATGCAATTTATATTTTATTACACTCTGTTTTCATTTATATCTTATTTAGAATGAACATTTTTCTTCCCTTGAGAATGTACCACTGGCTATTAATGGAATATCCCGGATCATTCTAGAAATCTTAAAAAAAGTTTTCATAAATAATTTCATAAAAATATATGGGAGTCTTTTGACTATAACTCTAGTACTTCCTTTTTTTTTAAGATTTTATTTATTTGACAAAGATAAAGAACACAAGTAGGCAGAGCAGCAGGCAGAGTAAGAGGGAGAAGCAGACTCCCCGCTGACAAAGGAGCCTGACGTGGGACTCGATCCCAGGACCCTGGGACCATGACCTGAGCCGAAGGCAGCTGCTTAACTGACTGAGCCATCCAGGCACCTCAACTCTAGTACTTCCTAATTAACCCATGTCTTCAGTACAGCAAAGGCTATGCATTGATGTAGGGATTTGTGGTCCAGTTGCAGATCGGATAAGTTAAGCCACAATGCAGACAATATGTCAAACACTCAATGGAAATGATACCATTCATTTTTACAATAACCTGGAGGGGAAAGTATTAACTCCATGCTCTTTACTCCATTTGTAGAGGGACAAACTAAGGCTCTAGTTCAAAAATGTTAAGCAACTTTCCCACGAACCCAAAGTTGATAAGTGAGAAACTCAGGATAGAATTCTAGAAAAATTACAACCTTAGTCACACTATACTGGCTTCTCTTCACTTTGTATGATCAAGATGTATGTTCATTTCATACTAAGAGTTTATGTTTATGCTTTATGTTTTCTAATTCTGCATCTAGTAGTGAAAAAGTTACTGGGAAACAGGGTTGAAGAACTTTTCCATTTCTCAGTTTGGAACATGTTTGCTTACTTAGGCTTTTGGTCATGACTGCAGTTTATCTTTTCTTTATTAGAAATGTTTTCTCTGTATCACTCTCAGCTTTCAGTCTGTATCTTATTAGAAAGTAGCTAAATGAATAATCACTAGTGGATTTTTGATAGTGTACTTCCAAATAATGGGAGATATTTCATTACAGAATGCTAATATGTTAATTTGACATTTATTTTGGTTTTCTTAAAAAAACTTAAAATGATTTTTTAAATATAATAATGTATACCAGTGAACTAATTTGGTTTGAATAATGATATATGCTTTCAAGATAAAGGTAGGAAAAGTAATGGATCTACAGTGAAAACTAGTACTTTTAAACCTGAGTATACTTGCTTAGACCTTGTTTATTTAAATATATTTTCAAGGTACTGATTTTTTTAATTAAAAAAATATTGTTACATTATTTTCTTCTAATTTTACCACCTAAATAAACAAGCAACATATCACAATGATGATCTGTCATTTCACCCACAAGAAAAAAGTATTAATTTTAATTAATTCAACAACTGAGCAGTTACTACTATATTTTAGGTATGGATCTGGCACTGGCAATATAATCGTGACCCAAATAGACAAGAAGTCCTGCCCTCAAGAAAATTTATATGACATAAGTAATACTGATAAGCAAAACATATAGTATGGTACACAGAAAGAGAGCTAAGAAAATAAGGAAGGAAAGGGGCTGAGGAAATATTTAGGATGGTCAGTTTTAGATATGGTAACCAAGGAAGGCCTAAATGAGATGGTGTCATTTGAGTAAAGAGGAAAGAGGTTAGCTAGAAAATCAAATTTTAGAATGATTTGTCCTGTAAAATGTATTTTATAAGTCAGTGTAGGCGGTCTGTTGTTTACTTGGCATTATGTAGCTGTTTATTGATATCAGTATTGAAGTGTCTTGCTGTCAGCCCAATTCTAATAATTTTTTAACTGTACTTTGTGTGTGTGTGTGTGTGTGTGTGTGTTCTTTGGGCTCCTTTGTCCTTTTACTGATGCCCAGAGAATTTAGAGGTAATTGGTTAATTTTTTTGAGAAAAGTAGCATCTTTGTCATTCAACTGGATGGCTGCAGATTATTGAGATGGAAGACAGAATCTGGACTATAGTTTTATTTTCCTATTAAAGAAGTGCATAATGCCAGGAGACTAGAGAACTCCCCTTTTCTCCACGGGAGACCATCCTTGAATATCATCTCCTTACTGCAACCAACTGAAAGTCTAAAATTTCCAGGTGATGAGCAGTTCTCTTCATTGATCACTGTAAGATTTTCCATGATTGAGCTACTAAAAGCCAAAACTTATCTGCTCCCTATATATCCAGTGCACAAGGATGGAGAAAAAGCAGATTTGAAATTTGATTGAAAATACTTTAAAGAACAGTGCTATATTTGTGTGGGTGTGAGCTTTAGTCTATATATCCTTTTGAGTGATTGGTTAACATATGAAGCACTTGAGTTGGTACTGCATGTGCTAGAGCTCAGCCCACCCTTGCGGCTATGACCAGAGCTTCAATTATCTTTATCTCACCACCAATAAAGGATTTATTAATTAAGATAATAGACCTTAGAAATGATTACTCATTCGTGAAATAAGTGATGTTCAAGATACATGTACTGTCTAGAAATGTTACACATTCATCTCTGCCCTTGCATGAACAGGGTCTGAGAATCTAGTGACTTCTATAGCCTTTCCTTTCTATTTGTTTCCATTTCTCTGCGAATGGCACTCTAGGTCTAGGATTTTGTCTAGGTGTGTATTTGGACATGTATGGAGAGGCTCTTTGAGTTAATCCAACTCCATAAGCTGAATCCTGTGGCTAGTCTCCAGTGATTCTTCCATGCATGCTATGGTCAGAGTGACTAGAAGGAACAGGAACTGAAACTTCATTGCATTTATAGAAAACATTATATAGTCACACAATAAAAGACACGTGTGGCAGAATTTGGTTTCAGTCTTGCAAGTTTGTAGGAAGTGAACATTTAGGTTATATTTACCTATACCTTTTTGAAGCCAATCCTTAGGAAAAAGAATCTCATAACTGTGGATAACCCTGTTGGTTCAGGTCAGCTCACAGTTACTACAATGAAAAAGTCTCATTTGGAAAGGGGAGAAGGGAAACCTATGGCAGTCACATGTTTTATAGCAATGACTGAGTCACATGTTTTATAGCAATGACCGAGTCTCACATGTTTTATAGTAATCATGCTCAATGACAGCAATGGGGCTTCCTGTCCTAAAAGCTCCTGATGTTGCTTTTTCTCTGTGAGAAGCTATCATCCCCACGTCATGACGGCCACATCTGATCGGGGCTTTGGAGAGCGCGTCCCATTGGTAGTTGCGCACCGCTCCTCCCACTGGCACACCTGTGGAGGCTGGGGGTTCCATTGCAGAGTGCGTGGTGACGGGCAGTTCTCTGCTAGCTTAATAGTTTGGTTCCCGACAAACTGTGGTAGAAATTCAGGGTGTTTTTACCTGTGAAAATATACCTCTAAAGATCTTGCCTAGATGGAATCTTAAACCTGATAATCTTGACCTTTTCTCCTATTAAGGGCCGCAACCTTGAAGCCAGTTGGAACAATAGGATGCTGGGGCAAGGCCCTTGCTTCCATTGTTCAACAGGACACTCTTAAGGAAATGTGCTGCTTGACAAAGTTTATGACATAATCTTATCTATTTCTAAGCCTACCATTCTTTTGAATAATCCTTTTATTTTTGGACAGTTTTAGATTCATTGAGAAATTATGAAAGTAGTGCAGAGAATCCTCCTATAACCAGTACCCAAGTTTCCCTATTAACTTCTTACTTGAGCATGTTACATTTGTTATAGTTAATAAGCTAAGTTTGATACATTATCATTAATTAAAGTGCATACTCCATTCAGATTTCCTTTGTTTTCAGGATCTCATTTGGGACATTACCACTCTCCTTAATTCCCATGTTTCCTACTCTCCTCTCTTCTTGGCTGGGATAGTTTCTCTTCCTAGTTCTTGATGATTTTGACAGCTTTGAGGAGTGCTAGTTAGATAGTTTGTGGAATGTCTCTCAACTAATAGTTTTCTTTTTTCTTTCTTTTCTTTCTTTCTTTCTTTCTTTCTTTCTTTCTTTCTTTCTTTCTTTCTTTCTTTCTTCTTTCTTTCTTTTTCTTTCTTTCGAGAGCAAGAGAGCACAAGTGAGCAAGCAGGGAGGGGCAGAGTCAGAGGGAGAGGGAGAGAGAGAATCTTGAGCAGGCTCCATATCCAGTGTGGAGCCTGACTTGGGACCTAGAGATCATGACCTGAGCCGAAATCAAGAGTCAGAGGTTTAACTGACTGAGACACCCAGGTGCTCCACAACTGATAGTTGTCTGTTTCTCTCATGATTAGACTGGTATGAATTTTGGGGAGGAAGATCATCTGTTTTCATCACATCTTATCAAGAGTTCTTGATACTACTAAAATATGAGTTATTGTTGAAGTTAACTTCACTCACTCAGCTAAGGTGGTGATTGTTAGAATTCTCCATTGTAAACTATCTTTCCTCTCCTTTAGAAAGAAGCTACTATGCACAACCCACACTTAAATAGCAAAGTTATGCCCCACCTTTTTCATAGTGAAGTATCTACGTAAATAATTTGGAATTTTCTGCATTGGAGCTTTGTCTATTCTCCCCTATTTATTAATTAAATCATTTACTTATATGAGTATTTTTAAATTCTTTGTCTTATAATCCAATCTTTACTTATTATGGTGCTTAAATTGTTCCAACTTGGACACTGGGAACTCTAGGTTTATCTTGTGTATTTCTTGCCTCAGTTCTAGAAATAGCCATTTTTTCAAGGACCCCAGGATCCCTTTATTGGATTTTGCTTGGAATTGTGTTGAGCCTATATATCAAGTTGGAAAGAACTGACATATTAATAATATTGTTTCCAATACAATATTAAATAGAGTGGTAGTAGTCGCATCCTTGCCTTTCTTCTGACCTTAGAAGGAAACATCTCATTTGTCACCATTAAGTATGATGTTAGCTGTAGATTAATTATAGATGCTCTTTAACAAGTTGAAGAAATTCCCTTCTCTTCCTAGTTTGTTGAGGGTTTTTATCTTGAAGTATAGCTTTTTGTTACCTTTATAGGCGAGACAGGAACACTAGAGGGGGCTGAAATGGGACTAGTATCCTTCCACTCTGCTGAGATAAGCTCAAGCGAAGTCTTTTCTCTTAGAAAGGAGATTGTTGTTATATAGAATGCTTTGGGCATATTTCACAGTAATTACTCATCTCTCCCTCTGCCACAACTATGGGAAGATTTTTCTTGGATTTTCACCATAAGAACCTAGTGGGGTCCACAAAATTCATGAGACTCTGGGGGCTCCCTTCAGACTGAGGCCCCCTAGGAGTTTCTCACTTTTACGCTAGTCCACACTCAGGCTCTAGTACTTTGTCCAAATTACCATTTGAGTGTCCTCACCAGTTTATACTCTAGTAGTTCTGTCACAAGAAGGCAGATCTTTTATAACTCGCTGGATTCTCCTCTCTTTCTGGATTTTGGAATGACAGTTTTCACTACAATTTTAGTTCCTTGATGGGTCCAAAAGAGTCATTGACTTGGGAGTCCAAGCTTGCTATATATTTTTTTCAAGCATGTTATTTTTAATTGCTTCTATTTGGACTATAGAAACAACTAGTACATATCCAAAGTAAAGAACCTTCAGCCTTTTTAGATTTTGCCTTAGGAACTGGGGCTATATTTCAAATCTAAGAAAATGGGAAAATCTATGCTCCCTTCATAATGAGAATTAGCATAATGTAGGTTCTAAGGTCCTAGGATGCAGCAAAACAGGGCTCAAGTTCGGTTGCCACCCTATGTTAACTCTTGGACTTGTGACTTTTCAATAATTTCTATGGTTCTGATTTTTTGGCTAACAATAAGTTATGTTCAGATAACCTGTATTTACTTATTAAGTACTCTTGTGTTTGGTACCATGTTAGATGTTAGGGAAAAAGGAGTCATTAAAAAATGAGCCAGACTAAAATTAACAAGTCAGGAAAGGACAGATGTTGGCGGGGATGCGGAGAAAGGGGAACCCTCCTACACTGTTGGTGGGAATGCAAGCTGGTGCAGCCACTCTGGAAAACTGTATGGAGGTTCCTCAAAAAGTTGAAAATAGAGCTACCCTATGATCCAGCAATTGCACTACTGGGTATTTACCCCAAAGATACAAAAGTAGGGATCCGAAGGGGTACGTGCACCCCGATGTTTATAGCATCAATGTCCACAATAGCCAAACTGTGGAAAGAGCCAAGATGTCCATTGACAGATGAATGGATAAAGAAGAAGTGGTATATATATACAATGGAATATTATGCAGCCATCAAAAGGAATGAGATCTTGCCATTTGCAACGACGTGGATGGAACTGGAGGGTATTATGTGAGTGAAATAAGTCAAACAGAGAAAGACATGTATCATATGATCTCACTGATATGAGGAATTCTTAATCTCAGGAAACAAACTGAGGGTTGCTGGAGTGGGGGGGGTGGGAGGGATGGGGTGACTGGGTGATAGACACTGGGGAGGCTATGTGCTCTGGTAAGCGCTGTGAATTGTGCAAGACTGTTGAATCTCAGATCTGTACCTCTGAAACAAATAATGCAATATATGTTAAGAAAAAAAAAAAAAGAAGAAGAAGAAGGTAGCCGGAGGGGAAGAATGAAGCGGTGGAAATCGGAGGGGTAGACGAACCATGAGAGACGATGGACTCTGAAAAACAAACAGGGTTCTAGAGGGGAGGGAGATGAGAGGATGGGTTAGCCTGGTGGTGGGTATTGAGGAGGGCACATTCTGCATGGAGCACTGGGTGTTATGCACAAACAATGAATCATGGAACACTTCATCTAAAACTAATGATGTAATGTATGGGGATTAACATAAGAATTAAAAAAAAATGAGCCAGATATGAATTTGCCATTACTCTTAGACTATAACGATGAAGATTAAGTAAATGCCCCAGAGTAGACAGAGTGTCACTAGGAAGGTCATTATTGACCAGTAGGAATTGGGAACAAAAGTATAAAAGAGGTGTCATTTGAATTCATTCTTGAAGAGCAGGTAGGATTTGGCTACACTAGAATAGGAAGAATGGGTATGCCAGGCAGAGCCATCTGAATGAGCAAAAGGTATACATATTAGAGGAGATTTTAATTTAGTTAAAGAATGAGTGGAATGGTGTATGTATTTTTTATTGTATTTCTTTTTTTTTTATTTTTTTATTCTTATGTTAATCCCCATACATTACACCATTAGTTTTAGATGTAGTGTTCCATGATTCATTGTTTGTGCATAACACCCAGTGCTCCATGCAGAAAAAAAAAAAAAAAAAAAGAAAATGGAAACAAAGCTATATGGTATGATTCCATTTAGGTAAATACAAAACAAATCATAGTGTCTTCTTCATATGAGAACGTGTGCTTGCATATGTCTGTATGAATGAAGGAAAACATGCACACCACCCTGTTAAAATTGGTTTGGGCATCTGTGTGGTTGAGTGAGGATTGAGGGCAAATAAGGGGGAATGATGAGCTTTGTCTTTTTTATCTTTTGTTGTGCTGCTTTATTTGTTATAAGTAGGTACATATTAAGTTTGTAGTTTGAAAAAAATGTCAACTAATAAAATATTTAAAATAAAAAAAAAGAATGAGTGGAATGGAAAAGAGAAAAAGAATGAACTACTGAGTATGTATTATGTGTGAAAAAATAACCTTTTAAAAGTGAATTTCACTTAATAGTAAAAACCCACCTTCCACATTTGGTAGTATTTGCTCCATTTAAAATACTTTTAAATTGCTCCATCATGCTATTTGTACAACATCACACTCCCTTGAGAAGGCAGAGGGGAATGAAAATCCTATTAGAAAATAATGTTGTAGCCAGATTTGAGAATGTGGGCAGATTTAAACATTAGGCTGAGGAGTTGGGGCATCATTCAGTAATTTTTGTCTTTGGTTTATTTCTGTTTGACCACTTAAAAAATATGTTAATTGATTGATGAATAGGATGAAGAAGATATGGTATGTATATATAATACACACAATGGAATATTACTCATCCATAAAAAGAATGAAATCTTGCCATTTGCAATGATGTGGATGGAACTAGTGGGTATTATGCTAAGTGAAATAAGTCAGTCAGAGAAAGAGAAATATCATATGATTTCACTCTTATGTGGACTTTAAGAAAGAAAACATAGGGGAAGGAAAAAGAGAGAGGCAAACCGTAAAACATACTCTTACCTAGAGAGAACACACTGAGGGTTGCTGGAAGGGAGGTGGGTGGGTGGGTGGATGGGCTAAAATGGTGATGCGGATTAAGGAGTGCACTCATGATGAACACCTAGTGTTGTATGTTAAGTGATGAATCACTAAATTTTACACCTGACACTAATATTGCACTGTATGTTAAGTAATTAGAATTTAAATAAAAGGTTGAAATTACAAAAAAGCATTTGTTAGTTGGAGGTTTATTCTGTTGTCAACATGGGTCTTTGAAAGTTTTTTTTAAACTCTGAATAGAGACTAGAGCTGTACTATATACAAATCTGTTGGGCAAAAATGAAAAGGTAAAATGTTAGGATGGAAATGGAGGAGAGTGGGGACCAATTAGGAAGAAACTGAAATAAAGCAGACAAGAGAAAATAATGGACTGGATAAAGAATAGAGATTTTAGGAGTACAGGCGAAGTGAAGGATGCAACCAAACTTGGCAAGGATGGGATGTCATAGACAGGGAATGGGATGTCTCTGGTAAGTTAGAGTTTTGAGTCTATTACTAGGAAAGTCTTAGTACATACAGGCCTTTTGATAGAAATAAAAAACAGAAATAAGCTTGGAAAGACAATGAGCTTTTTTTCAGACATAAGATAGTTTTGGAGTTCTGGTAGAGTTCCCAGGTTATTTTGCCCAGGAGGAAGTGGGAAATTGAGACTGGGAAATCTGGAGACAGCTTGGTGTTGTAACTACATGTGTGTGAGTCAAATGTTATAGGTGATAATTGAGCCCAAAGAATAGAATGGTGTGCATGCCTGTGTGTGTGTGTGTGTGTGTGTGTGTGTGTGTGTGTGTGTGAAAGAGAGAGAGAGAGAGGAAGGGAGAGACAGGGAGGGAGGGCAAGGGATGGAGGAGGGAGGGAAAGTGATGGAAGGAGGGTGGGTGAGTCTTGAATACTGTACTAAGAACTACCTCCAATTATTCCCTTTAACATTAAGGTTAAATATAAATGAATTCTTTAAATTATTTATGAAACTTTAAAAACAGTAATTGTTTGGATGTATTATAGCTGCAATTTCCACCTCAACATACTGTCTTTTTAATCCTAATACAGACAAATATAGATTTGTAGGATGAGCAATTTATGATGTCCTATATATCTCTCTCCTACAGGAGAGGTGTTTGACAATGCAAAAGTCAGGAAATCAAAGGGATTTATGGTGGAATCCATTAAGTGTATATAATGTAAAAACCAGTTAGCTACTTTGTTAAACAAGTAACTCTGAAAATTAGCAATGCAGTTTTATATTTATTAATTTTAAAATTGACTTTTCAACAAGTTGTGTATGTTTAAAAAATGTGTGTTTTTGAATTAAATAAGGACAAAAACTGCTGAAAAAAAAGTATTTATTCAATCTAAATGAAACACATGCTTAACCATTTCTTACAGTTATTCCAAAAAAAAAAATTGCATCTGGACTGAGAATTTTTATTTTACTTTGTACCAGTGTGATGTGAATTAATAAAATGGATAAATAATCAACTCTTGAAACTCAAGTGTTACTGGATTAACAAAGATGTATAATGTTCATGTTTCAAGTAGTCCCAATATCATTTTTCATACTGATCGATAGAAAAAAAATAAGGTGGCTATTTATTTATGAATTGCTTTTAATTTGTAGTATCCTTTCTTCTTCATATTTTTCCTCCCACATCCCTCTCCTCTGAAGAGCCTATGGATTTATCTTGTGTCTGTCATTTTTCTTCACATGATTTAAAAATAATTAATTGCAGCACTCAGTGATGATTTATGATTTCTACTGACGTAATTAATGATACACATCAATTTTCCTTCTTAATTGAAGGAGTCACTACAAACTTTTCATTAAATATGTTGAAAGGGCATGCTGTTGTATTTCAATAACCTTTGGAAATCTTGAGTGGAACTTTATAATGTAACAACTTTCAAAGAAACAAACATAGGAAACGGAGTTATAAGCAACATGTTAAAATTGCCTGGGAAGATTTTATAGAGATTTGGACAACTGTCTTAAATAACTTAGGAATCCAGCTACAGCTTGGCTAGTAACTAACGATTAACTGTTTACAGTTTCTGAAAATAAAGCCTTTTACTCACAGAAAATAATAAATATTTTGGTATTAATAAAATTGACTGAAGAATATAGTGAGATTAGTTGAAAAGAAAGCATACACTATGGTTATAGTTTTATATAAATCTGAAAAACTGAATAAAATTGGTCAATTTTGAATTTTAAAATGTGATCGTATTCTTGATAATAATTTCAAAGACTCTGTTCCTTCATTTTAATGTCTAAGATTGTTGGACAGCCAGATAACATGAATATATATTTGAAGGACAGTATGGAAGAACAAAGATATCTATCCTACTTATTAAGCTGTGAGGATAGAATAGTAAGTATTCTAACCCTTAGGAGCTATATTTTGTTCATATTTATTTCTGGTGCATTTTGTTGGAATTTAGTATTTAATTTGACATTTAGCAAAGCAATAGTTAACTATTTCTCTGTATCCTGGCTACGTAAAGGAACAAATAAGACTCTCAATATATGACAAGGTTTAAATTATAATATTTTTTTAAAAAGCAACAGTGTGTGCCTCAAGTGTTGCAAAGTTGATGTGAGCATTTTATGGTACTCCAGTCGGCTGCCTATTAAAAGTGTGATCAGGTAGTTTAGACTGTGACTAGCTGTGTCAACAGAAGGAAAGTGGAGGATTAGTCTCTATGGCAACGACAAAGTATCCCTGTTTGTAGACAGACAAATTCTGCTACATCTGAAACTGATTGACAGGTCTATTCCTTTGCAACTGACCCATAGAAATTAGCAAGTAAAAGTTATTATACTGGGTTGTATTGAAGGGTTCTCAATATCTTAAAGTGCTCTTGTAAGTTTTTCTGCAGCATTTGCATGAGAAACCTGGCAGGAATTGTTCTGAGGTTTATATCTATGGTTTGATAGATTCTTTGTGGGGGAGTATTGCTGGTGAGAATAACTTAATTTTCAGTTCTCTGTATGACAGAATTGTTGGAGCATGGATTGAGTGGAAAACACACATCAAAGACCCAAAGCTGAATAATATGCCACATTTCAAAATCACGAGACCTTATAAGAATATTACAGATGAATATATTTTTGAAAATGCTTTCAAGAAAAAAAATTACCCAAATAAAATAGGGATAATTGTTGTTGGAATAATGACATGATTTTTATTTAAGATTATTACAAAAAAGATTGACTTCAAAATTCTCAAAAATAATTCTTTAACTTTACCATTTAAAATAGCAAGAATCCCATTTATTATTGCAAAGAAAATATTTTTCTTTAGCTTTCAACTCCTCTAAAAAAGTAAAACATTTTTCATAAAACAAAGTATTCACCTCTAAGATGATTGTAGAACTGTGGTTTAGCTCCATGAGTACCTTACTTCGAGGAGGAAAAAATTAATTTCTTTGCTGCAGCTTGATTTTCTTAAATTTTGGTCATTCTGAATACATACTAATATTTTAAATATATTCTCTAAACCATTGAAAATGGGTGATCTTGCATCTGCTATGTGTAATTTTATATATTTATAATTTCATGTATTAATTGTAACTGCATATACTTAGGAAATATAATCAGCAGAGGTAGGGTCAAATACTTGGAATTTAGTATTTTTACTGAAGCACATATATTTTTCGAGCTGAAAGCACTAAGTATCTATGGCTAATTCATATTGTTTATTTCTTGAGAATTATTTGCCCAAGAACATTTTTTCTTTGTTTTGTATCTGCTTAGTTTGATTACTTTTACAAAACCAAACCAAAAACTAATACAAAACAAAATCCTATTGGGAAAGGTGAAGCCATAACAAAAAGGAAATTGTGAGTTAGAGCATTATTTTTGGCTGTTAAAATTTGAAATAAAGTTGACTGAATTTGAACATATATATTTTAATATGTTTTTCTATTGAATAGGAATCAAAAAGGGAAACTAGGAAGAACAGTTGTTATTTTAAAAGAATTCTTCTAGATAGTATGTTCTTTCTTTTAAAGAGGGAGCATAAAGAAACCCTTGGTTTTAGTGTTCTGAGTTCCAGTTCATGGTCCAGGAGCAAGGTCTTATCGAGTAGATGAACTGGCCCTCTTCTAATCCGAATGGCCCAGCATACCTAAATTTATCAATGTTTTGTCCATTTGTTGCCATCTCTTCAGGCACTAATATCCTCTGTGTTTCAAATATAAATGACACATTGAAAGGCCTTCTCTTTAGTTTCACAATGAGAATTATCTGGTAGATCTGCTTTGGGAAAAATTAAACATTCCAATAAAATCCTTATATGTAACTTAGCATTACTTAATTTTGAGTGCTAATTACAGATTTTGAAAAAATTCCCAATGTTTCTAACTTTTCCTTATTCTGAGATTATTTCTGGAAAATAAAATGACGTGATGCTTTCTATACTAGTGCTCTATCTATATTAGTGCTATATCTATGTTATACTTGTTCTGGGTCCTGAAGAGGACTTTGCATATCATACTAAGATGATCAAACTGGAGTCTCTGAATTTAGAGCTGTTGACAGCTTGAGACCGTATTGCCTCTCAGCAACTAATTATTATTTTCAGGGGGAGTCCCAATTAGGAGAAACATTCATGTTCCTGTTCTTACCTTCTTTTCAGTAAACAGGGAAGATTCCTTTACAAAGCCATCCTTGCTGCATGAAGACTTATTTTAAAAGTAAAGCTGATAATACTTGCAAATAGAGTGTTTCAGTGGTTAAATTCTTGAAGAAACTTGAGTCATAAAAATTTCAGCCTCAAAAGATTTTAATGTAATTGTCTCTGATAATTTCAATCTCCATTAAAATTTTTTTTACAATTTTAATTAGAAAAATAAAATTTTGTTTTGTAACTCATTATAAAAATACAGATTTACTAAAGCCATCCACATACATCACATTGTTACCAATTTTTTTTTGGCTTATTTTTGCCATCTGAGGTTAAACATATTTTTTCAAAGTTCTCCAGGTCTGCGTGCCACACCATAATTCTGGTAAAATAATGTATTCCTTTAAAGGAGAGCTCCTAATTCTTAGGCATGTCATAAGTTTTCCTATCAATTTGATATGGATATGTACAGTAATAGACATTAGAGACATTTAAGATATCCAGCTTATTGCTATTTTTAATGTATCCTTAGTTTGCCATTTCTGTAATATCTTAACCAAAACCAGGAGATTACAAAAATGTGTTATTTCTGTTCATATTTGGGGCACAAGAAGGAAGACTGTTTAAATCATTTACCTTTTTAAGTTAATTGCCAACTTGTTTTTCTCTGAAAATGTTTTTTATACATGAATCAGATTTGAAACTCACAGAATTGTCAAAACGAAGGCTTGATATGGGTTTAACTTAGTGACATTATTAAAATATGCTATTGATTATTTTTTTAATTCAAATAAAAGCAGCTTTGACACAAACTTCACATTATTATTCTTAGTTTTATCATGAAAATTGCTGGTAATACATTCTTTAAGTTTTGTTGAAGCATCTTCATTATAATCTTTACAAAGAATGGTGTGAAAAATGAAGAGCTCTGAGTCTGGTGAGGTGGGTCTTCATATTGAAAGAGTTGAGCAGTCAAGTGCATTGGGGTGACCTATCACTTTGCCTACCGACTGCAGACCGGTGCTCACGAGAGGCTCACTGTCAGATTGGGATGCACCTGGCAGTGGGATGTCTGCCTGTTCAAGACGTCCTGAAAGCAGCAATATGAGCTGGTGATGTTCATTCTGTATCATCAGAGCCCACGGGGTGGTGGTTTTCCCAATCTACAATTTCTACTTGAAACACAAAGGAAAACACTTTTCCCCTTTTAATATTATAGTGATTAAAGTGGGGCTTAAAGAAAGAAGACCTAACATTTGAAACCAGGAATGTAAGACAGATTTAAATTATGTGATTCACACTTACGCCAGATGCTGCTAGAGGAATTCCTTGGTTTCTCATTAACATGGAGCCGTCCCCTTGGACTTCACACATAGTAGCCACTCACAAGCACATACACATTCATGTAAATGCTAGGAACAATCAACTACGTGCTACCAACTGTACAAGTTCCAACAGAGGATTCAAGAAAACAATCCATTTCAAGGAGATGAGCTGCCATTAAAAAGCTGTCATTCCTTTGCAAGCCTTGATATACTTGGAATGAATGTCCTTAATGAACTTGGCTAATTGTTTTGTGATGTCATTTCTGAGATTATTCAAAACCCATTTAGGAAGGCACTGCTTAGACATGGATACAATTAACATTCTTACCAGGTGAAACTGTAATGGTGGCAAAATATTAATTTCTGTTGATAACTGCCTTTGTGTACAGAGTGCTTGCATTTATAAATTGTAGTTTAAATGGTCACATGGAGATTTATATGAATAAATATTTTCAAGTCACATTTTATTTTTCAATTATAGATTCCTCTCTGTACCTTTGTCTATAGATTGATCTCTAGTTTTCCTTTTTTTTTTTTTTAAAGATTTTATTTATTTATTTGACATAGAGAGACACAGCGAAAGAGGGAACACAAACAGGGGGAGTGGGAGAGGGAGAAGCAGGCTTCCCGCAGAGCAAGGAGCCCGATGTGGGACTCGATCTCAGGACCCTGGGATCGTGACCTGAACTGAAGGCAGTCGCTTAACCGACTGAGCCACCCAGGCGCCCCTCTAGTTTTCCTTTATTTACTTTTTTGTTATTTATTGCATTTACACATGGCCATTTGTTGAGTTTTCTGAGTAGACCACTTTGGTAGGTTCTGAGTATCCAATTACAATTCAGGATTAGAAAGGATTTAGTTGGTTGATGTCAGATTCCTGATGCTTTTGTGCAGTCGCTACAGGACTTCTTTCTCTATCTTTAGCAGACCCCAAAACATGAAGCAAACTGGGGACTGAATTAAGTGTGCCATAAATATGGATATTACTAAAAATATTCTTTCTTAACTAAAATCAATAATGTAACACAGCTCAAATCTTTGTTTGCATTTCTTGCATGCAGTTTACCTATTATGTACCTAGTAATTACCTATTATTTCCCTATTTCTTCCTGCTAAATCTATGTATTTATAACTCATTCACTTTTCTTTCTCTTTGGCTTTACTGAGGAACACACATCTGAATCAGTTAATGGAGAAGATAACTTTTACCTTTGTCCTAGTAAATATAATACTGAATGCATAGTTTTAATTTAAAAGAGACTATAGGAATCTTCTATGCTCTTTGAGAGCATAACTTAGAGGCTATGCTTTAATTAAAGTTATTTTGCTTTCAAAGATAATGTAATCACTGTGAGGGTAAGGATGCCATGCAATTTCTTTCTTTATAGTCTTTGTAAGTCATGATTCTGCTCATAATATCAAAACATTGACTGACCGGCAAAATACATTCAGCCCTGTAATGCATATGATTTGTAAAAGTCAAATGGGATAATAAATGATTAACAGATTATTCTTACCAAGGAAGGAATGTTTAGAAAGAGAAATTTAAAAATTACATAATCTGGAATTGAACATTTCTTAGCATTCAGTCTAGTTCACAAATTGAAGTTTTCCCTTTTCAGGAACATTTATGAAAATAATAATGTTTTTTTTATCACCATTGTCATCTAATAAGGGCCTGAATACATGCATGACTGTACAGGGGTTAAATAGTTCCTCTGAAAGCTGTTCTTCCTTTTTAATCTAAAAAAATGACTTTCACATGGAGAGAATTACAAAAGAACATACTGATAGGAATAATGAAAGATGTTTCACAAAAAGCATGGATCACAGATAATATATTGAAGTCAAGTGGGTTGTTTATTTCTGGTAGTAGAGTAAGTATTGACTGTTGAGATATTAGCCCCAAGGAGATTTTGGATTAATGCCCCTTAAGTGGTCGAGTCCTCTTGAAGTAGTATTTCAGGCAATTTTCGAACGGAAAAAGGGACAGATGTTTAGACCTTGGGAATTTGGTAAAGGGGACATAATGAAGAAGCTACGCTTCAATATATTCTTTGTTAAAAATTAGGTTATGAGAAAGATGAGTTACAGCCAATTTAATATATCAAAACATTTGGAAGCTTATACCATATTTTTAGAATTAAAATGATGAGAGAAAGGACAATAGATCCATTAAAAGATAGTTTTAAAAAAATCACAAATTTGCAAAGAGATTCCATGATGAGTAAAATATTTAGGAAATACTCACTTTTCCCTCATGTCAATGAACCAGATGATGGATTGAATTGTTCAATCAGGAGACACATCTCTATTCTTAAAAAAAAAAAAAGTATTCTAATGGAGAGAATATTACCAAAGTTTAATTTAAAGACATCATCTTGTACTAAGCAAATAATTTCTCATGCTATCTTCCTAACATCATTCAAATGTACTTTTGTAAATTATACTCTTCCTGGAACTATTAAAATAATCTACTAATTCTGATTCTAGTTACAGCTGTCACTTAATCTATTCCTGATAAATTGTCACACTTGTAACTTTGTTCTTTTTCTCAGTTTAAAATTGCACAATGTTAGTGAAATGTTTAGACAAGTAACCTTATGAAGGAAGAAATGTAGGTTAAAATAAATGTAACATTATATAATTTGTGTTGTCTCTGCAAATAGTTTAAAAATAAAAGAGAATAAAATTACTCATTTGACATTTCAAAGCATTGAAATAAGCCTTGATCATACCTATAGTTATCATGAACTCCCCCAATCTACTGTGGGAAAAAATCTTTACTTATAAGTGGAATTCATCATAACAGGTATAACAGTTATATTTGCTAATATTTCAAAGTACCTATTTCTCTCAATTTTTTCCTGTTTGAATATCATTGTATTCTTTTCACATTTAGTACACAAATCCACAAGTTTAGATAGAATATCGGTTGGAGAATACATCATAAAACTAGGCAAATGGGGATGTGTACAAATGCCATAAATACATAAATGGGAAAGCCTAGTTATTTCTTCCAAATATTTCAAACATCTGGATAACTGGCACATATGAATGAAGAATTGGAATTTAGGGCTGAATGTTTCAGTCTCTGAACAGATGATTTTCCTCCCGTCTACGTGGATCACATTTGCTCTCTCTTTGGGAGTCCTTTTGATTATAATAGCAGTATTTGAACCGTACATATTACTGTTTCATTTATGACTAAAATAACAGGGATTCTCTTCCTTCTGAATCGCCATTAGCAACTCAGAGATTTCTGAATACAGTGTATCATTTGCCTTAACACCTTCGTGCCTGCCCGCGTTTTGAGGTAGATATTTATTAATGCAATGCAACTTAGCAACAATTGCGTGTCTCCAGTGTCCGCACACCAGCAGCACACTCTGCGGCTGTACTGGTGTAGTTTGCATTCAGAGAGAATTGGCCTCCGAGTGTCAGAGAGAATGCATTCAAAGGTGCCCCACATATGGCTGTTGGTAGTGATAATAAAACGAGGGCTATAATTAAATGCAGTCAAAGAGTTAAAGCTAGAAATCAAATACATTTCAGTGTTTCTGTGATAGGATGCAATCATTATTGCTTAAAAATAGGATTATAATTTAAATTGCTTTCTCATTTGATTTATTATTCTGAATATGGAGAGATTTCTTTGTATATTTCTGAAGATCCGAAGGGAAAAACGTGGAATGGAAACATCTGGATCACATCACAGATTTTTAGTAGCAATAAGTGGTTCTGTCAGATTCCCAGGGAAGGAGAATGACTAGCAGAGTCAGCAGTCCTCACCCTACTGTTCCTCCTGGTCACAAGGATGAGCTATAGGAGAGTCACTAATTTGATAAGTACAAACATACCACTCAGAAATTATCCCCTTGATGCTACTTCCTGGGTCTTTCATAGTTTCACGGAGTAGGGCTTCTCAATTTGAGATACAGCACTGAAAACATGTCCCTTGGCCCACCCATTGCTGATGGATTCAGATGTTTTGCATCACCAAATGGAAACGGTTGTCATTTTCCATGTGTGAAAGTTAAACTCCATCAGTGAAAAAGAAATACACCCTGACGTGGACAGCAGGAAGGATTGAAAAAACACAAAGTCATTTTCCAGAAAGCAAAATTATTAGGAAGCGAGATATGGGTAATAATTACATGGAATAAGAGTACTTGAGGAGTATAAAATACGATTTGTGCCAAGCCAGGTAACTGGCATATTTATTCAGCAAGCTCACTTGAAGTTTCATCATGACATTCATGGTTGAGACTGAATTTTTTTCTGAGGTTGGCCTTGAATACAAATTCATATTTTGATGAAATAAGTTCTAAATATTGAATATTTTTATTTTGACATAGTTAAATGGTGTTACAAGTTATTGTTATTTTGTGGGCAATTTTCATTAAGGGAAGTTTGTGTCAGTTTACTGCAATAGGCCCAACATGCAGAAAACTATTTGTATTTAAGAATACAGTACCATTTATTTTAATATTTCACTCGTGAAAAAGATTATTTTGTTATTCTTTTAGAAAAAATCCTTAAGGAAAAATTGATATTTGGAGTTTTAGTTTCCTGAAGAAGAATTTTTAAATGTTTCCATTTTATTGTGTCTAGTCACATTATGATTTATATACTATCTCCCAATCTCATAATCTTAAAATAATTGCACAAACATTAGATTGGGTTAAAGACAAAGATTCCAAGTTTTCTAGGATATGCTCACCCTTGGTGCCATTAGAATATCCGAGCAAAGTCCCCATTGACTGTGTCTATGGCATAAATCCATTCTCCCTCAAAGTATATTCTGAATGTAAAAATGAAAATAGACATTTATATGCAGTCTGAGCTAGAAAGAGGTGCTGATGCTGTAATTAATATTGTACCACAATATCTTTTTAATCTATCGTGCTGTGCTGCCTTTTGCCCTTTATGGTATGTCAGAGAGGAATGTAATGAATGAGTGTGTCTGTGAGTATCAGCTTGAATTTGGTGAAAAGCGAGGTAACATGACATTTAATGTGATTAAGGCAGGTGTAGATTCAGGTTTATTAGCTTTCACACAATCAAAAGGTAAAACCCATGAGGATAAAACATCAAATATTTTTTAAAAGACTTTTTTCAGAATTTATTTTAAAGCTCAATTTGCATAGAGGCGTTTGATTATGTTTAAGAATTAACAGGATTCCCTGACTTTGTAATGTTTCCTAGGAAGATAACTCACAATTGTAAAACATCAGAATATTCAACATTTTAGGAGATAAATGAGGGATTTATTATTAAATCAGAAAAGAATTGGCATAAATCTGACTTGAAACAGCTGTTTAGAGGATTAGCATAGAGAGTCTTTTCAAGTCTAAGAGAATAATTGTTCTTCATTTTTCATATCAGAAGGGGGCACTAGTGGTCCACTTTTAATAACAGCGAAGCTCTTCTTTTGTTATACGACATTTGATAATAAATAAATATCATTTTCTATTTAATGTTGAGGCAATCGTATGAACAATTAAGAGTGTAAATATCTATTGTTAGGTTAAAATTTTAAATAATTAAAATTTTGTATGCAAATATAGTCTTCTCTCCTTTTCATCTGAGAATTATGGCACAAAATTAAGAAGTTTTGTTGTAAGAGTACCAATTCTTATTGTTTAATACCTACGCTAATGACTGGAGTGATGGAATAGATTAATTTTACACACACACACACACACACTTTCAGTGAACTTTATCTTATTCCCTCACCACTCACCAAACTAGAGCCAATACCCACAATAAGAAGACTTAACTGTTTATATAACTTGCCAATTGTGACTTAAAATAAATTAACATAATTCATTATCTTATAATTTCCAGTTTGGTTAAACAAATGGTCCATGTACATACTTAATGGGATGATTGCGTTTTACATCTCTCTAGATCTCCATTAAAAGACAAGCTGCAAATATATGTTAAGAAAAAAGAAGAAGAAGAAGAAGAAGAAGAAGAAGAAGAAGAAGAAGAAGAAGAAGAAGAAGAAGAAGAAGAAGGTAGCAGGAGGGGAAGAATGAAGGGGGGGGAAATCGGAGGGGTAGACGAACCATGAGAGACGATGGACTCTGAAAAACAAACTGAGGGTTCTAGAGGGGAGGGGGGTGGGAAGATGGGTTAGCCTGGTGATGGGTATTGAGGAGGGCACATTCTGCATGGAGCACTGGGTGTTATGCACAAACAATGAATCATGGAGCACTACATCTAAAACTAATGATGCAATGTATGGGGATAATATAAGAATAAAAAAATTAAAAAAAAAAAAAGACAAGCTGCAAATGCAGTGGTTAAGCTCATTGGCTGACATCTCTCGGTATCCAGGTCATCTGTTTATAGAGTAGGTGTGGCTGGACACTATGATATTCTAAATCCACAAACTGAGTAATTGAAAAATTTCAGAGATGCAACCAGACATGGGATAGTTGGGCTCAGTGGAGGTTTCGAAGGCAGGCACGCAAGTACCTAAAGAAAGACAAAAGATGAAAGCTGGCCACCTCTTCATTTATAGACAGTACACTTTCCTGAATTTAGCAAGACTTCCCCTCTCCCTAGAGCCTTACATGTAAGTGTGAAGATGTTGAGACATGCATTATGTTTTACATTTTTGGTTAAGTTTTGCAGAAAATCATATGGCTAAGTAGTACTTGTATTCTAATGGAAAAGGGTGTGAGGAAAAGCCCTCCAAAAATGAAATCCACTTGTCAGTTTGCATTTGACATGTTTTATTACATAGTAAAACCTGTCAGCTAAAATTTTAGAGACTTACACCTAAGTTGTGACTGAAAACAGGTAATTGTCCTTTCAAAACAGGTATTTTGAGTACATAAATGGAAATTTTGGTAGCCGTGTGCTTGTAGCGTTATCTATTTTGCTTGCAAAATTGAAGAATTGAAGAATTGTTGTTGGTATTTTAAAAATACTAAGAATAACTTAAGAGAATGAGAACTTAGGAAACCTGCTTTGCAGCAATACTTTACAGATACATATTTGAATACTGTTCAGTCAACTCATTATGTCATTTGTACACATTAAACAGTATACCTTGCCAAGATTTCATAATGCAATTTTAAGTACTTAATAATGAGAAAATGTAAGAGTACGTTTCTATTTGATTAATATTAATAAATAAAGCTTCATCTCCAGTTAAAATCTTTTATAAATATTAAAATCTTTAATTCAACACAAACATTTTTTTTCCTTTTAGGAGATTTATTTTTCCCTTAAAGCTGAGACAATTGTGCTGTTTCTGAAGCTCAGTGGGGAATTATTTTCCAGAAAAAAAAATGAGTAGGATTTGGATCTTTTGGATCTTTTGGATCTATGATTTTAAAAGGTTGTATTCACTTTGCTCTCTCTTGCATCCCGAATGAGAGAGAAGGAGAGAGGGGAGAAGAAGGGTAGAAGGAAGGAAAGAAAAAAGTGGGAATATCAGAAGGAAGTAGAGGAGAAAAGAAAAGAAAAAGAAAATGTCTTGGAGAAGTATATACATTTTGATGAATTGACACTGGTAGTTTTTTGGTACTAGCTAAGGAACAGCGGGATCCTGGCAGCAGGTTTAAGATAACACATCTCAACTTTCAGAATAACATGATTTAAAGAAACGGTGTGACTCAGAGGATAGTTTTGGCATTGAGTTTGTGAGAAAAGGAAGTTTTGCTTTTGTATTTCTCTTCAGATATAAGAGAAAGTTCTGTTTCTGCCAACATAGATAAAAAAGCTATCCAATTATTACAACGCCAGCTTTCTCTTTACAAATATCAAGTGTAATTAAAGCAAAAAGCTAAATATTATAGAGAAAATAAGATGGAAAATATTGGCTGTTGGAAATTGGCTTGGTATGGGCTTTGTGGATGGATGGCATTTACTAAATTGTACCAACTCTGCTTTATGTTTTTGGACCGCGTGAAAGGCTGAATTATTGATTTGCCTGTTCTTCGGCATTAGAGGCAGCCACAAAAAGGTATCTTATCTGCTCAGGTATTTTTCCTACCTGAGAATTTTTTGTCAATCTCTTCTACAAACAGTTTGTGAATAATCATGGACTAAAAGCTTCCCTTGTATGTTGTACTTCTGTCTGAGTGTGTTTTTTTTTTTAAACCATGATTTCTGATCGGCCTATTCTCTAGTCTCTGACCTTTGCCTAGAGGGCTAGTGCTGATTTGTGTGGTCCTCTTACTGGTATGTTGCTATTACTCAAGTTTCTCTGCTTTCCCTTAATGCCTACTTAAATATTTTCTCATTTTACCCTTAAGCAAAATGTCAGATTCTTGGCAGACAAAACATTGCATCCTTGTATAAAAGGGAGGCCATACCGGTTTAGCATTTCATCTATCTATTTAGTAATGTGTATCCTTTGGGCCTTCTGTAGATACTGAGCGTCCACCTGAAATAGTCCATTGTTAGCTGACAGCAGCCCAGTATACATATATATGTTTTTTATTATGTGCGTGTATGTGTAGCTTTTATGCAGATTAGGGCCTGTGAACATTTTTTTCTTTTCTTACACCCTCCTAGATATTGCTCCAAGTGGCTGTTAGGAAACAAGTGGAATGTGCAACTGCTAAACAAATATGGTAAACCTACCTAGATGTCCTGAAATGAAAAACTGCCTGAGGTATATTGATTGAGTTAAAAAAAAAAAAAGTCATAGAAGAGTATGTGTAATATGATTGCATAGATTTAAAATATTTAAAATACTAAAATATCGAGAAGGATATAAAAGAAACTGTCAATAATGGTTGTCCCAGAAGAGGAGAATCGGGAGGGAAAAACAGAACAATTTAAAATGAGTATCTTATTAAAAATAACAAGGTAGTGATAGTAGTTGCATTCATCTAAAAGCTGAGTGGCTTTTCTCTTTCCATTTCATTTTTATGTGATGGCAAAGAAACTTAAATGGGCTTTACAAATGTTTTATGAAAGTATCTTCTAAAATCAGAAGAGCACAGAACTACTTAAAAGACAAGAGGGAAATTATAGAATTGATTTGTTATTAGCAAGGAGTTGATACTACTGAATCAACTAAACATAATGTCTCTTTTTTTTCCATCCCTTGGGATGTTGTTCCCTAAGTAGGCAGTTGGCCTTCCCAGTGATGTTTGGAAATTTTTAGTCAGCTACAGGGTTGCTGATATTTGTGATGATGAGGGAGGGGTTGGGAGGATGTGGATGGGTGCGTTTGGTACCAGGAGACTCCGTTACAAAATCTTGGACAAGGTCAGAAAAGCAAGTTCTTTGGCATTTTTTGGGAAGGCACCAAGGTGGAAGAATTTGTATTTAAGGAATGGAGATAAATGGGGAAAAAAAAAAATAGTGTTCTGGTGACTGAAGTCATTGGTGACCCTGGAGGGGAGGGGCTTAATATATTTTCACCTGAATATAATAAGTTAGTTTTTCACACTAGTCAAAGAGAATGAATCTTAAAAAAATCTCCAAAGCTAAAAAGTCTGTGGAATTTATCTTTTCTCTAAATTCAAAGAACATTTTGTGAATGCAATTTGCTACTTGGAATTAAAAAAAAATACATCAAGAGGCTTAAAACTTCCTTGGTACTTCATTTGAAGTTTAATACCTAATTTGATAAAGCAGAACCTTTGCTTTCCACCTCCTATATTCTGCCTCGTAGATCCCACTTTCTAGATTTTCATGTCCACAGAGATACAGAAAATCCTAGATCTTGATAATAGAAAATGTTTTGGATAACTTGTTTTTTAGAAATTTCCCCTGGTATCCACAGTTTGATAGTCCTGATTGTGCATGAATCAGTCCCATGAGCTCAGGCCTTATCCCCAGTCACCACTGAAGAGTAACACATTTTATTCAGCCTTATCGCCCAAAGATTTGTTGGAAAAATTGAATTCCTTTCCCAGTGAACAGACCTCTCTTATCTCCTACATATTCTCAGTCATTACTTCACTTTTTTTGCCAGTGATTCCATATAGAAGTGATCTTCTTTGGCTATAAATTAAAATTCCTATGGCGACTTCCTCCCCCAAAATGGGAAAGGCACTTCTGAATAATAAAATTTCCCATAATGTAACATGTGGTTGTTGAAGTTACTGCTTTGATACACATTTCTCTGTGTAACTGATTGTAAAGGAGCATATTGTTGCTCATGCATTTTGGTTTGCATATGACTCTGAGGATGAGAATTTGTTCATGGTGGTATTGTTCTTTATGTTCTTTAAGAGTCTGTCCAAGCAAGATTATGATATTAAATAGATTAAATCCAATGACATTAATCAAAATGTCATTGTATATATTTTTATTTACATATTTCTTATTTATAGACCTATGAAATTGTCCTAATATACTGTATTCCCAAATTTGCCCAGCACTTCTGAGAAATATCCTATAAATAAACGCATCTAGGAGCAGATCTAAAGGAGCACGTCCATGGAAATGTAAATGTCCAAGGTCCATGGAAATGCAAAAAAGATATAAAACTGTAACTTGTTCTGTTTTATCAGTTCCACCTGAGACTCCAAGACCAAGAATAAAACAGATACCATATATTCCACATTAGAAGGGAAGGTGCCAAACCTTCAGGTTGGATAATCTGTGAGATTGGGACACTTGTCAACATTGATACACACTCAGCTCCATGCTGTATAAAAAGTGGTTCAACAGAGTGATGAAAAGTTCTGTAAGTTCAGGAGACTTCTTTGCAGAGAGTTGTCAAGGTGGGAATAGGAATGAATAAGAATTAGAAAGGCTTTTACAGATTAATAAGGATAAAGATATTACCTATTGGAAAAAGGATACAGATATGCAGACAATTCGGAGAGAAAAAAAACCCAAGTGGTCAATAAAAATTACGCAACATTTCCATTTGCATTATTATTTGGGTTAATTAATGTCAGTTAAAACAAAAATGAGATATAACTGAACTTTTTAGGATGCCAAAAAAGGAGACGTCTAAGTACAAATATTGGCCAGGACGTGATGAAGTAGTAACCCGGCTGGTAGGAGTGTAAGTTGGCATAATCGCTTTGGAGGGCAAAAATCAGTAAATTTTGTAAATGGATATACCACGGGGCCTACAGATTCTACTTCTGGGTGTATATACTAAACTTGTACTGTCCAATATGATAGCCACAAGTCACATGTAGCTATGTAAATTTACATTTAAATTAATTAGAATTAAGTAAAGTGAAAAATTCAGTTCCTCAGTCACATGAGACACATTTCCAGGGCTCTGTAGCCATAGCACAGAGCATTGCCTTCATTGTGGAAAGTCATATTGGACAGTGCAGTCCTTAAGAAAATTCCTCCCATGTGCACAAGGAGAAGCGTAAGAGTTATTCATTTCAGTGTTACTTTATAATAGCAAACTATATGTCCTTTAGTGGTGGAACGGAAAAATAAATCATGATATATTCAGACAATGGACTATTATATAGCAGTTAAAATAAATGAACTAGCTCTAACTCTAACAACCTTAGTAACTCTAGAAAATGTATTAAGTGAAAAAAGTGACTTTGTGAGTGTTCTATAGAGTAGGATCCTGTTTACATAAATTAAAAACAAGCACAAAATATTACCACGCACACTTGAGTGAGTGAGTGAATAGTGTATGTGTGTGAGGTATCTTTCTCTCTCAAAATGTGGATAGTTACATAATGATTACTTCTGTGGTGGGTGACAGAGAAGAAAATTGTCTTGGAATTGTAACTTTATGTGAAAGTTTACATATTTTAATCTGAATCATACATGAAATAAATGAAATAAATTGTGGCCTTTGTTCTCTTTTGGTAGGGACCAGAGAAATGCTTTTATATTGTCTTTTGCAGCTTTCTGTATTTTAATTTTTTCAAAACGATGGTAAATGATTAGATGATGTAATATATCCAATTTAAACATAAAAATTGAAATGTATAGCCATTATTTATTACTAAAATATCATAATATTAATAAGATAGAACATAATATTATAATTGATCTTTGAATAACACAGGTTTGAACTGCACACGTTCACTTATTTTGAGTATTGTTTTTCAATAAATATAGTACTATAAATGCATTTTATCTTCCTTATGATTTCCTTAATAACATTTTTTCTTCTTTGTCTTACTTTATTATAAAAATACAGTATATAACATATACAACATACAAATATGTGTTAATTGACTGTTTATGTTATCAGTACAGCTTCTGTCCAACAGTAGGATATAAGTAATTAAGTTTTGGGGGAATCAAAATTTATATGGATTTTTGACTTTGTTGGGACTGGTGCCCCTAACATCCTGAGTTGCTTAAGAGTCAACTGTATGTCAGGGAAAATAAATTCTCAATTACATCTACTAATAGAAGATGAGCAAATAATTCCCTAATGTATTACTGAGGCACTGGAATGCATATTTTATTAATGTTTTACTTATGCTAAAAGTATGTTCATATTCCCTAAAATGTATAACTGATTAATGGTTGGAAGATGATATAGAAATGTGATGGATGATGAGAAAATAAAAATTAGGGTATGTAGATTACAAAATAGATAATCAAAAATCAATTACAGTTCTTCTGTGTCTATTACTTTTTTTATGCAATAGACTCCCTAAGAAAAATACCAATTAACCAAAATACTTCAGAGTTTAGGCTATATTTCTGATAAATGTGCATGTTGACTTTGCATGTTTACATTTCTACTCTTTACTATTAGATTTTTCTTTTTTTATTGAGATGTAATTAACATATATAATTTTGTTAGTTTTAGGTGCATAACATTATGATTTGATATATGTACGTCTTGTGAAATGGTTACCACAATAAGTTAACATCCATCAACATACATAGTTAAAATTTTTTTTCTTGTGATGAGAACTTTTAATATCTACTCTTTTAGCAACTTTGAAATATATAATACAGTATTGTTAGTTTCTTTAAGAAATTTTTGTCCTTTTATTGATCTTTATTTTACTCACAGCTCCCAAGATTTGCTAGATACTTATAAGATGCTTTTGAAATCAACTATATTGAGTTATAATTTACATTAAATTGCATTGATTTTTATTGTATAGTTTGTGAGTTGTGACAAATGTATTATCCATGTAACTTACGCCACATATAGGTCTATAATCCTTGACTTTGACCCTTACCTAATACTGTATGCAAAAGTTGGCTCCAAATGGACAAAAAGGTTAAAGCTGAAGCTAAAAAACATCTAGAAAAAAGAAGAAAATCTTTGCAACCTGTGTTACACAAAAATTTCCTAGGAAGAATAAAACGCTGTTAAGAAAACCATTGATAAATTGAACTTCAGCAAATTAAAAACTTTTGTTATTCACAAGTTACCATTGAGAAAATGAAAAGGTAGTCACAGAGAAAATATTTGCAGTATTTATATCTGGCAAAAGACTTGTATCCTGAATATACAAAGAGCTCTTACAACTCAATAATGAAACGAGCAACCTAACTAAAAATGAACAAAAGATTAAAAAAGATATTTCATAAATGAAGGCACATACTGCCAATAAGCACTTGAAGGGATGCTTAAAATCAAGTCATCAGAGAAATGCAAATTAAATCCATAATGAGATACTATTATGCATCCACTAGAGTGGATATAGTTAAGTAAAATTATACAGTGACTTTGGAAAAGTTTTGCAGTTTCTTCTTATAAAGTTAAACATTCTTACTATGTGATCCTAAAATTTTTCTCCTAGGTATTATAACAGAAAAGAAAACCCATGTCCACACAAATGCTTGTACACAAATATTTATAGCAACTTTATCAAAAGTAGCCAAAAGCTGGAAACAACCCAAATGTTCAACAGAATATCGTCTGAGTATAAAGTATTCAATAAATACTACTACTGCTCCTTTCTCCATGTCTTATTATTTTGTAAGTGCATAGACTCAGATAAAATCATGAATGATCCAACTAGGTGTTCTTTATCATTTGTAGATCAGGTAGAAAGGGAATAAAAAGACCACAATATTACATCAAACTTGAAAGTCTTTGGCATTTAGAGTGGTAAATACTTAAATATGAGTGAAGTAACACAATATAAAATCAACTAATGCAGCAACTTGGGTAGATTTTATAGACCTATATGGATATGTAGGTTAACTACATTGTGTGATGACTCTAAGTTATATGAGGTAAATATACTCCTTCCTTTGTTTTTTAAATAACTTAGGTCCCTTTATGAGCTCTAAGAAGGGTTCAGTATGTTTCATCATTTTCACCAGAAGGAAGGAAATCAGCAAAGTAGTCTAACTCTCTGGGTAAGATGCAACCTCAACAATTACGAAGGTAAGCCTTCAAATTGTTTGAAATAGCATAAATATTTCCTTGGTAGGTAAGCATCTGTATTAGTTTCCTATTGATGCTGTGACAAATTCGCACAAACTTGGTTGCTTAGAACAACAAGAACAAAATTATCTTACAGCTCTAGAGGTCAAAGTTTGTTTCACTGGGCTAAAATCAAGTGTTGGCAGGATTGGATTCTTTTTGGAGTCTCTAGAGGAGAATCTGTTTCCTTACCTTTTCCAGATTCCAGAGGCTGCCAGCATTCTTCCACTTGTGGTCCTCTTCCCCTAACCACTCTAGCCACTCTGTCCATAATCACAGCTTCCTCTCTGACTTTCCTGCTTCCTTCTTTCTAAGGACCCTTGTGACTACACTGGGCTTACCTGGATGGTCCAGGGTAATCTACCTATCTCAGAGCCTTAATTTAATCATACCTGCAAAGTTCCTTTGCCATGTTGGGTACTATATTCACAGGGTCTAGAGATTAGAATGTGGACATCTTTGGGGGCCATTGTCCAACCTAATATAGCATCTTCTAACCATGGAAAGATTTACAGTTAAGTAAATAAATTTTCAAGAAAAATCAAACCTATAGTATTGACAGCTTTTTGAGAATTGAGAAATATGAGCATACTTGGTACTTTAGTTACTTGAAGTATTTAAGAGACTTTGGCCTTGGGGCGCCTGGGTGGCTCAGTTGGTTAAGCGACTGCCTTCGGCTCAGGTCATGATCCTGGAGTCCCGGGATCGAGTCCCGCATCGGGCTCTCTGCTTGGCAGGGGGTCTGCTTCTCCCTTTGACCCTCCTCCCTCTCATGCTCTCTGTCTCTCATTCTCTCTCTCTCAAATAAATAAATAAAATCTTTAAAAAAAAAAAAAGGAAAAAAAAAAAGAGACTTTGGCCTTTTAGACTAGCAAGTCAGTCTTGCACATCCAATTTAAAATGTGTCATTGAATAATTGATTTAAATTTGTGACTTCACATTGAAATCTTACCAATTTATAAATAGTATCAAACATTTAAGAGAATGTAAGGTAAACCTATATTATTTTAAAGAATTCCTTATAAACCTGAGAAAATTTATTATTATAAGAATTTATTCAGCCAGAAAATTAAAGTACTTAAAGAGTAATAAAATATATTTGTGCATTTAGTTTAGGTGACTAATGAGGCTAAGTTTGTAAATAGGAACACACATTAAAGACCTCCTTAAAATGGATTACTAAAATTTGCTAGAAAATGATGATGTTTGTAAGTTAGGCTTATAAATTTAAGGAAAAGCTTGATTTTAAAATATGAAACTTTAGTGATGTATTTTTTTGAAAGGGAGGATTCTTAATAATCACAGTGTATAGTATATGCATGTGTATGTGTACATGAAAGCCATCTGAATATCAAAATTGTATTTTCTCTACCAGTAGGCTGCCACTTTTCATGATATTTTGCACTCTCTTGTTTAGGATTATTTCCAGAGTCAGTATGGGGGCCTCATAGCAAAGTGAGATCCTTATTTTGAAGTCATGCAATCAGAACCCTCGGCTTTCCAAAAAATATTAAAAAGAGACGGGGGAATGAATTAATCAGGGTTATCTGTTCTTGGTAAAAGATTTGTAAAGTTTTACTTCCTTTAATAACTGAAATCTCTGTTCACTTAAGGTATCATTAGAATTGGGAATAAAATAGAGGATAATATCAGTGGCACTAGTTTGCCAGTTTTCGAATGTTTAATGAAAAACAAAAGAAAATTCCCTGAAACTAATCTCTCTGTCTGAAATATTAGGTCAGTGAATATTTTTTTTTAAAAGGAATAAAATAGTAATAATCATTTATTGGAAAAGCATACTATTTTGTACCGCTTGTTTAAATAAAATATAATTATTCACCATGGACTTAATTTTCCAAAGTAATTTCATCTGAATTTGTGTAACTAGAATTAAACATTTGCTGAGTTCCTGGGTACTAATATACAATTTATGGTGATCCCATAGTGGGTGCTCAAGACATTATTTTTTCTAGATGATCAAAATTTTTTATATTTTCATCCATTCATTCATTTATTCATTACTGAGCTCCTATTGTGAATCAGATATTTTTGTTGAATGCTTGTGAAATAAACATGAAAAAGATATCTTTGAATTCTGTGTCCTTGTGTTTCCACCAAGCACCAGAAAGTAGGAAAAGGAACCCAAGTGATAGTTGGAAAGAATTACTTTAAAAAACCCCGCTATACTAAGTTGACACCAAGCAATAACAACATTTGCATTTATTTCTATGAATAAGGCTTACAGAGAGATAGCAATAGATAGTTTATTATTTGGTGGATAAAAACAATGATTTTTTAAAAAATTGTGTTGGCCAACAATTATTGTTTGTTCTTATACTTTAAGACCATTGTATAAAACTAGCCATATTTGATTTCTTGAAAGCTCCTTTAAAATTTATTTATGCTGAATAATTCTATTATTGCACCTTCCTCCATGTTCCCTCTAACCTGCCATGCCCCCAGAAAAGCATCAATAAAATAAAACCAGGAAAAGAGCAGATAGGCTGTAGCTCTTGTCTGGACTCATTTTTATGTAGGAAATTGTAACCAGGTCATTGTTTTCTGTTTCAGAATTTCTTACAAAGATGCATTCACTGTGTGAAATTGTTGCTTCATGATTTTGAACCTAAGACAAAAAGCAGCTTTCAATTCCTGATTATAGCTTCTCAAAATGTACAGTATAATTAATGTTGAAAGAGCGATTATCTTCTAAGTCCCCATTTCACACCCATTCAAACTTTCTCTTGTTTTTAACTTTGAGAATTTTAGTCACATTTTCAGAACAAAGGTGAATTTTGTGAGAGACAGTAAGAAATAAAGGGCAGGTGTATTATAATTGGTATTAATGCATATGAGAATATTTCACACATTATACTTATGTTTGAATTTTGAGTAGCTAAAAAAGTCTCACTCTTTGATGTTCAATGATTCAGGGAGGCATTCCCTGTTCATTTTATCTAAATAACTTCCCTCTATCCCAACCCTTTTTCCTGTATCAGTACACACAGGTTATTTCATTCATATATATCATTACACATTATTTGCTCACTCACTTGGTCTGGGTCCTTGTACTTGGAAAACCAGCTTTGTGAAGCAGGAGCCTCTTCTGTTCTGACATATAACAGATATTCAAAATATATGTTTTGAATGAGTAAATGGATGAACAAACAAGTAAGTCCATTTCCAACTTAAAAAAATAGGGTGGACACAATTTAAGGCATTTAATAATGGTTTTAAAAAATTATCAATCACATGCAGGTCAAATATTTTTCTTTTGGTTTGTTTCAAAAAGATGTTTGGCAAAGCTGCTTTTGGGGGCGCCTGGGTGGCTCAGTCGTTAAGCGTCTGCCTTCGGCTCAGGTCATGATCCTAGGATCCTGGGATCGAGTCCCACATCAGGCTCCCTGCTCGGCGGGAAGCCTGCTTCTCCCTCTCCCACTCCCCCTGCTTGTATTCCTGCTCTCGCTATCTCTCTCTCTGTGAAATAAATAAATAAAAATCTATTAAAAAAAAAGCTGCTTTTGGAATAATCTGAAAATTAATAAATATTTTTAGACTCTAGCTGCAGAAAGCTTGCATTTCAAGTCTTGCACTATTATTTTCTAATTGCTTTACCCATTGTTAAATGGTGTATATTTGTTGCCTAGTTGTAGACATTTGTTTGTGTGGTTCTCAGGAGATAGTTTTAACTGAAGCCATGATTCAAGCTAGGTGTTTATTTTAAACATTTTTTTTTTATGTTGTTAGCCAACATATAATACATCATTAGTTTTTGATGTAGTGTTCAACAATTCATTAGTTGCGTATAACACCCAGTGCTCATCCCCACACGTGTCCTGCTTAATACCCATCACCTGGCTAACTCATCCCCCCATCCCCTCCCTTCTGTAGCCCTCAGTTTCTTTCCTAGAGTCCAGAGTCTCTCATGGTTTGTCTCCCTCTCTGATTTCTTCCCCTTCAGTTTTCCCTCCCTTCCCCTGTGGTCCTCTGCTCTATTTCTTATGTTCTACGTATGAGTGAAACCATATGATAATTGTCTTTCTCTGTAAACATGTTTTAACAGAGTCTTTGCCCTGGCCACTTGTCCTGCGATAACTTAGAGAGCTGGAAGTTGGTCTCTTATTCATTGTTGCTTTTCAACTCCATCAATAATAGTATATGGCACATAGTGGGCACTCAACAAATGCTTGTTGATTGAGTTAATAGATAATTGTTCCATGAGGTCTTTTAAAATGAGTAGTATGTACAATGTACAAATGAGGTCATGATCATGACATGGAAGCTGGCACTAGAAAACATATTGGAATACTTTTCAGAGAACAGACTCTAGACAGGCAAAATAAGAGTTGAGGATTATATAATTACCAAGGTTAGGAAGAATCAGGAGGGCAAAAATCCAGGTAGATAAGTAAGAAGTGAAAGTCAGACTGACAGTTGTGGTTAAGACAGTAAAAGTCTGAATTCCGAGAGATAGAGAAGTCTGATCTAGGGATGAGTGGGTAGAGGATGGTACTCTGAAATAGTCTGTTTTAGTGATCAACCCTTAGACCAGTTACAAGCCGAGGATGTGGGTATTCGTTGACAGACATATGTGGATAAAATGAAGGATTGGACTAGGGCAGGTAAAAGAGTAATTCTTGAAGGTAGATTTCAGCACAGTGACTGTGTTTGCATAAAGATGCCCACGGATTGGCTGGGGAAGTTTAGGTAAGATCAAATTATTATTGTTTCTGACTTTGACACACATATTAATACCACTTATGTTTTCTTGTATGTTATGTTCCTTACAGTGAATAATAGTTAAACATTAGCATAAAACCACTTAGAATTAACAAAAAAACCTCAGGTCAATAAAAATGCACTTTAGAATGCCTAAATAATTTTCTTAGCCCTTTGAGTTCACCGGGGAGAGAGAGATAGGGCATGAGTCACATCAAGAGGAAAGTAGGGGCCTTAAAGAGGAGGGGCTACTGTTGCCCAGCTGAGGTGGACATAGTACCAGGAAAATGGTGACTGGGGCTGTCACTGGTGTTTCCCTGCTCAGATCTTCTCTACCCAGCCAAGAAGTCACCTACAGACAGTTTTTAATCATTCCTAAGTCTTCTGGAATCTTTCTACCTAAAGGCATTTTCTTACCTACGAAGCCAGGCTTGGCATTGGGTAGTTGGGAAGTGTAGGGAGGTAAGAATGAAGAACAGCAGTTTATGGATAAATATCTCATGTTCTCCCTTTAGTGGCACAATTCTGTGGCATGTTTTACATCATCTCTGAGGGTATACTGCAGGCTCAGTTTCCATGGTAACTATTCATCAACACACCCTTCATTGGCTTTCTTCCCTCCCTGTCTCATTCCCTCACTTTCTCACTATGCCTCATGGGACTATATACCATAAAGCTACTTGCATCCCACCTCCCATCCTACTAGGCCTTGGGGGAACTAAAACCAAATAGTAACTACTTGATAGGAAGAACAAAGCATTGTTGAACTGTATCAATATCATCTATACAATGTCTATTCACAATCTTCTGTTTTAATACCACAATCCTCTAATAACACAAACTTCTTTTCTTATCAATTATGCATTATATCTGAGCATCCTTCCAAATGTTGATACTATGAGTATGTTACAATCATGATCACTGAAGGCTTATCAACCCATCAAGTTTTATGTTTGTCCAAATTAGTATGTTCAGTGTCAGGAATACTACTCATTTTAAAAGAGCAAACACTGTGCTTCGTAATTTAAAGATGAAATTTAGGTGTGTAGAATTCAATAAATCTTTATATATATTTCCGGATAATAAATGGCTTATAAGAGAGTGACATTTTGCTTAAGTTTTATACAACTCTGACTTAATATATAAGTATGTAACAGTTTGTGACCACACAAATTTTAACCATTGCATAGTTATCCTTTATAAATTGGTTCTGAAACAAAGATTCACTTATTAGATTATGAATCTTGATGAGGCAAACTTTAAAAAACTAACAAAATATTTTTAAAAATTTCAAAACAGGACAAATGGATTTTCAATTTCTTAATGTACATTTCATGGTATTCTTATAATTTCTCTCAGAAGTAATAACACATAGATTGCTACTATCTTCTTCTTTGAAAATATAATGATTTTGCAATAATGGGGACAAAAGGTCTTAGTTGGGAAATGGGCAAATTGGAAGTTCTAATAAAAATGAACACATTTCCACAATATTTGAAGTGTTATAGGTAATAATATCTAAACTTTTCAAATTCAAGGGTCCTTTCAATAAAAGAAGAGTATTTATTGTTGGGGGGAAGTAGTTGGGGGGAAGGGAGTGAAACCTACTATAAATTTAGTAACTTCTTTAAAAATATTATTTTTTTACAAGATATCCATTATTTTAGTCCTTAGACAATACTTAAAAAAAAAAAAGTACTTGGCAATAACTTCCAGTGGTCTAGGAAATGTTACTCTAATCTGGTTGTTCTGAAATATAGAGCAAATCAGAATTACTTGGGGAGATTTTAAAAAGTACAGAGTCTTTATTCTACCCCACACATTTTGAAATAAAATCTCTGCTTGTGGAGCCTTAATATGTATAGGTTAACCATTTTAGGTTAACCACCAGACCTAGCATTGGTATTCAGACTAGCAATTTGTACTCAGTGGAGAACTTTTTGGTTTTTGCTAATATACAAATACCCCCTCTCCATTTTCACACATGCCAGCTCCCTGCTCCTTAACATTTAACCAATTCCCTTGGAACATTATTCCACAATTAAATTGAAAATATCATTAATCACAATTTCCTTTCACCAGTTTCACATTACAGTCATGCAAAAGTTGTAACAGTCAATGGATAATAGAGCTCCAAGTTTAAGTACTGTGATCATTCTACTTCCCCAGAGCTTAAGGCAGCTAAAGATGTGTTGGAGATATGTTTTAGGCTAATCCTTTGGGCTTTTCTGTAAGAAGGAAAAATTTTGATTTCTCTGAGAATTAGGTTAGAGCTTAGGAAAAAAGTCTGGCTACAAATACAGATATCTGGTTGAAATTGTGGAGAGGTAATGCTTATAAAGGATTAAAAGGGTAGTGAGCCAAGAGCAGTCTTGAGAAATCTTGAAGGAACTTCAACATTTAAGGAATGGGCAGAGGTAGAGGATACAGAAAAGTACTAGAGGAGTAGGTAGGGCATCAGGGGAGAATACTATTACAGTAGGTAGTAAAGAAGTGAATTTTAAGAATTAAAACATAACATGAATATTCATATTGAAAATATGTATGTAAATAGAATGAAAAAAAAGGTTGAGATTTGGCAAATAGATTGATAACATAAAGAGCAGTTTCAGTGTGTTTGGCAGGGCAAGGAAACAGTAAAAAAAAAAAATCGTGGATTAAAGAGTGAGTGATAAAAAGCAAAGAAAGCAAGTATAGACACTTGTTTCAAGAACTTTTCCTGTGAAGGTAAGATGAGAGAGGAGGTATCTGGAAGTGGTTCTTGGTTTCACAGTAGTTTCTTATGATGTGATGGTGTTATATGCAACTGATGAATTGTTGAACACTGCATCTGAAAGTAATGATATACTTGGTATGTGTTGCCTAACTGAATTTAAATTAAAAAAAAGGAAAAAAATGATTTCTTGCTAGCTTGGGAGATACTTAAATGAATGTGTCAGTAAAAGAGTTAAGAGCATGTACCCTAAATTAAGAGCATGTACCCTGGTTTTAGGGTACATGCTCTTGCATTCAAACATGCAAGAGTTTGAATCCTGGTTCTGCCATTTGTGAGCGTTACGGGCACCTACGCCATTAGCTGTCCGCCTTTCTTCCTCTCTGCTGTGCCTTGAGACCATATATTTGCCTCTAAGGATGATTTTAGCTGCATCCGCCCAATTTTGCTGTCATATGTTTTTTCATTATTGTCCACTTAAACATGTTTTAAAATTTCCCTTGAGATTTCTTCTGGACCCAAAGATTTTTTAGAAGGGTGTTTTTTTATTTTCAAATATTTGGAGATTTTCCTGGTGTTTTAACTTTATCTTTTTAAAATGAAGACAATTTCTCTGAGTGATATTAATACTTTAAAATGTGTCGAATCATGCTTTCTGGTACAGCACACAGTCAATTTTGGTAAATGTTCCACACGATTTGGAAAGAATATATATTCAGTAGTTATTGACTGCATACAAATTAGGTCAAACTATTTGTCTTTTTGTGTTTGCTAATGAAAAATTCTCTCACTTTTTGTCTGAAAATGTCTTAATTTTAATTGCTTTGTTGATGGATACCTTTTGTGGTGTATAAAATTTTAAAATCTTTCAGCATGTTAGATATCTTCATTGTTTTATGGCTTCCATCATATTGTTGGAAAGTCAACAGAGAATGTCTTGGATACTAAAATTCTGAAAGCCTTGGTTGATCTCCAGTGTCTTTGACCAGCTGTAATTTCAATATTTCCATACCATTTTATGGATTTTGTTGGCAGGAGAATTGGTTGGTTGATTATAAGCTGCTCTATCATAACTGGAAGTGGGACTATATTTTTTTTAAATCACCCTCAATCAGCATGTTTGTAGTATTCCCTACATATGTAGGAACTGAAAAGGGAGATGATGTAAGTGGTTTGGGAAGATGGAATTGATTGAACTCAAGGTTTTATGCTGTAATTTCTTGAGGTTTTATTGACAAATATATGAATGCTAGAGGAGGGCCGTGTTCGGGAAAATATGGGTTGCCATGTGAGAAATGGTATACTGAAAATGTGAATAATCTTGAGAATATGCTAAAGACACTTTAATTTTTGCATGAGAAAAATAGTATATCACAGTAAAATATTCTACCCCTGAAATAAAGTTCTGGTTCAAAATAAAGTAAACTAAATATGAAATGATTTTTAATCACTTGGAAGAATGCAAGGACAGAAAATTTATTTGTCATTGATGCTAGAAGCATTCTCCTTCAAGGTGCCAAGAAGCCTGATATTTCACATAGAAAAGAAAATACAATGTTCACACACCATGTGGCTTTATAGTGAGAAAGCTAATGTTAAATATAGTTTATTGGTTTTAGAATTTTATAATCAACCTATAGCCAAAGCATGATCAAAGCCTGTCATGGTTTAAAATTTCATTTAAATACCAACAACATGGACAGTGTTAAAGTCAAAAGTAAAATTTGTAGAAGGAGGAAAATAAAGGGAAAATATGGGAAAGGAAGGTACCAACATCCGCATTTGACATAGCAAGGAGTCAAATGACACTGGAATTAAAAAAAAAATCTACATGCTTTATTAAATTTACCAAGTTACCTAATAAAAAAATAAAGCTAATAATTTGTACATCAAACATTTCAGGATAAGATGAAGAAGAGTTACAAGTGTGTTCAACCCTTACATTTCAAAGCAGGAATTCATTAGATACTATATGAAGTTAATAACGTAAGAATGGCATAAACATATTACTTAAAATCACACAGTAACCATGTGAGGAATTAACACCAAAAACAATCAGAAGAGGTTTACTCTGCAAGATGGGGTGGGATGAGGGGAATAGGTAGCCAAAATTTGCTCCTTCACATGAATTCTGATTATTTTATCACCTTGTACACATGTCACTGTAATAACAACTTAAAGGCTTTTATAACAATGCCATCTTGAAGACACCACATTTTTCTGATGTGAGAACTTCAGTAAACAAAGCTAAAAACGTTCCCATTTTAAGAGCAAGCTTGAACCAAAAGGATGCTGAGATTGGAGCAAAATGGAGACTAAGGAAGGACAAGATTCTTGGAGTCTCTGACAGAGGGACTAAATGAGGTAGGAATGAGAACCAGTGAGATGATAAGAGACTTCTGGCAAGACAAGAGGATAAACTAACTTGCTTAATAAATGCATAAAGTAAAGATTTAACTCCTTTTAACTTCTTTAGGTTGTAAGACTTTGTTTCTTTGAAAGAGATTCAGCATAGAATTGAGGTTACAAAGACCTGTTGGTTGTATTTTGAATACATACAAGATTTTGTTATGAAAACAGTTTATTTTTCTTAAGATTTCTCCTTTCATTCACAGTGTCATCATTTTAATCAAGTGATTTTTCTCTTTAAACTCCATTATTCTCTGAACTTCCCTTTGTATCTCAAGTCTATATTCCATTGCCAAATGTATCTTTGTGAAATACCTCTTTCATCATAGTAATTCCTTGTTCAGGAATTCAAAATGACTTTCTACTATATAATGCATTCAAAAGCATTACCATATAATTTATTACTATTAATGAATTTCACAGAGACAATAGCTATGAACTGAGGATGTCTTAGACAGCTTAGGTGGGATATATGGCTGCCCTCACTGCTAATCTATGATTATCTGCAAGGACTAGATATCTTTTTTCTTTTTACAATGACTTTTCTTCCAGGTTAGAATTCATCCTTTTAATTTTTCTCTCTTTTGAAATCCATCCTGATTTTTAAGACTATGAAGTCCTCCCTAAAGCTATCCTATTTGGTTCACATCTCTCTTCTTAAAACTTTCATCTCTGCTGCAACATACAGTACTTCATTAAAGAAGTCTTATATTGCTTTCCCACTGTTTTATAGAAATGATTCCTGCTTTCTCAGGATCATAAAGTCCTTGACAACAAGGGTTGTTAAATTCTGTATCAGTCAGGGCCCCAGAAGGAAACAGTCAGCCACTCGTACTAAGATACTTTAATGAGGGGGCTCTTTGCAAAGGTATGGACAAGAAACTCTCTGGATAACACTGTATCCTGAGGCTACCAACACAGGGGTACTGTATCACATGGTAGGCCTGACAACCAAGTAGAGGGAGCTGATCTCAGAATGCAGACACAGAGGGTTGTCTGACAGTAGCTGTGACTGGCACAGGAACACAGCCACTTGGAGAGAGACCAGATTACTAAGTGCCTGACCTTATTCTTCTCTGTACCTCCATGATGCTATTTCCGCGTCCCGCCACCCAATACCGGTCAGCTCCTACATGGATTGATCAACTGGCCAAACCTATAAACCTGGTATGACAGTGATATTATTGCTACCCCATAGCCATCAAGTGAACCATCAGAAGTAGTGCTCAGCCATGCTTACCCCTTCACTTGCCAGTTCCCTTCCATTTTGGAAAGGGGTTTTATAATATTTTTCACATCACAAAGCAGAATATAGGACTCAGAGCTGATAATCCATAAATACGTGCTGACAGATTGTTGATCTGATATCAATTTTTGACACTTAATTACATGAGTTTTAAACACCAATTGGAATTTTAATTTTGTTAGTCCCTTTTCTACAAAAACAAAAAACTGCATAATTTCCTAGCTCTCACAATTAATATTTTATTACTAAAAGTAAAAGAATAAATTCAACTTTAGAGTTATTTATTTCTTGTTTTCTTTCACTGTTTATTGGTCTATTTGAAAAAAAATAAACACGCTCAGTGTGAACATACATATAGAGTTTACAGATCACTTTAATATATATCACTTTTTTGCATCTTTAGCTCTTGTCTTTGAGTTCACTATAAACAATTCTCTTTAGACATATTTTGTATCATTTTAAAATTCTTTTTTCTACCCTGGTGTAATTTCTGTTGATGATAAATATGAGACTAATGTCTTACAGACTTCACTCTCTTCTTGATTAGCTCCATAGATTTTTCTTGGCCTCCAGAAAGGTGTGGAAGCTTTTGAAAGATACATTTGTTTAATGCATCTCTATACTTTTAATTCATCTTGCTTTTTCTTGTGTCACTTTTTATTTAGACATTTTATAGTTAGTACCTGTGAAAGCAAACTTGCTTATAATTCATTCAATGCCAGCCACATTTTATGAAAAATTTTTACTCACAAAGAAGTTTAAAAGCCACAAAGATTTATTCTCTTCTGCTCTTTGAATCATGTACATGAGGTTAGCATGCTGCTTTATCCCAGTCTGAAGTAACCAGACTTGATATAGCTTGATGCTTGTTCATTTTAAATAGATATTCTATTTAAAAGCAATGTTGAGAAACTCCTGCCAAGTCTAATAGGCATACATGCTTTCAGGTAAATAGAGCTCATAACTTTACAGCCCAGAACAGCAGGGGTTGAGTCAACTAAATTTTTTATTATAGTCATTTAGAAATTCATTTAAATATTGCTCATCAGCATCTATTGATCTCAACATTTTTCATACAGCCAGAGAGGCTGGTATACATGCAATCCTAACATATTAGAATCTATCAGATTGTTTATGAAAATTTCCTGGTACAATGCACTGATTTCATTTTATGATTTGTTTTAGGTTGTAGCAGTCCTGAAGTAAATTCCATTTTAACTTAGACTGAAGCATCTTGTTTAGTTCTAGTTACTTGGAGTTGATTGGTGTAATGAATTTCTCCCTTATTGATCCACAAGTTAATCCTTTCAAAGTCAATAAGTTTATGTGCATAATAATACAAGTACATATTTCTGTTGTTTCTGGCTGAGTACATTCTTGCAGAAAGAAGTGGTTTTGCAGCTTAATGAATGAAAATCACTGCTTGGAACTAAGAATATGGTAAATGTTCATCTTCACTGAGTGAATGAAGAATATTAAACCAACTTAATCTCACATGTTTATACTTTGATACAAATATAAATTTTAGGATATATCATGTCTTATGTTGCTCAAAAATGTTATATTTTCTATGACTTTTCATGTGAAAGATTGTGGGAGTTTTTACTGATTGCTATGAGTTTGTGAATATTTAGCATGCATACAATTAATATAGTATTCTTCTCCACCCATAAAGAAAAGAGGCTTTGTCCTTTTAAACCCTCAAGGCCTTTTGTAAACTTCAATGTTTCAAAGAAAACATAGAAATACCTGTTGGACTTTATAGGTGTCATTGATTATAAATAGTATTATTTTAAAAAAGCTGTGATTAATTTTTGGTCTCTGTGAAGAGCAGACTGAATAGCACTGAGATTGAATTTAATTAAAAGACAACAAATTTAAGTCATTAAAGATCAAGATTCATTGGCTTTATTGTGACATATTTGGCGCTCTCTGCTCTGTACTCTGATCTATGTTGGAGGTGGTAGAGCATGTAAGCTTCATACCCATCCTAAAGCCCTCTGGACCTCTTTATGGAGTTATAGAGATAACTAGAAATACCTACTTCAATGTTAAAAGGTTTATCATACTGTGTTGTAAATGACCCTTTCCATGTCTATGTATTCCAAGAAACTCCAAAATTTTCAGAGGGATTTCTAGGAAGGATTTATATGGTTTTTCTTCACCACCTGTTTCTGAACTTAGCATGGTGCCTATCACCTTATAAGCACTCAGTAAATCTTTCCTTAATTAAGGCTTGTTATAAAATGCTTACCATAAGTGATGAATGAGAAAAGTTTTAGTGAGGAATATAAAAACATACCACTTAACATAATCTAGTTGTTGAGATGGTGAATATGCAAAAAAGGCACAAGGCCCTGAATGATTACATATGTCCTCTGAGGATCAGTCAAGGAGAGACTTCACTTTAGGCTGGAAAAGAATTCTCCATGGAGGAAGAATCTGAACAGATTGTTCAAGAATAGTTTGTATCCACCATTAGCTCCACGTTGCTTAAACACAGGGATTTTATGATTATTTGTGTTTGTATTCCTAATGCCTACCACACTGGTACAAAGTAGGTGTTTCATGAATGTCTGCTGAAAGAAAGCCTCTTAGATGAAGAAAGAAGGAAGTATTTTATAGGTCAGAGCATGAGGTATATGGAATTATGAAATTGTTTGGTCTCTTTAGGCAAGGAAGGGCCACTAAGCCATCCTAGCTATAGCATGAGGCAGTTGTGGCTTGAAGAACACACCATAGATGTGGAACGCATATTCTAGTCATGCCAGCAGGCTGTGGCTCTGTAAGCTCAGGGAAGCTCCTTCACCTCTCTGAGTCTCAAATGTTAATCCATAAAATGAGAAATAGCGTATCTGTTACCAACTTTGTTTTGAGAATTAAGGTAATATATATATGTCATACACGGCATGTTTGTGACTTTTCAAAATTTATATGATGAAATCATATGATGGTATCAGGAGGTGGTGGTTTTGGAAGATAATTAAGTCATTAAGGTGGAGCCATCAGAAAGGGGATTAGTGCCTTTATAAGAAGAGACTTTCTTGTCTCTGTTTCTGTCTCTCTCTTTCTCTGCCAGCACCTTAATCTTGGACTTCCCAGTCTCCAGAACTTTGAGAAATAAATGTTTGCTGTTTAAGCTATTCAGTCTGTGGTATTTTTGTCATAGCAGCTTGAATTAAGACAGGTTCTCACAATGCCTATTTAGGTGGCTAGTGTGGAAAGTTCTTAATTAATTTTTTTTATGCAAGATGGAGGTGGAGAAGGGATGTTGAAGCTAAGGTGGTATTTGGTTCTAGGATAGTTATATGGTATTTAAAAATTGTTCTACAACTCTCCTGGGGGCCCCGCCAACAATGTGTTAACACCGCCAGAAATAATCTTTATGTCTTATAAGAAGTGAGCTCATAATGTTCTTCTGCACATGTAATGATTTCAATTCCCTAGCCTTGATTTCCCATGAGACTGTAATTTTCCTTGGCTATAGATAATTGGACATCCAGGGTTCTGTCAGCGAGCAGGAGTTGGGCAGTTTGGTTTTGAAGCTCTAGAAGGTCCTTGCTGAGGATGTATTGTTTGAGAGAATAATGATTTTCTCTTCAACATCTGGAACATGCAGTAACTCCTGGATGTCACTTGTGGAGTTCATGTGAACCTCACAGGAATGGATTCAAGACATCCTTTAATTATCAGATCCTTCCAGCTATATCATTTGACAGTGGGTGAAATCTGCACTGCAGAGAAAGTCGAAGTGCTAGATGTTTTCCATTTGCCCCTGCAGATTTGTGTTGCACCTGTCTCTACTTTTCTCCGTACCACAACCTCAGCTGGGCTTCCCTGACCTCTGGCTTTCAGTTGGGTTTGCCAATGGAACACAGTGTGGGGTATTGAAAGGTGGAGGAGATGATGAATATGGACACCAAAATTCTCAACAAAATCCTAGCTAATAGGACCCCACAGTACATTAAAAAGATCATCCACCACAACCAAGTGGGATTTATCCCTGGGATACAAGTGTGGTTCAACATTTGCAAATCAATCAACGTGATAGAACACATTAATAAGAGGAGAGAGAAGAACCGTATGGTCCTCTCAATTGATGCAGAAAAAACATTTGACAAAATACAACATCCTTTCCTGATTCAAACTCTTCAGAGTATAGGGATAGAGGGAACATTCCTCAAGTTCATAAAATCCATCTGTGAAAAACCCACAGCGAATATCATCCTCAATGGGGAAAAGCTGAGAGCCTTTCCCTTAAGATCAGGAACATGTCAAGGATGCCCATTCTCGCCACTATTGTTCAACATAGTACTTGAAGTTCTAGTAACAGCAATCACAACAAAAAGAAATAAAAGGTATTCAAACTGGTAAAGAAGAAGTCAAACTCTCTCTCTTCACAGATGACATGATACTTTATGTGGAAAACCCAAAAGACTCCACCCTCAAATTACTAAAACTCATACAGTAATTCAGTAATGTGGCAGGATACAAAATCAATGCACAGAAATCAGTTGCTTTCTTATACACTAACAATGTAACTGTAGAAAGAGAAATTAGAGAATCAATTCCATTTACAATAGCACCCAAAACTGTAAGATAACTTGGAATAAACCTAACCAAAGAGGCATAGGATCTATACTCTAAGAACTACAGAACACTCATGAAAGAAATTGAAGAAGACACAAAAAGCTGGAAAAACATTCCATGCTCATGGATTGGAAGAATAAGCATTGTTAAAATGTCTATGCTACCCAGAGCAATCTATACCTTCAATGCCATCCTGATCAAAATTCCAATGACATTTTTCAAAGTGCTGGAACAAACAATCCTAAAATTTGTATGGAATCAGAAAAGACCCCGAATCGCCAAGGAAATGTTGAAAAAGAAAAACAAAGCTGGAGGCATCATGTTGTCAGATTTCAAGCTATATTACAAAGCCATGATCACCAAGACAGCATGATACTGGCAGAAAAACAGACACATAGGCCAAAGGAACAGAATAGAGAGCCCAGATATGGACCCTCAACTCTATGGTCAAATAATCTTCGACAAAGCAGGAAAAAATATGCAATGGAAAAAAGACAGTCTCTTCAATAAATGGTTCTGGGAAAATTAGCTAAATACAGAAGAGTGAATGAATGAAACTCGACCATTCTCTAACACCATACACAAAGATAAACTGGATGAAAGACCTCAATGTGAGACAGGAATCCATCAAAATCCTAGAGGAGAACATAAGCAGTAGTCTCTGTGACATCGGCCACAGCAACTTCTTTCAAGACATGTCCCCAAAGGCAAGAGAAACAAAAGCAAAAATGAACTTTTGGGACTTCATCAAGATAAAAAGCTTCTACATAGCAAAAGAAACAGTCAACAAAACAAAGAGGCAACCCACAGAATGGGAGAAGATTTTTGCAGATGATACTACAGACAAAGGGCTGGTATCCAAGATCTATAAAGAACTTCTCAAACTCAATACCCAAAAAACAAATAATCAAGTCAAAGAATGGGCAGAAGACATGAACAGACACTTCTTCAAAGACGACATACAAATGGCTAACAGACACATGAAAAAATGTTCATCATCATTAGCCTTCAGGGAAATTCAAATCAAAACAACATTGAGATACCACCTTACACCAGTTAGAATGGCCAAAATGGACAGGGAAAGAAACAACAAATGTTGGAGAGGTAGTGGAGAAAGGGGAATCCTCTTACACTGTTGGTGGGAATGCAAGTTGGTACAGCCACTTTGAAAAACAGTGTGGAAGTGCCTCAAAAAATTAAATATAGAGCTATCCTATGACCCAGCAATTGCACTCCTGGGTATTTACCCCAAAGACACAGATGTAGTGAAAAGAAGGGCCATTTGCACCCCAATGTTCATAGCAGCAATGTCCACAATAGCCAAACTGTAGCAAGAGCCGAGATGCCCTTCAATAGATAGATGAATGGATAAAGAAGATGTGGTCCATATATACAATGGAATATTACTCAGCCATCAGAAAAGATGAATATCCAACTTTTACATCAACATGGATGGGACTGGAGGAGATTATACTAAGTGAAATAAGTCAAGCAGAGAAAGTCAATTATCATATGGTTTCACTAATTTGTGGAATGTAAGGAATAGCATGGAGGACATTAGGAGAAGGAAGGGAAAAATGAAGCAGGGGAAATTGGAGGGGGAGATGAACCATGAGAGACTATGGACTCTGAGAAACAAACTGAGGGTTTTAGAGGGGAAGGGGGATAGATTAGCATGGTGATGGGTATTAAGGAGGGCACATACTGCATGGAGTACTGGGTATTATACACACAGTGAATCATGGAACACTACATCAAAAACTAATGATGTACTGTATGGTGACTAACATAACATAATAGAATTAAATAAAAAAGAAAGAAATGTGGAGAAAAAAATAGATGTGGTATTTTTGCCAACTGTTTTATTCCTATGAAGCTGAGATTTTGTTTTTGTTTTTCTTTATACTAAGGCCACGGCTCCTGCTTGGCAAACCTTCCACCAGAGTTCTGGTAACACCTCTCCTTGTCCTTTCAGGCCCCAGGTGTGTAATGGCTTCCTGCTTTTATGAGGACTTGGGTCCTTCACCTTCTGTATTAGTCTCCTTAGCCCTATTCAAGTCTTTGTAAATTGTTCTTTCATTCATTAATTATCATTTTGAATTAAGTAACTATTTTCTGAGTCTAACTTTTGGATTCTGACTGATACTTCTAATTAATTAATATTAATAAGAGCAATTAATATTAATAGCAATAGTAATTAATATTAATAAATATTCCTCAGTACTGTTTAGTAACAGCTTGTACTCAGTCTAGCAAACCCATCATCAGATTTGAGAGGCAGGCTTAGCTGGTACTTGTATATGTGCAGTATTGAGTTTTGCATATTTGTTTTTTTTACCTGCTTATTACATATTAATAAAATCTTCAAAGGGGTAGCATTTAGGTTTTATTTACTCTTTACTTAGAGGAGCATATTTGAAAATGTTAAAAAGTAATTGGAGGCATGCTGGAAATCAAAATTAATTACACATTGAAATGAGCAACTAGATGCCTGGTTTGGCATGCGCGAATGTTTGTTCCTGATAAAAAGTAGATTTTTGTAGAGGTGTTAAGAAGATGTCACTCTGTGATCAGCCATTTTCACAGTTGAAAGTTTTGCCTCAAGTTTTGGCTTTTTACTCAACTTGGTTCACATGAAAAGCTTTTTCCCTTTGGCTATTATGTTTATGCTTGAAATATTGTTATCTCTGTATATGTTTGCTTTATGCATGATCCAGAAACACAGTGAGAGATGCATCATTAGGGTGTTAAAAGTACATTTATTAGTGTGTAAAAGATGGAATGAGGGTGCTCTTGGATATTTATGTTTGTTGACAAAAGCCACATGATGTGAATTTATATTGTATTCAAGATAAAGCCATCATTAAGCATGATTAGAATTTATGTGAAAATGAGACAGAAGAAATAAATTGTTAGTTTGAACAAAGTGTTATCTTTTTCTTTGAGGGAACATATTCCAATGCTTTTGTTTGTTATTCTCATTTCAATAAAATGTATTCTTGAATGACAGATGATTATTTGACAAAGAAATTTTGATTTTAAGCAGAATGATCTAATACCACATTTTGAAGGCGATGGTATTTGATGTTCTATTTTTAAAGTATATATCATATTATTAAAAACATTATAGCTTTTCTATCCCTATCCTGTGTTGTCTTGGTCTATGCTGACAGCAAAAGGATAAATACAGTGCATACCAGTGTTCCTTTGGTAATACCATAAACATGACACATGTCATCCTATGATAAATTGGCTCTGTGTCTGTTCAATTTCAAATCAAAAGCTCTGGAGGCAGAAGTGTTAGGAAGCAGGCATAATTGTGGCATACAGAGGTCTCAGATGCACAAAATTAGTGAGCATGGAACAGATAACAGAGAAAGAGACCCACAGTGAGAGGAAGTTTGCACAGGTTTGTGGACTTCCTGGGGTTTAGGTAGTATTGGCAGATGTTAGGTGGGAAAAAAACATCTGTAAGCATGATAATGAGCATTCCCAGAATCTGAAGTGACAACTGTATCCAGCACAAATGCTGTCTTGTCCTATTTGCATACCAATTAAATTTTAAAATAAAGAAACAAATATTGGGTTACTGAATTTGTTTGACAAATAATCTGTAGGGCTTACTCAGTACAACTGGGTCAGTCATGTTGGCTGTTTGACAGATGTTGTATCTGTGAAAGATTTAAGCAAAAAATTTATCCAGATTGTTACCACCCACAGTTTTATAAGTAGGAATCTGAAATGGGTTAGAGATGGTTTGATATCCCGAGGCAGCCACGACAGAATGCTTTTTCTCTGTGCTCTGCTAATGCATTCAATAGGTGACATTTCACATTTAACTTTCAAAGTAGGATGTTTTAAAAAATACAGTTGTAAATTTAACATTGCATTTTTTGATATATAGTTTTTTAGATTTAAATTATATATTATACATTAAGAAACTAAATTTGATCTTTTTGGTGTAAACACTTTTTTTTACAGTGTTATATTAGTTTCACATGTACAATACAGTGATTCAACAGTTCCAAACATCACCTAGTATTCATCAAGACAAGCACATTCCTTAATCCCCATTTCCTATTTAACCCAAACCCCACCTGCCTTCCCCTTGGTGACCCTCAGTTTGTTCTCTATAATTAAGAGTCTGTTACTTGATTTGTCCTCTTTCTCACTTTTTTTCTCTTCACTTGTTTTGTTTCTTAAATTCTATGTATGAGTGAAATCCTATAGTATGTCTTATTTTGACTGACTATATACTATTATACCCTGTAGCTCCATCCATGTTGTTGCAAATGGCAAGATTTCATTCTTTTTGATGGCTGAGTAACATTCCATTGTGTGTGTGTATATATATATATATATATATATATATATATATATATATATATATACACCACATTTTCTTTATCCATCATTCAATGGACACTTGGGCTACTTCCGTATCTTGGCTATTGTAAATAATGCTGATATAAACATAGGGGTGCATGTATCCCTTTGAATTAGTGTTTCTGTATCCTTTGGGTAAATAGCCAGTAGTGTGATTACTGGATCATAGCGTAGTTCTATTTTTAACTTCTTGAGGAATCTTCTCACTGTTTCCTTTTAACAGTGGCTGCACCCATTTGCATTCCCACCAACAGTGCAAGAGAGTTCCTTTTTCTCCACATCCTCATCAACACCTTTTGTTTCTTGTATTGTTGATTTTAGCTATTCTGACAGGTGTGAGGTGATAACTCATTGTAGTTTTGATTTGCATTTCCCTGATGGTAAGTGACGAACATCTTTTCATGTGTCTGTTGGCCATCCGGATGTCTTCTTTGGAGAAATGTCTGTTCATGTCTTCTGCCCATTTTTAAATTGGATTGTTTTTTGAGTGTTGAGTTGTATGTTATTTATATATTTTGGATACTAAACCTTTATTGGCTATGTCATTTGCAAATATCTTTTTTCATTCCATAGGTTGCCTTTTAGTTTTGTTGATTGCTTTGCTGTGCAGAAGCTTTTTATTTTGATGTAGTCCCTAGTTTATTTTTGTTGTTTATTTCCCTTGCCTTAGGAGACATATCTAGAGAAAAGTTGCTATGGCCAATGTCAAAGAGGTTACTGCCTGTGTTCTAGGATTTTTATAGTTTCATGTCTCACACTTAGGTTTTTAATCCTTTTTGAATTTATTTTTGTGTTTGATATAAGAAAGTGGTCCAGGTTCATTCTTTTGTATGTCGCTGTCCAGTTTTCCCAACACTATTTGTTGAGACACTGTCCTTTTCCCATTGCATATTTTTTCCTGCTTTGTCAAAGACTAATTGACCATATAATTGTGGGTTTATTTCTGGATTTCCTATTCTGTGCTATTGATCTATGTGTCTCTTTTTGTGTTAGTATCATATTGTTTTGATTACTGTCACTTGGTCATATAGCTTGAAGTCTAGAATTGTGAGGCCTCCAGCTTTGCTTTCCTTTTTCAAGATTGCTTTGAATGTGGTTCCATACAAGTTTTGGAATGTTTGTTCTAGTTCTTTGGAAAATACTTGTGCCATTTTGATAGGGATTGCATTAAATTTGTAGATTATTTTGGGTGATACAGACATTTTAATAATATTTGTTCTTCCAATCCATGAGCATGGAAGGTCTTTCCATTTCTTTGTGTCATCTTCAATTTCATCAGTGTTTTATAGTTTTCAGAGCTTTCACCTCTTTGGCTAGATTTATTCCTAGATATCTTACTATTTTTGGTGCAATTGTAAATGGGATTGGTTTCTTAATTTCTCTTTTTGCTGCTTCATTATTGGTGTATAGAAATGAAACAGATTTCTGTACACTGATTTTGTATTCTGTACTTTTACTGAATTCATTTGTCAGTTCTAGCAGATTTTTGGTGGAGTCTTTCAGGTTTTCTATATATAGTATCATGTCATCTGCAAATAGTGAAAGTCATACTTCTTCCTTACCGATTCAGATGCTTTTTATTTCTTTTTGTTGTCTGATTGCTGAGGCTAGGACTTCCAGTACTATGTTGAATAGAAGTGGTGAGAGTGGACATCCTTGTCTTGTTCCTAACCTTAGGGGAAAAGTTCTCAGTTTTTCCCTGTTGAGGATGATATTAGCTGTGGGTTTTTCATATATGGCTTTTATTATGTTGAGGTATGCTTCCTCTAAAACTACTTTATTGAGGTTTTTTTTAAATAATGAATGGATATTGAATTTGATTTTTTAAGATTGAATTTCAGTCTTTATAGTTGTCAGAACCTAAGGTCATGATTATATGCAATGATGTTGCCAATAGGCAATGAAGATTTTACTAGAAGCTTGAAAAGTTGGAAAACCAATATGTATACTCCCAAATTTGGGGTATTTTCAGGTATATTCCACAATTTCTGGATTTTGAGATACAAAGTATAAATTATGGTTAAAAACATGCCTTTTGAAAAGAGAAATTTATTGTCTTCTGGATGTGACATATTCAGTAGAGCAATAAGATTCTAATATAGAGTCAATTCAATAAATAGAATATTTGCTAGGTACCACGTACTATGTTAAGTCCTAGTGATGCACACATGAATAAGACATGCTCTGGGGTCTTAAAAACTTTATAGCTTTGCTTGGAAAACAGACACAAACAGATTATTTCAATATAATTGATATGCACAGAGGAAAAGTAACATACCATAAATCTTACTTCTAGGAGTCTACATATTAAAATTCTTCTGGGAAGTTAGATACTGATTCATTTTTGTTCTACACAGTGGACATTTTTTTTGAAATGTGTGCAAATCAAACATGTAAATTGATTCATATTTGCCTTGATTAATGCTTCAGAAGCACTTTTATTTTTGTTCGCATGTCCTTTCATTTGGTTTATTTTCATTTGGTGTTGGATTCTCTTGTTAAAATTCTTTCTATCTCTTTTCCTTCTAGTTTTTCTGTCAAGTAGTTAATTAATCATTAAAATTAATCATTTTAAACTTATAAATCCACTAGAAACACTTGCTATTTGAAGGATCCCTGAGGTGAATCATTCTTTAAACTGAAAATTGCTTTGTTTGAGCAAAAGTTACTTTTATATATTTTGCAAAAATGACTAGCCTAAATATTTTCTTCAGACATGGTATTGAAGTAAAAAAAAGTTAGCTTTGATAAATATTTTCTCATCATTATATATTTAACCAGCATTTTTTGAGGTGCTATTGAGTATTATGGTAACTGAGCTATATAAGGCTTTTTCTCCTCTCAAATTATTAATACTTCTGTGGCAGATGTAGACTAATAAGAAGAGCATTGGAGTACAGAGGAGTAAATGTCATAATAGTGGTGTATTCCAGGTGCTTTGCCACCTAAGAGAACCTAAGAACAATAAAGGGACAAAAGTGGGAGGAGACAGACATCCCAGAGAGGGTGGCCCATGAACTGCATCTAGAGGAAGGAGTAGATGAAGGTGGGTGGTGGATGATACCATGTTATAGGTAGAGAGTAAATGTTGTGACACCATGGCAAATTCAGAGTGTGGCATAATAGGAGAAGTCACCAGGAAGTCATGTTGGTCTACATTCTATATTAAAGGGCACCTATGAAGGTATAGCGAGAGATGAGGCTGTAAAGATGAGAGTGAAGGGCCTTGTATGCTTTATTAAGTAAAGAAGATCACTTTATCCAAAAGGGATACATGAGTCACTTCTATATTTAAACAGTAGAATGACACTGTCTAATTTCTATTTTAGAAACAGTACTCTGACAGCAGCTAGTGGTCTAGAATTGCTGGAACAAACAATCCAAGAAATGAAAAAATGAAGTTTAGTTGAAAAAAATCTTTAATGCCTCTATGCTTTCCAAACGGAGCATTATCAAGTAGCATAATTAGGTTTTAGCCACATTATTTTTATTGGGTAAATTAGACTAGAAGTTCACAGAAGCTTTTATATTAGCATGGCTTCTTGTTTCCAGTCAGCATCCCTGATCTAAAAATGCTTCCTTAGGGCTGCGAGTCACACTGGAAATTTCAGCTCAGGTTGGGCATAGACTTCTCTTGGCTGGCCCAGCCCCTGGCCAACAACCCCTACTCTCCATGGAAAGGCTCCCAGAGGGCAGACAGCTCTGCTTCTTTTTGCAGTTGACATTGCTATTGCTGGAGCACCGTGGACAGAGTCCCAAGTTCTTTCAACGAAGCAAAGACTTGCATGAGATGTGACAGGTCTATAGAGCTACTTATCAACAAGGGAGAGGCAAGGGGGTTGGCACTTCCAGGAATATGACAGAAAGAAAAGGAAGAATAAAAAGCTGCTATCACACCTGCCACAGAGGGCAATAAAAGATGTGTGATATGGCAGGGCAAAAAGCTAGTGAGGGAGTTGAATGCTTGGTGAACAAATGGCATATTTAGGGTAGCAAAAAATGTTAGAAATATTTTTTTAGGTCATATTACTCCTGTAATGAACGAAGAGGGTCATTCTAAATCTTATGATTATCACAGTGTAGTAGTAGATTTGCAGCATTAAGGGCATGCAGCACTAGCCGCATGTCTGCTTTTAATTCCATAGACTGGAAACCCAGAAGACCACATATATAGATTATCTAAGAAGGACCAAACTGTTCTGGAAGTTTTTGAGCATTTTCTGAATGCTGTGGATTAATATCATTTTAGATCTCTGCTGTATAAGATTAAAATAACAGTGGTTTTGCCTCTGGAAATCCACTGGAGTCTCTGGACTCCACTGAGTCATAGGTCTTAGATCAGGAACTCTGGTGAAAGGTCAGTCAATCTAATTAAAGAAAGTTTTATTAAGGGCTAAATTATGCAGTAGGTGCTGGGGTCAAGTGAGAGAGAAATCTCTCAGTTCTCACCTTTTATGTACATATAGTACACAACCATTGATAGTTGAAAATCTGTATGATAAAGGCTGATTAGTTAATGGGATCTTAGGTTAGACTTGGGTGTAAGGAAGCTGGGAGGACATTAGCATAGCTAAGATACCCTTCTGGAGAAGAAGGAGCAGCAGTGGGTGTGTGTGGGTGAGCTATTCTAGAAAAGTCATACTAATTAAAGCTGGAGACATGACTGGACCCTGAGCCTGGGAAACTTGTATGCAGGCTAAGGAAGGCATTAAGAATTTAGGTGTGGGAATCACCGATGAATGGTAAATGGGGGAGTAATGTGACTGGTTGTGCATGTGATTAAGATCTCTCTGATGGCTTTCTCAAAGACAGATTTGTATGAGAGCTGGTACTCAGGGTGATGATGAAATGGTCTGGGGAAGGGGAGGTGCTTGGCTTAGGGCAATGACTGCAGTGCTGCAGGATGCAGCTGAGAAACATGTCAGGACTTCAGTGGCAGTACTCAGTGATTGCCAGGAACAGAGTCAGGATTGTTGGGAGAGAGGGAACCAATTTTAGTGAGAAGGTAATTAATTCCATTTGAGACAAGTTGAGCAAGAGAAGAAAAGACTTTTCTATTTTTATTTTTGAGCAAAAGTCAGTCAGTGAGGTAAAGTTGGGTGAAGTGACCCAGGTCTTATAAATGGCATCCAGCTGAAGAGAAAAATAGCACAAAAACTCCCAAAGGGGCATGCAAAGGACTGTGTTTCAGTTTTAGAGCTTTCTTTCTTGTGAGGTCTTGTGTTTGCATGTGGATGGGATTTAAGGTGGCAGAATTTTTGAAGTAAAGACAAACTATGATGAGAAAGTCTGACATGGCTTGTGTGAATGAAAATGACTAGTAAGCTTTAATTTCTTGGAGCAATATTCATGATTCTTTTCCTTTTGTCAGAAATTTGGTCAGTAACTAACTAAAAGGTCTAAGTTCTTACTGTAACTCCCCATATAATCGAATTCTTTAGAAAAAACAATAAAAATTTTGCAGATCTAGCCTTCTTATTTCTTCTCATGGCACCTTTCTGATTAGCACTTCCTTCATAATTTTTCTGTCTACTGACGGATCTTGGCTAATTGAGGCAATGTGCATATTTATGTTAGTCCTTTTCCATTTATGGCGAGCTTTTCTTCCCATCATCAAAATGGGGAACATAAATTACTAGTCCTACTTCTGTTATTTGGTTCTTATTCTTAATTTAATCCTTTGTCCTAATTTCCCTCTTGTAACATATGCATTGGCCAGAGGAAAAATTGTCTCTTTGAACATTATGTGGATCTTAACAACTGAGAAGTGAAATACCAGATCTTTTGAGATGGCTATTTATTGATGCAATAAAAATTCATTTTCATTGTAAATATATTTTGCTAAAAAGTGTTTTTTTTTTTTTTTTTTTTTTTTTTTTTAGAAAGAGTCCAGGCACATGCGCAGGGGTGGGGAGGGGCAAAGGGAGGGAGAGAGAGAGAATCTTAAGCAGGCTCCATGCTCAATGTAGAGCCTGATCCAGGACTTGATCTGAAGACCCTGAGATCATGACCTGAGCCAAAAATCAAGAGCCGGTTGCTCAGGTGATTGAGCCACTCAGGCATCCCACTAAATAGTATTTTTAAAGAAGAAATATACCATTTTTTGAAGCCATTATGCCAAAAACCTCAGCATATTTGCTATCCATGTTTGGATGCCAGAGTTTTCAATAACAGATATATCATCAAAATCCTCTTAGCTAAACAGGCAGGAGTTCTGATAGTGTCAGAACTCTGTGTGGCTCAGTGGTGGTTCAGGCTGGATAAATATCCCTTTTCCTTAAGACCTAACAAAGAAATTTTTGACTCAGGAGAGCTTGTGGCTACTGAAAGGCTAAGCTGTATAAAGCCCTTCTGAATCTGTTCTCTCCCCAAGAGCTGGCATATCCTAATACATGTTACACTAGGTTTAATTTCTATTTCAGTGTTTTAAAGTTTTTACAGATATACTTACATTCTTACTATTGCCTATCTCCATTACCAAAATAATTGATTCATAATGATGACCCCAAAATAGCATGAAGTGTTGAATCAAAGCAATATCAAATTTGTTCTATGTTATCTGAGGCAGTGAAGTGGATTTTCATAAACAATATGAGGTGAAATTCAAAGGTTTGTTTTACTTAAATGTTATATCTAGTTCACCCAGAATGCGTCATATTTGACTTCTTTGGTTAACTGTAGATTTACTTTATAGGCTTGCTGAGAGCACAACCTTATGTTAGATGGGCAGAGGGAATTATCTAGATTTATGGAAGGTATATGTGATAATGAAATATTTAAAATGCAAATGGAGGAAATCCTTTGCACTTCAATGTATTGAATGTGTTCAAGTCTGCTTGGCATAAGGAAGCCAAGTAGGAAATTATGTGTTTAAGGATGGCAAACTATCCAGTCACCTGGAACATCATATCACTTACCTATGCAGAAGAGTAATTGAAAATGCCCTGAATAAAGGCAAGCAGAACAGTAATGTGCCAACCCAACCTATCAAAGAAAGAAATGGAGAAAATGTGGGGTTGTCAAATTTTATATCAAGACAATGTTTAACAATATACATATACACTTTTTTAACTACAGGAAGAGATAATTCTAGCTGCTTGGAGAAACAAAGAAGCAAGTTGGAATTCACTGACAGCTTTATAATACAATAATAGGATGCATGTCTTTGGAGTGGAATGGAGTAACTGAAAAGTAAGGTCAGCTTCATTAATTACATTTTTAAAATTTTATTTTAATTTCAGTGTAGTTAACATGCAGTGTTATATTGGTTTCAGGTGTACAATATAGGAATTCAATAATTCTACACATTACATCAGTGCTCATGAAGATTAGTGTACTCTCAATCCCCATCACCTATTTTATGCATCCTCTCACCCATGTCCCTCTAGTAACTATCACTTTATTCTCAGTAGTTAGTTTTTTTCTTGGCTTGTCTCTCTTTTTTTCTTGGCTTGTCTCTCTTTTTTTCTTTTGTTCATTTGTTTTGTTTCTTAAATTTCACAGATGAGTGAAATCATATAGTATTTGTCTTTCTCTGACTGACTTATTTTGCTTAGCATTGTACTCTGTGGCTCTATCCACGTCATTGCAAACGGCAAGATTTCATTCTTTTTTTATGGCTGAATAATATTCTCTTGTGTGTGTGTGTGTGTGTGTGTGTGTGTGTGTGTGTATACCACCTCTTCTTTATCCATTCATCTATCAATGGACACTGGGGCTGTTTCCATAATTTGTTTATTGTAAATAATGCTGCTTATAAACATTGGGGTGCTTGTATCCCTTTGAATTAGTGTTTTTGTATTCTTTGGGTAAATACCCAGTAGTGTGATTACTGGATCATAGGGTAGCTCTATTTTTAACTTTTTGAGGAATCTCCATACTGTTTTCCACAGTGGCTGCACGAGTTTGTATTCCCACCAGCAGTGCACGAGTGTCCCTTTTTCTCCACATCCTGGCCAACACTTATTGTTTTTTGTATTTTAATTTTAGTCATTCTGGCAGGTGTGAGGTGATATCTCATTGTAGTCTTGATTTGCATTTCCCTGATGATGAATGATGTTGAGCATATTTTCATGTGTCTGTCATGTGGATGTGTTTTTTGGAGGAATGTCTGTTCATGTCTTCTGCCTATTTTTAATTGGATTATTTGTTTTGTGGGTATTGATTTGTATACGTTCTTTATATATTTTAAATAAGCTTCATTAATTATTAATAGTTAATCAGATTAGTCATGTCAAAATCTACTGGAGTTTGAAATCTTCTGAGAATCACAGAAAATGCCAAATTTTTCAAGGAAGCTTACTTACCTGAGGCACAAGAAGGTAGCTTCCTATTAAGGAATGAGCTACTGATCTTTCACAAGATAAAGACCCATGCCTCTAGAGGGAAGCTCCTTCTGGTAGGCAGAGCCTCAGCCAGAAGCCCAGGTGCTGGTGTGATACCTACATGTGTATGTCACTCAGGATTTCCCAGATTGACCAACCTGACTAACGTTAGCACTCCGTGTTCTCCAACTTCCATTTTGATTTTCTAGTTTATCACAACTCTGTCTACCTGAATTCTACTTATTCCAGTTAAAGGCCCCTAAATAAAGTATGTATTAGGTTTCTTTCTTTTTGTTGGGACCTTTCAGATTTAATTCCTTAACTCTCATTTAACTACCTTAAAAATGTCCTCCTGCCAGATCTGCCATTCCTACTATCAGCTTTCCTTTTAACAAATTTATATGTTCTGAAAAAAATAGATTTACTCATTGCATGTAATGTTCCTATTGCAGTCATGAAAAGTCTTATTTCTGTAAATTTTTAAGTTCTCTTTATCAAGAGTTATCAAACGAAGTCTTAGCTTTTTAGCTATAACAAACTAAAATACCCTGTTTTATATGGGAAATATTAGCCTTATATCATTGTCCTGACACAAAATGACATATGGAACAAATATTTATTGAATAATTTAGCTACCACACATTAGCTACCTGAATTAACTACTGTGAAATCAATAGTTTTCTTTTTTTTAATTTAATAGCCTAATTTTCCTGCCACATAGGTGACTTAATTTTTACCTAAGTTTCATTTGTTTATCTTAAAACTTAGTACTTTAGTAAAATAGGTATTTGTATTATTCTGTGTCAATTTTTCCTGGCGTACAATGTGGCATTTATACCTGTATAATCAAGTGTTCTTTTGTTTTGAAATAATTTTTTTGATTTATGCATTTAAACTTTTGGTACACTTTTATTTTTCATCTTTGGGGTTACCAGTATGCACAGTATGAATATCCTTGGTCTTTTTTTTAAAGTCAAATTTATTGATTTATAATTTATGTATAGTAAAATTCACCCTTTTTAACTGTACATTTTGACAAGTTGGACAAACGCTGTATGATAACTACCACAATCGATACAGAATATCCTCTATCACTCCAAACCTTCCACATGCTCCTTTGTATTCACAGAGGTTGCTTTTCTAAAACTTTTTGCATTAGTGGTCATGTCTTTTGATCAGCCCACTCTTTTTGGCCAGCAGTCTGCAATCATTGAAAAAAGCTTATCTTTAGTAGTCATGAAATAAATGCAAATTAAACAACAATAAATACCACTTTTGTCTGACTTACTGGAACATATTAAAAATATGACACCCATTGTGGAAGTGGTTTAGTTGGCCGTGTTATTTTTGCTGTGGGAATAAATATTGATATATTTTTAGAGGGAATAATACATTACAACTTCTAAAATAGCCAGTTTGTTAAACTATTGTGCTTTCCAAGAAAGTGTTGCAGATATGTATTGGTATTAATGTATAAAGGTATTCATCATAGCATTTTTATAATAGTCAAAATTATAAAATGAATATTCAATACTATGAAGTTGATTACATTATGTTATAGCTGTTTAATGGGATATTATACAGCTATTAAAATATTTTTAAATATCTAGCTGTTATGTGATATAATTATTTTAACAGAAAAAAGTTGGGATTGACTCCCTGGCTCATAAGTATTTCTTCTTTCTCAGGGATGGGTGGGCTCCCAAAGATATTGTCTCTGCCAAAGCTTATTGGGTCTGAATTTTTCAAAATTTTTATCATTAAACATTGCTTCTTTTATAATCATATTTTTATTTTTATTCATTTATTTTTTTAAAGATTTTATTTATTTATTTGACAGATAGATAGAGAAAACAGGTAGGCAGAGCAGCAGGCAGAGGGAAAGGGAGAAGGAGAAGCAGGCTCCCTGCTGCGGGGTTTGATTCCAGGAGCCTGGGATCATGACCTGACCCGAAGGTGGACACTTAACCAACTGAGCCACCCAGTAGCCCCTATAATCACATTTTTAAAAGTCCAGCTATCTCTTGTAGATAGTATATAATGAATAGAAGATTATACCCTTCTGAGGCCACAATGTCAAATCTGTATGCCAGAAATAATTTTTAAATACAATGTTTTATAAAGTTCATGTAATAGTTTTAGATTATAATTTTATAACAAATAAGAGGGCAGAAAAAGTTATAGTTCTTATAATATAAAAGTAATACCATTCATTTAAGAGCTATTTTAAGGGAAAGAACCTTGAGAAAGAAGACCTGAGCTAATTAAATTTTCTTTAATTGTTTTTATAGAAGGTATCTTATTTTTTGTTTGGCCATTGATCTTGATAATAACTCTTAGACTTGAATTCATGGATATATAGACATGAAAGGCATATTTGATGCAACATTTGGCTAACATTGATTGACATAAACATTTGAATAAATATTCAAAAATCTGTCATGACCACAAGAACCCTGAACATAAACTCCTTGACACATGTGACCCACTTTGTGGGAATTGTTTGAATGTCTCTTTAGTCCCAGCCCAACCCTTCCTAATGGAATTGTCTTTATGACTTCTCAAATTCATTCTTCTGGATATTTGTATCTAATGACATACATGCTTATTTACTTGTTTCAGTTAAAGTTATTGTTATACTTTTTTAACACTTAAAAAAAAGCAAATATTCATTTTAGTTCCAAGTCAGATTGTGAGGTAAGGAATGTCTGTTTTATTTCAAGACATGAATTATGTTTACAAAAATAAAATACCAAAAAAGATACACACTGAATTGTCTTTGCATCTAAACTGTAAATAGTTGAGAGTAGACAATGTATATTTTGTTCACTATGATCTTCCTTTGCCTAGAAAATAGATGATCAATAAATATTGGTTATGATTAATTATTATACTTATGTTGTGAAAAATCAACCTAATTAACAGAGTGTCAAGAAAATTTAAGTGAATTAGACACACAAACTCTTTTTTAAAAAATGCTTGTTATATTCCAGGTATTAGAAAGTGGATATGTAAAAAATGCAAATGAAGGAGAATGGAGTTGATCTAATCAAGTAATGCAATATCTGTTGCTCCTACCTATTCTTTCACATGTCCTTGCATGACTTTTTCCCTGTCTCTAAATGAAATAATTCCTTTTTGTTTAAATACTGTCAAGCAACAGAGAGTCATGGAATACTTCAGCTCTTCTTCACTTGAGCACTGCTTGTGTTCATCAAATGATTTCCATGCTGACATGTCTTTAGAGTCTTATGAATAATTAGTTGGTTATGGTGATAATTTGAGAAAGGGAGAAGATCTCACATTTCAACACTACCAGGGGATTTTGATATGTTAAGATTTTGCCATCTAGCATAAGTTAAATCTTATTAGGACCTTTTGTCAATAGTAATTCCTGGGCTTCTTTTAGTTGCTATACAAATAAGAGGAGAGAGATTGACTGTAGAGTCCCGGAACAAACTAATGTAGAATCAAGTTTCCCTGTATTTGAGTAGATCATGATCTAAATTAGATGCTTCTTAGGTTTCTTATCTGTATAGGGTAATTAAACTCAAAGCCAAATTCTATGAAGTCAAGTGTTTCCATGGGTAAATTTTATGCTTAAATCTTTTCACACCATTTCAAATCACCTTGTTACCATTAGTAAGCTCTCCACTTTTTCTTTATCAGCATTGTTGTTGGTCTTGTAAGTCCTGTTTATTTCAAGAACTCAATTGTGACTGACCTCAATCATCATGAAATACTTTCTGTATGAGCTCATGCTTTGGGATGAGTTTTGTCACATTATCAGGAACTTGCTTAAATGATGTTTTGGAATGTTATTTGATTTATGTTCATTGTTCTAACTACACTTATGGACCATTAAAACTGAGGCAGAAATACAGATATCAGAGAAACTGAAAGAGCAATTTGTTTTCTGAGGTGTGCCCTCTGAAAGTGACACTTGTTCAACCCTCTCTTCAGGCGGAGATGTTGAGCTTATGGTTGTTAACATATTTTGAGAAGAAGCATTATAATGGTGAAACACTAGAAGACATTTTCAAATAGTGCCTCTTTTTCAATGTATTTGTTTCCCAAGGAGCAGACGGTACCAGCAATAGTCCTGTCTGGACCCATCACCGAGCTTCCTCCACAAATGTATGAACTCTTCTGTTTTTGCCCCAGGCACAACACTTCTGTTAGTCATAAGCTTCCATGTGTTTATATGTCGTCACATTGTCATGTGAAGAACAGAAATGGCATGTGAGATTTTCTGAGAATCTTAATTTTTCTAGGATATATAATTCAAAGCTCTAATTAGGGTGAAAACCTGAAGATTATTACCTCATATCCTAAATTAATGATATATCCAATAATGATATGTCTAAAATATATAAAAAGCTCATACAATTCAACACCAAAAAAAAAAAAATGATTAAAAGTGGGCAGAGGTCCTGAATAGATATTTTTCCAAAGAAGACATACAGATGGTTAACAAACACAAGAAAAGACACTCAACATTAGTAATCTTCAGGGAAATAGAAATCAAAAACAATGAGAGATCACCGTACACCTGTCAGAACAGCTATTACCAAAAGTTAAGAAATAACAAGTGTTGGAGAGGATAACAGGTAAGAGAAGGTATTGGAGAAATGGTAACCCTCATGCACTATTTGTGAGGCTATAAATTGGTTCAACCACTAGGAAAACAGTTTGGAGATTCCTCAAAAAATTAAAAACAGAACTACCATACAATCTACCAATTCCACTTCTGGGTAGTTATCCAAAGAAAATCTAAACACGAATTCAGAAAGGTATATTCACCCTTATGGTCATTGCAACATTATTTACAATAGCCAAGATATGGAAGCAATGCTGGTGTCCATCAATAGACGAATGAATAGAGAAGATGAGGTATATGTATACAATGGGATATTAGCTATAAAATCGACTGTAATCCTGCCATTTGCAACAACATGGATGGATCTAGATAGTGTTATGTTAAGTGAAATAAGTCAGACAGAGACAAATATAATCTGGTGGTTGCTGGGGAGAGGTAGGGAGATGGGTGACAGGTGAAGGGGATTAAGAGGTAGAAATTTCTGGTTAAAAAATAAGTAAGTTATAGGGATGTAGGCACAACATAGGGGATATAGTCAATAATATTGTAATTTGTATGGTGATAGACAGTGACAATATATACTGTGGTGATCATTTTGTAATGTATATAAATGTTGAATCAACACGTTGCACACTGAAACTAATATAATATTGCATGACAACTATACTTCAGTAAAAGATGTTAGGAAAACTCACCATACCAGGTACACTGTATATTTTTTTCTTTAGAGCCCAGTGGCTCCTATTAGCAATATAAAGCGAGCGAGAGAATCTGTCTAGCTACCTACCTACCTGCTACCTACCTACCTACTACCTACCTACCATCTATCTATCTAGAAACTATCTACTTAAAGTTAATATATTTTATTTTCAAGAATGTTTCAGGAGCATCCAAATTGAGATTTCTTTTTGTGGCCACCCTTATTCTATTCCTATGGCCTGGGAAAATGTGCCTAGTTTATTTGTCTTTATTCTAGGTTTTAGAAATATAGAGAAATCAGAAAATAAACTGTTTTCTATTCCTCTTCTTTGTTATCAGAAAATAAACTGTTTTCTATTTCTCTTCTAAAAGCAGCACTTACTAAAATTTCATTCAGCATTTGATTCTTTACTCCAACATGTGAGGTTAATGTCCAAGAAAATTCTTGCAAGTCAATAGGTCTTTTGCATGCATGTGACATCACTGAGATTTTGCTGCCCCCTTGACTGAAGGTCATGCTCTACTAGAAGCATGACAGTGACACCCGTCAACTCTACATGAGATCTGCTTCTTGAAGCTTGCAGAGTAGTCCAACAAAGGTCACTGAACTTTAACAAACCACATTGAAATTTGGGCTCTTCACTGGATTGGTGTTTTTATGACTACGCTGAAATTTTTGCAAATTATTTAAATTATACACTTAGGTAGATTCCTGAAATAGTTTGGACGGAATAAATATCACTGATCATTCATTTTAAAAGAAATTAGCAGTTTGACTCTGAAATCTTACTGTGATAGAAAATGATTTGCTCTTCATGCCATCAGAGGCAAAATTGTTGATCAGTGGAGAAATGCTGTTAGCTAGAAAAAAAATCTAAGGCTAATTTATAAGAAAATGAATTTGTGTTATATTGCTGGGCAAGACAGGCAGACTTTTCTGTAAATCATATGCTCTAGTCTTCATTCTTAAAATCGAGATACGTTTTCTTTCATAATCATTTAGTTTTTTACAATTGCTATAAATAGTAAAAAAGGGGAGTAAAAATAAATCCATAAGATTCTATTCCCTGACAAATAGTTTATAAATCATAACAAATTGTACCTCTTCATAGTCTTTACATTATCTTATTGATAAAACAAAAGCTACTTGAATGGTGGTCAGTGCAAATGTGGCATGCTTACTGTGTCTGGAAAGTTTTTTTTTTTTTTTTAAGATTTTATTTACTTACTTGACAGAGAGCGATAGAGGGAACATAAGCAGGGGGAGTGGGAGAGGGAGAAGCAGGCTTCCCGCCGAACAGAGAGCCTGATGTAGGGCTCAATCCCAAGACTCTGGGATCATGGCTTGAGCTGAAGGCAGACACCTAACGACTGAGCCACCCAGGCACCCCTGGAAAGTTTTTTTTTTTAGTTAGAAAATGTATTTGGGAAATTCTCTTATCTGTTGATTGAACTGTCAGTTGTTTGTGAAAATAAGTGCATTGATAGTTGATAAGGGGAATTTTTCTTTAAAAAATCAAGATACTTTTACAACAATTTTTTTTCTTGATATTATTTCTCCATCCTCTACCCCTATTTTGCTGCCAATTCCTGTATGTCCTTTTCATTGAGTATGCCAGCCTTGGGGAACTGATTCACTCTCAAGTCTGCCTGTGGTGAGTTGGTTATTATAACACAGCAAAAAGAATCTTAGAAGGGGTTTTACATGTGGGATGGAAGGATACTTTCAAAGACTCTTAGAAAGATTGGCTGCATAATTTGCAGGCACATTGCAAAATGAAAATACAGAATGTCTTGTTTAAATATTATTTAAAATTTCAGCATGGTGACAGTAGAGCATTAAACCATGTGGGGCCCTTTTTTACCTTTATTGCCCATGAAGTCTGTCTTGGCTCCTTGTCCTGGGAGCCTCTTAATCTTTCTCTTTTCTTAAAGTTACTGAGGTGCGTTTGTTCTCTCATTTGTTGTAGACTTTGAACAGCTGCCTTTCCTCTCCTTTCAATAGTTGGAATCCTTATTTTTGCCTTTCAATTTTTGATTCATGTGCTGCCTCTAAGCTGCCCAACAGTATTGTTTTTGACAACTAATTCTAGAACACTTTTCAATTTAACCACCTCTTTGATTTTCCTTCTCCCTTTTGAAAGAGGCTTTCCTCCTACTCTGCCTGTGTGATCTGGTTCCAACATCTGTTCTTTGTCTTTAATGAAATAGTCTCATTGCCCTGGGATTTTTAAATGTGGGATGGGTCACATGTTCTAAGACTTGATAGAAGGACTAGATAGCAGCACTGAGATATCATTACCATCATGTTCCTCTTCCTCTACCTTCATATTTTGGAGAGATCTAAGAACCAAATACACATTTTTTTATTTCTGGATCCACAACCATTTAGCTCTGAATTTATGACCTCATTTCTACCCCTGTGAACTGGACTTGACAATAGCTTAGAAGGAGTCTAAGGTTCCCGTTCATCATCATTGGAAACTCTTAAGAAAACCCTAAGCCTTTGCCTTCCCTTTTTCCTTTTCCCTCCCTACCAAGATCATTTTAGCTCTGTAGATCAAAAGGTAAGGAGGAGAATAGCTCAACAGAAGAAAGAGGAAAAAAAGTTGCTTTAAAAGAGTACCCACGAAACTAAAGGTAATCATGAGATCAAATTAGTTCAGCTCCTTAGGTATACAACCCAAACAAGTAAAGCCAAAAACTAAAGAACAGAGCACTTTTTTCAATATTATTCTTCCTAATGGATATATCTTCTCTCCTTGACAATAGTTCAAGGCTTTGAGCCAAAGGGAGGTCAGGTCAGCCATATTTCCTCCTAGCCTTTATGTATCCCAGGATACTTCAAAATTTCTAAAGCAGCTTCTTAATTCCTTCCAGTAACCCAATAAGTTAAGGTAGGTAGCAATCACTTATTAATGTGGGAACCGAGACTCATGTGACTTAGCTGATATTTCCAAGTGCTATAAAATTAATTTGTAAATATTTGATGAGAAATGAGAATTATCAAATACCCAATAAAGAATCTTGTCTTATATTGCTGTTAGCATCAAGATGTTTGTCACTGTTGCCACTGTCTATGTACATTTCTATGTTATTTCTATATTCACTATCATGTGGGTCTCTCTAACTTTGTTATCTTCTTTTACCTATTTATCATTCTTAAGCATGATAATTCTTTAGTTTATATCTGTGTAACTTAAAAATTTTTTTTTCAAGTATTTGAATTTAGTTTTTTGAGGCTTGTTACTTCAATAATGAGGCAAGATAGCAATTACTACAATTTTAAGCTAAACCAATAACTGTAGTTCCATATGTGGCTGAGTGCCACATATAATCTCTCAGAGTTGTTCTCAGTAGTTGTTTGCCCTGAGCTATTTTGTTAGCATTAAACATCATCCTGCACTTAGATAAGGGTCTGAAGATCGTATAGTTGCTTAGTTACTTGCTTTTTTTCATTGCTTCCCATTTAAGCCAATAACTAAATGAACAATTAGGACTTGGGTTGTGTGAGAGATGTGTTTTATTTGGCATGGACCCTAATGATCAGATAATGAACAGCTTCATTTCTATCAAGAGGATATTCTAAAGAATGGTTTCATTTCTTAATGTTGACCCTCACTCTGAGAAGCAGGCTGCTCTAATCATGATAGTTAATGACCAATAAGTGGCCATTTGTCACATTTTCATTCTTTACTCCAGGTCTCAGCCAACCTCTAACATAAAGGATTCAAACTATGATGAAATGCTTTCACAGGTAATGATGAGAGAGATGATGAGAACTTTTAGGCCAGGGTTCATGCTCCATATGTTCTCTGTAGTAATCATGTTGAAAAATAGTAGTTTGGTTCTGAAGCACTACAGATTTTGATTCACTGGACATTTATTGACTACTTTGTATGTAACTCATAAGAGTAGAAAGAGAAATGAATATCAGAGCACAACTATCGGCCTCTAATAAACTCAGTCTGTAGTAGGATGTCAAGTACTTATTTTTTTTCCTCTCAGGATTTTATTTAAATTCAAGTTAGTTAACATGTAGTGTAGTATTAGTTTCAGGGGAGGATACCAATTCTAATCAAAATTTAAATGGAATAGTTTAAGACTAACTTGGTTACTAGACTTGTGTGCAGAAACTGTTATAAACTCAGAGGAGGCATCAGAAGTCTCTAAAAGTTATAAAGACCTTTAAATTGTTTCTTATGTACCCTTGGCTTATGCATACTTGACTTCGACTATAAACATAACCCAACATTTGAAAAGTTCACAGTTAAATTGTGGAAGTTCATTAACTACATGATTAAAGCTGATTTGTTATGTTTAAATTTCCATAATCCATTTATAAGGTTTACCCATTTAAAATCTCTAAATTAGCAGTTTTCTCTGCTTCTATTATTCAGGTCATTGCACCTTAGATAAGCTAAATATTTAAGTGTTCTCTGTAAAGAAAGCAAACAAAATTTAAATATCTGCCATAGGAAGGTCAAAACAAGGAAAGTCATCATCAGTAGTCTGAATAGAAGAAGCTTCCATTTATTTTCTACTTCATCTTTCCCTCCTCCTCATCATGTATAATTATAACTGAATTAATGAAATTTTGTAAAATATTTCCTTTTAAAATGAACATTTTAATTCTAACCAGAAATTATAATTTATAGAACTTAGGCCATTTGGGATTCCTTTGGCATACAGTATTAGTAACAACAGCACTGGGGAGACATCTGCAAGATGACCGTGTAAGAAGATTCGGAGCTCACCTCATCCCATGAACACACCAGATCTATGGCTAAAAATGGATAATTTCCTTCTGACAAAGTTCTGAAAACTAGATGAACTGCTTCTCCACTGCAAAGGATAAAAAGACCACATGGAGAGGGTAGGAGAGTCAGAGACATGATATTGCCAAAACCCCATCTGTTGGTGCAGCATCACATGGCAGGGAGGGATCTTACCAGTCTGGCAGTTCTCTTGGAGGAGTGAGGGATTGGTGCCCCATAACTGGCACCCCAACCCCTGGAATCTGCATTGGAGACAGGCCCCCAACATGTCTGGCTTAGAAAACCAATGAGGCTAATGTCCAAGGGACCCAAAATGCTAGAGGAAACTGAGATTCCCCCTTTAAAGGACTTGCCTGTGGTCTCACTCACGCTGAGATCCAGGGAAAAATAGCACTTTGAAAAGCTTCTAGATTATATGGGAAGGAAATTCATTTGCTAATTTGGAAGCATCTGCTGGAGGGACAGGGGACAGATGAAACTCCCCCTAAATATGGAGGTGCTGGCAGATGGCAATTTTGCACTCTCTATCCACCCTGCTAGCACAAGGGGGTGAGCTTGGTTGTGGCACCTTCCTGCCACCTTGCTCAAACAGGTGGGGGTGAGTTATCATGGCAATCCCATTGCCTTGCTAAAGCTGGAGAGCACAGGTGGTTGCTGCACTCCCCTTCTCCCTGGCTGGGGCTGGCAAGCATAAGTAGTCACAACATTCTGCTCCCAGCCTAAAGCCAGCACATGCACACAGACAACGCACTTTCTTGCTATATTCCTGAAACGGAGAGTGCACATAGTCATGACATTTTCCTCCCGCCTTTCTGAAGCCAGTGAGCATGTCCTGCCACTTATGTTCTTCCACTAATGCCAGCAGGCATGTGTAGTTCACACAGGGAATACCCCTTGATTAGGCATCTGGCCCTGGTGGCCAAGGAACTGGTGTGCCTTAGCTCCACAGAAATTTAACAATTGGAAAGTCACGTTTTGCCAGGCCATCACCCCCAGGGCACTGCATAAACAGCAGACTGAAACACAAATCTAGTATTCTTGGAAAAAAGGCCTCTTTACTTAACCTGGAGCTTTAGTCTAAGGGACAAGCTTCAGGTTTCCCACACATCTAGAGTGTATGGAGGTGCTCCTGGAGAATGTAAACAGGGAGACACCATCCTTGTGCACCCCCTTGGCCTCACAATAGCTTGATGAGACCTCCCCTAAAGGACCCCCAATTTTTGTGACTATCATCCAGGGGAAACCTCCAGATCTCCTGGTTTGGAGTCCATCAGGGACTGTGGCCCCACAGGACCGTATATATTTGCATACTTTAAAAGCTGCTGCCTCTGGATCTGGCTTCCAATCAGCTTGAAACTAGATGCTAAATAAGATTTCTCTACTTGGGACACTGACAGGTCTTAGCATACCCTCAACAATGGGGCATATCAAGAATAAATCAGGGTATTTAGATTTTCACTAAGGTTTGAGAGACAACCAAGAACTAGGACAAGGTTGAGTGAGGATTATTAACATCTATAGAAGGCCACTCTTTCAAGACTGAGAGGTGGTTGCTTTGCCTAATACATAGAAACAAACACAGAGAGCTGAGTAAAATGAGGAAACAAGGAAATATATTTCAAACAAAAGAACAAAATAAAACCTCAGAAAAAGACATTAACAGTATGGAGATGAATAATGTATCTGATAGAAAATTCAAGATAATGATCATAAAGATGCTTACCAAACTCAGGAAAAGAATTGATGAACACAGTAGAACTTTAACAGAGATAGAAAATATAAAAAAGTACCAAACAGAAATCACAGCTGAAGAATACAATAACTGAACTGAAAAATACACTACAGTGGTTCAACAGCAGGTAGGATGATGCAGAAGAGCAGCTCAGCAAGCTGGAAAACAAAGCAATGGAACTCACCCAGACAGAACAGCAGCAGGAAAAGAAAAAAAAGAATTAAAAAAATGAAGATAACTTAAGGGTCATGTAGGACAAAGTGGAATAATATTCACATTATAGGGGTCCCAGAAGAAGAGAAAGACACAGGAGTAGAAAATTTATTTGAAGATATAATGGCTGCAAACTTCCCTAACGTAGGGAAGAAAACAGACATCCAGGTCCAGAAAGCCCAGAGAGTTCCAAGTAAGATGAGCCCAAAGTGATCCACATTAAGACATATTGTGATTAAAATGTCAAAAGTAAACCTAAAGAGAGAATCTTAAAAGCAACAAGAGAAAAGCAAATTATTACATACAGAGGAAACCCCATAAGGCTATCAGCAGACTTCTGAGTAGAAACTTTGCAGGTCAGAAGAAAGAGGCATGGCATACTCAAAGTGCTGAAAGGAAAAAACTTCCAACCAAGAATACTCTACCTGGCAAGGCTATTATTCAAAATTAAAAGTGAGATAAATAATTTTCTAGATAAGCAGAAGCTAAAGGAATTCATCACTACTAAACCTTACAAGAAATGTGAAAAGGACTTTAAGCTGAAAAGAAATGGCCCTAATTAAAAATAAGAGAGCATATGAATGTAAGGATCTCATTGAAAAAGGTAACTATAGAGAAAAGGTAGTGGATTAATCACTTATAAAGCTACTTTGAAGATTAAAAGACAAAAGTGCTAAAATTAATTACAACTACAATAATTAGTTAAGGGATACATAAAGTAAAAAGATGTAAAATATGGCATCAAAAACATGGAGGGGGAGTAAAAATGTAGAGTTTTGGAATGTATTCAAATTTAAGTTGCTATAAACTTAAAATAGATTGTTTATATATTTAGTTGGTTATATGTGAACCTCATGATAATCACAAAGGAAAAACTTGTAGTAAAGACAAAATAAATGAAAAAGGAATCTAATCATAACACTAAAGAAAGTCATCAAACCACAAGGGAAGAGAGAAAGAGGAGAATAAAGGGACACAGAGGAACTACAGAAACAACCAGGAACAATGAGCAAAATAATAAGTATGTATATCTATGTATAATTACTTTAAATGTAAATGGACTAAAGTCTCCAATTAAACGGCAGACAAGACACACAAAAAACCAAACAGGATACATCTATATACTTCCTACAAGAGATTCACTTTAAATGTAAGGACACAGATTGAAAATAAAGGATTGTAAAAAAGTATTCTACACAAATGGAAGAAAGAGAGCTGGTATAGCTATACTACAAAATAGACTTTAAAACAAAGACTGCAATAAAATGTAGAGAAGGTAAATATATAATGATAAAAGGGTCAATCCAGCAAGAAGATAAAACATTTATAAATACATATGAACCTAACAGGGGAGTACCAAAATATGTTAAGCAAGTGTTAACTTTGCATGGTGATAGATGGTAGTTATACTTACTCTGGTAATCATGTCATAGTATGTGCAAATGTTGAACCATGATGTACAGCTGAAACTAATATATTGTATGTCAATTATATTTCAATAAAAATAAAATAAAGGCACATTTCAAATAGGCTTATTTTTATTTTAAAGTTTAGTTGGATAATACATCATAAGAATGGATGTAGAATATATGGTATATCATGTCCAAGTGAAAAATGATACTTTATTTTAGAATATTTCAGTTCTAAGAATATTTTTCTATAATAATTTATATTTTATGCTATTAATTAGGTAGAATATTAAGATAAGCATAAGAAGAAATAAAAAATTACATCGATTAAACTCAAAACATCATTGGTTACCAACTATTTGCCCCAAAAAAGGGTTTTGGTAATAAGAGAGAAATACCAGTCCATTACTTATTTTTCTTAGTAATCACCTAAAGTTACAGAAAATGTCAACATAGAAAATTATCGATTAGTTTTTAAGCATTATGATAACTTTTGTAACGCTTATAAGAATTTTTTGATTCTTTAAAGAAGTATTTATTTACTTAGTGTCTACTGTGGGTGTCAAACTTTGTGGGAGATAAAAATATCTCCCCCAAGAATCTTAAAATCTAGTTGAAGGATTAAATTGTCAATATAAGTAGCTGCAAAAGTCTGCAGAGCATAAAAGGCCCACAGCTGAGGTACAGAAGGAGTAATATGAATATTGAATGGTGGGAGTGTTGCTCCCAGCTGATGGAATGGGGAGTAAGTTGAATCACCAAAGATTCCACCACAGATCAAGTGGCATTGCGATGAGGAGGACCCTCTAGGGATGATATAAGGCAAACACAGAGATGCCACCCTGTAGGAATAAAGGGCATAGTGAACATTCTGCCTGACTAAGGCACAGAAGAATTGAATAGGACCTAAAAAGTTTTGGAAATTATGTGTGAGCTGTTTTTTTTTTTTTTTTTTTAATTAACATATAATGTATTACTGGTTTCAGAGGTACAGGTCTGTGATTCATCAGTCTTATATTATACCCAGTGCTCATTACATCACATGCCCTCCTTAATGTCTATCACCCAGTTACCGTGCCCCCTGCCCCCAGCAACCCTCAGTTTGTTTCCTATGATTAAGAGTCTCTTAATTTGAGGGGTTTGTCTCCCTCTCTGGTTTCATCTTGTTTTATTTTTTCCTCTCTTTCCCTATAAGCCTCTGTTTTCTTTCTTAAATTCCACATATGAGTGAGATCATATGGGAAACAAAGGCAAAAATGAACTATTGGGACTTCATCAAGATAAAAAGCTTTTGCATGGCAAAGGAAACGGCAAAACCAAAAACAGCCAACAGAATGGGAGAAGATATTTGCAAATGACATATCAGATAAAGGGCTAGTATCCAAAATCTATAAAGAATTTATCAAACTCAACACCCAAAGAACGAATAATCCAGTCAGGAAAAGGGCAGAAGACATGAACAGACATTTCTGCAAAGAAGACATCCAAATGGCCAACAGATATATGAAAAAATGCTCTACATCAGTTGGCATCAGGGAGATCCAAATCAAAACCACAATGCAATACCACCTCACACCAGTCAGAATGGCTAAAATTAACAAGTCAGGAAACTACAGATGTTGGTGAGGAGGTGGAGAAAGGGGAACTCTCCTACACTGTTGGTGGGAATGCAAGCTGGTGCAGCCACTCTGGAAAACAGTATGGAGGTTCCTCAAAAAGTTGAAAATAGAGCTACTCTATGACCCAGCAATTGCACTACTGGGTATTTACTCCAAATATACAAATGTAGTGATCTGGAGGGGCACCTGTACCCCAATGTTTATAGCAGCGATGTCCACAATAGCCAAACCATGGAAAGAGCCCAGGTGTCCATGAAAAGATGAATGGATAAAGAAGATGTGATATATATTATATATATCACACACACACACACACACACAATGGAATACTACTCAGCCACCAAAAAAAAAAAAAAAAAAAAAAAAGAAATCTGGCTATTTGCAACAATGTGGATGGAACTAGAGGGTATTATGCTAAGTGAAATAAGTCAATCAGAGAAAGAAAATTATATGATCTCACTGATATGTGGAATTTATGTGTGAGTGTATGTTTGGACAACCTTGAATGCCAGGTTGAAGAGTAGAATCCTTCAGTTCTATTCCTTGAATATATATCAACCTCTTTACTCTTTGTGTTGTGCTAAATCTGTGAATATGAAAAAAACACTAGGGCAATGCAGTTTCACCCCTCAGGAAGTTCACATTGTAGATTTTGCAGATGTGATAGACGTTAGGAGTGGGGTAGATTAGGTGGGCTGTTTGATAGTTGTGGTCAGAGGAGCTATGGAGTAGGATTTAGGAATAATAATTCAAAGGCAATGTGAAAAAGAAAGAGTGGGCAAGAATTGGCCCTTATAACCTCAGTGTCAGCCTTCCCAATTTTATTTTATTCAGTTCTGAGAAGGACATTTCTTAAAAGAAGAAGAAAAGAAAAAATGCCAAATTATATTTGTAGGCTTGTGTGAAGAAGAAATCTAATTGGAATAAAGCTTTTTTTTTTTTTCAGGAATCCCAAATTAATGTTCTGATTTCATTTAAATGAAGATACTTCTGACATAGAGTAGTCCCTAGAATGACTTATTTCTTTAATATGCACAACTGCATTCACTAATGAGCGTAGAGGCATGGTGCCAGATTTTGAAAGCACCATTGTTCTGCCCTCTCAGGAGATCTCTCAGCAGCTCAAGATCAGAGTGAGAGAAAATAAGTGACACCAAGGATTTGGGTAACTGGGGAGAGTGATGGAGGAAAGCAGGAAAGAGAGATTTTGTTGAAATTAAAGTATGGAATAAATAGGTGTAAAATTAAAGCTCATAACAGCTTTAGAGATACATATCTTCCTCAACTTACCACAAGGTTACATCTCAATAAACCCATCATAAGTTGAAAATATCATAAATCAAAATGCATTTAATATGCCTAACTTAGTGAACATCATAGCTTAGCCCAGCCTCCCTTAAATGTGCTCAGAACATTTAGTTTAGCCTAGGTTGGGTGAAATCATCTAACACAATGCCTATTTGATAACAGAGTGTTGAATATCTCATGTAATTTCTCAAGGACTCTACTAAAAGTGAAAAACAGAACATTTGTGTGGGTACAGAATGGTTGTGGTCATGTGGCCGGCTGGGGGCTACGGTTCACTGCTGCTGCCCAGCCTCATACTGCACACTGTTAGCCCCCAAAAAGATGAAAAATCAAAATCTGAAGTACGGTTTCTACTAAATGTGTATCACTTTTGCATTATTGTAAAGTTAAAAAAATTGTAAGTTGAACCGTCTTAAGTCAAGGACTGTCTGTATGGTATACTTAAATGCTAAATGATTACTCTAAAATTCTGCTGCTGAATTATTTAAGTAATTTAACTTTTCTCCATATGATAGGCAGGATTCTTGAATGTCCCCTAAGATTCCTACCCCAAGAAGGGCATACCCTGTATAATCCCTTCTCTTTGAGGGTGGATGGAACCTGTGAATATGATGATGTTTCTCCTGTGAATAAATTAAATTATATGGCAAAAGTGAAGGGATTTTTGCAGATGTGATTATAATTCCTTTAATCAGTTGACTTTTAGTCAATCAGAAGGGAGGTTATTCTGGGTGAGCCTGAATTAATCAGACAAGCCCTTTAAGAAAGAGTCTTGAAGTCAGAAATGTTATCTGCTATTGGCTTTGAAGAAGCAAGTCACCATGAATGTTTCAGCTGAAAACAGATGACTTTTGCTAATGGACACAGGAGCTTGGATTCAAAGGCTCAGATGAGGCCATTGTCCTGGCTGGTACCTTGTTAGCTCCCTGGTAACGTCCTGGGCAGAGGACCTAGCTGAGCAGAATTCAGACCTCTGACCTACAGAAACAGTGAGATAATAAATGGGTGTTATTTTAAGTTGTTTAGTGTGTGGTATTTGTTACATAGTAATAAAAAATAGTACACTCCACATTGGGTAAATATTCTGAGGGCAGGAAAGTGGGGATAATATATTTGGAAAATATTTTTACCAAAAATCAAATAAAAATCTATTGTCGATGCTCAATGGATTAGTCAACCTAAAAAGATCCCATCTAAGTAGACTTCTTTCCCAACATCTTGCTCTTACTTTCAAGAGTTAGGTGTAGTTCAGGACAGAGCAGGCCATCAAATAGGGCATAAAATGGCCATGTAATACTGTGACAGAGAAAAAAAATGTTTCCTTCTTTATCACAATTGATTATTGTTGGGAAATTATCATTCGTTTGCTAATGGGAGAAAATATATTATTTTGGTTAGAATTAGACTTGGATTTGTTGACATTATTTATCAGTTAATTGTCAATTGAAGGTACAGCTATATAACTTTTCTATCTCTTTTTTTCTGTCTGGAAAATATATATATTTCTTACATTGCACTGAGCAATGTGATTAAGAACTGAATCAAGAATTCACGAATCATATTGACACAGAAATAATGGTCATTAGTTTTATGCAAATCTAATGTTTGTGGAGGATTCTGCTCCCTCCCCTCCCTTCCCCTTCTTGATTCCTGGGATAATAGAGATTAATTTTTGAAAAGGATGAAGAAATTAATAAAACTGTAAGCAGAGTAAAGTTCCAGAACTTGGGGATCTTTAGGAAGGAAAAAAAATAGGGTAGTCCTCTATCAGTAAAATGGCAAAGGAGTTCAGTTATAAGAAGTGGTTCAGTGTAGCAGTTGACAGCTTTATTTGTCCCATAAATGTTTCATCAGGAGGATGTGCTTGGGAAGGTTGCTTCCTTCATCCCTTTCTTCTAAAGGCTAGATTTGAAGGCCAACGCTTCATTGTAACTGTAAGGAATGAAAAACAGAAAGTAACATAATTTTCAAGAACCTGAATCAGAGGCTGAATGGGGATTGGGGGACACCCAAGTGGGGGGGGGGCAGAGGAGAAAGAAGGGAAAGGAAAAAAAAGAGGGAAGAAGAAAGACTATATATCCTAATGTCCCTGATGAATGTGTCTTGCATTGTCTACTTAGAAAGAAACATAAAAAACAGTTTGACATCATTCTCTGGATTCTATTTCTGCATTTGATCTTATAATTTTAGAACTCTTTAATATGAAGCATATTGTTAATTCTTTTAAACATCAAGGGTTTAGATATAAGATTACATTTTTTGTTTATTAGGATTCTAAGAACCTGGAAAAAGTCTAAGTCAACAAACAGGATTTCAAGGGTATTAGTAAGAGACAGAGTATTATATCTATAGAGATATGTGTAGATATGAGCAATATAAGATACAGCAACATTTGCTATCAAATTCCTTTAAATAGTGCATGTTTTGTCATATTAAATAAAATCATAAAAAATAAAATAAAATCATAAGAGTTTAGCAATAGTCTTCTCTATTTTGGTAATTATATGGATGCCTTGCCAGGGCCCATCACCTCTGAACTCATTATCTAGCCAGTTGTTGGTAGACCACACCAGCAATTTCCTGGACTATTGAAACTGAAGTTACCTTCTTTGCTCACACGAGGAAGTGACATGATTCTCTCTATGCCCTCAGCTGCCTGGGTGGTTATCCACTTAATAAAAAATGGAATCTTGAGTAAAGCAGTTGAGGAGCAAAGCAAAGGGGAAGACTTAATAGCAATCCCATGACACCACAGTGAAGGGGTTTCTTCTCCCTTTTCTACAGTGTTCCTTTCTGAATCATATCCAGTTTAGTGTTTTTCATCCTTGTAGGAAATTAGAGTTCATAAGTCATTTTACTGGGTTTATGACATTTTACAGTATAAAACATAGACATATATATATGCACTTTCATATTCACTTAGCTTTATTCAGCTTAAAGTTCCGCACTCTCTTGATTGTCTTTCCTCTTACAACCACAAACTGACCAGCTATGGACTATGGGTCACTCTGAATTTTCTGGGTGATATAACCGTACTTCCCATTCCTACCTAATGAAAAACGAAAGGAGTTTCTACCACATCATTTTGTCCTGAAAATACGGAGTATTTTCTCTTTGGTCTCTATTTTTTTTTTTTTTAGTTTTTAATTTTATTATGTTATGTTAGTCATCATACAATACATCATTAGTTTTTGATGTAGTGATCCACGATCCATTGTTTTCGTATAACACCCAGTGCTCCATGCAGTACATGCCCTCCTTAATAGCCATCACTGGGCTAACCAATCCCCCCTCCCCTCTAAAACCCTGTTTCTCAGGTCCATAGTCTCTCATGGTTCATCTCTCTCTCCGATTCCCCCCCCTTCATTTTTCCCTTCCTTCTCCTAATGTCCTCCATGTTATTCCTTATGTTCCACAAATAAGTGAAACCATATGATAATTGACTTTCTCTGCTTGACTTATTTCACTTAGCATAATCTCCTCCAGTCCCATCCATGTTGATGTAAAAGTTGGGTATTCATCTTTTCTGATGGCTGAGTAATATTCCATTGTATATATGGACCACATCTTCTTTATCCATTCATCTGTTGAAGGGCATCTCAGCTCTTTCCACAGTTTGGCTATTGCGGACATTGCTGCTATGAACATAGTATATGTTCCTTCTTTTCACTACATCTGTGTCTTTGGGGTAAATATGGCCCTTCTTTTCACTACACCTGTGTCTTTGGGGTAAATACCCAGGAGTGCAATTGCTGGGTCATAGGGTAGCTCTATTTTTAAATTTTTGAGGGACCTCCACACTGTTTTTCAAAGTGGCTGTCCCAACTTGCATTCCCAACAGCAGTGTAAGAGGGTTCCCCTTTCTCCACTACCTCTCCAACATTTGTTGTTTCTTTCCCTGTCCATTTTTGCCATTCTAACTGGTGTAAGGTGGTATCTCAGGTGGTTTGGATTTGGATTTCCCTGATGGCTAATGATGATGAACATTTTTTCATGTGTCTGTTAGCCATTTGTATGTCTTCTTCAGAGAAGTGTCTGTTCATCTCTTCTGCCCACTTTTTGACTTGATTATTTGTTTTTTGGGTGTTGAGTTTGAGAAGTTCTTTATAGATCTTGGATTCCAGCCCTTTATCTGTAGTGTCATTTGCAAAAATCTTCTCCCATTCTGTGGGTTGCCTCTTTGTTTTGTTGACTGTTTCCTTTGCTGTGCAGAATCTTTTTATCTTGATGAAGTCCCAAAAGTTCATTTTTGCTTTTGTTTCACTAGCTTTTGGAGATGTATCTTGAAAGAAGTTGCTGAGGCCGATGTCAAAGAGGTTACTGCCTATGTTCTCCTCTAGGATTTTGATGGATTCCTGTCTCACATTGAGGTCTTTCATCCACTTTGAGTTTATCTTTGTGAATGGTGTTAGAGAATGGTCGAGTTTCATTCTTCTGCATGTGGCTGTCCAATTTTCCCAGCACTATTTATTGAAGAGACTGTCTTTTTTCCATTGCACGTTTTTTCCTGCTTTGTCAAAGATTAATAGACTATAGAGTTGAGGGTCCATATCTGGGTTCTCTATTCTGTTCCATTGGTCTGTCTGTCTGTTTTTGTGCCAATACCATGCTGTCTTGGTGATCACTGATTTGTAATATAGCTTGAAATCGGGCAACGTGATGCCCCCAGCTTTGTTTTTCTTTTTCAACATCTTCTTGGCGATTCGGGCTCTTTTCTGATTCCATACAAATTTTAGGATTGTTTGTTCCAGCACTTTGAAAAATGTCATTGGAATTTTGATCGGGATGGCATTGAAGGTATAGATTGCTCTGGGTAGCATAGACATTTTAACAATGTTTATTCGTCCGATCCATGAGCATGGAATATTTTTCCATCTTTTTGTGTCTTCTTCAATTTCTTTCATGAGTGTTTTGTAGTTCCTAGAGTATAGATCCTTTACCTCTTTGGTTAGGTTTATTCCGAGGTATCTTATGGTTTTTGGTGCTATTGTAAATTGGAATCATTTCTTTAATTTCTCTTTCTACAGTTGTGTTGTTAGTGTATAAGAAAGCAACTGATTTCTGTGCATTGATTTTGTATCCTGCCACATTACTGAATTGCTGGATGAGTTCTAGTAATTTGGGGGTGGAGTCTTTTGGGTTTTCCACATAAAGTATCATGTTGTCTGTGAAAAGAGAGAGTTTGACTTCTTTGCTAATTTGAATACGTTTTATTTCTTTTTGTTGTCTGATTGCTGTTGCTAGGACTTCTAGTACTATGTTGAACAACAGTGGTGAGAGTGGGCACCCTTGATGTGTTCCTGATCTTAAGGGAAAGGCTCTCAGCTTTTCCCCATTGAGGATGATATTCACTGTGGGTTTTTCATAGATGGATTTTATGAGCTTGAGGAATGTTCCCTCTATCCCTATACTCTGGAGAGTTTTATCAGGAAAGGATGTTGTATTTTGTCAAATGCTTTTTCTGCATCAATTGAGAGGACCATATGGTTCTTCTCCCTCCTCTTATTAATGTGTTCTATCACATTGATTGATTTGCAAATGTTGAACCACCCGTGCATCCTGGGGATAAATCCCACTTGGTCGTGGTGGATGATCCTTTTAATGTATTGTTGGATCCTATTAGCTAGGATTTTGTTGAGGATTTTGGAATCCATATTCATCAGGGATATCGGTCTGAAGTTCTCCTTTTTGATGGGGTCTTTGCCTGGTTTGGGGATTAAGGTAATGCTGGCCTCATAGAATGAGTCTAGAAGCTTTCCTTCTGTTTCTATTTTTTGAAACAGCTTCAGTAGAATAGGTATTATTTCTTCTTTGAATGTTTGGTAGAATTCTTCAGGGAATCCATCAGGCCCTGGACTCTTGTTTTTTGGGAGGTTTTTGATCACTGCTTCAATCTCGTTACTGGTTATTGGCCTATTCAGGTTGTCAATTTCTTCCTGTTTCAGTCTTGGCAGCTTATAGGTTTCCAGGAAGGCATCCATTTCATCCAGATTGCTCAGTTTATTGGCAATAGTTGTTGATAATAATTTCTAACAATTGTTTCTATTTCCTTGGTGTTAGTTGTGATCTCTCCCCTCTCATTCATAATTTTATTAATTTGGGTCCTTTCTCTCTTCTTTTGGATAAGTCTGGCCAGTGGTTTATCAATCTTATTAATTCTTTCAAAGAACCAACTTCTATTTTCATTGATCTGATCTACTGTGTTTCTGGTTTCTAATTCATTGGTTTCTGCTCTAATTTTAATTATTTCTCTTCTAATGCATGGCTTAGGCATCGTTTGTTGCTTTTTCTCTAGTTCTTTAAGGTGTAGAGTTAGTTGGTGAATTCGGGATTTTTCTATTTTTTTGAGTGAGGCTTTGATGGCTATGTATTTCCCCCTTTGGACTGCCTTTGCAGTATCCCATAGGTTTTGGACCGATGTGTTTTCATTCTCATTGACTTCCATGAATTGTTTAAGTTCTTCTTTGATTTCTTGGTTGACCCAAACATTCTTGAGCAGAGTGGTCTTTAGCTTCCAAGTGTTTGAATTTCTGCCAATTTTTTTTTTTTGTGATTGAGTTCCAGTTTTAGAGCATTGTGGTCTGAGAATATGCAGGGAATAATCTCAATCTTTTGGTATCGGTTGAGACCCGATTTGTGACCCAGTGTGTGGTCTATTCTGGAGAAAGTTCCATGTGCGCTCAAGAAGAATGAGTATTCTGTTGTTTTAGGGTGGGATGTTCTGTAAATATCTGTGAGGTCCATCTGGCCCAATGTATCATTCAAAGCTCTTGTTTCCTTATTGATTTTCTGCTTAGATGATCTGTCCATTGCTGAGAGTGGAGTATTGAGGTCTCCTACAATTAACGTATTGTTATCAATATGACTCTTTATTTTGGTTAACAGTTGGCTTATGTAGATGGCTGCTCCCATGTTGAGGGCATAGATCTTTACAATTGTTAGGTCTTCTTGTTGGATAGATCCTTTAAGAATGATATAGTGTCCTTCTGTGTCTCTTATTACAGACTTTAGTTTAAAATCTGATTTGTCTGATATAAGAATTGCTACCTCAGCTTTCTTTTGAGGTCCACTGGCATGGAAGATGGATCTCCTTCACTTTCAGTCTGGATGTATCTTTAGGTTCAAAATGAGTCTCTTGTAGACAGCATATGGATGGGTCCTATCTTTTTATCCAATCTGCAACACTGTGCCATTTTATGGGAGCGTTTAGGCCATTCACTTTGAGAGTGATTATTGAAAGATATGAATTAATTGTCATCATGTTGCCTGTGAAGACGTTGTTTTTATAGATTGTCCTGTAAATTTCTGTTGTAGATCACTCTTGGGGTCTTTCTCCTTTTATAGAACCCCCCTTAATATTTCTTGTAGGGCCGGCTTAGTGGTCACATATTCTTTCAACTTCTGCCAGTCGTGGAAGTTCTGCATCTCTCCATCCATTCTAAATGAAAGCCTTGCCAGATAAAGTATTCTTGGCTGCATGTTCTTCTCATTTAGTACCCTGAATATGTCTTGCCAGGCCTTTCTGGCTTGCCAGGTCTCTGTGGATAGGTCTGACGTTATTCTGATGTTCCTCCCTCTGTACGTAAGGAATCGCTTCCCCCTAACTGCCCTTAAGATGATTTCCTTGGTTCTAAGATTTGCAAGTTTTACTATTACATGCCGGGGTGTTGGCCTGTTTTCCTTGATCTTAGGAGGGGTCCTCTCTGCCTCTAGGACTTGAATGTTTGTTTCATTCCCCACATTAGGGAAGTTCTCAGCTACGATGTGCTCAAATACATCCTCTAGCCCTCTCTCTCTCTCCACTCCCTCCGGGATTCCAATTATTCTGACATTGGAACGCCTCATGTGTCACTTATTTTTCTGATTCTATTCTCATGGATTCTGAGTTGTTTTTCCCTGGCCTCCTCTTTTCCCTTTTTATCTATTATACTGTCTTCCAGATCACTTATTCTCTCTTCTGTCTCAGTTACCCTAGCTGTTAGATTATCTAGATTGGATTGGATCTCATTGATAGCATTTTTAAGTTCTGCCAATTCACCTTTTATTTCTGCCCTTAGAGACTCTATGTTGCCATTAATTGATTTCTCCATTCTAGCCATTGTCTTCACAATTGCTACCCGGAATTCCATCTCCGACATCTTGGTTACATCTGCATCCATTTGTAAATCTGCAGCATAAGTCATAATCTCTGAGTCTTTTCTGTTTTGGGGGCTCCTCCTCCTAGTCATTCTGTTGATGGGTGTTTGAGGGAATGTATAGAGTCCAAATTATTGACCGGAACCCAAGCAAGATGCACCTGTTTTCTTGGGACCTTAGGGTTGCTGGCCTCTTGTTTTCCCAGCCTGTCTTCTGCAGGAGGGGTCTGCCGCGCTGTTACTCAGGCAACCCTGTTTGGGCGGAGTTGCCCTGCCCCCCTGTGGCGGGGGATGGGCTCAGTGGGAATCAGTCTTTGGGGCTTTTGTTCTCTGGCGCCTTTCCCTGGCGGCTTTCCGCGTCTCTTCCGCGAGTCAGAGCAGAAGAGACCGTTTCCAACCCTCTGCCTCAGAGCAGAGAGACCTCAGCCTGTTCTTCAGTGAGCGCTCCAGGCCACACTGTCTCTGTTTCTGTCCGTACTGCTATAAACCGCAGTGTCCTGGGTTGTGCGCCCCTCCACAGTGCCCCCAGTCCTGCCTCCAGGTCGGGGCATGTCTCTGCCCTTTGTGCTTCTAAAACTGCCAGCTGCTCCTAGTTCGCGCGTGTGACTCCGCCGGTCTGGTTTTCCACCCCGGGGGCTGCCCTAAAGTCCTTTCCCGACGGTACCGGTCTGCGAGTCTGTGCCCCGTCCGCAGCGCGCGAGGCTGTCCCTCACCAGCGGTGTAGGATCCCCACGGCCAGGCACCCTCCCGCTGCCGTTTATCCTCCGATATCTGCCCGCAGGATCACGGCTCTCCGCTTCTTACCTCAAAACCAACTGCATGCGGTATTCTGTTTGTAGAGATCCAGATCTTCTTACATCTCAGGCTGGTTTCGTGGGTGCTCAGAGTGGTCTGGTAGATATCCAGCTCAATTCTGGGGACCAGTTGAAATAGGGTCCCCTACTCCTCCGCCATCTTTCCCCCCCTCCCTGGTCTCTATTGTTTTATACCAAAACTATTCTCTAATTATTTGGGTGCTAATTCGTTTATGTATTCTGCAGAGACATACAGATGCAAATAGTTTTAATATAGCAGTATCAGTGCTGGTAAGGACACTGAGTTCTGTAGGAACTGAGGATGAAGTAGTTCACTGAACTTGAAAGTGGAGGCCTATCCCAAGCCTCTGACCACAGAAAGTTCATCATAACTTTTTGACTCATCTGTACTTTTATTTTTTTAAGATCTTATTTATTTATTTGAAACATAGAGACAAAGAAAGAGAGAGCACAAAGAATGGCAGAGGGACAAGCAGACACCCCTCTAAGCAGGGAGCTGGATACGGGGCTCGATCCCAGGACCCTGAGATCATGACCTGAGCTGAAGGCAGATGCTTAACCAACTGAACCACCCAGGTGCCCCCTCATCTGTCTTTTAGAAATGACTTTGTGCCCTGTCTAAACTGGTTTCCTGTGCAGGGCTATGACCTGCACTAATCATCAATTCTTCCTCTAGAATCTTAATGTGAAACTTCTTTTAAAGAAATTTGATTCTCCATGTTTTAGTCTTCCTCTGTTCTGTGCCCATAGCTGATAGCTTGGCCATATAAAAATCACGACTCTTTAATCACATTCTTGTCAGGAAAGCACTTATTTAGGCAAATATTTTTTAGACCTCTCTCTTAAAGAGGAATGCCAGGATGGAATGTGTACACACCTGTTGCTATTCTGGTTTGGTCATTCAGACTTCTGTCCTCCTTGTAGTTTTATTAAAAAAAATTTTTTTTGAAGAGGAAAAAAGGGCTTACCACAAAATTAGTAAGACCATATTAATCTGGATAAAGGGATTTTGAACTATGTGAAAGGCTCGCTTAAAGCTGACATCCTATTTTAGAGTTCTATCAATGACTTGGTTGAAGATTTGGAATGCAGGTTCATTAAAAATATGGAGGATCAAAGCTTGGAAAGATAACAGAAATATCTGAGGATAGAACTAGGATTTCAAAATGTGAGTGATGACTAAAATAATCAAATGAAAATATTAGGATCTATGTAAATACGACTCTTGAATTCAAAAAGCTGATGGCAAACATACAGTTTAGGGCAACACCTGACTTGATAGTAGCTATTATTTAATACTAATTAATAATAAAGAAAAACAAGGAAGAGAAAAACTATGGAGTTTTTCTTTTAGGTCAGTTAATATGGTTTGTTTTTTAAAATAGTTAATGTAATCTCCTACATAATCTTATTAAAATAAAACATCCTAGGGGCACCTGGGTGGCTCAGTCATTAAGCGTTGCCTTCGGCTCAGGTCATGAATCCAGGGTCCTGGGATCGAGCCCCACGTCGGGCTCCCTGCTTAGTGGGAAGCCTGCTTCTCTCTCTCCCACTCCCCCTGCTTGTGTTCTCTCTCTTGCTGTGTTTCTCTCTGTCAAATAAATAAAATCTAAAAAGAAAATAAAAATAAATAAAACATTCTATGTAAAACATGCATATTCATGCAAACATATTTATGATCTATATATGTTGATATGAATGTAGGTTAGACATGGGAGGCCACATAGATAATAATTGCATTGGTTAGCATAGAGGACTTAATAAATTTTTTTTAATTCAATCCTGTTTTAAAAATTTGAAAGTGCGATTGCAATTTTTAAAATAAAATAATGTCAGGGGCAGGTGGAACTCCTAAAGAAGTAAGAATAACAATGGCAACAATAGCTATATAACTGTTATACTTGTTTAGCAAACTATAGTTTATATTATATACTAAAGTACAGTTTATTATTAAAATTATTCCTTGATTTTAACTTTAATTGGCTCCTTAAAACTCTATAAGGTAGGTAAGGTAGAAATTGTTTTACTTTATAGGTATTAACATAAACTCAGAGAAGCAAAGTGATTTATTTTGCTCTCAATTCTAGTAGGCATAATGAGTACGGTAGTGTGTCTTTCCAGAGGCATTTTTCTAGGTGAATCAGTACCATCCAGAGGAAGAAAGGACTGATTCGGTATTCTGTGTTGAATGTATGCATATCTGAATATGAAAGTATAATATAAAATGTAAAATCATATCTTAGAATATATTATATCTATATAAATAATAAAATAACGTACCATAATGTGATTAAAGTTAAAGATTTAATCATACTTTCATTTTATTTAGTTGTTCTAATAGGGATATTGAAAAACTGAAATTCATTAAAGAAGTGCCTAAAAAGTGTGCTAACATTCTGAAAACCATGCTCTAAGAAAAATTATCTTGGAGGAATTGAACAGTGTTTTATTAAAGAGCAAGCTCTAAAAGGTTAGGGACCGTTTCTGTTTTGTTCACAAATGGTTCTTAGTACATAGTAGGTACAGAATAATTATTTGTTCAATGATTAGATGATATAATTTCTGTCATTTACTTGAAGGAAAGGCATTTGATTTATGCATAGAAATAGAAATGGAAGTTATATTGAGACAAATTTCATCTATATTTATCTAAGGAAGAAATTTCTCATGGTGAGTGCTTTTTAAATGAAAGGTTTTAAAAAGTATTTGGGATTATTGACTGCAGGGATTATTGACTTAATTTTAAGTATCTACATTTCAATCGAAGTACCAAAAACTGTTTTGGTAATAGCAGAATATTTTGTAGGCAAAAAATATGCCATACACATTGGATATTTTTCTGCTAAAACATGGACCAGTATCAAAACTCCTAAAATAATTTTCATGACCTCAAATGAAAGACTAATGAATTGTATTTTTGAATTGAAATAATGTCACTTCAGGAATAGGCAAGGTGGGCTATGGGCTAGGATTAGAAATTTGTGAAAATAGATAATTCTCCAAAATCTCAGTTTTTAACGGTTCTAACTTTGCAATTATTTAGGTATGGTTTTCCTGCTAGTCATTCTAATTTTTAATGTGAAGTGGCCAAAGGAAAAAGGATGTAACTGGAGGAAATCTTAGATTTCGGAGAGTGGTTATGGATAATCTGCAGATTACTAGACTTTTTATTGGGAGAAAAAAGAGTTTTGATGATGTATCAATAGCTTTTGAACTTCATTTTTGCATTTTCTTGCATAAGGGTAGATGCTTTGAAGTCTTCAATGTAACAGGAATCCGCATATGGCATATTGTTGACAGACCTTAATTTCACCTTTCAAAAGAACTGAATTCAGAAAAGTGCAGTATGTTTTAAGAATATAATAGATTTTTTTTTTTTTTCAATTTAGTTAACATAGAGTGTACTATTAGTTTCAGGGGTAGAATTCAGTGACTCACCAGTTGCATAGAACACCTAGTGCTCATTACATTCAATGCTCTCCTTAATGCTCATCACCCAATTACCCCATCCCCCGACCCACTTCCCCTCCAGGAACCCTCAGTTTGTTTCCTATAGTAAAGAGACTCTTATGGTTTGCCTCCCTTTCTGTTTTTATGTTATTTTATTTTTCCTCTCTTTCCCTTATGTTCATCTGTTTTGTTTCTTAAATTCCACATATGAGTGAAATCAGGTGGTATTTGTCTTTCTCTGACTTATTTCGCTTAGCATAATACCCTCTAGTTCCACCCACGTCTTTGCAAACGGCAAGATTTTATTTTTTTTGGTGGCCTAGTAATAAGGAATATAATAGATTTTGATAGTCACCAGGCAGACATGTTTTTATTTTGTTTTAAAGTAAGTGACTTATTTATTTTTTGATGATTGGTTTATTTCTTAAATACAAAACAAACTGAATTGATTTTGTGAAGTGTTAACCTCATTATTCAAATCATTTGTAAGGGGAAATTTGTACAATGCAAGTTAAGTAACTTGAAATAATGAGACAAACAATACTTACACTGACAGACATATACATCATTAAATTTTTGAACACATATAAAAATATACAGATTAAAAAACAGTAATTTATGCATGAAAAACAGTCCTGGAGATCTGACTTTATGGATCAATAAAAGTTTTTATTTTGTAAGGTCCAATGTTTTATACATGTATGTGTGTGTATATAAGATATACATAATATTAAAAAATACAGTAAAGTTATATAAATTTATAATATATAATCTCATATTAATAATATATATTATAATGAGCATATTATAAATATATAATATGTAGTATTATATAATATATAATACATTTATAGTAAGTATAAATAATACACATTATATATATATTTGGGGAATGGAAGGACAGTAGACTTGTTTTTCCGGAACATATTACATAATAGCTTAGAAATAACTTTTTTGATCAAGTGGGTGTAAACTCAAGGTTCAGGACAGCTTAAAGTTTTTGGTGGGTTTATTTTATAAATGCAATCTACCGGAAAGTGTCATGGTAAATATAAAATGTGAACAAAAGTCTTTTTTTTTAAGATTTTATTTATTTATTTGACAGAGAGATACACAGTGAGAGAGGGAACGCAAGCAGGGGGAGTGGGAGGGGGAGAAGTAGGTTCCCCGCTGAGCAGGGAGCCCGATGCGGGGCTTGATCCCAGGACCCTGGGATCATGATCTGAGCCGAAGACAGATGCTTAACGACTGAGCCACCCAGGCGCCCCATGCACAAAAGTCTTTTTTAAAAGTTCAAGTGAAAGTTTATAATACTAGAGCATATATTTCTCACTAGTATTTGTATTGTGTAATTATTGTTTCAATATTTATGATTAGTTCAAGACTCTGCTTACCTACCTGAATGGGGAAGTTTTGATCTTTCTATTTAGCCTGTGTTTCAGGAAAGGCACACCTTTATCTCTTGCTTATTTTCATAGACTAAGGAAGGCCTTTCTGAGACTGTACAGAAGCAATAGAATGGATTTAATAACTCTGACTTCCAGAGTAATATTCTGTTTCACAGGAAGATACAAATAAATGGCTGATTTTCTGCCTAGCTGTGTGATAGGATAGCAATCTTTTTACTGAGATTTTCCAAACCTAAAAAATGGCTAGATCATGAATATCATCTTTCTTTGTGTGAATGAAAATAATTTATAGGGTAAGTACTCTGTAAGTGCATAATATTCTGCAAATGCTCAATAATTAACAGAACAGCTCATTTTAAAACATAAATCAAGTATGCTAGGGGAGGAAAAATTCCAGGAAAGAAACCGGGAACAGTGCCACTATGTTGGAGCTCTAGGCAAATATTCTAGCTGTGGTGAGGGATAGTGACTTTCTTGTTCAACTCCTCCATGAGGGATAATGGGCCCATCCATAGCCACACACCAGATTACTCTCAGAGCTTTTTGACCTTACCCAATGACAAGATCTCTAACTTAAAAGAATAATACACACCTACCCAGTGTGAGTCATGCTGGGAATGGAATAAAGAACCTGATGGTCTTCATAGAGCTTTTGGTTTAGTGAGGAAAGCAGGCAATTCAATAAGTCTTAATAATATCTCACAGTGAGTTGGCACATGGCTGGGGAAGTGCAAGGTGATCAGAGCACATGGTAGGGGCACTGAAGCTCTTCCAGCTTGGAAGTAGAGCTAGTTGGTGTAAGCTTTCCAGGGAAGTGCCTTGTGCCCAGCTCTTGGCTACTGGGTAGAAGTTTGGGCTAGAAAAGAAGCATAATGGGGTAATAATGTATCAAAAAGAATTTTAGATAAGATTATTTTAGAAATCTAATTTATTTTGTTTATATCACTTGTTGACTATTGTCTCCAATTTGTATTTTATTATGTGCCATCCCTCCCTTCCTTCAAGATTTTAAAGTTTTCTTATGTTATCATGAACTCCTGAATGTAGCTTCCAAGGTTCTCTTCAATCTGACACTAACTCATAAATCTTGAAATCCAATCAGAAGGAAGCACTCTCTAGACATGGCAGTATTTGAGCTTTCTTATATGTGAATTTTGGTCTTCACATATCTTTGCCTGTAAAAATAATTTAAGATGTAACCCAAATCCCATCTACTTCATAAATTCTCTGATTCTACTCCTTGGAAAAAGACTTTACTACTAGAAAAAAAGATTTATTGTCTACAGTATTAATTTGTTACTTACCCCATGTTATCTTTTTTTGAGAATTCATTCACAGAAAATATTGAAATTATAGAAATTATAAAATATTATTATTTTTTTAAAGATTTTATTTATTTATTTGACAGAGAGATACACAGTGAGAGAGGGAACACAAGCAGGGGGAGCAGGAGAGGGAGAAGCAGGCTCCTGGCTGAGCAGGGAGCCTGATGCGGGGCTCGATCCCAGGACCCCAGGATCATGACCTGAGCCGAAGGTAGACGCTTAATGACTGAGCCACCCAGGTGCCCCGAAATTATAGAATTATTTAATCTGAAAAGAAAGCACAACTGCTTCAAAAATAAGTGATAGTTACTTAAAAGCCATAATTCTGTTTTGAACTCATGAGTCTTAATGCTGTGGAGTTCAAATCTGTACTTTACTTCTGCTCTGCCTCAAACATCAGGTGGCTCATTCTAAATAATACAACATATTTATTTAAGAGAATGGAGGTTTTATGATACTTCTAGTTCAAAACTATATTTTTCTGCATAGTATTTATTTTTGGTTTTCCAACTAGATTTTAATAAGCCCTATGAAATAAGGACCTTTCTTCCCTCTCTTTTTCCTTTTACTCTCTGAAATGTGTGTCTCTCAGATTATTGCATTATTTTAAAAATAATAAATATGGGGCGCCTGGGTGGCTCAGTTGGTTAAGCGACTGCCTTCGGCTCAGGTCATGATCCTGGATTCCCCGGATGGAGTCCCGCATCGTGCTCCCTGCTCGGCAGGGAGTCTGCTTCTCCCTCTCCCACTCCCCGTTTGTGTTCCCTCTCTCGCTGTGTCTTTCTCTGTCAAATAAATAAATAAAATCTTAAAAAAAATAATAAATATGGATTGGAAAGTCTCAAGATGATTCATTCAATTATATAATGAAATCTCTATATTTGTATCACGTGTGTGTGTGTGTGTGTGTGTATCTATGTCTATCTCTATATTGCCTACCACATGTTTTTTCTTTTAGGTTTTAAGAAAATGATAGTGAAAGATATTACAAAAACTGATTTTTTCAAATAATACCATTGAGGGAAACTGATAAGTGAATGGAAAATGACACACATGACGATAAGTTATGTGAAAGGGCAGTTTGATTATGGGAGCTCATGAGAAGCAACCATCTCCATTTTGGGAGTCTGGGAAAGCTTTCTGAAAGATAGTACATGTAAGCTGAGACTTGAAGGATGAGAAGGAGTTAATCAGAGGAAGAGGTGGGGAAAAGAACTGTAGGTAGAGGAACTGAATGTGTAAAGTCCCTGAGATTAGAGAGACCATGACTTGTTTAGGGAATTTGAACAAGTTAAGTCTGAAGTAGCAAGGGATACGGCTGGAGAGGAAAGAGAAGCAGATGAGGTAGAGCCTAGCTAGCGTTTATATAAAGAGCAATGTGGAGCACTTGATATGTTTGGATTTACCTTTTATAAAGAGCATTCATTCTGTATAGTGTGGTAAAAATTGGAAGAAAACAAGACGAGTTTTGAGAGTATTGCAATAATTCTGCAAGATGCAATGTTATTGGAGCTTATAAAGGAAGTTTGCAACGAGACTAAAAAGAAGTATTTGGAGTCAAGTATTTTGGAAGTAAAATTTATAGAACTTGCTGGTTGTAGGCAATAAAGAAGACAAAACAGTCCAGTATGACTCGATTTTGATTTAAAGCAACCCTCTGAATTGTATCATTCACCAAAATAGAAACACAGGAAAGAGAAAAGTAGGGTTGTGAGAAGAGGTAAACAATAGTTTTAGTACTGAGTAGGTCAAGTTTGAAGAACCTGAAAGATATCAAGGTAGGTGTATCATTAGTTCTTGGCAGAGCAGTGTTGGCTACCAATAACTGGTAACAACTTCTTATTTTTAAGAAAAAGTTCAGCCTGGGTAAGAATACATTCAACATATCTTAACTTTCTAAGTTCATCTAACCACATGTGAGCCTTCAATTGATTTTTCAAAACACATTTCTGATTATGCTACTCACAAGTTCAATATCTTCAACATTTGAGAGAAATTGTTGCTAAGTAGAAATTTTTTATTCTGTAACTATTTTGTACATAGAAGACACTCAAATTTTTAATGATTCATTGTTTTCATTTAATGAAATTTACTAATTAAATACCTGCAATGCACAAAATGCTATTGAGATATAGAAATAAATAGGTTAAGATAAAGATCTTCAATAGATTTTAAGTCTATATAGCATTTATTTTAACTTTATATAGTCTAAGAGCTGAAGTAGGAATTATCAAGAGAAAAACTGCACCAGACTTTGACTGCTTTAAAAGAACCAAGATTCAATAGCGCCTCAGAAACCCAGAAATGTTAGGGAATTCATAAGGGAATAAATATTAACCATGTGGATATTGAAAAGATACTAAAAATATGAAAAAAAGCAGATTCTCATTTATCTAGTGATGAAAACGTCATTCATTACTTTTGTGAGGGCAATTTCAGGAGATCAGTAAGGCCCTAAGTCAATCGCGAGAATATCAGAGAGAGAAATGGAGAGAACAATCATAGTTTACATTCAGTTGGCTTTAATATAAATGGATGAAGTTGATGGGTAAAAACAAACTAAAACTGTGATTCAGATATGTGTGTGTGCCTGTGTTTATATAAGTGTGTGCATATATATATTTGCAAACGCTTATGAAGAATTGGAACAACTGGGGTCTCTAAAGGGAGTATTGTGGCAAGTGCTATGAGTTTTAAAAAAGTATTTAGTCTGTGTACAAATAATAAAGAAAAATTGTATATATTCAACTATGGCTAAGGAAGAACACATTGCTGATGGTTAAGTTAAACCAGAGGAAAAGAAAGATCGAGAGAACTGAATAATGATCATGTTCTATTCTATTTCTTGTGAATAAGCTTTCCAAAGAAGAATGAAAGATTAGAGTCAGGCAAAGAAGTGAGAGCTATTTGAAGAAGAGAATCCAAAAGAGTTTTGGACAATCTCATAGATGTGGAAAGACAAAACATTGGGGGTTCAGGGCTGCCAAAGCAATCAGGACTTGAGGGAGCAAGGTCCTGGGTAAATGGCAGATAGAGCCAAGTGTCCAATGTTCATCAGTCTTCTCTTTTGAGGTATTTGTGGAACTTCTGAGCTCCACAGGATAGGAAGAAAGCAGAAAGCACCTAAAAAGCAGAGAGGGGGCAATTTTCGGAAATTTCAAAATTCCAAGAAGACAAATAATAAAGAATTACCAAGGAGGAAGGGCATTGCAGAATGACCTAGACTCTTGGACCTGAAGGGCTATGTTCTAGTCACAGTTATGAATTAGAGGAAGAAAATCAACCTTACACAAGCTGCAACCTAACCCTGAGTCAGAGAAACAAGGAAAATATATTATTAGCAGAGAGAATAAATAGCATAAATTTCATGGGAGTAAAAATAAAACTTAGGATTACCTTTTCAACAGAAATGGAAGAAACCAGAAAACAGTGGAATGGCATCTTTAAAGTGTTTCAAGAAGACAACTATCTACTTGGAATTTTACAAACTAGTAAAACTATCCTACATAAGTGAAGATGCAATGAAATCTTTCCTGATAAAAAAGGGTGAACTTTTAAAACACAAATTCAATTTTAGACATTGAAAAATACTAAGAGGCTTTTTTTTTTTTTTTTTTTTTTGGTTAAGGAAAATGCTGGGAGATGGAAATACAAATACGCATGAAGAAATGGAGAGCCCCTGCAAGGGCAAACATGCGAGTCCATATAAATGAATATTCACTATGCAAAAAATGGCAAAAGCTTCTTATGGAGTCTAAATTTTATGTAAAAACACAACACTACAGTAACACAAAATGTGGGATAGGTACATGGAGTAAACATCTTCCAGAGTCATATAAATTTCTGAGAGGTGATAAAAGACATAACTAACATTAGAAGGTAGTGAATTAAATACGAATATTGTAGTATGTAGAACAGACTTTTTCATGATTTTTATCCTAGCAGAAACCTTGAAATAATAAATTTCAGGTCTCAGGGAAGCTCTGCATAACAATTATTCTATAGTTCATGGTACATTAGTATGATCAGTAAGTTGCAGATATAATGATCTGATATTAATTTTCAATGATCATTTTAATAGAGAATGATATTTTTCTTTGTTTTTTTTTTTAGGCCATTATGTTACCCTTCTCTTTTTGTGTTATTTCTCTTTCCTATAAAATATATAAATTGAATACAAGTCAGTAGTGTAGTTAGAAATAACTTTAGTTTTCACTTTGCTAAAAAAAACCCATAATTTTTACCTTCTCAAAGAAGGTCATACAAGGTATGTCATCCCTAATAAGATATGGTATGTGGTCTATTGTAGGCACAAGAATGGTTTTTCATCTTATTGAAAAATAAAAATAATTTTTTAGTCAATCTTTCTTTAGGAGCAAAATAATCAAGTTTAGCTCACTTTTCTTAATATTAATCTTTTTCATAAATGTTAGATATATGTAGTTTTATAAATGCACATATAGTTTATAAAATTCTGTATTATATAGACACAAATATGTCACACACACACACACACAAAACTGACTAAAATCACTAAATGAAAGATACAAAGAGCTCTATAAATACCAAGCAGGATAAATACACACAGAAAAACAGTTCTTAAGCACATCATACTAAAACACACTTAAAGGCAAAGACAAGGAAAAATACTGTTAACAGAGACAGAAAAGACATTGATGTGCATTTCTTGTAGGTAGCATGTACTTAGGTTTTGTCTTTTTCACCGATCTCACAGTGTCTGCCTTTTAAGTGGGCTTTTAATGTTTATATTTAATGTGATTAGTGATATGGTTGGATTTTAATCTATCTTGTATTTCTTTTTGTGCCATCTGTTCTTTGTTATTCCCTTGTTTTCTGTCTTCTTTTGCATTAATTATCTTTTATGATTTATTTGATCTCCTTTTGGCTCATTTTAGTGAACCAATATTTTAGTGTTTATGTGTGCTAACACAGTCACTCAAGAAACAGAATAGTTATAGCACTGTTTGTTGTGTTATTTGAGTGATTGCTTTAGTATTAATAGTACATATCTTTAACCCATCACATTCTACTTTCAGGTAATATACTATTTCATGTGTAGTAAAAGGATTTTAAAATAATTTATTTATACTTTCCTGACCTTTGTGTTGCTGCCGCCATGCATTTTATATCCATATATGCTATTAGACCCCCAAGTGCATTGTCCTTATTTTTGATTTAAACAGTCAACTATCTTTGAAAAAGATTTAAATAATAAAAATAATTTAAATTGAGCTACACAGTTACAATTTCTTATGGCCTTATTTTTTTGTGTGTGTTTACCTAGTTTTCAATCTGGTATTATTTTGCTTCTGCTTGAAGGACTTCCTTTAATGTTTATTACAGTGCTGATTTGGTGATGAAGAGCTCTTTCAAATGTTCCATATCTGAAAAAAGTCATGGTTTCACCTTCATATTTGGAAGAAATTTTGACTGGTTAAAAAATTATAGGCCAAATCTTCCCTTCCCCCTCCCTCATCACCCCAACTACTTAAAGATGTTGCTTCCCTGTCTTTTGGCGTCATTGTTTCTGACAAGACTTATGTTGCCATCCTTACCTTTGTTCCTCTGTATGTTAGGTGTATTTTGCTCTGGCTACTTATAAAATTTTCTCTTTATCCCTGGTTTTAAGCCATTTGATTATGATGAGTCTTGTGTAGTTTTCTTCATCTTTAATGTGTTTGAGACTGGCTGAACATCTTAGCCTAGTGATACAATTTTCATCACATTTGGAAAAAATTCAGCCATTATTACTATATTACTTACATCTTTTCACCCCCAACCCCCCACACACCTTTCAGGGATTCCAATTACATGTAATTTACCTACTTGAAGTTTCAGCCTAGAACCTTCCTCCAGGCAGTAAGTTAGAGAAATAGCAGGGCTCATTTCCCTTTTCCCCCATCTTTTCACATTCACTGTCCTTTTTGGCCTGAATGCCAATGTCTTAAGTGCTGTTGCTTCATATATTTTGTCCATAATTTTCATTGTTTCACATGAGAGAGTAAATCCAGTGCCTGCTATATCATCTTTACCAGAAACAGAAGTCTCCAGAATGCCTCTTAATTTCCAATGAGAAAAATATATTGGATAATTTTATAAGCCTCTAACTGAATTTTCTTCTTGAAGGCAGATACATGTTAGATAAAATTATAGCATTGTTGTTTGGTGAGCATGAATGCATATCAAGAGAAAATTTCTGTAAACTGTAAATGCATAAAGATTTAAAAAATCGAAACATCTTATTACTCAAAAGAAGTAGAAAACAAGAGGAAAATACATGACACTTATATTTATAATCAAGGAAAACATCTAATTAATAGTGAGATCTGAAACATTTGAAATTAATTTCTTTTCAGTCCTCTGATGTAAATCACCACAGAAAGGAACAAATACAATGTTGTATGTTTGTATGATGAAATTCTGTAAAATAGTAAAAATAAATGGAGACTATATAAATATGGATTATAATAAAGACACTTTCAGAAATAAATCTTTGTCTAGGCAAAATATATAAGGCAGAATTAGGAAGACTTAGTGCAACGTGTGGCAAATGAATTGTAGACTTTGTTATGGGCTTAGGTAATTCTTATTCGATTGCTTTATTTCCTCAAGACTAAAGGAGAAAAATGTATCAAATAAAGTAAATTGTAAGGGTATTGGGAGTATGAGAAAAGAGAAATTGTCAAATGTCTGCCTTGGACAATGGGAAGGTACATTTTCTATGAAACTAGAGAATTGACAGGTAGCACTGAGTGCCATATTGCTGTGATTTTCTCCATCCATATTCAGCTGTTCACAGAGTGCCTAATATTGGGTTTAACTAACTCTGGGGTTCTGCCAGATGAAGAGGACAGATTGTGAGAGAGACAATGGAAGAAAGGGTGTTATATCCTAGAAGGAAAAAAATGTGTAGGGTTAATTAACCTGAGCTTTCAGTGATATAAAATACTTGTTATCATGGGGAAAATGACATTTCATGGATCAGGATCTCTGACCCAGCGGACTTACAGTAATGGGTGTATTGCCTTTGCAGATGTTGTATTTGCATGATGGAACTAGGGCTAAAGATCTAGATGGTTTACTGAGTACTGAAGTCTTCAATAAATTGGGGAACTTAGCAATGAGAATTTGAGTGTTACAGGCTTATCACAGATGCTTCAAAGGGTCTATAGGTTTTTGAAAGATAAAGGTGAACCATGCTGTAGAAGTACTGAGTAGAAGGTATAGGCTAAGGGTCTGTCTGATAGGTGGCATGGATAAGGCTCAGAGGGGCTGTGAGCACCAGAGAGAAGTGATATAGAATCACATGAGCAGGAAGAAAGATCGTTGAGATTACAACCCCGATCTCCTACTCCAAAGCCTACACATTTATTATGCTGAGAAGGCCTAACTCTTCCAGTTCGATCAACAGACTTCAGAGGGTGACAGCATGGATCCTCACAGTCAGTGGGATCAGGAGTATTTTCATAGGTGCCAGCATCTATACTTAGGGACTAGATTAACCTGCAAAACTCTAGAAAACTACAGAAGGATCAGAAGTCATGTCACGAGACAACACTAATGTCTTTTTTGAGAAAGGATCCACCTGTTAGGTATATTCTAGGGAAAAATACTAGAGATAGGTTAGTAAGGTAATTCCGAAAAGATTAGACATTTACTCAATAACAACTATTTAACACTGAAAGAGACATTTTTTTTTAGCCAGAAAAAATAATTGTCTTAGCTTTACACCTCTCCTCTCTTCTACACCTTCCCCCCAAACAGTATAATAGCTTTTGAAAAAAGTTTAAATTCATTTTAGAAAATTTAGAGGCTATATATGAACATATATTATTTATCCCCCCCCCACACACACACATACACAGGAGAATAGAGTCTCTTTCTCTCTTCCTCCCTTTTTTATTCATCAGTGCATTGTAGCCACTTAAAATAGATTGGTTCAAGCTAGATTAAATCTTTATTGTTTAAATGAATACACACATGAATTGAATATGATAAAAGAAACATCACAAAAGAAAATACGGATAATGATGAGAAAGTGATCCGAGATACAAAGAAAATTAAGAGAATCATAAGAAACTATTTTGTTTTACTCTGTATTAATACATTTCTCTACCAGGATGATTTTATGAGAAAACAAATTTTCAAAACTCATATCACGAGACTTAAAACCTACAGAGGCAACTTATATAAGGACAGAGAGAACACTGTAGAAGAGCTACCTCCATCTTCCAAAATATCACACCAAGATATTTTTACAGATGAATTCTACCAAAACTCAAAGTTAAAATCTTCCAGCATTAAGTAAATGAGCCTTCAACACACTTTAATAAAGCCAGAAAAACACTGATAATAAATACTGGCAAAAGTAGCTCATAAGGAATATAATAGACTAAAAAATGTCAGTAAAATATCCTTAAAGCATTAGCAAATAGAATTCAGCAACATTGTTAAACACAATCAACTATCTATGGCAGGAATGCAAAGATGGTTTAATATAAAAATTCTATTATAATTTACATGTGAGAGAAGAATCATATTAATTTTCTCCAAAGGTGCTGAAAATTTATCATCAGTTGTTTAAAATAATTCTCAATAAATATAGTATTTTAACATGTAAATCATGTGCATCTCAACCCCAAAGCCAGAATCATGACTAATATGGTCATACAAGGAACATATCTACTGGATGCAAGAACCACACAGTTATTCAAATTACTACTTTTATTTAATATTACTGGAAATGAGAAAAAGATAAATGTTAAATGTCTGCAGCTCACAAATGGAAATAAACAAACTGACACACTGGACTGGGATTCTGGGAAAGATTAGTTTTATTCTGGTGCAAGTGGTTATGTAATTAAGGCAAAGTTACGTATTTCTTCAGAGCTGATTTCTCATTTATATACTAAGGTGATTAGGAGAGAAAGGTGTGGGGTACATTTCTGAAATTCTTCTACTTCTTCCCTCTTACCCCATTTGAAAACCAGGACTTAATAAATAGCATATCTACTATCTTTATGTTACGCTTACTGTTTGATATTTGTATCTTAATAGAAACGGATTTGAAATGGTGGTGCTAGTTAGAGAAGTCAGCTATTCTTTGACATCAGTCTTAAGACATTTTCTTGTCTATTTGTAGAGGCAAATTTGCATTCAGGGGCACATTCCCAGGAGCGATAAAACATGGAATAGTGATGAAAGGAGAAAATTGCCTAGCTAGCTAGACTGGCTTATGTAATTCTAATAGCAATAAAAACACACGATCTATTTTTTAAGAAGAAATTGTAGAGGGCACTGTCAAATTCAAGAAAACTTTAAAAGGAGGTTCTGTTGGAATGTTAGAAAAGTAATGGTTTTTTCAATATAATTTAATATTTTATAACCTTTTACTTAAAAATAAAGTCATATATTTTGAATATACTCAGTGTGAGCATTTGGGATAGGTGTTCTCAAACCTATATAGATGCTTTTTAAATGTGAAAGAAAAAACATAGATAAACTCAAGTTTCTTGAACTTTAGGCAGAGAGATTAAGTATTTTTCACTTTCAATTTAATAGAAACAACTCATTTGTTTTGTTTTGCTTTCAGAATGGAATTTATCTTGCGCTAAAGAGAGCCAATGGTGAATCCAAAACAGACAAAGAATGTAGATAACATGGTTTTCTACCCAAATACCATTGAAATGATGGCAAGCATACAAGAAAAAAAAATCATAAACCTATAAGGCAAAAGAGGATGGGTGGAGCAGATAATGGAGGTCATTTTATGGAGGATGGATGGATAAATGATGATATTTTAAAATATAGGTAAAATGGACAAGTGACAACTCTCTAAGCAAACTAGAAAAATCTGAAATTTTAGTTCACATTTTGTGGTGGACATCAATCAAGAAATGATCCTATTTGTCCCACAAAATCTAGGGATTGACAGTAATGGGCATATTGGAATATGGGATACAGTGGTGGTGGGGTAGAAACAAAGAATGTTGAAAGTTGGAGCACTGGGTGTTGTGCACAAACAATGAATCATGGAACACTTCATCTAAAACTAATGATGTAATGTATGGGGATTAACATAAGAATAAAATTTAAAAAAAAAGATATAAAAAAATAATAAAATAAAATAAAATTAAATTAAATTAAAAAAAAAAAAGAAAGTTGGTAATACAAAGCAATTAGGTGACTTGTTCTATCTCCCCACTCCAAACAACTGACAGAATACTTCCTCTTCAACTCCAGGGGAGGTCTGGTTGTTTCTTCTCCTGAAAGGACTAACCAGGGGGTCTCTAGATTTAGGAACAGCAGATACTGTTGAGCACGGTGGTACCATAGTCAAGTCACAGGTTTATATTTCCTAGCAGAAGATTTCTCTGTGGAAACTGGCAGAACCAAAGAAAAGCTGGAAAGCTATTAGTCTCTATTCAGCAATCCCATACACTGAGGCCCTTCAGCTAGTAAGCTCTTCTCACCTAAAGTGGCTTTATGTGTACTGAATAGGGTAGCCGGTGACCACCAGATGTTTGAGAAAATCTTTTACATGAAAGACAACAAAACAAGAACTCAGAGGAGGCTGAGCCAGTTCAGGAGGTTGAAAAAATATAATCAATACCCACAAATAGAAGGTACATAGATAAGAGAATATAATCTATCTCTGATTTAAAAACACTTTACAATGTAAAAGGAGTATCAGAGAACAGAAAAGAGCTTTTGGAAATGAAAATGTGATAACAGAAATTTAAAATATAGGTATATAAGGGTTAGAATATAAAGTTAAATAAATCATCCTGGAAAGAAAATAAAGGCCAAAGAGATAGAAAATTGGAGCATACATAGCTATTTGATATACAAAAAGGCATCAGTGCAAATCCACTTGTAAAGAATGGTCTTAGTAAATGATGCCTTTCCATTGGTTATCCAAATGGAAAAAAATCTTGACGTCTACTGTACACTATATACCAAAATTAATTTGAGATAGATCATGAACCTAAATGTGAGCAGTAAAATATAAGAATTTTGGGGAAAAATTTAGGAGAATACCTTCATATCTTGGATAGTCAGCAATTTCTTAACCAGGGCACAAAGAGCATTAACCATTAAACTATTAAAAAATTGAAAATTGAAATTTATTAAAATTAATAACTTCTGTTCAATTTTCAATATTTTTCACCAAAAGACAGGTACAGTGAAGTGTACAGAAGTTTTATTTTGAATAGTCCAAGACTAGGAACAACATAAATGTCCAGTTGAATGGATAAATAAAGGGTGCTATAGTCATTATAATCAAATACTGAAATAAAACCGTTTTACACAGTATTATTGATGAATCTTACCAACATATGGCTGAGTGAAAGAATTCAGACACTAAAGAGTACATACTACATGATTCTATTCATATATTGTTTAAAAACATGCAAAATTAGCCTGTGATGATAGAGGGCAGATTATAGGTTACCTTTGGGAGTGGTGATAGCGCAGGAGGAAGTCTGGGGGTTTTGGGACTATTTTATGTCTGGATTTGGTTGTGTAAAAATTCTTATACACACACACACACACACACATATACTTAAACTGTGTGCACTTGACTTCATATAAACTGAATCTCAACAATAAAAATAAAAAAGAGAGAAAATGACAAGCAAATTAGAGTATCGTTCTAGGAGACTTGTTATAGTCCTAAGGGCTCTTAGTCAATATTCTACTTGTTTTTCTTTTAGGGACATTGTGGGATTACACCTTCCCACTTTGGCAGTTAGGGATGGACAGGTGACTTTCTGTGACAGATTAAATGTGAGTAGAAATGATGCAAGTTACTTCTGGGTGGATTTGTTTAACCGTCAGTGTGTGACTCGCCATCCTGCCTTTCCCCTACCGCCGTCCTCAGATCCTGGGGAGGGTGGAGACTCTTGTCAGCCTGGCCTCTGTAAGGACAACCCTGTGGAGTTGAGCCCTCAACAGGCCGGTTCCTGTTGGACCCACGGTGTCAGTGAGAAATAAACCTCTGCTGTGCTAAACCACGGATGTTTGGGTTTGCTTTTTACTGCAACACAACATAGTTCGTTTTGATTGATGCTAGAGTACAACTTCCAGAGGAGAAATGAGAAAAAAGAAGTGACACCGTTTTTATAGAAATAAGGCAAAGCATTTCCCAGAATGAGTGGACTTTAATTTCCAGATTGAAAGCCCCTCTTAGTGCTGAGCACAACGAATGAATGAAACTCACATAATGCATGCTATTGTAACATTTTAGAATTCTGGAGTAAAGAGACCATGCTAAAAGCTTCCAGTGTGGAATACAAAAGGATCATGGACAAAGAATTAGGCATCAGAACAGACTTGAACTTCTCAGTATCAACTCTGGAAGCTAGAAGACAATGAAACACCTTAAAAATTCTATTAAAAATTTTTATAATTTGGTATTATATCCCAGCCAATCTTTCAGTCTAGTATGAGAGTGTAAAAATAAAGACATTATAAGAGAAGCAAGACCTCAAAAAAATAGATCTCTAGCCTATCTTTTCTCAGAAAGCTCCTTTAATATTTGTTTCACTAAAATAATCTAGGAAGATGACATAATATGGCTGAATATCCTGTATTACTGTCCCTCCTTCTTTCTTAGGAACAGAACTGCTACAATAAAGACTTAGTTTCCTGGGTTTTTTTGCACCTAGGTGTGGCCATGTGATTAAGCTCTGCTTCTGGGATTTAAGTAGGGGTAGTATGCACAATCTCCAGGAAGTGTTTTGAAGAGGAATGGGCTTGTCCTTCCTCTTTCTTTTCTATAGTGCACATGGAAGGACTGAAGCGCCAGTAGCCATCTTTTATTTATAACCATGTGTCCTGAGAAATTCAGGCATGGCAAAATGATGAGATCTGAGGGTCACTTTTACCCCCATGGAACATTCTTTTGCCTGTGCTAAGTAGAATCTTACTTCATTTGATACCTTTTTTTGAGTTTCTGTTTTTTAGAGACAAGGAAAATCCTAACTCCAAAAAAAAAAAAAAAAAGAAAAAGAAAAGAAAAAAGAGAAGGAGTCTGTGAAAGGGGATTGAATACCAGAGTGACAGAGGAAATCTGCAGGACTGACAATGAACGGAAATCTTAGGTTTTGTGGGGATGATGTTCTATAAGGGCTATATCTTATTCTTTATTATAGCAGGTCAAGTTGTAATATCTAAAATGGAAACATTGAGATTTTGCAATAAAGCTGATTTTTAATTTTTTAATTTTTTTTAAAGATTTTATTTATTTATTTGATAGGGAGAGAGGGAACACAAGCAGGGGGAATGGGAGAGGGAGAAGCAGGCTTCCTACTGAGCAGGGAACCCGATGCAGGGCTCAATCCCAGGACCCTGAGATCATGACCTGAGCTGAAAGCAGACGCTTAATGACTGAGCCACCGAGGCGCCCCTATAAGCAGGTTTTTTAGGGATAGGAGTTGAAACTAGAGATACGGTGTAAGAGAGCCCAAACAAGTTGCCTCTCAGGAATGGGAAGCAAATAATTGGAAAGGGAGAAAAAGGAGTGGCACAGATGAATGTCATTTTCCATTATGAGGTGTGGTGAACTATTAGATCAATTCAACTCTGTAAATATTACTTTATTATTTACTGTATTTTTAGCGATAAATACTATAAAAGATTTTTTAAAAAGACAATGGGTATTCAACCCTGTGATTTGCATTTTCTACTGTGTCTGAATGAGAAGGGTAAGAAAGTTCTATTGTTTGTACTAGTTGACTTACCAGAAGGTGATTTAAAGGAATGGCATTCTTAAATTGAGAGACAAAGGTCAAAGACAAGCAATGCCTTAGCTGTTAAAACGTGTATCACGAAGCACAAATCCTCAACAGCATACAGTGGCAGTCCGTGGGGAGTGAAGAGGAGTGTCTTTAGTTTGTATCTGTGACTTATTGCTATGACATGACACTATTAGATTTTGGTTTTTAGCATTTTTAAAGAGGAACTAATAGTTATGAGAGATGAAGAACTCAGAATTAAGTACTGTAGTTATACACAGAAGGGTAATTTCGTTTTGATGTATTGGCCTGAGCCTGTTAACTAATAATACCAAATTTTAAGTAGCATCTCACCAGTATGAAAAAGAGGTAGCATCATTATTAATGTCTAAACTATAGTGTGTTTCACACAGGATTATGGTAAAGGTCAGGCCATGTTTCTCTGAATTAAAAGCTATTCTGAGCTATCGCATTCCTAATCAACTCAGACCTAAAGGTGCATAGCTCAGTTATAATGAGGCACAATGAATTTAAATAAACTGCAAGATACAGTATAGTGATTTATATGTGCACTGTGGTATCCTTTTAACTCATTAGCAATGAATGATACTATGTGTTTGCAACTGCTTTTTGCTGTATAACTATTTTTTAATCACAATATTTCTTAGTAAAAGTGCCTTATGCTCCCATTTTCTTCTTGTATGTGTAAAGTAAAAGGCAAGGGGTGCTCCTGGCATGTACCCAAACATGAGTCACTGCAGAAAGAAACTGGCAAATATCTACTCAAATAAATTTCATAAATTAACAATTTGTAACTGTGCTCAGATGTTTATGGTTTCACAGTATAGAACTGCCATGGGAATTGAGAACAAGAAATGAAGGTTATATGTAGGTTTCTGAATTATACTTGAGACTTATCCTTGTAGAGGAATTTAAAAAAAATCATTGAGCACATTTGAGCATTTATTAAGAAACAAAAAGAAAACACCAAAATTTAGCCAGAAACTATTCTGCTTAATAATTCAACAGTCTTATTTATCATCTTCCATCCTCTTGTGTACATTCAATAATTTTTGTGAAGAACAAATTCCTATAGTTTGCTCATATAGCAAGTTTACATAAACTATAGGGCTTTAATTTCATTTAGTAAAGGCTTTTTATTTTCTTTATTCCTAGATTAAGAGAAAATCTTCTGTGTGCAGGCTAACATTTAAACATGAAAAAGGAGAGCAATAGTATTGATAAAATTCTATTGATGGGTTGACCAGTTATAGCCAATATTTTTGGCAAAGGAGACTGGTTATACATCCTGAGAAATCTGTTTCTCCTGGTGCTTAAGAATCCTATTCAGACATTATATTTATCTTAAATTATATTCTCCCCACTTGAAATGGCCTCACTATTCCTAAAATTAAGTTAATTTTAACCAAGCCTTTGTATTGAAACAGAATTTCTCTCTTGGGGCTCAAGTGCTTTTGAGTTTCATTATCAGTTACATATCCTTTTCGTTCTTTTTCTTGGTGAGTTTTTACCTCATATATACTTGGCCTTGTACCTATTGATTCTAGAATAATGTCACAGATGCTGATAACTTCCTTAATATCTATTTTCCATTCTTTCCATTTAGTAGTAGGGCTGAAGTTTTATCTAGCTAAATAGCCACCCAACAACAAACTACATTTTTCAGTCTCCCTTGAAGCTAAGTATTGTGGGCTGAATCATATCTTCTCAAAATTTGTAGGGCAAAGTTCTAAACCCCAGTATCTCAGAAAGTAACTGTATTTGGAGACTGTGGTTTTTATAGAAGTAATTAAGGTTAAATGAAGTCATTAGTGTGGGCCCTCAGCCAATATTTCTGGCATCCTTATAAGAAAAGGAGACTAGGATGCAGACATACACAGAGGAAGGGCGCCATCTGAAAACCATGGAGAGGCCTCAGAGGAAAACAACGCAGCTGATACTTTGATCTCAGACATCTACCTTCCATAATGGTGAGGAAGAAAATTCCTGTTGTTTCAGCACCCAATCTGTGATACTTGGTTATAGCAGCCCCAGCAAGCTAACACAGTAGGAGAGACCGTGGAATTGAGTTTGGGTTACTGGGGTATAAGCAGAGGTGATGTTTGCATTTTCTAGGTCATTTCCTTAAAAGGCAAGGTGGAGTATGCTGGATTATCTCTTTTCTCTTCTCACAGGCTAGAACATGGATGTGTTCTATGTGGACTTAGTTTTTACAGGCTTCTAAATTTTCTACATGTTCATTTCTAATCATGCTGTGTGATATGTGTATGTGTGTGTGTGTATATATATATATATATATATATATATATATATATATATATTTCAAACATTGATGACCATAATATGTAAGTTTGGTGGAAATAATACCCACCCTTTCTATCACCTACAAGTTGCCAGACATTCTGGATGATTTCTATTAACTTTAAAGCCCTTTAATCAGTATATAAGGCTCTTTACTTTTTGTTTTTGTAGTCAGAAAGTCCAGCTTTTCCTGCCCTAACTTTATATAATCTTGCTACTCTTTTTTGGTAAGTTGTTCTGCATCGAATAGGCACGTTTTAATGTTTCAAACCTTGATTTGCAGTAAAGGGAAAGATGATGTCCCCTGAATGAAGTGGTGCATCAAATGCCACTAGTAGCCATTTGGAACTTCTTTCCATTGTGATTTACATAAAATAGCTGGCGAGCAAAGCAGGCTCACAAACATATGTTCAACTAGAGTATTGTTGGGAACTAAAAGATGGGTATTTGCTCGCTGTCTCTCAAAAAAAAAAAAAAAGGGATAAGTTTAGCTTGACTGAATGGTGGTAATTCTATCTCCCCACTCTTGCATTAAGTGATTAACCCACTGGAAGTCCGTGATCTGCTTTGAAGTCCCTAGCTTCAAAAGACTCCCCCATGAGACCTATTCACATAAACCTGAGTTCTTCTAAATAGAAAAAAAAAATCACTTCTGCATTTTACTCAATTTTTTTTTCACTTGATGAAATGTCTTTGAGTCTCAATAGGATTTTGAGATTACCATAATTTCTTCTCAGATGCACTACTGGGAGGGTAGAGCTTGAAGGTCCTGGCACACAGGGTTCTGTTCCTTGGAAATCAGGTAGGACGGTGATTGGAAATTGCCATTAGGGCTTTTCCCTTGTCCTGCTCTTAGGTTTACTCTCATCGAAGAAATGATGAATTGAAATTGTAAGGGGGTCTTAACATACCAAAATAAACATCTTTCAATTTTGAACAGAAAATGCAAATTATTTCCTTTTTTTGACTTTCAGAACTCTGGAGAGTGTACTCTATTTGATAATTTTAGATTTAATTAAGTAATTGGGCATGGTTCTCAGTGAAGAAGGGCAAGTAAAATACTCTTGGCTTGAGTGATCACTTTAATAAAGTGAGTTTCTTCCTCTCCATTAACTTTCATTGAAAATAATTCATTTCAAATGAGAGTTGAAATCATCCTAGTCCTAAAACATCATAATTGAACACCCAACCAAAAAAAAAATTAATACAGTAAGACAAAGAAAAAGATGAGGCCTAAATATCATGCAAGCATTTAACAGAAACCCAAAAAGTTTGAGCTTCTGAGACTGTGTATGTATTTACACTATTAATTACCATCAGTATATACTACGTGCTGAGTATTATGCAGAAATAAAATTTTGTGAAAGTTTTAGATTTTCTGAAATTGATCATCTAAGGGGACATTTCTTTTATAAATATGTATTCAGGTATGTTGGGGTCGAAAGAGTTCAAAATCTACTATACTCTTAAAATATTTGGAAGCCACATCCATCCATTTGTTTAGCAAATATTTCTTGATCAAACATCACATTCTGAATGAGATGGCCTTAAGATTCCCCCTCAGTTTGATTAAACCTCAGACAGGTTTCTTCCAGACTATAGATCCCTGGCCTCCTCTTCCTTAGAGTCTTTACTTTAGGAAACTTCCAGTTGTAAATTCTTTCTCTGCCCCCTTGATATTTAAATCTTCTCAGCCTCTTGCCAGTTTTCAAGCCAGGAACGTCTTTCTTGAGGACCTGGCAGTCATCTCTTCGACATAAAATCATCAAGAAAGATAACATCCCTATCTTCCAACCTCTGTAGGTAGGTAGGAACCTAACTTTGATAACAGCCGGTTAACAGATGCAATGACCTAATGACATTAACCACCCTCCTCTGTAACATCTTCCAGTACTTTTCCACTAGCTAGTCCAGGACTTAAAGTCTCTCACACCTTTGTGTCAGCAGAATTGAGTTCAATCTCTTTCCCCTGTTGCAATAGTTTTTTTTTTTTTTTTTTTTTTTAAATCTCCCTTCCCTTCCAGTGCAATTTTTCTTTGACAATTCCAAATCCTATGTTAGCGGGAAATGTAAATCATGATTGGGATAGGTGTTCTTGCCCTCAAAGAGCTTACAGACCGTTAAAGTTATAAGAATACCTTTGATTGTAAAGGTGACTTCAAGTACACATTGTAGATCCATATGATTCACATTTGAGTTTATCTACAAATTGAGCCTTCCAGAGGTCCTATAGAATGATGATGCTGATCTGAAAGTTTCTAGAACTGAGCCCATCCCAAGTTTACACTCCAAGTCAGGTTTACATGGAGGCAGAATAGAGGGGTTAATATTTCACTTAGATATAACTTCAGCAGGATTACTAGATGATTGAAATACCATATGTAGACATGCTGCTTTGTATTGATCATTACCTGTCCTCTCATTTTCTTTTCAAATATGATAAATAAGTTGCTAACATCTTAGTATGGAATAATACATAAAATAGTTCTCCCTTGGAACACGAGAGACCCCAGGTATCAAGGGAACTTTGGAAAGCCAGGTAGAGAGGAGTAGAGGGAGGAGAATCCCAAGACTGTGGCTCTTGGAAGATTTCTATAGAACCATTAAAGTGCTGTTGAGGTCATATAATTCAAATAAAACAGGTGCTCATAGAAATCAAATGCATTAACATCATTTGTAAAAATAGAGAATGCCTATGGTAAAAAAAAACATGTTAACTGATTTGGGGTCAGAACTAAAGTTTCCAAAAGTACATGATTAAATGTGCTACTTATCTTGATTTTTGCTTAGGTATATCCAGTTCTTAATGTCTATGGGAACAAATGTGTTTTGGCTCTTTCTAATGTAGCCTACTAGGTATTTTTGTCTCTTCCTTTGTGGGGAACTTTGTCCAAAAGACAAGACCGCTGATTGACTCATGAGCAGGACCTGCACACTCCAGGGCTCCTCACTCCCACTCCCCATCCTGGGAATGTGGATTCTGCTCGCCTTTTCTGTTCCCAGGGGCTGCTCCAAGGACATCGCCTCGAGATAGAGATGTGGTGTAGAGAACACCTACACTGTATACATGACTGAACCCTAGTAAGGGGTTTATAAACTTTTAAGATTTGGCAGGTGGGTGTGGGTATCTGTTTAGGTTGCTGCCACCCAAGACAAGCCTTGTATGGAAGTTCCCTCTGCTGCTATTAAAACTGCCACCTACCAGTCTGGAGTGGCCTGCCTTTTTCTTCAGTCTCTTCTGCCCTGTGAATACAGAAGCCAGGTAGGTTCAAATTACACCAGGGAAGCTCTGGACAAGGTTGTGAACCAATATCCTCTCCTCTTTCTCCCATGATCTCTATCCAACTTTTCTTCCAAAGTGAAATTTTTGTATGTTTGTGTGTGTTCACACTTATATTTATCGTTTTTCCAACTTTACTGAGGTATAATTGACAAACTGTATTTAAAGAGTACAGCACGATGATTTGATATATGTACACATTTGGAAAAGACTCCTATAACTTACTAAATTCATACATCCATTCATCTCACTTAGTTACCTTTTTTTCTTCTTTTGGTGAGAACGTAAAGTTATAGTCTCTCAGCAATTTATTTGATAAACTATAGTCTTTATGTTATACATTAGATCCTCAGACTTCATTCATGTTGTAACTGAATGTTTGTACCCCTTTATCAACCTTTCCCCATCTTCCCCATCCCCTAGGCCCTGGCATCTGCTATTCTCTCTGTTTCTGTGAGTTCAACTTTATCTATTTGCTTATTAAAGTTCTCTGTGTAAGTATAGTCTATGGAGTATTTATTTTTGTCTGGCTGATTTGCCCAAGTTCATCCATGTTGCCAGAAATAGCAGTATTTCCCTTTTTTGTAAGGCTGAATAATATTCCATTGTGTGTGTGTGTGTGTTCCATTATGTGCATGTGTACATCACATTTTGTATCACATTGTATGTGATTGCATAGATCTATCATCTATTTTTCTATCTATCTATCTATCTATCTATCTATCTATCTATCTATCTATCCATCTATCTATCATCTATCTGTATCACAGTTTCTTTATCCATTCACCCATTGATGGACACTTAGCTTGTTTCCATATCTTGGCTATTGTGAATAATGTTACAGTGAACATGGGAGTAACAGACATCTCTTTGAGATAATCATTTCCTTTCCTTTGGATATATACCCAGAAGTAGGATTGAGGGATCATATGGTAGTTCTATTTTTAATTTTTTGAGGAATTTCCATATTGTCCAGAAGTGAATTATTTTTAGAGTAATGTAAATATGTGGAATCTGAAGAAACACCATCTGATAGGAACATTAACCTAAGGAGGGATTTTGCATTTGCTGTATGTCAATCTAGAATGCTCTGCCCGCAGGCCTTCATATGGCTACCTTCTTCTTGTCATTCATGTCTCAACTCACATCACCTCTTTTGTGAGATCTTCCCTCGTCACCAAAGATAAAGTAGCTGCCTCCTTACACCCTGCCAACTGTTCCAGGTAGATTCTGTCCTCTAGTCTATTTTATATTCTTCATAGCATTTATTACTACCTAGGATAATTATTTCTTTAATTTATTTACTTCTTTATTAACTGTTTCCCCTTTAGTAAATAAGCTCCATGAAATAATGGATGTTCTCTGCATCGTTCAGTGTTATTTTTGCAGTCCCTAAATTATGCCTGATGCACAGTATACTCCCAATAATGAAAGAAACTTCATATTAAAATCATTTTTTTGCTCTAAGTATATTAACTCATCTCTCCCCTGTTTTGCCATTATTTGAATTCCATATTTTGTATTTCACTAAAAAATGGCTCTTCTTCTTTTTCCAATTAAATCTTTTAAATTCTAGTTGAGGAATAAATGTTTGTTTGCAATTGTGTTTATTTTCCATTTGTATTTGTGACCTAGATTGTTGGAAAAATATCTGAAAACTAGAATGTGTCTTATTATGAGCAATTTATTTCAAAAATATGAAGGTTATATAAGGAACAAGGCTTTATCAAAACTTAATTTGTAGGATGAAAGGAGTTGAAAAGTTCTATCACCAACTCATATCTGCAATATAAGAAGCTGAGCCCCCATGAGAGGTCCTTCAAAGACGTACTTTCTGGTTTTGTTTACTACAATCACAGGCATTCTCTTCGCTTTGTTCTGTAGGTTGCTTAATATATCATTTGGTTCTACATGTTTCTTTCTCCTGATGTTTCTTTTATACTGTCAGATCCTGCCATGTCCATTCAAATCTAAAATTGTCTGAAACTATCTAAGTCACAACAAATCTGCTGTGTGAATAAAATCTTTATGGAGAGCTGTGAGGTTTCCAAGGCACATGCATAATAGAAATTCAATATCACTTCATTTGAGTACAAGCAGAACCACCAATAGCTGCATTTCACAGAGACCCACAAATTGTGCTCTGCAAAGAATGATTATCACAGAATGCCTGTGTGCAGGAGCCTGCTAATGCCTTCCACCGTCCTCTGGGGGAGTCACCTTAGGGTGGGGCGAGGAGAGGGGGCACTCCCCCAATCATAATTGTATTGAAAGCTTCTAATAATAATCAGTTCTGACTCTTAACAGCATATTCCTCTCAGTATAAAAATTACATTCAAATAGGAAAAATGGCAATCTGCACAAGCTGCTGTAAAATGGAGAATTTGGCATTAGCTTCTTCAACTTTAGTGCCAACAAAGCAGTTAACAACAACAAAATCTTATAAATACAAAGTTTAATGTCATCTGTTTTATGCTTAAAGTATTAATAAAAAGTCATTCTCCAGGACAAAAATTAAGGTAGGAAGAATGTCTCAAGTGTTTGCGAGTATGTGCACAGACAGAGAGAGAGAGGGTTCCATTTGGAGGAGAATAAATATTAAGAAGTTTGTTGTCTCCTTTCTCCTCAGGAGAATTTTGTTGTAATAAATGTTGCTCAAAATAAGCAGGGAAAAGTTAAAGTTCACAAAGGTTAAAATTAGTTTAGGGACTCTTTTAGACCATCATATGATTACCTTAGGTAGATTCTGAACTCTAATAATATGAATAATACAAAATTTAATATACTGAATTATGTTTCCAGCAATATTTTCCACTTGGGGGGATATTTGTTCAACTGACATTTTTACCTAAAGCTTACATTATCAAAATAATTTAACATCTAAAATCTAAATTTAATATTTTAGTGAACATATATATGAGACAATAGTAGTCTAATTAAACTTTGTTCATATGTCATTTTCCAAAGAGTTAACTGAACAACTAAAATATACCTTATAAAATTTGCAATTATTAAAATCAAATTAAAGGTCAGGAGTCTAAAATCATTATCACAGTTGAACTTAGCATGTAAACCTTTCTATAATGCTCGATTTTAAAACTAGAAAACCTTTGGATGACTCTAGCACAACTTTTTTATGACTTCTAAAAGAAAACAACTCATAATAATATATGGTTATAAAGTGGTAATTGATTAGAATCTTTATTTAAACACCCAAGACCAACTTTTTCCACTGATTGCTTTGATATCTCAAAGTCACCAATTCTGTGAGATCTGAGTTTTGCAGAATCAAGAAGATTTTAGACAGAAATGCATGCAGGGGAGAAATGTTATTTTTTCCTTTATTAAAATGTAGTAAAAGGGTATGAACTTTTAGCTAGAGGTCAATAAGTTCTGAGGATCTTATATAAAACATGGTAACTATTATTGGTGACACTGTATTATATAACTGAAATTTGTTAGAAGAACTTAAATGGCCTCACAAACACACAAATAAACGTCTGAGGTGGTGGATGTGTTCATTAACTAGATGGGGGGGGATTTTTGCACAGTGTATTATGTATATCTGATCACCAATATGTACACTTCAATTTTCTTACAGTTTTATTTGTCAGTTTTACCGCAATAAAGCTGGGAAAAAGTAAAACTTGACTCTGGAATAAAAAAATAAAATAAAAACCTAGCTACAGAATTGGACTAGCAAAAAACTTCCCCAAGCCCTCTAAAACCATGATTGGGTAAAAAGAGTATAGATGACTACTGCAGAAAACTACTGTTATAATGTTAAACTGATCTCTTCATTAAGATTAAAAAATGACAAAATCTAGAAGTGTGAAAGGAGGTCTTTTTTTTTTTCCATTACAGGCAACTTATTTAATCCATTTAAAACAAATGAACCATTAGAGGAAGGGTAAGTGCTTTGGTCTCTGAATTTGTTAGGTCTCAGTGAATTTTGGAATAAATCGGAAATTTTCTTGAAGAAAAACTCTAAAAAACTACTAACCATGAGAAAAAATGTGATCCTAAACTGTACTGTTGAAGTAAAGTTTTATCAAAAAAATGAAGAAAAATGCATGTGCCCTATTATCAAATATTTTAAAAATGTCAACTATTATCATGACTCCAAACACATATGAAGTAAATTGTATCATGAACAATATTTTATTCATCAGTATTTCTGAACATCTCTAGGGTAACAATAATCAATATTTGTGAGAACTCAGACAATACTAACAGTTGCCGCTTACAGAACATGTGCAATTTCCCAAATATTCAGAGGTGGTGTTGTATGGTGTTGAAGGCTGTTTACTTTTCAGTCAGAAGCTGCATTCAGATCTTGCTTCTGTCACTTACTAGTTGTGGGGACTTTAGGGAAGGCAAAATTCTTTCTCTACTCTGCAAGGCTTTCCACCTAAACAAATATTTAAATTTATAGGAGACTGATTAAAGGAGAAAAAAACCCCAAAGTGTTACTGTATGTTCATGGGGGCCAAATACTAAAATTGAAACCTAAAGAAATGACCAAGCCTGGCATTTTTTATATTTTTTAGATAAAGAATAAATCTGTGAGGAATTGACAGGACAAAGAAAACTTAACTTTGAGAGCTTCAGTTTGTAAGGAATTCCAGACAGAATTTGGGCCGTGGTAGTAAATGAGTAATAAGTAACAAGGGTTGTTTATACAGCGTGCTTGGCTCTAAATTTCCTGTCTCTGGTGATAAGGATGTCTCTTTACCTCCTGCTACAAAGAGGGTAAGTTTCACCTGAGAGATTTGTTTTCTGCTGTCAGGGGGACAGGGGAAAAGTTGCTAATAGAAGGCAATGACTCAAGGTGAGAACTCCACTCCCACACATATGAGGAATTCATGGTGATATTGCCTTAAAACGCTTTATTTCTTGACCATGCCGAGTAACACTAGACTAAGTTTTGATCAATACTCCTAAACTAGATTCAGAGCTCAATAAATTTATGATACTGACACACAAGCCAAAATATAATGTAAAAATGTAGATATTACTATTACTATATTATATGTACTTAGAAAAGTGGCTGCAGTCTTAGATATTTTATGACATGTTATAATATGTGTTTTTAAACAATTAGGTGTGTGTATTTATAATCAACAAATATATATATATGTGATAGGTATATATATGGGTTCATGTATATATATAGTCAACATATATAAATAGTCAATCTCCCACAATTAATTTTAATTTTTCTCTCTTATGTCACAAAGTTTTCCTGCAACTTATATTTTCATATCATCGGTGTAAACTTTTCTTCCTGAGAGTAGAGTGGACAATAAGTTTTTGTTTTCAGTAGCGCTTCTTCTGGCAGAAGGGACTCATCTCTTTCCTTGGGTAGATGGAACTGATTCCATGTGGTTCAGATGGTCTGACTCTGCCCCTGGCTTCAGATTGAACGAACACTGCGTTCTTCTGGCTACCATCTTGATTGGTTTAGGACTGGGTCTGTGATCCAAACTGTGACATTCAAGACTCTAGAACTTTTGCTTGAGATATTTAGAGTACTATTATGTCTAATAGAGTCACTACTGACCATCTTTGTCATCACATAGGAGGAACCTGTTTGAAGCCACAGAGAATAAAGCCAGAGAGGGATGGAGAGGAGTAAGCCTTGGGGACACTGACTCTTAGTTATGGTACATTTTTTTTTTTTTTTTAAGATTTATTTATTTATTTGAGAGAGAGGGGAGGGGCAGAGGAAGAGGAGAGAGAGAGTCTCAAGCAGACTCCAGGCTGAGTGCAGAGCCCCCTGCCTGGCTCGATCTCACAACCCTGAGATCATGACCTGAGCTAAAATCAAGAGTGTTATGCTTGAAGCTTAGCCCACTGAGCCACCCAGGTGCCCCAGGACTTTTTAGTTATGTAAATTGGTAAATTGATACCTTCCCTTTTTTGTTCAAGCCAGTTGAGTTGGATATTCTTTTATCTGCAAACAAAAGAATCCTGACTAAGAAGGAGGAATGATTTTGGAATTTTAAATAAACTTATTAATGAACCCTTAAAAAAAGCTTGAATTCCTAATTGAAAAGTTAAATTTAATGTTTCACCTTAATTTTTTATCTGTAACTTTTGCCTTGATATTTCTCATGCCAATGATAACTTTTTAATTAAATGTAATTAAATGTTCATTGATACTCTTCTTTTTCTTCTTTCTTTTCTCTTTCTCACTCTTTCTATTCATACATCAAATTTAGAGGATAAAAAACATTAAGTCTCTTGAATAAAAAAGGCTATTTTATAGTTTTCATTCTTATGATAGATTTTTAACAAGCTATATACTCAGGCAAAAAGAAAAAAAATAACTCTGGTAAAATATTGTTTACATTATTCTCATTTTTAATTTTAATTTATGTGGTAATGTGGGAATGCTGTTTATTTGTCCAATAAAGCGTCATTTTTCCAAAGCCCTGTAATGATAGCAGCAAGTCTCAGGTTACTCTTACCTTTTGAGACAAAGTTCACTGCCAACTACTTACATCTGCCTTTGCAGACTCAGGAATTTAGAAATAGACTTAACTGTACCAAATAGTCTGCAGTTATTAACATTTAAACTATTCGAGTCCACAATTTGACATTTAAGTGTTTTAAAAGCTTGCCAATGGTGATGTTGTACTCTTGATTTCTGTTGTATCTGTTGAAAATATTTTATTCAGAGATGTCTGATTTTGTCTCTTGCTGTTAAAACAGTAAATAGTTATAAACATTCCAAGTCACCCCCCCAAAAAAGTCATTCCATGTTTTCTCCTGTGACTAAAGATATTTAATCTTTAAAAGATTGAATGCAGGTGTATTCCACTTTTAGAATATTAAAATTACATATTTAATTACATAAAAATTAATTTATAATGTATTGCTTGAACTCCAAATGAAATTCCTTAAGGATTTACTGAAATGGCAAGTTCTTTGAAGGATTAAATATTTTATAATAGTCTGCTTTATTTATTTTTCTCTATATACACATAATAATTTTATCTGTTCTTGTGAAAAATAATAGATCAAAAGAGAAGTTTTGTTTTACTTAATATTCAAACAGAATTTCTTAAATGTTGATTGTGAACCAGGAAATTTTCTAAGCATTGTACTATCTCTTAAAGAACTCATAGTGTAGATAAAGATACAGAGAAATAATATCAATGACAGTGGCCATGACATTTCTGTATATACCAAGAAAAAATATATAGTATCTGCTTCCAAGAAACTTAAAATGTAGTTTGGGAAAGAATACATACAAACAATAAATGATAAAAACAGTACCCAAGGTAACTTAGAAATACTGTTCTATAATGTTGGCAATACTACAGGAAACCAGAAAAAGGAGATACCACTTTCAATTGAGAACACAATTAGTAAAATTTGGATATGCAGGTAGCAAATGGCAGAGTATTCCAAGATGGGGCAAAGGTTTATTAAAAACCTCAGAGATAAGGGAAACACAGAAGATATTTAAGGGAGAGTAGTTTTACTTAACTGGTACATAAAACAACTGGCAGCTGGGGTGCCTGGGTGGCTCAGTTGGTTAAGCATCTGCCTTCGGCTCAGGTCATGATCTCAGAGTCCTGGGATTGAGTCTCGCATCGGGCTCCCTGCTCAGTGGGGAGTCTTATACTCCCTCTCCTTCTTGCCCTCCCTCCTGCTCGTGCACATGCTCTCTCTCTTTCTCTTGAACAAATAAAATCTTTAAAAGAAAAACAACTGGCAACTAGAATGTAAAATTAGGGTGTTTCTGAGATGGGATGTTGTAGAAAATTAATTAATTAAAAATTATTCTGGTGGTAGATACATAAATAGGAATAGAGAGGAATTGCCTAGAGAGAGGATGTTTTCTTTGAAAGAATTATTATGGGAGTATTAAGGGAAGATAACAGGAAGTAAGACAGGGTAGTCTGAAAGGAATACAGGGAATTAATGGTAGAATTATTATGGTGCTAGAGTTTATGTGATTTTTTTTTTGGTTAACTAAATATGAAAGAGAAGTAGTGGAAATTACTTTCCAAAGTCATGTCCAATATTACCAAGGTTAGTGTGTTAGAGAATGGTGGTTATAACTTCATGTTCTTTAAAATTTCCACAACGACCAACTATACTCTTAGGTTTAGGTTCCCCTCGTCTACATAGGCCATTTTTCTCAGTGGGAAGTTATGGTATAGATGGGTCTAGATTAAAGTGCTACAATAAATATGAAACCATTTGGATGATAGAAAAATATATAAGTTGGTTCACATATGAAGAATTATATAATGGATTTATTTTACTACCTAAAGAATGATATTCTGAAAAAAACAGATAAGAGGAATATTACTATTTCCTTGATAATAGTGGAAGTATAATTATTATACTGATACATAATTATAAATTACTGAAATAGTAATGAATCATGAAATATTAATGTAGTTCTTAGAACTCTGTCAAAGGAAAATATTTTTAGCCTATTGTGTGATATTTATTTTTTATTGTTTGTGTAACATGATAATCATATAACTGTTATGAAAGAGTTGTTTCATTTTGAAGCATGAAAGAGTTAAATCCTTAAAAACACTCTGGGTTGAAATATCATAGCTATTCTGATCACAAAAGAGTACTTTCCAACAAAACTTGAGGAATTCCTCTTGAGGCCTTTTTACACCCAAAGCAAAATTATTTTTCTCATTTGAATTTTTTTCTAATCTTTTTTTAACTCTTGAAAACTTATCTAATGACTTTAATTTAAAAATGGTAACTTCCTATTGGTTTTTAATGACAATGTCAGTTTTAGAATAGTTCCTGGTTTCTTAAAAGAAGACAAAGGTTAATGAATCCTGTAAGAACCAAGTAAATGAGTTTTGCTAATTTTTTAACAAGTAGAGAGTTTCTGAACTGTAGAACATAGATATAGTGTGTGTGTGTGTATGTGTGTGTATTCTTGAAAGGCCACGTGTGTTTGGAGCTACTCCACATAATGAAGCAAGTAAGTGTTGTGGGGTGTATGTATAAACTAACTATATGTTTATGTGATTCATGCACGCATAGGTTTATTTCAAAGTGTGATTATTTGAATTTCAATTCACACATTGAAGATCTTTTCTTTTAAAAATATGTAATAAGATCCAATGCCAAGAAAAATCTACTTCTACATTCTTAAGGTTTACAATATCAAATATCCTCCAAAATGTTGGAAGACATTAAATACTCTGGGTAAATTTTGTCTTTGACTTTGAATTAGGCTATCAACTGTTATGCTAAAGCTATTACATAGCTATATCATATAGAATATGCTATTTGTAAAGAATCACAGTCAAGTCTTGATTTTTTTCTCTGGGTTTAACTCTTTGTTAGCCCTGATTATATTATAAATAAAATTAGCCGCTGTCGTCACCCTAGTTTCCACTAAGCAAGTTGACAGGTGAATGAGCATTGGAAATGCCCTGGCCCTGGGTATAGAATTAAGAATGCCGTGGAGAGGCAGTGGAGGAGAAAAGGCAGAGAATATTTTTCCCAAACAAACAGAGTCTAGGTAGGTAGTGAGGACTAGAGGGGAGGAAGATGATCTGACAATGATAGGGGATCAGTTGAAGTACTCAACATTATAAAATAATTCTCTCACACAGACTACTTTTTGGACAATTGTGAGTAAATGAGTTTTACAATGTGCCCAACTTTGTTATAGGTTTTTGGGGAAGCATGGTGACCAAAGCTGACAAAAGAAGGACTTAAGGCTCTTTGAAGCATGAAATGTGAACAGGTGTTTTACATCTAAGAGGAACAAGACAGGTCACTTTAACGCTTAAGTACTGTGGTGTGACAAATTCTTACTTCTTCCAACAACCACATGAAAAAGGTACACTGATCCCAATTTATCAATGAGAAAAGTGCCTGGAAAATGTGAGTAATTGTTCAAAGACATAAAATTAGTAAGTGATAGACTTGTATTTAAGCATACCAGTCAGATTCAAAAAGCTGATTTCCTTTTCACCACAGCACACATTCCTCTAGAAGTTTGTGGAATAGTATGAACATATGTAAGCAAAACCACTGGGAACATGGGCTTTGGAGGGGCAATCTGTCTGAGACATTGAACTTTGCCACTTAGATCTGTGACCTTAGACTGGCTACTTAAAATTGTTAGCCTTAGAGGAGTAATCATATATCTGCTTCATCAGATTATTTTGAATATAAGGATTATAAATATAAAACATTTAGCACAGCACCTGGGACATAATAAGCATTAAAATATGCTATCTCTTATTATCATGATCACTATTATTATTTATGATATTTTATTATTCTTTCATGACGAGAAAAGCTATTTGCCCTTTTACAATTTGAAACTAGAATGAAGGACCATGGCTTGAAAGGGCGAGAAAGAATTTATAGATTTAGAGATACAAAATTTGAGAGATGCAAGGTATATAAAAGCTGTGTTACTGGTTTCAACATTATTTTTAAAATTTAACTGTATTGTCACTACATACGTGGATCATTTTGGTGTTAACGTAAATATTTAAATTAGATGTAGAGTTTTCATTCTTGAGTTTTTTTCATGTGAGACAAAGCAAGTACATTTAATGATAGCATCATGAAAAACACAGCATATTTAATTGAAAACATAAATGAGTTATTTATAATATTTGCATAAATACATTTGTGCCATATACATTCTTCTTTTTTAAGTTTTAAGTAATGCTATATTGCAATTGCATATTAACCTTACAATTATACACAAGCTATGCAATTAAATGCTCACTTAAAATTTGCAATTATAAACCTTCCTGCATATATAGTAGCTCCTAAAGAATGTAATGCGCTTGCAGTAATATCTACTATATTGTGTGTTGGTTTTCTGCTGTTCAGCAAAGGGATAGAGTGGGGAAATAATTTCACACTGCATATAATGCATCTGATATGAAGGAAGCTTGAAAATTATTTAGTTACAGATTTCTCTGACCAGGCTTGCAAAGTGGCATATATTATGTTAATGGGCAAGCATTTGAAAATGAATTTGAATATTAAATGCACTAAGTTTGGGTTCTGACATGAAGGAAGGCGTAGTTGATACACAATTTACAAACAGGTTCTTGTTAACTCTTTCATTGCTTGGGATCACAATCATGCTTTGTATTTAAAAATTGTTCAGTCTTACAATTTTTTCATCACTGAAAATTCCCTAATACTGAAATCTAACTATTAGACTATACAAATGAATTTCTGCTAGAGTATTAGCTTTTTAGCCATATCCCATGTTCAGTTGTGCTCCTTGTCCAATGAAAAATAGTTCCTTATTCATTGGAAGTTATAAGTAGGAAAGAAATGAGCAACATCAATCACTGTATTAATGGTATACTATATTTTCTAGCTTTCATTTGTAAAGTAACATGTTTGAGTTGGTATATATTGGAATGTATGCTACCAAGCCACCATTGTATATTCAACCAAAATATCTCGTTTTCACGTCAAGGCAGAGGTCACAAATGTACTACTATTGGATTCATAATGTTTAAATTTACAGAAAATGAATAGTTAATAATAAACCTTCCCACCAAAGCATATTTTTATTGAAAGAGCAAAACATTACAGTACACCGGATGTTTTAGGTCATTTATTTTGTTTTTGCTCTGGGTCATTTTACAAAAGCACTTCTGCTCTCTAGCGTTGAAATGAGAGTCACTCTACTCCCCAGATATTACCCAGCAGCACTTGGGGGCTCTTAATGATTAATACCATCACCGTCCAGCCACAAACCTTTCTGCTGCAGATAATGCCAGGCAGCAAGTGCGCTTGACACTTTTAATGTATAATTAAGTAGGAAAAGTCAGCACTCAGTATGCAAATTTTTCAAAATGATAAATGATGCCATACAGCAGTAGGGATTGATTTGGTGTAAATGAAACTAATTAAGGAAATGTCAAACATAATTAATAAAACAGGTTTAAGCTGCAAAACATTGTCAATTGAATGAATGAGGAGGCATTGGCTCCCATTGTTTCTGCTTTATTTAGGGCTTGTGTTTAGCTTGTACTCTGTTCCTAAATGCACTCTTGCTACCTCACACCCTCCACTACCAATTCCCAGAGTGGGGGAAAATAAATTTGCTTGTCTCTCCACTGACTGCAGAAATTAATTGCAGAAATCTTGTCCCATCCAAGTGTTACATTCACTCATAGGACATTAACATAACTAATTTGAAAGAGCCCAAATGACTGCATAATAGAGCACTGTCAGTATGCCTGACAGTCTTTGGTCATACCAAATTAGCTTGGTTTTCTAATTGAAATTTTTTTTCTTGGACTCTTTTTATAATTTTTTCTTCAGCTATTCATTTTTGATAAGAACAAAGGTTTTATAATTTACAAAAGAGTGCTTGACCTATAATTACTAGGAGGAAATTAGGGGAGGTAGAAAAGTCAGATTTAGTCCTGGTAATGATGCTAGAGACCTTGCTCCCTCTAGGGAGCCTGAAGAATAATGGAATCTTCTATTTTTACGGGCGACCTGTGCACTGGTGCTGACTCTAACTGTGAATCCACTTTACTTTGCAGATCACTTGCTTAACACTAAAAGTGCCAGCAGAATGGCAGGCCATTACTTCAAATGTCATTCAAACCAGTGCCATTTCCACATGCCCTTCCTGCTCAAAGAGTGAATGGAAGAACATCTGCCAGTTCTCTTATTGTTTCCTTGTAAATCTTCCAAGCAGAGTTTTATGCAACTTAATTTGTGAACCGTTTGGGTAAATAAGGGTGGGGGGGGGGTTTGTCAAGAGTAGGCAAATGTGTGCTAAAATGATTTCTTTGAAAAGAGATCCACTGGTTCTCAATTTTAAAATCAGGTCACCTGCATGCTATGGATGTCATCTTATACTCGATAATCGTTTTCAAAGGCCTGGTAATACTATATCCCTCATTTGGAGATCTTTTCTCAAAAGGATGGTTTTCCTTTTGAGTATGTCATAAAATGGAGTAAAAATGGAATCAATCCATTCTTTTTATGCTTTAAATTGTGAGCTATATACTCAGCATAATATTGTAGATTAATTGGGGGAATTGTATGGAACTGAAGGCATAGATTGTACAGGAAGGCAGATGGGATATACACACTTTTTTTTTTTTAAGATTTTATTTATTTATTTGAGAGAGAGAGAATGAGAGACAGAGAGCATGAGAGGGAGGAGGGTCAGAGGGAGAAGCAGACTCCCTGCCGAGCAGGGAGCCTGATGCAGGACTAGATCCAGGGACTCCAGGATCATGACCTGAGCTGAAGGCAGTCGCTTAACCAACTGAGCCACCCAGGCGCCCCCACTTTTCTTAATCCATGAAGTTTCTACTGAGTAGCTAGGTAGAGGTACAAGGGCAGAGGCATGGTTTTATTTGCTTAAAGTCTTACTTCTATACAATCCTCTATTTTTATAGCTTCTTCTTTAATTGGGGTCTAGAAATATAAACACAGTTTATTTATATCCTATAGCAATTGTTATGATTCTTGACTTTGAACTCCCTAAGTCTTTGGGGACTTATTTCTAGATGCACTTCAATATATTCTCTCTAGTTATTGAATATTACACACATAGTTATCTGATAATTTTATGGCACTGATTGGTAGCATTTTTCTTTACCAGGATATGTGTCTCGGGCTCTCTCCTAATGTCTACTGTATTGCATGCAACTGAAAAGATGGATGGGTATGGGATTAATCAATAAGGTTCAAAAGAAATCACTATTGCTTCATCTTAGATCACAAATAAGTACCTCAGCTTTATCTTATATAACATATACATCAATAATTTTGAAGGACTTTTTCTGATGCAAAATGCAAATGACCTAATTCTAATACCCCCTCTCAAATTACACAATATGAATTAAGGAACTTATTGTCTCATAAAAATGAAGAATCTGGGTTCGGTTTTCCAGAATAACAGTTGTTAGACATAACTAAATTAGCTTAAATAATGTCATCAAGATCAGGTGTTTCTCTTTCTTTCTCCTTCTCTCATTGACTCTGTTTTCCTTTGTGTTGATTTCATCTCCATCTTGGGTGTTCCAATAGCTTCATGATTAAGATTATATTAACCAAAACAGTTCAGTGCAATGAGAAATAGTTGTTTTCCAGGCACTCAAAAGCTGTCCCAGGATTAGCCCTGATTGAACCACCAAAAGCAAAATGCTCATCCTGGAATCCATCACTAGCACCAGGCTTACAGAATACTTAAAAGTCCAGTCTTGAACTCTACACCTACCCTAAACAGCCCCATCCCAAACCAAATGAACGGAGAGCGGGGAAGAGAGGTTCCCTGAAAGTATCTTTATCAAAGGAAGGAAACACTGAAAAAATATTGGCAAAAGCAATAGACATACCTTTCAAGAGTATACAATATAGTTTCTAACAGCAGAACATATACTCAGTATATGTTCTGTATGGACTTCTTATTCACTACTGGTTGTTACTAACTTAATGAAAACAAAGTTTTCTGTGAGTGAAAGATTCTTTTATGATTGTGATCAATTCCTTTAATAGAGGTTATAAACAAAAATAGTGTTAATATTTTGGTTGTTAATGCTTTGGTATTTATAACTGCAAAGGGAAACTTTTTTTTGACTTTTTGTCTTGAAATAATTTAGATTTATAGAAGAGCTGCAAAGAAGCCCTGAGAATTCACTATACCCTTTGCAAATCATCCCCAAATCTTAACAACTTACATAACCATGGTATATTTAGCAAAACTAAGAAATTAACATTGATACAATGAAATTAACCAATCTATAGAGTTTATGTGTGTGTGTGTGTTTTACCAGTTTCTTTCACTGGTTTTATATTCCCAGCATTTAATGCAGAATATCATGTTGCATTTAGTCTTCACGTCTCTATAGTCCTGTCTAGTTTGTGACAGTCCCTCAGTCTTTTCTTGTCTTCCATGACCTTGACACTTTTGAAGAGTACTGGTCAGTATTTTATAGCCATTTGGGTTTGTCTGATGTTTTCTCATGATTAGATTGAGGTTATGCATTATTGGAAAGTATACCACAGATGTGATGTGTCCTTTTCACTGCAGCATATCAAAGCACCCAATATCAGCATGATTTATTACTGGTGATGTTAACCATGACCACTTGGTTAAAGTGCTGTCCCCCAGGTTTCTCCAGCATAAATTATGATTTTTACCTTTGCATATTCTATTTGTTATAAGTGAGTTGCTAAATCTAGCTCATACTCCAGAGGAGGAGAATTAAGCTCCACCTCCTGAGGGAGGAGTAACAAAGAATTTGGAAATATGTATTAAAACCATTACAGTAACATAAATATTTTGGGAAGATACCTAGAGGCCATGCAACTTTCCTGGTCCTCCTTAATGTTTTGCCGACTGAAAATTTTAGTACTCATCAGTGGATATTGCCTATAGCAGTTATTACTGTGGTGATCTAGTGGTGATTTTATGATTTTCCTCATTCCTTCTATATTATTTCCAGTACTACTGTAAGAAAAATGTACTTCTGCATATATTTATTCAAATATTTATTATATCAGTCTGATAAAGAAAAGTAGATTTGAAGGAATTATATTCCTTGATTTAAGACTTAATATAAAGCTACAGTGATCAAGAGAGCATGACATTGGATGAAAGGAACAGAAAAAAAAAAAAAAAAGAACTTCAGCCTAAACCTCATACCTCGCATACAAAAATTCGCTCAAAGTGGATCATAGCTCTACATGTAAAACATAAAACTATAAAACTTTTAGAGGAAAATGTAAGAGGAAATCTATGTGGCCAGGTGGTAGACGGAGGAGTCTTAAATATGGCACTGAAAGCATGATCCATTAAAGAGCAAGAAAAGATAAATTGCCCTTTATCAAAATTTAAAAACTTGCTCTATTAAAGAGACTTTAAGAAAATGAAAACAAACTATAGACTGGGTAAAAATATTTGCAAATTATATATCCCACAAATGAAATGTATTTAAAATATATGAAGAACTCTTAAAATTCCACAATCAGAAAACAAACGGTACATTTAAAATTGGTCAAATGATTTGAACAGACAAAAAGATACAGTTGGCCAAAAGGTACATGAGAATATGTGTGACCTTGTTAGCCTTTAGGGAAATGCAAGTTAAAATCATAAGATGCCACTACACACATATATTTGAATGACTAAATAAAAAAAATACTATATTAAGGGCTGGCAAGCATGCAGACAAAGTGATCATAAATTGTTGGTGGGAGTGCAAAATGGTATAGCCAGCCACTCTGAAAACATTTTGGCAGTTTTTTATAAAGTTACACATAGACTTACCATATGACCCAGCAGTCCCACTCCTGGGTATTTAGCCTTGAGGTTTGAAAACCAATGTTTACACAAGTATCTCTACAAAAATGTTTATAGCAGCTCTATTCATATTTGCAAAACAAAACAAAACAAAAAAAACAACCGGTGGAATGAACCCAAATGTCCTTCAGTGTGTGAATGGATAAGTAAACCGTACTTATCTATACAATGGAATACTAATCAGCAACAAAAAAGAGCAAACTGTTGATATATACAAGGTATTAGGCAGAGTGAGAAAAGCCAGTTTTAGAAGGTTATATACTGTGTGATTCCATTTGTATGACATTTGAAAAGAAAACAAACAAAAAACCACCTATATAGAACAGGTGAGTGATTGATGGATGTAGGGTCAGGGGAAGAAGTGACCATAAAAGGCTAGCACAAGAGAGTTCTGTGGTGTAATGGAACTGTTCTGTATCTTGATTGTGGTGGTGGTTACACAAATCCTTACATATGTTAAAATTTACTGAACTGTATATCAAGAGAAAAAGTCAATACTATTGCATAAAAATTCTAAGTATGAAAATAAAAAAATAAAATCAATACAGACTCAAGGATAATTATCTCATTCTTTGTTAAAACCCAATATTATTGTTATTTATTTTTACTCAAATGGTTTCAGCTGTGACTACTGGGATCTCTTTCAGAGCTCCCTGTGTAAATATGGTTTTTATTGGCATTGTTTTATGAAGATTTCATCAGTGAGAGTCTAACCTTAATTGAAAGGTCAGAAGAGGCAATTAATTGTATAATTGTTCATAGGAAAATGATTAAATTCTTCTGATTATTCTGTACTATTAGAGATAGCATCTGGTTGGTCCAGATTAGTTGGTAATAGATTACTTCTTATGATAGACATTCTTGCCAATTTGTGAGTCCCTACTTTGTAAAATTTAATTCATATTTTCCATTTCAAGATATATATATTGATTTATACAGTTTTCTACTTTAGCCTCACAGGACTGTCTTTTAACTGACTTTTCCTGAGCTAGTGCACTGAGTAGATAAATGCTTATTTGAAATTCAAAGAAATATATTACTGACAATTACTTAACATTAATTGACGAATTTATGAAAAGCAGAAAATGTCTTTGTGTTTTCTAGCAGGGATTGATACCAATATTTTAAAGCATAATTAGGGACTACATAATTAATTTGGTTAGCATTAATTTTGGTAAGTAAAATCATTATTTCCTTTACATAGTGGAATATTAAATGGTGTACTTACAAAACAATTATGCTACAAAGTAATATTTATAAATAAAACATTTAACATAATTTGACAGGAAATTATTTGATAGAATATTTTAAAAAGAATAATAAAAATTCCATGCTCTTACAGAATGTACTCTTGGGACAATATCCTCTTGGAAATAGTGTAAACAATTCTAGGTATAATCAAAATGCATTTCAGACTTGCGAATAGATTCCATTGCCCTTTTCAAAAAAAAAAAATGTAAGTTAATCCTTGTTTAATACCTATCATTTTTTTCCTAAGAAGAAAAAAAGGAAAAACATGCGTATATGTAAAGGAAAGAATGTGTGTGTGTGTGTGAGAGAGAGAGAGAGAGAGAGAGAGAGAGAAACAGAGACATAGAATATACTGGCCCTTTTATAATGGACTTGTATGGTCTTAATGCCATATAGCTTCTGGGCATTTAGAAGGATTGTTATTTGTGGGATAAAACCATGGTATGGTTGCTACAGGCTATGGACAAAACAAACAGAGAAGTAGTTTAAGTGACGTGGCTAACAACAGAATGACTCTAAGGTGGGCAGAAAATTACAGAGGCAGAGCTCCATTTTCTATACAATTATGAGTGTGTTTTCATGTCTTGATGCTTTGATTATCCACTAGAAACACTAGTAGAAACAGCTGGGACAAGTCAAAATAGTATGAGCATTACGTGAGTCACTACTTACGCTTTCCCTTCTCCGTAGTATTGCCATCTTAATCCAACAAGGGATTGTTTAGTGCTCTGTGGAAATTGTTCATTTCTCCTAATGACTTGGCATGAATCCTTACCTACAGTACCCAGTTATTGCTTTCCTTTCAACCCAATCTTGTCAGCTTTGAAATAAGGCCCAAGAAATGTTTGTCTGTATCTGCCTCAAAGAAATGCTTTTTGTTGTTGTTTTCAGGGGGAAGTGTGATTGCAGTCTCCTGCTACCACAAATCACTTGGTCAAGTTTCTTACGTTTGGGGAAATCACAGAGGTCAACACATTCAGAGTGCAATGGATGAGCCTCGCCCTGGGAAAACCACTTTCCTGATCATGGTAATTCCCCTGCCATGTAAATATTCAGGGAAAATACTTTTAACCTGGCTTAGCTCTTATTAGGCATTTCAAAGTCTTCGAGCCATTTTGTTTGTGGTTGTGATACATGACAAAAGACTGGAAGTAGCAGAGGGACCAAGACGGAAATCTTGCTTCCTAGAAATCTTGGGACTGTCCCAGAGCGGAAACCTTCCGGAGCAGCTGCAGCCCGGACTGTGCAGGTGATCCCCCTGCTATGGATCTATGGCCCCAGAGTATATTCCAAGTGCTCCCTTTTCTACAGAGGAAATGACTCAATTTATGACTTTTCACCTCTGTATCACAGCTCCACGTGAATTTGCCCATGATGGTGGCTCCCACAGCTTTCTCAAAAGTCACAGTGTTGAGAGCCATACCGTCCAGACGGACGGTGACACTAACTAGACATCAGACACACAGGAATAAAAACTTTGTATAATTGGGTCATAGAAAATACCCATTATATATTTTACAAAGTAGAATGAAGCAACAAAATCAATTTATTTTCTTGCAGACATTCTCAACAAGCACTTAGGGAGGGACTAATGCCTGTGTATGCGAAGTAATACACAGTAGATACCAGCACCACAGGAGGCCCTCTCGACAAATACATAAACGAGTTTTAAGAATTAACTGGGCAGGCACTTTCTGGTCTTTCTGATTCCCAGCGGTTGGAGCACAATAATTGATTTCCCAGACTCACTGAGTCAAACACGAGGTACAAGGATGAATAAAACATAGTCCTTGACCTCAAGTAGACTGACAAAACATTGTAACAGGAGAAGAATTTTATGATGAATATAAATACAAACATTAGAAGTGTTAGAATACAGTGAAGATAAACTAGTTTTGTTGAGATTTAACACACATTCTTTCACAAAAGACTCAAACCGACCCTGGGAGGGAAGGGACAGTATCCAGTTAGCAAAAGAGAAAATGAAATCCTTCAGTGAATCATTCAGTCTCTCATGGTTAGTAAGTAACAGATTTAGGATTTGAATGTCTGTTGTTTTTTCTTCAGCTCTTAAGCCTGTGTATTTCCATTACATCTACCAGAGAGGAAGATATAGTTGAGTGGGGAGGCGAACACTCCCTCCCTGCAAGATTGCAGGTAAATCAAGAAAGATTATATATTAAAAACGTTTCAAGGGTGAAAGAGGAGTTTAAGACATTGACAAAATGAGGAGTGCTTTCCTTGCAAGGTTCAGAGGCATGTCACACATTTTAGGGAAATCCAGAATATTTTTCTTTCTATGTCTTAGAATAGTTAGAGAGTAAATCCATAATTCAATTTTTTATGCAGATAAGAACCAATAATTTATTATATAAAGAATGAGCTACTTCAAGTAGTTCCCCAAGTAGGAAAAGAATTAAAATAAAATAAAATCATAAATAAAATACCAGATTGCAAAAACATTCTTCTGTTTATTTACAACAACATATGAAAGAGCACTCTGCTTTTAAAGGACTTACTGTCTGTTGTTCATTGTCAGCAGTTAAGAGACGGTTACTTGAAAATACCCCTGATGGTAATATTTATCCTTTGTTAAAATTTAACACAACTATAATGTGACCATTTTTCATTGGGCTTGCCCTAGGAAAAATGCCTATGTGTGATGTTTGCCTTTTGGGATAATTTCTTGTCTTTCTTTAAAATAACTTTTTTGAAGTGTCTAGTTTCTCACCCCGCATCAATACTTCGTATCCCATTTAATGACAAAATTAACAACTCACTCATCTCACTGATAAAGATAGATTGACAATTATATAAAGTACTAAGAATTTGAATTCTGCTGCTCTACCAAAGCATTAACAAGTGGGAGATTTTTTCCTCTTTGAAATCTAAGAAAATTTAACATAATACCACGTCAACAAGGTAAATAAGGTATGTAACGATTTAATAGATGTCTAAATAGTATTTACTACAATTTAAAATCAGACCCTAATGGATGCATTTTACAATATAAAATAAAAGAGTTCTCCCTTGCTAAATAGAAAACCAGTATTACAATCAATAGCAACACTTCTGTACACTCTATGTGCATATATATGTCCGAGTGTACAGGTGTGTGCATTTTTAAAAACTGAAGTATAGTTCACACAATGTTACATTCGTTTCAGGTATACAGCATAGTAATTCTACAAATCTGTACATTATGCTAGACGTACCACATCTGTCACCATATGATGCTGTTACAATACCATCGACTATATTCCCTATCCTGTACCTTTTATCCCCATGACTCATCCATACGTAACAGGAAGCCAATATCTTCCACTCTACTTTACCCATTTTTGCCCATCCCTACATCCCCTTCTCTGGCAACCATCATCTTGTTTCTGTATTTATAGATCTATTTCTGCTTTTTGTTTGTTTATTCATTTGCTTTGTTTTTTATATTCCACATATAAGTGAAATCACATGGTTTTTATCTTTCTCTGACTTATTTCACTTAGCATAATATACTCTATCTTGCAAATGGAAAGATCTTATTTTTTTTTATGGCTGAGTAACATTCTAGTGTGTGTATATGTATGTATATCTATATATCTACCATATCTTTCTTTGTCCATACATTTTTTTTTTTTTTTTTTTTTTAGAGAGAGAGAGAGAGCTCAAGCGGGGAGAGGGGGTCAGAAGGATAGCGAGAGAGAGAATCTCAAGCAGGCTCCATACCGAGCATGGAGCCTGACCCAGGGCTTGATCTCATGACCCTGAGATCATGACCTGAGCCAAAATCAAGAGGCAGACATTTAAGTAACTGAGCCACCCAGGTGCCCCTGTCCATTCAGCTTTTAATGGACATTTGGGTTGTTTCCATATCTTGGCTATTGTAAATGTTGCAATGAACATAGGGATGCATATATCTTTTCAAATTAGTGTTTTTATTTTCTTTGGGTAAACATCCAGTGGTCCAGTTACTAGATCATCTGATATTTCTATTTAAAATTTTTTGTTTTTGAGAAATCTCCATACTGTTTTCCACAATGGTTGCATCAATTTACATTCCCACCAGCAGTGCATGAGGGTTTTCTTTTCTCTGCATCTTCACCTACACTTGTTACTTGTCTTTTTATTCTAGCCATTCTGACAGGTATAAGGTGATATCTCATTGTGGTTTTGATTTGTATTTCCCTGATGATGAGTGATATTGAGCATCTTTTCATGTTCCTGTTTGCCATTTGTATGTCTTCTTTGGAAAAATATCTCTTCATGTCCTCTGCCCATTTTTAATCAGATTATTATTATTATTGTTGTTATTATTATTTGGTATTGGGTTATATAAGTTCTTTATATATTTTGGATATTAACTTCTTATTGGATATATCATTTGCAAATATCTTCTTCCATTCAGTAGGTTGCCTTTTTGTTTTGTTGATTTGTTTTTCTTCTCCATGTGAAAGCTTTTTATTTTGTTGTAATCCTAATAGTTTATTTTTGTTTATGTTTCCCTTGCCTGAGGAGATATATCTAGAAAAATGATTCTAGAGCTCATGCCAAAGAAATTATTTCCTATGTTTTCTTCCAGGAGTTTTATGGTTTTAGGTTTCACAGTTAGGTCTTTAATCCATTTTGAGGTTGTGTGGTTTTTTTTTTTGTATGGTGTAAGAAAATGATTCAGCTTCATTTTTTGCTATCCAGTATTCCCAGCACCATTTATTGAAGAGCTGTCTTTTTCCCAGTGCATATTCTTGCCTCCTTTGTTGTAGATTAATTGACCACATAAGTGTGGGTTTCTGAGCTCTCTCTTCTGTTCTATTGATCTCTGTGTCTATTTTTGTGCCAGTACCATGCTGTTTTGATTACCACAGCTTGGAGTATATCTTGAAATCTGGGATTGTGATACCTCCAGCTTCATTCTTCTTTTTCAAGACTGCTTGGGTTATTTGGTCCCATACAAATTTTAGTATTATTTTTTTCTAGTTCTTTGAAAATTGTCACTGGTATTTTGATAGGCATTGCACTGAATCTGAGGATCACTTTCGGTAGTATGGATATTTTAATAATGTTAATTTTTTCATTTCATGAGCATGGAATAGGCTTTCCATTTGTTTGTATCATCTTCATTGTCTTTCATCAATGTTTTATAGTTTTCAGAGTCATGTGTATGTATTTTTAAGAGAATAGGGAAATAGCTGTTTTCAGAGTCTTAAAAAGGGAATGGATTAACTTTAAAGTCAGGAATAATACTTCTGTATTCTTAATAAAACATTTAGATTTCTTAAGAATGCAAATATAAAGACAAATAAATGAGAAGTAAGTATTGATCAAGAGTGTATTTATATATATGTACATATGTGTCTATATAAATCCATCATAAACTAATACATATCATAATGTAAATATATAAATTTTCTTATATTTCTAGAATCCAGTAATTAACAAAGCAAGAAAATATAATTTTAAAGATGGAGAGATTCATCAGAGTAACAAATACAGGAAATATTTAGGAATAATTTTAATATATGGTGAGACTTTATATGGAAACTGCATAATCCTATCATTGGAAGATTTAAGTGAAAATTTGAATAATTAGAGATATAGAGCTTATATTCTTGCAAGGGACTATTTTATATTTTCAAAAATGCAAATTTTAACTAATGTATATAAAACATTCCAATTTAAATAATTACATCAAAACTTGAACATGGTAATATAATTTTTCATAAAAAGTAAACTGGAAAAATGTTTATTAGAAGAAAATATGTAGTATTGTTAAATAATAAAAAAGTGAGCTGCTCCATCAAACATTAAAACATATTTAGTATCAATACATAAAATACTACAGTTTGTGCAACATTTTAGACATTGAGTGAAATAGGAGGTAGAGACCTGAAATATCATTAACTATATACCAATTTTTATTGTATGATAATATAATAAAAAAACATTAAAACAGAATTATATAAGTGTGTTTGGAACAATTGTGGAAAAATGTTTCCATCTTACTTTATTTTAAAATAAATGGCAGGTGCATTAAATTGTTAAAAATTGTTTCTTTTTCAAAGAAAAAGTAGAAAGTAATGGAACAGAAAAATTAAAGCTCTGTGGTAGAAAAACATTTTTCTTTGAATTAGTTAAAGTTATGAAAGTATGTGTGCATAATTTCCTGGGAAACAAATGAAACCTAAATAAGATAAATAGGTTATAGATATTTTCCTCAATACGATTATGGTAGTATGTATTCAAATTTGTAAGAAAGATTTGAAATTCTAAATAAATTAATGGAAAAACAGTAAGATTATAAAAGGGGCAATAAAATTGACAAATAAGGTAAATATTAGCCTCTCTACTTATCAAAACAAGGTAAAATAAAGCATTCTTAAGATACTATTTTACATAGTAAAATTAGCAAAGGAACAAAAACCAAAACATCCAATGCTGGCTATACTGAAAAGAAATTACCATATTCATTCATTACTGCTAATTTAGTAATTAAGTGCAGCCTTTCTGAAAAGCAATATGGTAGAGAAATTAAATTGCTTAGACTTAAATATTATACTTTCATTCCTAATTTTATCTCAATTAAACAATCAAACAGAAGCAAAAATATCCTCAAATATTTTCATTGTAGCTTTAATAATGGTAGCAATTCAAGAAAGAAGAAGAGTATGCCATACTAAAATATTTTACCAACATATATATAATATAATCTGATAGAATATGCATGCATTCATATGTGTATGTACATGTGTCCATGTATCTCTATAACTATAAATATGAAGGACATACAGAAAAACTAAAATGTTTATGATATAAGCTAGACAAAAAACAGTATAAAATGTTTTACATTAATATTGCAAATATATAAGCACATGTGCCATACATCATTAATAGTGGATAGTAATAGGTTAATCACATAGATTAACCACCATAACTCATTGGCTTGCTAATGTGTTAAGATAACAAGCTAATAAAATTCCGTGACTCTCAGATTTCTTTGCCTTTCTGTTTAACTATGTGCTAGGTAAACAGCTATCATATATGTCCTGACTTATGTACAAAGGTAATGTACTGACCAAAATACTGAATGAATAGATTTTGAAAAAAAAAGTGATTATGTAGAAAATTGTAATAACAATTCTGGACATCACAGTAGGTATCATGTATATTTTATTCTGGTGGGCTTTTCTCCACACTCATATGTGATACCTGAATATCCATACATTTAATCCAGCTACAGTGCCAGTTCTCATTAAGATGTAGGGAATTTAAAGTAGGTGGACGCTAACTGCCAAATATTTCTACACATTCATTTATTTATCCATTCTTACTACAAGTGTTTCTTAAGTCACTAGTAGGTGCTTGGTATCATTCAGTCCTTAAACAAGATTGAAACTGCCTCTGTCATTAGTGAGCTTATACTTTCAGAGAAGGAAGGCAATTGCCACAGACTCATTGGTGCCCTGCCTAGATCCCCTGTGAACCATTTTATTCATTTGGTGTGCCTTCCTTCCAACTGCCATAGTAGAATTTTGCTATAATGTGTCCCATCTGTAACCTTTTCTGGAGTTCATAATAGAAAGGATACTGGAGCCATCTTGCTTGTAGATGTCTAGGAATTAAGCCTCTGCCTCTCTGCTGCCTTTAGGCAGCCTGGAGGCAATGACTGACTGACACTGTGTCTAGAAGTATAATAACCTTTCTTCAAGGCTGGATATATTCTGTGGGACGATTTATGTTCCAAAGCCCCCCTGTGAGATTAGACTGAAGCTAAACTTCAACCCCCAACCACAACTTTGCTTGACTTCTTCCTCTTCCTTGCCTTGCTCCCTCATGCCCACGCATGTTTCTTCTGAGAGCCAACTCTTAATAAGTTATTTGTCTCATGTATCCCACCTCAGACTGCTATTGAGAATCCAATCTAAGTTAATGATTAAACAAGTAATTGCAATCATGTGGTATATATGTTATGAAAGGTGAAGAATAGAAAACTGTGGATGAACAGCACAGACATCTTATCCTAGGGTGGAGAGTAGGAGGTATTTTCTTTGAGGAAAGAACGTTTAAATTGAGACCCTGTGTCATTTATCTATTTTGTTCTAAAATAGTATGGCATGCATTTGTGAAAAGACTGGCAATGGCTGAGGACTATAGTCTTTGGTCCTCACCATTATGGAAATAATTAGTCCATAGTATGCCTGAACCCGTTTTGTCTTTAGCTTCAAATTATTAACATGGGTCACTGATGGAAGTGAAACCACCACATAGAGTGACAAGTTACTCAGGCCCAGTATCTGTCTCTGTATATTAGCAAGCATCCATGAAACTGTCTACTGAGCACTTCCTTCAACCTGCAGGTGTATACATACATATATGCATGTAGTTCTCCACGTGTGTGTTTCATCATTAACATACTCATTTTGGTAATGAAAACTGGCCAGTAGAATTTGGGTAGTGACCAAAATGATACTATGCTTAGCATAACTCTATTATGAGCCTCTTAGAGCTATGCTTCTGCTTAATGTGATGGAAATAAGATTTTTAAAAATCAAATTTTGCAGTTAAAATCCATACTGTGAAGAAGATAGGCTATTGATTCTCATGTATATCAGATATATCCTATTTAAAGCACATATAGAAGTGTAAGATGCACCGATAACTGAGATATTGGAAGAGAGGGGGGGTACAACTTTAAAGGAAAAGCCATCTGCATGGCAGTTATGATGAAATTAAGTAAGAAGGTAAACAAGCCTACTGCTTGAATCACTTATGGTGCATCAGACACTAGAAAGCACAATTATATACAATTCTTAAAGGGTTACTATTATGCCCCAAACACATTAAAATATTATTGATAAAAGGCAAATAATAATAAAAACCAATGATACCTCTTTTTCAGTGTTTAGAAGACAAAGTAATTTTAGCGAGGAACTCTAGCATGATTGCATTCGAAATAATTCTGTTTTGAGGTGTACAGTATGGTTTATCTATTAAAAGCCACATTGTTTTAAAAATTCTCTTAGTGTTCATAAAGAAATAGACCCAGAAATATCAAAAGACTTACCGAGGATATCACTGGGACACTGTAGCCATTGTAAGGATCGTAAATATATTTAGGTTCTCATATTCAGAAATTATTTTAAACAGTATAATCTATATCTTTTGAGAAAATAAAACATTGCCCAAATTCTAGGACAATAAATTAAGCATCCAAAGATGATGTTTGTCAAAGTCCCTTGGGAAAAATATATTAATAGTTTTGTCAGTCTAGTTATAATCTTGGGCTGATAATCACTTACAGACTTTGAATTTTGTAAGTGTACCAGAGGAAATAATGGTCTATTATATGGCAAAATTTGAAAAAGTATTTATAAATATTGTCTTTTTCTTTGGACTTAACAGTAAATGAAGTTTGTATCATTGTTATTAAAAACATTTCAAAAGTTATAATAGAAAGCATTTTGCAAACATTTAAAAGAGAAAATAGGGGAAGGGAAATATTTGCACTAAATAGTGGTTTAAATGACATTGTAAGTGGTAACTATGGTAGGTGTTAAATATGCATTTATTTTAGTAAAGCCTCCCTCCCTCTCTCCCTTCCTTCCTTCCTTTCTTCTCAGCTAAAAGCTCTGTTATACCTCAACAAATTGTAAAGCTGAGGGGCTCTTGGGTCCACAGCTCTTTGAAGGGAATAGACTAACCTGATATAGTACTTAGCCCCACAGTAAATTAATTACTTAGGGCTTATGTGGTTTTGTGCAGGACACCATCATTCTGGAGATGGGAGTTGTTTATATGAAAAGGTGTATTAAAGTCAGAATCTAGGCAAGAAAGTAATGAGTAATATGCAAAACGGAAATGCTAAGCACAGTTAATTAACAACTTAAAAATTTCAGAATGTAAAGTTGGGTTAAATGCTGTAGAGATTTAGCTGAGACAACTGTATCCTTAATATTAGTACATATCACCATCTGACAAGTAAATCAAATGACACTTACTCATTGAGGGCCTTCATGTCCAAGAGTCTAATGATTGAACATGACAATGTGAAGGAAAGCAGTCTTATGCTCTAGTTGAGAAAATGGGACATGATAAAATTAATGAATACAGTGTTAAAATATAAGTGCATAATATTGTTACAGACTATAATGTACTTAGTTTATAGCATGGGTAGTTAGAGAATGAGACACTCTAGTTTAAATTTTAAAACCTGTGCTTATTAATGGTCTTTCTTTTTTCTCTTAGGAGTTTATAATATACTTCACCTCTTAAATTAGACATTATTATTACATATGCCATCAACATTATTTTAGACTTACCCATATGTTCAGTATTTTTTCTAAGTTGATTTTCTTTCTTTCGAAAGTCTAATTTTAATATTTCCTTTAGTGAGGGTTTGGTTCTAGTAAACTCTCTCAATTTTTGTTTACTTAAAAAATCTCTTCTTTGTGCTTATTATCGAAAGATAACTTCTTAGAACATAAAATTCTCTTATCATTTATCTTGTTTTATCACTTAAATATAATGTTCCACTGACTATGGCTTTCACTGTTGCTGTTAGTCAGATTTCAGTTTACCTCTGATGGGAATTCTTTTTTTTTTTTTTTTTGTACTAGCTTTTGAAATAGTATCTTTCTTTTTTTTGCACTTTACATTTGACTGTGGTGAATCTAGGTATTGGTTTATTTTTATTTACGCTCCTTGAGGATTATTGTCCTTCATATATCTGAAGTTTGTCTTTCTGGAGAATTCTTATTGCCTAGCCAACATTCTCTCTATATATTCTCTTTTTCTAGAATTCCTCTCTTTCTAGAATTCTTTGATGAATTTTGAGGCATTGCAAAGTAGGGATAAAAATGCAGTACATAGAGGGAATTGGTCTGACTCTCAACTTTACTTGGGACCAACAAAACTGAAGTTCTAATCCTAAGGTAACATAATAATATATTTTCCTATCCACAGAAGATTTTCTTTTTCAGCTGGTTTCTGCTAAAGCATTAGGTTTTAGTCTTTTTGTTTGACTGTTCCTGTCCTGAACGTTAGTTTTTTCACCCTTTTTATGGGGTTTTCTGAAAATAAAGATACTCCCAATAACCTTTCAAATAAACAAGAGAAGATTTATTACTCAAAGTACAAATAATCCAGCTAAGGATACTATACAGGTTGGCCAAAGATAATGTTCCATCTGAGTTCCTTGCTATTGCCATTTTATAATATTGATCTGGTACAGCCGTCTTCCAGCAGGCTTCTAGATTCAAGAGAGCTGTCAAGGAAGGTAATTAGATACTAATGTTTACCTCTAGTCTGACCGTGGGAACATCCCAAATACCTTTTTAGATCTTTTTCATCATTTTGCCAGTACTGAAATGCTCCCACTGAAGATGGTCCCCACACACTAACTCATCATTCAGCATAGGCAGGTGATTACTTGTAATTATTTTAATATTTCTAATTATTAGGAAACAAAGAATATGTGATGTAATTCAGGCAATAGTGTATGTCTAAAGTTGACTGCTATCATTCTTGCCAACTTGCCTGACTGTCCATTGGGGAAGGTGAGGGAAATATTCAGGAGTGGAGATAATAGATTCATCTAAATCAATGGAGAGTTTTGGATAACAATACATTCATATTATCTTTGGCTGTAATGTTTTGCTATTTTTTGTTTGTTTGTTTGAAATGAGAAACAGGGTAGTCTTCTTGGTTGTAAAGGCTTACTCTTTCCAAGGCTCTGCCAGCAGTGCTAGCCAAAATAACGAATGCCAATATTTGTGTCGGGTACGTATACGCTTTGCAGATTACTATGCAAAACAGGACCGCCACACTGTAGAAATACCTCTTAAGGAGAACAAGATCAACAAGAACAATGAAAACCTCAGACTTTTCCTGCCGCAGTTTTCTGCCATCTCAATTTTCCTAGCTGATCCTTTGTCCTTTCCAGTTTGTCCTCCACACTGCTAGCAGTGTTATTTTCTAAAAGGGCCCTATGATCAACCTCTCCTTCCTAATAGTCTAAGAGTCTTTAATGATTCCCCTTATTATTGAGATTAAGTTTAAACCTCTTTGCTTTAGATTCAAGTCTTGTCATGGCAGGTTTCTTCCCAACCATATTTTGCCATTTCCTTACTCTCCCCTACAAGCAATTCTTCAGAGATAAAATTCCCTTGTGCCTTAGACTTTTCACAAGGTTCTCACCGTGTAATGCTCCTCTTGTCTCCACCATTGCTCACACTTCCCCTAGTCCCCACTTTTTTTTCTTCTCTATTTCTGTAACTTGTGGTTGTCCTGTGGGATACAGTCTGGAAATCTTTATTCTGGACTGGATAATTCTTTGAATTCTCTCAACATAGCATGCAGAGTATTTTATTATAATTATTCACTTATTTGACTGATTACTGTTTTCTGATAATTAGACTAGGAGCCCATTGAAAACAGAGGCTGTGCCTTGGTCATCTCAGTTTATCCAATGTCCAGAATGGTGACAAACATAAAGTAAATGAATAAAAAAAATTCTGGCTTAATTACTAGGCTTTAAATAAATGCCTTATTAAATTATGAAAATGATCTTTGAGTGCATTTGCTGTAGAGCATCTATTGTCTGCCCAAGAACAGCATTTCATGACTTAGCTAAATAGGAAGAACAAAATCATTCACCAACCTGAGTGTCAACACAGGCATGATTTTCTTAATTTGCATTTTCAATTTATCTTCAATTAGGGAACCTCACAAAGTTAGCTTGGTGACCTATGTCAAAACATTTTCATGGTAACAATGGCAGAATTAGAAATAATTGGTACTCACTATATATAAAATTTGTGGGCTTGGAAACTGATTAAGATTGGAGAATATAGAAGTTTACTATTTGCTCTGACTCCTCTATTAAAATCTTCATTCTGTTACTTCTTGGTCTAGAAAAGCTGATATAAAAAACATGCAAAAACCAAAACCCTTGTTTAATTATATACAGTATGTACGTCTTCACCTCTGGTTAACATATTTATGGACATATTTATGTAATTTACATAAGTAGATGTTCATTATCTGTCTTACAGATATTCAGTTATGTCTTAACTGGAAATTTATGGAGGGTAATTCTCATAAATTCAGTGTACACAGTGCTTGGCTCAGCACCATAACAGATGTGTAATACATGTTTTTTTATAATGATGTTAAAATGTTCAGTTGCAAAGGTGGGCTGTGGTCACATAATCTCCCTATTCCCTGTTCAATGAATAATTCAAGTAGTAGCCTTCAGAGTCCTCATAAGATTGAGAAGATATATCTATTCCCAAGCCTTGTTTTCTATTATTGAGATGTAAGGAACTACTGCAAATGCAAAGTCTCTGGGGCCTTGTTACAGGGGCCAGCTTCAGGTTTCCTTTGTGAACTCAAAAGGATATGCCAGGAGAAACTTCAGAATGGAATCACTGGGGAGAAAGCAGGCTCAGTTTCAGGGGCAGTGTCCATACTGCATGGAAAGTGTATGTGTATTTAGCAAAATAATGTATGTAATGTTTCATATGTGTGTGTAGGAGACGTTCCTTCACTTATTTTGTGTTTTACAAACAACCGAATACTGAAATCTCTCTATGGATGTTATCTGAAAATATATAATCGTATGCACAGAAATGTGGATGGCAGATTTTAAAATTATGTGTTTTATGTATGATTATAATATGATGCTAAACATTAATTAGATACTTGTAATTAACATATGATGTGAGAACCACTAAAAAACACCTGTGTGTTTGTGTGTGGGGAGACAAAGAAGGAAATGTAAACTGAATGCGAAGCAATATGTGACTATCAAAATGATCTCATAACAATCATCCAAGGGACAACAGCCAAGTAAGTCATTCATTAGGTTCTTTAACTATGACCATTAAAACATAGTGTCTCTTAGATCAACAGAAGATAATCTGGGAAGTAGCTATATTTATATTTAATGGACAGTGTTATGCCTTGAATAAAAAAAAGTATCTGTATGCTAGCTGAGCCTTTAAATTTCATTCCAAATATGTAAAAATACATGTAGCAAAATTATTTTTCTATGTTTCTAGAACACACTGTTTCATGAGAGAAAAGAGTATTTTAAAAACAAATTTCTCATAATCATGGACAAACAACTCGTTGGGTTTTTTTTTCTCCTCCTTAGGTTCTGACTTAATGAAACCTACTATTTTCTACCCTACTAACTTTCCTATTTCAAGCGTTGCCTGGAAAGAAAGTCTTAGGTGAGTGTTCTCAAAAATACTGCTTCATTTACAATTTTGAAAAATACTTTCATGAGTAGTCTGATGACAAAGACAGCCCAAACAGGAAAAACAATAGAAAAGTTTATGACGTATAAAATGAATTCTTCAAAAGAATTTTGTTTCGAAATGCCAAGGGTTGTAAGTCAAATATATGCAGCCTATATTACTATTCATTACCTTGCATTGGCTGAAATTCATCTCTTCTGACAACCCTGGGTAAATCATGTTACATATTGCATAAAATATGAGTGCTGGTCCTTTTCTGAAGATGCCACTTAGTGTGGGAACTCACCGCCATTGGCTGCATCCCAGTTGCTGTAAGCTCCCTTAAGACCACTACTTCTGCAGAGTCCTATGGCAGTCGAATCAGAGAAGAAAAGGTGTTTATAGAAAACATATGCAAAAGGTTGATAGCTAGTCCAGTTTTTAGTGCACAGACTGACAGCTAAATACAAATTGAGAAATGTAAGTTTCACTTCGAGCAAATTTACTGGGTGAAAACCTCATTTTTTCATTTCATTTGAATACGTTCACTGCTTCTCAGAATATGCAACTTTATAGTGAGCATATTTTTTATTCTTGAAGGCTCATTATTTTACAGTGAGGTTACTGAATCTAGACCACATAGAGCAGATTATACATGGCAAATGGGATTCCCAAAAGTGCCAAATAGGCATCTGCTTTTAACACAGAATAAAAAAGTGCATTTCGTGCCTTTATTAAAAGGTATTATGGGCAATTTATTTTTAAGCCATCTCTCTAACACTATTAACTAGCATATAATTTAATGTACTCCCAAGCAACTTGACTTTTACTGTTTCCTTCAAAACATTAATTTGTAAAAGCAAGTTGATATAAAAGATGACTTTGACCCTAAGAAAAGATTCGAATCATTAAGAATAGATTAAATGATCCTGTAGACACACATAATAGTTACTTTGGGGGGTGGAAAATAACATATTTTCTGTTGCCTTGTATGATGTGGTGTTTCATAGGGAAAAATAAAGCCAGTGCTGTTTCTAATGGTATAATTTATACCCTCTGAGTAAACCATGTCAGTTTTGTAAGTTTTGCTTAAATTTGAACAGAGTTGCCAAATGCCTAAACATTTCTGAAAAAATTAAAGAAGATTCTCTAAGTTTTTATGAAAGAAATAAATTCTTTTATGTCTGTTTAGAAAATTTTGGACAGGTTAGTGGATACTAGATTTTATACTATCTTTATAGTGTTTTCTTTATAGAGAAAAGTTGAATGCTTTTACATGCTTTACATTCCATTAAAATGTATCCAGACCATTTTGTACTAGGTAAGCAATGGGGATATTGATAGAATTTTTTTTTTTAATCTAGGCTAAGAATTATAAGTAAAACTAAAAATTGGGACTTTTTTTAAAGATTTTATTTATTTATTTGAGAGAGAGAATGAGAGAGAGAGAGCACATGAGACGGGGGAGGGTCAGAGGGAGATGCAGACTCCCTGCTGAGCAGGGAGCCCAATGCGGGACTCGATCCTGGGTCTCCAGGATCATGACCTGAGCCGAAGGCAGTCACTTAACCAACTGAGCCACCCAGGTGCCCAAAAATTGGGACATGTTTAAGTAGGCAAAATTTTTGAATGGTAAGTGACAAATACAATTTAAATTATAAAAAAATACAAGGATGCATGTTCTTTTGAAACAAATAAAAGAATCCAAGAATAATAGTATTAAGTGAAAAACAACAACAGAAATAACAATAAACCTTGGCATCATCCCCACCCTCCTGCAGTAAGATTCCACTATCCTCCTGTAGCTAACTACTAGAAACAGTTTGGAGGACATCCTTCCAGGTCTTTTCCTATATATTTACATAAACATCTCTTTATCTATATTTATATCTTGATGTATGTGTGTGCACATGTATATAAAAGAAGTACACATTACATGTATGTATGTACATATATAGACCATATAAAATTTAAAAAAATTTTTCACTTAAGATGTACATCAGTACTTGGTATATTTGTATTTTATTTTCCATACCTTTTCAGACTATTTTTGAGTGTGGATGGGACTAAGTATTTTAAACCATTTTCCTACTGATAGCCATTTGGATGATCTTAATTTTTATTTGCATAAAGATATCTCTATGTCTGTGAGATAGATTTTGAAGTAATTGATTTGTTTTCCTAAATATTGCCAAATTATCTCTAAGAAGTTTGTATTAGTTTGTATCCCTCCCCCAGCAGTTATAAGAGTACTACTTCTTTCCCATCCTTATCAAAACTTTATAGTATTGACCTTTATTTTTTGTTAGTCTACTAGTAAAAGTTTGTATTATTTTAGCGTGCATTTTTGTCATTACTCTTGAGGTTGAATATTTTTACATGCTTATTGTGTATATACACGTGCATACACAGTCAGTTAGTAAATAGTCAACCATTGCTCTTAGTGGAAATACACACAGACATGCACATAGATACATATATAAGCTCACATAGATTATAATCTTAACCTTAAATTCAAAGAAACAACTCATTTTGGTAGATTCTTTTTTTTTTCTTTTTAATTTTTACGTAAGAGAACATGAGGTTCAAAAGTGTAAAGTGATTGCCTGAGGCTGCCCTGCTAACAGGTGCCAGAGCTGGGATTCAAACCCTGGTCAACTGACCCCAGAGCCAGAGCTTCTTGGATTCCACCTCACTGCCTGCTACTGTCTCCATCCTCTGGTCATTGCTGTTTGAGAGTGCAGACAGGAAGGCCGAACATGGCCTTGTTTGACCTCAGCTGGGCACATGCATATAGGGGGACTCCAATTTTTCGCAGCTCTGTGTATGTCCGCTAATGGCTGTGAAAGCCTACTTAGCTTTGATTTTGAGGTTCCAAATAAATTTCAGGAAGCAGGAGAATTCTCAAATAGGGAATTGTAGATAACAAGGGTTGAGTGCAGACACAAATACACACACAATCTACACGTAATGTACATACCTACATATATATATATATATGTACAGATGGTCTCTGAACTTAGAATAGTTCAACTTACAATTTTTCAACTTTATGATGGTGTAAGAGCAATACACAGTCACTTTACATTTTGAAATTTGATCTTTTCCCAGGCTCGTGATAGGCAGTGCAATGCTATGGTACTGTCCCACGATGCTGGGTGGTGGCAACAAGCCGCAGCTCCCAGTCAGCCACATGAGCAGGAGGGTAAACAACGCGCACACTCACAACCACCCTGTACCCACACAGCCATTCTGTTACTCACTTTCAGTATAGTAGTCAATAAATTACATGAGATACGTAGCACTTTATTATAAAATAGGCTTCATGTTAGATGATTTTGCCCAACTGTAGGCTAATATAAGTGTTCTGAGCACATTTAAGGTATGCGAGCCTAAACTCTGATGTTAGGTAGGATAGGTGAATTAAATGCATTTTCAATTTAGGATATTTTCAATTTAGGATGGGTTTATCTGGAGGTAACCCCATCATTAAGTCAAGGGAGATCTGTATTTGAATTGCTTTTTAAAATATTTTCTGGAGTTCTTTTTCTTATTCTTTTGTGGAATATATTTTTAGTTTATATATATTACCCTTTCTTAACTACATATTTTCCAAACATTTCTCTCGGTTTGGCTCTCCTATTTTAAGTTTGTTAATGGTATCTTTAATCACAAAGGAGGTTTAAATTTCTAGGCCATTAAATATGTCAATTTTTTCCATTATGTCTTAGCTTTTGATCTTATTTAGAAAGAACTTCACCACCTTAAAAAATAGATGGTTTTCTTTTTAAATCTTTTAGCACCTTAATCTACCTAGAGTTACTTTTTGGTATATATAATGATGTTGGCCTTTTTAGTCTTTTTTTTTTTTTTTGTCTAAGAGGAAACTCATTTGTCCTGCAGATATTGTTTGAATTATCTATCATTTCTACTGATTTCAAATGTTTCCTTTATCCCCACGTAGGTAGCCTTTCTTTTTCACCTTTATTTTCATTCCATTCTTGTCTATTCCTAAATCAAGAGATACCTGTTTTAATGGTTGTACTTTTAGAATATATGATAGGAAAAAATCTCTCCCCACTGCCCTTCTTATCAGTTATCATGATAATTCTTAAACATTTTCTAGAGGTAATTCAATATTAGCTTTTAAAATTCCATCAACAGTATTGTTATATTTGTGTTGCAATCTATATTAGTTATCTATTGCTATATAACAAATTACTCCCAAATTTAGCAGCTTAAAACAACTACACTCCTAACTTTATTAAATTAAGAAGAATATTATCTCAGAATTTCTGTGGGTCGGTCAGGAGTTCTGGCATGGCTTTTCTGGATTGTCTCTGCCTTAAGGTGTTTTATAAACGGGCTGTCAAGGTGTTAGCTGTGGCTCTAGTCATCTCAAGGCTAGACTAGGGTCGGATCTGCTTCCAGGCTGGTGTCAGGATTCAGTTCCTCACGGACTGTTGGACTGAGGACCTCATTTTCTCTTTGCTGTTGGGCAAAGCCTGCCCTTAGTTTCTTGCCACATGGGTCTCTCTGTGAGTCAGTTTACAACACTACTGCTAACTTCCCTCAGAGCCAGCCATGTTGAGAGCGAGGGAGCAAAATAGAAACAACTTTCACAATCTAATCTCAGGAGGGATAGCCCATCACGTTTGCCGTATTGTGTTCATTAGAATGAACCATGAGGTCCGGTCACATTTCCAGCTGCTGTTGGTCTTGCTGTTTCCCCAAAGTCTGTGTGTGTGCATGTGTGTGTAAATCAGTTATCTTATAAATTTTAATTTTTTAACTTTACTTTTTGAACATTCTGTTGGTATGTGTTAAATAATGGTTTAGATTTATGCCTTTTAAATGTTGATATGTTTTATTTTTATTACTTTATTGCATTGGCTGGAACAATGAGAACAATACTGTGTAGTGGTAGTGGTATCCAGCATCCCGTGTTATTTTGAATTTCATCACCTGTTTTGTATAATTATCAGATTATCATGTTTTTCTTTTTTTGATCTGATAATGTCATATATTGCATTAGATTTCCTAATGTTGAAACCATGTTTTCATTGCTAGGATAAACTACCAGTCTGCTAAGGTTTTATTTAGGAATTTTGTCTGTATGAGGCAGCAGTAGGAGTACATTTAAAAGACTCGTTTTTAATTAGAACTCTAAAGAACATTTCAGGAAGTGCGTTTCTGTAAAATAGCATTTTCTTAGAGATTGGAAAATAGTCTATTTAGGGTACAAGTTTTATTTTCCTCTAGAAAAACTTGCCAGTGTTTGAGGTGTCAACTATTTATTATTTCCTTGCTATAGATGTTTTGTTTTTGTAATAGATATGCCAGAAATATCTATTAGTACATTTAAAAATTAATAGACTATTTTTTGAGCCGTTTTACATTTACAGAAAAATTGAGTGGCAAGTATAGAGTTCCCATATAATCTTACACTATACATTCTTAGCTTAGTTTCCCCTGTTGTTAACATCTTGGATTAGTGTGGTACATTTGTATTATCTTATTTTCATAACCTCAAATGTAATTATTAAATCAACTCCCCCCTTGCTTTGTTACTAGTTTTTTTTCTGGAAACTATTTGCCATTTTATAGTGGATAATAAAATTTGGAAAAAAAAGGGTGCTTATATTTTAAAATAAAAATAGTTTCATGATCTGTTAATAAAATAGTAATATGATTAAAGAAGATAAACATTTTTATTTCTAGAAAATTTAATAACTATTCTTTAAACTTTAAAAACTATCCTTTGTGGAAAAAATGAATGTATAATATAAATAATTCTCTTGATTTGCATTTAAATATTTCCAAAAAAAGAAGAGAGGAATCCCTCAATGATGATAATACAAATAATTTAAATGAAAAAAGCAATGAAAATAAAAATATAAGCATCTAACACCTATTTTAAAAATTTTAACATAACATAAACAATTATAAAATTATAATGGCGGCATTTAAAAAAATTTCCCAAATGTGAATTATTGTCTGCAGTTCAGTTTAACCCTTTGGATATTTTAAAAATATTTAACCTTTTTTCCCCATAGACTATAGGTTTATAGTTGCTTTCTCTATATATTAGCCTATGAAAATAATTGTTAAATGTATTAGATACTGGACTATTCAGCTGATAAGGCCTTTGTAAGAAATTTAAAAAAATTTGAAAACTATTTTATCATATTTTAACATTTGAATTTTATAATTTCTTTATATTTTGTGTTTTATCATTGTCTGTTATTATTTCTCCATCCATGTTTCCCAGAGGGTTAAGACCATTTTTTAAAAATTACAAAAGTTGTGGGGTGCCTGGATGGCTCAGTAGATAAGCATCTGATTCTTGATTTTGGTTTAGTTTGTGATCTCAGGGTCCTGAGATTGTGCACCACACTGGGCTCTGCACTCAGCGATGAGTCTGCTTGCCGTTTTCTCTCTTCCTCTCTCTCTGCCCCTACCCCTCTCAAACAAAAAAACAAATCTTAAAAAAAAAAAAATTACAAAAGGTGAAAGCAAAAATGTTGGTAAAATAAGTAAGGGAATTAATGCTAAAATTGAGAGAACATAAAAATGAAATGGTTGGATTTCAAGTTGCTGATGACTTAGGTGAACATGTTTTATAATCTGTATGATATTTGAATAAGCTGATAGTTTGCCCACAGAATGGAATGAAAACCTCTTCTGGAATGGTCAGATAAAAACATCTAAAAATCTTCTCCTCCACAAAAGCAAGGAAAACACTGACAAAATTGTTAAAATCAACCTTTTTAGAATGCTGTGAATTAGCTAAGTGTTTGTAACATTTTGAGAAGTGTTTATTAAAATAAAACAAAGATACTGAAACAACCAGATGAATTACGGAAAGAGCAGAATTTTATGGATACCCCATTTCATGTCCATTTCTCCAGGTCCACAGTAGCTTTGAAAACTGTTTCACAACTACAGTGTCTGTGAAAAAGGAAAGAAAGGATCTGGAGCTCTCCCAAAATCCTATCTCCAAAGAATTTTCACTATCTGACCTGTCTAGCATTTCCATGCAAACTTTATCCTCAGGGCTTGTGTTTATTTGATCTGAGCCAGAGTTCCCTCTGTGTGTACAACACTATAACCTAGGCATTTCTTTTATATATATAAAACAAATACCACTGTTTTATATATAAGATATATATAAAATAAAATATCATAGCTATTTGAGGCAGCTATACCAGTTGGGGTTAACAAACAACTGGTCAAAAAAAAAAAAAAAAACAAAACCTTGGAAGAATATGGGAGAATGAGATGTCCATAAAGAGCTTTGTCCATATCCTTGGGAATCTAGAAGGTCAGTACTATATATAGGACTGTACATAAGTCCAGGAAAAGCCTGAGAAAGTGTTGATTTCTCATCTCTGGTTGATCTGGAGGATCTATCACAGCAGGAATTGAAGGCTAAGGTAGAGTCAATTTTCCTGCTAGCAGATTGAAAGTATGCTTCCAAAGATAGAAAGAAAACCTTGACAAATGTTGGAAGATTTATTGGTGTGAAAGATTTACATAAATCTCTGTCCAATAATTAGCTAACCACTGAGCTAATGAAGCAGAGACCACAAATGGCAAAGTATACAGAATTTGCAGAATTAGTCCAGAGTAGTCACTAAACCCCTGAGAGGTAGGGATCTAATATTCAGAGTTGTTACAGTATATTTTCTAAAATGTCTAGTTTTCAAAAAAAAAAAAAAAGTACAAGGCATGCAAAGAAACTGACAGGTATGACTCATGTATAGGAAAACCAAAAAGTAGTCATTAGAAAGTATTCCTGAGTAAACCTAGATACTGGATTTTAGAAGGATGTCAAATCACTTATTATAATTATGTTAAAGGAAATAAACAATGTCTAAAAAGTTATTAAAGGAAATATGAGAATGATATATCAATAGAGAATATCTGTAAGTGGATAGAAATCATAAAAGAGAACTGAATAGAAATTCTGAAGTTGGAAAGTTGAAAAGTATAATGTCTAATATGATTTGAGTTGGAAGAAGAAAGGATCAATGAATTTAAAGATAGGTCAACTGAGATTATCCAGTCTAAAACAGAAAGAAAAAAATAATGAAGGAAAATGACCAGAAATTCAGAGGCATGTAGGACACCATCCAAGAATACTAACATGTACATAATGGAAGTTCCAGAAGCAAAGGAGAGAGTGAAAGGAACAGAAAGCATATTTGAAGAGATAAGAACAATTGCCCAAATTCAATTAAAAGCTTTATTCAATATATACAAGGAATTCAAAGAGCTCCAAGTAGGATAAATGCAGAGATTCACAAGTAAACACATCATAAACTGTTGAAACTACAGACAAAGAGAGGATCTTGAAAGCAGCAAGAGAGAAATGATTCATCACTTGAAGATACCAATAAGGTTAACATCTGTGTTTTTAATCAGATACCATGGAGGCCAGAAGGAAATAGAACAACCTATTTAAATTGTTAAAAGAAAAGAACCATCAACAAGGAATTCTATATCCACTAAAACAATTTTTCAGGAAATGAAGGAGAAATTAAGACATTTTCAGATAAAAAAAAGTAAGAATATTTGTCATTAGAAGACCTGTCCTGAGGGAAATACTAAGGAAGTCCTTTAAGCTGACATAAAAGCAAACTAGGCACTTACCTGAATGTACACACAAAAATAAAGGACACCTTACCTGTGTAAGTAGATAGATAAATACAAAAGTTGATAAAGATGTACTTAATTTGTAACTCTTTTCTTCTGATTTAAAAGTCAACTTCATTAAGCAATAATTTTAAAACTGTGTTGATTATTTTGGATATGCTGAGTCCCTGGCATTTCCTTTTGAATTTTTACATTAGTTTGCCAATTCTGTAGGAAAGCTAACTGGAATTTTGATATGAATTGCTTTAAATGTGTACATCACTTTGGGAAGTACTCCCATCTTAATGATAACTCTTTTGATTTGGGTACATGAGACGTCTTCCCCTTTATTTAGGTCTTCTTTAATTCCCCTCAACAATGTTTTGTAGTTTTCAGAGTACAAGTTTTGTACCTCTTTTATTAAATTTATTCCGACATATTTTGTTCTTCTTATGCTAGTGTAGATGTCTTGTGCTCCTAATTTCCTATTCTGTTGTTCACTGTTATAACTTATTCAGAACAGTTTTATAGTAACACATTTATTCATTGTGTAGGTATTTTGGACAATAGGTTTGACTTTAGTAATGGGAAAAATAGATTGAGTCAAGTTATATTTATCATGATTAGTGATGTTAAAATTAGAAATATTTTGGCCAGCTCACCATTTTGGAAGAGGAAGTATGAAATAGTTAATTATGTCAATGTTTCAGTTCTGGAATACATTTTTATGAAGGTTGATAGAGCCTTTACCTGATGACCTCATGGGTTTGAGGACAAGGATACTTGTGAATAGTCAACTCAGATTCTTTGAAAAAGCAATTACCTCTTGACAGAATTCTAATGTCATGTGTTAAGGTATATTTACATAAACTTTGGTTTTAAAACCTTGCTACCATCAAAACAAAAAATCTTAAATCATTTAATATCTAAATAAATTGAGTGTACCATACACGTTGTCAGCTTTTCACATCAGCCAAACAACAGCAGCTTTCTACTGAAATTAACTTTTATGCAGAAATAAAGTTTATATTTGATTTTATCTGTGCAATTTGCTAAAATTGTTTTTCAGCAAGTGAGTGTTATTTTGCATGAAAAATTAGAATGAGAGGATTATAATTTTGTCAACAATGTTTTTATGGCTCGTGGATAAAATCAAATTTCCAAGCATAAAAATTAAATGTTTGCACATTTTGTGTGTATGTGTACATGAATCTATCATCAGCTTCTGAAAGGGTCCCAAATATCTAATAAATTATAAACCACTGATAAATACAGTTGGTTCAGTTAACCCAATATAGGCCCTGTGGATTAGTTTTTTCATTTTGGATTTATTGATTTGTAGTCTTTCTTTTCTGTTGTATATCAAGTTTCTTCCCTAAAATATACATTAAAATATTTAATAGGGTCTACAATCTAAAATCCTTAGTACTGACCTTTTGAATTGCTCCCACCAGAAGTGCTCCTTCAAGTTTCCCCGTCTCAGTGTATGGCAATTCCTTCCCTTTGTTTGTTTCGGAGAAAAGCATTAGAATCATTCTTGACTCTACTTTCTCTTATACTCCACACCGGATTTACCATAAAATTATGCTAGTTGCTTTATATTTATTGTCTGATTTATTGCTAATAAATCTATGAAGTAGTGGTATTATTGTTCTTATTTTTAGATAAGAAGACTAGGAGATATTAATAATCATCACAGCAAATCCTTACATAGCCCTTACTATGTACCGGGCACTCTTTCAGCCACTTATATTAACCCAAATAATTCTCCTAATAACCCTGTGGAGTAGGTAAAATTATTATATCCATTTTACGTGTAGGACAATGAGACACAAATGGTTAGGTATCTTGCCTAAATTTTCATAATTAATTTAATAATAAGTGTGGGAGCCAAGCTTCAAACTAAATATGGCATACTGAAATATAGTAAGGTCCTTGAAACTAGAAGGAGGAAATTTTAGAAAAACTAAAATTTTAGAAAGCACTACATAATTAATGGATACTACGCATATAAAATTTTATTTTTCCTTCCATACCAGTATCCAGCAGGCATTTACCTAATGCCCAATACATGCTAGGCATTAACACACAAAGACGAGTATAGGATGTTTCTTGCCCACAAGGAGATCATAATCGTGTTGGAGAGGAGAGAATAAATGAAAAATGAGTGAATGAATAAACTTCTTGTCATCATTAAATATATGAAATATATAGGTATGGATCTCTCTCTCTCTGTGTATGTCTCTCTCAAGATATGTTACAATAACTACTTGTGATACACAAATCAAATAACTGTTTGTAAAATAGAAGTATTTAAGGTATTCATATATGCATATAAAGAAGAATGTATTCTCTTCTTACCTTTCTGTTCACATTGTTCCCTGGGAGACTTGTAAATCTAAATTGATGAAATAGAAGATCTTTATGGTGCCTTAGTTACTCAAAGTGCTCAGCTTTTAGAAATACTCTATTATCTTTTCCGCTCAGAAACACACATACCTCATCTACAAGGTATGATAGAAAATGAAATGAAATGAAAGGTCTGAAAGATGGGTTTGTGACTAAACAAAATATAACCTTAGATTGATTGATTGATTGGTGATATATGAGTAAATTGCATTTTTGATACAGAGCAATTGTCAGATAAAATCTAGGTTGCAAACGGTGACAATATTATATGAGATGTTAAATATGTTAAATGCAGTGAAGTATTTAACTAGAATCCTTCCTCTTTTTCATTTCAACAAGTCACATGGAGAGAAAAGGTAACAATTGATAGATAAAGAGATTTTGAAGGGTGGGTCTTAAGTATTTATAGGCTTTTTAAAAAGCAGTATTTTCAGTTCTCAACTACATCATGTTTATGGCTTCTGAAATTATTCATTATTGATATCTACCTTTATTTGTTTCTCTAGCTATTAGACATGCAATAGAGAAAATAAGAGAAATTGCTCTAGAACTGTATTCTCTGGAAGCAAGTTAATTTTAGCAGCAAGTAAATCTCTCTGCTTGAATACTTCATTTTAAATGCCCAAGATTTTGGTACAGATGTAAAATAACAGTCTAGTAGAATAAAGTACATGTGCTTTCTATGTAAATCATAAAGATGGAAAACATTTTACTTCATGGCATTAATGTCACAGGTCAAAGTCAAGAGCTTATTGCCAATTCAGAGAAAATTCTCTTTTCAATGACATATGACATGACCTTCAACTTCTAGTAGTTGTAGAATGGTTAAGGTCAACTATTCCTACATTCAGAAAATCCAAATGATGTACATGACAAATGGTAGAGTCTATTGTAACTGATTTCTGGGGCAAACACAGTAAAATATTGCACTGTGGGATGAAAGGTTACTGACCTTGTGATATTATGTCTGACAGTAATCATTATTTCCCAATTGAGCTATCTGAAAGGATAGTCAATATTTTGTTTGTTAGACTTCTCCTTCTAGTTTGTATGGATTGGAAAGACTCTGCCCCCTCCTTGTACTCCACTAAATGGAATATATCTGTTAGGATTTTATCAGCAAGGACAAGTTTTAATGAAGAGGAAGATATTTTTCTTACCCTTCTTTCTGTACAGTTTTTCTTTCTTTTTTGCTTCTGTTTTAATGAGAATTTTATTTTACTTTACTCAATGGAAAAGAAAAGCCTTCAGGTAGAATTAAAATTTCAATGTTAATAGTTAACTTCACCATCTAGAAAGAGAAAAATAAATATTGAGTATCTATCCCCTTTATACTACATACTATATACTATACTATTTTTTGTTTTTCTTTTTAAATAAAGCCTCAATAGAAACAGATTTAGAAATGCTTACTGTATCTTATCTCTAAAATATACTCTGCTTCTTGGTTCTGTAACCCTGCCACTGGATTTTTAAAAATTCTCTTCTCCTAAGTTGAGATGTTCTTACCTGTTTCCATTTTACAGCTCTCCTCCAGAAGTCCAAACGCTAATCAGTACTGCTACCCAGAGATTTTTCTCCCAGCATACTGGGTTAAGGCTTTTGTCCTGTTTTGCTCTATGGCCCATTCTTTATGGCACTTTGTCTGTTCTGTGTTGTGAAAGCTTAATACATCTAAGTACCAGATACGCATGCATCTGCTGTTCTTTTTGTGTAAACCATGGTCCAAACTTTTGTGTACTAGAAACACATCAGGGATCACCATTGGATTTTATTTTAAGCAACCAGAAATATGAACAGAAAGAAATACTACATAAATTAATTTGTTTGATTCCCAAATCCTCCGCACAGCAGGAATTGTGAAAGAGACATCCCAGAACCTAGAATACCATTGCTTTACTTAGCTTCTCATTTTACTCCATCTATGATCCTTTTTTTTTTTTTAAGATTTTTATTTATTTGTTATTTGACAGGGAGAGAGAGACTGAGAGAGGGAACACAAGCAGGGGGAGTGGGAGAGGGAGAAGCAGGCTTCCTGCTGAGCAGGGAGCCCAATGCAGGGCTCAATCCCGGGACTCTGGGATCATGACCTGAGCCGAAGGCAGACACTTAACGACTGAGCCACCGAGACACCCCTCCATCTATGATTCTTATAGTTTACACAACATGATCTATAGCAGTAAACTTGAACTACTCAGAGAACTTCTATAATCTAGGAAAGATGGGCTTATTCTAAGCCTACTAATGCTTGGGCCACACAAAGAAAGAATCCAAGCAGCTTGTAGTTGCAAAAAAACAAAAACAAAAACAAAAAACAGAACAAACCTCTCTACTACATCTTCCGTTGTGCAAGGTTTGTCTTTAGCCATTTCCACTATTATTGATACTTTTCTTGTTCTAACTTTAACATATTTCCATGTTGGTAACTACTACTTTGCTTATTACTATTACTGTCTGTTAATATTTCTATTATCCTAGAATTACATTAGTAATGTCCCTGTCTTTGAAGCAACAAAAGAAAGATTTCTCTATTTGAAAACCAGTGCTGAGCTAGCTCTATAATAGACTAAAAAATTCAGAATGTGGGAGCAAATATCATGAGAAACTTTCCAGCTAACTTTGGCCTGAGAGCTACAAAAAGTTGTAAATCATCACTAGCTAGATAGCGTGAAGTGTAGCATATTTATGAGAATACAGTATAAGCCAGGCTGAATTAAAGGTACTTTTTCTTAGGAAAATACACGAAAAAAAAAACTGGGACAGCCTGGCTACTTTCTTTTTTTTTTACATTTTTTTTAAAATTTAATTTTATTATATTATGTTAATCACCATACATTACATCATTAGTTTTTGATGTAGTGTTCCATGATTCATTGTTTGCGTATAACACCCAGTGCTCCATGCAGAACGTGCCCTCTTTAATACCTATCACCAGGCTAACCCCTCCCCCCACCCCCTCCCCTCTGGAACCCTCAGTTTGTTTCTCAGAGTCCATAGTCTCTCATGGTTGGTCTTCCCCTCCGATTTCCCCCCCTTCATTTTTCCCTTCCTACTACTTTCTTAAGAAGAGTGATCCAAGAACAGAAATGCCACAGGCAAGGGCAACAACCAATTCTCACCACTTTTTAAAGATACATCCTGGTCTGCCTTCCCTCCATTATAGCATCATTCACCCTAATGGGGTGTTTTGAGAGCATTTTTCTCACCCCAAACCCCCTTGATTCTAATTAATTAATCCATTAGAAGAATTGTCCCAAGTATTAAACAAGGACATTGATGATATCTGAAGCAGTTGGCCTATAGGCAGCCACTACTGTGTTGTCATTGTTTGGGACAAATAAGAGTTATCTTCTTGAGAGTAGAGGATTCAGGGAATAAAACATGGTCATATTTAAAAAAAAGTAACGAGCATAAAAAAGGTATGTTCTTCAAAATTTTGTTCTACAACTAGCCTTGTGTACTCCATCATCACATCAAAGAAAAACAAAAGACCTTACCTCTCCCCATGTTGTAAACATTACTGTATCAGGAGTGCAGTTTGCATTCTGCATATTTCTGCATCCACCTTTATTACTTCTCTGGGTAGCTGAGTTTCAGTTGCTTCCTTTAACACAAAGAAACAGTAGAATGCCCTCATCTATGTGACGTCATCTGTATTTTGCGAATGCCTTACAAATAGTGTTTTCCTTTTCTTTTGGAACCAGACATTTATGGATAGATCAGTTGCTGTGATTTCCACATGTTAATCCCTTAGGCAAGGCCTTAGACCCACTTCTTGTATGAAAGTGATGACCTATCTGATTGGAGATTCTACTAGCGACTACAGACTACAGGGCTTTTAAATCCAGAAGGCTTCTCAAATTACAGATAGGAAAATGAGATCCCAAAACTTTAAGTTATTATTGTCAGGCCATAAAGTAATCATTTGATAATACTAGAAATGACACCTGAAATATTTAATTCTTAGATTGGTACTTTAGCTATCAGTATATCACATTGCTTTTTTAACCTCAGTTGACCAAACTGTCTCTTACTTAACCTCTCTTACAAATACCTATTTTCCATATATTAAAATGAGGAAATAATTCTTGAGTTTTGTTTTTCTGCCTGTGAGGAATACCATAAATTATTTTAATCTCCACTTTGAAGGTAGATAATCTGAGTCTTAAGGAAATTTTCCAGGCTACATTACTTATCAAACTTTACAGTATGAATTTCATAGGAAAATATAGACTTTTCTTAACTTCCATTCTCATACCACAAGCAATGAAACTGGTCAAAGAGGAAAATAATTTATGAAAGTTAATAAAGAAAGGTAATAACAGAATTTGGATAGATACCACGTGTCCTGACTCTTTTGTGGACTCTGTACTCCTGGTTTGGCCTAATGCTACAAGGAAAGTGTCAAAACCTTGGCCAAGTTCAATGCATATGAGTTGTACCCATGCAGCAGTTAGTCAGAAAGAAGAGGTAAAATCCAAGGAGATGGCAGTATACTACCTTTCCACTTGAATTACTCATTTTCAGAAAATCAGACTAAAAGTACAGTTAAGAAGCAACAAGGGCGAAAGGGAGATTTACTGCTCATTGAAATGGACTAGTAATTCTTTGTTCATCCTCATAAAAATCATGTAGTGCAGCAGGAGGAAGAAATTAAAGGAGCATTTAGAAGGCCAGTGGCAATGGTATATCATTGTAAAGAAGAAAGAATGAGAGTGTATTAGGTGAACCGTAGCACCAAGGAAAGAGAAGTAGATGTCCACTGTCCTCCTCTGATCTTGTATTATTCATCACAGGGAACTTGTCCATATAACAGAAAGTTTCTCCTTGCAGGGAGGGAAAATATTTTGAAAGAGACACATAAAATTTTTTATGTGTAATTCTTTATATGTATGTAAAAATGCATTTCTGGTGCCAGAAACAGAAGAGAAACCATATTATTTGTTAAAATCTTTAATTTTCTTGATAGCAGAATTGACAACAGATGTAACTGATTTAGATGAAAACGACTATTTTTGTTGTAACTCTTGAAAGATAAATATTTTTTATACATATTTTAATTTTAATAGATATTTTAACTTCCCCAAAGTGCTTTCATGTCTTTTATCTCATTCATCTATTTGTTGACAGATATTTAAGTGTCTGCTGTGTGCTGGGCTTGGTTCTAGATGCTGGTGATACATTGGTCAGTTAGACTTTACCCATGTCCCTGGAAAGTTATATTCTCACGGTAGAAAGGCAAACAGTAAACAATTAAATAAACAAGATGTTTTTGGAGAGTGATAAAAAAAACCAAATCAGATTGATAAGAGAATGAGTTTCTAGTAGGGGTCGATCTAGTTAGAGTACCACTGGACTACCGCTGTGGTGAGGGGACTCTAAAGGGAGAAGGAGCCAGCCAAGAGAAGGCTATTATTAGTTTCTCTTAAGAATTCTGAGAGGTGGGTGCCTGGGTGGCTCAGTTGGTTAAGCGACTGCCTTCAGCTCAGGTCATGATCCCAGGGTCCTGGGATCGAGTCCCGCATTGGGCTCCCTGCTCTGCGGGGAGCCTGCTTCTCCCTCTCCCACTCCCCCTGCTTGTGTTCCCTCTCTCGCTGTGTCTCTCTCTGTCAAATAAATAAATAAAATCTTTAAAAAAAAAAAAGAATTCTGAGAGGTATTTTGACCCTGCATTAATGTACCTGTTTTATAAAATAGGACAGTGACATACAGAATAAATGACCATCCAAGGGAGTACAATGCATTAGTTGCATAGCTGACTGAGTCCAGGCCTCTTCACTGTTTGGCCAACACCATTTTTGTTATATGAAAAATAAAGGACAAATTAAGATTTATAGTGTATATACGTTGGTAGAACAAAAGTAAAATAAAGATGCTCACTATTCTGGAATGATATATGTTTTTCTCATTCAGTATTACCAGATTTGTTTTCTCTTCTTTGTTTTAATGAAGCTTATATCCATTTGTGTATCATGAACCAGTGCTTTAGAATATCAGTTTTTAGGTTAAAAAAAATTCTAGTAAACTCAAATTAACAATTATGTTTATTTAAAAGTATATAGTTTACCAATAAAGAGAGGGATTTCAAAGTTGCATTATATTAGCAGGGACTCAATGTCAAATATTCATACTTCTTTATTAAAAGCCTAGAGTGTGCCCATCAACTGAACTATATTTTGAAAATCCCCCATGAAAGATGAAAGTGCCAGATACTCAGTTTCCCCAGCAAACCTCTTCTGGTTTGTCTAGGCCAATTTGATACATCACCCCAGATTCTGAATTAGGAACTAGTAAACCAAAGAGCAAGGGTGAGAATCCATTTTCATGGTAGATGGCATAGGGTCAAGAGGATTCACATTCCATGAGCAACAAAGGAAGCAAGGCTGTGCTCCTGCAGAGTGCTCAGAGCTGGTCACAGTGGAGTGCAAGGGGCAGCATCTGATATTCGGTGGCCAGCAGTATTCTCATAGGTTGGGATTTGGGATATGATTTTGACTACTGTCCTGGATCTTGGCTAGCTTTTTTAGGTTTGCTCAATTCTGAATCTACTAATCAGACTGTCCAATAATTCCTTGAGCAAACCAATATACTATCAATAAATGTCTTCTTTGGTTAAATACTTCAGAGGTGATGTCTGTTGGTTGCAACATTAAAATCATGTGTGGATGCAATTTCTGTAAAGGAAAATATTTTTTACAGATAGCAGTTTTATTAGAAATTTCAGGTTGGGGATAGGGCAGAAGGAGACAGATATATGAAGTTAAAATAAAAATCTCCTCAGGTAATTCTGGCGAATTCTGCCCCTGTTGAGAACCTCTGGATTAAGATCCTTTTATTGTTTTAAAGGTCACATAAATGATTATTAATTCATTGAGTCCTGAGGCAGAAACCAGGGAGGGGGAGAAGTCAAGGGAACATTGGGCTGAACCTTTGCTTTTGTGGGCACAAGGTCCAAGCATTACAGAAATGCATTGTGAGAACAAAACTGAGGAAGCTGGAGATTGATGGGAGATACCATATATAATCATAATATAAACTGATCTCAGTTATAAGTAAATGTTAAATATATATAAAAATATGAGTAAAATATTTTTTGAAAGTTTAGAAACATGTTTATAGCATATGTTTTGTGAAAAATATATTGAACACAATGAGAGATGATTAACAATTTTCTCTAAATGAAAGTATTAGTTTTCCTGGTTGTTTTGATACCTATAATTCAGAGTCTTATATTTGGGGAAAATAATAAAGCCTTTTAATAAACAAAAGTAACAAAATAATAACAAAAAGGTAATAAAAGTAAATAAATGCCCCTCCCTCTTCCCACACCTAAAAAAAGAGAGGAAAAAAGAATCCACCAGCCATATCCTATATGGTGAAAAGCCCAAACTATAAGTTTATGAAATAAATATAATTAAGAAGGGCGCCTGGGTGGCTCAGTTGGTTAAGCGACTGCCTTTGGCTCAGGTCATGATCTTGGAGTCCCGGGATCGAGTCCCGCATCGGGCTCCCTGCTCGGCAGGGAGTCTGCTTCTCCCTCTGACCCTCCTCCCTCTCATGCTCTCTGTCTCTCATTCTCTCTCTCGCAAATAAATAAAATCTTAAAAAAAAATAAATAAATAAACATAATTAAGAATAGTGCCGAAGTGTGAAGATGGCTTACATTTCTTTAACAATTTTCTACTTAGGAAAGGTGGTGGTTTGGGAGGTGTGAAGTATGTCAGAGAAAAATTCATTTGGGGGCAAATAATTGAAAACAACATCGTGAACTAAATGCAAGAGTGTGCATGCACTAAAGCTCATAAAAGCCCTGGGGAAAAGTGCTCTGGATGTGGCTTTTATTTTTTGAAACCACCTAAACATGCAAAACACAAGTTGAATTAGCAAATATGTGCTTGCCATTTCTACAGAGCAGCATCAGATACAACTTTTGACACTCTGCTCACTGTGATTGTAACAACACTTGGCATAGGACTTTACTTTAGGAAGCTAACAGATAATTAACTATTTGAACAGATCCATGGGCTAAGATAATAGTTTTGTCCTTAATAGGTGATTCTGTTACTTATGTAGGAAAAATTATATATTTAGAAGACACTGTAGTATTGCTATTTCTACCCTATCACTATTTCTTATTTATTTCTTTATGTTCCTGGTCCTGGATGATAATGATTTCCCATTCAGTATATTAACCACAGTATGTTAAGATTCTAGCCTACAATGCAGGTCCAAATGCAACCTTACTAAAGGAAAAAAATCGCAATATTAAGGTGTCCAGTTAAAATGTACTTATAATGCATTATAAATTTAAGCATTTCATTTCGTCAGCAGATTTGAGGTTTAAATAAGTACAGAAAGCTCTTGACAGCTATCAGAGGTTAAATGTAGTTAATATCCTCCTCTGATCCACAGGTCAAGGATTTGATTTGCATTACACCAGCTAGTGATTTAGATTAACAAAGTTTTATCTGGTAAGCAGTAGGAATCCATCAGAATGCCATAACGAAACAAGCAGTGTTATATGGACTCAAAGGTGTACTGGTTGAATTTCATGTGTCCAATCCTGGGAATACTGAGGTGGCTTCTTCTTCTTTTTTTTTTTTTTGACTTTTTTATTGTTATGTTAATCACCATACATTACATCATTAGTTTTTGATGTCGTGTTCCATGATTCATTGTTTGTGCATAACACCCAGTGCTCCATGCAGAACGTGCCCTTTTTAATACCCATCACCAGGCTAACCCATCCTCCCACCCCCCTCCCCTCTAGAACCCACAGTTTGTTTTTCAGAGTCCATCGTCTCTCACGGTTTGTCTTCCCTTCTGATTTCCCCCCCTTCATTCTTCCCCTCCTACTATCTTATTATTTTTTTTTCTTAACATATATTGCAATATTTGTTTCAGAGGTATAGATCTGTGATTCAACAGTCTTGCACAATTCACAGCTCTCACCATAGCACATACCCTCCACAATGTCTATCACCCAGCCACCCCATCCCTCCCACCCCACCCCCCACTCCAGCAACCCTCAGTTTGTTTCCTGCGATTAAGAATTCCTCATATCAGTGAGGTCATATGATACATGTCTTTCTCTGATTGACTTATTTCGCTCAGCATAACACCCTCCAGTTCCATCCACGTCGTTGCAAATGGCAAGATCTCATTCCTTTTGATGGCTGCATAATATTCCATTGTATATATATACCACTTCTTCTTTATCCATTCATCTGTCGATGGACATCTTGGCTCTTTCCACAGTTTGGCTATTGTGAACATTGCTGCTATAAACATCGGGGTGCATGTACCCCTTCGGATCCCTACATTTGTATCTTTGGGGTAAATACCCAGTAGTGCAATTGCTGGATCATAGGGTAGCTCTATTTTCAACTTTTTGAGAAACCTCCATACTGTTTTCCAGAGTGGTTGCACCAGCTTGCATTCCCACCAAGAGTGTAGGAGGGTTCCCCTTTCTCCACATCCCCGCCAACATCTGTCGTTTCCTTACTTGTTAATTTTAGCCATTCTGACTGGTGTGAGGTGGTATCTCACTGAGGATTTGATTTGGATTTCCCTGATGCCGAGCAATGTTGAGCACTTTTCATGTGTCTGTTGGCCATTTGGATGTCTTCTTTGGAAAAATGTCTGTTCATGTCTTCTGCCCATTTCTTGATTGGATTCTTTGTTCTTTGGGTGTTGAGTTTGATAAGTTCTTTATAGATTTTGGATACTAGCCCTTTATCTGATATGTCATTTGCAAATATCTTCTCCCATTTGTTGGTTGTCTTTTGGTTTTGTTGACTGTTTCTTTTGCTGTGCAAATGCTTTTTATCTTGATGAAGTCCCAACAGTTCATTTTTGCCCTTGCTTCTCTTGCCTTTGGCAATGTTTCTAGGAAGAAGTTGCTTCGGCTGAGGTCAAAGAGGTTGCTGCCTGTGTTCTCCTTTAGGATTTGGATGGACTCCTGTCTCACATTGAGGTCTTTCAACCATTTGGAGTCTATTTTTGTGTGTGGTGTAAGGAAATGGTCCAGTTTCATTCTTCTGCATGTGGCTATCCAATTTTCCCAACACCATTTGTTGAAGAGACTGTCTTTTTTCCACTGGACATTCTTTCCTGCTATGTCGAAGATTAGTTGACCATAGAGTTGAGGGTCCATTTCTGGGCTCTCTATTCTGTTCCATTGATCTATGTGTCTGTTTTTGTGCCAGTACCATATTGTCTTGTTGATGACAGCTTTGTAATAGAGCTGGAACTCTGGAATTGTGATGCCGCCAGCTTTGCTTTTCTTTTTCAACATTCCTCTGGCTACACGGGGTCTTTTCTGGTTCCATACAAATTTTAGGATTATTTGTTCCATTTCTTTGAAAAAAGTGGATGGTATTTTGATGGGGATTGCATTGAATGTGTAGATTGCTATAGGTAGCATTGACATCTTCACAATATTTGTTCTTCCAATCCATGAGCATGGAACGTTTTTCCATTTCTTTGTGTCTTCCTCAATTTGTTTTTATATTTTATAGTTTTCTGAGTACAGATCCTTTGCCTCTTTGGTTAGATTTATTCCTAGGTATCTTATGGTTTTGGGTGCAATTGTAAATGGGATCGACTCCTTCATTTCTCTTTCTTCTGTCTTGTTGTTGGTGTATAGGAATGCCACTGACTTCTGTGCATTGATATTTATATCCTGCCACTTTACTGAATTCCTGTATGAGTTCTAGCAGTTTTGGGGTGGAGTCTTTTGGGTTTTCCACATAAAGTATCATATCATCTGCAAAGAGTGAGAGTTTGACTTCTTCTTTGCCGATTTGGATGCCTTTTATTTCTTTTTGTTGTCTGATTGCTGTGGCTAGGACTTCTAATACTATGTTGAACAGCGGTGGTGATAGTGGACATCCCTGCCGCATTCCTGACCTTAGGGGGAAAGCTCTCAGTTTTTCCCCATTGAGAATGATATTCGCTGTAGGTTTTTCATAGATGGCCTTTATGACATTGAGGTATGTACCCTCGATCCCTATACTCTGAAGAGTTTTGATCAAGAAAGGATGCTGTACTTTGTCAAAAGCTTTTTCTGCATCTATTGAGAGGATCATATGATTCTTGTTCTTTCTTTTGTTAATGTATTGTATCACATTGATTGATTTGCGGATGTTGAACCAACCTTGCAGCCTAGGGATAAACCCCACTTGGTTGTGGTGAATAATCCTTTTAATGTACACTGAGGTGGCTTCTGATTGCTCTCAGAGCTGCTCTATAACAGAACACCCTTGTACTTGTTCCCAGATGGTGGTTCCCCATGAGTGCCAAGGTTAAGTCAATGCAGCCATGGGGGGTGGGGTGGTGGCAAGGAAACTGTTCTATTATCCACATTTATGGAATTCTCTTCTCAAGTAACAATCCCATTTCTCAGTGACTTAACATTCAACTGTTAATGTTCCATTTGAACATTTGCCTCATTATAGGAATTCCATCAATATAAATTTACCTTTACTAATAAGTCCCAGGTTTAATTGTCCCAGATTCTGCCAGGGATCACATTCAGAGAAACAAGCACATGTGACTAGAAGTAATTAAAAAAAGAAATTCTAAGCTTAACTTACATCTTTCAAAAAACTTTAAAGTAGACCCATTCAAAACACCCTGCAGTAGTTCTTATATATCTTTTCTCCAGTCCTGAAGTTCTCATACTCTTCATTGGCTGAAAACCCCCTCATTTTCCAAGTCCCACCCAAATCACTTCCACCTCAGACTTGAAAAACTGTTTTCTTCTCTCTTCTGTCCTCCCCTTCTTCCTCTCTCATGCTTTTATTATTATAACAGCTTCACCTGTGGGTAGGCTTTATCTCTTTTCTTTATCAGTTGTTCCTTTCCACCTTTGACATCTTCAGAAAATTGTTTGGCTGAGATATTCCCTCCCTCCTCAGAAGGTGGAGGAAGGTGAGGAAAACTTGACTGAACAGGTGAAGACTGGTGTGGGATGCTAGTGGGTGTTGGGAAGAGGAGGCTGAGATAAACTATGGATAATATTTTCTTTTTTACCCTGTTAGCCCTTTAAATGCATGTGATGATGCCAAACAGGGCAAAGATGTATTGATTCTTTTGGATTCTTTAAGTATCTTTCACTTACCATTTTATAGGCAATATTGCTGTTCTATTTTCAGTATTATTTTTGTAAATTCCATCTTTCATTTTATTTTCCATTTCATAAGAAAACAAACTCCATGAAGTCTGAACAGTAAAATGATGTTACGTGGAAACCAAAGGTCTGTGTTTTTTTTTTTTTTATAATCCTAACTTATATGTCCTCCAAGAAATGGCATAATAAGTGTGACCTAGGTAATTGTACAATACGTGCATGCCTTTTTAAAAAAAGATTTTATTTATTTGAGAGAAAGAGAGAGAGAGAGAGAGCACAAGCAGGGGGAGCAGCAGAGGGAGAGGGAGAAGCAGACTCCCTGCTGAGCAGAGAGCCCGATGCGGGGCTCCATCCCAGGACCCTGGTATCAGGACCTGAGCTGAAGGCAGATGCTTAACCATCTGAACCACCCAGGCGCCCCAATATGTGCATGCCTTAAGAGTCCCAGACACTAGAGTACTACTCTCTCCATTTAAATGCCTAAGTTTTAAGTTACTATTTTTGTTCAGTTTTATAGAAGTATCTTGACAAACTTATGTGATGGCCACTTCATTTTTTATTAAGTTTTTAATTTTAATTCCAGTACAGTTAATATACAGTGCTATATTGGTTTCAGGTGTATAATACAGTGATTCAGCAGTTCTCTGTATTACTCATTGCTCATCATAAGTGTACTCTTTAATCCCCTTCAACTAGTTCATCCACCCCCCCATCCACCTCCTCTGTTTGTTCTCTCTAGTTAAGAATCCTTTTTTGGTTTGTCTCTCTTTTTTTTTTTTTTGTTTTGTTTTGTATTTCTTTCTTAAATTCCACATTTGAGTGAAATCATATGGTATTTGGCTTTCTCTGACTGACTTATTTCATGTAGCATTATACTCTCTAGGTCCAACCAGGTCATTGCAAATGGCAAGATTTCATTCTTTTTGATGGCTGAGTAATATTCCATTGTGTATATACATATATATATATATACACACCACCTCTTTAACCATTCATCTATCGACAGACACTTGGGCTGCTTCCATAATTTCACTATTGTAAATAATGCTGCTTATAAACATTGGGGTGCTTGTATCCCTTTGAATTCGTGTTTTTGTATTTTGGGGGGTAAATACCCAGTAGTGTGATTACTAGATAATAGGGTAGTTCTATTTTTAATATTATGAGCAACCTCCCTACTGTCTTCCACAGTGGCCACACCAGTTTGCATTCCCATCAACAGTGCACAAGGGTTCCTTTTTCTCTACATCCTTGCCAACACTTGTTGTTTCTTGTGTTTTTGATTTTAGCTATTCTGACAGGTGTGAGGTGATATCTCATTGTAGTTTTAATTTGCATTTCCCTGATGATGAGTGAATTTGAACATCTTTTATGTGTCTATTGGTCATCTGGATGTCTTCTTTGGAGAAATGTCTGTTTATGTCTTCTGTACATTTTTTTAATTGGGTTATTTGTTTTTTGGGTGTTGAATTGTATCAGTTCTTTATATATTTTGGATCCTAACTCTTTATTGGCTATGTCATTTATAAATATCTTCTCCCATCCAGTAGGTTGTCTTTTAGTTTTGTTGATTGTTTGCTGTGCAGAGGCTTTTTATCTTGATGAAGTTTCAATAGTTTATTTTTGCTTTTATCTCCCATGCCTTAGGAGATATATCTAGAAATATGCTGCTATGGCCAATGTCGGAGAAATTACTGCCTGTGCCATCTTCTAGGATTTTTATGGTTTCAGGTCTCACAGTTAGGTCTCTAATCCATTTTGAGTTTATTTTTGTGTGTGGTGAATGAAAGTGGTCCAGTTTCACTCTTTTGCATGTTGCCATCAGTTTTCCCAACACCATTGGTTGTCCTTTTCCCATTCTAAATTCTTTTCCTTCTTTGTTGAAGATTAATTGGCCATACAGTTGTGGGTTTATTTCTGGGTTTTTTATTCTGTTTTATTGATCTATGTGTCTATATTTTTGTGCCAGTACCATACTGTTTTTTTTTTTTTTAAGATTTTATTTATTTATTTGAGACCGAGAGAATGAGATACAGAGAGCATGAGAGGGAGGAGGGTCAGAGGGAGAAGCAGACTCCCTGCCGAGCAGGGAGCCTGATGCGGGACTCGATCCCGGGACTCCAGGATCATGACCTGAGCTGAAGGCAGTCGCTTAATCAACTGAGCCACCCAGGCGCCCTTTTTTTTTTTTTTTTTAAGTACCATACTGTTTAGATGATGACAGCTTTGTAATGTAACTTTAAGTCTAGAATTGTGATACCTCCAGTTTTGTTTTTCTTTTTCAAAATTGCTTCAGTTATTGGGGGTCTTTTGTGGTACCACACAAATTGTAGAATTGTTTGTTCTAGTTTTGTGAAAAATGCTGTCGGTATTTTGATAGGAATTGCATTAAATCTGTAGATTGCTTTGGGTAGTGTAGACATTTTAATAATATTTGTTCCTCCAATCCATGAGCATGGAATATCTTTCCATTTCTTTGTGTCATCTTCAATTTCATCAGTGTTTTATAGTTTTCAGAGTACAGAGCTTTCACCTCTTTGGTTAGGTTTAGTCCTAGATATCTTCTTATTTTTGGTGCAATTGTAAATAGAATTGTTTTCTTAGTTTCTCTTTCTGCTACTTCATTATTGGTGTATAGAAATGAAACAGATTTCTGTACATTAATTTTGTATCCTGTACTTTTACTGAATTCATTTGTCAGTTCTAGCAGTTTTTTGGTGGAGTCTTTCAAGTTTTCTATATATAGTATCACATCATCTGTGAATAGTGAAGGTTGTACTTCTTTCTTACTGATTTGGATGCCTTTTATTTCTTTTTGTTGTCTGATTGCTGAGGCTAGGACTTCCAGTACTATGTTGAATAGAAGTGGTGAGAGTGGACATCCTTGTCTTGTTCCTAACCTTAGGGGAAAAGTTCTCAATTTTTTCCCTCTTGAGGATAATATTAGCTGTGGGTTTTTCATATATGGCTTTCATTATGTTGAGGTATGTTTCCTCTAAACCTACTTTATTGAGGGTTTTATCATGAATAGATGTTGTACTTTGCCAAATGATTTTTCTGCATATATTGAAATGATCAAATGGTTTTTATCCTTTCTCTTATGGATGTGATGTGTCATATTGATTCATTTGCAAATTTTGAACCATTCTTAAATCCTGGGAATAAATCCCACTTGATTATGGTGAATGGTTTCTTTAGTGTACTGTTGGCTTTGTTTTGCTAGTATTTTTGGGGGGGATTTTGCATCTGTGTTCATCAGGGATATTGCAGTTCTCTTTTTTTGTGGTGTCTTTATCTAATTTTGGTATTAGGTAATGCTAGTCTTATAGAATGAATTTGGATGTTTCCTTTTTTTTTTTTTTCTTTTGGAGTAGTTTGAGAAGAATAGGCATTAACTCTTCTTTAAATGTTTGGTAGAATTCACCTGTCCTTCTGGTCCTGGACTTTTGTTGGGAGGTTTTTTTTTTTTTTATTATTACTAATTCAATTTCATTGCTGGTTATTGGTCTGTTCAAATTTTTCTATTTCTTCCTGTTTCAGTTTTGGTAGGTTGTATGTTTCTAGGAATTTACCCTTTTCTTTTGGGTTGTCCAATTTGAGTCCTTCCTTCCTTCCTCTCTCGTCCTTCCTTCCTTCCTTCCTTCCTTGTTTATCAATTGTGTTGATCTTTTCAAAGAACTAGCTCCTGGTTTCATTGATCTGTACTATTGTTTTATTTAGTTTCTGTATCATTTATTTCTGCTCTAATCTTTATTATTTCCTTCCTTCACCTGGTTTTGGCTTTTGTTTGTTCTCCTTTTTCTAGCTTCTTTGGGCATAAACTCCTAGGTAGTTTATTTGAGATTTTTCTTGCTTCTTGTGGTAGGCCTGTATTGCTATAAAATTCCCTCTTAAACCCCTTTTGTTGCATCCCTAAAATTTTGGACTGTTGCATATTCATTTTCTTCATTTCTATGTGATTTTTTATTTCTTCTTTGATCTCCTGGTTGGCCTATTCATTGTTTAGTAACATGCTATTTAACCTCCATGTATTTGTGCTCTTTCAGATATTTTTCTTATGGTTGTTTCTTAGCATTGTTATCAGAAGAATGTATGGTATGACTTTGATCTTTTTGAACTTGCTGAGACTTGTTTTGTGGCCTAAAATGTGATGTATTCTGGAGAATATTTAACCCCTACCATTATTGTATTACTATCGATTAGTTCCTTTATGTTTGTTATTAGCTGTTTTTTGTATTTGGGTGCTCCCACGTTGGGTACATAAGTACAGAATTGTTATGTCTTCTTGTTGGATTGTCCCCTTTATTATTTAATGCCTTTCTTTTTCTCTTGTTATAGTCTTTGTTTTAAAGTCTTTTTGTCCAATCTAAGTATTGTTCCCCCAGCTTTTTTTGACATCCATTTGCATGATAAATGTTTCTTGGTCCCCACTTTCAGTAGATGTCTTTACATCTGAAATGAATTTTTTGTAGGCAACATATAGATGAGACTTGTTTTTTTTTTTCTTTTTTATCCACTCTGTCACTCTATGTCTTTTGATAGGAGAAATTAGTCCATTTACATTCAAAGTAATTATTGGTAGGTATGTTTTTTTTTTTTAAATTCGTTCTTTTTTTTTTTATATATATTTTATTTATTTATTTGAGACAGAGAGAATGAGAGAGACAGAGAGCACATGAGAGGGGGGAGGGTCAGAGGGAGAAGAAGACCCCCTGCCGAGCAGGGAGCCCGATGCGGGACTCGATCCTGGGACTCCAGGATCATGACCTGAGCCGAAGGCAGTCGCTTAACCAACTGAGCCACCCAGGCGCCCGGTAGGTATGTTTTTAATGCCATTTTGTTATTTGTTTTATGGTTGTTTTGTAGTTTTTCTCTGTTCCTTTCTTTTCTTGCTTTCATGGTTATTGGTTTTCTTTCTTAATATACTTGGATTTCTTTCTTATTCTTTTTTTAAAGATTTTATTTATTTATTTGACAGAGAGAGACACAGTGAGAGAGGGAACACAAGCAGGGGGACTGGGAGAGGGAGAAGCAGACCTCCTGCCAAGCAGGGAACCCGATGCGAGGCTCGATCCCAGGACCCTGGGATCAGGACCTGAGCTGAAGGCAGACGCTTAATGATTGAGCCACCCAGGTTCCCCTCTCCTTATTCTTTGTATATCTATTATTGTTTTTTTATTTGTGGTTGCCATTAGGTTTGTATATAACCTCTTTAGCATATAGCAGTCTATATTAAGTTGATGGTTGCTTAAGTTTGAACCCATTCTTTACTCCTCTCCCACCCACATTTTAGGTATATAGTGCCATATTTTAAATGCTATTATTTTATGAAACCCTTGACTGATTTTTACAATATACTAATTTTTGCTGCTTTTGTGTTTCCTACCTTTGTACTCTCACTTATGGTCTTTCCTTTCCACTCCATGAGTTTCCTTTAATATTTCTTGGTTTAGTGGTCATGAACTCCTTTAGTTTTTGTTTGTCTGAGAAACTATCTCTTCTTCTATTTTGAATGAGAGCCTTGCTTGATGTAGTATTCCCGCTACAGATTTTTCTTTGGCACTGAATATATCATGACACTGACCTTCAAAGTTTCTGCTGAAAAAATCTGCTGATAGCCTTATGGGGTTTTCCCTTGTATGTAACTGTTTTTTTTTTTTTTTAAGATTTATTTATTTTAAGATTTATTTATTTTAGAGAGAGTTAGCGAGTGGGGGTAGGAACAGAGGGAGAGAATCTCAAGCAGACTCCCCACTGAGCACCGTGAAGAAGAGGTTCTCTAGTGCCCTGCAATGCTATGTCCCATGTTACCCAGGACCTGGAGCTTCAGAGAGTATTTCCAATGTGTGTTTTATGTGCCCTGCCATTGCATCCTGGCGACTTTTTCCTTCAGATCTGTTGTTTGCAGAGGCTCTCTTTGTCAGTTTTGGGCTATATTTGGTCCTTCACTGAGTGGGGTGCATTTTAACAAGGTTGTGCTGGTCTGCTTGTGAAATGAGACCCCCCACTGCCACCATTGGAACTGAGGCCCTGGGTTGGGAGACACGGTGCTGTCAGGGTATGCACTGGTCTTTTGGGGGATGGGACCTACAGCACCAGGACTGAGGCAAGCATGGCTGGAGTGACTGGAAAGGGCAGATCCATTGAAGTATTGGAGTGGTATGGGGTGGGGTGGGGCTTGGTATAAAAATGTTAGGTAGTGAGTGTGTGTGCTTCACTGGTTCCCACAGGTGGCCTTGTATTTATATTGAGGAGTGGGGGAGGGAAATGGTGCCTATTAGCTCCTTTGTTCCTGGAAGTGTCTCCCTGAGATCTCTGCCTTTCTCAGCCAAGTTGAGATGAATAAATAAATGTCTCTCCCAAGTGCCCCAGGCATTTTTCAAACTGTTGCTTCTGTGCTGTATCTTTGCTGGCGGTTTGTCCTGGGACTCAGTTTCCTAACACCCTCCAGGCTCTCCCAGAGCTGAGCTTGCTGATTTCTAAAATTTTAGACTTTAAGTCCTCCTGGTTGTAAGAACTCATGAAATTCAGCCCCTCTCACTTTCAAAGCCAGATGTTAAAGGGATTCATCTTCCCTGTGTGCATTTCCCCTGTGTGATACTCTATTTCTCACCCTTCACTGTGCCCCTGGCTTACCCCCAAATACAGATAGCCACCTTCCTCTTCCCTCCCATACCACATCTCTACCCTTCCTATTTTCTTCATTGTGGACTCTTCTACCTTTAGTTGTGGAGTTTTTTCTGCCAGTCTTTGGGTCATTTTCTGGGCTATTTATGCTCATGTGAGTGTTATCTAGTTGTATCTGTAGGAGAAGGTGAGCTTAGGGTCATCCTGTTCTGCCATCTTCCCAGCTTCCCTCTGACCACTTCATTTTAATTTCCTCTCAGTGAATATCCTGTAGACCTTTAAAAAATATTGATACATACATTTTCACATGTATTTGAATATAAAACTCATTAGGCATTCTGAGAGGCTCAGTTCTGAGTTTGAGACTATTTACTTTTGGATGTATGCTTCAGGTTTAACTGGTGCTAGGGACTAGTTATGGTTCACAAGTAGCAGTGTATTCGCTACTGATCACCCAGGGGACATTTGGTAATGTTTTTACTGTTGGATGGGTATACTGGCACCTAAGGGGTAAAGGTCAGGAATGCTACTAAATATTCTACAAGGCACAGGACAGCTCCCACATCAGTTTTCCAGTCAATAGTGATGGGGTTGAGAAACCCTTGATAAAGATTTGTGAGGTGGTCTTACCAACTTTTTTCTCTATGCTTTTTCAGAGCAGACAGTATGTAAGACTTCAAGCTTGAGATTTTGATGCTTAGCTTCCCTTATGGAGCATTTCCCTCAAATATATATTTTCTAAAATGTATCTTTTAGGTGTCATGTTATAATGTAATCTAAGAGGGGTTTAATTAAGAGTATTTTAATCCAGTTATGATCAATGCAGAGCAATTCAATATTATTTTATTTTGATAAAAATATTTCTCATCATGTGAATATTATTTTGTATTTCTCCATTTAAAAAAATTACTCCAATATACCCCAGTGATGAATACTGAAAAACAATCTGAGTTTCATATAGCCTCTGAATATGAATAATATACTGGCAAAAGATTCTAAAATGTTTCAACTGATTATTTTTATCATATAGGCTATATTGCGACTTTTAACTATTTAAATAAAACTATAAGATGCTGGAAGTTAACTGTTACATAATTTATTAAATTTTTAATTGATTTTCCAGAAAGCATTTATTTTTCCATAGTATAAAGACTTTGAGATTTTTTTTAAGTACTGCAATTGAATGAAAATACTGATAACAAAGGTATATTGCTGCCACTAAAAACATTTGGATATCATGTCTTGTATACGTGTCTATGTGTAATAAGCTATTTTATTATGCAAGGCTGCTATGCATAGTTTAATTTAGCTTAGTTTATTGAATTATAGAATTACAGTAATCCTTTTCTATGTAATTTTGAAAGAGATAAAGAATTGTCCTTTTTTTCTAAAAATAAAATTAGAAGATGAAGGATGTTAGAGAACAATGCTCTATGTGCCACTTCATCTGCTTCCATATCAGATCTCAAATTTTACTGCTTAAATATCTGCTTAATGTGGGGTGATTGTATATACATGGGTTATCATATTAAACCATATTGTTTTAAATGTTTGCATATTTTAGTATAAAGCCTCAATAGTTCTGTGAAGGGAAATCTTTTATCAGAGAATCTGCTAGACTACTGGGAGCATTGATTTTAAATGTTACCCCTTCATTCCTTCCAAAGAAGCAGGTTCCAGAGTAGATATACTGTTTCAGGTTAACAGGAGGTTTATCAACCAGGTAAATCTTTCCTCTTCACTCTAACACCTGAGCACATGTAGTACAAATGGGTAACCAAAGAACTTGATGAATTAGAGATTTGAGTAATTTATACTTATTTGCTTGCAAGACTTTAGAGAAAGATTTCTTAAGAATTAAATGCCATCAACAATTAGGTCATGAGCAGAAAATCTATGTCAGCACACTTTTGCTGAGAGGTTTGGGCCAGATACTAGGTACATGCAGTACATGGATAATTTGTTCAGTTTTTTTGTATTATAGAACTAAGGAAAGTGGTAATAAGTTGTCACCACATAAAGCTTGGTTAGCTAGTTTCATAGCCCCTTGTAGATATAGTCCTACCTTATCAAAAATTTTAGGCAACATAAATCCAAGATGATCATACATTCAGAATGGTATAATTGTTATAATTATTATAACTGAGAAGTCATAGGAAAAGGAGATATGAGTTTTGTGTCCTACACATTGATAACTGCCTACAAAATATACATTAAATACTTTCTATCTTGCCTAGGGTTCCTATTTCCAACCCTAGGAAAGTGACCATGGCTGTTTTAAGCCAATCATGATAGTTTAGACCTATGATGTCCAAAACAATAGCCAGTAGCCGTGCCTGGTTTTTGAGCACTGGAAATGTGACTAGGCCAAATTAGGATATGCTGTAATTATAAAATTCACATCAGATATTGAAAATTTAGTGCAAAAAATAATGTGAAATATATATATATTTTTTAAGATTTTATTTATTTATTAGAGAGAGAGAGACAGAAAGAGAGGGAACACAAGCAGGGGGAGTGTGAGAGGGAGAAGCAGGCTTCCCGTAGAGCAGGGAGCCCAATGCGGTGTTCAATCCCAGGATCCTGGGATCATGACCCGAGCTGAAGGTAGACGCTTAACAACTGAGTCACTCAGGTGCCCCAAAATATTTTGTTATTTTTTAATGGTACTATCTTGAAATAATATTTTGGTTACATTGGGTCAAATAAAATATATTATTAAAATTGAACTCAATCTTTTTAGCTTTGTAAGTATTATAAAATTAAAGATTATATATGTGCTTTGTATTATATTTTTGTTGGATAGCAGTATGCAATGGTGAATTCTTTGAGTTTGTATATATCTTTTTTTAAAAAAGATTTTATTTATTTATTTGAGAGAGAGAGAGAAGGAGAGAGAGAGAGCACGAGAGGGGTAAGGGTCAGAGGGAGAAGCAGACTCCCTGCTGAGCAGGGAGCCCCATGTGGGACTTGATCCTGGGACTCCAGGATCATGACCTGAGCCGAAGGCAGTTGCTTAACCAACTGAGCCACCCAGGCACCCGAGTTTGTATATATCTTAAATAATCTTTATTTTGCCTTCAGTTTTGAATGAAGTAATTAAAAAAAAAAAAAAAGGTCCATCTGTCAGAAAGAAAAAAGGTCCATCTAGAACTATGGATCTCCACAAAGATGAAGAGCATTAGAAAGGCAATTAAGTATAATTATTTGTGGTAATATAATAGGGTAGGGTAAATGTAAAATAATTGATTTTTTATTAAAAAATCATGTTAGAAGATAATTGACAGCTTAAAACAAAAATAATAATGTATTATAGGGCTTATAACATAGAAACAAATGTATGACAGTAACACAAAAGCCAAGAAGGAGATAATTGACATATACTCTTTTGAGATTTTTATGCTCTATTTGAAATGGTGTAATACTACTAATAAAAAGGCAGGTTTCCAGCCGAGCAGGGAGCCTCATGTGGGTCTCAATCCCAGGACCCTGGGATCATGACCTGAGCCGAAGGTAGTAGTTTAACCAACGGAGCCACCCAGGTGCCCCGATATTGCTCACTTGAAAATGAACAACAATCATTCTTTGTGTATCCTCGTGGAGTTTCACTCTATCATGTGCATCCTAATCCACAGAAGATACTGAAGGTCACAGATGCAGCTATCTAGACCAGATATAACTCCCTCTATTTTGGAACTATTTGCTGAAATTTCTAGCTGTCTCCATTTCTCTGAACTCCAATTTCCAGCTCCTAAACTCAACAAGGCCACCAGACTCTGTTTGGATTCTCTTTGGTGTGCCCACAGTCTGAAAACTGCCATCAACCAGAAATCCTAAGTGATATTAGGGCTTACCATCTTTGTTTTCTTTTTCTCAAGGATAAGTCCTTTACTGTCACTGTCCAATGTATGAAACAGTTGCTTCATATACTTTTTCTGCTTTCTAGTTGTTTACCTTGGAAGGTTAAGGCCAATACTTATTTCTCAATCAAAGCAGGAAGCAAAAGTCATTTTTTATTTATTGAATGTTAGGTTAGGTATGTGTGCATGTTTGTGTGAATAACAGAATTGTTATAAATATTTATATTCAGATATTTGAATGAATATAACTTTTCTCCACATGATTGCTAAATTGGGTAAGGGTATGGGAACTTTCTAAGATATATTTTTGTAGAGTGGTTTTGCCATTTTCATTCACTACCAATGGATGCCAGTTCCATCTGCTCCATATCTATGATTGGTATCATCAGTTTTTATTTTGTTTCCATTCTATGCAGTGTGACTTTAACTTACATTTTGCTAATGGTTAATGATATTGAGCATTGTTTGTGTGCTGATTTTCCATCTGTATATTTTCTCTGGTGATGTGTCTGTTTAAATCATTCAAACATAATTTTAATTGAGATGTTTATTTCTCATTGTTGAGTTTTGAGAGTTCTTTATGTATTCTGGATACAAATCCTATACCAGAGCAAATATTTGCAAATATTTCACCCAGTTTGTGGCTCATGTTTTCATCCCCTTAACAGTATCTTTCAAAGGCTTATATATTTAATTTTGATAAAATTTAACTTTGCAATTTTTTTAACAGATCATGCTTTTTGTTTGTTTTACCTAAGGAAGATTTACCTAAGTCAAGATCACAAAATTGTTTCCTATATTTTTCTTGAAGTTTTCTAATTGTGTGCATTACATTTAGTTATATGATCCATTTTGAGTTAATTTTTGCTATGTATCATGTTCTGTTTTTTTAACGTATAGAGATCCAATTTTTCCAGCACAATTTGTTGAAATCACAACCATTTCTTTATTGAATTGCCTTTATATCTAGTCAAAAGTCAACTAATTATATTTGTGTAGGTTTATTTCTGGACTCTGTATTATGTTCCATCGATCTATATGTCTATCATTTTATCAATATTATACTAACTAGATTATTCAACTTCTTGGTAAGTCTTAAAATAAGGTAGTGTAAGTTCTAAACTTCATTTTTTATTTTTGTTTATGCTTTTCTAGTTACTGTGTCTTCCCAAATACATTTTAGAATTAACTTGATAATCCAATCTTAATTGGTTTTTTTGAGGGGGAACTGCTTTGAATCTATGTATTATTTTGGAGAGAGGTGACATCTAAGCAATATTGAGTTTTCCAACCCATAAACACATATTTCTCCATTTGTGTCTTCCTGATTTATTTCATGTTTTATAGTTTTCACTAACAAGTCTTACATATATTTTATTAGATTTGTATATAAGCACATTGTTTTCAGCACAATTACAAGTAGTGTATTTTAATTTAAATTTCCAATTGTTTATTAGTTATATAGAAATAACTCACTTTTGTATATTGACTTAGTATTCTACAACCGTGTTAAACTCACTTATTATTTTTAATAATTTTGCTGTAGATTCTTTGAAGTTTTCTATGTAGACGACATGTTGTCTGTGAATGGAAACAGTTTTAGTGCTTTTTTCCCAACTTGTGTGTTTTTAATACATTTTTTAACCCTACTGTATTGTTAGAACTTCCCATAGTATGTTGAATAGGAGTGGTGAGGACATTTCTTATTTAGTCCAAATCTTAGGTGAGAAGAATTTAGTCTTTAACCATTAAGGACAATGTTACCTGAAAGATTTTGTGAGGATATCCTTTATCAGGATGAGGACACCCCCTTTTACTCATGGTTTGCTAAGAGTTTTTGATCATGAATCAATGTTGAATTTGGTCAAATGCTTTTTCTGCATCTATTGAGATCAGGAGTATGTTGGTAAATGTTTGACAACTGACATTCTGGGGAGAAGAAAACTATGAATAGTGCTCCTATGAACATTCACGTATAAATATCTACTTACATATCTGTCTTCAAGTCACCCCAGTTTTCTTCTGATTAGTGTTAGTATGACATGGTCTTTTTCATGCTTTTATATTTAACTATTTGTGTTTTTGTATTTTTGTAGGCAGCATATAGTTGGGTTTTGCTTTTTTAACCCATCTAAAAAAACAAACAAATATTTGTTTTAAATTTATTTGAGGTGCTTAAGTCATTTGTATTTAATGTGTTATTGATATTCTTTAGTTTAAATATACCAGGCATCTAATTGTAGTCTATGGTATCATCTTTTTCTTGCACCATTTTTTCCTTTTGTCCTGCCTCCTTTTGGATTAATTTTATCTCTCTTATGATTCCTTTTTTTTTTGATCACTTAAGGTTGATGAACTATAAAACATGAAATAAATCAGGAAGACACAATGGAGAAATATGTGTTTATGGGTTGGAAAACTCAATATTGCTTAGATGTCACCTCTCTCCAAAATAATACATAGATTCAAAGCAGTTCCCCCTCAAAAAAACCAATTAAGATTGGATTATCAAGTTAATTCTAAAATGTATTTGGGAAGACACAGTAACTAGAAAAGCATAAACAAAAATAAAAAATGAAGTTTAGAACTTACACTACCTTATTTTAAGACTTACCAAGAAGTTGAATAATCTAGTTAGTATAATATTGATAAAATGATAGACATATAGATCGATGGAACATAATACAGAGTCCAGAAATAAACCTACACAAATATAATTAGTTGACTTTTGACTAGATATAAAGGCAATTCAATAAAGAAATGGTTGTGATTTCAACAAATTGTGCTGGAAAAATTGGATCTCTATACGTTAAAAAAACAGAACATGATACATAGCAAAAATTAACTCAAAATGGATCATATAACTAAATGTAATGCACACAATTAGAAAACTTCAAGAAAAATATAGGAAACAATTTTGTGATCTTGACTTAGGTAAATCTTCCTTAGGTAAAACAAACAAAAAGCATGATCTGTTAAAAAAATTGCAAAGTTAAATTTTATCAAAATTAAATATATAAGCCTTTGAAAGATACTGTTAAGGGGATGAAAACATGAGCCACAAACTGGGTGAAATATTTGCAAATATTTGCTCTGGTATAGGATTTGTATCCAGAATACATAAAGAACTCTCAAAACTCAACAATGAGAAATAAACATCTCAATTAAAATTATGTTTGAATGATTTAAACAGACACATCACCAGAGAAAATATACAGATGGAAAATCAGCACACAAACAATGCTCAATATCATTAACCATTAGCAAAATGTAAGTTAAAGTCACACTGCATAGAATGGAAACAAAATAAAAACTGATGATACCAATCATAGATATGGAGCAGATGGAACTGGCATCCATTGGTAGTGAATGAAAATGGCAAAACCACTCTACAAAAATATATCTTAGAAAGTTCCCATACCCTTACCCAATTTAGCAATCATGTGGAGAAAAGTTATATTCTTTCAAATATCTGAATATAAATATTTATAACAATTCTGTTATTCACACAAACATGCACACATACCTAACCTAACATTCAATAAATAAAAAATGACTTTTGCTTCCTGCTTTGATTGAGAAATAAGTATTGGCCTTAACCTTCCAAGGTAAACAACTAGAAAGCAGAAAAAGTATATGAAGCAACTGTTTCATACATTGGACAGTGACAGTAAAGGACTTATCCTTGAGAAAAAGAAAACAAAGATGGTAAGCCCTAATATCACTTAGGATTTCTGGTTGATGGCAGTTTTCAGACTGTGGGCACACCAAAGAGAATCCAAACAGAGTCTGGTGGCCTTGTTGAGTTTAGGAGCTGGAAATTGGAGTTCAGAGAAATGGAGACAGCTAGAAATTTCAGCAAATAGTTCCAAAATAGAGGGAGTTATATCTGGTCTAGATAGCTGCATCTGTGACCTTCAGTATCTTCTGTGGATTAGGATGCACATGATAGAGTGAAACTCCACGAGGATACACAAAGAATGATTGTTGTTCATTTTCAAGTGAGCAATATCGGGGCACCTGGGTGGCTCCGTTGGTTAAACTACTACCTTCGGCTCAGGTCATGATCCCAGGGTCCTGGGATTGAGACCCACATGAGGCTCCCTGCTCGGCTGGAAACCTGCTTCTCCCTCTCCCACTTCCCCTGCTTGTGTTCCCTCTCATGCTGTCTCTCTGTCAATTAAATAAATAAATAAAATATTAAAAAAAAAAGAGCAAGTGAGCAATATCAGCCTTTAGTATCCACCCACTTCTAGATACGCTCCTTATCCTAATCTTGGAGGTCAGGTCCACATATACACTCTGTACGACGTGCTGATAAGCATTGTCCTCTCTAGCCATTTTCCCATCCCAACCAAATCAAACCTTCTTTTCTCCAAGGGCTCTGATAACATCATCTAACCACAGAAAACATGCTACTAAACAAACTTATTTGAATAAAAAATAATTGATCAATAAACATTATAAACACTAATGAAGACAGTGTAGTATTGGCAAAAAGACAGAAGAATCAATGGAACCACATAGAGAGTAAAGAAATAGACCTACTGAATATGGCCATTTGATTATTGACAAAGTTGCAGAGCAATTAAACAGAGAAGATTGGTCTTGTTAATAAACAATGTTGGAACAATTGGTCATCTGTTTGCAAACACATAAACCTGGACTTAAACCTTATTCCCTATATAAATATTAATACAAAATGAATCGTATATATAAATGTAAAACATAAATCTGTAAACTCTTAATAAAAAAGCAGAAGAGGCAATCTTTTTCACTTGGGGTTAGGCTAAGAAATTTTAGAAATGGCTCTAAAAACATAAACCATAAAAGAAAAACAACAGAAAAATTGGACTTCATCTAAATTAGAAAATTTTCTTTGCTAATCTGTCAGGAGAATAAAAAGCCAAGTTACAGACCAGGAGAAAATATTTCCAAGTCATATATCTGACAAATAATTTATATCCAGAAAATATAAAGACTTTTTAGAGCTCAACAATAAGGAAACAACCCAATTAAAAAATGGTCAAAAACTTGTACAAATATTTCACCAAAGAGGATATAAATATGGAGAATAAGTGCATAAAATACATTCAACATGATTTTCCATTAGGAAATTTTAAATTACAACCCAAATTAAATACCATTACACACCTATGAAAGTGGCTAAAATAAAAAATATTGACAATATCAAGTGTGATGATGATGTGGAGCAACTGCACCTCCCATATATTGCCGGTAACACTGCAGAATGGTGTGGCCACTTTGAAAAACAGATTGACAGTTCCTAATAAAGTGAAAGAAGACATGGTTCATATATACAATGGAATATTACTCAGCCATCAGAAAGGATGAATACCTACCATTTGCATCAACATGGATGGAACTGGAGGGTATTATGCTAAGTGAAAGTTAAGCAGAGAAAGACATCATACGGTTTCACTCATATGCGGAATATAAGGAATAGCACAGAGGACCATAGGGGAAGGGAGGGAAAACTGAGGGGGAAGAAATCAGAGAGGGAGACAGACTATGAGAGACTCTTAACTCCAGGAAACAAACATAGTTACAGAGGGGGTGGGGGGACAGGGTAACCGGGTGATGGGTATTGAGGAGGGCATGTGATGTGATGAGCACTGGGTGTTATATGCAACTAATGAATCATTGAACACTACATCAAAAAGTAATGATGTACTATATGTTGGCTAACTGAACATAATGAAAAAAAACTTTATTTATAATAGGCGAAGCCCTGCTGGGGGTGGGGGACAGCAGCAGTTGCTGAGTGGGGTGAGGCTGAGAGTGTCCAAGGCTGTCTCAAGAGGGGACATCACAGGGAGGTAGAATCAATAGGGAGCCAAGGCTCCATGCCCCTAGCACATGCTCCATTGTCCCATTGAACTTCTCTTGCACAACAGAAATTCAAAGATAAAATTATTAATAATTAAAAAAATAATATGGTGGCTGCAGAGCATTAAAGCCCAGCCTGGGGCTCCCTTCTGAGCATAAGGCCAATGTGACTGCACTGGCCACACATCTGTGAAACCAGTCTTTATTCCAAATTATGTCCCTATAAAGAAATATGCACATGTTCCCCTTAAGTCCCTTTCTCCTTTCCATTGGAGGAGATGAGCGCTTGAACAACTATCTTCATCCCCAAACAGAGCCACCTGGGGTGAAGATAGTAGAGCTCCCCTATTAGTAAAGGATCCTTTATCTGTGGATATTATATGAAAGAGAAATGAACTGAATTATTTCAGTCTCCGTATTATTGATTACTTTGTGATAGCAACTCAACTTGTCCTTAACTAATACATTTTCCTTCCTTATCTTGACTAAAACCAGTTTCATTAAGAATAAATTATGTGTCCTGGAGGGTTTGAAGAGAGAAAAAGAGGGAGATGTCTTTCAAGCTAAATATACTCCCAAGGACTTTGGGAGAGAAAGAATTGGTGTATAAACGAAAATGAGCCGCTTTTTGTGGCAGCTCCCTGCAGACTGTATATTAGGTGCTGAGAAGGGCACTAAAACAGCAGAAGTGGCAAAACTGAAGGGACTCTGAGGACTGACACAGAGCATGTTGTTGTGGTAGTTGGTGTTGACTGATGAGTGTGGGCGTTTCTACCATCTTGGAGGGAAGCAGAGGAATAGAGCTGACTTTCCCACATTTCAGTGGGGATTGGGGAATATAAGTCATTGATTGAAAGAAAATAGTGAAAGCAATTTTTATTCACACACACCTGAACTTAATGGCTTTTGGTTTATACCCACTACAGGTATAAAATCTTCTTCCTATTTTTTATTCTTAAAAGTGTTAATTCAAAACAAGTCTTAGAGAAATACACAAGAAATTCTCTGCATGTTTTTGGGGAGTCTTTGTTACATATTTAGTTTTATTTTCTTGCTTTTTGTTTTATTTTAAGGACTTATTTGGCCCTGTTCATACATGTAATTAAGGAATCATATATAGAATATAATTTTTAGTAGAAATGAGAATACCATAACCTATTAGCATACTAATATTTCACATGCCTTTTGTTTCTCTAGTTCATTGACTATTAAATAAACATGTATGCATATATTCATTCAACAAACATTCGAGGATTATCAACCATGTGCCTGCTAGATTCTGATATAGATTTTCCAGTTCTTGTCTCTTTTAGAAAAAAAAAAATAAAACAGAATGGAAACATGTTTGATATTTTGCCTGAAGACACAATTATTTATGATTAATATTTGATAAAATTCTAACATGGATTTTGGAGTGCCCATTAAGTTACCAGAGACTGCTACTTGTTTATCTTCAGTGACATGTAAGAGTTCCTGAGAAAGAAGGGATGCGTACACCCAAAGTTAGATCTATCACTCACCTTTGACACAGTAGACAGTGATATATGTTAGAACTTTCAGAAACGTGAGTTGGAATTCTGAGACAGCATTAAATTGGTTTGAAATGTAATTATCTTTGTCAGCAGACACAGCATACTATATTGGGTAGCAGCTCATCAGAAACAGTTACTGTAAAATGTGTGGTCCCCTAGGGCTCTATTCTTGTCCTTTTATTTTTATATTTATATGCTTCTCATGGCAGTGTCATTAATAGATCTGCATTTGATTATCATATCTATGCCAGTATTAGTCAGATTTACTAACTGGTTCTTGTAGAATCAAGTCATATGACTTCCCAACTCCCTTTCTGCTTGATAAGGACTTAGAATTGTATGATAAGGATAGTTCCTTCAAAAGAATGTTCATAAGGAAGGACTCATTGACCTATCTAAATTATTTTGTGGATTTTTTTCTTCTTTGCACTTTCCTTCAGCTAGATTACATGACTTCAATAAAAAAATTATATTAGAGGATACCATGCTGCCCTTATTAGCAGTACTCTTATTTTTATGTGACACAGGAATTTCATGTAAAATTGTTTTCATTGTATTATCAATAAAGATTGTGCATCATGATTTCTTTACTCTGAAATTCTATAATTTTGGAACCAAATGCAGAGTTATATAAATCCAGTGGGACTATCCAATTCTATCACATTATAATAGAGTCACTAATGGAAATGTCCCTACAGCAGATTTTATCATTCTCAAGGTTTGAAGTGATTACAAAGTGTGATGGGGAATATAATGTGTTTTTAAAAATAATCTCACAGTAAATTCTATGGTAGTTCTATTGAGCTTATAGGTCCAAATTTCAACGCTTAAGAATGATCTTTAAGAATCCCTTTTCAGCTTTATCTCTCAATTTTATACTTATTTGTATGAATGAATCTTATGAATCTGTCAAGGTGGTTATTGGGTTATCTCCAAATAGAGGGTGACTAGATATTCCCAGATTAACCTTGCTTTTTTCCGCCCTTAAAATATGTTAGATGAGTGCCTCTCTTTTAGTTTTGAGGCCACAAAGACTATAACTACAAGAGGAATCAGATATTCCTTCATTCTAGAGTGAGGTGTTTCTTTATCTCTGCAGTTCACCTAAGAGATAGTAATGCTCAATCTAGGAGGACTCGCCCATCAGCCATGTCTAAGCTATACCAGAAGAAAATTGAGATGAGGAGTACTAAGTGGCCAGCCAATGCCAGCACTATGGGAGCTATAGTTGGAGAGTTCAGGCAGAAGCACTTCTGTGGAATCTACAAAATTCCCCAGTGAAAGAGAAAATAGCCATGACTCAACAGTTATCCAGAGGGTACCAATGTCACATTATAATGCTACCATCTATATAAAAATAAGTTCTTTATTCCTAATTTCTCTCCTCTAATCCAGGTTTCCAAGGTCCTGGAAATAGTTTAAATTGGATAGTAGTTTAAAGTTATCAAAGTATATTGGACTAGCCAGAGTTCAGGGGTTATTTGAATGAACTGGCCATTTCAATTATCTATGAGTGACTAAAAAATATAAGGGACTTGTCTGAGATTTTATCCCAGGGACAGTGATAAATAGATCCACTGAGTGAGCTTGCAAACCAATAGTGAGAAAAAATAAACTTGGGTCTTTCAATGACATCCAGCTCATCCAGTAAATGAGTTGTATTCTTTATAGTCCTTTTCCCATTCTCTGTGCCCAGATCAAAATTCAGCTTCCAAAATGAACTTTCAATTTGAAGTCTTTTCTCACTTTCTATGATGAATCTTTTCTCAAGATACTTTGAACTTCTGTCACACTGACCTGTTTTTATTGATTGGACTGCTCAATAAAAAATAGCAAGCGTTAAACATGCAAACAGAAGTACAATGAATGTATCAAAGGAGTCAGAGTGCTATTGGACTTAATAATCAGACTCAATTTGATGCAGGACTTCTTGAGGAGGTGATCTTAAGGTGAGGGGTGAAGAATGAATAGATGTTAGCACGTGAAGACATAAAGATAGTGTGATTCAGGAAAAAGGAGGCGATTGAGGAACTAAAAAATTATTATTTCTAAAGTAGAGGGAGTAAAAAGAATGAAAATACTAGGGAGATAGGCATGGAGTTAATATAGGAAAAGATCACTGTAGTCCTTGTATAACAGAGCTTGGGTCTACTTATATCCAGTCACTTCTCTTTTGGTAACAAAATACCTAATTTGTAGCTGGGCATACATTGGAATAAACACTGTATTTCCTCATCTCCTTACTACTAGGTGTGGCTTTGATTAAATTTAGGACAATGTGGTGTAAGGAAGTGAGATGTCCTTCACAGGAGAGGCTGTTCTCCCTTCTCTCTTTCCTATATTCTGCATTTTAGAATATGTTTGGGGTTGTGAACCAGCTTGGATCATGGAAGCAAGGGTGTAGTCTACATATAGCAAAGCAGCAATGTAGAAGGATTCTGGATGCCTTGATGATCCTGGAAGTAGTGCTTCCATTACGATCCTAAGCTGTCTTCCCCAGACTGTTAAATTAGGAAGAAATTAGTTTGATTTAGTTTAAGTCACTCTTATGTTGGGTTTTGTTACCCAAAATTTAGCCATCTACCTATCAAAACAACATATTAAACATTCTTTTACTTTATCTTATGGGCAAGCATTTAAGTGCTTTATGCAAATAAGAAAAAAAGACTAAAGACAAGAAGATGGTTTGGGGAGAGGACAGAAGGAGGCCAAAGATAGCATTTTCAAATGAATGAATAATTTATATGGTACAATGAGCAATACAATTTAATAAATAGAATAAGCAGTGTGTACTCAAATAACTACAGAAAGCTTCAAAGAGTGGAACTTGGTCTGGAGTATAGGAAAAAAAGGAAGACAGTTTTAGAAAAAAACTCCTTTGTGTGGTGGCAAAGGGGATCAGAGAAACAGGATTTCAGTGTTGAGGAGTGATTGGGACTGAGGACAGATGATATTAAAACTCTGAATGTTGGAATAAAATGAACTTGTAGAGGAAATCCATGATGAATCATGATGTAAATACTTGAGAGAACTGACACATCTGTAGTAGAGTTTTATAAATATCAGTCTGGTAGTATTACAGTTACTGACTCCATTCTGTGGGCGGAGGGGGGTGGTGTGCATCGACCACAGACGAGTACCCAATGCAATATGTTGGAAGGCTAGAAGAAGATACAACTTTAATAGCATCTAGTTTGCATAAAAACTCAAACTTTTTTCATATTTGATGTAAAGAGCAACTCTGGCACCCATTCTTGGACAAAACGTCAGGAAGTCACAAATTACATACTGTATGTGAGGTATTCTAAGGGCAGGAGGAGGATGCTCCACATTATCTTCTGGTACACTCAATTGTTGACTTGCTTTCCATGTCTTACTACATATTGTAGTTTGTGGGTATCCAATTATGAAGATTGGTATATTATTTTTTTCTGGTTTTACCTAACTTAACTCTCCAAAGATTACTGATGAATTAAAAGAATCCTATAGAGAAAGCTCATATTGAAGGCAATACTAATAAAGCTAGCACAAGTAAACTATAAGAAAATTGCAGAGTTGGAAATTCTTTTACCTTTAGTTCAAGTTTTTTGTCTGGGTATTATCAGGTGAAAACAGAGATGGTCTTGATGTAATCAATTTGAATCTGTCATTAAGTATTAAACCAAAACTTTAAAATATGAGTGTATAAAATCATATGTCTTTGAGGATGCAGGAGGATGCAGGAGGCTTAAGGACTGAGTGGCTATTTCTGTGGATTCCAGTTTTTTATTTTTCCCTAAAATCATGGGCCTTTGTGTAAGTAGGTGATGCAATCGCCTAGAATTCAAATGGAGAGAGTAAGAATTAGAATAAGCATGGAAAACTGGTAGATTGTAGGTCTATTTTGATTCCTTCATGATAATGCTCAAAATGTTTTATCAACCATAGCTAGCAGTTTCTTGGACTGTGAATACATTATTTTAATTTTTTACCTTCCAGTTAGTCAATCTCTGTTTGAAAACCTTCTGTGATTTTAATCTTGGGCTCTGGACTTTTCCTGGGTTTTCCCTGGATGTCTTAGTTTAATAGAGTATTGTGATAGAATATTAAAAAACTCAGGAAAGCTTCTCCACCCAGCAATACTCACACTCATTGTTACGAGTTTTTATGATTTTTGGATTTCATGTCTCCTACTTTATATACTGATTTCTTTGAATTATATTTTCAGTTGATCAGGATACAGTGAGAACTGTGTAAATTCAAATACTCTAGTCAAAAGAGGCATATATATAGAATGGGGTTTTCTTTATAAAGGCAAGTATTTCCCAAAAATATACATGAGTTAGGCCATGGCCATTGTTTTAGTTCGTTTGGGCTGATATAACAATATACCATAGATTGGGTGGCTTATAAACAACCGAAATTTATTTCTCACAGTTCTATAGACTGGGAAGTTCAAGATCAAGGCACTAGAAGATTCACTGCCTGTTGAGAGCTGCTTTTGGCTTATGGATGGCTATCTTCTGGCAGAAAGGGTAAGAAAATTCTCTGGGATCTCTTTTATCAGAGGACTGACTCCATTCATGTGGGCTCCACCCTCATGACCTAACTACTCACAAAGGCCCACCTCCCAATAACATCACACTGGGGATTAGGATTTCAACATATGAATTTGGGGGGTACACAAACATTCAGTCTATACCAGTTACCCTTAGTTTGCTCACTATCATTTTGGTGTGCAAGGAGTTAAATTACATATTCTAGCCTACTACGGTCAATAGGGCCCTATCACTCAGTTTAGCTACCTTTCCCTGCCTCTTTAGATGTTGGAATTGTAAGTAGAAGAAATGGTTAGATTATGAATATTTTTTGTGTTTTGTTGATAATTCTTTGTGAAATCTATTACACAATAATTTAGAGAGATATACAGTACCCATTCATATGTGAACAGTGAAAATCAAACAGAAAAATCTGTATGTTTATTTTAAATTAAATACACTGTCTAATTACTTTTAATTTATAATGGACCAAAGGTAATCTGGACATGAATTTGAGGAGATGAATCTTCTAGGAACAGGAGACTGGAAGCACATTCCAAGCTGAAAGTCTATATTCACCTTCAAATTTGGGAAATTCATTTCCTCTATATAAACAAGCCTATATAAAACTAAAAGTGATATGAGAAGGAACCAAAGATAGACTTCTGTTGACTTTTAGCACATTATTAAAGTAAATTTTGCAACATCATATTAAAACAAGTACAACTAGAATCTTCAGAGACCATTTGGGGACAAATAACATCTGACCTATGTGATTAAGAAAAGCAGTCCTCATACTTTGTTGTCTCCATCTTGCTCTCTGACTTGTTTACCTGTAAACTATTGTTCTGATTATTTTTTAGACAATCTTATAAAGGTCTTCCCTGAAAAAATCACACACACACATGGGTGTGTGCACGCCTCAATGTATGTGATCAAAATGAGCATTTTTCTTCCCACTGCCTGGGAAGATCACATTCAATCATTAGTATTTACATAGCACTTGCTTCCATTGAATTCTGAGAGCAGAGGGATTCTGTTTTAAAGTCATTGGTAAGACAGTTTGTTTTTCCATGAACATACTGAAATTATGCACTGGGCAAATTAGTGAATTTTACCAAATATGTCTCAAGGATAAATATAGCAATTTTCACAGTGAATGTTTTCCATCTCTCAGGAAATCTATGTTTGTCATGAAATGACAAGTTTTTTTAGAGGGTTGGGCGAATGGGGCGATTGCCTTTGCAAACTGATTTTGAATTTCGTTAAATAACAAGGCAAACCTGAAAAATATTTTATATTAAATGAAGTACTTAAGCATGATCTTTTTGGTGGAAAGCAAATGGAAAGAATTTTTAACACATCTACTGAAGAAACAGATTTTCCTTTTCTGCTCCAGGGTGATCATTATAAACCATAACTTTAAAATTTTAAATTATGAAAAATATCTCATCTTGGGAAGTTCATGTGAATTTATACCAATAAACTAGTCTTGTAATGTTGTAACAGAGAATTAGTGTACTTTTATAAGACTATAACTTCACTATTTCTCTGTGCAGTGATGCTGGAAAATAATCAGGATTAAAATATAACTTGACTTATAGTGCAAATGGCATAAAATGTTTCATATTTATATGAATAAAATAGACGGAAAAGTACCTAAGATTTTATGCCTACTTACAAGCATATAAATAATAAAAAATCCAAAGTGTACAGATGACCTAAATTACTTTCTCACCAGTCAGCTCTGTGAAAAGACCCAGATCTTCAATCCACTTATTAAAGCCATGGTGAAGGTTAACTTTGAGAGAGCTAATATGCTAATTATATGAAAATACTACAGGGATGTGAGCTGAGAAATATTGAAAACAATGGCTGTGACAGAGTTCTCACAATTATTTATTTCACTAAGAAAGATTCTTTCTAGTCGAATTTTTTTTAAAGCAACAAAACAATGTTGATGTGTTTTGTAAATTACACCCCAAATCAAATAGAAGGTGCAAAGCTTTCATTTTCTTTCCATCTCCCTGCCATCTATGAATTTCTTCTGTTTTGTTTGATCTTTATATGAAGACTGACAATTAAATGGTGTCAAAGCAACCTGTTTGCTTTCCTTCTGCCCATTTCTCTTATTTATGTGACAGCTGGCTTAGTGGCGCTTTCCATTGTAGCTATTTTTCTTCATGCCAAATCTCCGTAGATTTTAATGTGGTTAGCTGTTTAAGTTTGACACCATGGTGTGGTTAATTTGTGTTTTAAGTCAATCTCTGGTTAGAAGGTCTAATTAAGACACAGTTCTTAATGCAGAAAGGAAAGGGCAAGAAAAGACCAGCACTTTTTTTTTTCTCCTCAAATCTCAATGTCAATCAGAAATCATGTTATATGTGGCTCTCCTATCATATCCATGTGTAACAGAAATTTGATTGACCAGAACATTTTTGTAAATTGGTGTAATTTGTCATGAGCTTTTAACAAGGATTCTGGCTGACAGCTTAACAAAAGGGATATCAGACGACCTAAAGAGTAGTCATAATAATTATCATTTTTATATAGGGCAATAATAGGACAACTGACCACAAATGCATTTAATTACATATTTTCTCTCACTGATCTACTACCAGTGTTTAACTGTCTCCTATAAAATAGGTCCTATCCATATGTAATTGATCATGATCAACAAAATTCCACAATGGTTGTTTCAATAATTTATATTACTAATTCATTATTATTTCCCTAGCGATTGGCAGAATTTTGCATTTACACCTAGAGGATGTTTGAGATTCTGCATAACCCAGGTTTATTTTCTGGGTATTGCAAAACGCAGGATGTTCCCTTTAATAACCTGAAATTTTAATAAGGGCCTAAGAAATAGTTGAAAAAGTGAGTGAACTTGTATTTAAATTAGGTCTTTGAGAGCTTGGAGATTCTGACTTGGTGAACTCTAATTAAATCCCTTAAGGCCACCAGGTCTGCCTCCCTAGTTCTTGATGGTAAAAGTAGGGTCTTCAAAGAGTCCCTTGGCAGTATACAAGTGGAGGGAAAAAATCCTGCAACCCATCGCTACAGCATTTTATAAAGCTACAATTCCAAAAGGAGTACCAGACTATGGGAACAATGGAGACAAAAACCTGAGAACTAGTAAAGTAAGGAAAGCAGAGGAAAAAGAATTTGGAAAGAGCAGTAATTCAAGAACACTCATTCAGACTGCAGTAGGGGCGTATAGCAAGACAAAGGAGCAAATGAGAGCTTGTGCTGGTAAATGACAGAGCAAATCTTAGTTGGCACATTTTGTAATTAACATTTTCAGTAAGAAATGCTCAAATACAAAATTGCCATTTTTTAGTTCTGACATTACAGTGGCTTTTTCTTCAGGGCACGTTTTCCATATAAATATCTAAGCTTTTTTTTTTTTTTTCTTTCCAACTAGATTTCAGTACTCAATTGTATGGGTGAGTTTAACTGTGACGGTGAGAGCAAAATAGGTAGTGAATCTGCTTAGGGCCAAGAGGAAATAAATAACAGGTAATCAAATGTGGAACTCTTGACTTACTCTCAGTAGCTTTTTGTATTCAAAAATACAGAAATGAACCAATTAAACCATTGAGTGGATGCAAGGGGTGAGGTATGGAGAGATTTTATACGTTTCCCTCATATTTAAAATACATTCAAAAGTATTATTACTTGATATTACAAAACTCACTACTGAAACTTCTTTTTTTTTTTTTTTTAATTTTATTTATTTATTCATGAGAGATAGAGAGAAAGAGAGGCAGGGGGAGAAGCAGGCTCCCAAGGAGCAGGGAGCCCGATGCAGGACTCGATCCCAGGACCCTGAGATCATGACCTGAGCCGAAGGCAGACGCTTAACCATCTGAGCCACCCAGGCGCCCACTACTGAAACTTCTTAATCCCTATTATCTGCAAAATGCTCCAAATTACCTGTTAAAAGAAACAGAAATGTCAACTTTGCAGGGTTATTCTTTTCTCTCCTAAAGTTCAGTTTGCACCAAATATTCAGTTGGGCTGCCAATGTGTGCCTCAGTCCTTCCCATATATGCGTGTCTTGTTTGTCTTTACTTTCCATCACTTATGCTCCTTTCTACTAGTCCATATTTTGATATACTAAGGAAAGATAAGGATCTGGCAGTGATAGCAAATACCCACAAAGTGTCCTCACGCAATGGATTCCTGTGAAAATTGACGGAAAGCGAACTGAAGAGGAGAGGCCTGCAGCTTGGTTTTCATTAGTCTGTTCTTGTGCCTTGGCCATGTGGACCAGCGTATTCTTTCATATCTGATTGATATATGATGTCCCGGCAGTCCCCGTCCTCACCAAATGCTCTACAAAGTGGGAATGATGTAGAAAAACTTAGAATTTATACTTTTGTAGTTTGCTCTACTTTTTATTTCAAAAAGGCTTTTAAAGTCCTATGAATGCTATTTAGATCACTTGTATGTCTAGATGGAAATACTGATTCTTGATGCTCTGAATAAACTCCTAACCCCAAAGGCATATTGAGCTACTGGGTGCTAGCTTTGTTCTTAAGTATAAGTTTCAAAAAGTTTTATTTACTTTTTGAACTCCTAACTAGGATGAAAGTGCCACAGTGCTTTTGTGGTCTGCTACTTAAGTGGCTTCATCTTTTCTTGGGGGAAAAAATGAAAGTAACAAGCAAAATATAGAGGAGGTTTTAGTTTGTTCTGTGATCAAAAGGGTCATTTATTGATCTGGTGCTTAAAAGGAAAAGATCTGTTTTTGGGAAAGTCATTGTACTATCTAGAGTTTGAACTCTTCTCCTTTTATTTTCTATTAAAGCATGATAAGTCTACATTTTCTTTCTGCAGAAGCAAAACTCATAATTAAAATAAGAACTCCATCACCATTATGCCCATATGATAGTTGTTCTGAACTTGCAAAACTGAAAATAAACAAAATAAATCTATGTTAATTGAAATGCTGATTTCAAATTTTAATTAGTCTAATTAGATTAGTTTTTAATTAGTCTTAAATAGAGATGATTTCTTCCAAGTGGTGGTCTTTCATTACAATATTTTTGTTTCCTCTCTTAACTGAAAGAAAAAAATTAGAATGGCTTGTACTTGGAAATTAAATATTATCTACTTTCTTTTCTCCATCCTCACCTCTGAGACCCCAGAAAGTAGGTTGAATATTCTACAGAAGGATTGTCCAGTGACTATGAGTATTAATACACTGGAAGCAAAAATTGCCGTGTTAGTTCAACTAAACCCATGATGTGAACTTGAACATATTAGAAAATTCTTCCTATGTTTCTTTTCTTCTTGGAAACTTCTAATAAGGACAATAAGGAGCTAAAGTTGAATATGTATTGATAAGCTGAAGTACATAGAGCATTAAAAGAAAAGGCATTTGACCTTTTCTTAGTATCAAACCTAAAGATTTTTGGATGAGTGTAAAATATATCTAGATACACAGAGATATTTATGTGTGTGTATGAGTACATAAATGATTGTAGTAAGTGACATACTTCAGTAGGTCACATAAATGTTGAGTAAATACCTGTGCTTATGCTGACAAAGCTTTCCTAGACTTTGCTTCTTGGAATATTAGTATTTCCTAAGACAGTAATAGGCATTCCTTGGGAAAAATAAACCTCCCTATTGAAATAAATGGAAATTTATTTTTTATTATTGGAGACTCATAATATAAATTGGAAAATTAAGGACTTAAAAAGAATACAGAAATAAAGCCAGTGCTTCCAAAAACTAATTGAAGTCATTGTAATAATTCATATAAACCTTTGTTAAAAATTTCATCACTTTTCAAAATAAATATATATTTTGGAAAGAAAACCTTATAATGCTAAAAATACACATTTTAAAACCTTGTAACACTTGTGTTTAAATACCGACTTGACCGTTTAACTGTAATACTAGGGGGGAAATAGTTAGCTTTTTCTTAGATGTCAAACTATATTTGCAATATAGGAAAAATACTCAGTATTCTATGCTTATTGTGTTTAGAATATGTGGGTTATGCAGTATATCAGCTTTACTGCACATTCAGCTTCTGCTCTATTTTAGTTTCTTTCTTTCTTTCTTCCTTCCTTCCTTCCTTTCTCTCTCTTTTTCTTTCTTTCTTTCTCTTTCTTTCTTTCTTTCTTTCTTTCTTTCTTTCTTTCTTTCTTTCTTTCTCTCTCTCTCTCTTTCTTTTCTTTTTCTTTCTTTCTTTCTCTTTCTTTCTTTCTTTCTTTCTTTCTTTCTTTCTTTCCTTCCTTCCTTCCTTCCTTCCTTCCTTCCTTCCTTCCTTCCTTCCTACCTACCTACTTACCTACCTTCCTTCCCCTACTTTGATAGGATTGAAGTCATTGCCCCTGTTAGAGAAATTCCACATGGGAAATCTTGGATTTTAAAAGACTGTCAACACAATATATAAAACTAAGAATATATATCAGTTAATAATGCATTTGGCTAAGTATCCTAAAACCTAACTATATAATGGCTTAAACAGACTATTTGTTTGTTTTTTCGTGTTGCAAAAAGTCCAGACCAACACTTTTCTCTGTCTGCTCCATTGTCTTGGACATGTTGACTCTTCTTCTTACTTGTCACTATATGGGGGTAGATGGCCATTGAAGCTAGTAGATAAATGGTACTGCACCCCCAGGCATCATGTCTACATTCTGGAAAGAAGGTTGGGGAAGAATCAGACATCAAGCCATCCCCATCTATCCTTCTTTATTATTAAACAAAGCTTTTCTGGAATCATCTCATCCAGAGCAGGGCAGCTGGCACCTCTTGCTTCAGTGAAGGCTTGGAAATTTGGGAACATTGTTGTTATAAGTGAGTTAGACCAATCATGGTTCATTACCTGGCTGTAAACATATCACTGACTATAACACAATTGTAGTTTTCTTAGCATGGAAGAAGAAAGCAAAAACTTACCACTTGGGCATCTTGAGTTATTCCACAGAATCTCTTTTAAATACAAGATTAATATGAAACAAGATAGCATCTGAAATTCAATTATGACCCAGACAAGTTTTCATGTTTAAGGTAGAGAAAGTCAGCATTAGGATATCTACATTTTTGACAATTCCATGCAGTAATTCTTCCCTTCAGTACAATGGCTTTGCTTGCTAGTTTCCTCAGAATATGGAGGCTGAGGTAAGGATTAAGTGCCAGTGTTTTATTTCGTATGTGCAAACCTAAGACAAGAGGTTTAGGAATAAGGGCAATGAGGCAAGGAAAAGATGTAGAAAATAAATAAAATGCTGTATTTGTATGTCTGACTACAGCTTCACAACAAGCCCTGATGTTCCTAGGCAGGTGTATTTTCTACTCATACAGTGTACGCCCAGATGTGTCACATGGAATGATCCGTGTTAGTTGGTGGGGCAAGGTGAAGATGTTTATCTATGTGGCTCTCTCCTGTTTTCTCTTTTCCGTTGGTCAATGTTTTCACCATAGAGAGTTAACTCTCAGTCACTTCCAAGTCGTACCATACAGTTTCTTTGCATGCCAACCACTTTGCATGTGGAACATTCCAGATTCCATGTACTGAGATGAGCTATCCCATTCAAATCTAAAAGTAGAGGGGAAAGATAAAAACTCTAGGCATGCAGCTCGTTTGCCTCACTGTGTGGCAGCTTCCAAGGAGGGAGAGCTCGACACTCACAGAGTGAATGACTGGTTGGGCCTCAGTGGCAGCACTGTAGGCCAGGAGACAGAGGACCATGGGAACTTGAAGCAGATGATAACATTTTTGTCTGATATGCTAAATTTGAGAATTGGTTACTTTAGAACTTAATCTATCTCTGGAGCATAGGCTAACTCCATTTAGCACAGCCTAACTCCAGGACCAAAAGAGCTTCATGTCAGATTAAGTTGCCCTGCAATTTCTATAAGTTTCAAAGTGTCATTATAATTAGATTGCTCATAAACAGTGTATGATTCTGGTTAAGAACAGGACTTTGGTTTTATCCATAATGGGACTTGAAGCTAGGCTGTGCTGTTGTTTATCTTTGTCACCTTGGGAAAGTCACTTTGCCACTCAGCCTCAATTATTTTTTCACCTAATAAAGTGAAAATATTAATTCTGCTTTCCCTTTAGGGTTTTTGGGAGGTTGGTATCTGGTACAAAACAGCTCCTCATATATAACTTTCCCATTAACTTTCTTCTCCCTTCTTGAAGACCGTTTCTGTATTTTCAGGAAGCTTTACTTGTCAGATGAATTCACACCTCAGCAGTCCCAGTGGCCAAACTGGATTGGGAATTTCTGTGTTTTATCCTGTCTGCTAGTCCAGACAGACCAGAATGGGTCACAAAACTCCCTAACTAATTCCACTTGCACAAAAGCAAACTACTGAGCACACTTTGTTTTCCCTGGGGAAAACGCTCAGGTAACATACAAGGATGTTGAAATAACACCACACCCACCACTTTCCAGAGCAGCTAATTTAAAATCACTTGCAATCTGGGAGAATCTGTCTCCATATCTTCTTGTAAGAACCTACAGCTAACTGTTTACTGAAAGGTTTCCTGAGAATAGGATTTTATCCAAGACTTGTGACAGTGGTAACTTAGAACGAGGCTACAGAGATCTAATTAAAAAGGTGATTTCCTAACATATGGAGCTCCTATGTGAAATCAAGAGAATGTGTGGTGCTAAGGGAGCTGCTGACCCTGTAAATTCTTATGACATTAGGTTTAAATCTTAACTGTTAAACACCTTTCAAATATTTAACTCTCCCCAAGTAAATGTTCTCCCTGCAAAGCTCTATTTGTTGACTTTTATCCCAGTTGGACCGACTTTGGGGACTGTATCACTAAGACCTGTGCATTAAGTGGTACATATGTTGAATAAACAGCCAGACAGCTACCAACTGTCAAGTTGCTTTACCAGAGTATAAAAAAAAGCACATATGCCATGTTGAAAAGCAAAGGAAAAACAAAGGTTTATAATAGAACTAGGAAATGGTTCAGGTAAAACACAACCACATGCTTATTTGCATGATTCTTTTTCTAAATAGTGTTAGAAATATTTTGGAGGAGAAATCATAGTCTTGAAATAATCTCAAATGTTGCATTAGATATGATACTTCCTCTGGTGGCTCATAATTCATTAGCGAGTTAATGAATTGAAAGGGGGATAAGCCATGTTAATACAAGAAAAGCTGGATATGTGCTGAGTGAGGGAACACGGGTTTGATTTTGTCACATGCAGCAGATGGAAATAAAGGGACAGGTTGTTCTTTACAGGTATGGATGACACAACAGAACATACCAGCTTTTCTGGCAAGGAGACTGGAAGTATTTATATATAGTTTTCAGCCTTGTTGCCACCAGCATTGCTCTCCAGTGGTACTGTGGTGGAACAACATTGATTGTGTATCCCAGCTGACCACCTGCTGAGCAGAAAGAATCCTGGTCATCAGCAATTGATTTGCATAGAGACATACTAGCCTTGTTATTTAAAAGAGTGTCTTTGTTCATCTTGGTAGGGAAATGGTCTCCTAAAGTCCTTGTAATCATAGGTATCAGTTCTGGTGCACTGGAATCAGGTGCCAAGACTGAGTTTGAGGCACAAAAGATGTTTTGGAGGGAATATGTATTGAAGATAAAGAGGAAAGGGTGAAGGAGAAGGGAAAGACTTCAGACTATGATGTAGGTCTGACATCTATGACAGGAGGGAGGCCAAGAGGAAAATTGGTTGGAGAGAGTCTGAAAGCAGTATCTGTCCTGACAAGGAGGAGCTCCAAGGAGATTACCCATTAGGAGAGTCCTGTGATGGGCAAAACTGGCCAGGTCTTGGAACTTGCCAGCTCTGCCATCATTGGCTAGAGCTGCCTGTAGAAAGTGTGTCTCATATTAGATACCAAGGTGGACTACAAAGGGGCTGTGGAAGAGGCTGTTGGCTGACAGCACCCCTGTGTCAGATACTCTCTAGAAAGGAGAGCTGAGTGGGGTAGCTCTGTGGCTGGTGCAGCAGGCTTTCTAAAGACAACAAACACTGAACTAGACTTCTAATAAGGCATACCTTTTATACATTCATTTGTAACAAAGGGCAAAGATGACTTGACCCATGTAGATTCTTTTATGGTTTTATATCTATATAAGTCCCCCAAACTTGGAAAACACTGTGGTTGACCTCTACTCACTTTCCTATTCTTTATTGGTTGTACGACTTGGAAGTAAAATGTACTAGACAGTCAAGGAAAGAGTACTATCAAATTTTAAGAAATCAAATATACTTTGCTGGTGCAGTAATGAAAAGCCAGAGGGACCTAAGTTCAGATTGTGTTTTGACACTCACTTTGAGTAACTAACTTAATTTCTTTGTGTCTCATATTTGTCATAAAAAAATAGCAAATACTGTATCATATATTGTTTATTTGAGGAGTGATTTGTTGAGAGATTTCCTTGGGACAAAAGTTAACTTTTGTTCTTATAAGCTGGGCTGGTGTATTTTGTGATAGTGTTACATGCTCCATTTATGACTTTTTAAATTTTTTTTTACTACAAATATATGAAAGACTTCAGAAGAGTCACAATTCAGAATCATTGAAAATAAATATGCAAGTATTTATTGGCCCCTCACTTAGCTCCTAAAACTTAGAGGGTAGATGTTGTTAAATAGGAGAACAGGAAAGCTAGTACTGTAAGCTTCCTGCAAATCAGTCTTTAGGTCTTAAAAAAAAAAAAAAAAAGGAGAACAGGAATTTGAATAGAGGATGATGATTTTTATCTGTAAATAATAGCCACTTATTTCAACATTTAGGTGTCCAGTTTCTATGGTTTAAGATATGACAAATTTATTGTCTTCCAATTATGTGGGTCAGAAGTCCGACACAGGTCTCACTGGGCTACAATCAAGGTGTTAGACCGGGCTGTGTTCCTTTTTGGATGCTATAGGGGATAGTCCATTTTTTTGTCTTTCCAGGTTCTAGAGGCTGCCCACATTCCTTCATTGCCCCCTTCTTCTATCTTCAGAGCCAGAAATATTTCGTTTATCTGACCCTTCTGTATTCATAGCTCCTTCTGACCACAGCTGGGTAAGTTTCACTGATTTGAGAACCTATTTGGTTAGATTTGGCATACCTGGTTAATCCAGGATAATCTCTCCATATCAGAGTCTTTAATCACATCTGCCAAGTCCCTTTTGCCATGTAAACTCACTTATGCATAGGTTCCAGGGGTTAGGAAATGGACATCTTTTGGGGGGCATCAAATAATTTGTTCAGCCTCTTGAAGATGGACAAGGTAAGGAAAAGGATTCCTCCCTAAAGCCATCAGAAATGAAAGCAATAATGGGAAAGTAACATCATGCACAACCTACCTGAGTTTACTTTTTTACTGGCAGGCTAGCAGATGTCCCATTCAATTAAGCTAGCCTTAGTCTCTTGAGTGAACTATTTTGTTTCCTACTTTTGTCCCTTTGCTCATGCTTTTTCCAGCTTTGGAAACGACCTCAATTTTTGACTGTTGTTTTCAAATCCAGGATATTTCTCAAAGTTCTGTTAATGACTCAGTTTCTTCCTGAAGACTTTTTTTTTAATTAACATATAATATATTATTTGTTTCCTGAAGACTTTTCTACCTATTCCATCCCATCCTGATTGCTTCCAACTGAGAATTCCAATTATATTGAAATCAGAGACTGACAATTTAGCTCAAAATGTTTCGTATTAGCAATATCTCCCCAACTCAAACAGTGTTAAGCTCCTCAAGAACAGGGACAATCTGTTATGTATCTTTTGTGTCTGACTCAGCCAATGCTGAACAGCCAGTGCCAAGTCAGTGCTAAATTAATACTGTGTTTATTGGTAAATAGTCAACATTGAAAAGATAAATACTTCTAAGAGCTGATTACATCCTTTCTGTTATTAACATTTCCCTGTAGTTTATGTATAAAACTCAAGTAAATTCTAAATTGAAATCTGATTAGTGGGTTTAATGAGAAGACTATGTAGAGAGCAATATAACCACAAACAGAAATAGAAGATGCAGGCCTTCCCCTTCAGGGAAGCAAGTGGGCTTTCTAGGAAGCCATAAGGAAGCCTGAGAGCACCCACAGTCAGAAGGCTCAGTGGAGGCACCAGCTGGGCAAAGTTAAGGAGAGAAGTAGAAGAGCAGTTTTATTGATTTTATAATTTTGCCTTGACCAGACACATGTTTATCATACCTCTGCCTTCAAGTAGTCTATGATGTAAGAAGTAAGGTAGTTGATATGATCTGAAATGGGATAAAAATGTCTATTTCATTATAAAACAGATGGATTTTAGAAATTTTGTAAAGAAAAAGTGGCAGAAGTTGGCAGAGTTTGAATGTAGAATAGGAATATTGCATTGTGGAATTTCCCATTTCCTTTTCCATTTGAAATTACAGTGAATTTATAATCACCTCTCTTTTTCTCTCTGTTTTTTTTTTTTTACACATACCCATTATCTATTATTACTTTCTGTCAATTACATTGCTAAAGTATGATGGACAATCTCATTTTTAAACTCAATAGTTAAGAAAAGAATAACTGCGTAAAGATGAAATTAGGTATCCAATGATAGGCTTCTGTTTCCATATAGATTTTTTTAAAGATTTTATTTATTTATTTGATAGAGAGAGATATAGTGAGAGAGGGAACACAAGCAGGGGGAGTGGGAGAGAGAGAAGCAGGCTTCCTGCTGAGCAGGGAGCCAGATGCGGGGCTTGATCCCAGGACTCTGGGATCATGACCTAAACCGAAGGCAGACGCTTAACAACTGAGCCACCCAGGCACCCCTTGTTTCCATATAGATTTTGAAAGAATATATGTCATATGTTATAATGCATTCATTCATTCACCAAATACTCAAAAATTCTTCTGACTCTAAATCATTAATATTCTATATACAAGACTGAGCTCCAGGATAGGTTATTGGTAGAAGAAAATTTACCTTTTACTCTTCCTTCAATAGTTTTATGAAAAAAAAAATTAACACAACTTTCAATGAGTAAGTGGAGAAGAGCATTTACATTTTTTCTACAAAATTTCCTTAACAAATTGGAATGTGACTTATATCTCCCGTTTTCATATACATTGGTGAATAAGGTTTGTTTTGGCAAACTCTCATCTTCCTATAACTAAATAACATAGACAAATGATATTACTCAGCGTCACCCAGATAAATTTATATTTCCTTTACGTGTTCTTAAATCAAGTGTTTTTCAAAAACAGCATTCATCTTGTCATGCTTTTGATTCAGTATATTGTGCTACATTCTGAGTATATCAGGATGCAAAAATAGCACTTGCCTTGATGAACCAACCACAGATTCTGACTTTTAACATGTAAGCTAGGTTTTATAAATTTGATAGACAAATAAGTGGGAGCTTATGTGGATTATAACAGAGAGGTTCATAGTATCAGGAAATAGAATGCATGCTTCACCCAGAGTATGTTAGTTTCTGTTGCTTACGCTTTTTGTATTTGTCAGCTAACAACTCAAGAACTTAACGTGACATGTAGTTAAGTATGTGAGTACTTTTCTGCTTGTATCTGTATGTCATGACTCTCTGTGCTCCAATCACGAAGTATTTTGAGCATGTGGGTCTCAGCCAACAATTGATTGCTATAGTTATGGGTCCAGTCCGCCATGAGACCAGCTTATGATAGTCTATCTGGACATCCTTGGTAAACCAAAACATTTGGAAAAAGCAAGTGTTTCTGGTGCTTCCTGTGAATACCTCCAGGAAAAGGATGATGGGCTGGTTATCTGGGCTTAACTGAGAAGGCCATGATTTTCAGAAATAATTCAGTGTGATATAAATTTATTATATCAGAAATAACTCAGATTTGAGATGAATTCTTATTTTTACAGATACATTTTAATCAATACCTGACTTTTCTTCTCCTTTGCATGATCACTCTCTTATTTCTGGAGTCTAGCCCAATACTGACTGTATATGGGGGGCTTCAATAAATTTAATTAAACTAAGAAATAAATGATGTATTATTGTCAATGAATGATCAATCTAAAGTTGAACTATCCCAAAGGATAACTGGCATTTGTTAGGGTGATCTTTGAGGAACACCTCCAATTTTCTTTGGGATAGGAAGCAATGCCCTAGAGGTCTGTTACCTTAGAAACTGTCTACCATAAGTAGCCCTTCATCTGGACTGATTCCAGGCAGGATGTTGAAGCTGTTTGTGTTTGTGGTGTCACAACTTACCCTCAGGCACACATTCCTTCACCATCTTTAATCATCCTAGAACACTTAAGACTTTTTCTCTAAAAGGTATGGACTTAAAAAGTTAAGTTCCTAGAAGTCTTTGTACTATAAAAGAATCTCCAGTAGAATCTGGTGTGTTTTTAATGGTGGAATTTTGACATAAACAAGGGACTTCTGAGGCTCTGAATTTCATGAATACTTTTTGTATTATGCTTATTTGTCTCCAAAGGCAAGGGATTGTGGCACAAAGACATAAAAAATGATTAGTTCCAGTGTTCTTACTGTAAGAAGGCTACTGCCACAGTAAAATAGTTGTTGACTGAAATCAAGGTACAGATGGGACTGAGGTACACATTTTGGTTCCAAGTAAAAGAATGTAGAAGGTTTGCTCAGTGTGTGGTGGTGTTACATTGGTTTGTAAATTTAAGTTAAAATTAAACTATAAGAGATGAGACTATCTGGGCCCTTTGTAGTGGCTTCTCTAAGCCATAGGGATTTATCAGGCTTACACCTGGAAGTGTGGAAAATGGGGAGTTTGATATATTGTAACAAATAACATGTCTGAAGGTTAAAGTTATAGGGCAGTAGTAGGAACCCACAAAATTGAGCTGGGGCTGCAGGTAGAAAGAGGATGACAGTGAAAATATATGTATATTTGTCTATACATATCTATCTATATCTATATCATCTATATCTATATCTATCATCTACAGCTATGCTTAATAGTGACAGTGGTGATGTCTTTCTCCTCTATTTTCAAAATTTCAGGACTTGGGTCTAATATTTTTTAACTCTCAAATTTCATTTGTAAATGAAAATATTTAAACCTTCAGTAATCTTTATCCACAAAAATAAGATTTAGGACAAGGAAAAGCTAACTATAGGAATGATCTCAAGCATTTTTTATCCTATCATTTTAATTTGAAATTAAACAAGTATATCAAAATAACAAGTATGTACCAGGGAATGAAGGCAACACACTGTCTCCTAGGCCACCCTAATACCCCTTAAGCTCCTTGAAATACCCTTCCAGTATATATAATTAAGAGGGTGTTTTCTGTCTCATCAGATTCTCCAAAATAGTGTTTATTGACTGTGGCTATTTTGCCTTTGTTTTTTTCTTTCTCCTTGACAGTCGGTTTTGCACGTTCTGAAACTGTGTCCTTGTTCTGCAAGGAATCAGACCGCTCACCTTTCCAGGCTCATTCTGGTGAGGGAGAGCCATACTTGGTTCTTTGGTAGTTTGAGAATATACAGTGCTGCGATATAACATTTCTGAGAACACAGAGGCCCTTTTGCAGCTAGTAAGATTCTTTGAAAATTGTTGGGGACATTTCCATGGCTGTATTACCACATCTTTTGTACCATGCCAGAATCCGGCAGGGATATTTCCATTTCTGCTCCCTCTCTTTCAGTCATTCTCTGTGCTCCCTTTGCTCCCCAACATATAAACACTGAACGTGGTATCTGAGTATGAGACAGGAATGATCTAACCACCTGGGAGTCTAAGCCTTCTCCATTCATTTTTTTTTTAATTTAATTTTATTATGTTATGTTAATCGTCATACGTTACATCATTAGTTTTTTTTTTTTAAGGTTTTATTTATTTATCTGAGAGAGAGAATGGGAGACAGAGAGCATGAGAGGGGGAGGGTCAGAGGGAGAAGCAGACTCCCTGCCGAGCAGGGAGCCCGATGTGGGAATCGATCCCGGGACTCCAGGATCATGACCTGAGCCAAAGGCAGTCGCTTAACCAACTGAGCCACCCAGGTGCCCCTACATCATTAGTTTTTGATGTAGTGTTCCATGATTCATTGTTTGCATATAACACCCAGTGCTCCATTCAGTACGTGCCCTCTTTAATACCCATCACCAGGCTAACCCCTCCCCCCACCCCCTCCCCTCTAGAACCCTCAGTTTGTTTCTCAGAGTCCATAGTCTCTCATGGTTCGTCTCCCCCTCCGATTTTTGAAATAGGATCACAAAAATTGTGCTGCTCCTGCTTGTTCCACACAAGGACTGGGTTTCCTAGTTCTGAGAGAGTTTTACAGACCATTTCCCTACATATTCAGCTGTCAACTATTGTTACTTTCTACAATCCGGAAGAGTATGCTAATTGTACTGACACATAATGCAATATGCTTAAGAACATGCCACTCAAAAGTGTGGCTCTCAGGAGAATTCTACCTTCAAGAAACTTCATCTATAAGAAAATATCCCCTTTGAGATAAAGGCAATTCTTTTGTAATAACATTGGGGAAGGCTAAAATGTGACTTACAGCGCACCACAACACACTCTAGTGTGAGTTAACTGTTGAATAAAAGTATATAGATTTAGGCTAAATTTAAATAGAGGGTTGAGAGGGAGAGAGAAAGAGAGAGAGAGATAGAATAGAGAGAGAGAAGGAGAGAGAGAGAGAGAAATGAAAATACCAGATGACTTCCAACTATAAAAAAATTCTCTAAGAAGTGACAGAATAGTTAATGCATAAATTTCAAAGAAAATTACTGCTTCATACTATTGGGTATTAAACCTCTAATTTCTATAGAAATCTCTAATTTTTCCTCATATTAAGTCAAGGAACTAAAAATGTCTTCTGGATATTTTTATAATAATATTTTCTGTTATAAAAAAGGCATTGCCAGACACTACCATCTGCCGTGTAGACTGACAGTGTACAAATCTGATGTCTTTCTGTGGCTTCCTATCTTATATAATTGGAGGTTTCAGCCCAGAATGATGCTTCATTTCCACCTAAGGACAACCAAGTTTAAGTTTGCCTGGAATATTTTAATCATTTCCCTCCTATGCACTGATAAGACCAGTACTCTGTATAGTTTAAAGCTATAAATGTGTCTATTGAGAGGGTGTTAAAAATTCTCCTCTGAGCTTCTGGCCATCATCCAGAATTCCATAATACCTTCTCAAATGGGACAGAAAACAATGCATTACAACTGATAAATGTTTCATTGGTAGTACTTTATTTTGGAAATTTGAAACACTCAGAATGTCTTGGTTACATCAATATGGGGAAGGATTTTTTTTTTTTCTTGAGAGAAAGGGGGCTTTGTGAAATGTTTATGTGAAGATTAAAATTTTTCTCTGCCATGCTTTAAAAAGAGTTCAAGGTCACTAAAACTGTTCTGTTGACTCAGATGTGTGTGCGCGTGTATGCATGTGTGTGTGTTTATAGGAGTAAATGTAATCATCTCAGTCCCAGTCAATAAGACGAATTACTGAGTAACTGCTGTAGTTATTTATTTAAAAAACAACACTGTTTTCAATAAAAGAGAAATCTTAGAGTTAAAACCTGTTAATTGGAGATAATGTCTGTGTAACTGAACATTGTCAAAGGGTAAAGACCTCCTGCTGCTAAGCCCTGGAAAAGTTGACTGGAAGCCAACACCATTTGTTTTCAAAGCAGGAGACATGGGTCCTTTGACATGATTTCATTAAAATGGTTTTATTTTTGTCCCACTATGTAATAGAAATTTTATCATTCTAGGCCATATTATTGATGTGCTTTCATATTTCTGCCTCCAAATATCTTTTCAGGTAGTGTTTTCACTGCTGTTAAGTGTACCAGTTAGCACCTTTGTTGCTGCTCAGTAGCTTCTCTCATAACAATTCAGTTAGTTCAGTTAATTCTGGGCGTTGCCAGAAAGGATCGAAAGGGGTTAGTACTCATTTTCATATGCCACTCAATATAATGAGTGATCAATTCTCTATAATCCACTGTAGCTGAGAAAATAGCCTGGGTAATGAAAATAAAACCGTGGAAAGAGTCCCCCACTCTCTGTCCCCAATCTTTTACATACGCCATTTGGCCAATGTCTGAAATTTCATTTGGCAAATATATATATAATTTTTACTTAAAAAATGTTCTAGGTTGATTGAGGTTTCTATCAGTAAGAATGAGAAAAAGCTAAGAACTGGTTTCCTTGTGGATCAGATGTACATGAGAGAGTGTTACCTTGAGATGAGAAAAGAGGAGAGATTTGAGTATTAAGTAATACTTAAGAGCATCCATAATGTGAGGATGGGAGGTGCTTCAAACCAAGTCCATCTCTGCTTTCATGCTCTTCACAGGCATCCTCGGTGATAGCTACTAAGCCACTAAGTTACCACTGTGTGGAATGGACAATGGCAATTCTTTCTGGCCACAGGGGGAAGCTTTCTGTTCTATTTCTAAAATATCTGTGTTGGTGTCCTGGCCCCATCCCCAGTGATTTTGGTTCCACTGTTTTAGGATAGGACCCTGGCATCAATACTGATATTTTTTAAAGTTGTACAGGTGAATCTGACATGCAGAATTCTTCGACTGTTGTTCTCCAACTTGAGCGAGTCTCAGGGTCATGCAGAGGGCTTGTTGAAACATATATGCCACCCCTAACCCCACCCCCATGCACCCCAGAGAGCTTTTAATCCAGTGAGTTTGGGAAGGGTGCCCAAGAATTTGCATTTCTAACAAATTCCCAGGTGATGCTAATGCTGCACTAGAATGTATGTAAGTCATTTAAATGATGTCAGTTTAGTGACTTCTTTATTCCCGATGGCTGTGAAAAGAAGAAAATGGAAAACTAAATATAACAAGGGCAGTCTAAGGGAGACGTTAGGGTGGGTTTTCCCATTAAATACCACTTGGTTGTAGTCATCACACTGGTCTCTGATTCCTTTTGGGTTTTCTATCCCTTTAGTTTGCCTAGAATTTTTATTCCTAAACACATAAAAATTTAAAGCAATAATTTTATAACAGATACCTATTGAACATTTAGTAACTACCAAGACTAAATTTCAATTTCAATGTTGTATACACATTATCTCATTTAATCTTCACCATTAAGCAAATGTTTTTATTTTTTTTATTTTTTAAAGGTTATTTATTTGAGAAAGAGAGAGAGAAAGAGCATGTGAGAGATAGTGAGAGAGAGAACACAAGTGTGAGGGGGTGCAGAGGGAGAAGCAGGCTTCCCACTGAGCAGGGAGCCCGATGAGGGGCTCCATCCCAGGACCCCGGGATTGTAACCTGAGCCGAAGGCAGATGCTTAACCAACTGAGCCACCCAGGTGCCTCTAAGGAAATGTTTTTATTAATGTAATCCGTAACTACTTTCTTATAGTCACATAGATAATAGGTAGTAGGGTTGGACTTGGAACGCAAGCAAACTGACCATGGAGCTTGAACTCTTAGTAATTTCTCCATACCACTTCTGCATACCTAACAATTTACAAAATATATTTGACCAGCTCCTCAGTGCAAATATATCACTGATTATTATTGAATTATTCCTGATGACAAAATAACAATAAAGTAATAATAAAGTAGCTCCCATCTATTGGACACTTACCTTGGACCACATACTGTGTTAAGAACTATTAGAAAATCAGTTTAAGTGGTGATATAATTGCATGGTGAAATTAGGATTTAAACTTACCCCTTTTGGTAGATTTCGGAGCAGCTGCCCCCAAAAAGCTCTTCCAGTGCCTCATAACATTCTTGTTTCTGGTTCAAAATTCTGGGGAAATTTAGCTACCCTTTTAACCAAATCCCTGTATAATTCTGGTCTAACTTTTCTCTTTGCCTAAGTACGTCTGATATGGGTCCTATTACAATAAAAAAAGCCTTGACTAAAAGGGTGGTCCTCCTGGTTTGTGAATATGAGGTCTTGTTGCTTGGAGAATTGAAGAGTTGAAATGACTTAAGATCACCCAACTTGTGAACAACAGAACCAGGAAGAAAGAACAGAACAAAATATAGGCATGATGCTTAGGCTTCTTTTCTTTCTGTACAAGAATCTACTCCTCATTTCTGGTTTTGCACCTTTTCTTACATCACCTGCAAAAGGATGTGTAAGAAGATCACTGTATGGATCATAAATACAGAAAAATTGTTTCCACACAGCATTTCTGAGAGTTGGCCCAATTAGTCTTACGAGCAGATAGAGGGAAGCGTTGCCGCTAGTGTGTTACAAGAGCCATGTTACAGCCCTCTGAGAGCCACTGTCCGGACCTCACAAGGTTGTGGTTGGAAATAAATGAGATGACAGATGCAAAGTGCCTGGCACAAGAGAGGCACATGACTCGATAAATGGTAGCTGGTACTGGTATTCTCCTGATGGCAGCAGGAGCTGAGAAAGTGAGGAGGTGGCGAGAGCAGAACTCTCCGCTGATGAGTCCGAGGACTCCTGGGTTTCCAGCATAGCATCTGAGTCCTAGGAAACATTTGGTTTGTATGCAAAGGAAAAGAAACATTTTCAAACCCAGTATCAGTCATTTTTATACTCTTTTGTTTATGAGATTTGTCAAGCCATATCAACAGTTTCAATTCAATTTGACTTCCGCATTCTGGGTGCATATTGAGACCCAGGTGATGTGCAGGTTCACTGTTGAATGAGACCTGTTTCCAGCGCCTTAGTGCCAAGACACGTTGTTAGAAACATCTGGGGGTGGGGTGGGCTATATACAAACTGCTCAGACACAGAAGAGCTATTTATTTTTCTACCTGTCATTCGAACTATCTACATTTATCCTCTCTCACTCCTTCTCTGGCTGACTAAACTAACTTCCTATTTTTTTAATTGAAAAACACATAGTTTGCCAAGTTGGGGGCACTGCCCTATAAGATACCAGGTCATATAGGTAAATTTAACATAAATGATGATATTACTTGACTATTATTACTGCTTCCATCACAATGCTCTGGTTAGTGTTATTTGCCTGATAGGGATGTTTTCTGAATTTTATTTTGTTTTATTTTTTAAAAGATTAAGTTATTTATTTTAGAGAGGGGGGAGCACAGAGAGAGAGAGAGAGAGAGAGAGAGAGAGATCCTGAGGCAGTCTCCCCACTGGATGCAGAGCCCATCGCAGGGCTCGATCCCAGGACCCTGAGATCATGCCCTGAGGCGAAATCAAGAGTCAGCTGCAGAACCGACTGAGCCACCCAGGTGCCCCTGTTTTCTGAATTTTAAAGGTTAAACCTAATTATATTCTCTAAGTTAGAGAATTCCTTCACTCACCAGATACACATGTCCTCCGAAGTCAACAAGTGTATATAAATCCAGCTGATAAGAGGCAATACTTACAAAACATTCAGTATTGACTTCTATTGTCTGTCCGCATTAATCTCGATCATGCTGTTTCTTATCCCAATGCTTAGTTTTGATATGTAACCTGTTTATAAAAATATAGATGTAGAGACCCAGCTTAGGGAAAATGTGAAAAACACAAAAAAATGTAAGAAGTGCACCCATGAATCCAACCACTAGTAGAGTTTTAGTGTGTTCTACTCCAGTTTTTTAGAAAACACTTCAAAATGTACTGATAATAATCAGATCCATGTAATTTTGCTTAAGGAAATATTTATTTTAGGTATTTGTTTTCTTTCTTCAACTAAATTAATATTTTAAAAACAGCCAGATACTTTATCCAACAGATCTGTGATAATGTCCCAAAACATTCCTCTGCTACTAGATTTTGAGTTGCTTCTAATTATCCTTAGTGTAATATTGTGTATGTCTTCATATATTTAACTTTTTGCATATTTTGGCTGACTTTCTTATCTTAGATTCTTGGGACTGTGAATATTGGGAACACCTATGACAAGTTTTTTGCCAAATTCCTTTCTAGAAGAATTGTGCCAGTTTATGTTTGTCATCAGGAATGAATGGGTCAGTGAATTCACTGCACTTTTACAGCATTTGGGGTGCTTATTTACTTATTTATTTTTGTAGTTTCACATGCCATATGGCATTTGTTTTAACTTAAATTTTTTGGCTATTAGAAAGTTTGAATATTTTCTTTTCTTTTTTAAAATATTATTTTATTATGTTATGTTAATCACCATACATTACATCATTAGTTTTTGATGTAGTGTTCCATGATTCATTGTTTGCGTTTAACACCCAGTGCTCCATTCAATACTTGCCCTCTTTAATACCCATCACCAGGCTAACCCCTCCACCCCCTCCCCAGAACCCTCAGTTTGTTTCTCAGAGTCCATAATCTCTCATGGTTCGTCTCCCACTCTGATCCCCCCCCTCATTTTTCCCTTCTTACTATCTTCTTTTTTTTTAACATATAATGTATTATTTGTTTCAGAGGTACAGGTCCGTGATTCAACAGTCTTACACAATTCACAGTGCTCACCATAGCACATACCCTCCCCAATGTCTACCACCCAGTTTGAATATTTTCAAATCCATATTTGATAATTATTTTCCTTTAAGAGATAATTATTTTCCTCTCCTTTAAATTATCTGTTTAAGCTCTTGCCAATTTACCTGTTATAGTCTTAGTGACTTTCCTATCAGAAGTTTGAATATTTTGTAGCATACATATAAAAATATAATCACACTATTAATTCAATGCCACATTTGCTGAAAAATCTCCCAGCGAGTTTAGCTTTCTATTTTTTTTTATGTTAACATTTCAAATGTTGTGGTAACATTTGTTGGTATTTTCCTGTGTATTCTTAATTCAAAGCATAGAAAAAATCATTTTTCTTTCAAAGGTTTAAATATTCAATATTATTTTAATTTTCTTTGATTTGATTTTTAAAAATATTAAACTTTTTAATACATCTGGAATTTATTTCAGCATATGGTGTGAGGTGAGCATATTTGACTTTTAAATAATTTACTATGCTATGACCCAGCTGTCTGATTTCCCTCACGAGTTGCCAAATGCCCAGTGAAAGAAGAATGCTCTTATATTTTGTGTTCATTGAGCTAGCATCTGTTACTTTATTAAGTATGCCAGAATTTTTTACTAAGAAAACTATGCCCTAGTTAAGGATTGCTTTCAAAAGTTGAATTAATTTTTTCGGATAAGAGGATATGATACCTCTTAATAAAGATAAAAAATACGGTACCCTATTTTTTACAAGAGGACTCCTTAGCAAAATAATGTAGGGACTTTTGCTTCCTCAGAAGTACTTTAGCCTGTGAATGTTAATATACCTTTTTAATCTTCGAGGTGGACTTGGATGTCAAATCTGAGTTTCCGTTATGTCTCAACAACTGATTGGCTAAGTGATTTGTGCAAAGTTTTCAAACTTCTCAGCCTCCGCGTTCTGTAGAAAATGGGGTTAATAACTCCTACCTTATGGGACAGTGGTAAGATTAAAAGAGAAAACATATAAAATGCCTGGGAGATCGCCTGCTGAAACGGATTTATTATTTTCTTTCCATTTTCATATGGTACAAGCTAATGGCCATCTGAATTGGCGGAAGAGAAAAATACTCCTTGTAAAACTCACCTGGCTAATATTTGACTTAGAAATATGTTTCATTTAAATTTTGATTATAGTTATTTCTGGTCTTTAGGGAATGTAAGCAACATAATGAAATTATACCACTAATACCTAATTTTGGGGTCTTTTCATTTTTCCTGTGTTCACATATATTCTAAGAAAAGATGACTCATTTCAAAACTTCCCTGGAGCAGAAATAATTGTAAGTGTTTGGACTTCAAAGGGTTTGTCTACTCAGATGTGGACGGTATGCTGAGTAAAAATAAATAGAAAAGAAAGAGACCAATAAGAATAGTAATTAAAGAGAACATGTAGCCCAAATATATAATAATGGTATTTGCTCTAAAACATCTACCTTGGATTTCCATTTAGTTATTTATAGGATATGATTTCAGAGATATGAGAAAGACTCCTATAATAATTTACCCTGCTTGCCACCCATAATAGCTAACACATTTGATTTACCTGTATTATAATACATATCTCTCTGTGATTATTCCTTCATTAATTGTTAATCTACTAAATTTCTTTGCACTGCTTCTGATGATTACTATTAGGATTCTCCGTGAATGTTTTATAAAAATTTGAATATCAGAAATTCATTATTCCTGTATTTAAAGCTTTGTACTATTGTAGCATCAGACTGAAGTTACTTTTTCCTAAAATTATGTGACTATAGTATCTTTGGCAAGGATTTGACAGAAGATGAAAAGAGCATGGGTACTAGATGTTTGAAAACTAATTGTGCAAATAAGTTGATTTAGCTCAATCCTTTAAAAAGCAGAGCTTGAGGTAAGGATAAGATGCTATTATTTTATTTCGAAGATGCAAGCCCACTGAAATAAGAAGGGAAAACAGAAGTGGGGCAAGAAGAGCTGCAGAGCAGTTTAATGCATTGTTTTACAACACTGGTCACCACTGAATGATGAGTCACTAAGAGATACTGAAGGTTGCCTAGCAGGTGTGTTCACCCAATATATAGAACTTTTCTGGAAATAAGTAAGAACAAATCACACCTAGGAGAAGGAAAGAAGAAATTTGTCTCTGCAGCTCCTCCCTCTTATCACAAATCTCCTAACTGGGCAAATTCCATGGAGAGCTTCTACCTTTATACTGTTGGGTTGTATCATATGATTCCTCAGTGCTGCTCAGGAAGAGATAGCCCTTGTACTAAGGAATGTTATTTTATCCAAGTCCAACAATGGAGGAGTGATGTGAATGGGGACCTGACCAAAGGAGAGAAAGAAAAAGGTGGACAAGAGAATCTAAGAAGGCACACAAGGTTTGTTTCCTCAAACACAAGAGGTAGAAGAAATAGCGAGGTTAGGAGCATTGGAAGTTTACAGTTGTCGGGTGATAGAAGTGATGTATTTGTTAGGTCAGGACTTGTTATATGCAAAACAAACATCCCCCAAATTACAGTGGTTTAAATCACTAAGCTTTATTTTTTGCTCCTGTCTCATGGCTCTGCCATTCCTAGGATCCTCAGGACCTCAGACCCATCCAGTGGAAATTCTGTGTCTGGCTGTGAGGTGAGGGAAGAGAATGAGAGCAGGGAGGGATGGGTGGGGAACTTGTGTCTTATTTGTGAGACATCATATGGCCCCACCTAACTGCAAGGAAGACTTGGAAATAGAGTCTACCTGTGTGCCAAGAAGTAAAGGGATTTTTGTGACACTTAGCAGCCTTTGTTACATATGGTAACCACGTTATGTCAAGTTTTACTGTATGTGAATATTCTGTACTGAATAAATTTGACCTCTAATTTATTCAGATAATGCAGTCATGACCCATTTTAATTGGATGCTTCTCTGAAGCCCTCCACATCAAATTTTGCATATTTTTAAAAGTCATTGTTCCTGTAACATCGCCATCTTATTTCCGATTTTCTCAGGGAAGAGTAATTAACCTGAGAATCAATTATACTCTGGATACCAAAGCAAATCAGCCTTGGCTAGAGTGTTCAAATGACAGTCTTCTGATACAATTACTGAGTCAGTCCTCCAGACTCACAGAATCTGGGCTTTCCAAACAAGACTACTACATTTCTTCCTTGCCTGGACTCATAACCCTTGCAATCAATGCAATATAGTAAACTTTATATAAGCTGCACCTGAGCCTAAGACTTTGCAGTCAGTGTAGTCTTTATTTCATTCCTCACTTTTGTCTCAATGAAAAGGCAACTTAATGACTTTCACAAAGGGTGTTATCCTTCTTGTCCCTCTGTTACTGCTCATCAAGGACAGCTGGGAAAAAGCACTGATCCAATTAATAATGTTCTCCTTAAATTCTCTCTCAACAGAATCCTGATACCACAACAGCCCACAATACAATTGCCAAGTCTGAGGTCAAACTATTAATTGAAATAGTCACAATTAGAAGTGTTGTCACCATAACATGTATGAAAATCCCACCATAACATGTATGAAAATACCACATGTAATAATGAAGCCAAAATTAGAATGCCTTGCAAAGACTTGACTAACAAATAGTATTATAGCAGATCTGAGTCCGTGGATGGATGGTAACCAAATCGCCTTCTGAATCAGAATGAAGGTCATGAAGTCAAAGTGAGTTAATTAATTAATTAATTAATTTTGGTTTTTATACGTTTAATTGAAGCATAACTGACATGCCATATTGTATTAGTTTCAGGTCTACAACATAGTGATTCAATATTTATATATATTACAACATAGTCACTACAATAAGTCTGATTACCATCTAGCACCATACAATGTTGTTATAATATTATTGACTATATTTTGTGCATTTTTGTGCATTACTTTTCCTTGTCTTACTTGTTTTATAGCTGGGAGATTGTACCTTTTAATCCTCTTTACTTGTTTTGTCATCTGGCCCACCAATTATCAGTTTGTTCTTTGTATCTATGAGTCTGTTTCTGCTTTGTTGGTTTGTTTTGTTTTTTCTAGATCCCACATTTAAGTGAAGTCATACAGTAATTGTCTTTGTCTTATTTCTCTAGGTCCATGCATGTTGTCATGAATGGCAAGATTTTACATTTTATGGCTGAGTAATATTCCATTGCATATATACACCACATCTTCTTTATCCATTCATCTGTGGATGGATATTTAAGTTGCTTCCATATCTTGGCTATTGTAAATAATGCTTCAGTGAACGTAGGAGTGCATGTATCTTTTTGAATTAGTGTTTCTGTTTTCTTTGGATAAATATCTAAAAGTGAATTGCTGCATCATATGTTCATTCTTTTTAAATTTTTTCTACTCCCATAGTGGCTGTATCAATTTGCATTCCTACCAATAGTGCACAAGGATATAATTTTCTCCACATCCTTGCCAACACTTGTTATTTCTTGTCTTTTTGGTAACAGCCATTCTGACAGGTGTGAGGTGACATCTCATTGTGGTTTTGATTTTCATTTCCTTGTTGGTTAATGTTGTTGTACATCCTTTTATGTGCCTGTGAAGGTGGATTATTTATGACACAAATCAAATGGGGAGAGGAAGCCATAGCTGTCACCTCAGAGAGAACCGGCAAGATGCCTTCCTGATGCTCTGTGGCACTGTAGTGTTTGGCACTGGTTGCATCCGTGTTTTCAAAACAAAACAAAACAAAACAAAACAGTTTGTAGTATTTGCAGAATGTTCTGATGTGTCTCATGTTAAAATCTCTCCTACTGTGGGTATACATCCAGGAGTGCAGTGCTAATGCATTGATTTCCAAAAATCTGAGATTTATCCTGCTTATATCTTTTATCAATTGGAAAAATACTTTAAATAATTGGATCTTAGTTTCTTCATTCTGTAAAATGGGAATATCATCATGTACCTCATGAGAATATTACAAAAATAACATGTATAGAACATACATGTCATTACAAAGAATATCACAAAGATAACATGTATGAAAGTGACTAGAATAGTGTCTAGCATAGATATTTTGCCTTAAAAATATTAAAATGGCATTTGGGGTTTGATCTTTTTCATTTTGGTTGAAACTCTTACTGGTGCTGCTTAAAATTCTGCATTTATTCTATCTGGCCTTTCTGGGGCTTGCCTTCAGGTATATCTTATTTATTCTTGGCATTAACATATAAAAAGGACATCATAGTCTATTTGTTTTGCTCTTGATCCAATCTTACAGATTTGGACCCTCTTCCTGGACACATGCTCATGTTTTTTAAAGGTGTTTCCACCTCTAAATGACTTTTTTTCATAATTATACCCTGATCTCCCTTTGGTCCTGTGCCATTGTAACTGCTAAATTCTAAAATTTCTAGTATAGCGCATTCTACAAATCCTCTACTCCCCCCGCCTTTTTAAGCTGAAAAGGGAATTTGAAACAACTCTCTTCAAAATAGTGAGACCACATGTAATAATGAAGCCAAAATTAAAAAGAGAGAATGTAGCCCAGTCCTGATCTAGAGATGAGCAAGATGTCTAATTCTTTTTTTTTTTTTTTAAGATTTATATATTTGAGAGAGAGAGAGAGCTAGAGAGCGAGGATGAGTGCAGGGAGGGGCAAAGGAAGAGAATCTCAAGCAAACTACCTGCTGAGCGTGGAGCCCAAAGTGGGACTCCATCTCAAGACCCATGAGATCATGACCTGAGCCGAAACCAAGAGTCAGACACTTAACTGCCTGAGCCACCCAGGTGCCCCAAGGTGTCTAATTCTTAATCTGATGTTAGATGCTGTTGATCTATAAAGAACTCTGCTATGGATATTTTGTTGATTGCTTTTGTTCTTACTTCTTATTTTTTCTCCTGATGAGGAAAGAAGCAAAAAATAGCTACATTTATGGTTTCATGAGGAAGTTCAAGAGAAAGTAAGAAATGAGTTCTCATTCTTTCCTGTCTGGATTCTAATTCTTCTTACATTTAGCTGAGGAAAACCAGTTACATTTAGCCCCTTCACCTCTGCCTAGCCATGGGGTGAGTAGTGAACAAGAACAGTGTCATGGAAGACTCCAGACCTGGGTTCTAAAATTAGTGTTGTGTCTTTAGCAAACCTTTACACCTCTATATTTCTCAGTTTTCTTGCTTGGTAAGCAAGGTAAGTAATAGTTTCCTTACATCACTGGGATATTTTGAGAATCAGATAAAGTGAAGAATGTCAAAATCCTTTTGCAATAGCAAAATGTCATTTTTAGACAAATGTAAAATGTTACAAATAAGCCATGCTTTCCCCTTGTCTTTTATATACACTCTAACACATTCAGTTATAAATAGTAATGTAACTTAATTTCATAAAACTTAATATAAATAAAAATCTTATGGAAAATGCACATACACATTATTTTTTCTCATTGCAGTCATCAGTGACACTTGTCGAATTATCATCTCAGCACAACTGTAACTTACTGACCAGGTATGTCGTAATTCCTTGCCAATGTGCTTGCTGTGGAAATTTACTTAAAGTAATTTGATGAAAAGCTTTGCTAATTCAATTATTGCATTTCAGGCCTTGTATTTAAAGCCTATAAACAAAAATTATAGAAAAGTACTTAAGTTATTGCATTATTTTAATACTGTGATTGAATAGCATTTGTATCTGAGATTGGTAGGCAGCATATTTAAGTGATGTGCTCCTGAAAGTGAAATATTAAAAACAGCTTATGAAAATCTCCCATCTGGCAGTTACAATTGATCAGAAATCTACTCTTCAGCATTATTTTGAAAATAACATGAGTTTTTAATTAAAACTGTTCATTCGATTTATTAATGTAAGTAAAACCTCCCATCTGATCAGGTTTAACTTGAGAAAGTGGTTTTCTAAAACCCCTTTTATGGATTGAATGATACAGTTTTCAATAAAGAGTAGTTATAGAAGATGTCAGACATTTATTTGCTATCAATCTTTTTTTGTGTTCTTCTTAACTTCAAAGTTGAACTGTGAACATTATTCTGTTTGCTTAAAAATGTTTGATGAGTTCATGATCTTAAGACTCCTCTTATTTTAATTCTAAGCAAAGGATCCGAGATAAAACTCTTTTATAAAATGTGTTAACTTTAGGTATACTTTATGTCAGTTAATTTAAGTAAAGCTGCCACAGGCAAGAAATAAGTAAAGTTTTAAGGTTAAAATTTCTCACTTAAAAACACAATATACAAAGCATTTTTATTTAGTAATTATCAAATGCTTATTTAGTAGCTGTTTGTTATGTAATATCTCATTTAATCTTTGCAATAAGTCTGTTCCTCAGCATTCTTATTATCTACATTTTACTTATAATTAAATTGAAGTTCAGGAATTATATAACTAGTGATTAAATTTCAGAAGAAGGATTTCAGACCACACAATTGGACTTCAAACCAAAGGCACTTCATTACTCTCTGCCCAGGTGCCCAGGGCACCTGCTTATCCTCCTGCTATGGGAGGGTTATAAGGACAGTTCTCTTAGCTTTTCTCCTGAAACCTCAGTACCTGAATTGGATGCTGTGTTAATTCCCAAACATAGTTATTTATCAAAACTGGGTTATTAAAACTATGAATTGAGAACTTATAAAAGTGGGAAATATTTTTTTGATGTGTTAACCATTCCATGCGTATTTCCCTCACATTTTATACTAGCTAAACATCATGCCAATGTGTTAGATCCACAAAGTTGGTAATTTATCTATGTGTTTAGTTACACAGTATAATTTTTGGTGTGTTAATGTTAATTTATCTCATTTACAAGTGAAAATTTGAATTTCAGAGACTATTTATAACTGAACCCTCTAGGTCCTAGAGTGGGAATGAACAGGGAAAGATATGCACATCTGACTCTCCTTCTGCCCTGGTGGTGTCCTTATTTCCATGGTACTGCCATGTGAGAAGTTTCTGCAACCCATTTAGTAGGTGGTGGCAGCATACCCATTCACCAGAAATTGGAAGTTAATGGGCTTAACTATTGACAGTCTTTTTGAATATCTATACATGGGGAACGTGATCCATCATGAACTTAGAGTTAAGTTCAAAGTCATGAACTTTATGTATTGCTGTTATTATTGAACTCTTAGTTTCATTTCAAAAGATTTGGAATAAATACGCTCAGAGGATCTTTCAGTTAAACCTTACCTTAGGAATAAATTTATAGTCATTAGACTCTGTCTCTTTCATTAGTACTTTATATAAATATGGATATGCTCTCCTGTTAAAATTTGCCAATGTGCTTGTTTGATACACCACTAATAGTCATGTTCTTTAGCATGGGAGCAAGGGAGACTAAAAACTGGTTCTGCCAGCATCTCAGCTTGTGTCTTTGTGAACACATGAATTCTAACTGGTCTGTTTTTCAGTTATACCTGTAATTTGTATCTCTGTAACTCTGAATTATGTCTTTATTATGTCACCAAAACATTGCTCAAAATTATCCTATTTCTAGGAGCTTATTTAAGGGTTGTGTTGCTGTTTCCCACCTTTTCAAAAATAAGTCCTATGAGTTTTGAAATATCTGCCCTTGAAAATAAATTCCAGAATTTTTAGTCTTTAGCTAAAGAGAAGACACAGAATATTAGCACTCTAATAACAATTCAGTACTCTGAATTGTAACAAAATAATTTATCAGAACTTACAAACATGCACACAAGATGAAATGAATTTTAAATGTGTAAACAAGCCGAGGGAAAGGGAAAATAAGAATAAAAAAGTAAAATCCAGCCAGGAATGAGGTTGGTACATAAAATATTTGCCCTACACTTGCTAGAGGTAGATCACAAATTTGACTCTAAGTTTCTAGAAACCAATCAGAAAGGGAAATGTGATTATTATCTCTAAGGTGGAAGGAAATGAGATGCTTTGAAGAAGCATGTTAACTATTCATGAAAGCAAGATCATGAAACAAAATTTTGTATCTCTTGTAAGAATGAAAAATGGAAAACATATTTATCATAGAGTGAGGGGTTTCATAGGTCTATTTTGTGTAATGTCCCTAAATATCGGCAGATGCTATCTTGCTGAGGTATGATTGCAATAAAAAGCATTTTTATGGGAGAGGGGTGGCTCTCCTATGTGATCCAGTCCGGCTACCCTTGGTGGTCCTGCTGATGCAAGGAGAGATATCTATAGAGGTATCAAACAACATCAGGTATATAAATGGCTCCAAGATTTCAACCTAATCCACTTTATAATACAACTTCAGTTTAGCTCATTCCCTTGATTCTTCCCCGAAACTGATGGCATTGTTGCTTCCAAGTACAAGGTTTCTCATCCCTTACCAGCTTCAGCAAGGGAGTCCTAACAGCCAGGAGTAAGAAAGGCCCAGGTAGGGGAGGGCAGAGACCACTTCTTACTCATCTCCGAAACCCGAAGGCCTGTTAGTGGAATACCTGCACATAATAGACACCTAGTACTTGTGCTTTGTATAGAAGTTATTCCTCTCTCAAACTCTAAAATTAATTTACTATTTCAATATAGGCAGATAACTTTGCCTTTGTAAGGAGGGATAATGATACTAACATCAAAGGGATGTTTCCCGAACGGGATGAATTAATAGAGAGGGACATACTGGCTAATATAAAGTGGTTAATAAATGTTTGCTGAACCAAGGAATGAATTCTATAACACTATACAATGTCAGAGATGAGAAATTAATGAATTATCTCAAAACTGCCATGATAAATATTTTAGAGGCAGAACATCAGTGCTAATATTCTGGCTGACATTACTTTAGTAAATAATGTAAGAATACATTTTTTCCTATGAGACTCAGTGAAGGTATATTTTATTTGAAATGGGGATAAAAGACCACTTGGAGAAGTTTTTTTTTTTTCTTGTTTCACATTAGCCTTCCTTCAAACAAATTGATAACTATTGCTCTTTATTCTAGAATTAATGAACTGTGTATTCTTGATAATCCTCCCTAAATACTTCTTTTACTCTGTATTGATATTTTGACTGGCATTATGCACTAGTAAGTTTAAGATTTTATTACCTGACTTAGCAGATTCTGAATGAGTTTTGTCAATTAACTGACAATCAGTTGATTGATTGACAAATCCTTGGTTTCTAAATATACTTAAATTTTCTAGCCTACTCTTGCTACAATATATTAATGTTAGTTAGTAAATAATTTATTCTCCAAATGTGACCCTTTCATAAAATAATACATTTTACAATGGTTATGCAACAAAGACCAGTAGGGAAAACTTGATTGGGAAGTCCTGCATACTATACCCATTTATTGGGCATTGATGGTGAAAATTGTCTTGTTAAAGCTTGTGAAAGACCTACAATAAATAAACCTGTTTAACCTTAAAAAATACATTTTCCTCTATTCAACATGGTACCATTTTCTTCAGTTATTGCCATGGAAATTCAATCTCTAATATTTGTTCTTAGATTCTTTTGTACTATTTATGTTTAGTTATAGATTTTCCAAGGTGGCCACAGTTTGGTTTAAAATAACATTTTACTTCAAGGCCCTGGTTATTGGCAGGCCTTTCTCAAACACTAAGAGACATAATCACAGATGTTCTGAAACTAGCCTTCATTAGTAATTCTTTCTTTGCTCCACTGTTTTATGTATTTGGACCAAAAAGTCTTGTAGAATTGAAGAAGAAAAGAATAGTGCCATTTTGGAAATAATTTTAGTATCATATTTTCAATTTTTAAAAGACATGTGTATGTATATGTTTATAATACCACATTGTATATTTGGCTGAACTTTCATCCATGCAAAAGGCTAAGATTTTCTGCTGTTTTCCTTCTCCTTGGTCTACCTTTCCTGCAGGATTTGGAAATTTTGGTTTTATCCCTGAGCAAATATACACCTTTTCTTCTAGTTCTTCTGTTCTTTTCTTGTTATAGGTTACCCCCCCATTTACTTTTTCATTATCTAAAAATCTATAATGCATTTAAATATGACTTCCAACCTATTACTTTCCAATCTGTCACTTAAATTAACAGAATTCTGCTCAACTTATTATAATATAGACATTATTTGGTCTTTTTGAGCCGTTCGTAGGTTTTTTGATTTCATGATTTCAAACTTTAGAATTTTACTTATTTATAGCCTTACCTAGTTTAAAAGTGATCGTTTGGATATTGAATGCATTGAGTATTGTGGCAGTTATTAATTTGCCAGATATTTCCAGCTTTTCACCTTTCAGGCATCTAAAGGTGTATCACCCTCAGTCTCTACTGTGATTGTGAAGAGGGAGACGTGGAACTGGTTAAGCCAAGTAAATTCTGAGCAAAGGTAATGTGTGTCACTTCTGGACCAAAATATTCCCTTGTCCGTATAGAATCTTCTGGAGTTATCTTATTCCCTGGTACAGTGGCTGACAACATTTAAGCTGTCTGTCCTGTATGACCTTGGATCCTTGAGTCAGGTCAATGTTCAAAGCCCCCTGCTGGCCTAAATGATGAACTAAAAACAGCACCATAGGTATCCTTTGCATGTGTATCAGCCTCTGAAGGAATAATGAATCTCCTCTTTTGGGAAATGTCTCTTGTCATGAGGTAGAGATCTTTGAAATATAATTTGTTGGTCAAGGAAGGAAGAAGCAATGGAGAACTCATATATATTCTAGTTAATGGAGTAGAATACCTTTAAATTCACTTGCTTCTTTTTATCAGCTATTCTCTTTTTTTCCTCTTTACCTTCTTTCTTTCTTTTTTTTTTTTCTTGAGGTAATTTTTATTTAGAAATTGTGAGTAAAACCAAAAGTTACAAGCAAATCTTTAGGTGTCATAAATTTCACAGGGATTCAAGTGAAACTCATTTATACATCTATCCATTCTCTGTGCCTCTGAGAGAGTCATAGCTAGATAATAAATGATATATCTGATCATAGTAAACATTTGGAAAATAATGTGCCACTATCTATTGAATTTTAACATATACACATATCTTCTGACCTAGCCTATTCCCTTTTAAGAATCTATTGCACACAAATAAAGGTGATAATACATAAAACATATATACAACAGGGTTTATTTTATCCTTGTTTATAATTGTAAAAACCTGGAATTAATCTGAATATCTAAACATAGGTGAATGGCTATGTAAGTTGAGATACAAGTATAATAAAGAATATTTTACAGCCATTAATATAAAGGAGTTAAAGTAATACCTCTGACACGAGATGTAAATGTAAAACAGTTCTTGATATATAAAACGGCAGTTGTAGAAAAAAGGGTATTGTAAGGGCCAATTTCTCTTAAAAGGAAAAGAACTCTCAATACTGGTATGAGCATAGAGTCATACCTCAAAGAAGGCACACTAAAATTTTAACATTTAACTCAGGGGCAGCATAGCTGGGGAAAGAGCGTGAGCTAATAACATTTTAATGCCTTTGTATTATTTAGCATGATACAGTGAGTACACATTTCTTTTGTAATTTTGAAAATGGCAAAGTATATAAAGTTTTTTGACAAAAAATTGAGGAATAAAGGTAAATAAATAAAATATCTGCCTCTATTATTTAGGAGGTTCTTTTATTATTATTATTATTATTTTAAAGATTTTATTTATTTATTTGAGAGAGAGAATGAGAGCGAGCACAAGAGGGGGGAGGGTCAGAGGGAGAAGCAGACTCCTTGCTGAGCAGGGAGCCCGATGCGGGACTCGATCCCGGGACTCCAGGATCATGACCTGAGCCGAAGGCAGTCGCTTAACCAACTGAGCCACCCAGGCGCCCCGGTTCTTTTATTATAATTAGAATTATTTTCTTTTAGTCGAAGGATTTCTATTTTTTCTAGGGGTTTCTACTTTTAGCTTTTGATGCCAGATTTCTTTGGGTATAAATGTACAAAGACCCATTTCAGACCATATTTATATGCAGTACCCACAAATGTAATATGTGATAGAAGAAGGTAGAACTAACTATGCAAAGATAGCCAAGTACATTCCTGCTGCACATGTCAGTAGGACATGAGGTCGCTCCTCTCCTCTATGAATCTACCTCCAAAGAAACAAAGAGTGTGGATGTCCAAGTGGTTATTTCGTAGCCATCACTAATTACCACCAATACCTCTGGGTCCCTGATTTTTCTGGACATTCAAGAAGACTACAATTTTCCCCAGCTTTTAAAGTAAGGCATGGGATAAGACTTACTCTGGACAATGACATGTGAACCAAAGTAGTGTGCATTATTTCCAAGTGAACTGTAATAAATGTTCTGTTGTTGTTTATTACCGTAGCATAAACTATTGTGCCTGAGACTGGTTACTGTGCAAACCTCATTTGTTTGTATAATACTTTGATCTTATGTACCAGGGTTGTCAGGGTTTTTGTAAGTAGGAGAAACAAAATTCTAAAATTATCTGTGAGATGCAAGAAACTTTTACTTCTATAAAATTTAAGCTTTTACCCAATGGATTTTGTCGTAAGATTGATCTGGATTCATATCTTACTTGGTAATACTGTACAAACTACTCCATTTTTCTGGACCACAGTTTCTGTCAGTAAAATGAAAATATGCATCCTTCTATCACACGGTTCTGTGAATTAAATGAAATAATGTGTATAACCCAGTGTTTTATACATAGTGTGTGTTCAAAGACTGCTAGCCGCCTACTTGGTAGATCTTTGTGAAAATGTTCTAAATGGACTTGAAGAAGGAGAGAGAGAGCATTAAGATAAAAGGAAGGAAGCTATTATTGGTAATAGGAGCTCCCACTCCCCCAAATTTGATTACCTTTGCTCTTTGAGATCCTGGAGTAATGTTGGTAGAATTTGTATCCTTTGGACTCCTAGGTGTTTGAGTTTATTATGTTTATTCCAGGATGGGAGAAAAACCTAAAGATTTGTCGCACCTAATTCTAATCTATACATATTAACTGAGTCCTATTTAATTTTCTATTTTATTTTACATTTATTTAAATATGTTATAGACTTCTTCTAGTTTGAGCCCCTTTCCCATCATCTTCTACCTCACAGGTGTTAGCTTCCAAGGTAAACAAAGTATCATTGCCCTACCTCCCAACTTTCTACTTCTATTCCAAGACAGCAACTACCAAGGGAGATCTGAAAAAACAGTAGGGGAAATGGCACACGGGCTCACTCTGGTGTGAAAGTCCCACACAGGAAATTTTATAGATCGAAACACATGCCAGAAAAATGTTGATAGTTATGCTTTCTACAAATTAGTTTATGTATATCATTCTTTCACATATAAGACTGTGGAACAATGGGAATAGAAGAACTGCCACATCAATAAATTGAGCTGCTTATTTATATAAATCCATGTAAGCCTTTGAGAGTTGGGATGGATGTGTTCAGTAATTTAACTTCTAGTTATATATTTGGGAAAGATAGTTTGCTGTGACATAGTTAGACAGATTGGGGCAATTCAAACTTACAAAGTTGTGATATGGTGGTTGATAAATAGTCCACTTTGAATGATTACCCCAGGACGATTAAAGTGTTTCCATTCTCTCTTAGCAGAGATTGGTTTAGGAATGGCCAATAGTGGCCACTGATATATGACAGAGAGTCTAGGAAGCACTCTGGCAAAGCTTCCCCCAATCTCTCAGTCTTAAAGAGACTCAAGTAAGAGATAATGTCTTTTTTCTCTAAATGTTGTCATGTTTGCACATGATGCCTGGAGTTATTGCAGGCACTTTGTGACCCTGGGGGTATCATTTTGAGGACAAGTGTGACAAACTGAGATCTTTCAAGACATGATTAAACCTCTGATTATACTGATCCTGGAATTGTATTGTTAGAAACTTCTTGTTAGGTAAGATAATTTTTTTTTTATTGTTTAAGACATTTGAGTGGGGTTTTTTGTTATTTGTGATCTAGGATATTTAAATTAATACATAGTTAGAAAATTTAATTTGGGATAGAATTCATAATAATTCAAGAATTAAATGAAATTTATGTGCTTCACAAAAGAGAGCTCATGACAAACACACATTGCAATCTCTGCCCTCAGATTTTGCAACTGAATAGTAATTAGACAAAATTGCACTACAACACAATGTTAGTATACAGTTATGTGATTGTCTGACATCACAAAAAGGGTGCTTAAATCAGTGTTCCAAGATTGGAATAGGTTTTCCGTAGAATAAAACTTCCATTCTGGGATCAAAATGATAAAGGGATGTTGGCTAGCCATATGGAGGGACAGTAGTCAAGACTATTTTTCATGACAAATGACAAGATATTGGCTGCTGTGATCAGGAAGCCCAGTGGTAGTTTAAGGCCCAGCTACATCCAGAGGCTCAAATCATGTCATCAAAATAGCCTAAATAGTATTGACAATTGGAGGGATGGAGTTGCCATTTAAAAAGGTAGGTTAGGGGTATGAGTTTCAGAGGTATGATCTGGAAGCTCAGTTTTGAACATACTCACTTTGAGATACCAGTTATTTTTTTTCAGATGGGGCCCTCAATGGAATATTTGGATATATAAATCTAGAGTTCAGGGAGATTATCTAGGCTATAGAGACAAATTTGTGAGTTGGGTTCGTATATGAATAGGTAGTATTTAAAGCCACGAAGCTAGACAAGATTGCTGTAGGTGTGAGAATAGATAGAAAAGAGAAGAGGTCCAAAGAATGGATTTTTGGGGTTCTAATATGTCAGGGTTGGGGAGATAAGAGAAAACCAAAGAATATGATAGTGAAGAGTCACAGATGTTGGATAAAAATCAGGAAAACCAGGTCTTGGAAGCAGGGATATGTAAATATGAGAAGCAGAGAGACTAAGAGAGAAGCGTTTCACAGGCTCTCCTTCCCTTACCAGCTTGTGTCTGTGCCCCAAATTCAGCCTTCTCTCCAGTATCTGTGGATGGAACATACTCCTAGAAAAGGCCGTTCTTCCCTTTTCTATATCTTCCCAGCCTCTCTGATGTGGAAAAGAATAGTTTGAGTTAAATATAGAGGTTTGGCTTTATTTACCAGATAAAATTGAGGAGAGAAATGAACAATACAGAAGAAAAATAAGCAAGTACTTACTGCTTTTATTTTCTTTTTCCCTAAGCCTTCCAGCCCAAGTTCTAAGGGCAATACAAATCCCTGAAAGATAGTAAGTTATCATTCAGACCATAACCCTCCCACCTCACCTTCCTTATCCGAAGGTGTTTCGAACCATCAAATAGTTTTATATCTGTTTATAGATATTAATATTCCTGTAAAGTTCCATAATCAGAACATCTGAAATAAAGTAATCAGAACATCTGAAATAAAGGTGATTTCCCACTTTCCTGCTTCATGTAACTATGTAACCAAACTCAATATAAAGAAGGATGTAAGATATAATCAGGGAACAGAAGTCACTTAGTAATCAGGAGAGCTGAATCCTATACTCGGTTGGGTCATTAGCAAGGTTTCAAATATGGGAGCAAGTAAGCTCTGAATTCAAACAGTCTGACTCTAGAACCCATACTTCCAACAAGTGCTTGAACTTCCTCTTGGACTCTGCTGAAGATGACACATGTGAAAGTGATTTGACAACCTTAAAAGCACTCCTATAGGTACTGTTACCCCTTTTTCTTATTTAAGAGATCATCCAGGATGATATCCAGGATGACATCTGGATACTACTTATACTCTAGGTCCCCGTTAAATACTCCTTTCTAAGGAATCTGTGCGTGTGTGTGTGTGTGTGTGCGCGCACACGCGCCATGTGCGCGCCTGTGTATATGTATAAAATACCGGTTGCTTTGGATTGATTTGTTGAGCCTATTTAGAAAATGTTTTTCTTCCTAAACACCCATTGGCCTTATTGTCACTAGATGGCAGAAACAGATCCTACTTCTGTGGGAAAATGAGAGTTCGTTTTGCATTCGGGAAGGGCACAGAAAAGCTTCCCACAGACAATGTTTACAGGCTTTCTTTATTTTGACATTTCTTCTGAATACATTAATGTTTTTGGAAATTCCCTGTTAGGTCCCCTGCAGGGGTATGCTGCAAAGTGATCTTGGCTTACACAGAAAAAAATGGCTTACATTATGCACTTTGCTTTTCAGTTTATAATTTTAGAATCTAAAACTACTTTATTTAAGGCGGGGGGAGAGTGTGAAGGGGGTGGAGTTAAATAAAAAAATCAGAATATTGTATCCCATTATGAAAGCACTGCCACTGTAATATTTTCTCTGAGCCACAGATGCCTTTATTAGAATTCATTCTCTTTAGGGTAAGCGGAATTGACAGTCAGGGTGTCAAATATAAATATATTTAAAAAGTCTTCCATGTGAATTTTTGTACTGGAGAGAGAATGTTTTAGTTTTAATTTTTCTTTTTTCCAAATTAGTTATTGCTTCAAAGTGCTATTGGTTTCTTATAAAATTAAATACTTGGGACGGTATTTCTTTTAAAAGCCAAACTGATGATTTAGGAGCTAAGAACAATGTTTTCTTTGTATCCAAACAATCATTGATCCTTAATTGCTTTGTACACATGCCAGGTATGACCTTCCTTAAAAACGCCTAAGTTGAAATGTTTTCATTCAGAGAAAGCCATTATTCTGTGTTCAGGCTGAAATTATATATATATTTGTGTGTTTGCTTTTCAGGCTGGAATTATAGACGAAAGATTATGCTGTGTATGTATATTTCCTTGTATCTTTGAAAACACTTTAAAAATCATCTTATATTTTAGAAATTATTTTTATTCCTCTTAGAAAAAATTTTTTAGCTTCTTTAGGATTATATCTGGCCCATGGAAAGGGCAGTCTTAACCTTTTATTTACTTGCTTAAAATGCAACTTTAAAATATATATTTCATTATAGTTGTGGCTATGGGAGTTCCAAAGCCATAGGAAGAAATGCTTGGTGAATTCATTTGCATACCAATACCCAGAATGCTTTTCTAGCTCACTGTTATTTAATCGAAGTCAGCTGGTATCAGAGCCCTGGGAAAAACTGAACCATTTTGACATGCTTCTCTGTGCATGCACTGAGTTCTTTTTCTGCACCAGGCGCACAATGAAAACTCAAAATTTCATCTCTGCTATGAATTTTTTATAAATACTAGAATATTTTAAAATCTCTATTTCTTTACAACTTTCTTTTGACCCTTCCTATGAAACGTTACTCTAATCATTATTGTGATAAAATTCTAATGGATAAGTGGGTCTCGAACTACTGATTACTTGGAATAAAAGTTAACTTGAGTAACTTGTGACTCTGAACACAAGTGGGAGAATTGGAAAAACATATACTTCCATTTAAAAAAAAAGGGGAAACTGGAGAGAGTGGTGTGTATTTGGGAAGATCTACAGTTTTGGTGGCTGGACAAGGATCATGCAAGTTAAGAATTCGGCAGATCTATTTTAAGTTATTGTTAAATGGTTCTGATCAGAGGTAAGGGCTAGTGAAGTAGAAAGTGCGAGTTTTCTAGAGTGTGTCAAACAAAGTCAACTATGGCTGTTTAATGGTATTGGGGATTCTTGTTACTATGTTATGGTATGGTGATAGCATTGTGGATGTGGTTTTTTTTACAGGGTCATTCATTAGAATTGTATACGGAAGTTCTACAGATCCAGGATTTTCTTTAAAATAACATGGGAGTGGGAGAAAGGAATGGGGTAGAGATGAGATAAGATTGCCATGTGTTGATAATTTTTGAATCTGGGCAATGGATATATGAGAGTTCATTATACTTATTCTGTCTACTCTTGAATCAGCTGAAAATGTTCTACAATAAAAAGTTCTGAAGGGGAGAAATGAAGAAATAAGTCAGAAGGGACGTGAGCATTTGAGTTTACTCTGCATTTTCTTTCCAAAAAAATGTTGTGATTTATGTCCTTAAGTACTTTATCACATACTTCTCTATGAAAGAAAGTTATTTCCTCAATTAATAAATAAGAAAAGGGAAGCCATGCATATTTCTCTTGAGTTATGTCCTCTTTCTACCTGCTTCACAGCTTAGTCTGTCTCTCCTGGATCTGTAATCATGTTTTCTCTTCTAGACCCTCTTCAGTAATATTAAAAGAGTCTCTTTCATCTTATAGAAATTGTCTTGGATCTCACATCCTCTTCTTACTACTCTCTCTCTTTTTCCTTTCATACAATTCTTTAAAGGATCATCTTAAATTTTCTCTATTCCTTTCTTACTCTACCATTCTTTTAAAAAAATAGTGAAAAAATATATCATGGATTCAAATAAGCAAATGACAATAAAATAAGTATCCATGTGTCAATTAGCTATGAATAAATAGAATATTATCAGTAACTTGAAATTTCTAATGTGTCTTTCCTTTATCACCCATTGTGCTATTATGCAATAAGGTGGGCACTATACTGAAATTTTTGCTTGTCTTTTCTATATTTTTCTTTATTGATTTACCACTGTGTATATATTACTAAACACTATTGCTCAGTTTTGCCTGCTTGATAACATTTCACACTTTGAATCATACTGCAGTATTTTTCTGTGTTATGCTTTTTTCACTTAACTCTATTTTAGGGATTCATCTATGTTGATAAAACTAATTAGAGTTTATTTATTTTTATAAATGTATAGTAGTCCATTATATACTTATAGAATGATATATATATTTCATTGTTGGCAGACATTTATCCAGGTTTCGTGCCCTTAGAATATAGTACTGTGCATATGCTTATTCGAGTGTATGTGCATATTGTGACGTGTACAAATTCCTCCAGGGCATATTTGGGTCAGAACATGGCTATCTTTGACTTTTCTAGGTAAAGGCAAATTGTTTCCAAAGTATGAATCATAACCAGTAGTGTATAACTTTTCTCATAGTTTCAAATTATTGTATATTGTGTGTTTATCGAGTGTTATCAATATTGATGTTGTCAAAATGGAATAGTTTTGTTAATGTGGTGTGCTGGCATATGAAGAAGTAACTTATTAAATTGTAACTTCTTTGATTACTAAGAAGGTTGAGCATCTATTCCTATGTTTTGTTGGACAATCAAGTTTCCCACAGTGTGAATTGTCTCATCAAGATGTTTGAAAATTTCTATTTAATTTCTTAATCTTATTCCACAGAATGCTAGGAGTACCAGTCATTCTCCAAATCATTCAATTCTGATTGTTTCTGCCATATGCCCATAAAATTGCTCTTATTGAGATCTTTACTAGTATGTCCATGTTAACAAATCTAGTGGACAATTTTTGGTCTTTATTTTACTTGATTTTTAAATTTTTCCATTGCATTTAACAACTCCTTTTTTCCTTGACATCATATTCTCCTGATTTTTCTCTACCATGGCTTTTCTTTTCAGTCTCCGTCTGCTTCATTTCTCTTTCTCCTCCTCCTTCATTTCTTTTCTTTTTCTTTTTCTTTTGTTTTAACAATCTCTAATAACTGGTGTTATTTAGGCTCCATCCTGAACTCTCTTTTCTTTTCACTATCTACTGTTTTCCTAGGACCTATATATGAGTGGCTCCTTTTGCCTAAAATCTACAATACATTTTCTTTCTTCTGCTCTATAAAGCATTCCCCAGTCCTCAGTTCTCTGTTTCTCTTTGTCCTCCACCATTACCCAGTTCTCACTGATTTTAACACTCATTTAACCCTACAGGTTTCATATTCAATGGAAATTACCCTGGGAGATCTTCCCCAACTTCTCAGTCCAAATGATATACATTTTTATCACCCTGTGCTTTTCTTATATATGTAGTCATTTGTGTATTTGCTTCTTGACCACATGCCCCAGTAGACACAAACATTCATGTGTTGACTCTGTGCTTGTTTGTTCACACCTGCATCCCCTGCCCTCATTATTGTTCTTGATATATAGTGGGGTCTTAGTAAATATTCTTGAATAAAAGAATAAACAGACTCAGGCCTATGACTTTGGATAAGTGAATGATGATATTTAACCACAAAGGGAATTTAATTTTTCAGAGAAGGTGAAGGGTTTAGTTTTGGACATGTGACGTTCCAGATGCTTTTTGCGTGGGATAGTCAAGATGGGCAACAGAATGCTTTGATACATGGATCTGAAACTGAAGAGAACAGTATGACTTGAGATTATTGATCTGTAAGTTATCAATACATAAAGGATAAATGAGATAAGGAGAAAAAAAGTGGCCTAGGGAGTGTGTGTAGCCTGGAAAAGAGAACTATACACCGATGCACCCTGGGGGGTGATCTGTTCTAATTCAGCAACTTTCCTCTCCTCCTTGGCAGATTTTCTCAGCTCAACATATTGGGCCTGAGAGGCACTGAGTTATAGAAATAAAATATTTAATTTTGTAACATTTCTGAATATGTATTTTTCATATTTCTATATACTCTGTCATGGGCAGAGCATTGTCTGTACAATAGGAAGGAATGTGTCTATGTGTGCTTATTATTTTTTAAACCATTATGCTTCTTAAAGTCCTCAGAGAACACTCTAAAAGACTCAGAATAAACTCAAAATCTTTATATCATGGCCTGTTCGGTTCTCTGCCTCCACCCAGCACATCTTTGTCTTCTCCCTTTCTGCTTTCTCATCTGCTCTGACTGCACCAGCCACCTCAGTGTTCTCTGAAGATGCCAAGTGCCCCCCTGCCTTAAGTGCTTCCCCTGAGGAGGACAAGCTCCACCGACGTATTTGCTATTTGCATCGCTTGCTCCCTTCTTTCTTCATGTTTCTGATCAAATATCACCTTAATTGAATGGCCCTACTTAACTCTCTATCTGAAATAGCAAACTGTCCCCTTTATTCTGCTTTGGTTTTCTTTTTTTCTCCGATTTATTTAATTTGTGTTTCTGACTTGCCCCTCTCTTCAATGTAATACGGTTAATGAGAGCATGAGTCCTTGGTGTTTGGCTGATTCTTATAACTCAATGCTTGTACCAGTGCTTAGCACTTACAAGGCACTCTACAATGCTTGTGAAATGAATAAGGGTGTCAAAAAAACAGCAGAAGATGCAGAAGAGTTATGGCGCAGTGGTTAAGTTCAAGGATTCTGGTCTGCCTGTGTGTGGACTCTACCACTCACTTGGGCAAATTACTTATCTTTCCATACCTCATTTACCTTACATTTCAATTGAGGATCATAATTCCACTTACTTCATAGTGTTGCCATGAGGAGTAAAAAAGATGTTACACAGAAAACCCTTGTTCTGTGTGCTTGTTCCAATGCCCAGTACATAGTAAGCCCTCAATAAGCACTTAATCCTTATTATTAACAGCCCAAATCAATGCAACTTATGGATTTCACCATTTATTTGGGAAATATTTACTGAGTACAACTACATGCTAGACATTTTGCTGGAGATTGGGATTTACAGTGATTAATAGGATACAGATATACCTTAAAAACTATTTCATGAGATCAGAAATTAAAGATATATTTATCATTTAAATAATTTTCAATCAGCCTGCAATTTATTATCAAGTGTCCAACACTCAAATACTCTTTTGAAGAATAGCATTTTTTCTTTTTACTTTATACATCTGTAAATATCAACTCAAAATTCCACCAGGGCTTAGCAAGTTGATATTTACTGAAACTCTAACTCTGGGAAAACTCTCCCTTCAGCTCATATGCTATTGATCCTCAGCTCAATGAAGAGAAACATAAAAATCTTCTAATAATTATACTTCCACTCCAGATCTGTGGTTTACAAGCCTAGGAAATAGTCAATGATAGATTCAAAATACTGCCCCTTTATCATTTATCTTACTTAGAATGTTATTCATCTTTGCATTTTTTTTTCTTTGTGAGTTGAGGAAGCAACGAGTAAATATGGCTTATGGCTTAAAATGACATGTATAAAGGTATTCAAAAACCATTCTTGCTCCTCCAGTCCCTACCACTCACCTCAAGCACGTGTTCAGGTGAGCACCAGTCAACACTTCTTAGGGACCACATCTTCTTAAGAATTTTTTTTTTTTTTGGTATTCTCTCAAAAACGCCTTTAAAGCTCCTGTGATACATTGCCTAAATCCTAGCTTATTACCTTGTGAGTTGTGTTTGTTTGTTGGCTACTGAATGATATTTTTCTGTTTTTAGCAGTGTATCGTTTAATCCTAATTTCTTCAACATTAAAAAAAATAATATTTAGGAAGCAAAATAAAGGCCTATCTTCAAATCAGGTATGATGTATTTTCCTGGAAATTAACAATACATCTGACCTTATGAGTTGCTGTTATAATTTAGGCAGCATTAAAGAGTTTCCTCTTCTTATCCCATTCCTCCAATCAAAAACATTCCCACCCATTGCTAGCCAGAGTGTAAAATACACATTCGAGTATAATTCTTTTGGATCCTAAGAGTTCTTAGTCCTTTCAGAGTCCTGTGCTCAAATAAAAGTAATAATGAAGGAATGTAAGTTCTATCTTTTATTACTTTATCACTCTAGGAACTTCAGAAATATGGTCTGTGTGCCTGGGGGATGGAGTGGGGGATAATGTCTTGGTGTGTGGGGAGGGGACATCGTTAAGAGACACTACAGAAGGTACTTATGAGAATGCTGAAGATAAAAGTCCACTTTATTTTTTTCCTAGAGCCTTCTATGAGGAAGTAGATTTAGATCTGTGAACTAGAATGCAGTTAGAATTCTAAAATTTAAGAATAAAAGGAGAATTTTTGAATTAATTGGGTTTTCACTGCCACTTGCACTTTTATTAATGGGAGGACAGAATATTTGATAAAAAATAGTTTGATCTTATTGAGTTCTTCCTTTGACATCAGAAACCCCTTAATTTCAAAAATATTTCCTATTAAGTTTGTGAGTTACTTACCAACCTTCCACCAAACATGTTATTAGTGAAACGGACATTTAGGGTGTTGCCAATATGTGATTATCAATCATTTGTTCTAAATAGTGTCATACATTTGCAATAGTTTTAGCCCGAGATTTACTTCTACTTTCATTGTTACTTTATTTTTGCATCAATGGGCTTCAACTTGCCCCCAAAGATTTTGTGAGCTAAGCCTCATGATTGTTTTTAATGAAAAAGCTTATTGCCATTAGCAAACTAGGTATAATGCTCTTGACTAAAAGAATTATGAAACTCCTAGGGATGAGCTGGGGATTTTAATACTCTGCTTAAATCAAGCAGAGAAATCAGGTTCAATGCTGAGAAAAGAGAATGCTGTTTACCAGGGCCCAGCTATGAGGTGGCTGCGACAAACCAGCCTCCATGCCAGATTAAAAAGGCAGGCTTCTTCTAGTCAAAGAAGCTTATAACCTTATGCTGAAACAAAAACAAATAAGCTATCCTTTAACAAGCAATGTTTCAAGCTCTCTGAAAGAAGCCAACGAGGGTGCCAGAGAGAACTTTCAGCACTATCTTGAATGTTGTTCAAGCATTTGGGAGAAAAAGGACATTTTAGGAAGAGGGAAGCATGTGCCCAATAGAAGCCATGAGTGGTACACTAAGATGTATAAGGCAAGATCAGATGGAGAAGAGTGCTGAGAAATATGACAGGAGAGGCAGGGGGCTTTTTAAAGTGTGGTTGAGTATGGACTTCATCTTGTAGATTATAGAAACTGCTGCAGTTATAAAAAGATCATTCGAAGTGCATTTTGAAAGATATATTTAAATCAGAACGGTATTGCTCTAATCCTGGCAAGAAATCAAGAGGAAGGTGATTAAGTTGGTGCCTGTCAGGACTGAGAAGACAGGAGGAATTTCCGAGTTGCTCTTGGTAACTGACTGGCTAGAGAATGAAAGGAAGGTTTCCTGCTTGACAACCAGGTCAAGGGTAGCATCATTTCGATAGAGCATGTGGAGGGAGAAAACATGTAAGAGTGAACGAGAATTTGTAGCTTGAGCAGCTTTAACCTGAGGTTAACAGGATATATGGGTAAAAATACATAGTAGGAAGTTAATAACAGTGATTAGTAGCTCTATAAAGAGATCTTGTCAAGAGATACAGAGTATTTGAAGTTGTCAGGAATAGGAATGAGATAACACAGAGTGTGAGTAAGGTGAGACTAGAAGTGGCCAAAGAAGGGAACAGTGAGGAACATGGAAACAAGAGCCTTGCAGATAAGGCCAATGTCGGAAAGAGAGACAGACAGTGTTGTTGGAAAGTGAGTAGAGAACCAACAGAATGTTGCATTTTCCTAGCTAAGGGAGGCAAAACTTTCAAAGATATGGGAATGGTCAGTAGTGCCAAAGGTATCTTTGGGATCAAGGAAAATGAAGGCTTAAAGTCGACCCTTGACCTTGATGATTAGGAGATGATTATTGATCTTAACAAAAGCAATTTTATTTTGGATATTAATCCCTTGTCAAGGTATATCATTTGCAAATATCTTCTCCCATTCAGTAGGTTGCCTTTTCATTTTGTTCATGCTTTCCTTTGCTGTGCAAAAGCTTTTTATTTTGGTGTATTCCCAGTAGTTTATTTTTGTTTTTGTTTCCCTTGCCTGAGGAGACATATCTAGAAAAAGGTTGCTAAGGCCAATGTCTGAAAGATTACTGCCTGTGTTTTCTTTTAGGACTTTTATGGTTTCAGATCTCACATTTAGGTCTTCAGTCCATTTTGAGTTTATTTTTGTATATACAGTATAAGGAAGTGGTCCAGTTTCATTCTTTTGCATGTAGCTGTCCAGTTTTCCCTGCACTATCTACTGAAGAGATTGTTTTTTTTTCTCCATTGTATATTCTGGTCTTCTTTGTCAATGATTAATTGATCATATAAGGATGGGTTTATTTCTGGGCTCTCTGTTCTGTTGATCTATGTTTCTATTTTTGTGCCAGCACCATACTGTTTTGATTACTACAGCTTTGTAGTATATCTTGAGATCTGGGATTATGTGATAAAGAGTCAAATTTAGTGGTTAAGAAATGACGGGGAATTGTGGGAATTGAACAGTGGGTGCATATGACTCCTTGAGAAGCTTGAATCTAAAAGAAACAAGAAATTAAAAAATAAGGTTGTGACATAGAGAGTGGGCAAGGAAAAAATGTTTTCTAAATTTATCTTTCATCTTTTCTTTTTCCAATGAAAGATGACTAAAAGACCTCAGCTGAGAGAAAAAACATTAAAGAAATAAATTGTATGTAATATCACTTTTCATTTAAAAAATGAGATGTTTATCTCAGATCTGTACCTCCGAAACAAATAATGCAATATATGTTGAGAAAAAAAAAAGAAGAAGAAGAAGAAGAAGAAGAAGAAGAAGAAGAAGAAGAAGAAGAAGAAGAAGAAGAAGAAGGAGAAGAAGGTAGCGGGAGGGGAAGAATGAAGCGGGGGAAATCGGAGGGGGAGACGAACCATGAGAGACGATGGACTCTGAAAAACAAACAGGGTTCTAGAGGGGAGGGGGGTGGGAGGATGGGTTAGCCTGGTGGTGGGTATTGAGGAGGGCACATTCTGCATGGAGCACTGGGTGTTATGCACAAACAATGAATCATGGAACACTTCATCTAAAACTAATGATGTAATGTATGGGGATTAACATAAGAATAAAAAATTAAAAAAAAAAGAGATGTTTAATGTCAATAGAAGCAGAAGGGTATCTCTCAGAATAAAGGTGATCCTTGATATTAAATACTTTATGAAAAACTCTATTTCTTTTCTATTATGATGTTGATCAGTAAAAACTTGATTGTTGAGCAGAAATATTGATCTAGGTAAGAGACAAAGGTCTTTTCTTGAATAGGAATAAGGGCCATTTCTTTCCTGGAAGCAGCGTGGGATGAGATTATGATGTTTGAGGAGTGAATCATTTTTTGAAAAAAGGTAAGAGGCAGGAAGTTGAGAAAATCAATTCTAGCTGATCTTGGTTTTCTCTACAAAATAGGAGGCAAATGCATAGTAAGGGCACATAGGTAAATGTTTAATACTGGTTTCAAAGGAATAGTGAAGTTTTGGGACACATACTCTGGAAATGAAAAAGACTACGAATAAAAGGCATTAAAAATTACCCACCTAAAGGACATTGTTCACATAAGAAGCCATATATTTGTAAAAGCCCCAAATGTCATGACTTTGTGATTTTTCTCTTGTACTGTTCAGCATGTAAAAATGAAGAGAGTGGATGACTGTGCTTACCTAGGGCTGAATGTGTACAGGGCAGAGTAGAGGACTTGAGATGCTGCCAACAGAAAGACTTTAATCAGTGACCGAGGATTCTTGGCTGGATAAGGAAGAAGGTAAGACCAGAAGAAAACCCACACAGAGACCTGGAGGACCATGAACGGTGATGCCTGATGCTTCTGGAAGTGTAAGTGCACTCAGAGAAAAGAGGGAAAGCGAGCTCTTCTTGCAAATGTACTGGGAACTACATATATCCGAGTGCAGATGAGTTGAAAGAAGTCACAGGAAGTACAAATGACCCCGAGGAAAACAAAATTATTTTACAAAACAAATCAGGATGATTTTCAATTCATTAAGTGCAAAGTGGTATTTTTAGGGCAAAGACAATAATACAAATACAGAGTAGAGAAATAGACAAAGAGGAGTGGAATAGATTTGGAAATGGATTTGGGAAATATCTCAACAAAGGTCTGTATATTTAAGGCCTTTGGGGTGGAGGAAATAATCTGGATTATTTTCTTTTAGGCAGTTTCAGAAATTTGAGGATTTAGGGACATTTTTGAAAAGTTAGTTGAATGTGTGAGGCAAGATGGAGGTGCATTTCCTAACTGTAAGAAAGTAAAAAAAATCTATGAAATTTTCTCCCATCTCTACCCATAGTACAAACAATAGGCTGTCAGGGACAATGTGCAAGAAATTGTTTGTTGCATAGATATATTTATTTCAGGCAGGACAGCAGGAGTCTGTATCATGTTCTTGGTTATAATTTACATTGTGACTTTGTATTTTTTTCTCACGGGTACTAAAAATAATAAGATTTTTCTAGGAATGGATGGTTATATACAAAACAGGCATTAGCTAGTTTGTTCTCTAATGTCAAATTTGTAATCATACAATACATTGAATGGGATAATAATAAATGACTCATGAATAGATCAAACGCACGTAGTCTTACCCTAGGCCACTGAGCCAGACTTTCAGATGGGCCCTTACCTTTTCATTGCTCTCTGTGGGCCATAGCTCTCGTCAAGCAGTGTCCCTGGACAGCTGGCTCTGCCATGAACCATCTGGAGTTCTTACTCCCTAGTGATGCCCATTACAGAAAAGTTTCAAGTCCTCAACTTCACCTTTAGGGAATCTATATATCATTTAATGAGACATCTAGCAGCACATTTGCAAGATGATGTTGACCAAAAAAAAAAAATTTGTTTGCAAGAATTCTAACAGTTTTATTTTAAGAGAAATTATAACCATATAAAACTATTGGTATCAGGAGCGGTCCACCTTCCCAAGGAGCAAACAGCAAACACAAACTGAGCAATTACTATGTGCCAGGTAGTGTGCTAAGTTGCTTTGAATGCATTATTTCACTCTGCCCACCAAATAATTATTTATAATTTATAAATTAGAAACCTGAGTTTTTATGGGTGAAGTAACTTCCTCAATAAATGAAAAGCAGACTATAAATTCAGAACAGGTTGTGTACGTGTGTTCATTCAACTTTTTGTTTATTCAATATGCTGCGTTTAAGGTATTGTTTTAGGTACAGGGAATAAGAAGATATGTAAAACATACATTTCCAGTCAAGCAGTTCAGACTTTCATAGGTCAGGTAAATATGCAGACCACCTTCTAGAATATACCATTTCAAGTTCTAAAATAGAACTCTGTAAACAGTTCTTTGGGGTTCGATAGGAGAACATTTTTTCTTAATGAAGGAGAGAAAGATTTCACAGAGGAGGTGAATTTTGAACTGGGCTATGAAGTATGATTGGATTCTACTACAGAAACTTGGGGTACACTGGAATGATTCAGCTTGACATTTTGTTCTCTACAACTTGAGAAAACTGACAAGGTCTTATTTACAAAAATTCTGCTGCCTTATGCTTTTGGAGGGTGGGGGTGGGTGGGTGGTGAACAGTAAAAAACAGAGGAAAGGAGGAAAGAGCAAATAGGGAAAGAAAAGAGAGTGGAGCCAGATATTAAGAAAGGAGAGGGAAATTCAGAAGTAGGTAATATGTAAAATAGAGATAAAAGAAGGATTAATAATGATTTCTGAAGTGATTGAGAAAAGGAAAGACAGAAGCCAAGAGGAGAGAGGGGATCAGGGGACTGTTGTTGAACTAAAACACAGGGAGGGATGTCTGGGTGGCTTAGTCAGTTAAGCGTCTGCCTTCGGCTCAGGTCATGATCCCAGGATCCTGGGATGGAGTCCCACACCAGCCTCCTTGCTCAGCAGGGAGTCTGCTTCTCCCTCTCCCCCTGCTGCTCTCCCTGCTTACGCTTTCCCTCTCTCTCTGATAAAGAAATAAAATCTTAAAAAAAAAAAAAATAAAACACAGGGAGTCATGATGAAGGAAACAGAACAGAGGTTTGGGTAAGAAGACAAAAGCCACTTTAAGAGATATTATTGCATGGTTATTTTATTTATTTATTTTTAAAGATTTTATTTATTTATTTGAAAGGGAGAGAGACAGAGCATTAGGATGGGAGTGGGGGAGTGGGGAGGGGAAAAGCCAGAGGGAGACACAGACTCCCCGCTGAGCAGGGAGCCTGACAGGGGACTCCATCCCAGGACTCCTGAGCCGAAGGCAGCCGCTTAACTGACTGAGCCACCCAGGCACCCCTACTGCATGGTTATTTTAGGCTCTTATTATAAAAATATAATAACATGATAATTTTCATGGAAAATTTTCTCAGGAAAAAAATGAAAATGCTTGTTCAGAGTAGCTAAAATCAAGAACGTCCAGAACATGCTTTTGCCTTCCAAGTCCATAACAGTGATATCTCCAAATAGAGGAGATAAAAGTTAAAGAGAATCTTAAGTGGTAGCTTTCAAGTGTCTTATTTTCTTTCTATGTGTCTGAACCATAATTTGAAAACAAAAGGCAGTGATGCTGATTTTGGACCCAATCTTCTGAAAATAAAATTCTAACTTTTCATGGGGAAGAAATGGCTTTGGTTTAGTATTTTTAAAAGGGTACTCTGTTCATATGTGACTTTCATATAGGAATTTTCAATGTATGAGTTTTTATTAAACCTGATCTTCTGTTTTACAAATTGGTGGATTGATGTGCTTTCAGAAAACAGAAGACATCTCCAAGGAAGTGGTGGTGATAACAAGGCTTTGGTGCTTTGTGAAAACTCCATTTCTGTTTCTATAGAAATGTTTGTGTTTCAATTCCACTCCCACCCACTGTTTTTTTGTTGTTGTTGGCGCTGTTCTGATGTCTTTAAGGGTGTGTGTGTGTGTGTGTGTGTGTATGTGTGTGTGTGTGTTTATGGTTTATGTTGTTGCTGTCGTTATTGTTCTAATAGAAAGACTTTGGGGTGTGGTAGACTTTTCTGACTCTATCGCTGTAAACTCTTGCAACACATAACAAACAACCGATCAGAGAAATCGCAAACATTGTCTGTATTCTCTGTGCACTTGGCAGGGATTTTTCATATTGTACGTTATTGGCTCTGCTGTGATAGCACAACAGAGCCTTTGTAATGCTCTCGGCAGAGCTATTTATATGCTGCGACTCTACTAAGTATCCTTCCCTCTGCTGGAGTTCTTCCACAGACTCAAAGAGAGAGTGATTCGCCCAAATAAAAGAAGTATAGATTGACATTGCTCAGAGCACAGGAGGCTGCAAAGGCAAAATAAGTCTTTATACAGCTCACATTAAGTATTATTATATTCAACTGAATGGCAAAATGAAAGTTAGCCCAAAATGAAGTAAAAAGAGATTTCTTTGTGGCAGCCCAGGATAATTAGAATCTGGTTGGCATGCACCTGTATTTGATGTTCCAAATATGTTGTGTCAAAGGGCTCTGGATCCCAGGGTCATCTGGCTTTTAGTGATTTCCTTCAACGACTGTGAGCATCAAAACTTAAAGAGATGAATGCCAAAAGGCCCCCTGTCACCTGTGGTCACTTTTTGAAATGGATTACTGAAAATTTAAATGACTTGGCTATACACACTACCCAACAAGCAGAGTAAATGTAGAATCCAACCAAAAAAAAGGAGAACAAATGTTATTTTATCTTCATTATATCCCATCTAAACTAGTCACTAACAATCTGAAGCTGATAGTTCAATTACCTGGGAAGATACAGTTATAATTTTCCTTCATCTCGTATTTAGGTTGACACTGGATCATATATATTTGAGGCTTTATTTCCTTTCAAAATTAACCTGAATCATTTATGTTTTTCTGAACTCAATTAAAATTTGTCAGTGCCATTATGCTTGTACTTTTATAAGGACACTGGGCTGAGGTGACATTCTAGCATTAGCTGGACATGGTATGTGTTCTCTGTTATCAAATTCAACCAACAGGGGCTTGCCTGCAATCTGACATTTGTATTCATATTAGAAGGTCTGATATTTGGATTCACTCATATTCAGTCATGACATGTTCAGCAGCATGACTTTAAAAATAGCATAAAATGCATAAAAATAATAAGAGAAAGAGATACTAGCAGAATGTGATGCACCAGTTAATGTCACACTAACCCAAGGATATAGGAAATGTCAATTCTCAGTGGTTAAGGCAGACCACAGATTTGTGTGCAGTCCCAGGAAAAAAATGATTATGTAAAAGACTGATGATCTTTTATTTGCTACTTGTTCACTTCTTGGTTAACTGTGTAAAAGATCAGGGAGACACAGAAAGAGTAACTTTCTGGTCCTTACTAGCACAATAAGGTGAATCCTAGGAGGAAAAAACAGAAAAAAAAAAAAAAACAACAGCTTTCAGTTTTTAAAAATAAAGTCTTGTCATGTGCTTGCTTAATGAGTGCCATTATTTGATGAAAAAAGAGCAGGTACTTTGTTCTCCTGCCAATATAATCTCATATATTCCTTGTTTGGGGATTTTTAAAAGATCTCCAACAACTATATATCCAGTTGTTATCTGACTTGTTTTCTCTGTGTAGGACATGAGCACAAAATATTTACTTAGATTTGTTTTTTAGAAAATAGTTAAATAGATTGTATTATATGAAAACTTGCTGAGCTAGCAAAAAAAATGAAGACGTGAAATGGTTTGTATTCCAACTTTCAAATTTAATGGGTGTGTTAAAACTTATTGTAACAAAATTATGTTGAGTAAGAGGAAGTTGACTGACTTGAAATACAGAGGGTTTAGCTAGGTATAAGACAACTATTCTTGGGGCGCCTGGGTGGCTCAGTCGGTTAAGCATCTACCTGAGGCTCAGGTCATGATCTCAGGGTCCTCGGATAGAGCCCTGTGTTGGGCTCCCTGCTCAGCGGGAAATCTACTTCTGCTTTTCCCTCTCCCTAGCACGCCCTCCCCGCCTCCGCCCCGGCTTGTGTGCTATCTCTCTCAAATAAATAAATAAGTAAGTAAGTAAGTAAATAAATAAATCTTTTTTAAAAAGACAACTATTCTTAAAATTAGTTCCTAAAATAAATTAGGTTCCTAATTTGATTCCTCAAGAGGCTATAGAATTTTCCCCCTGAAAAATAACTATTCCAGATCTTTAAAAGTATGGCATGGCCTTTGAAAACGCCACTGGATCTGACAAATAGAGTATATAGAGCTTAGCTATGCTCGAATGACTTCTCAGAGTAGAAATTCAGGCAGAGAAATGTCTAAAACAGTTTCTCCTGATAGTATATAAAATAGTATATCTTATAAAATAGTAGGCCATTTAAATATTTGGAAAAAATGGATTCTCCTGTCAAATATGTGTGGGACACCTTGGGTGTCTTTAACCCTCTCTCAAATTTCTTTCTTCCTTTTTTTTTTTTTTTAAGATTTTATTTATTTGAGCGAGAGAGAGCACGCAAGTGAGAGAGCACAAGCAGGGGGAAGCAGCAGAGGGAGAGGGAGAAGCATACTTCTCACTGAGCAGGGAGTCGGATGTGGGACTCTCGATCCCAGGACGCTGAGATATGACCTGACCCAAAGGCAGCCACTTAGCCAACCAAGCCACCCAGGTGCCCCAATCCTCTCCCAAATTTCAAAAGCATATTAACATAGCAAACCTTTTGAGAAGGGCTACAATTAAGAAAACTGTTTCCCTTGCTTGATGCAACATTTTAAAATGTATTTGACCATGAAATCACTTTATTACACAGTACCCAGGGAAACTAGCATTTCAGATAACACAATTTAGGCATATCGATTGACAGTGGAGAAAAGTAACTACATTCTAAAAATAAACTGACCTACAAGGTATTAAGTAATGTAGAATATTATCTTGTTTGACATTCACTGTAAAGCTACTTGGCAGAGATTATCTTCATTTTAAAGATGGGAAAACTCAGATCCAGACAGGTTTGTTTTCCTGCTCTGGTGACAGAAACCACAGGAGCAACTGGGCCAGAATTCAAACCCAGGTCTATATGATTTCAAAGCTCAGGATTTGCCCTCTGCTCTGTTATCTCATAAAAATGTTTTGCTCCACAGTTAAGCCCCTCACCTAATTTTTGTTACTCTCCATGGATCAGAAATAGAATAAATGACTCTTTCTAAAAGTAGAAAGTAATCAGTGATCACATTTATTATCGAGTTGTTATCGTGAACATGCTATTTTCAACTTTTCAAGACACACAAACAAGTACTTAAATGACAAGAAGAACTTGAATTTGTTGGGAGCCCAGAGGAAGAGGGCAGAAGCTAAGGAATTTAAGTGCTTCCAGCAGGATAAGATCAAGAGGTTCCTTACTTCCTCTTCTCCTGGCTTAGATCTCAGGGGCCATTGTTCTATCACCCCCTTGCACCTTTCCCATTGCTTAACTCTCCCTACTTCTTTAGCGGCTTAGTAAATCCTCACCTGTTTTTTCAATAACTCTGAACCCACTCCATGTGTCCGTACAAGGTGACTGATCGGAAGTCACCTGCTCTTCCCCTGTCTTCGACCACCAGTTCCTATTTTCTTTCCTCTGCTCAAACTTCTGACCCAGCTCCATATCATCATGCTCTGCTGACGACCTTGCTACCTATTTCACAGAGCACACAGAAGCAGGTAAGAATCAAAGAAGAACTTGCACACATCTGGCAGTGCACTTGCTTGTGTGTCTGTGTTCTGCCTTCTCTGGGTTATCATGGAACTGATATTACTTATCCATATTTCCATCCTCATTTCAACCTCTTTCCTTTACAGTAAAGTACCTCAAAAATCTTGTGTACTTATTATCAAGAATTTTCCTCCCAAGCTCTCTCAAATACGTTCTCAACAGGCTTTTTGGTCCTTTCACTCCCCTGAAACAACTGTTGACACAGGGACCAGTGACCTCCAGGTTGCATGCTGGAATGATTGCTTTACAGCTCACTTTGTAGCAGCATTTTTGACATAACTGATCATCTTCTCCTTCTTGAAACGGTTTCTTCAGTATGTTTGAAGACATCTTCCTCTTGGTGGTCCTACTTAGTGGCTGCTCTTTTTTGTCTCCTTGACTGATTCTCGAGAGGCATCAGCTCCCTAAACTTCTTCTCATTTTTGTCAACTTTCACTGCCTGCATGAGCTCATCTAGACTTCTAGCTTTAAACACCATCTATTTGTTGATGACTTTGAGATGAATACATCCTTCCCAGACCTCTCTCCCATAAGTCTGCACATTGATATCAAATAGGCACTTCAAATTAGTAATAGAATTGTTGAATCAAAATGTTGTACAACTGAAACTAATATAACATTGTATGTTGATTATACGTCAATAAAAATTACTAAAAAATAAACAAGTTAAAATATAAAGTAAGAAAAAACTAAAGTGATACAGATAGATAAGGTTTTTTTCTTTACTTAAACAAAATTGAAAACACATTCAAAGTATCAAAACAGAAATTCTGAGTGTCTCTTCTATACTCTCCTCCAGTCTTCCCCATCTCAGTAAATAGCAACTCTATCTTTCCATATATTGTTGCTGATTCAGAACAAATACTTCATCATGTAGAACAGTAATTCAGTGGCTTAAGGCATTGTGTACCTACGGACACTTCTGTATTTCATAGATCACCTTTCAGTTCTATAAGTTCATCTATTTCTGGGTAATGTATATGGTAAGAATGTGAGACTTGTAGGCATCAGTTCTTTACCTACCTCCTTATTTATGAAGCAAATCCCTTGATGATGATGAATGAGACATCTGGTAAGTAATCAGATGATTTTCTGGCAGAAACATGGTAGATAGGGAAAATCCAAATCCAGAAAAACATATTTTTTTCCTAGTGAGCCAAATCTCTGCTTTCTTCATGATGGAAATAGTATAACAAACCGTCAAGTGAATGATGGATTTTAGCCTTTTATGGCAAAATTTGAGGTTTTCAGATTCAACTCTCATGTTGGAATCTTGACACTTGGCAGGGGTAGTGGCCAGATCAATTTGGGTGAAAAAAAGTCCTTTTAATTGGGCTCATAGATGGCCTCTGTATTTGCTGTACTAGTACTTTGTTGTGAGTACTATTTATTATATATTTATTTATGTGAAAGTACTGGCTTAAGGGGGTTACTGTGACAAGAAGCTAAATGGCATTCACAGAGAGGACTATCTTGTCTGCCTGACTTTTGGGAACCTCTTCCATTGTGGAGGTGAGCATTCAAGAACGCAAACATTGAGACCACATTGAGAATTTTTCAAGATATCGGCCCAGATACCTTTGCCTAAACCAGTTAGTTATTAATCCTCAAGTATTTTGAATTTCTGACATTTGACCAAACTTTAGCCACTATCCATGTATTGTATAAAGCTTTACATCAGACTATTTCTCCTTCCAGGCAAAGAGGGCAGTGAGATGTGTCATACAAAATTCTACCTCCTAGATTTTCTTCCCTATCCTTCAGGGCTAGTTCTTAAGCTACATTCAGGTTGGAGACAGCATATGGTACACCTGTTAGACAAATTCAGTGTTTTCCTCTTCAGTTAACTAACATAGGGAACTCCCCTAGAGTCCATAATTAGGGATTGGGAGATCAGTAACAGCATGGCAGGAATTGTCATGTTCAGAGTGTAAGTCAGATTTTTCTGCCACTTATTTGCACATTCAGGCCCTCCTAGTCTTTACAATAGGCAAAACTTTCACTTGGCAATTAATGGCTCTTGAGTATACTGGAGTTCATGGCTTTGAATAACACTAAGTAAGTCAGGGCACATGGTTATCTGCTGTTTAACAATGAAGGGTAGAAGAAGTCAAGAGCTATTTCTCAAAAAGAGAACAGCTATTTTCAGAAGACACAATTTTACTATAAACGCTGTGACACATTGATATGATTCCTTTTGTAACAAGTCTTAGACAGCAACCCAACCCACCTGAGGTATGGAAAGTACCAATGGATCCACCCGTTCATAAGGACATAATGACAGAACCACTTGTTTTGAACCTGAAACATTTGAAGATCCTGTTCTTGTTCTGAGTTTCACAAAAAGCTGGCAGCATGTGGGGCATCCAGTAATTGGGATAGAAAAGCACATGTAAATGTGGCATATGCATGCAGTTCTGATATAACACTTTGAAAACACAAATTTCAATTGATGTATTGGGAGACAATTTGTGCATAATGTCTCTATAATTATGATTGTGAGAAAGACTAGGAGAATGAAGAAAACTGTACTCAGCTGAACTGAGCCACGTAGGCATACACAAAACAGACTCACCCAGCCACAATCACTCTACAAACCACACCCATCCACGTCTGGGTAACAGTGTTCAATCTGGCTTGAGATAATCCTCCTTTCCCCACTTCACAATAATTCACACTGACTGCCTGCCACCATTCACTCATAAGGAAACCTCAGGTGTTTATTAAGGTTAAAGTACCGTATTTATTATAGTATTTATGTATTTCTTAACCGTTTGACATATGTAAAATTCTACCTCTGTGATGTTTTGTTTTTTTAAATGTGTCACTGATGAAGTTGTGCCCCTAGCTCTATTTTTCTCATAAGCCCAGTGATTTTATTGTATAATTTTGCACAGCATGGCAATTTTCAGGAATACATATGTCATGTCAGAGCAGAACTAACTGTACAACACAATGTGGGAGAGCGATTCTCACAAACAGAAAGATAAGTCAGATATTTGGAGACCCAAAAATGGCAATTTTCTACAGAAAATTGAATAATAAGGCCTGAGAACTGAAGCAAAAAGATACAGGACCACTGTATTGAGTACTTACTATATTCTGGACCCTATGTTAGATATTTTAAACCTCATTATTTCACAGGAGAAGGCTCACGGTAATGTCAGAATGATGGGACAAGCATCATGTGGCATGGAAAGAGGAAGGGTGGCTGCTGAGGAGACAGTTTTTGTTATAGACTTTTAGACATACTGGAATCATCTAGGCCTCATAAGATAATGGGGCTCTGTCAATAGTGCGGCTTTGACAAGGACAAATTAGTAGGCAAAGAAATGCATAAATACAAGATCCGCAGGCACTCTCCCTTCAAGCAGTTTAAGATTTATTGTAAGAGTTAAGACATGTTCATAAAAGGGTACTACTGGGTGATATGGTATCAATGCCAAACGTGTGCCATGGATTCTTTAGAGTTGGGACCATGAGAGAAAGCTGTTTGCAGAAGATGTTGATTTACTATTCCTTAAAGAAACATTTTGAGTATAGAGGAGAAGGGGGAGAGGTCTTTCTCAGAGGAAGGAAGGATAAGGACAAAGGGAGAGGGGAGAATGCATATCAGAAAACAATTTCAAGAAGAAGAAAATCCAAAGAAAAGAGAGAGAAAGCAGGAAATAAACCAAAGACATTCCGTGAGAAAATTAATGGTGTGCTTAGAAATGTGTTTTCTGTGAAATAGTGGGCATGGAAGTCATATCAGCTAAATAAGCTGAGGGTGGGGAGGAACTAGAAGCAGTATGGTTCTGGCCATTTATTTTACAAACTTTGATGGAAAAAAAATCAAAGGTTCAGAATGTTCAAGCAGTTATTCAAGGGAGGTATGTGTATGCTTGAATACAGACTTGAAAAAGTATAGAAAAATCTTAAATCAGTATATATTTTTGACCTAAAGATAAACTAGGCTTATGGGTCAAGAGTATCTCTTTTACCAGAATGTCTCTGAACTATTTTGCATTCCATTTTCTGTTTTTGTCTTCATTAATAAGCTTTTATTTACTTCCATCATCGTCACATTTATAGACTAAAAAGTGTATTTTTATCCCAAATCTATAACATTTCAATTCTACAATAAAATTATGAATATTATTATAATTTTCTATTAAAATGTAATAGTAAATATTGCTTCTGTCCAAACCATGTTCATTTGGAAGTGTTTTGTTATTTATTTACTTAATTAATTATTTATGTTTAAAGATTTATTGATTGATTGATTGATTGATTAGCGAGAAGGAGCAGGGGAGAGGGAGAAGAAGAGGGAGAGAATCCCAAGCAGACTCCCCACTGAGTGCACAGAGCATGGTTGGGGGTCTGACCCCTGACCCTAAGATCATGACCTGAGCTGAAATCAAGAGTTGGACGCCCAACCAATTGAGCCACCCACGCACCCCGATTTGGAAGTGTTTTAATCAACTTTGTCATATTTAGTTTTGTTCTCCAGACCACAATCCCTTTTTTCTGATATAGTAACCTAGAACATGGTTTAAGTAAAAGGAATACCTATTAATGAAGATACCATTTAATGTCATCTTCATGTATAGCCAGTAAGGATTTGTCATTAGCATTCTTGAGGAAAATTTAGTAACACCTATCAAGAGTCTTAAAAATGATCCTGTCACTTGATCTAGAAACTCCAGTTGAGATAATTGAAGAATGAATTTCATTAGAGTGCTATTTGTAATGGCGAAAAATTAGAAAAACTCCAAATAGGAGAATGGTTAAATAAGTCATAGTAAAATAAGTCCATTTATGCAATGGAATGTTAGTCAGCAATTCAACAATGTTTTCAAATCTGTATGGTGACATGAATATGCTTCAAGTACAGAGTACAGTGTAAGGAGGGAAATTCAAAAATTACACATTTTAATATGAATTCGGTGGCATGACTATTATGTATACGAGAAAATTTTATCAAAATTTACTAGTTTTTGTTTTGTTTTTTTGCTCATTGTGGCTTTAAAGATGATTTGAATTTTCCTCTTTGAACCTGCCTGCATTTTACAGATTCTCCTTTATAAGTATAAATTACTTCTGTAATTGAACAAAATTTAAAAATACATATTTTAAAATGATGAACCCCTGATAACATCAAAGTTACAAATTTAGGAGAGAAGTTAACTCAGACTCTGACAAAGCTTATACATAGACAGTGTGACATTTTCCACTGTAATCTCAACATGTGGAGAGTGGCAACAACTAGAAATAAGGCAATGCTTAAGCCTCCTTGTGACACCTTGGAAGCTGCTGGTGACACAGGCAAAGGAGAAATCAAATTCTTTTCTGTGAAGTACATTAGGAGTTTTTTTAAAAACAGGATGGAGGTTTGCTACTGAAGCACTTTGCCACCAGATGCTTCCCTTTAATTTTTTTTTTTATAAATTTACTTTTTTTTTAAAAGATTTTATTTATTTATTCATGAGAGACACAGAGAGAGAGAGAGGCAGAGGGAGAAGCAGGCTCCCCGTGGAGCAGGGAGCCCGATGTGGGACTTGATCCCAGGACCCTGAGATCATGACCTGAGCCAAAGGCAGACGCTTAACCATCTGAGCCACCCAGGCGCCCGCTTCCCTTTAATTTTTATAAGGACCGTGGTTGTTCACCTCTGAAACATTAACTACTGTTTGGCTCATGTGCAAATGCTAAATCAAACACCTGTTTTCAAGACATGCGCAGCTGATAATCTGCCGACTCTACTCCATCTGACGCTACAAGTTGCATTTTTCAAGGAGGTATTACCTCAAAGAGGAACCTCCACTTCTAAATGAGGGGAGAACATGGGGGTTTCTCTTTCTGTTCTTTGTTTTTTCATTTTTAGATTGCAACCTCTTATTTTTTACGTTTCTCAGCCCTCGTGCTCATTATTTATTTTTTGCTTATTGTGTAGTTTTTACTTTGTGTTGTTTTCAATGAGAATACATTGTGACCACAGGTACCAACAAACAATTTTTCTGGTGATTTCATCCTGAGAAATGTCTTCCTCTTCTTGTGGAAATCTTTGCTTCTGTTTGCAGGGCTATGTTTCAGAAAGGTTTAGCGGAGATCTCAGCTTTGATTTCAGAGGTGATAGATGGATAGAGGACAGACAGACATATAGACAGGAAGAGAGATCTGTGTGGTGTGTGTGTGTATAAGTATACACATGTATATTCATATATATATGTACACACATGGAAGTACACACTTCAAATCATAGCTATAATAAGGCTTATTTTTCATCTTAAATTAAGTAAGTTGCATTTTTCAAGAGCTTGAATGAATGTGGTATATGGTTAGGTATGAAGCAACAAGTGACTTCTCCATTCATCAAAAGTTTGTTGAAAGCGTGGTTAACCAGTAGAACACAAGAACCTGTGGAGCAGACAAAGATTAATTATACCTGTGCTCATGCAGCAATGTTTGTGTTCCAAACAAATTATATTTGCTTGTGTTTAAGCGATGCATAAATCTGATGCATGCAGATGAACGTGTGTTCAGGATGGCTGAGCACACTTGTTTGAATGTCATATTTATCCCTGTATTTTGTCAGAAAATTAACTTCTTTGGAGTTTGTGCTTGAGCTGAGCATATGGTTGTTGATCTCTGGAGATGACAGCCTAGCTGAGCAATAGCTCCTTATGGCTCCAGCTCTCCTCGGCTGGCAGATGCTTTGGGCTTTTCTACAATTAAGTGGAGATCATCACTGTTTTCTTTGAGCACTGCTGTGCCTTGTACTCTGAAGTGTTTTGTTAATCACTGTCTGCCTTCGACAGAAGCTGCCAAAGCTCTCATTAAGTTTGAATTTTGAGATGTCATGCTCGAATGATGGAATTTCATCCTTTTTCTGCATGAATGGAATTGGCTATGGAAAGGTGCCAGAAAAAAAAAAATCATGTCACTAAAGTATACTTGCTTTATATTTGGGGGCTGAAACAAAAGGCAGTTAGGGGAGGGGGCTCCCAATAATTTGTCAACTCTGGAGCATATAGTTTCCTAGGTGATGTAATTGTTAAGTGCTCACCCTTATTAACAGGAATGGTTCCTTTGCAGCATATATCAACCATCAGTCATTTCCTTTTTCACAAAATGAACTTTAAATCTCTTCTCTTCCTTGCCCCAAGACCTTTCATGGCATTTGATATCGACTCTCAAGTATGTTGAAATGGAAAGTAGTATGCAAGTTGCGCAGAAGCAAAGCAATTTCTTTAATAACCTGTCTGTCTAATTGGGGGCAGGAGAAGATATTTGGTAGTAAAGGGGAAAAAAAGCCACTTTTGCCCTTCACAATAATTGCTTGAAGTTGTATAGACTGCAAACTCAATGCATCTGTTGACTATTTAATGATTTGCTGCAGGAAACCAAGTGTTATGGGAAATATGGTTTGAAAAGACATTATCCATTTCTCTTGGTGGATCTAATTGTTTCATTTGAAAGACTAAAAGTAGGAAGTAAGCCTTGAAGAAAAAAAATTCTTAGAGTAATTAGCTCTAATGCCTAATCACTGGAGTCATAAGCATTTGGAAATGTATTAACTGATCCATAAAGTCCTGTACTTGCAAAGACTGACATCTCCTACTTATCAGCAAACTTCAAAAGCAACATTGTTTTGTGTCTGCTTTGTCCCTGGCTCACTTTATTTTACTCAACATTTGTGATGGTTATTTCATTGGAATGTTTTAATAGTCACAAACAAAACAAAATTTAAATCTGTTCCTTCACAGCAGGAAGAAGAATGGTTACTCTAACTACAATAACCTTAGCCTCCTTCTTTATGAATACAACATGCATTTTCCATAAAGCCAGGAGTAGACTTTAGAACACACAGTACTATGCCCACTCCTTTTAGACCGTTTTGATGAATCTGCATGTTGAAAGTGGCTGAGTAAAGTGTTGATTGAGAGTTCTGAGGCAAAATATTACTTACAGCTTTTTTATAGCTGTCTAATGACAAGGAGATTATTAATTTCTACACTCTAGGAACAATTGAGGGACACATTTTAGGCATCTTGCTGTATAATGGTAGATGAGTACCATATGATCTGAGATAGGAACTAGAAGGGAACAGAAATAGAAATAGGAAATAGTCGAGTTTATATGCATATAAATTCCAGTCTTAATCTCCTGTTCCCTGTTTGTTTCTTTTATTTTTTATTTATTTTATTTTGTTTATTTGACAGAGAGAGAGCACAAGCAGGGGGAATGGCAGAGACAGAGGGAGAGGGAGAAGCAGGGTCCCTGCTGAGCAGGGAGCCCGACATGGGGCTCGATCCCAGGACCCTGGGATCATGACCTGAGCTACCTCAGGACCCTGGGATCATGACCTGAGCTGAAGGCAGTTGCTTAACCGGCTGAGCCACCCAGGTGCCCCTCTTCTGTCCCCTGTTTAATCAAAGAAGGTCACCCATCTGATATAATTTGCTTCATGCAATGAGATCCTTTTGCCCTTTCCCACCTGGGTTTTAAGAACTGCCTTTAGAAAGAAAAAGGATATTATATTAAAAAGACACAGGACTGGAAGATCTGGCCTCTGTTCATAGATTTGGGCCAATGGGCGATGGGGAAGCCACAAAAACTCTTCAAACTTCATTTACTATTTGGCCTATATACCTCAAAGTGATGTTGTATATATAATAGAAATTGAGTGTAGAAGATCACTGAAAACATAACACACTGTATAAAGATAAGACAACATAGCTCTAATATCCAACTTCAAAACCTACTCCTTTCTTCAGACTCCTTTCTCGAGACTCAAAGTTCAAAAAGTATCCACTATTCAATACCAGCCAAAAAAGTATTCTTTTAGTGGACTTTTCTATAATGACATAATAGAGCACTTAGTAAAGCTATGTCCCAGTACATATATTACTTATACATTTTTAGGTACACTTTGAAGACTATATTCTTGGACTTATGATAGCTATTTAAGTATATTTCAATCATATTTATTCTTCTCTAATATTATCCTAAGTCAATCATTTCCTGTGTGTAAAATAAAGTCAATTATTAAGATTTATTTTTATTAAATGATTTTGAAATTTGTTAAAGTAGAATCTAAAACACAAAAATATGTGCAAGGATTTTGTGAAAAATTCTAAAAGATCTGATCACTTTTAAAATGGTGAATTCTTTTACTTTTATTCAAGAAAATTATTTTGTCTAGTTTCATAAAGGGTACATGGGACAGCAAGGTAAAGGTTTTTTTTTTTTTTTTTTGGTAACTTTGTCATTTTTGAAAACAAAAGTAGTAACTTCTCATTGTAGAAAATACAGAAAAATACCAGGGGGAAAAAACAAACACAATCCCATTACTTAGAGATAACTCCCCAAAGAAGTAGAAATCAGTCCCTTATCTTATGTTTTTGTCTTATGTAATCATAACCATCTCAATTTTTGTACAATATTAAATCTTGTGCCTTATGTATAATGTTATATGATTCCATGTGAATTCCTTAAGGCTCTAAAACATCTTTCTGTATTTGCAATTTTCATATACATGTTATTATTACATATATGCCATATATATTTATTATATATATTTTTTAACATTTTGCCATTTTGAGCAGTTAGTCTTTTTCCAGTGCTTTGCTGCTCTCTATAAAAATACACTAAATACTTTTGCATATAAAATTTTGTCTGAATTTGGTATCACTTTCTTATTTTAGATTTTAAGAAATTTAATTACTGTCTGAAAGGGCATGAGAATGGTTGAGGTTTTGATATATCTAAGGTCAAATTCCTTGTTTGGATTTTGACTTGAAGCAGGATGGACACCCTGTTTTTCATCAATGGTAGAATTCTGTCTCATTGAACTTCTGATTAGGAAAGTGAAAATATTGTAAAGTCTTTTACTTTCTCATCACACACACACATATTACAAAATGGAGAAAACAATATTTTGCATAAAAATTTCTGATGCCTTTCTGGAAGGAAATCTAGATAACAATGTTGAAATACATATCCGTGAGCAATACCACTCGAGGTTCTTGAGCAGTAGCAGACGAGGCAGAAAATCTTCCCCAGAAAGGCCACATTCCTTTTCAGATATTCTCTAACACTAGCATTCTTATCCTTTTTGTGCCTTTCCTCTTTCTTCCCTCCTGCCATTTCCACTCCTTTGCTACTGTCACATTGGCTTTTAAACATCACCAAGGCATTTTTAAAGAATACAGTTCAAATGTTGTAATAATTTATTGGATTTGCTGTAACATAATCAATCTCTCTCCTTTTTTTGGTTTCCTTTTCATAAGGCTTTTATAAGGATTAAGGTAGATAAGGCATGTTAAGCCTTTGACAGAGTATCTAGCATATAACAAGTGCTCAATAAAGCAGGATTTTTTTCTGTTATTAATGAATTGGCAGAGCAGTGATATAACACTTGTAAAAACCATAAGGGATCTAGGATGAATTTCCAATATGTATCAAGAATTCACTACTTGGAGCAGAGAGAAAAAAAATCCTAGAATTTAGGAAACTTTTCCCCAGGGAGAACAAATCTATTATTAAACATGTCACTTTCTAGAGCCATATATTCATTTTTTTTTTCCTGCTACAATTCGGAAGAATTTTTCTGGAGCACACACCACTCAAATAGATATCAGAGGTTATGGTAACATTTTAATTATTGGGAAAAAAGCAACAAAAATAAAAGATTTTTAAGATAGATTGCTGTCTTTGTACATATGTTTTTGTCTTTTTTTTACAGAACATTTTTTATCTATAATTAAATGTCACCAGTGTGAACTAAGTGCCAAAAAACTTTGAAGTATTAAAAATAACTTTTGAAAAATACTTGGATTCATTTAAAATATAAAACAAATTTAAATTATACTCATATTTTAATGTCACATGTATTTTGGAGTATTTCAAAGTAATTCATTTTAAAAACAAAATGTGTTGCTTATTTGAGGAAAGATCTTTTGCCAGCAAGCATATCACAGGTATGATGGGATGGCCAGTGGTCTGTTGGAAATAGTGCTGTCTCCTTGCCTCTAAAAAGAGAACATTGGATAACAAGTGTAAGAATTGAATTCTATGTTGTGAAATCGGTAATATTTATACCTAATTTATAATACTTCTGTATTGATCATTATATCGAAAGATATTTAATAATCAATAGGCATTGGCAAATTATTACTGGCATCACATTATACATATTAAACATATTAAACATACAGTATAAAATTAAATTAAATTAAGTCCTACCAATTAAAAGGTAACAAACTGAAATATTTTGGATATTCCAGCAGGTGTATTTAAAAAAAATATTCTCCCTCTGGGGATGCCTGGGTGGCTCAGTCAGTGAAGTGTCTGACTCTTGATTTTGGCTCAGGTCATGATATCAGGGTCCTGAGATCGAGCCCTGACCTGCATTGGGCTCCATGCTCAGTGTGGAGTCTGCTTCTCTCCCTCTCTCTCTCCCTCTGCCCCTCCCCCCACTCGTGTGTGCTCTCTCTCATTCTCTCTAAAATAAATAAATAAATAAATAAACAAATAAATAAAATCAATCTTTAAAAAATATTCTTCCCCTAACAGCATTACCTTGGACTTTACTCATGCATATTGTCATAAACCAGATGAGGCTGTTCTCTTCTGGTAATGCTTCCCAGAATAATACTTTTTAAAGCCAGGAAATTGGGTGTATAAGATATCTTCATGATCATCTCTCTTCAAACAGGCCTGAATTTTTTAATGTTGAAGAATGTAAAACAAAATCTATCATTTACAGATTCTTGGACTGATGGGTAAGGCTGATTTTTATTTATTTATTTATTTATTTATTTATTTATTTATTTATTTTTACCTCTCTTTCTCTAAGACCTTTATATTTTATTTTTTTAAGATTTTATTTATTCATGAGAGGTAGAGAGAGAGAGAGAGAGGGAGAGGCAGAGGCAGAGGGAGAAGCAGGCTCCCCACAGAGTGGGGATCCCGATGAGGGATTCCGTCCCAGGACCCTGGGATCACGACCTGAGCCGAAGGCAGACGCTTAACCGACTGAGCCACCCAGGTGCCCCAAGACCTTTTATATGTTAGAAGAGAGTGATACATTTGGTACAATTGCTGAGCCTAAACTGATATGTCATTATCACCCCAAATCCATACTTTACATTAGTGTTCTTTCTTGGTGGTGGTGTACATTCTGTGGGTTTGGACAAAAGTCTAATGACATGTATTCAACACTGTAGTACCAAATAGTGTATTTCCACTACCTTATCTCTTTTTAAATATAGGTAAGTGTATTATAATATAGATTAAGGTATTTTTTTTTCAGTTTTTAAAATATGTCTTCTCTGAGCACGATGATTCTGTTCTTCCCTACTTCCTGCCTTAGCTGGTCTTCTAGAATCATTTCTTTCTGCTCTTTTTCCTTATTCCCCTTGCACACCTCATTATAGCATGAGGGTGAAAGTGCTATTGCAAACAGTATTTCTTTAACCAGGAATCGACTTCCAGGCAACAATTTTTATTGTCTTACTTATATTATTTAATGGCTTTTACTCTAATTGTTAATCTAATTATTTCCAAGGAGAAAACCTCTATACAATATATTCTACCCTCAAGGAGTTGACACTTGAAAAATAAAAGAAAAAATAACCTTATACATAAATAGAAAGTCAATATAAAACTTTACTGTGCTTTTGAATCTTTTGCTTTCTAGAAAACATAACCTTCTCCCTAGCCATCAAATGTCTAGATAAGTATGTGTTATAAAGAAATGTAATGAGAAAAACTTAATAGGTATTTAGCTTCTGATATTTAAAAATAGGATTACAGATCCGGTAACTAGCTTTGTAATCAAGGCAATTGTCTTGAGGGAAAATTTTCCAAATTCTCTCATTTTTTTTTATGTAGTATTGACCCTGGAGGATCTGGGTCATGGAGTTCTTCTAATACATAAAGAAAATATCCCCTTTACCATTTAGTATTTCCCAGGAATTTGGAGTAGCAAAGAAAGAGAATATGATGTAGTGGAAATTTCTTCTTTTCTAGTTGAGTGTGACATTATTAGAAACTGTGAACAACAACAACAACAAAAAACAAAAAAACAAAAACAAAAACAAACCCCACCAAAAACGAAACAGAAAAAAGAACAGTCAAAGTGTCTCCTGTCTCAGATTTAGAGAGGGGGAAAGTAGCGTTCAATAGATGTGTGGAGAGGGGAGGGCAGGGACTCAGTTACATCAGCATAGCAGTTCCTGGTGGCCAGGTAACAGGAAGACCTGAGCGTAGCTAGTGGAAGAGAGATAAGACCAAGAACCAGATGACAGTCAGTCCAGAGAGTTTTCCACAGGAGGTATGGTGAATTGAATTACTCTACCTAATATCGCACTAGCTTCTGCCATAGAAGTATGTATTCGCACTGTCTAATGTAAATTACCAGTGCTTCTGACACTAGTATATGGATCATACACACCTCCCCTCCAATGATTTTGGCTTGGCCATATGATTTTTTAGCCAGTGGGCTCTGGGAAGAAGTGTCAGTATGCTATTTCTGAGCCAGAAATCTATTTTTTAAAGATTCATTTATTTACAAGAGAGAGCATGAGTGGGGAGAAGGGCAAAGGGAGAAGGAGAGAGAGAATCCTCAAGGAGACTCCCCATTGATCACAGAGCCCGATATGGGGCTGGATTCCAGGACCCAGAGATCATGACCTGAGCCGAAACCAAGAGTCAGATGCTCAACCAGCTGAGCCACCCAGGCGCCCCCTGTCTTAAGAAGCATTGCATGTTTCTGTTGGCCCCTCTTGCTCTTCTGCTATCCATCATGGAAAGATCCTACTCTGGATAGTGACCAATTCTCAAAAAACAGACAAACGAAAAAACACATGAAAAAAATCTGAACCAGATCTGTAACCTAAAGCAGAGCCAGCCACACCAAACCATGAACCTTTGAGCAAGAAAAATAAATGTTTGTTTTTGTAGGACACTGAGATGTGGAAGAGGAGTTTTATATGCAACATTATCACAGGGGAAACCTGACTAACCTGACAGGGGGTCACCAGAAGGACTTTGCTGTGGGATGGCTACAGATTAGATTATCCAAGATTAAATGAAAGGATTCTTGTACCACCAGTCCAAGCCTAGATGAAGCCTAGTAGTACATGAATGTTGCCCCCTTCCAAAGAGACTGAGATGTCTGATTAGATCATGCCATCAGAACTCTCCCCTTCCAAGGCCTCTGGGCAAGCAACACCCATATAACCTTAGGGCCTGGAGGTGGCAGGGGACTTTTCACCTGAGTGCCTGACCCTCCCTTGCTTCTGTAAGGTCCCAGACTCTTCTGCTACACCTGGACTTCATCTTACAGAAAAACATGGAGCGGAGAGGCTGAGAAACAGAAGTATTATTCAAGGCAATAGATACCTCTTAAACTGACTGTATCATTACTTAGTTTAGGCTTTAAAAACCAACCTGTTTTTTTCTTTTTTTTAAACAGCACCTCTTATTTTTTTAACTATTTTTTTTTTTATTTGAGTATAGTTGGCGCATAATGTTATATTAGTTTCCAGTGTACAAGGTAGTGATTGGACAAGTTTGCACATTGCGCTGTGCTGCTCAAGGTGTAGCTCTATCTGTCACCATAGGTTACTATTACAATATCATTGACTGTATTCCCTATGTGGGACTTTTTATTCCTGTGACTTATTCATTCCATAACCGGAAGCCTGTATCTCTCACTCCCCTTCACCCATTTTGCTCATCTCCCCAGCCCTGTCACTCTAGCAACCATCACATTGTTCTTTGTATTTATGTAGCCTTTTAATTTCTTGGTTGCTTGCTTATTTTTTCCTGATAACCACGAACTTGGGGTTAGGAGGAAGACTAATGCGGTTCTAGGCTAAATAAAGAATTTTTTCTCTACATGGTTGAGTTGTAAATTGAATGAGGACTAGTTAAGATGGTTTGTAAAGGTTTCAAGGGGAAGTATGATATAATCAGAGTTATGAAAAAATGGGGACAGATAAAGTTTGGTGAATGATGATTAGGGCAAATCTCATTTTTATTCCCTTTATCTGTATTTGTGCTTACCTGTGCCCTGTGGTTGTTGTGAAGAAGGAAAATCACTCAAAGCCCAGTTTAGTTTTCAAATTCAAGGGAAAATAATATCATAACTTAAATGCCTTTGTTGGTATTTGAGAATTTTTTACTTTTGTCCTTATCAGGTAAGAGTGAAGAGCTAAGTAAAAACATGCAAAGGAGTGTAACTTGTCTTCAACTTAAGGTTCCTGTACATTTTTAATAACAGTTTTCTAGAAAAACTATTTCCATGAAGGTTAAAAGGCAAAGGAAAAAAAACATTGTAACATTATTAATTTTCTGAGAAATCACGACTGATGGAACTTTTTGTACTTAGAGTGTACTGTTCTTGCTAAGTAAATCTCTAATAATTCAACTGTCCCCATTCCAATTATTTCTGTTTACTTTACCTGAATCACAGAGGATATTGATATGCTTGTGAAATTTATAAAATATGCACACTGATAAAAAGATGAAGTTATTTTTAAAAAATTTATCTTTTGGCATTTAAAAAAAATCAACAGTACCTGTTTATGGATAGAGTAGGGTTGTGGATATATTTTATAATTTTGGTACTTACAATATTATTGACCCTTAGTCTGTCACATGTTATATTCAAATACCATATGATCTTAATTTATTACAAACATCTAGGATGGACAATGGAGTTTTCCTGTTCCTGTAGATTATAAAATGAAAGCATAGGGGCTGATTTCATTTATTTCAAGACTATTGATTTCCAGTCCTTCTCTGCTAACTTTAAAAAAGTCACAATAGAGATTCATTTATTTTTATTAAAAATGATAAATCTTCAAGTATATTCTGTCTTTAGGGCTTTCAGATTTTACCTCTTTACGTGCTTTTCGTAGTTCACTGAAGTATTTCAATGGAAATAATAGTGACAATAGCAGTTTGAACCAGATTAGAAATACAAGTGGTTCTTCTACAGGAAGATGCCTCAGAGGTTTGAAGATTGTAGATGCTGTGCATAGATTTTTAGTAAAACATTTCCACTACCTCTGTGTTTGAAAAACATAATAGATAAATATCCTTGACGTTACATATATTCATTGATTTTACTGCACTACTGCACAGGATGCTGCCATGCCTTACAAAGCCAGCCCTGCAGATAGAACCTGAAAGGTACAGTTCCTTATTCTTAGCTCCTCAATAAACATTTTAAATCACGAGTCTCGAAAATATCAGCCCAATTCCTAGCCCTGGTCACAAAACTAAGAGTTATTATGAAGACAAAACAAAACAAAATAGAATTATATTTTATAAGTAACGATTTAATCACTTACTGGAAAAGATAAACAGCCTTTCTGTCTTTTGGTTTTTGTAAAAATATTTTATTTAGATTTTTCCTTGAAAATAACATATCTAAAACACATCTTTAAAAATACAAAATCACCACTCCTAAAAGTAAGACCAAGAATGTAAACTTCATGTAGTTCTTTCTGAATTTAGTTCTCCTTGCAAATGCATGTGTACTGCAATTCTCAGGCATCAGTTCCAGATTTATTATAGTAGCATGGTATTGTAAAACTCCTAATTCCTCTTAAAAGAATTGTTCTCCAGACTCTTTTTTTTTGTAATGGATTTATTTGTTTTTGTCCAACAGAGACAGTATGGTAGTTTCATCTCCTGGACCTTGGTTTCCCGATGAGGAAAGATCATACTCCTTCCTTGCCAAAGCCCAGGTCAATGCCCCTCCAAGGGAGCACTGCTACAGGTGCTAGGTGTGAGCAGTACTCATATTTGTACATTACTTTTTTTCAGGGGCATTATTAGGTTATCTTCAAAATGTTCGCCATATTGTGGCATCTTTAATTTGATACCAGGTCAAAGCAAGTAATGGAGAATTTTCAAAAATCATTTTAGGTTTTGCCTATTTTTTACAAAGTTGATTACGATTCCTTTTTGTGAGCCTATGAAAGATATGCACAAGGTAGCTACTGTTAAAAAACTTTGTCACTTAGGACCCCTACTAGTCAAACATTTAAAACAAGTTCGTGTGGTACTATGATTTCAGTGCTCTTAGGTGAAGTGAAAAATACTGTGAGAAAGCCGAAATGTTAAACAAAACAATGAAAATAAACCATGTAACTTTAAAATAGATCAACATAACTACTAAAATTAACTAATAAATAAAAAATTTAGCATGTCTTTTATAGTCAGGCTTTGGATTTTAACATAATAATTTTAGCATGGTGTTTTTGTTTTGTGTGTGTGTGTGGTTTTTTTTTTTTTTTTTTGGTAAATCACACTCACTTTCAGTAATATTGTTCTTTAGGTCCATTTCCATGATATCATGGTTCATTCTTTGGAGTTTCTCCAAAGTAAAGACCCTCCAATTCCTTTAGAAATAATATGCGAAGGCAAGTCAGTGCATATAAACACACACGGGCATACACACACACACTCACAGATAGTAAAAAAGAACTTCTGAAATTCTGACAAATGTCAGATTTGTTCATGAAAGAATACGCGAGAGTCACTGAGGGTGCCTTGACATCGAGATGCCACGGACCATTCTTCGGTCTATTCCCATCATCGTTATTTCACATATTTCCTTTACATGTAACGTGGGACACCTTAAAGGTTTTTTCTACAGTTTTTCTTTCATGTACCGTAAAAGCATTTCAAATGCTGTGTGATCAATGTCAACAGCTCTGCAACTTTATTATGCATTCTGATAGATGCATTCTCATTATTACACATATCAAAGTGAACTTAGGAATTTTAATGGCCTTATTAGATTTAGTATTTGTATATTGGTGTGTGTGTGTGTGTGTGTACATGTATAAATACACAGATAGAGCTTCCCATGAAATATGGTATTGAGAGGGTTAGATATGTTCAGAAATCTTGCACATAGATTATTGGTCAGATTGTAGAGATATTTGTTGCAGCAAAGACGTTGGCTCAGCATAATGAATATGTCTGCCAGCCATTTTTATAATGACTTGCTGCAGTTTTTATTGTCTGACAAACCGTATGCTGTGCTGTACTGTGAGCTTTCTTGTTCGACATAATAAAAAATGGTGCAGTGTATCCCTAGAAGTCTAGCTGGATGAAAAGAAGGCAGCAGAGTGTTGCTTCTGCCAATAGTTTGGTTGCATAGTCTGTGGAAATTATTCTGCAGGTGATAAATACACAATTACCATCGTTTATAATGCATTCTTCATGATCTCTAGTAGAGACATTATTCAGATATAGAGCTTTTCAATCTATTCATACACCTAAAGTTTTTTTTTACACATATTTAATAAACCCCAGGTGTATCTGAACATTTTGAGATGAAAATATTTACCTATATTTAGAGAGCCATGAAATAGCTTACTTTTGGTTTGTTAACTTATTACTACTGTATTTCACGTGACTTTTAAAAAAAAATTGCTCATCAGGGAACTAATATTTCAAGAGATTAAAGGTTCCGGTTACTTAATAGTTAAGTATATCAATATTCCATTAAAGATTTAGACTTAATATGAGTGATCATTTTCAGTTTAGCATTTCCATATATATGAAAAGATCTATGCTTAGTTTTAATAAGAATGTATTACTCTAAGGTCTGTAAAGTACACTGGGCAGGAGTGTGGTACAATAGACTGCATGGTATATATATTCACTTTGGTGATAAATGCTTCGTTCCTTCTTCAGAGGATTATTAGAAGCGTTCTCTGGAGGAATAAAATGGTGGAAGTCACACATTTAATAGCTCAGGTACAAAGAGTCAGATTGTGCCAGTTGGCAAAAGTTAGCAGGAAGCTGTCACAATAAATGGCAGCAGCTGCTCATAGTTCTAAAGAGTATGTCCCAGTCAGAACTGAAAACTGATGGCATCTACATTAATACTACCTTAATGGCCCATCTGCTGCTCCATAGGGTCCCTAGCTGCTGTATGGAGTCATAGGCATTTGACAGGCAGTCTCTGTATGCCAGACGCACATTGTGCCAAATGTTTTAGGCTGCTTCATCTCGTTCTGATCTGTCAAATTCTCCCTACTCATTTATCAGGCAAGGAGTTATGAGGGTTTTTCTTTTCTACACATCATTGGCTTTCAGCATTGGGGCAGCTAAGAATTTGGAAGGCAAACTACTTTGGTTATTATTATTTTTTTTTTCCTAATTGACAATGCAAGGCAAAGTTGTCTGATATATCGTACTGTAGTGGATACGTTAACAAAGCGCTGTGACAAGCAAGCCCTGTGGAGAAATCAATCGTGGGCGTTTTAAAACGCGGTGCTGCATAAATATGTTTTTGTGATTGTATTGGGGGAAATAGTACATATTTATGTAGAGCCTTATTAACTGGGCAGACATGAGAGTTTACTTTTAGGTTGGTGAGTTATAAAAATACTAACACTGCAACACCGTTAAAATACTTTGATGGAAGATGGAAAGTTAACATTTAAAAACATCTCTTAAACTTCTCTTTTTAAAGTGGACTACATTTTACACAGTACAGTCAAACAGGTATAGATAAGGATGTGTTTTGTAACAGTTGATTAAATTCTGCAGAAATAATATTGTTCAACATTGAGGATAAAGTATTATTTATTCTAAGTATACTGAATAATCAGGGCAGCGCAATTTGTGTATCATTGAGTAAATAATAGCAAATGTATAATCAGATTTATAACATTTCTTACATCAAAAATTGGAAGTCTTTCTTTTTGAAAAAAATCTCCAGACAGTGGGATCGAGCATTACTCTTGAGTTAAAAGATACGGACTTTTCAATTTGGGGGATCAATTGCAAAATGGCTGCCAAATATATACGTTTTAGAAGACCTACCCCCTTTCTCATAAAGACAGTTGACGGGTAAACCCTGTTTCTACTGGGATCTTCCTAGCTTGCCTGACTTTAGATGTTTCCGAAACATAATTGTTCCATATTTGCCAGAGTTCTTCATATGTTCATAAATATGATGGGCTATATGTTTTTCTTGGTGATTATTCTCCCTTTTTCTCCCTCTCTGTCTCCTTTTGTTGCCAGTTTCTTGAGTTACCAGCTTTTTGGTCTTACCTGATTGCTTTAAGAATTTATAATAAATAAAAAAAAGATACACAAAAATAACCCTATTAATTAGGGGTAAGCAAACTAGATGTGTCACATATTAAGGTGCTCAAAAAAGAATGTAGGTGGAACTGTTACTTTATTCCAGGTTCCAGCACATTTCCTAATCATAATCAACAACAATATTAATGATAATTTAAAAAGCAACTATTAAAATATTGTTGGTGTGTTTTCTTAGAAACCTAATGAATTTGCCTTGAAGAATAATAGATCACGTGTAAATGATGAAGTTTAATGTAAGTGTGTGTGTGTGTGTGTGTATGTGTGAGTGTGTGAGTGTGTGAGTGAATGGGCATGTGACATAAAGGAATGAGGAATGTTTTTGGTGGGTTCACACAATTCATTATTGTTAATTTTTTCTTAATTTCTGTGAGTAGCTGTTACTTCAGTATACATGTTTAAACATATAACAGTCAACAAAGTTTAATATACTGCTTTTAGACATCCCTAAAATTTCTTAAATATGTTTCTACTTTCAAATAGACCCAATATTACAGTGACTGTTAACCAATCTGCCAGTTGAATTAGAGTCTCAATTAAGTACTGAAACCAATTTGTAATTCATGCTATTTACTATTGTGACAGCACATGTTAGGCGTATTTTCTGGGCAGGTACACAGCACAGAAACTTTTGGTACAAAGGATCAGATACAGCCCTATTTTCTTTTTACATGCTCTCGCATCACTGATTTTCATTGGCATTTGGGAAGCTTCTAGAATGAAAAAACATAAAATTTAGTATTTAGGATATCCTAGAGGCTGTGTTAGAAACAGTATGCATTGTGTTCGATCTGTACAGCTCTGTGAAAAAGTATTACTTCGCATAATCATACACAGAAGCTGAGGCTTTGCAATAGCGAATGATTTACCCACGGTCACAATGAGATTGAGCTGCGTTTGAACTGTATCTGTGAGAACTGTATCTGAAAGGTTAGACTGTGTCCTTATTTACAGTTATGTTTTGAAAAGGTAAAATAGCAGGCATGCTAGAGATAGCCTAAAGTAAGCAGGACTGAAAGTAGCAGTGTGTGCCTTGAGAACTGGCTCACCATAAAAAGAGTCTGACAAAGCGAGCCTCAGGGTAAGGCCTCTACGTCAGAGGGGAGTGCTGGTTCTCACACAGCATCTTGCTGACAGCAGGGCTCATCATGACCCACCATCGCTTTGACATTCATAGGTTCTTGAGAAATGGTTTGTCTGCGGATCGGAAGGGCTACAAATCTTTGGGCTCTAGGCCACTTTGCAGTGGGGTAGCCCTTGATGAAATGTCATACAGAGAGTGATGCTTCTCACTCGGAGGGAGGTGGCCCTGCTGATAAATTTTCAGTGCAAAGAGCATCCAGTTGGCTTCAGCAATTGCTTGTGAATTCCCACAGAAGTATCTGGCCCAGAGAACTACCCCTCAGTTCTAGCTTCTCCCACTGGACACAGAGTGTCCAACAAACAGCTTGATTTGTGGAGGCAGGTAAGCAGACAAGGAAATTGAAAAATAAGAGAGGAAAAACACAGAAGAGAGGTGTCCTCTTGTGAGTCAAATAAATGAGACCACCACAGAGAAAGGCATGGGAAGCTTGAGAGGTGGTAGAATTCATATTTTTAGCCTTTGTTGTCAGAGTTCATTCTTCTACAGATACTTGAGCATAATTTCAGTAGGCTGGAGATGTGGAAGGTGCACATCATGTGTCCGCATCGCAGTGACTAGCATGTAGGAAGGAATCCAAAGTAATCGGGAGTCTTTACCATTGCTTTTATTGGAGTAGAAGATTGTTGTTGTTGGGTTTTTTTTTTTTTTTTTTTTTTTTTAGATTTTATTTGTTTATTTGAGATAGAGAGAGCGAGAGAATGAGAACAAGCAGGGGTCAGGGAGAAACAGGCTCCCCGCTGAGCAGAGAGCAGGATGCGAGACTCCATCCCAGGACCCTGGATCATGACCTGAGCCCAAGGCAGACTCTTAACTAACTGAGCCACCCAGGCACCCGTTTGTTTTTTCCCAGAATTTTATCTAAGGCTTTGGGTACATACATTATTTTTGCAGAAAAATAAGTAAAAAGAACAAAGAAACAAAAACTATAGGAATTCTGGAGACAGAAAAAAGAAACAATGAAAAATCATTCTCTTAGTTGTTTATAACTCTAATTTTAAGGAGGTTTCCATGCAACGTTTTCCACTTGGGGGTTTCTCTCTCTCTCTCTCCGTCTGTCTCTCTCTCTTTTTTTAACTTTTAATTACTGGAAAAGCTATATCCACATAAGACCTTTTTACAGATCTTTTATAAGATCTTTCTCTTTGTGATGCCCATGAACTCATATTACTTATATGTTACAAAACATTCTCATCTAGAATAATAAATTAGGTGATAGCAAAATAATGGCTCACTTTTCCCAGCTAGACATGTTGACAAGATCCCATGATGATAGGTTTTGCTGTTAAAGAATTTTCTGGGGAGTACTGAATTTTTCTTAAAACACAATCTTGAAAAATAAAAGAATGAATGTGTAAGAGAGTAACAGAGTTGGCCTTAACAGGAAAAAAAAATATCTTGAAAGTGCCTTCAGATTTATTTTTGAAGCAAACAGTTATGTTGCAAATAGAATTATAAGGGAGGCTAAGTTGTTCTCATGTGCCCTTCCAGTACTTCTACTGGGATCTTGCCTGCCATTTGCTCCTATAAATTCAGTTTCCTCATTCAGACTGAACTCATCTAGGGCCTTAACATGGCATAGTATGTCTTATGAACGTGGCTAGATTTTATAAGTCTCTGTGGGTTGGTTTGTTTGTTTAGTTGTGTGTGTGTGTGTGTATTTCTTCATTTTGATGGTAATAGGTTAAAAGAGTTTTAATGAGATAAACTCATTCTTATTGTGCAGCTACAACCAATATATTCTCTCTCTAGGTAGTCTACTGCTGTAATAGCTAAAACCAATTTAACTTTTATAAATAGTAATCAGTAAATATGTAATGGACACAAGGATTTCTGGGGGAGGTGGGCTCAGTGGCAAATTGATATTAGCCTTTTTAAAAAGGCATTTTTCTATACATTCTTGGTAACTGAGCCCTGGTTTGTTTTTGTAGTGTCTTTGTCTTTCAAAAAATCCGGGGAACTCCCCAACTACAATAGGCGAATCTTGATTTGTCTAAACTATTACAAGTGATCTCATTATTCTTTTTTTTTGTAATGTTATGTTAGTCACCATACAGTACATCATTAGTTTTTGATGTAGTGTTCCATGACTCATTGTTTGCGTATAACAAGTAGTGCTCCAAGCAATATGTGCCCTCCTTAATACCCACCACCAGGCTAACCCACCCCACCCCCCACCTCCCCTCTAAGACGCTCCATTTGTTTCTCAGAGTCCATAGTCTCTCATGGTTCTTCTTCCCCCCAGTTTTCCCCCCTTCCTTTTTCCCTTCCTTCTCCTAATGTCCTCCATGCTATTCCTTATGTTCCAGAAATAAGTGAAACCGTATGATAATGGACTTTCTCCGCTTGACTTATTTCACTTGGAATAATCTCCTCCAGTCCCATCCATGTTGATGCAAAAGTTGGGTATTCATCTTTTCTGATGGCTGAGTAATATTTCATTGTATTCGTGTCCTAGAGGCAGAGAGGACCCCTCCCAAGATCAGGGAGAACAGACAAATGCCCTGGCATGTAATTGTAAAACTTGCAAATCTTAGAACCAAGGAAACTATCTTAAGGGCAGTTAGGGGAAAGAGATTCCTTACATACAGTGGGAGAAACACCAGAATAATGTCAGACCTATCCACAGAGATGCCCCTCAACAGATGAATGGCTAAAGAGGATGTGATCTCATTATTCTTACCAAGTGAATGATTTAGAGATTGGAGCTTGGCACAATTTAATCTGTGGAGGTTTTGGTTAATATACAAAACATGGTTTAACAGAAAGTTAGAAAAATTTGTGTCAATGATATCACTGAGCTGTTAAAAAACCAAAGCTGAGAAAAAAAAAAAAAAAAACACTTGAAGAATTTTTGTTAGGTGAAGTAATAAGCCACCTCCTATATATGCAATTTTGAATTGAGTACTCAGTTGCTAGTAACTGAAATTATTCTAGCTGATGTGGTCCTTTTATAAAAGAGTTTATGACAAAACATACTGTAGTAAGTTGGTTTAAGTGTCTGAGTCTAGTCAGAGATGAATTTATATAAGAGTTGAAGCTGAGGAAGGCAGGTTAGAATTGGACTACGGGGGTTTTGAATTCCAATTTTAGGCATTTGACCGGCATCATGTAGACAAAGGGGAAGGAGTGTCTTGGCGACATTGGTCTTGACCTTGTGGCAATGCCTGTAATCCTTTGGAGGAGAAATAGGAGTCCAGGTGTGAAACAGTGAGGGCTAGGAAGGGGGTCATGATGAAAAGGAAGGGTTCGGCTGACAGATGTCTGAAAGAGAATTGGTGGACACAGTTACTGATTAAATGCAGGGAATGAAAATATGGAAGTGCCGATGGCTGCTCTGAGCTTCTGAGCCTGAGTAAATCAAAGATTGGGCCCATGAGTTGAATACAAGTCAATCAAAAAACGAAGTTAATTTTGAGAGATAGAAATTAAATGGAACTTGAGATAATAGTGGGGCATTCAATAGAACAGATCTATTAGGCTGCTAGAAATTCAGAACTGTCCTTTATGATGAAGATTTCAGACCGAGTTGAGCTGTCTTATTGTATACAGACACCACTTTATTATGCGAAAACCACACCTTTTCTTCCACATGGTGTGGGAGTCTCAGTAGGAACTCACATTTGATTAGCAGCAGGAATAGACGGTTGGAATTCCTACATCTTAAATTTTAGTTCCCATTTATTATATAGTAGCTAATTTGTTCTTAAGTAGGTGATAACAGAGATTGAACTCTTAAAATAGAGACTGATTATTATGTCATTACAGTGTGCTTTAAAAAGAACTCCTATAGACTGTAGGAATGAAGAAAAATATACTGGAGGCAAAGGTTTTGGAATGTGTGCGTGCGCATGTGTGCGTGCATGCATGCGTATCTGTAATTGTTGTAACCCAAGCACATGATAAAAAAAGAAACATAATGCCTTTTTTAATTAACTCTGGTAAATTGAGTAACTATTTCTTGACACGAAAAAAAGAAGAATCTTTTTATTTTTATTTTTATTTTTATTTTTTTTACTCCTGCTCTGGTTGGTAATACCAATTATAATAAGGGAGGGTAGAGGGAAAATATTTTTCTGCAAGGAGAAGCCATAGTGGACAAATCTGAGAAAAGGGTCTGAAAATGAGATGCTAGAATTTCTGGTTATAGTATTCACTTTTTAGAAAGGGATCTGAGGAAAGGGTGCACTAAGAGCACCATCAGTGTAGCTGTATGGGAACGCAGGAAGGATCCTTGAAGAGAAATCAGGCAGTCTGTGACTTGGTTCACTTGCTAGCACATTGTAGAAGCCAAGCAGATTTTGACCAGTTCAGTGCAGTGATTACATCTGAGTGTGGTTTGAAGGGTAGTAGGGAGCAGAGTTCAACATGTGGCTGCTAGAAGTGATCGGCAGTTGTCTTGCTGAGGACCTGGAGCATGGCCTCTGTCATGCCAATCCCCCACCTTGCTCAGTGGGAATTGCCATTCTCTAATTCACAGAATTGTGGGCAATATTTCAAAATGTTTATATATTTTGAAAAACATAAAAATTTATAAATACGCAGGGAATTAAGATCATTTTATTTGATGGAGTAAAATAATTTTTGCCTATTTCTAACATAAAAGTGAATGCAACCAATTGAGGTATCACACAACCATGGGGGAAGGAGGCCTCTCATTTCAGAAATGATGCAAACAATAAAAGGATTTTATTTTGGATTATGGTTTTAAATATTTGCTCTACTCATAATTTTGTTTTTCTCCTTTAGGGACTCAGGTGATATGAATATTATTTGTTCTTTGCTGGTCTTTCATTTCTACTACTTTCTAAGGCTTTTACTCTTTTCATTTTATCATTTTATTTTCTTGATTGTTTTCTTGTCTGTCTTCAGTGCCCCTTATTCAATTTTTATTTGAGTCTTTCATATTCAGGCACCTAGTGCCTCTAGTAATTTGTTCTTTATTTCTGAATTAATTTTGCTTTATGTTTTTCCATTTCTTTCCTGAGTTCAATCAACTTCTTTTTTTAAAAAATTTGTTTCTGTTTATTGTCCTTGGATTTCTAATGTAAATTGTTTTTTTCATATCCTCAAATGTGGGACCTTTTTTTAAAGATTTTATTTATTTATTTGAGAGAGAGAGAGAGACTGAGATAGCGACAGAGATAGCGACAGAGTTGGCAAGAGAGAGCAAGAGCGGGGAGGAGAGGGGGAAGCAGACTCCCCACTGAGCAGGGAGCCTTATGTGGGACTCTCAATCCCAGGACCCTGAGATCATGACCTGAGCCAAAGGCAGACACTTAACCAACTGAGCCAACCAGGTGCCCCCGAGATTGAGTATTTTAATCATACTTGTGATGTGGATTTTTCATTTTCTTCTGCTTCTTTCTTTCTTTCTTTCTTTCTTTCTTTCTTTCTTTCTTTCTTTCTTTCTTTCTTTCTTCTTTCTGGAGAACGGTTTTTAATCATTTGGTCAATGTGACATTGTGTTCCTAATTTTTTTCAATAATAACATGGACTTACTAAGCTTCTTTTTGTTCACTTTTTATGATACTGGGGTATTTAACAAGATTCCTAGTTTAATGTCAGTCTAATTTATTAGTAGAGCACAATCTGGGTACTTTGTCTTTTTGTTTGTTTCTTTTCTTTCTTTCTTTCTTTCTTCTTTCTTTTTTTTTTGTATTGGTGTAGTGGAGCAGAGTTTGAGGCAAGCAAAAGCAGATATAGAAAAACTTTCATAGAAGGCAGGCCTCTTTCCCCTTTGGCTGTATCATACTTCACTTGGCCAAATTTACTTTTATGTGGGAAATAGTGAAAATTATTTTAGTCTAAACTAGGTATATAAATTTATAGATATATCCTTTTTTAATTTTTTATTTTATTTATTTAGTTAGTTTTTGCTTTTCCCCTTCACCACCCAATTGCTAAGGAGTGATTTTCCCATTCTTGTTTGTTCTATTTTATTCCCCAGAAGCTATAAATTTTGAAAAGTCCTCCCTTTTAAATTGAGCCTGTTCTTTTAAAATCATATGTTCTTTGAAATTCCTTCCCTATAGTCCATGCTGTGATCTGCCTGAACATTTAAAAAATATTTTTATTTTTATTTATTCATTTAATTTACTTTTAAAAAGATCTTATTTATTTATTTGAGAGAGAGAGAGAAAGCACGAGCATGGGGGTAGAGGTGGCTGAGGGGCAGAGGGAGAGGGAGAGTCTTAAGCAGACTCCATACTGATCATGGAGCCTGATACTGAGCCCAATCTCAAGACCCTGAGATTACAACCTGAGCAGAAACCAAGTGTCTTTCACTTAACCGACTGTGCCACCCAGGTTTCCCATTTTTAAATGTTTTTAGATTTAGATTAAACCTAACCTTCCTGACCATTGTTTTGATCCCCCTCAGGTCCTTTCGCTAGTTCCCTGTTATTTCCTCCCTCAAGTTTTTCGGTCTGCCTTTGCTTGCCTCAAAGCCCTGCAACAGGGCAACAGAGCAGGGGTGGAGTGAGAGCAGGAAAGATGGTGTGCAGGAATTTGGTGATTTCTCTCTTTATTGTTTGTATTTATTTTGACATTTCAGTATTGTCTATCTTCAGTTGGTATTGAGGACATAGTTTTGTGTGGAATTTAATTTTCTCCCCTGTTCACTATTGTTTAGAGCCATATTAGGAGGTAGGAAGCTACATAGCTGCCACTGTCTTTGGCCTTCCAGAAGTACCAGGCTTTTATGTATGACTGTTATGTGTACAAGTTTTTTTGTGGTTGTATATTTTCATTGTCTTGAATAATTATTTAGAGGTGGAATTGCTGGGTCATAAAACAGATATACATTTAATTTTAAAAGAAATTTTCTAAGAGTTCTCTAAACTTTTTGTACCAGTACTCTCCCACTTGGAATAGAGAAAACTGTATATTCTTTTGATACAGACATTAGAGCAGATTGAAAATATTCCATGTTTTTTCTGTTGCTGCTGTTGAGAAGTCAGCTGTCCATTTTATTGCTTTCCTTCATATTGGATTTTTTTCATTTTATCTCTGGTTACATTTACTATCTCCTTTTTGTCTTTGATGTTCTATAATTTCACCATGATACAGATGTGATTATCATTTATAACGCTTTAGATTCATTTGGCTTTCTTGGTCTCAGGTTAATGCCTTCCGTTAGCCTGAAAAAATCTATGCCATCATCTCTGATAATTGCCTTATCTCCTTATTCTCATATTTTTCTTCAAAATCTCCAAGTTTTAGTATGTTAGACCATCTTTAATTATCTTTCAAATTTTCCATTAATTGGTCTGTTTGAATGGTCTGTTTTACATAATTCTTTTGACTATGTTTTAATTCAATAATTCTCATTTCACTAATGTATAGTATGCTCTTTAATATGTCCAATTAATTTTACATTTTAATTATATCTTACATTTTGTGTTATATTTTGTTCATTTTCAGTATATTAGTATCCCTTTATAGACACGTTCCTTGCTTGTGTTCTTGAGCTTATCTTTTATTTCTTCTTATACATAACCATGCTTATTTTATATTTGCTTGCTGATAATTTTAATATCTAAAGTCTTTAGGGATATAAATTTGCTGTTAGACAATTCCCTTACGTAACTAATTCATGGTGCCTTTTTTCCTGTGTGTGTTTTGTAATTTTTTTGTAAATGTATGTTGCTTACTTACCTTAGACATTTTTGTGTGAAAATTCATTCTTGCTGGCTTAAAATTACATTCTTCCAGACGATTCTTGCTTGCTTCTGTTGATTCCATCAAAATCAAACCAGAGCCCCTGAAAATTAAATTTTCCTCATGAGGTTTTTCAGACAACAGTTACTGCATGATAATATGATTAGAACAAACATGTAAGGGGGAATTTTGTTACCTTCATTCAGTGCCAAGTTTGAAACAGGGCACTTTTCTTGTTCCTCTCTTCTCTGTGGCAACTTTGTTTTTGCTTCACCATTACACTGATGGTATGTCCCGTAAGGCCTCATCTTGTGATGAGGAGGGTATCTTATTATATTCCCTAATTTAGCAGGTTCTAGGCTTTATATACCATTCCCCATGCTGTGCAGCCATCAGTGGGAAATTGAGGCAAACTGGATTTAGCAACATATGTCATGGAAAGATGTAGCTAACTAGATTCCTCTTTTCACTAACTTTTGCCCATTACTTGTTCAGAGCATCTTATCTGCCATTCTGTTAGCTCTGGAAATCTGAATGCTGTTTTAAGTGACTGTTGAGACACTAGTGAAGTCTAGCTAGAGCAATGAACTGGATACTTCTATAAATAGAGGAGGAAGAGAAAGTTTGATTCTTCCCAGAGACTTGGAGAAAAGAAATTAAATAATTATGCTTCAAAATTAAGAAATATTCCATTTAGCACTGTGTTTATATTGACAATCTATATGCATTTGAAAGTATATTATAAAGAATGTGAAACACCAGTGTCTCCATGATACTCTTAGCTATTTCACCAAAAAAATCAGAGACACAAAGAGATTAATCCCAATTTAAGTTAAAATGTTAACCATAATGATCTCCAAGTTACACAGTGCCAATATTTTTCAGTCTTACTATTAATAACTATAGAGAGAAAACACAGGCAAAACAATTGCTAGGTAGGAGATTAAAATACCACTTTTAAAAATTGTAAACTGGAGATTAATTTGGTTTAGAAATTATAGGAAAAAAAACAAAACAGCAATGTTTTTAAAAATGAAGAATTGATTCCAGATGCCAATAAACCTGATATATCTTAGTATAATAGAGAAATTAGCAAGGTGAGAAATGACTAACTTTGTTAAACCAGAATCATTTTGTATATCAAATTTAACTTTGTTTTTAACAGATTTAATTTTTATTTGCAGTTTTTTTTTATTTATTTATTTTTATTCTTATGTTAATCCCCATACATTACATCATTAGTTTTAGATGAAGTGTTCCATGATTCATTGTTTGTGCATAACACCCAGTGCTCCATGCAGAATGTGCCCTCCTCAATACCCACCACCAGGCTAACCCATCCCCCACCCCCCTCCCCTCCAGAACCCTGTTTGTTTTTCAGAGTCCATCATCTCTCATGGTTCGTCTACCCCTCCGATTTCCACCGCTTTATTCTTCCCCTCCCGCTACCTTCTTCTTCTTCTTTTTTTTTTTCTTAACATATATTGCATTATTTGTTTCAGAGGTACAGATCTGAGATTCAACAGTCTTGCACAATTCACAGCGCTTACCAGAGCACATACCCTCCCCAGTGTCTATCACCCAGTCACCCCATCCCTCCCACCCCACCCCCCACTCCAGCAACCCTCAGTTTGTTTCCTACAATTAAGAATTCCTCATATCAGTGAGATCATATGATACATATCTTTCTCTGTTTGACTTATTTCACTCAACATAATACCCTCCAGTTCCACCCACGTCGTTGCAAATGGCAAGATCTCATTCATTTTGATGGCTGCATAATATTCCATTGTATATATATACCACTTCTTCTTTATCCATTCATCTGTCGATGGACATCTTGGCTCTTTCCACAGTTTGGCTATTGTGGACATTGCTGCTATAAACATCGGGGTGCATGTGCCCCTTTGGATCCCTACATTTGTATCTTTGGTGTAAATACCCAGTAGTGCAATTGCTGGATCATATGGTAGCTCTATTTCCAACTTTTTGAGGAACCTCCATACAGTTTTCCAGAGTGGCTGCACCAGCTTGCATTCCCACCAACAGTGTAGGAGGGTTCCCCTTTCTCCGCATCCCTGCCAACATCTGTTGTTTCCTGACTTGTTAATTTTAGCCATTCTGACTGGTGTGAGGTGGTATCTCATTGAGGTTTTGATTTGGATTTCCCTGATGCTGAGTGATATTGAGCACTTTTTCATGTGTCTGTTGGCCATTTGGATGTCTTCTTTGGAAAAATGTCTGTTCATGTCTTCTGCCCATTTCTTGATTGGATTCTTTGTTCTTTGGGTGTTGAGTTTGATAAGTTCTTTATAGATTTTGGATACTAGCCCTTTATCTGATATGTCATTTGCAAATATCTTCTCCCATTCTGTCGGTTGTCTTTTGGTTTTGTTGACTGTTTCCTTTGCTTTGCAAAAGCTTTTTATCTTGTTGAAGTCCCAATAGTTCATTTTTGCCCTTGCTTCCCTTGCCTTTGGCGATGTTTCTAGGAAGAAGTTGCTGCGGCTGAGGTCAAAGAGGTTGCTGCCTGTATTCTCCTTTAGGATTTTGATGGACTCCTGTCTCACATTGAGGTCTTTCAACCATTTGGAGTCTATTTTTGTGTGTGGTGTAAGGAAATGGTCCAGTTTCATTCTTCTGCATGTGGCTATCCAATTTTCCCAACACCATTTGTTGAAGAGACTGTCTTTGTTCCATTGGACATTCTTTCCTGCTTTGTCAAAGATGAGTTGACCATAGAGTTGAGGGTCCATTTCTGGGCTCTCTATTCTGTTCCATTGATCTATGTGTCTGTTTTTGTGCCAGTACCATGCTGTCTTGATGATGACAGCTTTGTAATAGAGCTGGAAGTCCGGAATTGTGATGCTGCCGGCTTTGCTTTTCTTTTTCAATATTCCTCTGGCTATGCGGGGTCTTTTCTGGTTCCATACAAATTTTAGGATTATTTGTTCCATTTCTTTGAAAAAAGTGGATGGTATTTTGATGGGGATTGCATTGAATGTGTAGATTGCTCTAGGTAGCATTGACATCGTCACAATATTTGTTCTTCCAATCCATGAGCATGGAATGTTTTTCCATTTCTTTGTGTCTTCCTCAATTTCTTTCATGAGTATTTTATAGTTTTCTGAGTACAGATCCTTTGCCTCTTTGGTTAGATTTATTCCTAGGTATCTTATGGTTTGGGGTGCAATTGTAAATGGGATCGACTCCTTCATTTCTCTTTCTTCTGTCTTGTTGGTGGTGTATAGGAATGCCACTGACTTCTGTGCATTGATTTTATATCCTGCCACTTTACTGAATTCCTGTCTGAGTTCTAGCAGTTTTGGGGTGGAGTCTTTTGGGTTTTCCACATAAAGTATCATATCATCTGCAAAGAGTGAGAGTTTGACTTCTTCTTTGCCGATTTGGATGCCTTTGATTTATTTTTGTCTGATTGCTGTGGCTAGGACTTCTAATACTATGTTGAATAGCAGTGGTGATAGTGGACATCCCTGCCACGTTCCTGACCTTAGGGGGAAAGCTCTCAGTTTTTCCTCATTGAGAATGATATTCGCTGTAGGTTTTTCATAGATGGCTTTTATGATATTGAAGTATGTACCCTCGATCCCTATACTCTGAAGAGTTTTGATCAAGAAAGGATGCTGTACTTTGTCAAAAGCTTTTTCTGCATCTATTGAGAGGATCATATGATTCTTGTTCTTTCTTTTGTTAATGTATTGTATCACATTGATTGACTTGCGGATGTTGAACCAACCTTGCAGCCCAGGGATAAATCCCACTTGGTCGTGGTGAATAATCCTTTTAATGTACTGTTGGATCCTATTGGCTAGTATTTTGGTGAGAATTTTTGCATCCATGTTCATCAGGGATATTGGTCTGTAATTCTCCTTTTTGATGGGGTCTTTGTCTGGTTTTGGGATCAAGGTAATGCTGGCCTCATAAAATGAGTTTGGAAGTTTTCCTTCCATTTCTATTTTTTGGAACAGTTTCAGAAGAATAGGTATTAATTCTTCTTGAAATGTTTGGTAGAATTCCCCTGGGAAGATTTTGATTTATATGGTTCTAGTTCCAGAATTTAAATAGACTCAAACTTAACTGGTATGTATCTATTATAAAATCTGGCAAAAATTTGGGAATGTATTAAAAACTATATGTTATTAAGTTAAGGGTTTGGACAGACAATGCCAACACTCTCAGTGCAAAGAAACATATTGCCTTCCCTCTGAATATTGAAAGTACCTCTTAAATCTTTATTTTCCTGTAAATTAAAAAGCAACTTAGAACATTTTAATTCTTTAAAAGTGCTAAATCTTAATGTTCTTGGACTAAGTGATGAGAACCAGAGACTGGAGCCTATTTCATCTATAATTCATAAATCCATGTACATATTTTAGTATTTTTTTAATTTAAATAGCCCCTCCCATTGAGAGCCGAGAACCTTGGTTGTTTATTTTGGTATAATTAGGTTCTACCTCAATGTTTGGCAACTTTAGGTGCTCAACAGTATTACTAAATGAATAGTTTAGGAGACTTTAGAATTTTTGTATCTCTGAGTGGCTATAATGTACATATTTACAAAGTTTTCACATGTATGCACGCCTCCATGTTTTATACATATGTACATCTTTAATTCTAAATGTCTCTATGAAAATAGCATATACGTAACCTTCACTCTTCTTGTGTGAAAAATTAAAACTTGAGAGATTAAGAAAAATAGTTGTTCCAATCACTATACTCTAACTCTAGATTTCCTGTGTCGGTTAAATGTGGATTTATTTAGGCGATGAGGGGATAAACTCTCCTTGTAAGAAAAAATAATCATAGACTTCAAACATGCATTCTCCCACATTTTCTTGTTAAAAATACTGTGAGTCTTTGGCCAGTATCCAGAATGCATGATGGACATTTAAGGATATCTATTTCAAATTGCTGTTCTTAGAAGGAAACCTGGTTCTTTTTGAATTTATTTCGGTTATCTTTCTTTATCTGACACTATTCAAGTTGAAAGTATTGCAGTGAGATTTAGCTATTCTGCCTTTGTGAGCTTGTTCTGATTTTCCTTTTGTCTGAATACATCTATATAATATCCTACATTTATATAAGTTTTATATTTGAAAGCACTTCTATATCTATCATCTCACTTTATCTTTACAACAACCATCTGTGCTTCATAGGGAGTTACTACTATACCACTTACAGCTGGACAAAATGACACTGAGAAAGGTCAAGTGGTTTGTTTAATATTATGAAATTATTAGAGGAGCCACAGGACTAAAGCCTAGGTGTTTTCAATCTTTGTCTAAGATTTTTCTCTTTAGATCATACTGCATGTCTTTTCATATCCATAGTGCAATTCATTTATTATATCAGCAAAAAGATACAAAATATTTTATGAAATATTTGATTAATGACTAAGTATTTTTTTGAGTGGACACAGTGATTATTTGATTTTAGCATGTACTCGTTCATAAAACTAAGCATTTCACTTTGCTTTAAGTGATTTTATTCAACAAAAGTCTTGGGTTTCTACTATACTAGATATTCTCCTGCGCCATGTTTTTACCATGATAATAAAACTCAGTTAATATTTTTTCCTTTTTTAGAAAATTACTGCATCTTTGCTCAGCTAAAAGGAAGTACTAGTCACAAATCAGAGTAAAAATAAGTAATTTGGAGCCTCCAGTTTTTACCGTATTCTTGTTTATCCTAGTTTGGAAATACAGGGGGTTGAAAAGTCCATATCGTTTTGAAATGTACCAAAAATTCTATTCTGTGGTCATAGAGCTGTATGTATATACATAGTAATATATGTGTATATATGTATATATATATATATATATATATATATATATATATATATTCACATAGCCGTGTGTGTATATATATATATACAAAGTAATCTTATATATGTATATACATAGTAATATATGTATATATATATATTCACATAGCCGTATATATATACAAAGTAATCTTATAACAAAGGAATAAAATAAATCAATGCTTTATCTTTCGCCACAGGAATAAGGCATTCACATAAGTGAAATTTCCAGACTACTGAATATCAATTTTTCAAATACCAAGTACTAACAATTTAGATGAAAATATTTTTAAATGTAATACACAATTTCATTTCCTTCTTAACATTAAGCTAATTTAAACATTGAGATAGGACTCAATCCTATCTTTATGCTCCTATGTGTTTCAATATACTATAGTGGGTAGCTCTAAGCCTCTGTGTACTTGGTGTTTCTTTTGGCTTCACCTTCTCTTCTATTTAAAATGTCTTATTCTGCCACAATAATCTTGCTATTTGTTTTTAATTTCTTTGCTGCATACTATAATTTAGAAAGAAATAATCCTTGAAAGGTAAACACACAGGCAGCTTTAGTTTAAAATCAACTTGCTTTTCATTGGAGGTAAAACTATACAATAAAATAAATGAACATAAATGTATGGGAAATGTTTAATCTCAATAATAAAAAATGCCTATTAAAACATTTTTAAAATGCCTATTAAATTTCCAGTTTTCTACCATGAAATTGGTAATTTTTTATATTAATGCTCACATTTTTTAATTGTGGAAAAATGAACATTATTGTAGTTTAGTGATATGTATCAATAGCTGTAAAATGGTACATCACATTAATATAGAAATTATACTCTTATATATTTATACTAAAAAAGTTAGGTAATTGCACAAAAACTTGAGTAGGTATATATATATATATTATGTTGTATGTTATTCCTTTGTGTTCTCTCTCTTTTTTTTTCTTGGTGTTCTCTCTTAGAGACGGAGGTAGGTAAATAGAGAAAGAGAAATAGATGTATGTGTATTTGTATAGAAGAGGAATAATGAGTTATTAAATGAAAAAAGTTAGTTTTAAGTATTCTGTTTTCATAAAACATGTATGTGTTTATAAATATATAGAAATAGAAATTAGTCAAGAATGATGAACAGCAAATGGTCGATAATAGTTATCTCTGAGTGGTGAGAATATGGAGGAGTTTCCTTAATTTTTACATCTCTGTATAATAGAGAAGGGTACGTGCATGGGTGTATTCCAGGCATTCCAGTCCTAGGGGATCATACAAGTAATGTCCAAGATATGAGAAATGTTAAACATGTTCTTGGAACTGGGAGTGGTTGTGTAACTTTGGCATAGAAGGATTGTGAGAATTGCAAAGGCTGTAGAAACATACTAGGCTGGTAAAGAAAGCGATGATCATATCCTGAAGGGCCTTGGTGCCAGGCTAATGGATTAGAATTTTATTTTGTTGTCAGCACGGAGTCACTGAAGTATTTCTATTGTGTAATGATCTGATCAGAGTTGTACTTTAGGAAGATTAGGTCAACGGTTGCCCATTCTGTGGATTACTGGGGAAGAATCCAGAGTTAAGAAAGTGAACTAGGAGAGTTTTGAATGTTTTTTTGTGTAAGACTATACCTTTGCCTTTACAGTATCCATAGAACTGATTATATAAAATATTGAAATAAAAGAGTAATGTATCATGAGAGAGATCAAATACTTTGCTTTGAGAACATTTTATGTGGAAAAAGTATGAATTAATGAAGAGCCAACAAAGAGTTACACCTGCCATGTCTGATGTTTGTCCTTTTTTAAATACAAGATGTCCTATTTACTTGGGCTTTTAGTATAATTGGGTTTTTAATATGCAAAGTTGGATATTAAAGCAAAAGTCATTATAATCTAAAAATTATTCACAAATAAACCAATCAGTTATGAAGTTAGTGTCCACTGAAGCATTTCCCCCAACAATTAACCCTAATGTCTATCTAGTATTTGTATAGTTCATTATCTTTCTAATTGTCAGATGTTATATGTTTGTAATGGGACTATTGTTGTCTTCATTTTGATCGAGACATGATAATAGAATTTTAAAGGAGATGATCAAAAAGAATTAGATTAATTACACAAATCAAGACTATAAATGGGTCAGGTTGTAGGAAACTATAAAGAATTTGAGGGCGAAGACTTCTTTGAAAAGAGCATGGTTGGGATTCTGATTATCCTAAACAAAGGGGTATAAGTAGATGTGCTGCTCCTCACCTTGAATTTTCAGCTGGACTGCTAGGACAGCTTGAATTGTGGTCCTTGGAATACAGGGAGACAATGGATGAGGTCTGACTCATGTTGAAAAGGAACTAAAGGACCAGAGTCTGGCAAAAGTAGCCTGGGTCAGAAGAGGAGGCCACATGAGGACTTCTGCCACAGCATGAGAGCACTGAAGAAATTGAGGGGAAATATTAAGCCACGAGCCAAAGGATTATAATGATTGTGTCATGAAAGTTAAAATTGGAGAAATCCCATAAGAGCATTCTCTAAAACACAGAAAAAAAAATAGATTTAGGCATTTCCCTGGAACAAAGAGCTTGAAACCATTTCATAAGAAGAACAATCATTTGAGAAATTTTTGCTTTCTCTGGCCCCCTGCCTATTTCCACATCTCTCTGAACTTAACTTGCTTTAACCTTGATTGGAAATGGCAGAAACTCTGGTTAGTAATAGAAATGATATAGACATGTCATATAGATACCATATGAGGAAAGAGGGGAAAAGAAACTTACACCATGCACATTCAAGAGACTACAGAATTTTTCTTCTAACATATCTAGAAGTTGGAAAGATTAACTTTAAATTAATTTGAAAGTTTCAATTATTATCTGGTTCTGGGCATTCTAAATTATGAGTTGAAACTTAGTACCTAGGGTTACCAATGAAGTCCTGGAGCCTGCCTAAGCCTCTCTCTGGGAATGGGGACTGGGGGAGAAAGGTATACACATCAACGGGACTTAAAAGGAAAGTGAGAACATGATAAAGTTGCTTTAATAATTTCACTACATCAAAAACTAATGATGTAATGTATGGTGATTAACATAATAAATAAATAAATAAATAAATAAATAAATAAATAAATAAATAAATAAAATTTCACTACAGGAGTCCTGCTTATTTAACTTAATGATATGGTGTTGCCAAAAAAAAAAAAAAAGAGAGAGAGAGAGAGAGAAATTGCAAATTATACAAATGATGAAGATTTAAATGAAGTCAATGGACACAATATTGGGATTTGATTAACAAATGAAAAGTTAAGTAGCTCATATACATAGTTCTAAAGGAAAAATAATATTAAACCCACTCTTGTAACTGCTACAATTTCACCTTCAAACAGAATTATATCAAAACTTTTGGTTAAATAAATATCCACTACTTAGTTTTCTGTATAACTATTTTCACAGCTAAATCAGAAAGTGCATCATCACTGTATTTCTTTTCTTATAAGATCCTTTATAAACTTTTTCTTGCAGCTAACCTGTTTTCAAAAATTTTAAATTGCTTTTTAAAAATATATTTATTACTAATACTATTCAAAGTTTCCAACAGAACTGTAAAACCTTTATTAGTATGGTTAAGCTTGTTAGGGTTTTCTATCAGTATTTTTTAAATTGGGTGAATACCTCACAGAATCTTTCATCTTTCTGTTCCAAGCTGAGCTCTTTGCCTTTAAGCCTGCTTCAAACCTGTCATTCTGGATTTTTACCTAAGCACTATCTTGACAAAACTCTAGTCTCTATAATGTATTGGGTCCCCAGTTTTCCATAGCCTATCTTACATTTTCTTTTTTCTAAGAGTATATTTCTATTTTCATAGAGTATATTTTCCAATAGTTTTCTGCAAAGTATAAATGGGAAATAAAAAATTTTGAGAAAAAAATCAAGACTTTGCATATCAGAATATTCCCTTAATTTATTTTCAGAGCTAATTGAACTTTATCTTATATAGATAATTCTAGGTTGGAAATGATTTCCTGCAAATGCTGAAGGCATTTCTTATTTTCTTCATGTTTTCAGTGTTAGTCTTGAGACATCTAAAGGTCGTCTAGTTTTTATTAGTGTTGATGTACTTTTTTTTCTTTCTGGAAAATTTTAATAATCTTATCCCTAGTACTCTGAAATATAATCAAAATATTTCTTATGTTGGTCTTTTTAATTAATTTGTTGCCCTAGGAAATTGGTCTCCTCATTCTGGAAACTTACATCCTTTAGTATGGATTTTCTTTCAAATACTATTTCTCTGATAATTTTCTGTCCATTTTCCTGTACTCTTTGTTTCTCTTCTGTTTATGAGTCAAATGTTGAACCTTGTAGATATATCTCATTTTTTAAAAAAGATTTATTTATTTGAGAGAGAGAGCGAGCGAGCGAGCACAAGTTGGGGGAGGGGCAGAGGGAGAGGGGAGAATCTCTGGCAGACTCCCTGCTGAGCATGGAGCCCCAGGCAGAGCTCGATCTCACGATCAGAAGATCATGACCTGAGCCAAAATCAAGAGTTGGGTGCTTAACCGACTGAGCCCACCAGGTGTTCCTATCTCATTTTTAATTTTTTTTTTTACCTTTTTTCTTCCTTGTGAGCTTTTGCTAAAATATTATTTCTATGTTATTTTTAATTCCAAGGGCTCTTTTTGGTCTCTAAACATTCCTTTCTGTAGAATATTATTCTGAGTTCATGGGTGCAACATTATTCCCTAATTCTTTAAGAATATTTATTATATTTAAAATTTTTATTTGTACTACCCATTTTCTTTCTTTGAGTTCCATTTTTTTTTCTGTTTGTAAGTATGATCTTTATCTTTCAAGTTAGAAACTTCTCAAGTATTTTGATGATCTTAACTATTGAGACTTTCTTTATACCTGTGTGATAGTAAAGCTCTTAAGGAAGCTGTGCATGACACAGAACAGAACTTTTGATTCTGGCCTCCACTATTGAGTGATTGAATTGGAATCAAGATGTTTGGCAAGATTTTCTCCCAATAAAATGACCTTTCAATTTGTTTACATTGCTACTTTTCTTCCATACCCTTCAGTACTGTGAGAAGTGGGAAGTGAAAAACTTTGCTTTCAAATATGTGGATACCCTGGACCATAGTGAGGGAAGAAATGAATCTGAGGCTCTGATGTTCCAGCATGTAGAGCTTTCCTAATCCCTTGGTTTCCAAATACAGTATTTCACCCTCCTGTTCTTTGCTATCCCTGGCATCTTCAAATCCTCTGCTCTTTGGTTTAGTCTTTCCAAAGTGTATACTCTGGCCTTCTTCTTTTTAAGTTTAGCTTTCAAAAGTAGCTAGTATCTCCAAATTCTGAGCCTCTCTCAGTGTATAATCGGTTCACTTCTTCTGGATACCCTTGCTTAGATTTAGCTTTTTCCACTTGGCTGAATAAACCATCTGCTTTCCATCTGCTGAAGTTTAATATCCTTTATATCTTCTGTCACTTCCTTCACTGTTTTCTTAGCCTATGGTTTATATTATTTTATTCCTTTATTGTCATGGGCAAGAAACAAACTCTTGTGTGATAAATTCAGTGGTTTCTTCTTAAATGGTCTTTTTCTGTGAGGGGATCGTCTTTATTTCCCCAAGTAATAGCAATAATAAAGGAAGCTAACATTTACTGTCTACTCTTAACAGGCATTGTACTAGGCATTACACAAATTACCCCAATTAATTCTTATGATATCCTGTAACATAGTACTATTATTATCCAGGATTTACAGTGAGGAAACTGAGGTTTACAGAGCTTAAGTGATTTGCCTCATGGCAGATAAGCAGCAAATAGGAGATCTGGGATTTGTATCAGAGCCATCTGATTTTATTCACTTTGTTTTAGCTCTTATTCAGCTGTGTATATTAATTGTCCATTAGTCAAGGTTTGACAAAGTCTGTATAGACCATTCCAGGAATAGTTGGTCAGGTGTTGGCAAAAATGGTTTTATTGTGTTTTTTTGTTTTTTAATGGCAATAGTTTTTTTCTACAGCCAGAGGAGACTATGAGTATTACTATCAGTATTTTTAACATTATTTATTAATCCATATTTTATGTAATGTAAAATCCACCCATTTTAAGAATACAGCCATGAATTTTAGGAACTTTACAATGTAAAACAATCATCATCGCATATCTGTTTTTAGAATATCTTTATTGTTTCAGTAAGATACCTTATACTCTCATATATAGTGAATCCCTATTTCCACCCCAGCCTCTAGGCAACCAATAATTTACTTTATGTCTCTACAAATTTGTCATTTCTGAAAATTTCATGTAAATGGGATCATGATACATAGTCTCTTATGTCTGACTTCTTTTGCCTAGCAAAACGCTTTTGAGGTTCATCCATGATATTGCCTATCAGTAGTTAGGCAATCACTAACATTTTTATCACTGAATAGCATTCAGTTGTATGAGTACATCACAATTAATCTTATTCACAACTTGATGGATATTTAATTTGTCTCCAGCTTGGGACTTTATGAATAATGCTGCCCTTAGTTTGTATATTTTTGCTGGGTCATATAACAGTTTTATATCTAATTTTTTGAGAAGCTGCTAAACTGTTTTCCAAAGTAGCCACAGCTTTTAATACTATCAAGTATTTTTAAGGCTTTGAAACCTTAACATTTATTCTTCCTTCCCTTGTATTTCCTGGCCACGGCCTAAATGACCCACAAAAGAGATCCTCTCTCTAAAGAGTGACCTACAGGATCTCTTCAGACTTCCTCTCTCCATTTTCACATTTTCTCACATTCCATTTTTCCAAACTTTCTTGAAGACCTTTTTAACTTTTAAGTAAACTATTTTATTTTTTTTATTTATATTTCTTTCTTTCTTTCTTTCTTTCTTTCTTTCTTTCTTTCTTTCTTTCTTTCTTTCTTTCTTTCTTTCTTTCTTTCTTTCTTTCTTTTTTAGAGAGAGAGAGAGAGAGTAAGCACGCATGAGCGGGGAGGGGGAAAGAGGGAGAGGGAGAGAGAGAATCTCAAGCAGGCTCCATGCCCAGTGCAAAGCCCAGTGCGGTGCTTGATCTCATGAGCGTGAGATCATGACCCGAGATGAAATCCAGTCGGACGTTTAACCAATGAGCTACCCAGGTGCCCCTAAGTAAACTATTTTAAGTTAAAAGCACACACACACACAAATCCTAAATGAACAGCTTCATGGTGTTTTACAAATTTAACACATACTCATGTAAGCACAACACATTTCATGATACGAGATAAGACCAGCACACAGGAAACTTGCTCATTATTCCACCCTGTCCCCATGAGAGAACCACTATTCTGCCTTTTATGATAATAGATTTGTTTTTAAAATTATTGATTCTTATACAAAATGAATTGCTTTTATTCTATCTTTATAATAGCTGTATTGAGCTATAAGTTAAATATGGTAAAGTATACCCTGATAAAATTAAAATTTATTGGTTTTTATTATAGTTAAATGGTTGTGCAACCATCAGCACTATCTAATTTTTATCACCCTCAAAACCTATATCCATTGACCCATATCACTCCCTATGCCCTTCCCATCTCAGTCCCTGGCAGCCATTCATCTATTTCCATGTTTATGAATAAACATATTCTGGACATTTTATATAAATGGAATCATACATTATATGTATTTTGTGACTGGCTTCTTTAACATAGCAAAATGCTTTCAAAGTTCATTCATGTTGTCATATGTATCAGTACTCATTCTTTCTTTAATGTTGAATAAGATTCCATCACATGGATATACCACATTAGGCTATCCATTTATCAGTTGATGGACATTTTAGTTTCCACGGCTATTATGACTGTTGCTTCTATGAACACTTGTGTACATTTTTTTCTGTGGACATATGTTTTTAATTCTCTTAGATATATATCTACAAGTGGAATTGTTGCCTTATATGGGAACTCTATGTTTAATATATTGCAAAATTACCAAACTGTTTTCCAAAGTGACTGCACTATTTTACAGTCTCACCCTCAATTCATGAGGATTCCAATCTCTTCACTTCTACTCCAGACTTACTACTGTTTGTCTTTTTTAACTATTTTAATGAGCCTGACATGGTATTTCATTGTGGTTTGGCTTTCCATTTCCCTAATTACTAATGCTGTTAAACATCTTTTTATGTACTTATTGACCATACATTTATATTAATTGTATAAGCATGTTTTGAAATCTTTTCCTGATTTTAATTTGATTATCTTTTTATTGATGAGTTGAAAGATTTTCTTATATATTCTTGATACAAGTCCCTTATCTGATATATCATTTGCAAATATTCTTCCTACTATCTGGGTTGTCTTTTCACTTCCTAAATGTATTCTCTGAAGCACAAGATTTTTAAATTTTAGTAAATTCCAATTTATCTAATATTTGGGTGTATATGTGTGTGTGTGCGCGTGTGTGGTGGCCTAAGAAATCATTGTTAATCCAAGATCACAAAGATTTACTCTTCTGCTTCCTTCTAGTAGTTTAATAATTTTTGCTCTTATATAGGTCTGTGATCCATTGGAGTTAATTTTTGTTTATGGTGTGAGGTAGGAATCCAACTTTAGTTTTTACATGTAAGTATTCATTTGTCCTAGCAGTTTTTATTGAAACACCATTCTTTCCCCCATTTAATTGTCTTGGCACCATTGTTGAAAATCAATTGACCATAATTATAAGGGTTTATTTCTGGACTCTCAATTGGATTCCATTGATCTATATGTCTATATTTATGCCGATACCATACTGTCTTGAATATCGTAACACTGTAGTAGGTTTTGAAATCAGAATGTTTCTGTCCTTAAACTTTGTTTCTCTTTTTCAAGATTATTTTGGCTATTCTGCCCCCCTTGAGTTTCTGTATGAATTTTAGGGTCAGTTGTCAATTGTGAAAAATAGCATCCAAGATTTTGATAGGAATTTCTCTGAATCTGCAGATCAATTTAGGAAGTATCACCACCTTCACAATTTAAATCCTCCATTCTATGAATATGAATATGTGATGCCTTTCCATTTACTTAAGTCTCCTTTAAATTTTTCAATAATATTTTATACTTTTCAATAAAAAGTACACTACTTCTATTAAATTTACCATTATGTATTTAATTATTTTTTCATGCCATTGTAAGTTGCTATTATTTTCTTAATTTTATTTTTATATTGTGAATTGCTAATGTATAGAGATACAATTGGTTTTTGTATGTTGATTTTGCATCCTGCAACTTAGTTGAACTCATTCATTAGTTCTAATAGTATATTGTACGAATTCCTTAGGATTTTCTAGAAATAAGATTTTGTCATTCAAGAATAGAAATGGTTATACTTCTTTCTTTCCAACTGGGTGCCTTTGCTTTTCCTGCCTAATTGCCCTAGAAAGAACCTCCAGTACAGAATTAAATAGAAATGTTAAGAGAGGACCTCTTTGCTTTGTTCCTGATGTTAAGGGGGAAGTATTCAGTCTTTCATAAAATATGGTGTGAGCTGTGGGTTTCTCATAGATACTCCTTATTAGGTTGAGGATATTCTCTTGTACTTCTAGTTTGTTGAATCTTTTTTATTATTACAGTGCATTGATTTTGTTAAATATCTTTTCTGCCTCTCTTTGTATTATGATGTTGTTTTGCTTTTTATCCTCCTAATAAGTTGTATTATAGTAACTGATATTAAATATTAAAGCAAACCTCGTATTCTTGGATAAATCTCACTTGGTCATGGTATGTATAATCTTTGTGTATATAGCTGGATTCTGTGTGCTACTATTTTGTTGAGGATTTTTACATATATATTTATAATGGATATTGGTCCGTAGTTATTCTTTTCTGTGATGCATTTTTCTGGTTTTGGTATCAGAGTAGTATTAGTCTTAGTGTTCTACCTTATTCTATTTCTTGGAAAATTCTGTGAAGGACTGGAATTAATTCTTCTTAAAGTGTTTGGTAAAATTCATTTGTAAAGCCATCTGGGCCTGGACTTGTCATTGTTGTAAGTTGGTTTTTGTTTATTTTTTAAGTAGCAACTCAGTGTCTTTGCTTTTTGTAAGTCCATACAAATTTCCTATTTCTTCATGAGTCACTTTAGTTGCTGGTATCTTTCTAGGAATTTGTCAATTTCATCCAGCTAATTTTTTGCATTAAGTTGTTAATAATATTCATTTATAACCATTTTTATTTCAGTAAGGAAGTAGTGGTGCCTTCTATTTTATTTCTGATTTTAATAATTTGAATCATGTCTTTTTTTCTTGGTTAGCCTAACTAAAAGTTTGTCAATTTTGCTGGTCTTTTCAAAGACCCAACATTTGGTTTTGCTGTTATTTTTCAATTATTTAGCTATTCTCTATTTCAATTTTGTTCTCAAATCCTCATTATCTCCTTTATGCTTGCTTTGAGTTTACTTTGATTTTTCTTTCTAGTTTTGTAAGATGGAATTTTAGGTTGTTGATTTGAGATCTTTCTTCTTTTTTTAATATAAGCGTTTACTGGTATAAATTTCTCTCTGAACACTATTTTTGCTGCACCAAATAAATTCATTTGTACTGTGTTTTAATTTCTATTCTTCTCAAAGTATTGTCTAGTTTTTCTTGCAGTTTTTTTGACAAGGAAGAATAGTCATTTTTAAATGGTTATTTATGAGTATATTGCTTAATTTCCACAAATTTGTGAAGTTTGCCAAACTTCATTCTGTTAATTGATTTCTAACTTTATTCCATTTTGGTTAGAGAACATAGTTTGTATGAATTCAAGTACTCAATAATTTTAAGCTTACTTAGACTTTCTTTCTCTCTTTCTTTTTTCTTTTTTCTTCTTGGCTTCTTCCACTCAGCATTGTTTTTGTGAGATTCATCTCCGTAGTTTGTTTGTTTGTTTAGCCATATAATGCACAATGGTATGAATATTATACAATTAATTACCTATTAAATTGATGGGTAATGGTGGGTAAACTATTTAGATTATCTGCATTATTTTTGCATTTTAAATGCATATTTTGGTGTGCATATGTATGCATTTTTGTTGTGCATATAGCTTGGAAATGAATTACTGTGTTATAGGAATATATGTGTTATGTGTATGTGTGCATGTGTGTGTGTGTGTGTGTGTGTGTGTAGGTATTCAAATTTAGCAGATCCCTTAGCAGATAATTTGTTTTCACACAAACAACATATGAGAATTTTACTTGCTTCACATCCTCACCAGCATTTGTACTCTCACTATTTTTAATTTTAGAAGTTTTGGTGGGTATATAGGGAAATCTCAACATGACTTTAATTTGCATTCTCTGGTGGCTAATGAAGTTGAGCACCTTTTCATGTTTATTGGATCTTAGGACATACTCTTTTGTTAATGGTCTACTCAAGAACTTTTTTGCCTATTTTTTTTTATCTTATTGCCTATAATTTTTAGGAGTGTATGTATATTCTGAGTATGCATATTTTGCATGTGTGTGTATATGTACTGAAAATATCTTCTAGATTAAGGAATTCTCATATTTTTAGTTTGCTGTATTTATATTGATTAGGTGAAGAATTTTAATAAATTTTGTGTCAATGGAGATGTTATATGAATTTTTTCATTTATTCCTTAGCTCATATATTTATTTTTTAGTATGAAACTAATCTTGCACTCTTGAAATAAAATTAACGTTGTCCAGATGTATAATACTTTTAAATTTTTACTAGATTTAATTTTCTATTATTTTGTTTAATATTTTGGGATCATTTTCACAAAAGAAATTGACATGTAATTTTCTTTCTTATGGTATTTTTTCCAAGTTTGGTTCCAGAGTCATGCTGCTATCACAGAATGACTTTGAAGGTATTTTTATTTTTCTAGTCTTTGGGTGAGTTTGTTTAAATGGCCACGTTTCTTTTTACATATTTGAAAAATTTGCCAGTGAAGCAATCTGAACCTAAGGTTCTCTCTCTCTCTCTCTTTTTAGAAGATGTTATTTATTTATTTGAGAGAGATAGTGAGAGTGAGAGAGAGAGAGAGAGAGCACACACTAGCGGGGGGGGGGGGCAAAGGGAGAGGGAGGAGCATACTTCCCACTGAGCAGGGAGCCCGATGTGGGGCTTGATCCCAGGACCCTGGGATCATGACCTGAGCTGAAGGCAGACTCTTAACTGATTGAGCACTCAGCTACCCCCTTAAGATTTTCTTTGTGGGTAGGTTTTTCTTTATGAATTCAGTTTATTAATAGCTATAAAACTATTCAGATTTCTTATTTTTCTGTCAGTTTTGATAAGTTATGTTTTCAAATTTACTGGATATCATTGGTCATAATACCCTATTTTTATCTTTGTAATGTTTCTATATATGTGATATATTCTCTTTCTGATTCTTGATATTGGTTATTTGTTATTTCTCTTTTTTTCCCCCCTCGGTCAATATTTCTGGGTTTCCTTAATCTTTCCAAATAACCAACTGTTTTCTGTTTAAGTTTTTTTCTAATGTTGACATATCTCTTACTTCATTAACCTCTCATCTTATTTTTGTTATTTCTTTCCTGGTACATTCTGTGGGTTTAATTTTCTCTTCTTTTTCTAACTTCTTGAAATCATTATCACGATAAATGATTCTTTTTTTGCACTTCAGTTTGCAAATTTGTCTCTAAACTTATCTATAGCTTCATAACAAAAGTCTGATACGCAATATTTGTAATTCAGTTCAAAATATTTTATAACTTCAACTCTTATTTCTGGTCAGTTTTGTGTGTTATTTGGAAGTGTGTTCTTTGATATCTAAACATATGTTAATTTTTTATGCTACGTTTAAAAAAATGATTTCTAACATTATCATTATGTTCTAAATAAGTATGTATGTATGTATGATTTAAATACTTTGATATTTTTTGAGACTACTTTTATGGTTCAGCATATATTCAATTTTTATATATATTCCATGTGCATTTGAAAATAAAGTACAATTAGAAACAGATTTGAAGATTTAAATAAGGTCGTTTGCTATTCCTTTTGTTCTAATTTGATATATCTCTACTGATTCTATATCTTCCTGTTTTAATAGTTACAAAGATTGAAATTTAAAAATTTTCAACTCTGATTTTGGATTGTTCTGCTTCTCCTTGTTCTGAGGTCAGTTTTTCTTTATGTATTTTGAGACCATTCATTAACTGCAAAAAGTTTAAGACTCATGTATTTTGGTTGGATTGTTCCTTCATCATTATTAAAAATAAACCCCTATACTCTGTACCTGTGAATTGTTGTGAGAAAATATTTGCAAATCATATGTCTGTAAAGATATCAGAACGTATATTCAGAACATATAATGAACTTTCAAAACCCCAAAATATACAAGCAAAATATATGTCAGATTGGGAGTTTAAAAAAACAAAGACGTAAATGCAGTTTTTCTCCTCTATATAATTTTTAAATAACCTATTTTTAAATAACGTGTAAAGAAAATCTAATTTTTATAATCATAAAAAATAGAAATGTACTTCCATATTTATAGGGTATTCCCATTATTTTAAAATAAAAGAAACTAGAAGTTGATAGCTACATTTCACCTATCACTCACTGTCTTCTTAAGCCATTAGCATGGGTCAAAGTTGACTTGAACTCTATAAGATTTTTTTTTTAGGAGACAGAAATGGAAAAGAAAGATTGATAAATTATAAAAGACAAGAAGATTTCTATAAAGTTAAAATGTGGTGCAATTAGATGGGAAGAAAATAACAATGTGTATTGTAAGGTTTTGAATAAAGTGATCTGCAAATTACCTAGGAAGTTCAGAAAGAAGACTGGCATAATTTTAGTGACATTTTATTCTGTAGCCATTTCCTGAAGTATTCTTAGTAATACATCACATATTCTATAGATATATGACTGGCAAAAGATAATGTCAAAATGTCCATAATATGTGATGAATTCTGTTTTAATTTTATGAAGGCTTTTAGTAAAATCACATTGAAAAATTCACCTAGTCTTGTTTGAAGTCTCAGACATCTGGCATTGGGTCTGAGATTTTTTGTACAAAGGAATTTTTTTCTCAGGAAACATCATATGTCGCTAGTACTAAAGAGTTCTTTCATTCACTGACACACATTTATTACCTACTATGTGTCATGCCTGTGCTAGGAACTGAGAATTTACAAGGGTAGGAAAAATTATTAACCTTTAAGGTAATTTTTGGAGCAATGGTCAAATCACCCAGCATACAATTTGATGTGACTGCTATAAATACTGTTATTAATAGTAGTAGCAGCTAATAGCAAAAAGCACTTGCTATATTCCAGATTCTGTTTTAAGCATTTTCTGTGTATTAACTCACCTAATAATAGAACACAGGCTGCTCCTGTAATTCAATGAGTGGACTGCTACCTAATCCCTGTGATACCATAGAAGGCTTCCTGCAGAAGGTGGTGATTGAGCTGAGCCTTAAAGCATAAATAAAGCCAAGAAAAGAAAGAATCAAAGAAGCACTAGGGACATAGTCTAAATAGAATAGCATTTGCAAATATATGGATGCATAAATCAGCCAGTACATTGAACTACAAATAATTGAATATATTGGGAGCTTTGGGTACGTGGAAGAATGGTGGAAGGAAAGATTGGAAACATTTAACAATCAGATAATGAGGAACGTATATACATGCTGGTGATATTGAACTCTCCAGGAAGTGAAGGGGAGATAGTTAGTAATTTTAAACATGGAATTAGCATAATCAAAATAATCATTCCATTTAGTGTGGAGAATGGATTAGGAGGGAAATGTTGGAGTCAGAGAGTTAAGAGAATATTGCAATAGTCAAGGCAGGGGATAATAGCCTGGGCTTCCCACAGTGGGTAAAGGGATGGAGACAGTGGACAAAGTTGATAGATAAAAATATGTAAAATAGGTAGGAAATGGTAATCAATTTTTTCATGAGGGAGTGTGATAGGTAATTTTATGTGTCAGCCTGGCTAAGTCACAGTACTCAGATATCTGTCTAAGCATTATTCTAGATGTTTCTGTGAAGGCATTGTTTAGATGAGATTAAGATTTAAATCAATAGACTTTGAGTGAAGCAGATTATCCTTCATAATGTGGGTGAGGCTCATTCACTCAGTTGGCCTTCATAGAAAAAAGACTGATCTCCCCAGAAGAAGAGGGAATTCTGCCAGCCAACTTGGACGTGAACTGCAGCTCTTCTCTGCATCTCCAGTCTGCCAACCTACCCTGCAGATTTTGGACTTGCCAAGACTCCACAATCATGTGAGCCAATTCCTTAAAATAAATCTCTCTATTATATTATCTATCTTGTTGGTTTTGTTTCTCTCGGGAACCCTAACTAATGTAGAGGGAAGGTAAAAAAGAAAAGTCTTGGATTATTCCTGCATTGAATGGTTGGTGGCGCCATTGAGATATTGGAAACATAGGAGAGATGACTTAGGAGGATATGAAGAATTTAGTTCTGACATATTTAATATGAAGTATCTGGGGGTGCATACAAATGGAGAGGATCAGTAGATACTTCTATGTGGCTGAAAGTCAATCAAGATATCTGGGCTACGTATTTCACTCTAGGAGGGGACTTCTGTAGTTGAAAAAAACACATTCAGTAAAACAACAGCAGCAGCAACATTGAGACCTAGAGACACAAAGTAAGAAGAGAAGCCTGGAATAAGAGGACAAGAAGACAGAAAAGAATCTTTTAGGGCACCTGGGTGGCTCAGATGGTTAAGTGTCTGCCTTCGGCTCAGGTCATGATCTCAGGGTCCTGGGATCGAGTCCCTCATCGGGCTCCCTGCTCCTCGGGAGCCTGCTTCTCCCTCTGCCTCTCTCTTTCTCTCTCTCTCTGTCTGTCATGAATAAATAAATAAAATCTTAAAAAAAAAAGAATCTTTTAGAGTTGAAAATAGAAACTAAAACAGGGTGGTATCACAGAAGTCAAGAGAAGAGAGAATTTTAAGTAAGATGAATCAAATGCTATTGAATGATCTAATTTTTAAATTAGGAGGAAGTCAGTGATCTCAGGAAGAAGAGTTTTCTAGAGTTATAAACTAAAAGCCAGTTAGCACTTACTACAATATTTTCCAGAAAAGCAAATCACATTTTTAGTCAACATATAACCATATTTATAATAAAATTAGGAGAGAAAATTTCATTTAGCATAAATGTATTGGTCTGCAGAATAACTCTGAGGCTGAGAGAGTCAGGAAACCTGCCAGTTCTCCCTTAGGCAAGCACTAGATCCAGAATTTGAACTTGGATGTCCAGTGCTCCACAGGGGACTCATAATAATACACTGGCTCCCAGAGCTGTAAAAGTGAGGCAGGAACTCACATATAGCAACAGCTGAACACGGGAGAGAGAAAAAGGCAAAGGAAAACGATGGGGGAAAAATCATAGACAAAAACTTGTACTTCTTTATAAGAGAAGAAAAAATATGGAGGATATCAGACCGGAAGATAAAGAGGTTTATAGTTGGCACATCTAAAGATTATAGGACAGGATTCCCTAATTGTCAGTGTTAAGAAGAGTGTCCAAATATTTTTCAAAACATAGCAATATAGAAAAATATCAATAAAAACAAACTGAGGGTTGCTGGAGTGGTGGGGGGTGGGAGGGATGGGATGGCTATGTGATAGACATTGGGGAGGGTATGTGCTATGGTGAGCGCTGTGAATTGTGTAAGACTGTTGAATCACAGACCTGTACCTCTGAAACAAATAATACATTATATGTTAAAAAAAAAAAAAAAGAAGAAGATAGCAGGAAGGGAGAAATGAAGGGGGGAAATCGGAGGGGGAGACCAACCATGAGAGACTATGGACTCTGAGAAACAAACTGAGGGTTCTGGGGGGGTGGGGGGATGGGTTACCCTGGTGATGGGTATTAAAGAGGGCACATACTGCATGGAGCACTGGGTGTTATATGCAAACAATGAATCATGGAACACTACATCAAAAACTAATGATGTAATGTATGGTGATTAACATAACATAATAAAATAAAAAAATCAATCAATTGCTCCTTTAAAATATTATATAAATTATTTATTTGATTGAATGAATGCTCCTTTGCTTGTTAACATTTAGAACATAGAATGATAAATCAAAAGTAAGATCTTAAGTAAAAAATATTTAAAATAAATTAAAAAGTAAGATCTTCACAAAGCATAAATTTTGACATAAAAGAACTGTGTAAATAAAATGCTTGATGCCTAAAAATACTTCTAACTGTATTTTTTTAATTAAAAAAATACTGTTTGTGGGCAACTTATAATGGGAAAAAGGTATATTTGCAATATTTGAGATATCACTCTAGAATTAGCACCTTAATGCTTATTTTAATACTATCTAATTCTGAAATGCCATCATATTTTTTTGAAGAGCTGGATCAATGAAAATTTCAGGAAAATACATCAACAATAATCACCCCACCCTCCAACATACAGTTCTTGATAATCTCTCTGTCTTTATTTTCTTCTGTTCCTATAAGTGGACATACATTTTCCTTTTCAAATAAGGTATTTTATCTTGGCTGACTGGTAAAATCTTTTGTCTCATTCAGATAAAATGATTGCTTTAGGTAGTTTCACCCCGTAGATCTTATTGTGTAGTTTTAAGAATTATTTTGGAAGAGTATTGAATATCTTGATGGTAGTATTTTATTCATTATTTCTTTAAGAAATCTTTGGAATGTTCAAGGGATGAATATGTAGATTTTTCTTGTGTATTTTCCCACTCCCTTCTCTGTGTCATACACCCTCAAAATTGTTTGTATGTAGCAACATAGTAATGCCTGTCCACCAACCACACTCCATTTTGTCAACGTAATCGCCTAGTGGTTATATTTGTAGAGAATTAGCATTCATTCTCCAGTTTTAAAAAAATGTGATTAACCTATGTTAGATATTATCCTAATTATATGTAAATATAATTGAATTTGCAAACCCTCTTTTGCTAGTCAGGTTGTTTTTAATTATTGTAATTTTCATTATTTTACTTTACTAAATAAATGGTATGTTATAGTTATGTTTACGCCTGACTTCCATTAGTAATTATAGTTTTATATCTCTTGCAGCATTCTTAGACCTTTCCATACTGGTTGAATGGTTATTTAAGGCAATCCAGACAGGAGGGAGATAAAACATGAATGCATGAACTTTAATTAAACTTGTGAAATAAATATTTTTTATTACCTTGATGTTGTCCTCTAAAATTAGTTTAACTAAAATCTAGAATATTTCTTCATGCATTTCTTTTTTTCTGAAATTCTCATAAAGTCATTCCAATAATTTAGTAATTATGCTTTTCAAAGAAACAAGTTATTTATTTCATTTTTTGAAAGTCATTTAAGTTGTGTTTGTAATTTAAATTATAAGTTATATAGATTTTATAACCTCTATATGAGTAAGAATATATTTGCAAATGTAGATAAATTTTCCTCAGCGTATACCCGCATTTAGCACAAATTGCTTAAAGTTAACAAAATTTAACCCTGAATACTTGTTTTTGTAATTACATTTCACTCTGTGTACAACATTTACTGATATGCAAAAATTTTGTTTCCAGGTATGGGAATGGATAACTGATTTCTAGCAATGAGTGGAAGTAACTTATTTTACAGATAATTATCAAGTAATCTTTTTTCAACAAGCACTTTCTTTGAAATTGCTATACAATGTGGTAGATTTAGTAATATGTTACTTTGTACGATAACGAGCAACATTTCCAATATAAGCACTTCAGAAAATGGTCTTTATTGGAGAAAACAGACACTGAATTTTATTTCCAAAGAGCTTTCTCTGTGCCAACAAGGAAGACAACAGGCATTACACGCCATTTCCTATCACTAAAATTATCAAGTAAAATTTCTTCTTTCAGGCTTACATGGAAAACATGGAACTTTTCTTTTAAAATAAGAATCCTATGCCCAGTTTTTTTTGTTCTCAAACCACCAGATGCTTTATGACAAAACTCTTCCAAGTTTCTTAGTTTTCAAACTTCTATCGATTTCTTAGTATCTGAAATTATTTTTTTCTCACAGAAATCCCAAATACCTGAATATCCTCTTCTCTTTTAATACATTTTCTAACTTTTGTTATGTTAAGTCCAAATTTACTTTGCTTAATCTATTTATCTGCCCATAAAAGTCTCCCAAAGATGCAGTTCTAAAAGCAGTCTTATTTTTCTTCTTCACGGACTCATATTTTAGCAAATTGCCTATTACTCAAGTCTTGAGGAGAATGCTCTTAGTTTGTTGCTTTACTTTCTTCTTAGAAGGAAGGAAATATTTCTCATTTTCAAGTTCTTAATTTTAATTAGGGTATTTTTGGGGTGGGGATTGTTTATACTGACCACTCCTTTCCGTGTTCTTTAGGGTTCACGGAAAAGCCATAGCAACTGGGGGGGACTCCAATGTGTACATTGCCACCTGGCCAACAATTTGATACTTGTAAATTAAATTTGAAATGGATGTAACTCTTGGAAAATTGTTACATTAATTTGTCTTTTGTCGGTTTTCAAAAAGTTGTGCTTTTAAATTTAGGGAAATAAATTTAATAAAACCACACCAGAAGGAGCAAATTTAATGCTATTATAATGCCTCTAGAGGGCAGTATTAAATTATTTGAGGCTATAACTTAGCATTTTCTCATGCAAGTCACTCTCCATTCGAAGAGGTGACAGTGCAAATGTAAGAGGGGAGTGTTCTTTCTGTAATCTTATTCATGGATGCAAATGGCTGTGAAATCTAAGTCCTCACACTTGAATCAACAAGTGTTGTGAGAAGGGGATTTTTTAATTGAGCTTCTTATCTTCTCTTCAGAGAATGAGCTTTCTCCTATTAGGATTTATGGACCATTATTGGCATACTCAAAATATATGAAGCTTAGAATGTGAAGAAAATACAGGCACTTGTCCTTCAGTAGGCATCTTTCCTTGCAAGCCCGTATAAAAACCACAGTGTGGCCAGGTCACATGATTTTCACACACGTGATTTGAATTATGAATTTAAGGAAAAAAGTATTTAAAGAAATTGTTTTAATAATCTTTTAAGGGGCGCCTGGGTGGCTCAGTAGGTTAAGCGGCTGCCTTCGGCTCAGGTCATGATCCTGGGGTCCTGGGATCAAGCCCCACGTCTGGCTCCCTGCTCGGTGGAGAGCCTGCTTCTCCCTCTCCCTCTGCCTACTTGTGCTCTCTCTCTGTCAAATAAAAATAAAAAAATAATAGTCTTTTAAAATTTATCAGATTCAAGGCTGATTTTTATCCTATGAGGATTCTCTATTTGTAGAATCTCTGTAGATCTCTATGGATAGAGAAATCCAGATGTAGATATACACACATAAAGATAATATTTAAGGTTATTTCTAGTGTTCTTATTAATGAAAAAAACAAGTAAATATAAGGAATTATGAAAGCTTTACTAGCTGCTGTCACTGAACTTCAGCGTTTTTCTCACAGAAACCATTCTCCATCCCTGAAGCATAAAAGATATTCCTAAGACCAGGGTGAGTTATTTGGCCTTTTCAAGTAGGGAACTATAATTTACAGTTTTTCATTTCGGTTCTTTTCTTTGTAGATGTACCTTTCCGAAGTTATAAAGTCAATTTGATTTTTCCTGAATAATCATGTCACACCCTGAGGTGATGAAAGAGGATTCTAGACCCTGCTGCTTTCCTGTATTCAAAACTGGTTGAAAGCATGAAGGTTTATTCTTCTTGTTGTTGATATAAAAGGTAAGATCAGCATGACTGCTTTACTTGTCTTTGGCATTCTCTTTGGGAGTGTAGAATATATTTTCTTTTATAGAATATGCTTCCGAACTGAATACAGAATCTGAGGGATGGTTTTGCATTTCTTCCAATTTTTTTTTTTTGTGAAGGAAATATTAAGCATGCCCTTTAAATTTGTACAAGTCATGCTTAATTTAAAACTAAGTGCATAAGGAAATGTAGATTTCAGTAAAAAATGTATTTAAGATAATTTATATGGCTCATATTTCTTAGTAATGTATTTGTACAGTACTGTGACTATTTTATGAGAACTTACATATCTCTGTGAGCGGTACATAGTATTATTCCTGTTTTAAAAATGGGAATGTGGAATTTTAGAATCAAAAGTGATTTCTATAAGGTCACACGTAGATCAACATTGATATAAGCAAGAAAAAAATTTTTTTCTCATTCCTATCTAAAATTTCTTATTACAAAGAAATCTTTTCTACATCAGAAAACAGACATCCTCTGAAAGTAAAGAGGAACCAAAGTCCATTTACTTCCAACTTTCTCTAAGTAACAGGAGCTTCCTCCGAAAGCAGACTTCTAGTCTCTCCCCCAATACCGCACACCCCTTCCGTGGCCCTCTTGTCGGCCACTGGTGCACGTGCACTGAGCGACATGGGTTCCTGCTCTTAAATCCAAAACAACAATGAACTGCTAGTTGTGTCTTGGAATAGTCTGTGCATCTACTGGGGATGAGTATGAGACTGACTGATATATAAACTCCTGGCTCTTCTGATACTTTTAATAATATGTGTGAGCATTCCAGGAAAGTCCCTGATTTGGAACTTATAATTGAAATCTCTCACCAGCTTCCATGGCAGAAAAGATAATATGGTCCTCCATTATGACTCTGGCCTTACAAATGATTCTGCTCATCGCGCATCCTCGTACTCACTCTAGTTTTTTAAACTCATAGAGGTGGCATGGATTGCGGAATGCACTGAGCTCTAGCAATAACTTCATTCTTTGAGTTGTAAGCCAAAATCTTTGTATCCATTTCCTGAACCATCACCTTCACCTGTTGTCCCAACTCCCAGGTTTTCTCTTTTTACTCTAATACATTCAACCACTGCTGCTCGTCAAATTGTGTCCAGACTAAAATCCAAACTCCTCTATAAACGTGCCCAATTTTGCTTACTTATTCAAGCAAATTTTCTTTTCCCCTGCAGAATCTACATTGTTTGAGCTACTTTGAATGCTTCTCTGTTACTTGCATATTAAAGCAGCTTATTTGTTAAACGGTATTTAAACTGTTATTTCATGCATGTTGATCTTAAATCTCTACTCAAAATTTAAAATCCTGGCAATGTAGTGCCCATAATTCAGAATCATTGTATATTTCCCAGCATCAGATAGTATTTTGCACATAATAAATATTCAATAAATATCTGCTCATTAATTATATTTTTCCTAAAATTGTATTAGATTTATTCATCTTTGTCTTTAAGGCAAATATTTTATGTACTTCCATTATCATTAAAGAAATACTTAGACACAAGATTATCAAACCATACCATATCAAACCGTACCTAAAATGTATTTGTTGAATGGCTTTAATGCAATTTTCTTTCCTTTTCCTTTATTATGAGACTGGAGAATGTTTAGATTTAAAAAAGACCATATAAATGATCTAGCCCAACTCCCTTTTGTAGACTTAGGTTCCATGACTCGGAGATGAGATGAATTATACATCTACTAAACTTTCACAAATCTATAATTTGCCTTTCAAAATAGTTCTGTATACATTAGTCTGAACTCTTTGCAAAACATGTGGGCTTGGCTACATCATACTCTTTTGAATTATCCATTGGATCAAGTGCAAAAATATTACCTGAAAAATATCTAAATCTACTGACCATTCTGACTCAACTTCCTTTAACAGTGCTTCCACTACTTTGTACCATTTCCTATATTGTAATGCATTATCTAGCAAAGTCTCCTACATTTTCCCACACACAGTCATGTTTCTCCCAGGATACAGTCTATTGTCTGTAAGATATTAGAGGCAAAATATTGTAGCTCTTAGGAGCCTGGGCTCTGCGGCCACACTGCCTTAGAAACCCCACCTCTCTACTTGCTGGCTGTGGGAACTTGGGGGAATTTTAATTAATTTCTCAGGGCCCCTGTTTCCTCATATGCAGAACAGAAAAAGAGTAGTACTGATTCTCTAAGATAGTTGTAAGGATTAAATTATTTAATACATGAAGCTCAAGGGACATGATAAACACTCAATGGGTTTATATATTATTTATTTATTTATATTTTATTTATTTATTAGAGAGAGAGAGAGAAAGCACAAGCAGCAGGAATGGCAGGCAGAGGGAGAAGCAGGCTCCTCACTGAGCAAGGAGCCCGATGCGGGACTCGATCCCAGGATCCTGGAATCATGACCTGAGCCGAAGGCAGACGCTTAACTGACTGAGCCACCCAGGCATACCCTATAATGATTGGTACCTATTGTCAATTTACAAACAGAAGAAAACAAAGCAAAAGGACATTCTTAAAATACCATGTCTAAGGAAAGTTGATACATATCCAAATCCTGAATGGTGAGTTGACTTTTGAGTTACAAAAAACAAAGACAATAGCAAAAATGCTATGTATCTTTATACCTTTAAATGTTTAATGACCGTCATGGTAAAGTACTAAATAGAATTCTATTACACACACACACACACACACACACACACACACACACATATATATATATACAGAGAGAGACAGAGACAGAGACAGAGAGAATATATAGTCATTGATAGGAGAAGGGATACATCTATTTTTTACTAATTTTCTTTAAAAGATGTTTAGTTTCACAACTGGTTCAAATGTGCAGCTGCTTCTTAGAGATTATTTCAGGTATCCCTCAGGTTAGGGATAGATAACTAAGAGCAGTTGATAGGGAATGCATAACAGTAAAATATTGGTCATGGGATCAAAGTGAAAATAAGGAATAAGACTTCAGCTTTGATGGAATTAAAAGGTGAGATAATGACAAAGTCATTAATAATGTTTTGTGGTTTCCAAAGTGCTTCACATACAATATTACTGTTGATATGTTACAGAGAAGAATTTCCTAATCACTCAATTCCTACCCTGGATTTGTACCCTTTTGAACTATTGAAAGGCCTTATTTGTTTATTTTCTGATATTTATTTTTGCTTCTCCTTACTTCAAATTACACTTATGCACACTTATACATCAATTTAAAGATAATTTTGTATGATATTTTATATGACCCAATTCTGAATTACTGCAAAAAAATTCTCTCACTCTATCTGATTCCTATAAAGAAATTCTGGATCTCTTGTATGTATATGAAGAAAAGTTGCTGAGTGGTCTGTAGCAAGAACTGCTAGGAAGCATCTTGATCCTCTGCGGAGCTGGTTTGGTGAGTTAAGACGTAGGGTGGTAGGAATAGGGGAAAGGAACAGAAGGAAGAGCATACATTTCTTGCTCAGTTTCCTCCAATTGGCAACTCAATCCTTTTGTTTTAACAAGCTCTTCTGGGATTATAAATAACCACCAGGAAGGCCAGAACTGCAGATCATCCATTTTTTATCCTTTGTCTAAATCATATCAACAGCAAGCAGAGACTAGAGATTATGTTACTATATGAGAAGAAGGGAGAGAAACTCTGGAAATTAGGCAAAAAGAAGAAAAACAGGGTGGATGTTGCCAGGGCTGGTGAGGCACCTCTAATCAGAAGCATCATTTGTTTATAGACTCCCTGTAACTCCTCCTTCTTCACTTTTCCTTCGCTGTTGTTAGACTAGGGTTTCCTTTCTTGGGCTTCTTAAAAGACATCTTTAGTAAATGTGGAGATTCTCCTTTATCTGTTTAACATCAGGCTTTCACTGGGATGCAGGTTGGGGGCAAGGGGTGCTACCCAAAGTGGCCAGGAAGTGGCCACTATCTATTTCCCAACTATCTCTTCGAATTGAATTCAAGTTGACCTTAATAGGTGTATATGGCAGGATGACAAAAAATAGGAGGCCAAGATTTGTCTTACCACTTAATTCATTCTCTTATAACAAAGAGAGTGGGGGGTGTTCATAAGTGTTAAGCTTTCCACATACAACGTCTTGCCTCCAGATCTTTATCCGTGCTTCTCAAATCTCCATGCCCGTCTACCCTGCCTACGAATGCGCGTGCATGTGTATGCACGCGCACCCCTCCCCCCCCCCCCTTCATTCTCCTGTAAGAACCTCTCTGACCTCTAGGTTTTGGTTTTACCAGTACCTCCTTGCATCAGAAATATGCCTATCTATCTTGCGATGGCCACTGTCCTAGGCTTCAGTCTTCAATCCCTCCTCTTTTTTAATGAACACTTATTCTATCAAGGGTAAGATAACAGGGAAGTGAACAGTCTGGTAGCGGCTATAGTAAATTTCTGCAAAAATTACTTAAAAGCAAGTTTGCTTACAACAGTCGTCAACATAGTCTGATCTCATGAAAAAGGTACATCCCTTCTAATAATCTGACTTTGAGCCTACTTTTAAAAAATAACAACTCAGTATTATTTTACTAATTTCTAAGCCAGCTTATTAACCATAGGCTTCCATATAAAATGAAAAGAATTTTATCTGAGCCTTCAGAATAGGTGGTAACGGCAGCTTCAAATAGAATCTGACTCCCAACTTTATCTCCCAAGAAAAATGGATTGCTTTCAGTTCATTCCATTATACATGGTGGGGAGGGGACGCTATAGCTTTCTTAAACAATGGTCTGAAGGCTGATTTAACTTCCTCAAGTTAACCTTCCTGATAATTTGAAAAAAATGTGTAAGAATGACAGGAATGTACTAGATGTTCAAAAAATATTTATTGAATTTGATAGAGCTAAAATTGGCAAGTTTACTTCTATTAATTGTCTTCAATATTTGTCAAATGAAGTTATTCCTCCATTGAACAATGACTACTGAAGGCTTGCCGTGTACCAGATACTATTCTAGAATACTATTTCTTTCTTTTTTCTTTTTGTATCTTGTGTTATTTTTTAATTTTTTAATTTGTTTATTTTTATTATGTTCAATTAACCAACATATAGTACATCATTAGTTTTTGATGTAGTGTTCAACGATTCATTAGTTGCGTATAGCACCCAGTGCTCATCACCACACGTGCCCTCCTTAATACCCATCACCAGGTTACCCCATTCCCCCACCCCTCTCCCTTCTGTAGCCCTCAGTTTAGGACACTATTTCTCTTTTTCTCCCAACTCTAAACAATTTATATGCAGAATACAACCTTAGTAATATCTCTCATCATTTGTGGTGATTTTCAAAGGCACTTGAGGGAGAAATGTTCTCTTAGCAAAGGTGCATGGGAATGGCTGGTTAACAGAGAGCCCTGTGTAGTTTGAGAAGCTTGATCCCATTCTCATATTCCACTCAAATATCCCAGATATTCTTGACCTTCTATTTTCCCTTCTTAAATATCAGTAGCCAAGAGGAGAAGAAAGCCTCCTGAAGAATTTGAATTTGGCTCATGTATAGTATGATACATTTTATAAATGACAGTAATTTTTATAAACATAAGGTTTCAACTTCCTTTGAATGCAACCGTGTATTTGAAGGAGTTTAAAATTCTTTTCTGTGAGGTACCTCTTTTCCTTCTAATACTAAAATTATATTATGCCTAAAAAGAAACTTTAAAATAGAAAGAAAAGAAAAAAATCTCTTCTTTTTTTACATAATGTTTATTAAAAGACTTTCCTGTCAGTTCATCTTATGATAATATACTCAAAATTAAATTATTTCTCAAAGCACACTGGTAGCTTTGGTGGGTCAGTCAGTTAAGCATCTGCCTTCTGCTCAGGTCATGATCCCAGGGTCCTGGGATCCAGTCCAGCGTTGAGCTCCTTGCTCAGCAGGGAGCCTGCTTCTCCCTCTCCCACTCTCCCTGCTTGTGCTCTCTCTCTTTCTCTGTCAAATAAATAAATAAAATATATATATTTTAAAAACCCACACTGGTAGAACTTTTGAGAATCAGATACCACAATAAAAAAATTTCGACTTCTGGGGCACCTGGGCGGCTCAGTTTGTTAAGCGTTTGCTTTCGGCTCCCTGCTCAGCAGAATCTGTTCTCCCTCTCCCTCTGCTGCTTCCTCTACTTGTACTCTCTCTCTCTGTGTCAAATAAATAAATAAATAAAATCTTTAAAAAAAATTAGACTTCTCTCAATTTTTCTAAGAGTTTAGGAACCAGGGTTGGTTTGCTTTTTAAAAATTCACTGGAGCACAACCTGAGTAAAAAGTGATTATACCATTAAAATCTTCTCAGGATTGTAGATCCATAGACTGTATGAATAGATCCAGACATTAAAAATCTGTACTCTGAGATGAGATTATGTTTTCACATATAATTTAAAAAATATTTTATATATTCACATATTAAATAATGCAAGGATCAGTCAGTATGGGTTGAACAATAAAAGGTAAGAGAAAGGCATATCAAACTATCATTTAAAAATGAAATGAAATGCTTTTGTGGTAAAACCAAAATGGCTTTAATATTCCCCTCAGCTTGGGCGCCTGGGTGGCTCAGTTGGTTAAGCGACTGCCTTCGGCTCAGGTCATGATCCTGGAGTCCCGGGATCGAGTCCCGCATCGGGCTCCCTGCTCGGCAGGGAGTCTGCTTCTCCCTCTGACCCCCCTCCCTCTCATGCTCTCTGTCTCTCATTCTCTCTGTCTCAAATAAAAAAAAAAAAAAATTAAAAAAAAAAAAATTCCCCTCAGCTTAACTAAACTTCACATAGGTTTCCTTCTTACTCCAGGCCCCTGACTTCCCTTTTCTTAGACCATTTACTTTAGGAAAGGTATAATTATAAATTCTTTCTCTGCCCCTCTGAGAGGTAAATCTTGTTAAAAGCTTCTTGCTAATTTTACAACCCAGAGATGTCTTTCTCAAGGACCTGGGAATCACTTCTTTGAAATATATCATCAAGGAAGATGGCACCCTATTTCCCGATCTCTGTGGAGAGTAGGAGCCTAATTTCTTTGGGACACTGCTCCAAGTTGTAAAACTACATCCTGTCATAAAGGTATAAGAAAGTTTACTTTTCTTTTGAGTAAGCCCAATTAGAAAATGAAGGTGGCCTAAGATTCCTCCTACCTCAGCTCTTAAAAACTCTTCATCTCTTTGTTTCAATGAAATTGAGCTTAGGCTGAGCTATTTCCCCTATTGAAAATAGTCTTGAACAAAGTCTTCCTTGCCTGTTGAAATTTGTCTGGTGCAAGTTTGACTTTGACAAGCATTATGTTATATGATAGTTTATGCTACAAATAAGTAAATGGTTCTTAAATATAGAATATTCTATTGCCTAAAATAATATTTTGTTTCTTAAATACTCTCAGTCATCTATCAGAAATACTTCTGTAAAAACTGTATTTTATGTAACAAGTTCAAATGAAAAGAGTTCTGTGTATCAATTTATCATAAATATATTATTTTGTTATATGCAGAGGTATATGGGTTTGCATGCATTCTTGAATATATGATGCATCTGTCTATAGAGAAAACACAAAGACATCTCCTATTCATTTATATTGCATCAGTCAATAAGCCCAGAGATGCTGTATTTGAACTTTAAATTTCTCATGCAGGGAATCCAATAAATACTTTCACAGATTCCCTTTGGCATCTGAGTAAATTTCTAGCGCCCTTTAAATTTTCATGGCTGTTTCTCCTCCTCTCTTACCCCAGAGGCAGTGTTTCACTACTTTCACAATATCTCCATGCCTTTACTTGCTGAACCCCTCCCCCAGTGTTGAATTAACACATAGCTTCTAGACCCTGCTGGTTTCCCCCTGGACTATGTCTTTCTGGCCCTTCTCTCTCCTTCCTTCCTTCCTTCCTTCCTTCCTTCCTTCCTTCCTTCCTTTCTTGCTTTCCCTCCTTCCTCCCTTCCTCCCTTCCTTCTTTCTTTCCTTCCTTCCCTCCTTCCTTCCTTCATACTCCATCATTGTCCTTAGTGCACAAACCATAAGACATTTTTAGTATTCTCGAGGATTAATCTAAAAACATCCAAACCTAAGTTGCTCTGTATGCTTTATATATTCATATTTGTATTTATAGGTGCATTAAATTTTGTACAGGGTCATGTAAGAAACGTAGCAAAATGGACCTTTATGTTAGAATGGGTTCTGATTCTGAATAAAACCTGAAATTTATAGAGCTCATTATATAAGAATCTTATATGTTATTAATTTGTTTTCTCAAATCTGATGAGCAAAAAAATGTCAGATATTTTTGATTAGTTTTAATTCTTTAAAAGGCTATGTGCTGTGAATATTCTTGAAAAATATCAAAGTCAAAAACAACAAAGAATAGGAAAAAAACAGTTCACAACTTAAATATACAGTGAACATTAATTCAATAGATACATATTTATATGTACTATAGCAACACATGAAAAAATTGAATCAATTGAAGCAGGAAGTCTTTTAAGATTGAGAAGGTAGTTCAAACCATATAAATTGATTTAGTTGAGTCCACCTTATCATTTCTTCAGTTTTAATGATGATTGTGTTTTGCCCATCATTGATTTCACCACAGTGGTGGGTAGTGATACTAAAAGAAACCGAAGTGATTGCTCAGACTTACTGTATTGCCCTCATATTGATGTGACGCCTACAAAGGAACCATGATTCATGCATAATATCACTGAATTTTCAGTTTCAGTAAAGTTAACTGTTGTAAAGTGTTGTCCAAAGCCTTTTTGATTCTGTAAGGTAGCAGCTTCTTTCGTTCTTAAGAAAATAATCTGCATTATTTATGAATAGATTTTAATTTCAAATGATGAGATTATTAATGATGCATTTCTTTTACCTGTGACAAGACATGTCCTGATAAATATAGATATTCATTGATAGGTAGCACCTCCAATGTGCAAAATTTTACTGTGAAATTATGTGAATTTGAATTCTACTTCTGTTTATGTTGGATTAAATTCATATTTCTAAATTCAGCAGCCTCTTCCCTCTCTTTCTTGGTTCATTTTCAACTGTCAAAAGTCACAGCTTTCCCAAAAGCATTATAAATAACATAAAACAAATGTAAACGAATGAGAAATAGGGATGACAAATTCCCAAGTTTTTTGGGGGGTAGGAAGGGAGCGTATGAAAATGCACTTTTTATTTTACTCACAATTAAATTCTGTATCATTCTCATAGATTCAAGAAATTATAAAGCAGCAATAAATCTTACGGGTTTTCTTTTAGTTTTAGGCCCTCACTGATCTTTCCAATTTTAAAAAAGTAAAAAACTATACCCCACCCCATTTTTACTTTCTGCATTACAGAAAATATATGGCAAATGTAGGTAGTAGGAAGAAACTCTGGCTTATTTTTTATTTATGCACATGTCAAAATATATTAGCTGCATTATAATGATTCAGATCAAATTTCTCCCTTGTAGAAGGATTTATCTCTAATTTTATAATTTATGCAGTAATGGAAATGTGATCAAAAGTAGGGTTTCTTTTATTTGATAAATATTCAGGGATATTTGCTCTTGAATCATATGTGATATCACTATATCTTTGACAACATAGGCCACCAAAAACAATTTAGCATCTGTGAATAAAATTGAATAAACGTGTGTTTTATACAAACGTAAAACAGATATTTTGTATCTAAAACTTTAATTTGATTGTTTGAAATTTCAGTTATTTTGTCCAAAGAAAAAACATTCTTAGTGTCCTTTGCATTAAAATTTAACATATTTAAGGGCACCTGGGTGGCTCAGTCATTGGACGTCTGCCTTCGGCTCAGGTCATGATCCCAGGGTCCTGGGATGGAGCCCCGCATCAGGCTCCCTGCTCGGCCACGAACCTGCTTCTCCCTCTCCCACTCCCCCTGCTTGTGTTCCCTCTCTTGCTGTGTCTCTCTCTGTCAAATAAATAAATAAAATAAAATAAAACATGTAACATATTTAAATCTCTTTTGTTTTTTGGAATAAAGGTTGTTCTTGACCAGAATAGAACATGCCAGCATTCAAATTATTAAAATGTATTCCTGTAAATTTTTAAAAACCAAAGCTATGTATAGCGTCTATGCCAGGTGAAGTAAGCACGATACATATTTTGTATTGTTTTTAAACTCAACTGAAACTATGTTTTGGTAAAAATAGTAAGTACAATTAAAATTAAAGAGTAATGTTGTATAATCAGAGACCATTTTATGACTTTTATTAATATTCAGCCTCTGTAATTACTGATGTTTTGTTTTATCATCATCTACATTTTGAAACCCACCAAGCACTATAAAAAGTTTTGTGGCTGCTTGACAAACCACTCTAAAACTCAGTGGCTTAAAACAAATAGTACTTTATTGCTCAAGATTGTGTTTTACAATGTTGGGATCTTTAGCTGGAATCAAATGAGAGACAGGCATAGTGCGATGATGTCAATGGGATAGTATATGTGGGTCCTTGGCTGTGAATGTTGATTCTGTTTCTTGGTTGTCCTCCAGCCATTCCGTGTGTCCTGCCTGAGCTACCTCAGAGAATGGTGTTTTCTAGGTTCCGAGAAAGTATGTTCCAAGTAGCAGACCTCCAATGTGCAAATGTTTTAAGAAGCCCCTACTTGCTTTGTGTTTACTAACCTTCCGTTGGCCAAAGCAAATCGCATGATGAGACCAATTCTCAATGTGGGAGGAGACCACACAAAGGTATGAATATCTGGAGGTGTGATTCATCTGTGGCCACTCGTCTAACTACACTATTGCTCAGAATATGAGAATTCCTACCAATGGAGATCAAGTTTGAAAGTAACCTCCCTAGTTTCATTTATTATTTTTATTGTAACTTCTTTCCTTTATGATTTGAAAACCATCCAGAAAATCATGAGAAATTAACTTTTACACTGAAAGATGGTTGTGAATCTTAACAAAATTTTCTCAGCAGTTTTCAATTAACAATTGAAATGGAACTTAAAAAAGTTTGAGGACTGAGGTTTGGAGTTATAGATACAATCAGCTTTTTTACAGAAACAAAGTTGGGGCATTAGATTAAGATATCAATATTAAAAATCAATGACAGCTTACACATTTTAGCGTAGTAATAATGGGTACGATACTATTTTCATTTATCATCTTGTACTGGATGATAAAAGAACTTTTTAGGCTCTCTCTGCCCTTTAAAGAAGACGCTATATTAGTTTTGCAATTTTCACATAATAAGCACACTGAGTAGCTTTTTAAAAAATCTCTATTGGGGGCGCCTGGGTGGCTCAGTCGTTAAGCGACTGCCTTCAGCTCAGGTCATGATCCCAGGGTCCTGGGATCGAGCCCCGCATCGGGCTCCCTGCTCCGCAGGAAGCCTGCTTCTCCCTCTCCCCCTCCCTCTGCTTGTGTTCCCTCTCTCGCTGTGTCTCTGTCAAATAAATAAAATCTTAAAAAAAAAAATCTCTATTGTATCTGTGCCTTTCAACACATACATAACAGTTTTGTAGTTTTATGACTCCGGTTTGTTAATTTTCATCTACCATGTCTGAAAGTGGACTGTAGGACATAGAGTAACTTGGATGCTTAAGCGGAAGAACTCTTTCATCGCTTTATGTGACCTCCTCGATATTACTGAGTAGGTATTTCACAAATGGCTTCCCTTGTAGCCTGGGTTGCATATTCTTAGAAATCTCACCCAAAATAGCCTCCTGCCGAAGCTCTTGTCATCAGCCCTCTTACTTCCATCCGTTCCTTTTCTCATCTGGTGTGGTTTTCTGATCTGAATCTTTTTTCCTTTTTCTTTCTTTATCTTTTCAAAGATTCTATTGTAAGCATCTCTATTTCTGGACAACCCACTTTAAATTCCTTTAGAGGTTCCCAACACCCAGTTTTCTTTTTCAAAGTGATCTTCAATAGAAGTGAGTGGAACTGATATTCTAGTTGATGCGAAAAAATATATAGAAATAAATTTGCATATATTTGAAACTCACATAATAGGAACTAAAATTGGAGAGGGATTACTTTACATGTAAAAGTGCTTTTCAGATTGTAAAGTGCTATACAAATTTAAGGCATTATTATGAATAATAATGGTGATGTTGATGGTGATCGTGAAATCAGTAGCCTTTACTAAAGACTAGCTCAGCCATGAGAAGTTGTTCAGTTAATTTAATATTCCTCGTAGAATACCTTCCAAATCATTGAACTGTCCACATTATAAGAGCAGCTATTTCAGGAAGATTTTTTACGTGGGTTCATTTACATATCAGAGTCTTCTTGAGTGTTCACTTTCAATGCTAATCTGTGTAAGATGAAAGTTATAACTTGGAATCCCTATTGTCATGTGGAGTAATTAGCAGATAATTTGATAATTGACTAGGTCTGCTATTTTTAATAGATTCTTCCCAAGTCGGTAAATGTTTAGTTTATGTTAAAACTCATCCTACGACAAAATATGGAGATTATACATGTGTTATTTTGCACAAAATGCAAAATCAATGGTAAGCCTTAAGTACTGAAGGGACATCATTATAAACTAGTTATTGATGTGCTAAAAGTCTTTTACACCTGCCATGGAAGATAGATTGTGACACTATTAATTTAACCGGCGATGGGTGTACTAACCTAGCTGCCGTGTAACCCAGCAGTCCACCGTCTGTACAATTTTATGCGTATTTTGTGCACACAGCTATACCATATTTTGACAACTTCAAATCAGCTTTAATCTGTCAATTTCGAAGTTTGTCACCAGAAAGTTCATCTGAAGGAGAATGCCTGTTCAATTCATGTTAAATGCAAAATGATTACAGTAGATAACACTTACAAAATGCACCATTTCTTGGAAAAATAAAGTTGTTTAACATGTTATTATGTACTTTCAAGGCATAATACAGTTTTTAAAAAGCACATCTTAAAACACCAATATACAGTACTATAATGAAAGATATATTTACTCGTAGAAGGCATATGGCAGTAGCAGTAAAAGTAAAGATGCTTTTCTCTACAATAATTCTTCATTCACGTAACAATATGTAAGGGGATAAAAAATGGCATAGTGCTGAATTTTCATTTCTGGTTCAATTTGGGGAAAGCTTGACACTCTATTCCAAAATGAACGTTTTTTCTACGGTGTCCACAGCCTTTCCAGTCTTGGCATTTAAAGCTATTTGGGTTTAGCAAAGGATGGGTCCCTTTGGCAGAGAATCGGAGCTGTCTTTCTAAAGTGTCCCCTCACTTAAACTTTCCACTGGCTGAATTAAAGAAGAGCTAAAAAATATCAAGCTACAAAAAAGGCTCTGCCTTTTTACCTCAAGGAAATTATAGTAAAGAGAAGTGAGAGAAGAAAGATGCCCTGAGATAGCACTCTGACACAAGATCTCTCATGATTTTTTTATTTTTTCATAATGTTAATCTATTTTGCTTAGAAGTTATATGTTGCATTAAGTGAACCAGCAAAAAGAAAATAATAATTCATGAAAGACTTGTGAAAGAAACTGATAAATAGCATAGTTCTTCAAAAACTGTAAAGAGGTATAATCATAGGAAGTGCGTAAATGGTGCCTATGTTTAGCTCAATATTAGAATCTATTAAAAAACATATACTTCAGGTCAGGTACACAAGGATTATGCATTTTTAAACTTATTGTGCCTTTTAAATGATTGAGAAATATTTGCCCTAGTCTTTTTTACTGTGTTACAAGAATTTTGGACCCATTTAAACAAAAGTTTTCTTTAGTTCAATACCCTTTGCTATAATTGTGTAATGATTGAAGAGCATTTCTATTAAAAAAATAGGTTAGAGGGGAGGGGGGTGGGGGGATGGGTTAACCTGGTGATGGGTATTAAGGAGCGCACGTACTGAATGGAGCACTGGGTGTTATATGCAAACAATGAATCACAGAACACTACATCAAAAACTAATGATGTAATGTATGGTGATTAACATAACATAATAAAAAATATATATATGAAAAAAAAGGTTTTGTTTGGTGGAAGGTGAGTAGTATTGTGCTTTTGTTATATGCTAACAGATTTTACTTTTCTACCGAAAAATGTGTGTGTATTAATCTGCACACACAGAGTGTACTAAATAACTGTTTAATTTTTCTTTTTTCCTTGTATTTGGAAACTCTTGTAATTACAAATAATGTTCCTATTTATATACCTAACATGGTTACAGAGAATCATGTGTACAGGTTGTATGTAGAGTATCTGTTTGTTTTCCTTTTAAATTCTAAGTGAAATCAGTTTCAGCAACATGAAGAGTTTCAGGGATATATCCTTCAAAACAGGAGCTTGACCTCATCTTCTGCTCTATTTTGCAGTTGGCTGTTTTGCAGTTGGCTGTTTATTCCACCATTAATTTTTTTTTCTTTATGCAAGATCACCAGTAACCCCTTAGTTGATACATTAAGTACTGATTCTTTCTTTTTTCTCTTTTTCTTCTCTGCAGTGTTTGAAAATGCTGATCAACTCCTACTGAAGCTTTTGATTCCTTACTCTGATTATTCCCTTTTCTTCCCTTCATAGTCCTTAATCAGTTACCTGATTCTGGATATAAATAATCTTCACGATTAAATCATCACCCTTTCCTCTTCTCTTTTTGCTATCTCTAACCAAATTTCATAATGTCTTATGCAATAAACCATTTCAAGTCTCTCCCTAGCCCACCTTGCCAATGTCAATTCCTTTCTTGAAAGATCTCCTGGACATTATTCAGTCAACTGATATTTATTCGGTAGTAAGTATATATTTCACACCAGGCTTAATTCTGGAGTTATCAATGTGAGAAAAAAACCAACATGGTCGTTGCCATCATGGTGCCTCGGTTCTTGCAGGAAAATAAGAATTCAAATGATCACACAGAGCAATGCAAAATTAAATTGGTGGTGAAGCGTATGAGAAGCTATAAAAGCATGTAACAAAAAGATTTGACCAGGGAAAGCTGCTGTTAGAAGTGATAGTTGAGATGTGAAGACTGATAGTTGGCATTAACTTGGTGAGAAGAGGCATGAGTGTTCCAAACCATGGACAAAACAGGTCTATAGGCCTTTCGTGGGAATGCCCTGGATTGTTTCTATCTGAAAAAAGCCAGTGTGGCTGTGACACATGTGAGATGAAAGTAGTCAGGAAAGGTCAGATCTTATTGACCTCCAAGCTGTGTCAAATCAAAGAATTTTTATCTTTATTCTATGAACAAATTTTCAAGCCCTCTGAGGGGGTGGTGTGATATGACAGACAGATATTTATTTTGAAAATAAAATGCTAGGTGAAGATTGGAGAAAAGAGCTGAGGGAGGCCAGAGAAGTAGAGAACTGTGGAGAAACTAGCGAGGTGTTCTAGGTGAAGAGTCATGTTGGCTCAACCTGCTGCCTGTGGCACCAAAGGGGAAACTCAATGGATGATTCAAAAGATATTTAGTGGGTAAAACCGTCAGGACTTGGTGCTAGATTGATGTGGAAAAGGCAGTGAGAGAATGGGAAAGAAGACATGTTGACAAAATCTTGACTTCTAAATAAGGTTGCCAAATAAGATACAGGACATCAGTTAAATTTGAATTTCAGATAAACAATGATTTTGTTTTGTTTTGTTTTTAGTATAAGTACGTTCCATGCAATATTTGGGACATGTATGTACTAAGAGATTATTTGTCATTTGTATGAAATTCAAATTTATTTGCTAAATCTGGTAACCCTATTTCTGACCTGCCATCTCCGAATTAAAATAATGGGAGAGAACCAGGAACAGAACATGAATAAGGTTTGGTCACCTTGAGTCACCTTTAACTCTAGGATACCTGAGAAGAAATATCAGAAAGATACTTGGATCTGAGGCTGAGAAGAAATGTCTGGAATGAAAATATTTTTATACACCATCTCCAAAAATATTTCAGATTTCACATGTTCTAAACAAAATCATCTTTTTCATCATCAAATCATTTTCTACCCTTAATTTTGCCATTTTTGTTAGTGATGCTGTCATTATCCCAAGGGAACAGAAACAAAATTTAATAATTACTCTTGGTTTTTCTGTTACTTTACCTAATCAATCCACTCAGTTACCAAGCCTTGCTACTATGAGCCCAATATCTCTCAATATCAATATAGCTCAGTATCTATTATCTATTTTTTGTAATCTTATTAATTTGGAATATTATTATAAAAAATTCCAGTTTCTAGTCTATGTTGCTTCTAGGATGTCCTTCTTCAACTTCTTCAGTCTTAATGCTTGTAGTGACTTCATATTTCCTATAAAATGAAAGTCACTATGATCTTTCATGAAATGACTAAAGTAATTTTCTTGAACATAAGCACCTAGAGGGTCAAATAGATCTTTAAACAAATCCAAGTATTTATGGTAAGTGAATTTTACTTTTACATATAGTAGAAATGAGCAGATGAAGCTTAAGGGGAATAGTTTAATTATTTATTACCTTAAAAACAATGTCCTAAGAATGAAAGAGTAAAGATGTGAGACAGACAAGTGTCAGGAAACAACCCAATCCATTATCGTGTTGACCAGTTAAGCATGAACCTGAAAACATAGAATATGAGTACAGTATTATGAAGATGTAGGTCCTTCAGGGGTAAAAAATACATTGGTGTTCTTCACTTAGATTTTCATAATTGTTGTGAATTGAAACAATTTCAGTGTCTCTCCCATCCCAAACCATACAACTGTCACTATTTACGCTGACACTATTATTCAATTTTAAATCAGTGAGAATGCTTCTAGCTTTACTACTATGCTATGACTGGAGAACTGGTTTATTGCACACTCACTTTTCTGCTGAGAGTACTTCTGCTTTGTTATTCCAAGTATGCACAGCACATTCCATTGATCTCTCAGGTAAATAAATGTATGTGTAGTGGAGAATGAGCGGGTTTAATAGAAAGGAGAAAAGTAAAAGCCGAAGACTTTCTGAGAGTTACCCAATCCTTACTGGTAGAGATTATTCATTTTCTTGTAGCCCAACATATTTCTGAACCACTCTGCAGCTATTGTCTTATTCTTTTCTCTTTTTGTAGTTAGATTTATGTATGCATGCTCTAAAGAATAGAAAATAAGAGGACAAGAGTACTTCTAAAATAGTATTTGTTTGCGTTGAATGCAAACTGGTGCAGCCACTCTGGAGAATAGTATGGAGGTTCCTCAAAAAATTAAAAATAGGACTATCTTACTATCCAGCAATTGAACTACTAGGTACTTACCCAAAGGATACAAAAATATAGATTCGAAGGGGTATATGCACCTCGATGTTTATAGCAGCATTATCAACGATAGACAAACTATGGAAAGAGCCCAAATATCCATTGGCTGATGAATGGATAAAGACGTGGTATATATATACAATGGGATATTATTCAGCCATCAAAAAGAATGAAATCTTATCATTTGCTGGATTGTCATAATGTGGATGGAGCTAGAGTGTATTATGCTAAGCAAAATAAGTCAGTCAGAGAAAGACAAATACCATATGATTTCACTTATATATGGAATTTAAGAAACAAAAGAGGTGAACATATGGGAGGGAGAAAAAAAGAGAAAGGAAACAAACCAGAAGAGATTCTTAATTAGAAGAAAGAGAACAAACTGAGGGCTGATGGAGGTAGGTGGGTGGGGGAGGGGCTAGATGGGGATTGGGCATTGGGAAGGGCACTTGGATGAGCACTGGGTGTTGTCTGTAAGTGATGAACCTCTGAATTCAACTCCTGAAATAAACAGTGCACTATATGTTAACTAACTAGAATTTGAATAAAAATTTGAAAGACAATAGTGTTTGTTGGAGACCACTGAGACAATAGAATACTAAGACAAATGAGGTCATTATTCATATAGCAAATGAAGTTGTAGTTGGTTTAGAGGGGTTACTGTTGGGAAATAAACTTTCAGGAAAAATGGAACACCCTCATAGAGACTGTCACTTGGCTCCATATTGTACCTTGTAAGTGATATGTTATCTCCAACAGGATGACATGTGCTAGTTGGTTTTGCAGTTATGAGTCAAGACATTCAATTCCTGTGTATGTTTTTCACAGCAGGGAAGTGGAAGAATGAGAAGAGATAAGGGACATAAGCTGACTCTTCACTTGGGATTGTCTTTGTGGGCACTTCTTGAAAACACAAGAATCTTTTTTATATTATTTTATTTTATTATGTATTTTATTTTATTTTATTTTATTTTATTTTATTTTATTTTATTTTATTTCCCTCAAAAACCTTTTTTTATTTTGTTATGTTAGTCACCATGCAGTACATCATTAGTTTTTGATGTAGTGTTACATGATTCATTGTTTGCATATAACACCCAGTGCTCCATTCAATACGTGCCCTCTTTAATACCCATCAACAGGCTAACCCATCCCCCCACCCCTCTCCCCTCTAGAACCCTCAGTTTGTTTCTCAGAGTCCGTAGTCTCTCATGGTTCGTCTCCCCCCCCGATTTCCCCCCTTCATTTTTCCCTTCCTACTATCTTCTTCTTCTTTTTTTTTTTTTTTAACATATAATGTGTTTTTTGTTTCAGAGAAACAGGTCTATGATTCAACAGTCTTACACAATTCACAGCGCTATGAAGAATCTTTATTTTAATAGCTTTGTCTTAACCTTTCTTAACATTATTTCATTTTTCCTTGCATATATCAAACCTTAATGTCAAACTCACCTTGAAAAAATGATGTTGTATCAAACGGAATAATAGGAAAACATTACACAGTGTATGGACACAACATTATGCTTTGAGAAATTAACAAGTGTTGTGGGTGATTCAGAAGAATAAGATTTACTCAGATTCCCCCTCAAACGTCCTGTGGTTCCATGTCTAGAATTCTATCCTTTCCTGTCTCAAGTAGCTGAATTCTTAATTTACCCTTTCTCTCCTGTAAGCTGTGGTCCTCTAAGGGGTCAGAGTAACAGGGACTTAGACGATTTCAGTCAGACGGTCATCAAGACCAAAATGTGGAAAAGGTCAATATGGCAATCAAGTATTGTCCAAATGTAAGTTAGAATCAGAGAGGAGAGTTAAACAATAACTTAAACTGTCATTACTGTTATCTCCAGTCTTCTCCCAATGCGGAGATCCTGAGAATTTGCAAAGAAAAAGGAAGAAGGGGAAGGTGGCTGATATGTGTCTTGTCCTTTGCCACTTTTAAAATTCATAATACCAAGATATTTGCCTTGTGTAATGTGGAGACTCTGGAAAGGTGTAGATATTGTATACCAGCTAGAATTGCCTTTTCTCTCACTTGGTCACCAGGGGCTCTAAGGGACCATAGGTGAAATTGCCTCCAGACATATACAGAGAAAATCTAATGTGATGATGTTATATCAAAAGGAATAATAGGAAAACATTACACAGTGTATGGATACAACATTATGCTTTGAGAAATTAACAAGTGTTGTGGCTGATTCAGAAGAATATAATTCAAAATGAAGGAGGTGGGGTAGGCAGAAGTCAGGCCATGAAGAACCTTGTCAGCTGGTTTAAAATTCAGGTTTATATCTTAAAGGTAATTTTTGAAATTTGCTTAATAATAAATGGTTCTCATATTTCATGCTTATTACAGAATATCTCTGTAATATTCTGACAACAAATATTTGTTTAGTACCTGCTACAAGCAAGTCATTGAAATCTTCTCCTAAGAATTCCTTGATCACTCAAATAAAATTTGAACTCTGCCTCTCCCAAATCCTTACAGCTTTTTACTTTAGATTTCAATCTTTTACTGGGTAATATATTTTAAATAGAAACGTGTCTGTTAACTTCTAGCCCTCTGTCAAAAATTTACAACAGATACAAAAGCAGCTTTTCTCCTTGTTGTTACTTTTTCAGAATTGTTGCTTTTGCAGTTAAAAAAATCTCTATATTATAGAGATATATACTGGAGCACTTAGAGATGAAATGATACTTGGGGTTTGTTTAAAAAATAACATAAGGCAGGGGGCTGTGTGGAGGATGCAGGAAAACAAGATTGATCAGTAGTTAATAATTTTTTGTGCCGGGCCAAGGGTGCTTGAAGATCTGTTACACAATCCTGCCTACCTGATTTCTGTGTGGCATTTTTCATAATAAAGTTAAAGTGACACACACACATTAAAAAAAAAATACCTCCTACAACAATACTGTTTGTATGAGGAGTCCACTTTGGGGTAGAGTTGTATTGAAGTTTGTCACAACTGAGAAGCAGTTTTAATTAGGATGTCGAAATGACCCTTCACCTTTGATATCTTCTGTACCTTAGATCATAAAGGGGATCTGACACAATATTCAGTCCCCACATTCTGAACTTCTGGAGGCCTCTCCAGAAGCCCTGCTAAGGCTTACCTCTTCATTTCCTAGCCTTTTACTGAGTATGGAACAAAGATATTTGAGATCGGTGACCATGGGCAGATTGTATGAGTAGGCATGCTATCAACTTGCTCTCGGTCCGTACTTAGTTACTCTCATTAAACTCATTTGTTTTTGGTGGTGTTGCTATCAACACAGGCAGAGGGTTCAGAGAATCCATGATTTTAACTCTGGAGATGAAAAGATTGGCAGTAAAAGATTACTATGAAGTGAAGCAAGCTTACACCCTATCCAATTAACTTTAGCACTTGTGGGTGAGTTAACAACTGAAAGAAAAATTGTTTCATCACTGAGGAAGGAAAAGTCTTTATGGAAATAATTGATAGAGCATCCAACTACTTTTGAAACCTAAATTAGTAAACCAGGGTTAGCTCAATCAACTAGATGCCGCATATCACAAATGGTCTGTAATGGCAACGAATATTAATTTTCACCATTCTTTGAAATTTAAGAATAGGAATAAAGATTCCAGATCACTGTTTCCTGAAGCTTGGTCCACGGGCAATTTTGCATCATAATCATGTATGCCTTATTCACTTATTTAATCATTAGTAATTTTTTTCCCTTATTCATTCATGAGCTCTTTATAAGGTATTTATCATGTGCCAAATGCTGTTTAACGTTCTGGGGCTGCAGTGGTACCTAAGAAAGTCTCTTCTCTTGCTATTAGAGATGGGTATTATTAGGAAAGAAATTATCCCGGGCCCTTCTCAGACCCACCAAATAAAAATATCTGGTGATCAGGCCTTCTGAGGTTTTGCCCTTGATCTCTAGGGAACATTGCTAACAGTGCGAAAAACTGTCCACAGTTAACCATTTCTTGGGTCAGGACAACTTGAGATACAACTTTTACAAATGTAGATATTCACCATCTGTGTCCCAGAAACTGAATATTGAGATGAATGAAGAGTTCTCTTTAAGTATTTATAAGTACACACACACACACACACACACACACACAGACAAACCTCCAGTTTTTTCCTGCTAACTTGGGAGACTGAAGATATAGCCTGGAAGCTTATCTGAAACATTTCTCTTTGGGCACGTTTCTCTTAGTGTTACATTACTCTTCGAGTGATTTACTCAAGCCTGTCCAATTTTTCTGTGATTTCCACATTTGATGGCTTCTTTCATTCTATTCTTTTCCCTCTATCATCTTTTAAAAATATATATTTCATGATATATGCTGGATATGATCTGTTGTTTTCTCTGCTTCACCAATAGCATTAACATTTTTCAGATTGTAAACTTAATCCTAATGTCAGTCTTTTCTGGTAGTGATTCTATACTGCTCTTTTGGCTATTTTGAACTATAATTTAAGCACTGACTTCTTTCACGTGTTCTAACTGGATTCTTCTTCCCTCATAGATTTTCTAATTATTCTTTCGGTACTGTCATTTTTGAGTGGGAAGGAGATCAATATCTTAACTACACTTTCTTTTTTTTTTTCCTAATGTGTCACCTGCTTATGTTGGAAGGCCTAGGCGGCCCCACACAGCCAATAAAGTTAGCAAAGTCACTGCCCCAAAGATAAAGTGAGACTAATTTGCTTTGGCAGCCAACACACCCCAAGAGATTCGGGAGCCCAGCCAACCTGAACTTGGAAGCAGTGATGAAGCTGTCGACTGCCCGAGACTCTTTTCGTTCTGATTCAGTGCAAAATGCGTGGCATAGTATAAAGTGGTACCCGGCTAGATTCTTTGAGGCTGAGAGTTCATCCCAGGTGTTATACCATCAGCCAGGCCACGATTAAGACAGGAAACGATGTAGAATCAGGCAATGTATTTCTGACCGAAAACATTTTAAGCTAATGAATGTAATTTGTTAATTGTACAGCAACATTTCTGTGACTGCAGGTGAGAGAAAGCGATAAATATTTTTCTAAGTATAATTTCAGTGACTTAATTTAGTTGCATTTCATGCCCCTGATACCCTTGTGTTTTGCTGAAATACAGTTAAAGAATAGAGTTGAGATTTCAGCTGTTTAGTTGGATGCTTTCAGTGGAATTATTTTCCTGTGAATTACCTTGAAATACCTCCCCAAAGAGCATATCTAGGATGTTCTTAATTAACTTTGGAATAGGTATGAGCTGTTAGCAATTTCTCAGCATCAGAATCAAATACAGTGACTTTCATTGCATCGTTTCATGCCTGGAAATTCCATAGAAAAGTTCATCATGCTAAACAAGCAAATAGGCAAGTATGACAAAAAAGAATACGATGGTGATGAATGTACAGGTAATGATTAGCCTGCAGAGTTTTAATAACTTCTTCATTGCATTTACTATGTGAAATTATTTATCGCTCTGGAAAGTGATATGGGTCCTCCTTCAAGTTTTCAATTATTAAATTTGAAGACTTGCTTTGGAATTTTGTAGGGATTAGTAGAATGTAGCTACCGTGAAGCTATTTTAAAGATACTTAGAAAATTATTCACATTTTGAAGGCTTTTTTATAATAAATTAAACTGTATATTATGCAAGATGCCATAGTTTGACATTCAGGTATTCCTCTGAAGCCAGGCCAAGATAATGAAGTACTTATATTCTTAGTCTTAATTTCTCCCACCATTTATTTCTGTCATCCTGCTGCATGGCAGCTGCAAACCTAGCTCTTACCTCTAGGCAAACAGTCAAGCAAGCGTCTCTTTCCCGAACTAATGGCCATGTGGCTCCTTGGATTAATTGGCAAGTCAATGGTGCAGCCTGTATGTTGTTTCCCCAGGAGACCTGGTACTTCACATCAGCAACTTTTTGATTTCAGTTTGGCCTTAAGTTTGCTCCCAATCTTAACCCTTTCTAGGCCACTTGTATTCCAATGGAGGGCCATAACAACTGTACAGATCTTATGATTGGGGATACATCTTTCAAAAAGATTTGAGGAAAGTGATAAGAACAACTGATTAACTAGAAAATAAGTAAACCGTCTTTGAAAAAGAGATGTTTCTTTTTTAAAATCAACTTTTTATGTGACCATTTATGTATAGAAAGGACTTTTGGAGAATCTTAAGACAAAGCATTTTTGATGAGTTTTGCTGGATAGTTTTTCTTGAAATTATTATTTAAATTCTTAATTCCCTTATACGTATTCACCCTTAGGCAGAATATATTGAAAATTGGAACTTTTCATTCTGATTTGATTACAAACTTTCTAAATGAACTTGAGAATATTAGATGAAGTATGCTTTCTTCTGCATAGAATTAATTTTGATAAGGTAAGATCTTTTCAAATTCTAAAATTCTGGATATATATATATATATATATATATATATATATATATATATATATATATATTTAAAATTCACCCAGTGATAATCGCAGGAAACAAACTGAGTGTTGTTGGAGTGGGGGGTGGGGTGGGAGGGATGGAGTGACTGGGTGATAGACACTGGGGAGGGTATGTGCTCTGGTAAGCGCTGTGAATTGTGCAAGACTGTTGAATCTCAGATCTGTACCTCTGAAACAAATAATGCAATATATGTTAAGAAAAAAAAGAAGAAGAAGAAGGTAGCGGGAGGGGAAGAATGAGGCGTGGGAAATCGGAGGGGTGGATGAACCATGAGAGACGATGGACTCTGAAAAACAAACTGAGGGTTCTAGAGGGGAGGGGGGTGGGAGGATGGGTTGGCCTGGTGGTGGGTATTGAGGAGGGCACGTTCTGCATGGAGCACTGGGTGTTATGCACAAACAATGAATCATGGAACACTTCATCTAGAACTAATGATGTAATGTATGGGGATTAACATAAGAATAAAAATACACTTCTTATTAAAAAAAAATTCACCCAGTGATTCTAAATTTATTATCTAGAGATAGAAACAGACCTCAAATATTTCTAATTAGTTTGTCTGCTTAGCAAAAATAATTTCATCTGAGCTCAGGTGTTCCTTATTTTTTATTCAATCACTACCAGAATTGAATGTTTCCAAAGGAAACAGTGAGGACTGGTGTTACTTAGAAATTATCCTCTTAAAATGACCCAGTGCTCCAGACCGGCATTGTCCACTGGAAATAGAGATTGGGCCACATAATTTTATTTTAAATAACTTAAAATCTTCTAATACTCAGGTTAAAACCAAAAACAGGACAAATCAAATTAACTTGAGTAATATATTTTAAACCAGTATATCCAAAATATTATCCTTACAGTATGTAGTCAATATTTTAAGATTATTAATGGTATATTTTACATTTTTTTCTTGTGTATTTTCTACTTTCAAAAAAAGTCAATTTAGGCACTAAACTGTTCCCCAGTTTTATTAAGAAATAATTGATGTACATCACTGTGTATTTGTAAGGCACACGGCATAACGATTTGATTTATATATATTGTGAAATGATTACTACAATGGGTTTAGTTAGCATCCATCATCTCATATAGATACAAGAAGACAAATTCTCCTTATGATGGGAACTCTTAGCAAGTTTCTCATGTATAATATAGCAATTACAGTTATAGTCATCATGTTGTACATTACATCCCTAGTACTTATTCATTTTATAACTAGGAGTACAAACTCCTGCGCCAATTCCTGCAATTCCCCCTCCCTGCCTCTGATAACCACAGGTCTGATCTCATACAGTATTTGTCTTTCTCTGGCTTATTTCACCTAGGGTAATGCCTTCAAGGTCCATCCACATTGCTGCAAATGATAGGACTTCCTCATTTTTAATGGCTGAATAATGTTTCATTATATATATACCACAACTTCTTGAGCCATGCATTCATAGATGGACACTTAGGTTGTTTCCATGTCTTGGCTGTTGTAAATAATGCTGCTGTGAACATATGGGTGCAGGTGTCTGTTTAATTTAGGGTTCTTATTTCTTTTGGATATAGTCCCAAAGAGGAATCACTGGATCATATGGTGATTCTATTTTTAATTGTTTGAGGAACCTCCATATTGTTTTCCATAGTGGCTGCACCAATTTACAGTCCTCCCAATACGGCACAAAATTTCACCTTTCTCCACATCCATATCACCATTTATTATCTCTTGTGTTTTTGATGATGGCCACTCTAACAGGAATGAAGTGGTATTCCATTGTCGTTTTAATTTGCATTTCCCTAACGACTAGTGATGTTGAGTATCTTTTCATGTTGGCCTTTTGTATATTTTCTTTGAAGAAATGTCTACTTGGATCCTTTGTCCATTTTTTAATTGGATTATTTGTTTTATTGCTGTTGAGTTGTATGAATTCTATATATATTTTGGATATTAACCCCTTATCGGATATATGGTTTGCAAATATTTTTTTCCCATTCTGTATGTTGTCTTCTCATTTTGATGCTTTCTTTTGCTGAGGCACTAAACTTTTTTCAGGAATAATTAATCTGCATTTTCATTCATAAAATTTATAACTGGAAAAGTAGAACCACACCTACAAGTTGTTCTACACATATGTAAAAAGTTCTTAATTAATTTTGAATTTAAATTTAATTAAATTTAAATTTAACTTAACTTAAAAACTGAATTCCTTAGTGGCACAAGCCACATTTCAACTGCTCAGTAATCACAGGTAGCAAGTGGTACCATATTGCATGGTGCATATCTAAAGGTAGACCTAATTCTCACTGGGAATAAAACTTGAAATTTTGAAGACTTCTTAATTAATAATAACAAAAAAAATTATAGACAGTGATAGAGACTTTCCTGTTAAATTCATGAAGTTTAATGATATGTTAAAATAAATAGTTTTGCCTGAGCTTTTTTTTTTTTTTTTAACTTCAGCTCTTCTCTACAAATACCGATTGCCTGCATGAAAAAACAATTATTGTTAACTCTAGACCCCTTCCTTTTTAGGCAATCCTAGATACCCAGCCTCTTCTTGTAAGTAAAATTCTAAAGCAGGAGGTAATAATTGTGTAATAGCTCTCTATTTTTGCTGAGATCTTATAATATTGAAGGTTAAAGCATCTCAATAGTACAGAGAACATCTTGTCTGAATCCAAGCACTTAGATACACTAGAGCATCAATTTCTTAAGTACATACACTGCAAATGATCTTTTCAAAGCTAAAGTTTTCTAAGCTCTGAGTAAAAATCACTGAAGAAGAGAAAAGATTTCCTTTAACTTTGAATATGATGTTTAACAAAGAAAAAAATCTATTTGTTCATTGTGAAAAAGGTAGCTAGATATCAAATTTTAGAGCTGAGAGAAAATTAAAGGTCATGTAGTCTAAAATGCACATTTTACAAGTAATCAATGGAGTCCCAGAGAGGCAAAGTGACTTATCAAGATCATCGGCTATTTTGTAGCACATCCTGGGCTGGAACCCTTGTTTCTTTTCTGCTTTCCTACTTTGAACTTCTCCTGAAATTTATGCAATTGCATGTGTATAAATATAAGATTGCAAAATTGTTATATACTTGATTCCAAAAGGCAACTGGGCAAGGTCATAGAACAGTAGAAAGATACTTCTGGTTCTTGCGTACTAAAAAGCAGCCCTAAATTTCACAACAATAATTTTGTTCATTATGTACTTTTATCCTCACCAATCCTGCAGAAGTGCTTAGGGACTCAAACAGAGATAGACGTGATGTGATGAGCACTGGGTGTTACACGTAATTAATGAATCATTGAACACTACATCAAAAACTAATGATGTACTATATGTTGGCTAATTGAATTTAAATTAAAAAATAGACTATATAAAAAACACAGAGATAGACAATACAAAATAAAAATTTCATAAAATTTGCTATAAAATCTTTAAAGCCAGAAAAAATTATATTGTAAATAATGTCCTCTTAAAAAAATGTGAAAGGCAAGGATCAAGGTATTTAATAGGGTATAAATAGGCTTTAAGTTTAGAGTAGTGTGTTTGAACTATTAGTTAATATAAAGTAAGGAAATGAAATATATCAGTTTACATTACCAAAACATCATATTTTACCTACATATAGCAACCTACTTTAAATGCTGAATCAGGTTTTTGTTTGTTTGTTTGCTTTTAAATGTGTGTAACTGTAACACTGGGGTGCTAACAAAACAAGATTCAGAAATTCATAAAAATTCAGATTTTTTTAGACTAGCTTGATGATTGATAATAAATTAATCCCCCAAACATTTCAAGTTTGTAAAGAATCAATACTTCAGGGTGGCCCAAAGTAATATAATTTTTAAAAGTTAAAAAAGTATTACCTAAAATGTTGGCAATTATGGAAGCTGAATGATGAGTACATGAAATTCATTTACTTATTTCTGCTAATTATTAGTCTTGCTTAAAATTGCAGGATTTTGATGTGTTTTTGTTATAGTTCTTAAAAAGTTCTTATTTTCTCTACCTGTGTATATATTATTTTAACATTTTCATAATAAAAAGGTAAAATATTAAAAAAAAGAGATGCCTATTTTTCAAGACGATGGAATTGTAGTACCTAAAATCTTTGCAGAGAGATGGTTAAAAAGAACTATCGGTAATAAAAGAAAAAGATTCTAAGTATTGTTGTGCTCAGTAGAAGTTGAGAATATCATGGAATATTACTAGATACATGGCTTTAAAAGAAAACTCACAAATGGGAAAAACCAGGATTGATCTATCTGAGCAGTAGGAGCTCCTGGGTCTTCACTGCTGTGTCCACTCTGACATTAATGTAGTTTAACTTTTTCAGAATAGCAAATTCATTATTCAAATTCTTGCATCAAGAAAAATAATTGGCTATTCACTTGAGTCAGCCAATGGACTAGCTCATTCTAGGTCAGTTGCCCACTTCTGGTCCAATCAACTGAGGTCTGAAAACTGAGATTGTCATATGATATCCGGGACTACCCTCCTCTGAGCCGTACACAGAGCAAGTTCTTTCTGAAGGTACAGGGATGGGAAGGACATTATGGATGTTTCAATACTATGCTTTTTTCTGTTAGTATTGCACTATCCTCCTTATTTCTGCTGGCCTTCGTTATGTCTGCTTTCCCACCAAAAGTTATATAGTCCCTAAGTATATGTATTCCAGAATTTTTAAGAACATTCTTGTTTGATGCTTGTTTTTGATCAGAGCTTGCATTTTATCACCATGCATCCATCATCTTCATTTTATTTTTGTACTGTGCTGACATATTACAATCTGTGTTTTTCCAGGCCACTCCAACTTAGATTGATAAAAATGGTTAAAAAAAATTGCAACAAAGTGACATTTCAGTTCTGCAAATATTTAGTGGCATGACAACTTCAGAGTACTAGGGGAGAATATCTATGATTTTTCTGGGCTTTCTTTTTAATATTCTCAAGATAGCTAATGTTATTGTAAGCCTCATCCTCGCGTGATTGAGTTCAAAGACAGAAAACAGGCAGTCATTTCCCAACAGGCTCTTACATTTCAGTGGCCAGATCTAGGTCATGATTTCATGTCTGAAATCATGGAATCTCTGTTCACTATCCAGCTAATATTGAAGTTAGAAATGAAGAAGGCAGGAAATATCTTTGGTGTAGACAAGAAGTGGCATCTACTACTTTCACCGCCTTCATTGTAATGCAGGTGCTAAAATTTGGATGGAATTGACTTTACCCCAGTGGCTCTTGATTTGTGGAAGCCAATGCCCCATTCACCTGTTTCCATGGTGATTAGTTCTATAACCTAGGCTTAAGCCAATTGGCACATGGCATTTCTCCGGCCACAGGAATGCTTTCAGGGCTGGTGTGATAAAAACTAAGCTGACAGCTTTTGTTTGTTCTTCCAAAGTACAGAATCTTCTTTCCTGGAAAGTGCCTTATTTAGAGGACTTCTTTAACCATTTTGTCTCAATAAGGAAAACCAAACTTAGGATGAGTCTGACTCTACAGAATGCCAGGGAAAGAGAAAAAAATAATTTAGGTTCCATATTGACATTGGTGAGGTGCTGAATCAAACCAACTGTGAGGGCCTCTAGTAAGATGAGCCAGTCAAGTCCCTTTTATGTTGGACCTAAGTTTGTTTTAGGGTTTCTGCTAATTATTAGTCCTACTAATATTGCAGGATTTTGATGTGTTATTGTTATAGTACTTAAAAATATATACTATATTGATTATATGAAAACTAAATTTGTATTTATGAAGGACAAACGTTCTAGCAAATCTATCTTTAAACCCACCCTTTTCTTAAGGAGAAAATTTTTACAAATTATTGGCAGTAAATTATTATATCTTTTTTATAGCAAGTTAGCCAGTCTATAGCAAGGCAAAGCCTTTGTTTTATTTATTTATATTTTTGCAAAACCTTTGCTTTAAAATTTTTCAAAGAGAGATGTTATTTATTTTCTTATCAGTAATTTTGGGCTAGTATACTTATAAGACTTTTTCTTTTTTTTAATCAAATATTTAGTGTAAACACATTGGCTTTATATACAACTGAAAGCTTTAAGTTTCTTTGAAGTTTATAGGTACAAGGAATGTGATTGGAATATAGTACATACTGAATATTTAATTTAAACTTGACTCATAAATATGAAAACAGTATAATTGAAATTCAGCCCCTTCATACTATAAAATTCCTAATACTTCATTCTGAGAAATGTTGCAGGAGGTAAAGTATCTCTTCTGGGACCTGCACTGTCACTGGAGGCCTGTGGCTGGTCTCACCTTCACATCAGTGCTCAGCTGCCCGTTACCATCAACCTGCTTTCAGAGGACCAAATTTGCTTCGCATGTTTAAACCCCGTAGCCAAGGGCCACTTAACCCCCGTGGAAGGATTCCCTTTTTTGGATTGTGCAACATTTATATAAAGGGATTGTTCCATGATTGTTCATTAATAAATCTACTTCAGCTGTTCCCAAGTACGTGTCCACTTGTGATGTTGACCTGTAAATTCTGACCCCTTGCTTCCAGTATGCTCCAGATAACACAGACAGAAACTCACTTTTCTGGTTAGTTTCTTTCAACTTAAGGAACAACCTATAAAATTTATACCTGAATAAATTCACACTCCTGGGTGGAAAAACATGAAAAAAATTCTGGTTGACTCACTTTCCTAAGGAGGCTTAGAATCCAGAGTAGGTGGAACTTGGGTTAGCAACAATATTATCTCTGACCTTCCAGCTGAGGCCTTTCAGGGACTGCTGATGTCCTTCAGGTGCCATTGGGAATAACCTATGCATTGGGTCTCAACACTTTGAGAAACCAAATCATAAGGCTTAGAAATTTTTGTAGTATGAACTTTTGTTATTTTATATAAATTCATAAGTTATCACTGGAAATGTTTAATTCTCCTGCATGTAATTTTTTGTCTCCAAGTAACCTCATAAAATCATAAACTGTCTTTACCTACACCATTGTTTTCAAGTAGGTTTTATACACACATAAGATAAATTGTATATGAATGCTTATATATGAATGTGTTTGAGTTAGTGTCCTTATTTTTAATATTTTCTTAGAACGTAATGGGTAGACATATGTGAAGACTGAGTTTAATGAACTAGTACCACCCTGCTGAGTCTTAACCATCAGTACATGTCTGTGCTAGGCCAGGTTTTAGCTTCAGTTTATTTCAATTAAGTGTCTGTAATGTAATTACATGGCACAGGAAGGATCTGTTGATGTTGTGAATTTGATTTTTAATAAGATTACTCTAAACTATAATGTGCGTTTATAACTTTGAAAATTCCTGTTAGATAATTATCTTCCTATCAACTGTTAGGAAATGTCTCATTTCTACAATGACTGAGAAGGATTTCTTTTAAGGTGAGTTATAGTGGTAAAGGAACTAGAACCACTTCTTGGTTTATTAACTACAAACTCTTTCTTGATATATTTGGCACTTTTTTGGGTAAAGGTAATTCCAAGGTATCATACGTGGAGTTTTCGCTTACAGTAAAAACTCCTCATTACTTATATTGTTACATTTGCCTTTTCCAAGTTTTTTCTCCTGCTGTTTCTATTTCTCCACCCACATTTTCTTTTCCATTTTCTCGTTTCCAGGATTTTCATTGGGAAATGAGGTTTGTGGTAGTTCTTAATATTCAAGTAGCTAATGAGTCCTTTGGCTTTTTGATTTTGAGATGTTATTTCCCTGCAACAGTTGTAGAGCAGATGTCCTCGTGTATGGAGTTTAATGAGTTTCACTATTCAACTGACATTTCTTCTTTTTTTTTTTTAGATTTTATTTATTTATTTGACAGAGAGAGCTCACACAAGTGGGGGGTGTAGAAGGGGCAGAGGGAAGGGGAGAAGCAGGCTCCCCACTGAGCAAGGAGCCCAGTGATGCGGGGCTCAATCCAGGACCGTGGGATCATGACCTGAGCTGAACGTAGATGCTTAGCAGGCTGAGTCACCCAAGTGTCCCCCAACTGACAGTTCTTTGGTTAATATTCTTTCTAACATTGAGGAGGAGTTGTAAAACTTAGTGGTATGTGTTAAAGAGAAACACCCACCATAATAATTTCATATTACTTGTAATAGGCACTATTATTTTAAATATTGAAGAATACATATGATACTTCATACATACTGATGTTATTATCATTGACTGATACGTTCTTCCTGGGAGATTTGTAAATTAGAAGTATGTTTGTGAAATGCTAATTAAGGTCGAAGTTAATGACTACTTTATTGAACATAGTCTTATAACCTAAATAAACCTAATAAATGGTAACCATGAGTTTGATTTTATCTTACTACAAACTAATGCTAAAACATGAAAAGAGTGTTTTTCAATTTAGGAATTTTCATTGTGTATATATATTAGCAGTCTGGAAAGAATCAGTTTTATTTTTACTTATTTTAGGTAAAGATTTTATTCTATTTTTTGGTAGAAAAATTACTAATTTCATTTTTTTCCTAGTTTCTTTAACTTTAAACTCTGATCTTCTAAATATAAACAATGCTCAAAAGACAAAGGGTGGCATCTAGATAGCTATATATGTACATATCAAATAAAGTATGAATGGTAAAACAGATTAGGAAGATTGTGTAAGTTCATTCAATGATGAGCTTACCTCATTTTCCTTTTCTTATACTTGAAATAATTTAAAGATATGATGGAATCTAATAAAGCATTTCTATGGCTACCGATAGCATATTCAAAAGTAGAATTGGTTTTTTATTGTACTAAAACTTTAGGAATCTAAAATTGGAGGTTCTGAAATAGGTTCCTAAAATAGGAAATATAATTGGAGCAATTTTTAATTTATTTGTTGAGTTTTTGCCACAACACTAATGTCTAGATAATGGACTTAAATCTTCTTGTGTTAAAAAAGAATACTTCATATGTACTTGTCATCATGACTTCTTTCAGTCTGACAATTGAGGTTGACCTCACAGTACTACCCTCCAAGAGACCCTTGGCTGCAGTCTCTGACACTAGAACTCTCTGCAGTCTTTAACTTGGACTTCTGAGACTTGAAGCTGCCACATTATGTGAACTCTGTCCACGTTATAGACCAACCAGTTTTATCCACTAGGGATCAAGCTGAGACCAAGTAAGTAGCTTGCTATACTTCTGAAATTAATAGCCATCTTGACAAGAGTTGTTTATCTTTTTCTCTTATTTTAATTGATGAACTCTTACTGGATCTCTAGAGAATTATAAGTGACTGAGTCTAGTTGATACAGAATGCGGGATTGAGCCGCTGTATTGTAGCCCTTTAGTTTGGTTTATTCCCCATGGCTTCTAAAATAGGAGTTGGACAGTTAAAACTGTCTAGTTCTTTTTTCAATATATAGTTTTTCATGTATAGCACCATATTGAATTTGTTCTTACATGAACCAATGACCTAATCATTGCTTAAATGTATTTGTTAAACATATCATAAAGTTAGAAAGATTTAATTTCTTAATCCACACCGGTCTGGGGTAGGGGAAAGGCAGAATTTCTCCTGGCATATGGAGTTACCTTTGTGAATCTCAATCCTATAACTACATTTTGAAGTGACATTTACCAAGTCTTGCAGTTTTGTAATAGCAATGACAAATATTTTATTTGGAAGAAAAATGTTTTTTTGAAATGTTATTTTTTATTAGTACTTTTACATGTGTCAAAATGTGCTAGTTATTTGGTGACCTGGTGTCCAGGAACTCATTATTTCATCTTCCTTTTTAGAAGAGAGCAGGCCCCCATCAGCCAAGGGCAATTCTCTGGTGAAGGGGTCAGCCATGAGCTGTTAGCAGACAATACCTAGAGTGGCTGATAGATGGATACATCTGCCTGGTAAAGGGAATCTGTGTGGAGCATCCCAGAGTCTGCTGTAATCAGAAAGGGATATAAAAATATTTCTAAAATTGTGAAATGTAATAGAAGGTAGGTCTCAAAAAAAAAATCTAAATGCACAGGATAAGGAGCCACTCCACAAAATTTAAATAGTTTTAAGTTAAATCTAAAAGTGCTAATCTATACAGTTATGTAGTCATTAATTTAGTGTATCAGGGTCAATTAATATAAGAGTAAAGTTTGGATAAGTGTTTGAGCAAATGAAAAAAAATCACAAATGTTTTTTATGGTAATTGTAATTATCTCATCCTTTAAGATTATCTTCTGGAAGGATGACTTTCACTTGGAATGTCTGTTGGCAATAAAGACTAAATATAACCTGGGTATTATCATGCTCTATGTACTGTACTACCATTCATTCATTCATTCATTCATTCATTCATATAGTTATTGAGAACATAGTAAATAGTTATTGAGAACATACTATATAACAGGCACTATGCTAAAGATATAATAAAAAATATTTAGTCCAGGAGATAATTTGTGATCAAAGAGCCATACAAATATAAACTTGCAAACTTGAAGTTGGTCGCTGGGAAGGAAAATGTGTGGAAGTACGGATTATATTTCAGGTAAAAGAGAATTAGTCTTGGAGTGTAAGGGACATTCCCCTGAAGAAAAGATGTTTGACCAAGGTCTGAAAGATGATAAGTATCAAAGAAGATGTGGAGACTATCCCAAGAAGATTGAACAGGATATTCAGAGGACATAGCTGGGAGGGAAAATGATGCTTTCAAGGAACTGAACAAAAGTCCAGGATAGTTAAATGATATAAGAATGTGGGAAAGGTGGATTAAAATGACAATTAAGAGATTAGCATAGACTCAAGAATCTTGTAGACCATAGAAGAATTTGGATCTTTATTCTGAAAGCAATGGGAAATCATTCATTAATGTTGCCTGTTTAAAGCTCATCAATGAGGGACACCTGCCTGGCTCATTCAGTAGAGCATGCAACTCTTGATCTCAGGGTTGTAAGTTTGAGCCCCATGTTGGATGTAGAGATTACTTAAAAATAAAGTCTTTAAAAAAACTCATCAGTGATTTTCCCACTTGAAAGCATGTGAAGCAAGGCTAAGTAGACAGCTTGAGTAAGGTAAGGAAAGTGCCAGGTCTCTTGTCTGATCTTTTGGGCTCTTGACTAATAGGAAAAGAACCATTGAATGGATGGCATAAGTTTGCTTTGGGATAGCTGAGTTTTTGGTGGAACTTGCCAGTGAAGATATCAAGTAGGTTTCTCTCAGTGGAGTTTTATAGTTCAGGTACATGATTCGGTCTAATGATTTAAATTTAAAAATCATTAGCATAGAAAGACTAATGGATCAGGCGATCATATAATTTATTGTCTAAGCCACAACACTTTTGAAAGTGAAAGAGGTGTTATTAGCAATCATACAGAAACAACAAACAATTGAGAATGTCCTAGAAACATCAGGGAGGCTAGTCACTTTGTCAAAGAAAGAAACCTTGGATCTGAATTAAATTATCATCAGTTTCTTTACAGAGATTTCATCAGGGGAGATTGGCATTATTTTGATTAACTTTGCTATATGTTAAGTTGCTGTTATTCACCACCCATTTAAATAGGAAAATACCCAACACTATTGCTTGAAACTGAAATTTAAAGACCTTCTTTTTGTCAGGGAGAAAAAAATGTCACAGGGTTTTGTTAAGATAGTTTTCAGCTTTTTTTCCTTTTGGAAGGCACTGTGTAATTACAACCATAGAAAGTAAAATTATGTTTAGAGGGACTATGTTATGCTTTGTGGCTGCTCTGGACACTTTGACCATCCTGGATATTCTTGCTTTTGATACATGCATTCCCTGGGGTTCCCTTGTGACTACGCGATGGCTTAGGCTCACGTAGAAACCTGCTAAAGCCTGCTGGGAAGCCTGTTGCTTCCCATGGTAAAAGTGAAAGTTGTGACTGATACTATCCTTCTCTCTTGTCCACCTTTGAATGTAAAAATGATGCCTGAGCTGTAGTGGAGTATTGCATTCATGAAGGAAAAGCCAAAAAAATAGATACACTAGAACTGAATTACTAAGCTAGTTACTTAGTATTTAGTGTCAACAGCTGTTGGGTTTTTTCCTTCTGTGAGAAAAATTGGATCTTCATTATTTAAGACACTGTTTATCAGTTTTTCCACACATTTGCAGCAGAAGCATCCCAAAAGGATTCACCGGGACAGGATGTGATTATTAAACAACTCTCAGAAACTTTCTTCCAGAGAAGCTGTTCAGCATGGTCATGGCCACCAGAGCTCATTATCAGTGATTTCAAGTTCATGCAAGTAAAAGCTTACTATACTAGTAAGGATGACTTGGGTCCAAAAAATTCAGTTTGGTAAAAATGGATGTAGGATCATGTTTTTGCAAGAGTAGTTTACTACTCTTGCAAATTTGGGGTAAATTTGTCTACTAATTGGCCAAGAGTTCCCTGGATGCTTCTGAGTGGTTCACATCTGCCCTGGTCATGGCTTGGCACCACCTGGTGGTGTTTGCTCTGGCTTACATATGAATAGAAGCTGTTAATGATTCTATAGGACTGATTGACAAAATAAAACATACGTGCAGTTTGCTGACCCAAACCATACTGGGTAGAGAGGCTATTGTAGAGGCAGGGATCTACTAGCTACTTGCTTACTTCTTAAGAAGAGGCTGCTCTTCTTGCCTTTCCCTTTACTTCTGTACAGATCCCTCTCTGAGACTGAAAATGGGAAATTGAGTCCTTAGCTGTTTGGGAATGCATGCTTGCTGGAAGGTGAGTCTTTTTTTTTTTTTTTAAGATTTTATTTATTTATTTGAGAGAGAGAATGAGAGAGAGAGAGAACACCTGAGAGGGGATAGGGTCAGAGGACGAAGCAGACTCCCTGCCGAGTAGGGAGCCCGATGCGGGACTCCATCCAGGGACTCCAGGATCATGACCTGAGCCGAAGGCAGTCGCTTAACCAACTGAGCCACCCAGGCGCCCTGGAAGGTGAGTCTTAAGATGAAATCCAATTATATCTAAAATCACCTTCCCATAGAGCTTTATAGGAGGTTTCATTGCACTATGTATACTTCAAAAACCTGTGTTCTTTGTAGCACTAATAGCTACTCATTAAAGCAGTCTGTCCTCTCTGAAAGATAAAGGATACTTGGCAACTCACCCAACTTCCCTTTGACCCATAGCAGAAGTTTTGAGGTTTGTGGGATGGTTGGTAAGTTTAACAACGAACATTCTCTTGGCTATGTGCCTTTGTGCAGGCTACAGTATGGAAACTTCATTGGTGTCTTAGTCCTAACTGTGTTAGTTTTTTTTTTTTTTTTTTTTTAAGAAACCCATTAAGCTAAATCTTGGTTTAATTTCCTACTACAGTGTTTTCTAAATTGGATTCCACAGTCATGTGCTTAGTTTGATAACTTTGGAAATGGTAAGCATTAAACTTTAAAAAAAAATTTTTTTTAAAGGTTTTATTTATTTGACAGAGAGAGACACAGCGAGAGAGGGAACACAAGCAGGGAGAGTGGGAGAGGGAGAGGCAGGCTTCCCACGGAGCAGGGAGCCCGGTGCAGGGCTCGATCCCAGGACCCTGGGATCATGACCCGAGCTGAAGGTAGCCGCTTAACCGACTGAGCCACCCAGGTGCCCCTAAACTTTTTTTTTTTTTTTTTTAGCTCTAAGACTTCTCAGAACTGTCATTCTTGAACCTATAAGATCAGTAGAGAATGTTTTAGACTCATTTGATCACCAAGCTCTTTTCTTCTGGAGAATACTGTGGGATTCATGCCTCATAAAACACACACAAGATTTTATCAAATTCATGCAATAAATCTGGAGGCATACTTTCATTCTGGACAGAGGGTTTCATTTTGCTTGCATTCTGGAGTATCTCTTTTTCTGTGCTCCCTTTCTAAGTATTAGGTTTCTTCTTCTTCCAACAGTTTTCTATTTGAGGGTGAATATCAGAGGAATCTCAGGGTAGGAGCTGAATTGTGAGAGTCAGAAGTGTCCTGCTCAGTATGAGGAGTCTGGAGCAGCACTCTGCACACCCAAGGGCTGCATGTACAATATGGTGCACTATCTGGTTGAAAAATGAACATCTCAGTAATGAGCTTTCGAGCTGGAAGATACTTAGGTACCTATTTCATTCTTCTCATTTTACAAATGAGAAAATTAGTGCTCATAAAAGTAGAGTGGCCTACTCTTGGTTAGCAGCCAGTCAGTGGAAGAACTAGACTTCAAATCCTTAGCAAATTATCTTTTTCTCACCGCTCTATGCTTTCTCACAGCCCTTGGAACATAGTAGTAACTTAATAAATGTTTCTTGAATAAATAAATGGTTAAATTAATATCAGTCACTGCAGGATTTCTGAAGCTTTCTCTCTAGACCTTTCTTCACAATTTATAGATTCTTTCTCCTGGAGTCTTTTATAGCTTCTTCTTTTAAACCTTCATTATTTTGATATAAAGTAAATGAATCTGTCTCCAAGTTTCTTTTGTAACAATCATAAACATCAGTAATTTGTTCCAGATTCTTCCTCAGTTATCCATAAAGGAAATGAGGGAAAAATCTGTATGGCATGGATTCTTAAAAACAAAAATAAGACTTTTAGTGTGTGGATGAATGTGAGATCCCCGGGGCCTCTCCCCCCACCAAGCGCCTCAAAGCTGCCATCATGAGACTATCCAGCTAGTGTTTCGGCTTCTTAGCAGATGCCCCCGAGACATTAATTTCCCCAACAAGATGGTTGTGGTTGACGGGTATCCGCCGAAAATGTGCATGGCGTTTTAGCCCTGTAAGACGGCCCCCAGGCTGGGTCACTTCATGGGACTTCTTCAACAAAACGTCTTTCCTATCCGATCATCCGTGTCCCATTTACGACCAAAGAGAGAAGAGGCAGCCTTCTGTGGCTTCCCGCCTGATGTGGCCCAGGGCCTGCCCATTGCTCACCGCATGACCACTGAACACTGCCCTACCCTGCAGGAAACTGTGAAAGCCTTTTCTCCTTCCGAAGCATGTAAATAGTCCCCTGTACAGATCATGGGGGGCGGGGGGGGCTTTTTTGTTATGTTTGCACTTTGTATATTTGTTAAACATGTTTCACTTATATATATATGAAACAAAGATCTATTTATTTTTGCAAACCCTGGTTGCTGCATCACTGACCCCTCTAGGGGTTCTGCATTGGGGGCCGTCGTCTCTGAGATGCCTCTTCTTTTTGTACAAAGATTAGCGCAAAGCTCTTCAGGTGAATCGTGTCTGTGTTGTATATATGGTGGGTTGCTTTGGGAGGATGGGTATCGCTTTTTAAACCACTGTACAGAATGTTTTTATAGCCTGAATGTCTGTGATCGATTAAATTTCTTAAATGAAAGAAAAAAAAAAAGAAAAAAAAGGATTGAAAAGGATTTCCCATTTTAGCTTCACATCACTTCCTGCCAACCAATGCCATAACTGGCTTCTGTCATTTACATATGTACCACAATAGCCACATGTGTTCCCAGTAGACATTTCTCTGTGTTGTTAATTTGTGAAGTAGCAGGGGTGTCTGAACCAGTGGAACCACACTTCCCCGTTATGGTCTTTCATTACTGTATTTTCTGGGAACGTAATACACATTTTTGTATTATATTTGGGACCAGGACGTGGATTCAATGAGAATCTCCAAGCCCTACATTTTACACCAACCATTCCCCCAAATCTGAACTGAGACACCGAGGTGTGAATATGAAGACACATATACATTCAAATTGTACATTTGCATATCAAACAGACATATAATGAAGAGCTCAAACATAAGCAAACAAAACCACATTACATGGTGACCTCTGTGGTGGTTATAATGCCCTTAGAAATCTAAGACTTTGGAGGGAGTTACCTTCAAAGTTGGCAGAAAGGGGAGAAAGAAGCTGCTCCACACTCTAATGGTCTGCTTCCGAAGGTAGTGGGGAAACATTCCCGAAGAATACATGAAACACTTCATTTTCTTCCTGTGGAATGGTGTGGATCTGGATTTCTTCTTCACAAATATTCCCGCTTCTCCCAGCTGTTTCATATTCATTTGTGTCCCACACTCTGCCTCACCCCAGGGTTCTGATTACTGAAATTCATAGGTCAGCTCATTTGTATAAATTGTTTAATTTCCCTTGATGACTGTGTGCATGGGAGGAGTATACTTTGTCATCTTTTCCCTGGTGCTGGTTTTATATTTATATTTTTAAAGTTAAATGTGGTGTTCTTTTTGATTGAAAAAACAAAACAAAAAATCTTGTCATGAATTATATGAGATAATCCGTATAGTTAGGGTATTCTTAGAAACAGAAAATGGTGGCTGAAATGGTAACTTTAATGTGGATGGAAAACTTCCCGTCTTAAAGCAGCTGTTGTTTTCTGTTTACTCCGGGGTGTGTGTATGTGTGTGTGTGTGTTTGTGCACATGCATGCATATACACTCAAATTAATCATTAGAAACATTTTCTTTCTTCATGTGATCTTCTTTTAAAATGGAAACGTTTAAGGGAGAGTAAAATAGTATGCCTTTGATACCTAGTGTCAATGAACTTATTAGACATTTTCCTCAATGAAAATAGAATATTGAGTTTAGGGACACCAAGAAAAATTTTGTCAACTTCAAAAATTTAGAACAGGACAAGCATGGAATTGGAGAGAATGAAGCTATACTTAATAGTCCCCATTTGTATTTGTATATTTAGGGACCCATTAATGATAGGAAATAGTCTGTACACATATGGAGGTGGGTGAAATAGAGTCTTTATGGGTTAATTGTTAGAAGTATATTAATTTAATAGATGCAAAGTCAATAGCACTCAAACTACCGTTTAAATCAAATCACCCTTTATTCTTATATTCTGCACTTGATGCACTTGATGTTCAATAGGTTGAATCAAAAATGATTTTCAAAGTGAGTTGACCGTGGTCAGATTTCTTTTATAATCGGGTGCCAAGATGATTATGCACACATCACATTTACAGAGGCCTTCTTCTCAAGTAGTAATTTCTATAATACTGGCTAAAAAAAACAACTAGACAAGATGTGATTTTTTGAGCACAGGTTCTCAAAAAAATGTGCAAAGCTGGAATGTAATTGTAGGCTGTATTATTAACTCAAAGGCTGGCATCATTTCAGCATAAAAAAATAACAGTTATGGGAATGAGGACCCCCTTTTTTTAATCATGAAAGAGCTTGTGTATGGATATTATGAGGGATTTTCCCGAGCCTTATTCTTAAACAGATTACACTATTCAAAGTCTCAAAGAATCAAAATCGTGCTCAGCTGGGGCAGTCAATGTGCAGTCTAAACATGTGACAGATGCAGAGAAAACTTCAAAGATGCCATTACAAATGCCTGTGGAGATATTTAAGGAGCCAGATGCTACTGTTTCATGTCTTCCGCAGCTCTGAATGTGTCCTGTGATCACCTTCCAAAGAGGAGGTGTGGTTCAATCTGGTGAGGAACAGAACCACCTAATCTTTTTGTTGTTGTTGTTTGCATACATTGTGTGGCTGGGGTGTGAAGGGCCGGGATCAGTGACTCTAACAGGGAGGACATGTATATGAATTTGCTATTCCTTAGAAAAACATCAAGACACAACTGCAAGGAAATGTGTACATGATATATTCTGTGAAAGCTCTCCTATCTAAAAAGCATGATTTATAGGTGCATCGCCAGGGAAGCACTTTTTTTTTTCATTTTTGCCATTTATTTCGACACTGAAAGAAGTAATAAATATATTCATTATGGTTAATGTTTGTTTCCCATTTTGTTTTGGTGTTGAGAAATAAATTACTTGGGACAACATATTATTAAGTGCATGTTTCATTTTCATCATGGCTGCATTCTGGAGAAGAATTTAATATTTCGAGACCAAATGAAGCCCCAGGTAAATACAAAAGTGGTGAGATTTAGCTAAAAATCTAAAACTCCACCTGCTTTTATTTCATATGAATTCTTTTAGTTTTATGGTTTTCTTCTCCATTACAGGCTATGTAAGAGAGTTTAAATCTCAACTTTTAAGAACACAATTTCATAGACTTATTTTTCCAAACTTATTATTTCCAAAGGGAAATAAAGACAACTTCTAGGAAACATGTAACAGAGCAAATGAACTAGAAGATTTGAATCACTGTGTAATGTTTCAGCATTTTTTTTTTTTTTTGGCACTGAAAAAGTGATTCTGCTCAAATTTCTTCTTTTTATTACATGCATGATGTACCCTGGCTTATCCTCTATTAAAACAAACCTATGGAGAGATTGTTTATTAGTATTTGAATTGAAATTTGTGGCATATTATAAAAACCAAACTCCTATGCATAATTATTTACATGAAAGGGATGGCTATAAGTGGAAAATAAATAGGAAAGGATATTTTTCTTTCTAATGTAAACATCTGGCAGTAATCCTTGCTTACACAATTAATGGGCATTTAATTGGCAATGATCAGTTTATTGCTGCAATATGAAGTGAATGTTTCCCCAGGAACAAACAGCTGTTGCAAGAATTTCACAGTGATTTAGCAAACACCAGGTGATAGCTGTATCTAGAATAAAGTGTTCTGTCTCTCAGCAAATCACAGTGCATCGGAAAAAAAATGAACTAAGTTATAAGTAACGTAGTTGGAGAGATCTAACTGTCACTGACATTGAAATCTACCTGAAAAGCAAACTTCATAAAACAACAGATTAATTACATTAGATATTATCCATGCCTCAAATATAAAGAAAGAAATAATTTTTCCTGGAAGCAAATAATAAGTTGGCATGACATTAATCTATTTAAAAGTAGTATTTTATGTCTTGTTTTAGAGGTCTAATGGTTGATGAAATTTTTTTGTATTCTAATATCTTATTCTTTTAAAAGTCTTGGAAAATTTGATAGTCATGAGTCTAATTTTTTGATTAAAAAGTTATTGAAGTCACTCAGTGGTTACTGACAATTATATTTTTTTCTTAATAGATTTTATTCAACTGTCTAAAATTAAATGTACCACTTTTTAATTTGCATTGCTTGTGAGCTGCTTTCCCATTAAGTTTTAAATAAAAAGTTTTTCATTTTTCATTATGCACTCTTATTACTAATTTAATAAAATGATAATGGCTATGCAAACTTTCTGTTACTACTCAGCTTTTGGCATAGATTAAATTATACATTTTAAATATAGCACACTGGCAGACACCGTTATTTCATAAGGCTGAGTTTCATTAGTGAGGAAAGTAATTTTGCTGCAGCAAAAAAATGCTTTTATTTACTATACTATTTGGTATTAACTCATGCTAGACTCTACGAACAATGAACTCAAATGAACAAAGCATCAAGGGCCAATTTATAGAACAATGCTTTTATTTTTTCATGTATGCATTCTGCAATAATTCATCTCCATGACAAAAGCAGACAATCAATCATCTTCCATTGTGCCTTTCTCAATAAAATTACCATTCTTGATGTAACAAAAGAAAGCTGCCTAAGTAACAGGAACAGTTTTACATGCTCAAATCAATAAATTGACCATACTTCAAAAAACCTTTACCCATTAATATGACAATGAAGTTTTATGTTTAACTTACCCATATTAATATTAAATTATTGGTAAGTAGTATTGTTCTTTTTTTCACTCAAGGAAACAATAAGAAATGAGAAAGCATGTTAAAAGAATGCTTTCAAGTATCTCAGTGACAAAACTTTGTGGCCCATGTATAAGTGTTGCTATGCCATCATCTTCTAGCTCTGTGTAAGTTGAACTACTTTGCATTCTGGAGATAAAATCTCTGTAAGTCCCCAAATTCTACATACTATTATAAAATGCATTCGGGTAAGAATGGCAAGTTTAAGGTGATCCTGTAATAAATGACATTGCCCCTAAAGTAAGTTATCTATAGGGTAGTATATGTTCAACATATAAACTATGCACACAATTCAAAAAGTGAAATTTGTACATCTCATGTGAAATGAAAAGAAACTTAGGTTCAAAAGTTAAGTGCAAGTTCCCACACGAGGAAAATGAGGAATGAATATTATAGATACAGATACAGCTACTTATGCCTTTTAAATAACTAGCTCTTTTATTTTCAACTAAAAAAGAATAGAGATTTAACATGAAAAAAGTAAATGTTTGTAGTTTTTTAGGAAATATAGAGTGCAATACTGAGATGTGTATTTCATTTTCATACAGTTTATATATATAATACTACGTTTGGTCCCAAATTTCTCTCACAGAGATCAAATGGAAATATAGCAAAATTCTTAGATTAAAATATGAATCATTTCTATATAACCTACCATAGTAACAGGATTAATTTAAGCTAATAACACTCATGTCATTAACCACTCCAAAATTCAGATGACTTTAGAACCTCTGAAGACTATCTTTAATTGTATTTTCTTTTTTCTGAATTAATGAGGCCAGGCCATAACATGTTTCAAGAAAATGAAGTTCTTTGTTACAGAAATGCAAATGCAGTGGCTTAACATCTAAGATACTCTACGTATAGATGACTGTGAGAATAGTCTTATTTCAGTATACAGGACATCACAATAATTCATAATTTATAATAATTTATATACCAATTATGTAATTAAATTTTGAATATTTTGTGCTTATATTAGTTTTTTTGAATTTACTGTATGTTCATGAGTTACACCATGTCGCAAGAATGGCATTCTAAATTTAATGTTAAATATTTCATTGGATTTTTTTTAACCTCATAGTAATTGATTTGAAAAATTACAATCAAAAATATTTTCTGTTTGTCATCTTTCACTTAGTAATATGCATTTCAGGTTCTTTTCAAGACTTACTAGCTCATTTCTTCTTTCTTTCAATATCTGATTGTACCAGAGTTTATTTACCTGTTTAACTATTGAAGGACACCTTGGTTGCTTCCAGGTATGATGAATAAAGCTTCTATTAACATACGTGTGCAGGTTTTTGTATGGATATAAGTTTTTTAAACCCTTTGGGTAAATGGTAACAAGTGGGATGGCTTAATCATTTGGAAAGAGTATGTTCAGTTTCATAAGAAACTACCAAACTGTCTTCCAACATGGCTATACCGTTTTGCATTTTCATCAACAATGTTTGAGAGTTCCTGTGGCTCCATATCCTCCCCAGCATTTAGTATTTTTCAGTATTTGGGGTTTGGCCACGCTAATAGGTGTGTAGTTGTATCTCCTTTTAATTTGCATATTCCAGATGGCATATGATGTGGGGCATCTTTTCATATGTTTTTTTTTACCATCTGTTTATCTACTTTGGTGAATTGTCTGTTAAGGTCTTTGGCTCACTTTTTAATTGGGTGATTTGTTCTCTTATTGTTGAGTTTACAGTGTTCTTTGTATATTTTGGATAACCCTTCTTTGTCAGATGTGTCTTATAAATATTTTCTTCCAGTCTGTGTTAATCTTCTCATTCTCTTGACTGAATACATTTTGATTTATGGAGTCTTATTATATCATTTATCCAAGAAGATGAACATTTAATAGGCATAGCTGGTCAGTCATCTCTCAGAATATTATTTGCTCCAACAAGAGAGCACATTTACTTGTTTTTTTTTCTATTCGTATGTAATGTGTCCCTTTTTGTGCCTCTTAACATTTTTTTTTTGAAAGGCTTTCTTCTGGGCTTTCATATGTCTCAAGTGTTTATTACAGAACCGATCCTTTTTTTACGTGTTTATCTTTTAAGAATCTTCCTTTTTTCTCTTTTATGGGGGGTGGGGATGTAAGGGGTGGACTTCACCGGTTTCTGCTTGTTTTTTCTTTAACTTATTCTCTTTTTGTAGAAGTTACCTTGAATTTTTAAATACTTCCATTTTCTTTTAAAACAATATATTTGTATTGTGAGAACCTTAGGAGTTGTTTATCACTCCTAAGCCATATTCTCTTTTTTTAAATTATAGTCTTTTATACAAACTTTTTGACATTTGCTTTTCTTTTTTTTTTAAAGATTTATTTATTTATTTGAGAGAACGAGAATGAGAGAGAGAGAGAGTACATGAGAGGGGAGAGGGTCAGAGGGAGAAGCAGCCGCCTCGCTGAGCAGGGAGCGCGATGCGGGACTTGATCTAGGGACTCCAGGATCATGACCTGAGCCGAAGGCAGTCGCTCAACCAACTGAGCCACCCAGGCGCCCGACATTTGCTTTTCTTAAAGATTATATATATAGTTCAAGTTCTACTGTGTAAGTGTCCTTACTTGACTATCACAAATTTAACAATACCTGGCCACTTAAAATTTTATATCATTTTTAATTCATGGATTAGTTTTTGTTGATCAGAACTTGGTGTGCAAATAGGTACTTTGCTGTTTGGTTTACCTTCTGCAAGAAGAAAAAAGGCCAAACTTTGGAAGATGCTGAATTATAAAAATGAGATGGCTTGTACTTTTGCTATGATTAAAGATGCATGTCACCATTGAAATTGTCGTTTTGGGAAAATGTAGTGTTTTCCATTTGTAATGACATCATCATTTTCCCCCCTATCTGCATTGATTCCCAGATGAGTCTGTAAAATCTACAGTTTTTACTTTTTGTGCAACTCTCTCAAAACCGTAGCACTTGTTTACATAATGGGAATTTAACTTATAAAAATATCAACAAAAAAACCCAAATACTTTATCATGTTACAGTTAATCTGCTTTTAATCAAGTATTTCAGTTTTCACTGAGTACCAACTTTTGCTGGTTTAGAAGTGAAGGACATGATAAAATTTTCTTGTCTACACTGATTTTTTTAAATGGGCCTATATGACTATTACTTTGAAAATATTTTATAATTATTTCTTTTTTACAAAGCAATACAAATTTATTGCAAAATATTTAAAGATTATAGAAAAGAGTAAAGTTAAAAATAAAGTATCCTCATTAATCTCATTTCCCAGAAATAACTTTCAGTAGCATTTTATATACAGCCCTCATTGTGTATGTGCATATGATATATACTGTACATATATATTGACATACACACACAAGCAGATGTTACATCCAAAAAGCAATAGAACACCATACTACATATGCGTGTGTATATATATAATATGCACATATTATATATATAATTGCCTATTTCATTTAATAATATATTGTGAACTCTTCTGTTTTAAGTCATATATGTTTGCCTCACTTTTTAGTAGTTGCATAATATTCTAACATGCGGATGAATCATATGTTATTTAATTAGCATCCGTTTAGATCATTTCCAATATTTTATTACTGAAGACAAAATTGTAGTAAACATCCTTGTACACATATTTTTACATATTTATGTGAATATTTTTGTAGAACCAATTTTTGCAAAAGAATTGAAGGGAGTACACTAGAAATTTTATTTGATATTACTCAATTGCTTCAAAGAAGATTGTTGTAGTTTATGTATAACTTCTTTTACTGCATCCTCATCCATTCTGAACATTGTCACTCTGTATGTGTCTGTGTGTCCATACTGACAAATAGAAACAACTCTGAAGTAGCTTTAAATTTTTTGCATTTAAAAATCTTGTATTCTTTAAATTTTTGTTTTTGCCATTTTAATTTGCTCCCCTCTTTTTGTAACTTGGCTCTTTCTTATTTAGAAGTAATATCACTATTAGAGTTAGGAGTAGCATAACTTATATGGATGAATATGTTACATACATTTTTCCATTTGCGTTTAAATTTAAAACTGGTTTATAACATTTTGCCTCACAAAATTTCTATAGGCAAATGGTTATATTTTTCATTTTATGCTTAGAGAAGGCTTTCTAAATCCAATTACTTTCTCCATCTTTTTTGGTAGTTTAAACTGTAAATTTAGAGGCATTTTATTCATTTTAATGGAATATAAACAATGTCTTTTTAAAATTTAACAGAATGTAGAAAAATATTTCTATTTTGTTTTACATAAACTATTTTTTCAAATACTTAGCAAATATAGTTGCTTTATGAAAAGAGTGTCTGACATGCTTAAAAAAGAAAAAAAAAAAAGCTAACATATTAAAGACACAGACAAAGCCAGCAAGGCCTTATGGCTAAACACGAGTGATGCTAAAGGAAAGCCAAAGCTATAATTACAAGCTAAGGAGATAGTTGAAAATACAAACTCTAAGGAGAAGTTAATGGAATTGAACTACTAATTTTAGAGAAGGAGAGAAAAGTGTATCTTAATGCTTTTGTAAAAACCACAAAAACAACAGTTAACAAGTTACCTCTACCTAATGACCATTGAACAGAAAGGTTTGAACCAAAAAAAAAAAAAAAAGTGTGGGGGGAGATTTTGATTATTTTGATATTTTCTGACAATGAGAATTATTGAAATTGGTTGCTTTGGAGGTCTCTAAACATTGGATAGATTTCCACTAGTTTTGGAAGACCCTAACAGATAAGATTGCAGAAAGATTGAGTGGGCAATCCTGAGGCAGTAGTTATTCTTTTATGATAGCTCTGAAAATTTGTCTGAAAACACCAAATATAGATTCATATTCTTATAAATATTATTAAGGTTTAATTGGTCTTGCCATCCAGTTCCCAAGTGGTTTCCCTACTTTGTAGTTTTGTCCTTACTCCAATTAGTTATAGAAACTGCTTTTCAGATCGAAGATCCCAGCCTTTGACTGTGATCAAATTGCCCCCATGGTCAAGGACATTCCGAGATTGCTGTCTGGAGCTTTCTATCCTTGGTTATTTGATCTTAAGATACCATTCCTGCCTAGTCTCCACCTCCACTTATTCGTGAATTTTATGTGTGGTTAAACCTCACTCCTCACTTATTCACAAACTGGCTCTATACTTTTCCTTCCTCCTTTTCCTTTTATCTATCTATATGTCTCTTGCCTAACTCTGCACATGCCATTCCCACTACCTGCAGTGTTCTCTCTATAAAAATGTCATTTATTGTTCATATGTTACATCCTAAGAAGTTTCCTTCTCTCATCAAATGAGGGCTCAATATGTGGTTAGCATTTATTTATATCTTTATCTATACCTCTAAACTATAAACTCTATGAAGCCAATGTTCCTTCTTAATAATCATTCTTTCCTATAGGGGCACTGATTGCTTTCATGTGGTACAAAGTTTCCTGTGATTTGTCTAATCAAAATTAAGGATGTAGTTTCCTGAGCTCAATCTGACTACTGTGTTATGAGCCTGAAGGCTGATGGTAGGGAATTTTATCGGAAGGAAAGTTTGGAAATCACAGTATTCAAATACTAAATGAAAGGTTGTTAAATAAATGAATGAATGAGTCCCCTATTATTTCTTTGAAGTTTTCTATTTAAGGACATCTACTCAAGTATATTTTTCTTTGGCTTTTCTGCTTTTCTTGTCCCTGGTGTGTCCATCAAAATGCATGGGCAGAAGGCGGTTAAACTTGGGTGAAATTGATTGCTTTCATTAGCCAGTTGACAAATGATATTCTGAACATCCTTTTAAGTCTTAAAAAACAGACAAACAAACAAACAAACAAAAACAACAGTGATTGCTTTTGAGCAACATTTTCAGTGGTTAGGTAAGAGTTTAAAGTAATGTGGCGGGCAGAGTTGAAAGATTGTCATGGAGTGTTCCTTGATCTCTGTTAAGTCACTGGTTCCATTTCACGTGGAAGGACTTCCAAAGACAGTATCGGATGGAGGAAAGAGACTGAGCAGAAGATCTACTGGTCCCAGAGCGGCAAATAACTTGGCTATATGACCTTTTGAAAATCCCTGAATTTCACCAAGCTCAATTTATTCATCTATAAAATAAGGGGGTTGGAGTAGCTGACTTTCAGGTCCCTTCAGCTCTAAATTCCATGATTCTCTGATTCTTGTTTTATCTGAGCATTTCATTTGTCTGCATGATTTCTTTCTTGCCTCTGAAATAATTGAGGGTTGATTATATGTATCCAGTCCAATTATCCATAGATCATAACGATTTTTATTATTATATATGGAAAATTAAGATGTATGAAGGGCATAAGATTGAAATCTCCACAAAGTCTCATGATAAAACTATCATTTTATCCTAGGAATTTTCTTCTTTAGAAGATTATACTGGTGTTTTGTGAAAAAAGAAAAAAAAGTAAGAACAATGCTTAATGTTTAATGTCCTTCCATTCTTGAAGGAGAGCTGAGTTTTAAAAATTATGTATATGTATTAAACATTCTTTCATATAAATTTATATTACATTATTATTGAAAGCACTGAGCCATGGCAAATGATCTATTACATCATGATTTACAATGCTGTATTGTATCAATTGATGGATTATAGCATGTCATGTTTTGATATGTAAAACTTTAAAGATAATTAGAGATGCAAATTACAAAAATAGTTCATGTACTAAGTAAAAATCTCTTTTTTTTTTTACAATCTACCAAATAATTTTAGAATTTTTAGAGTCTTCTATATTTTGGTATGGCTGTGTGTCAATGTATTAGCTCTATTAGTATATAATATTCACAGGGAAAGTTACTAAGATAGGACATATGATTCAAATAGCTGATGATACCATATGAAAGATCCAAAAATTAAGACATTTTACAAATCTTCACATTATATCTGTTTTTATGTTTTTATTTTTCTGTACTACATCAACCATGCTTTTATGAATATGGATTTGGTTTTTTTCTTTTTTTTCTTTTCTTTTATTGTTATGTTAATCACCATACATTACATCATTAGTTTTTGATGTAGTGTTGCATGATTCATTGTTTGCGTATAACACCCAGTGTTCCATTCAGTACGTGCCCTCTTTAATACCCATCACCAGAAAAAAAAAAAAAAATACCCATCACCAGGCTAACCCCTCCCCTACCCCCTCATCTCTAGAACCCTCAATTTGTTTCTCAGAGTCCATAGTCTCTCATGGTTCGTCTCCCCCTCCAATTCCCTCCCCTTCATTTTTCCCTTCCTGTTATCTTCTTCTTCTTCTTTTTTTTAACATATAATGTATTATTTGTTTCAGAGGTACAGGTCTGCGATTCAATGGTCTTACACAATTCACAGTGCTCACCATAGCACATACCTTCCCCAATGTCTATTACCCAGCCACCCCATCCCTCCCACCCCCCACCACTCCAGCAAACCTGTTTGTTTCCTGAGATTAAGAATTCCTCATATCAGTGAGGTCATATGATACATGTCTTTCTCTGATTGACTTATTTCACTCAGCATAATACCCTCCAGTTCTATCCACGTCATGGCAAATGGCAAGACTTCATTCCTTTTGATGGCTGCATAATATTCCATTGTATATATGAACTTTTTTTTTTTTTTTTTTTGAAGAATCAGTCTATTTTGCCTGCTATCCTACTTAGCTGTTATTATCAGCATAAAGTTGCTACCAATGAATCAACAAAAATAAGTGTTGGGAAATGGAAAAAGAAGAGGTTTTACAGAAGAATTATCTGTACTTTTCATATGAGTAATGACATGACTAATATGACTAACTACAGATCTAAATAAAGTAGGAAAACCATAAATTAAATTAAAATCTGATCTTAAAAAAATCTGGAATTAAAATCTGATCTTATAAAAATAATCTGATCTTATAACTTTACAATTTTTAAAATACCAAATATTTAGATGCGCCTGGGTGGCTCAGTCGGTTAAGCATCTGTCTTTGGCTCAGGTCATGATCCCAGGGTCCTGGGATTGAGCCCTGTGTCAAGCCCTGCATCAGGCTCCCTGCTCGGCTGGGAGTCTGCTTCTGCCTCTCCCACTCCTCCTGCTTGTGTGCTCTCTCTCTCTCCCTCTCTATCAAAAATAAATAAATAAAATCTTTAAAAATACCAAATATTTATAATTTAGATACATTTTACATAAGAATATTGTATTTTTCTTACTGACTCTGATAGATCTAACTTTTCTTCATTAAAGGGTAATAGTGCATTAATGTTGTTTTTAAGTAAGAAGGATTTGGGGGTATCAGAAAGAGCCGACTTTACATCCTGCCTCCCCGATATGCTAGTAGCATGGGCTGAACAATCACTTGAAGTCTTTAAACTAGTTTGTTTATCTGTAAAATGGGACTAATAATCCTCTATTTCTTAGGAATATTGTATATGTGAGACCACATGTTAAATGTGCCTAAAGAATATTCCTGGCTTCTAAAAAGTTCTCAATAAATATTATTATCTGTTTTAGGCCTGTGAAATACTTCATATTCACTATTTGCTCTTCAAAGAGTTTCCTTCTCTTATTTACTTTTTACTGAGGTTCTGAGGCATTCAGTGTATTCAAAGTTTTTTTCAAAAAACTATGTTCATCTGATCAAATCCTTCCTGTTTTAGGGGGTAGACATTGTCTCAGATGAATGTTTTCCTGGCTGCATTTTGTTTGGAGAACCTAAACTATTTAATCTCTTTCTACACAAGTTTTTTTTTTTTTTTTTTTTAATGCTTATATTTGTAGGAACTCATGTAGTTTGTAATAAAGCCAGGAAAGACAAAAGAATAGAGAATATGCAAAGAAAATACCATGGTTAATATTATATGACAAATTATTATGAGTAATAGTTTATTTGAGGCACTTCTTTTGAATTTTTTAAAATTTGGAATTAAATGAGAACCCAGCTTTTCCAAGTGTCCCCCTTCCTGACTTCTCTGTGTTTAGAATTTAGGGCAGTGGTATATGGTTTTTAAATGTGTGTGTTGGATATCTTCATTATTCCTCCAGACCCTCTTTCCATTCTTCTCTACCTTGCTCTGTACCCCAGGAAGTGATTCTGACTAGATTATATTAACAGGGTTCTTTGACCTCTGGCTGCTGTTGGATTTGGCATGTGAGGTTCAGCAGGGTGGGAGGGAAGGGAGACATCGAGGTTAGGGTGTTTATGCCTCTAAAATGCCTCCCTCCAGGTTTGTCTGAGGCTGCTATGTCTCTCCATCACAGGTTGGCCATGCCACACTAACCTCTCTCTGTGTAACAGCGCTCTGTCCGCCCCCCCCACTCTTTCGGGGCTAGAGGTGAGAGTGATAAAGATGTTTTGATATTTCTGTAGCCCCTTATTACTACACTAACCCTGTGACTTCCCTACATTCTCCCCATATTTTGTAAATTTCTCTATATTATACTCTCTTCTCTGTACTCTGTTTGAGTTTGCTTTTTGTTTCCTCTTGGGACTTAGACCCCATATAATACTCAGTTGTATTTTTATGTTATTGTTTCAATTTTAATTTCCTTGAGAACAAAAACTACTTACTACATTTTGATTTCCAGCCCTTTGTCATCATAGAGCTGTGGATTTGTAGGGGGTAGAAATAATAGGTTGATTAACAGGACTGGAATTGAGGTTTTGAGTTGGTTAAGGTATAAAGATTCTGTATCTTATACTTATACCATGTCATAAATCGAGAATATTGCTACATAAGCAGGATAGAGAGGCCGTTCGGAGGTCTCCAGCTTCTCACTAATGAAGGCACTAGATTCTATCAGGTTCTGCTATTTCCCCCATACACTGTAGCAGCTAGAGAAGGAACATGGATAGTGAATGATGGTAGAGCTTTTAAAATTTTTCTTTTCTTCATATTTTATGCCATAGAAGCCGATGATTTGACTGTGTTGTTGAGCTCGGCTCAGCCACCTTCCTTCAGAGTCCTGTTAAATGCCATGGCATTAAAGTTTGATTAAAAGATCATCATTGGTGTTTTACTAAAGTATTTCAGAACTATGTCTGTTCCTTGAGGAGGAAAACAAATGAAGCTAACTACCCACAGTCTGGTAGAATAGTCTTCATATATTTGATGATCATTTTTATAGGAGAAAAAAAACTTTTAAAAATCTCCAAGTAATCAAAAGAAAGTGTTTTTCAATTTGCTATTACATTTAACATAATTTATTTAGTGGATGCTTTTGCTTAGATTTCACAAACTGTATTTTTTCAAGAATATGAATATTTTGAAGTGATTGTCTATTGTAAGATATAACTCCACATCATCTCTAGAACACTGTGACTCTTTTATTAACAATCCACAGAATTGCATACTTGGATTAGGAAGACTTGAAGGTAACAGGTATGTTCCATTGTAATCTGTAAACCTGTTTAATCAATAAATGTATACCTGTGGAAAAAAGCTGGAGATGGGATTATGAACAATTAAATATATTGTTTCATCTAAACTTACCAAATGGACCTCATCTATTCTTTGATTCTTTATACATATTTTGGCAGCTGCCTGCAGGGGTCCCACAGAGGACCAAAGTGGGACTAGGCATGAGCTGAGCACAACTTTGGATCTGACAGCGCAGAAGAAGGATGGAGCAGTAGCATGGGGCTAGGAGTTGGAACCTGGCCTTGTGTGAACCCTTAAGCCCAACCTGCTCACCTTGGAGAAGCCCTGAGCAAGAACCCTAGCTATATCAAACTGTGTAAGAACCGGGCAGCCCAGAACAGCTCCAAGACGATTGCAGCGTCACAGAACTGTATCTGTCTCACTGCTGACAACCTTCTCCTGAGCCTAAAGGATGAAAGTTTTACCACGGGCTGTGACAGCCTCATCAAGGGTAAAAAATGAGCCAGGTGACCAGAAAATCTACTCCCAGAGAAGAAGTAGATCTGTTTCATCCCTGGTTTTTGAGGAGCCAGTTTGGGGTCCAGCATACCCCCACCTTACCCCCAGTATCATGTGATGGTCCCCTCTGCATCTGTCCTCCCAACCCTTCTTGGATGAACAAAGCCTGACCAATTTTCAGGAGAATATTTTGCTTATCTCTGTGTTGGCCATAGGTATTGGGACAGTGTGATTTCTGAGTGATTTCCTACAATGTTGTTTCCTCCCTCCAGGTTGAGAGGTATAACCACCATCCCAGGAATTCTCAATAAATTTTTTTACTTAAGCAGAAAAAAAAATACATATTTTGGGAGTCAAGGAAATGAGGCTGAGATAATATTTACTTTATCACTGTCTTTTCCATAAAGATACTTAACCCTAGATTTTTCAGCAACTGGAGGTTGAATTCAGTAAACATTTTAGGCCACATTTGGGTAATTTTTTTTTTTAATAAAAACAATCCCACAACATTTATTGTCCTCTGGTAATAACATAAAGGTAATCAAAACAATACGAACAAATGTTTTAGAACTACACTCCCAACAAAGGACATCTAAAAAAAACCAAACTACATGGTCTTCTCAAGAATTTCTCACTTCATTGATCATTTCTAGTGGAGACACTTTGGAGCAGGGTAATATCAGGTGACATTAAAATCTTCTACAGATAGCAGATTAGAGTCAAACATTTAGGTGAGTGCATCCTCATGAGAAGTCTTACAGTTCCTGTAACTTTACAGAAGAACATTGTTATGTACATGTGATTAGTTTAGGCTACAGATAGTTTTAGGAGAACAAAAACAAAAACTAAGACCGAAGGAGAGCCAGTGATGTGAGCTGTATTGCCCATGTACTTAGGAAATTGTATAGATTCCTGACTGCCTAGAGAGAATTAATTAATTTTGTTTTTCTTGGAAGATGGGAGAAGGATTAAAAACTTCTGTATCCTGTTAAGTGACCTATAAAAGCCAACTAAATCATTATGATGGCCCCTTTTTATTGTCTCCAACTCATTTGAATCTGGCTCTTTATAAACTAAAAATATTTTGATATTAATTGTTGAATTACATTTTGCCAATTAACAATACCTTCAAGGGGGAAGTTTCATTTTGTTCAGATACTAGTTTACCTGTAATACTTTGGTTTTTGTGTAGGAAATAAAAATCTGTGCCACTAAGTTGTGAAGGAAAGGCACACAGAGGTAATTATGATTGGCCAGCTCTTAATACTAACCTACATAATATATTTGAGTGAGATCTTTTTTAAAAGATTTTATTTATTTATTTGTCAGAGAAAGAGAGAGAGCACAAGCAGGGCTGTGGCAGGCAGAGGGAGAAGCAGGCTCCCTGCTGAGCAAGGAGCCTGATGCAGGGACTGGATCCCCAGACCCTGGGATCATGACTTGAGCCAAAGGCAGATGCTTAATCAACTGAGCCACCCAGGTATCCCTGAGTGAGATCTTCAAATGACATATAGACAGAGTTCTGCAGGGGATATTACATAGAAGTGACTATTAATGATAGTACAGAAATATTTTATATAGTACACATGAAAAAGTCCCTTCTATAATTCAAGAATAGTTTTATACAGAGAAAAATATATGTAAAAACATGTAAGTATTTTGTTTATGAAGATTCACAAGGAGATTTAATATCCAAAAAGATTCTTTATCTTTTTCTTTGCATGCAGATATAACATTAGCTGTTAAATGTCTTAAGACCTGTAACATGATTATCTTCCCTATGGGAAGTCCCTGCAGCAAGTTTTTACTACTATATAGGCTCAAAATATTGTAATTCATATACTACTAAGATTTCTGAAAAATCCTTGTTCATCCTTGTTTGAATGAAAGCATAAAATATCCTTTCTGTCAGGGGTCTTTGTCCCAGAAGTGTTGATGTGCCCACGAAACTGATCTGATGCCTTTTAACTTTATTTTTATTTATTTTATTTTATGTATTTTATTTTATTTTATTATTTTATTTTATTTTTTATTATGTTATGTTAGTCACCATACAGTACATTATTAGTTTTTGATGTAGTGTTCCATGATTCATTGTTTGCATATAACACGCAGTGCTCCATGCAATACGTGCCCTCCTTAATACCCATCACCAGACTAACCCATCCCCCTACCCCCTTCCCCTCTAGAACCCTCTGTTTGTTTCTCAGAGTCCATAGTCTCTCATGGTTCATCTCCCCCTCCAATTATCCCCACTTCATTTTTCCCTTCCTTCTTCTGTCCTTCATGCTGTTAACTTTATTTCTAAACTCTAGTCCTGAATCCGCAGATTATACTATCAGTACAATGTCATTGAAGAACAGCTCTGGGCAAATATATGAGGTATGAAGTTTATTTCTTTCCCATTAGATTTATCTGTGCCATCCTGATAAACTGTCCATGATGACCAAAATAACCAAAATATATTGGAAAAGTTGTTGTCAAGTGAAAGTGAAGGTCTGATAGTCTCCAAAGAATCTCACAGAAACTCTTCATTCCCCTCAACACTTATTAAGCACCTACTATGTATCAGGCACTTTTTGGGGTACTCACTAATGCTACAGTGAGCAAAAATGACAAGCTCCCATCCTCAGAGGCCTCACAGTTTATAAGGAAGAGACAGAGGCATATTTAAAAAGTAAAATTAAAAATGTTGTTAATACTAGGGAGAAAGGTGAAGTAGGAAACAAAATATGGAGTTTCAGATTTTAATAAGGTGGTCTGAGGATGGGATGACAAGGTGACATTCAAGCAATGCCCTGAAGGAGGAGAGGAAAGCATCCTTTTGCAGAAGAGTGGGCAAATCACTCACCTGGTGTGTACCTGCATGTTTGAGGCAGGTGACCGGAGGGGCTGGAGCAAGGAGAGCAGGAGCACCCATAGAAGGAATAGAAGTAACCAGAGGGTGGGTCCTGTCAGCCCTGGAAAGCTTGTGTAAAAACCACGGCTTTTATTCAGAATGATCTAAGAAGCAGAGGAGTGATGAAGTCTAAATTATATTATAAAGGATCTTTCTGGTTGCTAGGTTGTAAACAATGTGTAGGCTGGAAGTGGACCAAGTTGGAGATGGTGGAGGTGAAGGGAAATGGTTAGAAGTAAGATGACGTAGAAGTTTACTCTGTGGATTGTGGAGTTCCCAAAGTACAGGTAAGATGGGAAGGAGTAAAAAGCTATATTTTAAAAGTGGCAGAAACTCATATATATAGAAAAACTGGAAAACTTCTGTGAGTAGAAATTTCCTTTTCATGTGTATATATAATCATGTTTGTATGGTATTGTTACATGATATATCAGTGGTCCTAATATATATCATCTGACTGAAATTAAAAGAAAAAGAAAAATATTTATCTAAATTGAGGAGGCTGAAGAATTGGCTAAGTCATTTAATAGATTAATAGTTTGGGATTTATTCTTGAGGAGTTGGTAGAATGTTTCATTGGCATTCTATCCTTAGTAATAATATTATTTGTGCATAAAATCCAAAGAAGGAGAAATATATAGAGCAAGGTAATCAGGGAAAAGCATTGAAAGTAGAGATGCAAGGAGGCATGGAAAACCAAATAGTTCCATGTGCCCAAGAAACTGGATGATGGGTAGGGAATGGGAAGAGGAATTAATACTTTTATATGGTGACTTTGTCATATCTGTGTACTAGGTTGTTTTGGTGGCAGTGTGGAGGACGGGCTTATGCATGCTGTTGAGAAAGAACTAGTTAGGAGAATGTAGAATTAACAAAAACAGCTATGACCTGGAGTAAGGCAGTGACTCAGAAATGGTGAAGATGAACTAGATTCAAGAAATATTTAAAAATTAAAGCCAAAGAACTTGGTGATTACGTGTCAGGACTATACATGAGGTTTAAAACAAGAAAGATTTGTTATCAAGAATGATTTCACATTTTCTGGATTGGTGAGCAGGAAAAGGATACTGGCATTAGTAAAAAAATAAAAAAAAATAAGTAAGTAAATAAGTAAGTAAGTAAATAAATAAATAAGGGGAGAGAGAATGAGGGAGAGAGGTGTAGGGAGTGTTGGGATTGTTTCCCATAAATGATTATCTACATTTGGACATGTTGGTTTTAGAGTTTTGTTTGGTCATACAAATGGACAAGTAGCTGGACCACAGAGTTCAGGAGATTGGTCAAATGACAGAGATTTGGGACTCATCTGTATAGAAGATATAGTCACAGATGAGATTATAGGTGTCCAAAAAAATAGGTAGATTTAGGACAAAGTAAAGGACCACAGCCAGCACTGAGAGAAGGAAGGAGGAGTTTGTGAAAGAAACTCTGGAAGAGAGATGAAGAGGAGTTTGGGGGAAAGAAGAGAGCAACATAGAAGCTGAGGGAAAGAAAGTTTGAGGAGGAAGGGAGAAGTGAACCAACAAAAGTGAAAGACAGTAGCCAGAGAAGGTAAGAACAGGTCTTGAACATTTAACAGCAAGATATTCTCGTGATCTTGATAAGAACAATATCAGATCAGTGGTTTGGGCAAAAGTGTAATTGCAGTAGTTTAAGGAATGCATCAGGAGCTGTTGAGGAAATTGAGAAAAGTTAAAGCACTATATTACCTCTAGTAGGTATAATAGTGACCCCTAAAGATGGCTACCTCTTAGTCTTTAGTACCTGTAAATGTTGCTTGCATTGCAGGTGCGAGTAAGTTAAGAATCTTAATTTAAGAGGTCGAAGAAATGAATCAAGGAGGTCAAAAGGTAAAATGAAAAAAAGGAATCTTGGGCGGGGGAGGGAATATAACCCTGAATTGTCTAGATGTGTCCAGTGTAATCACTGGGTCTTTATAAGGGAAAAAGGAGGACGGAGAGTCAAAAAAGAGATGTGATGTTGGGAGGAGAAGGCAAAAGCACTTGTTGAAGGAAAGGGACCGCCAGGCCAGTGAAGGAATGTGAGAAAGCTCTAGAAAAATGAATCCCGGGAGCCTCCAGAAGAAAGATGGTCCAGCCAACACCTGAATTTTAGCCAACATGAAAGCCATTTTGGACTTGGAACCTGTAGAACTTTAAGATAATAAATTAGTGTTGTGCTTAGTCACTAAGAGCAATAGGAAACTAATAATGTTATTCTTGGCTGTAGTAGAGGAGAGAAAAAAAGCACAGGAAACAAATTGTGTGTGTGTGTGTGTGTGTGTATTTAAAATCATCAGGGATCCTTGAGAGTACTCTTGTGAAAATTATGTAATATGGTAGGATGGTAGGATTCAAAGTTATTTATTGGGCTGTTTTAACTATATATAATTATATAAATAATATTCACTCTATATAATGATTTTACTCATCTCCTCCCATATAGGTTTGCCAAGGACTGAAGAAGAAGAGTTAACACCTATACTTCTGGGGTTTTTGATATGTGTGTACTTGTGTTGTCACATTTTTATACTCTTCTACAGTCAATTTTTTTATGTATGCAAATTCCTTTCCCATGTTAATTTTATGCATTTTAAGGAAATCTCTCTTCAGAGTGTTATTCGTAATAATAATGTGTTCCAGGTTTTTATTGTTGTTTTTTACTGGTAGAAAATAAGTTCTTGCAATTTAATGAGGACCCATGGCACTATTCAGACCTTCAAAATGAAATGAAAATTATTTGATTTTAATTTGCTATTGGTCTTGATAGTAATTCCAATTCCACAGCATAAGTAAGAAAGTAATAACTTGTATATTTCTCAATGTCTGTCAAAATGGCATAATAACCTGAGAATTGGCCTATCATAAAGAAGAGTTGAAGTGCTTGTAATCAATCAATAAAAGTTGATTAGATATAAATAATGGAACACAGTTCTCACTGTTCTCATATCCACTCATTAATTCAGACTTTTCTCATTATTATAGATTATAAACCATAATTAAAATTTATAAATATTTTAGATCAAATGAAATAATATTTGCCTCTAATAACTTTATGCAAATCATTCTATGCTAACCTAGTACATACCTTATTCCTCAGACTATTGAAGCTGAAGGTTAGTAACTCACACATTCACTCCATCTTACTATAAATGCAAGTCAAACTTATTCACAGTGATTAAAATAGAGATGTTAAGAGACAAGGCTAACCAAGCTTTCTGCATGTAGCTGCTGTGTTTAGAGTTGCTCAATTTGACTTGAGGTAGATTCAAAGCAATTCTAACAGTTGTGTAAAATTCTATTTTAAAGTCAAATTGGATTTTTTTTTCCCTCTAAACAACACTTTTTTCTGTGCAATACTTTCCTCCATGACTTCCTTAGTCTGTGCAGCTTCCAGTGCTGATCCCTTCATCGGAACTTCTCTTTCCCTCCATCTGCATTTATCTCAAACACAACTTCAAATTGACTATATTTTTTTTCTGACTTTTTCCTTGATTTTAAGGAGGAAAATTCATCCCCACTTCGTTTTGGACTTACCATTACAGCTTTTTGTCAAGTAATCGTACCATCCCTATTACAGAGTGGAAGCTTATAGATGGAAGGAATTTTTCATCTTATTAACTACATGCACAGTGCTCAGGGTGGGCTTTAAGCAGAGTAGACCATCTATGACTGAATGAAGAATGGGGTTTTACTCTCCCTTGGTAGGTTGCTGTATTTTAAAAAATGAATTATTAGCTATCTTCCAATAATTATTCTTATGGATTTCTCTCTTGATTAATAATGATCTTTATTTCTTCTTCAGAGTAACATGGCTTTAAAAAAATGCTTCACGAGAAATGGGTATAAAAAGGAGAAAACATAATTCAAATAAAAGCTATTCAGCTTTACTTTAAAATACCCAGATTTGCTTCCTAATTTACTTTGTATAAGGTTCACATTTCAGTGGAAATATGTGGTTTTATCAGAATTCATGGAATTGACTTTTAAAGTTTTAAAAATAAATAAATAAAAATAAAATAAATAAAATCTTTTAAAAAAAGTTATGCTAATGCTATAAAAATAATTTTGGAAAGTTTGTACTAAATCAGTGGTTCTCAAAGTGTAGTCCTCCAAATAGCAGTATCAGCATCACCTGGGAACCTGTCAGAAATGCAAATTGTCAGGCCCCATCCCATATCCCCAGAATCAGAAACTCTGGGGCTGGATGCCATTGTGTTTTAACAAGCCCTCCAGATGATTCTGACAAACACTACGGTTTGACAACCACCACATTAGATGTTTGCAACATTCACCAAAATAATCAATGCAAATATTTTTAACTGGATTCAAAATAAAAATGGGTAGTGAAACTTTAAAGATATTGTTAGGGGCTGAATTGTATCATCCAGATCCCAAAGTTGATAACTCTTTAGTATCTTCTAATGTGACTATGTTTGGAGAGAAGGCCTCTAATGAGATATTTAAGGTGAAATGAGATCACATGGGTAGGCCTGAAGCTAATAAAACTGGTGTCCTTGTAAGAAGAAACGTTTACGAAACAGACATGCGCGTCCCTATAGAAGGAAGACTGTGAAGAAGCAGTAAGAAGGCAGCCATCTGTGAGCCTTGGGGAGATGCCTCTGAAGATACCAAACATGCAGACTCTGGATTTTGGCAGCATTAACAAATCAAGGTAGGTATATATTTAAATCATTGAACTTTTTGAGTTAGATTTAAATCTATTCAAGGGGTCATTTCACTATTATGAACGGTTGCATGTTATTTTGCAAAGTTTATCTTCATGGAGAGCTCACAAATACTGTAATATTTTGGAAAAAATTATACAAGGCCTTATTTTCATTGTTTAATTATCTCCTAGGCTGTATAAGCCACAAGACTCAAAAGGAAGTTTAGAGCAGCGTTAGTAGTTCTTGGTTTGTTAATGTAGTTAGCTTTTTACTTTATTTTATCTAATTTTGAGGTTAAAGTTGATTTTCATACCACATCATCATTTTGGTTTAAGGTCTTCTTCTTCTTTTTTGTTTTTTCCAAGTAGCAATTATTTTGTTTAGAAAAACTTCATTGGAAAATATTCCATTTATCTTGTAAAAACTCCGTGTTTTTGTCAATTATTAGTACAAAGTATGTTAAAACTGCCTATGTTTTTTGCTTTTTTTTTTTGCTTGGTTTAAAAAAATACTAAACTCACACACCATTAATTGATTTGATACTATTATAGATTTAAGTGGTGTCTGTATTGAGTGAATTAGGCCTTAGGTGGATAGAGTTAATGCTCTCTATATGGCTGCTTGTTATGAGCCGTCCTCTGACATATATCTCATAATGGTTCCTGTTGATTGATCTAATTACATACACATGGTTTTATTGGAGCTTTGTGAATCTGGAGATACCCATGTTTGCTTAATGTTCTACAAGCACAATTCAATACCCTTTAGGCTTACCAGGATTGTTTCCATAATCCTTAATTGAGAAAAGTAAGCTTTGAGAATTTTGAAATACCCTGCCTAAATCAAGCTCCTGGGCCAGCAAATTTTCCCATTAACCTTTTTTTTTTTTTAAGGCAAGAATCTTTTTTAATACTCATAATCTATTTTTGTGTCATTTTAGAATTAAATATATTTAACTTTTGTGGGTATGCGTGCAAGTATCCTTGCATTATGTGTCTTGATTTTTAAATTTGAGGAATTAGTATTTTGCAAAACAAATATGCAAAATAAATTATATCATAGTAATCAGGGAATAGCACAGAAGTAGTCATATTTCAATGTAAGGCTAATAATCCTTAAATTCTACATTTTATGTGTGAAGATAAATACAGCAGGATTTTATTTTAATAAGTTTAAATTAGTTTAATTGAATAGTAGAAATCTGTGAATCTTAGTTGTTTCAGTTTTCTATAATCAATATCATTCTGATGTTTGAAACATGGAATAGTGTGTATGTTCTCTGACAGATCTTTTCTCTGCAGTTTTAGCTATTTTTACTTTTTTTCCTTTTATATGTTTTGAAGAATATTTCTGACAAATAAGACTGTTTTCTGCTGCAGTGTTTGCGAGGTTTGAGTATCATTTTTTAACAAATCCTTAGCACACTGAAGAGAAGACAAAGTTTTGAAATGTACTTCCATAGACCTATTAAATTTTTCTTGACTGAATTACTTTAATAACCAAAATTCTGCGAAACACAAACCAGCAAAAACAGTAATGCTGATGAAAGTTTCTCCCATAAATCTCCCTTCCACCTTCTTCCCCCCCCCAATCAGATAAACACGTGGTTAGCCCCAGTAAAAGACTCAAGGGCTGGCTGTGTTGGAGTTGAATAATGGTGGTGGTGGGGGCAGCACTGGCAGCCTTGGCGGGGGACAGCTACAAAAGGGGGGAAAAAATGAATGACTTGTTAAAAAAAAAAAGTTTTATAGAACATAATCATATTCTGGGGGCGCCTGGGTGGCTCAGGCGTTAAGCGTCTGCCTTCGGCTCAGGTCATGATTCTGGGATCCAGCCCTGCATCGGGCTCCCTGCTCAGCGGGAAGCCTGACTCTCCCTCTCCCACTCCCCTTGCTTGTGTTCCCTCTCTCACTGTGTCTCTCTCTGTCAAATAAATAAAATCTTAAAAAAAAAAAAAAAGAACGTAACCATATTCTTAAGCAGCCTGAGGAGTTTGCTTTCCTAGTACTTAATACCCTCAATTGGAGAAGACTTGTCTAGAAAACTTCGGGAACCTGAAATGGCAGTTAGTTCCTAGAGGAAAGGTGGCTGGGTTCATCTGAAGGTTAAGATCAATGGATGTTGATAGTTGCAGTATAACTTTCAGGAGTTAGCATTTCAAAAGGAAAGATAGTTTGATCAATGAAATGAAAGTTAAAAGATTTATGATTTAGAAAGGGTGAAAAAAATCAAACATGACCTGAGAATATTTAAGTTGGACTCCAGTGTCAAAATGCATAGTGTTCACTTAAGAACATCTCTTGTCTTAAAAAAGCCTTATGATTGATGCACACTTTGCTGTATACAATGCCTGAAGATATTTAGAAAGCCTTTATTATTAGGTACTACATTAAACACTTAATCCTCTTAGTTTTCACTCTCATGAGTTTCTATCTTTATCTTCATTTTACAGATGTGAAAACTGAGGTATAAAAAGATCGAGTAATTTGCTCATAGCAGATGGGTGGAGGCAGGAGTCAATCCTAGACATTATGATTAAATTTTTATCTCTAAGCAGTATTGCCTAATTGTGAAATAATTGAAGGCTTGAACATTAAGAAACTGGGACACATTTTCTTAACAAAAACCACACCAAACTAAACCCAAAACACTAAGAAATTGGTAGTGTCTAGTTCCACATGGAAAACAACAAAAAGATGCATTTCGACTTGGATCTTCATATTATGCTTTATGTACTAGTTCCCTCTTAACCATTTTGAGCATATAATACAATAAAGTTGAAATTTAAAAATTAAAATACTTCCTGTCTGTATTATCTAGTCTAAAGCACATGTTTCTCCAGTACCATTCAAAACCTTTTTATCTGGACAGTATTCTTAAAATTCTTGGCTTCTAATTCAGTACCCCCCCCCCCCCCCGTATTAACAAAAAACCCAAGAATCAGCCTTTAAATCTGTTGGTAATTTTCAATTTAAAATTTAGGCAGTGATGAAATTTTTGCCTAAATGTAATAGTCTACATAAAGATAGAGGAGAAAAATTGAAATAGCATGTATGTGGCTCTGCTTTAAGTCTGGATTAACAGTAGTTTTCTTGAAAACATTGGTTAAGTTAACAACATGAAAATGTAGTATGCAGCTGTAGTTAGTGAGTTTGCTTTCTTATGTGCATAATATGAGCTTGTAATGGAAGTAATGTCATATAGTATTTAACTCTGACATTTAGTGTTTGCCCTAGTAGATGGTCTTCCTTTTACTTAAGTGCCATTACTTATATGTAGTCCATTTTCATTGTATTTAGTCCCATTTTAGTAATAATGCTTGCATGATTTACCAGGCAAATGCAATCTTTGCCCTGAATGGCACAGTGCAAGAAAAAATGGAAGCTGTTAAGAGGCTGAATGGCAAAAAAGTATTATTGACCTATGCTGGCAGCCATGTGTTTCAATTATTTTCAAGAATCCATTTGTCAAATAAGTGAAGCGATGTGGGACGTCAAGTTCAAGCTGGGGTTAGTGCCTTTCTACATCTGATATGATGTATCTTCTGTAGCCATTTAATTGAATTACCCAATTTATTTTTCAAGCAACAATGCTCTACCAAGAGCCATGACATTAAACAATTAAATATGAGTTTAAAAGTCTGCATTTTGTGTAGTTCATCATTCCTCTGCAGCAGAAAGTGAGCCCAAGGGCCTGAGGATTTCTGATTTTTGGTAGAGTGTAAAAGCTTAGCTTCTAAGCTCAGTTAGGAATATCCTAACTGTCCCATGTGGAAACATTTTAGAAACACTTCACAATTACTATTTTTATCAGAATGGTGGTGGAACTATGTAGAATTGAACGGCAATTACTCACTTCCTTGAGAACCGACATTTTGTGTGGGCAAGCCAACTAGGTTGTGATCACTTTACCTAATTAATTTTCAATGAATTTGGTTAAGAATGTTTTTCTGTTGTAGTAGCTCCCTTTTGTGGATATAGAAGAGAAATCCTAGAAAAAAATTGCAAAAAAAAATTACGCATGGGAAAATGAAGTTAAGGAATACTTAAGTTTTCAAATAACTAAAATATTCTAGGGTGTTATCATTTATAAAGTTGTTGAAACTTTTATTGAAACAACGATTATAACTCTTGTGTTGGTGGGCGAGGGATGGAGGAAGAGAGACGGGGGAGAGAATTCAAAGCAAATGCATACTAGCTTTATATGAGATATGATTTTCTTTTTCCCATAATAGTTAATTTTTATATTTTACTGGGGTACCTTATGACAAGTGTTAAGAGCACTTTATTTTAGGTTTTCTTTTGTTAGACATACAGATAGGTTTTTGATCTGAGGAGAATAATTACTGAAACGCAGAGAACAGAAGCGACTTACTTTTTTTTTTTCAATTAACATTCAACAATTAAATTTTAATATGGTCAGGGAATTGTTCAGATCCTTTTGTATAGGGATACTGCACCTTTAATTATCTGCCCTCTGGTGCCAAGCCTTTTCTTTGAGTGCTTCCATAAAAGCTTATTGCAGCTAGTTATTGAGCAAATTAGTACTTGAGTTTTGGTGAAAAATGTCTTTATTAGTCCTAAAACCGGAGTCACTGTGCATTCCCAGAAGGCGTGATTTTGTTTGATGAATAAATCTAGTAATTATCCTGCTGTTAGGGCTGTACCGCAAATGTCATAAGCAGATAAACAGAGGGAGTAAGCCTTCCGTAAATTCTCTAATTATCTATGTTGGACTACTTATCGCCTGCAGATGATTTATGAGCATATTGATATATCCTTAAGTATGTTCATTTGAGTTCACAGATGCAAATAATTAAGGCACTAGTCATTTACAAAGGAGGCTTCAGGTCAGGGTCATTTCATTATAAAATTTCAGCCTGGCTTGTATTATAAAACAAGATATACATAGATACGATCAACTTGACCAGGATATTTCCTAAAAGACAATTAATTTTATTTTTCTCTCATGTAGATTTTATTCTCACCCATTATTTTCATAAAATAAGACAATTGCACCTTTCTGTATCATCTATTTTTATTAAGAAATATTGTCCGGTTTTTAGTGTATTTAAATTGCTTGGCAAAATAACTAGGAAAAAACATTGTTTATGTTATGAAATTTCCAAAATCTATTCTTCAAATACAGGTGTCTTTTCTTTTTGACTACTTGATAAAAAGTAACTGACTTCTCAAGCTGTAGAATATTTTATAAAGAATGTTTCATTCTTATATTGACTAGGAAATAAAATTTATAATTGTGTACAAAAATACTGTTAATAATTAAAGCTAATATACCTCTATATGATAGGAAAAAGAAGTTACTCTGAAGTTGAATGTAAGTATCTAATAAAAGTATTGACAATAATTATTGAACACATTCAATTACAATCTAAGATGAATGATCCTAAGATGATATCTTGGTACTTATAGAGCTGTGAGGTTTGGAAGAAAATACACCAATTAAAAGAATATGGAAAGTGTGGCTTTTTTTAATGTAAAAAAACGTTAAGCAAAAACAAATTGTTACTTTGGATATTATAGGAGTCAAAGAGCTCAATAGAATCACATGGATGGAATCATGGACTTGATTATTTGACTTATGTGCAAGGAATAAATATGTTTGTGGCTGAATCCTTGTTAAGGTATGGTTTAGCTACATAGTTCTTGAAGAAGGCTATGGATAGTATTCCCAAGGGATTTATTTCAGTTTTAGGTCAATGTAGTTCCTGTCCGATAAGAGCAAATTGGAAATTTAGGTATTAAAAAAATAGGAGTGACTCCATTAGTCTCAAACAGGGCTAGTGGCTTAAATCTCTGGAATCCATCCATTCTACACAGAACCGTTCATAAAACTGATCTGACTCTTGATATTGGAGGTTATTTCTGAGCAGAAGTGTTACTGGATGAAAATCAAGATTATTACCTTAGAATTTGGTTTAAAAAATATTCCTGCTTAATGTGTTAATTCACAAATCTATCATAAACATTTCTTACGTGCTCTTCCTTTTTTTTTTTTTTTTATCCCCCCTCTTCCAAACAATATTCACAGGTACCTTCACATCCTAGCCTACCCCCTCTACACTGTCTGTGTGTAACAGATTACATTTGCTTGCTTGGAATTCAGTGCATGAGACTTGGTATTCTTTCTCTTCCATTATGGAAAAAATGGCTAAGTATTTTAAAGTCTACTAAAAATAAAAATCCAGTAAAGCTTTTATTTCAACTGTCTATACAGATACCCTGAATACCAATCCACTTTCAGAAATGTCATACACAGAACTGCAGAAGTGCCTGTTATCATACAAATAGTTTATCACTAATAAGTGATAAAAACAAAGACTTAGAGTCTTGCAAAAACAAACAAAAACCATGTTTTATATTTCTAGCCGTTCTTTACAAACACTGACAGTTTGCTAAATATCAAATCTTTGAAAAATCCTTCTTGGCAAATTGTTTTTGCCGATTTTCCCTAAATTAGTTGAATTGCTGTTAACGATAGTTGAATATTATCAGGAAAACCACATATAAGTGTGTAGAGTACAAATTTTAAGTTAAATCCTAAATGGTAGTACCTTACAGAGTAAATTTTTACTCCAAATGTTACTTTAGCTTATGAAATTACACATCTAGAAAAAATAATTTAAAACAAATTAATGCACTTTATACTTTAAAATGAAGTTATTTACTCAAGATCATGTAGTTGGAACAAAATTAGAGTGTAATGTCTTTTTTTTTTTTTTAAGATTTTATTTATTTGACAGAGACATGGTGAGAGAGGGAACACAAGCAGGAGGAGTAAAACTGGTGAGAATAGACTTTCCCTCAATTTCAGAATTTTTTTACAGTTCAAATGACATTAAAACTAAATAAATGGACTAAAATTTTCTTATTTATTTATTTATTTATTTATTTATTTGAGAGAGAGAGAGAGAGAGAGAGCGAGAGCAGGAACACAAGCAGGGGGAGTGGGAGAGGGAGAAGCAGGCGGATTCCCGCAGAGCAGGGAGCCCGATGTGGGGCTCGATCCCAGGATCCTGAGATCATGACCTGAGCCGAAGGCAGACGCTTAACGACTGAGCCACCCAGGCGCCCTGGACTAAAATTTTCTATGGCTACTTTGTTTCATAACCTTCTGTTTCATCTCTCATTCTTAGATATGTTACCATAAGTCGAATTTCTAGGGCATAGCTGTTGGGAAATGGTTGATCTAGTCTAGTAAAGAAAATAAAATGAATCTGGTATTAAACAACTATTAAATTGTATTTTGGTTTTCATGTTGATACACAAAGTGCTTATTATATAACATAGCTTATATGTTATGTCTAAATGTGTGTCTACATAGCTATATATCAACTGATTTGAAAACTATATTTACTCCCTGTTACTAGTTCCTGATTAGCTTTATCCTTTTTGAGAAGATGAAGAGCGCAAAACACACACCACACACATACACACACATACACCCCCCCCCACACACACCATTACTGAACAATTGCAGTGTGCCTAAAATTGTGCTGAAATTGTGATGTTTCAGGTAATTGGAATTGGCTCAGACATCCTGGACACTAAAATTATATCATGAGCACTTAGTCTGAAGATGAGCTGTGCAGGACAATAATTCCATGGCTTGGATTGCAGCCATCACACTGCTGGGTAGCTGGAAGGCAGAGAAGGGTCCTGTAGATGTCAGGGAGATCTAAGGCAATTCTTTTTGGCTTTCTGAAGTTGACTTTGTGGTATTGGGGTCAGAATGTTTTCATCTCTTGACAAATCCTTTTTGGAAATAATTTAGTCCTCACTCTTAGCTTAAGAAGTTCCCCCAGATTGCTGAATTTTAGGTCTGATAGGTGCCTATTGTTAAATCAAAAAGAAAAGAAAAATAATAAAGTGTTGCTGAAAATGCTTGCATTATAAATTGGCATATACATGGCTATTTCATTTACTTTGTCTCTCTTAAAATACTGGAATACCCTTTTGTTTAATGTTGATGTCTGAAACTGGGATGCAGAGAGAAACAGGTAAATAGCAGTCTTTGTGGGCATTCAATCACTGTCAACAGCTTATTTTTGTAAGTAGTAACTTTACTTTCAAATTAAGCACAGTGGAGAACAAAATGTGCTAGAATTTAAATAGCAATATATCACTTGATGAGTGTTCATACATAAAATCCAATCCTATTGGACCTGTGATAGGACTATTAACTGACCTACAAGGATAAAAGCATAAAGGTAGATCTCTAATTCCCTTGCTCCCTGCCCAAGTGAACATTTTTCAAAAGCGCTCACTAGTTAGAATCATTGATTTTCCTCTTTGCTATTCTATGATTCTCACCAGGATTTGAGCTTATTCCTATTAGCAGGACTTCATTAAATCTCACCCTTTATCACCGAGGAAACATGCCCAGTAAGGAAGTAAATGGAAGTTCAAAAATACCACAAATCATGATTTGTAGGTTTTATAGTAATCTTCTCAGTTACATCTTACAAAATTGCCATAGTATTTTGATGTTAGATACATAACCTTTTTTCTAGTGATACTGTTTCTTTTCCTGCCATTGAAGACTTCTGTTTTCCTTTTTCAATGAAAACTTCACATAACCTCGCTGAAGAAGGCATAGGTGTGTATTTTATTTTGAATTTATATTTGGTAATAAGTAAAGGACCTCCCCCCCCCCTTGCAGCTCCTCATAACATCATGTCCTAAGCCTATAGAGAACCTACTAAATTGTCTGGAATGGAAGACCTTGCATTTTAGTTGAGAACACATTAACAGGTTGATACTGCACATAGAGGTGAGAAAAGGTACTTGGGAAGGATAGATAGGCAAGATGGGTAACTGTCTTTATCTTTGCTGATCTGGGCCATTATAAGCACCCCTTCACTTCTCCCTCTGACAGCAAAATCTTCTCTGATCTATTATTCTTCCTTCATTGCAACAAGAATGTTTTCCAAAGATACCGCGCAGTTTTCTCCAGTGATTAGCGATCTGTTCTGGGTTCCTGTTGCATAAGCAGGAACACATAATCTGGGCCACTGAATAGGTTTCAGGTGTCCATGGAACGCTATATGACTAAGTGATAAACTGTGGGTATACGTATAGATACGTACAGTTCTGAAAAGGGTCATTAGATATGGATCCACAAAATTAAACTACCACCACCCAACAAGATAAAACCCAAGCTTCTTATGGCCTGTATATGCAATTGTAAACTGGCCATATTTTACTTCTCAGCTCCTCTTCCTCCATCTCCCCATTAAATGAATTCTCTTCACAGGTACATGAAACTTCATATTTTTTCCCAAATAAGTGCACTCCTTTTTAAAAAAATGTCTTTATGCCTTTGTAGATACTGTTATATAACATTTCTGTGTGTGATGATAAATCAGATACGTCCTAGAAGAAGTTCCAGGAGTATTTGCCAGTAGATTTTCCCTGTTTGATAGTTTTTCTTTTTCCATGTGTAATGTTGAATCCTCTATAATTATATGATAGAGTCTATCTTGATTTTTCTGATGAGGGGCTAGTGCTTCTTAGTTAAAAAAAAAAAAAAACCCACAACTTTAGCACTTCGCATAGTACCTTTTCTGATGCATAAAAGTTGCTGAATATAAGTTAGGTGCATGAATTAATGGAAAAGAAATCTGAAGGCTATATCTTAATAAAACCCACAATTATGACATTAATTCTAGTGAGGGGAATTTTTAGTGAGGGGAATGTATTTTAGGGAAATAAGTTCTTGAGTTTACAAATATGAGCCCCAGCTTAATTCAGAGTATGTTAGAAGTTTTTGGGGAAGAATGATAACCATCAATAAACTGTTGGAGGGTACAGACTTCCAGTTACAAAATAAGTCATGGGGATGAAAAGTACAACATATGGAATATAGTCAATAATATTGTAATACACTGAGAGTGGTAAATATTTTGCAATGTATATAATTTTTGAATCCTTATGTTTTTGTGAAACTAACATGTCAGCTATGGGGGGTACCTGGGTGGCTCAGTTGGTTAAGTGTCTGCCTCTGGCTCGGGTCATGATTCCAGGGTCCTGGGATGGAGCCCCGCATCGGGCTCCTGGCTTGACAGGGAGCCTGCTTCTCCCTCTGCCTGCTGCTCCCCCTGCTTATGCGTGCTCTTGCACACTCTCTCTCTGTCAAAATCTAAAAAATCTTTAAAAAAATAAAATGTCAACTATGCTTCAGTTAAAAATTTAAATATGAGAGGGGCACCTGGATGGCTCAGTTGGTTAAGTATCCGACTCTTGATTTTGGCTCCATTCATGATCTCAGGGTAGAGCAGTGGAGCTCTGTGTCAGGCTCTGTGCTCAGTGCAGTGTCTGCTTAAGATCCTCTCCCTCTCCCCCTGCTGGCACACGTGCACTCTCTCACTCTCAAAAAAAATTTATGAGAGAATGAGAATTATTCATTGCTTAGATTCTGTACAATTTGTTTTACTCCCCTTTCATTCTACAAATAGATCTTAGTAAAGACACCATATACTAAGTGCTAAAGAGAATACTTTTTTGAAATTTATTCATAAGTTATTCGAAAACCAATAAAGAAGGTAACTGTCATATATGATAATAAGGAATTTTTCCTGGGGTAAAACTATGAAACTGATGAGGTTAGCACAGTGCCTAGACTTTTACATGGAAGAATCATTTGGATCTAGTGACAGTCTGAAGATGATATCAGTGTGGAAATCAGCTATGCTGTTTGTAGTATTAAGAATGGAGAAATTACAAGTAAAGAAACTGAGGCTTTGAAAAACTGAAAACCTTGCTCCAAATCATACAGCTAGAAAGAGACAGGGGAAGACTTCCATATTTTCAGCTGGTACCATTATATTGTTTTTCTCTTAGGCTATTAGATGACATTTTCACAACTTCATTTTTTCTTATGATTTTGATATTTTAATAATTTATGTTGACTTCTATCTTGATATATTATTATTATTATTTTTTAAAGATTTTATTTATTTATTTGAGAGACAGAGAGAGAGCACATGGGGGGGGGGTCAGAGGGAGAAGCAGACTCCCTGCTGAGCAAGGAGCCCGACGCGGGACTCGATCCCGGGACTCCAGGATCATGACCTGAGCTGAAGGCAGTTGCTCAACCAACTGAGCCACCCAGGCGCCCTATCTTGATATATTATTAAAGATTGTGAACAACCCTTCAGAAAAACAGTATGGAAGTATATCTGTTCTCTTGCAGTGCTGAGAGTATATTCTCTTGAATTGCTGAGAGCTTGTTCTCAACTAAAATATGTTTTCATTTGCATAGTTTTCTTATAATTACAATTTAAAAACAGAACTGTATATTCCATCTTAACTGATATTTAAACTATTTTTAAAGTCATTTTAATATTCTCCCCAATTCTGTTTCTTTTTTGAGCTCAATATTTGTAATTCTCTATAATTTTTGTTGGGTGGCATTTTAACATGGAATAGTTAACTTTTTCTTGATAACATTTTGATTTGTGCAATCAATCTGTACATTTGAGATCATTCTTATTCCAAAATTTTTAGGACTAATTATGATATGTGTGTGTGTGTGTGTGTGTGTGTGTGTAAGTGTTTGGAGTTAATAAGCTTAGATACTAGGGGGGGAAACAGTGGAAAGATTATACCACAGATAATTAATAAAAATCAATTAGTTTGTTAATGAGTACTCTGTCAGTACCCAAGGTGGCAGAAACCAGCTGGGGGAAAGAAATCAGGATCCCTGAATAGGACATTTAGAATGCCTGAGTCCTGCTGAGAATTCAAGAGGAAATAACTAGAAGAGCACTACTTGGGTTAAAACTAGCTAAATTTCCTCTTGAGATTGCAATTCCTCTAGCTAATAAATCTACTAAAAAAGTGATTCACCTTTAGTGTATGCCATAAAACATTTTCTGAGGCCTTAAGTACATTGCTCACTGCCCTGTATTAAAAACAAACCCATAGTTGTAAATGTCAATGACTAGGAATATTAGAGCCCTTGCATCTTTCTTATGTTAGTAGAAAAGCTGGAAGCACCCATTACCTCTTCTATGACTTTTTACATTGTATTTATATAAATGGCAAAAGTCAAACATGAGCTGACAGGGAAATACAAAATTTGTCTTCCAGTGGTCCTTGAATGAAAAAGCAGAAAATTCCAAAGATAACAATTGACCTTCATAGAAAGTTTTTCAAACTAACTCATTGTTTCCATTGTTAATTATATTTAAGATTATTTCTTCTCCATCATATATAATTATAGATTATGGGAGTAATACAGAAGAGATAATTCACATGAAAACAATTCCATTTGATAAGTCTTCTATAAGAATTTAAGAAGAAAAAAATGTATTCCAGTAGGGTCATAGTATTTATATATATTTGTATATATAGATTTGTTGTATATACAGGTTTCCAGTAATGAAAGTAAATATGACTGCTAATGGATCTCTTTTGGATAAAGGATAAATTCTCAAAGACGTTTTCAGTATTGGTTACTCTTGCAGCAAAAATGTTCCAAAATCTGTGAGGTGAATGGAATACGATAAATAAAAATTTCTATTGAAAAATTTTACCTAATAACTTCCTCTCAATATGAGTTAGAGTCCTATGGGTAAAAGATCATTGGTTTGACTTACTCAACTAGTTAGCTTTCATAGATAACATGTTCCCTTAATTACTAGCACAATTTCTTTGTAGTGAAATGAGAGATCACACATTAGTAGGATAGAAAATTGACTGAATACAAATAAATGACTTGTGTAATCTGACTATTTTTAGTTAAAAAATTATCCATCAAATAAATGTTGCTACAGTTCTCATTATAATGTGTACAACTGTGTGCTTGAAAATCACATGTGTACAAGGAGCAAAAGTGATACCTACACTGATTATAGTTTTCTTTTTAGAGCTCTCTTAATAACAAGAAATTTCTTCCTTTTCCTCTAGTACATTTTTAATTTCCTAGGAGGCAGCAGTAATAGTCTCAGTTCCATGACCTTACATTTTCTTTAATGCATGGGACTTTTCAAATGTTCTGGCTTCTGGGTACATATAAAATACAATTATGCTTTATTTCAAAATACATTGAAAAATGAACACATCTATATTCATTTTAGGAATATAGAGATATTCACACACAAATGAGGAATTCATCTGTGAATACATGAATTTTTAGAGCACATACGTTGTTAAATTTATCATTTTCTCTTTAACCTTTGCTATTCCATCAAGAAATTGAATAACATTCTTCATACTCATTAACAAGTTGTATGATTTTTGGTTTCAGTAGCTAAACAGAGGCTTTTTTTTTTTTTTTTTGAGGCCTTTTCTTAGTTCTTGAAAGTCATGTGAACCCAAAGACGCAAACTGGCCTTACCTGTGGAATGGTGGAAGTCACCATCTAACTCGTTCGGAAGTACATGGCCCCATGAGAAACTGGCAAAGTTACTTCAACCTTATCCCAGGATTAACATTTAATACAGAAAATTAAAATTATAGCTTCTGGAATGCATTTCAATTTTAGTTCCTAAGTACCAGAAAATTTGACATAGGCAGTATCTGATTTTAGACTTTCTTTTGAAAGGTGAGGAAATTGAGGTCCTAAGTTACTTACTGGTAGATGTGTGATTGAGCCAATGGGCTCTGAAATAGGAATGTTGAGGTTTAAGTGCCTGCTCTGTTACGGAATACTTGGACAAACATTAACCTCGTTGTATTTTGGCTAGTTCATCTGAAAATAAGGATGACAATAATGACTATCTCAGATAGTTGCTGTGTTGATTAAGAAAAATAATTTTTTAAAGGATTTGTGACAATGTATAATACATAGTGCCATATAAGTGTTGGCAAAATAAATAATTTAATCATGTTCATGCAGTCACAACATATAAATCCTTCCTTTGAAAGATTGCCAATCAGTGAAGCTGCTAGAGGTAAACATTAATGTTGCCACAGGAAATTATTTAAAAAAAAAAGTTTCTGCCCTCAAAGAGTCAAATCATGGTTGAAGAGATAAAAACACATGTAAATAAGTAAAATAGAATGTGATTGGTGTTGGTAAAGCTATGAATTTTGACTTAAAGGAAAGCCTCACAAAGGAATTTCAGTAGAGCTTGAAGTATTAATAGAAATAATTCTAGTGAAGGAAGAGGAAACTACATCTTCAGTACAAACAGAAAGACTGGATGAAAGGGCTGCTTCTTGAGCTCTGCTTTCACACTTTCTCACTCAGGGACCTGGTTAGAGCAGCCCAGTGTGGGACATTGACCTTATACTGCAAAAATAAAGAGCAAGAAGGTGAGCCAAACCATGCAATCACACTTAAAGCTTCTGTTGAGATGTGGCATGAGTAACACACCCACGTGCATGAACCAAAGGAAGTCACCTGGCCAAGCCCAATATTGCTGAGGTAGGCATCAATATTTAAGAGTACTATGTATTTTTTAAGACACTAGAGGTCCTATGACAATGAGCAGGGATTACAATTTCCCTGTGGGAAGAAAGTGAATGAATAATTAGAAATAATATAAATTATCATAGGTATTTAGGGAATTACGGAAAATTTATTGTGGTTGGAGCGCAGACTATAAACTGTGTTGAATAGGAAGAGATAAAGTAAAAAGGATAAATACTACCAGATTGTGGAATATCTCTTGTATCTTTTTAAAAATTTAAATTCAATTAATTAACATATAGTGTATTCGTAGTTTCAGAGGTAGAGTTCAGTGATTCGTCAGTCTTACATAACACCCAGTGCTCATTATATCACATGCCCTCCTTAATGTCCATCACCCAGTTACCCCATCCCCCCACCCCAGCCCTCCAACAACCCTCAATTTGTTTCCTACGATTAAGAGTCTCTTATGGTGTGGGCGCCTGGGTGGCTCAGTTGGTTAAGCGACTGCCTTCGGCTCAGGTCATGATCCTGGAGTCCCGGGATCGAGTCCCGCATCGGGCTACCTGCTCGGCAGGGAGTCTGCTTCTCCCTCTCCTGCTCCCCACTCTTGTGCTCTCTCTCTCACTCTCTCTCTCAAATAAATAAATAAAATCTTAAAAAAAAAAAAAAGTCTCTTATGATGTGTGTGTGTGTGTCTCTCTCTCTCTGATTTTGTCTTATTTTCCCTCCCATCCTCTATGATCCTCTGTTTTGTTTCTTAAATTCCACATATCAGTGAGATCATATGATAATTATCTTTCTCTGATTGACTTCTTTCTCTAAGCATAATATCCTCTAGTTCCGTCCACATCATTGCAATTAACAAGATTTTTTTTTTGATAGCCAAGTAGTATTACATTGTATGTATATACCATATCTTCTTTATACATTCATCTGTCAATGGACATCAGGACTCTTTGGCTATTACTGACATTGCTCCTATAAACATTGGAGGAGGTGTCCCTTCAGATCACTACATTTGTATCTTTGGGGTAAATATCCAGTACTGCAATTGCTGGATCATAGGGTCATTCTATTTTCAAATTTTGAGGAACCTCCATACTGTTTTCCAGAGTGGCTGCACCAGCTTATATTCCCACCAACAGTGTAGGAGGGTTCCCCTTTCTCCGCATCCTCGCCAACATCTGTCGTTTCCTGACTTGTTAATTTTTCCATTCTGACTGGTGTGAGGTGGTATCTCATTGTAGTTTTGATTTGGATTTCCCTGATGTCAAGTGATGTGGAGCATTTTTTCATGTGTTGGCCATTTGGATGCCTCCTTTGGAGAAGTGTCTGTTCATGTCTTCTGCCCATTTCCTGACTGGATTATTCGTTCTTTGGGTGTTGAGTTTGATAAGTTCTTTATAGATTTTGGATACTAGCCCTTTATCTGATATGTCCTTTGCAAGTATCTCCCATTCCATAGGTTGCCTTTTGGTTTTATCCACTGTTTCCTTTGCTGTGCAGAAGCTTTTTATCTTGATGAAGTCCCAATAGTTCATTTTGCCTTTGTTTCCCTTGCCTTTGGAGACCTGTCTAGCAAGGAGTTGCTGTGGCCGAGGTAAAAAATGTTGCTGCCTGTGTTCTCCTCTAGGATTTTGATGAATTCCCATCTTACATTTAGGTCTTTCATCCATTTTGAGTCTATTTTTGTGTATGGTGTAAGAAAATAGTCCAGTTTCATTCTTCTGCATGTGGCTGTCCAATTTTCCCAGCCCCATTTTTTGAAGAGACTGTCCTTTTTCCACTGGATATTCTTTCCTGCTTTGTCAAAGATTAGTTGACTATAGAGTTCTGGGTTCTCAATTCTGTTCCCTTGATCTGTGTGTCTGTTTTTGTGCCAGTACCATACTGTTTTGGTGATTACAGCACTGTAATAGAGCTTGAAGTCTGGCATTGTGATGCCACCAGCTTTGGTTTTCTTTTTCAACATTCCTTTGGCTATTCAGGGTCTTTTCTGGTTTCACACAGAGTATCTCCCATATTTTGCTAAAAACTTTTTGACTTTCCCATGATCAGAAATTGGAATAATAAAATATGATGAAATCAGGGAGGGAGACAAACCATTAGAGACTCTTAATCATAGGAAAAAAACTGAGGGTTGCTGGGTGGGAGGGAGGTGGGAAGATTGGGTAACTGGGTGATGGGCATTAAGGAGGGCATATGATGAAATGAGCCCTGGGTGTTATATGCAATTGACGAATAATTGAACTGTACATCTGAAACTAATGATACACTACACGTTAATTGAATTTAAAATAAGATAAGAAAAATAAACTGATATTTAGAAATAGCCTGTCTAAAGAGGGGGAAGACCTGTACAAGGTGAAAATGGAGGCATGAAGGGCTGAGAGATCATGGTGGTGGGAAGGAGCTTACAAAATTCAGAGTGTCTGGAAAAGGCAGAATTGATAGACCCAGACCAGTTGTGGAAGGTGAAAAGTAAGAATTTTGAGGGGAAAACAATAAAATTACAAGGATTCCAGCTTGTACAGCTAAATAATGAGATTGAATGAGCCAAGAGGTAAGGGGGAAAAATCAGTCATTACTGGCAAAGAACAGGAGTGGGATTATTCTGTCAAGGTCTGGGTGTAGACAAGATGAAGGGAGGCTTCAGAGAATGCCACTTCTGAGCTGACTTCACAGAGAACTGAGTGGCTGCAGTGAAGGATGTTGCAGGCAAAGGGAACAATGTATGGCAACACAGATAGCATTAAAAAGCATGCCATGTTCTGAAATGTCAAGATAGTTAGGACCACAAAAATGATAGTTAAAATCAAAGAAGAAAGTCATGAAATAGTGAAATATACTTGAGTCTCAGGGTTCGAGTACATTCTCTTAGTCTTTCATCTCTGAGTAGAAGAATACGTGCAAACTGAGAATGACATAACTGGATAAAAAGAACAAGGTATAAAAAGTCTTTACTAATGGGTTAATCTCAAGGTTAAAGGCCAACTAAAAATCAAATTTGATTCATAAAATGAATTATGAAAATGACAAATGGAAGGAAATACATAAATTTGAAACAACCGTTTCTAATGTCTGAACATAAATCTCTGGATATTGATGTTAGTTTTGCTTTAAAAAATATTTTTAGGAAAGTAGAAACTGTCATACATAGAAATAGATAACAATAATTAGTGCTGGGTCTCTGTCTTAAGTTAGCTTTCTTGATGATATGGATCATTTCATGTTCAGTTTAGTTGCTATAACCAGAGTCAATATTAGTACTGTAAATATCACATGCTATATTCATATAATGCTAATGGAAGAAGTAGAATAAAATTTTATAAAGGAAATATTGCTATAATAGATTTTAAAAGGAGGCCAGCTCGCTAATTTGGATGGAAATGAGTAGGTCAGCAAAATCCTAATGAATTTACAACAATCCAGAGTTAGATTCTCAGCTTTAGACTTCCAGAAATTCAATTTGAAAAATTACCCAATACATTTTCGAGGTGTGACTCAAGTTTGGTTGTGAGAAACCACATTCATAAAACACTAAATTATAAACCATAGTGTTCATTTACTAACCAAATACTAGTTATTTACATAAGGTGCTCCTTTTTGTTCAAAACTACATAGAAGAAAATTGACATGAGAGAATACCATGTGCTTTGCATCTAAGTGAAGGAAATAAGTGACTTGGAATATCTGTCAAACTAGGTGAACTGGACAAAATAGCATTCTGTAGTCTAAAGATAAATTTTATCTATATGCCCACTATAGACTGAATTCCTAAGTCCCGTTCCTACTGCAGTGACTCCGGAGTTCCGGGGGTGGGAATAGTAATCTAACAACGGTGTTTCTGATTCTCATGAAGTAAGTTTTGGAAACATTGACATGATGAATGAACACCTGATCCTTAAGTCTCCTTTTCTAATAAGGCGCATGAAGATTTCTGACAACTGTTACTGGGTTGCTGAAGTTACATCAATTATAGCTCATTCCTGAGAATAGTTCTTAGCTGCTTAATTTATCTAAGAATTAAGTATTACTCTTCATTGATAGAAACTTGGACTCTTTAGTACCATGTTCATGTACCATGTATTACTATGTTGTGAGGACAATTGGTCTCACTTATTTTGGGTGGATACGAACCACTTACATGCTAAAGGTTAATTTTGTCTGACCTGTGCCTAAGTGCAGGCTATATTTCGTTATAGTTGGCTGTTAATACTGCATATCTACAATAATATGCCAATGGGCATATTTCAAAATTCAGAATAATTCAGGATCAAAAAAAACCAATGTAGGCTATACATTATCATATACTAAATGTCGTTGGAGCTATGCTCCATAATTACTGGAAAAAAGTGTGTGTGGGAGATGTGCATGTGTGTACCTTCCTATTGTTGGTTCAGATTAAGTTCTTACAAGGGAGTCTGCTGTGTCAAACCTCAGGAAGATAATCTTTTACGTGTTGAGTCTTGTTCGTTTGTAGGTTTGTTGATTGGGTTTTGACTTTGGGTAATAGCTGACCGATTCAGATTGTAGTTTTATATAATAATGGCAATGAGAAGGATAAGAGAAGTGAAATGAATGGATGCCTTCATGTTTTATTTTCTTTCTTTATTTTTTATTATGTTAATCACCATACATTACATCATTAGTTTTTGATGTAGTGATCCACGATCCATTGTTTTCGTATAACACCCAGTGCTCCATGCAGAACGTGCCCTCTTTAATACCCATCATCAGGCTAACCCATCCTCCCACCCCCCTCCCCTCTAGAACCCTCAGTTTGTTTCTCAGAGTCTATAGTCTCTCATGGTTCATTAGATGTTAAAAAAAGAAAAAGAAGAAGAAGATAGCAGGAAGGGAAAAATGAAGGTGGGGAAATCGGAGGGGGCCTTCATGTTTTAAAAGCTTTTTTCACTTATTTGTTAAACAGATAGTTGAATCCCTACCCCTACTTTGTGTCAGGTATTAGGATTATATGTGAAGATGATTGGCCACAACCTTGTTTTTAATATTGATGTGATATGAATTTGTGTAAGTTGAAGACCTATCCCCTTAGTATGTGAGAAAATACAGCTATATCTCACTTGGGAGGTCCATTTTGTGGTATGTCTTTACAAGTTTGATCAGGATTAATGAGCTGAGACTTTTCCTGGAGATTTTTTCCCTTACTTTCAAAGAGACGGGGGAAGCCCAAGGGCCCTGTCTCCTGTGCCAATAACAAGAACAGTAGCAGGTTTTGCTGAAATTGATTATGAATGTCTCCAGCTACTGGCAAAGCAGAAGTACAGCCTGTCCATATCCTTGTGAGGATAGAGTAGAAATTAAAATGAAAACAGGACATGGCAAAGGTAAAGTGAAAGATTTTGCTATTAGGCTAGTGCTTTGATCATAAAGATTCAAACATATCTATCACCCTACATCTGTGAGAATGTATTAAAAGGTTAATGAAGTTTGGTACCTTTTTGGACTTAAAACTAAATTGTCGGGTCAGCAAACATGAAGAATTTTTTGTACTGTAGACTCTCCTAGGAAATTCTTTGGAGGGAAACTGAGATGCCTTTACGAGTTATTCCAGAACATACAGTATCTTAAAACTGTTCTATCCAATTTCAAGGCTGTTTCAAAGGAACTATGTAGAGCTAATCCTGTTTAAAAAGAAATTGGGAAGGCTCAAGGGAATCCCTAATGTGAGAAATCAGGACAATACAGTACTGTGATTTATATACAATTTATAGACCTTTGAATGCAATAGTCACCATTTTAATAATTTGAGAAAGACAACTGCTCCACAGCCGTCTGTAGCGTAAGGTTCCCATCATAAGACTGCATATAATAGTGACACTGCCAAGGGTTAAACGAGCAGAGCTCGAAGTATTATTTTTTTTTAAAAATTGAAAGGTTGTGGCAGTAATAAAAAGGTTGAATGGTAATGCCTCTAATTGAACAGTAAGGCCTCTTCCCTATTAAGTCACTCTTTCATCTGTCTTTTTAATTATTTCATTATCATTTTGTACTGCAGTTCACAATGAAATGACCATTTGTGTTTAAGTGAAAGCTAATTATTAGGACTGAATTATTGTGCAGTTTATTGATCCCAATGGTGGATTAAGGGCTTTAAGTTCGTCTAGACAGAATAGTTAGCAAAATGACAAAAGGAAACATATAAGGCCCTTGGGAAGAATCCCTATGCTCCATAAGCAATTAATGCCTGCCAGGTAATGGAATTTAAGTTTATACTAAATCCAGCAGAGCTTTGACATTTCAACTGCCTTATAAACACATTAGTCTAATGAATTAAGACTTATGAATTGTGTTTAGACACAAGTAGGAATAGTAAGTCCAGGATATTTTTAGCTATCCATTGATTGAATGAAAAATAGATAATTTTCTTCTGAATTTGATGAAAAATGAAATGTGTTCTTCTTTGTATTTATCTCTGTTCATTTTGTTCTCTATTGATGGATGTGTATTAACAATTTCCATTTCCTGGAGAACACTGATCTCCCTTATGGATGTGAAAAGTATGCAGTGATAAACCAAGAAAAGAAAAAAAAAAAATATATATATATAGAACTGCTGAGTAAGAACCCAAATAGCCCATTCATCTCAGTCCAGTGCTGTACATTTTTTAAAGCAATCTGTCATTATGGTGATGAGCAAGACCCAGTCTGAGCTAATGATACAACCCATTGCTGTTATTTATAAGAGTATATCCTAGAGTGGACTTGGAGATCTTAGTCAGTCTTTCAGTTATGTGACTTTTTTCCTGAAGTGCTGTATTCAAAGCTCTATTTTTTTTTAAGATTTTATTTATTTGAGAGAGAGAGACACAGCGAGAGAGGGAACACAAGCAGGGGGAGTGGGAGAGGGAGAAGCAGGCTTCCCGCGGAGCAGGGAGCCTGATGTGGGGCTCGATCCCAGGACCCTGGGATCATGACCTGAGCCGAAGGCAGACGCCCAATGACTGAGCCACCCAGGAGCCCCTTCGAAGCTCTATTGACAACATGACATAAATAAAGTTTTTGGAAAAATGGCTAAACTCTTCTGATATCAATAAAGCTTTTGGAAGCAACTCCAGGAAATAATTACAAAGCAATTAAGATCAAGGTGGTATTACGGAGTGACAAAATTATTTCTCTTTCCCATCTTCATTTTCAGCCTTCCCCCCCCACCCCAAACCTATTTTAGTGTACCAGGCATGATTATTTAAGAGTCAAGTAACAGATATTTAAGTTATATGTAACAAAAATCTGGTATATTTTACCTGCCGAGACTTTTCTGAATTGAAGTCTGTTTTCACTGTGAAAATCTTGTACATGTTAAGAGTCTTCTGTGTGTCTTAAAAACACATATATCATGTCAAGGGCTATTCAGTGAAGAGGCACCCATACCAGCTAGCCAGAGGCACAGTTTAAATATTAAAGTATATTTATACAAAATATATTTTAGTTGCTCGTGTAAGTTTGAATTAAATTGAAGACATTCATATGCACAAGATAAAATCTATTTAGCAATTGCAAAAATGCACCATTATATTTATGCACAATTTTATTGCTTGCATTTGACAGTGGCAAAGTAGCTGGTTTAATAAGCAAGCATAAGTTTTTATAGCAATGGTTATGGACTTTTATGGTATTTAAACTAGATTAATCAGTGAAGTATGATAAAGTTGAGGGATTAAACAGGCTGTGTGCACTTAAATATAAAACACTAATGGGGAAATCTTGCACGAGGCAATATTTGTTATTATGAAAATATAATAAAAGGATAATTGGTGGGGTTCTTTCTAGGAAAAAGATGGGTTTTCTCAGCTTAAGAAGTCAAATTAATGCCTAGGGAAATAGGGCATCCTTCTTATATGTAGACATGGTGCCACCTACATGAGAGTCATTTGATTTTTAAAACCTAAAATAAAACTTATGCCTTACATTATGCCACGATATAGCTGAATTAAAAATATCCTAGAGAAAAACATTCTGAACATTTTCCTAATTTTATCTTTGTAAAATTGCATACATGCCCCTGGATATGCATATTCAAATGTTGATTTGCAATACATTTGCAAGATTGGAAGACTTTGTGCTCTGTTTTGAAGGAAAAAATGCTCATAATGAACCACGTTAGAAAATATTTTTCAGAATGTTTGAAGTTTGAATACCTCAAATATATTGTTGGGGGTTAGAAGTAAAAGTTCAAATAGCATTAATTCACTTAAAAATCTTTTTGAGAATCTTACCTGTGGTAGGTGTATACTATTCAAAGTCAAATAGGATATGCTCTCTAAATCTAAGAACACAAACACTTGTATTAGTTATCCATTACTGCATAACAAGTTATCCTAAAACTTAAAAGTCGAAAATGACAAATATTTATTACCTCATAGTTCCTGTGGGTCATGAATCTGGGAAGAGCTTAGCTGGGTTTCTCTGGCTCAAGGAGGTTCTTGAAGTTTTTCTCAAGCTGCCAAGAGGGGCTAGAGTCTGACTTAAAGCATTGTAGTCTTTCTCCAAACTCATGTGGCTACTGGCAAAGTCCACTTTCTTGCCAGCTGTTGACCATGGAACTGCCTCAGTTCCTTGCTACATGGGCCTTTTTTTTTTTAAACCTAATATCAGAGGGGCGCCTGGGTGGCTCAGTTGGTTGAGCGACTGCCTTCGGCTCAGGTCATGATCCTGGAGTCCCGGGATCGAGTCCCGCATCGGGCTCCCTGCTCGGCGGGGAGTCTGCTTCTCCCTCTGACCCTCCCCCCTCTCATGTGCTCTCTCTCTCTCTCATTCTCTCTCTTAAAACAAACAAACAAACAAAAAAAAAAACAAAAAAAAAAACCACCTAATATCAGAAGTAATGTTCCATTACTTCTGCTGTAATACTTAGTCAGAAATGAATGGGTTTGTCCAACATATTCAGAGGAGAGGATTGACAAGGTATGCACACCAGGAGGTGGGGATCATCGTGGTCCATCTTAGAGGCTTCCTAAAACAAAGCTAATGGCCTAGCCAAAGACACAGCCAACTGTTAAAGTAGAATGTTGTGTCACAATAAAAGGGTGCATAGCGAGCATTCACAGGAAAGATATCAACAGACTGAATGTTCTAGCTAGGCTTACACGTGGAAAAGATGATCACAAAGAGTTTAGAAGGACTAGTGGCCTACAGCATATATGGGAGTGGTGGAAAATTGCATCTCAGGTAGAGGGATATATAAGAGAGCTTGCAAGTAAACTACAAGTGATGGTTGCAGCTAGAATACAGTCATTGATATGAGGAAGGGTGGGAAGTTAGCCTACTATAAGTAGGTAGTAGTCAAGAATGTTATATGCTAAGCTTTGTATTTGAAATTTATTCTTAAAATCAGGGAAGGCTTTTATAATCATAGGCCTGGGATCAGTTTCACTGTGGCATGTAAAGAATAGATTCAAGACCTAAGAACTGGTTAAGAGACTTTGTGGTTATAGAGGGACACAAAAACTTGAATACAGGCTCAGCGGTAGTGAGAATGGCAAGAATGACATGAAACCGTAGCTAGTAGAAAGGTATATAAAAGCTACAGTATGAATTGTATATGAGGCAGTAAAAGGGAAATCAATAAAATCTGGAATAAGGCATAGTGAGTGATACGCTATGTTCAGAGAAAGGATTTAAGTTTTTGCAAAAGGAAGCAAAATTGTTCTTACTTGCTGTGATGGTTAGTTAATGTAGTTATCATAACTTAGGGCTTGGACATCTAAGAAGAGGAGGCTGATTATTACAAAAAGTCATGAAAGGACTCTGGTACAATAAATTTTATTAGAGATAAGACTCTATTAAGAGTAAGTTACCAGATGATGGATAATTGGTATGATGTATACTCATATTCCAAGAAAGTGCAAACTCTAGATGCATTCTGTGTTACTTACATGCCTTCATTTTTATCAATTTGTTCTTAGGAGAATTACATTAATGTTAGCAAACTTCATAATGTGGGCATAAGAAAATGTGTAAGAATGAGACAGGATTCCAAAGACATTAGCCTTGCACTTACCACTTCCTTAGGTTCTCCAAATCCAAAAATAACAAATAATAAAACTTGCAGACAATTAATGAATTCATTGTTAAAATGTACCTGTCAAGTATTTCTTGATCTTAAGTGATGCCTGTAATGGAGTGAAAGCAAAGGGATAGGTTGTTGTTATAGATAAAGATAATAACATTGACCTCAAATCTTAATTTCTTCTTAAGAACTGAAATGATACCCATTGTTCAGTATACTTCGTAGAGTATTTTGGCACTTTACTAAGACCCTTTCTTAAGAAATACGTAGTACATGAGCCTCAAAAATGATGAGCTATCTTTCTATAGAAAATACTGTAAGTGATGGCCCTGTTTCAAACCAGAACTGTTGCACCTTGGGTTTTGAAGTATGTTATATCATTGAGTCAGCTTTTTAAAATGCGTATAAAAATGATACGCACATTAAGAAGCTCAGATGAACAATGAACCTAGTAATTATCTGAAAACTTACATGGAATTCACTAGGTCTTTAATCACAGCATAAAGAAAAAAATTAAAGATATATATATGTAATATTAAACATTGACACATCAGGAAAAACTAACACTTTGTAAAATATTTAATCAACTGAATGGCAAACATGTATGGTTACATGTTTCATGGTGTTGCAAGAGTATATGGAAAAATAAATATAAATCCTAAAGGTCAGTACAGGACTAAAGTTAGACATCATGGATTATTTTGATTATTAGTTTTACTACTTAGTAGCTAGATGATTTTTGGAAGGTAACAACTCTAAGACTCGGACATTGACAAAATAAGAATAAGAATGGTATGTGTTTCACAAGGAGGTTGTGCAGCTGAAATGAGTGATGTATTGAAAACTGTTAAAACAATGACTAGATATTAAATGCACTTAATACATTTTAGCTATTACATGCAAATTTTTTTTAAGATTTTATTTATTTATTTGAGAGAGAGAGAGAATGAGATAGAGAGCATGAGAGGGGGGAGGGTCAGAGAGAGAGGCAGACTCCCTGCTGAGCAGGGAGCCTGACGTGGGACTCTATCCTGGGACTCCAGGATCATGACCTGAGCCGAAGGCAGTCGCTTAACCAACTGAGCCACCCAGGCGCCCCATTTTAGCTATTATAATGAAATTTGCTTTCAAATAATATATTCTGATTTTGATTTTACTTTCTGCTTTTGTTTTTGTGTTTTATATTTATTGAATAACAGAAAGCTTAGGATAATTATTAAAGAACATACACATGAGAAACTATAATGTCCTTTTTTTTTTTTTCAAATTTTTATTTAAATTCCAGTTAACATGCAGTGCAGTATTGGCTTCAGGAGTATAATTCAGTGACTGATCACTTATACATACCACCCAGTGCTCGTCATAACAAGTGCCCTCCTTAATAACCTTTATCCATCTAGCCCATCTCCCACCCACTTTCCTCCATCAACCCTCAGTTTGTTCTTTAAAAGTCTCTTATTGTCTGTTTCCCTCTCTTTTTAACTTCCCGCCTCCCCTATGTTCATTTGTTTTCTTTCCTAAATTCCGTATATGAATGAAACCATATGGTATTTGTCTCTCTCTGACTTGTTTCACTTAGTATAATATAGTCTAGCTCCATTCACATCATTACAAATAGCAAGATTCCATTCTTTTGATGGCTGAGTAATATTCCATTGTATACTTATACCACATCTTCTTTATGCATTCATTAGTTGATGGACATTTGGGCTTTTTCCCTAGTTTTGCTATTGTTGATAATACTGCTATAAACATTGGAGTGCATATACCCCTTCGAATCTTTATTTTTGTATCCTTTGTGTAAATATCTAGTAGTGCAATTGCTAGATTATAGGATAGTTATATTTTTAACTTTTTGAGGAAACTCCATACTGTTTTGCAGAATGGCTGCACCACTTTGCATTCCCACCAAGATTGCAAGAGGGTTCCCCTTTCTCCACATCCTCACCAACACCGGTTGTTTCTTGTGTTGTTAATTTTAGCTATTCTGACAGGTGTGTCTTGATACCTCATCATGGTTTTGATTTGTATTTCCCTGATGATGAGTGATGTTGAGCATCTTTTCATGTGTCTGTTGGCCATGTGGTTGTCTTCTCTGGAGAAATGTCTGTTCACGACTTCTGCCAATTTTTAAATTGGATTATTTGTTTTTTGGGGTGTTTCGTTCTTTTGTGTATCACTGTCCAATTTTCCCTACACCATTTGTTGAAGAGATTGTCTTTTTAAAAAATATTATTTATTTATTTATTTGACAGAGAGACACAGCAAGAGAGGGAACACAAGCAGGGGGAGTGGGAGAGGGAGAAATAGGCTTCCCACTGAGCAGGGAACCTGGTGAGGGGCTTGATCTCAGGACCCCGGGATCATGACCTGAGCCGAAGGCAGATGCTTAATGACTGAGCCACCCAGGTGCCCTGAGACTGTCTTTTTTCCATTGGATAGTCTTTCCTGCTTTGTCAAAGATTAGTTGACCATAAAGTTGTGGGTCCATTTCTGGGTTCTCTATTCTGTTCCATTGATCTATGTGTCTGTTATTGTGCCAATACCATACTGTCTTGATGATTACAGCTTTGTAATAGAGCTTGAAGTCTGGAATTGTGATGCCTCCCATTTTGCTTTTCTTTTTCAGGATTATTTTGACTATTGGGGGTATTTTCTTGTTCTATACAAATTTTAGGATTGTTCTATGAAAAATACTGGTGGTATTTTGATAGGGATTGCTTTAAATGTGTAGATTGCTTTGGGTAGTAGAGACACTCTAACAGTGTTTGTTCTTCTGGTCCATGAGCATGGAATGTTTTTCCATTTCTTTGTGTCTTCTTCACTTTCCTTCATAAGTATTCTATAGTTTTCAGAGTACAAATCTTTTACCTCTATGGTTAGGTTTATTCCTAGGTATCTTAGGATATTTGGTGCAATGGTAAATGGAATAGATTCCTTAATTATGTTTGTGCTGCTTAATTATTGGTGTATAGAAATGTAACAGATTTCTGTACATTGATTTTATATCCTGTGAGTTTACTGAATTCATGTATTCTAGAAATTTTTTGTTGGAGTCTTTCGGCTTTTCTACATAGAATATCATGTCATCTATGATTAGTGAAAGTCTGACTTCTTCCTTCCCAATTTGGATACTTTTAAATTATTTATTTATTTTGTTGTTGTCTGATTGCTGAGGTTAAGACTTCCGGTACTATGTTAAATAGTAATGGTGAGAGTAGACATCTTTGTCTTGTTCTTTACCAGAGGGGAAAGGCTCTTATTTTTTCCCCCATTGGGGGTGATATTAGCTGTGAGCCTTTTGTATATGGCCTTTATTATGTTGAGGTATGTTCCATCTATCCCTACTTTGTTGAAGGTTTTTATCAAGAAAGCATGCTGTATTTTGTCAAATGCTTTTTCTGCATCTATTGAGAGGATCATATGGTTCTCATCTTTTCTTTTATTAATGTGATGTATCAGGTTGATTGATTTGTGAATATTGAATCAACCCTGCAGTTCAGGAATGAATCCCACTTGGTCATGGTGAATAATTCTTTAATGTACAGTTGGATTTGATTTACTAGTATCTTGTTGAGAATTTTTGCATCTGTGTTCATCAGGAATGTTAGCCTGTAATTCTCCTTTTTAGTGAGGTCTTTGGTTTTGGAATCAAGGTAATACTAGCCTCATAGAAGGAGTTTGGAAGTTTTCCTTCCATTTCTATTTCTTGGAACAATTTGAGAAGAATAGGTATCAATTCTTCTTTAAATGTCTGATAGAATTCCCCAGGGAAGCCATCTGGCCCTGGACTTTTTTTGGGAGATTTTTGATTACTGATTAAATTTCTTTGCTGGTAATCTATTCACATTTTCTATTTCTTCCTGTTTCAGTTTTGGTAGCTTACATATTTCTAGGAATTTATGCATTTCTTCCAGACTGCCTAGTTTGTTGGCATGTAATTTTTCTTACTATTCTCTTGTGATTATTTGAATTTCTCTTGTGTTCTCTCTTCTTCATGATTTTATTTATTTGGGTCCATTCACTTTTTTTGTTAAGTCTGGCTAGGGGGTTATCAATTTATTAACTTTTTCAAAGAACAAGCTCCTGGTTTCATCAATCTATTCTGCTGTTTTTTGTTGTTGTTTCTGTATCATTTGTTTTTGCTCTTATTATTTTCCTTCTTCTGCTAACTTTAGACTTAATTTGTTCTTTTTCTAGCTCCTTTAGGTGTAAGGTTAGGTTGCTTTTTTGAGATATTTCTTGCTTCTTGAGGAACACCTGTATTGCTATATACTTCCCTCTTAGGACAACTTTTGCTGAATCCAAAGGTTTTGGACTGTGGTGTTTTCATTTTCATTTGTTTCCATGTATTTTAAATTTTTTTTTTTTTAATTTTCCTGATTGACCTATTCATTCTTTAGTAAGGTCTTTTTAGCCTCCATGTACTTGTGGTTTTTCCAAATTTTTTCTTTTGGTTGACTTCAGGTTTCATAGTGTTTTGATCAGAAAACAAGCATGATACAATCTCAGTCTCTTTGTTCTTGTTGAGGCTTTATTTGTGACCCAGTGTGTAATCTATTCTGTAGAATGTTCTGTGTGCACTCAAAAAAAAAAAAAAAAAAAACCGTGGGGGCACCTGGGTGGCTCAGTCGGTTAAGCGGCTGCCTTCGGCTCAAGGCCCTGCATCGGGCTCCCTGCTCCCTCTGCCTGCCTCTCTGCCTACTTGTTCTGTCTCTCTGTCAAATAAATAAATAAAATCTTAAAAAAAAAATGTGTACTCTGCTGCTTTAGGATAAAATGTTCTGAATGTATCTGTTAAGTCCATCTGTTCCAGTGTGTCATTCAAAGCCATTGTTTCCTTGTTGATTTACTGCTTAGATGATCTGTTGCTGTAAGTTAGGTGTTAAAGTTCCCTACTATTACTGTATGATTATCAATGAGTTCCTTTATGTTCGTTATTTACTGTTTTATATATTTGGGTGCTCCCAAGTTGTGGGCATAAATATTTACAATTGTTAGATTTTCTTGATGGATAGACCCCTTAATTATGATATGCCCTTCTTCATCTCTTGTTGCAGTTTTTTTTTTTTTTTTAATCTAGTTTGTCGGACATAAGTATGCCTATTCTGGCTTTCTTTTGATGTCCATCAGCATGATAGATGGTTTTCCATCCCTTCACTTTCAATCTGGAGGTGTCTTTAGGTCCAGCATGAATCTCTTGTAGGTAGCATATAGATGGGTCTTGTTTGTTTTGTTTTGTTTTTTGTCTTTTTTTTATCCAGTCTGATACCTGATGTCTTTTGATTGGAGCATTTAGTGCATTTACATTTAGAGTGATTATTGAAGGATATGAATTTAGTGCCATTTTGTTACCTGTAAAGTTGGTGTTTCTGGTGGTGGTCTCTGTTCCTTTTTGTCTTCATTGTTTTTGGTCTTTTTTTTTTCCCCACTCAGAGTCCCCTTTAAAATTTCCTGCAGGACTGGTTCAGTGGTCATGAACTCCTTTAGTTTTTGTTTGTCTGGGAAACTCTTTATCTCTCCTATTCTGAATGAATATCCTTGTTAGAAAAGTATTCTTGGGTGCATATTTTTCCCATTCACCATGTTTACTATATCCTGCCATTGTCTTCTGGCCTGCCAAGTTTCTGTGTACAGATCTGCTGCAAACCTCACCTGTCTTCCCTTGTAGGTTAAGTGGGTTTTTTGTTTTTTTTTGTTTTTTTGTTTTTTCCCTTGCTTCTTTCAGAATTCTTTGTATTTGGGGAATTTGCCCATAATATGCCTAGATGATGGTTGGCTTTTGTTGAATTTAATGGGAATTCTGTGTGCTTGTTGGATTTTGATGTCTGTGTCTTTCTCCAGATTAGGGAAGTTTTAAGCTATAATTTTCTTAAAACTTCTGTCCCTTTTTCTCTCTCTTAATCTGGGACTCCTATGCTATGGATTTTGTTATGTTTTAAGAAGTCACTGAATTCCCTAAGTCTAATTTTGTGAGCCAGTATCTTTCTTCTTTTCAGCGTCATTATTTTCCATAATTTATCTTCTGTATCACTGATTCGTTCCTTTGCTTCATCCATCCTCATTGTAATGGCATCCATTTAGATTTGCATCTCAGTTACAACATTTTCAATTTTAACCTGAATAGATTTTCAGTTATTTTATCTCTGCAGTAAGGGATTCTCTAGTGTCTTCTACACTTTTTTTTTAAAGCCCAGCCAGTATCTTTATAATTGCTGTTTTAAATTCTAGTTCAGACATCTTATGTATATTTATATTGATTAAATCCCTGGCTATTACTTCCATTTCCTGTTGGTCTTTTGGGGTGAATTCATCTGTCTTGTTATGTCTGGTGGGGAGGGGGGCGGGGGGGGGAAGCAAAACTAGATCCCAGGTGTGTTTTGGTCTGCTTGTTAAAAGAAGCTAGATCCAAAACCTAAAAGTAAAAAAATATATATATATATAGATTTTAAAATTTTTTTAAATGAAAACAATTTAAAAGTAAAAAAAAATAAAACATTACAAAATAAAAAGGAAGCTAGATATTATTTCTCCAAGAGCTGAAGCTTTGCAACACTCTACAATCAGTAGACTTGATGTGTACAAGGGGTTTGTGCTGGTCTTTAAGGGAAAAGGCCTATTGAATTGAATCTCAGGCTGACTTGCCCTGGCAGAAATGTACCTACAGGGTGCAGAGGGACAAGGTTTGGTATAAGTGGCCTCAGTCTCCACTTGGTGATGTTTAGCTTACTGAGGTCAGTAAGTGCTGATGAGCAGGGGGCAAAATGGCATCACCCCACTCTTTTGTCCCCAGAGCTGGAAAGTTTACAACTGTGCTCTTAAGCCCTCACAGAAGAGCAAACAATCCTCCGTCTTGTTTCCCTGGCTTCCATCAAATCCCTGCCTTCATCCGTCTGTGTCTGAGTTGTCTGCCTGCCAGGTGGCACAGTACTCATGTTTTTCTTTTTTCTTTCTCCCCTCCCCTCCTCTCCTCCCCCATTCTCTTCTCTTCTCTTTTTTCTCTTCTCTCTCTTCTTCTTTCCTTTCTTCTTCTTTTTTTTTAAATCTCAGGCATGTGGCTTGGTTTTTAAACTCCAAATTTTAGGGATTCCCACAGTACAGCCCATGTTAATCCTCTGGGGGAGGTCTTGGTGCACTTCTGCCGTTTGCCAGTCTTCCCCGGGAAGCAGTCCCATGACTGCATAATGGCTTGGAGTTTATGGCAAAGTGGAGCAGAAAGCCAGCACCATGGCTCACTGCCCTCAGCCAGAATCCCTGCTCCTACACCTGGGAAGAGTGCAGCACATTGGTGCCACCCATTCTTCTGTCCCCAGAGAAGCCTTGCTGCCACTCCCAGCTGCACTCTAAGCAGGGGAACTGTTTCCCCCTGTGCAACCTAGGAGATCCTTAGACCATGCTGTCCACTCCCAGGTCTCCACTCTGCTTCACCATAGGAGACTGATAAGGCAGGCAGAACCGCAGACTGCCGAAACTTCACATTTTGCTCTCACTGAGTATAATACCTTGTAGTAATTTTCAAAAGCAGGGCTCCCTCCCCTCTACAGCACCCACAGTTCTTATCTCCCCCAAATCAACTCTCTGCAGCTCCTACCTCTCATGATTCTACTTGTAGACTTGAAGTTTTGTTCTCTCAGTCCTCAGAATGATTTCTTGGGTGTTCAGAATGATTCTATACTCATCTAGCTGTGTCAAGGGACAAGAAAAGCTTAGGGTCCCCCTATTCCTCCATCATTTTAACTCCTCTGAGAAATTACAATATGCTTTAAATGAAGTTAATGCTTTAATTTTTCAGAGCACATGATAGCTATTCATATTACTTGCTGATTTATTGTCAATATGGGGTGCCTGCCATCTTCTAAATGACTAGATAAAACCCCGGGGCTACAGTGTTGAGCAAAACTGGACATGGTCCCTGCTCTCATGGAGTTTCTGGTCTATCAGGAGATAGAGATGCTAAGCACCCTAAAGCTGCAAAACTGAAGCTGTGACATGCTAGTTATAGAATGTGCTATACTCAGATTAAGAATACAATAGCACACAGTAGGAGTATTAAGTGTCAATGTGCTTACAATTTTGGTAATAGTAAATTTCATAAATAATCATATTTGTTTGAATATATGGTTAAGATGATGTATAAAACATGTAGCCCAGTGATTGGCAAATAATCAGAACCGAATGCTAGTCTTCTTTACAGGTATTACTTAAAAGGAAATTATCATTTGGGACTGTATTCAGTTTTCGTCCCTATATGACACCCATTACACTCAGAAGTGACTGTTTGCTACCATTATTATGATTGGATATATACTCTAAGTATCAGTACTATTCACTGAAATGTTATGCTTAAATGAAAAAGGATTGATTTTTAATTTTGATACATTTCTTGTACTAACACTCTTAATGAACATAAAGATTAAAATAGCTAGGTGACATAAAATATTAAAATTGTAAACCCTCAGGAAACAAACTGAGGGTTGCTGGAATGGAGGCGGGTGGGAGGGATGGGGTGGCTGGGTGATGGACATTGGGGAGGGTATGTGCTATGGTGAGCTCTGTGAATTGTGTAAGACTGATGAATCACAGACCTGTACCCCTGAAACAAATAATACATTATATATTAACCAAAAAATTGTAAACCCTCAAAACTTAGTCCAAATTTCATCCACTTCCTGACTTCTATTTTATGTCTAGATGGTAGTTTTACTATAATTTGAAACTCTTCTGTTCCTAAATTATATCATTATTAACCATTTTAAATTAAATTGAATCAACTTGTATTAAACACTAGCTCTGTTCACAAAATAGCTTTCAAAGTTTTCAAACTTTGTGTATTGTTAAAAATTATCTGGTGAATTGAAAAGAACACCATAACCTATTAACATTTGTAGAATCAAGTATAGAAGCACCTGGATGAGTAAACCATTAGGTGTCAATATTGGTACAGTCAGGTTTTAAAGACACTGTGTTATACCCATTTACTAATAACTTGTGTTAACCTTAAACATACACAGTTGAGAATAAAAAAAATCTGTTAATAAAGTGACTATTATTCCTACTTGGATTTGTTAATTAGCTTTATTGAAGTCACATTTTTTTCTTAAAATAGTAAACACTGTAAATTGACTAAAGTGAATTGGTAACAATTTTTAATAAGATACCCTTGAGTAAATGAAATAGTTAATAAAATCTGAGGAAGTTAAACTATGAAATTATATGGATTTTAAAGAGGAAATAACTTCTGATGTTTCTGAAAAAGTACAACTTGAGAAAGATTTGTTCTTGCAAAATAATAGAAAAATTGACAGCTTAATGAATATATTTTCATTATGAAAGACTTGAACTTAGAATCTCAATCATTAAGTAAAATTGGAAAGTAAACATGAAAAATGGATACTTTCTCAAGGCACTTCTCTGTCTGAGGTAGAAGATACTCTATAGAGATGCTTATTTAATGATTTCAGGGTCTCCAATAGTTTCTTCATGAAAATAAACAACAAATCCTTCCGTGACTTGCTTTGTTCCTTTTTATTCCTGATTTTCCTAAGAAAGTGGTCACTCCTGGCATCCTCTGTAGATTAGTTGAGTCATTAATCCTTGTTAATGTCTTACTGGAAGACATAACATTGGAAGACATTGGAAGGACTGATTTCTTATCCATAGCATGATTATATATTTAACACTTTCTAAAAGTGTCCTCTGTCTCATTACTTTGACTTTATTTGGAATTTGTATTTCAGACTAAAATTCTTTGAAGATACGGACTTTGACATACTTGAAAACCACACATTTAGCACTTTCAGTATGCTCTGGGGTAGAGATTTGGAGGAAAATTGGGCTACACCATACAACATTAGCAGCTGGGTGGGATTTTTCAGTCTCCAGTGAGCTTTGACTTATACAATTAGTTTGAGACAAAATCTTGGAGAATGGGATTTTGGCAACTTGGAAGATTTATTTGTTTATTGGATTAGATATTTTTCATATGACCTCTGATCACCTAAAATATAATTGGCGGATGGAACTGGAGGGTATTATGTTGAGTGAAATAAGTCAAACAGAGAAAGACATGTATCATATGACCTCACTGATATGAGGAATTCTTAATCGCAGGAAACAAACTGAGGGTTGCTGGAGTGGGGGGTGGGGTGGGAGGGATGGGGTGACTGGGTGATAGACACTGGGGAGGGTATGTACTCTGGTAAGCGCTGTGAATTGTGCAAGACTGTTAAATCTCAGATCTGTACCTCTGAAACAAATAATGCAATATATGTTAAGGAAAAAAAAAAGAAGAAGAAGAAGGTAGCAGGAGGGGAAGAATGAAGCGGTGGAAATCGGAGGGGTAGACGAACCATGAGAGACGATGGACTCTGAAAAACAAACTGAGGGTTCTAAAAGGGAGGGGGGTGGGAGGATGGGTTAGCCTGGTGGTGGGTATTGAGGAGGGCACATTCTGCATGGAGCACTGGGTGTTATGCACAAACAATGAATCATGGAACACTACATCTAAAACTAATGATGTAATGTATGGGGATTAACATAAGAATAAAAAAAATATAATTGGCACTAGTTCTCTTTCCTCTGCTACTGAGAAGCTTCCTAATATGGGAATTACCTATATATAAAACACAAACAAATCCTTTACCTCTTTGGTTAGGTTTATTCCTAGGTATCTTATGGTTTTTGGTGTAATTGTAAATGGAATAAATTCCTTAATTTCTCTTTCTTCAGTCACATTGTTAGTGTATGGAAATGCAACTGATTTCTGTGCATTGATTTTGTATCCTGACACATGGCTGAATTGCTGTATGAGTTCTAGCAATTTTGGGGTGGAGTCTTTTTGGTTTTCCACAAAAAAGTATCATGTCATCTGTGAAGAGTGAGAGTTTGACGACTTCTTTGCTAATTTGACTGACTTTTAGTTCTTTTTGTTGTCTGATTGCTGAGGCTAGGACTTCTAGTACTATGTTGAACACTGGTGATAGTGGACATCCCTATATCATTCCTGACCTTAGGGGAAAAGCTCTCAGTTTTTCCCCAGTGAGAATGATATTCGCTGTGGGTTTTTTGTAGATGGCTTTTATGATTCTGGCACAAAAACAGACATAGATCAATGGAACAGACTAGAGAGCCCAGAAATGGACCCTCAACTCTATGGTCAACTAATCTTTGACAAAAAAGGAAAGAATATCCAATGGAAAAAAGTCTCATCAACAAATGGTGCTGGGAAAAATGGACAGCCACATGCAGAAGAATGAAACTGGACTATTTTCTTATACCAGACACAAAGATAAAATGGATGAAAGACCTAAAGGTGAGACAGGAATCCATCAAAATCCTAGAGGAGAACACAGGCAGCAACCTCTATGACCTCAGCCACAGCAACTTCTTGCAAGACATGTCTCTAAAGGCAAGGGAGACAAAAGTAAAAATGAACTATTGGGACTTCATCAAGATAAAAACTTTATGCAGAGCAAAGGAAACAGTCGAAAAGGCCAAAAGGCAACCAATAGAATGGGAGAAGATAATTGCAAATGACATAACAGATAAAGGGCTGGTATCTAAGATCCATAAAGAACTTATCAAACTCAACACCCAAAGAACAAATAATCCAGTCAGGAAATGGGCAGAAGACATGAACAGACACTTCTTCAAAGAAGACATCCAAATGGCCAACAGACACATGAAGAAATGGTCCACATCATTTGCCTTGAGGAAAGTTTAAATCAAAACCACAATGAGATACCACCTCACATCAATTAGAATGGCTAAAATTAACAAGTCAGGGACCAACAAATGTTGGCAAGGATGTGGAGAAAGGGGAAGCCTCTTACACTGTTGGTGGAAATCCAAACTGGTGCAGCCACTCTGGAAAACAGTATGGAGATTCCTCAAGGAGTTAAAAATAGAACTACCCCTATGACCCAGCAACTGCACTACTGGGTATTTGCCCAAAGATACAGATGTAGTGAAAAGAAGGGGCACCTGTACCCCAAGGTTTATAGTAGCAATGCCCACAATAGCCAAACCGTGGAAGGAGCCAAGATTTCCTTCAGCAGATGGATGGATAAAGATGGTTCATATATACAAAGGAATATTACTCAACCATCAGAAAGGATGAATACCTACCATTTACATCGATGTGGATAGAACTGGAGGGTATTGTGCTAAGTGAAGTCAGTCAGAGAAAGACAATTATCATATGGTTTCACTCACGTGGAATATAAGAAATAGTGGAGAGGATCATAGGGGAAAGGAGGGAAAACTGGGAAGAAATCAGAGAAACAAACCATGAGAGCCTCTGCAAGAGACAAATTGAGGGATGTGGAAAGGGAGGTGGCTGGGGGGATGGGGAACTGGGTGATGGACATTAAGGAGGGCATCTGATGTGATGAGAACTGGGTGTTATATGCAACTAATGAATCATTGAACACTACATCAAAAACTAATGATGTACTATATGTTGGCTAATTGAATTTAAATTTAAAAATAAAAAAACAAAAACCCCACACACATTTAGGGCAAATGTTTTTCAATTCATGTGATTTCAAATTACTTAATTTTGGCTGTTCTGAATCCAAAGAAAGCTCCAGGTTTTCTCCAGGAGTTTTTAGAATTACTAAATAGTTAAGTTTGTTGAAAGAGAGTAATAAACTATTTTTTAAAGAATATTAGAATGCTACATCAATAATTCTTTGAGAAATGTGTATGTATGGCAACTGTCAAAAGGAAATTTATTTAAAAGCTTGTTATAAGGAATTTTTTTTTTTTTACCTTTCAACAATTAATTGCCTAAGACAAAGCACTAGGTATTACACACTTAATTTTCTTGGATGGTTTATTTTCTACCTAAATGATCAATGCTGAAGCAGTAGTCTATCAATTTATCCTGAAATCAGCTATTTATTTCAATGCCTATAAAAGTCAATTTGGCTATTATGACCACAGGTCTTTGTCTGTTTTACCACACCTTTTTAAAGTAAGTCTTTGTAAATTTTTGAAGTTTAATTTATGAGTATTCATCTCTTCAAATTGTTTTTCTTTGTTTCAATTTTGATATTTTTCTATTTCCTTTAAAATGTTCTAGCTTATTAGCATGGACTTATTGCTAAAGTAGTAATACTAAATAGAATGTATGATTATTTCTCTTTCTAACGTTTTATTGTGTTTTTCCTTTTTATTGTGTATCTGATATGTTTCTGATAAAAAATTTTCATTGGTTTATATTCAATTTCATTGGTTTGTTTTATCTAAAAATCATATTTGGTAATCTTTAATGCTTTTTTTTTCTTTTTAAGCTTTCCCTGTTTTCCTTAGTACCCTCTACCCATTTTCTTATTTCTAGAATAAAATTATGTTCATTTATTCAGGCTATTTATTCATAAATACTATGAATTTGTCCCATACTTTGTTTTTGACTGAATACATTTCAATGTTTATTATACTAGAATTACTAGGAGATTGCTTCTACAGTGATGGATAGGTTGTTGAACTGTTTTGGTTTATTTGAAGTTTCATTATTAAAATAAGACCTTATTTCCAAAAGTATTTGTCTAAGTTTTGGTTTAGGGAATTTCTTGATGGTTTTCTCTTACATTTTAGTATGTATTTTGTTTTAGATGCACACATTGTAAAATGGCATTTATAAAGTGAGAAGTTTATTTTTCTATTGGTTAATTTTAGATCTCAAACCCTATATTTCTATATGTCTTTCTGGCCTATGAAAAACTGAAAGAGGTCTGTTAATCTTCTGAGATGGGGTTCCTTGTGATTATGTCCTTATAGATTTAAAAATTTTGTGTAATTTATAGACAGTTTTTATTATGCTTACATTCTGTGATTTTTTTTTTGTGCACTGCATATGATTACAAACATTTTTTTTTAAAGATTTTATTTATTTATTTGACAGAGAGAGACACAGCGAGAGAGGGAACACAAGCAGGGGGAGTGGGAGAGGGAGAAGCAGACTCCCCGCCGAGCAGGGAGCCCGATGTGGTGCTCGATCCAGGACCCCGAGATCATGACCTGAGCGGAAGGCAGACGCTTAATGACTGAGCCACCCACGCGCCCCCAAACATTTTTAATTTAATCTGACTGTATTGTTTAATTCACTGTCATTTATTATGGTAAATGATAAATATGGATTTCTATTCTTTACATTTTTACTAATCTGCTTTATTAGAAATAAAAAAAATAGGTACTATGGACCAAGCACATTTAGACTACCATCTCATGAACAATAAATAACATTTCTTTCAACAATAAATGTAAATACTGTTGATTGAGAGATGAAGATTTTAGGATATATTTAAATGACTAAGTACTTGGCTAGTAAGAAGTAGATTAGAATCCTTCTGTTGGATTCTTCCTTAAACTCCTTTTGCTCTACAGGGGTTATTTGATTCTTCAAGGACTAGTAAGTTATTTTTGTTCATTTTATTAGTTAACACTTTTTTAAAAATGTTCTTGTTATTCTCAAATATTTAAGATCATTATCTAGGGCTCGCCTAACATATTAAAACACATTTGTGGTTTGGAATACAGAGCAAAACCCAACCATATGCTAAATGCAAGTTTCAGAAAGAATAAAGATAAAAGAGCATATATATAACAGAAAAATAAAAAATACAAAATAAGAAAATAGGGCTTATAGTTGATATTTGTCAAGATTTTGAACAAAAACTTTTGAATAAGGTGAAGATACATATGGTTAACATCACAGTTTAAAACCAAGATATAACAGTTATGGACATTTGTACAAGAAACATCGTACTAACCTTCATGAAGCAGAAACTTCAGAAGATGCAAAAAAGATAGAAACACATGAAAACACCACAGTAACACAATTTCAGTTACAGAATTATCTAGGGACCAAATAAAAGTAAGAAAACCTAGGAAGCATAAGGAATTAAGAAAAAAACCAGTGATTTTGTATCACTGATACTACACAAAGAATTTTTTTAATCTATACTTTAATAAGATTTAATTTTTATTTTCTATTCAACAGTTTATAGATACATATGCACAGAAATGTAAAATCTTTATATATGTGTCAATAGATTAAAAAAAAACCCATGAATTCACAAAGGAAAACCTTAGTAAGTTCAATAAAGTAAAAATAATGCAAATAACATCTAATTACCATAAAGAGCTAATAAAACTAAACAAATTTTGAAAATTCTCACAAATCTACCAGGTAACTAAAAGCTTTTGCAGTATTTCTTAAAAGTAATAAAAACACTATATATCAGACTATAAAATACAATTACAGCAATAGAGCATTATTCATAATTAGATGCTGAATTAATAGAAATAAAAGGCTGAAAATGTCATTATATAAAGCATTCTGAAAAGGAATGAAAGATGAAAGAGAAAAATATGGAAATGAAAAATAGAAATTAGTAAGAAAAGAGCAGACCAACTATCAGCTAATTTAATCAAGAAAATTAAAAGGGGAAAAAGCAAAAACACAAAATAAGAACTTAAAAGCCCCAAAACACTGAAGACCAGGAAATTAAAAATAACAGATTTGCGTATTTATAAATACCAGAAACTTAAATGAATTAGATAATTAAAGAAAAGTTACTAAAATTGACTTAAGCAGGAGCGCCTGGGTGGTTCAGTCTGTTAAGCAGCTGCCTTTAGCTCAGGTCATGATCCCCAGGGTCCTGGGATTAAGCCTCACTTTGGGCTCCCTGCTCAGCAGGGAGTCTGCTTCTCCCTCTGCCCCCCTTCACCTCTACTCATGCTCACTCACACACACTCTCACTCTCTCAAATAAAATCTTAAAAAAATAAAATTGACCTAAGCAGATAAAGAAAATTAATCTAGACTAATTCCCATAGAATACAGAAATTTATCAAAGACCTATAACCACATTCCATCCTAGCCCGACATTCTGTAAAAAATAAAACAAAACAAAAACACCAGGACAGAACTGTATCCTAGGGAAATTGTACCAATTAAAAAAACCCAGATAATGTCAATTGTACTAAAATGATTTCAGAGTATGAAAAAAACTCCAAATATGTTTTGAAGACAGGAAACATTGATAGTTATGTACAATATTGATAAAATATTAAAGAAAACTAGAGATTGATGAAAAATTCTAAATATTAGCAAGTTGAATTTTCATTTAAGAAATGATGAATCATGACCAAATTTATTGCAGAAATGTGAGGATGGTTCACTTTTAGGAAATGAATTCATATAATTCATGTATTCATAAAAAAAATCACCTCTGCTAATGCTGAAAAAGCATTCAACAAAATCCAATACCTACTCCTAATTTAAGAAAAAAAAAGTTAAGGAACTATTCATTGATTTGTCTTCCATTAACATCGTAAAATACATATACCTTAGTCCAGAAAAAATGAGTAAACATTAGACATTTTTCCATTAAAGTCAGGAAAAATAAAAATGAGTAAACATTAGACATTTTTCCATTAAAGTCAGGAAAAATAAAATAAAAAAAAATTGGTGCATGTTATCACCAATATGATTTTAATGATGGTTTTGTAGTTGTTAGTTAAATGTGCTAAGGCTAAAGAAATTAAGGGAGGCATGAACTCTGAAAAAGGAGGTAAAGTTATCTCTATTACAAAATGATATAATACACCTGATCACAAAGAGAATCAATGACAGGAGAAGTACTTATTGGGGTAACAGGATATAAAACTAACAAAGAACAATAGCCTTTATGTAACTATAATCCATTAGAAGATAAAATGAAAAGATTTCAAAGGCTGGGGAGAGTTAAATGACATAGTAACATGAACCAGAAAATAAAATCTAAAAGGATTCAAATATACCTGAATATCATAATAAATTGGAATAAATGGACACTTGTGTTCTCAGGATAGTTCAACCTCATAAAGATTTAGTTCTCAAGTTAATGTATAAATTAAACGCAATCTTAGTAGAAACTCATATAGAAAAATAATTGATAGGAAAACTCTGGAAAAGAAAAGTAAAGAGTAACTGCCAGATATTCTGACATAATATATAAAGTCTTTATTGAAACAGTATTAATGAAAATAGTATGTATTTGGCACATGGCTAGACCAATGGGATAGACTGGGAATCCAGAAATAGTTCCTTAAATGTGGTATATGATAAAGTTGGCTTCTAAAATATGTATGGAGTAGGAAAGCTAGACTTAAATTGAAGTGACTAGATAGCCATTTAAGAAAGGGTCAGAAATCTATAAAATGAAGCCATAGATTTACTAGTATAGTATTTTAATCTTGAAACATCAGAATCGTGAAACATGAAAAATCTTTAATATTCAAAAATCAGAATCAGAAACCGATCAGACTGATAAATGATTTTTTCAAGTCTGTGTAAATGGGAGGAGTAAGAGGAACTCCATAAGCAAAATTAAAATGATGAACAAGAAAAAAGTTTCCAGTTTTTGTTCACAAAGGGATAATTTCAAAATTAGCTCTTAAAAATTGAGAAGACCATATATAAACATATAAAAGGTAGATAAATATGAGGATAAATTAAAAGAAAGACATATGACCCATAATAATATGAACACACGCTCAGCCCAATTACATGAAGAGAAATATAAATCAAAATTACATTAAAATACCACATCTTACTAGCAGTTTGGCAAAACTCCAAAAGTTTGACCAACATCTGGAGAACAATTATTATCCTGTATTGCTGATAAGCATGAAAAATTATGCAAATCCAGTCCAGGATTTTTTTTAGCTCTGTCAGAAAACTAACATATTTTTCCCTTTGACCCACTGATTGGAACACACCCTTAGGGTAGGTCTCCACAAATAGGCAAAATATGCACGAGGCTTCTCATGGAAGTTATTTATAAGCGCAAAAGATGGACACCAAATAGATGTCTATCAAAAGCAGGCTGTGGTACACCCCCAAGTTGATGAGCTTATTTATGTAAATTCAGGTGGGCGTGTGTGTGCGTGTGTGTGTGTGTGTGATTAGATGAAGAAATAGTTCCGTCTTTATCACTGTGAATTTGATGTTTTGCTTATTTCTCTGGAAAACTAATAATTCCTAGATTTTTGTGCTTTATTTTTTTTACATGTTATCTTAGTTTGTAATCTCTTTTCCTGTGCATTTTGGATACATTTCTCAAATTTACCCTCCATACCATTGATTTGATTTTCTGTAATCAAATCCAATTGGGACTACCTCCAATGTGGATTTTTATTATGCCACTCTTAGGCTGCCAGCCCCCTTTCTGTCTTAACTCAGTCAGTTTTATCCTTAAGGCTTCTTGATTCTGCTTCCTATAACTCATTTCCTCTTGCATTATTTTGAGCACAACAAGCTGCTGCTTACTTAAAAAAAAAAAAAAAAAAGTATATCTATTCTTCTTGTGAAAGTTATTTTCAAAGTTATTTTTTTTTCCTGGGACTATTAAGTATAATTTGCTTTTTGTTTATACTGGGTAGTAATTCACAGATTTATTTTTATTTGCCTTGTCTGGGCAGAGTGTTTGCCCTCAGGGTAGATGCCATGTTTCACAGCTCCTGTCACTATTTACTTGAATGGTAGGTGGTTTATCTTCTTATATCTCAGCCTGAAGCACCACCCTAAGCTTGATTTGCAATTCGTGAAGTAGTTCTGTAAACTGAGCTTCCATCATCTGCTCCTTCATTGCTGTTTCTCCTGTTCCAATATTCACTTACTGTTGGAATTTTTTGAACATAAAATGTTATATCCTAGCTTCTTTCCCAATACTGCTCCTTGCTTTTTTCAATTCTATACTGCTGAATATAACATTTGAATCAACATAGTTCTACTTAGGTATAAAAGGGAAAGAAGCCAATACATGTTGGAGACAGAGCTGTTCACTGTGTTCTGAATTTTCATGCATATCCTATCTATTGGGGGGGGGGTTATTTCAGTCCAAAATGTCGATGTTTATATATATATATATATATATATATATATATATATATATATATATATATATATATATATATAGTACAAGAATGTGTCATGACTTATTAAGCAGAAATCTTGCCCAGATTTAGGCCCACAGCCTTTCCTTAGGTTCACTTAGGTTATTGTTGAATAACTGTATTAGCTCTTCTGCAATACTTCTGTACACAATAGTATGGAATTTGTGTTCTTTCTTACCTTCCTTCCTTCCATTTGTTCTCCCTTTCTTCGTTTTTAAATGAAAAGAGATGAATACAAACCTTGTGATTAAGAAGTGTGCCTGACCTTTCCCTTGGTTCTACAGACCATCTAGCTGGGTACGGGTCAGATCCTCACTTGAAAATTGTTAATATGCATAGCACCTTGCCTGGCGCTGAGTCTGGCAGGCATTTGTCCACCGTGACTTTGCTACACTTGAAATTGTCTACTTTCAGTACCTGTTTTTGTGCCTCACATACACAGTACAAGAAAAAATTCTATCTCCATCTTATTCACGTGTACTCCGAAATATAAAGGGGGCAGCCATTTCTCAGTGCCAACATAACTTATAAAGAACAGCTTTCCTAATTTCCATATATAAACACACATTATAAAATACATTAATAAAATTCACATTTGAGGCCATTCCACAATGTCAAACTAATAGCAACAGTAAAACATTACATTTAAATAATCCAATTAAAAGTGATAGCTTGGGGCACCTGGGTGGCTCAGTCAGTTAAGTATTTCCCTTTGGCTCAGGTCATGATCTTGGGGTCCTGGGATCCAGTCCTGCATCAGGCTCCCTGCTCAGTGGGGGGATCTGCTTCTCCTTCTCTCTCTCTGCTCCTCCCCATGCTTGTGCGCTCTCTTTCTCTCTCCCAAATAAAATCTTTTAAAAAAATAGGGATAGCTTTTTTCAAAAAGAAAGTAAGAACTTCTGTCGATCAAGAGAAGTTCCAAAGTGTGATTATTGGGACTGAAGCTACAAATCTGTTGAGCTCAGAGTACAGTTGCAGATGGCATTAAAGTATTCCATTGCTCTGTGAAAAATAGAAACTGGGTATGCAATATTCGTACTATCCGCTCATAGTAGGAGCCACTAAGAACTGGGATTAGACATACAGTGGGATTAGGAGACCAAAAGCACCTGTGGAGAAAAGGAAAAATCTTTAAATGAAGAGAGTTGAACACAGAAGGGAGAGAGAGAGGAAGGAAACTTGAAAGAACCTGCCTAATTTGAGTCTCTGACTCAAAATATAAAAATATCTTGATAAATAAATAAGAAAGTTACTTTAAAAAATAAGCAATTCAGAGGTTACTTAGGAAAAATAAAAATAATAGAATAACTTAAAAGAAATGGAAAATGTATAGAGGAATCTTCAGGAGTTCATGCAAGTTTATAAAAATGTACATATACATACCTACTCGCAAGGAATTAAAAAGCAGTATAAGTAGTAACAATGCTAGAATGATTGGGGAACAGGAACTTTTTCTGCAGCAGTACTCCAGCATTTATTTCTCAGCTTCCAAAATGTTGAGACACCATTTAAGGAGTCCTCAGCAGCAAAGGAGTCTCCCTGGTACGGCTAAGTTCTGGTTCACAGATGACTGACTCTTTGTCCAGCATCCTGGGGATCCAGAGGTCATTACACTGGCAGCAGTTGTGGTTCTTTCTTAATTCCAACATGTGTCCAGAGGTAATAGCTTTTATTGAGCAGTGGGTCTGTTGAGTATTGTTCTGGAAATCATTGAGAGACCTAGAACACGTCTTCAAGTCTTCCAGCAATTTTTATAAGCACTTAATCTCCTGAATTAAATTATTTTCTTCCTAACTACTTAAGGATCATGAGAAATTGTGAATGTGCTTTGGTGATTTGATGTGATTTGGTGTGAAATTGATGTGATTTGATTTCCCATTACCATAGGAATGGAAAAGTCTGTGGTATGTTGAGGCAAAAAAGAAAAAAAAAAGATTATTACCTGGAATTAAGTGGAATGAGACGTCCATTTAAGGCTAGTTTTCGGTAGAACAAGAGTTTACTTTTAGAAAACCACTGAAGGGAGAATGAAGTACACAAGAGCTTGGTCTTTCTTAATACAATAAAGAGAAAAGAAAGAAAACAACAATTTCACACCTTGGCATGGCCAGAGACTGAGTGGTTTCTATGAGGACCATAAAATATCTCTTATTTTTTGTAATTGAAAGCCTTACTCAGCTGGAAATTAGATGCATAGCCAGAATCTGTTGTTCATTGAATTGCAATGTAAATTCAATTCACAGCTTTGCCAGATCTCTTATACAAATATCAGGACATTTATCAGGAGAGAGAGGGACCCTGAAAATAAGAATAGAGACATTCAAATATATTTAGAAACAGCTAAGCCCAAACACTAAAACTCTCATGGGCCTCCTTAAATAGCAGAAGCAGCCTCTTCAGTGACTGAGAGGCCTGTCTTCCCTTGGATGGGAACTTAGTGCCTTACCTGAGAAGAATACCTTTCACAGGTAATTCATTTTTTTTTTTTTTACACCTCCAAGCTTAGCTTCTCTCATTATCTTTAGAATTTATAGCTCAAATTGTAGTGCTCATATGTGTATATATTTAAAATAGACATATAGTCTTAGACATGCTTAACCATTTTAGAGCAATGAGAAATGTTTAGAGATTACTATTTAACAATTTCAAAGAAGCCCATTAAAGACCATACCTTATTCTGGAAGTCCAGAGATAAAGAGCAATGTTAGCATTAGTTAGAAAAATATAGTAAGAATGGATAGCCAATATGATATATGCATGGTAAACTGGAAAATCAAAAAGGCTAGAGAAGATTTGAGTAAAAACACCATCAATGAGAGAGAAGGAGAAAGGAAGAGGGACCCTTTACCCAATTTTAGATTATACATGATTTTCAAACCACTATATGATCATTTAAAAAAAATAACTGTATAATACACTGGAAGAGGAGAATAAATTTAAAAAATAATACAATCAATCTTCTTGAAGTTAAATATAATTCAGTTTGAATATAATAACAATGGATTAGTAATCTGAGCATGAAAGAGGTTGACTAATCTGGACAAAATCACACAATAAAATTAGCAACAGTCAGAAATTAAAATACACATCTGTTGAATTTTTGCACCACAGAGGTAAGAAAATAGGTCTATCTCCACACAGCACAATTTCCCCCTCTATTAACCTCCTAAATCACAATGGTATATTTGTTTCAATATTTAAACATACACTGACGAAACATCACTCTAAACTTATAGTTTACATTAAAGTTCATTCTTGGTGTATATTCTGTGGGTTTTTTTTTTAATTAGTATTTTATATTTTTTAATTTAATTGTTGTTAGTCACCATACAGTACATCATTAGTTTTTTTTTAAAGTCTTAAAAATTAGTTTTATTTTTTTACATTTTTTTGTTATGTTAATCACCATACATTACATCATTAGTTTTTGATGTAGTGTTCCATGATTCATTGTTTTCATATAACACCCAGTGCTCCATGCAGTACGTGCCCTCCTTAATACCCATCACCGGGATAACCCATTCCCCCACCCTCCTCCCCTCTAAAAACCTCAGTTTGTTTCTTGGAGTCCATAGTCTCTCATGGTTCATCTCTCCCTCCAATTTCCCCCGCTTCATTTTCCTTTCCTTCTAATATCCTCATTGCTATTCCTTATGTTCCAGAAATAAGGATAATTGACTTTCTCTGCTTGACTTATTTCACTTAGCATAATCTTTTCCAGTCCCATCCATGTTGATGTAAAAGTTGGGTATTCATCCTTTCTGATGGCTGAGTAATATTCCATTGTTTATATGGACCACATCTTTATCCATTCATCTGTTGAAGGGCACCTCGGCTCTTTCCACAGTTTGGCTATTGCAGACATTGCTGCTATGAACATTGGGGTGCATGTGGCCCTTCTTTTCACTATATCTGTGTCTTTGGGGTAAATACCCAGTAGTGTATTTGCTGGGTCATAGGGTAGCTCTATTTTTAATTTTTTGGGGGAACCTCCACAGTTTTCCAAAGTGGCTGTACCAACTTGCATTCCCACCAACAGTGTAAGAGGGTTCCCCTTTCTCCACAACCTCTCCAACATTTGTTGTTTCTTTCCCTGTCCATTTTGGCAATTCTAACTGGTGTAAGGTGGTATCTCAGGTGGTTTTGATTTGGATTTCCCTGATGGCTAATGATGATGAACATTTTTTCATGTGTGTGTTTGCCATTTGTATGTCTTCTTCAGAGAAGTGTCTGTTCATGTCTTCTGCCCATTTTTTGACTGGATTATTTGTTTTTTCGCTGTTGAGTTTGAGAAGTTCTTTATAGATCTTGGATATCAGCCCTTTGTCTGTAGTGTCATTTGTAAATATCTTCTTCCATTCCGTGGGTTGCCTCTTTGTTTTGTTGACTGTTTCCTTTGCTGTTGCAGAAGCTTTTTATCTTAATGAAGTCCCAAAAGTTCATTTTTGCTTTTGTTTCACTAGCTTTTGGAGATATATCTTGAAAGAAGTTTCTGTGGCCGATGTCAAAGAGGTTACTGCCTATGTTCTCCTCTAGGATTTTGATGGATTCCTGTCTCACCTTGAGGTCTTTCATCCATTTTGAGTTTATCTTTGTGTGTGGTGTAAGACAATGGTCGAGTTTCATGCTTCTGTATATAGCTGTCCAATTTTCCCAGCACCATTTATTGAAGAGACTGTCTTTTTTCCATTGCATATTTTTTCCTGCTTTGTCGAAGATTAATAGACTATAGAGTTGAGGGTCCATATCTAGGCTCTCTATTCTGTTCCATTTGTCTATATGTCTGTTTTTGTGCCAGTACCATGCTGTCTTGGTGATCACTGCTTTGTAATATAGCTTGAAATCGGGCAACGTGATGCCCCCAGCTTTGTTTTTCTTTTTCAACATTTCCTTGGTTATTCTGGGTCTTTTCTGATTCCATCAAATCAATAGGATTCTTTGTTCCAGCACTTTGAAAAATGTCATTGGAATTTTGATCGGGATGGCATTGAAGGTATAGATTGCTCTGGGCAAGCATAGACATTTTAACAATGTTTATTCTTCTGATCCATGAGCATGGAATGTTTTTCCATCTTTTTGTGTCTTCTTCAATTTCTTTCATGAGTGTTCTATAGTTCCTAGAGTATAGGTCCTTTACCTCTTTGGTTAGGTTTATTCCGAGGTATCTTATGGTTTTCGGTGCTATTGTAAATGGAATCGATTCTCTAATTTCTCTTTCTACAGTTGCATTGTTAGTGTGTAAGGAAGCAACTGATTTCTGTGCATTGATTTTGTATCCTCCCACATTACTGAATTGCTGTATGAGTTCTAGTAATTTGAGGGTGGAGTCTTTTGGATTTTCCACATAGAGTATCATGTCATCGGCTGAGAGAGAGTCTGACTTCTTCTTTGCCAATTTGAATATGTTTTATTTCTTTATGTTGTCTGATTGCTATTGCTAGGACTTCTAGTACTATGTTGAACAATAGTGGTGAGAGTGGGCATCCTTGTGCTCTTGATCTTAAGGGTAAGGCTCTCAGTTTTTCCCCATTGAGGATGATTTTCACTGTGGGTTTTTCATAGATGGATTTTTTGAACTGGAAGAATGTTCCCTCTATCCCTATACTCTGAAGAGTTTTAATCAGGAAAGGGTGCTGTATTTTGTCAAATGCTTTTTCTGCATCAATTGAGAGGACCATATGGTTCTTCTCTCTTCTCTTATTAATGTGTTTTATCACATTGATTGATTTGTGAATGTTGAGCCACCCTTGCATCCCAGGGATAAATCCCACTTGGTCGTGGTGGATGATCCTTTTAATGTATTGTTGGATCCTATTAGCTAGGATTTTGTTGAGAATTTTGGAATCCATATTCATCAGGGATATCGGTCTGAAATTCTCCTTTTTGATGGGGTCTTTGCTTGGTTTGGGGATTAAGGTAATGCTGACCTCATAAAATGAGCCTGGAAGCTTACCTTCTGTTTCTATTTTTTGAAACAGCTTCAGGAAAATAGGTATTATTTCTTCTTTGAATGTTTGTTAGAATTCCCCAGGGAATCCATCAGGCCCTGGACTCTTATTTTTTGGGCGGTTTTTGATCACTGCTTCAATCTCGTTACTGGTTATTGGCTTATTCAGGTTGTCAGTTTCTTCCTGTTTCAGTCTTGGTAGTTTATATGTTTCCAGGAAGGTATCCATTTCTCCCCGGTTGCTTAATTTATTGGCATACAGTTGTTGATAATAATTTCTAATAATTGTTTCTATTTCCTTGGTGTTAGTCATGATCTCTTCCCTTTCATTCAGAATTTTATTAATTTGGGTCCTTTCTCTTTTCTTTTGGATAAGTCTGGCCAGTGGTTTATCGATCTTATTAACTCTTTCAAAGAACCAGCTTTTAGTTTCATTGATATGATCTACTCTGTTTCTGGTTTCTAATTCACTGATCTCTGCTCTAATCTTAATTTTCTTCTAATGCATGGCTTAGGCATCATTTGTTGCTTTTTCTCTAGTTCTTTAAGGTGTAGAGTTAGTTGGTGAATTTGAGATTTTTCAGTTTTTTTTAGTGAGGCTTTGATGGCTATGTATTTCCCCCTTAAGACTGCCTTTGCAGTATACCATAGGTTTGGAGTGATGTGTTTTCATTCTCATTGGTTTCCATGAATTATTTAAGCTCTTTGATTTCCTGGTTGACCCAAACATTCTTGAGCAGAGTGGTCTTTAGCTTCTAAGTGTTTGAATTTCTTCCAAATGTTTTCTTGTGATTGAGTTCCAGTTTTAAAGCATTATGGTCTGAGAATATGCAGGGAATAATCTCAGTCTTTTGGTATTGGTTGAGGCCTGATTTGTGATTCGGTATGTGGTCCATTCTGGAGAAAGTTCCATGTGCGCTTGAGAACATTCCACCCTAAAACAACAGAATACTCATTCTTCTCGAGTGCATATTCTGTGGGTTTTAGCAACTATATAATGACGTGTATGTATTATTGTACAACCATATATGATGGTTTCACTGCTCTAATAATCCTCTGTGCCTAAGAATAGAGGGACACTTCCTCAGCTTAAAAATTTTTACAAAAAACTAAGAGGTAACATCAGATTTAATGGTGAGAAACTTGAAGTTTTCCCATAGAGATTAGCAACAAGGCAAAGATTTTCCCACTCACCACTTCTTCCAACATCCTACTAGAAGTCCTGAGTAGCGTGATGTCATAAGAAAAGGAAATAAGTATACAGATTGTGAAGGAAGAAATAAAACTGTTTACTGATGACATGATTGACTGTGTAGAAAATCTGAAAGAATCAATGTAAAAATTCCTGGAACTAATAAGCAATTATAACAGGGCTGCAAGAGACAAGGTTAGTAAATAAAAGTTAATTGCTTTCCTGTATAGCAGTGATGAACAAGTGGAATTTGAAATTAAAAACATTGCCATTTACATTCCCATCACAAAATAAATACTTAGGTCTAAAATAACAGTAGGTACAAGATCTACATGAGGAAAACTACAAAAATGTGATGAATTGAATTGAATAACTAAAGAGAGACATTCTATGTTCATGGATAGGCTGAGTCAATATTGTCAAGATACCAGTTCTTACCAACTTGATCTGCAGATTCAATAGAATCCCAATTAAAATCCCAAGTTATTTTGTGGATATCAATCAAAAAGATTCTAAGTGTTATATGGAGGGGCAAAAAACACACAACACTCTAGGCAACACAATACTGCATGATTGAATCTGCTTTTGGAGCTCTCTATTGAGTTTTTCAGTTCCATAGGTGCATTATTCAGTTCCAGGATTTCTGCGTGGTTCTTCTTAATTTTTTTTTAACCTTCTCATTTTGTTAATGGATTGTTTTCCTCATTTGTTTGCTTGTGTTCTCTTGGATCATACTGAGTTTCTTGAAGATGATTATTTTAGTTTTTTTTTTTTTTTTTTTTTTTGGTCAGGCCATTTGTAGATCTCCATTTATTTAGAGTCAGTTACTGGAGATTTATTAGTTTATTCTGGTGGTATGATGTTTGATTCTTCATTATAGTCCATCATTGATATCTGTGCATTTGAAGGAGCAAAACACTCTGAGTCTTCATAGACCAATTTTGTCCGGGAAATAACACATCCTAATAGGTTGTGGGATGATGGGATTGTCTTTGAGATCCCGCTCAAGTGGGGTTGTGGCTGGGTCACATGGCTACTGCTTAACCCACAGTGGGGTCTGCCATAGTTGGGCCTATTACTAGGGGTTTGGTTGGGTGTGGATCCTGTTTAGTATGAATGAATGGGACTATCTCCAGTACTTTGGTCAGTAGAGCTAGTGCTGGGCCCCTTGGTGCCCTTCAAAATCTGCAGTTGGGTTCACAGATAGCCATACTTTTACCAGTTGCATGGAGGAGTTTGAGTTCTGTTAGCTCCCTGGGAGAACTTCTCCCAGGTCACTGGATGGGTTGCAGGGCAGTCAGGTCTGGCCCAGGGATGTGGCTGAGTGGAGCTGGAACTAAGTCATAGGACTTATTAAGAGGTTAAGGATGGGAATGAGGTCTGCAGGACTTTCTCTAGGGGCACAGATAACTATGTGTTTCTTGGTTCCCTGGGTGGGCAGTACTGCTCTTGGGACTGGTTCACAGGCTTCTACAAGGCACACAGGATCAAGGTTGGGAGAACTTTTACCCAAAACATGGTTGGGTGATAGTCCTCCCAGGTCCCTTGGGAAATGGTGCTGATGTAGGACCAAGACCAAACAGAGCTGTGGTTAATTCCTCTAGGATATGGGGCTGCTTCCAGGTTTGTAGTCATGACCATATTGCCAAGCTTGCCATCTTGGCATAGGCCTGCCTTCTCAAAATGACCCTTCAGTATTTTAGGCTCCACTAGAGTTTTGCAAGCTCCTGACTGGAACCCAAAGCCCCACCTCCACCCCAAAGGCTTTTTTTTTTTTTTCTTCATCTGTGGATGACTGCTAAATTGTTGTTGAGGCAGTATGAATGGGGAGCCTCCTGTTTAGCCATCTTGGTGACACTATCATTCCACAAACTTGGTAAAGTTGTGTTTTTATTTTCACTTAGTTGTAACTATTTTTAAATTTCTCTTAAGATGTCTTTGACCTATGTGTTACTTAAAGGTATGTTATTTAGTCCCAATATTTTGGGATTTTTCATGTATCTTGGTGAATATTCCACATTGGCTTGAGATAAATGTATATTCTGCTGTGGTTGGATGAAGTAGTCTATAGATAGCAACTATATCTGGTTGATTGATGGTGCTATTCAATTTAACTATATACTTAACTGATGTTCTGTTGGCTGGATATATACATTCCTGATAGACATGTGTTCAAGTCTCCAACTATCATAGTATGGATTCATCTGTTATCTTTATAGTTATGTCAGTTGTCTCAATTTATGTTAGATACATACACATTAAGGATTCTTTATTTTTTCAAGTTTATTTAAATTCAATTAGTTAACATATAGTGTATTAGTTTCAGATGTAAACTTCAGTAATTCATCAGTTACATATAACACCCAGTGCTCATTACATCATGTGCACTCCTTAATGCCCATCACCCAGTTACCCCATATCGCTACCCATCTCCCCTGGAGCATCCTTCAGTTTGTTTCCTATAGTTAAAAGTCCCTTGTAGTTTGTCTCCCTCTCTGATTTCAGCTTATTTTATTTTTCCCTCCCTTCCCCTATGATCATCTGTTGTGTTTCTTAAATTCCACCTATGAGTGAAATCGTATGATATTTGTCTTTCTCTGATTGACTTATTTTGCTCAGCATAATACCCTCCAGTCCATCTACATCGTGGTAAGATTTCATCTTTTTGGATGGCTGAGTAATAGTCCATTACACACACACACACACACACACACACACACACACACACACCCCACATCTTCTTCACCCATTTATCTGTCGATGGACATCTGGGTTCTTCCCATAGTTTGGCATAGTTTGGCTGTTGTGGGCATTGCTGCTATAAACATTTGGGTGCAGGTGCCCCTTTGGATCAAAACATTTGTATCTTTTGGGTAAATACTGAGTAGAGCAGTTGCTGGGTCATAGGGGTAGCTCTATTTTTAACTTCTTGAGGAATCTCCATACTGTTTTCCAGAGTGCCTGGACCAGTTTGGATTCCCACCAACAGTGTATGAGGCTTCCCCTTTCTCTGCATCCTCACCAACATCTTTCATTTCCTGACTTGTTAATTTAGCCATTCTGACAGGTGTGAGGTGGTATCTCACTGTGGTTTTGATTTGTATTTCCCTGATGCTGAGTGATGTGGAATATTTCTTCATGTGTCTATTGGCCATTTGGATGTCATCTTTGGAGAAATGTTTGTTCATGTCTTCTGCCCAATTCCTGACTGGATTATTATTATTATTATTATTATTATTATTATTATTATTATTATTTATTTTTTTTTAAGACTTTATTTGAAGAGAGATTAAGTGAGAGTGCACAAATGAGGGGAGAGGTAGAGAAAGAGAGGAAGAAGCAGTAGGGAGTCCAACAAGGGGTTTGATTCCAGGACCCTGGGATTATGACCTGAGCTGAAGGCAGACGCTTAACTGACTGAGCCACCCAGGCACCCCTGGTAAGTTCTTTATAGATCTTGGATCCTAACCCTTTATCTGTTATGTTATTTGAAATTATCTTCTCCCATTCTATCAGTTGCCTTTTGATTTTGTCAACTGTTTCCTTTTATTGCTTCGCAGAAAGTTTTTATCTTGATGAAGTCCCAGTAGTTCATTTTTGTCTTTGTTTCCTTTGCCTTTGGAGACGTGTCTAGCAAAAAGTTGCTGCAGCAGAGGTCACAGAGGTTGCTGCCTGTGTTCTCCTGTAGGATTTTGATGGATTCCTGTCCCACATTTAGGTCTTTCATCCATGTTGAGTCTATTTTTGTGTATGGTATAAGAAATGGTACAGTTTCATTCCTCTGTATGTGGCTGTCCAATTTTCCCAACACCATTTGTTGAAGAGACTGTCATATATATATATATATATATATATATATATATATATATATATATATATATATATATATATATATATTTTTTTTTTTTTTAAGATTTTATTTATTTATTTGACAGAGAGAGACAGTGAGAGAGGGAACACAAGCAGGCGGGGAGTGGGAGAGGGAGAAGCAGGCTCCCCGCTGAGCAGGGAGCCCGACACGGGGCTTGAACCCAGGACCCTGGGATCATGACCTGAGCCAAAGGCAGACGCTTAATGACTGAGCCACCCAGGCACCCCGAAGAGACTGTCTTTTTTTCCATTGGATATTCTTTTCTGCTTTGTCAAAGATTAGTTGACCATAGAGTGGAGGGTCCATTTCTGGGTTCTCTATTCTGTTCCATTGATCTATGTGTCTGTTTTTGTGCCAGTACCATACTGTCTTGGTGATTACAGCTCTGTAATAGAGCTTGAAGTCTGGCATTGTGATGCCACCAGCTTTGGTTTTCTTTTTCAACATTCCTCTGGCTATTCAGGGTCTTTTCTGGTTCCATACAAATTTTAGGATTATTTGTTCCAGTTCTGTGAAAAATACTGATGGTATTTTGATTGGGATTGCACTGAATGTGTAGATTGCTCTGGGTAGCATAGACATTTTAACAATATTATTCCAATCTGAAAGCATGGAATGTTTTTCCATATCTTTGTGTCTTTCTCCATTTCTTTAATAAGTGTTCTGTGGTTTTCAAAATACAGATCCTTTACCTCTTTGGTTAAGTTTATTCCTAGGTATCTTATGATTTTTGGTGCAATTGTAAATGGGATCAACTCCTTAATTTCTCTTTCTTCTGTCTTATTGTTAGTGTATAGAAATGCGACTGATTTCTGTGCATTGATTTTATATCCTGCTATGTTGCTGAATTCTTGTATGAGATCTAGCAATTTTGGTCTGGAGTCTTTTGGGCTTTCCAAATAGAGTATCATGTCATCTGTGAAGGGCCAGAGTTTGACTTCTCTGCCAATTTGTATGCCTTTTATTTCTTTTTGTTGTCTGATTGCTAAGGCAAGGACTTCTAGTATTATGTTGAACAATAGTGGTGAGAGTGGACATATGTTAGAGTTCCTGACCTTAGGGGAAAAGCTTTCAGTTTTAAGGATTCTTATGTCTTTTGGGAGAATTGTTTTTCTATCTTAATCTAATGGTCACTTTTATTTATGAAGACTGACATTGCTCTGTAATCTGCTTTGTCTTATAGCTCCTCTCACTTTCTTTTGATTAGTGTTAGCATGGTATATCTCTATTTCTTTAATTTTAAAATGTGTGTGTGTGTGTGTGTGTGTCTATATATGTGTGTCTTAATATGGGTTCCTTGTAGGCAACATATATTTGCATCTTGTGTTTTGATCTATTCAGACAATCTCTGTCTTTTAACAGGTGTACAATTCCTGATGCATCTGTGATTTTGTTTCTGCAGCTTCATTTACTTGCAGTTAACCACAGTCTAGAAGCAGTAATTCTCCTTCTGATGTACTGTCAGAAAGACAATAGTAGCCTAACACTATTTCACAATGCCTCTGCCATTCACCTCATTTCATCTCATCACATAGATATTTTATCATGTCACATCACAAGAAAAGTGAATACACTACAATAGAATATTTTGAGAATGAGAACCACATTCATATAATTTTTATTATGGTAAATTATAATTTTTATTATTCTTAATCTCATATTGTGCCTAATTTATAAATAAAGTTCATCATAGGTATATGTGTAGAGGAAAAAACATAGTGTATATATGGTTTGTTACTATCTGGTTTTAGCCATCCCCTGGGGGTCTTGGCACATAGCCTGTGGATGAAAAGGGACTATAGACTTTAACCATTGACATTTAAAATGATTTTTAATTATAACTAGAAATATGTGCCACATTTTTTTTTACTCTTTCCTATTTGTGGCCCGTGTTCTTAGTTTCTTACTGTAAAAGCCTGGTAAAAACCCTAGAAGTAAAATTCACAAGAGCATGGAGGCCCCTCCACTGACTGTGTCTCCTTGGTATTTCTGACTCTGACTTGTCCACATGGAGGATCCAGCAACTGGTCAACTACAATTTAGGTTTTCCTATTCTGGTACTAGTTTTCTGTTCTAGAACTTCTGCTCCAGTAAGTTTTGTATTATGTCTATCTCTCCAACTTTGGTGGCAGCAGTTTGCCCTGTAACCTCACTTCTTTGATAGTAAAGTGAAAATTTGTTTATCTCTTTTGTTTAGCTTTTTACTTGACATAGGATGGAGTGGCAACTTGTAAGCTCTTTACAATAACAAACTAGGAATCAGAAGCCTCAAAACTATTTTTTTTTTTTTACTGAAACAAAAAATAGAATTAGTACATTGATGTGTTAATAAAAAATCTCATATATTTTTTTTTATCTTGTAGGTAAATTTGATTAAGAAACACACTTTTCAAGTTGCACTTCCCCCACTGTATATTCCAAATTGTCTTTCTTGCCTGAATTGTGACTAATTTAATTCTCTACTTGAACAAAATTTCTAAACCCATTTGGGTTAGTCATTCTGATTGGAATCCTAAGGACTCTTGACCAAAGTTATTAGAGTATCTTCAGCCACCTAATTATGCCCAATGTACAACTTCCAATTTTATTTCTCATTTGTCCAAATGCATCTCAGATTTTTAAGAGCATATGTCATAGACTTACAAATTACTTATATTTCATATACCCTCATGTTGAGCAATCCTTTTCAAGTAGATTGATAGTAGATTGTAGTTAGAGATAGCCTGTATATCCTTCATTATTTTTCAGTTCAGGCCTCATTGTTTTATGTACAGATTAAGTAGTACTGGTTCATTTGTCAGAATCACCTCAGAGTGAATTAAAGGATATTTTTACCTCTCTTATTTTCAGTAAGTTGCCAATACTAATCTTGCTATCTCACTGCCCTAAATCCTGGTTGGTGAAGGTTTTGACTTCATTTCTGCTCAAGTTTTCAAAGCTTTTACTTATTTAAAATACTATTTTGGGGGACGGAAAGTAATAATAACATTTAGTTTAACTTAGAGTATTTTTATCTGTGTTCTTTTATTGCTCTGACTTGTCATGTTGCTTCTCTGAAAAAGGAAACTTTGTTTCACTATCATTAATATTTTGTGCATTGATTTCCATTTCAACAAACATTTCTCCTACATAATGATATATTTTTAAGACATTCTTAGCAATTCCGACTTGTGTCTGAATCAAATTAATGAAATTGAATGTGACAGAAGTCAAAGTTACTATGCTTTTCTCTCCTTTTTTCATCTGCAGCTGAAAGTTACTGTAAAGATAACTATCTGTATTTCCATATCTTGTTAAATTTTAACTTGTGTTTGAAGGTTAGAATTACAGTGATGCTTTACCAAATGGAGTGCACTGTCTTTGTTGTTGATTATCTCAGCATTTAAATTTGGCTCTTGGGGGTGCCTAGGTGGCTCAGACGGTTAAGCATATGCCTTCAGCTCAGGTCATGATCCCAGGGTCCTGGGATGGAGCCCAAAATTGGGCTCCCTGCTCAGCGGGATGCCTGCTTCTTCCTCTCCCTCTGCCTGCTGCTTCCCCTGCTTGTACACTCTCTCTCTGTCAAAAATAAATAAAATCTTTAAAAAAAATTTTGGCTCTTGGCATCAGTAATAAGATTTTTGAGACACCCTGTTAATGTTTATCTGTAAGAAATAAAGAACACAGGGGTTTACCTATTACCAGAAGTTTAGACTCTTGTTCCCTTTTTTTCAGATAGCAACTCTGTTAAGGTACAGCAGAAGACAAACTTGTTTGTCTTAAATTTGTAAACTTTATATGCATTTATTACTCATGAGATGAAAGTTCAATTAAGCAAAAAACCTATTCAAGTTAAAATATTTTGTAAAATTGAATATATATAATGTTGTTAGTTTGATATGTAAATACCATGTAAAAATCATCTCTTTTTTTTTCTTGTAAAAAATTAGTCCCTACTGATAGTCTCAACCATATTTGGTCATTAAATCAGACATAACATATAAAATTTAGACTTTCTTCTGATACTATTTTTATTGTGCACCCATATCATTTAAATCATGCACTTGTGATGAACACCAGCTGATGTAGGAAAGTACTGAATCACTATATTATACACCCGAAAAGAATACTACATTGTATGTTAACTAACTGGGATTTAAGTAAAAACTTAAAAGTAGCATGACTCTCTGAATACTTTTTTTTCCAGAATGTGTTGTATTCACGGTTTGGATTTCTGTAACTAATGAAAAGTAAATCAAATAATCTGATTAAAAGTATTTACAAAAATTAGACAAACATTTAATATTTCTACTTAAGGAATGTTTTTTCCTCCTTTCTTATGGGAGAATTTTCCATTTTAATTTGTCTGAGCTTTTGAGTGCTTATATAGTAGAAGTAATGGAGAAACATACTTGGTAGATACATTTGGTTACTAGCCAGAAGGAAAGGGCGCTTGCAGGAAAAGATAAAGCAAAAGGATAGAAAATAATCTCCATTAGGAGGTAGAGGTACACCTTTCATATCTTATGCTTCTTTTCTGTATGATTCTTAATTTGTGGTGGCATTCAACATATGAATAGTATATTCTACGAAGCTGTGGAAATGCTACTTCTTGATCCATCTTCCTCTACAATCATAATTAATAAAATGTCATATGGAGATTTATTCCCAAACTTACCGTGAAACAAACATTTTGGTGTTTTCCCCTGAAATACTAAGAAAATATTTTATGAAATGGTTTAATAGGTTTTATTTATCTATATAGTCCTTCGTATTTTCTATTTGAGTCCCAAAATATGTTCAAATGAGTGATCACTAACTGAAAGCCCTTTTTTTAAAATTTAATAAAACTGCTCTCTTTGAAATTGTAGGTTTTATGTATAGATAATGTATGAGGCTTCAAGAAAATTAGAAATACTGATGCATTAAGACCAAGCTTTCAAATGTTATTTCACCCGAATAAGGATTTTTCTTGTGAACAGTATTTTGAAGACTTACTGAATATTTTTTTTCCTAAACCTGTATTATTTCTGTTTACTTGAGATGCATGTTCAACAACTTACTGTTCCAGTTACTACAGCTCTGTTAAAAATTATCCCAAATCTAATATTGTAAAACATCCATGCATTATGATGATGACTTGAGTGAGTCACAAAACGAGACAGGGTATGGAGTCTATAGCTTATTTCTGATTTGCAGTGTCTGGGGCCTCAGCTGGAAGACTCCTTGGCTGAATGTTAAATTCATCTGAAGGTCTATTTACTCATAAATCTGGTGATTGATACTGTCAACTGAGGCCTCTGTTAGGAAAGGCACAAGATGGCTGTTTCATATCTAGGAATTTTATATGTAAGCCAAGTAGATATCAAATAAAAAGGGGAGACCAAAAGGGGAATTGTATTACACAATCCAGAAATGTATCACACGTATACTCTAGAAATAATCTGGAGAAGTAAGGATTATTTAGGCACAGAGCTTAAATAAAATTGTGGTTTTCTTATTAAGGCATATTAGAATGTATATTATGTAGGCACCTCTCCGTATCTGTCACTCTTGATATTGTGTAAGACTGCCTTAAAATTCTCATAAAGCTTTGGGCTTTGTTTTCCTACACAATTTTATCTGCTGCAAAGCTTCTAACTCAATTCCTGCTTTCTAGAGCTAGAGATAATTATATTCTAGTCCAAACCATATTTGAAATGAATTGTTTATCATTCTGTCTGCATTCATCCTATCCTGATGATAAATTTAAATTCAAAATTATGGTCCCAGTCCTCCTTGTTTTATGGCTGCCCGGTCACCAAGTTGAAGATGAATTTGGGGAAAATGTGGTAGCTGTGTTCCCTTAATTGCATCACATAATCAAGCAAAGTATTTGATTTATTAATTGATTAATGATGATAGGTTCAGATGCTACCTGTAGAATAGTCACATTTTGAAAATGGAAAGTTTTCGTAAGTATCCAATCTAATTGATTTCTTAACTTCTTAAAAAATGTGAACATTTCTTTTACAAATGTATACTAAATTAGCAGTTAACACTTACTCAAAGCAGTAAGAACCTCTAACTTAATTGGAAAGTGATCTCTGATGGGCATAATAACTAGTTCTGTTTTCCATTTCATTCCCTGTCAAATTTTATCTTGTGCTTTGATTTTAAGTTTGAGATTTGCTCTTAATTTTCTTAGAAGAAAATAAATAACCAGAAGTAGTATGTTTGTTTTAAAAGCCTCTATTTCTAATGCTGAATATAGAAAGTACTACAATAAACAGACTAAACCACAGGTTAGTAAGTCACTCTTGAGCTTATAAAAACCAAAGTTATTATCAGTGGAATATACATTGCCCGTTGTCTTTTAAATATTTTAAATTTGATTCTTGGGTGGTGGTGTTGTTTTCTCTTCTGTTGTGGGTGAACAAGTCAAGTGACAAAAGCTGTAGGCTGGAGCCAAACCAAAGTCATATGGCAGAGATGATATCTGTGGATTTAGGGTTTTGGTACTTAAAAAATAACAGACTTACCAAGTGACCATGATTTTCCAAGTGCTGAGTTAGACCTTTGAGTGTCTTAAAGTCTGACAGAAGACATAGAGAATAACAGAATTATGTTTATAAGTTACAAACTTATTAATAAATTATACTTATGCATATCATTACTATTTAGGTAAGCATTTGCTTTGGAAACAGTTGATTTTGCCAATTGGACACACTGGAACAAACTGAGGGAATTGCTAGTTGACTATTACAAGATAAACAGTAGGAGCCAAATTTTTGTGTATATAAAGTAAGCAACATTACATTAAGTACATTTCAATCCTTTTTTTTAGAGAGTATTTTTGCACATCAAAGCCAGTAAATGTGAATCTTGGTAGGACTTAGTGGAGGAAATAGAACATTTATAAGAGTTTAGTCAAAGTAGATGGCTAGATAGAGGAACAGAGTGGGATGCAGGAATAACAAATGAGGAAATGAATAGTTTATGTGAGTTTGAAATAAGGACTTGGTTTCTATATTTGACATAGATTATAAAAAGAGAAAACAAGTTAAAACATCATTTTCCCATCATTCCATAACCTTAGTTACTTTAATGTTCAAACTACTCTTAAAAATACAACTCATTATTTCAAATCAGAAGCTTCATTTTTCATTTCATCTGTCTCCTTAAATTTGTAAATCACATCACAAAATGCCTTTTTCTCTCTTTTTTAAATTTGGAACTCAAGTATTTTGCCTTAAGTTGTAAAGTGAACTGTATAATATATTATTAAAATCTTTTATAATATCCAATTGAGGACCCATAAGAATTCAAGAATATGCTAAAGGCCAATTACTTCTTACTCAAGCTATGTGTTCCAACCCAGAGAGTCCTCTCGGAGTTAGGGTTCCAGAGCATTTTCCTTAATTCTATTCAGTGCAAGTAACTTGTTCACTGCCTAATTCTTTTTTTTTTTTCTCTTAAATATAAAGTCAGACTTAACTGATCAATACATTTCTCCTTTACCTTCCCTTCTCCTATATGCCCTGAGTCTCCATAACCTCTTTGGTTACCTCCACGAGGTGCCCATCTTTATCTGAATCTCTAATATTCATTACCACTTATACAGATAACTTCAATTCTGCAGGAATTCAGAGGTTAGGTGGGGAGCAGGGTGTGGAAAAAGTCAGGCTCTGCAGATGGAGCATACTGAAGGCCATCATGTCCTTCAGCTTGCCAATGTGTGGAGTAAGGAGGTTTCGCTCTCTCTTCCTTTTCCTCTTCTCTTCCATTTGTCTCCCTTAGTATAGCCAAATTATCCCTCTATGAGATCACTCAGTTTTTCTTCGGACCTTTCTTAGCCAAAGACGACTCAGAAGATTATTTGTCAAGTCACAATACCACTAATATTTTCTAACTGCCTTTGTCTAATTTTGAATTGGGCTTTGATAAAAATATTTTCAACACATCATTAGTAAAACCTTTTTGAGATTGACTTTATTTACATTAAGTAAAAACTTTCCCTTTCAAATATTAAACTGTACACTTTTAACTCTACATGATCCTAGAATGGAAATTTTACAGTTTTAATGACCACTAATTAGTGTAAGATTCAGATTTAACCTCAGTGCTAATATGGAGGTCTTCCTGGTATAATATATCTTTGTCTTAATCTTTCCATCTGAAAATGTTAACATTTCTTGCTTGATTTGAAGGCTTATACATCTTTTCTGCTCTCTTTGAGGAACTCTCTTGTTCATTTTTCCCTGTGGCTATTGGCTCCTCTGGAGAGGTTTTCCTTTTCCATTGTTATCCTTAGTCACATCTTCAAATGGGAGATGACGAACACGTCCCTTTGGGGGCTATGCAGTTTTCTCAGACTGATCCTAAAAAGTTTGGGAAATCAAGGTATGTTTTAAGCACAGACAATTTTAGTCCAGTTTCGTGGTTTCTTTGGCAGTTTATCTCTTAATAACTTAGTAGGCTTTTTATTTAATAAATAGCAGCTCTTAAAAGAATATTTCCTCTGAGTTACTGTATCCAATAAAAAGAATTACTATTTACCACATCTATAGTATAATTTTTGCCCTGAGTCTCCTTAATTTTTGAAAAAATGTTAATAGTAGATATGAAGACTGTATCTTTAGTTCTCTTTGTTGCAAAAGCTAGTTTTAATTACCTGTCACTTAACATACTTCTCAATTTTACCATCCTAGTGTCTGTGATTTCAGAGCAGTTGGTAGTCCCATATTACAAATGGCAAAACTTCTTGAATCTCTTCATTTTCTTCCATTTTAACCTGAAAATTAGTAAATTCTTAACTTACCATTTTTTAAAATAATACACTGTGAAAGCAGATAGTAGTAATAACTCAGATGAGTGACATCCAGTTTTTCAAACTTCTTCTAGTACTACATAATCATTAGATTCATAACCGAGTATCTAAATCATGCTTTGCCCTGCAAATACTAGAAAGATCACCATCTTGACAGATTGCAATAACACTTGTCTTCTCCACCCTATCACTAAAGCGAGGATACGTATTTTAGTAATTTCAGAAGCTTCCAACCTCAATGATTAATTTATATGTTAGGATAAACTAAATAATAACAAAGCACCCTAAAATCTTGGTGGCTTAAGACAATAGAAATTTATTTCTTATTGCTGCAAAGTCCATGGCAGGCCTGGGTGAGTTTCCGAGGAAAGTGTCTTAGAACAGCTAAATAACCTAGGATGATCTGAGTTCCCACCATATTAGATTTCCACTGTCTGAAATATGTATCCTCCAAGGTAGTTATGAAAAGGATAGAGAGAGCTGAAGGGTCTCACACAGCGACGAAATGCTTCCACTCATAGATGTGATGCACACAACTTTTCCTTTTCACAGCCCAATGGCCAGAACCGATCACTTGTAACATGGTTCTGGCTTTCTGTAATGGGACAAACAAATATATCTTCTTTTATGTCCCAAAGGAAAGAGGACTCAGATGTGAATGGGCACTGAAATCTATACCACACTCACATCTTGCCTTTGCAGGTTTCTGTCAACCTATGAAAGTGAAAATCACTATTCTTCTTAGAAAGCGGGGTCCAAGGTATCACTGTAAATATGTTCCCATAAGAATAAAATTAAAATCTAATACTGCATTCATATTCATGTCTATTGACTGTAGAGGTGTAGATTATCTTTTTGTTTCAGATGTTAGTTTCTATCAGACAGCCTAATAAGGCTTTCATCAAATTGACTTGAAACGTAGTGCCTAATAACTCCAAACTGCTGCAGCAGAACTTCTTTACAGACTTGTTGTTGTTGTTGGATTTTGCTATCTTTCTTCTACCCTTTGTTGAACATAATGTGGAATATTTTCTCTTTCCATAAAATACACACAGGAGCGCTCTCTCTCTCTCCCCCTTGACATAAATGGCAGAATTTAATGAGTTTGGGGACACTGTTGGCTTATATTGCAACAGTAGGAACTTCAGTTTTAATATTAGTTATCTCTATTATTAAAAAAAAAAAAACCCTCTTAACAAATAGTTCTTTGGTCTGTTTCTTCTTCCCCCCTTTTACCATCCTTCTATAACCTCCTTTCCCATCTGAGGAGCAAGAACGTTCTTAAGTCTTCCATTTTTTTCTCTGGTAAGATTAGCCTCTGCAGCATCTAATTCTAGATTTAGGACCATATTATTCCCCATTCTCTGGGAGTGAGAGTAGAGTTCCATAGTTTTATTTATACCAGGATAATGACCTGTATCTTTTGGAGTTAACACTCAGCCCTCAGGGATTTGATTAATGCCTTCTACTTAGGTACTAAGGGGGACCTCACGTAGAGTTGGCTTCCAGAAGTAACAATGTTTCCATTAAAGAATCAGATAAAAAGTTTGTAGAAGGAGATTAGATTAGATTTCATTGATTCACTTTAAAAAATTATTTATGAAAAACATTTAAATATAGGTAATCAGTATCCTGGATCTTATTAATAAATACCCAAGAATTACAAATAACTTCTGAGCTCATGTGATGGAGTTTTCAGGGCTTATAAATTCTCAATATATTATAAAAATCCAAATTAAGACTTTTAATCTTACATGCAAAATCTGTTTTCTTTTTTTTTTTTTAAGATTTTATTTATTTATTTGAGAGAGAGAGAATGAGAGACAGAGAGCACGAGAGGGAAGAGGGCAGAGGGAGAGGCAGACCCCCTGCCGAGCAGGGAGCCCGATGTGGGACTCGATCCCGGGACTCCAGGATCATGACCTGAGCCGAAGGCAGTCGCTTAACCAACTGAGCCACCCAGGCGCCCCCAAAATCTGTTTTCTAATTTGAAAGAAAGAAATGCTTAACAGAGAATAATTTTATAATTTTCAATTTGTATATTTACTTTGGAAGAGACCACCTTAACTTTATTTTTTTTATTATGTTATGTAAATCACTATACATTACATCATTAGTTTTTGATGTAGTGCTCCATGATTCATTGTTTGTGTATAACACCCAGTGCTCCATGCAAAACGTGCCCTCTCTAATACCCATCACCAGGCAAACCCATCTTCCCACCCCCCTCCCCTCTAGAACCCTCAGTTTGTTTTTCAGAGTCCATTGTCTCTCATGGTTTGTCTCCCCGAGACCACCTTAACTTTAAAGATCATCCTGTTTGATCCATTGTGACACCTTAGAATATATTAAGTTCCAAATTCTAGGGAAGCAATATATTCTTTTTATATGACTTTTTAATGACAAAAAAATTAGATTGCATGCTTATATATAAAAGGAAGCAAAACTTCTAATAAAATGCATCTCCAGGTTCATTTCTAATCAACCTTTATCACATATTATTCACCTTATTAAAATTGAAAAAGGCAAGTTTGACAGGTATGTCAGGATGAATCCCTCAAAAAGATACATGTCAACGTTTAAATAGAAAATATCAAGGAAATGATAAATTATAAAAAGTGCATCTTTATTCTTTCCTTTACACAGATATTTTAGGCAATGAAAGACAATGAACAATTTCCTAGAGCTTTGAGCAGCAATCCAGTGATGAGTTATTAGGGCAGTTACCCCTTGCTCAATAACCTGCTTGCTGGACTGAGATGAGCTGATATGAACAGCTTTAATGAAGAGATGATAAAAAGTTTGAAAACTATGTAATAAGTAATGAAAAATTACATAACAGTTCAATTTTTTTGGTTATCTTGAATTATTTCTCTTTTTTCCAAGAACATGGTTTATTTCATCATGTCATAACACATTCTAAGACCATAAAAAAAATCTCTTCCATTAAATAAAAACAAGAATTAGAGTATTTGCTTGGAAGTGGTTAAAAAACATTTGGTTTGAGGGCAATTTATGAGACGATTATGGACAGATGTAGACCTGATTTAGGGAGTTTATTGAGATGGTGTAGGCTTGTAGACCCCTTGCAGGCCAGGGTCATTTGAGGACTGCAGTGAGGTTAAGGTCGGCCAGGCAGGCCTAGGCCAGGAGGAGAAAATGTTCTCTTCCCCTTACCTCATGTTGCAAGGCCTAAATGCCTGGATCAGCAGGAAGTGGCTCTTGCCTCGCTTAAAGTGTGTCTTTCTAATCAGAAGTGTTCTTTCTAAAGACAAAGAACATGTTGTCTCCAAAGGAAGGATGGCTAAGAGAATTCTTTATTCTGCAAGCATAAACAGGATATATTTTGTTCTTATTGCATTTCGTGTATATTTCACTTCACGGATGTTGGCTTGATACATTGTTATGTTTATCTGATCTCTGCGAGTATATAGCTATGTGAGAAATAAACGGCAGTATGCAGTTGCAAGTGCTGCCTTTGCTCTGCATCCCCTGTGTCCTGGTGATTTCGTAGACCCTTACCCAGGGACCCCAACGCACTAGACGTTGACAATTGGCGCCCGAACAGGGACCCTGAAGGACGTACAGGAAGGGTGAGTAACTTAATTAAGTACAGGGTTATGGGACAAGAAACTTCTACTCCTTATGTTCGAATGCTGAAGCATTCACTTGCTGTCTATGGTATCACTGTCGCTTCTAATGATAATTGAGCTGTGCTTGAAGGTGGTTCGAGAATGGAATCCTTGGTTTCCAGAGGAGGGAACTTTAGATTTGGATAATTGGTGGCGAGTTCGACATAATGTCAAGAAGGCAATGAGACAGGGAGAAAAAATTCCCTTGCGGTTTTGGTCTATTTGGTCGATTATTTTTACAGTGCTTAAAGCGATGGAGGATGACCGCACAGTCGAAGACTTCCATAAGGAGATGGCTCCTTCCATACAAGACCTCCCTCTAGGTACGGATGAGAAAAGGGCGGTAGAGAAAGATACCTTTAAGCTTACGCCATCCCGTGAGCCTAGTGAGTGTAGTAACGAAGAACTAAAACCGAAAGTAAAGTCGGATCCCGAGGTGGAGCGTGTATGGAAGGTTTTTCAGCAGGTTATGGCTATGGCGGAAGAGTCTAAGAAACCCTCTAGGAAGCCCTCTGCTCCGCCTTTGCCGTCTGTACCAGCTCTTTCTTCTAAAAATCCTTTCCTTTCTGCTGCTTTAGCTGAGCTTGATGCGCTAGAGGATAGCGATGATGAGGCTGGCGCAGCTAATTCTGTCTTTGCTTTTCCTGTTATTAGGCCTCCCCCGGTCCAGGGAGTGGCACAAGCACCATATTATGACGGAATAGGTATAGAAGATATTGGTCGCTTGAAAAAGGCAGTGTCTTTATATGGACCACAATCACATTATGTTAAGGAGCTAGTTAATGGTCTGGCTCGACATTATAATAATTTTTCTCCTGAGGACTGGAGGGTCCTCTGTCGGGCTCTTTTAAAGGAGCCTGAATATCTGCAGTGGCAGATGTGGTTTTCTGAACTTTGTATGTATGTACATGTGGTAATAGATACATATTCTCAATTTATATGGGCCACAGCACAAAGTGGCGAAACTGCACAACATGTTATCACCCATCTCTTAGAAACTTTTGCTGTGATGGGTTTACCATCTATTATTAAAACAGATAATGGACCTGCATATAGCAGTAAAAAATTTCAAACTTTCTGTAAACAATATGGTATAATGCACAAAACAGGCATTGAGTATAATCCTCAAGGGCAAGCTATTGTAGAACGTGCACATAGTACTTTAAAGTTACAAATTAAAAAATTAAAAAGGAGGAAAAAGGATCATATCTTAGCATTCACTCAATCAAATGCATGTTCCATTTTGCAACAAGCTCTGTTCACATTAAATTTCTTGAATCTCCCACAGGGAGATATCCTCTCCCGTGCAGAAAAGCAGTTCATAGAGGGAGAGGTTGCTTCCCCTCCATTAAATGAACATATATGGTTTAGACCAACCGCAGATGCAGAATGGCAACCGGGGCTATTGCTTTATAGAGGGAAGGGTTATGCTTATGTTTCCACAGAGGATGGACGGACCTGTTCCTGGCTCCCTACGCGATGGATCCGGTCAAGGGCCAATTCGAACGGCACCGTATCCCACCAGACGACGGATGGGGAATCCAGACCAAGATGAACTTCCGTTACAGGCCATGGCACATCTGAATTTGGGAGGACGACGTCGCCATCGGCAGATATTTGCTACTGCTTTGCCGACTTGGGGGCAAATTAAAAAGCTTAGTGGGGAGGGGCAAAAAATCCTGCAGCGAACGGGGAAGGCTTGTACACCTGAAAATTTATTTTTGGCTATGTGTGCCTTGCTTACTGTATCAGATGCCGCTACGTTGGCCAATTTACTTCTTAAGCAACTTAAGGGACTAGATCCAAAAGGTATTATTCAAAGTTTGGAGCATACTGCCGGAGGAATGGGATTTGTATTGTTGATTGTTATCTTATGCTTTATGCTGTTGCATTTTTGCTATCTAAAGCCTTCCCAGAATTCTATGGCCATCCTTTGGAGGGCACTTTTATTAAAACAAAAGAAAAAAGAGGGAATTGAGATGGTGTAGGCTTGTAGACCCCTTGCAGGCCAGGGTCATTTGAGGACTGCAGTGAGGTTAAGGTCGGCCAGGCAGGCCTAGGCCAGAAGGAGAAAATGTTCTCTTCCCCTTATCTCATGTTGCAAGGCCTAAATGCCTGGATCAGCAGGAAGTGGCTCTTGCCTCGCTTAAAGTGTGTCTTTCTAATCAGAAGTGTTCTTTCTAAAGACAAAGAACATGTTGTCTCCAAAGGAAGGATGGCTAAGAGAATTCTTTATTCTGCAAGCATAAACAGGATGTATTTTGTTCTTATTGCATTTCATGTATATTTCACTTCACGGATGTTGGCTTGATACATTGTTATGTTTATCTGATCTCTGCGAGTATATAGCTATGTGAGAAATAAACGGCAGTATGCAGTTGCAAGTGCTGCCTTTGCTCTGCATCCCCTGTGTCCTGGTGATTTCGTAGACCCTTACCCAGGGACCCCAACGCACTAGACGTTGACAGTTTATAGTCTGGGGTAAGTTGGGAATAAAAAGTAGAGATGTATGCAAAAACTATCCATTAAATGGTTTTATTGTTTGTTACTACTCAAAATGAGGGTAATAATGATAGCCAGGAATATATGCTACTGTGTGAAATGTTACATTTAATAAAGATACTGCCTAATGGTCTTTTATCTAAGAAGCATTCTGATTCCTTATTGCCTGAAGGTTTTGACTATTGGCAGAGTCAACTACAATAACTCCTACTGTCTAAAGATCCTGCAATGGTTGTGAAATTAATCGATATATATATATAGTGCTTCAGTTAGGTGGTTAAATATGACCAAGAATTGGTATCATGGTCTTTGTCATGTTAGGAAATGTAGATAGAAATAGAAATGATCCTCCTCTTACCTTAAAATGCTAATCTATAATTAATTTCAATTCGCATTTCCTGGTAATTTTGTTAAAAGAAGTAATTATATTCTTATAGGTATTTTAATATTTTAATATACTTTAAACAGCTCATCATTAGTCAAGAAACCTTAAAAAGCATGTGGAGATTGAGAATAATAAACATACTATATTTTTATATCTTGAGATTCATTTAATATAAGTGAATCTTAGATACTTTTTAAATGAAGTTGAATATATATTTTTTAAAAATTCAAAATAAAATGCTATAACTTTTTAAATGTTTTATCAGAAAACTGAAATTACAAAAGTTATGCAAATTCTTTAAAACTCTTCAAATCTGTAGGGATAATGTTTCAGAAATAAAGATGGGAATGAATAATCTAGCTTACATAGATGGAATGATAAATTCTCCCTCAACTCTCTCGAGATTCACACATTGAACAATTTTTGGTTATGTAACAAAAGAAAACCTTGCCAGCTAATACCCCACCAAGTGAATGATGATAAGATGGAGAATCCATTGTGAAACCACAACTACTCATTACATTCCGCCTAAGAAATCATTGTAATATTGTGTTGCCACTTTCCCTTCTTGCCCACCATGATTAGCTTTAGTTTCTGAGGGTGAGTCTAGACTGGGCTACATTTGGAAGTACCCTTCTTGCTGCTGTCACTGCATCAAGTTTGTTCTTGGCCAGCCATGCTCTTAGCAGATAAACCTAGGAGAAAGGTTTTCTGGACTTCTGCCCAAACAGGCAAAATAGTGATACATCCATGAAGTCACCCAATTGAAAGATGTATTCAAAAACTCAAATACAAATAGACTGATGTTTTATAAAAAGTCAATCCATACTCAGTTTCCAGGTCACTGGAACTTTACAATGAACTAATTCCTATGTCGTCAGTAAAAAAAAAAAAAAGTTCATAAAGCTTTATCTTTGCATTTGTTCAATTACTACTCTAAATTTTGATAAATCAAGAACATTTAGATAAAAATTTAAATGACAGCCAGTTTTAAGGGACTCTAACTTTTAAAAAGTATTTTCTTAAAGTAGGAGTCAGGAGAGAGCAAGGGAAAGGAGGTGGGAGGGAGAGGCAATAAAAAAGAAAACTCTTCAATTTCCTTGTAATAGAGTGGGTACAAAATTAAGATTTTATAAAGACAGTGAAGTATCTTTCCAAAAATGATTGAACTACAAAAAGAATGATTGAGATGTCCATAACAAATAAGACATTGGTTTTATGTTTTACATATTTATAGTTTTCACAAATGTGTATGTCTGTAGACTTGTTCATATTTTGAATACTCAGCAATGACAGAAATGACTTAGAATAAAAAAAATTCAGTTTGTTTAAAATAGACAAAATGCTAGAATCTCTAGAACTGATTACATTCTGAATTAAACTGTCACTAATTTTTTTATAAAGATTTATTTTAGAGAGCAAATGAGCGGAGGGGAGGGGCAGAGGGAGAGAGAGAAACTGAGGGTAGAGCCCGACTTGGGGCTATCCCAGGACCCTGAGATCGTGAAATGAGCTGAAATCAAGAGTCAGATGGTTAACCAATGGAGCCACCCAGGCACCCCATCATTAAGATTTTTAAATGTAAAATTTAAGCCTTTGTGTTAAGATGCGCTAGCAGAAAAAAATCCTATGTATTTAATCACTTGAAAGGTAACAGGTGACATTTTAGGAAAATGGAATGTTGAAGTGTAACTTGACTGTATGTAGTTTCCCTGAATAAAATCAATTTTAACAAATGTATTATCTTTGGCTATTGATCAAAGAGAAATAAATAGCCACTGTTGAGAAATGTGGGCCTTTTAAAATCATTTTGTGACAAGCTTGATGAGAGTGGAGCAAGACTGTTCTAGTAAGCGAGAATAATGCCTCTGTCTTATTAGCAAAATTGCATGGATGTCCTGCCTGGTTCTCTCTGTGTTCTCCTCACTCATATCTTCTAAAATGGTCAAGATTCTCATTTAGAAAATTCAAAGCAGGGCATTTTTCATAGAGTGTGCATGCCTCACACCTGTGATTAAATATTGAAACACATAAATTCAGAGTACAAGGAGCTAATTTCTCTATTGGATGACTCAGGGTGGATTTTATTAATTCATTATTTTTATTTGTCACCTGGATTATTTATTTTTTCCAAGCTTTATTGAGGTATACTTGACAAATAAAATTGTATTTAAGTTGTACAACCCGATTTGATATATGCATACATCATAAAGTATTTACCAAACTGAAAACATTCCAAATCTGGGCAGAAATACATGCACCCAGGTATTGTCCACAAAACTCATAGGTCTCCATGCAGATTAAACCAAAAGAGGACTGTGTCAAAGCACATTATAATAAAAATGTCAAAAATCAAAGACAAAGAGTAAATTAGGAAAGCATCAAGATGGGAAAAAGTTAAAACACCTCATTTCATATGAGATTATTCCCCACAAGGCTGTTAATAGACTTCTCAGCAGAAACCTTGTAGGTCAGAAGAGAATGGGATGATCAATTCAAAGTGCTGAAAGAAAAAACTGCCAACCAAGAATACCTTACCTGGTAGAGTTGTCATATAGAAATGAAGGAGAAATAAAGACTTAACCAGTCAAAAAGAAGATAAAGGAAATTCATTACCATTAGTAAGAAAAGCTAAAAACGAAGCTTTTCAAGCTGAAATGAAATGAAATGAAATGATGCTAATTAGTAACATAAAAGCAGACACAGACATAAAACACATTGGTAAAGGTAAGGATGTAGTCCAATCCAGAATACTTTCGTACTGCAATGGCAGTGTGTAAATCACTTAACCTTAGTATAAAGGTTAAAAGACAAAAGCATTAAAAATATCTATAGTTAAATAATTTGTTAATGTATACACAATATAAAAAGTAGATTGTGACATCAAAAACAGAAAAAATGGGTGAGGGGAGTAAAGGGTAAATGTTTTTTTATGAGGTCACAGTTAAGTTATTGTTTTAAAATAGGCCGTTATAGCTATGAGATGTTTTATGTAAGCCTCAAGGTAACCACAAAACAAGAAACCTATGGTATGTAACACAAAATTAAACACTAAATTTTAAATTGTATACCCCGGCTTCTCCAGTTTTGAAATTTTTGACCCAGATAAAAATCACAATATTCTTGAAAATCATAGGGAAAACATGTCTACATGTTACATATCTGTGTATATATGTATGCATTTGGTGACCCCCGCAGAAACTCATGGGAATGAATGTTTGAATGAACAGATAAATGAATAAAAGCTCAGAATTCTCTTCTTAAAACATGGATGTCAAGAGATACATTCAAATACTCTTAAATCCCATCATTACTTACCACTGTAGTCTATAGCTTGTTTGCTTATGTTTAAATATACCTTCTATCTTATTAGAGTTTTCTAAACTAAGAAAATGGCACAAAATTTTATGATGGACTCTTTGAAAATCATTTGTGATCTTTCTGAGGGATCTTTATTTTAAAACCTAGGAATTAAAGCTCAATACTTCTCTGTGTGTCTGGAATAGAACTTATTTCTAATTAGTCTCTGGGCGTTTATTTTGCTTTGTAATTACTGCTAAATAACGCTGGGCCTCTAGCTAGGCATTAAATGTTGGTCTGATTCAGTCCTCCATATACCATTGTTTTGTAGTTGTTCCAGGTATAGGTTAAAACAACTTAAAAAAAAAAAAAAGAAGAAGAAGAAGAAACCCGATACTATCTGTTTCATTGTGATTCTCATTCAACGTGAAATTTAATTATGTTGCTATGTGGCTTTGTAATGTGGATTAATAGTTTTATTGTACTCCTGTGATTAGTTTCTGTTTGTTCTAATTTCTTTTTTGCTTCTTCCTGACCTTGAGGTAAAAAAAAAACAAAAAAAACACACACACACAGAAGATGTATTCCTTCAATTTAATGCCAGTTTGAGGTGTTTCTCCTGCATCATCAGATCAATGAAAAGTAAATAGCCTACACTTCTTGTTTCACAGTGCAGTATTGATCTTTCTTCAGCTTTTGCTTCCCTTTTTCCCTGCATGTTGTGTCTTTCAACCCCTGGGACTGAAGTGATTGCCATAGATTGGACAAGCTAACAAGCGCATGATAAGGAGCGGTGTTTTGTGGCATACTCGGTATATAAAGCCTGCTTCTGCATTGAGAGAAAGGTGCCATTTTGTGTGCGTGACACAAGGCACTAAGAGAAAAAACTAGAAGGAAAAAAACCAGGAAGGAAGATTTTATTTGCTCTCCCAAATCTTTGCATGTAGTGTTAAATTAGATGATGAAATTCCTTTGAAAAGTAAAGGACAAGTAGCCTGCGGGAAAATGCCGTATGCTTTTAGGTGTAGCAATTGCCTGGATGTTGACAGCCTTTGGGTAAGTCTCTACTATCCTTTGGTGTCTATGCCTTCCCAATAATATTTGTTGTCTTGTTTTGTCTTTGGTTTGGTTTGGGTTTTTTACTTAAAGCTAATCTTAGAGTTTGAGAAATAGTTGTAATTTGGATTCGATATCCAACACCTAAAAATATGCATGAAAGCCACGTATTTTACTTCATAAGAAGCATTCAAAGATAAATCTTCTCCTTTAACAATCTGACTTATCTGTGGCTTCTCTTTGAGGTGAAAAGATGTATTTTTGTAAACATGCACTGATATGTTCTCTAAATGCCAAGTGATGGGAAGAAACAGAATAACTTTATAAAGCTTAGAAATACTTTGCTTACTCTATGCCTGTCTTTAACATGTTCATTGTGGAAATCAAAATGCTCCAAGTTTTATTTTTGGGCCCTTCTATATCCATAGATTTCTCTGGCATTGAAAAATGGATAAATGAATAATTGATATTCTATCACATGCTATTGTCTCCTTATAGAAGCATATTTTATACTGTGTAGCTCACAAGTTTTCTGACACTGCTTTAGGACAGCAAGGATTCCGTTCTTAACTCTGAGTGCTTCTTAGTCATTGGTGCCATTGGTTTCTAGTTGCGTAAACTAATGTATGTATAAACAAGTTACCCCTTGTTTTAAGGCTCTCCTTCTTGGAATTCAGTTTGAGAATCTATAGTCAGGTTATCATTCTGGACTCCTTGGATGAAAGAAATGTCACATGACAGAAAATAAATAAAACTTTAGCTTCTTATGGGGCAACTTACCTCGAAACGTGTTAAGATGGTATGAGGACGTGTGTAGAATGTTTCATATTTACTGTTAAGGAAAGGTGTTCACAATGCACAGGTTCCTGGTTCTGGTATGTAAATTGCTGTATAGTGATCTGTGAGCTTCCTCCTGGCCCCATGGACAACCCTGCAATGCGACTCATTAGCATGTTTTCAACATGACACCTTCGTATCATAAGCCTTTTGTTGTTTGAGTGGCATACAGTGTACATGGAACAAATTGAGTATAAGGTTGGAGCTTTTGTATCTTTCTGAGGTTTTATGGCATTTTAGACTTGGTGGAATTGGGCGATTGTTCTAACCCACGCTATTAAGTAATCCTTAGGGTAACCCTAGTGCTGATTTGAAAGCTATTAATTTTCTATTACAGTGTGTTAAAGCTATTCTATAGTGTGGTACTCACCTGCATTATTGAGTCAATGACCAATTGCAGAGTTGCTCTGTGGTGGTTGGAGCTTAACTCAACCCTCTGGGATCTCATTTATTATTTGCAGATATTGATTTTGGAAAAAGAAAAGCTAAGATGTGTGAATATAATACTTAGACCTGGCCTAGAGCTGTTAACTCTTAATGCCCTGCATATTGTACCTGTTAACATAAAAAAACTATTACATATTTCATGGTTTTAGCAAAGATCAATTGTGTTCTGTTCACAATAAAGATTATCAATATCTATCAAAGTCTAAATACTGAGTCCCCAAATGATCTTGCTGTATGTTCATAGAATCTAAACTTAGATCTTGTCATACTTAAAATTTTTTGATGTTTTAGAAATGAAAATGAGAGAAGAATGTTTACATATATATATATATATATACATATATATATAAAAGAGATGCTAAAAACAAAGCCCCAAGTGTGTCTGGAATATGATCTCTAATTAGCGTGTGTGTATGTGTGTATATGTAAGTGAAATCTTAGTGATAATTTATTCTTAAACATAATATTTTGGACAGTCCTCAGGGAATTTGTTCAAGTAGCCTCAGAGACTGTGGGGAAAAATAAGAGCTTATTTCATAACTTGAAGTTTGTACTTCTTAATCTCTTTACTTATTTTGCCTATGCCCTCCACCACCTCCCTCCTCCAGGTATGAGAAGTACAGCATAGGGAATATAATCAATATTGTAATAACATTGTATGGTGACATATGGTAACTATGTTTATCACGGTAAGCATTGAGTAATGTATACAAATGTTGAATCTGTACAATGTACCTATAAAACTAACATAATAATGTGTGTCACCCTATACTTGAAGAAAAAGGGAGAATAAAATTCTGTGGGGCAGATTGTGATCTAAAATAATATAAAATTCAAAGTGAAGCCAGGGCTTATGTGGCATTCTAGCATGAGTGATCTCTTGACTGAAGGGATCCAGAGAGCCTAGTATGACGTTGGTGCTCCCATAGGCTAACAAGTTTGCAAAGACACACTTGTGAACTACACAGCAACCACTCCCCTATGCCCCCATGTTTGTAACTAAGGCATACACTGCCTGTGTTTCCTTAAAATCTGAATTTTCTCCTTGAAATATCATCATGATTTTCATAGAAACAGCATTTCTAAATAGCTAAGCATTGGAAATACTTGTTTTGTTGCATTTAAGGTAAATGCCATTTTTAAATGAACATTTTTATTAATATCACACTTTAATAATGAATGTAGAAGAGCAAAACCAATAAATTTGAAATAATCAAACTTAACAAATATGAAAGGGGATTGTGTTGTTAACAATCCATTTACTTAAAGTACAAATAATTGATTACCCAATAGGAAATATTTATTAAATAATTTCTTGAGAGCCTAACATGTTCAAAGATTAATCTGTACCATAAAAAGGGTCTATGACACTTGGCATTGCTGCCTCTTTAGAATGCGTTTGAGTTCAAAATTCACCAGCCCTAATTGCCTATTTGCAACTAATCCAAATGACCACATAAGTGCCCTTAGTAAATTTATGTATTCATTCATTTTTTTCATTAAACAGAAATATATTGTATCCATTACGGGTTGTGTGCTAGAATCCAGTAAGAATCCAGTAAGTATTAAAGAAATGAAAACAAGACCAAGACTTTTTTTTTTTTTTAAAGCTCAACTGTTATAGGACTATAACACAAAGCCACAGTTTAAATAACATAACCTTATAATAGAAGCAAAAAAAATGTACTGTGTTGTAAGACTACACCAAATATGGAACAAAAAACAAATGTTTTACAGTATAAATTTAATGTTTGAAAAACTGCCTTTTGGTTAATAAATAGAAGGATGTCTAGCAAAATTGCTTAATCTAACTGTCCATTAAACCAACAGTTACATAGTATCAATAACCTGATAAGGGTTAGTGAGACAGGAAAACAGGATGCACTTTCAGCCCATACATGAGAACGGGATAGAGGGGAAGACACACGAAGGCAAATTCTACACTCCCTCTTTGGAACATTCCTTTAATACAGACTTCTTAGTCAAATTTCAGTCAGAAAGTTTTTCATTCTCTGATATGTTTTTCTAAAAGTTAAATTGTAGTGAATTAATATTGCTCAGTTTTAAATAATAATAAATTTATAAGCTAATTTTGTTGGTTTATTATATTTTTGGTATCTCACATGTCAAATTTAGTACATATGATCTGGAAGCTTCTGTAGGTTTTTACTATTACAAATATTGAACAGACTAGAGCCCATTTAAGAATCAAGCAGAGACCCTCACACGTTAATTAATCACATTGAACTTGGCTTACATCACCATATACCTAGTAGAGAAATTAGATACTGAAAACTAAACATGGTTACAATGACAAAGCTGCTTGCATGTCAACATGTATAATGATCAGACATCTCTTGGGGAAATTTTAAGGAGGGTAGAGACCCAAAATCAAAGCTTAAAAATGTAAGCTTAAAGCCTTTTGACTTAAAAAAAAACAACAACAACATAGAAGCACATTTTCTTTTTTTTTTTATTCTTATGTTAATCCCCATACATTACATCATTAGTTTTAGATGTAGTGTTCCATGATTCATTGTTTGTGCATAACACCCAGTGCTCCATGCAGAATGTGCCCTCCTCAATACCCACCACCAGGCTAACCCATCCTCCCACCCCCCTCCCCTCTAGAACCCTGTTTGTTTTTCAGAGTCCATCGTCTCTCATGGTTCGTCTACCCCTCCATTAAACCAACAGTTACATAGTATCAATAACCTGATAAGGGTTAGTGAGACAGGAAAACAGGATGCACTTTCAGCCCATACATGAGAACGGGATAGAGGGGAAGACACACGAAGGCAAATTCTACACTCCCTCTTTGGAACATTCCTTTAATACAGACTTCTTAGTCAAATTTAATAACATAATAATGTGTGTCACCCTATACTTGAAGAAAAAGGGAGAATAAAATTCTGTGGGGCAGATTGTGATCTAAAATAATATAAAATTCAAAGTGAAGCCAGGGCTTATGTGGCATTCTAGCATGAGTGATCTCTTGACTGAAGGGATCCAGAGAGCCTAGTATGACGTTCTTCCCTTCCCGCTACCTTCTTCTTCTTCTTTTTTTTTCTTAACATATATTGCATTATTTGTTTCAGAGGTACAGATCTGAGATTCAACAGTCTTGCACAATTCACAGTGCTTACCAGAGCACATACCCTCCCCAGTGTCTATCACCCAGCCACCCCATCCCTCCCACCCCACCCCCCACTCCAGCAACCCTCAGTTTGTTTCCTGCGATTAAGAATTCCTCATATCAGTGAGATCATATGATACATGTCTTTCTCTGTTTGACTTATTTCGCTCAACATAATACCGTCCTGTTCCATCCACGTCGTTGCAACTTCTTCCTAGAAACATCGCCAAAGGCAAGGGAAGCAAGGGCAAAAATGAACTATTGGGACTTCATCAAGATAAAAAGCTTTTGCAAAGCAAAGGAAACAGTCAACAAAACCAAAAGACAACCGACAGAATGGGAGAAGATATTTGCAAATGACATATCAGATAAAGGGCTAGTATCCAAAATCTATAAAGAATTCATCAAACTCAACACCCAAAAAACAAAGAATCCAATCAAGAAATGGGCAGAAGACATGAACAGACATTTTTCCAAAGAAGACATCCAAATGGCCAACAGACACATGAAAAAGTGCTCAATATCGCTCAGCATCAGGGAAATCCAAGTCAAAACCTCAATGAGATACCACCTCACACCATAGAAGCACATTTTCAATGATACATCTGTGATTTGACACTACAAACGTTTTCTTAAAATGCTTAACATTGTCATTCGAAACAATTGATTTTTAGTAGTTTTATCTGAAAATATAATTGAGCACTTAGGTCAAATTTTTTAAAATTTTATTGTTATGTTAATCACCATACATTACATCATTAGTTTTTGATGTAGTGTTCCATGATTCATTGTTTGTGTATAACACCCAGTGCTCCATTCAATACGTGCCCTCTTTAATACCCATCACCAGGCTAACCCATCCCCCCACCCCCCTCCCCTCTAGAACCCTCCGTTTGTTTCTCAGAGTCCATAATCTCTCATGGTTCATCTCCCCCTCCGATTTCCCCCCCTTCATTTTTGTCCATCGACAGATGAATGGATAAAGAAGATGTGGTAGATAAATCTATAATGGAATATTATGCAGCATTGAAAAGGAATGAAGTCTTGCCATTTACAACGATGTGGATGGAACTGGAGGGTGTTATGCTGAGTGAAATAAGTCAATCAGAGAAAGACATGTATCATATGACCTCACTGATATGAGGTTGTTTTACATATTACAGGCCAACATACAAATAGAAAATAATTCTAGAACAATTATCTTCATTAATTTAGAAGATGCAATTTTCTGCCACTATACTCTGTTCATATAAACATTAACTTCCAGTGTGATCTGTTTCTTTTTAGTACCCTATGAAATAGTACCATAAATTCATCCCCAAAATGAAGAGCTTCAGCAGTGAGATTTGAAGCAGACTGTCATGCAAAAAGTAAGGCATTACTCAAGAAAGGCAGTTTTAGCAAAAGGTCATTTGTTAGGCTCATATGGGTAGGCATTCAGTACACAGTTTCTTTATCACTGTCCATTCATCCAATGGGACAATTTTATTTCTAAATTTAAGAGTACAGGGATATTATTGACCCTTGGTCTGAAATGATGCTGATGCTGAAAATGACTCTTCTTACTGCTTCACTGATATTTATCTACTCCTATGTCTAGGCACATATAGCAGGAGTAATCACTGAAATCTCTTTGGCTGATGCTTTTAGTCTCTTCTGGCTTCACTTGGCTTTTAACTCAGACTTGATATTTTATAAATAAGTTATTCAAATTCTCCACCTGATGGTAACATGATTTTCTCTGCCTTGACTCCCACCAATGTTAATCCATACTCTTTCTCCTTGTACATTCTGAAAATCAACCTCATGTGGGGACTGAAGCTGTCATGAAGCCATGATCTCTAAATCGGACCTACAGTGCCACTTGACCATGCCTTTATTCAACTTTTTCTGACTTTCATATTCCCTAGTGACTTTTTTTCACACATGTTCCTCACTTAACCAAATTAAAAACTCCTCTTCTGGGGAGACTAATAGCACCAGTTCACATCCGGTTCATTTGGTTTTTCTCTCTCCCACAAGGATGACTTTACTCCTTCATATCTTTGCTGTGATAGGTAGGGCCAGAGGGTTCTGATTAGAAATGGATCCTGAGTTACTTTCACTGGAGAACCTCCAGCATGCTCCTCCCCTGCTTTTTTTTGTTTGTTTTCTTTTTTGACTTGGAGGCCTTATGATCGAAATCATGAATCTACAGGACAGTAGGACTTCTGTCAGCCTAAACTGCCATAGGGGCATGGAAGCCATTCATCTGGAAAGATAGGTCACATTTTCATGTTTAGTTCCTGATGCATATTGGCATTTGAGAAATGTTAGATATGCACTTCTTTAATCTTTTGCTTATATGATCACTCTTTCTGAATTGACTTCTAATTTCTTCAATTATGAATTGCCAATTTTAGGTTTGAATCAAATCATCTTTTTTTTCAACTATTTGCTGCTTTCCACTTGTATACTTGTTTTCTTCCTTTTTATTTATTACAGATTTTATTTTTCTGTTACATATTTTTTATTTTCAAAAGGATTCTGAATTCCTTGAAGACAGGACTAGCACATCCCCATTTCTTATTTTGTTATATGTGTATATAACGCTATTGCTAATTTTTATTAGTGAGTAGATTCTTTTGGAAACTCTTAGTGGGAAAATACCATTTATGTTAAATCATACTCATCAAACACTGTACCTTTTGGAACTCAAAATATAATATTGATCTGATGTGTCATTAATACAAAGCTATTACTATCACTTGTTACACCACTGTGGCATTTTCTTAATTTAGTTCAAGGTACAACAACAGCATTGGTGAGTTCAGGGAACAGGCTCTGTCATGAACCTAAGGAAGTAGCTCTTCATCGTTTATTCCTGACGTCTCTACTCCAGATCTGATAGATTGAACACTATTGCTTTTCCTTCATAATCTTGTCTCTTCTCTCCAAAGACTATTATTATTATTAGTTATTCATAATTGGATGAGAAGATGCAAATTTATCTATAATTGTCTTTCAGTGCTGTTGTTGAGATAGGAGATGAATACATGTATCATATGACCTCACTGATATGAGGAATTCTTAATCTCAGGAAATAAACTGAGGGTTGCTGGAGTGGTGGCGGGTGGGAGGGATGGGGTGGCTGGGGGATAGACACTGGGGAGGGTATGCGTTATGGTGAATTGTGCACTGTGAATTGTGCAAGACTGTTGAATCCCAGGCCTGTACCTCTGAAACATATAATACATTATATGTTAAAAAAAAAAACTCAGACTATGGACTCTGAGAAACAAACTGAGGCTTCTAGAGGGGAGAGGGTGGGAGGATGGGTTACTCTGGTGATGGGTATTAAAGAGGGCACGTTCTGCATGGAGCACTGGGTGTTATACGCAAACAATGAATCATGGAACACTACATCAAAAACTAATGATTTAATGTATGGTGATTAACATAACATAATAAAAAAATAAAATATTAAAATATTTTTTAAAAATCTATGTTGGAACTATAGCTGACACAAATGATGGCCTCAAATGAGTTACAAAGTTGAAAACATAGGAGCCTAATTATATACATAGATGTATTTTCCTGTCTTTTGCTGAGTAATTACTAGTAAATTCTCCAAATAAGAGTTGATGTATTAGATTTCTTAACAAAATATTTTGATTCACAGGATTATCCATCAGCATTGCATATGGTATGGCTACTGTATTTCTATGTTCATTGCCTTAAGTTGGTTACCTTAGCTTAGTGTTTAAAGCTTTTAACTCTTATATTCAAAGAATGTTTCTGAACATTTTCAACATTTTAAATGCAAAGTGCTTCTGTAGCAAGTCATGATACAGTGTCTCAGGAGACCGATGAAGCTGCCACGTTTTTCTTTTAAGCTGAATTAATGCTTGTGTAGACTGACATCCATGAAGACTAAAGTGCTTCAGTTACAGAAAGGAGCTACAACTCAAGAGGGGCAGTCAGTGCCTCTTACTATTCTACAACACTAATACATAACAAAAGATTTGTCCATGTCCTTGTCCCCTTTTATTCTCTTTTTTCTAGAACTCCTATCCATAACATAATGGTTTACTTGCTTTAGACAGAAATTTTATTGCCCCAAAGATGCCAAATACAATTTCTATGACACCTTCTTTCTCCCCAAATAAACTGGTTGTAGAAAAAGAAAAAGAAAAAAAAAAATGGTCCATGAGGTCAGGAGATCATTCCTATACCCTAGAGTAGTGTTATTCCGGGAGGAATAGAGTGAAGCCTGAGGGTCCAGTCTCCAAAGCCAAACAGACCTGTAAATAAATGCATCTGTGCTCTACTACTTACTAGGGATCTCAGCAAGTAGCCTAACTGCTTTGAAACTTAATATGCCCATCAGTAAAACAGATATGACAATAGGACCAATCTTACAGGGATGATGTGTGTATAGATTAAATGAGATAGTGAATTTAAGGTCTTAATATGTTTGATACAGTGTCTGGCATATGATAAACCTTCAATTGTGCTTTATCATAAATAATCTTATTGGTATAATTATTAGTACTTGTGATCTTTAAGTATTGATAGGCCTCAGTAAGATTATCTGGCACTGATAAATGCCTACAAACATATTTATTTCTGGCAGGTGTAATTTCTCCTTCTACTAAGTCAGCCAAATTATAATCAGAATATTCCTTGGCAGACTATCAGAAGAACAAGAGTTTGGATATATATTGATACTAGGTTATGTCATTCTGAGGCACTCCATCTTTATAGAGGTAGATTTACAACTGCTCTCAGGGTATTCTCTTTCTGGGCAGTGTTTATGAGAGCACTAGCAGAGTACATCTTAGCTTGTATCTACGGTCAAATATCTCTTTTAATTGTTACTTTCTTCTTTTATGTTAAGAACTTTAGTCAGGTTGTGGTCAAGCTTTTGGACGGATCCATTATATGGATTTTCATGTTTAACTTCTAATAGATAATGTTATTTGCATTATTTCTAATCTGCTTGGAGAATTTTGTACACCCCTAGAACTTCTGTAATTTGTTAATGTGTACTACTTCTAGAATAGTTTCTTTAAAATGGCTTCCTTTCAATGTGTCTGGTTGCTCTGTTTTTCTTACACTTGATTTTCTTCCTATGAGGTGTAATGGTTGCCTTACCAAAATGCTTATATAATTTCAAAGCATTGATACTGACTCTAATTACCTCTCCTTTGAAAAATAAGGTGTGTGTGTGTGTGTGTGTTTTAAGTGGGTTCAAACTGATGTCAATTCTGTTTCTAAGAATAGAAAATGATTTAAAACTTGGAGATGATTCCCTGAATGATATCATTCACAGATAATTTATAACATATAGAGAGATACTTCTTAGAATTAGGAAAATATGTAAATTTTGTTATCAAGATCACTAACATAAAATGATTTATCCCATTATTTTCTGTTAGTATATACTCTAAATTTCTAATTTTTCAAAGGCCTATTACTTTATATAAACCAATGTTACACCACTAAGTTGATATATAGCATTACATGTTATATTTCATTGTATGGTGGTAGGTATCAATATACTATCTATCTGCTAAAGTACATTACTGAATTCTAATTGACTTTACACATTTATGATATTTTACAAAATTTTATAGAAATTAAGATATTTCTGGAATTTATAAGCCACAATAGTGTAAGAAAAGATGTGAAACAGACCTAATAATCCCTTAATCTCACTCAAATTTTTTACTTAATAAGACCATCAGAATTTTTATATGAACATTTATTTCTCTCACTGGAAATTAGGAATGTGAATTGTATGTATTACAAATGTAAAAAAAAAGTATAAATTCTTGTTTTAGTCAGTACACAGTCATTTGAATGAAGGAATAGATGATTTCAGTCAAAAACTAAATCATATTTTCCCCATGTGTAAGTTAGTGTATAACTACATTAAAATTAATCATTTAGAGATGATTTATTTTATTGATGTCCCTTGATCTATATTTTATAATCATATTATTAATTAATAATTTACAAGTTAGTCATTTAGTATATCCAGTGTGGCTGTTGACACAACCACAAATAATTCCCAGTCTCTTAAAATTATATAGGTAAAAATGATGAATTTAAGATACTTTTAGCATAATGTACAGAAACTATTGAAGGAAGGTAGTGCACAGAAACTATTGAAGGAATCTGTGTCTTCCTACAGCCTCTTACCAGGGGAAGCAGGTCCAACATGTTGTAAATAACCAGGTATCTAGATACTGATTAAGATTTTGCTATCCCAGCAACACTCTAGATATATGGAATATGGAACACACAGAATGCATGCATATTCCTTCCCTTTAGGAATTTATAGATGGAGAATGAGGAAATAATTAAGTAAAGAAAAATAATGAAGAATAGTTATGGATCAAAAACTGTTTTGATTGTGATTGTGTCCCAGGCTTGTGCAAAAAAATGAGGGTACAAAGGGACAAACTCTGCCCAAGGAGCTCATAGTAGGGCTGCTGGGTGAGGCAAAATGATTTTGGAGAGGTGCAGCAGGTGCCAAACAGTGGGAGACCAAGAAAGCCTAGGGATTTGGTTTTATGTATAAGACCATGTATTTTAATATTACATATATATTTTTATCTGTATAAGTAAATGATCCCATTCTGATGAAATATAAGCTTTTTGAAGATAAAGTCTAACCAGTTTTGTTCACCAGTTTACCCATACAGTAATCAACCTTGCAAGGAGTCTGGCATATTGTAGATCTGAAAAATACAAACTCTTAGACTAAAATCTTTGTGCAAATGTGTCAGACTTTTGATAACAAGTCAAAGAAGTAACAAAGTGCTATCCTTTATATGTATTCCTTTTGAAACTTAAGTATATCTAATTAAAACTAATCATGTATATGTACTCTATATGTACATATATATTGTTTGTGTTGCAAAAAGGGAACTCTGTTACAGAAGTGTATTAATAGGACTTGTAAACATAGTCCAGAAGAACATTGATGATAATCTGTAAGAAGGTAGGAGAATTTAAAGGGAGAGAGGAGGCTTAAAGTATTCAAGAGGTAGAATCACCAGTATTGTTGGGAGAGGAGGTATTGATGTGGGCAAGATTTCTTCTCTGGCTATCTAGGTAAAATAATGTGGTGCCATTCAGTCACTGAGGGAGAAATAAAAAAGGACCTAGTTTAAAAGATACTTATGCCCCAACAAGCCCAGCATCCTATTAGGGAAGAGGAAGGAAGGACCCAAGGCAGGATGAATATAACAGGAGAGAGCTGGTTCAGATGAAGTAAAGCCAGTTGGGTCTGAGGAAGGCTGGGGTATGGCAAACTGGGTCAGTGGGCTTTCCTAATCTCCATTGCTTAGGCAAGACCAGGCAGAAGGCAGAAGTTATTTCAGATATCCCCTTGGTTGGACCTTCAGGTCTACAAAGTAGGTGCTGAAGGGGCCTCCCATCTTCTGAGATCCCCAAGGCCTCCTTTCCTTGCCTTCTTCCCTTGCAGGGGTACAGAAATGATTGTCCTCCCTCACCCCATTTCACCCTCCTAGAGTTGCATGCTGAAGGCTCCCTCTTATCATTTCTTTTAGCCCAGGACTAAATGATGCATCGAGTTTCCCCAGAACCCATGATATGGTGGCAGTGGGCTCTCCCTCCCTCTTAATCTTCTGAGAATTTAGGCATATGTGTCCGTTAGTGCCATTGTGCTCTCACCCACCCTCCCCACCAGCTTCCTTCTTCCTGCTGCTTTGGTTCAGGGGTGGGGCTCTTGCACCCTGAGCCTTCCCCAGATGACTTTCACACAAAAGCACTTCATAGGCTTGTGGCTTACAGCAGAGTGTCTAGGGTGAGAGACTTAGAGGATGTAATCCAGAGTCCCCAGTCTTTGGTTTTCTGCTTCAAGCAGGGGTCTTGTCTCTGATTATGCTTGATAGGGGAATGAAGAAAGGGAACAGGCTAAAAAAAAAAAAAAAATCTTGGCTGTTTTGAGTATGAGTATCCACGAGTACATCCTGGATTTAACACTTCACATGTCTAACTAGAATTCCAGAAGCCATAAATAAACCAAAGGCGTGATGTTTTTTATTTGCTATCACTTAAAATGGGCAGATCTGGCAATATGCTAGGAAGAAATCATTGGAGTTGAGTGGCTGATAGCCACTTTATACAGAACATATCCTCTGGAAGCTCCATTATACCCTATTGTATCCCAACACTGAGGCAAGATGTCATTTGTCCTTACATTGCACCATTCTTTTCTTAGAAAAATCCTAACAAAAAGTTGAGTTTCTAAAAGAAAGTTGGTATATAAAGATAGTCCAAGTAAGGTACATGTTTCATGGAAATTAGGAGTAAATTTTTTTTGGAAGTATAGAATATTCTTACCTTTTACTGTACAGAATGTATCTTTATTGAAAATGTCATTGTGAAAAAAATTATAGTAAGAACTCCATACTTTCGAAAAGATACGTGATGAAAACTCAGGTGAAATTGAACAAATAATCAAAATTTCCACAGTATTTATTTTGGAATGCAAATGAAATAATGACAATTTTATAAAATTAATAACGAAAAATATTAACTTGATACCACAATTTTCAGATGGGAAGTTTAAAAAAGGTGGTGTCTACTTAGCAGTGTGAAGAATTGTGTGTCTCCAACAGAAAGCATTTCCAAAGATAGTCTAATTAGCAGTATTGTTGCACTTAGTCTTGCATGTGCAGCTGAATTTAGAAGTTGAGTGACAAAGAGAAATAACTTCTGGTGCTTCATTACCTAACTTTACTGATGGTCTTATTAAATATGTGATAAGTGTATTAGTTTCTTAGGGCTATTATAACAAAGTATCTCCAACTGAGTGACCTAAATAATGAGAATGGACTGTATCATCGTTTTGGAAGCCAAAGTCTCAAATGAAGGTGTTCGTGGGTCATGCTACCTCTGAAGGTGCTAGGAAAGGACCTCTCCCAGGTCTCTCTCATAACTTCCAGTAATTCTTTGGCTTGTGGCAGCATAACTCCAGTCTTATGTGGAATTTTCCCTGTGTGTGCCTCTATGTCCAGATTTCCAGACATTTTGGATCTGGGGCTCACCCTCGTCCAGTGTGAGCTCAACATAGCCAATTACATTTGCCATGACTGTATTGCCAAACAAGGCCACCCTCTGAGGTCCAGGTAGTTCTGACTCACCATATGAATAAGGGGGCACATAATTCAACCGATAACAATGTGACCAAAGACATTTTGGATCTAATAACTCTGATGACTACAACAAAAGCAATGATTTATTTTTATATGTTAAGAAAGGTCTTAATTAAATCAGTCATATTGTCAAGCATGTCTACATAAGATCGTTCTTTTTCATTGGCTGCAAATGAGGTTGATCTGGTTATAAAGATTAAATTTAAGGTGGTACAATTTTGAATATAGTTCCCCTCATTGCAGTATTTACCAGGAATCATTTTTTTGAGTAAACTATTAGAAATAGAACAAGTACTACATGTGGTCATTAACATTGTGAATTAAATCTATGACTTAAGTCACAATAAATTCTAGGCTTTGGTGAATATTGTAGTCTGGTGTATTACAGGAAGATGGGATGACAGTGTTGGCCTCATACACCAAGAGATGCTTCTTACTGATGAAAGACACCAACTTGCTAATATCATTTGAGAGAAAATCCCTGTCTTGGCTCACTAGGAAAGATTGGATCAAAGATTTGGCTTTTTTTTTAATTGGCATAATTCATTTGAATAAACACTTTGAATAATTCTCTGCAAATGAATTCAAAAGTAGTTACACAAATATGTGCTTCAATTCACTTGGAAGGGAATAACATGTCCAAATTGTCTATTCTGAAATCTGATTCCAGAAATGAAAGCGATGGCCTGAATTGCTTTCCAAAAACTGGAGTCTTGAGGACTGAGTGTATATATATATGGTAAACAATATATATATGTATTTAATCTCAAATATTATGAAAATGGACTGATACTTTTCCATTTCTGGTTTCTGGTACTAAGTCAAAGGAGACACAAATTGCTATTAAGCTTTATATTGTTTTTGTTTTGGAAATCACTATAATCTTAAAATAATTTATATATTATGCTATACATATAATCATTTCATAAAAATTTTTGTATTTCCAGCAGTTACTTTTTTCTTATACTTGATGCATTCTATTTATTATTACACAATAAAACTTGGCCACATATTAGAGAATGTATCGAAACACAAGAACCATTACTCAGCTTCAACGTTAATTGTGTACCAGACTGGAGTGCATGTTAATAATACATATTTCAGACTTTTTAATGTATTTAAAAGAATATTCATTGTAAGTACTTACCACTTTTTGTAATGTTAAGAGTATTCATTTGCTCCGCAGTGTTAAACACTATTCTAGACACATATGAAAGCACTGCCATTTTAACAAGGAGGAGAACCAAATTCAGAGAACTTATTTTCCAAGACCAGAAGGTGAATGGGTAGGTCCAGGATTCCATCCGACTCCAAAGCTTGTGCTCTGTTACACCATACTGCCTCTCTTTGTGCTTCAAAGAATATGTTACCTGTATGTACAAAGGTACATTTAAAAAAATTTATCTTGTCTTTATATATATTATAGGACTATGGAAAAAAAAGACAGGTAATAATGGCTTAAGGAATGACTTGACAAATTCTGACAGCAGTTTCCTGTATGACTTAAGGACATAAGAGCATGGGTTTGAGTCAGCCTGCCTTTGTGACCTGAGGAAAGTCACTCAAACCCTCTGAACCTGTTTCCTCTTCAGTGAAATGGGGTCAGTAGTGTTTGACGGAAAGATGACCTGAAACGATGAATGCTAAAGGAGCAGTTTAGTAACTCAGAGGAATCTTTCTAAAAGTGTTCCCTGATAAAAATGATCTGTTACATGTACTGCAAATATATTCTTCCATTCTGTCTTTTCATTTTCTTAATGTTTGATTTTGACAAACAAAAGCTCTTTAATTTTTTTAAAAATAAATGTTTTAATAAAACAAATACAGAAAATAGCATCTGTCAGAATTGTACAGAAGTGATGAGTTTTGTTAAAGTGAACCCACCATATAAACAGCACTTAGATCTAAAACTACAACATTATGAGCAACTCAGAGGCTCCCTCACCCCACTTCCTGTACTTACTGCTCTCAAAAGATAATTGTTACCCTAAAACCATAAAACAGTTTTATCTATTCTTAAACTTTATATAAATGGCATCGTATTGCATGCATTGTTTTTCTACTTGTGTCCCTTCACTTAACGTTATCATTGGTATGATATAAACATGTTGGTGTATGTAATTGCAATATGTTCATTTTTACTGCTGTATAGAAATTCATCATGTCAATATTATTTACCTCCTGTATTATTAAAGAACATTTAAGTTGTTTCCAATATAGAGTTATTGGAAATAGTACTGCTATGAACGTTCTTCTATATGTCTCTTGGCAGCTGTGTGAATTTTTTGAGATAAATATGTAGGAGTGGAATTGCCAGTTTATAACATATGCACATATTCAGCTTTATTAGATACTGCTAAACTGTTTTCCCTAGTGGTTGTACCAATTTACAATCCCACAAACAGTATATGCGTGTTCCAGTTACTCAACTCTTCATCAACATTAGTAACTGCATTTTTTATTTTAGCCATTTGGATTAATGCCTACCGGTGATGTCTTGTGTTATTAATTTATGTTTGATATCTGATGAACGTGATCACCTCTTTTTTTTTTAATTTCCTTTTTTAATGAAGTGTAATTAACATACAGTGTTACAATAGTTTCAGGTGTATAATAAAATGATTCAACAATTCTATGAATTATTCAGTGCTCATCAAGATAAGTATGCTCTTAATCCCCTTTAACTATTTCACTCATCTCTCTAACCACCACCCCTTAGTAACCACCAGTTTGTTCTCTATATTAGATAGTCATTTTGCTCATCTCTCTTTTGTTTCTTAAATTATACATATGAGAGAAATTGTATGGTATTTGTCTTTCTATGACTGACTTATCTCACTTAGCATAATACTCTCTAGCTCCATACATGACATTGAAAATGGCAAGATTTCATTTTTTTGATGTCTGAGTAATAAGTCATTATATATATGTATATATATCTGTACATATATACATATATATACACACACTACATCTTTATCCATTCTTCAGTTGATGGACACTTGGGCTGATTCCATAATTGGGCTATTGTAAATAATGCTGCTATAAACCCAAGAGTGCACGTATCCCTTTGAATTAGTGTTTTTGTATTCTTTGTATAAATACCCAGTATTGGAATTGTTGGATTATAGGGTAGTTCTATTTTAACCTTTTTTAGGAACCTTCACACTATTCTCCACACTGGCTGCACCAGTTTTAATTCTGACAACAGTGCACAAGGGTCCTTTTTCTCCACAACCAACACCTGTTGTTTTCTGTGTTTGCAATTTTAGCCATTCTGACAAGTGTGAGGTAATATCTCCTTTTAGTTTTGATTTGTATTTCTCTGATGAATGATGTTGAGCACCTTTTCATGTGCCTGTTGGCCATCTTGATGTCTTCTTTGAAGAAATGTCTGTTCATGTGTTCTGCCAATTTTTTAATGGATTATTTGGTTTTGGGGTGTTGAGTTTTATCAGTTCTTTATATATTTTAGATACTGACCCTTTATTGGATATGTCATTTGCGAATATCTTCTCCCATTCCGTAGGTTAACTTTTAGTTTTGTTGGTTGTCTCCTTCACTGTGCAGAAGCTTTTTATTTTGATGTACTCCCAATAGTTTATTTCTCCTTTTTTACCCCTTGCCTTAGGAGACCTATCTATAAAAGTTGCTACAGCCAGTGTCAGAAAAGTTACTGCCTGTGTTCTCTACTAGGATTTTAATTGCTTTAGGTCTCACATTTAGGTCTTTCATCCATTTTGAGTTTATTGTTGTGTATGGAGTAAGAAAGTGGCCCAGTTTCATTCTTCTGCATGTTGCTGTCCAGTTTTACCAACATCATTTGTTGAAAAGATTTTTTCCCCTTGGATACTGTTTCCTGTTTTGCCAAATATTAATTGACCATATAACTGTGGGTTCATTTCTGGGTTTTCTATTCTGTCCTATTGATTTATGTGTCTATTTTTGTGCCAGTACCATACTGTTCTGATTACTACAGCTTTGTAATATTACTTGGAAGTCTGGAATTGTGAGGTTTCCAGTTTGCTTTTCTCTTTCAAGATGGCTTTGGCTATTTGGGGTCTTTTATGGTTCCATAGGAATTTTAGAATTTTTTTCTAGTTCTGTGATAAATGCAGTTGGTATTTTGGTAGGGATTGTGTTAAATGTGAAGTTCTGGGTAGTATATACATCTTAATATTTGTTCTTCTAACTCATGAGCAGTGAATGTTTTTCCATTTCTTTGTGTCATACTCAACTTCTTTCATCAGTGTTTTATAGTTTTCAGAGTACAGAGCTTTCACCTCTTTGGTTACGTTTATTTCTAGGTATCTTACTATTTTTGGTGCAATTATAAGTGGGATTATTTTCTTAATTTCTTTCTGCTTCATTATTGGCGTGTAGAATTGATTTTGTATCCTGTGACTTTCATTTTGTATCCTGTGACTTTACTAAATTTGTTTCAATTCCAGCAGTTTTTTGGTTGAGTCTTTCAGGTTTTCTATATAGAGTATCATGTCATCTGCAGCTAATGAAAGTTTTACTTCTTCCTTGCTGATTTGGATACCTGTTATTTCTTTTTGTTGTTTAATTGCTGTGGTTAGAACTTAGAGTACTATGTTGAATAAAGTGGTGAGAGTGATCATCCCTATCTTGTTCCTGACCTTAGGAGAAAAGGTCTCATTTTTTCCTCATTGTTTCCTCTAAACCTACTTTGTTGAGGGTTTTTATCATGAATGGATGCTTTATTTCATCAAATGCCTTTTCTGTGTCTATGGAAATGATCATATGGTTCTTATAATTCTCTTATGGCTGTGATGTATCCTGTTGATTGATTTGCAATATTGAAATACCCTTGCAACGTAGTAATGAATCTCACTTGATAGTGGTGAATGACTTTTTAAATGTATTGTTGGATTCAGTTTGCTAGTATTTTAAAGGACTTTTGCATTTATGTTCATCAGAGATATTGGCCTATAGTTGTCTTTTTTAGTGGTGTCTTTGTCTGGTTTTAGTATCCGGGTAATTCTGGCCTCTTAGAATGAATTTAGAATTTTTCCTTCTTTTTCCGCTTTTTGAAATAGTTTGAGAACAATAGGTATTAATTCTTGTTTAAATGTTTGGTAAAATTCATCTGTGAAACCATCTGGTCTTTATTTTGTTGGGAGTTTTTGATTACTAATTCACTTTCATTACTTGTTCACATTTTCTATTTATGTTTCACTTTTGGTAGTTTATATGTTAGGAATTTATCTATTTCTTCTAGGTTGTCCAATTTGTTGGCATATAGTTTTTCATGATATTCTTTTATAATTGTATTTCTGTGGTGTTGGTTGCTATCTCTCCTCTCTCATTTGTGACTTTATTTATATGAGTCTTTTCTCTTTATTTTTGATAAGTCTGGCTAGAGACATTTATCAATTTTACTGTTTGTTGTTTTTTAAGAAACAGCTCTTGGTTTTATTGATCTATTCTTTTTATTTCATTTTCTATATCATTTATTTCTGTCTAATCTTATGCTGGTTTTATGCTGGTTTTAGGTTTTGTTAATTGTGCTTTTTCTCTCTCCTTTAGGTCTAAGGTTTGGTTGTTTAGCTGAGGTTTTTTTTTTTTTTTTTTTTTCTCCTTCTTGAAGTAGGCCTGTAGTGCTATAACCTTCCCTCTTTGAACAGCTTTTGGTGTATCCCATAGGTTTTGAACCAGTGTGTTTTCATTTTCATTTGTTTTCATGTACTTTTTAATATCCTGGTTGACCTATTCATTGTCTAATAGCATTTTTTTTTTTTTTTTTTTTTTTTACCATTCATGTATTTGTGGTCTTTCCAGGTTTTCCTTGAGGTTGATTTCTAATTTCATAGTGTGGTCAGAAAAGATGCATGGTATGATTGTGATCTTCTTGAATTTGTTGAGGCTTATTTTGTGGCCTAATAGGTGGTCTATTCTGGAGAATATTCCATGTGCATTTCAAAGGAATGTGTATTCTGCTGTTTTAGGATGGAGTGTTTTGTATACATCTGTTTAATCCATGTGATCTAGTATGTCATTTGAGCCTTTGATTCCTTGTTGATTTTCTGCTTAGATCATCTTTCCATTGATGTAAGTGGGGTGCTAAAGTCCCCTACTATTATTGTGTTATCAAGTAGTTCCTTTACGTTTGTTATTAACTGTTTTATGTATTTGTGTGCCCCCATGTTGGGTGCATAAATATTTACAATTGTTATATCTTCTTGCTGGATTGCTCCCTTTATTTTTATATAGTGTCCCTCTTTATTTCTTGTTACAGTCTTTGTTTTAAAGTCTATTTTGTCTGATATAAATATTGCTACTCCAGCTTTCTTTTTATATCTATTTGCATGATAGGTTTTTCTCTATCGCCTAATGTTGTCTGTCTTTGGGTCTGAAATGAGTTGTAGGCAGCATATATATGAGTCTTTTTTTTTTTTTTTAATTCATTCTGTCACACTATGTCTTTTGAGTGGAGCATTTAGCCCATTTACATTCAAAGTAATTATTAGAAGGTATTTACTGCCATTTTATTGCTTGTTTTGTGGTTGTTTCTGAAAATGTTCTCTGATTTTTTTCTCTCTTTCATAGTTTGCTGGTTTCCTATAGTGGTATAATTGGATTTCTTTCTCTGTATTCTTTGCATATTTATTAGTGTTTTTTGATTTGTGGTTACTATTAGGTTTGTATATAACATCTTTTGCATATAGCAGTCTATATTAAGTTGATTTTCATTTAAGTTTGAACCCATTCTTTACTCCTCTCCATGTTTTAGGTATATGGTGCCATATTTTACATCCTTTTATTTTGTGAGTTCCTTGACTGATTTTTTACAGAAATATTCATTTTACTGCTTCTATGTTTTCTACTTCCATTCTGTCCCTTCTGGTCTTTCTTTTCCAAAGGGTCCTCTTTAATATTTCTTGCAGGTCTGGTTTAGTGGTCACAAACTCCTTTAGTTTTTGTCTGGGAAACTCTTTATCTCTCCTATTCTGAATGATAGCCTTGCTGGATAGAATATTTTTTGCTGCAAACTTTACCCATTCAGCACATTGAATATATCGTACCACTCTTTCTGGCTTGGAAAATTTCTGCTAAAAAATCCCCCAATAGATTTATTGGGGTTTCCCTTGTATGTTACTGTCTTCTTTTGTCTTGCTGCTTTTAAATTTTTTTCTTTATCACTATATTTTGCCAATTCAATGACAATATGTCTTGGTGTGGATCTTCTTTTGTTGATTTTCTTGGGGTTCTCTGTGCCTTCTCGATCTGGATTTCCATTTCCTACCCCAGATGAGGGAAGTTTTCAGCTATTATTTCTTGATATAAATGTTTTGCCTCCTTTTCTCTTTCTTCTTCTTGGACTCCTATAATAAGAATGTTATTATGTTTGATGGAGTCATTGAGTTCCCTAAGTCTATTCTCATGTTGCATAATTCTTTTTTTTCCCCCTTCTCTCTTTGCTTCAGCTTGATTATTTCCCATTATTCTTATAGGTCATTAGTTCATTCCTCTGCTTCTTCCAGCCTGCTGTTCATTGCATCATATGTGTTTCTAATCTTGTTTATTGCACTCCTCATTTCTGATTGGTTCTTTTTTATCCCTATGTTAAGGGTCTCAGATCTCCAGTTGTGGCATTGTCCTCTTCTTTCATGTGGGAGAGATTCATTTGTATTGTCATTTTTTCTAAGTCTCTGTGCCGGTTTATGTGTTTTAGGAAAGTCAGCTATATCCCCTATTCTTGAGGGTAATGGCTTCATGCAGAAGAGGTCCTGTAGTGTCCTGTCACGTAGTAGCCCCTGTTCCTCAGAGCCTGATCCTTCAAGGCACTTCAAGGAGTGTCTCAAATGTTGGCTGCGTGTGCTCTGCTGTTTTGTCCTGGCCACTTTATCCTTTGAGCCAGTCATTTGCATAGGCTCTCTGTGATTGTTGTGGGCAGTGTTTGTTTCCTGGCCTGAATGTGGCAAGTTTTAGCTCAGTGTGCTCTGGTCTGCTTGTGAAATGAGACCTGTCAACACTGCAAAAGTGGGTTGGGAGATACAGTGTTGGCAGGGGTTTGGGCTGGTCTTCTGGGGGAGGGGGTCCAATGAGGTGGGACTGAAGTAAGCATAACTGGGAAAGGCAGTTCCACTGGAGTTTGGAAGGGTGGGGTTTGGTGTAGGCAAGTTAAGTAGTGAAGGCAGACACTGTGCTTGGTTCATTTAGGTGACCCTGTGCTTATGCTGAAAGGTGAGGAAGGGAAATGGCACCTGCCAGTTCCTTTGTTCCCAGAGGAGTCTCTCCATGAATGTTGCCTCTCAGAGACATGCTCTGAGAGGAGCAAATAACCTCCCCAGTGTGTGCTAGGCACTCTTCAGATCACTGCTGTCATGCTGTGTGTCTGCATGCTCTTTGCCTTGTTTTCTCTCCAAGAGCAGTCCCAATGCCTCTGGGATCTATCTAAGCCAAGGCCACTGATTTTTAAAACTCTAGGCTTTATGCTCCACTGGTTGCAAGAACTCAAAAAATTTGGGCCCTCTCATTTTCCAAGCCAATTGCTATAGGAATTTGTTTTCCTTTTTCTCTCCCCTGTGTGTTAGTCTGTTTCTTGTCCTTCTCTGTGATCATAGCTTCCACCTCACTGCAGTGGCCATGATCTGTTTCTCTCCCAGACCATATCTCTGTGCTTCCTACCTTCTTCTATGTAGTCTTTTCCCTACTTTTAGTTGTGGAGTTTGTTCTGCCAGTCTTCAGGTCAGTTTCTGGGGTATTTAATAGTTACCTAGTTGTATTTCCTGGGAGGAGGAAAGCTTAAGGTCCTCCTACTCTACTGCCATTTTCCCCTCCTCTAGGTATATACCTTTTTGTCTGATAAATAATGTGAAATATTTTCTCCCAGTCAGCAGCTTGCTTCTGTATTTATTTTAACAATGTTTTTCTATGAATGGTGTTTTAATTGTGGTAAACTCCAGCATTAATGTTGAAATTGTGTTTTCTGTATTTTATATTGATCCTTTATACTGAGACTTTGCTGACTTCATTTATTAGATCTGGTAGTTTTTTGGATCTGTTCTGCTTTTTAAGAATTCATTCAGATTCTCTATTTTTACAATTATGCTATGAATAAATAGATTTGAATCATGTTAGAAAATATTATAACTCAGGTTTTATCAGGACCTCTTACAAATGAAATATGAAATAGCAAAAGCATTAAAAGGAAGAATAAGAAAAAAATATATTTCTCTAATTTGGTTACTTACAAGTAGAGTTTGAATTGTGATTTTTAAATTTGCTTGTGAAGATATCTGACCAGTTTGTTGAATCCTTTGTGTGTCATCTAATGGCTGTTTTGTGTCAGTTATTCAAGTCTCTCCCAGTAATAGGTCTCAAAGACACAATACAGAAATATGCTGAGTCTGTAGAGTCTCTGTCTAAGCCCAAAAGTATGCTCCACGTGAGTGAGGACCCTTGACATGAGAAGATTATATGAGAACATAATAAAAAGAGCTGTAGCTGGGGAATTTACAAGAGCTAGACTGACACATTAAATCCCTTGAGGCCCTGAGGAGAAACTAGAGTAACAGCTAAGAATCTTTCTGGGGTACAGCTTTCTCTAGTACAGAGAACATTATTAAAAAGGATACAGGGTTACCAGGTAAATTGGTTTAAATAATTAAGGCTCATATATGAATAATTAATTATAAAATTATGGTATAGACTTTCTTTTCATATAATTCAAATTAATTTTATATGTGGAGCCTTATATGTGTGAACCCTAAATTTTAAGAGCATATAATCTTAGAAATGGAAATTTTAAATTCCTCCTTGATATTAAATGGATGCCCACATACACTTAGAGTAGAAGCTCTAGGGCAGAAACTGAATCCTTTTCCACTTAAACATTATGGCAGATGCCTCTAGAAATACTATAAAAATGACTAAAATATATGATGCCATAATGCCTAGTATTTACTTGCTGCTGATTCTTCAAGTAGTAAACAGTGAAGAATAAGATGTGTAGCTTTTGAAGTGACAAGAGCTGTATCTAGTCACTAGAGTACTATTTAGAAAATATCTATTCAATGCATGCAGTATATTGGTGTTTCCCCTATATTTTATCTGAAAATTTACCAGTGTAGCTAGAGCCTAGTGAATAGAGGAGAGAATGGGACTAAATGAAATTAGTTAGGAAGCAAAGAACATTTTACATATGATGCGGAGGAAAATGGGTCTTATCCTATATAGAGAGAGTAGCCAATTAAATTTGAGTGGTAGAATGATACAGCCATGTTTGGGTTGGAGGAGTAGTCTTTTTGTAATATAGAGTTGATAATGCAGATTGGACAAGAGAAGAGGAATCAAGTCATAATACTGGGTAACTAAAATGGGCCTTTAGAAGAAAGACCAGGACAAATTACTAGAACTAAATTAATTCATCAGGAGAAAAATCACATAAAAACCTGATCTCTAAAACTGCACTTATTGTGTTAAGCTAGTTATATTTAAAAAAAATCACTGGTTGAGCTATTGGGACTAACTCACTGGAAACTCCAATGGGTGGGGTCCACCTTTAAGAGAATTAAAAATTATTAATGATTAAGCATCATTGAATTGGTAAGTTAATAACATTCTAGTGAAATCTGTAGTAGTAAAAGCTTCATCAGGTTAAAAAATATTAATTGCCTGATCTTCATTATACTTTAAACTTTATTTTGGAACATAAAGGAGAAATCCAGATCTCCAAATGTATTATGTTATTTTCATTCTGAATTAATGGTGATTGTCACTAATTTTGTTAACTCCACACTTTGCAAACTTTACTCTTACTTTGAGTTGATATACTGCTTTTTATATATTAAACTTTTGAAATGAAAAGTAAAAAATACTCTTTCATATTGCTTTATACAAAAATAAGATATGCTGTGTTGTCACCTTAATGCTGTTATTAAATGGTTTTATGACTTTGGATGGCACATTCAAACTCTCCATGCCAGTACATGTGAATTTCTAGAATTAAATGTTTGGGGAGTAGGAAATGGTAGGGATATGGGAGAGACTTTAACTCTTTTAACAACTAACCATTCAATACTGGACATGGAGATAGATTTTCTACAGGCTTCCGTTATCTATACTGCCCTGTTTTCAAATCAAAGGAGACTAAATTTTGTAACTGTGGGACATGGGAAAAGAGTATGTAGAAAGTGAGGCCATGTAGGAGAATAGTAGGCAGTCCCTTCTGGGGAAGAAGGAGGAGAGTGGTTGTTCTTACTAACCCTAGTATCTCTTCACCCAAACTCCATGGTCTTAGAAAATGTACATCTTCTAATCATAAAATTTAGTGCTAGAAATCACAGAGCCACAGGACTCGATTCATCTCCAAGTATACCTAAAATGGACAGCTGTCAGGTAGCACGAAGTTGTAACTGAATCAGGACAAATAGGGAAAGGTCACTTTTACCCTACAAACTCCTGGCTAGTTAGCTATGCCAAGTCACTTCAGTAACTCAAATAGAGCAACTCCATGTGTTATGCAACTGAAATTTTTGTACTTCATTTAACATATTATCATGGGGTGACTTTTAATTATATAACATTTCTTTCAAGTGAAGGACTTGGACAGATTGACCTCTACATTTCTGTGGCCAAACTATTTCTGATGGACCACATATGTGTCTGGCTTTTTATGTATGTCCGATAATTTATTTTTTGGTTTTATCCATGTTCCAATCACCTTAAACACCGCTAACTTTCTTATAAGTTCTCAGGTAATATGTTTTGATTAGCTAATCCAATTCCTTTAACATTTTCAGTAGCCATTTATAAACTCAGATACTACTTATATTAATATTGGATCTGTGTTTCATGTATATTAGTATAGACAAAATAACTTGATGGCATAGGAGAGGAAAGTCATTCTTATTCTCTTCCTATATTCACAAAGTAACCTGATGACAATTTGTGCTAATAAAGAAAAAGTGTATTGGTCAGTAATTTTGAAAATCCAGTTGACATAACATGGTTTATATTACGGTTATTTACCAAAATATCTTTCCAGTTATAAAAAGAATAGTACTTCTCTGCATCTCTTGTGGCCATGTGGTTTGCATTGGCCAGTGAACTTTGAGTTGAATTAATATATGATCTGTGTAATTCTCCATGTTCTGTCTTGCTTGGCTGAGGTAATTGTGAAAGTATCTGTTGATATGGGAGATGCCTCAAGCATAGAACAGCCCGGAATGCTAAACACAGCCCTAGAGAGCTACCTAAACCCATAGTGAAATTTATGTGACTGAGAAGTAAACTCATTATGATATGCCACTGATATTTTGGGGTTGTTTTAACTATAGCATACACCAGCATATTCTGACTCCTACACCTGAAACTTTTTGAATATGATATTTAACAGTGTCTATTAATACCATGGTATTATGTTTTTAATTTAAAAAATGAGGTTGCTGAATTAGATTGTGATTCTTTATATATTTCTGTATATTTTATATAGTTTATACGAAATATATATTGGTTCAGAGAATGTTTAGGGGTTATCTTCAATCTCGATTTATAATATTTAGCATTCATTTTCCTCTTAGTATATTTCTACTAGCTTACTCCCATTACAGTAGAATTTTCATATAAATTAATACAGCTTTTTCCAAACTGAAAGAATTCATCCTTAGAAGCAATCATTGCATCTTTTTGTAGAAATATACCTATAAATTAAGGATGGGAGAGATATCATTTTGCTATTAACTTTTCGGTGATGAAGCCATCTCCAGAGCTTCATTGTTGAGTTTTTTTTTTTTTAAGATTTTTATTTATTTATTTGAGACAGAAAGAATGAGATACAGAGAGCATGAGAGGGAGGAGGGTCAGAGGGAGAAGCAGACTCCCTGCCAAGCAGGGAGCCCGATGCGGGACTCGATCCCGGAACTCCAGGATCATGACCTGAGCCGAAGGCGGTCGCTTAACCAACTGAGCCACCCAGGTGCCCCATTGTTGAGTTTTTGACACTAAACCCAGAAATTCAGCATTGTAGCAAATTCTCAACAAGATCATTTTCTTATATACAAAGTTATGCAGTATTACTATTTTAACTTGAGCAAGCATGCTTTTTTGTTCTTTCTTCCTGGATAGGTTAATTTGATTGCATCTTGCATGCCTCCTAACTTCACATTAATATTAAATCTACATGGAGATAAAGCACAAAAAAATGTTAAAACATGAAACCTATTCACCTGTAGTTTCAGGTAGTTAAAATTCATGTAGAAAGTCAAAATCTGAGCAAAGGGAAATTTGTATAAGCTTGAAAATTAGAATAGGGGTAGAAATATCTCAAGGGATTCAATAAATTTGTGTCCATGAGATCTTTGGATATAGAGCATAGAAATGGAACATGGAACATTGGTAAAATTTCACATAATTGCAAGTTTTACATAAAACCAGTAATTCCTTCTTTTCCTTCCAGTGCAAAAGTGATCACAGTTTTGCTTTCTTCTTAGCATGATCACCAAACTGAAGACATGGGAGAGTTTAGGCTTATTTGAAAACATTTTCAAAAGAGAGTCAGGGATGGATCTTGAGGGTCAGAGGCAACTCCCACCTTCCTAGATCTCCACAGGTGTGTGGATGTTTGAAAGCTTTAGGGGGGCAGCTTGTAGTGGCAGAGCATAGACCCTCTCCATAGCCAAAGGCTCGGGAAAAAAGATGGAAAAAGAAGAACAGGGCAGGACTGTTGAGTATGGCTGAAAGTGCCTTTTAGGAAGACGTCTTAGCAGAACTCAAGGCACTACAGTAATGAAGGTAGTGAGCAGAGTAGAGCCCAGAGGAAGGGTGAAATAAGAAGCTTAGTGCACACCATCCCCCAACAGTTGACAGTAGGTCAGCAGATGGGGCAGAAAAAGTTGAGACAGATATAGGAATCCTAGTAAGAGGCCAAGAATAGGGAACAAAAGGAATGACTGGCAAATGAGAAGGTAAAAGAGCACATGCCAGAGACATGCACCATTCCATATGGCATCTTTTCATGTTCCCACACATCATCTGTGGGAGAGCTGGAAGGAACTGGACATATGGCTCACTTGTCCAGCATTTCAGCAGATATCCGTGAAAGCCTTTTAAAGCAGTTAATGATAATGGTTAAGAATTTCAGCCTTGAAGCTAGACTTACTAGTTTGGTATCCCAGCACCACTAAGCATTTGTGGGTCCTTTGTGAAGGTTACATAAATTTTCTCAGCCTCAGTCCCCTTATCTCTTACATGAAGATAGTATAACTTGGACCAACTCCCTAGGTTGGCATGCCTAAATATGCTTCTGTGTACATAATAGCACTTTCTGCTACTGCTAAAACTTTTTATTATTACTCTGAAATAATCATAATTTTTCTAGAAGGCAGTAAAATAGGAAATGGGTATATATAGTCCCTTGAACACAGGTCTATTTTTAATATATGGGTATATGAACAGCAACACTTATCATGTTTACATTTTAATTCTGATGTTTGGGAATCTCAGGGAAAATTCATCGGCCTTGTTACTATATACTTTAATAAAACACTTATTTTACACTTCTTATGTCTTTTTCCACTCAGCCTTTTTCATCTAGTTACTTTTTTTTTCTTCTAGGCAGTGAGTTTCTCTAACTTCATCAAATCCTTTCAGTAAATAAGATGATACTGGTTTTGGTTGATGTAGCTAGCATAGGGCTTAGGAAGAGTTTACTTCGATATCACAGACTGGATATCTTTGCCAATGTAGAAAGATTTTTACACAATGAGGGGCTAGTAAATATATCTGACCAGGGGAGAGTCATAATGACTTTGGAAATTACTCTGGCATTAATATTAAAAAAAAAAAAGTAGAAAGGGCAGGAGACTGATAACATAGAGGTCAGTTGAGATGTAAAACGCTGGGTCTGAGCTAATGAATGACTAAGTTATAGCAGTTTTTATAGGAGTTAGAAAAAAGGTGGTAAATAGGAAGACATTAAATTGATAGAACTTGGGAAAAAATGATGGCATATTGGAACAAGGACATAAGAGCAGTCAAATATACATGGGATTGAATGCTTTCCCAATAATAATTAATAATCACACACTTCTTTGCAGAGCTTGCTGAAGGAAAAAACAACAACAAAAAAATTCTTAGCTATACAGATAACTCAGATTTTAAGATGTGTATTTTGAGCAGAGAAAGAGTTCTATCAAGTTAATGGTAATATCCTCTGTATTAGCATGTGAGTTCCTCAGTGTATGCCTATGTGGAAAACACAGAAAATGGGCAGAGTCTGAAGAACATAGAAATCCCACCTAAATCATATAGATGATATATGATCCTGTCATAATAGCAGGATTTTTTTTTTATTAGTTTACTATAAAAGAGGAATTAAGAAATTATAACATTGGTTTAAAATTAGGCTCCCCTGGATCTTGGTGGTGTTTGTGCAGCAATTCCTTGGGACTTCTGAAGTGGGAAGGAGAGTAAGGCAGAGCAGCTGGGGCTTTGCCTTCTCAATTGTCACTTCAAACCTGAGTCATTCATCTGTTTTATGGGTTCTTATAATGGGCTCACCATTATAAGATTGTTTGAAGAAATCCTATCTGTATGGTATTTGTAATTCTTGAATACAATTATGTTAGAATTAAGTATATGGTGATATCCTCATTTCTCAGAATCAGTTTAGTTATTTGGGTCTCCCAGAAAGTCTTGAATCAAAGAAGCCCATTTGGATATTGTTTTGTATAGTATGTGGATTTGAGGGTGTGCATTAACAATTGCATTCAGGCTTCTAGGGAGCAGGTGGGGCAGAAAGAAGTCCTCATGAGTTTACTGATGCCTCCAGGCCTCTGCTCTGGCGAGTTACACATCATGCTCTAGGCAAGGTCACTTGGCCCGTGGCATTTTTATAGGCAAGATTATTCTGGAGGCATCTGAGGCACACTTTTATTTCTCAGGTCCCAAACCAATATATCTTAAAGCACATAATTACTTCATTAAGGTTTCTGCAGATATCCCAGTGGGAAAATGCAGGAATAAGAGGCTGTTTCCTTTGACACTGAGATGGTCACCCCTGAGAAGGGTTTTGGCAAGGGACAAAGTTCTATGGTTGAGAGAAAGGCATAGCGTACAGAATGTGGTGTAACAGTTTGCAGATACAATTGTGGAGACTCTAAAAAATACCCGAGTGATTTTCAGATAACTAATACAGTCCGTCACATCTTTTAATATCTTGTGTATTACTTCATAACAAACCACCTCAGAATTTGGTGGTTTAAAACAAAATTATTTTCTCTCCTGGTGGCTGTGTGTCAGGAATGTGTATACGGCCCAGTGGACATGGCTTGTCTGTTGAGTGGCATTTTGGGCTTCAGTTGGCCAAGTTGAAAGTTGAGTGCTGGAACAATCTGAATCCATGTCACTCACATGTCTGGGGGTGGCTCGGACCTTAGCTGGAACTGTGCCTGGAACACTTAAACGTAGTATCTCCATGTGGCCTAGGCTTCCTCACAAAGTGTTGGCTGGATTCAGATAGACAGAGAAAGAATCAGGCAGAAATCATTTCATCTTCTATTCTATAGTCACAAAAGGTATAGTGTTAATTCCACCAAGCTCTATTCACAGCAGTTACAGAGGTACACCCAAGTTCAAGAGGTAACAGTGGGATTCCATTGCTTGATGGGGATGTATTACTGTCACATTAAAAAAAATTTTAAAAAAACATTAAAAAACTACATAGGTGTACCCATCTTGGTACAATGCAGTCTGCCACATGAGAGAAGTAAAAAGAGGATTGAAAAATGTTGAGTACATATTGTGCTTTGTTCTGAAGTGCCAGTCAAACCTTTCTCTTACTGGTTCCGAACCAATTGAAAAAAAAATATATATATAGGAGTCAGCTTGATAATGTAAAAATCTTCAATGGAAAATGCATGTCAAAGTCTAAAACAGAATAGTTTTCCCATTGAAATGAATTTACTTGCCAACCCATAGAGCTGAGAAGACACCCCAGTGAGTTTTTCTTCACTTAGAGCAATACAGAGCAGAATATATGTGAGGAAAAGTACAAGAAAGAAAGAAAAAAATGTGTATCTCTGGCCAAGGTACATTTTGTGTGGACTCGTCTTCAGTTGAAGTACACTTGCAATGCTGCCAGATATAAAATGGAATCGAGGGCAGGCAGAGTCTTAACAGGTGTTGGTACAAACTTAAAGCTTCAAAGGGACTTGCTTTTTGCTGCCAAGAGGATCGATGCAGATGTACGCTTTGGCTTCTTTAGACTGAAATGGCCTAAATTCTCTTTCTTGAGAAAAGTTTGTGAATTTATTCCATGCAAAAACCCACTGTTATCTGACCAGCCAGGAAACATTTCTCCATCAGAAATGGTCTCTTGTCATGAAATATTCAAATGAAAGACAGGCAAGGTTTTGATTTTTAATAATTCCATAAAACACCCTTTGTGCTACGTTTTTTGTTTTTTTTGTTGTTGTTGTAGTCATTCGATTCAAGAGCCAGACTTTTGAATGCATATCAGCCTTTCTCTGTCCTGTCTGACTACTCTGCCTGGCTTTGTGAAGCTCAGACTGGAGGCTTTCTTACCTGATGGGCCTTTCCCAGCAACACAGGTAAATCACTGCAGCTGTGAGCACTGTTTGCAGAAGGATAAATTTATTCCATGCTGTAGAGTAGGAACTCATCTCTGTAAATAATTTTATTATGCTCCTTTATAAACATTTTGGTAGAAGAAAATTCCTGGTTTAACTCAGTAACATATTACACTTTCCCTGCCCCACGAATTAGATTGATTATGGTGGCACGGGAGATTGATAATACATAGGTCTGTGTTATGACAGCCATTGTTTTAGTGCCAAGCTGAAGAGAAATGCCTCCTTAAATGTATCATTGTATAAAATATTGACCTAGAGAACTTCATTATTCAAGCTGGAGAGACAGTCACTACTTAACAGTAATAAACTGTTTCTGTGTTACATTGAGAATACTTCGGGAAATATGAGAGTTGTCAAATCTCTTGAAAATCCTGTCTTTATAGTACACATGACACTAAAGCTATAGCTGTATTTTCTGCTAATAAAAGCAAAGGCACAGACAGATGTGAAGGATATCATGGCGCACTGACAAGAAACTAAGAAAAATTAATACCTGGTTGAGGAGTCGGAAAGACACAGGCCAACGACCTTGGGAAGCTTTACTCTTTCGAGATATTTTTGTTCTTGTAAGGAGAGCAAAGATAATGCTGCATTAGTGTAAAAAATAAAATAAACTGGAGGCTCTAAACTGAAGACATTTTATGAAAAATACCCTGAAGTGTCTCTTAACAAAGTCACGTGAGATAACGTAAAAATAAAAGATGCTGAATGCCAGCCAGAATATTTTAGAAAAGAAAGACATTTTAGAAGTTAGCAAAAAATGATCTACAGAAGTACAAAATATGACAGTTTGAACCGGAATGACATTCCTTTCATTTGTTAAATAAGAAAAATCCTTGTCTTCCTATTAGCCTTAACATCTCCTTCTGTCCTTTTTTACCATCGGTAGTGAAGCTTTTCTTCCTCTTAAGAAAACTGTGGTTAATATCATTTAAAAAATACAAACACCTTGCATGCCATTTTTGAATTGCTGTTATAGTGGCCTCCTATTTGTCTGGAACCTAAAAAAGAAATGAAGAATCAGAAAACATCAGCATATAAAAACACTAATTGATGTTCAGTATAACTAGTCATCCTGAAGTGCCTCGCTAATAATTAAAGAGTATTCATTATAGTTTTGGTGCTTGATTTTATTTTATTTTGTTTTAACTTTTGAAATGTAGAACCCTATGAAAAATATACGTGGTAGAGCTCAGTTTTTCAGAATACCAAATTTAACAGAATATCAATAGATAATTCTCTTTAATTTTTTCAGAGACCTAAAGTTGGTTAATATTTAACCAAGATATTTTTTTGCTGTGATAAAACTTTATTTCTTTAATAATACTTAAAAGGAATAGTGTAAATTATATATTTAACTTAAAAATGACTATAGATAGTTCTAAAAAGTGGTATTTTAATTCTCTGGTATCATCTTATTTTCTGAAGTTTAGATACTTAAGTTGCTTTATTATTAACATGGGGTGCCTGGGTAGCTCCGTCCATTGGGCAGCTGACTCTTGGTTTCTCCTCAGGTTGTGATCTCAGGGTTGTGAGATCAAGCCTGGTGTTGGGCTCCCACACTCAGTGGGGCGTCTGCTTGAGATTCTCTCTCTGCCCCTTTCCCCCAGCTTGCGCACTCTCCCTCCCTCTTAAAACAAACAAACAAACAAACAAACAAACAAACAAACAAAACTATTAACATCTTTAGTGCATAAAGAGGCATCATTAGATTATCTGCAATGTACTTAAAAGCTCTTAAGAAAAAAATGATCATACAAGGAAACACAAATATAAATACATAGTATACATACACAGAGAAAGAGAAAAAGAGGTATGGAGCAAGAGACTTTTTAAAAGGGAGAAATGATGTCATGTACTAAGGGAGATAAGCAAGAGTGGAATAAAAAAGATATTAACTACCTCGGTATCAAAATTGACTTTGTACTTTATTTCTAATCTATTCACTAATATTAATGTGTAATATATTTGTGCCACATGTCCTCAGAATTCATTTTAAATTAATGAATAATTAGTTCTTACATTCCATAGTTCCAGAATGTATTGTCTTAAAGACTGGCTCAGCAGTTGAGAAGACACTCCAGATTTTGCATTTCCTTCCCCAAAGCAACCATTTCTCATAGTTCACCTCATGGTGGGAATAGACAGGGTAGTCTCTTCTTTCTCAGTCTTTGCCCCTTGGAAGTTTGATTAGGTATTTGTATGTCAAAGCTTGCAAATTTTATTCCAAGGAAATGAAAAACAGTTGAGTGAAAGCAATTAATTAATATTTCCTAGATGCAAGTAACTAAAAGTGTCCACAAATGATCATCAAACTTGAAGGTATGACTTTTTGGGAGAAACTGCCATGTGCTAATCCATTCATGAGTTATCAATAAATGGCCTACTTTCTGAGCATAGGAATCTAGCATTCTTCAGGTATGAAGTCAGATGATGTTAATTTGTGTTTTCAGTAGCTATTTGACCATCTGATTTACAATATAGGTTCATATTTTCCTTTTTATTTATTGGTGTACTATCTGCTACACACAAATAATTATATAATATTTTAATATAACATATCAAATATTGTAAATCACTATGTGGTTATAAATTTGAAGTCAAATTGGCAAAATAAATGGAGGCCTTCAGGAGTACTGAAAAATGTTTATTTATAGTTGGGAAATAGTAAACTTATTACATGGAACATTATTCTTGAATTCTGCCTCCTCCAACAGTCAAACATTAACTTTTCTACATAGCAAATACTATATTATATCAGAAAAGATTCCACATCACACTCTCTTTCCAAATCATCATTCTAATTGTTAATTGAACAATAAAATGTAAGGCTACTTAGTCACCAGAGATCTAAAGTTTATCTTCAGTCTGGTAAACAATGTCAAGTGGCACCAGGGTAATCAGCCTGTGTGTCAGTCACTGAGAGGTTCCAGAGGACATGGCAGGCAATGTTACTCACCTAAATTTGCCTGCCCTCTTTTCCACCCAGAAAATAGCCTCTTCACCAACTACCTTTCCACTGGGTTACTGGATTTAAAATAAAACCATTGGCTCTGGTTTCAGAATTCTTTACTTCAGCAGTAGAAGTCGTGCATCTGGAAGTGGCTGTTGACTGCATCTTAAAATATATTATGTCATGATAGGGTGAGAAGTTAGAAAAACCTATCAACAGGATATTGACCTGCCTTTCATATTAGTAATTTTCTTGCATTCATAGAGGCTAATTCTAGTGGCCCTAGTGTCTCAGGTTTTTTGTTGGTTTATTTTTTGCATTATTTTTTGGTTGTTTTTAAGATTATCAGTGAAATGGGGATTTTTTTTTTAAAGGCTGCTTATGTAGTTATATATTTGTGTATTGCCAGTCACTCTCATTTCACCTGCACATTTTTAAAATCACATGTTAAGACTCAGATAATAAAAAGAAGGCTTTGTTAAGGGTAGCAAACACAGGACCTTTTCCCTTTAAGGTTTCTCTGCCAACGGGGTCCATAGCCTCAAGTTCCCCTCTCAGGACAGAATCAGAAGTCCTTGAATAACATCCATGTATTCCAAGGACCAAGCATGAAAACAAAACCACTGAGTTGCAGAGTGAGATGAGAAGAAACCAGGGAACTAAATGATAGGAAGGGGCTGATTGGTCCTGAAACAGTGAGTGAATAGAGCAGAGATAGGAAGGGAACCAGGCAAAGGACATTACAGGATATAGGGCATGAGACAACAAAAGATCGCCTGGTATATAATTGAGACACTACACCTGGATCTGCACTTACTGGAGTCCTCTGGCTTCCAAGTCATGATGTACACCTTCAGTTATGCATTGTCTTGTGGGTTTTTTGAGTCTTCATGTATAGGAGTAATCTCTGTGTTACTCTTGGTTATAGACTATATTCTCCCTCTGTGTCAAATTAAAGATAAGGTGTGAGATTAGATGGGTAACCATTTTGTTTGGATGAGAGAGTGATACAGTTCTAGGTTTCAAGCTTTGAAGCCTTGTCAGGGGGAAGAAGAAAATGAATTAGATCCCTTATGTGTTTCTCTTCTCGTTCAGTGGGTTTCCTCTTCCACACAAAGAATAAACCAACCAAGACATAGATGCAAGCTAGTAGCCTGTTCAAAGCTGGATTAAATGAGATGTCAAAACCATGGGGGATAGCATCTGATACGTTAGCCCTGTGAAAGACTGAAATTATGATAATCAGTGGAGACAAATGTGCAACTCATAACCAACATTCTCAGATTGGTTTGTAAATGAAATTGCCAATTTACTAATTTGCATTGGGAATCAGCCTGCTATAATGACAAAACATTGGTGTGCAGTGGTTAGGGGATCCTGTTCCAAAATTTGAGGCAATAGAAAAACTAATTAATATTGAAAAATCTACTTGGTGAATGTAGCCTTAGGAGAATATATATTTTTATTCCAGCTGGCAGCTTAAACTGTGATTTCCAAACGGATGCTTTTGGAGTATGTGTGAGGACATGGTCCATTGCCTTAGAGCACCAATTTTACAGTAAGGTTTTATTTTTTATCAGGAATAATTAAGCCATTTAAAAATATTTGTATTAAAACAGAATTTTGTTATGGAATGTGCCTAGGAATGCAAAATGAAGTCAGTTATTTTTAGATAAAACACAAAATGAACCTTCCATTTTTAAAAAGCCTCTGTGCCAAATAAAGGGATACAGTGCTGACCAGACTGTGCGCCAATGGTTCATTTTTTTCTCTTCTTAGTAAAGTCAAACGGAAAAGTTTGTAAAAGATTCATAGGCTGGACAGATGCTGTACTCTGTGGAGAGGTAAGAGATGCATGCACTGTGAGTGAGACACTGTGACAGATCCTTCTCCTCCTGCAGATCTCTGGACAGGCTCCTTGCTGACCATTGTCCATTTGCACTCATCTTTACAGCCTCATCCAGTCCTTTTTCAATATACTTTCATAACTTTTCTAAATTTATAGCTTATTTTACATTGATTACATTTTAGGTTGACTGCTTCCTGATGATATATAAAGGGCACCTTAATCTCATGAATTACCTGTTTCTAAATCACAATGCAGGTTGAGTTACTTTATAAAGGGTTTTCCAGCTCCATCTCTATTAAGTGGATTTTGATCAACAACAATTACATGGAGTAGAGCATTTTGTCCTGAGTGTTTTTGGATTTCCCTTACCCTTGTCTTAACTGTTTTTTGTCCTAGGTTTTTAGATAACATTGCTTTTCAGCCTTTATCTTTGATAACATACTTTTTGAGTGGTTCTTGTTTTTAGAAAGTTTAAATAAAAGTAAAAATCTCAAAGAAAAGCTAAGTGTGTTAATTTATGAAGGCAACCACTTAAAAACTGTTGTTCATTCTTTATGAAATCAAGCTTACTATAATGAAGGCTTACCAAAAGATAGCCTGAAAACTAGCAAGTATGAGAGTTTAATAGTTTTTTGTTGTTGTTGTTGTTGTTATCTTTGCTCTATTGTCTCTTCCCCCCCTTTTGGACTTTTTACTGCTTAATTTATGACCAAAGTAATTGTACAAAGGAAGGTAAGGCCAGTGACAACATTACATGGCAATTTTGTGTTCTTCTACTAAGCATAATATTCTAGTTACTATCTCCACCCCTACCTTTGCTACCACTCATATTTCATCCATTTATGCGGTTTTATTTTTATGGCACTTGCCAATCCTAAAACTATATTACTTACTTGTTTTATGTTATTGGTTTTTTTTTCTTTCTCACTTGAATGTAAGTTCTATGAGAGCAGGGACTTTCTCTGCCTTGGTCGCTCTATTTTTATCACTTAGAACAGTACTTGATGCCTCTCAGTATATATTTTTAATGCATGGCTTCTCAACTTCAGCACTAACATTTTGAGATGGATAAATCTCTGTTCTGGGGGACTGTCCTGTGCATTGTAGGATGTTGAGCAGCATCTTGGCCTCCACCCTCTAGATGTCTGTAGCAGCCCCACTCTAAGTTGTAAAAACAAACAAACAAACAAACAAAAAACAAAAAACTCCAGATATTAGCAGATTTGGGGAGGAGGGAATGGCCAAATTGCCTCTGATTAAGAACCATCGGTTTAATAAAACCAGAAGTAATGTGGAGTTAAGCCTGTATTTTTCATGCAAGAGATACATGAAAGCAGACCCAAAGAACTCACTTAAGGAAGGGGGAAAGCTGGCGGAGGAGTAGGGGACATTATTTCAACTGGTCCCCGGAATTGAGCTGGATATCTACCAGACCACTCTGAGCACCCACAAAACCAGCCTGAGATGTAAGATCTGATCTCTACAAACAGAATATCGCAGGCAGTTGGTTTTGAGGTACGAAGTGGAGAGCCGTGATCCTGCGGGCAGATATCGGAGGATAAACGGCAGCGGGAGGGTGCCTGGCCGTGGGGATCCTACACCGCTGGTGAGGGACAGCCTCGCACGCTGGGGACGGGGCACAGACTCGCAGACCGGTAGCATCGGGAAAGGACTTTAGGGCAGCCCCTGGGTGGAAAACCAGACCGGCGGGGTCGCGCACACGCGAACCTCAGCCCCCCGGACAGAAACCCGGAGTGACAGTCGCGCGCACGGGAACTGCAGCCTCCGAGACGGAAACCCGGTGCGACTGCAACCCCCGGGGTGGGAACCCGGAGCGGCGGAGTCGCGCGCGCAAACTGGGAGCGGCTGGTGGTTTTAGAAGCACAAAGGGCAGAGACGTGGCCCGACCTGGAGGCAGGACTGGGAGCGCTGCGGAGGGGCGCACAACCCAGGACGCTGCAGTTTATAGCAGCACGGACAGAAACGGAGACAGTGTGACCCGGAGAGCTCACTGAAGAACAGACTGAGGTCTCTCTGCTCTGAGGCAGAGGGTTGGAAACGGTCTCTTCTGCTCTGACTCGAGGAAGAGATGCAGAAAGCCACCAGGGAAAGGCGCCAGAGAACAAAAGCCCCAAAGACTGATTCCCACTGAGCCCATCCCCCACCACAGGGGGGCAGGGCAACTCCGCCCAAACAGGGTTGCCTGAGTAACAGCGGGGCAGACCCCTCCCGCAGAAGACAGGCTGGGAAAACAAGAGGCCAGCAACCCTAAGGTCCCAAGGAAACAGGTGCATCTTGCTTGGGTTCCGGTCAATAATTTGGACTCTATACATTCTCTCAAACACCCATCAACAGAATGACTAGGAGGAGGAGCCCCCAAAACAGAAAAGACTCAGAGATTATGACTTATGCTGCAGATTTACAAATGGATGCAGACATAACCAAGATGTCGGAGATGGAATTCAGGCTAGCAACTGTGAAGACAATGGCTAGAAAGGAGAAATCAATTAATGGCAACATAGAGTCTCTAAGGGCAGAAATAAAAGGTGAATTGGCAGAACTTAAAAATGCTATCAATGAGATCCAATCCAATCTAGATGATCTAACAGCTAGGATAACTGAGACAGAAGAGAGAATAAGCGATCTGGAAGACAGTATAATAGATAAAAAGGGAAAAGAGGAGGCCAGGGAAAAACAACTCAGAATCCATGAAAATAGAATCAGAGAAATAAGTGACACATGAGGCGTTCCAATGTCAGAATAATTGGAATCCCGGAGGGAGTGGAGAGAGAGAGAGGGCTAGAAGATGTATTTGAGCACATCATAGCTGAGAACTTCCCTAATGTGGGGAATGAAACAAACATTTGAGTCCTAGAGGCAGAGAGGACGCCTCCTAAGATCAAGGAAAACAGGCCAACACCCCGGCATGTAATAGTAAAACTTGCAAATCTTAGAACTAAGGAAACCATCTTAAGGGCAGTTAGGGGGAAGAGATTCCTTACGTAAGAGGGAGGAACATCAGAATAATGTCAGACCTATCCACAGAGACCTGGCAAGCCAGAAAGGCCTGGCAAGACATATTCAGGGTACTAAATGAAAAGAACATGCAGCCAAGAATACTTTATCCGGCAAGGCTTTCATTTAGAATGGATGGAGAGATACAGAGCTTCCACGACCAGTAGAAGTTGAAAGAGTATGTGACCACTAAGCCGGCCCTGCAAGAAATGTTAAGGGGGGTTCTATAAAAGGAGAAAGACCCCAAGAGTGATCTACAACAGAAATTTACAGGGACAATCTATAAAAACAATGTCTTCACAGGCAACATGACAACAATTAATTCATATCTTTCAATAATCACTCTCAACGTGAATGGCCTAAATGCTCCCATAAAACAGCACAGGGTTGCAGATTGGATAAAAAGATAGGACCCATCCATATGCTGTCTACAAGAGACTCATTTTGAATCTAAAGATACATCCAGACTGAAAGTGAAGGGATGGAGATCTATCTTCCATGCCAGTGGATCTCAAAAGAAAGCTGGGGTAGCAATTCTTATATCAGACAAATTAGATTTTAAACTCAATTCTGTAATAAGAGACACAGAAGGACACTATATCATTCTTAAAGGGTCTATGCAACAAGAAGATCTAACAACTGTAAATATCTATGCCCCCAACATGGGAGCAGCCATCTACATAAGCCAACTGTTAACCAAAATAAAGAGTCATATTGATAACAATACGTTAATTGTAGGAGACCTCAATACTCCACTCTCAGCAATGGACAGATCATCTAAACAGAAAATCAATAAGGAAACAAGAGCTTTGAATGATACATTGGACCAGATGGACCTCATAGATATTTACAGAACATTCCACCCTAAAACAACAGAATACTCATTCTTCTTGAGCGCACATGGAACTTTCTCCAGAATAGACCACACACTGGGTCACAAATCGGGTCTCAACCGATACCAAAAGATTGAGATTATTCCCTGCATATTCTCAGACCACAATGCTCTAAAACTGGAACTCAATCACAAGAAAAAATTTGGAATTCAAACACTTGGAAGCTAAAGACCACTCTGCTCAAGAATGTTTGGGTCAACCAGGAAATCAAAGAAGAACTTAAACAATTCATGGAAATCAATGAGAATGAAAACACATCGGTCCAAAACTTATGGGATACTGCAAAGGCAGTCCAAAGGGGGAAATACATAGCCATCCAAGCCTCACTCAAAAAAATAGAAAAATCCCGAATTCACCAACTAACTCTACACCTTAAAGAACTAGAGAAAAAGCAACAAACGACGCCTAAGCCACGCATTAGAAGAGAAATACTTAAAATTAGAGCAGAAATCAATGAATTAGAAACCAGAAACACAGTAGATCAGATCAATGAAACTAGAAGTTGGTTCTTTGAAAGAATTAATAAGATTGATAAACCACTGGCCAGACTTATCCAAAAGAAGAGAGAAAGGACCCAAATTAATAAAATTATGAATGAAATGGGAGAGATCACGACTAACACCAAGGAAATAGGAACAATTATTAGAAATTATTATCAACAACTATATGGCAATAAACTGAGCAATCTGGATGAAATGGAGGCTTTCCTGGAAACCTATAAGCTGCCAAGACTGAAACAGGAAGAAATTGACAACCTGAATAGGCCAATAACCAGTAACGAGATTGAAGTAGTGATCAAAAACCTCTTAAAAAAACAAGAGTCCAGGGCCTGATGGATTCCCTGGGGAATTCTAACAAACATTCAAAGAAGAGATAATACCTATTCTACTGAAGCTGTTTCAAAAAGTAGAAACAGAAGGAAAACTTCCAAACTCATTTTATGAGGCCAGCATTACCTTAATCCCCAAACCAGGCAAAGACCCCATCAAAAAAGAGAATTTCAGACCAATATTCCTGATGAATATGGATTCCAAAATCCTCAACAAAATCCTAGCTAATAGGATCCAACAATACATTAAAAGGATCATCCACCATGACCAAGTGGGATTTATCCCCGGGATGCAAGGGTGGTTCAACATTCGCAAATCAATCAATGTGATAGAACACATTAATAAGAAGAGGGAGAAGAACCATATGGTCCTCTCAATTGATGCAGAAAAAGCATTTGACAAAATACAACATCCTTTCCTGATTAAAACTCTTCAGAGTATAGGGATAGAGGGAACATTCCTCAAGCTCATAAAATCCATCTATGAAAAACCCACAGAGAATATCATCCTCAATGGGGAAAAGCTGAGAGCCTTTCCCTTAAGATCAGGAACACGTCAAGGGTGCCTACTCTCACCACTGTTGTTCAACATAATACTAGAAGTCCTAGCAACAGCAATCAGACAACAAAAAGAAATAAAAGGTATTCAAATTGGCAAAGAAGTCAAACTCTCTCTTTTCACAGACGACATGATACTTTATGTGGAAAACCCAAAAGACTCCACCCCCAAATTACTAGAACTCATCCAGCAATTCGGTAATGTGGCAGGATACAAAATCAATGCACAGAAATCAGTTGCTTTCTTTTTTTTTTTAAGATCTTATTTATTTATCTGAGACAGAGAGAATGAGAGAGACAGAGAGCACATGAGAGGGGGGAGGGTCAGAGGGAGAAGCAGACTCCCCGCTAAGCAGGGAGCCCGATGCGGGACTCGATCCAGGGACTCCAGCATCATGACCTGAGCCGAAGGCAGTCACTTAACCGACTGAGCCACCCAGGTGCCCTCAGTTGCTTTCTTATACACTAACAACGCAACTGTAGAAAGAGAAATTAAAGAAACGATTCCATTTACAATAGCACCGAAAACCATAAGATACCTCGGAATAAACCTAACCAAAGAGGTAAAGGATCTATACTCTAGGAACTACAAAACACTCATGAAAGAAATTGAAGAAGACACAAAAAGATGGAAAAATATTCCATGCTCATGGATCGGAAGAATAAACATTGTTAAAATGTCTATGCTACCCAGAGCAATCTATACCTTCAATGCCATTCTGATCAAAATTCCAATGACATTTTTCAAAGTGCTGGAACAAACAATCCTAACATTTGTATGGAATCAGAAAAGACCCCGAATCACCAAGGAGATGTTGAAAAAGAAAACAAAGCTGGGGGCATCACGTTTCCTGATTTCAAGCTATATTACAAAGCAGTGATCACCAAGCCAGCATGGTACTGGCACAAAAACAGACATACAGACCAATGGAACAGAATAGAGAACCCAGATATGGACCGTGAACTCTATGGTCAAATAATCTTTGACAAAGCAGGAAAAAACATGCAATGGAAAAAAGACAGTCTCTTCAATAAATGGTGCTGGGAAAATTGGACAGCCACATGCAGAAGAATAAAACTCGACCATTCTCTAACACCATTCACAAAGATAAACTCAAAGTGGATGAAAGACCTCAATGTGAGACAGGAATCCATCAAAATCCTAGAGGAGAACATAGGCAGTAACCTCTTTGACATTGGCCTCAGCAACTTCTTTCAAGATACATCTCCAAAAGCTAGTGAAACAAAAGCAAAAATGAACTTTTGGGACTTCATCAAGATAAAAAGCTTCTGCACAGCAAAGGAAATAGTAAACAAAACAAAGAGGCAACCCACAGGATGGTAGAAGATATTTGCAAATGACACTACAGATAAAGGACTGGTATCCAAGATCTATAAAGAACTTCTCAAACTCAACACCCAAAAAACAAATAATCAAGTCAAAAAGTGGGCAAAAGATATGAAAAGACACTTCTCTGAAGAAGACATACAAATGGCTAACAGACACATGAAAAAATGTTCCTCATCATTACCCATCAGGGAAATCCAAATCAAAACCACCTGAGATACCACCTTACACCAGTTAGAATGGCCAAAATGGACAGGGAAAGAAACAACAAATGTTGGAGAGATTGTGGAGAAAGGGGAACCCTCTTACACTGTTGGTGGAAATGCAAGTTGGTACAGCCACTTTGGAAAACAGTGTGGAGCTTCCCCAAAAAACTAAATATAGAGCTACCCTATGACCCAGCAATTGCTCTCCTGGGTATTTACCCCAAAGACACAGATGTAGTGAAAAGAAGGGCCATATGCACCCCAATGTTCATAGCAGCAATGTCCGCAATAGCCAAACTGTGGAAAGAGCCGAGATGCCCTTCAACAGATGAATGGCTAAAGAAGATGTGGTCCATATATACAATGGAATATTACTCAGCCATCAGAAAAGATGAATACCCAACTTTTACATCAACATGGATGGGACTGGAGGAGATTATGCTAAGTGAAATAAGTCAAGCAGAGAAAGTTAATTATCATATGGTTTCACTTATTTGTGGAACATAAGGAATAACATGGAGGACATTAGGAGAAGGAAGGGAAAAACGGGGGGGAGGGAATTGGAGGGAGAGATGAACCATGAGAGACTATGGACCTGAGAAACAAACAGGGTTTTAGAGGGGAGGGGGGAGGGGAGATTGGTTAGTCCGGTGATGGCTATTAAGGAGGGCACGTACTGCATGGAGCACTGGGTGTTATACGAAAACAATGGATCGTGGATCACCACATCAAAAAATAATGATGTATTGTATGGTGACTAACATAACATAATAAAATTAAAAAAAAACTCACTTAAATAGGCAAATGATATTATGGATTGAAGTTAATCAGGGACAGAGAGGTCAAATAAGTAATTCAAAGCACATACACAAATAGAGGGTTAAGTTGGATGGAACCATTTATAATGCTAGCATTCCTGCAAAGCCACAGCTCTCATTTGTCCCTGGGTAATGCTACAGCAGGATTAGCTGTGGATACATATACGTATTTTTTTTTTTCTTTAATTGAGCCATTGCAAAATGACAGTCTTCCAACCTGCTCTACTTTTGGCAAGGGCAATGCTCTCATACCAACTGGCTAAAAACAAAACAAACCCTATTATAGGAGGTCCTTTTAAGCAGTGTGATTAGCAAATACATACATGGGTTTCTTTTACGCTTGCTGAGTGCCTGGATAACCTTTTACTCCTTAAATTAGCAAGGGACCAGTATATGTAATTACAAATAAACTGATGGTCTAAGTAAGTTGCTTATATTAATGATAAACTAGATGAATCAAATAGAGAGAAAAACATTTACTAAACCCTACTAAGTGGCACCTGCTTTTTTTTTTTTTTTTTTTTACATTATTGTATTGAAATACTACAGTAAGCTTATTTCACTGATAATAAAGTTACTTGTTAGAGGTCTCAGAGCTACTAGGTCCTACATTTGATTTTTAAAACCTGGGCTATCTACTTTAAAGCCAACATTTTACCACTTGCTAGGATATGTGCTAGCAAAATATGCCTAAATAATGTCCTCTAAGTACAATTTGATGGATCCCAAAACATAACTTTTTAAATGTGACTAAAATATTCTCAGCATGTTAAACACTTCAGCAATGAAAATATTAATGATAGGTAATTCTACTCACTAGAAATAGCTGAAGATCAGACCAAACAAGTCTCACTTGTATTTTGCACTGGGATATCCTATGTGTTTGCTTTAAGGTTAGGTAAATCCGTCCAGGAACCTACCTAACCATATCAAGTTATGATTGATTTAAGCATTTTGTCTAGAACAGCACGCATTCTCCTTTTTCTGCACTTCATCTTCTTCCTTAACTCTTGGTGAAGAATTATTTGCTTATATGCTATTCATTTGTCCATTTACCTTTTATTAAGTAAGGATTATATTAATTTCTAGAAGTCACTACCCAGAGATAACACTGTAGATCCTTGTAAGTTACCCAGAAGTGAAAGAGTTCAGCTATTCTTTTGAAATTCTTCATTGGAACGTGTTAACCTGGGGCAACATCTAGCATTATAGGATTGGAAAAAGTAGAATTAATTCGCTATTTTTCAGCCTTGAGAAAACATCAGAGTAGTCAGTCACATGCATATCTGGCCAAGAATTATTTGAAAATTGTGTTAAGGTATAACAATAAAAAATGTTGGGCTATAATTTCATCATTAAAACAAAACAAAAAAAACCTTTTCAAGTAAGGGTAATTTCTAAGTATTATTTAGTATTTATAATATATGTAGTAAAATAAAATGATAGCGCATCTTTAGTGCACAAAGGAATGATGCATGGGGTGGCCACTTTATGTTGTATATTCTGTAATTGGAACAGGCCTCTGGTATTTGTTGATTTCTGATAAACCTGTGGGTCTCTTGACAACGCAGCTTGTTAAACTTAAATGGCTTCAATTTCCTTGTTTTAAGGCTCTGACTCCCTCACTCTTGTCCTGCTGGCTTGATTCTTAAGGCACTCGTGGATCAATTAAACCTAAACCTATTACTTGTTTAAAAAAATGTTTTGTGGAAAATGTTCTCAGTAGCAACAGTTTAATCATGTTTGTAGTTTGCAGGTTTACTCTTTAAGCTTTTCATTTTAGTAAATGAAAATTATAAAACTTGCTTAAGTATTTTGTGAATTATAATTTCACTTTATGTGCTCTCCATTCTCATAACATTCAATCAGTAAAATGTTGATTTTAGTATTTTGAGATAAGGAGAATACTTATATTTTAATGGGTATTAAGAACAAACCGATATTTTTACATATTTTTGACATTTGTTAAACCCACCAGTAAAGTTTTCATTAAGATACTCAAATATCAAAAGATACCTGAGGTTAACCTAGTCTTCTTTCTTGACATGTACATCAAATGAGTACATGAGAGCAAAGTAATCCTCAAGACATAGATGAAATTCAGCAAAGCGTTTCATGTTAAATTCTCAAGACAGAGTTGTGAATAAGAGGAGAAAAATATGAGTGGAAATCAAGGGCAATTAGGTGAATTCGTTATTCAGTAATGGAAATCAAAGGATTCTAATGAATGAATTTATATTAAGTTAGAATGAAACTCCTTGGTTCTGTCCTTGTCTCTAACAGAGTATGGGTGATACAAAGCTGGACAACGTGCTGGATGCACGTTGAACTAGTAAGATCTGTTTGAAAAAAGTTTGACTAGAACATGGGCCCAATCTAATAGAATAAAAGGTCAACATTATCCTGGACTAGTTCTAAAAACCAATCAAATCAGTAAGGATAGAATTCTATGAACAAACAGAAGTGACTGGCCAAAACTAATTTTTTTATGATGTGCTATTTTTTAAAATTTAAGAGTAGTACATGTTCATCAAAGAAAAATTAGCAAATATAGAAATTTAGAAAAGATACCGGCAATAATGGTTTTAATATTTTCATGTACCATTTCTTTTTTGGTTTTACATGTGAATTTATATTTTTCTATATTTTCCCATGAATATTCTCACTTTTATATATGTCATTTACTTTCCCAGTTCTACATGAGTTTAAAATTAAACATAAATTGTTAAATATTACATATAATTATATATCTATACATAGGTATATATAGATATATAATTTCTGAGGGTTACTTTGCTCTGATACCAAACAAGAATAAACTCTAAGGGCTGAAGTGCTCTTACGGGGGGATAGCTACAGTGGAATTACTTTTGATTTCCATAATAAGGGATAACAATAAAATAGTTAACTTTTAAGAGACAGTTAACACTAGAAAAGGTACATTAAAGTAGCACAAAAGTACATTAGAATAACCAGTCAGTTGTAGTTTGCTGAAATAATGGTTCTTATTAATATTTTATGGCACTTTGGGTCTTGTATAATTGATAAGATGTATTGCTATTGTTACTATGATTTAAACAGTTGTCAGTTAATAATTTTCCCTTTCCATATCCTGGGTGAATTATATTATCCACCAACATTTTCACATTTATATGTGTGATATAGTTGCCTACTTGTTTCAGAACAGTTGGTATGCTGTGACCCTCACATAAAAAAAAAAAAAGCTGGTGTAAAATTTTTTACAAACTTTTTCTTTAAAAATTCACTACCCATTTCTCTATTGACTTCTGGACTTTGAAGCAGCAGGAGAAAGATCTCATGCCCAAAATATCTTATTCAGGTGTTCAAATCTCATCTGTATTATTATTTTCTGAATGCTTGTTGGATTCTCCTTTGTTTTTGTAACACAAACTAGATTACCAATATGGTTCATAGAATAGGCTGCTTTTCATTGATTATGACTATATTTAGAAATCCCATTAAGTTTGTATAGTTCCAGTTAGTGAATATTGTCTTCAATAGTATTTTTCTGATTTCTTTTTCCAGAATAACAATTATTCCCCTATTTCTATTATCAATCCTCCATGTCTCACCTCTCTTTCTCCTATATACTTTATATCCAAATCATTAGAGAACTTATTTGACATTCTTCAGGGAGCTGTGACTTCATCAGGGTTCCCCTGAGAAAGCCAAGTCATGAGCACTATCCATGAGATGTTCATAGTGTTTTCAAACTCAGTTTTGGTTAAATTAAAAAGTAAAATGTGTAATTTAAGAAACAAACAAGCAAAGGGATGACAAAAGAGAGAGGCAAACTGAGGAACAGACTTAAATATAGAGAACAGAATGATGGTTTCCAAAAGGGAGGTGGCTGTGTGGGAGGGGGATGGGTTAAACAGGTGATGGGGATTAAGGAGTATTCTTGCTGAGATGAGCACCGGGTATTGTATGGAGGTGTTGAATCACTATATCGTACACCTCAAATGGTTATCTAACTAAAATTAAAAAAAAAAAAAAAAAACTTAAAAAATAAAATACAAAATATATCCATCCATGTGGAATTCAAGTTTTTTAAATGATATTACTTAAAGTTTTCTTTTTCTTAAATTATATACATGTTTTTCCTTCTTTGATCGCATTATTTTTCACTTACTGTTACTAGGACTGTCACTTTCTTTATGCTCGTACTTTTGATAGGCAGATGGTATTCTTTAAAGAAAAATAAGTATCAGAATCATTCAAATATAAACTACAGTTTTACAAATACTATTATAAACATTAACAAATGCATTCTAAATGTTGAGATTTTTAACTCCCCATACAGATAGAGGGGTATCTCAGAATGGGTCCTTATTAGTAGTACCTAATTTTGTTCCACTTGAGGAAAGGTTGTATGAGATGTTATCATATTAAGGTGGGTTGTGTAGCCTTAAAAATTGCTTCTTTCTACATCTGTTGCTTGTATCTATGATTTGTTAAAAGGACACCAGTTATGTGCTTTCTTACTCATGAGAAGATCTCTTTTATTGGCATGAATGTGCAGGGTAGAAAGAGGATTTGAGGAAAATAAGCCTTCAGGCTTATAGGCAAGGGAAGATGATCAGGTAGTACTTTCTTGAGAAAACAAAGCAAACAACAAAACAACTCCAGCATTGTTTTCAGTAATATGCAAAGTCTTAGAGTATGAAATAACTAGGGGAGAGTGAAACCCATGCTTACTAATCTCTAGAATTTTGCATGAATCCTTAAAGTCATTGAGGCTTCTGGGCAAAGTGGAAGGTTCAAATCTGGCCTAAAATTTCAGTTAATTATATTTTATCACAAATTTAATTACACAGTTTTAAATAGAGACATGCCAGTATCTAGTTGGCAGGTGGTTTGGTTGGAACTATTTAGTAATTAAACAGACATAATGACCCCAAAGCGAAGCAGACAAAAACAAATGAAAATTTCAAAAAAAATGGCTTAAGAAAATTGAACCAATGTGATAAAAATCGGTTTTAATTTGTAAAAGTTTCAGGAAACTTGCATTTGTGTCCACAAATTTCTGCATATTTGTAACGTAATTTAAAAATATGTTGTAAATGCCATTTTATTGGTTTTAAATGTCTTCCATATTTAATTATGGAAATAGCTTTTGCTTAAATGTTTATGATGGATAAAACTCACAATACAATTCTTGGTTTTGGGAAAATATCTCAAAATGAAGCTGTCCTCTGTTTAGAAATTTTATAACATTGTACCTAATATTTTATGTTTTAGAATGAGTTCATTTACCAGCTGCACTAGAAAATCATTTAGTTTGTAACCATGCCAGTTAAAGACCATAATTGTGAATTTATTTTCTACTTATTCTTCAATCCAGAAACCTCATTTCTGTGCTCAAACTTGAAGTCTCCATGAAGAGTAATAATACTTCATTTTATTTCAGTAGCACAGGGGATAAGACAGGATAAGATGCAGAAAGTGAGCCATTAATGGGGGATATGTTATGATTATTACCTCAGATGGTACTGTATCAGATAGATAGAAGGTATCGATGATGCTGACACTTTAAAGGAGATAATTCAATTTAATTATACTATTCCTGCCAATAAATGTCCATAGCCCTATCATCCTATTTTTTTTTCTATAAAAAATAACATACAAGACTGTTAGGTAAACGTGGCTATATGTTAATCTATGAGATACTCTACCTGTGCTAAAAATATACAGAAACAAATTATTTAACAATTAAAAATGTACATGTGGAAAAAATTATAAAAATGTGGAATTACAAAGAGCACATAGAAAATTGTTTTACAATCTTATAATGTGAAAACTCCCATATTCAAGACATGAGACAAAAATTTTAAAAGCATATTGGAAGATCTTAATGGTTAAAAGAAAAGCAACTTTATTTAAAATGGTAACAAATAGATACAAATAAAATATCTGTAATTACACATGAAACGTTAGAGATTGTTATTGGGTTCATGTCTATGTGGAAGTACGGCTGTTAAATTTTATTTATATCACTGGACCAAAAATATGGTAAAAGCAAGTATAATAAAAATGTTACTTACAGAAGTAGTAAGATGATCAAGTACTTACTGTTTTAGAAGTCAAAGAAAACTTGGTAACTTTTTTTTTTATTGTCCTCAAAATTCGGATTCCCAAGTTATTTTACTCTCTTTATCAGAGCTTATACTGAGAAAAGACCTGAAAAATAAATGTGTTTCTCCAAATGGGGAAACATTCGGTTTGCAAACATCTAGCTATTCTTTAAGTCTTCTCAAAATCCCAATAGCTTAAAGTTATAAAAGGAAGGACATAAATATCCCCTTCTCAGAAAGGTGAATGAGTTCACTGAATTCTATTAATATTTATATACTACCTCAATAAATCTATCCACTAATGAATAAATGGCAAGCAGCTGTTTTGCATTGCTTTGAGGGAATATCAACTTCTAAGCGTTCTGTGATTTCTGTGGAAAATTCACGTCTGAACATAAAACAGATCCACATCCGTCTAATGGATACAATGGCCCAAGAGGATGACTTCTACGGTTAAGAGATAAAAATTCCTTCCTTAAATGAATTTGGCATCACATATACCAGTTGTACAGAAATGAGTTCAAATCTTGACATGGCTCTATATTTAAATCTATTGACTCTAAAATGTACAGAACAACTGGTGTTTTTTCCTCACAGCCTATAAGCCAGGAGCCTCTGCTGACAGGAAAACAGTTCTGTCCTGGGTAGGGTGTCAGTTTTTCCCCCCAGAGTTTTAAGTACTTCTTAAAAACTCTCTTGGATAAATAGCGGACAAAGTTGGAAAGACTTAGCACAGTGATATTTACAGAGCAACTTTTTGTATAGAGTCAGGTGTCAAGTCATTATGTATATGTGTTGAAAATTTTTTGTTGTACTGCTAGGTACCAAGAACCAGCAGCTGGGAGTTGCAAGAAGAGTTTTAGAATTTTCCAAAATGTGTAGCGAAGGAAAAGATGAAGAAAGGAAGGTCCTTTGACTTGCCAACTGTCCTCTTGGCCAACACACATTAAGAACAGTTCTGTTGGGGCACCTGGGTGGCTCAGTTGGTTAAGCGACTGCCTTCAGCTCAGGTCATGATCCTGGAGTCCCGGGATCGAGTCCCACATCAGGCTCCCTGCTCAGCAGGGAGTCTGCTTCTCCCTCTGACCCTCCTCCCTCTCATGCTCTCTGTCTCTCATTGTCTCTCTCGCAAATAAATAAAGTCTTAAAAAAAAAATTAAAAAAAAAAAGAACAGTTCTGTTAACACCTTTTATGTCACAAGGATTTGGATAAAGTATGGGTCATGAAATACTTGTTCCAAAGGAATAGGTATATGCAATGAAAAATATGTTCAAGGATCATTAATATTTAATTCAGATATTTATGCTACATTTCCAAATCAGTGGTCAGGGGGGCTCGTTGTTTTGGTAAAACTTCCATTTTGAGGTCAAATTTAAACATTTTGAAATGCATAGTTCTTAAGTGTACAATTTTGAGATTTGACAAATCAATACAGCCTTGTAACCAATATGTCAATCAAGATAGAATATTGTTTCCCACCAGTGAATCCCTACCCCTCCATTGGCAGCCATTGCTCTGATTTCTGTTACTGTATGTTAGTTTCACCTGTTCTTGAATGTCACATAAATCACACAGTGGATAGTCTTTTATCTGGTTTATTTCGGTCAACATATTTTTTTTCACATGTGTGGTTAGTATCTTGTTCTTTGCAGAATGGTTCTGAAACATCACACTAAGACTGAAAGGCAAAGTTTAAATAGTTGTGTGAGGATATTTTAGAACATGTGTAATGATGGTTAACTCTACAAAATTTTGATCATAGAGCTTATGATATACCTAGGTGACAGTAGCATCCAGGTTTTCCAAATAGTTGTCATTTCTTTTCTTGTCTGCATAGACTTATTCTCATGAGCTGCCTTCTGAGTGAAAACCATTGATGTTACTGCATGAATCTGTAGTTTATCCCTTTTATTACTGAATGGTCCTCCATTGTATACATATATTGCCATTTGTTTATCCCTTTATGTTGACAGATAGTTGGGTGGTTTCTAGTTTTTAGCTATTATTAATAAAACTGTTATAAAATGTGCATGCAAATATTTTGGTTGGTTTTTTAATTTCTCTTACATAAATCTCCAGGAGTAGAATTGTTGGGCCATCGGGTTGGTGTTGATTTAGCTTTGTAAGAATCTGCTAAACAGTTTTTCTTTTTTTTTTAAATTTTTATTTATTTATTTTTTATTATGTTATGTTAATCACCATATATTACATTAAACAGTTTTTCAAAGTGGTTGTACCATTTTATTTTTTATTTTTTTAAATTTTATTTTATTATGTTATGTTAATCACCATACATTACATTAGTTTTTTTTTTTTTTTAAGATTTTATTTATTTATTTGAGAGAGAGAGAATGAGAGACAGAGAGCATGAGAGGGAGGAGGGTCAGAGGGAGAAGCAGACTCCCTGCCGAGCAGGGAGCCCGATGCGGGACTCGATTCTGGGACTCCAGGATCATGACCTGAGCCGAAGGCAGTCGCTTAACCAACTGAGCCACCCAGGCGCCCACATCATTAGTTTTTGATGTAGTGTTCCATGATTCATTGTTTGCGTATGAACACCCAGTGCTCCATTCAATATGTTCCCTCTTTAATACCCATCACCAGGTTAACCCATCCCCCCGCCCCCTTCCTTCTAGAAAGCTGAAATGGCTTTATTAATATCAAAAAGATTAAAGACAGGGGTTTAGGTGATTAGATATGTCAATGCAGTGATTAATTTTAACAAATGTACTCTGGTGAGTGATGTTAGTAAAAAAGGAGGCTATCCATGTATGGGGCCAGGAGGTATATGGGGCATCTTTGTACCTTCCTCTCAATTTGCTGTGAACCTAAAACTAGAGTGAAAAAAAAAAAAAGTTTTAAAAATTGGCAAAAAAATAATGTATACAGTAAATTCACAAAGGAAGGTATATGAATGACCAATAAGCACATGGCAAAGTACTCAGTATCTTCAGTAATCAGGAATATGGTTTAAATTACATTAAAATACCATTACACATAATAAAATGGCTAAATTTTATAAACTGGAAATTCCAAAATTTTGGTGGAGCAAGCAGAGCGTTGCTGGTGGAATTTTAAAATGGTACAAACCCTTTGATACATTTTTTCCATTCTTTACTTTGAACCTGCTTCTTATCTCTATATTTAAGCTACATCTCTTATAAACTGCTTTTAATTATACCATATGTTTTTAAAATCCTTAAAATACTGATTTTCATATGATTGTTTTGCAAATAAATATTAAATGTAATACTTAGATATTAGGATTTGTGTGAGCCATTTTTCTGTTTCTTTTTTAACAATCATTTCTGTTCTTTGGTTCCTCATTTTTGCTTTCATTTAGGTAATCTAATAAGTTTCACAGTTTCATTTTAATTACTTGATTTGCTTTTAGCTGTGTCTGTTTGTGTTTGTCTTTTTGTGGTTGCCGAGATACATAATATGCTTCCTTGATGTATTACAGTTTACAGTCTCTTAAATTTACCCATATATTTACCATTCCTACTGTTCTTAAATCTGAATTTTAACTGAATTTCTCACCTTTTTTCATCTGAAAATATATTCATTGGACTCTCATTTTGAAAAAATATTTTCAGTAGTTACAAAGTTTTAGGACACCATTTTATTCATTCAACACTTTGGGAATGTCATTCCATTTTGTTCTAACCAACATTGTTTATCATAAGAAGTTAGCAATCACATATCATTGTTTTGGTCAATGCAATGTCTTTTGTGTATGTGTGATTTGACAGGTTTATACAGTATGCTATGTTCGCCATAAGTAGAGCTTCCATCTGTCCCATTACATCACTATTATAATAACATTGACTGGATATTTTTCTTTGATTTTTAAAAGATTTTTCCCTTTGTCTTTAATTTGCAGGAGTTTGCTGTGATGTGACTAAATGTGGTTTTCTTTGTATTCTATTTTCCACCAAATTTGGGGGAAATGTTACCCATTATTTAAGTTCATTTTTTTTTCTCCTTTGGTGTGTTTGCCCCATTCTCTCCTTTCCTAGAACTCCAAAAAATATAATTTTGATCCCTTGATAGTGTGTTAGTAAGCCTTTCTTGCCCCCCCCCCCTTTTCTTTTTAAATCTCTTCAGGTTAGATAGTATTTATTAGTCTGTCCTCAAGTTTATGGACCCTTTCTTCTTGCAGTCTTCACTCTGGTGTTCATCACATCTAATAAATTACTGATATCAGGTATTGTGTGGTGAGCATGGGTTTACCTGCTTCTTTTATCTTTTTTTTTTATTCTTATGTTAATCCCCATACATTACATCATTAGCTTTAGATGTAGTGTTCCATGATTCATTGTTTGTGCATAACACCCAGTGCTCCATGCAGAATGTGCCCTCCTCAATACCCTCCTCAATACCACCAGGCTAACACATCCTCCCACCCCCCTCCCCTCTAGAACCCTCAGTTTGTTTTTCAGAGTCCATCGTCTCTCATGGTTCGTCTACCCCTCCGATTTCCCCCACTTCATTCTTCCCCTCCTGCTACCTTCTTCTTCTTTTTTTTTTTTTCTTAACATATATTGCATTATTTGTTTCAGAGGTACAGATCTGAGATTCAACAGTCTTGCACAATTCACAGCGCTTACCAGAGCACATACCCTCCCCAGTGTCTATTACCCAGTCACCCCATCCCTCCCACCCCACCCCCCACTCCAGCAACCCTCAGTTTGTTTCCTGAGATTAAGAATTCCTCATATCAGTGAGGTCATATGATACATGTCTTTCTCTGTTTGACTTATTTCTCTCAACATAATACCCTCCAGTTCCATCCACGTCATTGCAAATGGCAAGATCTCATTCCTTTTGATGGCTGCATAATATTCCATTGTATATATATACCACTTCTTCTTTATCCATTCATCTGTCGATGGACATCTTGGCTCTTTCCACAGTTTGGCTATTGTGGACATTGCTACTATAAACATCGAGGTGCACGTTCCCTTTCGGATCCCTACTTTTGTATCTTTGGGGTAAATACCCAGTAGTGCAATTGCTGGATCATATGGTAGCTCTATTTTCAAATTTTGAAGAACCTCCATACTGTTTTTCAGAGTGGCTGCACCAGCTTGCATTCCCAACAACAGTGTAGGAGGGTTCCCCTTTCTCTGCATCCCCGCCAACATCTGTCGTTTCCTGACTTGTTAATTTTAGCCATTCTGACTGGTGTGAGGTGGTATCTCACTAAGGTTTTGATTTGGATTTCCCTGATTCTGAACGATATTGAGCACTTTTTCATGTGTCTGTGGGCCATTTGGATGTCTTCTTTGGAAAAATGTCTGTTCATGTCTTCTGCCCATTTCTTGATTGGATTCTTTGTTCTTTGGGTGTTGAGTTTGATGAATTCTTTATAGATTTTGGATACTAGCCCTTTATCTGATATGTCATTTGCAAATATCTTCTCCCATTCTGTCGGTTGTCTTTTGGTTTTGTTGACTGTTTCCTTTGCTTTGCAAAAGGTTTTTATCTTGTTGAAGTCCCAATAGTTCATTTTTGCCCTTGCTTCCCTTGACTTTGACGATGTTTCTAGGAAGAAGTTGCTTCGGCTGAGGTCAAAGAGGTTGCTGCCTGTGTTCTCCTTTAGGATTTTGATGGACTCCTGTCTCACATTTAGGTCTTTTAACCATTTGGAGTCTATTTTTGTGTGTGGTGTAAGGAAATGGTCCAGTTTCATTCTTCTGCATGTGGCTATCCAATTTTCCCAACACCATTTGTTGAAGAGACTGTCTTTTTTCCATTGGACATTCTTTCCTGCTTTGTCAAAGATGAGTTGACCATAGAGTTGAGGGTCCATTTCTAGGCTCTCTATTCAGTTCCATTGATCTATATATCTGTTTTTGTACCATGGTACCAGTACCATGCTGTCTTGATGATGACAGCTTTGTAATAGAGCTGGAAGTCCGCAATTGTGATGCCGCCGGCTTTGCTTTTCTTTTTCAACATTCCTCTGGCTATGCGGGGTCTTTTCTGGTTCCATACAAATTTTAGGATTATTTGTTCCATTTCTTTGAAAAAAGTGGATGGTATTTTGATGGGGATTGCATTGAATGTGTAGATTGCTCTAGGTAGCATTGACATCTTCACAATATTCTTCCAATCCATGAGCATAGAACGTTTTTCCATTTCTTTGTGTCTTCCTCAATTTGTTTCATGAGTATTTTATAGTTTTCTGAGTACAGATCCTTTGCCTCTTTGGTTAGATTTATTCCTAGGTATCTTATGGTTTTGGGTGCAATTGTAAATGGGATCGACTCCTTCATTTCTCTTTCTTCTGTCTTGTTGTTGGTGTTTAGGAATGCCACTGATTTCTGTGCATTGATTTTTATATCCTGCCACTTTACTGAATTCCTGTATGAGTTCTAGCAGTTTTGGGGTGGAGTCTTTGGGGTTTTCCACATAAAGTATCATATCATCTGCACAGAGTGAGAGTTTGACTTCTTCTTTGCCAATTTGGATGCCTTTGATTTCTTTTTGTTGCCTGATTGCTATGGCTAGGACTTCCAATACTATGTTGAATAGCAGTGGTGATAGTGGACATCCCTGCCGCGTTCCTGACCTTAGGGGGAAAGCTTTCAGTTTTTCCCCATTGAGAATGATATTCACTGTAGGTTTTTCATAGATGGCTTTTATGATATTGAGGTATGTACCCTCTATGCCTATACTCTGAAGAGTTTTGATCAAGAAAGGATGCTGTATTTTGTCAAAAGCTTTTTCTGCATCTATTGAGAGGATCATATGATTCTTGTTCTTTCTTTTGTTAATGTATTGTATCACGTTGATTGATTTGCGGATGTTGAACCAACCTTGCAGCCCAGGGATAAATCCCACTTGGTCGTGGTGAATAATCCTTTTAATGTACTGTTGGATCCTATTGGCTAATATTTTGGTGAGAATTTTTGCATCCATGTTCACCAGGGATATTGGTCTGTAATTCTCCTTTTTGATGGGGTCTTTGTCTGGTTTTGGGATCAAGGTAATGCTGGCCTCATAAAATGAGTTTGGAAGTTTTCTTTCCATTTCTATTTTTTGAAACAGGTTCAGAAGAATAGGTATTAATTCTTCTTGAAATGTTTGGTAGAATTCCCCTGGGAAGCCATCTGGCCCTGGGCTTTTGTTTGTTGGGAGATTTTTGATGACTGCTTCAATTTCCTTAGTGGTTATAGGTCTGTTCAGGTTTTCTATTTCTTCCTGGTTCAGTTTTGGTAGTTGATACATCTCTAGGAATGCAACCATTTCTTCCAGGTTATCTAATTTGCTGGCATAGAGTTGCTCATAATATGTTCTTATAATTGTTTGTATTTCTTTGGTGTTGGTTGTGATCTCTCCTCTTTCATTCATGATTTTGTTGATTTGGGTCATTTCTCTTCTCTTTTTGATAAGTCTGGCCAGGGGTTTATCAATCTTGTTAATTCTTTCAAAGAACCAGCTCCTAGTTTTGTTGATCTGTTCTACTGTTCTTTTAGTTTCTATTTCATTGATTTCTGCTCTGATCTTTATTATTTCTCTTCTCCTGCTGGGTTTAGGCTTTATTTGCTGTTCTTTCTCCAGCTCCTTTAGGTGTAGGGTTAGGTTGTGTACTTGAGACCTTTTTTGTTTCTTGAGAAAGGCTTGTATTGCTATATACTTTCCTCTTAGGACTGCCTTTGCTGCATCCCAAAGATTTTGAATAGTTGTGTTTTCATTTTCATTGGTTTCCATGAATTTTTTTAATTCTTCTTTAATTTCCTGGTTGACCCATTCATTCTTCAGTAGGATGCTCTTTAGCCTCCATGTATTTGAGTTCTTTCCGACTTCCCTCTTGTGATTGAGTTCTAGTTTCAAAGCATTGTGGTCTGAAAATAGGCAGGGAATGATCCCAATCTTTTGGTACCAGTTGAGGTCTGATTTATGACCTAGGGTGTGATCTATTCTGGAGAATGTTCCATGGGGACTAGAGAAGAATGTGCATTCCGTTGCTTTGGGGTGGAATGTTCTGAATATGTCTGTGAAGTCCATTTGGTCCAGTGTGTCATTTAAAGTCTTTATTTCCTTGTTGATCTCTTGCTTAGACGATCTGTCCATTTCAGTGAGGGGGGTGTTAAAGTCCCCCACTATTATTGTATTGTTGTTGATGTGTTTCTTTGCTTTTGTTATTAATTGCCTTATATAATTGGCTGCTCCCATGTTAGGGGCATAGATATTTTCAATTGTTAGATCTTCTTGTTGGATAGACCCTTTAAGTAGGATATAATGTCCTTCCTCATCTCTTTTTACAGTCTTTGGTTTAAAATCTAATTTGTCTGATATAAGGATTGCCACCCCAGCTTTCTTTTGGTGTCCATTAGCATGGTAAATGGTTTTCCACCCCCTCACTTTCAATCTGGGGTGTCTTTGGTTCTAAAATGAGTCTCTTGCAGACAGCATATTGATGGGTCTTGTTTTTTAATCCAGTCTGATAGCCTGTGTCTTTTGATTGGGGCATTTAGCCCATTTACATTCAGGGTAACTATTGAAAGATAGGAATTTAGTGCCATTGTATTGCCTGTAAGGTGACTGTTACCATATATTGTCTGTGTTCCTTTCTGGTCTATGTTGCTTTTAGGCTCTCTCTTTGCTTAGAGGACCCCTTTCAAGATTTCTTGTAGGGCTGGTTTTGTGTTTGCAAATTCCTTTAGTTTTTGTTTGTCCTGGAAGCTTTTTATCTCTCCTTCAATTTTAAATGACAGCCTAGCTGGATAGAGTATTCTTGGCTGCATATTTTTCTCATTTAGTGCTCTGAATATATCCTGCCAGTCCTTTCTGGCCTGCCAGGTCTCTGTGGATAGGTCTGTTGCCAATCTAATGTTTCTACCATTGTAGGTTACATATCTCTGCTCCCGAGCTGCTTTCAGGATTTTCTCTTTGTCTATGAGACTCATAAGTTTTACTATTAGATGTCGGGGTGTTGACCTATTTTTATTGATTTTGAGAGGGGTTCTCTGTGCTTCCTGGATTTTGATGCCTGTTTCCTTCTCCAAATTAGGGAAGTTCTCTGCTATAATTTGCTCCATTATACCTTCTGCCCCCCTCTCTCTTTCTTCTTCTTCTGGGATCCCAATTATTCTAATGTTGTTTCATCTTATGGTATCGCTTATCTCTCAAATTCTGCCATCGTGATCCAGTAGTTGTTTCTTTCTTTCTCAGCTTCTTTATTTTCCATCATTTGGTCTTCTATATCACTGATTCTCTCTTCTGCCTCATTTATCCTATCAGTTAGCGCCCCCATTTTTGATTGCACCTCATTAATAGCCTTTTTGATTTCTACTTGGTTAGATTTTAGTTCTTTTACTTCTCCAGAAAGGGTTTTTCTAATAACTTCCATATTTTTTTCAAGCCCAGCTAGTATCTTTAAAGTGATGATTCTGAACTCTAGATCTGACATCGTACTAATGTCCGTATTGAGTAGGTCCCTGGCAGTCGGTACTACCTCTTGTTCTTTTTGTTGAGGTTATTTTTTCCATCTTGTCATTTTGTGCAGAGGAGAATAGATTAATGAGAGAACAAAAAGCTAGCAGAGTAACAACGTCCCCAGAAAATATACTCTAAACAAATCAGAAAAGATCTGAAGCAGTGGAAAAAGAAACGGAAAGAGAGAAAAAAGAAAAAGAAAAAAAAGAAAAAGATAAAGATAAAAACAAACAAAAACAAACAAAACAAAACACAACAAAAAACCAGAATGTGATCAAATAAGATCAGGCTGGTATATAGATCAGTGCCACACACTAGATTTGGGGTGTATTTTGGTCCTTTAGAAGAAAGTGCCTCCCAAAATTTTAAAGAAAGAAAAACTTATATATGTACAAAAATAAGGGTTGATATGATGAAGGGATGGAATATGACTGTAAAGATGGAAATTATAAAAAATTTTATAAAAGAAATTGATAAGAAGTTGTTTGAAAAAAGAAAGAAGAGGATTTATAAAAAGAGAAAAAAGAAAAAAAAAGGGAGAGAATGTGATCAGGCAGGGGAGTAGAAAAAACCATATACTAGAGATTTAGGGTATATTTTAATCTGTTAGAAGAAACTATCTCAAAATTTTAAAGAGAGAACAACTTATATATATATGCCAAAAATACAGGTAACTACTATGAAGGGATAGAATATGACTCTAAAAATGAAAAATAAAATGTTTTTTTAAAAAAGAGATTGATAAGATGTTGGTTGAAAAAGGGAAAAAGAAAAATTCAAAAAGAAAAAAATACAGTTAAAAAAAAATTAACTTTGAAAGACTAAAGAATCATGGTAAAAAAGCCATGAATTCTGTGTATAGTATTCCTCTAGCGCTGGAGTTCTGCCATTCTCATTGATCGGTAAACTTGGTCTTGGCTGGCTGTTCTTGCTGATCTTCTGGGGAGGGGCCTGTTGCCATGGTTTCCAAATGTTTTTGCCGGAGGCGGAATTGCCCCGCCCTTGCCCCCTCCCGGCTAAGTAATCTGCTCGGGTTTGCTCTCCGGGGCTTTTGTTCCCTGCGAGCTTTCCGTACAGCTTTGGAGGCGGAGAGTGAAAATGGCGGCCTCCCAATCTCTGCCCCGGAGGAGCCGAGAACTCGGGGCCCCGCTCCTCAGTGCGCCCCCAGAGAAAAGCCATCAGTCACTCCCGTCTCCCCGGTCTCCAGCCACACTCCGTGCTCTCCCGGCCTGTGACCGCGCATTTCTATCTCTGGCACCCCACCCTGGGTGGAGTCTCCAAACCCAGCAGATCCCTGCGGTGCACTCCCGCGCCGCTCCTCCCGGGGAAGAAGGTGAGTCTCCCCGGATCTGCCACTTGTTGGGTCCCTGCTGGAGGAGCAGGGGCCCGACTGTGCCGCGGATCATGATTTATGGCAACCCCGGGCTGAGAGCCCGCGCCTGGGCTCCGCCTCTGCAGCCGGCTTCCCTGCTCCATTACCTGGGAGTCTGCCACACTCAGGCACCCCCGGTCTTTCTGTGACCCCGAGGGTCCTGAGACCACACTGTCCCAGAGGGTTCCACCCCCCGCTTAGCCACCAGAGTGACGTCCCTCAGCGGAGCACTTTTAAAAGTTCCGATTTTGTGCTCCGTGGTTCTATCACTTTCCAGAAGCGGCCGACGGAGGGCCCTCCCCGCCGTCTATCCTCCCGAATATCGCCTCGGATTCACTTCTCCGCACGTCCTACCTTCCAGAAAGTGGTCGCTTTTCTGATGAGAGAGTTGTTGCTCTTCTTTTCTTCGATCTCCTGTTGAGTTTGTAGGTGTTCAGAATGGTTTGATCCCTATCCAGCTGAATTCCTGAGAGGAGACGAAATCCAGGTCTCCTACTCCTCCGCCATCTTGCTCCGCCCCCGTTTCTTTTATCTTAAGGATGATAATACTATGCTGTTTGTTTATTGCCTGGAAACAGTTTCCTTATACATGTTTTTTCAATTATCTAAGTATAATTGACATACAATATTAGTTTCAGGTATACAGTATTGATATGACAATTCTGTACAGTACTCAGTATGAGTAGTCATCATTTGTCACTACCCGATATTATTAAAATATTGCTGACTATATTATCCTCTCTATGACTGACTTATTTTATAACTAGAAGCCTGTACTTATCAACCCACTTTATTATCTTTCACCCACCTCCTCTCTGGCAACCATCATCAGTTGGTTCTCTGTATTGCTGTGTGAAATCATATGGTATTTGACTTTGTTTGCCTGACTTAGTTCACTTATTTAATATCCTCTGAGTCCATCCATGTCATCCCAAATGGCAATATCTTATTCTTATTTATGACTGTGTAATATTCCATTGTGTGTGTGTGTGTGTGTGTATACACACACCACATCTTCTTTATCCATTCATCTATCAGTGCACACTTGGGTTCCTTTAATATCTCGGCTATTGTAAATACTGCTGCAGGAAATAAAAGAGGCACATATATCTTTTTGAATTAGTGTTTTCATCTTCTTTGGGCAAATACCCAGTAGTGGAAACTTTGGATCATAGGATGTTGCTGGGTTTTTTTGGGGTTTTCTGGTATTTGTGGGGTTTTTTTGAGCAACCTCCATACTGTTTTCCATAGCATTGTACCAATTTACATATCCACCAACAGTGCAGAGTGTTCTCTTTTCTCCTCATGCTTGCCAACAGTTGGTATTTTTTGTCTTTTTGATACTAACCAATTTCTCTTATATATTTTGTCTGATATATGTGAAATAATTGGGGAGAAGTAAAAATAAAAGAATAAGAGAATTACAAGATGAACACAGGTTATGAGGATTAGAAAGGAAGGTATGTTTCACTGGAAAAATGTTTTTTAAATTTTGCAAGTTAGAATATGATGGAATGTATAAAAGGAGGTGAAGTAATATCTACTGAATATCTACTAAATTCAAAGACCAGAGGTACTGTAAATGTATTCAGCATGGTGCTAATTTCTAGTATATAATAACAGTCAAAACCCAAAACCATCCTGGCCTCATGGGACTTAGAGTCTCACACAGATGAACAAATACTAGTTCACACAAATAAAATCACAAATAAAATTCAAACTTAAAAATAGGATAACCTCTTTTAAGGAAAGATACGTATTTCTTAGAGCATATAAGGGCATTTGAAATAGGTAGGAAGGGGGCGCCTGGGTGGCTCAGTCGTTAAGCGTCTGCCTTCGGCTCAGGTCATGCTCCCAGCGTCCTGGGATCGAGCTCCATGTCGGGCTCCCTGCTCTGCGGGAAGTCTGCTTCTCCCTCTCCCACTCCCCCTGCTTGTGTTCCTGCTCTCACTATGTCTCTCTCTGTCAAATAAATAAATAAAATCTTAAAAAAAAAAAAAATCTTTGAAATAGGTAGGAGGGCCCCTGAAAACCTCTCCAAAAATGTGGTCATCGAGCTGAGGTCTGAAGGATGAGTAAGAGTTCTTGAGTAAAAGGAGGAAGAGAAAAACATTTCAGGCATAAGGTTTATGGCAGGAGGAAGATGGTAAATGAAAAGCATTAAAGAAAGTTCCTGTGTGTATTGAGTCAAGCAGTGTTAGCTGGTGGTGAGCAGAAGGTGAATACATAAGATTTGGGTTGGACCATGCAAGGCCACTTGAAGAGCTTTTGCATAATTGGAAGACTAGTTGAAGAACACTGAACAATTTTGAATAAAAAGATGAATAATCAGATTTGCATAGCAACAAGAGCAGCCCATCTTTAGGGCTGGCAGTGTGGGTATATAGAGACAAAGAGGCCTGCTCTAACCCCATCAGAGATGACTGCAGTCTGACTTTCGTTCGGTGTAAGTATAAATGGATGTGGATAGAATTCAGGAAACACTGAGTCACTGAATTGACTTGATGTGAAGTCAGACAAGAGAGTGTTGTGAGAAGCACGGTGATCAGCCTAGAACGCTGATGAAATCAGTGCATCCGCAATTAAAAAGAACCTCTATTTAATGCTTACAAGTTGCCAAGCTCTCTCTTTAGCTCTTGGTATGGATTAATTCATTTAATACTCACAGAAACCTAAAAAGGTAAATACTGTTATGCCATAAATTTGTACCTGAGGACTCTGAAGAACAGAGATGAGTAAAACCTGAAGGTTACAGAGCTGGTAAATGGAGCATTAAGGATTTGAACTCAGGTGGTCTCCACTTCTTTGCTACACCATAGTTCTCTGCTTGATTTAGTGCCAAGGAAGTCAATAGGGACTTCAGCTAGGGAGGTTTCTGTGGAATAATGCAGATAGAAACCATAAAAAGTAGATTGAAGAGTGTTGACTTTTTTACTCAGAAAAGTGGGAAGTAGAGAAATTGCTGGGAGTGGAAGAAATTGCCGGGTTGTGTGAATAAATGAAGTGATAGGAGGTTATTTCTTTTTTGGCAGAGCAGGTGTAGTACATGTACTGGACGAAAGTTCACGTCTTCTGCTTAAGGCAAATCCAGGGTAGTATGGCTACCTGTTGTGACGTTCTCCTGTCACCCAGGCCCTTATTTCTTACTGGACAAATCAAGCTCTTTCACGGTCCACAGGTGTGGACTTGCTCAACTCGTGCCAAAAGGAGTATTCTTTCATTCGCAATTTGCAAGCAGGCCTGTAAGTTTGGGAGCGTTATCGGTCTGTAAACCATGGTTCTGTTAAGAAAGTAGGACCCTGTGCCAAAGAACATGACTTTCAAGGTTGTCATTCATTTGTCACTAGTCTCCAAACTTTTTTCCTACATTAAAATGAAAAAGTACACGTATACCCAGACATAATGCTGTGCGAGCATTGAGAAGCCCCAGATTAAGTACACGTGAATTTTCTAAAGGCAGTAAACAAATTAATAGCAGTATCTAAATTCTGTCACCCTTTTTC